>NC_052159.1:135221801-137791444 GCF_902713615.1 Scyliorhinus canicula | reverse complement strand
CTGGGAAAAATAAAGGGTGCACTGGTCATAATCTACCAGAACCTGAAGCCCAACCAAGGTATTTTAGGATCCATTCAGTTCCTTATGCCGTGTTGACAAAGATAGGTGATGAGCTCAGCTGGCTGGAAAGCCTGGGAATCATTCAGCCTGTACAATTCATGAAGTGGGCAGCGCCTGTAGCCCCGGTGCTGAAACCGGATAAAATGTCCACCTGTGTGGTGATTACAAGTTGACGGTGAACTAGGCCTCACATTTGGATGGGTACCTGATGCTGCGCATCGAGAGCCTCTGTGCAAAACTGGCTGGAGAACACTCCTTTTCAAAGCTTGACATGTGTCACGCAGACCTCCAATTGGATCTAGACTTGGCACGTGTGGCACCCCTCCCCCCCCCCCCCCCCCCCCCCCCCCACCACCACCATCCCCTGTCACCCAGGAGCCAACCCGCTAGAAAGGGGGGGCACCCCAAAGAGGCCAGGAACCGTAAATTGCCCAGGTATCAGGCGCAGGTGTGCATGATGTACATCTATTGGACACATACCAGCTGCATGTTCACTTTGTGCAGATCGGCCTGTCATCTGCAGGTGCTCATGGAGGACATGCATCCCGTCGATCGCCCCCTGGACCCAGGGCAGCTCGGCGATGGCGGAAAACCCGCTCCTGTGGGCTTGGTCCGCATTGAAGTCGATGTATTGTGCTGACTGGGCATATAGGGCCTCCGTGACAGCGCGATGCACCTGTCCACCAAGATTTGTGAGATCCCGGACAGGTCCCCATTCGGTATAAAGGTTCAGGGCGACCGTCGCCATGATGGCCACTGGCAGCGGGTGTCCTCCCCGTTCCCCCACGGTGCGCTGGTAGATATGTCGCACTGTCTCTCTGCTCAGCCGCAGCCTTCAGCGGCATGCCCAGTCCGGTAGGTCCTGCAATGACAGGTACACATGAGGCCTCATGCAGCGTCTCCTGTGCCCCTCCTCCTACTTGACCTGTTGAGTGGCTTCCTGTTCCTTTTGGGTAGGATCCATTGCTGCAACTTGCTCCTCCTCAGGCAACTCCAGCTCATACAACCACAGGGTATCTCCCAGGGCTGTGGCAGCCAAGAGGAAGGCCAAAATTGCTGGTTGTATTCCAATATCCATTGACTGCAGGAGACGAAAGGCCGATATGTGAGCATGGTGCATACCCCCGTGCCCAACCAGGTCTGCCGGGCAACACGGTGGCCATGGTTGGCACTGCGGACAATGCTGCTGCATGTCGCCCCTTCCCCATCCCCGTACCCCGGCCCCTTTGATGCCAGGCAACATGTGGGTGTCTGGCTCTGGCTCCCATCCCTGCCGTCAGGGGTACTGTCGGCTGGCGCTGCGTTTGCCAATGGTACGCTCTGTAGTCCCTGTCCAGTGCCCACCTGTACAGGGTAGTGGTTGCATTGCATTTGGGCGAGCCGCAGGATTCCCTACTGGGGGTGGCGGTCGGTTGATGGGGTGTGGGGATTGTCGTGATATTCAGATATCAAAGAGAACATACAGTGCAGAAGGAGGCCATTCGGCCCATTGAGTCTGCACCAACCCACTTAAGCCCTCACTTCCACCCTATCCCCATACCCCAATAGTCCCTCCTAGCCTTTTTGGTCACTGAAGTCAATTTAGCATACCCAATCCACCTAACCTGCACGTCTTTGACTGTGGGAGGAAACCGAAGCACCCGGAGGAAACCCACGCACACAGGGGGAGAACGTGCAGACTCCGCACAGACAGTGACCCAGCGGGGAATCAAACCTGGGACCATGGCACTGTGAAGCCACAGTGCTAATCACTTGCGCTACCGTGCTGCCCTATCCACTTGTGCTGCCCTATACATGATCAATGTATGGAAATGTAGTACAGTCATTTCAACGCTTGATGCCTCAAAGTCAGATACTATAAGAACTAGTTTCCCGCCTTTTCTAAATCAGATGATGATGTGATTCCGAACAGTGAACAAGCAAACATAGAATAGCCAGAGTGACAGACGTTAGAACTAGTGTGTTATAATAGTGTATAGTTATATAGTTGTCTGTATTGCACTTTAATTCTTTATTGTTAGTTTAGTATTGAGTAAAAGGACTCACAGTTTATTATTTTCTGACTCATTAAATAGTTCATCTTTCAACAAGAAGACTATTGGTCATTTTATCATCTGATGGATTCAACAGTAATATATATATTAGATAAGTCATTATTTAAAATATAACGGGGTGGTGGGGTGGAAGGTGAGGGTTGGGGTGGTGGGACTGGTGGGGTGGGGGGGCCCATATGGCCAGTGTCACTCTGCAGAACCAGGGGCCAAGTTAGGTGGTCAGTGGGGTGCACAGCAAGAGGGCTGCCTTGCAGGCTGCAGCAATGCTGGTCCATGCATGGACACTGCCCAAGTCCCGTGGGGGATCACCCCAGCACAAGGCCTGTTCCCCCCTACAACCTTCCCCTTCCCTCCGCCCCACCACCCCTAACAGGTCCCCCTCCCACCAGGGCCAGTGTCAGGACCGGCAGCCAACGTTGCGCCTCCCCGTGTCCTCCCTCCTCTCTTTCCCTCATCCGCTATGGCGCCTGTTGCTCGATTTTTAAAAGCAGAAGTGAACCTCGGCATTGGGAATTCCTCCTCGTAGAGGTGGAAAATCGTCGAGGCCCCGGAGAATAACAGATCAGGTCTGCTGATGAAATGCAAACAGCGTTTACTGTACGTGCTATGTAGAACGTATTGACACCGCTATCGAGGCTTTGGAGAATTGCGATTTTGCGTGAACGCGGCGCCCTCCATGTTTTCGGTGCTAAAACCGATTCTCCGCCAATTGCTTTTCCCAATTTCAGCGTCAGCCGATGGAGAATCCGACCCATACATTTTGTATGAAATGCCTCTTGCTCCTTCATCAATCCCAATGTTTTTTTATGTCCAGCTTCAAATGGGATATAAAACAAATTCAATGGATTTGCAGCAGGATTGTGAACTTTTAAGAATACCACTAGTCAACGAGATGCTACATTGAAATCATAGATCATAGAATTTACAGTGCTGAAGGAGGCCATTCGGCCCATCGAGTCAGCACCGGCCCTAGGAAACAGCACCCTACCCAAGCCCACACCTCCACCCTATCCCCGTAACCCAGTAACCCACCTAACCTTTTTGGACACTAAGGGCAATGTAGCGTAGCCAATCCACCTAACCTGCGCATCTTTGGACTGTGGGAGGAAACCGGAGCACCCGGGGGAAACCCACGCACACACAGGAAGAACGTGCAGACTCCATTCAGACAGTGACCCAAGCCGGGAATCAAACCTGGGATCCTGGAGCCATGAAGCAACTGTGCTAACCACTATGCTACCGTGCTGCCCTAATATTCGAGCAAAACTATGTTTCTCATTCTAGATTGAAGCACAAAGAAAAACACTAGTGACGCCCTTGACCCAATGCTCCTTGGCAGGAATGACTTTGGAAAATCTAATAGATGGCATATACTGCATCGACGAGCAGAGCATCGAAAAGTGTTGCATTGCATCAGTGAAGAAGCAATACTCAGCTCAAATTAATGGCTTCAATTCCCGCATCATGAGCAGAAAAGCAGGTTGCAGTAACTTGAAAAATCAGGTCCATGCAAATCTGAAATCATCCTTTATTGAACCGTGGTTTTCAAAGTCATCAGCAAGGCAAGATTGCCTGTACGAAACAATTGGTTTGACTAACAGATAACAAATAAAGATTTCTTCCAGTTGACATTCGCCAACCATAGTTAGTTGGGATGATATTTCTAATCATTCCTAAACACAATATTTATAAACACAGACAAAATGTAATAACCATTTCAGAGAGATGCAAGCAACAATAACAAATAAATCATTATGGTACCTTGTGTATAATATGCAGTTTAGGTGAATTGAAAGCTCCAAGCAGCACGCATTGTACATCACAAACCATTAAAGTCTCCATATTAATTTCTGAAAATGATCCTCTGGAGCAGACTTACATTTTACAATTATGCTCACTTGTGCAACAAAGGAATAAAACAAAATCTGAAATTATTGAGGCAGATTATTCTGCAGATGCTGCCATTGATATAAATTGCTGTAAATTGCTTATGATTGTGGAGAGCAACTATTTTGTTTTCTTGAAGCTGTATTGTGAAACAAATGAAAGAGATTAAGTAATACATTTTACTCTCACTTATGTCGTTGCCATTTGCTTGACAATCAGATAAGTTATGTGCCACCATTACAAGTAAATATTTCCTGCGCTGAATTGGTAGCAATATGTTGAGGAAACCCAAGTGCATAATCTTTGAATAGGAGAGAATGAGTACTTTAATCCCCAAACTATTCTTCAAAGCATGGTTCAGCAAACAGGACATGGTAGCTGTTTGCTATTGAACTAGCCGAAAGCTGGCACAGTTCTGATTTATTTATGTCAATGGCATCGTGGCATTTTAAACATTGAGATTCATTAGTTGTCAACTCATTTGCAAACAGTATGGTGTGACTGTCTTTCTCTGGGGAATAGACTGGGTAAGTGCCTCAATTAACGGTGACACAACTTACCACTTTGTAGCCAATCATTTCAATCGCTTTTCCTAGGTGCTTACTTGTGAGACATAAAGAACGATGCCTTGGTTAAATTCAGAATAATATAAAGAATGATGCCTTTGAGGAATTTAAAGGTGCTTTTTTTCATTTCATCAAATGGTGAGGAATAAATTAAGATGCAATGAGCCAGTCAATGCACTGTAAGACAAATGAAGTTTGCACAGTCTGCAGAATGTGATCCATCGGGACTTGATGAATGAAGAGCATAATCAAAAAACCCATTTAAGAAGGAAGATAGTGCATATGCAGAGAAATATAGATATGTCAGCTTACCATTGGTGGGAGGAAAAATAATGGCGTTGCCACTAAAAGAAAAAATAGGAAAGCATGTAGAAATTAAAAAGATAATAATGAATAGTCAGCATGGGTTTCAGAAGAGAAACTGGACCAAACTTACTGAATTCTTTGAAGAGATAAAAGAGAGAGGAGACAAGGGGAATGTAGTGGAGGTACCTTATCTAGATTTTCGAAAGGCATTCAATAAGATATCAAATATTAGATTAACAAGTAAGGCCACAGAATGTGGGACCATGGGACAAGTAACACATTGAATGTGAAAACAAAAATTGCATGAGAAACTCGGGATGTCTGCCAACATCTAGATCATAGAATTTACAGTGCAGAAGGAGGCCATTCAGCCCAGCGAGTCGGGACTGGCTCTTGGAAAGAGCACCCTACCCAAGGCCCACACCTCCACCCTATCCCCATAACCCAGCAACCCCACCCAACACCAAGGACAATTTTGGACACTAAGGGCAATTTAACATGGCCAGTCCACCTAACCTGCACATCTTTGGACTGTGGGAGGAAACCGGAGCACCCGGAGGAAACCCACACACACACGGGGAGAATGTGCAGACTCCGCACAGACAGTGACCCAAGCCGGAATCGAACCTGGGACCCTGAGCTGTGAAGCAATTGCGCTATCCACAATGCTACCGTGCTGTGGAGAGTGAAAGATAGAGGGTGGAAACATCTCCGATTTCGGCAAGTCCAATGACATTGGCAGGCCGGGTTCCAGGCCTTATTGCTGATGTGCAACCTTTTATCCCTCCATCCCACCATCACCTCGGCATTCCAAAAATCTGGGCGGCAAATTTAAAGACTGCCCCCACGCACAGCAACCACACTTCAGATTTCATTGCAAAGTCATGGCTGCCAGACCCAGTAAACACCCGAGTTCTCCCATGCCTCCCTGGAACGACTGCTGGGTGCAGTGGAGGCCCACAGTGATGTATATACCCACGCTGTAGGTAAGAACCTGCCAACAAGATGACCAATCCAGCTTGGGTGGCGTTGGTAGCGACGGCGGTCAGTGCAAATGTCCTGCAGAAGACGACAGCGGTCCAGTGCCATGATAGGATAAATATTCTCCTCTGCTCTGCCAGAGTAGGACATTCTTCTCATCACTCTCAACTCATAGTCTCACAGACCCATCGCATATCCACAGAGGTCTCACTCAATGCCAGCACAAGGGACACCACCACCACTCACTCTCCCACACGCACCTTCATTTCAACTGTGGGTTATGCCCTCATCTCATCCATGGCCTCACTGATCACCTGCATATGCCATGCATCCTTATCATTTGGCCTGGCAGGCATCCTACTGAGAGTATGTCCATCTCTCCATGCAGGAGAAGCTGGCATGTCAAAAGTGGGAGGGATGGCGGAACCACGGTTGTCTTGAAGACGGAACAGTTCAGCTGGATGGAGAGGACCGTGGACCGCTCCTGTGCTGATACTAATGGCTGTGCCGATCAATCAAGTGAGGATCCAGGTCTGCAACATTCACCACACTATCATGCTGTGAGTGATGCCTCCTACTTCACAGGCCCCTGCCGTGTACTAATTGTCCCCCCTTCATTTTGAAGGCACATCTGGTCTGGGAAGCGGCTGGCGGTGGGGGAGAGGGGGGGGGGGGGGTGGCATGGGACAGGTCCTCCACATCACCTCAGATAGCAGCACAGACCATGAATACTCAGACCCCGAAATGGGAGGGGCATCTCTGTGCTCACCCACACCCTCCACCAGTTCAGAGACACACACCTCAGTGGACCTAGTTTTAGATCAGCCTCGGGGTCAGAATCTGGTGGGCACGTCACCACACTGTCAGGTCCACAGCTGGCGGAAGCAGGGACATCCCAGGGTGCCGGACCTCTGAGGATTGCTGGAGGCCAGGAATCTGCTGAGTCCCAGTCGGATGACTGGCCTTTGTGCTCGGTGATGCTGCTTCTGCTGGAGCTACAGAGTCAAGCTCAGGGAAGACAGGAAGGGATGTCTACTGCACTCCTCAGATTGCACACCGTGGAAGAACCTCTCCACCTTCAGGCTGAGGTGATTGTGATAACTGGCCAATGCATCAAGGTCAATAATGTAGGGTGGTGGTTACAGCAAGACCTCTGTACTGCATTATTGCAGGACATGCACTCCATGGTAGAGGCACTTGCTGGCATCCATCAGTGCCAATGCCAGGGGATGACAGGGATTCTTGACTCACTCCAACTGCCCCACTGCCTCACAGAGGAAGCCAGGAGGCCTCAGACACCGATATGGATGAGGATTAGCTGGTGCGCATCCTGATGTGCCCCACCCATGTAACTCTGGGAGTCTCCCGCCCATCGGAATCCCCTCTCAATGTGATTGCATCAGTTCCAGGTCCACAGGCCTAGTAAGGTGGAGACGCAACATGGCAGGATCCTGAAAGCAGGCCGGGGCTCCCCAGGTCTTGGCCCTCCAGCGGACACCCACCAGAGTCATCACAGACGACAAGGCGTGTCAGTCAGCAGGCCGCCTCCATCTCCACTGTGGATGTTGGGGATGCACCGAGACACATCGGCATGGTAAGGAATGTTAAGTAGTCGTAGTCGAACAGCGTGGGCATGAGTGCTAATCACTTGTACATTATGTTTACTTCTGTGAATAAACTCCCACTAATTTCACATTTCTATGGCTCCTTGTTCTGATGAGCAGTGTCCCTGTCATTCTGAATTGCTTCCTGCACAAGATATAAGGCCGGGTGCTCAGTCCAGGGCTTGTTCCCTGTGCTTCGTACAACCTTCCCAGCACATTGATGGTGTTTCTTCATAGTGACTGAACACATCCATCATGCCTGTACCTTGATGGGAATTAGATTGACAGCCACAATGTGCAGGTGTAATATTTCCCATTCACCACTTAGGTAAATAACAATTGCGACTTATATTTACATATAACTAAAATGCAGAAGTGTGCAGCTTCGTGGCAGTGACTCAGCTTCCAGGATTGAACCCGCTGGAGTTTAGAAGGATGAGGGGGTATTTTTTTGAAACTTCCAGGATACTGTGAGGTCTGGCGCGAGTGGACGCGGAGAGCATGTAGGAAAACTAGAACCAGCGGGCACAGACTGAAGGGACGATCCTTTAAAACAGAGATGAGGAGGAATTTCTTCAGCCAGTGGATGGTGAATCTGCAGAAGGCTGTGGAGGCCAAATCACTGAATCTCTTTGAGACAGAGATAGATAGGTTCTTGATTAATAAGGGGATTAAGAGTTATGGGGAGAAGGTAGGCAAATGGGGATGAGAAAAATATCAGCCATGATTGAATGGCGGGGCAGGCTCATGGGCCAAGCGGCCTAATTCTGCTCCTATGTCTGATGGTCTGATGATACAGAAACGGGTGTTTGAAAGAATCATCCCCCACCCTGATTCATTACCCAGGTTATGTGACCCTCTTGGCCAAGCACCCCTGCGGTATTGTGTGAAGCAAATAATGGCATGATGGGAAAAGTGAATTTAAACTGATTTTCATATAACCTAAGGCCCAGTATACACATAGACAGCATGTCCTGAGAACTGGGTGACTCTGAGAGTCTAGATAAGGCTTGAAACTAGAAGCAGTCTTAATACATAACAAGCTAAACAACTATTTCTTCCTGTTCTTAAACAAATTCTTCCCTTTCTTAAAACAAAGACAAGATAATGATATGAAACTCAAGTCCCCTAAAGGTCAGCAAGGTGATGCCATTGTAATGATTATTACTTATGTTTTACTTTCGATCAAATTCCTGACCAAGTTGTATTCATGTTATCTTGATCCTATAATGTATAAGAATCGCCTTCTTTTCCTGTAATATCGCAGACTTGGGACGGACTCAGCAGTTTGTAATTGACTGCCTTCCGACTCCAAGTTTCTGCCATTTCTGCTAGCAGTTCTAATTAGTGAATAAAGTTCAGTTTTGTTTATCTAATGAATGCTGTTTGAATTTCTCTATCACAGACAAACGCGGGGAAAATATAGAATACAACACCCCTTAAAGGGGACAAATACCACAACAGGACTGGCAGCACAGATTCCAGTCATCATCAGGGTGTGCTCTCTGCACCTTTAAAGTGCGGCTTCAACCACTTCCTCATTCCTGAGGAGCCAATCCTGCAGCCTCTGTGGACCCTGAAACATGTCGGGGATCTGAGAATGGCTCAGAATGTAGGAGTCATGCACATTCCTGGGAATCGAGAACACACCTGCAGAATGACTTTGGTGTGGTCGCAGACAGCTGAACATTCAGCGAGTGGAATCCCTTGCGATTCACATAGTTCACCGCTTGCAGCCCTGGAGATCTGAGTGCCAAGTGAGTGCAGTCAATGGTACCCTGCACCTGTGGAAAACCAGAGATATGCAAATGCCATTGATCTAGCTTCCTGGCTTGCCTGCTCCCAATTAAAATGGGCAGTCAGGTTCCAGAGCGGAACCCTAGCTCAATAAATCTGAACTATTTTTTTGTTTAGATATGTGGGTGCAAAGAGCCAGGGGATTGACAATTAATTTGAAACAAAAGAATAACATTTTATTAAAGAAGAAAACATTAACTATAACACATTATTCCTTCACCCAACCTACATAATTAAAGATGTTCATAGATTTACAAGGATAACGTAAGTTATAAAATATCTTATACACTCATATTCTCAGTGAGTACACAGTCCATGTGTGATGAATGGTTACTGTGTTACTGTACCCTTATCATCATGTAAGATGATGTCCCCTTTAAGACCGAGCTTGGAACCCTGGGAGACTCCGCCTCCAGCTCCGCCCACCAGGGAGTCGTATAAAAGGGGCCGCTCTGTAGCCGGCACCCAGTAAGCACCCGTCTCAGCATCAGGCGAATTCTCAGTTTATTAAAGCCTTCTTTACCGTTCTACTCTCTTGCGTCATTATTGAGGGTACTACAATTTAATAAGCTGAACTACATTAGGATGGACACAGGTTTCAAGCCAGAGAAGCTCAACCTGGAAGAATGGACACCAGAGGCAAGAGAAATTTTTAAGTACTGGCTGCTTCGATGCCTACCTGGACTCCTCGGAGACCCCATCCTAGGGCCACGTAAGCTGAGCCTACTCCACGCCCGGATGAGTCACAGAATCTCCATCACGATCGAGAAGGCGACTACTTATGACCAGGTGGTCGAGATCCTATGCAAACGGTTCATCAAACGCATAAACGAGGTATATGCCCGGCATCTGCGCTCTACTTGCCGGCAGCGCTCAGGGGAAACGCGAGGCAAATTCATAGAAAATCTCACCGCGCTCGCCAGGAACTGCAATCATCAGGATGTGACGGCGGAAGTTCATATGAACCTGCACATCAGAGACGCTTTTGTGTCCGGCATCCGTTCGACCTACATCCGGCAGCGACTCCTCGAAAATGGAGCAAACGTCCTCCAGGACACGGTAACGCTCGCCACCTCGCTGGAAGTGGCTCGCCACAATCTAGGCACGTACCCCGCGGACCCTGCTAGCCCCCCCTTGTGCGACCGACGGCAGCGGCCGTTTTGTGAATCCGACTCGGCTGAGGACTCGGACTACCCACAACTGGGAGGGATCACCCTCGACCAAACGCAGCCAAAGCACCTGCAGAATTCCATGATGCAGGTCCAGATCAACGGGCGCGACACTCCCTGCCTCTTCGACTCCGGGAGCACGGAGAGCTTTATCCACCCAGAAATGGTAAGACGCTGCTCCTTGCGCACCCATCCCACATCCCAAACCATAGCCCTCGCCTCCGTGTCCCACTCGGACCAAGTCAAGGGGTATTGTATTGCGGACCTCTCGATCCAGGGTGCCGAATACACTAATTTCAAACTTTATATCCTCCCTCACCTCTGCGCCCCCCTGCTGCTCGGGCTGGATTTCCAATGCAGTCACCGAAGCCTGACACTGAAGTTCGGCGGACCCTTGTCCCCCCTCACGGTATGTAGCCTTGCGACACTGAAAGTCGCACCCCCCTCTCTATTCGCGAACCTCACTCCCAGCTGTAAGTCCGTCGCCACTGTCGGCACAGTGCCCAAGACATGACTTTTATCAAGTCAGAGGTCCAGCGTTTACTGGGAGAGGGGGTCATCGAGGCTAGCAACAGTCCCTGGAAAGCACAAGGGTGTTGGTATGGTTCAGGGAAAAGAAACGGATGGTCGTTGCCGATAGCCAGACCATATACCGCTTCACGCAGCTTGATGCGTACCCCATTCCTCGCATAGCAGAAATGGTCAATTGGATTGCTCAATGCCAGGTATTTTCCACTGTCGATCTCAAATCCGCCTACCACCAGCTCCCTATCCGACCGAAAGACCGCCCCTATACTGCTTTCGAAGCAGCCGGCTGGCTCTTCCACTTCCTCAGGGTCCTCTTCGGCATCACAAATGGGGTCTCCATCTTCCAGAGGGCGATGGACTAAATGGTGGACCAGTACGGCTTGCGGGCTACATACCCGTACTTGGACAATGTCACCATCTGCAGCAATGATCAGCAGGACCATGACGCGAACCTTGAAAAGTTCGTCAGACCGTCCAAGCCCTCAACCTGACCTATAACAAGGAAAAATGCATTTTCCACACAACCCGACTATCCATCCTCAGCTATGTCATGGAAAACAGAGTCCGAGGCCCTGACCCCGACCGCATGGAACTTCCCCTCCCCCATAGCCTCAAGGTCCTCAAACTGTGCTTGGGGCTTTTCTCCTATTATGCCCAGTGGGTCCCCAAATATGCGGACAAAGCCCACCCACTCATAAAGACCACAACATTTCCCCTGACGGCTGAGGCCCGCTTGGCCTTCAGCCTTATCAAGGCCGACATCATCAAGGCACGTGGTGAACGAAACCATTCCTTTCCAGGTAGCGAGCGATGCGTCAGACATCGCCCTGGCTGCGACCCTCAACCAGGCAGGCAGGCCAGTAGCTTTCTTCTCCCGGACCCTCACCGCCTCCGAGATTCGGCACTCCGCAGTCGAAAAGGAGGCCGGCCATTGTGGAGGCCGCGCGGCACTGGAGGCACAACCTAGCCGGTAGGAGGTTCACCCTCCTTACCGACCAATGGTCGGCAGCCTTCATGTTTGATAACACACAATGGGGCAAAATTAAAAATGATAAAATCTTGAGTTGGAGGATCTCCACCTACACGTACGATATCAAGTATCGTCCAGGGGAGCTCAATGAGCCCCCAGATGCCCCGTCCCATGGCACATGCGCCAACGCACAGGAGGATTGCCTGCGGGCTATCCACAATGACCTTTGTCACCCGGGGGTTACCTGGCTCGCCCACTTTATTAAGTCCCGCAACCACCTTCCTCGACCAAGGAGGTCAAGGCCATGACTAGGGCTTGCCAGATCTGCACTTCTACCGGCCAGAGAAGGCTCGCCTTGTAAAGGCCTCTGGGCCCTTTGAGCGACTAAGCGTGGACTTCAAAGGTCCACCCCATCCACAAACCGCAATACCTACTTCCTAACCGTCATCGACTGGTTCCCCCGCTTCCCATTTGCCGTTCCCAGTCCCGACATGGCCTCGACCACTATGATAAAGGCACTGCACAGCATCTTCACCCTGCTTGGTTTCCCTGCTTATATCCACAGCGACCGTGGTACATCATTCATGAGCGATGAGCTGCGTCAGTATCTGCTCAGCAAGTGCATCGTCTCGAGCAGAACGACCAGTTATAACCCGCGGGGAAATGGGCAAGTGGGGAGGGAGAGCGCAACAGTTTGGAAGGCTGTCCTTCTGGCACTACGGTTGAGAAGTCTCCCAACCACCCGCTGGCAGGAGGTCCGAACCGATGCCCCACACTCCATTAGGTTGCTCCTCTGAACGGCCATGAATGTGACCCCTCACAACCACTTGTTTGTCTTCCCCAGGAAGTCCATCTCCGGGGTCTTGCTTCCACCTTGGCTGATGACTCCGGGATCTGTTCGTCTCTGGAGGCACTTGAGGAGCCATAAAAGAGACCCCCTGGTCGAGAGGGTCCGACTAATACGTGCGAACCCCCGATCCGCCTACGTAGAGCACCCCGACGGCAGGCAAGACACGGTTTTCCTTTGTGATCTGCCACCCGCTAGTTCCCCCACTACAGACACCCCCCCTCTCACAGTTTCTCTGCGGGACCTGGCACCCACTGATGCCCCTCCCCCAGTCCCCCTCTCCATCGGTGGACACCGACCGCGCGCACCCCCTAGCCCCCCCTCCACACTCCCCGCCGGCGCCGGCACCACTACCCCCAGCCCCAGCTATCCTCCCTGCACCCCGACCCCCTACCCTGACCTGGACCAAAGCTCCGCCCACCGTGCTCCCGGATGTACTCTCACCGAAGACATCCGTGTCCGCCACACCACCGCCCGAGCTGAGAAGGTCGACGAGGATGATCAGGCCGCCGAAACGAATAGACTTGTGATTCCACTTCACCCCCGCCGGACTTTGTGTTTTTTTTTAAACAGGGGGGTGAATGTGATGAATGGTTACAGTGTTACTGTACCCTCATCATCATGTGAGGTGATGTCCCCTTTAAGACCGGGCTTGGAACCCTGGGGGGCTCCGCCTCTGCCCACCAGGGAGCTGTATATAAGGGGCCGCTCTGTAGGCGGCACCCAGTAAGCACCCGTCTCGGCATCAGGCTAGTTCTCAGCTTATTAAAGCCTTCTTTACCGTTTTACTCTCTTGCGTCGTTATTGAGGGTAGTACAACATGTAAACCACCAAGCCAACTGTGGTCAGACACACCGCACTCTGAAACCAAATAACAGATGTCACCCAAAACAACTTGTGTGAATTTTTCATTATACCGCCCCCCTCAGATGCTCATCACACTATGAGCCAACTGGTCATACGTGTTTCCAGACTCCATTATTTAAAAACACAATTAGAATTTTCCCTGAAACAACACTTACTCTCAGGTGCCTTAACCAAGGATCCAGCTCCCAAATTTCAATCTTTCCTTCGAGTATCCCTCTGCCTTTGATTGCCACATGAATTCAGGCTTCCACAGAATCTCTCAGGTACTCAACCATGCCAACAGAACATGATTGCTTTACGGCTGTATTAAGATGCCAACAAACTTTTGAATTACATCTGGGGCGGGATTCTCCGACCCCCCGCCGGTTCGGAGAATCGCCAGGGGGTGGCATAAATCCCGCACCCGCCAGCTACCGAATTCTCCGGCGCCGGGGTTCTGGCGGGGGCGGGATACGTGCAGCGCCGGTTGCGGGCGTAAATCTCAGCAGGTCCTTACCGACGGGACCTGGCTCCATGGGCAACCTGCAGAGTCCTCGGGGGGGGAGGGGGGGGGGGGAATCTGGCCCCGGGGGTGCCCCAACGGTGGCCTGGCCCGCGATCGGGGCCCACCAATCCACGGGCGGGCCTGTGCCGTGGGGGCACTCTTTCCTCCTGCAACGGCCGGTGTCAACCTCTGCCATGGCCGGTGCGGAGATGAACCCCCCTGCGCATGCGCCGGGATGACGCCAGCGCATGCTGGCTCTCCCACGCATGCGCCAACTCGCGCCGGCTGGCGGAGGCCCTTTGGCGCCATGCCCTTCCACGCTGGCTGGCGTGGCGCCCAACACTCCGGCGCCGGCCTAGCTCCTGAAGGTGCAGAGGATTCTGCACCTTAGTGGCGGCCCGACGCCGGAGTGGTTCGTGCCACTCCTCGGCGTCGGAGTGGCCCACCCCGCCGGTTCGCGGAGAATCCTGCCCCTGATGTCTGGTTTCTCACCTGGTCGGATTTAAATCTGATTTGAGAAGCTATCTCTTCAACTCTGAGAACTTCCTCTGCTTTTTATTTTAATTTTTCCAAACATTCCTTTAACGTAACTGTCTTCCAAAGATATATTTTTGTCCCCACCCCTGGGGTTTTGGGGGCTTTCTTTCGTTCATTTTGAAAATCATCCAATAGGATCATAGAATCACTAGAGTGCAGACGAGCCATTTTCCCCATCGAGTCTGCACCGACCCTGTCAAAGAACACCCCATCTAGACCCCATGATCCTCCCAATCCCGTAAACCAATCTAACCTTTTGGATACCAGGGGCATTTTAGCATTGCCACTCCACCTAAACTGCACATCTTTGGACTGTGGGAGGAAACCGGAGCATCCGGAGGAAACCCACGTCGACACTATAGAAATGTACAAACTCCACCCAGACAGTGACCCAAGCCTTGATTTGAACCCGGGTCAATGGTACTGTGAGGCAGCAGTGCTAACTGCTGTGCCACCGCGCCGCCCCATCTGCTTTCTGCAGTTTTCATGCTTTCTCCAGCTAATCCTGGCTCTAGCTTACAACTAACTCGAAAGTTTTTTCTGTCCTCGGGTCGCCCCTGGCTGCTGCACAACAGTCTAGTTTTCCTTTAAGTCCTGTTTACTTTTATCTTCTCAGAAATCATGTTCCATGTGTGCATCTAAATGAACCTGAAGTCATTAAACCTTTAAAATACAACAACACAAAAACATCCTACTTGAAGCCAGACCATGAGCGAGATTCTCTGTTGCTGACGGCAGAATCAGTAAACGCGATTGGGCGGAGAATATGTCCCGGCACCGAAATTGGGGCGGGCGCCGAATTTAACGCCAAATCGCAATTCTCTGTCATCTCGCCACAGGCGTCAATGCTGTCCGGAACACACGTATAGTACTCGCCACTTGCATATCATTGGTGGGCTTCACCAGGTAATCTCTGGGGCCTCCGCGATTCTCAGCAGAGTTCCCGACGGTGCATTTCACTTGTGCTTTTAAAAAGTGTGAAACCAGCAGAGTGGCTGCTGAGGAAGAGAGAGAAGTGGTTTGGAAAGTGACCAATATCGCAATAGTTTGCTGAGAGTTGAGCCGCTGGCCGGGAGGGCTTCTGCCAGGGCCGTGAGGAGTCACAGGGGACGGCCAGGAGGTGGGTTGTCGGGTCAGGGTGGATGGGCACAGAACACTGTTGTCGCAGCCGGAAGGGCAGCCATGCAGCTAGGCATGCCGCTGACAGCCTACTGTGAACAGAGGATCACAGGTCGTATAGGTGTTCCCCCCAGGGCACCCTGCTAAGTGCCCTCAGGCCCCAGCTGACCCATCAGCTGTATGGGCATGCTCCAGTACACCCAGTGCCATCTTGTTAGCTGGGATAATGTGTGTGGGGATTGTAATGTGTGCGGTTCCAGATTGTCAGCCTCCCGAGTGCCAATCACGGACCTGCATTTTTAGATTTTTAAACTGCATTTTTCAACTTGCATTTTACTTGCATTTTATCAATTACTTGCATTTTAGCAACTAAATTCACTTGCTGTATTGTACTTGCATTTTATCAATTAAATGGTTTTATACGGAGTTAATTTGTAATTGGATAATTGGACGAAGTGACGTTGGACCAAAAGACGGGCGGACAAAAAGACGTTGGACCAAAAGACGTGGACGAAGTGTCGTTGGACGAAGTGACGTCGGACGAAAAGACGCGACACGCCTTCTGGTAGTGTGGCGACCAGAATTGAACACTATACTCCAAGTGTGGCCTAACTAACGTTCTATACAGCTGTAACATGACTTGCCAATACTCAATGCCCCGGCCAATGAAGGCAAGCATGCCGTATGCCTTCTTGATTACCTTCTCCACCTGTGTTGCCCCTTTCAGTGACCTGTGGACCTATACACCTAGATCTCTCTGACTTTCAATACTCTTGACGGTTCTACCATCCACTGTATATTCCCGACCTGCATTAGACCTTCCAAAAAGCATTACCTCACATTTGTCCAGATTAAACTCCATCTGCCATCTCTCCGCCCAAGTCTCCAAACTATCTAAATCCTGCTGATCATTGACATGTTTTTCTATAACTTTGCCCTTGTCCACATCCCGCCTCAAGAAGCAAACACCTCCACCCACCTTGATTGAGTGGAACATTCTGTCCATGATGACTTCCGACCTCCTCAATGCACTGAAGCCCATGCCCCTGGATTCTTTTCCCTTCCATCTGCGCAGTCCTTCCAAAAGGTCTTTGGACTGGCACCAGAGGCTATCCTTTAATAGGCTGCTGTTCTGACTTGCCTGTGAACTGCCTGTTCCATCCTGACTCACCCCCTTTCCACCTCAATTCACCCTGCCACCCCCAGCTCACTCCCCTTTCCTCTCGACTCAATTCCCTTCCCCGCCGACTCAGTAGCTACCTCCCCGACTTAATCCTCATCCCCAAACCACACCCTGGCCCTTCCTCCCCCCAACTCAATCCCCGTCCCCTTGACTCAACGCCTGTGACCCCCAACTCAATCCCCACCCTCATAGATACATATAAGATAGGAGCAGGAGGAGGCCATTTGCCCCTTCGCGCCTGCTCCGCCATTTATCATGATCATGGCTGATCATCCAACTCAATAGCCTAATCCTGCTTTCTCCCCAGAGCCTTAGATCCCATTCTCCCCGAGTGCTATATCTAGCCGCCTCTTGAATATATTCAATGTTTTAGCATCAACTACTTCCTGTGGTAATGAATTCAATAGGCTTACCACTCTTTGGGTGAAGAAAAGTCTCCTTATCTGTGTCCGAAATGGTTTACCCTGAATCCTCAGACTGTGACCCTGGTTCTGGACACACCGATCATTGGTAACATCTTCCCTGCATCTACCTTGTCTAGTCCTGTTAGATTTTATAAGTCTTCATGAGATCCCTTCTCATTCTTCTGAACTCCAGCGTGAACTCCTAACCTAGTCAATTTCTCCTCATATGACAATCCCGCCATCCCCGGAATCTTCCTTGGATCCTTTGTAAGCCATGGATTGGCCCTCTTACCCATTTTGTATTTGTGCCAGACAGGAATGAACAGTTGCTGTAGTTCCCCCATGCATTCCTTGAATGTTTGCCATTGCCTATCCACTGTCATCCCTTTAAGAAACTCTCCTCAATCTATCGAGACCAACTCACCCCTCATATCTTCATAGTTCCCTTTGTTAAGATTCAGCATCCTAGTCTCCGAATCAACCACTTCACTCTCCATCTCGATAAAAAATTCTATCATGTCTCCTCCCGACTCAATCCATCATTCTGACTCAATCCCGCCCTTTCCAATTCAATCACTGTTTCCCACCAGCTCAATCTCCATTGTCTCCTCCTCAGTCCCCATTCCCCCGACGCAATCCCTGTCACCCGTCAACTCAACCCCTATCCCCCATCCACCCTGCTCACACCCGTCGCCCCCACTCAATCCCCGTTCTCCCAGGCTCAGCCCTGTAGCCCCAACTAGGCCTCTATCAGCACCCCCTCCCCCGCTTAACCCACATACATCCCTCTTCCACAAGAAGACACAGAACCACTCCACATGTGTGACGCTCCCCTCTGTGCTCTCCTCGGAGGTGTGCTCTCCAGGTGTGCACCTTTTGAAACCAATCATTCATCCTGACATTTTGACACCGCAGATTTATTATTTGGCACTGGGCTTTGATTCTATTGGCTGGGCCCAATAATAATATGCTGCTATATTATGATGATGCTCCCAACATTAAATGGCGGGAAACACAGCCCACCACTGATGGGGGCGGGGGAGGAGGGGGGGCATTTGTGTCCTGCATTTGCGTTGATGTGAAATGACACCAAGTCCTTCTCACACTGTTTTCCAATACGACGAAAGTGAAACATCCCAGCCACTGTTTCTGCTCCACAGATGCTTTCAGACTGCTGAGTTTTTCCAGCATTTTCTGTGTTTATTTCAGATTTGCAGCATCTGTGGTATTTTTTCTTTTGTTTTCACATAATTGATAACAGCTGGCTGCAAGCAGAGACAAGGGTAAAGGGTAGCTGGTCAGTGTGGCAGAATATGGAAGGTGGGGTCCCACAAGGTTCAGTGTTGGGGGCGACTGTTGTTCAAATTTACATTGGCAAAAGTACAATTTCTAAATTTGCAGATCGCACCACATTGGAGGAAACAGTCAACATGAAGAAAACTGGAATTAATAATGAGATATTCATAACTTTGCACAATAGGCATATAACTGGCAAATGAATTTCAACACATGTAAGTATGAAGAATTGCATTTTGTTCAGATAGATAAAGAGGTTTTCGTTGGAAAATAGAAAGCGGCATCACTTGGAAAATGAGAATCCAATTGGAATAGAGGAGGAGGAGAATCTGGGAGTCAAAATCCATAAATCACTAAAGGCAGCAACACAGGTTAATAAGGCCATTAAAAAGTAAACTGAGCAGTAGAGTTTATTTCCAGTTGGATATGGATGGAAAGCAGTTATGGTAAACTTGAAATGAAAATGACTTATTGTCACGAGTAGGCTTCAATGAAGTTTCTGTGAAAAGCCCCTAGTCGCCACATTCCGGCGCCTGTCCGGGGAGGCTGGTACAGGAATCGAACCGTGCTGCTGGCCTGCTTGGTCTGCTTTAAAATCCAGTGATTTAGCCGAGTGAGCTAAACCAGCCCCTTGGGCCAAACTTTGGCCAAACCCTGGTTAGACCACACTTGCTGGACAATGTACAATTCTAGTTGCCATTTTAGAAGAAGGACACAGAGGCACTGGAGAGGGTGTCCAAAAGATTTACCAAGGATGATGCCAGAAATGTGTGGCGATACCTCTTCAGGAAAGAATGAACAGACTGAATCTCTCTTCTCTTGAAAAGAAAAAATTGAAACTATTCGAACAGAGATCTTTAAAATCATTTTTTTTTATAAATGTTTTTTTTATTGAGTTTTCATATTTTATATATGACAAATTACAAGTTATTAGAGAGAGAGAAAAAAAAAGGAAAACACAAAAATTTAACATGAATATTTACAGGTAAGCATCTTCATAACAATAATTGTGGCCGCCCCCTTTAGCCAGCATACATATTTTACATTCCCCAATATGGCCGAGGCACATGTTTATAGGCATTTATTTATAGTTTGGTTTTGGGCCTTGGCTTGCCATCAAACCCCCATACCGAGCCCGTAGCCCCCCCCCCCCCCCCCCCCCCCTCCCCCCGGCTACCTTCCCCCGATTCCCGTCCATTTTCCCCTGGTTCTTGGCCACCCGACTATTCTTCCTCATGTACGTTGGCCACAAACAGGTCCCGGAACAGTTGCATGAATGGCTCCCACGTTCTGTGGAAGCCGTCGTCCGACCCTCGGATGGCGAATTTGATTTTCTCCATTTGGAGAGATTCCGAGAGGTCGGACAGCCAGTCTGCAGCTCTGGGTGGTGCTGCTGACCGCCAGCCAAACAGGATTCTACGGCGGGCAATCAGGGAGGCAAAGGCAAGGGCGTCCGCCCTCCTCCCCAGGAATAGATCTGGCTGGTCTGAAACCCCGAAGACCGCCACTATCGGGCATGGCTCCACCCTCACCCCCACCACTTTGGACATAGCCTCGAAGAAGGCTGTCCAGTACTCCACAAGTCTGGGGCAAGACCAGAACATGTGGGCGTGGTTGGCCGGGCCTCTCTGGCACCGCTCACATTTGTCCTCCACCTCCGGGAAGAACCTACTCATACGGTTTCTCGTTAAGTGGGCTCTATGTACCACTTTTAGTTGCGTCAGGCTGAGCCTTGCGCACGTGGAGGTGGAGTTGACCCTATGCAGTGCTTCGCTCCAGAGTCCCCACCCTATCTCCATCCCCAGGTCGTCCTCCCATTTCCTTCTTGTTGCGTCCAGTACGGTGTCGTCCCTATCTACCAGTCGGTCATACATGTCACTACAGTTCCCTTTCTCTAGGATACTTGCGTCCAGTAGGTCTTCCAATAGTGTCTGTCGTGGCGGTTGTGGGTACGTCCTTGTCTCCTTTCGTAGGAAGTTTTTGAGCTGCAGGTACCGTAGCTCGTTCCCCCCAGCTAGCTGAAATTTCTCTGTCAGTTCGTCCAGTGTTGCGATCCTGTCGTCCGTGTATAGGTCCCTGACTGTCAGTGTCCCCCCGTCCTGCCTCCACCTTTTGAAGGTGGCGTCGGTCAGTGCTGGTTTGAACCTATGGTTGTTGCAGATGGGAGCCTTGTCCGACATTTTGTACAGGCCAAATTGCTGCCGCAGTTGGTTCCAGGATTGGAGGGTGGCTGTCACCACTGGGCTGGTGGAGTGTTTTTTGGGTGGGGATGGGAGTGCTGCCGTGGCGAGGGCCCGGAGGGAGGTTCCCATGCAGGAGGCCTCCTCCGCACGCACCCACTCGGCTTCTGGCTCCTGGATCCATCCCCTTACTCGCTCGGCTGTTGCCGCCCAGTGGTAGAATTGTAGATTCGGGAGGGCTAGCCCCCCCCTGGATTTTGTTTTTTGTATGACCTTCTTTGGGATCCTAGCATTTTTACCCCCCCATACGAACGCCATGATATGTTTGTCCAGCGCTTTGAAAAAGGCCTTGGGGATGTAGATCGGAATGGATCTAAACAGGAAAAGGAACCTGGGCAGTACGTTCATTTTGATCGTCTGGACTCTCCCCGAGAAGGCTCCAAACTCTTTCAGGAGCGCTATGATTCCATCCATGCTGCTTTGTGGGTCCGAGATATAGAGGAGCAGATCATCCGCATAGAGTGAGACTCTGTGCTCTCTAGCTCCCCTTCGGATCCCCCTCCAATTTTTTGCTGCCCTGAGCGCGATTGCTAGCGGTTTTTAAAATCATGAAAGGTTTTGATACAACTGGAACTGGAGGGCAAAGGTTTAAGGTGAGAGGGGAGAAATACAAAAGAGACCAGTGGGGAAATGTCTTCATACAGAGGGTGGTGAGCATTGGAATGGGCTGCCAGAGGCAGTGGTAGAGGTGGGTACAAATTTGTCCTTTAAAAAGCAGTTAGACAGCTACACGGTCAGGATGGGTATCGAGGGATATGGGCAAAATGCAGGCAAGTGGGACCAGCTTAGTGATAGAAACTGGGCACCATGGACTAGCTGGGCCGATGGGCCAGTTTCCATGCTGTAAACATCTATGACTCTATGATAGAGTTGAAACAGAGGGTGCGAGTGTCAAAACTACAGGACATCATTATGAATTTGTCCTCAAGAAGCCAGATTAAGACTTCAGAAGAATCTTGTTCACACAGACAGTGATTAGAATGTAGAACTTGCTTCCACAAAAAAATGCTGAGGCGACAAATGACTTTTAAAGTGGAGAGACGATAAATGAGTGAGGCAGAAGAGAGTCGAGAGTTATGCTAATCAAAGCAGATTAGGGATGATGATAGTAGACTCAAAATGAAGCAGACATGTTCATATGGATTGGTTGGGCCTGCTTCTGTGCTGCATATTTGTTATAATTCCACACAAAAGAATTGGATGATTGATGGGATGGTGATTCGAAAAGATAGATGGCGTGGGGAAAGAGAGTGTGAGAGAGGATGGAGCAGTGGAGAAACTCTGAGTTAGCCATAAAAATCAGTCACGGAAATGAGCCACCAAATAGGTTTTCCATTTTGGAAACTGATGAGAGTTTGTGTTCCTCAAGTGAGTTCAGTCAGAGCCAAGCATCTAGGAGGGGAGGAAGAAGGAAGGAGGAGTGATAGTGATAGGAGATCCATTTGTTAGTGGAACAGATGGGCATTACTTCAGGATGGCGTGTTGCCTCCCTGGGGCCGGGCTCAGGGATGTCACTGAACGGCTGCAGGACATCCTGAAGGGGGAGGGTGATAAGTCAGAGGTCGTGGTACA
Organism: Scyliorhinus canicula; assembly: GCF_902713615.1. NCBI lineage: Eukaryota > Metazoa > Chordata > Chondrichthyes > Carcharhiniformes > Scyliorhinidae > Scyliorhinus > Scyliorhinus canicula. The sequence goes on along the minus strand of NC_052159.1, from coordinate 137,768,973 downwards.
CGTTGCTACCAATGATACAGTTAGAATGAAGGATGAGATCATGCAGGAATAATTCAGGGAGCTAGGCAGCAAATTAAAAAGCAGGACCTCAAAAGCTTGTCATTTTTGCATTACTTCCAGTGACATGTGCTGGCAAGGTCAGAAACAGGAGAATAGGGCAAATATATGCACGGCTCAAGAGTCGGCGCAGGAGGGAGGGTTTGAGATTCCTGGATCACTGTTACTGTTTCTGGGGATGGTGGGACATGCACAGGAGGGACGGTCTGCACCTGAACCAGAACTGGACCAACACCCTTGCGGGTGGGTTTGTTTGTACTATTGGGAGGAATTTAAACTAGTTCAGCAGGGGAAGGGGGAAAAATCAAGCATATTGTAGTAAAGGAACCAAGACAGAGGGAGTTCAGCCATGTTAATTTCCAAGAATAAGGCAAGGCTGGATGGTATCTACTTTGATGCTAGGAGCATTATAGATAAAAACTGATGAGTATGTGGCATGGATTCACACGTGGAATTGTGAAATTGTTGCCATCGCAGAGACATTGTTGAGAGAAGAGCAGGACTGGCAACTCAGCATGCCAAGGTATAGGATCTTCAGGTGAGACAGAAGGTGGTGTTGCATTATTAATTAAGGAGTCAGTTACTGCAGTAAGGAAGGACGATATCTTGGAAGGTTCTTCAAATGAGACTTTGTGGGTAGAGTTTAGGAATAACAAGGGGGCAGTCACATTGATGGGAATGTATTATAGGACCCCAAACATTCAGCAAGCAATAGCAGAGCAGATATGTAGACAATTCACTGATGTGAGTAAAAATACTAATAATAGGGTAGTTAGTGGATTTCAACTGAAATGAAAATGAAAATCGCTTATTGTCACAAGTAGGCTTCAATGAAGTTACTGTGAAAAGCCCCTCGTCGCCACATCCCTGCGCCTGTTCGGGACCCAACATTAATTGGGGTAGTCATAGTGGAAAGTGTTGAGAGGGGGCATGTTTCTTGAAATATATTCAAGAGAGCATTTATGTCAATATGTAAAAGGTCCAGCAAGGGACTGCACAGTGCTGGATCTAATTCTGGGGAACAAAGCTGGACAGGTGTTCGAGGTGGCAGTGGGGGAGCATTTTAGTAATGGCGACCACAACACAGTACAATTTAAGTTTGTTATGGAAAAGGAAAAAGATGGTCTGCAAAACGCAATTTTTGATTGGGGGAAGGCAGATTTTATTAAAATAAGGCAAGATCTGGACAAAGTAGACTGGGAACAGCGTCTTGTTGGAAATTCTGCAACATAGCAGTGGGTGTGGGCCTTCAAAAATGAAATGGGGAGAGTGCGGGCTGAACATGTTCTTTTTAAGATAAAATGTCAGAGCAACAAAGCCAGAGAACCTTGGACATCTAGGAATATTCAGGACCGGAGAAGAAAGAAAAGAGAGGCTTTTAGTGGGCACAAAGGAAGCAAATCAGTGGAGGCCTTGGTGGAGTACAGAAAGCACAGGGGGAACTTAAGAAATCAATTGGGAGAGAAAAGAGGGGAAATTGAAAAGCAGTGGCGAGTAGGCTGAGGGAGACCAATATTCTATAAGCATATTAAGGGAAGGAGGATAACCAGGGAAAGAGTAGGGCCCATTAGGAACCATGGGGGATAATTTGTAAGTGGAGCCAGTGGACATTGGTAGGGTATAAAATACGTACTTCGCATCTGTCTTCACTTGGGAGAAGGAAGATGTAGGTACAGAATTCAGGGAAAGGGACTGTGAGATTCTTGAACAGTTTGACATCGGGAGTGAGGAAGTGCTGGAGGTGTTGGCGAACTTCAACGTGGACAAATCCCACACTGCTGTGGGAGGCAAGGAAGGAGATTACAAAGATTCTGACCCAAACATTTCATTCCTCTCTGGCCACATGGCACGTTCCAAAGAATTGGAGGACATGTGGTTCCACTTTTCAAAAAGGATGGTAGAGATAATCTAGGAAATGACAGATCAGGGAGTCTTACATCAGTGGCAGGGAAATGATTGGAGAAAATTCTGAAGGAGGAAATGAATCTCCACTTGGCGAAGTAAAGTTTGATCAGGATTAGTTAGCATGGCTTTGTCAGAGGGAAGTCATGCCTAACAAATTTGATTGAATTTCCAAGGAGGTGATTGCGTGTGTAGATGACGGCAGTGCAGTTGATGTAGTTGGTATGGATTTCAGCAAAGCCTTTGACAAGGTCCAACATGGAAGACTAATAAAAAAGGTAAAAATATATGGGATTTAGAGTAATTTGTCAAGTTGGATCCAAAACTGGCTTAGTGATAGGAGACAGAGGGTAGTGGTAGAAGGCTGTCTGTGGTTGGAGGCTGATGTCCAATGGTGTACCACAGGGATCAGTGTTGGGCTTCTTATTAGTGGTGATATATATAAATGATATAAATAAGAATGTGGGGGAGGGGTGATAAGTAAGTTTGTGGATGACACGAAGATTGGAAGGGTGACTAATAGTGCGGAATATGGTATTAGGTTGTAGGAAGATATAGATGGGCAGGTCAGTGGCAGATAGAATTTAATCCTGAAAAAGCAAGGTGATGCACTTTGGAAGGAGTAACAGCATGAGGGAGTATTCTATGGATGGCAGGACACTACCAAGCTCAGAGGAAAAGGAGGAGTTTGTCGTGCTTGTCCACAGATCACTGTAGGTGGCAGGAAAGGTTTAGATTACATATTAATTACATAGAATTTACAGTGCAGCAGGAGGCCATTCGGCCCATCGAGTCTGCACCGGCTCTTGGAAAGAGCACCCTACCCCTACCAAGGTCAACACCTCCACCCTATCCCCATAACTCAGTAACCCCACCCAACACTAAGGGCAATTTTGGACACTAAGGGCAATTTATCATGGCCAATCCACCTAACCCGCACATCTTTGGCCTGTGGGAGGAAACCGGAGCACCCGGAGGAAACCCACGCACACACGGGGAGGATGTGCAGACTCCGCACAGACAGTGACCCAAGCTGGAATCGAACCTGGGACCCTGGAGCTGTGAAGCGATTGTGCTAATAGGGTAGTAAAGAAAGCACACAGGACATTTGCCTTTATCAGTCATGGTATGGATTATAAGAGCAGGGAGGTTATGTTGGAGCTGTACTAAACCTTGGTGTGCAGTTCTGGCCAGCTTATTATAAGAAGGATGTGATTGCACTGGAAATGGTGCAGAGGGGGTTCACCAGGATGTTGCTTCGGATGGAGCATTTGAGCTATGAAGAGAGGCTTGATTGGCTCAAGCTGTTTTCTTTAGACCAAAGAAGGCTGAGGGGGAACCTGATTAAGGTGTATAAGATTATGGGGGTATGAACAGGTTGAATTGAAAAAAGCTGTTCCCCTAGGTTGAAGGGTATGGTAGCGTGGTCCCTTTAAGGGGAAATAGTTTGCAGGCCATGTGTCCCATCTGGGGCCAATCACACAGGAGCCTGTGAATCCTGGCCAATGGGAAGAAAATGTGAGTATGGGGAGCAGAGGCTCGGTGAGTCAAGAAGTCAAGATCTGTATTATATACCACTGTGCCTGTACATAGTTTAACCTCATTATTTTTCGAATAAATCACTTTGTGATTCAAGCAGCCTCCTCTCCATCACAGAACCAAAGCACTGGATACATGAGACCCTTCCTCTCTGCCTGAAGTGAACTATGAACAGAAGGCTGGCAAAGATCTGATCAGCACAGCCAATTTGGCACTCCTTCCTGACTTGAAGACTATGAACCAATAGGGAGCCCACTGTTTTCCATCAACCACACCCTGGATTCCACCCATGCTGCTGTGGCCACTTCCATTCTTGACCTGGTGTCCAGCCACCTCTTCCTGCTTTCACAGCAATAACTCAGGATACGGCCTCTGGGGAAACAAATTATCACCCTGCACCTTCTCTGACACTGTCCCTTGATTAGCCTTCACCCTCGCCCCATCACCTTGATGCTGCCTTTGGTGACCCCTGAGCCATCCACCATTGTCACCATCAATCTACACCCCACCCCCTTACCCCAGACAACCATATTGCCATCAGCCTGCTAAATGGCGTCCCTGACACTTGCTTTGTCACCCTTGACGTGCTATTGCCTAAACTCAACACTCCCAACCTCACCACTGATCTGTTCTCAAACACCCTTGATCTCTCCTCTACCATGTCCATTAAACCTAGGTAGTTGGGGACCATTGAATAGTTTCATGTAAAATTATGTGTGTATAGTCATGAGTACACTTAAGGGTCATGGTGTACATAGATACATAGAAGATAGCAGCAGAAGGAGGCCTTTCGGCCTTCAAGCCTGCTCTGTCATTCATCACGATCATGGCTGATCATCCAACTCAATAGCCTGATCCTGCTTTCTCCCCATAGCCTTTGATCCCATTCTCCCCAATTGCTATATCCTGCGCCTCTTGAATATATTCAATGTTTTAGCATCGACTACTTCCTGTGGTAATGAATTCCAGAGGCTCACCACATTTTATGTGAAAAAATGTCTCCTTATCCGAAATGGTTCACCCAGAATCCTGAGGCTGTGACACCTGGGGCGGGATTATCCAACCCCCCCCCCCCGGGCTGGGTCAGCGAAACCCCGGGGCGCAGGTTGGGGGCCGCTCTGCATCGTCCCCCCCCCCCCCCTCTCAATTCTCCGGCCTGAATGGGCCAAGCGGCAGTAGCAAAAAACCCGAGTCCCACCGACGCCGTTCTAACATACTCTGAGCCGGCGGGACCTCGATGGTGAAGGGTCCGGGGGCGGCCTCTTCAGGGGGTCCGACCCCAGGGGGGCCTCCGTTGTGGCCTGGCCCCAATGGGAGAACCCCGACCCTGTTTCTGGACACACCCATCATTGATAACATCTTCCCTGAATCTACCCTGTCTAGTCCTGTCAGGATTTTATAAGTCTCTATGAGATCCCCCCTCATTCTTCTGAACTCCAGCGAGAATAATCCCAATTTAGTCAATCTCTCCTCATATGACAGTCCCGCCATCCCTGGAATCAGTCTGGTAAACCTTCGCTGCACTCCCTGGAGAGCAAGAACATCCTTCCTCGGAGAAGGAGAGCAAAACTGTACACAACACTCCAAGTGTGGCCTCTCCAAGACCCTGTACAATTGCAGCAACACATCCCTGCTTTTATACTCGAAACCTCTTGCAATGAAGGCCAACATACCATTAGCCTTCTCTACCACCAGCTGCACCTGCATGCTTACCTTCAGCAAATGGTGCACAAGGACACCCAGGCCAGCTGCACACTCCCCTCTCCCAATTTGCAACCATTCAGGTAGTAATCTGCCTTCCTGTTTTGCTTCCAAAATAAATAACCTCACACTTACCAAATTATACTGCATCTGCCATTGGTTTGCCCACTCGCCCAACCTGTCCAGATCTTGCTGTAGGATCTCTGCATCCTCCACACAATTCACCCTCCCACCTAATTTGGTATCATCTGTAAACTTTGAGATGTTGCATTTTGTTCCCTCATCCAAATCATTAATATAGATTGTGAATAGCTGGGGTCCCAGCACCAATTCCTGTGGTACCCCACTGGTTACTGCCTGCCAATTTGAAAAGGACCCATTAATCCCGACTCATTGGGCGGAATTTTCCGCTCCCGCGCGGCATCGGGAAGGCCGTTGTGAACTCGGCCGAGTTTCACGATGGCCTCGGAGGCCGCTCCTCGCACCCTATTCACCCCCCACCCCCCCAGGGGGCTAGGAATGGCGCTCCGTAAATCTCGGCCGCCGGGCCTTGACGCTTGCGTCAAGGCGGCGCGCTGCGAATGACGCGACGGCGGCGCCTAAATGACGTCAGCCACGCATGCGCAGGTTGGCCTGTTCCAACCCGCGCATGCGCGGCTGACGTCACGACGGCTGCCGGCTCCAACCCACGCATGTGCGGTTGCCGTCTTCCCCTCCGCTGCCCCGCAAGACGTGGTGGCTTGATCTTGCGGGGCAGCGGAGGGGATAGAGTGCGTCCCTTGGAGACGCCGGCCCGACAATCGGTGGGCACCGATCGCGGGCCAGTCCCCTCCCGAGCATGGCCGTGGTACTCACTCCCCTCTCTGCCCCCCACAAGCCACAAAGAAAAATTTGGCGCCATGTTCACGACGGCAGCGACCAGGTGTGGCTGCCGCTGTCGTGAAACGGTCGGGAACGTCAGGCTGCTCGGCCCATGTGGGCCGGAGAATCGCCGGTCGCCGTGAAAAACAGCGAGCGGCGATTCATCCGAGCGGGGGGTGGGAGAATCGCGGGGGGGTGCCAGGGCGGCGTGTCGTGAGTCGCCCGGCCCGCGATTCTCCCACCCGCCGTGGGGAGTGGAGAATTCCGCCCATTGTTTCCTGTCTGCCAACCAGTTTTCTATCCACTTCAATACATTTCCCCCAATCCCATGCGCTTTAATTTTGCACAATAATCTCTTATGCGGGACTTTGTCAAACGCCTTCTGAAAGTCCAAATATACCACATCGACTGGCTTCTCCTTGTCGACTGTACTGGTTACCTCTTCAAAGAATTCCAACAGATTTGTCAAGCATGATTTTCCCTTCATAAATCCATGCTGACTCTGACTGATCCTGCCACTGTTTTCTAAATGTTGCGCTATAAAGTCCTTGATAATGGATTCAAGCATTTTGCCCACTACCGATGTTTGGCTTACTGGTCTATAATTCCCTGCTTTCTCTCTACCTCCCTTTTTGAATATCGGAGTGACATGAGCTACCCTTAGTAGCTCTTTGTACCCTTCGTGTATTATTGTCCTTCTTGGCGTCTGTGTGTTTAGGCACAACTTAGTGGCCACGTCGTTTCCAAGTTGGAGTTGGGACAAGGCTGTTGAACCTCACGAGAGGCGCCCCAAGAGATTTCTGATGCTCAATACGCTTTGCGAGTTTTATCTGAATCTCGCGGGATGTCAAAATCTGAACCTTGCCCTCACTGGGCGTGATCCAGATCTGCATATTTAATTCAATCATTTGGCTCATTTAAATATGTGTTCGCGGGATTCTCCTGTGCAAGGGTCTGAACGGCTGTGCCTGGGTGACCTCGTCATGATGCCATTTAGTACTGGTTCCACAAACATGGACCATTCAGAGGATCTCCCAAGCCATTAGAGACCCCTGGGTCATCAGAGATAGGGCATGGTGGCACCCTGTCATTCCCTCAGGCACCCGGGAACCTTAGAACTGCCAGGCTGGCAGGCGCACTGCTAGGGTGCGAGACTGAAGCGCCAAGGTGTCCAGGCATCACCTTGGCAGTGCCAGGCATTGGGCCCAGGGACCTTACTACATGGAGGAGGGTGAGTGGGTGTTCCCAGCGACCGCTCCAAATTTCAGGGTGGAGATGGGCTGAAAGGTGGTGGGAGTTTGGGGCAACCTTAGAAAATACCACCCCGATCTGCGAGAGCTTTTCTCGCTTTTTCTTTCTGTTATGGAAGTTCCTACAGAACCTAACTACAGTTTCAACACTGATTCCTATGGGAACCAATTTTTCACTCAGACCCGTTTCACTTAAATTTGCGACGTTTAGGAGTGCGACCACAACTTTAAGTTAGGACTTACTGTAGTTCTGTCAGTTAATTGCTAGGTATTCAGATTTCTACTTTAAACCTTCGCAGTCCCTAATTGTATTGTTACAATGTGCAGAAATTGGATGTCACTGTCCGAGTTAAGCTTTAATAACATCGGACATTGATAGCCGCACTGTTACTTCTCCAGTAAAATCCGGCCCTGTTAGCGAGTCATTATTGCAGCGACTTTGCTCTCTGTAAAACTGTCTGCTGCATTCCCCCTTGTGATAGTAGATGCTCCACTTCAAATGTACACAACTGGCTCTAAAACATTTCGGAGAATCCTGAGGTCATGAAAGCCATTATATAAATGCAATTCTTCACTCTGTGCTGAATTACCTAAGCTATGCTGAGGGGAAAGGTCAGGTAGAGTTCTGATTCCATCAATGCTTCCAGAAGGCTTGCAGGTTTTGTGAAGTTTAGTTACACTGATCCCAGAATTGAGACGGTTGGTCGATGCTCACAGCCAATGTCTCCATTTTGTGGGCAAGGGGCAGAGCCATGCAACAGTCTACAATGTAATGTGCAGTGTTTGCTGTGTGATAGATAATAGGTGTGTGCAGCCATGCCAAAGAATCAAAAGGACCTCACACTATTAAAAAGAAAACCAGGCCGCACACAGCAACTAATAATGGGAGCATGGTTTACCACCTAACACATTGATGAAAAACGGTCACTTACACTTGGCTTTCAGAAAATAGTGTGCGAAATGGTGTGGCTGCATAAACTAGTGCGAGTCAGTGCCTTTTTGGAGAGGAGGTGGGAAACTTGTGGTAGTTGAAGGAGATGCGAATGGAGGAAGGGTGGGGTTTGATTAGTGAAGCCTGCTGGCTGACAGCCTGTGCCGGCATGTGAAGAGACGGACGTGTTTTTGAGGCCCAGCCCTCCTGTGAATTCGGCAGGCAGGCAGGCAGGCTGCAAACTACATCGAGGGGTCTTGATTGCACACTTTGATGTCAGGAATGCTGATCAGCTGAGACACCAGCTGAGGGCAAGGCCAGCAGGGAGGCACTGGGAGCAGAAGGGATGCGATATCAAGGTGGGGTAAGGTTGAGCTGTAAACCTGCCTGTGAGTTTGTGGATCCATTCGGAGCACAATTGCTTTTGCCAGAACCAAATAGTTTATTTATATTTGAATATTTTAACCTTTCTCTGGCTGTTTTGGAATAAAAATGCCTGTACACATGACGAGGGCAAACGCCACCATTATGAACCCTAATAATTGCAATTAGTGTCTCAACTACATAACTGGCATGGGAGGAAGAGTGAACGTTTGTTTTAGATAGGCCTGTTTCCCCCAGCACTGCCTCCCCTCCCCAACGAACATGTGCCCTCAACAGGCCTACCCCTTCAAAATATCATTGACCTCTTTGTCAGTGTTAGGATGCAGTAAGGCTACCATCCTCACTTTGAGGCTTATATTGAGCTGTTAGTGCTGGGCAGTAAACGTCTAAAGTGTCCCCAAATTGTGAGAAAAGACAACAGTGCAATCTGCGTTTTGCATCTGTGATTTTCAGCTTTTCAATCGAACCTTTTGCAGAAGATTTAACATCACAATTTCTAGGCTTAAGTATGTTTTTTTTCTCACCTCGGAATTCACAGCATAGGTATTTTTACAATTCCAAAGATTTTGTGGAACTGTTTTCTTTTTTTTTGACGATTTCACATCAATCCACATAAGTAGACATTCCACTGCGATAACTGTGTCTTTTCAGTGAGCTGCCCTTTCAGTTGTCAGAGAATTAAATGTTACCAATTACCCAACCTGTAGTTGCCTATTTACTGAATTATATATAGTGTTGTGTGGCAACAGGACAGCTCTTCAGAAATGACAAAATAACAACAGCGAGCTAAACATTTTGCAAGGTAATGTGAACAAAAATCATAGTGTAAATTCCAGTGTTCCAGAAGGAGGTCCTTTTACCTGATCAGAAATTACATGCCTTCCACATGAGGAGCAGATTTGGGGGTGCCAGGAATTGCGGCAAATGAGTGCTGAGTCAGGAGTTGCTACCCCTCGATGCACAAAAAAAAAGAGTTTTGCCTCCACTAAATGGGAACCACGTTGAAATAATTGATTAAAAAGTGTGAATTTGTCTTTGGAGATCCAGGTGGCAATTCTGGCCCAGGTTTTGAGATGAGTCCCACTTCCATCAATCAGTGGGTGAAGTCATCTCCGATATCAGCTCAGCAAAGTCCGATTCCAGTCGGGAAAAGTGCCGTTCAGCCCGCCGACGGAATGGCAGCTTTTTCCCCAATGTTGTGTGGCACTTAGTTAAAAGAAACGGCAGTCATGGATCCCACGGCGTATCACTGGCAGGCGGCCTCTGATTTGCCTCCCCTGCCATCAACACAACATTTTGATGATCTGGGCACCATGTTTGAAGGCTGGTCCTACACTCAGCCAGCACACGGAGTTTGCCTGAAATTCATGGCTACCTGACCCAGATGACATTCTGCATCCAGGTTCACCCCCGCTTCCCCCTCAATCACCTTATACCAACTCAAGCCTTGCCACCACTTCCCCCACCTAAAGATTTGGAACCACTCTGCAAGCGATGAGCTTACCTCCGAGCTCCCCTCGGGGCACTTCTCGCCAGCTACACGCCTTTTGAAACTAGTCGTACATCGCGTCTTTCTGACATCACACCACCGTGGACGCACCATTTGACATGGAGATATGATACCGACGTATGGGCCTGATTAATGAGTTTCCCAAAATTGGACAGCGGGTAACAAGCCTGGCAGTTCCGGGGGAGGGGATGATCACATGCTGCATTTACGTCAATGTGTGACACAATTTAGGCCTTCTCGCGATATTTTCCACTCTTGCCGCCAAACCCGCCAATGGATGGGGAAATCCCAGCCATTGATGGGATTCAGAAAGCTGGGAAGGTTGGAACTTGTGTTGGAAATGTCTGCTTCCTTGCTGCGAAGTGGATGGACTGATAATGGGTTAATTATAATTTTTGTTCAGAAATATCTGGATAATAATTCTCCAAACAGTAACTTGTTCTTTGAATATTTCTGGATAGACCTCAGCCAGCAATGTGTAAAGATGTGACACCTCAAAAATACAGTCAACTCAGGTGAACACAGCGACCTATTGAAACTAAGGTAGATTTCCCTCTGAATAGCTCATACGAAAGATACATGACCCGAGTAACAGATGGACCCTACATTTGAAATCAAAAGATTTTGCTATTTCTCACCCTTTGCATGTTTAAATGTGATCCTTAATCTAAATTATTGCTGAAATTGACAGGAAAAAAAAATCGCTTTATGTGAATGAATATCTGGGACGATGCTAAAACTAAATAACTGGAAAAGTAGATTAACTGTCTTTGCCGGGGTAGCTTGTGGCGCAGTGGATAGCACTGGGACTGTGGCGCTGAGGACCCGGGTTCGAATCCTGGCCCTGGGTCACTGTCCACGTGGAGTTTGCACATTCTCCCCATGTCTGCGTGGGTTTCACCCCCACAACCCAAAGATGTGCAGGTTAGGTGGATTGGCCACGCTAAATTGTCCCTAAATTGGTACTCTAAATTTTTAAAAAACTGTCTTTCCCGATGCATCCTGAATGATCTGCGTGCATTGATAAAAGGACAGCTTGAGGATTTATTCCAGCTCAGTCATTTTCAAACTCAGGGTGGCAGCAGGCAGATGGGTCGTGGGCGGGTCTCGGGAGGGTCATCGGTCACCGAGTCCCCGATCGCGGTAAGAGGTACCCAATGACCATGACCAGCTTTCAGAATTCCATCCATCCAGTTCATGCGTGCTCCTCATCAGTGAGCAGGCCCGGAGCCCAGTGAGGCAGGCCGCCTCATCCTGACATCAGCGCGGCAACCGAGGAGCCGATTCTTTGAAAAAGCGATGAGTCCTCTCTCCAGAAGCGGCGGCAGAGAGCGAGTCACGTGCCCCGTACACTGACGTCATGTGCTCTGGGGGCGGGAGAGATTCCTCCATTTTCTAACTGCCAGCGGTGCTGGTAAGAGCTCCAGAGCCTCTGGTGAACAGTCCATTAAGAAGAAGCTGAAAGCAGGGACAAGGCAGCATAACGATGACTCCTTGAGGTACGGGTTATTAATTGTGCCAATGCAAATCATGATGCAAAGCTCATGTGTGTTATATGCAGGGAAGTCCTGGCAAATGAAAGATACAAACCTTCAAAGCTTCAAAGACATTTCAAAAGCATGACATGTTCCAGGACAAACCACTCAATTCTTTTCAATGGTTGCAGTGAGAACTTAAATTATCAGCTGAAGTCCTCAGCAGAGACATAACATCACTTTTCCCGATTCTGGCGTCGGCCAGTGGAGAATCCCACCCATTGTTCCAGCTTGCCACTGAAAGATAGGAATTGCATGGTTCTGAAATCCGTGTTCCCTTCTGATAGAATTTGTGTCACAAATTCCTCCCAAACAAAAAGGATTGTCGAGCTTTGACGTAGGAAGACTGCCTTCTATTAATAATTTTAAAATTAAAAGCTGTGCTGGTTCAGAGCTGCTGTGAGATCATACCTCCTTGAGAAATTATCCAATATTCTGAAGTAACGGTTAACTCTGGAATGAGACACTTTCTGGAATCAGACTTCCAGGGAATTTTTTATTTTAATCTCAAACATTTCACTTTTATTTTTAATGTATCACCCAATCCTTTGAAGTTGCATTGACCAGTCTATTGCGATCCATTTGTTCATTGAGTTGCAATTTGTCTTGCTCAACCGCAAGCTTGCAAAAATATCACCAGTTATCCTTTAAAATGACTCAGCATTGCTCTGTGCTGAAGCAAGCCACCGCTGCTTCTGCCATTGTTTTAATGCAGCACTGGATGTTGGCGATGCTAGTGTGCACAACAGGGGAAACGTAGCCTAGTGCCGGGGAAGGATGGTCTTTTGTTTCACACCGTGGAACAATTTTCCATGGTGCAGCAGCTTCTGGTTCACAACTGCTTTAACCTCTATCAAGGTCACACAATTTAAGCATTCATGATTAAATTCTTGGAATCTCAGTCGAGAAAAACTCAGGTTAGCTGCCAGTAGTACACAGCGGTGACTATAACAAAGCTGCATCCGTCACTTCATCACCACTCATTATAGTGCAATGCAACCTTGCATCAAATTTCCAAAGGCTTTTTCCCCTCAAGTCCCTATAGCTTACTGCAAATTTAATTGATGCAATTTAGTTGCACATTCAAGCGGAACAAAGAAGGATGAATGTTACATTGCCTGTCTCTTTTGTGGTCTTCCACTTAAAAAAAAAATCTTGAGATCAAGTGTGGAAATTCATGGAGAAACCAAGCAGAGCCATCATGGATTTGCTACAAAGCATGTCAAACAAACTTCAGTGTTTCTTTTGCTTGAGAAATGAAATCAGCATACTTGGAGTCAGAGTTTTTACAGCATGGAAAAAAGCCCTTTGGCCCATCGGCTTTGTTCCAGCCATCAAACACCGATCCATTCTGATCCCATTTTCCAGCAATGGTCTGTAGCCTTGTATGCTATGGCATTTCAAGAGCTCATCTAAATACTTTTTAAATATTGTGAGGGTTCTCACCTCTACACCCTTTTCAAACAGTGAGGTCCAGATTCTCACCACCCTCTGGGTTAAAAGGATTTTCCTCACATCTCCTATAATCCTCCTGTCCGTTACCTTGGGCGAAATTCTCCGACCCCCAGCAGGGTCGGAGAATCACCTGGGGCCGCTGAAAATCCCGCCCCCGCCGTGGCAGAGATTCTCCGCCACCCGGGAATTGGCGGGGGCGGGAGTCATGCCCCGCCGATCGGCGTGACGTCCGCGCCGATCCGCGAGGCCCCTGCGTCGATTCTCCGGCCCGCGATGGGCCAAAGTCCCGCCGCTGGGAGGCCTCTCCTGCCGCCAAGGTTTGAACCACCTCTGGTGGCGGCGGGATCAGCGGTGCGAGCGGACCCCGGGGTCCTGGGGGTGACGCGGGGCGATCGGACCCCGGGGGGGGGGGTGCCCCCATGGTGGCCAGGCCCGCGATCGGGTCCCCCCGATCCACGGGAGGGCCAGTGCCGTGGGGGCACTCTTTCTCCTCCGCCGCCGCCACGTCCTCGAAGGGGAAGAGAATCCCCCAGCGCGCATGGGCCGGTGGTGACGTCAACATGCGCGAACCGGCGAAGGCCCTTTGGGCAGCCCCGGCGCTGGGCGGCACGCCTGAAAGGCCGCTGGTGACGGTTTTGGCGCCAGCCGTCGTGGTGCCAACCGCTCCGGAGCGGGCCTAGCCCCCAAAGGTGCGGAGAATTCCCGACACCGGAGTGGTTGGCTCCACTCCCCTACGCCGGGACCCCCTGTCCCGCCGGATAGGGGAGAATGCCGCCCCTTAAATCTATGCCTCCTGGTATTGACCCATCCACGAAGGGAAAAGGTTACTTGCTATCCACCCTATCTATGCCCTGCAGAATTTTAAACACCTGAATCAAGGCGCCCCCATCAGCTTTCTCTGCTCCAAGGAAAACAACCCCAGCCTTTCCAATCTCTCTTGATAGCTGTAATGCTCCAGTCCAGGGAACATTCTGCTGAATCTCCAGTGCAATCACTTCCTTCCTGTGGTGTGGTGACCAGAACTGCACACAGTACTCCATCTGTGGCCTAACAATGTTTTATACAGCTCCGTCATAACTTCCCTACTCTTATACTCGGTTAATAATAATAACAATCTTTATTATTGTCGCAAGTAGGCTTACATTACTCTGCCATTAACACTGCAATGAAGTTACTGTGAAAATCCCCTCGTCGCCACATTCCGGCGCCTGTTTGACGAAACTGAGGGAGAATTCAGAATGTCCAATTCCCCTAACAGCACGTCTTTCGGGATTTCTGGGAGGAAACTGGAGCACCTGGAGGAAACCCACGCAGACAATAGGAGAACATGTAGACTCTGCACGGACAGTGACCCAGGCCGGGAATCAAACCAAGGAACCCGGCGCTGTGAAGCAACAGGGCTAACCACTGTGCTACCATGCCAACCCAAAAGGCAAGTATCCCATACGCTTACTTTTTTAAAATTTTTACTTTTTTTCCAATTAAGGGGCAATTTAGCATGGCCAATCCACCTAGCCTGCACATCTTTGGGTTGTAGAGGTGAAACCCACGCAGACCCAGGTAAAATGTGAAAACTCAACATGGACAGTGGCCTGGGGCCAGGATCAATCCCGGGTCCTTGGCGCAGAGAGGCAGGAGTACTAACCACTGCGCCACTGTGCTGCCCCCCCCCCCCCCCCCCATATGCATTGAGGTATTTTTGGTATTGTAAAAACAAAATAAACAATGTACATGAAACTATGAACATAGTGCAAAAGCCGTCCCCCTCCCTTACAGGTTCCACCTTTATTAACCCCCTACCCTAAGCTAAACTAACCCCCCCCCCCCCCCCCCCCCCCCCCGCTGATGATTAATTTTCCAAGAAGAGGTTGACGAACGGTTGCCACCTCCGGACAAACCCTAACAGTGACCCTCTCAAAGCGAACTTGATTTTCTCCAAACAGAGAAAGCTAGCCATGTCTGAGAGTCAGGTCTCCGAATTCGGGGCATTGAGTTCCTCCAAGCTAATAGTATCTGTCTCCCGCCGACCTGGGAAGCAAAGGCTGAAACATCTGCCTCTTTCTCCTCCTGGATTCCGGGTCTTCCGACACCCAGAAAATCGCCACCTCTGGACTCATTGCCACCCTTGTTTTTAACACCATGGACATGACATCTGCAAACCCCTGCCAAAATCCCCTAAGCTTCGGACATGTCCAGAACATGTGGACATGGTTCGCTGGTCCTCCCGCTCATTTTGTGCACCTGTCTTCCACCCCAAAGAATCTGCTCATCCGGGACACTGTCATGTGAGTACAATGAACGACCTTGAATTGTATCAGGCTGAGCCTGGCACATGTAGCGGACGCTTTGACTCGACTCAACGCGTCCGCCACACAGACCATCCTCTATCTCTCCTCCCAGCTCCTCCTCCCACTTGCGCTTCAGCTCCTCGGTTTGCTTCTCCTCTGACCCCATAAGTTCCTTGTGAATGTCAGAGACCCTCCCCTCTCCTACCCACCCTCTGGAAACTATCCTGTCCTGAATCCCCCTTACCGGTGGGAGCGGGAAGGTTGACACCTGTTTACGTTGGAAGTCCCGCACCTGCAGATACCTGAATTTGTTTCCCCTCGTCAACCCAAACTACTCCTCCAAAGCCCATATACTCGGAAAGCTCCCTTCTATAAACATATCCCCCATCTTCTCAATCCCTGCTCTCCGCCATATCCAGAACCCCTCATCCATACTTCCCGGTGCAAACCAGTGATTATTACAGATTGGGGACCAGACCGATGCTCCCTCTGCTCCCACATGTCTCCTCCATTGCCCCCAGACTCTCGGGGCTGCCACCACCATGGGGCTGGTGGAGTACGATGCCGGGGGTAACGGCAGAGGTGCAGTTACCAAAGCCCCCAGACTGGTGACCTTGCATGACGCCACCTCCATATGCTCCCATGCCAGCCCCTCCCCCATCACCCAAAGCCATATCATGGCTATATTCGTCGCCCAGTAATAGTTACAACTCGCGTCGGCCGGCAGAGGCCCTTCGGCGCCGGTTGGCACAGCGCCAATCACTCCAGTGGCGGCCTAGCCCCCGGAAGTGCAGAGGATTCCGCAGCTTCAGGGCGGCCCGACGCCAGAGTGGTTCACGCCACTCTTTGGCGCCGGTACGGCTGCCCGCCGGTTGGGGGAGAATTCCATGTTTGTCCCAATGATTTATTTCTGTAAAATTGCAATTAAAAGTGAAGGGACTAGTCATTTTATACTTCCTGGTTTGCTGTCTGTTAGAATGCTACAATTTCATTTGCTGCTTGTCCTGCTTGATGACATCACAGTTGTTGAATGCTTTTGGGCCCTTTGACTTGGCACCAGATTCAAAACCGATGTTACAAAAGGGAAAATCCTTGCCACAGAGATTGCTTGACTTCTGTGGGCGACTTTCTTTCTGACCAACAGCAGCACATTGGGTTTCATAATACTTCCGCATTACCTTCTGAAGCTGTTGTGTTTCTCAGCTTAGAATTGCTGGTGGGGGTCTTCCTGGACTATTGCTCCAACGAGGAGCCATAATATTGTGGAAGCTACCACTTGTTTTATCCGTAATAAAACTTCAATTCGCCACATTTATACATTAGTCACCACAGACAGCACACACAACTACCAGCATTAATGTAGAAATTAAACCACTGCAATGTTTAATTTCCATGAGCCTTTTATTTAAATCAAAGTGGCTCAAAATAAAGGAGGACCAGTTGACATTTTGATGCGTATCCAGAGGTTGTTCAATTTGCCATGAGCTACAAATGCAAAACCAGTAAATTGCTGTTAAACAGTAAAAGCATAAAGCAGCATTTTGAGACAAATCACTCTGCTTCTGTTCCAAACAACCTGAGAGTTTCTCAATTGAAAGCTGAGAAAACTAACTCTTGCGGCTGGATTCGATGATTGCACCAATGTCGTACACACTAGATATATTCCTTGGCCGGGAAATGTCTCAGAAATGCTGGTGCTCTGCTGGTGTTCATTCACCACAAGTGTATTGGCAACACCATTTCACTCACAAACAGGAGGCAGGATTCTCCGAGCTCTCGCCGGGTCGGATCACCGGGGGGGGGGGGGGGGGGGGGGGAGGGGGTGTGAATCCCGCCCACACCGGCTGCCGAATTCTCCGGCGCCGGGAATTTGGCGGGAGCGGGAATCGTGCCGCGCTGCGCTGGTCGGGGGTCATTGGCAGCGGCCCTCCCGGCGATTCTCCGGCCCGCGATGGGCCGAGTGAGCGCCCGTTTTAGGCCGGTCCCACCGGTGTAAAATACAGCAGGTACTTCCCGGCGGGACCTGGCTCCACAGGTGGCGTCCGGGGTCCTTGGGGGGGGGGATCTGGCCTCAGGGGGTGCCCTCATAGTGGCCGAGCCTGCAATCGGGGCCCACTGATTCGTGGGCGGGCCTGTGTCGTGGGGGCACTCTATTCCTCCGCGCCGACCGGTGTAACGTTCCGCGATGGTCGGTGCGGAGACGAACCCCCCCCTGCGCATGCGCTGGGATGATGCCAGCACATGCTGGCACTCCTGCACATGCGACAACTCGTGCTGGCTGGCGGAGGCCCTTCCCAGTTGCTGTGGCACCAAGCCCCTTCTGCGCCGGCCAGCGGGGCACAAACTACTCCGGCGCGGGCCTAGCCCCTGAAGGTGCGGTGGATTCCGCACCTTCGGGATGGCCAGATGCCGGAGTGGTTCACGCCACTCCTTGTCGCCGGAGTGGCCCGCCCCACCAGGTAGGGGAGAATCCCACCCAGAGTTTTTGCCACCTTTCCGACAGAGTTAGTGGGAGCATGTCGAAGAGAAACTGCATCCTCACAAAAGGTAGAAAATGTTCCAGTGATGAGACTTGTAAAACAGCATCTAATTTTCCTTGGAGCTTCTTAGCATTGAAGTAAAAAACAGAAAAGAAATTGCTCCTTCTGGATATGCAATAATTGCAGGTTGTGATGACAGGTGGCCTGATGCAACTGAAGGAAGGTTTCCAATGAACTAACAGACCCATCTGCCCGATATCAACATTTCATCCATTGGATATTCTGCCTGGGGTAAATACGATCAGCTGCAATCGCATGCAGAAAAGAGCAAATGTCTGTCTTTTACAATCGATTTATGCAGTGATAGTCATGACAGAGGCCTCACGGTAGCATGGTGGTTAGCATCAATGCTTCACAGCTCCAGGGTCCCAGGTTCGATTCCCGGCTGGGTCACTGTCTGTGTGGAGTCTGCACGTCCTCCCCGTGTGTGCGTGGGTTTCCTCCGGGTGCTCCGGTTTCCTCCCACAGTCCAAAGATGTGCGGGTTAGGTGGATTGGCCATGCTAAATTGCCCGTAGTGTAAGGTTAATGGGGGGATTGTTGGGTTACGGGTTACGTGGGTTTAAGTAAGGTGATCATTTGCTCGGCACAACATTGAGGGCCGAAGGGCCTGTTATGTGCTGTACTGTTCTATGTTCTAGAGGTTGATTTTGTAGGTATGAGGAAATCCACGGACATGATAAGGTACTGGTATATTAGAAATTAGCCAATATTTAAAAACAGTGGTTTTGTAAGGGACAACAAAAGGAGTCCAGATGAGTTGTCGAGAAAAACAAACTTATTTTATTGAACACGTTAACTATATACACAGCTCCAGTAGTTCCCGACTGGAATGTCTCTAGTCAGTGCCTGACTGGCCGAGGCTATTTAGACAAAAGCAAATTGTCTTAGTTGAGGGTCTGCAGCCCTTTTATGGGGGGAGCTCATATTCTGCAAACTCCAAAGAGTAGTGGATCATCCCTACTCCGTGAGACACCTGTGGGTCATCACAAGCGGTAAAACATAAACAAGGGGCTGAATTCTCTGCTGTTGGGTTTCCCCACGGCATGGGGCTGCCCCACAATCGGAAGCCCCATTGACCAGCCAGCGAAACAGAGAATCCCGGCGGTGTGCCGCATTAGAAATCTAGTGTGGCGGGACAGAGAATCCCGCCCCAGCACTTTAGCGGGGAGGTGGTGGTGTAGTGGTATTGTCACTGGACTAGTAAATCAGATCCCCAGAGTAATGCTCTCGGGACCCAGGTTTAAATCTCTCCACTGGCGATGGAAATCTGCCATCCTTACCTGGTCTGGCCTACATGTGACTCCAGACCCCAACAACGTGGTTGACTCTTAACTGCCCCTTCAAGAGCAATTAGCAAGAAATGCTGCACAGACTGCGACACCCACATCCCATGAACAAATTTTTTTTAAAAATCTTCCTTTTGGGAAATACAATGCAATTGATTTTTAAAAATTAATTTATGGGATGTGGGTGTCACTGATTAGGTCAGCATTTATTGTCCATCCCTAGTTGCCCTTCAGAAGATGGCGGTGAGTTGCATTCTTGAACCGCTGCAGTCCCTGAGGTATAGGTACACCTGCTGTGCTGTTAGGGAGGGAATTCCAGGTTTTTGCGCCAGTGACAGTGAAGCAACGCTGATATATTTCCAAGTCAGAGTGGTGAGTGACTTGGAGGGGAACCTCCAGGTGGTTGGATTCCCAGGTACCTGCTGCTCTTGTCCTGCTAGATGGTAGTGGTCATGGGTTTGGAAGGTGCTGTCTAAGGAACCTTGGTGAGTTACTGCAGTGCATCTTGTAGATGGTACACATAGCTGCCACTATTCATCGTTGGTGGAGGGTTTGAATGTTTATCGAAGGGGGAGCAATCAAGCGGGCTGCTTTGTCCTGTTTGGTGTCGAGCTTCTTGAGTATTGTTGGAGCTGCACTTACACAGGCAAGTGGAAAGTATTCCATTACACTCCTGACTTGTGCCTTGTAGATGGTAGAGAGGCTTTGGGGGTCAGGAGGTGAGTTACTTGTCATAGGATTCCTGGCCTTTGACCTGCCCTAGTAGCCACAGTATTAACATGGCTAGTCCAGTTCAGTTTCTGATCAATGGTAACCCCCAGGATGTTGATTGTGGCAGATTCATCGATGGTAATGCCATTGAATGTCAAGGGGCATTTTTTTGATTGTCTCTTGTTAGAAATGGCCATTGCTGATGATGAATAAAACTGAATATTACCTGTACAATAACATAATAAGTAGCAGAAATGTGCATCTAAAAGGGAGAATTCCTATCATTCCAAGTTCCTCAATACATTGCAAAGGTGACACCTCAAGTACATGGTGAAAATCGCGATAACAAATGGCAGATTCAGATTTCCTAAAGGTATTTGACAAAGTTTGATGTGAAAACCATTACCTACCGAAATATAATTGTGAGATGATGACTCAAAAAAATAATTATGACAAGTGAAAAGTACTGTGCAAAAGAAGGGTAAATAGGCTTTATTGCATGGCTGTTTTAGTTGCTGAAGATGAATCAGTAAGTGAACTATGTCATTGCACTAAGAGAATCAATATTAAACACATCCATCCCACCTATCATGTCCGGATCTTAAAATAGTCAAATGAATGTTGAGCTATACAGCCAAAGTGATAGAGTACAAGTCAGAGGAGGCCATGATCAAACTATATCATACTCTGATTAGAGTACAGTTCTGGCAATAATAATAATCTTTATTACATTAACACTGCAATGAAATTACTGTGAAAAGCCCCTAGTTGCATGAGACATGTTAGGGAACATTCAAGCTTGAGGGATGGCAGAGTGAACAACCGCACATTATTGAGTTATTTTCTTCTTATGAAGTCCCTCAGGGTCAAGAATGTCTTGCTTTTCCTCTGGTTCCATGGGTTCTGAGATGGCTGATAAGTCCAGCGTGTGATCTGCAGACTATATCACATCTTGGGCGGCTGATGCTTGAAGGTTTGGGCTGATAAGTTGTTTGAAAGATTGCGTAATCCCTCAACACCTCAGTTTTGCCTCTGCACATTCCCTACGAAGTCTCTTGATGTGTGTGGTGCCTTCTCAAATGAACCTTTTCCATTTTGGTCACACGCCAGGGTCACCAATGAGTTGGCAGGTGTGTTTGACCTCTTCACGGATTCTATGAAGACTTCCAGATAGCGTTTCCACTGTCCTCTTGGGAGTCTCCTGCCCCGACCAGTTGCTTCAGGGGTTTGGTGCCAGGCATACGAATGGCATGTCCTGTCCAGTGGAGCCGATTTGGTGTAATTAGCACCTCAATGCTGAGTGGATTGGCTGGGGGGAGAACGTTGCTGCTGGCCTGTCTTATCACCGGCTCTGGAGGATCTTATGAAGGCACCATTGATGTGTTATAAGGAAGGAGTAGAGAAACCTGGGTGTTATGTTTGCACTTTGCCACCTGCTGATTACCTGATGGGAAGGATAGATCACTCTCTCCCAATGGAATGAAAGTTGAGTGAGTTCTACAACAGGAGCCAGTCTGCGCAGTCAGATTCCCATCCTGAAAACAAATATCCCTGTGTTGAAGTTATTGAGGTATGTAATTCAATAAAGACAACAGGAAAAGGCAAATTCAGCATAACAGTTGAATTTCAATTGCTCAAGTCAGTACAGGAGCACAGGTTCAATTTAGCAAAAGTAAATTCCGGATATTTTGTGGAATTTCATCATGAACAGCACATGAAATGGAAATGAAAATACTGGAATCATTAAATACTGCAATGTGCGGACTTTGGGACAATTTTGGATGAACTCATTGAAATGGGTTGAATGATCTTCCTCATTCATATCTTGTGGTTAGGCAATGTCTATAGTTAATTCAAATGTGGATGACATTTACATTTTATGCACAAAAACAGTTGACCAGGTGATATTTCCATTCCCATTCTTCATGTAATCTTAATGCAAAGGAGAGAGGAGTGTACAAACCCAATTGTCTTAATTACATCATGTGGAACAATGCCTGGTAATGGAGGAGGTTTTTTTTTGCTCTTTTGACTATTTAGAATGATTGCATATGGCTAAAATCTTTTCCAGTTACAGGACCTACCAGAGAGGCGAGGCTGGGACCAGAACTTGAATGACTGGATGGCAGAGATGAGTGTATTTAGCATTTAGTAATTATAGTAGAGGTCCAGTTAATTGTAACTTAATTTAATAAGATTTTTTAAAAATTCATTCATTAGTGCTAGAAATGTCAGTGAGTGGGTTAAATTACTTCACCTGTGAGATGTGGGGAAACTGTAAGACTTCAAGGGGACCAGACAACTGCATCTACAGAAAGTGTAGCCAATTACAGCTCCTCACCGACCTCATGGATTGGTTGGAGCAGCAGTTAGATGCACTTAGAGCAGGCAGGTGGCGGAAACAATCACAGACAGGCGTTTTAGGGACACGGTCACACCTAAGGTGAAGGCAGATAGATGGGTGACTGCTAGAAAGGGCAGGTAGTCAGTGCAGGAATTCCCTGTGGCTGTCCCCCTCTCTAATAAGTATACCACTTTGGAAACTATTGGGAGATTGCCGATCAGGAAAAACAACAGCAACAGCCAGAGCAGTGCTGTTGTGGCTGGCTCTGTTGTTCAGCAGGGAGGGTCAAATCACGGAAGAGCAGTAATTATAGGGGTCTATAGCCAGGGTAAACTAGGCATTTATGTGACTGTGAAAGAGATCCCAGGTTCAAGGATGTCTCTGAACAGGCACAGGGCATTCTTAAATGGGAGGATGGACAGCCAGAGGTTCTGATACACATTGGTACTAATGGCATAGGCAAGAAGAGTGATGAGGTCCTGCAGAGGGAGTTCAATGAGTCAGGTAGTAAGTTAAAAAACAGGACCTCTAGGGTTGTAATCTTTCGATTATTCTCTGTGTCATGTGCCAGTGAGGCTAGGAATAGGAAGATAATGCAGCCCAACACGTGGCTAAAGAGCTGGTGTAGGTGGGATTAAGAGGAAGAGCAGGCAGGGAGAAGTTGCTGACCACAGCGGGACTAGTGGTCTGAAGTGCATTTGTTTCAACAAGATAAGTATAACAGGTAAGGCAGTTGAACGTAGAGCTTAGATTAGTACTTGGAAGTATGATGTTGCTATTGCAGAGACTTGGTTGAAGGAGGGACAGGATTAGCAACTAAATGTTCCAGATTTTAGATGCTTCAGGTGGGATAGAGGGTGTTTAAAAGGGGTGGGAGAGTTGCATTACTGATGAAGGAGAATATCACAGCTATACTGAGGGCGGACACCTCAGAGGACTCATGCAGCGCAACAGTATGCATACAGTTTAGGAATAGGAGGGGTTCAATCACAATGTTGGGGGTTTACTACAGGCCTCCCAACAGCCAGTAGGAGATAGAGGAGCAGATACGTAGACAGATTTTGGAAAGGTGTCGTCATGTGAGAGTACCTTTAAGAAATGGGTGTTTATAAATGGGTGTGTATATAAATATCTGTAGTGAGAGTACCTTTAAAAAATGGGTGTTTATTACTGCAGTGATGTCAGAGAGTGGGTGGAGCTGGGCTGTCTGTCAGATTTTTACTTTTGTTTTAGACTGTTTGCTACAGGGTGTGTTTTAGTTTTGTTTTCAGAGCTGGATAGCTGCAGTCACAGCCAGAAGGGGTGTGAGTTTTTCTCTCTGTAATCTAAAGGCTGTAAATCAATCCTTTGGTGATTTCAAACTAATAACTGCTCTCAGTAATGACTTTAACCTGATGTGCTTCTGGTAAAAGTTCTTTTTTTAAGTCTTATGGATGTTAAAAGGACAGCTTAAGGATTACTTAGTGTTGGATTCTATGGGTGTTGTAATTGAATTAATGGTTGCTAAGATGTTCACTGTATGTTTTAAAAAGGTTAATTTGAGTTCATAGAATAAATATTGTTTTGCTTTAAAAAATACATTTCCATTTCTGCTGTACCACACCTGTAGAGTGGGCCGTGTGCTCCCCATACCACAATCTATTAAAAGTTATGGGTCAGGTGAACTCCATGATACACTTTGGAGTTCTTTAAACCCTGGCCCATAACAATGTAAAAACCACAGCATTGTGATGGTGGATAATTTTAACTTCCCCTATATTGACTGGGACTCACTTACTGCTGGAGGTTTGGATTGGGTAGAATTTGTAAAGAGCATCCAGGAGGGTTTCTTGAAACAATATGTAAATAGTGCAATTGGGTACTGGGAAATCAGCTCGGCCAGGTGATCGAAGTTTCAGTAGCGGAGCATTTGAGGAATAGTGATCATAATTCTATAATTTTAAGTTATTTGTGGATAAGGATAAGAGTAGTCTTTGTGTGAAGGTTCTAAATCGGGGGGAGGCTAATTCCAAAAATGTTAGGCAGGAACTGAACAATTGAGATTGGATCCAGCTGTTTGAGGGTAAATCAACATCTGACATGTGGAGTCTTTCAAACATCAGTTGATTAGAATTAAGGACTGACATGTTCCTGTGAAGATGAAGCACAGATATGGCAAGTTTGTGAACCTTGGATAACGAGGGATATTGTGAGCCTAGTCAAAATGAGAAGGGAAGCATTTGTAAAGTCTAGAAGCTGAGAGCAAATGAAACCCTTGAAGAATATAAAGAAAGGAGGAAGGAATTGCAGCAAGGAGTCAGGAGGCCTATAAGGGGTCATGAAAAGTCCTTGGCCAACAGAATTAAGGAGAATCCCAAGGCATTTTCGATGTATATAAAGAGCAAGAGGGAAAATGTTGGTCCACTCAAGGACAGAGGAGGGAATCTATGCATGGAGCCCGAGGAAATGGGCAAGGTGTTAATTAAGTACTTTGCATCTGTATTCACCAAAGAGAAGGACGGGTGGATGATGAGTCTCGGTATAGATATTCTGGGTCTTGAAGATATCAAAAGGTTCGAGTTGTTGGGTGATTTAAAAAAGCAATAAGGTGGATAGGTCCCCAGAGCCTGATGGGATCTACTCCAGATCACTGAGTGAGGCAATCGATTACATTGCTTGGGCCATGACAAAAATCTGGGTATCCTCATTGGTTACAGGTGAAGTCTCAGAGGACTGGAGAACAGCCAATGTTATTCTTTTGTTCAAGAAGGGAAGGAGGGATAATTCAGGAAATTATAGGCTGGTGAACCTTAAGTCAGTGGTAGGGAAATTATTGGAAAAGATTCTTAGGGATAGGATGTGCTCACATTTGGAAACAAATGGACTTATTAGCGATAATCGGCATGGTTTTGTGAAGGGGAGGTTGTGTCTCACTAACGTGATTAAATTTTTTGAGGAAGTGATAAAGATGATTGATGAAGGAAAGGCAGTGGATGTTGTCTCCAGGAGTTCGGTAAAGCCTTTGACAAGGTCCCTCATGGTAGACAAGTACAGAAGGTGAAGTCACATGGCATCAGAGGGAATCTGGCAAGATGGATACAGAACTGGCTTGGTCATAGAAGATAAGGGATAGAGGTGGAAGAGTGCTTTTCTGAATGGAAGGCTGTGACTAGTGGTGTTCCGTAGGGATCAGCGCTGAGACCTTTGTTATTCACAACAAATGATTCGGAGGAAAACGTAGCTCATCTGATCAGTAAGTTTTCGGACGGCACAAGGATTGGTGGAGTTGCGGATAGTGACGAGGATTGTCAGAAGATACAGCAGGATATAGATCAGTAGGAGACTGGGCAAAGAAATGGCAGGTGGAGCTTAATCTGAACAAATGTGAGGTAATGAATTTTGGAAGGTCGAATACAATGGGAATTATGCAGAAAATAGCAGAACACATAAGAATATTGACAGGGAGAGAAATCTGGGTGTACAGGTCCACAGATCATTGAAAGTGACAGTGCAGGTGGTTAAGGCAGTCAAGAGGGCATATAGCCTGCTTGTCTTCATTGGTCGGGGCATTGAGTATACAAATTGGTCGGGCAGCACGGTGGCGCAGTGGGTTAGCCCTGTTGCCTCACGGCGCCGAGGTCCCAGTTTCGATCCCGGCTCTGGGTCACTGTTCGTTTGGAGTTTGCACATTCTCCCCGTGTTTGCATGGGTTTCACTCCCACAACCCAAAAATGTGAAGTATGGGTGGAGTGGCCATGCTAAATTGCCCCTTAATTAAAATGAATTGGGTACTCTAAATTTATATTTTAAAAAATTGGCAAGTCATGCTGCAGCTGTACAGAACCTTGATTAGGCCACATTTGGAATATTATGTCCAATTCTGGTTGCCACACAACCGGAAAGACATGGATGCTTTGGAGAAGGTACAGAAGAGGTTTGCCAGGGTATTACCTGGTGTGGAGGGTGTTGGATATGATGAGAGTTTGGATAAATTTGGATTGTTTTCACTGGAACAATAGAGGTTGAGGGGCGACCTAATAGAGATTTACAAAATTATGAGTGGCGTGGATAGTCAGATGCTTTTTTCCAGGGAGGAAAGGTCAATTACAAGGGGGCATACGTTTAAGGTGCAAAGGGGAAAGAAATGTGCGAGGGAAGATTGTTACACAGAGGATGTTGAGTGCCTCGAACGCACTGTCAGGGGAGGTGGTGGAAACAGATACGAGAGAGGTGTTTAAGAGCCATCTTGATGAATACATGAATAGGATGGGAATAGAGGGATATATATATATATAATTTGCAGTGTAGAAGGAGGCCATTCGGCCCATAGAGTCTGCACCGGCTCTTGGAAAGAGCACCCTACCAAGGCCAACACCTCCACCCTATCCCCATAACCCAGTAACCCCACCCAACACTAAGGGCAATTTTGGTCACTAAGGGCAATTTATCATGGCCAATCCACCTAACCTGCACATCTTTGGACTGTGGGAGGAAACCGGAGCACCCGGATGAAACCCACGCACACACGGGGAGGATGTGCAGACTCCGCACAGACAGTGACCCAAGCCGGAATCGAACCTGGGACCCTGGAGCTGTGAAGCAATTGTGCTATCCACAATGCTACCGTGCTGCCCCAAATATGGACACCGAAAGTGCAGAAGGCTTTAATGTGGACAGGCATCATGATCTGTGCTGGTTGGAGGGGCAAAAGGCCTGTTCCTGTGGTGCAGTGTTCTTTGTTCTTGTTCTTGTTCTTTGTTTTGTGCAAATGTTTTGCTGTTTCCACACCGTTCCTGGAGTGTACTCGTTTCTTAACTTTTCCTTCGTATTTGCAGTGCCATAAACCTAATTGCATTTTTTTGATCTGTCATTTTGCTGCCCACAGATATATTTTGCCCCACTCATCCTGCAATTTAGAAATTGCTTCCACCGATTCCACTGAAGTAAAGTGCTGGATTAGTTGAGGTTGTCATGGAATGTGGCGACTCAAGTTGCTGATCGTATCAATAAACATGAGTGGACAATAGCTTAACTGGAACAGATAGTTATGCAGATAGATGCCATGCTCAACAGAAAGCAGAGAATAATGTCTGGGTGATGCTTGTTAGCAGTGACATCTACTCAACACGCAGGAAGCTTGTCATGGATTTACTCATCTTGTTCAGCATGTAGCTGTGTGAATCATCCTTTTAAAGTGCAAATGTCATTAAAGCCAGATACTTGCCCAATTTAATGGATTAAAACTTTTACAATTACCTTTTGTGCAGTGGTGGCTGAATTTAATTAAAAACTTCAAATATAATTCTCAGTGCAAAGGGAACTGTTATTTTTTTTGCTTCCAAAAGCAACACTGTGAAATACCTGCAGTCGAAGTGTATTTTCAATATTCTCATTCTATTCCCCATGGCCCCAAGATTTCCAACAAAACTAAATGTCCTTTTGAGGTTTAGTATAAACCACTGTCTAAGATCTGTACATTTGTAGGCCTCAACCAAAATCTTTATTGGACATCTCTGGCTTTAGTAGCATAATCACCCTTGATAAAACATAATTAGATATAGCCTACAATCTGCATAAATAGCATCTTAGCCCCATAGCTTATATTTGAATGCATTCAGTTATTGTCAATTACTTCATAGAGTGGTAGTTAAAACTAAGCTGTGTGTGTGTAAACTGGATTGTACAAATGCATATTTTAAAGTCAGGTATTACTGCGGAACATGTGGATTGTGTGTGCCCTCATGTCTAAGAGAATGGAGCGCCACATCAAAATGTTAATGCAAATTTCCAAATTGCGCCCATAAAAATTCTGTGCAAAATAAAACCAGCAAATTAAGGGGCTTTTAGAATTACAGGATAAATAAACAAAGTAAGTCAATATATGAGAAGCTGAAGTTGGCTGTGCCACTTTCAGAGACAACATTAAAATTTTAAATGGTTGTAAATTTTGAATGAATTTAAATGTTACATTGTAATTGAATACAAAGTAGAATGTGATTGTAGACTGAGGGAGAAAAAGAAGTATCGAGCACTGGAGAATCTGAATAGATAGGTTTATGGTTAAATGCATATTTGAATAAAGACACCGACCTGCAGCTATTTTTCATGGACATGGAATAATTACTAGGCAATTATGATATGAGAAAAGAGAGGTTACCAAACCACAATCTCCATTTTATTTCTGTTGGTTTCCTGTTCTCGCCTTCTGCCTTTTATCATTTCATAATGGGCCAGATTTTTTTCTCAAATTAGCAGTGAGGTTAATATTTATTTTTGTGCAAAGCGCTGTGGTGATTGTAGATATGAGCAGATGCAGTACAACTGAGCAAGCACTAGAGGGAGCACGGGAGAGCTATATATACACAGGGACAGGAAGTGATGACACACTTCACGGAAGGCAGAACTTGTAGCAGGACACAGACACACAAGCAGGCAGCATTTGAGGTAGCCATAAGTTAAGCTCTGAAGAGAGAACAAATTCACAATAAAGCATCTTCTCCAAAATTGAGACTACGAGCTTTATTAAGAAACGAGGAACAACACATGGTACCAGGATTGGCTTCAGGCGGTTACTACAGGACAACTCAGCTGCAGACACAGAAAGAACAAAATGGCATGGAAATCGCCTACTGGAAATTCAACTTGGGAAGACATCGCTTATTCGAGGATATGCCATGGAGCCCCACCTCAGCTGGACACGACCGGCAATGTAATAAATGTCTGGAAAATGTTTAAACAAATGTTCGATTTATATATCATAGCTAATGATGTAGCAGCAGCCTCAGATTAAATTAAAATAGCAATGCTCATCGCAGGACATGAAGCTAGGAAAGTTTATAATGGATTTAAATACTCCAAAGATGAAGACAGCAACAACTTACAAACAATACAGTAGTCCCCCGTTATACCGCGCTCCGCAATACCGCGGTTCGCGATATACCGCGGGGGGGCTTATGGACCCCAACTGTCAGTTGTGTCAATTTCAGCGGCCGGCTCACTTTGATCCGGAGAGGGAAGCTGCTCTCACTGAAGCAATCAGCTGGCCGCTGAAATTGACACTGCCCGCTGCTCTCTCCCTCCAATCCAACTTTTAAGTTTTAATGTTTCTGATTGGAGGGAGAGAGCAGCCGGCAGTGTCAATTTCAGCGGCCGGCTGATTGCTTCAGTGAGAGAGCAGCTTCCCTCTCTGGATCAAAGTGAGCCGTCCGCTGAAATTGACACTGCCCGCTGCTCTCCCCCTCCAATCAGAAACATTAAAACTTAAAAGTTGGATTGGAGGGAGAGAGCAGCCGGCAGTGTCAATTTCAGCGGCCGGCTGATTGTTTCAGTGTGAGAGCAGCTTCCCTCTCTGGATCAAAGTGAGCCGTCCGCTGAAATTGACACTGCCCGCTGCTCTCCCCCTCCAATCAGAAACATTAAAACTTAAAAGTTGGATTGGAGGGAGAGAGCAGCCGGCAGTGTCAATTTCAGCGGCCGGCTGATTGTTTCAGTGAGAGCAGCTTCCCTCTCCGGATCAAAGTGAGCCGGCCGCTGAAATTGACACTGTTTTAATTGGATCCACGATGGGGGTTTTAAATTTATTTAAAAATCTATGCTAGCGCTTCCCATTGTGAGTCTACGGGGGTCTGACCTCTCCCCCCGCCCCCCCCGTAGACTCACAATGGGAAGCGCTAGCATAGATTTTAAATAAATTTAAAACCCCCATCATGGATATCCGCGGCTCGGATACAACGCGGGTGGCTGTCTTGGACCCCAACACCCGCGTTATAAAGGGGGACTACTGTACTAAACAAATTTGAAGAGTACTGTAAGGAATTTCAACAGCACGGTATGCTCAGAGGCAAAACTGCACAGAGAATGAGTGATGCAAAACTCTGCAAAAAGAAAGGGTTCGGTCAAGAAATCGCGAGTGAAAAGTACAGATCAAAAAGAAGAAATAACTTGAATTTTTCACACAGCCATAACGCTGAAAACCAGTTCAGATCGAAAGGAAAAGGTAACTTACAACTTTCAGAATGAAAAAACGCTGAAATCTGCGATAAAATGGCGTCGGAGCACATTTTACAGTCTCGGGCAGACAAAGAACAACAAACTGCGTCTGTGCATGTGCAGGAAATGGAAGACACGCATGCGCAGTTACAATCACCCGTTTTGCGTTCTGCGCATGCGCAGTTAAAAGAAGTTTGTGTTGCTGATCGTTATGCGCATGCGCAAGCCGCGCAAGCGCAGTCTCAAAACGTTTTGGTCATGGATCATTATGCGCATGCGCAAGCCGCGCATGCGCAGTGGACACAAAACCGCACAGTAAAGGAAGGCCGATTTGCGCATGCGCAATTCATTCCTACGCATGACGTCACAAGCGTCATGACGTCTGAGCATCCGGACCACGCCTACTTAAAAGGGAAATGCCCCATAATTGAAAACAAGATACTTAAAGCGGTAAAACCAAATTTTCTTGCCTCAGGAGCCAAAAAAATGCCTGAACTTAAACCAGCAGTTGGAAACAACTCGCACAACACCCTGTAAAAAGCAGTTTGCATCACCCAAAGTGAAGAGAACAAAAAGAAATCCGAAACAAAAAAAGATGATTTGTTTTTCGAAGAATACTACTCAGACATGGCTGAGTTATTCGGATATGCTGATCACAGCATCAGTGACACGGTCACAAAGCTCAACACGAATTTACTCGTGGTCGATGAATCCAACCAAGATGATTTGGTTTTCGAAGAATACTACTCAGACATGGCTGAGTTATTCGGATATGCTGATCACAGCATCAGCGACACGGTCGCAAAGCTCAACACAAATCTACTCGTGGTAGATGAATCCAACAGCATGGTGCCATGGCAGATCGTCGATACATTGGATGACAGCAATACCCAAGATGAAGACGACGCCACACAGAGAGCACAGAAAGACTCCACAGAGAGAGCGATGACAGGCTCCACAGTGAGAGTGATGAAAGAATCCAAAAGGGAAGCAAGCAAACACTCCCCTGCGAACACCATGCATGAACAAGACCATGAAGGTCAACCCGCCGTATCTGAGCAACCGCAAGCAGACTATGAAAGTCTACCAAGCTCACATAAACAAAAAGACGACAATGTACATCTACCCACTGCATGCGAAAACAGTGACAAGGTGATCACACTCGACATACAGGAGGTACAGGATTACAGCGAGACTGACAGTTCTCAGCTTGTCTGTACAGAAGCACAGAGTAGGGCCACCCAAGAGTCCAGTGAGACAACGCCAATAGAAACCACCCAGATTTTGACTCCGGAAGAGGAGCACCAAGAGTCCAGTGAGACGATGCCAATAGAAACCATGCAGATTTTGACTCCAGAAGAGGAGCGCCAAGAGTCCTGTTAGATGACATCAACAGAAATCTTGAAGATATTGACTCCAGAAGAGGAGCGCCAAGAGTCCAGAGAGACCACGTCAATTGAAATCATGAAGGTTTTGACTCCGGACGAGGAGCACCAAGAGTCCAGAGAGACCTTGTCAAATGAAATCGTGAAGAATTTGACTCTGGAAGAGGAGCACCAAGAAAGCAAAGGCGAGGAATCAAATCCAACACGAATGACTGATGTCACCAGCATCAATGCAACATCAGATCATTCTCACTATTCTCGAGACGAAACGTTCAATGACTCAAATTATCCACACGGAACACTCATTGAGCATAACAAGAAAAACAAAAGCCAAAAGAAGCACAGCAGAAACGAGAACAACAACAGCAAGAACAAAAGCAACATGAAGCACGACAAGAACAAAAATCGCAAGAAGCACTGCAGAAATAAGAACAACAACAGCACCAACAGAAACTACAAGCACAACGACAAAAACTACAAGAAGAACAACAAAACCAACAAGAAGCATAACAACCCACAGTTAAAGCATGTATGATAGTTAAGAGTTCAAAAAAATCGAGTTGCATTTCTTCAAGTGTTGGAAGCCTGTCTCTCTCACTGCTGCAGTAAACGCAGTCCTCGCAGACCCAGTTTACCCAACACATCAACCTACTCTTTTAACTAAGGTCTAAGGCGCCCCATTTCCCTTGTTCTATTGCTGTCAGTCTGCCTTTCAGTAACTTGGAATGCAAATGCTTTTAACCTGAATGTGCAAGGGCATGTCTGAGTGATGACCACCATTGTTAGATGCTTCATGTCTGCGAAGTTACACTCATGAACTTATGGAAAATGGACACTTGAAAAATAATGGACAATCTACTTTTGAAATGAAATAGAGTTGAGAGGTCAGCCTTTCTTATTCGCCAATACGCACAAGACTAGATAAGCCTGAATGTGGCCTGTTTGTCTCGACAGGGCAATAAAATGCAAATATCCTTTCCAGCTTTTCCATTGAAAAGGCATCAAAATTCAACAGACCTTTCCTGTGGATTTCATGGATGTCAAAAATCTGCAGAAACTAGTTCCACTAGGCTGTGAAATGGTATTCCTTAGAAAGCGACTGAGGAGATTCCAAGAGCTCCGTCCGTTCACGGCAGTGGGATTCACCTGTCCCACTGCAGTGAATGGAGATTTGGCTCATCAGCGGTAGCGGGGCGGACTTGCAACCCAGATTCCCGGCCCAATTCTATAACAAGGACATGCAAATGTCTGAAACTCAAACACCTCAGTGTGTCATTTCTCAAGCAATTTTAAAAAAAAATCTGGAAATGGAAACCAAATAAATGGTCAGCTGACGGAAACGACACTGTGACAAGGAACGTTTTAGAAACACTCATTTTGGGAGCAACCTCAGGTACAGACAGACACCAGACACAGAAGGACCCTGCCTTGTATAGAAAATAATACAATTAATAGAAAATTTATCGTGTTAATTTTGTTAATTGGATTAAACACAGCTACAGCATTTGAGCTATTGTCAAGACCAGTTGTGATATAAAATGTCGGAATTCAGAAGAGAAGTCCCTGTGAGCCTATTGAGGCAGCCAACCAGACATGCAGCTGGTTTTCAAGCTGAATAAAAACTGACATGCAATTTGATAAGAATACAGTACACAATGAAACTTGTTTTGGATCCAGCAAGGATGGTTTTAAAACGGACACGTAGCTGGGAGACACTTCAGTCAGCCATCTTTGGACATGGGTTGAGTTCTGGACTCCCTAACATTTTGAGAAAAAGACACTTCCAATTATGGATAAATGACATTGGATACTTAGTATAATTATTTTCATCAATATTTATTGATCCAAACTGATTTTTATTGTGGATTTAAAAAATTTATGTTTCTTAAATAGGATTGATATGTTGGGCGGGATTTACCGGCTGTTCACGCCAGCGGCAAATTCCAGTGCCATGCTGGTGCACGGGTTTCCTGGGAAATTCCATTGATAGTAAGGAACTTGGTGATCCTGCTGGCGGGGCACCTTCTCCGCCAAAAGGCACACGGCGGGCTGATGGGAAAATCCCGCCATTATTATTAGTTTTAGTTCATATTCATGCTATTACATAATTCTGTCAATAAACTGTAATCTATAATTGGTTTTAATAATAAACATCAGGGTTTATTAGACAACAGTTGGCTTCTCACATCTATAACCTCACAAACCAACATAGGTAATAAAAATATCCTGGGACTCGAAGGTAGAATTCTAAGAGCTGGTAATGGAAAAGTTATTGTGTCGCCTGTTACAATACACCTTTACAGATATAGAAAGGTGGAAAATAGGAGCAGGCATAGGCCATTTGACCCTTCGAGCCCGCACTGCCATTCATTATGATCATGGTTAATCATCCAACTCAATAACCTGATCACGCCTTCCCACAAAACCTTCGATTCCCTTCGCCCCATGTGCTATATCTGCTTCTTGAAAGCATATCATGTTTTGGCGTCAACTGTTTACTGTGATCATGAAGTCCACAGATCAACCACTTTCTGGGTTAAGACATTTCTCCTCATCTCAGTCCTAAAAGGTTTACCCCGTATTCTTACGCTATGATCACTGGTACTGGACGCCCCACCATCGGCAACATCCTTCCTGCATCTATCCTGTCTCGACCTGTTAGAATTTTAGTGGTTTCTATGAGACCCCCCCCCCCCCCCCCCCCCCATTCTTCTGAACTCCGTGAATATAATCCTAACCGACTCAATCTTTCCTCCATACGACAGTTGTACGTTCTGTGTATGTTCTCTGTAAGAAAATTTAACGTGTTAATTTTGTTAATTGGATTAAACACGGCTACAGCATTTGAACTATTGTCAAGGCCAGTTATGTTCGGCTATTGTTCGGTTAGAAATTCCTGGGAGGAAGGATCTCCTATTTCAGGACCCAGTCTATAAGCCGACCAAGCAGAATATGTCCCACAAATAATTGGAAATTTTGATCAGTTGAGGTTCTAAGCTAACAATTTTGAGGGAACAGGTTTACCTTGTCAGCGAGTGAAGATAGGAGAACCATTAACAGCTTATATTCCAGAAACAGGCAGAGAATTTGGACTACAGTTTACCTACTGATTTGAAGTAAGAGACCAGATTGTCGCGCCAGGTTTCAACTGCACCTCAACTGGAGTGAAGCCAGAAATCTGCCACCGCAAGCTGTAAGCCACTGTGAATCTGTTGTTGGAAACTTCCAAGCTTCAGTTTCTTCAGTGAACCAAAAGGGAATGATGGGACCTGCAATCCTTCAAACTTCCAACTCGAGAGAATCAAGTACGACCCTGGATTTTAGAACTTCTAAGATGTTAATTCATGCCACTGCTTCTGTGTGCGTGTGTGGCTGGGTGCTATTGCAAATATATTCAGGTGTTGAGAAATGAACATTTATCTTTTTTTTAAACAATGAGAAAAGCTGTCTGTTCATGAAAGTCATACCATATTCAGTCATGGATGGTGGTGGACGGGCAGCACGGTGGCGCAGTGGGTAGCTTTGTAGCCTCATGACGCCGGGGTCCCAGGTTCAATGCTGACTCTGGGTCACTGTCCATGTGGAGTTTGCACATTCTCCCCGTGTTTGCATGGGTTTCGCCCCCCGCAACCCAAAAGATGTGCAGATTGGCCACGCTAAATTGCTCCTTAATTGGAAAAATGAATCAAGTACTCTAAATGTATTTTTTTTTTAATTGAATGGTGGTGGACAATTAAGCAACTCACTGGAGCAAGAGGGACCACAAATATCCCCACCCTCAATGATAGGGGAGCGCAGCACATCAGTGCAAAAGATAAGACTGAAGCAATGGCAACAACCCTCAGCCAGAAATGCTGAGTGGATGATCCAACTCAGTCTCTCATGGAAGTCGCCAACACCACAGAAGCCTTTCCTCAGCCAATCAATTCACTCCACATGATATCAAGAAACAGCTGAAGCATGTCGCAGAGGTCATGAACCCTGACAATATTCTGGCAATGGTGCTGAAGATTTATGCTCCAGAACTTGTCACACCCTTAGCCAAGCTGTTCCAGTACAGCTACAACACTGGCATCTACCCGGCAATGTGGAAAATTGCCGAAGTGTGTCCTGCACACAATAAAACAGGGAAAATAGAACCCAGCCAATTACAGCCCCATCAGTCTATTCTTGATCATCAATAATGTGACAAATGGGGAATCAAGCAGTAGTAGCTTAGCAATACCCTGCTCAATGATGCTCAATTTGGGTTCCACCGGAATCACTCTACCCCTGTATTCATTACAATCTTGTTTCAAACATGGACCAAAGAGCTGAACTCCAGAGATGAGGTGAGCGTGACTTCCCTTGATATCAAGGCTGCATTTGATAGTATGGCATCAAGCAGCACTGGCAAAACTGGTGTCAATGAAAAACCCTCTGCTTGTTGGAGTCATACCTAACACAAAGTAAGATAGTTGTGTTTGCAGATCATTGATCGAAGCTCCAGGACATCACTGCAGGAGTTCTCAGGGGTGTGTGCTGGGCTCAGCCATCTTCAGCTGCTTCACCAATGACCTGACCGCCATCAGAAGAACAGTAAATGGGAATATTCGCTGATGATGGCACAATGTTCAGTGCCATTCATGACTCCTCAGATACTGAATCAGTCCATGTCCAAATGCAACAAAACCTGTACAACATCTTGGCTTGGACTAACAAGTGGCAAGTAACATTCACGCCAAGGCAAATGCAATGTTAGCATTCAGGTCAAGAGGGCGAGAATACAAGAGCAGGGATGCACTGTTGAGGCTGTATAAGACTCTGGTCAGACCCCATTTGGAGTATTGTGAGCAGGTTTGGGTCTGGTTTCTAAGGAAGAATTTGCTGACCTTTGAGAGGGTCCAGAGGAGGTTCACAGGAATAATCTCTGGAATGAAAGACTTGTCATGTGAGAAGCGGTTGAGGACTCTGGGTCTGTACTCATAGAATCATAGAATTTACAGTACAGAAGTAGGCCATTCGGCCCATCGAGTCTGCACCGGCTCTTGGAAAGTGCACCCTACCCAGGCCCAGATCTCCACCCTATCCCCATTACCCAGTAACCCCACCCAACACTAAGGGCAATTTTGGACACTAAGGGCAATTTAGTATGGCCAATCCACCTAACCTGCATATCTTTGGACTGTGGGAGGAAACCGGAACACCTGGAGGAAACCCACGCACACACGGGGAGAACGTGCAGACTCCGCACAGACAGTGACCCAAGCTGGGAATCGAACCTGGGACCCTGGGGGCGCGATTCTCCGCTCCCCACGCTGGGTGGGAGAATCGCGGGAGGACTGGGTGAATCACGACACGCCGCCCTGGCACCCCCTGCGATTCTCCCACCCACCCCCCAAAATGGCGTGTCGCATTTTTCGACAGGCCGCTTGGAGAATCCGGCCCACATTCTCCGGCCCGGATGGGCCGAGCGGCCTGATGAACCTGACCAGTTCACGCTGGCGCCAACCACACCTGGTCGCAGCCGATGTGAACATCGCACGACTGGTAAGTGTGGGGCCTGTGGGGGGCGAAGGGAGGATCAAGCACCACGGGTGTGCTCATCAGTTGTCTGGCCCGCGATCGGTGCCCACCGATTGTCGCGCCGGAGTCTCTAAACGACGCACTCTTTTCCCTCCGCCGCCCCACAAGATCAAGCCACCATGTCTTGCGGGGCAGCGGAGGGGAAGATGACAACCGCGCATGTGCGGGTTGGAGCCAGCCAACCTGCGCATGTGCGACTGATGTCACTTCGGCGCCGCCGGCCGAGTCATTCTTGGCGCGCCGCTTTGACGCATGCGTCAAGGCCCGGCGCCCGAGATTCGCGCACTGCCGCTCCTAGCCCCCCGGTGGGGGGAGAATAGGGGGCGAGGAGCGGCCTCCGACGCCGGAGTGAAACACTCCGGGTTTCACTTCGGCGTCGGCTGTTTCTTTCCGTTTCGGAGAATCGCGCCCGGGAGCTGTGAAGCAATTGTGATAACCACTGTGCTACCGTGCTGTACCATACTCGATGGAGTTTAGAAGGATGAAGTCTCATTAAAACTAACAAAATGCTGAGAGGCCAAGATAGAGTGAATGTAGAGAGGATGTTTTGACGAGTAGGAGAAAGATCAGGAAGGCAGCTCTCTATCACCTTCTCAAAGGCAATTGAGGATGTATAATACATTCAGGCCCAGCACACAAAGCCAACATCCATTGAATGGAAAACAAATAACACTCGAGGGTTAAAACCACTTTTTCTTTAAAAGATATCTATCAACAGTCAGCCGAGAGTTGGAAAAGAGAAGAAGCATCCTATTGCCACCCCAACGCCAATGCCAAACCCCACCCGCCCATATCATTACTCACATCAAAATGTGGCCCATCATTACAGTGTTATATGATGACTTCCTTGGAGCACCCAATAAAGGCAAGTGCCTGGCATATTAACACAATTGTGATTTTTTTTCCCCTGCTGTTTTGGTGCAATGGTGCAAATGACCATGATCACAACTTGCATTCACCATAACTCTAGCTTCTGAGAACATATACAGCAGTTTAAAAAGCATCACGCTGGCAGTAGGCACTGATGGCAAAGTTGGCCAAGTCCTCGGGATGAATTCATCATCATTGGGAGCTTCCGCTAATTGCACTTGCTTGTAGGTCTTTAGGAAGGCTTTTGAAAATAAACTGCTTCGTTTAGGCGCAAAAATACCAAATAGATGTGTTTCAAAAGCTTTAAAATTTGTTTCTTGTTTTGACTGACTGAGAAAGTGACTAATGTAACCCAATATGACTGGAAAATATATACGTAAAAATATATTTCAGTCATTTGAAATTAAGCAACTCAAAGGCATTGGATTGACATTGATTAAAAATGCTTACTGCTTTAAAAATGAAAGCATTGCTGATGCTGAAATTTTGAAACAAAACGGAAAATTCTGGATAAACTCAGCAGTTCTGGCAGCATCTGTGGAGAGAGAAACAGAGTTCACAAATGTTTTGAGTCCATAAGACACTTCTTCAGCGCCCTGACTCAACGGACGCAAATCGTTGGCTCTGTCGCCCTCTCCTCAAATGCTGCCAGGCTCGCTGAGCTGGTCCACCTTTTTCTGTATCGAATTATCATTATTTATAAATCTATTTGCAACTCTTGGCAATCAAACTTTACCAAGTTATCATATTTAAATATATGAAAGGAAGCATTTTAAGACATTTTGAAAATGATGGGGTTCCCTGGTGGCGGAGGGTGAGAACAACGGGAAACCCCATTGGCAGTGGCGGAACTGGAAGATTCCACCGCCGGCCAATAGCAGGCCGCCTCCACCACAGCAAAACACACCATGGCCGGCGGTGGAGGAGGGATCCCATCCATTGTTTTAGAACATTGTTCCATTGTGCAAACTCAAAATGGTTGCAATTTATGTTGAAAGGCAGCACGGTAGCATTGTGGATAGCACAATGGCTTCACAGCTCCAGGGTCCCAGGTTCGATTCCCGGCTTGGGTCACTGTCTGTGCGGAGTCTGCACATCCTCCCCGTGTCTGCATGGGTTTCCTCCGGGTGCTCCAGTTTCCTCCCACAGTCCAAAGATGTGCAGGTTAGGTGGATTGGCCATGATAAATTGCACCTTAGTGTCCACAAAGGTTGGTTGAGGTTACTGGGTTATGGGGATAGGGTGGAGGTGTGGGCTGAGGTAGGGTGCTCTTTCCAAGGGACGGTGCAGACTCAATGGGCCAAGTGGCCTCCTTCTACACTGTAAATTCTATCATTGAATGGCGTCGATTTGGAGGGGGCGGAGCAGGCGAAAAACAGCGCTGGCCTCGATTCGGTCGCAATCTGGGATTCTCCGCCTGATTGCCAAATATGATTTTGGCATCGGGAAATGGAGAATCCACCTTCTGGCTGAGATTTTCTGGGCCCACCCATGGAGGGGATGGAAATATTCACTCAAAGTCAATGGGCTTTTGGCTCCTTCGCCAGATTTTCAATCTCGTCCGTGATTGGTCCCCGCTGCAGGTGGGACCAGAAATTCCCAGCCTCTGTTCTCTCCAAAGATGCTGCCTGATCTGTTGACTTTTTCCTGCGCTTTACACCTCTCTTGCAGATTTCCAGATTTCGGCAGTATTTTGCTATTCTATTATTATTGATTAGCTCAAGTGTGAAGGAAACTAATAAGAACTTTCTGGGAAAACAGCACCACGCCTTGACCTTGCACCCCAAAGTAATCCACGTGAAGAATTATTCTTGGAGGGCGATGGATTGTGCTCAGGATGTATGTCTTCTGGAATGAGGATTGTGTATTGTGACTGTAGAAGCCAATCGCAAGTAATCTCTTCCACAGCTGGCAGAGGTGAATAGTCTTGGCCCGAGGTTGACTGATCTTTTTTTCCTTCCATTGCACTCTCTTTTCTACCATCTGGTCATTTCTGTTGCCCTGTGCTTTTTCCACGCCATTCCTGACTGTTTGCCTCCAACCACTCCCAGCAGTGATGATCTCCCATGCATCGACTCTGATCCCGGTCAGCTTGAATTCTTTCTTGCAAACATCCTTCTATCAAAGCTTGCCAGACAGCATCGGCTGGGTTCTCCATTCCTGAGACTAAGTGTTGACACCGGGACAGCATTCGTGGACTTTCATGACAGCAAAACTGGCACTGAAGCTGGACCGATTCCACAACTGCGGAGGGGCTAGCACTGACGCCACGCGGAATGTGGATTCCAATGAAAAACGTTTCGGGATTCGCCGGGTCCATGATTGACATTTGGGAGGCTGACAAGCTGCAGCCTCATATACAAATTACAATCCCCACATCCACCCACCCCAGCCGACAGGATGGCACTGGTTGCACTGGAGCACGCCCATCCCATTCATGGGTCAGCAGGGGCCAGAGGGCACCCAATTTCCCGATTTCCATGTCGGCAAACGGTGAATCCCGCCCCATATCTTTGGTGGTCATCATCCATTCAGCACACATTTTTTTTTATCAATGTTTTTTATTGGATTTTTGAACAGAGTATATTTGTCGTTGTGTACACAGGATATGATATATATATAAGTAGGCATCTGTTTGTGCCGGAGAGACAATTCCGGAGGGCACTCCTCGAATGGGTCTGGTGCCGGTGTTGCCCCTTGCTTCTCCCGGATGGATTTTGCCGCCGTTGTCTTCGCGTGCACACTGCCGCTGTAGCCGGCCCTCCCATACTCCGCATGTATTCTCCTTTTTCTCTGTTCCTGTGGATGTCAAGTTAGTTAACATTTCCCTGCCTCCCCAGCCCCACCTACCTCCCTGGCTCTCCTCTATTGTTCCC
This sequence comes from Scyliorhinus canicula, assembly GCF_902713615.1. Taxonomy (NCBI): domain Eukaryota; kingdom Metazoa; phylum Chordata; class Chondrichthyes; order Carcharhiniformes; family Scyliorhinidae; genus Scyliorhinus; species Scyliorhinus canicula. Next base: position 137,728,013 of record NC_052159.1, on the reverse strand, counting down.
TGTCACTTCCCTCCATGCTCCCCCCCCCCCCCCCCCCCCCCATCCCCGGCCCCTGTGGTTCGCCTTTCTTTCTTCTTAGATTGAGCTTCAGATGCTTTGGCTGCTTTCCCCTGGTTCTTGGCTACCTGGCTATTCTTCTGCTTGTTTGTTGGCCACAAACAAGTCCCAGAACAATTGGGTGAATGGCTCCCACGTTCTGTGGAAGCCGTCGTCTGACCATCAGATGGCGAGTTTGATTTTCTCCATTTGGAGAGATTCCGAGAGGTCGGACAGCCAGTCTGCAGCTTTGGGTGAAGCTTGCTGACCACCAGCCATACAGGATTCTACGGCGGGCGATCAGGGAGGCAAAGGCAAGGGCATCCGCCCTCCTCCCCAGAATTAGATCTGGCTGGTCTGAAACCCCGAAGACCGCCACTTTCGGGCATGGTTCCACCCTCACCCCCATCACTTTGGACATTGCCTCGAAGAAGGCAATCCAGTACTCCACAAGTCTGGGGCAAGACCAGATCATGTGGGCGTGGTTGGCCGGGCCTCCTTGGCACCATTCACATCTATCCTCCACCTCCGAAAAGAACCTACTCATGCGGGTTCTTGTTAAGTGAGATTTATGTACCACTTTTAGTTGCGTCAGGCTGGGCCTTGCGCTCGTGGAGGTGGAGTTGACTCTATGCAATGCTTCGCTCCAGAGTCCCCACTCTATTTCGATCCCCAGGCCCTCCTCCCATTTCAGTCTTGTTGCATTCAGAACGGTGTCGGCCCCTTCTACCAGTTGGTCATACAAGTCGCTACAGTTTCCTTTCTCTAATATGCTTACGTCCAGTAACTCTTCCAGTAATGTCTGTCGTGGCGGTAGGAAGTTTTTGAGTTGCAGGTACCTTAGCTCATTCCCCCTGGCTAGCTGGAATTTCTCTGTCAGTTCGTCCAGTGTTGCGACCCTGCCATTGGTGTATAGGTCCCTGACTGTCAGTGTCCCCCCCCCCCCCCCCCCCCATCCTGTCTCCACCTTTTGAAGGTGGCATCAGTCAGTTTTGGTGTGAACCTGTGGTTGTTGCCATTCAGCTCACATGACCCAACCACTCAAGTCAGTGCTGACCCTCGAGCAAACGTGCTGGGGATTCCTGCACATTGGTGCACTCACTTATATATATTACTCTGTTCTGCCATGATGTGCCCAATCTGAGGCAGTGGAGATGAAAGCTGTTCAGTTGTTTTTCTTGGCTGGTATAAAGGGTGAGATTCTCTGATCTCATGCAGGGTCATGCGAATCACGCTCTGCCGAATCTCTGGCAACCGGAGAATCGGCGCCAGTGGCACCGGCACGGTCGGCTGAATGCCCACCAAGTTCGGCCAAGTCCCACCGGCGTCGTTGTCGTGTGGTCCTACCCGACGGGACCTCGCCATTCACGCTGCGGGGGGCAGCCTGGTGGGGGGTGAGGGGCATCCGACTCCGGGGGTGGGCTCCACGGTGGCCTGGCCCGGGATTGGGACCTACCGATCGGCGGGCGGGCTTATCCTGGTGGCGGCCTATACTCCTCCACGCCGGGCCCCTGTAGGTCTCTGCCATGTTGCGTCGGGGCCGTCTCGCACCGGCTGTGGGGCACTTGCCCATCAAGTCTGCACCGCCCCACCAAGAGAGCACCTGGCCAAGGCTCACCCTCCGGCTCCAGCTCAGACAACATAGAACCATAGAATTTTTTATGGTGCAGAAGGAGGTGATTCGGCCCATCAAGTGTGCCCCGACCCTCCAAAAGAGCACCACATCTATCATCGATCATCACCCTATGCCTCCTGCCACTAAGTCAATTTTGGATCCAGTTTGTCAAGTTGCTCTGGATCCCATGCACTTTAATGTCTTGGTCAATTTCCCATGCAGAACCTTGTCAAAAACCTACTAAACTCCACGTAGTTTACATCAACTGCATGCCCTAGTCACATCCTTGAAAATTTAAATCACATTAGTTAGCCATGTGGCTGAATTCTCCGCCGTCGGGATGCTCCATTTTGCCGGCAGCCCAGGGGCTTTCCGACGATGTGGGGGCTGCCCCACAATGGGAGACCCCATTGACCAGCCGGCAAAACGGAGACTCCTGACGGCGCGTTGAACCAGACATCTGGCGTGGTGGGACAGTGAAACCCACCCATGATCTCTCCCTCACAAAGCCATGCTGACTATCCTTGATTAGTCTTTGCCCCTCTAAGTACAGATTAATTCTGTCCCTCAAAATGGTTTCCAATAATTTCTCTCGTACTGATGTTAGATTCACTGGACCTAATTACCTGGTTTCTCGTTATTTCCATTCTTAATTACTGATACCACATCAGCTGCCCTCCAGTCCTCCGGCATCTCTCATGTGGCCAGAGAGGAATCGGAAATTAGCATCAGAGCCTCTGCAGATGGAGTTTAATGTAGATAAGTGTGAGGTTATCCACTTTGGACAAAAAGTAGAAATGCAAATTATTATGTAAGTGAAAAGCAGATTCAAGAGGTGTCTGGGCACAGTGATCTCGGTGTCAATAAAAGCATTTAAAATAAGCATCTGGCATCCAGGTGTCTTTGTTCATGAATCGCAGAAAGTCAGTATGCAGGTACAGGATGTAATTAAAAAGACAAATGGGATGTTAGCGTTTATGGGCGGCACGGGGGCACATGGATGGCATGGTAGCACAGTTGTTAGCACTGTTGCTTCACAACACCGGGATCCCAGGTTCAATTCCCGGCTTGAGTCACTGTCTGTACTGAGTCAGCACGTTCTCCCCTTGTCTGCATGTGTTTCCTCCGGGCACTCCAGTTTCCTCCCATAAGTCCCGAAAGACATGCTTATTAGGTGAATTAGACATTCTGAATTCTCCTCCTGTGTACCCGAACAGACGCCGGAGTTTGGTGGTTAGGAGATTTTCACAGTAACTTCATTTCAGTGTTAGGGTAAGCCTACTTGTGACAATAATAAAGAGTATTATTATTATTATTGCAGAGGAGTGGAGTATAAAAGTACAGAAGTATTGAAGAGAAGTATAAAAGTAGAGAAGTTGCAATTGTATAGGGCATTGGTGAGACCAGTTTTGATCTCCTTATTTCAGGAAGGATGTGGTGGCATTGGAGCCAGTTCAGAGGAGGTTCCTTCGATTGATTCCGGGGTGAAAGGGTTGATGTATGAGGAGAGATTAAACGGTTTGGGCTTATACTGGCAGGAGTTCAGAAGGAAGAGATGGGATCTGATCGAGGTATATAAAATACTAAATGGGACTGATGAAGTAAACGTAGACCAAATGTTCCCCCTTGTGCGGAAATCTAGAACAAGAGGTCATGGATGGAAGTTGAGAGGTGGTAGATTTAGAACTGAGATGAGGAGGAACTACTTCTCGCAGAGGGTAATGAATTTGTGGAACTCGCTGTCCCGTAGTGTGATGGAATCTGAGTCATTCAATGTTTTCAAGAAAGACATAGATATATTTCTGATTTTAACAACGAGTTAATGGGATTTGGGCAACAGTTAGGGAGGTGGTTATGAGACCAGGAAGAGATCAGCCATGATCTGATTGAATGGAGGAGCAGGCTCGAAGGGTTGAATTGCCTGCTTCTGCTCCCAATTCCAATATCCCTATATTCCTAAACTCCTTCCTTGCCACCCACAGCAGCCTGGAATACATCTTGTCTGGGCCAGGAGGTTTAAGCCTGCTAAAACCACTCATACCTCGTCCCTCCCAAGGCCAATGTGTTCAATTATATCACATCTCCACCCCACCCCTTCCTCCCTTCCCTTCTCCGGTTTCTAGACCTATATCATCCTTGTCCATAATGAACACAGATGCAATTTTAAAAAATCATTTAAAACCTCACCTACGTCTAATCACTTTGTCCCTTATGGGCTTTCTCTTTCCCTGACCTTAATATATTTATGAAACACCTTGGGCTTTTCCTTTATTTTGCCGACCAGTTTTTTTTATCTTGCCACCTCTTCACTCTCCTAATTTCCTTTTTAAGTAAACCACTTTCTATAATCCTCTGGGGTTCACACGTTCTGAGCCCTATGTTTTTTTGTAACAGCCTTATTAAGTGGAGATGTCCGCCTGGTGACAAACAGTGAAACAACTCTGAATAATTTGGTGCTATCTGCCCACAATCATGAGAAGCAAAGCTGTTGCTGTCCAAACTGATTTTTGTCTGGAATCTGCTGAGCAACCTTACACTTGTGTCATTGTTTTCCTGTTGTTCCATTGTGAGAGGGTGCACTCTTTAATTAAAATAGCATGGTTTCCACTGTCCCAGATCTATTACAAAAAGCCCTTAACTCTCCTTGTCTTTTTGCTACTGTATTAAGTGACAATTGGTAAATTCCTTTTGCACAATAGCTTTAATGCAGCTTATGTAACTCTGATTAATTAGAATTCAGGCTTTGAATGCAGACAAAAAAAAGCATTGTCTTTACAAAACAACTTGGAGTGCAAAATCATTATGCTATTAGGAATAACATGAACAATTATGCTAATCATGCCCAATTTGCATATACAAATTAGGTTAATTAGAACAGAATTTTATGTCTCGCTGAAAAGTATAAATCACAAACTTAAAGGATATGTTTAAGATCATCAGTCATATTGGCGGGGGAAATGCTGCAATGAAGTGTATTTTTCTTTAGATTTCAGCTTTGAGTAAACCCATGCAGAGTATCTTTTTGTACCACACTCCAATAGAAGATTTGATTTAAATGCTTTAATATAGGGACACTACCATGGTATTGTTTTGTTGCACTGGCAGTAGCATCTGACTAGTATCGATGCTTCAATCAATGGAGAATATTATTTGATGCCAATTATTAATAACTTTGAGGTGAGTCCTTCAAAGATAATGAATTGATTATTTGTTTGAGTCTTGGGATAATTTGTCCGATTGTATCATCGCCATTGACAGAGATGTGGAGATACCATTCTGGCACAATGTAGACCTCAGACATCCTGGGAACCAAGAAATGCTGAAGTGTCAAAATATGTATTTCCCAATGTAACTGTGATTGACATTTCGCACGGAAAATACCTTTTGATTATATGCGTCACCTTGGATAAAACAAAATTGGCTCAAGGATAGAAAACAATAAGTTGTGATTAATGATTATTTTTCAGACAGGAGGATGGTAGGCACTGGTGTTCCTTAAGTTTTTATGCGAGAATTATTTTGCAAAGTTATTTGGACCATAAGACATAGGAACAGAATTAGGCCATTCGGCCCTTCGAGTCCGTCCCACCATTTAATCATGGCTGATATATTTCTTATCCCCATCCTCCTGTCTTCTTCCCATAACTCATGCTCCCCTTCTTATTCAGGAACCTATCTATCTCTGTCTGAAAGTCACTCAGTGACTTGGACTCCACAGCCTTCTCTTGGCAATGAGTTCCACAGATTCACCACCCTCTGATTGAAGAAATTCCTCCTCGTCTCAGTTTTAAAGGATTGTCCCTTCAGTTTGAGGTTGTACCCTTGTGTTCTAGTTTCTCCTGCGAGTGGAAACATCTTCTCCATGCTCACTCTATCGAGGCCTCTCGGTATCCTGTAAGTTTCAATGAGATCCCACCCATCCGTCTAAACTCCAGCAACTTGGAAAATTTGAAGGGTGGCATGTGGCACAGCAGTGAGCACTGTTGCCTACAGCGCTGAGGATCCGGGTTTGAATCCTGGGCCTGGGTCACTATCCGTGTGGAGTTTTCGCATTCTCCCCGTTTCTACGTGGGTTTCACCACCACATTCCAAAAATGTGCAGATTAGGTGGATTAGGCTAAATTGCCCCTTAATTGGAAAGAAAAGAATTGGGTACTCTAAAAAAAATATTAAAACTTGGAAAATTTGGATTCAAAATAAAATTTCAAAATTTGCTGATTTTACAAAACTTGGAGGTGTCGTTCACAATGAGGGTAGTACCAAAAGATTGCAAAAGGACATAGGGAAGCAGAAATGGCAGACTGGTGGCTCATAAAATTTAATACAAAAATGTAAAAGAAATAGGGAGAACAATGTAGACAAAGTGGCACAGCTCTAAAGGGTGCACAGGCATAGCGGAATCTGAAAGTTCAGGCAAATTTATGTTTGAAGATGGCAGAACATTTTAGCGGCAGCACGATGGCACTCCTGCCTCTCAGTGCCAGGAATCTGGGTTTGTTTCTGATCTTCGGTGACTGTGTAGCGTTTTCACATTCCCCCCATGGCTACCTGGGTTACCTCCCAGTGCTCCGGTTTCCTCCCACAGTCCAAAGATGTGCAGGTTAGGTGGATTGGCCATGCTAGCTAAATTGCCTCTTAGTGTCCAACGGTTAGATGGGTAATGATGATAGGGCAGGGGAGTGGGCCTGGGCAGGGGGTTGTTGCAGACTCAATGGTCCAAATGGCCTCTTTCCACACTGTAGGGATTCTGCGATTCTTTGATAGTTGCACAACAGTTAGCAATGCACATGGAAGCTTGGACTTCATAAATAGAGGTATTGAGTACAAAACCAGTACTGTGATGTACATAAACCACATGGACTGCAGTGTTTCAAGAAAGCATTTCACCATCATCTCCTCAAGTGCAATTTGAAATGGACAATAAGTTCTGTCGTCAGCAGCAAGGTTCACATCCCATGAGAGTGCGCACTTGTTAAGCCACAAATAGTGTTTATTGCAAAAGAGTTAGAGTATAAAAGTAGAGAAGTGTTGCAATTGTACAGGGTGTGGGTGAGATCACATCTGGATTATTGGGTCCAGTTTGGTCTCCTTATTTGAGGAGGGATGTGGTGGCATTGGAGGCAGGTCAGAGGCGGTCCACAGATTGATTCCGGGGATGAAAGGGTTGACATTAAATGATTGGGCTTGTACTCGTTGGAGTTTAGAAAGATGAGAGGGGACCTGATTGAGGTGTATAAAATACTAAATGAGATTGATAAAGTAAACGTAGACCAAATGTTCCCCCTTGTGGGGCAATCTAGAAAAGTTCACAGGTTGAGAGGTGGTAGATTTAGAACTGAGATAAGGAGGAACTACTTCTCGCAGAGGGTGGTGAATTTGTGGAACTCGCTGCCCCATAGTGCGGTGGAATCTGAGTCATTAAATGGTTTCAAGAAAGAGTTAGATATATTTTTTATTCCAAAATGGTTAAAGGGATAAGGGAAAAGATGGGAAGGTTTATTAGAGACCATGAAGAGATCAGCCATGATCTGATTGAATGGTGGAGCAGGCTTGAAGAGCTGGATTGCCTACTTCTGCTCCTAATTCCTATGTTCCTATGTAACTAGAGTATCACATCCAATTCTGGTCAGCAGGCCTAGGAAGGATATAAGGTTCCTTCAAAGGGTGCAGGAGAAACTGAACAAAATGGTTTCACCAATGCGTGACCGAGGATGAAAATGTTGGGGTTCTTCTCCTTGGAACAAAGGATATTGAGGTGAGATTTGATAGAGGTGTAGAATCTTACTTGAGATAAGGTAGATAAAGAAATTTTATTGACATAAACTGATAGCGCAAGCACCAGCTGACATAGTTTTGGGCAATAGGTGGATGACATGAGGAGTTTTTTTTTAAAGGAGCATGTGATAGTGATCTGGAACTTTGTGCACATGAGGGTGGTGGAAGAAGAGACAATGAATGGTTTCAAAAGGAAACTGGATGGGCACTTGAGGGAAATAAGCTTTGAGGAATATGGGATAGACTGGAGGGGTGGGACTGACTAAATTCAGAACAAACATGGATTAGATGGACCAAATGGCTTCATTCAGTGCCATTATGAGTCCATATTTTAACAACAGTTCTTTTCTTTTTCAGTTTGCTCATGAGCTGTGATCCTCTAGCAACCTGTGATGTAGGAAGGTATAAATCAGCATAGTTACATTGGTTCTCATAGAATGATAGAATTTACAGTGCAGAAGGAGGCCATTCAGCCCATTGAGTCTGAACCGGCCCTTGGAAAGAGCACCCTACCTAAGCCCCACACCTCCACCCTATCTCCTTTATCCCCATAATCCAACCTAATCTTTTTGGGCACTAAGGGCAATTGAGAATGGCCAATCCACCTAACCTACGCGTCTTTGGATCGTGGGAGGAAACCGGAGCACCCTGAGGAAACCCACGCACACATGGGGAGAATGTGCAGACTCCGCACAGACAGTGACCCAAGCCGGAAATCGAAGCAGGGACCCTGGCGCTGTGAAGCAACTGTGCTAACCACTATGCTACCGTGCAGCCCACACCACTATGCTACTGTGCTGCTCAGATGAGTCCGGTAAAAATAATCCAAAAACAAAAGTAGCTCTCATAAATGGACATTAATATCTTGGCATTTCAGTGACTTTGTCCTTTATCCTCTCAATATACTTCAGTGACAATGGTCAAACTACCCACAGTGCAAAGCTCAATAGCCAATAAAGTTGTGTCATTTATCAAAAAGTGTCTCACATACCAAACACTGTATTAGTTCACAGGTGGTATCAGGATCTCCTGACCTGGATTTTGCCATCAGTGTCAAAAGAAGGAGTCTCGCCATTGACCTCAAAGAAAATCTCATTACAGCGAGTCAGTGCTCAGAACTTTGACTTACCTTGCAATTGATTCCAGCATCGCTCAAGGGGGATCTTGCTTATTGAGGTTTTTAATGGGAATTCTAGCTTCGTGCTTCAGTGATGTCATCAAGCTGTTCAAGTAGCCAATTACAATAAACAATCCTCACAGACAGGGATCAAGTGAATGAAAAGCACTTACAATCAATTCACTTCAAAAAGATGCACAAAGTAAATAAAGATTGGGACATAGGCGTGAGGTGAAGGTAGAAACTGAAATACCGTGCAAAAAACTTTAATTATTCTAATTATTTGAAAGCATTGTTTATAAAAATCGAGCAAATAACCATAATGGAAATCTTTCAAAACGATCTGCACAGTTTTCAGCTATAGAACGGCCAGCTCAATAATAGTTATTACATATTGTCTGTTGAAAACGTTGTCACACCTGATTGAACAATATATAAATTTTAATGGGGCATCTAACAGAGAAATGGGGGTGAAAAAACAGAAATGTTTGTGACATCCAATGATTTAATTGACTGTTGACTCGGAACAGGGCTACAGCGCAGCCTGTGGCACAGCAGTGAATGACAGACCACAATGTCAGCAATTCTCAACTCATTTGCTTGCATGTGAAAGAAAAAGGTAGGTGAGCTACCTCTGATCATAATCTGGTAATCTCCACTGGAGGTGTCTGTGTTAATGTTGAGTGAGCACTGGATTTGAACATACCTGTGATGACTCTCACAGTTTAATCAACTGTTATTACTGTTGGTTTGTATGGGCTCACAGCTCATGAACAGCTGTACTTACAGCATGTGAAGATCCTGTGTTTAAGCCACTCGGGGTAACTACAGTTTAACAACTCACAGCACGTCAGAAATAAAGTTGGTGAGCTGAAGACTTAATTTACTAATCACATGGAGTTGGACAACATCTTTCAACCTATTCTGTCACGTTCGATCATCAGTGACACTTGCATTTCATTCTATCACAGCAATTTCCTCCCACATACTGATTGACTTCAGACCAAGGATGATTATCACTCAGAGCCTACCACTCTGTGCGATAATAATTGAGGAGAAGTTGCAATAACGGTTTGACCAGATCGATGACCAGCTCGAGGACAGCAGCCCATCAGGTATGCTATCCACAATGTGTCCTTTGAGGTCCTTACTGAAGAGTCATGCATCATCCAGCTGCACCTTTCAAATGCAATTGGAGAAATTAATGCTGTTGTATCAACTGCCGACATGCATGTCTTAAGCATAAAAAATGTGCACTTGTGTGATGGTGAGAAGCTGTTTGTAGAATGTACATGAATAAATTCACCCTCTCTCACTAAACTGAGAGAGCAGAAAATGGTTCATCATCGTTTTTCTCTCTTTTTTTTTCTCCTTGTCTCCACTGAGGGCATTAAAGTGACAGCAGTGCTCAACTAATATGGTTCTGCATCCTTTCCAGACTGCCACAGGGCATCTGTGCAACATTAGCCAAGCAGCTGTCAAGGTGTGTGTCACCTCCTCTTTCATCGACCAGACGGATTCCTCTACTTGGACATCTCCCCGAAGCAGAGACACAGAGTACATGACTTCTAAAGGAGGGCTGAATTCCCCAGGAGGCTATGTCAGCATGTATTGAAGGCATCAATCAAGCGATGCTGATGTATGTGTACAGGCATGGTTCGCCAAAAACGATGTCAGTGACGCAAATCATCGCTCTGTCTTCAGTGGCTTAACAATGGCGCAGGTTACATGCAGGAAGTTCAGGATCTTGGGGAATGATGCAGGTCAGTCTGGTAATTAGCAATGTCCATACATTAATCTGCTGAGTTAGTTATGGTTCAACAAAATTAGGTGTGAGTGATCGATAAGTCTTTCCATTGGCTTTCCCACCTTGAGAGGACTAGGGTATAGGTTGAATGGGAACTACAGCTGCAAGTTTCCCTCTAAGTTACTCACTATCCAGACTTGGAAATATATTGCCATTCCTTCCTCATTGCTGGATCACATTCCTTCTCCACATGGACTGCAGTGATTCAAGAAGACAGCTCACCACCACCCTCTCAAGGGCAGTGAGAGATGGACACTAAATGCTGGCATTACCAGCAATACCCGCATCGCATGAATGAATTAAATAAGAGTTGCTGGCTTCTTGTGCACAATAAAAAATAAAGAAATAAAATAGACAAATAGCAGATTGTACGCCGGCTGGAATTTTCCAGCCATTCCACCTGTCGGGATCTTCCAGTCCTACCCCTGCCACAGCTTTCCCTGTGCTGGGGGTGATGTTGGAGGGGGTTGGGGGGGAGGATACAACGGAAAACCTTATAGTAGCCATGTGATCAGAGGATCCTGCCATCAGCCAATGGCGAGGCACCTCCATACAGGGGCATGGGAAATCCCGTCCACTTTACCTACTGTAGCATACATCTCCCAATGACCGCTGAGTTCCACAACAAATTAGATTTCGGGTGGGATTCTGCAGCCTCCCAGCCGCGTGTTTCTTGTTGGCAGGAGGTGGGGTGCAGCTCTCTAACATCGGGATTCTCTGCCACTATTGGTATCAATGGGAATTCCCATTGGAGCCATCCCAGGCCACCGGCAGGGGTGGAGCTGCCGGCGGGAGCGGAGAATCCCGCTGCCAGTAAACGACCAGAGTATTTTCACCCACCTCGATTGCTGAGATTCCTGCCAGCAGTGCAACTCCGCCCAGCATTTCCTGGTTTTGCTGGCTGGCTTCGATAGGAAATCCCATTGGCTAAAGGCGGGAGCAGAGAATTCCGTCACCAGCAAGTGGCACTGCCGAGAAACAGGGAGCTGGGGGAATGGCGAATCCCAACCCTCATTTACTGTTCGGACTCTGTTCTATTCTCGCAGTCTGTCCAACTCCACTGAATCCATTCTGATGATGCCACACTCCACATGAATGATTCCAATATACATTCCTTTTTTGCTCAAACAGGGATTCCAATCTTTGGTGGTCAATGGGCACTGGGCACCTCAACAATCCATGTTTCATTTCCTGCCCTTAAGCCCTCACACTTTTTCCTTCTTCCCAGAACCATGATAGGGATCCCCCCCATTCTCAACTTCCTTCACATTCAACTAAAATCTTCAGTGATTCTTGCCACCTTCAGTGTGGTCCCAGCTGGAATTTACCAGCTGCTCATTGGTGGCTGGAATGTCTGGTCTCACTGACATCACACCACCGTCCGTGAGTTTCCCAGTGGCATGGGGTAGCTTAATGGGAATCCCCATTGGCAGCGAACGGGTTGGTGTGTCCTGTCATCGAGAAACATGCGGGTGGGAGGCCAGAGAATCCCTAACCCTCCCCCCCCCTCCCCCCCGATCATCAAGTACATTTCCCCCTTCGCTTCCCGCTTTCCGAAGGGACTTTTTCCCCGAGAGGTACTCTGGTTCACTCCTCAGTCACCCCCAACACCCACGGCACACCTTCCCACTGCATTTTCCCATCAAAGCGCAGTAGATGCCACCCCTGTCTTTTTACATTCTCCCTTTTCAAGCATTCAGGATCCCAAACAATTCTTCCAGGCGACAGAGCGATTCACTTCTTTCAACCCGGCGTTTCGTGTGCACTGCTCATGATGCACTTTCCTCTGCAAGTGGGCAAACAAATGCAGATGAGTTGATGGGTTTGTGGAATACCTCTGCAAGTATGACCCTCAGCTCCCAGTTGCCTCCCACTGTAATGATCCAATCCACTCCCACTCTGACCTCTCTGTCCAGGGTTTCAGACATTGCTGCAATAAAGTTCAGTAACTGCCTGAAGAACAGTACCTCATCTTACAATTCAAAACCTTACAGCCTTCAGAGCTCAACATCAAGTTGAACAACTTGAGATGCCAGCCATTGCTCTCAAGTTTGTTGGTGAGCAGGAGCTGGGAATGGTTCTGCTGTACTTATGTACAGCTCCTCCAGAGCTATCTTTGTTCTTTATTTATCCCACTACCACCCAATTTAGCATTGCACCATCATCCCCTTTCTCAATTAATAGTTACCTTCCACTCTCTCACAAGTCCTCCCCTTTGCTCGTTTCCCCCGCGTCCCTAATTCCCTATGTTCGTACTCACTTAAGTCCGTACCGATGTTATACCTGTAACGTCCTCCAGTTCTGAAGCAGGGTCACTGACACGAAGCATTGGCCCTGATACTTACAGGATACCAGGAGGGGAGTGGTGGCAGAGGTTTGCTGTTGGGAAACCTGGAAGAAACTGTTTCCTTCTGAGTTTAACTGTAGCGCTGGAATTAGCATTTTTGAAACGTTTTCTCAGCAGCAACCAGCGAATTTGAGAAGCTGACTGTCATAACCTGCGGTTCTGCAGGTCATGGGACACTTATAAGACTGGGGGATTGATATTCCCAAACAGACTCGCCCACTGTGGGGGTGGGGTGGCGGGGTGTCCCCTTCTACACCCTGTATAAAACCGGAGAGCCATGAACTGGGAGTGGCCCCCTGTAGTAGAGTAACTGCTCTGTACTCTTGTTTTGTTACATTAAACATTTTTCCTTTGATTCAACCTGTCTGGCTCAGTGTGGATTCCTTCCTGGACCCGACAGTACTGACTCTCTATTCTGTGAGTAGGTCTGTGGCTGCAGTGGAGCACAGAGGCCAGAGGAGGAAGTAGGAATGGGGGAGATCGGTTTGATGGGGAGAAAATGAACTGGGACTGGGAGAAATCTGGATTTGGGAGGGGTATTAGAGAGTGACTAAGAGCAATTATGGGTCAGGGTCATATTGATGGGGAAGCTGGGAGAGATCAGTGGGCATGGGGTGTTGGTCTTTGGTGGGGTGGCCAAGTGAGATCAGGGGCAGGGGCTTCACTGTTGGGGAGCAAGCCAAAGGTGAATGGGGATATAGAGGGAGAGGTCAGTCAATGATGGAATTGGGTGGAGAAATCACGGATTCAGAGGACTGCGCATTGATGGAGCAGCAAGAGACATCAGGGAGTATAGTAATGTGGGGACTTGGAAAGATTTGTCGTCTGGGAGAGTATTGATGTGGGGTCGGGGCAGGAGAGGTCAGGGGATGGGAGTTGTCATTAATGTCAGGGTGCAGGAGAGATCGGGAGGGTAGTATCAAGGTGCAACATTGATGTAGAGGACTGTTAAGGTGTCAGAGGTCAGGAAGAACATTTATATAGGGACTGGACAGATTGAGGGCAGTCATCAATAAGGGCTGGTTCAAGATAACTCGGGAGCATGACAGTAGGGGTCAGGGGGAGATCGGGCAAGGACAGTAGATCACTTATGGGGAGGGAGAGGAACGGTGTAGAAGTCAACTGTTTCCTGACACACTGAATAGGTAGAGGATAGTTATTTAGGATAAATATTAAGCCCCAGTGTTACCCATTTTAAATTAAGGATTCCAAGACTCTCAAAACAACAGTTTCATTGAAGCAGCATAATTCACTTCACTGGATTAAAACAGACAGTTTAACTGATTTAATGAATACATTTTTCAAGTCAGTGTCCAAGGACAGAGCAGGACCCATAGCAACAGCATTGCATGACAAGATAACATGAAGGCTCTATTGTTATAATAGCTAAGCCAGCAGAAAACCAGTTTTTGCTGGCCTTGATAAAGCACAATGTCGCATTCTTTAACATACACAAGTATGCAGATACGAAACAATTAGAAGTAATGTTGCATATTAAAGATGGAAGGTTTGCCGTCAAATCAGATGTGTTTGAGTCTAACCCAAACCAATTAGGATTATATTGGGGTGTGATTAGATGGCTTAAGACAGATATGAAACAGTATAACTGAAAAGTTTCGTTCAGCCATTTTTGGGTGGTGTTGGTTTGAAGCTGAAGATTAGCTCGATTTCTTTCTCTCTCACTTTTTCTTGAATCATCTATACTTTGATCTGAACTATTCACTGTCTCCCTGTATTCATATTTGATTTTCAGACTTAGACTTTTAAAGTTATTGTCGAGCTGTTTGCCTAAGCAAGAAGATGATTTCTGTCATTCTTTGAAAGCTTCAAATTGTCTACAAATTGCCTTTTTAAATGAGTTTCAAATTGTAATCAACAGAAGACAAATAAACAATTCCTATTTGCACCTGAGAAGTTTTAACTTAAATTTCTACCGAGTTCCAGTAATCGCAAAGTGCTGCTGGTAACCGAATGGTTAAATCCTTCAAACGGCCCGAAGTATTATGGGAGGAGGAAAACGTATTGTGAGGGCTTGAGCGTTCAGGGAAGGAGAAGAGAAGAGAAGATCACTCAAGTTCCAGGGTGTCGTGGCAATAGGGATCAGGAGACCGGGTCAAGATCATGGAACATGGAAGATATCAAGAGGCTATTGGATTACAGGGGAGATCTAAACACTGGAGTCATTTACCAGTTTTCTAGAGGGTCAGGGGAAGCCCTCCAGCTCTTCCTGGCCCACCAGCAGTGTGGGAAAAATATCTTCTTCTTCCCTTAGCTGTCATGTTTCCTGAGGCCCACTGAAGCAGGAAATAAGAAACCCAGAGGTTTGGACCCGCCACTGGGAGTGGGCTGGCTGCAAATACCTTCTGTTTTGACATATTTTACATTTCAGTTCCCGTATGTCCACGCATTGATGGGGGCTTATAAGTTTTTTAAAATCCCCTAACAGTTCTGTTTCCATCTCTACAAATGTTTCCTGAGCTGCTGAATATGTCTAGCTTTCTTCAGTTAGATTTTATATTGTATGGATTATGCAGTGAGCAAATGCAGCTCC
This sequence comes from Scyliorhinus canicula, assembly GCF_902713615.1. Taxonomy (NCBI): domain Eukaryota; kingdom Metazoa; phylum Chordata; class Chondrichthyes; order Carcharhiniformes; family Scyliorhinidae; genus Scyliorhinus; species Scyliorhinus canicula. Next base: position 137,712,765 of record NC_052159.1, on the reverse strand, counting down.
ACATTGAGGATGTGACTTCAAGCCTTATCTTCCATGCACCGAGGTGGAGGACCAGATCGAGCACACTGTTAAAACTGTAGTTAATAAGGGCAGCACAGGGGCGCAGTGGTTAGCATTGCTGCCTCACAGCACCAAGGTCCCAAGTTCGATCCCGGCTCTGGGTCACTGTCCGTGTGGAGTTTTCACATTCTCCCCGTGTTTGCCTGGGTCTCGCCCCCATGACCCAAAAGATGTGCAGTTTAGGTGGATTGGCCATGCTAAATTGCCCCTTAATTGGAAAAAATGAATTGGGTAATCTAAATTTATTTTTTAAAAACTGCAGTTAATATGATGTTTCACATGTTCCACATGATTGCCACATGCTTCAATATTAACTGTGTATTATTTTTTAGCATCTGACGTGCCTCATGTGCAGTCATTTGAACCCCAATGTATTTTGGTGTGTCAGAAAGGAGGTTCCAGCCACTGCTAAACCACCTCAGTCCACCGTCGCAGGTTTCGTTCAGGCAGTTACTGAAGGTAACTTCAAAAGGATAATTCAACATGAGGAACGAAACATATTGACGCAGCAGCTGGTTGAGGTCTGGAATGCACTGTCTGAGAGCGTGGAGGAGGCAGGTCCAATGGGAGCATTCAAAAGGGAACTCGGCGGTTATCCAAAAAGGAAGAATGTTCAGGGTTACAGAGAGAAGGTGGGAGGGTGGCACGAGGTGAATTGCTCACCTGGAGAGCCGGCGCAGACTCGAAGAGCTGAACAGCGTCCTTCCTTGCTGTAACAATTCTGTGATTAATCCAGTAGTGCTGAGGTCAATAGGATCTGTTTGCTACCGACCTGGATATTAGCGGAAGCGCAGACAGGCTGCGTAGACAGCTGGTACGAATCTCCGATCCGGGTTGGCCCTGCTACCGTTGCCAGCGAGAGCAGAGAAATTGACGCACATCCAAAACTCTGCTCACTGCAGCGGGAACTGAGAATCCCGCCGGCATGAATGGATAGAAAATCCCGGCCAGGGTTTGTGGGGGGTGGGGGTGGGGGTGGGAGAGAGGTGGAAGAGGGAAAACTAGGGTTTCAGAAAGGAAACTAGAGGGGCGGAATTCTCCTTCCCGCCGCACCAGTTTTCTGGTCCGTTTCCCCCCCCCCCCCCCCCCCCACGCAGCGCCGGCTCTAGGGTTGCTGGCGCCCCGGGCAAGCTGAACTTCGGCGCCCTTGGGGGGGCGGGGCCGAGGGGTGGCGAGGCCGAGGAGGGGCGGACCCGAGGGGGGGGCGGGGCCGAGGAGGGGCGGACCCGAAGGGGGGGGCGGGGCCGAGGAGGGGCGGACCCGAGGGGGGGGGCGGGGGGGGGCGGACACGCGGGTGGGGGCGGACACGCGGGGGGGCGGGCGGACACGCGGGGGGGCGGGCGGACCCGAGGGCGGGGCGGGGGTGCGGACCTGAGGGCGGGGCGGGGGGGCGGACCCGAGGGGAGCGGGGGGGGCGGACCGAGCCGGGGGGCCGCCCTGGGGGCGGGCGGCCACCGCGCATGCGCTGGTTGGCACCGGCCCAACTGCGCATGCGCGGGACCCGAGTCTCTGGCGCCCCCAAGCACATGGCGCCCCGGGCAACAGCCCGAGTTGCCGGTGCCTTGAGCCGGCCCTGCCCCCACGCCGGCAACGGCATTCTCTGTCCCGCCAGCCGGCCACTGGGGTTTCCCATTGTGGGCAGCCCCACGCTGTCAGGAAATCCCCTGGCGTGGGTGCGCTGCCGGCGTAACAGAAAACCCTGACAGCGGAGACTCCAGCCCGAGAAGTCTGGCTTTCTCCACGTGCTTTTTTTCCCCCCCTTTGCAGCCCACTTGTTTTCTTCTTGTCTGGAAGTCAAGGCGATTGGAAGGCTTGGCTTCCTGCTGGAAGAATAAGACTCCAGAGCAGAGAGGTGGGGGTTGGAGGGAGTGGGGGGAAGAGGGCACGGATGATGGGGGGGAGATATATGCTTAATGCCAGAGAGTGGGTCTGATCCTTGATCCACAGCATACTTGACAGTGAAGGGTTTGCCTGTTCCTGACATGATGCAATTGGAAAGAAATCGCTGATTTAAGGTCAGCACGGCCCAGCCCTGGAGTGTACCGAGCAGGCTTGGTGCTTGCTCTCATCCCTGTCCACCCGGAACCCTAGTTCAAAGTTCCCCTCCTATCTGAGTGTTCACCATTCTCAATACGATTTGATCAATCATTTTGCAAATTCAAAGCGTTACCAACCTGCAATCAAGTGGGCGGATATCTTTCTTAGGTTAGTACTGTAAGTTTTGTTTGACTGAAAAATACTCAAGATTAGTGGAATGATTATTTTTGGCTGATGACAGCGATTCTGAAAAGATGGCCATGACTGACAAGGCCGAGTGTGAAAACACCTGCTCGGTACTTAAAACCATCAAACTAAAAAGCCACACTCAGCTTTTCATTTAACCTTACACAATTAAGCTGCTTGCTGAAGCAAAGGTTTTATTAGTGTGTACAAGTTGAATAAAAGCTGCTTTAGCGAACAATACCAACAAGGGCTGCTGAACTGAGTGGCCATTTTGAACAGCTTGTTAAAAGCAGAGACAAAGAAAACTGATAGTCAAAAAGGACTTGAAGGTTGAAAGGAATGAATGGTGAAACGTTTGGGGGGTTAGTTTGATGCTGGAGATGGAATATTTCTGGGAAGGTGGAACTGATCAGGAAGAACAGATTGAAATTTGATGAGAAGCAATCAGGTAAGGACAGGAGTTACATGGGAATGCTCAAGAAACTAGTGGCAGGAGAACGGAGCCAAAAGCAATATTTTCAATCCGATGTTTAGTCAAAGAACTCAATGTTTTACAATGTTTACAATCTTTGAAATAAATTAAACCTTTATTGGGGAAAAAGGCTTTGTCAATAATCCATCCAGGCCCATTTTTGGTCAAAGAGTAGAAAGGGAACAGACACTGTGGGAGGCAAGTGCAGTTAGGCAATGGAGAATTGCCAGGGGCAGACCAAGCAGGCCAGCAGCACGGTTCGATTCTCGTACCAGCCTCCCTGGACAGGCGCCGGAATGTGGCGGCTAGGGGCTTTTCACAGTAACTTCACTGAAGCCTACTCGTGACAATAAGCGATTTTCATTTCATTTCATTGAGGCCTCTCACGTAGACTCAAGTCCAACACTCCTGAGTGGCTTGAGAAGTTGAGATAAGGTGAAGAGAAAAGAAAAGAGAAAGAACCGCTTGTGTATGTCAGCCTTCTTGCCCAATCCAGGAAGGTACATGCTTTTTGGCATGGTTATAAGTTTTTGCTGTGTAACTAATATATTATATGATGTGGAGATACCGGCGTTGGACTGGGGTGAGCACAGGAAGAAGTCTTACAACACCGGGTAAAAGTCCAACATGTTTGTTTCAAACACTAGCTTTCGGAGCACTGCTCCTTCCTCAGGTGAATGAAGAGGTATATTCTAGAAACGCATATATAGACAAAGTCAAAGATGCAAGATGATACTTTGAATGCGAGCATTTGCAGGTAGTTAAGTCTTTACAGATCCAGAGAGAGGGGTAACCCCAGGTTAAACCCAAGGTTCACAATAGTACAGGTTCCACCAGCCAGAGACCCATGTCACATGACTCCAACTTCTACACTTTGTGTTTGGTAAAGTTGTGTATCTCTCATCTTAGTCTCCGATATCATTAAATGTTCCAACCATTAAGAATTGAAAGGAAGGTGGCAGGGTTCCTTGTCTTAGCTGGCGCAGACTTCTGTTGGCCAGCCTGGGTTATGAAACACAGATGGCCTTTGTAAAATTCTCTTTTAATTTGGTCTGTGCAGCCTGCAAGGGGTCATTAATGGGTCTTCAGATATAAGGCTGTTTGTGTTTGCGTGTTTCCCCAGCACTATCGGTAGTGTCTTTTTTCGGAGGCCACAGACAGACGTAAATGCGGCCATTTTCAAAATCTTTGTACAATCTTAAATTTATTGAGAGAGCAATGAGCATATCTCTGAACATTTTATTGTTTTAAAAATTAAGATTTTAGTCCCTCACACTGCTAATAAAGTGAGGTACCGTGGCCAGCATGGTAGCACAGTGTGTAGCACAGTTGCTTCACAGTTCCAGGGTCCCAGGTTCGGTTCCCGGCTTGTATCACTGTTTGTGTGGAGTCTGCAAGGTTCTCCCCATTTCTGCATGGGTTTCCTCCGGGTGCTCCGGTTTCCTCCCACATGTCCTGAAAGACATGCTGTTAGGTAATTTGGACATTCTGAATTCCCCCTCTGTGTACCTGAACAGGCGCCGGAATGTGGCGACAAGGGACTTTTCACAGGAACTCCATTGCAATGATGTAAGCCTACTTGTGACAATAAAGATTATTATTATTAGATGATGTCTGGGTTAGTTGCAAAGTCTATGAATCATGCAAAACTCCTTTCTGGTGACAATAGCGGACACTCTAATTTTCTCCACCAGTCGGATTTCCATAGGTGCAGGGTGTCATCAACTGCACAAACATGGCAAGCAGAGCATACCACAACAGCCAGGAGTTTGTGTAACCCAGATGAGGCATTATTCTACAGTATACTGCTGGTGTACAATCACAGGGAGAGGTTAATATGGATCGGCAACAGATTCCCTGGGCGCCATTCTGATGTTGTCACATTGTGACAGTTCAACATTTTGGATCTCTTTCATCCCAGGCAGCAGACTGAAGGAATGGAAGTAAGGAAACAAGGATTTCAGATTTATCTTTTGACACCTGTGAGATACCCCAGCAATAGGTTGCACTTGCACCACTTGAAGAGATATGTGACCAACAGACATGCCATCACTAAACAGCATGAAGTACCAAAGAGGAGCACCAGGTGCTCAGACAGGTTTGGATGTCAGTATTGACCAGCAAGGATGTTTTAGATTGATAGTGACTTGCTGTGCTCTGCACAACATTCAGCAGCACAGAATTCTTCGGAGGATGGAGGAGCTCATCATTCATTTTCAGATGAGCGGAAGATTGTAGGAGCGGAGGAGGAATATGAAATATGAAATGCTCAACCATGGTTCATTGTTGCCTAGGATTACCAGGGGTGACCTAATGTTTTGAATGTTCAGCTCACGGTGACTCACAAAGGAAAAGATCTCAAATCAAATCCTACAGCCCACTCACAGCCCTTGCATTAACCCCACTCCCTGCTACCTCCTCGGAGTCCTTTTCACATTAATCCACCCCTTGCACTGCTTCCCAGTGGGTTGTGTGATGTATTTGCATTCATCACGAGAAAAGTAAAGGCGGGTCGCCTCGGGGTAATGAGCAATACATTTTGGGCGGGATTTTACTGATCCCCCGGCTGCGTGTTTCTTGGCGGCTCGCTGTTCGCCGACGGCGGGATTCTCTTTTTCTGCCTCTTGTCAATGGGATCTCCCATTAAAGCCACCCCCACGCCATTGGGAAGCCTTTGGACAGGGTGCACTGCCAGCAGGAAAAGAGAATTACGACAGCCGGAGAATTCCGGCCTTTATCTGTTCTTAAAGGAAAAGGATATTTAATATCACCACATTTTATCAAACATCAATAGAAATATCATTGGTGAATTAAAATTGTTTATCGCTCATATGTTTTCTGCACCATTTGTGGCTTTAGCAAAGGTAGAGGCAGGCTGCTCAGATTCCTTCCCTGACTGCTCTGATCCTTTTGGTCTAAGCTCTTTGGTGCCCCCGAAGGCCTTGCTAAAGACTGATCCACCAGTGCAGGGACACACTTGGTTATCAGGGTCTGAGGTACATATTGTTTACTAGTTGAGGTGGGGGATGAGCTGCGGGGGGCAACAGGTTGGAAGTGGGAGTGCTGTGTGAAAAGTTCCCACTTCCTTGCTCTTTCACCATCATCCCGTGTGTGGGTAAACACCACATCACCCCTAACTCTCAACTGCAGAGCAGCTGAGTGAAGATCAATGATGTTTTGTGGGGCTTTAGCTAAAGGGCGTGATTCTCCATCTCGCCTGTCGGCCAATGGGCTTTCCCATTATGGGCAGCCCCACCCCGTCGAGAAATCCCTGGCTGTCGGCGAAATTGAGAATTCTGACAGAGGAGAATCCAGCCCAAAGTGCCTGGCACCTGTCCTTAAGTTGCAGATATTTTGGATTCAAAATTTACTTCTCTGTCCAAATAATCTCCACTGAAACATTCCAAGCTTTCCTTGAAGCTGCATGGGGGCAGCCGGTCTCTGCCTGACAGAAATCCTCGCAATTTTCTGAGCCAAATTCACCAATAATTGAGTTGGACATCTCAGTCTTTTGGCATGTGAGAGTACCTTTAAGAAATGGATGTTTAAGCAATGTACCTTTAAGAAATAGAGCAGCTCATATTACTGAAGTTATGTCAGAGTGTGGGTGGAGCTGGGTTTTTAGCTCAGCCATTTTGCAGTGTTTAGTTTCAGTTTGAGAGAGCAGCTGAATTGTGCCTGGCTGGTTTGCTGTGAGCGGTTTGAAAGGAAAAGCCAGTTTTGAGGAAAAGAGCTTGGGTGTGTCTGTGTTTGCAGTGAGATGGATCTGCCGTGATCTCTGCCATGAAAGACTGTCTCTGAATCATTTGGGTGATTTAAACTCAGAATAGTAATTGTCTTTAACCTGATGTGTTTCTGTTTTAAGTTGTTCAGTCTTTTGGAGGTTTGAACAAATATTTTGAGGGATTATTTAGTGTTGTATTATTTTCAGGGTTATCTTTGAAGTAAGGGGTGTTAAGGGATCCAATGTTTATTTAAAAAGGTTAAGTTGAATTCACGGAATAAACATTGTTTTGTGTTTAAAAACCCACGTGTCCATAATTGTAATACCACACCTGAGACCAAGCCGTGTGCTTCAAAAGCAACAATACATTAAAGGGTGAGGTTGGTTGAACTCCATGATACATTTTGGGGTTCTAAAACGGCGCTCCCATAACACTTTCCGCTATTGTGGCACCTCTGTCAGAGGCTGGCCAAGTTGCTGATGCACCTTGAGCACCCTTCTTTTCAACAGTAGCCCTCAGATCTCAGCTTCTGTGTCCAGTTGACCAGAGCTTGGAGAGGATTGTGTCCTCTGACACCCACTCTCCGCGATCGTCCCTATCACCAATATCCTGTGATGCGACCATCAATTCGCGCGAAACAGAAAGTAGATGTAAACTGTGGCTTTAATCAACGAGAACAGAGCTTGCCTGCGACTGATCTGCTCGAGAGAGCCACCTACAAAGCTGCTGCTCTTTATATCTCCCCAGGGGTGGAGCCCACAAGGGCACTAACATGATACATCCTATGCAATATCGTACAATGGTCTATAGGTGGAGCCCACATGGGCAACAGTGCGATACAGAGTAATACATGGTGAATGGTTAATACAATACGTTCACCACATCCTGCTCCCCCCTGAGGTGTGAATCGCCAGGTGAAAGACAAAACAATCTATGTAAGAGGCCTACAAATGTGGAAATATCTGCACTGACGAATGGCTGTATGTCCTGTCAAGGTGCACGTTATGCTTCTGAGAAACCATCCCCATGCACGTCCAGTGACACTTTCTGTATGTGTGGTAGCCCTGGATGCTGAAATAAAGACAAATATATTAGTCAGGCACAGGAGTGACCTTGACAATCTCCATGCTTAATCTTGTTTTAGTTCATTTACTGATTAAATTAAGTTACCATATGTGTGCTAGGGATACAGTAAGGGCCCTTTCTGTTAATTCCCTTAGTTCCCTTTCCTTTATCTTGTCTTTCGCATTTTGATCCATGGATGCTTAATGGACATATATCTTTAGGTCGAGCAAAGGGAGTGAGGAACTCAAAAGTTACAACATAATACACTGTGCTAGCCTTCGGACAGCAGAACACAGACTTTTTGGCACCCGAGAGATCGGATTTGGTTTGATTGGTGGCTGGTGGGCAAAAGGCTGTATTCTACCCGGCAACAGGCAGTGACTGAATGCTACCGAGTGGGATAATTTTCAGAGAACCAAGGAAAGGACAGTCAGATCCTGGATGCTAATAAGAGCAGCTGTGAGTGTCTGTATCTCTCTCTCTCTACCTCTATCTCTCTCTCTCCCTCTTGTTTTCTCCAGAAAATCTGTATAGCTGTTGTATTTGTGAAACTGCAAAGACCTGATTGAATCTACAGTGAAAACCATTGAAGACTGAAAGTAGAAACTTTGAACTGAAAGCCGAGATTGAAGGAAGGTCTTGCAGAAGATAACCAAAATTATTATTTTTACACCCCTCTTTTCCCCTCTCTGTTTGTTTGTCTATCTTGTGTATGTGTGTAGAAGGTGGGGCAAGCTAAATGTGGGTGAGGGGGGGGGGGAGGTTAGAATTGAGATGATAGTTAACCTGTTGTATTTGCTGCATATTCAATTATAGTTATTGGTAAAATTATTTGTGTTTAACTTTTCTAACCTAATGATAGTTATTGGGCAACTAAGCGGCAAAAACGTTATATGTTGTCTGAGAATTATTTATTAATTTCAATTGTGTTGTGACTCCAGGTCAAGTGGGACTGGAATTTATCACGCACTAGCCCAGGTGGTCATAACAATACTTGTACTTCTATCACTATGTCCTGTCTCTCCATCTCCTATTGAAAGTTACGTAGATATGTCACATGTCACCAGGGCACCCTTCGGCAACTGTGAGCTGGGTTATTTGTTGTGGGCCATCTCCAGTCCTCTCTTGCATTTTGGACTCTCTTCTCCTACAGGAGACTAAAAAACAGACCAATGGTGATTGAAGGTTAGATACTCACTCGTGGATGCAGTGCACTTGCTGAGGATGACCATGATCCAGGCACATCAGAATACATAAGGATTAGGGTGAGTGGAATAATAAATGTCAAGGCTAGGCACTGCTGAATTGTGAGCAGATCAGGGGCTGATGAGAAGATGTAAGATTAGCAAGACACAGCGAGAGGTGATGAGGACATAAGGTACCAGGTGTAGCTCAGTCGGCAAATATGCTCACTTTTTCTGATTGGTTAGCTCATTAAACTGCTTCCAACATTGCATCCAAGACTGGATACCAAACTTCTGCCATTCATGCAATATCCAAACACACTTTCTTGGTAACTGCCACAAGGTTCATCCTCCCAATGCTGGGGAACAATACATCCTTACATTTCCAGCCTGCAACCTGCAGTAATTGCTGTGAGGTATCATTAAATGTGGATTCTACTTGCTTTCCGTGTCTTCACCTTAAACACTTGCTAGCTTGTCCTCTTTCCATTTCTACATTGCTCCATTAAATAGAGTTGAGATCACATACTGCACATCTTGCGTGACATGAAATTTGGATGTCAAAATTTATAGGTTCGATTCAGTTGCAATTACAGATTTTGGCCCACTAAATTCCGCCCACTTGCTCGCATTAATATTGGGGCCTTGAAGCTGAAGTTCTGGACACAAAGCATTTTCACAAACGTTTACACAGTCTTCATTTTCTGTCAAGACACTATTATAGTCATCCTATTGAGAGGTACGTCTCATCTGTTCCTTTGTGACATCTGTTAAAATGCAGGCAGTGAGGTATGACTCTCCTTATTCCAGTTATCAGTAAGATTGTAAACTATTCAATTCTTTCGATATCCTCCAGGCTTGTAGTAATGTGTCCTGGCTTTCCATATACCCTCTGCAACCATAGATAGGCGACATTACAATGAGGGTAGTTGTTTTTATTTAACAACCCTGAAGCAAACATGAACATGAACATAATTCTGGTTTTGCAGATTCCTTTGATTTCAATAAGTCAACTTGAGAATCGATCCACAGATTTCTCCAAAAGAGAAAGAAATAATGCAATCCTGATTTTCCTTCAAGTATTTAAATTAAGGGGTTGGATTCTCCCCGACCTGGTGGGGCGGTGGGTCCCGGCGGGATGGAGTGGCGTGAACCACTCCAGCGGCGGGCAGCCCCAAAGGTGCGGATTTCTCTGCACATTTAGGGGCCAAGCCCTAACCTTGAGGGGCTAGGCCCACGCCGGAGTGGTTGGCGCCCCGCCGGCCGGCGGGAAAGGCCTTTGGCGCCACGCCAGCCGGGGCCAAAGGGACTTCGCCGGCCAGCAGAAGTCCGCACATGCGCCGGAGCGTCAGCGGCTGCTGACACAGTCACCGCGCATGCGCAGGGAAGGGGGTCACTTCCGCGTCGGTCATCGTGAAGTCTATGGCCAACGCGGAAGGAAAAGAGTGCCCCCGCGGCGCAGGCCCGCCCGCCAATCGATGGGCCCCGACCATGGCCCTGGCCACCGTGGGGGCACCCCCCAGGGCCAGATAGCCCCGCGCCCCCTCCCCCCAGGACCCCGGAGCCTGCCCGCTCCGCCAGTCCCAACGGCGAGGGAGGTGTTTTGATTCACGCCGGTAGGACCGGCATTACAGCAGCGGGTCTTCGGCCCATTGCGGGGCGGAGAATCGCCGAGGGGGGGGCGCCGATAGGCACGGCACGATTGCTGCACCCGCCGAATCTCTGGTGCCGGAGACTTCAGGAGACGCCGGGGGCGGGATTCATGCGGGGGGGGTCGGAGAATCGAGCACAAGGTTGCGTTTGATGCCACCGCAGCCACTAAAAAAGCAGTCGCAGTGCATGTTAAACAACCACCAACAGCCTACCTGCCTGCAGCAAATATAGCACCATCTATAATACAGAGCAATGTAAAGATATTTCAACATGTGGAACAGCAATAAAAATGTGACTGCAGATTTCACCGGATATTGAACCCCAAAACATCTGTTAGAAATCCTGGGGTCACGATTGCAATCTGCTCACTGCCTCATTGGTTGCCGCACTCCTGACCTCTCAGATCTTTCCCTCTAAGCTGCCACCCTGAACCCACCTTGTCGACAGCTGGTGAGCGGGGTGGGGAGCAAACATGCCAAGGATTGGGCGTGGTGAGAGGAGGATGAGCAAAGTGGAGGGTGGGTCGGTGAGTGAGGTGAGAAAATGGGTGGCGGGCGTTCACTGGGCCCATGATGATGACATCAGTGGCATCGCACATGCCCTAGGGCGGAATGTGTGTCAACTACCTTTTCGAGTGCACAATGATGATGTCAGCGCCACTGACTTCCAGTTTCAGAAGGGAGGCAGGAGATTTAGGCTGGGATTCTCCGACTTGGCGGCGGGATGGGGAAGACCCGGGGGGGTGGCACGATTCCTGCCCCGCTGCCCCGCCACCGGCTTCCCTCTTCTCCGGCGCCATTTTTCAGCACCTGTCGGATTCCCGCCATGCCGGTAGGGGGCCATTGACAGTGGCCCCCACCGACGATTCTCCGGGCCCCGATGGGCCGAGTGTCCGATGAGTTTGGCCGAGACCCACTGGCATGGATTACTCACCTCTCATGCGACGGGGCCTGGTAGGTAAGTGTGCGGGGGCCGTCCTGAGGGCGGTGGGAAGATCCAACCTCGGTGGGGGCCCTCACGGTGGCCTGGCCTGCGATTGGGGCCTACCGATCGGCGGGTGGGCTGGTTCTGTGGGGGCCTATTTTAATCCATGCCGGGCCCCTGTTGGGCTCCGCCATATTGCCCGGGGGCCGGCACTGAGAAGGGAAACCCCGCGCATGCGTGAACATGCGCGGGCTGTTCGGCGCCGGCTGGAGCTGCAGGAACCACTCCGGCAGCAACCTAGCCCCTTCGGAAGGGGAGAATTCCTCACTTTCAGGGGCTGTTGATGCCGGAGTAGTTGGCACCGGATGTCACGCCGTCTTGGGGACATAGCCCCAGTATTGGAGAATCCCACCCATGGTGTTCAGCGCCTGATGAGTGAAGCACCTCAGATATGGAGTGATCTAATTTTCTCTGAACTCACTGCTATTGTCCACATTGGGCTAAGGCAGTCATGTTTAAAATTTCAGTGAAAAATGGGTCTCCACAGCCATGAAAAACCTTCGCCGGGATTCTCCCGCCCCGCCACCCCGATGCCGGCTGCCCTATTCTCCAGCGCCGTTTTTCGGGCAGTGGTGGGATTCCAGCCATGCCTGCAGGGGCTTTTGACAACGGCCCCCCTGGTTGATTCTCCAGGCCCTGATTGGCCGAGAGGCCATCCAGTTTTGGCCAGTTCCTCCGGCGTGAATTACTCACCTCACGCACGGCGGGACCTGGCAGGTGAGTGTGCGGCGGTGGTCCTCGGGGGTGTGTGTGGAGATCCGACCCCGGGGGGGGGGGGGGGGGGGGGGCATGGTTGCCTGGTCCATGATCGGGGCCTACCAATCTGCGAGCGAGCTTGTTTTGTGGGGGGACATCTTTCCTCCGGGCCCCTGTAAGGCTCCGCCATATTACCCGGGAGCCAGCGTGGCGAAGAGAACTACCGCGCATGTGTGAAAATACGCCGGCCGGTCCGCGCATGAGTGGAAATACGCCGGCCGGTCCGCGCATGCGTGAGATCACACCGGCCATTCTGCGCATGCGCCAACTCGCGCCGGTCCTTCGGCGTCGGCTTGAGCAGCGGGGATGACTCCGGCGGCAATCTAGCTCCCTAGAAAGGTGAGAATTCCTCACCTTGGGAGGCCATTGACGCTGGAGTTGTTGGCCGCGGTTTTCCCGCCGATGTGGGGACATAGCCCCATTTTCAGAGAATTCCACCCCAGATTAGTGACAATGAGGTGATTTTCTGTTCCATCCATCGTCTTTTTCTTCTTTTTGCCCACATATTTCTCATCTCCTTTTCCTGGACAAGGTATACCTAAGCTGGGGTGCAATTCTATCAACAACAACATCTTGCATTTTTATACATCACCTGTAACAGATCCAAACATCCCAAACGTCTGAATTTTCAGTATTGCAGGGACCGAGCCCAAAGGGAACACACCTCTGTTGACTCCAGCAGCCACGATGCCATATTATACTCCAATGAGCATCGATTGGCATAAGGTGGGTCTTCCACCCTCCCTCAGCTGGAAGTCCCATCTTGGAAAGCTGCCGGTCAATCTGATCGGCTGGCAGTGATCCAGCCCCTCCAGGCACAGTGCTGAAGTGGCTGGAGGAGTGAGGAGGGCAGGTAAGTGGGAGAGGTCCCAGGGTGGGGTGGGGAGGGGTAGGGAATGCCTGGGAGAGATCATGGGGGAGACAATCATGGTCTCGGGGCATGATGAGGGGCCAGCACCGGCGCCGCGTGGAACACCTGCGGAACGTGCAAAAAGCGGCTGGAGAATCGCCGGGTCCTGGGCCGCACATGCGCAGGGTTGACAAGCTCCAGTTGCGCACGCCTACACCTGCACTGGTCGGGCCAGAAAATATGGAGCTGGCCATGCTGGACCATGTACCCACCCACCCCGGCCCCACAGCCCACCTGCTGGCCATCCCCCACCACTCCCCCCAGCCCTAGCAGAAGCCCCCCAGCCAGCAGGACCGATCTTGGGCAATGTGTGGCGGTGCTGGACACTGTCCGCAGGCAGCCCGCCAGGAGATATTGACCGGATTTGTTGGTTTTATGGTTCCAATTAGGATACCCTGTAATCCACAAGAAATCCACCTATATAAATTTAGGACTGGATGCTGTCATCTATCGTGAATTAGTAACCTAAATCAACAACGAAGGTGGCTGGAAATATAAGAGTGGAAGCCCTATTTCATTGTAGCAATATATGGAGGGATATTACTTAGGACAATGCTTTGTACTTTTTCATTTTATTTCTGATGTTGTGAGCTTAATTTTCAAATCTCAATTTGAAGGAATTTCCCTGAAATATACTGTAGAATTGCAACACGGGTTTCAGAATGGGAACTCTCCATTTAATGATACATACGTTGGAGAAGAAAGTGGGGGACAGCAGAGAAGGTAGGATGTCAGGCCTTTCCAGGGGGATGGATTCTCCGATCTGCAGACTAAGTGCTGACGCAGATGTGGGAACAGTGGCGTTTTATGCCAGAAAAAATGGTGCAAAGCTGCACCAGTCCTCCTTCCGGCGGGGTGCTAGCAGACACCCAGCATAAAGCCTGCGGATACGGCCGGAGAATTGCCGGGTCCGCGGCTGTGCATGCACACGGCGATGGGCTGCGGCGGCCACACTGTGCAACATGGTGCTGTCCGCATGTGGATTTGGCCTGCCAAATGGCAGCCCCCCCCCCCCCCCCCCCCCCCAAGTAACTAACCTTGTCACCCCCGGACCAACCCCTCCAGTGCCCCCAGCCCCCGCCAAAGCCCCCTCCCCGCGTGCGTGGTGGCTCCCCGCCAAAGCCCCCTCCCCACGCGCGTGGTGGCTCCCCCCCCCCCCCCCCCCCCCCCCCCCCTACTGTGGCGGCGCTGGACTCAGGCCGCAGCCGCCACGCAAGGTACACGGAAAAAAATTCCATGAGCGACTCCCCGAGTACGCTGTTTTTGAGGGTGTGGAGCATCGCAAAAGTGCCGCCGGCCCCGATTTCGGCGTAAACAGGTAGTCTCTGGCCAATCGCCGATCCCGCTTTCGGTGTCGGCGACCAGAGAAGGCCACCCAGGACTTGCCAGAGATACCCAGCCATGAGGGGGGAAAGACTTGCATTTGTATGCATCCTTGGAGAATGCAGAAAGGGGTTCTGGTACTACCAAGAAGCTTATCCATCCTTCAGGGAGACCTATGTGATTCCTCAGTAATAACACAGTGGTTCTATTGGTTCAGGCTGTTCTTGAAAATACAGAAAAATGTGTCATTTGAAACATGGAAGTCTGGCAATATCTGGTTTGAGAGGGTACAGGGAAAGATCCCACAAAAGTTTCATAGCAGCTTCAAAGAGCAGGGTTGTAAAATGCAGATTCTTGCTCACAAGCAGGCTAATCAAACACACCAGTCTCATGTGGTAAGCTAAAACAATGGCTCACACCTTCATGGAATGTAACTATCTCAGGAAGCATCTGAAAAAGCATGGATGAGAGTTTCAATTGCATTAAGTGACGAATGTTTAAAACAGGCAAGTCTTTCAAGTCATAACCAAGTTAAATTTTAGCATACCGCTAAAAGCAAAGTTTCACACCTTAATTGAAATAAACTCTCTTAGTAAACAGCTGGAAAGGATGGAAGATACTCAGTCAAATTTGGTGTCAAATTTAAAGTGTAAAATTCTATGAACATCAAACAATTAAAAGAAAATTGGAGACGACCTGTCTACGAGAAACATCATGTAAGTCAAAATCAAAGGCAAAGTTATGAGCTGGGGACAATTGGAAAATTAAACGATTTGAAATCACAGAATTAAAAGTAACACCTATTGAAACCAAAGCATTGTTTAATCAGATCTGAGAGGAGACGATATGCCCAAAATGAATAATTAGTTGTAGTAAGATGTTTACATCAAAGATACTTTTAAACTATCAAAGTGAAACAAGCCCATTTACAATAAAGTCGTTAAAACTTAATAACTCTCAGAAAGAGAATATAAACCCAGGGAGCAGCAGCAACGAGGACAGAGGACAGAGGACAGAGGAAACCAGCAACAGGAGAGAAGGGGAGGAGAACTCAGAGAGAGAGAGAGAGAGAGCTCGGTCATGGGAAAGACAAGGCAAGCAGCCGAGTTTAAACAGTTATACATCTAAGGAAGACTAGAATTTAAACAGGAGTCAGAGTCAGCTTAGAGATAGCTAGCAGAGCCAGCTCTCACAGCTCGGTGCATGGGAAGAACAGGACACAGCAACCGAGTTCACCAGCGAATACAACTCAAGAAGACCAGATTTTAAGAAGATCGATTGCCAAGGTGAGCCTGAAGCAACCAGCAGCAGCCAGAAGCAAGATCTTTTTTCCTTTCTGTAAAGAAAGTGTTTGCAGCTTTTAAAAGAAAAAATATAATAATAAAAATAACTTAACCTGAAAAAGTGGTTATTAGCTTACTTCACTTCCTTAATAACGCAGGACCCAGGACATCAATGCTATTAAGGGGTAAGTAGGTAAAATTCTTCGGTGAAGGTATGGGTTATACCGGGGGATAACTTGAAACGATAGTTTGACCTGAATAGCACTCACAGAAGCCTGCACTGGAGTCAGGGAGTGAGAATCCCTGTTCACCATTTAGAATATCAACCTTTTTTTTTGTATAGGGGGAATTCTAAGAATAGTGGTGAGTTTTAACTTCAAGGCAGTTACTATAACATTTAATGTCCTGGCCACTGGATTGTATCTGCGGGGGAATAAAAGAGAACGTTACCAAGTCAGCCAACTTGCTGTCCATTCTTAGACAAGGCAAGTCGTGAATCCCCTTTTTACCAGGTCATTGTGATGCAGAATCGAGACTAATGTGTGAGCAGGAGATTAATTTTCATGAGATCGCTCGGCCAGCCAACTTGCTTTCATTCAATGCAAAGACAGATAATTCTTGCATTGGTTTCCAGGTCAGCTTAGTTCATGACATTTCCTACAGGAACGGAACAAATGGGTGATCAGGGCGTTTGTTTTGATCAGAATGCTGGAGTACCATGAGTACTTGGAATTATAAATTGCACTCATGTGGTCATTGGAGTCCCCACTGTCAACTGTCACACCATTACATCAACGAAAAAGTAATTCACTTTCTTAATGTCCAATTAGTGTGTGACGACAGGCACGGGTTTTGCCAAATGAGTCTGTAAAATGCATGGAGCTGCCTCGATTTATTTATTCTTCAGCAGTGTCTCTTTCAGAATCAAGGGCAAGGTACTGACTTCCTTCTTGTAGAAAAAAGAGATACATGATATCAGTGCAGCTTCCAACACCAATTGTGAAGGGCCACCAATCAAACGAAGGAAAATTATGAGGCAAAAATCAGAACTTAAATTCAATACAACAGACTATTTTCATGTTATAACGTTGGCCCGAACCTGGTGGTAGCAGCCTCGCCTGTGGGACAGAAACTTATATCGTTCAAATCCCACTCCAGAGACTGGAAAACAAAATGTGAGCTGGCATTCCTATTACAGGTATTAAGGGAGTGCTGCCCTGTCGGTTGTGCCATCTTGCTGATGAGGCATTAAATCAAAGCCCCAAGTGATGTCTCAAGTTGACGTGAGATATCCCATTGAACTATTTCAAAGGAGGGAAAGGGAGTATTCCCCTTGTTCTTCTGCCAACAACTATCCCTCAGCCAAAGCCAAAATCAGATCGCCTGGGCAGTTTCCCATTGCCGCTTGTGGATGATAGCTCTGCCCATACTAGCTGCCACATTTCCCACTTACAAATAAAGAACTCCACTTCAATAAAGAACGTATTTGGCTATAAACTGTTTTGGCCGGAGCGGAGGAGCCGAGGAGCCGGAGCGGAGGAGCCGAGGAGCCGGAGCGGAGGAGCCGAGGAGCCGGAGCGGGAGCCGAGGAGCCGGAGCCGAGGAGCCGGAGCCGAGGAGCCGGAGCGGAGGAGCCGAGGAGCCGGAGCGGAGGAGCGGAGGAGCCGGAGCGGGAGCGGAGGAGCCGGAGCGGAGGAGCCGGAGCGGCGACAGGGGGGCCCAACAGCAGCAGGTCCATCCCCTCTCCCTCCCCCCCCCCCACGCGGGCCAGGAGCGGTGCGGCGGCGGCGGCGGCCCCTCTTCTCTCCCCCCCCCCACGCGACCCAGGAGCGGTGCGGCGGCGGCGGCCCCTCTTCTCTCCCCCCCCCCCCCCCCCACGCGGGCCAGGAGCGGTGCGGCAGCGGCGGCCCCTCTTCTCTCCCCCCCCCCCACGCGGGCCAGGAGCGGTGCGGCGGCGGCGGCCCCTCTTCTCTCCCCCCCCCCCCCACGCGGGCCAGGAGCGGTGCGGCGGCGGCGGCCCCTCTTCTCTTCCCCCCCCCCCCCCAGCCAGCAGCGGGGACCCCCCCCCCCCAGCCAGCAGCGGGGACCCCCCCCCCAGCCAGCAGCGGGGACCCCCCCCCAGCCAGCAGCGGGGACACAACCCCCCCCCCCCAGCCAGCAGCGGGGACACAACCCCCCCCCCCAGCCAGCAGCGGGGACACAACCCCCCCCCCCCCCCCCAGCCAGCAGCGGGGACACAACCCCCCCCCCCAGCCAGCAGCGGGGACACAACCCCCCCCCCCAGCCAGCAGCGGGGGCCCCCCCCCCCCCCCCAACCAGCAGCGACCACCGGCCCACTCGCCCCCCCCCCCCCCCCCCCCCCCCCCCCAACTGCTGTGACCACCACGTGGCAAAGACAAAGGGACTCTCTCTCCTGGTTGAGTGGGGAAAAAAGAAAAAAGAGACTTGTATTTCTGTTCTTCCCAAAAGAAAACTGGTAAAGAGAAAAGGGGTAGGGGAAATAAATTTAAAAAAAAAAAAAAAAAATATATATATATATATATATATATATACATATATAGATATATAATAATAAATAAAATAAAAATAGGGTGCGGAAAAGGGGGAAAAAGAAGAACAAGGAGAGAAGAAAAGATGAAGGGGAAGGGGAAGAAAAAAGTGCCAGAAAGGAGCCAAGAGAAAGGGGGCACCGGAAGTAGACTGGGCAAAGGGAAAGCCAGCTCGGGCGAACGAGTCAACACGCGAAGCGGCGGGAAGGATGCTTCGCCGCATCCAGAAGAGCTGGACGGGCGGGCAACCTCTCCCCTGGGGTTAGAGGGGGGCGTGAATTGGAAGGAAGCCTTTGCCGAGGTGGTGAGGGAGCAGCTGCAGGCATTCAAGGCAGAGTTAAAAGCAGACGCAGAGGCCGCAGCACAGGCAGCAGTGACCAGGGCCATGTCAGGGGTGCAGCAGGTTCTGACCAGATTGGAGAAGAAAGTGGATGCCCAAGGGAAGATACTGGAAGCCCAAGGGAAGATACTGGAAGCCCAGGGGGCAACCATTAAAGAGCTGGAGAAGGCAGCGACTGACGCGAGCGACCGGGTCATATCCCTGGAGAGGGGAATGGTGAAACTGAGTGCAACACAGGGGAGCCTGAAGGGCAGGGTAGACGACCAGGAGATCAGCTCGAGAAGGCAAAATATCAAGATAGTGGGCCTGCCAGAGGGGATAGAGGGTAGAAATCCCACAACATTCGTGGCTGCGATGCTGGGCTCCTTAGTGGGGCGGGAAACTTTTCCCACCCCACCGGAAATGGACAGAGCTCATCGGTCACTGCGCCCGAAGCCCAAGGAAGGGGAAAAACCGAGAGCAGTTATAGCCAGACTGCACCGGTACCGGGATAGGGAGACAATCCTGCGCTGGGCCAAGGAGAATAGAGCCTGCAATTGGGACGGGCACGCCATCCGAATCTACGAGGATTTTGGAGCGGACATAGCTAAGAGACGGGCGGAGTTCAACAGAGCGAAAGCAGGTCTCTATAAGAACAAAGTACGTTTTGGTATGCTGTACCCAGCAAAACTCTGGGTCACATACCAACACAAGGAATATTTCTTTACAGCCCCTGCCGAGGCGAATAGATTCGTCGAGGAGCACGGGCTGGAAAAACGCCATGGGAAGTAGGGACGAGGGGCCCATGGCAAGGAGACACGTCATGCCGACGGGGGGGTGGGGAGGGGCGAGGCAAAGCCAGCCCCCTCCCCCCTGGCAGGAACACCCAGAACGGAAAACAACCCAATGCCCTAGGGCCCGCTCCAGGTGGGAGGCCAGGCCCCGGCACGAGGGAACGGGAGTACTGGAGAGGGGAGAGGGGAAGCGGGACAGCAACCTCCGAGAGGGGAGCCACCGTGCTAGCAGGAAAGCTAGCGAAGGGGGCGCGCAACAGAGCAGGGCCGCAGCGCACCCCCAACAGGGGGGAAGGCGCCAGGCAGGGGAGGGGGGGGATCACCCATCAAAGGTGGGAGAGCAAATGGGGACAGGAATGGGGGAGAGAGGGGCAATGGAGGGGTACACAGGGTTATCCCCGAAAGGGATAGAGCGGGGGGGGGGGGGGGCACCCGGGGGGCGAGAGACCAGGGAGGGGAAACGCAGGGACGAAGGGACAAAAGAGGCCAGTAAGGGAATAGGGCCACAAAGTGCCACAGACAAGGGCTCGAAACAGGGAACTGCTGCAAGCACCCACCCAGTACGGTCTGTGGGTGAAGGGGCCCCCCGGAGTGCAGGGGACTACCCGCGTGGCGGACACAAAGTGGACGGCCATGGCGGGTGTCCCCGGGACAAGGGGGAACCCCGGAGCGCAGGGACCCGACCGCATGGGGGGAGCAGTGATAGTGGACATCCTGGACGGCCCCCTAACATAGGGAAACCCCAGAGGGCAGGGGCGCGTCCACCAGACAAATATGGTTAACCCCACAGGAGCAAGGGGGCAGAAGCCCCCCACCAGAATAGTCACCTGGAACGTAAGGGGACTTAACGGCCCAGTGAAGAGATCTAGAGTCCTCACCCACCTTAGAAACATGAGGGCCGACATAGTCTTCCTCCAAGAGACGCACTTGAGGGAGCAGGACCAACTGCGGGTAAGAAAGGGCTGGGTGGGACAAACCTATCATTCCTGTTATGGGGCAAGGGCCAGGGGGGTGGCGATCCTGATTGGCAAGAGGACAATGTTTAGGGCGACAAAGACGGTTACGGACCCAGGGGGACGGTATGTCATGGTCAGCGGGGCCCTGGATGGGGCGCCGGTAGTTCTAGTTAACGTGTACGCGCCCAACTGGGACGACACGAGCTTCATCCAAAAGACCATGGCAGAAATCCCGGACATAGCGACGCACCGACTAATCATGGGGGGGGACTTCAACTGTGTACAGGACCCAACGACGGACAGATCAAACCCCAGAATGGGGAAAACCTCAAACATGGCAAGGGAACTCAGCCACTATATGGAGCAGATGGGAGCAGTAGACCCCTGGAGATTCGCCCACCCGGGGGAGAAAGAATTCTCTTTCTTCTCCCCAGTACACAACGTGTACACCAGAATTGACTTCTTTGTGGTGGGGAAAACGGTGCTTCCAGAGATAGACAAGGTGGAATACTCCGCAATTGTGATATCAGACCACGCTCCACACTACATGGATGTGCGGCTAGAGACGGGAAGGGCCCAGCGCCCCAAATGGAGGTTGGACGGTGCCTTACTAGCTGACAAGGCCTTCAGCGAAAGGATAGCGCAGGCCATAGCGGAGTACACTGAGATCAACCAAAACGGGGAGGTCTCACCCTCCACGTTCTGGGAAGCGCTTAAGGCCGTACTAAGAGGGGAAATCATAGCCTACAAAGCGCAAAGAGATAGGGAGGAAAGGGTGGCTAGGCAGAAGCTGGTCGACTCCATACTGGAGGTAGACCATAAATACTCCGAGGCCCCGACTGTAGAACTCCTGGCGGAGAGAAAAGAATTACAAAGGAACTTTGACCTGCTCTCCACCAGGAAAGCAGTACACCAACTCCGCCAGGCACGCGGGGCCCTATACGAACACGGAGACAAAGCCAGCCGCCTGTTGGCCCACCAGCTGAGAAAGCAGGCAGCCAGCAGAGAAATTGCGCAAATCAGAGATACCAGAGGCACGTTGGAAACAGAACCAGAGAAGATTAACAAAACCTTCAAGGCCTTCTACCAAGAGCTGTACACCTCAGAGCCCCCAACGGGGAAGGCTGGGATGAACCGGTTTCTTGACGGACTGAACATACCAGTTTGTGGGAGAGGGCAGAAAACGGGATCTGGAAGCACCACTAGCACTGGGAGAGATCATGGAGAGCATTAGCTCCATGCAGGCGGGGAAGGCGCCGGGACCGGACGGATTCCCGGCGGACTTCTACAAAAAATTTGCGACAGCGCTGGCCCCGCACATGCGGGAGATGTTCACAGACTCGCTAGCTAGGGGCACGTTGCCACCCACGTTAGCACAGGCCTCAATCTCGCTGATACCTAAGAAAGACAAAGACCCAACGGAATGTGGGTCATACAGACCCATACCTCTGCTGAATGCAGACGCCAAAATACTGGCCAAAATCCTAGCCAAAAGGCTAGAAGACTGTGTACCTGAGGTGGTCACAGAGGACCAGACGGGCTTTGTCAAAGGTAGACAGCTTACCGCGAACATCAGGCGCCTGCTGAACGTGATAATGACCCCCTCCGGGGAGAGAACACAAGAGGTGATCGTCTCCCTGGACGCAGAAAAGGCCTTCGACAGAGTCGAGTGGAAATACCTCATAGAGGTACTGGAGCGGTTCGGGCTTGGAACAGGGTTCACCGCTTGGGTAAAGCTCCTGTACAACGCTCCCATGGCGAGTGTACAGACCAACAATACCAACTCCCAATACTTCCAGCTGCACAGGGGCACCAGACAAGGATGCCCACTGTCCCCGCTGCTGTTCGCACTAGCAATTGAACCGCTAGCAATCGCGCTCAGGGCAGCAAAAAATTGGAGGGGGATCCGAAGGGGAGGTGGAGAGCACAGAGTCTCACTCTATGCGGATGATCTGCTCCTCTATATCTCGGACCCACAAAGCAGCATGGACGGAATCATCGCGCTCCTGAAAGAGTTTGGAGCCTTCTCGGGCTACAAACTCAACATGAGCAAAAGTGAGATCTTCCCATTACACCCGCAAGGGGGGGGGGGGGGGGGGGGGGGGGGGCAGCACTAAAGGGGCTGCCGTTCAAACAAGCCCGACATAAATTCCGCTACCTGGGGATCCAAATAGCCCATGACTGGAAAGGGATCCACAAATGGAACCTCACCAGCCTGACGGAGGAAGTTAAAAAGGACCTGCAAAGATGGAACACACTCCCGCTCTCCCTCGCGGGGAGAGTTCAGACGATCAAAATGAACGTACTGCCCAGGTTCCTCTTCCTGTTTAGATCCATTCCGATCTACATCCCCAAGGCCTTTTTCAAAGCGCTGGACAAACTCATCATGGTGTTCGTATGGGGGGGTAAAAATGCTAGGATCCCAAAGAAGGTCTTACAAAAAACAAAAACCAGGGGAGGGTTAGCCCTCCCGAATCTACAATTCTACCACTGGGCAGCAACAGCCGAGCGAGTAAGGGGATGGATCCAGGAGCCAGAAGCTGAGTGGGTGCGTGCGGAGGAGGCCTCCTGCATGGGAACCTCCCTCCGGGCCCTCGCCACGGCAGCACTCCCATCCCCACCCAAAAAACACTCCAGCAGCCCAGTGGTGACAGCCACCCTCCAATCCTGGAACCAACTGCGGCAGCAACTTGGCCTGACCAAAATGTCGAACAGGGCTCCCATCTGCAACAACCATAGGTTCAAACCAGCACTGACCGACGCCACCTTCAAAAGGTGGAGGCAGGACGGGGGGACACTGACAGTCAGGGACCTATACACGGACGACAGGATCGCAACACTGGACGAACTGACAGAGAAATTTCAGCTAGCTGGGGGGAACGAGCTACGGTACCTGCAGCTCAAAAACTTCCTACGAAAGGAGACAAGGACGTACCCACAACCGCCACGACAGACACTACTGGAAGACCTACTGGACGCAAGTATCCTAGAGAAAGGGAACTGTAGTGACATGTATGACCGACTGGTAGATAGGGACGACACCGTACTGGACGCAACAAGGAGGAAATGGGAGGACGACCTGGGGATGGAGATCGGGTGGGGACTCTGGAGCGAAGCACTGCATAGGGTCAACTCCACCTCCACGTGCGCAAGGCTCAGCCTGACGCAACTAAAAGTGGTACATAGAGCCCACTTAACAAGAACCCGTATGAGTAGGTTCTTCCCGGAGGTGGAAGACAGATGTGAACGGTGCCAAAGAGGCCCGGCCAACCACGCCCACATGTTCTGGTCCTGCCCCAGACTCGTGGAGTACTGGACAGCCTTCTTCGAGGTAATGTCCAAAGTGGTGGGAGTGAGGGTGGAGCCATGCCCGATAGTGGCGGTCTTCGGGGTTTCAGAACAGCCAGATCTATTCCTGGGGAGGAGGGCGGATGCCCTTGCCTTTGCCTCCCTGATCGCCCGCCGTAGAATCCTGTTTGGCTGGCGGTCAGCAGCACCGCCCAGAGCTGCGGACTGGCTGTCCGACCTCTCGGAATCTCTCCAAATGGAGAAAATCAAATTTGCCATCCGAGGGTCGGACGACGGCTTCCACAGAACGTGGGAGCCATTCATGCAACTGTTCCGGGACCTATTTGTGGCCAATGTACAAGAGGAAGAATAGTCGGGGGAAGGTAGCGGGAGGGGGGGGGTGGCTACAGGTTCGTTACGGGGGTTCGATGGCTAGCTAAGGCCCAAAACCAAGCTAAATAAACATGTTGAGGGGGGGGGGGGGGCGCAGTTACTACTACGAAGATGCTTACCTGTAAATATGTATGTTAATTTTTGCGTGTTTGTTTTTGTTTGTTTTTTTTTTCTCTCTCCTAACAATTTGTAATTTGTTCAATATAAAATACGAAAACTGAATAAAAACATTTATAAAAAAAAAAATAAACTGTTTTGGATGTCCTGACATTGTGCTGGTCACTATAAAATGCCAGACTTTTATTTCTCTTTAAAAAAAAAGGAAGATTCAGGTGCTGTAGCCACCTGGGGTGGCCACGTCCCGATTCCAAAATGGATACTCGCAAAGAGTGCAGGGAAAAATGGACAGCACTAGAGAAAACAAGCAGGTGTAAGGGTTCCTGTGGATTTGAACTTGCAGAACCCAGACATAACTGAAACTACAAGCCATTAGCATAGTAATGAGCTATCTCCGGGGACAAAAAGAAACATTGAAACAATCGGTACCAAGGCCAACGGTTACCTAGAGCCCACCCAACAATCAGGGAACGACCCCATTATTGGAGAGAATCGATACAAACGATTGGGACATGGTCCAATTAATTGGGACCAAGTCCAGGGTCTGCCCAGAAGGGCGCGTAACCCTGGGGGCTATAAAACAGAGTCCCCAAGGTCAGTTTGCTCTCTTACCCTTACTCTTATTTCCTCCATCTTCACCTTGGCATTTAGCTCTCAGCGATGAGAGACCCGCCAAGCACCAGCCAAGTAAGTCTAAGGTCAACGCACGCTACGAGATAAACGCTACTAGCTACTATTCTATACCAGTTCGAAGCCAACAGTATCAGAACCGGACAACGGCCATTGTTCCTCTGACTGAGTGGGCACCTGAAGCTAAGTATAGGCTTTTAGTAGTAGTTGTAGTTTAGTGAGTCAAGTTTGTGCATGAGTAATAATTGACTGTGTGTGTAAATAAATGTGTATTGATTTCAAACTTACTAACTGGTGTATCGAGTCATTGATCAGTATTTGGCTTTCAACCTTGTGGTGGTATCAGAAAGATACCTGGCGACTCTTGAGCAAAGGTAATTAAAACAGAGCAAATTAAGGGAAAGCATAACGAGCAACAGTGCTGAAAGAGGTTTGGAGGCTCCCTCCAGTTTGCTCGTAATTTTGTCTTAGGAATTCTGCTGGTCTGCTGTGTCCCTTTGGAGGCTGAGAGTGGGGAATTATGAACAGGAAAAAAAGATATGACAGGGACATGGAATAAATGTTTTGTGTACCGGTGTGCACGGTAGAAGTCACAAAAAACATTCTGGTAATAGTAAAAAATTGGGGCAAAGGGGAGAGATGAACTTAAAACAATTGTTCTTGTCAGAGAAAAAGTACAAAGCAAATTTGTGGGACGAAAGCCGAACAAGACCCCATAGATCTGATGGCATGCACCCTGCGAACTTAAAAGAAGTGGCCACAGAGATAGTGGATGCTTTGGTTACAGTTGTCCCAAATTCCCCAGAATCTGGTCCCAGCAGATCAGAAAATTGGAAAAGTATACTGTCCTTCGAAAGGAGATAGACAGGAAACAGGAAAACATTCGCCTTTGGGAAAATGTTGAATCAATTTTTAAGGAGGTAATAGCAGAACATTGAGAAAATTAAAACACAATTAAGCAAAGTTAACATGGTTTCATTGAAGGAAAATTCCGTTTGACAAATTTATTAGAGTTCTTAAGGGATGTAGCAAACAGGCTGCATAAAGGAGAGTCAGTTAATGGAGACTGAATCTAAAAGGAAATTGATAAGTGCCACACTAAAGTTTGCTTCACAAGATAAGGGCTCACAGTGCCGGTGGTAATGTAATAGCATGGTCAGAGGAAATGTTAGCTGATGGCAAACAAAAGGCAGAATTGAATGCCATTTCTCTGGGGTAAGTTTGGAGCAGGGGGTTCATTACATAAAGTGGTAGGGTTTCAAGTGGGGACCCCATTGCATTTCCACATCTGCCCCCATTTACCCTAGGGTGGGAAGGCTCCTGGATGGCCTTCCTGCCCCACCAATTGAGGCCCTTATGTGGCAGTGAATCATTCTGCTGCTAGTATTCAAAAAGCAATAGGTGGGATTGTCGCCACCCCCCCGAGTCTAAAAAGTATGCCTGGTATGTTTGCCAGCCGACTCCAGGGTTGTCAGGTTCAAGGCACCCAGCATCAGCATTGGGGGACCTGCTGAAAATAACCCCCTGTCTCTGGCCCTGACTGCCTCAAAGTCCTGTCCAGCGTCCATACCTCCTGTTCAGCCAGCAGAGAAGGCCCTGACGCTTGGATTAAATCTTCCCAAAGAGTCAGGATATATGGATCATTTTCAGATTGCCGAAGTGTAACAAATGGGGTTCCATGTGGGACAATGCTGGGGCCTTAGCTAACAACCTACATTAATAATTCGGATGAAAGGACAGAGTATATTATAGCCAAATTTGCTGATGATACAAAAATAGTTGGGAAAGCAAGTTATGAGGAGGACATGAATCATGTGTTTTTCATAGAATTTACAGTGCAGAAGTAGGCCATTCGGCCCATTGAGTCTGCACGGCGCTTGAAAAGAGCACTCTACTTAAGCCCACTCCCCCACTCTATCCCCGTAACCCAGCAACCCCACCTAACCTTTTGGACACTCAGGAGCAATTTAGCATGGCCAATCCACCTAACCTGCACATCTTTGGACTGTGGGAGGAAACCGGAGCACCCGGAGGAAACCCACCCAGACAAGGGGAGGAAGTGCAAACTCAACACAGTCACCCAAGGCCAGAATTGAACCTGGGTTCCTGGAGCTGTAAGGCAGCAGTGCCGTCCACTGTGCCACCGTGCCCTGCCAAAGAGTCTCCAAAAAGTTCTTAATTCAGTGAGTGGGCAAAGATGTTGCAGAAGGATTACAATGATGCTGTCTTATTTTGTTGGAAGATTAAGCAGAATATTGTTTAAATATTGTGGTACAGAGGGATCTGGGTATCTCGAACATTTGGGCAGCATGGTAGCATGGTGGTTAGCATAAATGCTTCACAGCTCCAGGGTCCCAGGTTCAATTCCCGGCTGGGTCACTGTCTGTGCGGAGTCTGCACGTCCTCCCCGTGTGTGCGTGGGTTTCCTCCAGGTGCTCCGGTTTCCTCCCACAGTCCAAAGATGTGCGGGTTAGGTGGATTGGCCATGCTAAATTGCCCGTAGTGTCCTAAAAAGTAAGGTTAAGGGGTGGGGGGTTGTTGGGTTACGGGTATAGGGTGGATACGTGGGTTTGAGTAGGGTGATCATGGCTCGGCACAACATCGAGGGCCGAAGGGCCTGTTCTGTGCTGTACTGTTCTATGTTCTATGTATCACAAAATGTTATCCTTGTCATGAACAGAAGGATGTCATTTAAACTGTCCTGATTTTCCGACTCCAAATCCATCTGTAAACAGAGAGGTATGTTTTTAATTTTGATTTTCCCCATTTTAAGTGGTGGCGTATTTTCCCCAACCCTTAAATTTGGAGTGTTCCAATCCTCTATTCATAACTTGCACAGCAAACAGGAGGTAAGCAACAATAAAATGAGTTGGCTAATTATTACACACACATACACACACACACACAATGGGTTGTGTAACATCCACTCAAGTTCATGTACACAATAAAAGGGGGGAGTTCGGAAAAAAGGAAGAGGGCTCAAGGCTCAGCCACAATAAAATATAAATTAGGGTTTTACATGTATCTAGAGTCCTGAATCAGATGTCTAATGGAAGATTTCTTCCGAGAGGATTGTAAAACTGGCTGTCTAGTTACGCTAAAGTTACGCTTTGGAGATTAGGATCTGTGAAGGCTTGTCCTTGTTCAAAGTTGGCAGGAATAGATCGACAATCCATTGTGTTGGCTGGGTTGGAATCTTCATGCTGTACAAGGAGTGTTACATGCCAGGCATTTGTGGTGTTGGCCTGTGTTATCTGATAATGATAATAATCTTTATTATTGTCACATGTAGGCTTACATTAACACCGCAATGGAGTTACTGTGAGGAACCCCTCGTCACCACAGTCCAGCACCTGTTCGGGTACACTGAGGAAGAATTTAGAATGTCCAAATTATCTAATAGAACATCGTTCTGGACTTGTGGGAGGAAACCGGAGTGCCCAGAGGAAAACCACTGTTGCCTTTTCTGTGGCTCTGCTCTGACTACGGCAATCAGTGAGGTTGCCCTTCTTTCTTTTCATATTTATATTCTAATGCTCAGAGTCACCAAGTATCAAATGATACCACCACAAGGTTCAACCGGCTATCAATCAAAGAGCCAATCACCAGTTAGTTAGTTTAATGTCAAAGATACTTTATTTACACACAATTAGTCATGCAGCATAAACACTACTAGTTAACTATACCTATCGACTAAGACAACCTGTGCTTAACTTCAGGCACCCGGCTTAGGTCAGAGGAACAGTGGCCGTTGTTCGATTCTGAATCTATCGAGTCTGGCGAAGTAACTGCTGCTCAGCTAGGCTCATCAGTTTGGTAGTGAGCGTTGAACCTGGACTTGCTTCTAGTGGTGCTGCACTTGGAAATGGTCGTAGCCGGGGTGCCAAGTCCAAGAGAGGATGAACACATGGCGGACTCTCTCCTTATACTTGGGGATTTTCACGCTCTTTTGGGCGGTCCTTCAGTTTGGACCCCACTAATTGGGTGATCTCCAAACACTGGGTACGATTTCTAACCAATAAATGGGCGGGTGCCTGGATGGCTCGGCGTGTCCCAAACGGTCACTGACCCCGTTGTTTACGCTTCCCTAAAACAGGGATTGGCGCCGAAATATCTGGGACTGCACCGGTCGCTCAAGTACCAGTCCTGTGTCTTGGTGGAGGTGGGCCATCAAATGCTAATCGGCCCATCAACATGCTAATTGGTCGGAGTTTCGATACCATCAAGATTCCTCACTTGCAAATATACATTTCAGGCTCTGAGCCTGCCTGAATCTTGCTCTGTCCATTTTACCCGCTAGGCTTTGCGAGTTTCTCTGTCCCTGGTTGTAAGGGGCCATCCCGGATGGCTACACCACGCAGTAACGTGGAGAACATACAGATTCCGCACAGACAGTGACCCAAGTGGGAATCGAACCTGGGACCCTGGAGCTGTGAAGCAACAGTGCTGACCACTGTGCCACCGTGCCGACTTCTGGAAGCCAGCATGTGACCAGCTGGAGGCCATCTTGTCAGCTCAGCAATTGTCCAATTTGAAAAGTACAAAACCACATCTTATAAAGTAGTCCAGCTGATGAATATATTACATATATTTCATACAGGTACAGCAAGTAATTAGGAATACTAATGAAATATTGTCCTTCCTTGGAAGAGATATAGAGTATAAAAGTAAAGACGTCTTGCTATAATTTTACAGGACATTGATGAGACCACACCTAATA
This sequence comes from Scyliorhinus canicula, assembly GCF_902713615.1. Lineage (NCBI taxonomy): Eukaryota > Metazoa > Chordata > Chondrichthyes > Carcharhiniformes > Scyliorhinidae > Scyliorhinus > Scyliorhinus canicula. The sequence continues at coordinate 137,683,361 of NC_052159.1, read as the reverse complement.
CACTGCATCTACTTTGTCCTCCTTAGATAACAAAGAAAATCTTGCAATGGATGCAGTGCAGATAAACTTCATTCGGGTAATTCATGGGATTAAGGAGTCGTCTTATGAGGAAAGGTTAAGCATGTTGGGCTTTGATGCACAATCAATGACTACTAAAGCGAGGTTGTAGTACAACTGAAGGCTTTAATAAGCTAGATGTTTGCCCCAGCAGCTCAGGTACAGAAAGGAAGCTGCTGGGGCTGCACGGGCTCTTATACCCCGCCTTGCAGGGTGGAGCTACCATACAGTCTCAAGCAATAGACAACATGCATTATCTACCAATGGTGTTCCAGCATTACTAGGTACCGTAATACCTCTAACCAGACTATCACATTCACCCCCTGTTAAAAAAAAGAGTCCGGCGGGGGTGGTGGCTTGGTGTTACAACTTTGTAACATGGTAGGATTTATGGTTATGGAGGTACCGTAATACCTCCGTACAGCGTTTTGACTCATAATCATAACTATTTACAAAATATTTTACAATTTTACAATTTCACAATGAACTATAGACATGTTACAGTGAAGCAATCAGTCAATCGAGGGCCCTGGTCGTCCTCTGTGATCGTCGAAGCTTTGGTGGTGACACCGGTGGAGGTTCGGGTGTCTGTGACTCCAGGAGCGTGGCCGGTAGAAGTGCAGCTTACACTCCACGCCGATTTGGCAATTCCTGGTGGCTGTCCTGACCTCCTCGATGGAGTAGGGCAGGTTGCGGGTCTTGACAAAATGGAAGAAGCGAGTGACCCCCGGGTGGCAGAGGTCCTCGTGGAGGGCTCGGATGCCGTCCACTTGTGCGTTGGCACATGAGCCGCGGGACAGGGCATCAGGAGGCTTGTTTAGCGTCCCGGGACGATACAAGATCTCGTAGTTATAGGTGGAGAGTTTGATCCTCCACCGCAAGATCTTATAGTTCTTTATCTTGCCCTGCTGTGCATTATCGAACACAAAGGCGACCGACCGTTGGTCAGTGAGGAGAGTGAATCTCCTGTCGGCCAGGTAATGCCTTCAATGTCGCACAGCTTCTGCTATGGCTTCGGCCTCCTTTTCGACTGAGGAGTGGCGGATTTCGGAAGCATGGAGGGTACGTGAGAAGAAGGCCATGGGTCTGCCCACTTGGTTGAGGGTGGCTGCCAGAGCTACGTCAGACGCGTCGCTCTCAACCTGGAAGGGGAGGGACTCATCAATGGCGTGCATCGTGGCCTTTGCAATATCTGCTTCGATGCAGCTGAAGGCCTGGCGGGCCTCTATCGACAGGGGAAAAACTGTGGGTTGGATCAGAGGATGGGCCTTGTCTGCATAGTTGGGGACCCACTGGGTGTAGTAAGAGAAAAAACCTAGGCAGCGCTTCAGGGCCTTTGAGCAGTGAGGGAGGGGAAACTCCATAATGGGGCACATGCGTTCAGGGTCGGGGCCTATCATTCCATTTCGCACTACGTAGCCGAGGATGGCTAGGGGGTCAGTGCTAAACACGCATTTATCCTTGTTATACGTAAGGTTAAGGATTTTCGCGGTCTGGAGGAATTTTCGGAGGTTGGCGTCGTAGTCCTGCTGGTCATGGCCGCAGATGGTGACATTATCGAGATACGGGAATGTTGCTCGTAAACCCTATCGGTCAACCACTCGGTCTATCTCTCGCTGGAAGACGAGACCCCATTAGTGACACCGAAAGTAACCCTTAAAAAGTGATTGTTTGCTGAAACTTGCGAGCAGCTGCAGTTTCTTCCCAACACTAGGAGTGCACAGTAGAATTCTCCTAGTGATTCACCAGGAATTTGTCACCCCATTGCTAGTAGATGCCGGGCGTAGACCTGATTCACAGGGCGAATGTAATGTCCTTTCAGCAACTCCATCGCAGCATCGAAGCCGTCCGCGTCCTCGATGAGGGTATAGACTTCTCACTCTCGAGTGCAGGGTCTGCAGTTTCTGTTCTCTTGTGGGTGTGTTTTCTGCTGTTCCGAGGTAGTCATTGAAGCACGCTAGCCAGTGCTTGAAAGTCGCCGCCAAGTTTACTGCGTGGGGGCTGAGTTGCAGACACTCTGGCTTGATTCAGAGCTCCATTCTTTAAATCTAGCTTATTAAATTGATGCACAATCAATGACTACTAAAGCGAGGTTGTAGTACAACTGAAGGCTTTAATAAGCTAGATGTTTGCCCCAGCAGCTCAGGTATAGAAAGGAAGCTGCTGGGGCTGCACGGGCTCTTATACCCTGCCTTGCAGGGTGGAGCTACCAGACAGTCTCGACCAATAGACAACATGCATTATCCACCAATGGTGTTCCAGCATTACTGTGTACCGTAATACCTCTAACCAGACTACCACAGGCCTGTATTCATTGGAGTTGAAACATAGAACATAGAACATAGAACAGCACAGCACAGAACAGGCCCTTCGGCCCTCGATGTTGTGCCGAGCCATGATCACCCTACTCAAACCCATGTATCCACCCTATACCCGTAACCCAACAACACCCCCTTAACTTTACTTTTTAGGACACTACGGGCAATTTAGCATGGCCAATCCACCTAACCCGCACTTCTTTGGACTGTGGGAGGAAACCGGAGCACCCGGAGGAAACCCACGCACACACGGGGAGGACGTGCAGACTCCGCACAGACAGTGACCAAGCCGGGAATCGAACCTGGGACCCTGGAGCTGTGAAGCATTTATGCTAACCACCATGCTACCGTGCTGCCCTCCATGCTACCGTGCTGCCCTTATGTAAGATATTAAGGGGGCTCGACAGGGTAGGTGTTGAGATAATCTTTCTCTTTGTGAGGGAATCTAGAACTGGGGGGGCAGTTTCAAAATAAGGGATCACCCATTTAAGATGGAGAGGAGGAGGACTTTCTTCGAGAGGTGTGAATCTTTGCAATTCACTATGCCAGGAAGCAGTGGAGGCTGAGTTAGGGAATATATTTAAGGCAGAGTTTGACAGGTCTTTGATGTGCAAGTGGATGATGGGGAACAGACAGGAAAGTGGAGCTGCAGACGAGATCATATCAGCTATGATTTGATGGAATAGCAGAGCAACTTGGAAGGCTTTACGCTCAAATGTTCTTGAGTTCTTATGTTCCACAGTCACACTCTTCAAAAGGGAGCTATGAAGGTGGGACCATGACATCAATTTCAAACTCTTAATACACTCTCGCTCCACTATCCCTATGGAGACGGACTGCAATCTGGCCACTGCATCTTGATGTGAGAGTTCAGCTGTCAGTAATAATTTTGCAACCCACTATCTTGGGGTGAATATGTTAAAGTTAACAGTCACTTTGCATCCTCAAATAGCTTTCTTGGATAAGTGCCTCTCAAGAACAAATCTCTAGGGGCGCGATCCAATGGGCTTGCGGCGCCCGAATAGCAGGTCGCCGTGGCGCAGCATGGCCGATAACTGCTCCCGGGATCTGCCCGGCTTGCAACACCTTGCGATATCCGACACTCTAATCTGCAGATTCCCGGAGTACCTGATGCTTTGGGATTCATCCCCATCACCTCAGAACCTCGGGCGACCGCCGTTCAGCACTGGTCCCCACAAACAGGGACCAGATGGCTGGACAATCATGGGGGTCTCCCAGGGGATTGGAGACCCCCAGCTGAATGCTCTTCGGGAAGGGTGGTGGCCTGGGACTGCTGGTGCCACCTGGCACCCTGGCAGTGCCATCCAGTTGCCAGCATGGTACTGCCAAGGTGCCCAGATGGCAATTCCACCTGGCGTGGACAAAGCCAGGGTGCCAAGATGGCACTGTCATGATGCCAAGCTGGCATATTTTTTGCATGCGCTTTCAGGTCGGGGATATACTGCGTGGGTGTTGGGGGCTGTGGAGCTCCCCACTGTATAAAACGGGACTATGTGCGGCCTAGGCTGCATGTTCCCCGCTGAGGCCCCTTTTACAACATGAGATTCGTTTTACAGCCATATATTTCTCGGCGCTGCGGACACTGGGAAACACACGGCTAAACGCGCTCACGATGGAACTTTGTTCCCATTTAGTTGAATCGCGGCTGTGCTGTAAAAGAACAATTCTGTTCTCCTTGCAGTTCCACACCCCCAAAATGGAAGGTATAGATTCTCGCCTTGACTCGCCCCTTCTGTTTGGGTCCTCTTTTGCATTTGGGACCCAATGGTGTCACTGAACCCAATCGGTACATTTAACAAATTTGACTGACCTGAGATGAGGAACCTAGCATTCTGCCCAGAAGTGTAGGTAGAAGTTAGAAATCACACAATCTGGACAGGACGTTTGTGGATTGAGGAGATAGGGTGGAACTGTTTCAACTAATGAGGGATGATCGATAAACCAATGATGCAGACTGAAGGCAAAAGAATCAGAGGGAATGATAATGTTTTTTTCAGGCAGCGAGCTGTTATGGTCTGGAATAAATGTTCAGAAGGATGTTGGAATTATTCAATAGTAACTCTCAAAAGAGATTTGGAATTATATTTAAAGGGAAAAGTTGGCAGGCCTCAGGAACAGGAGAGAACAATAATTAGATAAATCTTTTAAAAAGCCAACATGGGAACATTGGTTCAAATATTCTCCTTTTCGCCAATTATTCTCTGATCTGAAGTCATTCTGAGGATTTTAACTGCTTAACCATTTGGTTCCCACCTGAGTGAGGATGGTTAACGTCCACCTTTGTTTATCAAGTCTCGGTACTAATAGATTCCTACAATGAACATTGATTTGAACAGGAATGAAAATTAAGTGGTTTCCAAGTCAAATGGCTGATTTCTAACACCAGCTTCATGATCGAGTGGTGAGTGGCATGCCCATTGTCAAATTCTCCCCGACCCGGCGGGGCAGAGGGTCCTGGCGTAGCGGAGTGGCGCCAACCATTCCGGCATCGGGCCTCCCCATAGGTGCGGAATTCTCCGCACCTTTAGGGGACAAGCCCTCACATTGAGGGGCTAGGCCCGCGCTGGAGCGGTTGGCACCACACCGACTGGCGCCCAAACCGGCTCCAGCGGCCTTTGACACCCGCCGCCCGGCGCTGGGGCTGGCCGAAAGGCCTTCGCCGGTTCGCGCATGCGCGCTGGGGAATTGTCTTCCGCCTCCGCCATGGTGGAGGCCGTGGCGGCGCCAGAAGAAAAAGAGTGCCCCCACGGCACTGGCCCGCCCGCCGATCGATGGGCCCCGATTGTGGGCCTGGCCACCGTGAGAGCACCCCCCGGGGACCGATCGCCCCGTGTGCCCCCCAGGACCCCGGGGGCCCGCTCACGCCACCGATCCCGCCGGCACAGAGGTGGTTCAAACCACGGCGGCGGGAGAGGCCTCTCAGCGGCGGGACTTCAGCCCATCCGGGCTGGAGAATAACGGCAGCACAGAAACCCATAGACTCCCACCGGCTCCCGCCATTCTCCGAGGCGGGCGGCGGGATTGGCAGCACGCCAACATTTTGCGGGTGGGAGAATTCTGTACATGGCGGGGGCAGGATTTTCGGCGGCCCCGGGCGATTCTCCGACCCTGCTGGGGGTCGGAGAATTTCGCCCCAGAGCTCCACACCATTTTTCCTCCCTACCTGCCTACCAAGAGCTCAACTGAGACATGCAAGTGGCAATTCAGAGCCTCTTCCTGCTTCCACTGCCACTTCACCAGCTGTTGAGCGGCCCATGGCTACGTCTGGAGACCACTAGGGAAATCATGGATGATCCTCAATGAGTTCTATGGTGTGGACCTCCTTTTTGGGCACTCCTTGCCCCCCCCCCCCCCCCCCCCCCCCGATTGACCTCACCGTGCCCAGATCCCATTTAAAAAATTGAAAAAAGGAAATGGAAATCGCTTATTATGACAAGTAGGCTTCAAATGCAATGACTGTAAAAAGCCCCTAGTCGCCACATTCCGCCGCCTGTTCGGGGAGGCTGGTACGGGAATTGAAACCTCGCTGCTGGCCAGCTATTTAGCCCTCTGCTAAACCAGCCCCTAAACTGACTTTGTGGGTGGAGGGCTTTTGATGCAACTCTGACCCGAGCTTCAGTCGCAGCAGTGGCCACCTCTAGCACTGGGGACACAGACACAGGCAGTTCTTGGGGAGTGCCCCCAGCAGCAACCACTTAATTGAATGCTACTGGCAAAGTGGGGCCCAGGTCCCACTGCCCCCAGGAGTCACTCTCTATTTTCAGCCCCGGTGGTGAGATCCCTGCTGTCTATATTTAGCTCTACATTTCAAAGTTGTACAGGTTTCAAACACTCTGATCTCCATTTTTTACCCTCCTCCACATGGTTGCCAATCACAAGCCATTTGGGGCCTAACGTTTATCACTGTGGAATTTCTCGTATTGCTGTCCAGCATATCTGAGACATTGCTAGATAGATTTATACAAGCTACATATCTATACGTTCTACTTATTGTTTGTTCTTGGCATGTCGGGACACTGGCAAGGCCATATTTATTGTCCATCCCCAATTTCCTTGAGGACATGAAGAATGAACAATGTAATTTGGAACCAAGTAGCACAGTGAGATTGTGTAGGGGTGGAAAGTTTCATTCTCTGAATGATATCAGTTGAGCCATTGGATTTCTTGTCAGCAATCCTGCTACTCCCACGTCATGTTGAGGTCGTCACCATTAAATCAACCGTTTTATTAAATTCAATTTCATAAACCGTAGAGATGGGCTGTGAATACATAACGTGTGGCCATTGACCCAATCTCATTAACCTGTCAGGTATAAACTTTCTTAGGGGTGGGCAGGGCCTTCATGGCAATGAAAACCCCACTTGCCTTAGCTTCAGCAGTACAGTGACGTCAATTGTATTTTGGGTATTGACCAATAATCTGTGAAGAGATTTATTGTGTGTCAGTCACAACAATGGAAAATTGTGATTGAATGACATCCACCGAGAAGTTCACCAGCTGACAAGAAATAATTGAACTGTTTAAAGAAGACCTGTTTAAAAAAAATAGAAGACATAGACCAAAGATGACTGCAACAAGTCACCTGATGTAAGTTGACCACTTTTCTGAAATGTTCCTATTTGGATTTCACTGCAGACAAGTGTTGACATGTTACATGGAAGGTCCACTTCAAAAAATGGTCTATTGAAAGGATGGTATTAAAAATACAAATCGCTGGACTTTAACCACTGTAATTCTGTCAGGACGATGGGGAACTGTTAGCTAGTCAGGATATACATCCAACAGGAACTCAAACCCCTGTGGAGGTTGAAATAATCCCATCTCCCATTGGAGTCTACTGTCTGGATATGTGTCAAAGGTTTCTGAGATGAAACATCAAAATGTGGTTCCTTGCTCTACAAGAATGCCTATGGCAGACATGGAAATTGAATCTCTTTGGAATATGCATCTACAGCAGGATTTTAAGAACTGGTTTTGCCAAGCCAGAGTGAGAAAGAAAAAGAATTTGGAGGAGTCTGGAGAAGCTGCTGATGGAGCAGTCACAAGTTTTCCGTCTCTCTCTTAAGCTAAGTGAAACTCTACTTCTTAACAATCTAAGAATCATTCCCAGAGATAGTGGGAAGAACTTTACAGCCCCTCCCAATGACAGGATTTTCCAGTCCTGGTGAAGTCAATGGACTTTTGAATGCCTCACCGCTTTTTACGGTCCTGCCCCCACCATGTCAGGGCTGTGACATTCCGCCCCGTGTATTTCCATTGGAAAACATCTGAGGAGAAACTCTTTGATTTTTAGAAAAGGCTTACTGATTTGAAAACATAAATAGTCTCCAGCAAGTACAATTACATGAACTTCAGTTCAACTCTGAGATACGCAAGGAAACAGCGCCAAATGTTTAACAGTCTACACTTCAAAGGCAAGCAGCGGTCTTAACACTGTACATTCTTTTAACTTCCCTTACTTCATATATCAGTGTGCGTGTCACATCTTTTATTGTTTTATTCCCCCGGGTTCAGTAGTGAATAAACATGTCTTCCTTTGACTCAAGGAAGCCTTGTTGATTGGCTCCTTATTGTTCACTGCACAGATAGTAACATTTAGATTTGAGAAAGGCATCTACAGGGAAAATAAATTAAAAAACCTTTGTTGTGAACAATTGAGGAGTCTGAATAGAGGGCTGCAAATTCGCCCCTCCTCACCTGGTCGTAACATTACCAACTGAACTTAAAAACAATGACCACAAGCCCAGAAATGGACGGGCAGTAACAGGGCAATGGAGCTCCCCACTGTTACTTGTGTTTTCTTTCCAGGGGCAAAACAAAGAGCAGCTTGCATAACAACTCAAGGGTGAGAGTGAGGTTTATTTTTCAGAAAAAATAATCGTTGAATCCAGCAGACAAGAAAAATGTACAACCGCTATGGAATTCGGTGGCCTGCACAGTTACACAGTTTTGTGCACAATTGACTCTCCACAGCCATATTTCACCCTGTCAAGCCAAATGCAAACTCGGTTACACAAAATAAATTCTGTTCTTTTATCCCCCTCTCGTTGTCTGTCTGCATAACAATCACCTCCTACTGAAAGTCAATATGGAGATAACCAGACACATCAGAGGCAAATGATATGTGAAGGAGAGTTGGACTTGTCAGCTTAGTATATTGCTTTAATGTCCAATGTGTGACTGTTTTTGACCGGAAGTCATAGCACTGTCCAATCTATTTTTGTCAGTGACTAAATAAGTGTGAAGTGTTCCTCTCGGGGAAAGATCAGTTTGATGCTTTAAACTTATCTTTCGCTATATTTCAACCACTTGGACACTTCCAACCTTTGCCTTATGAGCCTTCTGATGACAGCATTGTGGGTGCTTCCTTTAACTCTCCAGGACTCTCATTCTGAGCTTGTTGAGTGCCCTACCTGCTTTAATGTTACTGGCAGTCTTTATACCTGCAAGCTAAACAGAGCCAAGGCAGTGCCAGAGAGAAGTGCTCAACAGATTGACCACTTGCCTTGTGTTGTGCTATGACAAATTTGTTCCATGGATAATGTAAATTTAACAGCAATTGTCAAACGTAAAGCTCGAAACTTGCAGTGATATGCGTGGAAGAAATATGATGGACTCTTCAGAGAGTGATTGATTCACAGTGTGCAAATAAAGAAAGTGCTGTGTTTGATCCTGATCTTTTATCTCTAAAATTTCAATCCAACTCACTTCCACACTGTAGCTGTAGCCACAGGAAGGCTTTTTCAACCATACATATGTTACTAATTATCTAGATTCTCAATTAAAATAACAAGATGCACTCATGTTAGCATGCAGCAATATTTGCATGTTAGCATGCAGCAATATCTGCAAGTTAGCATGCAGCAATATTTGCATGTTAGCATGCAGCAATATTTGCAAGTTAGCATGCAGCAATATTTGCAAGTTAGCATGCAGCAATATTTGCATGTTAGCATGCAGCAATATTTGCATGTTAGCATGCAGCAATATTTGCATGTTAGCATGCAGCAATATTTGCATGTTCGCATGCAGCAATATTTGCATTCCATCCTGTTATTGATCTTAACATCAAAATGGAACCCAACGCAGATGAAAAGACTTCACTTGAGATTGAGAGAACGTACAAATGCAAATCATGTTGAAAAAATAATGTCTCACAGCATCAGGGACCCGGGTTTAATTCTAGCCTTGGGTGTGTGTGTGGAGTTTGCACTTTCTCCCCATGTCTGCGTGGGTTTCCTCCGCATGCTCCAGTTTCCTCCCACAGTCCAAAGATGTGCAGGTTAGGTAGATTGGCCGTAGTAAATTGTCCCTTAGTGTCCAAGGATGTGCAGGTTAGGTAGAGCTACGGGGATAGGGAAGGGTTGTGGGCCGAGGTCGGTGCAGACTTGATGGGCCAAATGGCCTCCTTCTGCACTGTAGGGATTATATGATTCTTCTATGATGAGATTTAGCATGGTGGCAAGTGGATTTTGCAGGGCTTGTCCCACCGGCCAAATTCTCCCAGATTCCGCACTTGAAAACTAATTAATTATGCACAGCGGGTTCCCTTCATACACATGACAGGCCAGGAACTGATTCATCCACCTGCCCTCCTCTGATGGGTTTAAAGGTCCCGGCGCCTTATTTAATACCAGTCCAGCACAGTCAATGCTCATATCACTCTCTCAAACTCTCCTGCCTTCACCACGCCGTGCAGGATGTCGGCAACCCAGAGGAAACAGGATAACAGTCTCAATAAGAAGTCTGTTCCTCCATTCAACCACCTTCCCCCCAAACCCATCACCTGTAAGGCACCCATGCCCCACTTGGACATCTACCCCACCGCATCTGGAGTCTTCATTCATCCCCTTCCAGTGAACGATGTGGTATCCATTTGGACCCTGTAAGGGGAAATTAATAGATTTAATAAAAAGGGGGGCAGGGAGGGATTGTTCGAGCTAACACCCCTGCATGAGAGTAAAGATAACATGCTAATTACAAGATTGCTTACGGACATTGAGCTAAGAGGAGATACCGAGTCCTGCTCTGGGTAAAGTTTTAATAATAAAACGATTTAGACAAGATTGGTAACTAACTAATGCTCTTTGTACTGATTAACAGTGCATCTGTGACTTGGTGAAAGTGCTGAGTGTCTCCCTTTGAGTGCTGTGTTAATGGAGAGTGTTCTTTCAGGGGTCTCTCTGGAATATTGCTCTCCATGGTTGAATCATAAAACAATTGTAACTTGTACCTGAGTCTCCTGTGGTGAGTTTGTAGACGTCTACGACAACAAATCCCTTGTTTGTGAGCTTTTCATGTTGGCTTGCTTGGGTCCATCCTCTCTTCCATTGATATTCGCTCTGTCTTCCATTGTTCATCTTCTTCATCCACCTCCCTCTGCATGCCATCATGACCATTGCCCAAGTCCCGCTCCTTGCACAGCTCTCCTTCCCCATTGGTTCCCCCCTTGTCTTTTTCAGGCCAAATGCCCCCCAACACCCTCCTGGCCTCACCATGTCAGACCTTTGCTGCATGGCTGAATGAGCCCAGCAGCACGGTGCGATCCATGAAGACCAGCCCGGCAATGAGATGGAGAGCAGTAATCGGTCAACCCCGGCAGAGTAGTGAAAAGCGCATCAGGGGGCAGGGCTGATCATGGCAGTGCTGCACTCACCTCAGAGCCTCTGCCACACTGAGGGCCATCTTGTGCATGCCGCTCTTCATCAATCGGGTTTGATGCCGGTGTGATTTCCCAAAAGTGTGACGCAAGATTGTTGGAAGGCCTGACGGGATTCAAGCGGCCAGCTGGTTTAATGAGCACTCATAACATGCAAATGAGTGCAAATGACATTTGCGTTCCCTGCCAGTGGGAAGATTGACCCGCCATTAACCTGTCATTGGGAGAATTACAAGGCAATCGTATACCAGGGGGTTTGCAGGTTTCTGGTTCCAGCCAGATTCACCGCACTCACCCGCCACCAAACTTGCCCTGGGCAGGTTGGGAGAATTCCTCCCACAGTCTGCACTTATAAACCACCTGGCAGCCACTGCCTGATGGAACAAGAATGACCATATGGGCAATGATTTATATTCCATCAAGGTCACTGCAATTTATAAGAGATGGATGGAAACAGGAGGGGTTCATTACAGAGGGAAAATTGGGCCTGGGATCAGATATTTATATCAACCACCAAGTATAGATATAAAGCATGTAAGAGGTAATATCCTTTATGTGCTGGACCCATTGAGAGGAGGTTACAGCAAGGCCATCTATTTTAAAACTAATTTTTACGGGATTTGGGTTTCACTGGCTAAGCCTGCATTTGTTGCCCATCCCTAATTGCCCTTGAGAAGGTGGTGATCTTCCTTCTTGAACTGCTGCAGGCCCTGTGGTGCAGGTACACCCACTGTGCTATCAGGGAGGGAGCTCCAGGATGTTGACCCAATGACAGTGAAGGAACGGCAATATATTTCCAAGTCAGGGAGGTGAATGGCTTGGAGGGGAATTTCCAAGTGGGGGTGTTCCCATATATCTGCTGCTCTTGTCATTCTGGATGATAGTGGTTGTGGGCTTGGATGATGCTGCCAAAGGAGCCTTGGTGACTTCCTGCAGAGCATATTGATACATATTGCTGCGATAGTGCGTCGTTCGTGGAGGGAGTGAATGATTGTGGAAGGGGGAACAATCAAGCGGGCTGCTTTGTGATGGATGGTGTTCAGCTTCTTGAGTCTTGTTGGAGCTGCACTCATCCAAGCAAGTGAAGAGTCTTCCATCACATTCCTGACTTGTGTCTTGTAGATGGTGGACAGGTTTTGGGAGTGAGAAGTGAGTTACTCAGCGCAGCTCTTGCTCTGACTTGCTCTTGCTGCCAGTATTTATATGGCTAGTCTAGTTCAGTTTATAATCAATCAGTTCCTAACCCCAAGGATGTTGATTGTGGAGGATTCAGTGACGCTAATGCCATTGAATGTCATGTGGCAATGGTTTGATTCTCTCCTATTCAAGATGGCCATTGCCTGGCACTTGTGTGGCACAAATTCAACTTGCCACTTGTCAGCCCAAGCCTGAATATTGTCCAGGTCTTGCTGCATTAGCATGTGGCCTGCTTCAGTGTTTGAGGAGTCATGAATGGTGCTGAACATTGTGCAGTCACCCCCACTTCTGGCCTTGTGATGGAAGGGAGGTCATTGATGAGGCAGCTGAAGCTGGTTAGGCTTTGGACACTATCCTGAGAAACTCCTGCAGTGATGTCATGGCGCTGAGATGAGTGACCTCCAACAACCAGCTTCCTTTGTGCCAGGTATGACACCAACCAGTGGAGAGATTTCCCCCGATTCCCATTGACAAGGTTTAGCTAGGGCTCCTTGATGCCATACTCAGTCAAATGCTGCCTTGATGTAAAGGGCAGTCACTCACACCTGAAGTGTTGGCTAGTGTAGACTTGGGAGATGAACAGACACTTCCAACACTGATGAAGGTTCAACTCAATTTTATTAACTACTTCTAAGTAACTAACACACGATGACTGTGGGTCTAAATAATGCTAACTTAAACTAGAGACCTAAGCCTTGTCTGAACCAGTTGATTCTCTCAGCACGTGTTGTAAGTCTGTGCTGGGCTGAATGAGTTCCTGTTACACTCAGAGGCAGCACCCAGAATGAGCAGGAACCGTAGTGCCCTCTGCCTTTATAGTGTGTGTATTCTAACTGGTGATTGGCTGCGGTGTTTGTACATGTTGCTTGGTCCCTGTGTGTGTCCATCAGTGTGTGTCTGCACCATGATATATTGGTATATATTATGACAACACCTCACCTCTGGTATTCAGCTCTTTTGTCCATGTTTGAACAAAGGCTGTAATGAGCTCAGGAGCTGAGTGACCCTGGTGGCACCCAAACTGAGTGTCCGTGAGCAGGTTATTGCAAAGTAAGTGCCGCTTGATAGCACTGCTGATGATCCCTTCACTTTACTGATGACTGAGAGTAGACTGAGAGTAGTAATTGGCTGGGTTGAATTTGTCCTGCTCTTTGTGTACAGGACATACCTGGGCAATTCTTCCACATTGCCAGGTAGATGCTCTGTTTGGAGAGCTTGGGCGACATTGGCTGTCAGTTTCTGAGACCTACCAACATCTTCCACATGGCATCTCTGAGAAGTGGCAATAAAGTGGGGTGAACAGGAGCAAAGCTGCCAGGGGGTAGTGGCCAAGCTTCGCAACCACATCCCCTCCCACTATCATTTATTCAGTGGCCACCCTGGTGGAGACGAAGGATGGCAAGTGTTTGTCAGGGAGATAAGGCTACAGTAGGTCTCTCAATCCAAACTTTCTATCAATGTTCATCAATTTTGCATTACATATTAAGCACAAATTGGACAGAATAATTTTTTTCACATTGGGTCGCTAGAGTTAGTGGATGCCTGTGCAAATACTTGATGCTCGTCTGCGAGGCGATGGGTAGTAGCTCAGGTCTGCACATTTCAGCCAGCAAGGCGAGAATCTTCTGCAAACCACTTGTTCATAACTGCGGAGCTCCACACAGCGAAGCCTCTTTTTTTAAACAATGAGAGATGCAAAGAAGCAGAATACCCAGAAGACCCCATAATGGTCTCGTGATTTATACATTTATGCAGACTCAGCACACCCAGCCGAGCACTTTGGAAACTTTTGATTTCACAGCAGAGAGGAGCATTGGTCCACCTAATGTGCCTCGGCCCCCTGGAAAGTAACTCACTCTTTTGACCTGTCTCTTGAGTGATTCTGGCACATTTCCATCGACGCGTATCCAAAGAGATTTTCCATCAACATGGAGACGGCAGCATTACTAAAATGTGAAATGGATCTGAGTTGAAACAAAGACTTATTTTATGTTGATTCCATTGTTTGATCATTTTGAAACTCAGGTTTGGTATAACGGGGTGACATCTGAGGGTCTTTGTGGTGGACTTCTGCTTCAGCAAAGCTGAACAATTCTATTTAATTAGACTAACAGTGGACTCATTGCTCGATAGGGCTTCCCATACATGTCACAGATAGTCTGCGGCATGCTGAGCTTCTTTCTCCTGATAGAAAGGGTTCTCTCTTGTAGTGAACTATTGACCTGCAGCTTTTACTGTCTGGTGGTAATTGGATAAGCAGCATAAATAACAGTATCTGTGAGCTGCATACATGCCAGTTAGCCAAAAGATTTGAGTCTGTTTACACTTTATTTATTTTTCGTGCAATTATTGTGTTCTCAGATCAGTCTGCCTGTGATGATTCAGCTTCCCAGCTAATTGTAATGCGATATGCAGTGTCAGAGTTTGTTTTTCCTCAGCAGGTGTGGGAGGTTTTCTTCAAAATGGTGAACTTTAGGGCAGGGGTACTGCTTGGAAGGTTAATTTTAGCATCTGAATTGTTTTTGGACTGGCTCATTCGAACTGCCACAATTGCAAGCAACTTGAGCATTTTGCTGGAATCGCTATACTGAATCCAATGCTCCATGCAGCTGTTTGACAGCAGAGAGATTTTGAAAGGGCCACTGTGATGAGGGTGAGATATCTTGCAAAACGTTTTAGCTTGTTTGTTGAAGGGTCTTCACGTAGGTTGATCAGCAATGCGGTATCGACGCTGTGACTGACGATGTCCAAATTTTATTTTCATCTGGAGTTTCAGAAACACCTTGAATCGTGGACTTTTTTCACTGGGGCAGCAGCATATCAATGATTAACAGGCATCTTGAGTTGTTTTATCTCTGGGGTTAACCTATTTCGAATACAGTACTGGGTTAAAATCTGGGTTAAAACAATAGAGGAAGGAATTTTATGCAACTGTTTGTCTCATCAAGATGGCGAACATTACATAAAGTTTGACAAAGACAGATAAGGAGATATTAGGTGAGATGATCAAAAGCTTGGGCAAAGAGGTAGATTTAAGAAGTGCCTTAAAGGAGGGTCACGAGACGGGGAGGTGTATGGAGGGACTTTCCAAACTTCAGGGCTAATCAACTGGATGCATGGTCACTAAATGTAGAGCAATTATAGCTGTGAATGGACAAGAAGCCAGAATTCAAAGAACAAAGAACAAAGACAATTATAGCACAGGGACAGGCCCTTCGGCCCTCCCAGCCTGCGCCGATCCAGATCCTTTATCTAAACCTGTCTCCCAAGAACAAAATTCAAGTGCAGATATCCCAGAGGATTGTGGGGTTGGAGGAGGTTACAGAAATAGAGAGGGATAATTACAAGATGGGGTTTGGGAAAAAAAAGATTTGAAAATCAAGGTGTAGCTTGACTGGCAGGCAAGCACATGGGTGATGCAGGAAAGGGACTTACTATACATTAGACATGAACAGCAGAGTTTTGGACCACCTCAAGTTAATGGAGGGTAAAATGCAAGAGGCCAGCCGGGAACGTGCTGGAAGAGCCAAGAGGTAACTGAATGAAAGTTTCAGCAGCACATGACCTGAGACAGGGGCAAAGTTCAACAACATTACCGAGCTGCAAAAAAGCGGTTTTAAGAGATTGGACAAACATGAGGTCAGAAGCTTATCTCAGGATGAAATGTGATATCAAAGTTGCAAACTTATTGGCTTGATTTAAAACTATTGTCAGGGAGCAGTTTGGAGCCATTAGTTAGGGAAAGGGGTCTGGATGGGGACCAAAAACAACGACTTCAGTCTTCCCATATTTAATTGGAGGAAATATCTACTCCTCCAGTGCTGTACTTTGAATAAGCAGTCTGATAATTTAGCAACAGTGGAGGAGGCGAGAGAGGTACCGGTGAGGTAGGTTTGGGTATTGTCACCATACATGGGAAAACTAGTGCTGTGTTCTTGGAGGATGTTGCCAATGGACAACATGTAGATGAGGCACAGGAGGGGGCCAAGGATAGAATCATACACCAGAGGTAATGGTGCAGGTGTCGGCAGGGAAACCGTTGCAAGTGATTCCCTGGCTACGATTAGATAGATAAGTACAAAACCAATTGGCCAACAGTGCAGAGGTGTGGTCAATCTTGCCAAAGGCTGTGGACGGATGATAAAGGAAGAGGTGGGAAAGTCAACCTTTTGTGACAGTTATGTAGGATGTCATTTGTGACTTTGAAAAGAGCCGTTTTGATACGGTGGTGGCATGGAAACCTGATTGGAGGGATTCAGACATGGAGTTCTGGGAAAGGTGTGAGTGGATGTGGGAGATGAATGCACGTTCAAAGATGTTGGAGAGGAAAATCAAGATGGAGATGAGATGGGGAATTTGCAAAAACGGAGGGGTCCAGAGCTTTTTTTTTAAAGGCAGGGTGATGACAGTAGATTTAAAGTTGAGATCCCGACAACACCTGAAGAGTGAGACCATTTGCAACCTCGACTAATGTGGGGGCCAGAAGGGGAAGTTGGATAATCAGCGGGAATACGGTTGAGCAAACGATAGATGAACTCCATGGACAAGATAATCTCAGAAAGGGCAGAAGGAGAGATTGGAGACAAACTAGAGAAAGACTGGACTAGGATAAGGAGAAGCATTAAAGGAAGTTAGAAGAGGTATGCTAGTACAAGGTGGAACATGGCAAAGATAGTTGATTGGATTGTCTCAATCTTAATGACAAAGAAGCCCATAAGCTCCTCACACTTCATAGGCACCAATCAGTCATAAAGGATTGTGTAAACACAGAGTGGGTTCATTTATTTAAAAGAGGCACATGATTACATTTATGCATTGCTAGAAAGAAATCAGCAGCAGTGTTGAGTTCTGCTCACAGGCCAAAGTGAAACTGAGACTGGATGACATGACACCCTCCCCTTCCAGTAATGACATGCTGCTATCCTTTACAGATATATTACAATTGGGGCGGCACTGTGGCGCATGGTTAGCACTGTTGCCTCACAGCACTGAGGGTCCGGTTCGATCCCGGGCCTGGGTCACTGGACGACCGGAGTTTGCACATTCTCCCGATGTCTGCGTGGATCTCACCCCCACAACCCAAAGATGTGCAGGGTAAGCGGATTGGCCACGCTAAATTGCTCCTTAATTGGCAAAAAAAAATTGGGTACTCTAAATTTATTTTTTTAAAACAGGTATATTACAATAGGAAGCGGATGCAGGGAGGATGGTTTAAGAGGATGTCTCGGATCGTGTTTTCGGGGTCCTTAAGGGGGAGGGGGAAGCAGCCCCAAGTCGTTGTCCACATAGGCACCAACGACATAGGTAGGAAAAGGGATAGGGAGAAAAGGCAGGAATTCAGGGAGCTAGGGTGGAAACTTAGATCTAGAACAAACAGAGTTATTATCTCTGGGTTGTTACCCGTGCCACGTGCTGACGAGACGAGGAATAGGGAGAGAGAGCAGTTGCACACGTGGCTACAGGGATGGTGCAGGAGGGAGGGTTTCAGATACCTGGATAATTGGGGCTCATTCTGGGGTAGATGGGATCTCTACAAACGGGATGGTCTACACCTGGACCAGTGGGGTGCCAATTTCCTGGGGGGGGAAATTTGCTAATGCTCTTCGGGAGGGTTTAAACTAATTCAGCAGGGGGTTGGGAACCTGGGGTGAAATTCTCCCCTACCTGGCGGGGTGGGGGGTCCCGGCATAGCGGAGTGATGCCAACCACTCCGGCGTCGGGCCTCCCCAAAGGTGCGGAATTCTCCGCACCTTTAGGGGCTAGGCCCGCGCCGGAGTGGCTCCCGCTCTGCCGGCCGGCGCGAATGGCCTTTGGGGCCACGCCAATCGGCGTCGGGGCTGGCCGAAAGGCATTCGCCAGTCGGCGTGAGTCCGCGCATGCACCGGAGCATCAGCGGCCGCTGACGTCACCACCGGCGCATACACGGCGGAGGGGGTCTCTTCCGTCTCGGCCATGGTGGAGGCCGTGGCGGCAGCGGAAGAAAAAGAGTGCCCCCACGGCACAGGCCCGCCGACTGATCGGTGGGCCCCGATCGGTGGGCCCCCGATCGCAGGCCAGGCCACCGTGGGGGCTACCCCCCGAAGTCCGATCGCCCCCCCAGGACCCCGGGGCCCGCTCGCGCTGCCTGCTTCGCCGGCACAGAGGTGGTTTAAACCACGTCGGCGGGAAAGGCCTGACAGCGGCGGGACTTCGGCCCATCACGGGCCGGAGAATCGCCGCGGGGGGCACGCCGATCGGCGGGGCGTGATTCCCGCCCCGCCAATTCCCGAGTGGCAGAGAATTCCGGCCACGGTGAGGGCGGGATTTACGCAGGCTCCGGGCGATTCCCGACCCTGCGGGGGGTCGGAGAATTCCGCCCCTGAATTGTAGCTCCAGTATACAGGAGGTTGAGAGTAGTGAGGTCATGAGTAAGGTTTCAAGGTTGCAGGAGCGTACCGGCAGGCAGGAAGGTGGTTTAAAGTGTGTCTACTTCAACACCAGGAGCATCCGGAATAAGGTGGGTGAACTTGTGGCATGGGTTGCTACCTGGGTCTTCGATGATGTGGCCATTTCGGAGACATGGATACAGCAGGGACAGGAATGGTTGTTGCATGTTGCGGGGTTTAGATATTTCAGTAAGCTCAGGGAAGGTGGTAATAGAGGGGGAGGGGTGGCATTGTTAGTCAAGGACAGTATTACGGTGGCAGAAAGGACGTTTGATGAGGTAGTAAGGGCTGAGGTTAGAAAAAAGAAAGGAGAGGTCACCCTGTTGGGAGTTTTCCATAGGCCTCCGAAAAGTTCCAGAGATGTAGAGGAAAGGATTGCAAAGATAATTCTGGATAGGAGCGAAAGTAACAGGGTAGTTGTTCTGGGGGACTTTAACTTTCCAAATATTGACTGAAAACGCTTTAGTTCGAGTACTTTAGATGGGTCTGTTTTTGTCCAATGTGTGCAGGAGGGTTTCCTGACACAGTATGTAGATAGGCCAACAAGAGGCGAGGCCACATTGGATTTGGTACTGGGTAATGATCCAGGACAGGTGTTAGATTTGGAGGTAGGTGAGCACTTTGGTGACCACAATTCGGTTACTTTAGCGATAAAAAGGGATAGGTATATGCTGCAGGGCAAGAGTTGAGGGGTTGGTTTAGCTCACTGGGCTAAATCGCTGGCTTTTAAAGCAGACCAAGCAGGCCAGCAGCACGGTTCGATTCCCGTACCAGCCTCCCCGGGAAGGCGCCGAAATGCGGCAACTAGGGGCTTTTCACCGTAACATCATTGAAACGTACTCGTGACAATAAGCGATTTTCATTTCATTTCATTATAGCTGGGGGAAAGGCAATTATGATGCGATGAGGCAAGACGTAGGATGCATAGGATGGGGAGGGAAAATGCAGGGGATGGACACAATTGAAACGTGGAGTTTGGTCAAGGAACAGCTACTGCATGTCCTTGATAAGCATGTACCTGTCAGTGGTCGAGCGAGGGAACCGTGGTTTACTAAAGTAGTTGAATCACTTGTCAAGAGGAAGAAGGAGGCTTATGTAAAGATGAGGCGTGAAGGCTCAGTTCGGGCGCTCGAGAGTTACAGGTTAGCTAGGAAGGGCCTGAAGAGAGAGATAAGAAGAACCAGGTGGGGACATGAGAAGTCTTTGGCAGGTAGGATCAAGGATAAACCTAAAGCTTTCTATAGGTATGTCAGGAATAAAAGAATGATTAGGGTAAGAGTAGGGACAGTCAAGGACAGTAGTGGGAAGTTGTGCGTGGAGTCCGAGGAGATAGAAGAGGTGAATTTGAAAAATGAATATTTTTCAACAGTATTCACACAGGAAAAAGACAATGTTGCTTGAGGTTCATGAGGCAGAGGTGTTTGCAATTCTGGAAAGTATGAAAATAGATAAGTCCCCTGGGCCGGATGGGATTTATCCTAGGATTCTCTGGGAAGCGAGGGAAGAGATTTCTGAGCCTTTGGCTTTGATCTTTATGTCATCATTGTCTACAGGAATAGTGCCAGAAGACTGGAGGACAGCAAATGTTGTCCTCTTGTTCAAGAAGGGGAGTAGAGTCAACCCCGGTAACTATAGACCAGTGAGCTTTACTTCTGTTGTGGGCAAAGTCTTGGAAAGGTTTATAAGAGATAGGATTTATAATCATCTGGAAAGGAATAATTTGATTAGCGATAGTCAACACGGTTTTGTGAAGGGTAGGTCGTGCCTCACAAACCTTATTGAGTTCTTTGAGAAGGTGACCAAACAGGTGGATGAAGGTAAAGCAGTTGATGTGGTGTATATGGATTTCAGTAAAGCGTTTGATAAGGTTCCCCATGTACGCTATTGCAGAAAATACGGAGGCATGTGATTCAGGGTGATTTAGCAGTTTGGATCAGAAATTGGATCGCTGGAAGAAGACAAAGGGTGGTGGTTGATGGGAAATGTTCAGACTGGAGTCCAGTTACTAGTCGTGTACCACAAGGATCTGTTTTGGGGCCATTGCTGTTTATCATTTTCATAAATGACCTGGAGGAGGGCGTAGAAGGATGGGTGAGTAAATTTGCAGATGACACTAAAGTCAGTGGAGTTGTGGACAGTGCAGAAGGATGTTACAAGTTACAGAGGGACATAAATAAGCTGCAGAGCTGAGCTGAGAGGTGGCAAATGGAATTTAATGCAGAAAAGTGTGAGGTGATTCATTTACGAAGGAATAACAGGAAGACAGAGTACTGGGCTAATGGTAAGATTCTTGGTAGTGTGGATGAGCAGAGAGATCTCGGTGTCCATGTACATAGATCCCTCAAAGTTGCCACCTATGTTGATAGGGTTGTTAAGAAGGCATACGGTGTGTTAGCTTTTATTGGGAGAGGAATTGAGTTCCGGGACATGAGGTCATGTTGCAGCTGTACAAAACTCTGGTGCGGCCGCGTTTGAAGTATTGCGTGCAGTTCTGGTCGCTGCATTATAGGAAGGATGTGGAAGCTTTGGAAAGGGTGCAGAGGAGATTTACCAGGATGTTGCCTGGTATGGAGGGAAGATCTTATGAGGGAAGGCTGAGGGACTTGAGGCTGTTTTCGTTAGAGAAAAGAGGTTAAGAAGTGACTTAAATGAGTTATACAAGATGATCAGAGGATTAGATAGGGTGGACAGTGAGAGCCTTTTTCCTCGGATGGTGATGTGTGGCACGAGGGGACATAGCTTAAAATTGAGGGGAGATACATATATGAAAATGAAATGAAATGAAAATCACTTATTGTCACGAGTATGCTTCAAATGAAGTTACTGTGAAAAGCTCCTAGTCGCCACATTCCGGCGCCTGCTCGGGGAGGCTGTTACGGGATTCGAACCGTGCTGCTGGCCTGCTTGGTCTGCTTTGAAAGCCAGCGATTTAGCCCAGTGAGCTAAACAGCCTCAGGACAGATATCAGCGGTAGGTTCTTTACTAAGAGAGTAGTAAAGGCGTGGAATGCCCTGCCTGCAACACTAGTGGACTCGCCAACATTAAGGGCATTTAAATGGTCATTGGATAAACATATGGATGATAAGGGAATAGTGTAGATGGGCTTCAGAGTGGTTTCACAGGTTGGCGCAACATCGAGGGCCGAAGGGCCTGTACTGCGCTGTAATGTTCTAAGGATTTTCAGCAGACACAAGAAGCTGGGGGTTTTCTTTGCATTCCGAAGTGATCCGGAAGTAGTGACCAGTTCTTGTAGATGAGACTAGCATTTGTAGTGGCCCAATATGGCAGAGGATAGCTAAACCACTCATGCACTATATCCTTTTTAGTTCTTGTCCCTTTGACTGAACAGCAGAGGTGACATTCATACCAGTGGAATGGCTATGGTGAAAGGGTGTGATAATTTGATTGGGGACAAGGACATCAAAGGTGGAGGTGACGGCATGGTTGAGTAAATTAATAGCTGCTGAAATATTGTGGTGAACAGAAGGTCAAAGGTAGATAGTTCACATGTTGAATATGTGGTTGTAAGTGAATTGTGAATGGTTGTCTCCAGTGATGGATAGAGAAGACGATAGAGTTGTGGTGTGGAAGGTGGTGATCAATACAATGAAGTGATCAGAGATGACCTTATCTGTAAGACCATGTGAGATGGTAAGGTGGAATGTGTGACCAGGTGTAAGGATTGGAGAGTTTACATGGAAGAAGGGATTCAAGGAGGACATGGGGCAGTGAACTCAGAGGAGAGAAAATTGATGAGTTGAGATTGAGGTTGTAACCACCAAGGATAAGAAGTCATTTGATGCAAAGGGTGAGAGAGGAAACAAGTGACAAAATCTCTGGTAAAATTACATTGTACATCAAAAAGCAGGGTTGACACGGCAGCACAGTGGGTAGAACTGTTGCTTCACAGTGCCAGGGTCCTAGGTTCGATTCCCCGTGTGGTGATATGCAGCAATGTAAATACACAAGGGGTTAGTGTAAATACACTTAGACTAGATAGACACTAAAGAGAGCACCAGAGACACGACACACAGACATTCAACCAATAGGTCAGTAAGATAGGACACGACCAATGTGCATTCAAGATAAACACAGAGGTGACACTACCACAGCAGGGCATTACACCAACCCCCATATAAGGACACAGCACACATGATCTTCCTCTTTCCAGTGGAGACACTCAGTGAGTACACAGGGTTGACTTGAAACACGTCACACCCACCACCTGGATTGTAGCAGACTGATTCGTCAGTCTGAGTAGCTATAGCAGGATTAACAGGAGAGTCGAATCCAAGTAGGAGAATTGTTAACAGTTTAATAAATGAGTTAAAACTATCTCCAAGTCTGAACCTTCCTTTGTCAGAGTGCACATCAAGGAAGCAGCTTATGCTTCGCCAAGTCCATAACAAAACACCCAGCTTGGGTCACTGTCTGTGCAGAGTCTGCATGTTCTCCACGTGTCTGAGTGGGTTTCCTCCGGGTGCTCCGGTTTCCTCCCACAAGTCCCGAAAGACGTGTTGTGAGGTGAATTGGACATTCTAAATTCTCCCTCCGAGTACCTGGAAAGGTGCCAGAATGTGGAGACTAGGGGCTTTTCACGGTCACTTCATTGCAGTGCTAATGTAAGCCTACTTGTAATAATAAATATTATTAAGAAAAAGTAACAGATTGCGGATTTTGAAAGAGGTGAGGAGGTGGGACGAGGAGAGCGTGCAAAGGAGGAGAAAATGCCCGGTGAGCTGGGGTTCAGGCCGAGGTGTGACCTTGTGATAAGCACCACATTGCCACCAGGGTGGTATTGATGGAGCAAGTGGTTGACAATATAGCCAGGTAGGCAAGTGTCATTCAGGTGGCAACACCTCTCAGGCAGGATTCTGTTCAGACCATGATGCTGTTGTAGTCATCCACAATCAGTTAACAGAAGGCAAAGGTCTTACATACAAGTGAACAATGTTCTGTAGCAAGGTCCGTGGAGAAGTAGTGAGAGCTGAGCCACTGGCAGAGTCCACATGGTCAGCGGTGCAAAAGGTGAGTTGGACAGGAAGAAGATTGCCAAGGTTAGCCCCCAGTGGGTACAATGGACAGGAAAATCCAACCATCTCCCTGTGCCAGTTCAAGGTTTAAGATCACAATTCAAATGCAGAGGTGCAGAAGCTAATTTTCTGAACAAGTTGCTCTTTTCTATGATTAATCTTTTCAAATGAATTGATAATTTTCCTT
Organism: Scyliorhinus canicula; assembly: GCF_902713615.1. Classification (NCBI taxonomy): domain Eukaryota; kingdom Metazoa; phylum Chordata; class Chondrichthyes; order Carcharhiniformes; family Scyliorhinidae; genus Scyliorhinus; species Scyliorhinus canicula. The sequence goes on along the minus strand of NC_052159.1, from coordinate 137,659,464 downwards.
TGACCATCTGTACAAATATAAATCACTATAAGGTGTTAAATATTACAATAATGGTTAGAATCCAAATAAAAGAATGCAAACCTTTAGCTACAGGTGAATCATTACTCAGTTGCTATAGCAACTAAATTGTGAGTTCTCAAATTTCTTTATAGCTATTACCTAAATCAACCGTGGGTGTTCAGAATTTAAAAAATGCACTTTATACCCCTTTGCAACATTTTAATATCTGCATACATGTCAACTATCAATTTTTGTTGTCGAAAGCTCAGTGCAGTAATGGCTCCACTCCCCCTTCAGGCATGCTTCTCCCTCTGTCCAACAGCTCAAACAGGCCCATATCTCCTTCAGTGCAATTTACAGTGCTCCTGGCAGGGTACGACAGTTTCTTGCTATGACTGGGTTAACCTGGGTGAACCGGCTCCTCTCTCCATCCCACTCCTGAGTTGGTCACAACAGTTTTGTATTTCAATTGGGAGATAATATCACCAATTTAAATATCCACGATGCACAGCCGGGTGTGAAAAATAAGCCAGCCAGGTTCTGTAAATTAGCAAGTAAAGAGTTACATCGATTGCTAAAATGTACTCAGGTAAAGGTGCAGAAATGATTAACAAAGGTATTAAAATGTAAAATTTTGTGACAGCCTCGATGAATCCAGCACAAGTTTGTAGAGTCAAACGAAGATAACTTTATTTGCAATTATACACACACAGCAGCAGTAGTACTTCACCACTGCTTCACTCCTCTGGCTGGTACCGCACTGGCCAGCTCTATTTATGCAGGTGAAACTGCTAATGATTTCCCCGCCCCCTCACTGGGGGAGCTCATACACCCGAGTTATGGGATCCCCAATAGTCTCCAGCTAATAGTTTTCAGACAGATTGTAACAACAACTAATTCCAGTTACGCACTAGTGAAAAAAAAAACACATGCTCAATGCCCCTACCACCCCTTAATTGAGGCAAGGGAAAACATCCCATCTGAAACCCTGCCCGCCCCGGCGTAAAATCGCCACCAGGTTCCCGGAGGAAATCCCGTCCATGCAATTTTACTCACCGCCCCTGCCTCCCCCTGTGGTATTATCATAACTATCAGCATTACAAGGGTGCTAGACTGTGGTCTTTGTGGAACACTACTCCAAGCATCCTAAATAGGCAACACAAAGAACACCCCCCCCCCCCCCCCAACCCCGTCACCACGTCAGAACTCACCAGGACCAGAGCGTAACATTCCAGCCTTGGTGTCTCTATAACAACACTTGTGTCTACAAAATACAGCTGCTGCAAAAATGTTTCCTAATTTGCTTCGGAAAAATGTCTGCTTCAAAATCAATTTAAATACATATGCAAGTCCAGCCGATTACATTGTTAATGACACACCTTCACAATATTCTACCTTGTTGACAGGAACGCAAACAAGGATAAGGCATTGGGAAACATGGATAGCCAAAGGAAAAAGGAATGGCAGTGAAAGGGGAGGGGCCATACGGTGGAGGTGTAAGAGGGCTGGGGACAGGAGCGCGGTGAAAGTAGGGAAATGATGAAGAGGATATAGAACTGAGAGGGAGAAATGAATGCCAATGAACGAGTTAGCCAGTCACCAATGGGAAATTGATGACAATGAAATGGGTAATGTATGGCTGTGAAAGAGAGAGCATCGACTGCAAGGAGAAATTAATGTGCAGCGGGATGATTAAACGGCAAGGGACGAACGGTTACCTCAAAAAATGAGGACATAGATTGCAATAAGGTTGGAAGTAACTTTTCTGTAATTAATAATTGCATTGATATTATCCCAGCATAAGTTACCTGTTGAGAATATCCTCTCGGGAGAGGGGAAAGCTTGATAGTCAGGATTTCTGGCTCATCCCTGTGCAGAAAAGGATTGGAGGGCCGGTCCTCCTCCATTCTTGTCAATGGCCATAGGGATTAGGCAAATAATAAACATGGGTAGTTAATCAGTTTTTAAAATGGAGACCACAAGTTCTAAGCATGGAGGCAGAGCTGGAAGCTAAAATACAGGGATCAATGGTTTCAGTGAGTGTATATCTGGAAAGAGCATTCTACAAAATGAGGCAGCCCAACCTTTCCTTTTTTCACTGTATTTTGTTTCCTAATTAGGCAAGTCAGATTGAGTAAAAGAAGTGTGATTTGTTCTGACAGTTACTCTGTGTGTTCTCTTGCTGTCTATAAAGTAGCTTTGTGGTTAACACCAGGCCTTGTTTCATTGAAATCTTCCTCAATCCATGTGTAGCAAGCTTGAAAGGAGAAATTAATGTGCAGCGGGATGATTACTTCTTCCTCAATCCATGTGTAGAAAGCTTGAAAAAATGCATGCAATGGCATGTTTGAAAGACAGATATCAAGACGCCAAGAGGCAAGAGTTGTTTCAGCAGTTGGGTTACGTTGACATATCATTCGGTGTTCTTGAGCATAAGATGCTTGATCTGTTCGTGGAGGTGACCATCACTGCTGCGCTGAGGAGAATATCTGGTAAACCGACAAATCGTAATAATTCCTCTTCAGGCCTTGGCACCTCTTTCCTTGTCTACTTCCATTTTCGAATTGGGAGACTTTCTCTGTGAAAGGTGCGGTATAAATGCAAGAATTTGTCAGTCTGCCAGCTGTTCTACCAGAAGTAATATTCTGCAATGACATCATCTGCTTATAATTTGTAAGTACGGTTTCTAATGGTTACTGCAGTCAGTTGCAGCCTCATTTCATTGAGAGCCGTATAATGCTGCAAATCTTCTGAAACAAATAATTTGTACGCAATGTACATGAACATAGAACATACAGTGCAGAAGGAGGCCATTCGGCCCATCGAGCCTGCACCGGCCCACTTAAGCCCTCACTTCCACCCTATCCCCGTAACCTAATAACCCCTCCTAACCTTTTTGGACACTCAGGGCAATTTAGCATGGCCAATCCACCTAACCTGCACGTCTTTGGACTGTGGGAGGTACCGGAGCACCTGCAGGAAACCCACGCAGACATGGGGAGAACGTGCAGACTCCACACAGAGAGTGACCCAGGGGGAATTGAGCCTGGGGCCCTGGCGCTGTGAAGCCACAGTGCTATCCACTTGTGCTACCATGCTGCCCGTTTTATATATTTGTTATACATGTTATATATTTTACCAATGTTGAAAAATACTAGACTGACTAAGTACAATATGGAATGTTATTGAATAATATTACCTCCTGAGAGTGGCAATCAATCAGTGTCGGGAAGATCTTACGGGCCAGAATGTAGAACCTCCACATTCTATCAAAATCGTCAATCTCGGCCGAAAGGGCATCGACAACTTCACATATCTTGGATCAATACTCAGCAACAACCTGCCCCTTGATGCTGAAAATAGCACCACGATTGGCCAGGCCCCCGCCAAAGGTGAGAGGGCACGTGTGGACCAACAGCAAACTAGCCAGAATTACAAAGCTCCCTGTGGACCAGGCTGGTACTCCCAGCATCTTCTTTTACAGCAGAAAATCATGTGCAACTCATGTAAGCCAGGAAAAACAGCAGGTGAGCTTCCACATCCATTGCCTCAGACATACATTACGCCTCTCCTGGCAAAACAGAGTGACAGCACGACAGCCTACCGGGATCCCCAACATGTATCTCCTCTTGATTCAGCAGCGACTCTGTTGGCTGGATTGTGTGTGCACAATGGATGACGGCCGTATACCCAAGGAAGTGCTCTGTGGCGAATTTGCTATTGGCACAGGACCAACAAGTTGCGGATGTCTGCGATACAAGTGAGACCTCAAGTTGACAGGGATGGAGTTGACATATTGAAACTCCTCACTGCTGACCGGAATACCTGATAATGAGCAGTCCGGAATGACGTGGGAAAAAATCTTCACAGTAACTTCATTGCAGTGTTAATGTAAGTCTACTTGTGACACTAAAAAGATCATGATTATTGTGTCAAGCATAAGACAAAGAAAGTTCCAGATAGCAGAAAAGCGCTCAATGGAAGGAAAAAACATCAGTCGACCTCGGGCCAACACGATTCATCTGTACAAGCTGTGGAAGGAACTGTCACTCATCAGTTGGTATCTGTAGCCACAGCGGGGGGGGAGGTGATAGTATCGTGATATTGTCACTGAACTAAAAATCCAGAGACCCAGGTTAATGCTCTGGGGACCCAGGTTCGAATCCAACCACAGCAGACGATGATATTTGAATTCAATAAAAATCTGGAATTGAAAGTCTAATGACACCATTGTCAATTATTGCCAAAACAAATCAAGTTCACTTATGCCCTTTAGGGAAGGAAATTTGTTGCCCTCACCTGGTTTGGACGACATGTGACTCCAGACCCACAGCAAGGTGGATGACTCTTAACTCTGAAATGGCATAGTGAGCCACTTGGCACAAGGGCAATTAAGGATGGGCAGAAATGTTGGCTCGCCAGCGACGCCCACAACACGTCAAATAATTTTAAAAAGACGGTGTCTAATTCAGAAGTGACATAAATCCAGGGCATCGTCTCCTGGGATGAACGGTGCCCACCACTTTTATTTAGCTAACATTTTACAACATTCGATTAAATTTCAAGTCACTCATTTGTTCTTCCATTCCTCAAATTTCCTACTCTTAAGCTATTTATATTGTGCCATGGTGGTGGACAAGAAAATAAATAGCAGCTGGATGAAAAGAAAATAAATAAGGGGAAGCATCGGCAAACAGAACCCTGGATTAGTTGAGATGTTGAGGCTTTTTAACTAGAGATAATAATGTAAATAATGTAGTCCCGAAAGACATGCTTGTTAGAATCATACAATCATAAATGTACAGTGCAGAAGGAGGCCATTTGGCCCATCGAGTCTGTACCAGCTCTTGGAAAGAGCACCCTACTTAACCCCACACTCAGGGCCGGCTCAAGGTACCGGCAACTCGGGCAGTCGCCCGGGGCGCCATGTGCTAGGGGGCGCCATCAAGTCTATGTCTATGTATTTGCATTATGTACTTCTGTATGTCCTATGTGTTTCATGGTACAGGTGACAATAAATCAAATCTAATTAATTCAGTGGCCGAAAGGTTGTAAGATTCTAAGGACGATCTGCGCATTTGCAACATGTTGCCTCCGCTTGATGGCAGCTACGCATGCTCAGTAGCTGTCCACGCGCAGCCCGGAGTCACGTGGGGTGCTCCTTCAGCCCTGGCCCCGCCTCCTGTGCGGCCGCCATGTTGATTGGCCTCGGCCGCCTGCCGGTCTGGTTCCGCCGCTGGCGGCTGCTCAGTGTCTGTGTGAGGCAGTGGCTGCACGGAGGGTCCTCGGTGGGAGGAGGGCCGCAGAGGGGAGCAGGAAAAGGCTATCCGCAGCGGGGAAAGGTGATGGAGTGCAGCGCTGGAGGCCTTTAAAATTGGCACTTGTAAGGGCGCCGAAGTTCAGCTTGCCCGGGGCGCCAGCAACCCTAGGGCCGCTGCTGCCCACACCACCCTATCCCCATAACCCTGCAACCCCATCTAACCTAAGGGCAATTTAGCATGGCCAATCCACCTAACCTGCACACCTTTGTACTGTGGTAGGAAACCAGAGCACCCGGAGGAAGCCCACCCAGACATGGGGAGAATGTGCAGACTCCGCACAGACAGTGACCCAAGCGGAATCAAACCTGGGACCCAGGCGCTGTGAAACCATAGTGCTAACCACTATGTTACTGTGCTGCCCGTTAGGTGAATTGGATATTCTGAATTCTCCCTCAGTGTACCTAAACAGGGGCCGGAGTGTGGCGACTGGGGGTATTTCAGAGTAACTTCATTGCAGTTAAATGTGTGATATTTTGGAGATCATTCAGATTATGAAATATTGTGATATAAACATAAGCAAAAACAGCAGGAGCAGGAGTAGACCATTTACCATTCAGCAAAATCATGCTGAACTTCTACCTCGATCAACTTTCCTGATAGTCTCAATTTCCTTAATTCCCTCAGTATCCACAGAACTATTGATCTCTGTCTTCAATGTGCTCCAGACGGTGCTCGCACAGCTCTCTGGGTGCAGACAAGTCCAAAGAATCACAACCCTTTGACAAGGTGAGCAGTGATATATATTGTTCTCATTGGTTAGTAAAGCAGTGACAAGAGGCCATTGTCTTGAAATTATGTGCAGGCCTCTCGAGTGGCAGACCAACGGAAGACCCAGAGAAATATAGCAAATGGCTTAAAATGGATGTTGACATCATTTCCCAAAAGGTTACATTGGAAGACTGTGAAAAGCCTGAGTATTGGCAGGTATTTCACACAGTCAGAAAGAGATAAAGGACAGGTTAGAAAACCAACACGTTCCAAAGAATGGTTTGCCGAACACCAAAATGTTATTGTGTTGTTACATATGCACTTCAAAAAATAGTAAATTATAACATTCTGCAATACCTTTCAATTTCAGTGCAGGCAAAGTGCCACTATAGAAACAAATGGTCTGAACATTGACTTATGGTGCCAAAAAGGTTCAGCTCCAGAATGTTGCTTTCTTGGAGGGTCTCAGAATGGCGAGTGCATTGCTTCTGGTCACTTCCAGTGCAACCCGCACAACACCCCATACTGGGCAGAAAGCTAGCATTGGCTTGATCTCTGTGCATTAGAAGCATTCCAACCGGTCAGATTGAGACAGAAACAGCAGTCCTCGCTGATTTAGCATACCTTCTTGTGATTTGGACCACACAGATTGACTGAACGCATGTCCTGTCTAATCACATGAGAACCTATTTTCAGTTGCAAGAGGGTAATAGTACTGGTTAAAGGGAGGGCGAGCATGGATTTCATGATCTCTGTCTAAGCTTCCACTGCAGCACTGAGATATTGTGCGGCTTCTGTTCAAGGTGCAATGGAAGCTGGGAGCACGGCCACCAGATTCTGCATCATGTGTGGATCTGAAAAGGTTGCCATGGAGATGGACATCACTTCTACCCTGGAAAGAATGGGCTCCAAGCTCTGAAATAAAATTAAATTGTATTGGGTGCTGGAAGCAGAAACAAAAGCAGAAAAAGCTGGAAAAGCGCAGCAGGTCTGATCACATTGGTGGAGATAGAATGGAGCTAACATTTTGAGTTTAGATGACTCTTCAACAGAGCTAGAGAGAACTGGAAATAGGGTGAGATTCATACTGTTGTGGGGGTGGGGTGGAGGGCATGGGTTGGTGGTGGAGCTGTGGGCTGGATCGAGGGCCAGTGAGGTGTCGGAGTGATGTAGGAGTGGAGGCATTCTGCCACCTCCAGCATGATATCACTGCCAAATACATCGTCCGCTCCCACCCACTGTCAGCATTTCACAGGGACCATTCCCTCCTCCATCACCCCAAACACCTCACCACCTTTCCACGGCACCTACCCATGCAATCGCAGAAAGTGCAATACCTGCCCCTTTGCCTCCTCCCTGCTCACCATCCAAGAGTCCAAACCCTCTTTTCAGGTGAAGCAGCGCTCATGTGAACCTCCTTCAATAAGGTCTACTGCATTTGCTGCTCTCCATTCAGTCTACTCTACATTGGGGAGACCAAATGCAGACTGCATGACTTGCAGGACATCATTGGTTCGTCTACAAGCAGGACCCAGATCTTCCTGTAACTCGCAATTTGAACACACCATCCAGCTCTCGTGTCCACATGTCCACCCTTGGTTACTGCAATGTTCCAGTAAATCCCAATGCCAACTGGAGGAACTACACCTCACGTTTTGATTAGAGAAGGACTGAGCATTGAGTTTGACAAATTCAGACTGTGAACTCTCGACTCCACCTTCACCTCATTTTTATTTCTAGCTATTTATTATATTTATTCAATTGATTCATTTTTGCATCCCCCTTTTCGTCTCGCTTGCTACCTTGGTTTTCCTTTATCACCATCCCAACCCATCCTGCAGGGTCCCACTAGGGACATCTGTTCCCTGTTCCAGGCTGTTCTTTGACACATTGCTTACTTTTGTTCTGCCGTTAACACATTTTGATCTCTTAATATGCTTGTAAGGGTCCTTCCTGCTAATTCCCCTATTTCCCATTTCTTTATTTTTGCTGTCATCATTTTTGATCCATGGATGCTTAATGAGCACGTATCTCTCAGTCAGGCATGAGAATAAGGAATTCAAAGAATTGCAACATAGTGTATCGTGCTGCTACCTTTGCACAGTAAGACCCAGACTTTTCGGCACCCAAGAAATGGGGATGGACTCGGTTCAGTTGATTGGCTGGTGGCCAATGAATTGGAAAAAAGGCTGTATTCTGCCTCGTAACAGGTGTAATTGGATCTTGCCTGAGGGGGATAATTTCCAGAGACTTAAGGAAAGCAAATGAATCTGAAGTGAAAACTTCAAACTGAAAGCAAAGTTTGAAGAGGAGAAAGGCACTGGAAACAACCATCTGAAACACAGCCTCTTTCTTATCTTTTGACTTTCATGCTTATTATTTTCACCCCTTTTCTCCTTTCTGTGTTTGTCTGGCTTGTGTGAATGTGTGTGGGTGTATAGAGCGTGGGGGAAAGTTAAAGTGGGGGATTAGGAATTAGATCATAGTTAACCAGTTGTTTTGCTGCACATGTCATTTTAGTTCTTGTTACACATAAAAAGTAATTGTGTTGAAATTTACAAACCTGGTGACTGTAATTATTGGGCAGCCAAGTGCCAAAAACTTTGGGTATTTTTCTAAGAATTATTCTTTAATTCAATTGTGTTGCGACTCCAGGTCATGTGGGGCTGGAATTGCACTAGCCCAGACTGTCATAACATATCAGTATCAGCACGCTTCTTAACCATGATCACCACCATTTACATTCCTGTTATCTTTTTATCCATGACATCTCTGTCAATCTCTGGGGGTTGGGCACAGAATGCAGAATGCATGCATTACTTTTTCTGGGCAAACAATATTACAGATATTGATCAACAGGCAGTAATGTTGCTGCCTGCCTATGGAGCTCAAACTTATAGAGTGGTGAAAAGCCTGAAGCTCTGGACACTAAAACGTTCAAAGAATTAGTAGCACCCTAGTGGCACAACACTTCAACCCTAAACAATCCGATATAGCATAGAGGTATAATTTCAATATGGCAGACAATGTGGTGTTATGCCTGTCCATAGTTCTGTGTATAGTTAGCAATCCGACCTCCAACCAGTAGGTGGCAATAAATCTACCACGTGACTTAAGATACCCGACAGTTGGTAATGAGCAAGGAGATAGTCGGACTTAGAGGAGCTCCAGGAGAATTCACTGAATTCATTGTGGAGCCATCAAGTATATTATAGTTCGTTAGTCATCTTTCCACGTGTTTGTTAATAAATCATCGAGATGTTCTGTGCACATCTTTACAACAGTTATATCACAGAACACAACAGAGAGGATCCCTGGATAGTACGTAACTGAGTGTTTGACAAAGCTACGAAAACTAGCTGAATTTTGTGAATATGGAACTTCTCTTTCTGAACTGATTTGTGACCGGTTGGTCTGCGGCATAAATAACATGGTTACTCAAAGGATGTTGCTAGCTGAACCGTCCCTAGACATTCAGCAGGCTGTCCAAATTTTGCATTCCCGCGAAAGTACAGGGAGAGGAGTGCAGGAGATCCATTTAAGTAATTTGGATGACATTCTCCATCGTTTCTCGGAGATGGGCGTTGGCCTGCGGAGAGAAAAATTTGTATTCCATGCCAGGGAGGTTGTGTACCGAGGTTACCTTGTGGACCGTGAGGGGTTGCAACCAGTCGCAGAAAAAGTACAGACGATTCAGCAAGCTCCCACGCCTGAAAACACCATGGAGTTGCAGTGATCTGTACATCTGTACATACATCTGCACATACACCAGGGACTGCCCCACTACACCTCCTCTTGAAAAAGAGCCAGGAATGCACATGAAAAAAGCCACAAGAAGAAGCGTTCGCACAAGTGAAAAAACAACTAATAGGAGAGATAGATATATGAAAATGAAAATTCATTTACAGGATGAGAACATCGCTGGGTAGGCTAACATTTATTGCCCACTGTATGGCATCGGGCATGGGAGCCACGCGTTGTCATCCCGGCCAAACGCCAAGGTCTGATTCTGAGCGATTTCGACAACGGGCACCTGGAAGTGTCGAAAATGAAAATGCTCACCGGGAGCTATGTTTAGTGGCTGAGTTTAGATGTATAGATAGATCGAGTAACCCAGCAGTGCAGCGTATGTCAGGGACAACAGACACTTCCATCAGCCATGCCCCTTCACCCGTGGGAATGGCCGGGGAACTGTCCGGTGCGGTTTCACGCCAATTTCATCGGCCCCTTTCAAGACTCGAGGTTCTTCTTTCTGACAGATGGCCACTCAAACTGGTCGGAGGGCCATAAGATGTTGTTTACCTCCTCGAGGGCGACCATTGAAAATTGAGCCTGTCTTTCAGTATCCCAGAACTATTAGTCACCGACAATGGAACACCTTTCACAAATAAAGAATTCACTTGGTCTGTGAAGAGTAATGGGGTCTGGCACATCCATATGCCCCGTATCACCTGATTTCCAATGGGTTGGTAGAAAGGGTGGTACAGACGTTCAAATGAACAAAGAACAAACAAAGAACAAAGAAGAGTACAGCAAAGGAACAGGCCCTTCGGCCCTCCAAGCCTGTGCCGACCATGCTGCCCATCTAATCTAAAATCTTCTGCACTTCCTGGGTCCATATCCCTGTGTTCCCATCCTATTTATGTATTTGCCAAGATGCCCCTTAAATGTCACTATTGTCCCTGCTTCGACCACCTCCTCCGGCAGTGAGTTCCAGGCACCCACTACCCTCTGTGTAAAAAACTTGCCTCGTACATCTCCTCTAAACCTTGCCCCTCGCACCTTAAACCTATGCCCGCTAGTAATTGACCCATCTACCCTGGGGAAAAGCCTTTGACTATCCACTCTGTCTATGCCCCTCATAATTTTGTAGACCTCTATCAGGTCGCCCCCTCAACCTCCGTCGTTCCAGTGAGAACAATCCGAGTTTATTCAACCGTTCCTCATAGCTAATGGCCTCCATACCAGGCAACATCCTGGTAAATCTCTTCTACACCCTCTCTAAAGCCTCCACATCCTTCTGGTAGTGTGGCGACCAGAATTGAACACTATACTCCAAGTGTGGCCTAACTAAGGTTCTGTACATTGGCAACATGTCTTGCCAATTCTTATACTCAATGCCCCGGCCAATGAAGGCAAGCATGCTGTATGCCTTCTTAACTACCTTCTCCATCTGTGTTGCCCCTTTCAATGACCTGTGGACCATGCACCTAGATCTCTCTGACTGTCAATACTCTTGAGGGTTCTACCATTCACTGTATATTCCCTACCTGCATTAGACCTTCCGAAATGCATTACCTCACATTTGTCCGGATTAAACTCCATCTGCCATCTCTCCGCCCAAGTCTCCAAACAATCTAAATCCTGCTGTATCCTCGATCAGTCCTCATCGCTATCCTCAATTCCACCAACCATTGTGTCGTCTGCGGACTGAGGAATGAATAAACAGGCTTCAGGGTCACTGAACATGAGATTGGCCAGGGTCTTGTTCTGTTATCAGACCAGTCCGCATGTCGCGACTGGAGTGGCCTCCAGCCGAATTGGTAATAGGCCAAAGGCTTCAAACGTCTCTTTGTAAGGCCTTCCCTGATATTGGCCGAAAGTACCCCACAGCCAGGAGCAGAGAGGGAGTTGCCCTGTTAGATGGAAACCCCATTGATTGTTTGTATCAGGTGACGCAGTGCATGTTCGAAACTTTGCAGACGCCGCCCAGTCGATCACAGGGACCATTGTCCGCCAAAAAGGGCCGGTATAGTATCAAGTTCAGGCACAAAGTCGTGTCATGAGAAAGCATCTCGACCACATAAAGTCCAGAAGACCAGTCTTGCGAAAAATTCCTCGGGAGAGTAAAACTAAGGTTAAACAAAACCTGATGCCAGTAGAGGCTACAGATTCACCCCAAGAGAGTCAAGATGGCAAAATGAAAGAGGTCATAGAGACAGATTCTAAAATGGAAAAAAGTAAACTACTGTGGAAGCTGGAATTTGAAACCAAAGAGAAAATGCTGGAAAATCTCAGCAGGGCCGGCAGCATCTGTAGAGAGAAAAAGGAGGTAACGTTTCGAGTCCAGATGACCATTTGTCAAAGCTTTGGATGACCTTCTTTGACAAAGGGTCATCTGGACTTGAAATGTTAGCTCATTTATCTCCCTACAGATGCTGCCAGAGCTGCTGAGATTTTCCAGCGCCTTCTCTTTGGTTTCTGAAAAGGAAATCCAAGCTTTGGAATACCCAACAGGGAGCGAGCAATGCAGCAGCCTCAAACAGTGTATCTACCATGACGTCCCGAACAAAAGTGCCGTTCGCCGTCCATGTGCACACCGCCAGACCCAGTGCGCGAGTGCAGGAAGCACAGCCAGAGGCAAAGAGAGTTTGGCACTGTCCTACTCCACAGTCATTAGAAGATTCTTCGGACTTTGGGGGGGGAGGGATGTTATAACCCGCACGACACCTACGGGGTTTGAGCATCAGTCTCTCCGTGAGAGTCGCTTAATAAAAGCTCCCCCGCTAGGGTTGGGGACCCCGAGGACAATAATGATTGAGTTCAGTCCAAAGTCAGCCAGGCATGGAACCAATGCAGCAGATCCGCTGGGATCTGATATATATTGTAAATGTAATTGCTTTGCAATAAACTTACCCTTCTTCAGACCTTCTCGGTTCAGACTTGTTTGCGGCCTACTGAAACAGGCTGCTGTGTGCTTCAACAGGAATGGGCGGAGGCAGATTGCCAATTGAGATGCTGTGCCCCAAAACAGGTCACAACAACGTTTTTGTTCATTGCGTACAGCAGATAGCCTCTAAAGATATCCAATACAAGCTAAACAATCCCTGCACTGTTATCTGAGTCTACTTACCTTTCCCTCATAGGTTTTCTGTGACTTGAGAAAAAAAACATTAATTCTTCCTTTACTTTTTTATTCTTTTAGTAATGTAAGTACTCTTGGGCAAACATTTCCATGGAGCCACCCTCGGGTATTTTTGGTGTTATGCTAAGAATTGACAGATGCTACGTTGAAAAGCAAGTAGTTCGGGGAAGCATTCTGACAGATGCCAATTTTTGGAGAGTGAATGTCTTTAAAAACCATTGAAGCCTATCTCAAAAGGATTATGTGCACAATTAAATCATATATTACAATGCCTGCAAGCTGCAGATGCACAGAGAACAGCAAAACACTGGGATTATACGGTGAGTAGCAAGACTTTGTCACTCATGAGTGACACAGTTATACGAGGAAGAACCCATATTTCCAACTAAGTTTGACCGGATATATTTTGCTTACACACGGCGAGTTTCTTTTCATAAATGTAGAGGACCCAATTCTTTTTTTCCCAATTAATGGGCATTTTGTAGTGTGGGCAATCCACCTAATCTGCACATTTCTGGGTTGTGGGGATGAGACCCACGCAGAGACAGGGAGAATGTGCAATCTTCACACGCCAGTGACCCGGCGCCGGGATCGAACCCGGGTCCTCGGCGCCGTGTGGCAGCAGTGCTAATCACACATATGGCGAGTTGACATTTTTATACTTGTGCCAAACTCTCTTTGTCTCTGGCTGTGCTTCCTGCACTCGCGCACTGGTTCTGGCGGTGTGCACATGGACTTCATCGCTTCCACAATTTAACTGATCCCAGTTTAGAAACCCTTTGAATTGGAATTAGGTGTATGCTGAGTGAGGAGCAGATACTAGTACTTTGACCAAGAAGTCAAACAGCTGCTCTGAATTTCTAGGCACTTTGTATAAATACATAAACATTTTAAACATCCCGTGAAATAAAAGTGACTCATAGTAATCGGCAAGGGCAATGCAATTCCAAACTTCACGTTATCACACACGGTTTTCAGGATATGCGTGCACTTTGCATTAATCCAACATGTAGGAGAGAACATTTATGATCAGGTGTGACATAAAAATTATTTGCTTTTCCCACTGCAAATTTCTGCCTGTCTCATGTTGGATGACAATTCCATGGCAAAGGGCGCACTTCAGTAGTTTTACACAAGCATGGGCCCGCGTGACAAATGTTGACAAGCTCTTCAGCCAAAAGAGGAATCAAAGGGACACTCAGTCTCCTCCTCAGGCTAAAATCCACACACACCGGGCAGCAAGAGTCGTTGCAGGAATGGCAAAATGCAAAAGGTTTCTTCCTCCACCCAAGCTCAGCAGCAGCGAAGCTAATTGCGGTGCCATAGCCTCAGCTAGCCAAACAGAAATCAGACTTTGAAGCTTAGACTACCCGAGTCTGCTTGCTTCAGTTCCAGTCTCAGAAACAGCATTGCCAGCTGAACCATCTGAGGACCCTAATATAAGATATTCAGTCTTAATCTCATGCAACTGGAGTCATGCCTTCGAATGAATGATCAGAGTTGTCACAGAGAAATCCCAAGAGACATTGCCCAATCTCTGGCTCCATCCAAGAGTGATGCAAATAAGGAGTGAGCATGAAAAGCAATGGGTTCCATACATTATTCTGTCCATCAAACCCCAGTGAATTCCTGCTAAATGTGAGGAACGGGGTGCAAAAAGAAAAGAGACAAAATATCTCACTGTTCTCTGTTGTGAAGCTAGCCGGTCCCAAACATCTGTGAGGGAAGGAGGCAAAAAAATCTCTTCACAATGAGATAAGCCTCTGGGACTTTGTAAACTGGCGACCTTGTAAACTTTGACAGGGTCAGAAAAAGATCCTTGTTTTGCACAGAAGTGTTGGGTAATTGTATCAAAAAATGTGTATCTAAGCGGAGGCCTAAGGGACCGCTGGACCCGTGGCCCCTCATCGCAGCTGAGCAGTGGGACTCTCCCTCATCAGCCACAGCACCTGTTTCCCGATTGTGAAACTCGCTGTCGGTACTTCCCCTGGCAGAGGTGAAGCACGGCGGAGGCCCCGGAAAATACCAGGTCAGGCCTGCTAATGGTATGCAAATGGCGTTTATGTACGTGCGGTGTAGAAGCACCGGAGTATGGCATTCTGGCATACACCTGGCGCCAGCCAAAATTTTGGGCATCACGACCAATTCTCCGCCCAATTACGCTTTGCTATTTCGGCGGTGTCCGACGGTGATTTCCCTTGTTGGGGGCGGGATTCTCCATCGGCCAACGACAACGCCGTCATCGCGAAACGCGGGCGCCTATTTCCGAGTCCCCTCGACAGCAGCATCAATGCATTCCAGAATGCACACACAGTAAACACTATTTGCATATCATTAGCGGGCCCAAACTGGTATTCTCTGGGGCCTCCATGAGTCTTCACCTACGAATTCCCAATGTCGAGTTTTACTTGTGCTTTTAAATCTTGTGAAACCGGCATTGTGGTTGTTGCGAGAGAGAAAGGGGGGACGGAAAGTATCCAACATTGCCATAGATATCTGACAGTTGTGCAAATGGCTGGGGGGCTCCTGCCAGAGCCGGGTTTGAGGAGCTGGGGGTACCAGGAGGTGGGCTGTGTGGTCGGGGTGGATGGGCATGGAGCACCATGATCATGGCTGGCAAGGCAGCCATGCAGCTGCCTGCGCCGCTGACTTCCCACTGTGAGCTTAGGGCCACAGATGGCATGGGTGCCCCCCCAGGGCATTCCCAAGGTAATCCCTGGCCCCAGCTGACCCATCAATGGGATGGACACGCTTCAGCACAACCAGTGCCATCTTGTTATCTGGGATGGTGTGTGGGGACTGAATTGTATATGCGGCTGCCGCTTGTCAGCCTCCCAAGTGTCAGTCACGGACCCGGCGAATCTCGCACCATTTTTCATTGGAATCGATTGTTTTGTACGTGGCGTCAGTGCTAGACCCTCTACAGTCGCTGAATTGGTCCAAGTTCGGCGCCAATTTTGCTGTGGTGAAAGTTGACGAATCCTGCCCCGGCATCAACATTTAGTCTCAGGAGGCCCCAGAGAATACCAGGTCAGGCCTGCTAATGGTATGTGAATGGCGGTTACTGTACGTACGGTGTAGAAGCACTGGAGTATGGCATTCTGGCGTACACCTGGCGCCTGCCACAATTTGCATCCGACGGAGACTTCCGCCCAAGGTGCTTGGCCACTGGAGAGGCCAGAAAGTCCCTCTGAAAACTGGCATTCAAACGGGCTCCCCGGATTCCTGAGGAAAGATTTATCAACTACCCATAGTAATACCTTAGAATGGGATTGCGTGTTGGGGCAGCATGGTGGCACAGTGGTTAGCATTGCTGCCTACGGCGCTGAGGACCCGGGTTCAAATCCCAGCCCTGGGTCACTGTCCGTGTGGAGTTTGCACATTCTCCCCGTGTCTGCGTGGGTTTCATCCCTACAACCCAAAGATGTGTGGATAGGTGGATTGGCCATGCTAAATTGCCCCTTAATTGGAAAAAATAATTGGGTACTCTAAATGTATTTAAAAAAAAGAATGAGATTGCATGTAAAAGAAAATCAGATGGCCTTTTATTGGGACCAAGGTACAATGCTGATCTTCAAGTGCAGGTGGATCTCACTTCTCCAGTTCGATGATCCTGTAAATTTATAATTACCTGGCGAGCATGCTCAAATATTCACCTTTGACCGTGTCACCCTTTTACCCAGGTGATGGTGCATCCCTTGTTGCCCTGTGAGAGTGATTGGGAGGCTGTTTTATTGCGACAGCCCTAGAAGGGAATTTCAGAATAATGGGTTGTGATAAAATGCATAAGCAATCATGTCTATAGCGATATACAAGACCTCCAAGCAGCAGGTGGCAGTAGAGAACTACCATGTGACACCGTAGCCTTAGGGAGTTGGTCGAGGGTCTTCATAGTGGATAGTCACAATTTGTAGTAGCTCTTAAGTTATTTATAATTGTTAGCATCTTTTGTAATATTCTTATGGTTAACCCACGCAATTATTCAACAATAAACCTTGAACTAGTCTGGAACTAGACGTTCTTTAGGGGATTTATTCCGACCGGCCAAGAACCAGAACGTAACATGGCTCAGTGACAATAAAGTATCAGCAATATGGGTGCGGTTTCATGGCTGTATTACTCTTAGTGAGAGCGCAACATGGCCATTAAATCGCAGGACAGGCCAAAATCGAGAACTGTGCTGGGCGCCGATCTGTTTACGATCTAAGCGGCCCACTCCCATTGGCGAAATCAGGATTCCACCACAGTGTGGCGAGAAACCAATAACCCCCACTTAAAGTCAATCTCCAGACAATTAAGGGGAACGACTCCCTATCTATTGCCCCCTAAGTGATCTAACGGCCTCCCTGGCAAGTGGCCACGTTGGCATCGATTAGTACTCCTGTTTAAAAACGTGAAGCTGGCGGAAGGGGTGCTGTGAGGACCCAAGGAGATGAGCAGACATCGTCGCTCCAAGGCAATGAACCTGGCGACGCACTGGGTGTTGTGACCCCTGTTGTCAGAGGGTGGGTGGGGAGCCCTCGGGAGGGGCCAGCCTCAGTTGTGGTGGGCTGCCATTGGTCGGGGGAGGGGTGGAACCGAGAGAAGGGTGGTGGCCGCCGTGGCCTGGGTTTGGCTGGGGGAGGAGAGATGCGTGTCTCAACGCCCACAGCTCTGCCATGCCAATCCCTGGATCATGTGGTCCTGTTCCGGGGCAACCCAAGCCCCTTCCCGCCTGCCTCACCAACCACCCATAACTCTCACTGACCGCGGAGGCCTCTGGCCATGTGGCTGAAGGCTATTGCTAAATGAGAATTGGCAATCATAGTTAAGTGAGCATTCACACATCACAAGTGGATCCCCAGGGGTGGAGGGGCCATGTAGCATGTGAGGGTTATTACCTGGTATCTCAATCTGACCGTGATGCCAGGACACTGCTGGAGAAACACCACAGATGCAGTAACCAACATCCGAACTCCCAGGGACTGGGCCACAGCACCAGGGATATTTCAGCGACCAGAGGGCGGGTGTGTGCACTAGGGAGGAGACCAGCACCTGGTCTCTGTATGACCTGCCCCTGATGACCCAGCCTCCTACCAGGCCAGAGAGGGACCCAGAGACCATTGATGGTCCAATGTGTACAGGCGTCGCTGGTCATTCAAAACTATGACAGACAAGATGTGCCGCAGGAGGCTCCACCTCAACTGACCGTCAACTGTGCTATATCCTTGCAGACATGGCACCAAGTTGAAGAGGAGCATACCCACTCCCCATGGCCATTAAGATCATTGCAGCCCTGAACCTCTATGTCTCAGGATCATTCTAGGGCTCAAAAGGTGACTTGTGTGCATCTGTGAAGTCACGGATGCCCGGTTTGCCTGAGCAGCGGACTATATAAACTTTGACATTGACCCAGCCCAACAAGATGCCCAGGCAGCTGGTCTCTCCGCCTTCGATGGGATGCCCAAGATTCGATTTGATTTGATTTATTTATTATTGTCACATGTATCAAAGTACAGTGAAAAGTATTTTTCTGCGGCCAAGGGAACGTACACAGTATGTACATAATAGACAAAAAGAATAATCAACAGAGAACATTGACAAATGATTCAGGAGCTAAAAGATGGCATGCATGTCATCTTGCACTCATTGGGCTGCCTGGGAGTGCCTTCATCAATAGGAAGGGGTTCCATTCCTTGAATGACCAGCTCATGTGCGACCACCACATAAAGATCATGCACATGTGCGCGTGCTTCCCAGAGAGTGTGTACGACAGCTACATCCTGGGGCAGTGGATCATCCCCGGCCTCTTTGAGGACCACCGCAGAATGGCTGGTTGGCACTGAGGACCCGGCTAATGACTCCAGTATGGAAGCCGGTGAGCAATGTGGAGACGCAATACAATGTGGCCCATGAGGCCACTGTCATTGAGCCTCAAATGTGGTTCCAATGCCGACACTGCTCTGGAGGTGCACTGCAGGACATCCCCCGGTGGGTCACCCACTTTGTAGTCATCTGCCTTGATAAGTATGTACCTGTCAGGCAGGGAGGAAGTTGTCGAGCAAGGGAACCGTGGTGTACTAAGGAAGTTGAAGCACTTGTCAAGAGGAAGAAGAAGGCTTATTTTAGGATGAGACATGAAGGCTCAGTTAGGGCACTTGAGAGTTACAAGTTAGCCAGGAAGGACCTAAAGGGAGAGTTAAGAAGAGCGAGGAGAGGACACTAAAAGTCATTGGCGGATAGGATCAAGGAAAACCCTAAGGCTTTCTATAGGTATATCAGGAACAAAAGAATGACTAGAGTAAGATTCGGGCCAATCAAGGATAGTAGTGGAAAGTTGTGTGTGGAATCAGAGGAGATAGGGGAAGCGTTAAATGGATATTTTTTGTCAGTTGTCGAGGAGAATACTCAGGTTCAGTCGACCAGGCTAGATGGAATTGAGGTTCACAAGGAGGAGGTGTTAGCAATTTTGGAAAGTGTAAAAATAGATAAGTCCCCTGGGCCAGGTGGGATTTATCCTAGGATTCTCTGGGAAGCCAGGGAGGAGATTGCAGAGCCTTTGTCCTTAATCTTTATGTCGTCTTTGTCGACAGGAATAGTGCCGGAAGACTGGAGGATAGCAAATGTTGTCCCCTTGTTCAAGAAGGGGAGTAGAGACAACCCTGGTAATTATAGACTTGTGAGCCTTACGTCGGTTGTGGGTAAAATGTTGGAAAAGGTTATAAGAGATAGGGTTTATAATAATCTTGAAAAGAACAAGTTGATTAGCGATAGTCAACACGGTTTTGTGAAGGGTAGGTCATGCCTCACAAACCTTATTGAGTTTTTTGAGAAGGTGACCAAACAGGTGGATGAGGGTAAAGCAGTTGATGTGGTGTATATGGATTTCAGTAAGGCGTTTGATAAGGTTCCCCACGGTAGGCTATTGCAGAAAATAAGGAAGTATGGGATTGAAGGTGATTTAGCGGTTTGGATCAGTAATTGGCAAGCTGAAAGAAGACAGAGGGTGGTGGTTGATGGCAAATGTTCATCCTGGAGTTCAGTTACTAGTGGTGCACCGCAAGGATCTAGTTTGGGGCCACTGCTGTTTGTCATTTTTATAAATGACCTGGAAGAGGGTGTAGAAGGATGGGTTAGTAAATTTGCAGATGACACGAAGGTCGGTGGAGTTGTGGATAGTGCTGATAGATGTTATCGGATACAGAGGGACATAGATAAGCTGCAGAGCTGGGCTGAGAGGTGGCAGATGGAGTTTAATGCGGAAAAGTGTGAGGTGGTTCACTTTGGAAGGAGTAACAGGAATGCAGAGTACTGGGCTAATGGCAAGATTCTTGGTAGTGTCGATGAACAGAGAGATCCCGGCATCCAGGTACATAAATCCCTGAAAGTTGCCACCCAGGTTAATAAGGCTGTTAAGAAGGCATATGGTGTGCTAGCCTTTATCAGTGGGGGATTGAGTTTCGGAGCCACAAGGTCATGCTGCAGTTGTACATAACTCTGGTGCGGCTGCTCCTGGAGTACTGCGTGCAGTTCTGGTCACCACATTATAGGAAGGATGTGGAAGCTTTGGAAAGGGTTCAGAGGAGATTTACTAGGATGTTGCCTGGTATGGAGGGAAGGTCTTACGAGGAAAGGCTCAGGGACTTGAGATTGTTTTCGTTAGAGAGGAGAAGGCTGAGAGGTGACTTAATAGAGACATATAAGATAGTCAGAGGGTTAGATAGGGTGGACAGTGAGAGTCTCTTTCCTCGGATGGTGATGACCAACACGAGGGGACATAGCTTTAAATTGAGGGGTAGTAGATATAGGACAGATGTCAGAGGCAGTTTCTTTACTCAGAGAGTAGTAGGGGTGTGGAACGCCCTGCCTGCAACAGTAAGAGACTCGCCAACTTTAAAGGCATTTAAGTGGTCGCTGGATAGACATACGGATGAAAATGGAATAGTGTAGGTCAGATAGGCTTCAGATGGTTTCACAGGTCGGCGCAACATCGAGGGCCAAAGGGCCCGTACTGCGCTGTAATGTCTTATGTTCTATGTTCTATGCCATGTCCTCAATCTGGCACAGCAGTGGGGCAACGTGCTGGAGGTGGAGGGTAGGAACATATGTCCACCTCCGAGGAGGAGGAGAAGGGGCCAGACCAGCAAGGGCTGAAACACAAGCCCCTGATGATCTGCCCCACAATGCACCATACCCCCGCTTACACCCTCTCCATTCCTCCCCAGTTCCCTCTCAGTGATCCTGGCCAGCTTAGCCTTCACTGTCTAGCCCTGCATCTCGGTGTGTCCCCAGGAGGCATATCAGTGGTGGAGCCAGCCTGCTGCCTAGCACATCCCATGCCCCTGGTGGGCGTCCTCTGGTGGCGCTGGGGCCAGAGGGCTCCAGTGCACTTGCTGGAGGCACATACCCTGCTGTGTTGCCTGTTCCGGGTGATGACTCCGAGACACACCATTTTCAGTGGGGTGGGTCTCAGGGAAGCGGGTAGCCCTCATCACCGTTAATCGGTCCACTTAACGAGCTATTTGCACACAGCGCCCCATCCTTCTGGACTCTGATGTCCAGCACTCGCCGCCCATCTGGGCCCTCCTCCGTCTGCTGTGGACTAACTCCTCCTGCGGGGGAATTGTTAGTCACACGTGTCGTTCATCGTGCGGGTGAGGGATGGGGAAGGGGGGGGGGGGTGAGTTTGGGGGTGGGATTCAACAGGGGGAGTTGTGGAGACAGCCCTAACGGGAGGGGGAAGAGGGAGTATCAGGCAGGGTGGACAGCGTGGGCGGCAGTGCTGAACATGGGTGGGCCAGGGCATGGAACATGCTGGGCGAGGGTGGTGCCAGGGGCATACTCGTGGGGGAGGGTGTTCGGGGGTCCGGTGCCAACTCACCCATGTGGCCCGATGGAGGTCATTGATCGTCTTATGGCACTGTGTGCCGGTCCTCCTGGACATACTCCCTGAGCCGAAGTCCATTGCCACTTCCTCCCAGGCGGCACTGGCTGCCCTGTGGCTGACACTTCGAGACCCTAGGGGGAACAAGGCTTCCCGTCTGGCCTTGACCGTGTCCAGTAACCTGCCTCGGCTGACATCCCTGAATCGTGGGGCCCTTCTTTTTGCTGACATAGCTGCGTGTTGAGTGGGGTTGACTGTGCAGGATCGGTTTAAGTGCTGTTCTCCCTTGTTGGCGGGGGGCTGGCGAGTGCAGCCCCGGCGACTCAGCCGGCGGGACCATGATTTGTGGCATGAATACCGTAAGACCTTGTTAAGTGGACCGATTAACGTTTTATAGCAGTGACGGCCCCGCCGGGCCAAGCGTCGGGAAGCTCACAGCAGCCGTTGCTCGCTACCACATTTAGAAACTGTTTGGTTAAATCGTGTCCTATATGTACAAATCAGAATAACATGTGATTGGAGCCGGACTTGAAGATAGTTGTGTCCTTATGACATTGTTCTTCTTGGTGGTAGAGGGTACAGGGGAAGAGGTGCTCTCAAAATAACCTTGGTGCATACTATATGTACAACATACTTCAACCATCATTATCCATAGCCGCAGACTACAATGTGCATGCAAAAAGTGCATGTTGCCACAGCAACGCAGACTCCCTCAGTGACCTATAATACATCACCACCACACTTCAAAGTGATCCTTTGACTGTAAAGTGCTTTGGGTCATCCTGGGGCATGCGCGGCACCTTATGAATGCCAGTTCTTTCTTATTACTTAAAACTTGCACATGACAGAGAAACATTGAGGGCTCAAGTGGTAGCTGATCACAGCGCATCCAATCTTTGTCTTGCTGTTGTATAGCTATCGAAATCTCTGATAATTTCAATGTGCCACTGCCAAAGTTACAATGAACATACTCTGCAAAGTTTGCAGGCGCCCGAGACCCTGATTTTAGTCTTTCTGCACAGGATGAAGCTAAAGCATAAGAGGTAATAGAACTTCAATTCAGATACACATTCTTCCACAACAGAGAGGCAGCCAGTATGCTTTATTAAAAGTCTGTTTTCGTGCAAGGTAGCTTTAGTAAGACATAGTTTGAGCTCTCATTCATTTTTGCTCAATGGAAGAATGGTGTTGTACTTGCCTTGAACCTCCCAAATACTTGACTGCAGGGCAGCAGTCTTTTTATGATCACTTGATAACCATTCAATTTTCATTTTAAATGGCAGAAAATCAATGCTTTAACAGTAATCGGGTGAAGTGTATCATCTGTTTCTTTTAGCACCCATCTAATCATTGTACTGTTAATTAAAATCCACACACATAAATTTGTTCCATGCTGTTTTATTTCAGCAAATGCATTGCTTACATGTTGTGTGGTATGTGGTGAAATTACTGTTAATAGTTGGAAAATGACTGTATTGGAATAAAGGGTTTTACAGATTACAAGTTGATCCCATGAATCATTGCTTCTGGGTAGCTTGGCAGCACTATTGTGAGGTTTAACTGTCAACCTGGGTTGTCCCATTCAAGGATATTTCTCTGTGTGGGGAAATGATTGAAGTAGAAATATTATGGAGAAATATTATAAGTTTAATTGCTACTGGAGAAGGGTCTTATGGACAGGAATTATTAATCCTATTTCTCCAGCACAGAAACTGCCAGACCTGCTGAGTTTATCCAGCATTTTCTGTTTATATTTCACACTTCCAGCCTCAGTAGTATTTTGCATTTATGTGAGTTTAATATGTGAGTCTGCGCAGAGTATGCACCTTCTCCCCATGTCTGCTTGGGTTACCTACTGGTGCTCTGGTCTCCTCTCACATGTCCCGAAAGACTTGCTGTTAAGTGAATTGGACATTATGAATTCTCCCTCAGTGTACCTGAACAGGCACCGGAGTGTGGCGACTGGGGGATTTTCACAGTAACGTCACTACAGTGTTAATGTAAGCCCACTTGTGACACTAATAAAGATTATTATTATGAATTATTATTATAATAGCTGCTTTACATTGAATTTGTAACACAGAAAGAACATTGGTCCAATTGTCAATATTTATGTTCCACACAAGTCTCCCATTAGCCCATGTTATCTCACCCTGTTCCCATATGGTTTTAATTCTTTCTCCCTCGTGTGCCTATGTGGCTTCCCCTTAAATGCATCTATGCTATTTTCCTCAACCTATGTAAACACAAGAACACACAAAATAGGAGCAGGAGTAGACTTTACAGTCTATCGAGCCTGCTCTGCTATTTAATATGATCATGACTATCTCGGGTTTCAATTCCACTGCACCTCCATGTTTCAGATTCCCGACCAGCTGAAACAATCCCTCAATGTGGCAGGAAGTTTTGCAAATTCCAACCAGTCTCTGGGTGGAGAAGCTTGATGAAGGGAGTTTGCTGATTGCCAAATGCTTGCAAACATTCAGGTTAAAAATAAGCAGGCTTCTCTCTTTTTAAATAGTTTTGGCACTGTGGTGTTTCAAGGATCATGGCTCCTCTTAAAAATGTTATTTTGTATGTCTCTCCAATTTGGCAAACTCTGTGGTTGCCGCTGTACCAAAACGCTAATGAGCTTGACATCTGTTGAACACGATCAAGAAATATCTGATTAAAAAATAGCAGCACTGCTATGTTGGTGGCTCCTCCAAATTCAACCAATTTAAGAGCTGGGGCACTGGCTTTTTGGATAAAGGTGATAGTGAAGGCAGGGGAGGTCTATGTTTTCTGGGGAAGGGGGGAGGGGTGAGGTGGAGTGGCTGAAGCAACATTCCATCTGTTCTAGGCTCGAAGGGCAATCAAAGAGAATTAAAGTCATCTGCTTTCCTCAGTCCCTTTGTCTCCCACTCCTATTTGTTGCCAGGTTCCACTGGCAGGTCCAGTTCAGTGGGCGAGCGGGAGTTAATTTCCTCAATGTGTCATGCGACCCTGACTTTCACATATCAGTGATGCCCCCACACTCCTGTCCTGGGAATATATCCTGAATGTCAAATCTGTGAAGTTAAAATGGTGAAGGTGTTGCTTTGTGTTTTTTTTTTCACAAATAACTCCTGGTTCCATGAGAATTAATTCATCCTGGTTCAAAATGCAGACGGTCATATGCTTTAGACCAGGAGTTCTCAACCTTTTTTAACCCATGGACCCCTTTTCCTCTTAATTTTTTTTTGTGGACCCCCATAGCCATTCCACAGAAAAAAAAGCTTCTTATATGCGTGGTAAACTAATCCTAAAGTCCATCTACCTTACCGTGAGGGTTGGAAACGGATTAGCGGTATTTTTGTACGTTGCCAAACTTATTCTAATATGAAAAGTAATGAAAAAAACTTTTTACTGACTAAATTGAATTAAATTACTCTAAAAATAACCAATTCATATCAAATATACACAGTTTCTAGTGATTACTGTATTAAATCATTCATTAAACTTGTCAAGGAGAAACGTGGCATAAGCGTCAGGTCAACCGTGGGTATTCACCTCAAGGTAAATTAGATAGATTATGATCTCTCTTTGACCTTTGTCAGTGTGAGAGAGAGAGAGAGAGAGAGAGAGAGAAAGGTGAATATTCATCATGAAAACAAACATTTTTTTCTTCTACTTGATTCTCAGTAATAATAATTGTTCTGAAGTAGAATTGCTCTATGGACCACTAAAATATCACCGTGGACCCCCAATTCGGTATTTTTTTTGTGTGGACCCCCAGTAATGTTACATGGACCCCCAGGGTCCATGTGGACCCCGGTTGAGAACCACTGCTTTAGACGGACTATACTGTGAGGTATATGATTTGCCAAACTACAATATGCACTTAATTAGCTTAGTTCCCCCGTTGCCCTCAGGCACACAAGCTAGCTTAAGGCAACCAGAAGAGATCAGTCACTGGCTGGCTAGATGACAAAACTTGTGCATGAATCAAACCTCTGCAGTTTGCAGGATAGGTCTTATGAGGAAAGGTTGAGGGAGCTAGGGCTTTTCTCTTTGGAGCGGAGGAGGATGAGAGGTGACTTAATAGAAGTTTATAAGATGATGAGGGGGATAGATAGAGTGGACGTTCGGAAACTATTTCCTCGGGTGGATGTAGCTGTTACAAGGGGGCATAACTATAAGATTCAGGGTGGGATATATAGGAGGGATGTCCGAGGTAGGTTCTTTACTCAGAGAGTGGTTAGGGTGTGGAATGGACTGCCTGCTGTGATAGTGGAGTCGGATACTTTAGGAACTTTCAAGCGGTTATTGGATAGGCACATGAGCACACCAGAATGACAGGGAGTGGGATAGCTTGATCTTGGTTTCGGACAATGCTTGGCACAACATCGAGGGACGAAGGGCCTGTTATGTGCTGTACTGTTCCATGTTCTAATTGTCCAATTAAGGCCGACAGAAGGTGAAAACTTTGGAAATATTTTTTGCCTGCACACAGTCCAGACTGAGTGAAAAAAATAAAGATCATGGCAACACTACGGATTGGACAACAACATATTCTACATATTATATATACATATATATGTAAAAACACTTCCCTTTCCA
Organism: Scyliorhinus canicula; assembly: GCF_902713615.1. Classification (NCBI taxonomy): domain Eukaryota; kingdom Metazoa; phylum Chordata; class Chondrichthyes; order Carcharhiniformes; family Scyliorhinidae; genus Scyliorhinus; species Scyliorhinus canicula. Next base: position 137,633,126 of record NC_052159.1, on the reverse strand, counting down.
TGAAAACACACATTCTGGCCACCCCCTGGCCACCCCTTGGCCACCCCCCACCAGCCCCCAGCCCTCATGGAAGCCCCCACGGTCCGCGGCACGGATCCCGGCCAAATATGGAGGCGCATGACACAGTCCGCTAAGTGCCATCCAAAATGGTGAATTTGTGGATGTTTTACAATGCCAAAATTGGCGCCGAACCCTCACCGATTCCGACCTGTCAGGGGCTAACAGCGGGGCCAGCTGCAAATCCTGGCTCCCGCACCGAAAATGGCCGGAGAATGGCTGGGTCCGGGGTCGTACATGCACAGAGCGACGGCCTGCAGTGGTCGCGCCGTACAACATGGCGTCGGCTGTGGGCGGACCCGACGCGCCATCCGCGAGCCCGCAGGCTACCCCCTGGACAACCCCCACCGGTCCCCACAGCCTTCACGGAAGCCCCCCCCCCCCACCCCACCTCCCGGCCAGTGGCATGGATCCCGGCCGAGTATAGTGGCATTGGACGTAGCCCACAGCCACCACACCGGATTCCTGACCACTCAGACCACGTGTTTGGGAACTTTGCCCATCGGGGGCAGAGCATCACAGGAGGGCCTTCCGATGACACGCCAATACCATTCAATGGTGTGCGGCGCGCAACGCGAATACGCATTTTCTGTGGGCTGGGGGAGGCGGAGCATGGCTGACCGCCATCAAACTGTTGCCGGCTCCGATTTGGGCATCGGAATGGATTCTCCACCCGATCGCCGATTACGATATGTTTTAAAAACTGAAGTCAGAGTACAAATTAAAAGTACAATCCTCACAAAGAACATTTTGAATGACACATTTATAAATATGCCAAACATGCTGACAAATTCGGATGTTTACCCCATAGATAAGTGCCGGTAAAATTAGACTCCCATCGAAAATGTGCATGGGGATCACGATACAAGATTGATGTCTGTTTAGGGTAAGTAACACAATTAATTTATGCTTCCTGCTTGTTTGAAAGATTTCTGTTTGTAGCCTGTGCTATGTGCATTTCTCATTGGTTGAACACATCAACAGGAATCCCAATACTATGAGTGGCGTGTGTTACTTAAAGATAGCCTGCAACCTTTATAACTGCACGAAGAGGTGAGTCTTTTTCAATGAAAATGAATCTGTGCTCTAATACTTTAAGGAATTTGAGAGAGAAAACATTAAAGAGTTCTAATGGAGATCTTAGTGCGAGTTATGGAGAGAAGAAGCACTATGTATCTATAGAAGGACAGAACGCCATCCAGACCCCTGCTCTGAAGACACTAGGAAGAAAGAATGAAAGTATTCAACACCAAGATATTTTGCCAATAACATGGATAAAGTGCAACAAGCAATTGAATGATCTAACATAAGTTGTCAAGGTAAGCAAGTTCATCTTCAAACTGTATACCCTATCAACTGCGTGACTGGTATCATTGACTGCTAAATTTACAAGTCCTGAATTACCCAACTACCAACAATCTCAACCAAACAATATTCAACACAGCAATTCATCTGTACCTCACACTAATACACTGAACATCCTTGCAAGCCTTACACTCATGACTCACAAGTGCACATAAACTGATAACATTTCAAGCATAAAAATCGTAGCAATCAAGTATATTGCAGGATATTCGCTGGCACGTTGTCCTCTTTATGCAGGAGAAGTTGGAGCATGCTAGCTTGAACGTTCTGCTCTTCCTCACCACAACTCAACCCTTGTCCCTTTTCCATTTCAGGGACCCCAAAATTCATGGTTATCATTGTAAGCCTCCTGTGCACATAAGCATGGGTTCAGGGCTGAAGTCACATGTCATGATTTGATCAGCTTATTGTCCAGTAACCAACCTTTTACTTTCAGTGATGGGCTATATACTGGCTGCACTAAGGGCTGCCCAAAAATGAAAGAAAAATGAAAGGTGATGTCAGGGAAGGCAGTACAATGCTCCTCCTGCAGAATGTTTGAGGTGAGGGACGCCGTCAGTGTCCCTGCTGATTTCATCTGTGGGAAGTGCACCCAACTCCAGCTCCTCAAAAACCGTGTTAGGGACCTGGAGCTTGAGCTGGATGAACTTCGGATCATTCGGGAGGCAGAGGGGGTCATAGATAGGAGCTTCAGGGAAGTAGTTACATCAAAGACTGGAGATAGATGGGTAACTGTAAGAGGGACTGGGAAGAAGCAGTCAGTGCAGGGACCCCCTGCGGTCGTTCCCTTGAGTAACAAGTATACCGTTTTGGATACTTGTGGGGGGACGACTTACCAGGGGTAAGCTATGGGGTACGGGCCTCTGGCACGGAGTCTGTCCCTGTTGCTCAGTAGGGAAGGGGGCAAAGGAGTAGAACATTAGTAATTGGGGACTCAATAGTCAGGGGCACAGATAGGAGATTTTGTGGGAGCGAGAGAGACTCATGTTTGGTATGTTGCCTCCCAGGTGCAAGGGTAAGTGATGTCTCGGATCGTGTTTTCCGGGTCCTTAAGGGGGAGGGGGAGCAGCCCCAAGTCATAGTCCACATTGGCACTAACGACATAGGTAGGAAAGGGGACAAGGATGTCAGGCAGGCCTTTAGAGAGCTAGGATGGAAGCTCAGAGCGAGAACAAACAGAGTTGTTATCTCTGGGTTGTTGCCCGTGCCACGTGATAGTGAGACGAGGAAAAGGGAGAGAGAGCAATTAAACACGTGGCTACAGGGATGGTGCAGGCGGGAGGGATTCAGATTTCTGGATAACTGGGGCTCTTTCTGGGGAAGGTGGGACCTCTATAGACAGGATGGTCTACATCTGAACCTGAGGGGCACCAATATCCTGGGGGGGAGATTTGTTAGTGCTCTTTGGGGGGGTTTAAACTAATTCAGCAGGGGCATGGGAACCTGGATTGTAGTTTTGGGGTACGGGAGATTGAGAGTATAGAGGTCAGGAGCACAGATTTGACTTCGCAGGAGGATGCCAGTGTTCAGGTAGGTGGTTTGAAGTGTGTCTACTTCAATGCCAGGAGTATACGAAATAAGGTAGGGGAACTGGCAGCATGGGTGGGTACCTGGGACTTCGACGTTGTGGCCATTTCAGAGACATGGATAGAGCAGGGACAGGAATGGTTGTTGCAGGTTCCGGGGTTTAGGTGTTTTCGTAAGCTCAGAGAAGGGGGCAAAAGAGGGGGAGGTGTGGCGCTGCTAGTGAAGGACAGTATTACGGTGGCGGAAAGGATGCTAGATGGGGACTCTTCTTCTGAGGTAGTATGGGCTGAGGTTAGAAACAGGAAAGGAGGTCACCCTGTTGGGAGTTTTCTATAGGCCACCTAATAGTTCTAGGGATGTAGAGGAAAGGATGGCGAAGATGATTCTGGAAAAGAGCGAAAGTAACAGGGTAGTTGTTATGGGAGACTTTAACTTTCCAAATATTGACTGGAAAAGATATAGTTCGAGTACATTAGATGGGTCGTTCTTTGTACAATGTGTGCAGGAGGGTTTCCTGACACAATATGTTGACAGGCCAACAAGAGGCGAGGCCACATTGGATTTGGTTTTGGGTACTGAACCAGGCCAGGTGTTAGATCTGGAGGTAGGTGAGCACTTTGGAAACAGTGACCACAATTCAGTGACCTTTACGTTCGTGATGGAAAGGGATAAGTATACTCCGCAGGGCAAGAGTTATAGCTGGGGGAAGGGCAATTATGATGCCATTAGACATGACTTAGGATGTGTTGGTTGGAGAAGTAGGCTGCAAGGGTTGGGCACACTGGATATGTGGAGCTTGTTCAAGGAACAGCTATTGCATGTTCTTGATAAGTACGTACCAGTCAGGCAGGGAGGAAGGGGTCGAGCGAGGGAACCGTGGTTTACCAAAGAAGTGGAATCTCTTGTTAAGAGGAAGAAGGAGGCCTATGTGAAGATGAGGCATGAAGTTTCAGTTGGGGCGCTTGATAGTTACAAGGAAGCGAGGAAGGATCTAAAGAGAGAGCTGAGACGAGCAAGGAGGGGACATGAGAAGTCTTTGGCAGGTAGGATCAAGGAAAACCCAAAAGCTTTCTATAGGTATGTCAGGAATAAAAGAATGACTAGGGTAAGAGTAGGGCCAGTCAAGGACAGTGGTGGGAAGTTGTGTGTGGAGGCTGAGGAGATAAGCGAGATACTAAATGAATACTTTTCGTCAGTATTCACTCAAGAAAAAAATAATATTGTGGAGGAGAATGCTGAGACCCAGGCTATTAGAATAGATGGCATTGAAGTGCGTAGGGAAGAAGTGTTGGCAATTCTGGACAAGGTGAAAATAGATAAGTCCCCGGGGCCGGATAGGATTTATCCTAGGATTCTCTGGGAAGCCAGGGAAGAGATTGCTGAGCCTTTGGCTTTGATTTTTAGGTCATCATTGGCTACAGGAATAGTGCCAGAGGACTGGAGGATAGCAAATGTGGTCCCTTTGTTCAAGAAGGGGAGTAGAGATAACCCCGGTAACTATAGGCCGGTGAGCCTAACGTCTGTGGTGGGTAAAGTCTTGGAGAGGATTATAAAAGATACGATTTATAATCATCTAGATAGGAATAATATGATTAGGGACAGTCAGCATGGTTTTGTGAAGGGTAGGTCATGCCTCACAAACCTTATCGAGTTCTTTGGGAAGGTGACTGAACAGGTAGACGAGGGTAGAGCAGTTGATGTGGTGTATATGGATTTCAGTAAAGCATTTGATAAGGTTCCCCACGGTCGGCTATTGCAGAAAATACGGAGGCTGGGGATTGAGGGTGATTTAGAGATGTGGATCAGAAATTGGCTAGTTGAAAGAAGACAGAGAGTGGTAGCTGATGGGAAATAGAACATAGAACATAGAACAGTACAGCACAGAACAGGCCCTTCGGCCCTCAATGTTGTGCCGAGCAATGATCACCCTACTCAAACCCACGTATCCGCCCTATACCCGTAACCCAACAACCCCCCCCTTAACCTTACTTTTATTTGGACACTACGGGCAATTTAGCATGGCCAATCCACCTAACCCGCACATCTTTGGACTGTGGGAGGAAACGGAGCACCCGGAGGAAACCCACGCACACAGAGGGAGGACGTGCAGACTCCACACAGACAGTGACCCAGCCGGGAATCGAACCTGGGACCCTGGAGCTTTGAAGCATTTATGCTAACCACCATGCTACCCTGCTGCCCTATGTTCAGAATGGAGTTCAGTTACGAGTGGCGTACCACAAGGATCTGTTCTGGGGCCGTTGCTGTTTGTCATTTTTATAAATGACCTAGAGGAGGGCACAGAAGGATGGGTGAGTAAATTTGCAGACGACACTAAAGTCAGTGGAGTTGTAGACAGTGCGGAAGGATGTTGCAGGTTACAGAGGGACATAGATAAGCTGCAGAGCTGGGCTGAGAGGTGGCAAATGGAGTTTAATGTGGAGAAGTGTGAGGTGATTCACTTTTGAAAGAATAACAGGAATGCGGAATATTTGGCTAATGGTAAAATTCTTGGTAGTGTGGATGAGCAGAGGGATCTCGGTGTCCATGTACATAGATCCCTGAAAGTTGCCACCCAGGTTGATAGGGTTGTGAAGAAGGCCTATGGTGTGTTGGCCTTTATTGGTAGAGGGATTGAGTTCCGGAGCCATGAGGTCATGTTGCAGTTGTACAAAACTCTAGTACGGCCGCATTTGGAGTATTGCGTACAGTTCTGGTCGCCTCATTATAGGAAGGACGTGGAAGCTTTGGAACGGGTGCAGAGGAGATTTACCAGGATGTTGCCTGGTATGGAGGGAAAATCTTATGAGGAAAGGCTGATGGACTTGAGGTTGTTTTCGTTAGAGAGAAGAAGGTTAAGAGGTGACTTAATAGAGGCATACAAAATGATCAGAGGGTTAGATAGGGTGGACAGCGAGAGCCTTCTCCCGCGGATGGAGGTGGCTAGCACGAGGGGACATAGCCTTAAATTGAGGGGTAATAGATATAGGACAGAGGTCAGAGGTGGGTTTTTTACGCAAAGAGTGGTGAGGCCGTGGAATGCCCTACCTGCAACAGTAGTGAACTCGCCAACATTGAGGGCATTTAAAAGTTTATTGGATAAGCATATGGATAATAAGGGCATAGTGTAGGTTAGCTGGCCTTTAGTTTTTTTTTCCATGTCGGTGCAACATCGAGGGCCGAAGGGCCTGTACTGCGCTGTATCGTTCTATGTTCTATGTTCTGTGTTCTATGAATGTTGTTGGAATAGAAACATCGAAAATAGGAGCAGGAGAAGATAATTTAGTCCCATTAATTATGATCATGGCTGATCATCCAACTCAGTAGCCTAATCCTGCTTTCCCCCTGTATCTTTTGATCCTCTTCACCCCAAATGCTATATCTAACTGCTTTTTGTGGTGAAGAAATTTCTCCTCATCTCTGTCCTAAACCGTATCCTCAGATTGTGCCCCCTGGTTCTGGACACCCTCAACATCGGCAATATCCTTCTTGCATTTACCTTGCCTTGTCCAGTTAGAATTTTATAGGTTTCTATGAGATCCCCCCTCATTCTTCTGAACTCCAGAAAATACAATCCTAACTGACACAATCTCTCCTCATCCATCCTGCCATCACAAGAAGTCCAGTAAATCTTCTCTGCACTCCCTCTTAAGCTGGAGCACCCTTCCTTAGATAAGGAGACCAAAACTGCACACAATATTCCAGGTGTGGCCTCACCAAGGCCGTGTACAATTCCAACAAGAAATCCCTGTCCCTGCACTCAAATCGTCTTGCGATGAAGACCAGCATACCATTTGCCTTCTTTACTGCCTGCTGCACCTGCATGCTTAACTTCAGTAACTGGTGTACAAGAACACCCAGGTCTTATTTCACAATCCCCTCTCCTAATATATGGCCGCTCAGATATAATCAGTCTTCTCATTTTTGCCACTTAAGTAGATAACCTCACATTCATCCAATTGAAAATGAAGATGAAAATCGCTAATTGTCACGAGTAGGCTTCAATGAAGTTACTGTGAAAAGCCCCTAGTCGCCACATTCCAGCTCCTGTTCGGGGAGGCTGGTACAGGAATTGAACCGTGCTGCTGGCCTGCCTTAGTCTGCTTTAAAAGCCAGTGATTTAGCCCAGTGTGCGAAACCAGCCCCCAATGTCTCAATAACACTGGATGATCTCTGCATCCTTCTCACAGCTCACCCTCCCACCCAGCTTTGTGTCATCCGCAAATATGGAGATATTACATTTAGTTTCCTCATCCAAATCATTAATAAATATTGTGAATAGCTGGGGTCCCAGCACCGATCCTTGCGGTATCCCACTAGCTACTGCCTGCCAGTTGGAAAATACCCGTTTATTCCGACTCTTTGTTTCCTGTCTGCAAACTATTTTTTTTATCCATCTAAGTACACTATTTCTAATCCCATGAGTTTTAATTTTACATACTAATCTCTTATGTTGGACTTTATCGAAAGCCTTCTTAAAGTCCAACTAAACCACATCCACTGGCTCCCCCTCTTTAACTCTACTAGTTGCATCCTCAAATAATTCCAGTAGCTTTGTCAAACATAATTTCTTTTTCATAAATCCCTGTTGACTCTGTTTGATCCTGCCACTATTTTTCAGGTGCTCTGCTGCAAAATCTTTGATAATGAATTCTTGAATTTTCTCCACTACCGACGTCAGGCTTACTGGTCTTTAATTCCCTGTTTTCCTTCTTGAAATAGTGGGATTACATTAGCTACCCTCCAATTCAGAACTATTCCAGAGCCTATAGAAAGTTTGGAAGATGAACCGGTGCATTCACTATTTCTCAGGAGCACTCACCAGCATGATGTGTTGCCAATGGTTGCACACATACCAGTTGCTCATTGAAGAAATTAAATCACTTTCAATTCATGAAAATGGCTGAAGTGAGGTGAGGAATATACCTGCAGTCAATGGCATCCTACCTGCAAAGATCCATCATGAGTGTCTGCTTACCTCTGGCAAGAGGGAATCAGAATAGATGGTTTCTTGGTATATCGAGAGCTTCAACCTCCCTTTATGCAGTGGTGCTCTGCAAACATCAAGGGAGCGATTCTCCGCTCCCACACGGCATCGGGAAGGCCGTCGTGAACTCGGCCGAGTTTCACGACGGCGTCGGAGGCCACTCCTTGCGCCCTATTCACCCCCCCCCTCTCCCCAAGGGGCTAGGAGCGGCGTTGTGAGAAACTCAGCCGCCGGGCCTTGACGCTTGCATCAAAGTGGCACGCCGAGAATGACGTGACGGTGCGCCTAAGTGCGGTCAGCCGCGCATGCACGGTTGCCGTCTTCCCCTCCGCTGCCCCGCATATGTGGCGGCTTGATCTTGCGGGGCAGCGGAGGGGAAAGAGTGCGTCTCTTGGAGACGCCGGCCGACGATCGGTTGGCACCGATTGCGGGCCAGTCCCCTCCCGAGCACAGCCGTGGTGCTCAATCCCCTCTCCGCCCCCCACAGGCCCCAAACTTACCTTTTGCGCTATGTTCACGCCGCCAGCGACCAGGTGTGGTTGCTGCCGGTGTGAACAGGTCGGGATCGTCAGGCCGCTCGGCCCATCTGGGCCGGAGAATCGCTGGTCGCCGTGAAAAACGGCGAGCGCCGATTCCGCGACACACCATTTTGGGGGGGAGGTGGGAGAATCGAGGGGGGGTGCCAGGGCGGCTTGTCGTGATTCCTGCGATTCTCCCACACGGCGTGGGGAGCGGAGAATCGCGCCCCAAGTACTTTCTTATATATCTAACAATAGCTTCGAAGGAGTCTACCTCATTAAATTTGAGAAACACAATCGTGTTAATAGCCACTGCTCAATGCTGTCCTTACCCTGCTTCGAGTTGCAGCTTTAGTTGCAGCAATTGGTGGATTTCCAGTTATAATCTTTTTTAGTGAAATACAGACACCTCAAGCATTTGTTGTCTCTGAGGTTGCGGGCGGTCAGTTGCTCCCTGAAGACCACAAACTCCTGATGAGAGCTCATTCATCCTCCTCGTGGCTTGTCATGCTCTGCGTGTCCTCAGTACATTCACCTCATGCTCAGTTTCGAAAGGAAGGCCTCCCAGGCCATTCATGTCTGTAAATCACTCACAGCGAAAATATTAAATCAACATGAACAGCAGGCGACACGGTGGCACAGTGGTTAGCACTGCTGCCTCTCATCTCCAGGGACCCGGGTTCAATTCCGGCCTCGGATGACTGTCTGCGTGGAGTTTGCACTTTCTCCCAGTGTCTGCGTGGGTTTCCTCCGGGCGCTCCAATTTACTCCCACAATCCAAACATGTGCAGATTGGATGGATTGGCCATGCTGAATGTTAGGTGAGGATAGGATGGAGGTGTTGGCTTAAGTAGGGTGCTCTTTCCAAAGGCTGGGTGCAGACTAGATGGGCTGAATGGCCTCCTTCTGCACTGTTGATTCTATGATACTTATGATAATATCACCAGCCAGATCACTCTGTCAGAGGGAATAACCCAGCAGTTAACCTGTAAGTAAGTTTAAATCGCGCTGATGGGGGATCCTTCATTCTTTATAACATACTGTTACATTGTGCGCGATTAAGACAGGGAGTTCACAGGAATGTGCAGTTTATAAATGACAGCGTTGACATCAAGTCAGTGCTGGACACTGATTTGCATTCTCACCTACATGCTATGCATGCTATGCACCTAGTAGTCAATAGGTATACGCATGTAACCCCATTTCCCAAGGTGGCATGTAACCAACCCCCTTTACCTATCGGGAACATGGGCACACATCTTGGATGCCATTTCCATACATTAAGTGGCCAAGAAAATGGTTGCTCTGCAGCCCAATTTTACACTCAGTGATTTTAAGAGACCAGGAGGATCCAGAATTCGATTTTAATTTCACGCTAAATTAGATACTATCAATGACATGTAACAATTGACCTCGCACAGCTCACATAGGTCAGCTGGGAGCACATTAAACTGAAGATCTAAAGGTCCCTGGTCCAGCTCTGTGTTTCGGCATGCAGCCAGACACAGATTCCCTTCCTTATCTCCTAATGCTCATTAAGTTTTCTCTGAGCAGATGATTTGAGGAAAAACATTTTCATCTGGAGGGGTGGTGGGGTTTGGAACTCACTACCTGAAAGGGTGGTAGAGGCAGGAACCCTGACTACATTTAAGAAGCACTCAAGAAGAGCCCGTGAAGCACCTCAGCATCCAAGGCAAGTGCTGGAAAATGGGATTAGGTGCTTGATGGTTGTCACAGATACAATGGGCCGAAGGTCCTCTTTTTGTGCTGTAAAATTCTATAAGTTGTCTTGGAAAAACTAGTCAGGTTTCCTATTCCTAGATTTCTTGATCCCATGTAACTCTGATAGGAATGCACACGCAAGATGGTTTTTAAGGGCAGGATCAAATTCACTGAAGTGAGCCCCATCCCCTTCTCCTTGAAGCAAGGAGTCAGGGACACAAACTGTCGAGACTTAGAAATCCAAAATAGCTGCTTGGACACCACTCAGGAACGATACCCCGGTAAGCTATTGTTTATTAATTTGGTCACCACTTCCAAAAGATTAACCTTGCTGTTCCTTTATTGTGAAGATTAGAGTATGCCATCAACTAAAACATCTGTTGAATTTAGACCCAAATGCTTTCTTTAAGCCGAGGCAAGCAACAATATTTTCCACACCGTATAATGCAAACTTTGATCTATCTTACCTTTCCTTTTATTTGTCCTTTTCCTCCCTTGAAGTTGCGGCATATGTCCACATTTTAAATATGTTTGAAGAGAAAGAGAAAGGCTCCTTTTGCTGAAGAAATTGAAGGAGTATTTATTTTGTCTTCAAGATGAGTGGCTCTCTAATCAAATTGCATTGTTTCAGTTTTGCTCGTGGGATCTTGAAAAATGAAAAACGAAAATGAAAATCGCTTATTGTCACAAGTAGGCTTCAAATGAAGCTACTGTGAAAAGCCTCCAGTCGCCACATTCCGATGCCTGTTCGGGAAGGCCGGTACGGGAATAGAACCCGCGCTGCTGGCCTTGTTCTGCTTTCCAAGCCAGCTATTTAGCCCACAGTGCTGACCAGCTCCTTGCGCCATTGTTGACTTTTGAGTGATTATTTCATTTTGGGAGGCGCTTGGAGTCAAGTCTCAATTTCCGACCAGAGAATTGTACTTTCCCCTCCAGGTCTCAGATCAAGTGTCAGACGTAGGAACGCTAGCTATTGCTTTTTCCATTTCCTTTAGAGGACGGCTGCAGCATTCCACCACCATCGCCGGTGAGTTGTGCGAATTGACCCAGCTTTAAAATCTGAGCAGCATGCCAGATGGCACCAATTGGGAGGAAGTCCTTTCAGCTCCAGATTTAGATGATGAACAACTACATAAACTCTGTTCTTCTTTTGTTTCATCTGCTCTCCTCAGTAACATTACTGCCTTATAATCACTCACTGCTATCGATTATTTCCCACAAAATGTTGACAGTGGGTACTTTGTGCGAATTTAGATGGCTGCATTATGTTGTATTGACATAGCCTTTTAAAGGTCCCTTGTGATCAGCTGCGGTATTGCAACACAGAGCCGATTTAAATATTTATGCGTTGAGTTGCCTCAGCACTGCTTTGCAGGCTTATTTGGACCGTTTTGTGCAGGATTTGATTACTTAAATCGATCATTCCAATTTATAACACGTCTACATGTATTTAGCCTCTTCCAAAAGATCGCTCGCTCATGTTATTCGGTGCTGGCCTGCACAACTTAATCCTTAAGGACAATCACCCGCCTGAATAGTGTGTGGAAATTAAGAAATGAGGCACTGCTCAAGGAAGGTGCGAAAGAAACATTTTGTTCGGTATCCACAAGAGTGATTTATTTCCAATCTTCTTTGTGGAATGATTGCCATCTGCCAGAAGGCAGGGTTCTGCCAACTTCATTCTGCGGGTGTCCCCAGGAAAGGTGTTAGAAACACAACTCCTCCACAGAAAGATGCAATAGTTAGTTCAATGTGTTTCAATTCTAGAATTGGCACCTTTCCTAGAAAATTTACACTAATGAAGTTAACCCACTGGAACATTATTTGCTCAGAGCAGCGAGATTATTTACAAAGTCCACAAAAGATCAGCCATGATCTCATTGAATGGTGGAGCAGGCCCAAGGGGCCAGATGGCCTACTCCTGCTCCTAGTTCTTATGTTCTTAAATGTGTGTAAATACACATAGAACCACACAATGCAACTTTATTTACCTACCTTAATGTCGCAAGACTATACCTTTGTTACCGCTTTCATCTTTTATTGCTAAAAGTTTTACAGTTAGGTCTACACGTGTCTGATAAAAATTAAGAAACTTTGCTCATTTTTGTTTCCTTTCTTTAATTATAATTTTAAAAAACAGGTTCCCTCACAGGAAAAGATCCATTTTTATCAAAAGCAGTAGCCCCAGAATGTAGATACAATCCTATAGTGCAGAACGAGGCCATTCGGCCCATCCAGTCTGCACCAACTCTTCGAAAGAGCATCCCGTCTAGGCCCAATCCCCACTCTAGCCCTGTATCTGCACCCAACCTTTGGACCCTGCTGGTCGTTCTTGGGTGAGCTTGCTTAACACTCAATTTGGCTCTGTTTCTTTACTTAGCTCTGGAGTCGCCAGGTGTCGTTAAGACACCGCCACAAGCTTCAAGGTGAAGTTCAAAGTAATAAAACCATACACCAATTAGTAAGTCCAAACAACTGAGTTTATTATAATACAATTATAATAACTACCCATGCACACGCTAAAAGGATTAAACTTATTCCTACCGCTAAATAAACTAATACTTATCTCGAAGGAACTGCTGGGCCAGGGAACAAGGCCTCTTGCTCTGCTCTGGTCTGCAGACTTCAGGTTGGTATAAGTTAAAAGGGGTCAGGAGTGCCTATCTCTGGTAGCGATCGTTGTGAGGCACTTACTTGTTGGCGGCTGCTGTCCGAACCCTCTCCTCTCTCTCGTTCAAGATCTTCTTGGCAAGATGTGGACATCGATGAAAAACAAAATCGGCTCACCCATTGCACGCTATTGTATGCGACCATTTTCACCCATTGTTTCTCCAGTCAGGTGCAGAGTGAGAAGCCAAATCATTCAACTGAAAGGTTAGTTACCTGTCGTGCGAGTGTTTGATTTACAATTATTTTTCCATTTAATACAGGCATTAGCCATTTATTACCCACAGTTATTTTTTCAAATAAGTTGTATGTTGAATCAAATAATCTCTCTGAAGATGTAAATAGGCCAGGGGGACGCCGTGGATGGTTAACAGCCAACCATCACAGAAAGATTAATATTGTAGGCCTCTGTGGTTGGCTCAATTTACATTTCAATTTAGCACAGCAGAAAGGATTATTATTTACTGCTTCTAAGAAGGAATAGTTAAGCCTGCAACTACTAAACGTTTACAATCTGTCATAATTTCTGTCCACTTTCCCCTTTGCTGATCAGCACATCTGTTCCTCAGTTGTACCCAAATCACACTCTGATAAAATGTTTATCCCACTGCCTTCTGGAGTTGACAAGAACACGTGGGAGAATGGGATATAACAAGTCGATGAAATAAAGCGACAGAAGAGGCCTCGCAGCTTGCCAAAGACACAGATGTTGGAGGGGGAAAGTTGAAATCTGCATCATTGGTGAGAGGGTCAGACTTTTTCTAGGGTGAATCAGGCAGGGTGTACACCAGGTTTAATAATAATCTTTATCGTCTCAAGTAGGCTTACATTAACACTGCAATGAAGTTACTGTGAAAAGCCCCTAGTCGCCACATTCTGGCACCTGTTCGGCTTCACAGGAAGAATTCAGAATATCCAATTCACCTAAAAGCACGTCTTTTGGGACTTGTGGGGGAAAACCGGAGGACTCGGAGGAAACCAACGCAGGCACAGGGAGAACATGCAGACTTCGCACAGACAGTGACCCAAGCTGGGAATCAAACACGGATACCTGGTGCTGTGAAGCAACAGTACTAACCACTGTGCTACCGTGACGCCCAATCCGCTGATACCTTCCAAACCGTTGAGTAGCAAAAAACACCCTCACTGAACCTGAGAAAAATATTGTGTAAACAATATAACAGTGGTGGCAGAATAAAGTAGGAGAGAATACCATCACGCATTTTTCTTCCACTAATTTCAGAAAAGTTGAACAGTAACAAACAGCAGGGGTTCATAATTTGAACAAGGACTGTGAAGGACATGAAGAGATGGAATTAGCCTGTTTGACTGCAATGGAAAAAGAAAGAGAACATGAACAAAAGGCAGACAATCAAGGTTTGTGAGATTTTAAAGGGATAATATGAAGACCAGCAGGAGGGCTGCAGATTTGTGACTGGGGAATACGTTAAAAATACACTTACATATATTCAAACACGAGGTAGGAAGAAAAAAAGTGACAGGTCAGACGGAACCCTGAGATAGGCTTCTAAATAGGTTTTCCACCCTGTTGTTTAAAAATAAATATAAAAATTTGTCAGAGATCTCTGGTCTTCTTTGAATTAATTAAATTTGATAATTTGTGTCAACATGAGAGAACAGATGAGTTTAACATATTATCTGAATGTTAGAGGGCAAGATTCAGCGACCGCATTGCGCCTGGCGCGGATTGGGGTGCGCCGAGTGAACAACGGGTGAGGGCAAAATCAAGATTCGCAGCGAGCGTTTTCCACTTTGCGATTCGCTCGGCCCACTCCCGATGATGAGTTCCGGATCTCGCACAACAATGCTGAGAATGTCATGAAGGCTAATTTGCAGCCACTTTAATCTCATTTACGAGATTGAAGTTGAATTTGGGGGAATTACCCGACTTGCCAGCGGGAAGTTACTTGTGATCTCGGGGGGTGGGGAAGGGGTGTTGCTCGTTCTGGGTGAGTGTGCTTTACACTCAATTAGCTCTGTTTTATTCCTTAGCTCTAGAGTCGCCAGGTATCCTTATGATACCGCCACAAGATTCAAGTTCAAGTTCAGATCAATGACTCAATACACCAGTTAGTAAGTTCAAACAAGACACGTTTATTGTTACACAGTTACTTACTACTCATGCAAATAACACTAAAAGACTAGGCTATTCCGACCACTAACAGGCCAATACTTATCTGGAATAAGGGAACCGCTGGATCAGGAAACAATGGCCTCTTGCTTTGTCCTGGATCCGCAGGCTTCCAGTTGGTGTGGACTAAAGGGGTCAGAAGTGTCTACTCTCATAGCGTGCGTTGTATGACACTTACTTTTAGGTGTAGCAATTGGCCTGGCCTCTCCTTCTCACGTTCACAGTCCTAGAGAGCTGCTGCAAAGGTGTTCTGCTGGGAGGGCCGGCTAAGAGAGCAGAGTGCTGGCTGAGAGAGGCTGGCTAAGAGAGGCTGGCTAAGAGAGCGATCTGGGGTCGGGGTCTCTGTCTTATACTGTTTTGGGTTTCGCGCCCATCTGGGCGGACCCTCTATAAACATGCAATCGATTGGGTCTCTTCCCAATCGATTGATTTGAATTTCCCCAATACGGGACTGTTCCTCGATCACTGGACTGTTCTTTCCCACCTTATTCGTGTCCTTTTGTTTCAGACTCCACTGGCGCCGGGATGGCTGACCTTCTATAGAATGTTTCAATCTCCTCTAATTGTTGTGTCCATTGTGCCTGGGAATCACCGGGAATCGCTCACTTAATATGCGCAGCTTGTTAGTTACAATGCTGTCTGGTTTCTTTAGCAGCCAGAATACACAGGGGATTCTGCAAACTGCTTGTCTCTTTGCAACTGTCCATTTTTCCCTGTAACCTTTGCCTTCTTCCATTTTGTTTGAGGAAGTGGCCAACCCAGGAGTCTACAGGGGGAAGGGGGTGGTGGTGGGCAGATCCTTCAAGGGGAATTGGGGTTGGATAGGGGTTGGAGGGGTCCTGGCTGGGTGCCGTCCCTGTACTGGCGGGGTGGGGTGAGAGGTGATGAGGGGCTTTTCATCTGTGAGGCAACTAAGCCATCTTCAAATATTGTAGAGACCCATAACAGGGGCAACAACAGCTGCAGCCTATCTGGCCTATCAGACTCTTCCAGGACAAAGCCCTGCTGCAGCTTCTCTCCTGAACGTCAATTTCACCCCCTTTGACTGTGAGCAGCCTCTAGCTTCACAGCTGAAGGTTATTTCAAATGAGGAATATCGCCTTATTAGTCATGAGAGCACTTCACATTCCTGAACTCACAAGTGCCTCCTCGAAAGCACAGGTGCCATGTCTCAGAGGCTGGTGAGTGCACTGCATGTACAGCAAACTTTGTTGCCTGAGGAAGGGGCCTAAAGGGAAGGGCAGCGACCACCCGAGGTCTACAGGTGTCCTTGGTCCTTCCAAGAGCTGATGGACAGCACAGGCATTAGAAGACTTTATCTCAACAGTCATACAGTGTGGCACTTGTGCCACATCCTCACGGGTATCGCATTCCCTGGAGGAGGTCACCCACTTCCAGTGGTCTTTAAGGTCACTGCAACCATTTTTAAAATGTTCTTTTCCAATTAAGGGACAATTTTGTGTGGCAAATCCACCTTGGGTTGGGGGGGGGGGGGGGGGGGGGGGGGGGGGGAGAGACCCACGCAAACACGGGGAGAATGTGAAAACTCACATGGACAATGACCCAGGGCCGGGATCGAACCCAGGTTTTCGGTGCCATGAGGCAGCAGCGCTAACCACTGCACCCCCGTGCCATCGGGCCTCACTACCAGTTTTGACTTTCGTTTTGGCATAGCCGTGCACAATGTTGAGCATTGTGAATACTTCACTCTTTTCTGTGATGAGGTCAGCACTTTCACAGTCGAATGCTTCCAGGGACACAATGGTTTGATCTACCTTCAGCTAATTCACTTTGTTTATATGCTGAGCTGTGGAGAGGTAGCTGACAGCAGCGTGCCTTGTTGATGTGGCTTTGATCTACAAAACCTGGCAAAGTGATTCCGCTTACCACAGCTATTGCAGCGCTTGTTAAATGTAAAGTTTCTGTTTCGTTTTTGTGGACGCTGGCCATTGCAGTTTGAACAAGGTATATTTTGCACTGAAAAGACAATTGCTTCTCTTAATTCTTTTGTCTTCCTCTCAGACTGTACATTCAACATGCTCTTATTAATCGCTGATTCCAACATTACGTTTTTTTTTTGCACAGTAACTTCTTACGCACATTGTCGCTGTGTATTTCACACACCACATGGTCTCTTCCAGGTTTATCAGTGAGAGCATTGAATTTGAACTTTTTTGCCAGAACTTTCAATACTGAGACGTACAACTATCAATTCATCGGGTTTCTGACTAGCAATGTTGAAAGCATTTCGATCCATGATTGCATTTCGACAGGCGCGCAAATTTGTTCAAAGTTCTTTCATAATACCTCAGGGTCCTCTTTGTCTTTGGCCATTTGGAATGGCCTAGTAGGCCATTCAGACCATCTAGTCTTTTTCACCATTCAATGAGATCATGACTGAACTGATATGATAATCCTCAGCTCCACTTTACTGCCTTATCCCCATAACCCTTGATTTTCTTACTGATTAAAAATCTCAGTCTCAGCCTTGAACATATGTAATGACCCAATCCGTACAGCTCTCTGTGGTAAAGAATTCCACAGATTCACTACTATCGGGGAGAGGAAATTCCTCCTCACCACTGTATTAAATGGGCAACCCCTTACCCTGCGATCACACCCTCTCGTCGTAAAGTCTTCCACGAGGTGAAACGACCTCGAAGCATCAACCCTGTCAAGCCCCCTGAGAATCCTATATACCTCAAAAGGGTAACCTTTCATTCTTCTAAACTCCAATATGCACAGGGTCAACTTACTCAACCTCCCCTCATAAGAAAATCCATCAATACATGGGAGCAACCTAGTGCACCTTCTCTGGACCGCCTCCGTTGCCAGTATATCTTTCCTTATATAGGGGACCAAAATGTCACAGTCTTCCAGGTGTGGTTTAACTTGTGCCATGTATAGTTTTAGCAAGACTTTCCTATTTTATACTCATTTCCCTTTGAAATGAAGGCCATTATTCCATTTGCCTTTCCTATTACTGCTGAACTTGCATGCTCGCCTGTTTTGATTTATGCACGAGGATCCCCAAAATCCTTCTGTGCTACAACTTTCTGCTGTCTTTCTCCATTTTGTTTTCCTTATTGTTTCTCAGGATGTGGGCATCACTGCCAAGAGTGTTGTCCATCCCGAATTGCCCTTTGAACTGGATGGTTTGCCAGACCATTTCAGAAGGTCGTTCAGTGTCAACCACATTGCTGCAGGTCTGGAGTCACATGTCGGCCACCCAGATTAGGAGGGCAGATGTCCTTCCCTAAAGGACATTAGTGAACCAAATGGGTTTTTACAACAGTTAATTACGGTTTCATGGGAACCATTACTGAAACCTGCTTTATAATCCAGATTCATTATTAATTGAATTAAAATTCCACCAGCTGCTGTGGTGAGCATCTGGGAATGAGGACGCAGGTGATCGCTTCAATAGTTCATAACAGAGGCCCTTGACTGCTCTTACATGCCTTGCTTGTATCCATGCAAGAGTGATGTCAGGAGCCCTCCCCCACGTAGCATATCACTTGGGTAGATAACTTGGGAACACGAAATTGAATGCATAACATATCAGTGATTCACTAAAAGATAGTTGAAAAATGTTGCCCAGGTGAGAAGAATGCAAGTAATCAGCCTTGTCCATTAATATTAAGAAATCAACTTCTGGAAGCAATTCCAGATGTTCTGGGACATGAGGATAAGTGTCCCCAATGAATAACACTTATTCAGCCCCCCTCCAACCAAATACAAATGCTAGGAGAAATAAGGCAGAGGTCAATTACATTTGCTTTTTCCCCCTATTATGCTGTCATAGGATTTTACAGGATTTCCCGGTGAGGCAGAGAATTATGTTTGCCTCTGGCCAGTCAGATCTATGTTACAAGGTAGGTAGTGACTTTCTCAGATTTCCACCTTACTTTGCAGTTTGAATGCTTGCTGAATCCCCCACACAGAGATGCTCAGTAAACATGGTACTGGAGCTAACCCTAATGATTACATGGTTGGTGGGTCACTGGGGTTGGTGACAATGACGGCTACAGATTGTGCAACTTTTAATCACTTTGCAACTCTGCGCACACTGGAGATAGTTAAATCACATCAAAACCATCTGGCTTCCTTTCGCCAAGGTGAGGTATGCAGTTTCAGAATTTACATTCCTTGCCTTTGGGTGAAAACTAGACACTACAAAAGATTGACCTATGCTAGGCATTCGAAGCCTTTTAACTGACCAACAGCAGGAAATCCTGGCACCCCAATTCAGGTGCAATGTTTCCATCGGAATATGAAACAGAAAAACCTGACCCATTGTCACTTGATGAGAAATGTGAAACCCTGAGGCTGTTTGGAAAACCAGTTTGTCCCTTTTGCCCAAGAAGAACTGGCAGTGCTGGCAAACAAATGAGCAGTCGGATTCTTCCCATTGGTTGGTTGTGGGCGCTGTCATGGAGCTGTGGGGTAGTAAAACCTCAGCAAACATTAGTGATTCAATATGAACAGAGTGGGATGCAAAATGGGCCATTTGTGGTCTGGGCATTAAGCTAGACTTTAGTTAGAAATCCAAATCCAATTGTGAGGCATAAAACCATTGAACACACCACACATCACATTGATTATATTTCTGCACAGCGTATGGTTGAATAAAGTTTGTTTCCACATTCTATTAATCTCGACCATTGTCCCTGTTCACTTACCTTTTACTAGATGATAAACATAACAGTTTATACGTCAATTCATTGTGCTTATCCTACTATATCTGAAGTCAGGCAAAATAGTGAGGGTAAATGGCAGCTTAAAGAGTGTGATGAGGGTTTCATATTTGATCTCTGGGTTTGCTTTTAATTTCTTCAAGTTTGGTCTCACCTGCATTCTCTGTCTGCAACCGGAAAAATATGTTTTTGTTTTCATTCTCATACCTTTTAGAATTTATACATTTTTCACCTCATAGTGAAAAGCTTGTTTAATGAAGAGGTAAGCAGCCTGCAAATGCGCTATGAAGCTGTACTGTAAAGCCTACCATAATGTTGATGCTGTTCGATATTAATGAATCAAGCCAACATGCATGAACCATTCCACTGGCAACGACATGAAACAGTTAATATCAATGCACAGAACCTGCGCTGCCGGCCTTGCTCTGCATCACAAACCAGCTGCCTGGTCAAATGAGCTAAATTGGCTGGACAGCTGGTTCATGATGCAGAGCGAAGCCAACAGCACGGGCTCAATTCCTGTACCAGCTGAGGTTATTCATGAAGGCTCCGCCTTCTCAACCTCTCCCCTCGCCTGAGGTGCGGCGATCCTCAGGTTAAATCACCACCAGTCAGCTCTCCCCCTCAAAAGGGGAAAGCAGCCCATGGTGATCTGGGGTTATGGCAAATTTATTTACAATGCCATAAGTCAACTGCAATTACCTGGAGTATTGAGTGCAGTTTTGGCATCCTTATCTGAGGAAGGATACTCCTGCGACAGAGGGAGCACAGCGAAGGTTTACCAGACTGATTCCCAGGGCTGTCATATGAGGACAGACTAAATCGCACAGGATCATATTCATTGGAGTGTAGAAGAGGGAGAGGGGATCCCATAGAAACTTGTAAAATTCTAACAGGATTAGACAGGGTAGATTCAGAAAGAATTTTCCCGATGATGGGGGAGTCCAGAACTAGCGGTCATAATTTGAGGATAAGGGGTAAAGCTTTTAGGACTGAGGGGAGAAATGTCTTTGCACAGAGAGTAGTGAATCTGTGGAATTTTCTACCACAGAGAGTAGTTGAGGCAAAAATATTGTGTCATTTCAAGAAGGAATTAGATATGGCTCTTGGGGCTAAAGGGACCAAAGTATATGGGGGAAGGCGGGATGGCAGGATCAGGGAATTGAATTTGATAATCAGCCATGATCGTAATGAATGGTGGAGCAAGTTCGAAAGGCCGAATGGCCCCCTTCTGTTTCTACTTTCTTTGTATGTTCCCATGTAATCACACGTTCCTGACAACAATGGCAGAAACAGTCACATCGGAATAATGTTCTGAGCTAAGTGGCCATCGCCGTGTTGGAAATCACCATATCTTATGTTGTGTGGGCAGCAGTGGTGGGGTGGGGGAGGGGGAGGTGGGGGTTGTGGGAGACATGGAATTGTCTTTGACCTTGCAGTTTTGCATAGCTCAGGAGACTGAAAGACCAATAAAGAGGTATGAAAGACCAGGTAATCCAGAGGACTGTTAACTGAATCTATACCTGAGGCCCAAGTGTACAGTAGTGTGACTGGGCACAATAAAAAGGGACGATATTGAAGTGTGGGCACTGCAGTCAGGGGCAGAAGGAAGGGGACCGGTCATCTCCAGATCCCGGCCTACAATCAACACCGGTAATGTCGAGCCAGCTAGGTTATTGTAAGTTTCAGTGACATCATAAAGGGGTTTGTACCAGAGGTTTTGTTGATTTCATAAACTGATGAGTTTAAGATTGAGCCGAAATCTGTTTGTTGTGTGTATTTTATTCTTTTAATTCTGGGCTCCAAGAATCACTGTAATGTTGAAGGGAACCAAGCTCCTCATTATTTGCATGCCTGGTGTTAGACATTTAGCTGATGTTGTATAAAGAGTCAAAGGCTCTGCTCCTTTTCCACAAACACCTTTAATTTACTTCAACAGACTCTGCACAAAACGCGAACATCACATCACCTGATGCAAAGGCCACTTGAAGCCTCTTTACATATCAGTGTTAATTATTGGATACTTAACATAAATGAGACAACTAATTGGAATGTCTCTGAACCCATTACTTAAAAGTTTCCCTTTCCTTGGAGAAAATAAATAATTAGGCGAAATAAAATTACAAGAAACTCAAAAACACACGCAATTTTCCCCTTCTCTCTTTTTTTCCTGGAAGAAAACAAAAGTCACAGAAACAGGCGCCCTTCATTAACAATATTCAAAAGTTTATGTCAGCAAGCCCCTCTGTTTGTAAAACAGCCTAACAATTGATAGCTACTGTCGACCCATTTAATTTTTGCTGTTTCCCCTCTGTCCAACATCTGCTTCAAACTTGTGATGTCTATCCTTAACCTTTTCTCATTTACACTTTTTGTAAAGTGCACATTTTCCCATAGGGATTTATTGTCAATCTGACATTCAATAGGTATATTACACAAATCCCCTAATCCCAAAATTTCTGTCAATATCTGAGATATAAAAGGCAATATCCACCGCCTCTACAGGGCTTAACGTCTCAGCAGCCAAAGTGCTTTTGACCACCCTCCTTATTTTCTTTGTTTCCCACACGAGAATTTACTATTGTTCCCAAAAGGAAAATTATAAAACCTCCTGTGCTTGAAACCCCATCACATAAATTTGCATAGGATGCATCACTATAAACTATGAGTTTCATTGGTCACCTAAAACCGGGAACCTCAGAACACACTGCTGCATTTTTAGTTTGACCAACGCTTTATTTGCTCTTATTATGTCTTCCACTTTGGGATCATTCATTTTTGTACTCAACTCTAAGACATCAAAACTCATGCCCGGTCTAGTCTGTCTACCTAACCAATTCAGTTGCCCAATTAAACTTCACATTTGCTCTTTTTCCATCTTTGAAACCATTGCGTCTTTTTGTGAAACCCAGCCATGACTAATTACTATTGGGCTGATGCTTTCCAAATAAGTTTGCTGACGTAAAGTTGCCCCTAACTTAGTCTGTCCGATTTCCAGTCCAATATATTTAAATACACCGGAAGCCTGACTTCCAACCCTGAATTCTTTCCTCAAACCAGAGATTGCAATAGCATTGAAATCACTAGTCCCACCCCACAAAAAGTCATTGACATGCATCATAAAGATGCCATAAAGATTTCCTTCCTAGTGCCAGTAAAACATTGCCGGATCTCCTTTCGACTGGCAACAGCCTAACTTTAACAAAATTGACCTTACCAAAAAGTACCAGACTCTAGACGCATCATTCAATCCATATACACATTTGTTCAACTTCCAGAGTACCCCTTCTGTGTTCGTTGCCGTTGTAGGAGGATGGAGAAAAATGTCTCTCTGGAGATTATGCCCCTGCAAAAAGGCAGCTTTTATATTTATAGATTTGCCTTTGTAGCTAATTGAGCCAAGAAGATCTTTAAAGTAACCTTACCTGCCGGTGGTGAATCTCCCCTTAAATCCTGATCTTCTAAATTTTCTTCAAATTCCCTTGCCACAAGCCTGGCCTTTGTCTTATAAGTTCCATTTCGAAGATACTTTTCTGTGCAAATCCATCTGTGGGATAGACATCTTTGTCCCCTATTGTGTATCCCCCCAATTCACTCCAGCTATGCAGTTCTTGCTGTTTGGCATCTTTGATAACTTTTTCATCTAATTTATTGGAAGCCACCAAAATCTCACGTGCATGTGGGCTTCTACTCCTCTTAGTATTTGTAGTCTTACTCATGTTCCGAGATTGTGATAAACTGCATCCCCTCTCCCGCCTGGTATCTCGTTCTGTACTGCTACTGCTTGATCTTTCTCTTCTGCTGTGGGATTTTCTTTCAATAGTTCTCGACATTTTCCTGCGGACCTGTTCACTATCTGATGTACTATCTCAACTGGCACTGCGTTTCTGTGCCCTCCACTTTTGAATTTTGTGTTCCCAATCCATTGGGAGTCTTGACTCCCTCCCCTGAATGCTGTACATTCGACCAATGTTTATACTTTCCATTGGCCTTCCCTGCTCTATTAATAACAGTTGCATCCTTCCATTGACTAGACACTTCAGGCAAGTATGTCACTTTTGTATCAACTATTCGCAGTTATCCTTTCGGAAAAATGGCCGGTTCTAATTCATCAAAAGTGTTGTGTTCCACTACAGAAACCCTGTCTATATCAGTTAACTGATCCTCATAGTTCTGTAACACATGCGTACCAGATGACTCTGGTTCCTCGTCATGTCTGTCTGCTCTGTCTAAGTTTGAAAATTTGTAATCTGTACCCATTATCCTTGATGAATGTACCCTAACAGTTTGATTGCCTGGTTGCAAAATAATTGTTTTGCCTGTGATCTTCCCTGGGCCTTTCCTTTCATTAAAATTGTCTCTCTTACAGTATACTATGTCTCCTTGCTGAAAAATGATATCTGATGGCAGTACATTATGTTTTAAAGCTCGGCGAATTCTTTCAGAGACTTCTGCTTCCAAAAAAACGTTTCTACTGCTATGTAATGCATTTATGTGCTCAGCAAAGGCAGAGCTAATTGTAGTCCCTTCCCAAGCTGGAGGATGGTCATCTAAAATGGGTGGAATTTTAGGATTTCTACCATACACGAATTGATATAGACTATAGCCCCCAACCATCTGCAATGAATTATTTGCATGTACTGCCCATGCTAAAGCTGAATTTAGCTTGCAGTTTGGTCTATCTGCCAAAATTTTCCAGAGCAAGTCATCTATTATCGCATGGTTTCTTTCACACACACATTCCTAAATGGGCTATCCGCAGCCGTATTCATAACTATGATATTCACATTTTCACACATATCCCTAAACTCATCATTAGCAAATTCTCCCCCATTGTCCGTAAGGAATTTTGCCGGTGGGCCCACTCCTGTCCCTATCCATTTTTCCACGATTTGATCCAGAATTACGCTCTTTTCTTTACTTCGTACAATCGTTGATTGACTAAATCTGGTTGCTAAATCAACAAAATGCAAAATAAATATATTATTGGCTTTATCCCAGATCTTAAGTCCATGGCCACAATGTTGTTGAAATTCCTGGCCAAAGGTAGAGTCACTATCGGCCGTGCTGGTGTCCTTCTGTACTTCCTACAAACTTCACAGCGATCACTAATCTGTTCTGTCAGTTTAGTATAGTCTTCATCCCTGACCCCTGCATCCTTTAATAAATTTTTCAGCCTCCGAGGAGACGGATGCGCAAATTGCCCTTGCGGTTTTAATACAACAAGCTTTTTATTAGCTAAAGTCCCATTTTCAACTGCCATTAACACATCCTTAACAACTGTACTTGAAATATTATTTGTCAGTAATGGAATACAGTAGTATCCTGACTGTTTAAATTGTAAGTCCACCATCTTTCCAAAAACTGTTGCCTTACCCTGTTCCATATCCAGTTTCATGTGTGCTTTCTTCATCGACGGCTGCTCAGAAGCAAAGGTATCTCACTTGATACAACATCCGTGCTAATGAAATTATTCACTCCGGCAACATTGCAAGGAACCACGACTCTTTTCAGTGACTTCAGAGTGTTATCACCCCAAACCTGAAACTTGTGGAATTTTCAAAATCCTTAACCTTGTTACGATTTTCAGCATTCAACGAGACCTGTTAACATTTTAACCAATCAATTCCACAAATAGTACATGTGCAGCCACTGTCCAATACAGCACAATTGAAGGATTTAGCAACCAACACCCTCATTACCGGCGTAAAACTGCTTGTTAATAGGACAATGCCTTCTTTCGGGTCACTATCTTTTTCCTCTTCTGACTCTTCAGTGTCATGTGTCACGTCAAATACTCTATTATAACGTGTTGGGCAGTTGAAAGCATAATGGTATTGAGAGTCACATCGAAAACATTGATTTATCATAGAATGGGCATTTCTGTGGTTCATCTTCCTATTGTAGGTTCTAACTGGGTTTCTGTCTTCATAATTTATGGGTCCCAATCTCCTTCTATAGTCTTGGAACCTGTTTGTAGCCGTGCATTTTCGCCACCCTGTTAGTAGTGTGTCTTCATATTCTGCTTTATTGCAGACTGACCTATTTGGGTCATCAGAACCATCGGAATCGAATGTTTCCTCAGAAACTTTTTTAAAGCTTCTATCATCTGATCGAATAAGGTATCCTTATCTGCAAACTGAACTCCTAACAAAACCAGGAGTCTATCCATGTTGCTCACTCTAGCATAGTCAAGTAATTTAAAGGCCAACACAGACTAGAAATTCCAGGTTGTGTTGCTGCAGTCTTTTATATAGTCTGCCAAATACCATTATATAGTCTTCCATGGAGAATTCCTCTATTTTCCAGAACCTATCAAATTCCGACCATGCTTCATACGCACTTAACAAGACATTCTTTTGATAAATCTTATCCATATAACGTAATAGACTCCCCAGACCTTCTTCTGAATCTAAATCTTCCAATTCCAGCTCAGAAAACACTTTGCTTCGGATTTTACTGTCATAAGTTAGAGAAAGAGCCAATGCCATACCTGGTTTTCTCTTTCCCAAGGCAGTTACCTTAGTCCACATAACTGCTTCACTTCTCCATTGAGCGTACGATCCCCTTTCAGAAAATAAGGAGGGATAGTCATCTTTACCCTAGGTTCAGCCATATATCTTTTTTTTCTTCTCACTCACTCCTTGGTTTGATCTGGAAAAGTTGTATCTACCAACCCTGCACATTTGCACGTCAAACATCCTCTGCTACCATTTTTTAGACGTTTATCTGCTGTTGCATAAAGAGTCAAAGGTTCTGCTCCTTTTCCACAAACAGCTTTAATTTACTCCAACAGACTCTGCACAAAACTCTAACATCACATCACCTGTCACAAAGGCCACCTGAAGCCTCTTTACATATCAGTGTCAATTATTGGACACTTAACATAAATGAGACAACTAATTGGAATGTCTTATTCCATTACTTAACACCTGGCACAAGACTCCTGAAGTAACTTCCCTACTTGGAACTTAGTCAAGGCAGGAAATGCCCATTGAGGACAACAGAAATGTTTTAAGGATGTCCTCAAAGCATCCCTGAAGTTGTCAAATACCCCTACTGACTCATGAGAAGGTGTTGTGATGTCACTTTAAGACCAACATTATCGAGTAAGGGCCATGTGATTTAAAAAAGCAATCTCCAAGGGGAGGAATTTGCCTACTAGTAGCTTGTACAATGGATTAGCTGGTAACGTGCAGCTAATGAAGCAACCTTGTAAATAAAGTTTGTTTGTTCAACTAAAGCAGCCACATTTTAACAGAAGGATGAAGAGATGTCAATAGATTTGAAAATTCATCTTTAAGGTTATTTAGTGTTATACTTTTGGGTTCATTTTACTCTTCTTTTCCCTTGAAATATTTTTGACTTTCTTGCAACAGGGTATTGTATATGAAACAAATTTTCAACACCCCGATATCTAGAAAATTTGATAGAATGCCAAAGGAAATTGAAACAAAACTCTTCTGATTAGTTCAAACTTTTAGTTTAATCAGTTCCACTCCTGCGTGGTTTGGGAAGACAATTGGACTTTTATTAAGGTATCTGTGACATTATGGGAAATGTAAAGATGACAAAGTGTTAATGTCATATCATGATGAACCACTAGATGGAGCTAGTTGCAGGACTATACAGTGCAGTGACTCACAGACCTCTGATGTGGAGGAAGGAGCCTGAGGAAGGAGCAGTGCTCCGAAAGCTAGTGTTTGAAACAAACCTGTTGGACTTTAACCTGGTGTTGTAAGACTTCTTACTGTGTCACAGACCTCTGGGAGAGAGCGGGAGAAGAGAGCTAGAGGGAGCAGTGATAGAGAGTTCAGTACAGTATTAGATAGTGTCGAGATGTGTGTAGTTGAGTGTAGATTAGATTATTGTTTGCTTTAGGGGTAAGTGTTCGAGCTTAACTTCAGTAGTGTAAATAAATGTAAGCTTTGAATATGAACTTAGCTTCTGTGGTCTTTGTGAACATTATGACATCCATCCTGAGAACAAGATTCACAAAGAACACCATAGTTTCAACGACCAAATAATTAAATAATAGCAGTAACACAACATAATCCGGGCAGCAGGGTAGCATAGTGGTTCGCACAATTGCTTCACAGCTCCAGGGTCCCTGGATCGATTCCCGGCTGGGTACCTGCCTGTGCAGAGTCTGCACGTTCTCCCCCGTGTCTGCGTGGGTTTCCTCCGGGTGCTCCAGTTTTCTCCCACAGTCCAAAGATGTGCGGGTTAGATGGGGGGCCATGTAAAATTGCCCTTAGTGTCCAAAAAAGGTTAAGTGGGGGTTACTGGGTGATGGGGATAGGGTAGATATGTGGGCCTGAGTAGGGTGCGCTTTGTAAGAGCCGGTGCAGACTCGATGGGCTGAATGGCCTCCTTCTGCATTGTAAATTTAGTATTCTATAATTTTTACAGATGTCAACCTTAGTGATTATTGGCCCATGTTTTGGTGTCATGGGTCATCTTGAAGCTTACAGATTTTTTTTTTCAATCTTGCAGAAAATTTTATTTTCTTTCACTTCGACTTGTTTGCATACATTTTGGATTTTTTTAAGTTTTTGGATCCGAGGTTTTCAGGCTGTGTCAGGGCAACAAGTGCTGATGAACAATGTAGCAAATGAAAAAGCAATGATTGCATTAAGAGAGAGAAAGACGAGACAGAACGGAAAAGTTTTTTAAAAATGTAATGATTAAAAATGTGACTTTTTAAAAAAAATCTCCGACTACGCTTCAAAGAATGTGGCTCCACACTTGAATTTATTCACTTTCTGGGCAAGACAGATTGATTGTCAATCAGTAACAATTAACATGTAATCAAAAAGGTAATTAAATTGTTAACTGCTGGATTTAATTTTCTGTGGCGAGTTTAATGGGCAATTAATGTGCAAATACGCCAACTTCATGAAACTTACTGAGAGGTTAAGTCTGAATGGCACAAATCGCACAGCAAGTCAGTGATTCGCAAGCCACAGACACTCTCTTCCTTGGGAAAAGTTGCTGTCTGATGTTCGCATTAATAATCCACGGGTCATTCAGAAGCTTTTACTTTTCAGCAAAATCTGCCCAATACATTGTTCTCAATAGCTGAGCTAACGAATATGATCTATGTCAGTGCTTCTCAAAGTGTGGTACGCGTACCGGTGCTGGTACGCGAGCCATCGTCTGCTGGTACTTGGAGTGTTTCCAGAAAAGAAAGAGACAGTAATCCTGGATTGGCTTGTTTCGCTCACCGGTCCCTGGCACATTGAAAAAAAAACTGCCGGTCCGCCAAATCAGATAGTTTGAGATGCACTGATCTATGTAATATTCTTACATAATTCCTTTTGTCACTGCCCGCAGAGGTTATTTGGCCTGACTCTTTTCATGTATAAATTTCAAAGAGACTCCCTGATTTACAGAATACTGATCAATGTGTGCCTTTTAAAATTGTGGGATGGAATTAATCCTGGTTAGCCATGCTTGAAGAGGAGCAGCAGCCCTCTGGACACAGGCTAGTGACTATGGTATTATCACCACTGTAAGAACTGCAAGGGTTAATCAAGTGTCAAGAGTAGGCACGAGAGGGAGAGTCAAGCTACAAGTATATAGGCAGTGATGGGAGAATGTGTGCAGGAGTTCCCAAGAGAGAGTCAGAACTGCAAATGGTGTGAGTGAGAGCAAATCATAGTTTATATCAGTATTAAGGTTAGCTGTGATGTTTACACAGTTCATAATCAACTGTGTATCTTTAGAAGTAAGTGTTGAATCCAAATTAGTAGTGTTAATAAATTTATAGCTTTGTTTAAGTTCAAGAAATGTTGTGAACACTACGCCAATCATCCTGAAATAAGCAACACAAAGAACACCACAGTGACCAGTTCCAGGAAAAACCTCACTCTGGGAACAGATGAGAGTCTGCCTTGTGCCCCACGAGGTGTAGGAAAAGAAACAACACCAGCAAACAATGACTGTGGGGGCGATTTCACAGCCACGGTGTGACTGGAGCCAATCCCGCTATGTCAAGAGAATGACGGGAGAGCCCATAAATGGGAACTGCATCGGGCGCCAAACAGTTTGGCATTTTCCTGGACCGCTCCAGCTGGCATGATTAGGATCTTGCCCAGAAAGGGCGAGAATCCAGTCAAACCTCATGAGCATTTATTTCAATCTTGCACGCGAGATTAAAGTCAAATGCAGAAGCCTCTCGGAGGTCGCTAACGTTTCCCCCCCCCCCCCCCCCCCCCCCAGTTAGAAGTCACGCAAGCATAATTTAGTACTCCTCAACAAAAACGGGGACCAGGTGCCATAGCCAATGAGGGGAAGCAACGACGTGAGTAGTCCTCTTCACTTACCTCTATGCAGCTCAAGGTCACCTTGTTGATGGCCCAGTGTAGGGAGGGGGCTTCAATGGGGCTGTATGGGGGGCTGGAGGTGTCCAGGTCAGGGATCACCCCTTGGCTTGTGGGGTTGGGGGAGGTTGCTTATGTGAGGCATTCAATCCATCTTTATATCTCGTGGACACCCATAACTCTTCCAACCAAAGTCTTTCAGGACAGAGCCATGCTTCAAAGTGTGTCATGAAAGTTAATTTCTCCTTACCTTGAAGGTCCAATAGGCTCTGTGGTTTCAATGTTGCAGTCTGCCCTCTTTTATCCCTTTGTTCAGCGTTGTTGACATTCTATTTCACACTTCGTTGACTGTGACAAGCCTTTAACTTCATAGCTGAAGGCTATCGCAAAGTGGGCTGAGCAGAAGAGAGGCTGGTTTAACTCACTTGGCTAAATTGCTGGCTTTTAAAGCAGACCAAGCAGGCCAGCAGCACGGTTCGATTCCCGTACCAGCCTCCCCGGACAGGCGCCGGAATGTGGTGACTAGGGGCTTTTCACAGTAGCTTAATTGAAGCCTACTCGTGACAATAAGCGATACTCATTTCATTTCATTGTAAGTTGTGATAGCATTTGACTGTCCCAATACTCTTAAGTGTTTCCTTGCAAGGTCAGGTGGCCTGTCTAAGAGAATAATTAGTGAACTGGATGTCCTGCAACCTTTGATGCCTGATCAGTGTGCCTCTACTTGAGGAGCTCTATCAGCACCATAGAGGTGGCTCCCAGCACTCAAACTGTAAAGAGCAGGGCTTCACCACCGAAGATCTTGCGTGGCCAACAGGTAACTATCTGACAGCTGAGCACAACCTCCCTAATGTTGCTGACAAAGGTCTAGGGTCCAGGGGCCCCTGATCTGGGTAAGTGTGAGTGTGCAGAGCAAAGGTTGCCAGCACATGTGGCTTGCTGGATAACACTCTGAGCGAAGGCAGACAGTCATGCTGAGGGTGGGGGAGGGTTTGCAACATCAATACCCCGTCGGACTGAAAGGCACAGTGCAAATTCTGGCAACCCTGGTGCTTGGAGTGTGATGGCGTGACTTCTCGGTTTTCCAAGGCTGGGTATCAACCATACACAATTGTTTCCCCCGTTGTTGACTCTGTTCGATCTGGTGACCCCTCACAGTCCAGCAAGTCAGGCCACTAAAACCACTTGGCCATCTTTATAATCCCTCAGCACTCTCCCCTGAATCAGTTTCCAAATCTGAGTCAGGAGAAGGCTCCCTGAAGTCAAGGGCTGAGGGCCGTGGGCCAGGCAACTTGAGTGTTGGCCAAGGGCACCAGGCACAGGGATGGCTGATTAGCTGAAAGGATCATGAGGGCAATGGGTTGTGGGGAGTGTTGGGGGTTTTGAGAAACCTGGGATGGAAGACCTAACTGATTGTCTGTCATTCTCCTTCTCCAAATCCTTCCAGATACAAAGATGAATGTTGGTGTCGATCCCACTTGTCATAATATACACCAGTATGTCATGGTGCAGACACACACTAATGGACACACACAGGGACCAATCAACATGTACAAACACCGCAGCCAATCACCAGTTAGAATACACACACTATAGAGGCAGAGGGCATCACCGTTCCCGCTCATTCTGGGTGCTGCCTCTGAGTGTAACAAGAACTCATCCAGCCCAGCACTGACTCACAACACGTGCTGAGAGAATCAACTGGTTCAGACAAGGCTTAGGTCTCTAGTTTAAGTTAGCATTATTTAGACTCACAGTCATCATGTGTTAGTTAGTTAGAAGTAGTTAATAAAATTGAGTTGAACCTTCATCAGTGTTGGAAGTGTCTGTTCATCTCTCAAGTTTACACTAGCCAACACTTCACCACTGATGTTGCCAACATACTGATTGTCTCAGCCAAGGTGGGCAGACATCGTAGAAGTCATCAAGACCAACACAGGCTGGAGCATGCTCCAAATCTCAGGGGGTTGCAGCATAGGCTTAAGGCCCGGCTGCCCATCAGGCTGAGGAGGGGACTAGAAGGGGAGACCAATGACAAGCAGGGGGTGTACAGGACTCAATGGTCCTACAATTAGCTGACAGACACCATTTGCCATAGAAGACTGCATCTCTACAGGGAGACAGTGCGGCACCTTGAGGACATAGAACCACATGGAGGAGGAGGACACATGTTCGCGGTGGCCGTGAAGATCACCGCAGTTCTCAACTTTGACACCACTGGGTCATCCCAGGGCTCGGGTTGTCAGTTGTCAGCCTACAGGTGCATTCTGGAGGTGAAGAAAGCGTAGTATGCCTGGAAATCCGACGACATCAACTTCGACTTGGACCAGGCCCACCATGATGCCTGGCTACACGATTCACCAGGATGCCCCAGGTCCAGGGGGCATCGATGGCATGCATGTGACACTATGAGCACTGTGGCATCAGGGAGTGCCCTATATTAACAGGAAGGGGTTCAACTCCCTGAATGTCCAAATCCTGTGCGACAGCCGCTTCAGGATAATACACGTGTGTGCACGCTTTCCTGGGAGCGTGCATGATAGCTACATCTTGCGCACTTTGAGATCCCGGGGGTCTTCTAGAACCACCCCAGGAGATTAGGTTGGCTCACAGGGACAAGGGAACCCATTGAGGTCATGGCTGATGACGCCAGTGCGGAGACCTGAGAACAAGGCAGAGAACCGCGACAATGAGGCCTGTGCTGCTGGCCATTCTGCCTTTGAGTGGTGCATTGCGCTGCTAAAAATGTGCCTTTCCTGCCTGGACTGCTCTGACGAGGCTCTACAGTACAACCCCCACAGGGCCTCTGGCTTTGTGGTTGTCTACTATGTTATCCACATCCTGGCACAGCAGCGGGGAGACATTCTGTAAGGAGGAGGAAGGTCATGCGGACTCGTCTGAGAAGGAGGAGGAGGACCAGGAGAGGATGGAGGACGAGCATGAGGAGGATTTGGAGGATGGAGGACAGACGGCAGCATAGTTCTAACCTACTAGGAGGACCAGCGAGCCCCTCATCGCCTCCAGACTCACATGCCAGGCTGCATGTCCATCAGCTGAATAACGTCCCCCCATCACATCGCCCCCTTCCCAGATCTCCCTGCTCCCATTTCCAATATCCCCCCCCCCCCCCAGGGTCTTTATTACATCACATCCAGGTTAAAGCTATGGTGCTGAAAGCTCCTCAGGTTCTGATTGCGTCCGACTCCTGTCATTCTGCTGCCAGCACGCTCCCACCCATCCTCATGACAGTGTCTGCATCAAGGGCACTTTATTTTGGACCACTGTGGAAGTTGGGGGTGGAGCTGTCGGGGGGGGGGGGGGGTGGCGTGATCGCCAGTTCCCTTTCCTCGCAGGGGTGAGGGCTCACACGTCTGGCGTCCCACCCCCATCGCCTCCTTCCTTTTCCTTTGTATTATGGGCTATCGTCTTCTGCAAGTACAAAAATAGGACTTTGTGAGCCGCACGCCTGATGGATTAGGGGGTCTATTGCAGGTAGCATGTGTGGGCACTGCACCTCGACATTAAAGGGTTGTGATGGTGAGTGCCAAGGGGTTCTGAGGAGCAATCGAGAAGGTCGGATTTTGGAAAGGTGCAGGGTGTCAGCCAGTGGATTGTGGTGGGAGATGGGGAAGGGGGTTGGGAATTTAAGGGTTGCAGGTGGGACTGATGCCAGGACGAGAGAAGTGGTAACTTATCCTTGCAGCTCATAGGAGGTCATTCATCTTCTTCCTGCATTGCACGATTGAGCTCACTTGACTTGACAGCTGGTTTGTGGTGCAGAACGAGGCCAATAGCGCGTGTTCAATTCCCGTACTGACTGAGGTTATTAATGAAGGCCCGCCTTCTCAACCTTGGCCCTTGCCTGAGGTGTGGTGATCCTCAGATTAAATTACCACCAGTCAGCTCTCTCCCTCGAAGGGGAAAGCAGCCGACGGTCATCTGGAGAAGGGCGACTGAACATTGGACGGCGGACTTCCTTGTCATGCTGCTGGCACTAACTGCAGGTGGCATTAGTCACTGCGCTCTTGGTCCTCCAACCCCTCATGGATCAGGGTGCCCCGCCTCTCAACGTCATCCAGAAGCCTGGCCAGGACTATGTTCAGAAAGCGAGGAGCAGGTCTCCGCCCTGCCACCCTCCTGGCTTGACTGTCAGTGAGTCCTGAGGGACCGT
This sequence comes from Scyliorhinus canicula, assembly GCF_902713615.1. Lineage (NCBI taxonomy): Eukaryota > Metazoa > Chordata > Chondrichthyes > Carcharhiniformes > Scyliorhinidae > Scyliorhinus > Scyliorhinus canicula. The sequence continues at coordinate 137,598,938 of NC_052159.1, read as the reverse complement.
TTAAATGCTGCTCCCTCTTGTTAGCAGTGAACAACTGAGCCTCTAATTGGGTGAATCACATGCCTGCCAACACAGGCTTGGCATGTTTCATATAGAGGTTCTTTTTTTGCCCAAATGTGGGTGAATTGCGATCTGGATTGTACCAATATACCTGACAGATATCATCACCCTGTGATTCCCGGCCAAAATGACATTTAATTTTTCAGGAGAACCATAATTCATATAGAATGGTGGCAATTGGGTAGGCAATAAGACAGTGATCAATGAAATGAGGAATTTGGAAGATGTTTATAAGCATGAAACAAATCCTCAAAATTCAAGCTCTAACTTTAACACCTCCGATCTAATGTCTGTTATGCAAAAGTGAAAGAAAAGGATCATTGACGTATTCCATTAGGATTTGTTGAAACGAGTGTTGTGAGGAGAATTGAATCAGGTTACCATATCCATGAAGAATCATTGGGAAATCCATTTTTGTACATGGGCACAGTTGGCAACGGTCTAAGTCATGCTGAAACAGTACCTTGTCACGAACACAAAGTGTCATTGTGACAAAAATGTACGATATGTAGACCTTTTACGTCCTCTTCATTCCAATTAAAAGAATGATTCCTCGTGCTTTCTCATGAAAGTGATGTCCTTAAAACATTTGGAATGACAGCTGTAAAGGTTAACTTGAATTTTAATGTCAGCAATGTGTAATAGCTTCATATTATTTACAGGTTGATCTAACAAAGACATTTTAACTGCAGTTTATGAGGTAATTGTATTGTTAATGCACACCGCATCAAATTCTGAGTCAGAAATTGTACAAGATCTTAACTTGCATCAAATTGTACAAAAACTGATCGCTACCAAAAGCAGTTGACCATATGTTGATCAGCTGAAATTCCTTTGCAGTATTTGTTTTGCCTTTTATAGTAAAAATGCAGATAGTATAACCAACAGAATTGACCATCCTTAAATCATTTGGAAGTGTATGTATAGTTACACATTGAATGTTACTATGACAACTCCATTTAACCAACATTGAAGTATAGAACACTGTTATCATTTAATTTACAGCAGAAACTGTTGCTAAGTGCCCAATTCAGGATGGTATAAATAGACGGGGATGTCAAACAGGGCCATGGAGGTGAACTGGGAAGGGGCAGAGGACTACAGTATTTTTGTGAAATCAGGTGGAGCCATTTCTGAATGGCAACTTAGACCACCTAGTGTCAGGGTACGTGGATTGGTACATATTAACATTAAAAATTACAAATGAGGTCCTAATTATCCAATAACATTCTGTACCTAACACATGATCTAGAATGGATGTTTTGGTCACCATGGGAATTCCCCTTTCAAAATGGCAATAGCTGATGTGTTGGCATAAATGGAGTGGTTATATATCTTCCATTTTGAGCCCACTCCAATCGCATTGAAGCCAATTTTTGATCATTAATATCACCTTGATCCTGCACAGCACTGTTTGTCTGTCTCTGCTAGATTCTTCCTAATGCTTTGAAGAACAGTAAAATACCAAACACAGTCTCATCCTTTTAACTGCTTGTGTTTAGATTCAGCAATCATTTAAAGTGCCACCCAGTTTCCATTCCCCAGACTGTCAATTTACAAAGTTGTTGCTTTCAGCCTGTTAAACACACCGACTAGCCTGAGTAGAAAAATCAGCTTCGCTCAGACTTCTTCTTAGGCAATCCCTCAGGATCAATGATGACTTTTTTTTCACAATGGGTTCTGAGATGGCCGATTAGTCCAATGCATGATCGGCAGACTTTGTCATGTGCGGGGTAGGTGATGCCTCATTTTGATGAGGTGTTGGGAGGTTTGTGCACTGTGGGAGTGGGCCACGATCAGGGACCATATCTCAGAGTGTCATGTGACCTGCCCGGCAATTCGGGCCAGAGCGTCTGAATCCTAGGGCTGAGCATGGGTTTTCTAGCCAGTCTAGACACCACATTAAAGGTCATCAGTAGCATCATTAACATTCTCTGCACATAGGTATATTGTTAATAAATAGTTCTGTAGTCGTTCTGCTTCGCGGTTGACACTTCTTCCAAGTTATTACATTTGGCGACGAGGATTAATGGAGTTCTTTTCATGAGCCGCTGACAATGGCAAAGCAGATCTTGGATACATGTCATTGGCAGCATGCCTATTCAGCAGTCAGTGAGATGTTATAATGCCTCGATTCAGAAAGTTTGAGCCATTTGACCAAAATTCAGAACATTGTGTTCGATATGTCGAACGCCTGTGCTATTTCTTCAAAGCAAACAAAATAGTAGGGGAGGAGAAGCAAAGGATAATACTGTTAACAGCCTGCAGTGCTCAAACATATGAGCTGATAAGGAACTTGACTTCCCCAGACGCCTCGACACTAAAATCTTCAAAGAAAATTTGGATGTGGTGAAAGGGCATTATCACCCAAAGCCCTCTGTGACTATGCAAAGTTATAAATTTAATTCAATGGCAAGATCTCCCGGGGAGGTGAAAGCAACTTTTTGTGGTGAGGTCGAGGCAAATAGCTGAACATGGGTAAATTTGCGTCTGGCCTGAATGAGATGTTGAGAGACGGGCTTGTGTTTGGGGTGAATAGTACTGCCATACAGGAAAAACCATTGGCAGAAATAAAAGTAACCCTCAGGAAGATGTTAGAAATTACCCTTACTTTGGAAAGTACAGAAAAAGGTGTGATAGAACTTCAAAACATGCAAGCTGGCGAAGTTTGGAGGGGAATTACTAATGGCAGTCATGCCAGTGGACAGAGAGTTTAACAAATAAATAAATACAAAATGAGAGAGTGCAGAGGTGCAGGAGATTCAGTCGACAAACCAAGAATGGTGAAGAATGCTATTGATGTTGGGAAGCCCCCAGGAGAAGTATAGGTTTAGGGAAGCTGTATGTTATGCCTGCAGCTGGAAGGGACATATAAAAAGCAAACACAAGGCAAAACAGGACCTTCCCAGTGCAAGATGAAAATCCCAGCTCCAGTGCACAGCATAGAAAGTAATTCAGAAGGAGGATCAGAATATATACAAGCCAAATAATCTTAAGGTAGGCAAAGTGGCTCCTGTCATGATCGTATTGATGGTTAATGGTTGTCTGCTCAAAATGAAGGTGGACACAGGACCCTGCGCCTCAGTAGTGGGAGAAAACACTTATCGATACCGACAGGGACGGGTCCCAGGCTCTGAGATTAAAAAACACGGCAACCATGCTGGCAACGTAAACGGGGAGGCTGTCCGGATTTTTCGGAACAACTGCAGAACCTGTCACCAACATTCAGAAGTCTTCCCAACTGCCTTTAATTATAGTTGAGAGTCAAGGGCCAAGTTTGATGGGAGAAGATTGGCTTCAGGAAATAAATTAATTGGCTAGAAATGTTCAAAATTAATGAAGGCGACATACAACATGACGTCTTCTGGAGATATCAGAAGGTATTTCAAGAAGAACTGGGCAAAATACGAGGTTTGAAAGCCAAGATTTACATACGTCCAGAGGCTACAGCATAATTTTGCAGAGCAAGACTCTTGCCCGATTACCTGCACGAGAAGGTGGAAACCAAGCTCAGCACATCAGCAGATTTGGGCATTAACAAGCACATGCAGTTTGTGGAGGACACAGCTCCCATTGTGCCAATACTAAAGCTAGATAAGACTACGAGTATGCGGCGACTGTAAATTAATGGTCAATCATGTAGCAAAATCGGGCAGGTATCCTATACCTAAAATAGAGGACCTGTACGTCAACTAATTGGAAATCTAATTTAGTCTAAATTGGACATGAGTCATGCATACCAGCAGCTGGAGCTGGATATGGCATCCAGATAGTTCATCACAATCAACAAACATAAGGACCTATGCCAGTAAACCAGACTGCCATTTGGAGCCATTCTGTGGCTTGTGCAATCTTTCAACGCACAATGGAGAGTCTATTACAAGATTTACCTATGATAGTTATTTACTTTGATGATTTGCTCATCACGGTGGTTACAGAAGAGGAATATCTAACCAACCTTGAGGAAGTTTTCAAAAGGTTCCAGGGAACTGGAGTAAGGTTAAAGAGAAATGAATTAACCTTTAAGGTAAATGAAGTGACTTATTTAGGGTTATGATATTGACACCTCAACATACATTATTAAAAAAAAACTAGAAATGATACTGAAAGACACAGCAAATAGAAACCTTTAGACAAGTGAAGCAAACCTGACAGTTGTCCTGCCTGTGAGTCCATTTTGATCCTTCGAAAGCAATCATTCTCAATTGTGATGCATCTCCATGTGGGATTAGGGCTGTCTTGTCACATAAAATGGAGGACAGATTAGAAAGGCCCATTGGCTTTTCTTCATTAACCCTAAGTGATGTGGAAAAGGCATATTCACAGATCGAGAAAGAGGGGTTGGCCATCATCTTCGGGATAAAGAAATTCCACTAATATGCTTATGGTTGGCATTTCACTATAATTACTTATCATAAACCCCTGCTAGATTTATTTTGAGAGGATAAAACCACCCCTCCCAGATAAAGCCATCCATCCGAAAGCATCATCAGGGTAGAACATTGAGCTTTATTGATGGCCGCTTAGGAATATATTTTCCAACACAGACCAAGGACACAAATATGAAATGCAAAAGCCTTGAGACATCTTCCAATACTACAAATTGGGGTGAATGACATGCTCACCATATTTGGGTGAGTTCCAGAACTCGCCGTCAGGAACCGGCCGGTTAGATAGCAAACTGAATCGCTCCTTGTGCAAATCTCAATTTCGGCGTTTCCCGCGATTTAACTGGAGAACCCTGATCTGCGCCAGGCGCAATGCGGTGGTTAAATCATGCCTAAAGTCTGTCAATATTCTTAGAACCTTCCTGAATAAACCTTCTCAGAAGCCAAGGTTTTGTCTGCATCGGTGGGGATTTTTGAACTCTTCAGGGATGCTTTGAGGACATGCTAAAAGATTTTCGGGTATCCTCCTGGGAGTCCCCTGCTATACCCGAATTTTGAGTAGAGCAGTTGCTTCAGGAGTCTGATGCCAGCGATACAAATGACATGTTCCATCCAGTGAATCTGATTTTGGTGGTGCCTTGATGCCAAGTGAATGAAATGAAAATCGCTTATTGTCATGAGTAGGCTTCAGTGAAGTTACTGTGAAAAGCCCTTAGTCGCCACATTCCGGCGCCTGTCCGGGGAGGCTGGTACGGGAAGTATGTTGGTTTGGGAGAGGATGCTGCTGTGTCACCTTTCATGGTACTGAATTTCAAGGACCTTGCAAAGGCATTGCTCATGGCACTTTTCCAGTGCTTTGAATTACCTGCTGAAGGTTTTCCAGTCTGAAGCATATAGGTGCATGGGAATCGCTGCTGACCAGTTACCAATAATCTTAGCCTTGGGTTTGCTATCCTGGTAAAATACTCTCTGTCTCAGATTGGTGACGGCTGAACTAGCACATGACCTGAGGAAGAGCTGCGCTCCGAAAGCTAGTGATTCGAAACAACCTGTTGAACTTTAACCTGGTGTTGTAAGACTTCTTACTGAGTAGTACATTAGAGGCAGTGATGAATTAAATTTTTTCAATTAAGGAGAAATTTAGCTTGGCCAACCCACCTACCCTGCACATCATTGGGTTGTGGGGTGAGACGCACGCAGACACTGAGATATGGACAGTGCCCCGGGCCAGGATCAAACCCGGGTCTGTGGCACCTTAAGGCAGCAGTGCTAACCACTCGGCCACAGTGCCTCCCAGGCAGCGATGAATTTTGAAGTCTATATCTGCTTTCGTCATGATGAGGCTCCCAAGGTATGGTAAGTGGGTCACATTTTCCAGGATTTTGCAGTCAAGCTGGATGGAGGAGGTGTAAGAGCTGGTTAGAAAATGGTCTTAACTTTCCCGGGTGTTTAGTGAAATTTAATTTTTCCATTTGCTTCAGAGAAGGCGCCAACAATGACCTGAACTTACGATCTACTCAGTAATTCACACCTCTTTATACAATTCCCTTGTATACTTAATCACCTCTAACTGGTTGCTGAGTTACAGGTTGCAATACTCAACACTGGTGACAATAACAGAATAAATCACTCATCATTATGGTCCAAAGTACAAAGAATCCAGCAGATAGCTGAATTTTGGCTTTGGTGTGACCTTCTCTGCTTATACTGATGAGTAGACTCACCAGCATTTGCTTTCCAACTTTCTTCCTGAGAAATATTCTAAAATATCCAAAATGGGCTGGTTTAGCTCACTCAGCTAAATCGCTGGTTTTTAAAGCAGACCAAGCAAGCCATCAGCACGGTTCGATTCCCGTACCAGGCGCCGGAATGTGGCGACTAGGGGCTTTTCACAGTAACTTAATTTGAAGCCTACTCGTGACAATAAGCGATTTTCATTTCATTTCATAATAACATATTTCTGCAAAAGAAAGCTGAATCTTGAAAAAAATACATTTTTTGTTCGACACAAGTGTTGATGTGTTCGTCATAAATTAACATCATTGATAAATTGGTTCCTTCTTCTGAACTCCATGAGGTAATGTATTTGGAGGTGGACATTCTATGCAGGAAAATGGTTGGTCCTTCATGGAGAGTGTGGCTTCCACTTTTCAATTCTTCCCTCTATTCATTTCACTCTAGTTTTTATAACCATAGAAGTGGGTGAAAGATTTCAAAAGAGAGGGACAGTTCTGAACTGGCAGTGGTTGGAGGTAAATTGATCATTACAGATTGACCACCCAATATACGACATGGGGTATTTCCTCAAGGGACAGTGGGAGAAATTCTCCCGATCTCCCGCCAACAGCTTCGATGGTAGGCGCAGGAAGAGAATATGGCAGGATGCCGAAACCAGTTTCCCGCTGGCGCGAATTTACAGCGGGATCTTCTGCTGTGTCTGCCAGGGAGTGAGTCATAAAATCCACCAGAGGTCACTGTGAACCTCGTTTGCATCCCATTAATTGGATCCTGAGTCTCCATGATGCCAGCAGGAAAGCACACCGACGTGAAACACGTTTGTGACAATGTGGTGTTCAGATGTCGGGACTCACCTGAACAATCCTTATGGCTGCCTCTGGAGTTCAGGGTGAAGGCCACCCACAACCTACCCCAGTGGGGCGGGGGAGGCATCTGCAGGTGGACCTTCCAGATTTGGTTATCTGGGGGAGGCCCATCTTCCAGAACGTTCCTGGAGATCCATCGTCGTTCTCAGGAGGTCCATCTTCCAGTCTCAGAGTGCTCCTGGTGAGCTATCTTCATTTTCAGGGGGTCCATCTCCTTTCCTCAATAGTGGGTCAGTGATGTTAGCCGCCTTTTCAATATAGCCCCCAGACACAATGCCGGACTACCCGCTATCCAGGCCATTTCCGCCATGGAATACGGTGTGAAACACCCGGGTTCAGAATTAATGAGTTTGGGGCTGGCAGATTTGGTGTGTTTTCCCATCAGCCTCGGCAGCAGGAAGCACTCTACATTCCTGCCCCCATCAAGGCGCTAACTTTTAAAATGTAAGAATTCCACTCAGTGTGTCCAATGGGCGGCTGAACTCTAGTGCACAAGAACTTCGGCATGTGAGATATAGGAGCAGTGGACCATTCAGCCCCAAAAACTCTGCCACTCAATAAGATCATGACTAACCTAGCTAGACCTCAACTCCAATTTCCTATCTGTTCCCCATAACATTTCATTCCCGGATATTTCAAGAATCTGTCCATCTCAGCCTGTCAGCCTTGAATAGATTCATTTTACTCAACCTAAGTGACTTTCTGGAACAGAGAATTCCAAAGATTCCAACCCTCCTAGAGAATAAATTCTTCCTCATCACCGTCTTAAATGGATGACCCCTGGACTATGCCCCTAGTTCTAGATTCTCACACAAGAGGAAGCATCCTCTCGGAATCTCCCCTGCCAAGGCCCTCAGCACCTTATATGTTTCAGTAAGATCACCTTTCATTCTTCTAAACTCCAATAAATATTGGCCCAACTTGCTTGACCTTTCTTCAGAAGACAACTTAATTATCCCAGAAACCAACCGAGTGAACTTTCTCTGAACTGCCTCCAATGCAAATACATCCCTCCTTAAATAAGGAGGCGGAAACTGCACATTTAGGTAAGATCTCAACAACATCCCATACAGTTGTAACAAGACTCACCTACTTCTGTACACCACCCTCTTCGCAACAAAGGCCAATATGCCATTTTCCTTCTTAATTACTGGCTGAACCTCTATGTTTTGTGGATGACACACTCAGATCACTCTGCACCACAGCATTCCGATTGCCTACTTCTATTTAATTTATTTGATTCCTCCTGCCAAAGGGGATAACCTTAATTTTTCCACCCTTATACTCCATTTTCCAAACTTGCGCCCACTCACCCAAGAAATCTGTATCCATCTGAAAACAGTTTGTGCCATCCTGCCAAGCTGCATTTCTGCCTATCTTTGGATAGTCATCTAGTTTGGCTGCAATTAATGCAGTGCTTTTATCCACTCATTAAAATAGATTGTAAACATTTGAGACCCCAGCATTGATCCCCGTGGCTTCCTCTATTTACAGTTGGTCAACCCGACCTGACCCATTTATCCAGACGCTCTATTTGCTGTCAGTTAGCTAATCTGTGCTAACCTATTACCCTCAAAAACACTTGTCCGGTAACCTTTCCTGTGGCACCTTCCTGAATGCCTTTTGGAAATCCATATACATTTCATTCACTGGTTCCCTTTATCCATCCTGCTCATTATATCCTCAAAGTACTCCAATTAATTTGTCAATTTATGACTGGAAAGAATGATGTGATGGGCAAGCCACAAAATCAAGTTTACTGACTACTGGTAACAGTTAAAGTTCACCACATGGAGGGGAGGGGGGAGGGGGTTTAAGCTCCCCCTTGTTGTGTTATGTACTCTGGGATAACACAGGCTGCAACTCGATGCAGCTTTGACCAAAAGGTACTCCAGATGTTGAAGTAAGTTCAATGTGATTTATTGAACCATTAACACAGTTGTCTATAAGTTTGACTCTCCTGCTAATGTTGCTACAGTAACTCAGTCTAACTAATTAGTCTGCTCTAAGCCACGTGGTGGCTGTGATGCTTCTGATCTACCCCGTCCCACTCTCTAAGTGTCGCCTGTAGAAAGAGACAGAGCATGTGTGCCCTGTCCTTATATATGGTTTGTGTAATGCCCCCCTGTGGTAGTGTCACCTCTGGGTGTCTTGACTGCTCATTGGTTGTGTCCTATTCTAAGTGTTCATTAGCTGCATGTCTGCATGTCATGACATCTCTGGTGCTCCCTCTAGTGTTTACTTAGCTGTAGTGTATTTACATTAACCCCTTGTGTGTATACAGTGATGCCTATTACCACACCCCTCACACACAAGCATATTGGCAAGTGGGTGGCATATGCAAAATAGAATAGTTGGATAGTTCACCACTTTCCCACTCTCCCCAAGCTTTCCCCATCATTTAAAGATGGTGGGAAGCCATCAGCCTGCTTTGATATGTGCCGTTAGGGAAGATAGCTTGAAGTAGATCAGTCTGCTTTTTCACCAACTCAGAATAAAAGATGGAAAACTGACGGGAGATGGGAACTCCTTTGAAATATGCCCTGTGCTCATCGGAGGCACCCTACATCCCTCAATATCGTACCTCTCCCCCCCCCCCCCCCTCCTCAACTTTGTGCCTTTCCTTGCCACCAGCCTTCAGGACTCAACTCCCCTTTTCTTAGGATCCTGGATCCCTCCCTGACCAAAAACACCGGATTCACCGCTCAGTCCGGCATCCATGGGTCTTCATAACTACCTGTGATCCCGGAGGTTCCCACCACTGAGCTTTGGTACTGCTGGGACAACTCAGCCGCCAGCCCATCAGTGGCTCTCGGGGGGGGGGGGGGGGCAGGACCTCATTTCGCTGAGGGGGGGGGATACACCCACTCTGAGTTGGTTGAGGCTGCCTCTAGTGTATTAGCACTGTGGGTTCTTGATTAATAAGGGGATCAGGGGTTATGGGGAAAAGGCAGGAGAATGGGGATGAGAAAATATCAGCCATGACTGAATGGTGGAGCAGACTTGATGGGCTGAGTGGCCTAATTGTGCTCCTATGTCTTACGATCTTATGGTGTAGCCATCTGGGATGGCCACTGACAATAAGAAACATGGACGGTTGCAAAGCATAACAGGAAAAATGACCAATGTAAGGTTCAGGCAGGCTCAGAGCATGAATGTATATTTGTGAGCGAAGAATCCAGACAGCATCAAAACACCCAACCGATTAGCATTTAATGGCCCATCTCTGTGAGACAGAAGACTGATACTTGAGCAACCAATACAATCCCAGACATTTGGCGCCACTCCCTGTACCCAGGAAGCATCAACAACAGGGTCAATGACCGCTTAGGACACGCCCGGCCATCGAGGCACCCACCCCTTTATTGGCTCAAATCAAATCCAGTGATCAAGAATTACCCAATTAATGGGGTCCAAACCACAGGACCACCCAAAAGAGCGCAAAACTCCCCATGGATAAAGAGAGAGACCACTATGTGTTCGATCTCTCTTGGACCTGGCGATCCGGCAACATCTACTTCCAATTGCAGCACCACCAGAAGCAAGTTCAAGTTCAATGCCCGCTACCAGATGGATGAGCCCAGCTGAGCAGCAGTTACTTCTCCAGACCCGATAGACCCAGATTCGAACAAAGGCCACTGTTCCTCTGACCTAAGCCGGTGCCTGAAGTTAAGTACAGGTTGTCATAGTTGATAGGTGTAGTTTAACTAGTAGTGTCTATGTTGCATGATTAATTGTGTGTGTAAATAAAGTACCCTTGATCTTGAACTAATTAACTGGTGTTTAGCTCTTTGATCGATAGCTGGTTGAACTTTGTGGGGGTACCATTTGATACCTGGTGAATCTGAGCAATATAATATCGATATCCAAAGAAAGAAGGGCAACTTTATTGATTGCCATATTTCTAGCAGATAAAAAAAGGCAACAATGGTCTTAAGCTTTTTAAAATAAATCGATCAGTTCAAGTGATCGTCTTTCCTACGGGGTGGGGGGAGGGGGTCCCAAGAAATATACACCACAACCGCCCCACCGCTATAAAATTAGCTCCATGATACTGTTTCAAAGCTGACTCGGTACTTTTTATTAGTAATCAAAATAATATAAAAAAGATTGCTTCGATCAACTGTATTGAGGGGCCCATTTTGGTTGAACTTAAGAACATAGTGGGAATTATGGTTGTAAATTTCTAATTACTTTTCAAACACTGAGAGCAATTAACGTCAACAAGCATACGTTATAGTTAATATATTTCCTTGGCTATACGGAGTGCCTGAAGACTGGACTTATAGCCTATTTGTGTTTTTTTTCAGCATAATAATCAAGTGGTGTCTCGACATGGAGTCAGGATGACGCCCACTTGATGCCCTTAATTATAAACACCGCTTTTTCACGAATTAATATTAATTACATCACTAGTTGTTGAGCACTTGTCATGAAGCCCAGGCCACATAAAGGGAGTTGATCATGACCTTACCTAGTAATGCTGATAAAGGTCTTTAAGTTAAATGAAAGGAAAGATTTTGACCTCTATAAACTTGAAATGAAAGCAGAAAAACGCGAGAAATTCTTGGTCTGTTGAACTACATGGAATCAGCAACCAGAAACAGGCTCCTTGGCTCAACTGTTCAACAAGGTGTCTGTTACTGGAGGCTCAGCCACGACCGTCGGCACCCCCTGACCCACCATGGGGCTCCCCTTTTTACCAAGTCATGTCCTTTTTTCTCTTGCAAGAAGAGAAAGCAGAGAGGTTTGACTGCTGGTAGCGACTTGTGAGCAGAGAAGGGAAGGAGACCAGTTCTGGGGGGTGATTGTGAGGCACGGGTAGGAGAGGGAAATAGGATGAGGGTAAGTGTAAGTGCTGGCTGCTCAGGTGGGGGTGTAAGGCGCTGGAGAGACAAAAGATATATTGTTCCAAGGTGTGGTGTGCAACAGAATTCTGGGCAGGTCAAAGCCTGGGGATTGGAACCTGAAAGTGTTATTTCACTTGCCTCCCATGCCCTCCTGAGGTCCTTGATCCTTTTGGTGCGTTGTCTCCAGGTCGGAGGAACCACACTCCTGCTGCTGAGCTCCGTGGCCACTTCCATCGACACCTGCCTGATTGGAGAGTTTGTCCTCTCCCTCCTGTGCTAATGAGTGCTTGCCATACTGCAGACTCTCCAGTAGGATCTCCAAGTAAGAGTGGGAGACTTTGGGGAGCAGGCTTCCAAAGTCCCCTCTCCATTCTCTTGGTTGCTGTAGCTTGAAATAAGTGGCTGGTGAACCTTTCCAACACATGCTGCGGTTCCTTCAATTAGAATCCTTCCTTTGACAGAATAGATGTGTTATCCTGCCCTTCCTGCCTAACTGGTTGGGGAACCCGGAAGCTGGGTAACAATTGCTTTTCTCTGGTCAAGAGCAATTCTTTGGTGCACTGTGCAGAGAGTTGGGGTTCCACACCCGAAAATGCTCCTGACACTGTGGCAGGGACTGAAGTGGTAATATTCACCCCTCTCCTAAAAAGAGACAATTAATTCAGTCTTGACCGGCTGCACAAAATGGGCAAACACTAATCAGCAGTCATTTTGCAAACTTCCCTGAATCTTTTCCCCATTGATGTCACTGGAAAAGGCAATCTGCCGATTGTTATTTTGCACAGCAGTCTCAAAGTACAGAATACTACATGGGGCCGGATGTCACGCACACCACCCCTCCCATGACATTCCCTCTCGACAACTCCTCCCCCCACCCCCCCCTTCCCCCCCTCCCCCCGCAGGCCGCACACCCCAACTCACAAACCACATTGGCATGAAGTCGACCAGCCTGGCAGCAATAAAATGCAGAAAGGCTCATTGACGAGGGCTGAAAATGATTTTGTTCCTCACTGGGATGAAAGCCCCTCCCTTTGGAGCTGCCAGACAGGAATGCGTCAGTGGCAGCTGCTTGGATTATAGGGGAAGAAAGGAGCCCAAGGCTGAGTATGCCAGAGCAGTTCAATCTGGGGTCTTGGGCCAGAATGATTTAGGTGTGTTAGGGAGAGGGGCAGCGGAGGAAAGAAGGGGGTGGTTAAGAGAGGGGGTGGTTTGGAAGGTAGGGGGTTCAGTCTGATTGAGAACAGTCCCATGATCAGCAAAGGGTAACCCCTGAAGGGTAACCGTCCCTTCCATCCTGAGGTGAAAATGAGGTTTATTCGGAGCATCATTGACCTATAGTTGGTCATTTTAATATGGCAGACAGGCATTGAATCATGGGCGAGAGCCTGCGGGTGGTACAAAGTTGATGGGATGGGTACCCACCCCTTTTTACATGACACATGCCACTCCCCCAATTCTGCAGGAAACATGCCCAACGGGGGCATACAAAATTCAGCCCAAAGTCTATTCAGGGAGATTTTATCATGATTAATAAAACTGGTGAACTCCACTATCCCCAGAATATTGTATTGTTCTGTAAAATTATGTGATAATTGCTTTAAACTATTATATGGGAGAAAAATCAGAAAGTATTAATTTTACAATGATGAAGGATAGCCGTCACATTACTGTTGGATATGCAATGATTATAAGTATATTTTTTCTGTAGTGGTCAAGCAGTCACACATTTTCTTAAAGCTACAATATATATCAAGTTATTGCAGCAATATCACCCAGTGTAGCTTTAATTTCCCTGTCCCCTCCCTCAATCCAAATTTGGGGAACGCCTCCACATCCCTCTATGGATGGATAAAGTCAGTGACTTGTCTTATGCAACAGTGCATGGCAAACTGAAAGATGCTGAAAATTTCTCCAGCTTTTACTTGGAAGGCGCTTGACATGTGCAAGTTCCCAGCCACAGTGACCTTCACAGCCTTTAGCAACACCGCCCTTGCCCTGTTCTGAGGTTGTAGGTATGGGTGTGGCAGGTGGCAGGTTTCAGTGAGGACTTCCTTGGTGAAGTGCAGATATCTGTTACATTGCTCTTTGCTGAGGTTCACGTGGGATAATTGCTCCTCTGAGAGCCCTGCTCCCTTCCTTCCTTTCCAGCAGCTTGTTCTGCTCGGCATACCCTCTCCTTCATTCTCCTTGCCATTCTGTATCCCAAGAAGAAAACCTCAGGCTGCCACTTGCCTGGGAGTAACTGGCTTGTTCAGAAGCCTTAAAGTCAGAGTCACGTTATTCACCATCTTCATAGAATCCCAGAGAATCCCTACAGTGCAGAAGGAGGCCATTTGGCCCATCGGGTCTGCACCGACCCTCCAAAAGAGCACTCTACTCAGGTCCACTCTCCCATCCGCCCCACCCTAACCCTATAAACTAACCTGTACATCCCTGGACAGCAAGGGACAACTTAACATGGCCAATTCTCTTATCCCGCACATCTTTGGACTGTGTGAGGAAACCTGAAGAACAGGAGGAAACCCACGCAGACACAGGGAGAACGTGCAAACTGCACATAGGCAGTCGTCCAAGGCCGGAATTGAACCAGTGTCCCTGGCGCTGTGAGGCAGCAGTGCTAACCACTGTGCCGCTGTGCCACCCTGTCTGGTTCCTCCTTGTGGGCTATCAGCTGTAATCTTTATGAATGTTTGAGCAGGTTCAAGGGGTTAAGGCCTACTTCTGCTCCAATTTTAAAAAATATTTTTATTTTTTTCTGCTTAAAACAACAATAAGAAAGCTCGGAAAGATTTGTCGAAATGTCGCTTCGGCCAATGGAAATCAGAGGTTCCCTGAAAAGAGTTAATGATCCCTTTATACACACTGGTGGCACATTATGTCCAGCTGCTCAATGTGTGTTCAACTAATCTAACCTAGAGGGGCTGTTTAGCACACTGGGCTAAATCACTGGCTTTGAAAGCAGACCAAGCAGGCCAGCAGCACGGTTCAATTCCCGGAATGTGGCGACTAGGGGCTTTTCACAGTAACTTCATTGAAGTCTTCTCGTGACAATAGCAATTTTCATTTCATTTTTCATTTCAATTCTAGTATCAGATGGACATCAAATCAGTGTTCCCATGCGGTTTGATATCACAACCCCCACCTGACTACTTTGTATCCTTGTGGTCTATGCTCATTATGCAGTTGGTAACACATTCATCAAACCAGAGACTAGTGTGACTTACATCAGAAGTGTGTACGTGCACCCCAGATGTCACTTTGAGCCTTTACGGCCAGGCAAAATACCCAGAAAATGAGTGTTACTCATCCACAATGTCTACTGCTCGCCGTTTGTTTATTCGTTACCTGCTGGAAAAATTGAATGCCTCAGTAGCATGCCTCTCAGCTGCACTATGTATGGAGGGGAAACAGGAGGCTAAGTTGCATAAACCCCAAAATCTAGGCAGCATGAGGAAAGGAAACTCGGTGAATGCCTCAGAAACCTCTTTGCTTCCTGATTCCAAACCTTTTTTCTTTAATTTGTCATCATTGTCGCAATAAGTAATATATTCCGTGCGAGATTATGCTTATATTGTGGGATTCAGACCACTTTTTCAAATTGGTATTCTCAATAAATACATTAATGGCCTAGAAATGCTGATATATGTCCTTGGATCTGTCACAGAACAGCTACTACACCAACAGCCTCATTTTCTATTAATAAGGACAGGAATGAAAAGTACACACCCTTGACCTCAATAGACAGTCTCGCAATGAGCTTTATGTAACTCTTATTATGTTATACATATCACTGTAAGTGACTGGAGGGAGGGAATGACTTCACTGACTCCCGGGAGTACAAAAAATAATCATGAATCTTTGGAATTGATGAAGCTCTGACACAAAAGGAATACTTGCGTCTTATTGCCAGTTGGAAAAGCTGCTCGTGTCACTGGTAAGGCTGATGCCGATGGTACTGACAAAACCTTGGTTCGTGGATCCAATTGTGCACATGTTAGCTCAGTATAAAGTAGGTTTGAGAATGTTAATTCCAGCAAGTGGGTATTTTCTGACTCAATATTCATAACACAACCTGGATTTCAAGGGCGTGAGGGAGGTTCTACTTTAGAGGAGCTAATTCATTCACAAAGGTACCTCATCTCTTCAACAAGCCAGGGCACTAATGTAATACTTGCCATGGAACAAGGAAAGACAAACTTGCAGAGATATACTTGGAACACGTTTGTATGAGAAAGTAACAAGACCTGAATCAAGTATCCTAAGTCAATATTTAATTATTTTGACATTGACATGAAGACATATTTGTCCTAACTTATTCAAATTAAAGGCGTTGACAGCATTATTTTTTAACAATATGCATTTCGGTAAGAAGAATGAGGAGGACGATAAAAACTGAATGGTACAATTTCAAAAAATGGTAGAGCACCATAGGATTTGTTTGCAGAAATCTTTGTAGGTGGCAGGACAGGTTGATGGTGTCCGGAGTTTGTACATTATCCCTATATCTGCATGGGCTCCCTCCTGGTCCTCTGGTTTCCTCCCACAGTTCAATGTGCATGTGAGGTGGATTGGCCATGCCAAATTGCGCCTTACTGTCCAAAATGTTAGGTTGGGTTACTAGTTACGGGGATAGGGTAAAGGCATGGATTTAATTAGGGTTCTCTTTCCAAGGGCCAGTGCTGACTCGATGAGCCAAATGGGCTCCTTCAAATATTCCATGATAAGACTGTCAAAAAAGCAAAAGGAATCCACATTGCTTTGGAATTAGAGTACAAAACCAAGGAAATTATCTCAGATTTTTACAGAGGACTGGTTCATAAGATCATAAGACCATTGGGCCCCAGTTAGCATCTTATGTCCAATATTGAGCACCACTTTAAGAAGGATGTCAAGGCCCGAGAGAGGGTGAACGAGAGATTAGCGCGAATGGTGTTAGGATGAGGGGTGTTTGGACAAGATTGGACTGTTCACCTGAGAGTAGAAAAGGTCAACGCATTTAATGGAAACATTTCAAATCATGAAAGATCTATACAGAGTAAATAACGAGAAGCTGTTTCCGGTTGCAGAAGGGTCAATAACCAGAGGATACAAATTTAAGTTAATTGGTAAAAGAGTCAGAGTTGAGATAAGGATAAAAAAATTTTAACGCAGTGGCTTTTCATGATCTGGAATGCAACTCTTGGAACGCTGGTGAAACGGATTCAATAGCCGCCTTCAAAAGGGAATTGGAGAATATTACATTTGTCGGGCTGTGAGATAAATGCTGAAGAATGAGACCAATGAGGTTATCTCTATCGAAGGTTTACTGAAAGGAATTAGATAAACACTTGTGGGGGTGAGAAAAGGTGGGGATGTGGAGAAAACAGATGAGTGGGACCTCATTCAGAGATATAGCACAGGCACTAAGAGCTGAATGGCCTTTCTCTATGCTGCATGGTTCTCTGGGAGGAGAGATTTATTGGTTATAGCTTTGAGTCGCACTGTGCAGACTTCCATCGATTGACCAGAGCAGGCCGTAACCTGAACAGCCCGCACAAAGTTCTTCACAGGTATCTTTGACAAAAACCTTGTGGAAGTGGCCCATGCCCCCAAAGCCATCTGTTGAATCGCAGTTAAGTCTGCACACCTTGGCGCTGTGCAAATACATTTTTCCCTCTGTGTCTCTTAATGCGCCACCTTTTCATTCCGCAGCAGTACAAGGGCGACAAATTCCATGAGGTGTTCATCGGAATGCTTCTATCTTACGAATAAACAACCAGGAGTTGGGTGTGCTAGAATCCCAGAGTTTTCCAGTAAACCTCATTGGCATAAAATAAACATAGAAACACAGAAAATAGGAGCAGGAGGAGGCCATTCGGCCCTTCAGGCCAGCTCCACTCTTCATTATGATTGTGGCTGATCATCCAACTGAATAACCTGATCCTGTCTTCCCTCCATATCCTTTGATCCCCTTTGCTACAAGTGCTACTTTTAACTGTTCCTTGAAAACATACAGGGCAAAATTCTCCGACCCCCACGACGGGTCGGAGAATAGCGGGAGGGCCTTCCCGACATTTTTCCCGCCCTCCCGCTATTCTCCCCCACCCCCCGCCCAACTCCCGACCCGAATCGCTGCCGCCGTTTTTTTACGGCCGGCAGCGATTCACAGCTGTTCGATGGGCCGAAGTCCTAGCCCTTTACGCCGTTTTTACGAACGGCAAACACACCTGGTCTGGCTGTTCGTAAAAACGGCGTCACAAACTCGCTTTTCACAACCATGGCACCGATTGCACGGCAGTACCACGGCCGTGCCAAGGGTGCCATGGGCCCGCGATCGGTGGGCACCGATCGCGGGCAGCGGGCCCGATGCCCGCGCACTCTTTCTCCTTCCGCCGCCCCACAGTATCCATTCGCGGGGCGGCTGAGGGGCAACCCGGCCCGCGCATGCGCGGGTTTCGCGCAAATATGCGATGACGTCATCCGCGCATGCGCGGGTTGGAGTCTTCCAATCGGCGCATGAGCGGCTGACGTCATATGACGCGTCAGCCGGCGCTAACTCCGGCAAGCGGGCTTAACGATATTCGTTAAGCCCGTCATGCCGGAGCCTACGGCGTCGGGCTGCTAGCCCCGACCGGGGACCAGAATCGGTTCCCGGTCGGGAAGGGGCGCGCTGGCGTCAAACCCACCCGGGTCTGACGCCAGCTTTACGGTTTCTCCCGTTTTGGGAGAATCGCGCCCACAATGTTTTGGCCTCAACTAGTTTCTGTGGCAGCGAATTCCACAGGCCGACCCATCTCTGGGTGAAGGAATTTTTCCTCATCTCTGTCCTAAACAGTCTAGCCCATACCCTCAGACTGTTACTGCTGGTTCTGGGCACTCTCACCATCGGCAACATCTTTCTTGCATCTACCCTGTCGAGTCCTGTTAGAATTTTATAAGTTTCTATGGGAACCACAACCCCCATTCTTCTGAACTCCAGTGAATACAATCCTAACCAACTCAATCTCTGCTCATAAGTCAGTCCTGCCGTCCCAGGGATCAATCTGGTAAACTTTTGCTGCTCTCCCTCTGGAGCAAGAACATTCTTCCTCAGGTAAGGAGACCAAAACGGGCAGCACGTTAGCATGGTGGTTAGCATAAATGCTTCACAGCTCCAGGGTCCCAGGTTCGATTCCCGGCTTGGTCACTGTCTGTGCGGAGTCTGCACGTCCTCCCCGTGTGTGCGTGGGTTTCCTCCGGGTGCTCCGGTTTCCTCCCACAGTCCAAAGATGTGCGGGTTAGGTGGATTGGCCATGCTAAATTGCCCGTAGTGTCCTAAAAAAAAAGTAACGTTAAGGGGGGGTTGTTGGGTTACGGGTATAGGGTGGATACGTGGGGTTGAGTAGGGTGATCATTGCTCGGCACAACATCGAGGGCCGAAGGGCCTGTTCTGTGCTGTACTGTTCTATGTTCTATGTAAAACTGCATGCAATATTCCAGGTGCGGCCTCACCAAGGCCCTGTATAATTGCAGTAAGATATCCCTGCTCTTGCACTCGAATCCTCTCGCTATGGAGGCAACATAACATTTACTTCCTTCACTGCCTGCTGCACCTGCATGCTTACCTTTGCCCAGGTCCTGTTAGACCTTCCACTCTCCTAATTTCTGTCCATTTAGATAATAATCTGTCTTCCCGCTTTTGTTACCAAAGTAGATCACCTCACAATTCTCCAAATTATACTGCATCGGCCATTCATTTGCCCACTCACTCAACTTGTTCAAATCACACTGAAGCATCTGTGCATCTTCCTCACAGCTCACCCTCCTACCAAGATTTATGCCATCTACAAATCTAGAGCATAATCTGAGTCTTAAAAAGCAAACATCATCAGGAGCAGAGTCCTCATAAGTCAGGAATTTCTCCATCCGATCTCATTTTAGAACCCTAGATGGCATAGGTTGCCATCCCCTCAACAAATCGTTACCATATTTTAAAATATAACCCTGTTCGATAGACGATTCCCATCCAAGAACAGTCAGCAAATTTAATACAAGCAAAATGATGCAGATTCTGGAAATCTGAGATAAAACGCTATAACTGCTGATAAAACTCAGCAGGCCTGGCAGTACGTGCGGATGGAGATAAACAGAGTTAATGGACAAGATTTTCCGGCTGTTACCGCCAGCGGGATTTTACGGTCCCGCCAATGACGACATCTGCCTCGGGATCCCCGACGGCAGAGGGTTCGAGAGAAATCTCGTTGACAGCTGTGGGACTGGACCATCCCGCTGCCAGCCAATGGCAGACCACCTCCACAGCCGTAAAACATGCCAGGGGTGGCAGCGGGCAATGCCGCCCAATGTTTCTAGTTGAATGCGACCCATCTTCTGAACTCAACATATTAACCCATATATCTTCTTTTTCTACACCATGTTTGTCACCATGAGGACAAAGATTTCAAACACAACACAAATCATAGACCTATGTCACATTTTCATCAGTTTTCATATTTTACACAGATGTTCATTTCATTTTCAATGTGAGATCGGATAGACGACGACGACCCTTTAGAAACCTTCATTTTCAAAAAAATGTTTTAAAATGTTGAATAAAAATAATATTTGTTCAATCTTGGTTGCAAAATAAAAAAAAACTTTATTGAAAAAATGAACACCTTTAACAGGATCACTAATTGGAAGTCTTTTGGTGGATTTGAGCATCAATACTGGCCCTTTAAAGACGTTTGCCCATGTCTGAGTGGCTGTATTCAATCAGCGTTGTTCCTTCGCAAGGATACAGACAATCTTGAAAATGGCAGGCAGCTTCACAGCCTGTTTCCCTTTCTCCACCCAACCCTGAAAATGCACGGAGAGTTTGTGCTAAATGTAGACTTACATGTCAGGAAGTCTCTGACCAAGGCTAAATAAATCAATATATTGACAAGGACCCTGAAACTTGCACTGTTTCATCGACTGTCCTGGGTGGACGACCAAAGCACTTTGTGTTGGATACCACCTGGAAAAGACAATGCAAATTCAGAATTACTATTTGAGCGACACCGAAGTTGAGTGTTAAAGACATGCAGAGTGTAGAGAAATAAGTTTATTACACTGCAATTTTCAGGTCCAGATAAAGAATGAAGTTGAGTAGGAATCACCATAATTTTTTTTTATTTTGAATAGACAAAGAGGAGGAAGTACACGTTGGGCGACATAATTGCAGTTTCAGAGGAATGGGAGAGGGAAGTGTAGGGAACCACTGACAACGGTAATGACTACAAAATAGAGAAAGGCACAGAGAGAAATTTTCATTTGCTTTACCGAGTAGAGGCAGTGTATCACCCAAAAATCAGGGTAGTACACAGCCCTCGTTTGCATTCCAAATAACATTAACCTGAAAAACGTTGGGCTGTCAGTGTGTCTATCTGTTTCATAGAAACATACAGAGAAAACTGGAGCAGGAGGAGGCCATTTGGCCCTTCAAGCCTGCTCCGTCATTCATTCTGATCATGGCTAATCAAGTATAATACCCTGATCCCACCTCCCCCCCCCCCCCATATCCCTTGATCCCTTTAACCCCAAGAGCTACATTTCAGGTGGTAAGCCCTAATATCATGAATCGAGTGTCCTCTAATATAGACAGGACATATGCTGCCATTTTGGGAGACAGCTATGTGGAAGAGTGCAACCCATGGTCCATCCAGTATTACCCAGCAGAGCTCCTGAAGAGGACCACATGCAATCAAGCTTAACATTTTTATGGGGCCAGGCGGAGCAGGAGTTCTTCACAAGAATAATGTGGTACATTGCTACCACTCGAATATCCATGCCACCTCGTCCCCGCTACAGCCTACCTCAGTGCCCTAGCTCTGACTGTCAGGTTGTCACTTTGCTGCTTGATGTGGTGTCAGCCCAGGTTGCTGAGCAACAGAGAGCTGCCCATTTAATGCCCATAATCAATTGCCTGCCTTCAGAATTGACCAGACCTGCCCTAAGCAATTAGTCAAAGCACAATGTCAATCAGTATCATGCAGTTAAAATCTACCCGGAGATTAAAAATAAAAGGATTGATTATGAGCCAATTAGCTTTTTAGCGAAGCTGATTTTATTGCATTGACCCGGCATGAAAACTACCAGAGAGAAGGGAACTAACGCACTGTTCATTATAGGGAGATATTAGGAATGGTCCAGAAATAGGGCCCAAGATGTAACAGGCAATTTCGGGGTTAAAACAGACTGGAAAATAAAAGAAGACTGCTAGCAGCAGAATCAAAGGGATACGCCCATACCTGGCTGAGTCACAAGGTCGCATTAAACTCATTCGGGAATATGGTAATTCACTTGAGATCCATTGTCATTTGGGACAACCTTGCTTGACAAGCCATCATTGAAGTATAGATTCTGATGACACATTTGTCTGTCAAAGGAAGGCTAGGTGCATCTGAATGGCATAGCTCTGGTATTTTATGTAAATGGGAGTGGGCAATTAATCCCACTTTACAGATGAGTTCCAGTCTGGACATCCTCAAAGGGGATCTTAGTTTGAAGGGCTAGGCGGAGCTTAGAGAGAAAAAGAGAGAGAGACAATCGATTTGGAACAGACAGAGAAGGATGTGAGCAGCCATGAAACAGGTCATGAAAACTGCCAAAAAAAATTATTCTGTAAGATATTTTAAAATACAGAAGATTACTTTCAAAATGCAAGAACCATCTTTGCCTGTCTATGTAAGTAGAAAGGGAGTTGTGTGTTATTTAGACTGATGTTTAATGGGAACTGATTGTGTTAAGGTTAAGAAACTGCACAAAATCTGTTAGTGTTAGAACTGTGAAGTAAAAGTTTAAATATTGTTGGCTTTTCTTTTGTTTTAATAAAATATTTTTCATAAAATAAGCATGCCCTATTTCTTGTATTCTCACTCCCCCGAACTGATCTTTCTGCACAGTCTTAAAACTTTTATAAAATTATATAAAAATAATAATAATTTTTATTAGTGTCACAAGTAGGTTTACATTAACACTGCAATGAAGTTACTGTGAAAAGCCCATAGTCGCCACACTCTGGCACCTGTCCGGGTACACAGGGAGAATTCAGAATGCCCAATTCACCAAACAAGCACGTCTTTCAGGACTTGTGGGAGGAAACCGGAGCACCCAAAGGAAACTCACACAGACACAGGGAGAATGGGCAGACTCTGCACAGACAGTGACCCAAGCCAGGAATCGACCCCGGGTCCCTTAACGTGTCTGGTTCATTACCTTAGCTATTATTGAATGCTGACCAGGCGTCCATAAAATCTGGGTGCATGCAATATTAGAAAAGCTACTGAATTTCGATTGGGATTAAATGCAGATGAAAGGGTTAATGTTGGAGAAAGTCATAGAAATGGAGAAAGAACACAAGGGGGAGGGGGATGGAGAAAGGAGATGGAGGGAAAAGTGCCATATTTTATCACACAGATTGAGAAATTCAGGAGCAAATCACAAAGAACAATCTTCAATCAGATGTGCCCAGTGGAGGATCCATCTCGGCCTCCTCCGGAGGTCCCCAGCATCACAGATGTTCGTCTTCAGCCAATACGATTCACTGGGCCCTGGCAATATCCAGGCAATTGTACTGAGGACTTGTGCTCCGTAACTTGCCGTATGAGCTGTTCCAGTAGAGCTACAGCACAGGCCTCTACCCGGCAATATGGAAAATTGCTCAGGTGTGTGCTGTACACAAGAAACGGGCCAAATCCAAACCAGCCAATTACCGCCCTATCAGTCTACTCTCCATCATGAGGAAAGTGATGGAAAGAGTCATCAAAGTGCTATCAAGTGCCACTTATGCAAAAGTGCTATCAAATGATCACAGAAGTTCAGTTTGGGTTCCGCCAGGGTCACTCAGCTCCTGACATCATCACAGCCCTGGTTCAAACATAGACAAAAGAGCTGACTGCCAGAGGTGAGGTGAGAGTGACTGCCCTTGATATCAAAGCAGCAAAGAGCTAAACTGAGTCAATGGGAATCAGGGGGAAAACTCTCCACTGTGGAAGGTGGCTGTGGTGGTTGGAGGTCAATCATCCCAGCTCCAGGATATCACTGTCGGAATTCGTCAGGGTAGTATCCTAGGCCCAGTCATCTTCAGCTGCTTCATCAATGACCTCTCTTCCATCATAAGGTCAGGAGTGGGGATGTTTGTGGATGACTGCACAATGTTCAGCACCATTCGTGACTCCTTAGATAATGGAGCAGTCCATGTCCAAATGCAGTAAGACATTCAGGCTTGGGCTGACAAGTGGCAAGTTACATTCACGCCACACAAGTCCGAGGCAATGACCATATCCTGCAAGAGAGGATGTAACCATCACCCCTTGCAGCTCCAACAACACTCAAGAAGCTCAATGCCATCCAGGACAAATCAGTCCGCTTGATTGCTCCACCTTCCACAAACATCCATACCCTCCACCACCGACAAACAATCGCAGCTGTATGTACCATCTACAAGATGCACTGCAGGAACTCACCAAAGTCCCTTAGACAGCATCTTCAAAACACAGAACCACTACCATCTGGAAGGACAAGAGCAACAGAGACCTGGGAACCCCACAACCTGGAGGTTCCCCTCCAATTCACTCACCACCCTGACTTGAAAATATATCGCCGTTCCTTCACTGTTGTTGGGATAGCATCCTGGAACTCTCTCCCTAACAGCATTGTAGGTGTACCTACACTTCAAAGACTGCAGTTTTTCAAGAAGGCAACTCACCACCATCTTCTGAAGGGCATCTAGGGATGGGCAATAAATGCTGGCCTAACCAGCGACGCCCACATCCTATAAATGAATTTAAAAAGTCACCCAAGGCTGGTTTGGATTTGGCCTGTTTCTTGTGTACAGCACACACCTGAGCAATTTTCTACATTGCCGGGTAGAGGCCTGTGCTGTAGCTCTACTGGAACAGCTCATATGGCAAGTTACGGAGCACAAGTCTTCAGTCCCTGGTGCTATGAGGCAGCTGTGCTAACTGCAGTTCCACCACGCCACCCGTAAAATGACTTCTTAAAACATGTACATTTCCAAGTGAGAGAGACCAAAATAATGGTGTTGGAGAATGCAAGTTCAAGCAGACATCAAGGGTGAATAGGAAGGTGTGATCAGGACCAAGGATTTGTTGGAATTTAGTAGTGTTAAAACTTCTTGTGGGTTAAATAGGTCACCTGCTTTTAGGGGTTAGCTAACATACCTTCTGAGAGGCACAATAAAATGACGAACAGTTTTCTCCAACGCCATCAAGATTAAACTTGAAGGAACAAAGTGAACTGCAGAAACATTTATTTCTTTGGACGAGTGAAGTGAAATGAAACTATTCTTAACATGCCATGTGATAACGCTGCACGAGAGCACAGATTTGCGCAGTAAATGTTCTGAGAGGTACGAGACTGGGATTGCACATCTAAGCAACCAACTAGACAGCAGCTACAATAACGTTGCTGCGTCACTGTCTGCCATCCCAATAAGAAGTCTTACAACACCAGGTTAAAGTCCAACAGGTTTGTTTCAAACACGAGCTTTCGGAGCACTGCTCCTTCCTCAGGTGAATCTCCACATCATGGCCATCCCAATAAGCAGACAGCCACCGTAAATAATGATCAACACTTTGATTGAGCTGCACACTGCATAAAACCGGTTGCTTATGGAGTAGGCAAGGAGATCCTCAAAAGTGTGATTTGTGAATAAAATCTTGCAAATTGTATTGTGGCTGTCATGAGCAAGCTCCAGATTTTGATTTGAGAGGTTAGTGCACCATTCGCGCACCCTAAAAGCGTGGAACTCGATTGCATCAAAGGCAAACTTAGCGTTTACTGCTTTCTGTACTTCGAAGGATGTGAAAATGAATTTGTCCATTTAAAGGAAATTTCTATGATCGATAATCAGTGGACTGTCACTTATCTTGCGTATTTACATACGAGTGTGGCTACCAATTACCTTCCTGTGCAAGGAACTTGCAGTTGCCTGTTATGTTTAGTTAAGTAATGCTACAGAAGGGGATTGCAAATCAAATTTATTCAGCAGCGTGTTGGAACTTGGAGCACAAAAGAGAAGTAATAAGGATACTTTTTGTGATGGTAACAGGCTATAAGATGCTTTAATGAAGTTCCAGCTGAGAATGATTATCAACTTATGATCCCGATGTACAGACAGAATTGATGAACACAGAAACTACCCATTGTGTTTTTTTGTTACTTGTCAGCCAGAACAGCACTTGGCAAGTCGTTAAGAACCCCGCTGATCTTAAATGCAGGAGTATCCCAAAATCCAGAAGGGTATATGTGGGGTATATTTTCAATCTGGTATACTGTGAGAGCAATATGTGAACTAGGGAGTTCAGCCATTTTGTGAATAATAGATAAAGAATATTTATTAACTTAAAATAAAAGGGAACACTACAAGGACTATAAATCACTACAACACGTAAATATGCAGACGGCTACACACAGTCTTACAGGAAATTACCTCTTGGTTCCATCCAGCTACATTCCCTTAACTATGAGATGCTCCTTGGTTCCCAAACAACATCCAACACTCTGGCCCATAACTTCCTGCTTCATTAGTCGCATTTAGGGGGCACCGCACTGGGGAATCCCTGGAGGATGTGCCCACATAAGGGATTAGCCAGCAA
The DNA here is from genome assembly GCF_902713615.1 of Scyliorhinus canicula. NCBI lineage: Eukaryota > Metazoa > Chordata > Chondrichthyes > Carcharhiniformes > Scyliorhinidae > Scyliorhinus > Scyliorhinus canicula. Next base: position 137,572,419 of record NC_052159.1, on the reverse strand, counting down.
TTGCTCAGCAGAAGTTCCTTTGGATAATTGCACTGGGCTGGGAACCGTCCAACAGCAACAATTTAACTCACTAATTTTGGATGGTCTGCCAGTTTTACCCTGACAGTTCTCTGAGTTAGAGAGGGGGGGGGGGGAAATCACTTCAAACCCCAGAGTAACTATTTAAAAAACCCAGACCTGGCTTCACACAGGACACACCCCATACATAGGGTTATATGTCCAGAGAGGACCCATTAAACCACCCCCAACCTTGACCCGAACAGACCCCCCTACTTCCAGAACCAACCCTAACACCTGGCCTGACCTGACAACCCTCTTTCCCACTCAAAACCTGCCCCATGCCGGACTGAAACCAACCCCTTCCTGGACTGACCTACGCCCTCCCAGACTGACCCCACCGCACACGGATTGGCTCCCACCCCTCGGATTGAGACACACTCGGACTGACCCCCATCAACCACCGGACTGAGGGCCCTTGAACTGAAGGCAACTCCTCCCGGATTGACCCTTCCCAGTCAGGAATGGTCGTTCTCCCCAAGAATGAAACCGCCCACTCCGAGAATGATTCCCCCCACCTCCCCACCTGCACCCCCCCTCATCCCAGACTGACTCCACCCCATCTCCTGGTCTGAACAGCCCAATGGACGGATACCATCCTGGATAGCCCCCCCATCTTCTGTACTGACCCATTCCCCCTCCAAAAATGAGTGCTCCTCTCTGGTCTGACTGCCCACACCCCCAAAGGACTGACACCCCCTTCCCAGATTGACCCCCGGGTCTGACCCCAGAATAGCTCCCCTCCCTGGACTGACACCCACCTCTTCCTCACTGATCCCCCCCCCCCCATCCCCCACCCCTACCCCCTCCCAACCAGGCTGAACCCCTCCTCTCCTGGTCTGATCCTCTCCAAAGACTGACAGCCTCTGCTGGATTTATCCCTCCATCCTCCCAGACTTCTCCCACACTGACCCCCCCCCTTCCCGTGCCAACTCCACTCCACCCCAGATAGGTGTGACCCACCCCACCCGGCAACACTGGGACTGAATGAGTCCGCAGCCGCCATGCTGAATTCCCATTCCATCCAGAATGAAACCCCTTCCCAGACTAACCCCCTGCCAGACTGAACACCACCCTGCCACTTGCCCTCCGAACCCCCTCTCTCTTCCCATCCAACCTGACCTGAACCGACCCCACCCCCCGACCAACTGAATTTTCTGAACCACTTACCTTTCAATTGTCCCTTTGAACACCTCATTCGTGGCAGCTAGTGCCTTAAAAAGGTAAGAGGTTGACCCCAGTTTCTCCACGCTGATGCATCTGGGGGGGAGACTTCACTCTTTCTGCCTCACCCAGCCTTTGTGAAGAAGGGTGGGCGAGACACGGGCTTGGTATCCCAGAGTGGGAAAGCCCGTCGAGAGTGGCAATTCGCTGGAGATTGCCACTCAGAGGAAGTTGCGGGTCTACATAATCCTAGGTGCTAAATCCAGCAAATAATTACCAAGCACACATGGTATGTGGCCATGTTTGGGAAAAGTGTCTCCAGTTTCAGCGAAGGCGAAATCTGCTCGCTTTAGGACTTATTCTTAACCTGCGGCCTGTTTAGCAATAGCTTGTTTTCGGGAGTCTGTTTATGCAGCTGCGTGTGGCCGATGGTAGTCGTGTTTATTTTTGTCTCTTTATCTCCAGCCATTTTGCTATGGATGTACCATTTTTCCCACTTTCTTTTCCCACTTTGGTTTAGCTCACAAGGCTAAATCGCTGGCTTTAAAAGCAGACCAAGCAGGCCAGCAGCACGGTTCGATTCCCATACCAGCCTCCCCGGACAGGCGCCGGAATGTGGCGACTAGGGGCTTTTCACAGTAACTTCATTGAAGCCTACTCGTGACAATAAGCGATTTTTATTTTTTCTTTCCGATCGGCTAATTTGCATCTCAACATCTCTTCAGACATTCCCGTTTTATTTTCTTTCATCCTAAGATTACAAAACTCCTTCCTATATTCACAGATGGTCACTGCAGTGATGATTTTAACTTTCGGCAAGTTCAAAGTGCTGCATCTTTCCAATTCAGATACTTTCGACCAGTTCACTTACTCAAAGGTTTGACCTCGGTGTCTTTTAAGAGCGAAGAAAACAAAGAACAAACACAAGTATAAATTCAACAATCTTTATTAAACACACAATTAACCCGTAAATTAACGCAAAATATATAATACCGGAAACGCCCAAGATTCAGTTATACTACCACAAAGATGGTTTGATTGGACTGCGGGACCGATTCGTGAGCCCCTCTGGTCCGTCATCATGAAGGTGAATCTTGCTGGCAGCTTCTTGCTTTATTCCTTCATTCTAAGATGTCTCGATGCCTTTGCCTGGAGTCATTGCTGCCGATGTGCCTTGGGTGCCTGTTTTTATCCCCCCACCCCTCCCTTCCCTTTGCTTCCTTTTGCCATTTCCTCTGGCTTTCTGCCAATGATGCCTCTGGAGGGGGTCTCAACATCCAATGGTCCAGTTGGTGACCATTTGACAGGACACCTGAGCCCGCACCAGGTGTCCCATCTCTGGTGGTGTCGGCTGCGCATAACCTGTTCCCACATGTGGTGGTATGATTTGCATAGCTGTCTGCCATTGGTGCAGAACACTGGCTTACCATTGGCCCTGGTCGGTCATGTGCCTCTCGACCGATTGGTTGAGACCAGTCATGTGACGGCTCTCCGATTGGTCGAGAGGCTGAGTTAACCCCGCCTCCAGAGAGAGGTATAAATACCCAGAACGCCCGGCGGTCGTCCATTTACTGTAGTCGACCGCAGGGCTAACTTCTAGCTTATTAAAGCCTAACTTTTGTACAGCAACTCGTCTCACGTTCGATTGATGGTTCATCAATTTAATAAGCTAGAATTTTGAAGATGGAGCTCCGGATCAAGTCCGAATGCCTCCGCATCAGCCCGCAAACTCAGAACGCTTCAGAAATCTTTCAACATTGGCTAGCATGTCTCGAGGGATACCTGGCGTCCGCAAACAGCCCCCCCCACCATGGCACAGAAGCTTCACATCCTCCACTCCAGCGTGGGCACGGCAGCCTACGCGATAATTGCGGAGGACAAAGATTACGATGCGGCCATGCTTAAGCTGAATGGACAGTTTCTTAAACCGGTAAACAGAGTATTCGCCCGACATCTGCTGGCTACCAGACAACAGCTCCCCGGTGAGTCATTAGACCAATTTTCACAGGCCCTCGCTGTCCTGAGGAGGAATTGCTCCTGCCTCCAAGTTTCAGCCACGGAGCACATGGAACTTCTGATTAGAGATGCTTACGTGGCTGGGATGCAGTCTGCCGCTATCTGCCAGCGGATGCTGGAGAAAGACGACCTCAGCCTAACTGAGGCACGGACTCTCTCCACCTCCCTGGAGGTCGGCGACTTAAATGCCCGCGCCTATGTCCCCAGCCGCGCTGCAGCACCCTGGACCTCCTGGCATGCTTCCCCACCGCCATCCGCCGCTCCCGACCTCCCTCAGACCTGCGCCGCGGGACGCCCCGACAAGTCTGCGGGGCCCGACTGCTATTTCTGTGGGTTCGCTAAACACCCTTGCCCGCGCTGCCCAGCCCGCTCCGCCCTCTGTAAGAGCTGCGGGAAAAGGGCCACTTTTCATCTGTCTGCCAGGCCAAACCGATCGCTGCTGTACTACGCAGCGACCGGGGATCCCCCCCTCCGGGCCCTTGTGGGCCCTTCCAGTACACCGTGCCAATCTCCCCCCCCCCCCGCCTCCGGGTCCCTGCGCCCGCCCTACGCACCTCCCCGCCTCCTCCGGACCCTTCCGAGCCCTTCCAGTGCACCGCGCAACTCTCCCCTCACCGCCCCCGGGCCCCTGCCCCTGGCCTGCGCGCCTCTCTGCACCCGCTCTCAGTCGCTCCGGTCGGCCCGCCGGCACAGCTAACCCCGCCCCCAGCAACCACGAGGGCCCCGCGGGAGCCGGCATCTTGGGCCCCGGACGCCACGTGCGGGCCCTGGGCGCCGCCATCTTGGGGCGGCGACTCCACATGCGGGTCCTGGGCGCCGCCATCTTGGGGCCCCGACTCCACGTGCGGGTCCGGGGTGCTGCCATCTTGGGACCCCGACTCCACGTGCGGATCCTGGGCACCACCATTCTGGACTGGCACGCAAGGTTCTGCCAGCTACTACTCGGCCGACGACGACTGCGACGATGGTTCTTCTCCATGGCTCGCGGCCATTCAACTCGACCAGTCACGGCCACGCACGCTCGCCAAAACAACGACGCTGATCCACCTCAACGGCCACGAGACGGGCTGCCTGCTGGACTCCGGGAGCACGGAAAGCTTCGTTCACCCTGCCACGGTAAGACACTGCGCGTTCCCGGTCCATCCTGTAAAACACAAAATCGGGTTAGCCTCAGGTTCACATCAGGTTCCGCATCACCGGGTGCTGCATCGCGAACCTCATGGTCCAAGGGAAGGTTTTTAAAAATTACAAACTCCTTGTCCTCCCTGACCTTTGCGCACCGGCACTCCTAGGACTGGACTTCCAGTGCAACCTGCAGAGCTTGACCTTCCAATTTTGGCGGCCCTATACCCCCCTCACTGTCTGCAGCCTCGCGTCCCTCAAAGTGGGCCCCCCTCCTTGTTTGCTAATCACACCCCCGATTGCAAACCCATCGAGACACGGAGCAGATGGTACAGCGCCCAGGACCGGACCTTCATCAGGTCCGAGGTCCAGAGTTTGCTGAAGGAAGGGTTCATCGAGGGCAGCAACAGTCCCTGGCGAGCCCAAGTGCTGGTGGTCCGGACTGGGGAGAAAAACCGGATGGTCATCGACTATAGCCAGACCATCAACCGGTTTACGCAACTGGACGCATATCCTCTCCCCCGTATTTCCGCCATGGTAAACAATATCGGGAAATACAAAGTCTTCTCCACTGTGGATCTTAAGTCCGCTTATCATCAGCTCCCACTCCGCGCGAGTGACCGCAAGTACACTGCGTTCAAGGCTGATGGGCGCCTCTACCACTTCCTTAGGGTTCCATTTGGTGTCACAAACGCTGAACGCATGCGCCCCCTGATGGAACTACCTCTCCCCAATACCCTCAAATCCCTCAAACGCTGCCTGGATTTCTTCGCTTACTACGCCTAATGGGTTCTCCCTTAGTCCTTCGCTCCACCTTCCCCCTCACCTTCCACTCCTTTCCACTAACACAGCTCCCCCTCCCCTCTACGAGGGTCCTACCAGCATCACCACATGGAGGAGGATGATGATGAATCACTGTGAGATGAGCTCTGGTGCTACTCACTGTCTGACAAAGTCGGACTCCTGTCTTTAAGATAACATATCACTGCCTGCCTGGGTGATCCCTGCATGTATGTTGGCGATTCCTTCTCGTGGGCCCAAAAATATTGGTGCGGGGTGAATTGGGAGTGATGTCGAACGGTTAGGGTTCACTCACTGGGGATGCTGTCATTCAAGGCAGGCTCATACTGCTGCCCCCATGTCCTGCTACATCTCAGTGAGGGTGCAACCATGGGGGACATTCATATGTCATAAGTACCCTGCACCCCCCCAATCCCCAACCCATCCTTCACACCCGTGAGACAGAGGTTAGATATTCGGCTCCACACCCGTTCAGAGGAAAGGGTCCTGTAACTCACGCAGGTTGGGAGTGGCTGTGATAGAGTTTGGCATGTGCTAAACAAGCGAGACCCAGTGCAATGCAGATGTCTCTACAGCAAGCGAGTCAGCCCTCTCCCACAGACCAGTCCTTCTCAAGACCTCACCCATGTTTTTTTTCTTGCAGGCTTACCAGCTAACAAGGCCAAGTTGTCCAAGGTCGCAGCTACCATCCAGACCCTCAGCACACACCAGGACCGCCACTCCGGGGAAAGCACCGACATATCACCATTGCTTTCACCAGCACCATCGCAGAGACTATCACCTCAGTGGGTAATGTTAGTGATCAGGCTCCTGATCACCTTCTGGTGAGCACCACACACACACATGCTGCAGCACATCAGGTGGAGGCAGGCACTCCTAAGGGAGTGAACGGTCAGAAGGCTTCCCAATCTCAAGGAACAGCTGCCCCATGACATATATTGCACCTCTGGAAAATTTGACCACATCACTGGTGCAGATGCAGAAGCAGAACGTGAATCGACAAGAGGGAGTGTCAGCAACTTTCCAGTACCTGCAAGTTCAGCTGCCTTCAGATACAGGAAATGATTTTTAAAATAAATTTAGAATATCCAATTCATGTTTTCCGATTAAGGGGCAATTTAGCGTGGCCAATCCACTTACCCTGCACATCTTTTTGTTGTGGGGGCGAAACCTATGCAAAAACAGGTAAAATATGCAAACTCCAAATGGACAGTGACATCGAGGCGAGTTCGAACCTGGGACCTCAGCACCGTGAGGCAGCAGGGCTAACCCATGGTGCCACCGTGCTGTCCTTGGTGCAGGAAATGTTGCCAACAATGCATGGCACCCAGGCTAACACCGAAAGTATGGCAGCATGGTGGAAAGCCTGGGGCAAGACGTTAGAGCCATGGGTCAAGGTGTCACAGGCACCTGCACAGGTCCCAAGTTCAGATGGATATTACTGCAGTGCTCCACAGTTTGGCCCATTCACAAAGGGTCATGGTCGACGACATCGAGGGCATTGCCGAGCACTGACTGACCTTTGCCAGTCACAGAGGGACATGTCACAGGCACCGAGGAACATGACTGAGGCAGTGAGGGATGCGACACAGGCTATGAGGGACATGATACAGTCTGTGTGCCATGGCTGAGGGCAAGGAGGCCATGGTTCAGACAAGGGAGAGTCTCTAGGACTGGCCGTGCCAGGTATCAGTGGTGCCTCCGGCCTCCCCTTCATCCCATAGGGTAGCGCGGGGGCAGCAAGAACCCCAGGTGAGGGGGACGTGATGGGGCCAATGCCGGCGAACACTTCAATGCTTCCGAACCCCCCTCCCCCCACCTAACACTGGCACATCTGCTGGGCAGCGGATACAACAGGCTAACATGTTGTCACTTGTAAAAATAGAAATGGCAGAGGAACTGAATAGTTACTTTATATCAGTCTTCACGATGGAAGACACCAGTGGGATGCCAGAGCTCCAGGAGAATCAGGGGGCAGAGATGAGTGCAGTGACCTTTACTAAGGAGACGGTTCTGGGGAATCTGAAAGGACTGAAGGTGGATAAATCACCTGGACCAGATGGACTACACCCCAGGGTTCTAAAACAGATAGCTCAGGAGATTGTGGAGGCATTGGTGGTGATCTTTCAGGAATCACTGGGGACAGGAAGGGTCCCAGAGGACTGGAAAATGGCTAATGTAACACCACTGTTTAAGAAGGGAGGGAGGCAGTAGATGAGAAATTATATGCCGGTTAGCCTGACTTCGGTCATTGGTAAGATTTTAGAGTCCATTATTAAAGATGAGATCGCAGAGTACTTGGAAGTGCATGGTAAAATAAGACTGAGTCAGCACGGCTTCGTCAAGGGGAGGTCATGTCTGACAAACCTGTTAGAGTTCTTTGAGGAGGTAACAAGGAAGTTAGACAAAGGGGAACCAGTGGACGTGATTTATTTAGATTTTCAGAATGCCTTTGACAAGGTGCCACTTAGGAGACTGCTAAATAAGAGCCCATGGTGTTCAGGGTAAGATCCTGGCATGGAGAGAGGATTGGCTGACTGGTAAAAGGCAGAGAGTATGAATAAAAGGGTATTTTTCAGAATGGCAGCCGGTGACTAGTGTTGTGCCTCAGGGCTCGGTGCTGGGACCACAACTTTTCACAATATGTATTAATGATCTGGAAGAAGGAACTGAAGGCACTGTTGCTAAGTTTGCAGATGATACAAAGATCTGTAGAGGGACAGATAGTATTGAGGAAGCAGGTGGGCTGCAGAAGGACTTGGACAGGCTAGGAGAGCGGGCAAAGAAGTGGCAGATGGAATACAATGTGGAAAAGTGTGACGTTATGCACTTTGGAAGGAGAAATGGAGGCATAGACTATTTTCTAAATGGGGAGATGCTTAGGAAATCAGATGCACAAAGGGACTTGGGAGTCCTTGTTCACATTTCTCTTAAGGTTAACGTGCAGGTTCAGTTGGCTGTTAGGAGGGCAAATGCAATGTTAGCATTCATGTCAAGAGGACTAGAATATATGACCAGGGATGTACTTCTGAGGCTGTATAAGGCTCTGGTCAGACCCCATTTGGAGTACTGTGAGCAGTGTTGGGCCTGCATCTAAGGAAGGATGTGCAGACCTTGGAAACAGTCCAGAGGAGGTTCACAAGAATGATCCCTAGAATGAAGTTTGTCATATGATGGACGGTTGAGGACTGTGTCTGTACTCGCTGCAGTTTAGAAGGATGAGGGGGGATCTTATTGAAACTTACAGGATACTGCTGGGCCTGGATAGAGTGGACGTGGAGAGGATGTTTCCACTAGTAGGAAAACCTAGAAGCAGAGGGCACAATCTCAGACTAAAGGGACAATCCTTTAAAACAGAGATGAGGAGGAATTTCTTCAGCCAGAGGGTGGTGAATCTGTGGAACTCTTTGCCGCAGAAGGCTGTGGAGGCCAAATCACTGAGTGTCGCTAAGACAGAGATAGATAGATCTTTGATCAATCCGGGGATCAGGGGTTATGGGGAGAAGGCAGGAGAATAGGGATGAGAAAAATATCAGTCATAATTGAATGGCGGAGCAGACTTGATGGGCCAAGTGGCCTCATTCTGCTCCTATGCCTTATGGTCTTATGGTGTATGGTAACACCCGAAAGTCGGTCAGGTCCATCAAGGCCCAGGCCCTCTGTAGAACGACCACCAAGTGTATTTACAGGGCAGAGGGCAGACAGCAGGCCACCTTCACTTCTAATGTGCTGTCTGGGATAACACCTAGAAGAAGCGGTAGGCCACAAAGATTAGAAACAGTAGACAGTATCAAGGTGACTGGGTACCCGGGTGCCGGGGGAGTGCCTGGATCCTGACTTGTGCACTCTGACTGCCTCAGTAGCTGGGTCCTGAGAGAGCAGGGGCGAAATTCTCCGACCCCACGCAGGGTCGGAGAATCGGCCGGCAGTGGCGTTAATCCCGCTCCCGCAGGGTTTTTAATTCTCTGACCGGCCAAAAACCGGCGCTGTGCAAATCCCGCCGGCAGCCTCTGAAAACAGCTGGCGCCGGCGGGATGTCATTATATTTTTGTTTCCACAAATCTCCGGCCCGGATGGGACGAAGTCCCGCCGACGTGGCCACGGGTCACGTCGGCGAAAATCACAGTACCTTTAAAACGGCGTCAACCATTGATGATGGTTGATGCCGTTCAGTGTCGGGGGGGGTGGGTGGGTTGCGCACGGGGGGGTTGCGGCATTGGGGGGGGGTTGCGGCATCGGGGGGGGTTGCGGCATCGGGGGGGGGGTTCGGCATCGGGGGGTTGCGGCATCGGGGGGGGGTTGCAGCATCGGGGGGGGGTTGCAGCATCGGGGGGGGGTTTGGGGGCAGCGGCGTGCAGAGAGGGGGGCAATGGATGCCCGGGGCAACGCACCGTCGCCCCCCCCTCTGTACGCCGCTGCCCCCCCCCCCTCAGTACGCCGCTGCCCCCTACCCAACCACCCCCCTCACCACCCCTACCTCCCTCCAATGCCATACCCCCCTACCCACCACCCTACCCCCCCTCCCCAACCACCCCTACCCCCTCCCCACCACCCCTACCCCCCCTCCCCACCACCCCTACCCCCCTCCCCACACCCCTACCCCCCTCCACCACCCTACCCCTCTCCCCAACCACCCTCCCACCCCCCTACCCCTCCAACGCCGCCCCCCCCATATCTCGCAACGCCGCAACCCCCCCCCCCTCAACGCCGGTACCCACACCCCGTCCCCCTCCCTCTGAAGGCCGGTACCCACACCCCCCCTCCCTCTGAAGGCCGGTATCCACACCCCCCCTCTCTCCTCCTCCCCCCTTCCTTCCTCCTCCCCCTTCCTTCCTCCGTTAGTGGGGGGGGGGGGGTGCGGCGTTACTGGGGGGTGGGGGGTGGGGGGGGGGGTGCGGCATTGGAGGGGGGTAGGAGTGGTGAAGGGGGTAGGGGTGGTGAGGGGAGGTGGTTGGGGTAGGGGGCAGCTGCGTGCAGAGGGGGGGCGACGGTGCGGTGGCCCCGGGCATCCGTCGCACCCCCTCTCTGCACGCCGCTGCCCCCAAACCCCCCCCATGCCGCAACCCCCCCCGATGCCGCAACCCCCCCGATGCCGCAACCCCGCCCTCGATGCCGCAACCCCCCCCTCGATGCCGCAACCCCCCCTCGATGCTGCAACCCCCCCCCCGATGCCGCAACCCCCCCACCGATGCCGCAACCCCCCCTCGATGCTGCAACCCCCCCCCGATGCCGCAACCCCCCCACCGATGCCGCAACCACCCCCGATGCCGCAACCCCCCCCCCAAATGCCGGAACCCCCCCCCCCAAATGCCGGGTCTGTCTCTCTCCTCCCCCCCCCCCAAATGCCGGGCCTGTCTCTCTCCTCCCCCCCCCCAAATGCCGGGCCTGTCTCTCTCCTCCCCCCCCCCCCCCCCAAATGCCGGGTCTGTCTCTCTCCTCCTCCCCCCCCCCAAAAAAACGCCGGGTCTCACCACTTCCGCAGCTGGTGAAACTGACGCGTATCGTGTCAGTCCGCTGCTGGCCCCTCCGGGAACGGAGAATAGCCGCCTAAAAGAAGGCCCCCACGCCGGAGTCATCTACACCAATTTTGCTCGCCGGAAATCGGCGTTACGACGGTCTGCAGAGAATTTCGCCCCAGGAGTCTTAATGCCCTATGGGCTTTATAGTGGTGGTTAACTGTCTGGTGATTGGTTGCTCTGTGCTGCTGTGTTTTCATTGGTCATCCTGTGTGTCAATCACTGCCTGTCTGCATCTCATTATATACATGAGTGGATATTATGACAGATCCCACCTTGCCCAGTCCCAAATCTGCGAGGAGCTGGTCCTGCCGGCAAGCTCAGTTTGCCAGCGCAGGAAATTAATGAAATTGAAAAGTGAAAATCGCTTATTGTCATGAGTAGGCTTCAGTGAAGTTACTGTGAAAAGCCCCTAGTCGCCACATTTCGGCGCCTATTCGGGGAGGCTGGTACGGGAAGTGTGGCATCAGCTCACTGAGTCCCAAAAAAACAGCCAAGTGCCGATGTATAGGGGGGTGAATCTGGGCACAGCAGCCACCAAGAAACATCCCGCCAAATGCGCCCAAAAGGGGACTTAATTTCAAGTCAGCTGAATCACTCCCGTGACGTCTGAATCTGTGGAACAATAAGGCCAGGTGGGTGTTATTTCACTTTAAACTTATTTACTCCCATGGAGCAATTTTCCGAGTGCGGGCAAAATGATATCTGCCCCATTAACGTTTACTCGTCAAAAGATTGGACATGGATGTGCATATAGTGAGTGCACTAACAATAAGACACTAAGTACATCAAAAAGCAGAATTCGCAACTGAACTGAACTCCCGAAAATAAAGTCATAATTTCTACGTCCTACATAATTTATGAAGCCTCTCTGCTTAAAACAAAAGCACATTAAATGGTCTGTTTGAAAAATATCAATCACAACTTTTCTTGCGTAAATGTAACTTTAAAATGCATGCGGTGATGATTTGTAGACCAGATAACAAATGACTCGTGTATTATGTAAGCTTATGATAGCTATCTCATCCTGCAGTGATTTTAAGATTAAATATTTATGAAAATCAGCTACTTTGCTGAAGTTCACAATCTTTTCAAAGTAGTTTTCAAGTCTCAATATTCCGTTTCTATTACCCACTGAAAGGTCAGCACGGTAGCACAAGTGGATAGCACTGTGGCTTCACAGCGCCAGGGTCCGAGGTTTGATTTCCTGCTGGGTCACTGTCTGTGTGGAGTCTGTACATTCTACCCACGTCTGCGTGGGTTTACTCCAGGTGCTCCAGTTTCTTCCCACAGTCCAAAGGCGTGCAGGTTAGGTGGATTGGCCATGATAAATTGCCCTTAGTGACCAAGAAGTTTAGGAGGGGTTATTGGGTTACAGGGATAGGGTGGAAGTGAGGGATTAAGTGGGTCTGTGCAAACTCGATGGGCCGAATGGCCTTCTTCTGCACTCTATGTTCTATGTCAGCATTATCTCATATCTATTTTGCAATTGCTGATGAGAGGTTGATTGGTTATTGCAGTAAACACTTCACAACCTGGTGGCACCACAATATCACTGGTTTTACTGTACATGCAAAGTACTTTCAGATTTAACATAATCATTGTTGGCAGCAGATATTTTATAAAACTGTTGCAAATAGCTATTAACTGGGAAAAGGCGGCAATCAAGTTGGCGCGGTGAGTGAAATTAATATGGAGCCGAGGGTGTGTGTGCGTGTCTGTGTGTGGGAGGGGGAGGCTATTTTCCCACCCTGATATGACTGATGGTAATTTAAAATTGCAAGCAGCAAGGGAGCTCGCCCTAAGCTCCAAATGTAAAGATCGAATGATTCTGGTGATTTAATTGGGGTCCAATTTGCAATTTTAATCTGACGTCTGACGAGGAACAACACAGTCTGAGTGGTCAGGGTGTCAGGCTGTGGGAGTTTACAGTCTTGCCTGTCCCACAAGGCCAAGAGGCACCAGAGGCACAAGAGGCTCTAGTGAGCTCGGTTATTTATTTCTTAGTTTCCTTTCAGTGCCATGAAGCAAAAGAATGCTCCTCCATGCTCCACAGGGAAACCTTGGGCCTTCCCTGCTCCTGATTCCTTCCAACCGGACTTCTACCACTTCACCGATCCAATTACCGTGACACATAAGAAGATCAAAACATAAGGGCCGGGATTTTCCGTTGCTAGTCCGCCCCGCTGCCGCTGGTAGAGAGGACGGAGAATTTGGCGCTCAGCCAAATCTCCCGTTTACTGCGGCGGGACGGGAGAATCGCACTGCCGTGAACGGACAGAGAATCCAGCCCAAGAATTGGAAACAGGCCCACTAGAGCTTGCTCCACCATTCAGCAAGAAGATCATGGCGGATCTGGTTGTTACCTTCACTCCATTTTCCCACCTGCTCCCATAATTCTTGAATCGCTTGTAGATCAAAAACCTGTCTCAATCACCCTTGGGTATATTTAGTGAGTCAACCTCTGCTGCTGTCTGGGGCAGCGAGTTCCAAATGTTAACAGCCCGCCAGAAAAATAAATTCTACCTTATTTCCATCTTATTTTGAAACTGTGTCCCCTTGCTATAACCCCCAACCAAGTATCATACGGGATGGATACAATTTGCCCATGAACCTTGCAGAATACGACCTCTCCCGTTAAGGGGTAAATCTAAAAAATGTCTAGTTGTATGGCATATAAAATCGGCCAGTTAAGCACTGGCAAGGCAGACCCAGTTGGGATCTACCGTGTGATGCATATCATATTTTTTGTAAATAAACTATGTTTCTTTGATCTATTCAGTGTGGACACCTTTGTAGCCTTATAAAACCCCTGTTTCTGGACTCCCCCCATGAGAGACAATCTCCTCTCAGCATCCAATCTTCTAAGCTCCCCCCACCCCCCGCCTCAGAATTGCATATGTTTCAAAAACATGACTTCTCATTCTTCTAAACTCCAATGAGTCTAGCCCCAACCTGCTCACATTTTCCTCATACGGCAACCTCTCCATTCTTGTAATCAACCATGTAACCTTCTCTGAATTGTCCCCAATACAACTATATCCCTCATTAAGTAAGGACTCCAAAACTGTGCACAGTACTCTAGGTGCAGCTCACCAATGCCTGTGCAGTGGTAGCAAGATTTCCCTATTTTGTACTCCATTCCCCCTTCAATAAAGGCCAGCATTCCACGTGTCTTCCTAATTACTTGCGGTATTTGCATGCTCACGTTTTGAGATCCATGGCAACCAGATATTCTGTACTCCAGCATTCCACTCTCTCTATTTAAATAAAATTCTGCTTTTCTATTCTTCCCAATAAAGTGGATCATCCAACATTTTCCCGCATTACACTCCATCGGCCAAATGTTTGCCCACTTACTTTATCTATTTTCTGGCTCTTGTGTCCTCCTTACAATTTACTTTCCCACCTATCTTTGTATCATCTTTTGTATCATTTTTTTCATTTTTCATTTTCATCAGCAACTTTGCCTACCACAGAGTTGGTCCCTTCTTCCCAAGTCACCATTCATGTAGATTGTAAATAATTGAAGCCCCAGTACTGATCCCTGTAGCTGCCCTGTGGTGACAAATTGCCAAAATACAAATGACCCATTTATCTGACTCTCTATTTCCTGCCCATCTATGCCAAACACAATAATGAACTTGTGTGGTACAAAATGAAATAACTTTCGGAAGACCAGTGAATTTCACTCATGGTTGAGCTGAGGAAAGGGTGGAGTATTCCACTTGGATATGTTTTGGACAGTCTTGCAATTAAGGTTGATCTTTTGAAACATGTGGGAAGATCTTCACCTTTGCTGCCTGGAGATCAAGCTTCACTTTGGTGCAAGGAAGCAAGTAAATTCTGGCCGGGAGTGGGGGTGGAGGGCGAGGGAGGGCAGTGGTGAAGGCGTGAGGTGGGTGGGGGGGGGGGGGAGAGGGTGGTTGTAGCAGAATGTCTTGAGCTGATCAGGTTGCATGCTCCAGGGTTGACAATTATCCGATTCAACAGTAAACCTCACACTGTACTTCTCTCAGAATTATTCCTCTTTCTCGAAGGGAAATTATTGGCTCTCAGGCCATCTGCATTTAGACTAAGATAATTCATCAAATTTATTTATACTTGTACAATTTTCAGAAGCAATGATAATGATCAGCAGCATACAGCAGCCAACATTGATTTAGGATTCTAAACTCATTAAGGATACAGTATGCTACAACTGATCTACCTTCAGGAGAAAACAGCCTTTTGTGGTCTCAGCCACAAACAGCCCAGAATACTTTACATCAGCAATGTTCTTCAATTCCATGAAATTGTTCATCATAAAAACAATGCTCGCATTTTGTTAAGGACCTACTTCTGAAGGAAGAAAGATATCGCTAATCTTGTTTAATTTTAAGGCCATTGTTTTCCATTGCTGGTAAAGTTACCCCCGAACAATTTGGTAAAATATGAAAGTCAAAATGTTGTTTTTCCCTGTAAAAAAACAGAGAGGTTTAGAAATTGTGTCACATGGTGCCTGTTATTCAGGCAGAATGCAATCTAATAAGGCCCCAAAATGGTAATCAGATTCTGGCTGTCTTAGCATATTGAAGAAATCTATGGCAGTGAGCATTTGGCAACAAAGACTTACGCAAGTCAACAAAAGTCCTCGTGTACATAATGGTTGTCATCACCACTCTCTTATACTATAATGTGACAAGATGAACTCCAGATGAACTGGCAGGCAGGCTCTCAGCATCAACCTTTATACTTCCTGTTAGGGGGAGGAGCCGTGGGTGGAGCCAAGGGTGGAGCCCAGTACAAACTCCCGTACACTCCCAGTGCATCTCCCCCTAGTGGCAGAGCAGCGCAACTGCTCGTGTGCCGAGCTTACAGAGACATAGTACAACATGTGTAATACAGTGTGAATTACGCTACTGTGATTCACCACAATCTGTAAAAATGGTCTCAACTCATCCATCAAGCTAAATCCATGCTTTGAGTCCCAATGTCTTAATGATGAGACAGAGTGGCAGCAGAGGAGAGGAAAGAAAGCAAATCCTGCCCTCCGGATCCCACTGCTTCACAGGACATCCTCCTCTATGTGTGTAAATATATGTAGATCGAGAATTGGTCACTCATGGCAAAAATCTGCAACCTTTGGGTGTTATCCTCATTTTGAGGGAAAGCCAACAGGTGAATAAGGAGAAACAAGAGGAATTATTTACCCAGGCCTAAAGCCAACATGAGGCCTTTTGTCACAAAGCAGCCAGCAGTGGCCAGAGATGAACACAGGGAAAGGTCACCTGCAAAGAAAAAGGTAAGCTAATCACCAATAGATCAGCACCCCACCCAGATCTCCTGAAGCAGAGAACCCCAATCTCTGAGCATTGGCCTGACATTCCAGAATTTGCTACTGCATGACCTCCTCTCGCAGCGCCATCTCTATGTCAATGACAATTAAGATCTTATTCCAAATGCCTTTGTGTATATAATTCCTAATCAATCGTAAACTGCCTATTTTCAGTTGCGTTCCTCCAATTCAAACTCAGCAGATTCCATTTTAAGATGGAATTGCTTTAATAGTTTAATATAAATGCCGACTGAGAGAAAAAAATAATGTGGCTGTCGCTTGTGAAGGTCCACAGTTTAGGCTCAGGTGGTCAAACGGCAGCAATTATGCAAATCCATTAATGGCCATTAAATCATCGGCCAATTTCAACTTAGTACTTGTGGGAAAGATCCCTGCAGGCAATTCAGACTCCAGAATGCAGCGTAATCGCTCTGCCTTTTATTTCATTGTATTTGATTCATGGTTCTTGATTCATGCAAATATTCAGCTCGTTATTTTTTTAAATATCTGTCCCAAATATTTATACTGTGGTCTGATATGCAAAATGTGTCATTTAAATGTTATTCTATGAGGTGCTTTAAGGTCAATCTTCATGAATTTTTCACCATTTGAAATTTACATCTGAAAAGGAATCTTTACCATGTCGGACAGCATTTCCTTCCAGTAGTTTTACTTTGCTGGGAAACTGCACTCAAATTAATCTCAGAGGAAATTTTGGAGTGTGTATAGTGGTAACATCAGAGTAGATTTTATGCATACTGCAGTTCATATCTTTGCAATGTACCTTTATTTTATTTTCATAAAAACATTGAGGAAAACATAATTAATCAATGATATTATTAAGAGCAAAGAACAAAGAAAAGTACAGCACAGGAACAGGCCCTTCGGCCCTCCAAACCCGTGCCGATCACACTGCCCGTCTAAACTAAAATCTTCTACACGTCCTGGGTCCGTATCCCTCTATTCCCATCCTATTCATGTATTTGTCAAGATTCCCCTTAAATGTCACTATCATCCCTGCTTCCACCATCTCCTCCGGCAGCGAGTTCCAGGCACCCACTACCCTCTGTGTAAAAAACTTGCCTCGTACATCTCCTCTAAACTTGCCCCTCGCACTTTAAACCTGGGCCCCCTGATAATTGACCCCTCTACCCTGGGAAAGCCTCTGACTATCCACTCTGTCTATGGCCCTCATAATTTTGTAGACCTCTATCAGGTCGCCCCTCAACCTCCGTCGTTCCAGTGAGAACAAACCGAGTTTATTCAACTGCTCCTCATAGCTAATGCCCTCCATACCAGGCAACATCTTGGTAAATCTCTTCTGCACCCTCTCTAAAGCTTCCACATCCTTCTGGTAGTGTGGCGACCAGAATTGAACACTATACTCCAAATATGGCCTAACTAAGGTTCTATACAGCTGCAATATGACTTGCCAATTCTTATACACAATGCCCTGGCCAATGAAGGCGTTGCCCCTTTCACTGACCTGTGGATCTGCACACCTAGATCTCTCTGACTTTCAATACTCTTGCGGGTTCTACCATTCACTGTATATTCCATACCTGCATGAGACCTTCCAAAATGCCGTACCTCACACTTGTATTCAACCATTCATTACATTGTACATATTATCATTTAAAATCTGGGAAGATGCTTTTACGAGAGGAGTACTGGACCTGCCTCAATCTTGTGTGTTTCTCTGAGGACAGCAGCACTAAGAAACGTAACATGGTGCATGTTATATGAATATATCAGTGAAAGGATGCATTTCTTGGAGTTCAGTCTCCCTCCAATTTTCCCAGTAAATCAGATAAGACCTTCCAGATGTTGATTCGAGCAAGTACAAAGGAGACCGCATGACAGACAGGCTAGTGCATGGACTCAATAGTCATCAACACACAAGCTGTTTATATGGCAGACTCTGTGACATCTTTGCAGAACACCTTTGGTCTACCTGCAACCAGAAACCAGATCTTCTTGTCACTTGCCGTTTCAACCCACCGCCCTGCTCTTATGTCCACATGTCTGCATTTGGCCTGCTGCAATGTTCCAGTGAAGTCTGGCCCAAACCTGAGGTACAGCATCTCATCTTCTGATTAGGCATATTACAGCCTTCCAGACTTAACAGTGAGGTCAACAACTTCAGACCATGAACTCTCACTTCCATAAGACCATAAGACATAGGAGCAGAATTAGGCCACTCGGCCCATCGAGTCTGCTCCGCCATTCAATTATGGCTGATATTTTCTCATCCGTATTCTCCTGCCTTCTCCCCATAACCCCGATCCCCTTATTAATCAAGAACCTATCTATCTCTGTCTTAAAGACACGCAGTGATTTGGCCTCCACAGCCTTCTGCAGCAAAGAGTTCCACAGATTCATCACCCTCTGGCTGAAGAAATTTCTCCTCATCTCTGTTTTAAAGGATCGTCCCTTTCGTCTGAGATGGTGTCCTCTGGTTCTAGTCCTTCCTGCAAGTGGAAACATCCTCTCCCCAATCCACTCCATCCAGGCCTCGCCGCATCTTGTAAATTTCAATAAGATTCCCTCTCATCCTTCTAAACTCCAACGAGTACAGACCCAGAGAACTGTCAACGTTGTCAATGGAATGTCAAAGCTCAAAGGACTGGGGTGGGCACAGTGAGAAGTCTTACAACACCAGGTTAAAGTCCAACAGGTTTGTTTCGAATCACAAGCTTTTGGCTCACTGCTCCTTCCTCAGGTGAAGGAGCTGTGCTCCGAAAGCTAGTGATTCGAAACAAACCTGTTGGACTTTAACCTGGTGTTGTAAGACTTATTATTGCTTGTATGCGTGTGTATTATGGTGTGTTTATGTTTGTGTACCATGATGTGTGTGTATTATGTTGTGTGTGTATTATGATGGGTGTGTATATTATGGTTGATGTGTTGGGTAAACTAGGTCTATGTGGACTGCGTTTGATGCAGTGCAGAGAGAGACAGGCTTCCAACACTTGATGAGATGCAACACAATTTTATTTAATATCTAACTATATTACATGTTTAACTGTGGGTTGACACTACGCTGACTTAACTGGAGACCTGAGGCTAGCTTGACCAGACTAACTGACTACCACATGGTGTTTGTTCTAGCTGCTGCTCACGAGCTCTGACTGTCTCAGAGGCTGGATCCCAAGAGAGCGGGAAAACTGGTGCCCTCTGGCTTTGTAGTGGTAGTGTCCTGTCTGGTGATTGGCTGCTGTGTTCTGTGTGCTCACTGGTCACCCTGTGTGTCAATCACTGCCTATCTGCACTCCATCATATACATGGATGTATATTATGACAATGGTATGTGTGTATTATGGTGTGCGTGTTTTATGGTGTGTGTGTGCATTATGGTTCATGTGTGTGCATTATGGTGTGTGTGTATTATGTGTGTCTGAATGTGTGTGTGTGTATTATGGTGCATGTGTGTATCAAAGTGTGTGCATATCATGCTGTGTGTTTGCATTATGGTGTGCGTGCATTATGCTGTGTGTGTGCATTATGGTGCGTGTGTTTTATGGTGTGTGTGTGTATTATGGTGTGTGAATATGTCTGTATTATGGTGTGTTAAGTGTGTATTATATTGTGTATGTATTAAGGTGTGTGTGTTTTATGGTATGTGTGTGTGAATTATGATGTGTGAGTGTGTCTGTGTATTATGATGTGTTAAATGTTTATCATGGTATGTATCATGGTTTGTGTGTGTCTGTGTATTGTGGTGTGTTAAATGTGTATTATGGTGTGCGTGTATTATGGTGTGTGTGTGTGTGTGTCATAGAAGAGCAGTGGAGAGTTAATGGTGGGTGATGGACAGAATATTCCAGTTCTCCATCCATCTTATATGTGCCATTAATGTGGACATTTGATGCTGTACAGAAGCAGAAACCCTCGCTGATTCAACCATCTTTTGCCAGGGCCACAAATTGTAGCTCCTCTACGACCACTCCCACCTTGGTCAGCTCATTCTTCAGAGGTCACTGTCCGAACCTCTACTTTTCCTGGTGAGCTCATTAATCGGCCTTCCTCAACCTGTTTATCTTCAAGGGAATCCTGTCACTCTCACGTTTGCTTTTTCATTGTAAATCTGTTGGTAGTTTAAACTGGTTACTGTCGGGCAATCCCAGTCAATGAAGAGTGTGGGATTATATTAACCCTGTCTGGATTCATTACTGCCCTGAAGGGAAAGCACTGTCTGCAAAATCAATGCGCTACCCAGTCTCTCAGGCTGAGACTAAGGTCTTGAACTTTACTCCTGGGTGGAAAGGTGGGAATGGGTCCATTCTGTATCAACAGCAGGCAGGCTCGGACTGTTTTAACCAAGACTGCCAGGACGTCAGCAGGAGAAAGCTGCCTGGGTGCTAAAATCCAGTTGGACAAAATATCTGGGGGCCAAAAGGAATGGGAATCCAGAAGTAAGGGGAATAGTTTCAGAAGAAAGAGTTCTCAATTTAAGACCGAGATAAGGAGGAAAGTGGAGTTAAGGCCGCAATCGGATCAGCCACAATTTCTCCACGATTGGTGGAACAGTCTCGCGGGAACAAATGGCCTGCTCCAGTTTCTTAAATTTTTCTGTTTACCCACGGTTGTGTTACCTTGAGACTTGGCTATTACAATGCCTCCCATCTCACATTATTTTATATCATCCTAAGCTTTATATATCCAGTGCTCACTGATCAATGTTACTCTTCCGGCCCGAATGCTGCATATTGAAAATTTGCGTCCGCCTGTTCAAATCGCTCCCTGGCCCTACCTTGTCTTTGCAGTCTCCTCGAGCCATAAAACTCTCCGAGAACTGACTAGGCTTGCTTTTGTGCATCCCTGGCTCCCTTCACACCACCCTTGGCAGCCTCGGCTTCAGGTGCCTTGGCCCAAAGCTCTGGACTGTCCTCTCTAAACCTCTGAATCTCTCTGTCATAATATACGCACAAGTATATGATGGTGCATTGACAGACATTGATTGACACACAGGATGACCAATGAACACACAGAACACAGCAGCCATTCAGCAGACAGGACATGGCCACTTTCAAGCCAGAGGGCACTAGTTTTCCTGCTCTCTTGGGATGCAGCCTCTTTGACAGCCAGAGCCCGTGCCAGGAACTAGAACACATACCATGTGGTAGTAAGATAGTCTGGTCAAGTTAGCCTCAGGTCTCCAGTCAACTCAGCATAGTGTCAACCCACAGTTAAAGTATGTTTAATAGTTAAGAGTTCAACAAAATAGAGTTGCATTTCTCCAAGTGTTGGAAGCCTATCACTCTCACTGCTGTGGTAAACGCAGTCCTCGCAGACCCAGCTTACCCAACACATCACTCTCCACATTTAATATATTTTTAAAATCCTACCTCACTGACAAAGGTTTTGGCCACCAGCTATCCTAACATCCCATTCCTTAGTTTGCTGTCAATTTCTCTCAGGCAGCAACTCAGTGAGGCAACTTGGGATGTCTGACCATGTTAAAGGGGCCGCTACATAAATATAAATTGTTGTTGGAGGGATTGCATGTGAGCAGAATTCATTAAATATTACACGACGCATACAAGGCGAAGGTCATTTTGGAAGAGGAAATTTTTAAAAACCAAGACCACCTGCGTGGTTAGGTCCCAATTGAAATCCTGCAGCAAAAGAAAAATGACAATGGAAAGGAAATAAAAAGAAAAAGCTATCACCAGCGGTTGTTTAATAAAAAAAAGGGCTTTTGCAGCCAAGATAAGATGGAATTTTTCTTCCCCCGAAGCTGTGCTCTGAACAGTTAAGGACATAAAGCACAGAACAAGAAGAGCATTAATCCGAGAAAGTCTGCTCCTCCAGCAGATCACATACAGTTCGCCATATCATTGATTCTACACAACCTATTTAACCTTCTGCTGGAACCGCCTTTTGAGTTTGCTCAGTAAAAATGATCATATTTTCATTGTTCATTGTGCTCCAGTTTAATTGAACACCATTCATATTGTGAAGCAATACAGCTGGAATCTAGTTATGCTCCCAGTTTTTTTTTCCGAACATTTTTGCAGGCACGAGGTCGCAAACTTTGCGATAAATTTTAGCAGAAAATGAGGATGAAACTGATTTTAGCCATGGCCTCGGGATTCCAAATGCTCTTTCTGCAGCTCAGGTTTGGCACCGGAATCACACGCCAGGAGTTAGGTTTTCTTCTTCCAATTGGATGCCCCATTATTATAACTCTTTCGATTTTTGCAGCCATGCCAACGACAGATGAAACACATCACAGTTAAGGCTGACAAAGCTGATCACTCAAATCTGAATTAGGAAGCAGGAACTCTTATCATTACACGAGTGAACTGCCAGGAGAACCAATTAAATCAATTTTGCATTCTCTGTAGCTCAGCCCTTGACCACACACCGCATCTGCAGATTTAATTATTGCAAATTCATTTTTCTTTTTGGTGCGATTCCTGAGATTAACCCTCAAAGTGCCAGTCAATGCTTCTGTTCGGTTCTGTGTTACTGGAGGGCTAAGGATCAAACTTGATATTAGGGGCAGCACGGTAGCACAAGTGGCCAGCACCGTAGCTTCACAGCGTCAGGGTCTTAGGTTCGATTCCCCGCTGGGTCACTGTCTGTGCAGAGTCTGCACGTTCTCCCCGTGTCTGCGTGGGTTTCCTCCGGGTGCTCCAGTTTCCTCCCACAGTCCAAAGACGTGCAGGTTAGGCGGATTGGCCGTGATAAATTGCCCTTCGTGGCCAAAAAAGGTTAGGAGAGGTTATTGGGTTACAGAGATCGGGTGGAAGTGAGTGCTTAAGTGGGTCGGTGCAGACTCGATGGGCCGAATGGCCTCCCTCTGCACTGTATGTCCTATGTTCTATTTATGTATTTTTGCCGGAATCCTTATTTTTCCTTTTTGTTTAATCTTTTGGGAGTCATTTTAACCAAACTCATTGATGTCAGATGAGGTGGAACATTGATTTTAAACCCAGCCCAATATTACTCGTTGGCATCAGTGGAGTATAAAATCAGGCAAAGTGTAAAATAAACATTGAACACCAAGCCCATCAGTTTCCTGACTGGTCGGGTGGAGTAAAATTGCCCCCATTGGACAGGGTATAAAATTACCATTCGACCTGATCCCAGGGGTTTAATGTCACGCGAATTGGATTAAAACTCTCTGTTGAATAGAATTTCCTTTCTAATTGTATTTCTCACCTTTTCAGCATTGAATACCCTAGTAGCACTCAAACAAACCAATCTGCCTTTTTTTAAATGCAGCTTTACAGCACAAAATTAAAATTTCATGCACTGCTGGTTTAGCGTATAGTTCAGTGTACATGAAACAGATAGCACCTAACATGGTGGGACACCTTACAGAATTGATTATTGACTGATTCTGGTAAGTGTTATTGCTTTTGATTGTCAAGGTGATACGAATGTCTTTTGGATTTCAGTCACTGTGCCGCTGTGGCTTTGTGAAGTTCCAAGGACAGCTGTGCTTACACATGCGGCGAGGAACATAGGGCTACATGTACCATCGGCCAACGTAACTATCATCGGGGAAATGTCTCCTGGTTCAGTCTCTGTGGGCATTTTTTTGTTTGGACAAGCTTGCAGCATCAACAACCTTCATTTCATATTTGTGACGTGAAGTAGGGTGGGGATGGTGGGGGGACGGTGGGAGGGGGGCGGGGGCGGGGGGGAGGAGTGGGCGTCTGCGGTTATCTTGTCACCACTTCAGGGGTAAACCATGGGTAAAACCTAAGGGCTGGGTTTTTAGCCTTTGCTGGGGGTAAGAATGGAGGCGGCAGGCATGGAGTTTTGTGCCGCTTGTAATTGTTCAATTTTTCCGTGTTTGATTATGTGGCTTGGTTTACTATTGATGATCACTGTGCTTGATTAGTTAAGCCTAAGTGTGAACTCAGGGGAAAATAAGCAAAACAGTGGGAGTTGCTGGAAGCAAGTGCTGGAAGCATGGAACAGACATTTTATGCACTGTAAATAAAATATGCTGCACACATAGCTTTCCAGCTGGAGGACCTACTATTGGCCTTTTGGCTCCGAAAGCCCACCTGGCATCCTCAATTGAATGACAAGCTTCTGACCCCCATTTGTGGCTGATGTTAAGGCTCCAAATCCCACAGAAAACCCCTGCCTCGAAAAGGTTGACCAAAGGGGTTGCAAGAAAACATTATAAGGAGACCATGAGCTGGAGGCTCTGACTTGACAATGACCAAAATTTCCTGCTTATCCTTCTGGTCCGCCAGTGGTAACTCTCCCATGGGACCTTCCCTGGCGAGGGATAAAAAGCTCCATAGACATCGGCTAATGGTGGGTTCTCTGTGCCGCTGGAAAATACGCCATGTGCGGAGGAGGGCGGTGGCAGATAATCATACTCCATGGGCGGAATTCTCTGCTCCCCACGCCGAGTGTGAGAGTCGCGGGAGGGCCGGGCGACTCACGACAGACCCCCCGGCGCCCCCCGCGATTCTCCCACACCCCACTCGGAAGAATCGGCGCTCGCCGTTTTACACGGCGACCGGCAATTCTCCGGCCCAGATGGGCCGAGCGTCCTGCCGTTCCTGACCGGTTCACAACAGTGGGAACCACACCTGGTCGCTGCCGTCATGAACATGGGCGCCAAATGCTCGTTTGAAGCTTGTGGGGGGCGGAGAGGGGAGTGAGCACCACGGCCGTGCTCGGGAGGGGACCGGACCGCGATCGGTGCCCACCGATCATCGGGCCGGCATCTCAAAGCGACGCACTCTTTCCCCTCCGCCGCCCCGCAGGATCAAGCCGCCACGTCTTGCGGGGCAGCGGAGGGGAAGATGGCAACCGCGCATGTGCGGGTTGGAGCCGTCAGCCGTCGTGACGTCAGCCGCGCATGGGCGGATTGTAGCCGGCCAACCTACGCATGCATGGCTGACGTCACTTAGGCACTGCCGTCGCGTCATTCTTGGCGCACCGCCTTGACGCAAACGTCAAGGCCCGGCGGCCGAGAGTTACGGAGCGCCGCTCCTAGCTCCCCGGGTGGGGGTGAATAAGGTGCAAGGAGTAGCCTACGAGGCCATCGTGAAACTCGGCCGAGTTCACGACGGCCTTCCCGATTTATCGCGGGAGCGGAGAATTCCGCCCCATGTGTTTGAAGCTCTTTTGGATTCCATTGGGCACATTTCACATCTGATTGCCTCTATTTACACAATGCGAAAAATCAGGGTACTCCCATTCATGAGCATTTGGCTGAGGCTTGAGGTTCAATTTGGTCGTGGTGGGAGTGGTGTGAAATAAAAGCAGAAAAAGGTTCAAACATTCAGCGCCTGCGGAGAGACAAACACAGGCTGTTGACCTGTCATCAGACCAGGATGGGATATGATGTGTTATGATCCCAGCTGCTGTTAATACTGGACAAGTCAAACCCAGAGTGACAGTTGGCTTAATATATCCTAACTTTCCTTTTAGGAAACCGTGAAGGAAAGTTACTGAACAAATTCACAGGAGTCTGCTGGCAAACCTTCAACACAAAAAATAAAATAATTATCAAACAAGAAAAGTGAACTATATTATACCAGGCAAAAAGTTTGGAAATATCTCATTGCAAACACAAGAAGATGATTCAATTTTCCAATATTCCTTTACCCTAGAACCATCCCTACAGACACAAAACCCAGTGAGGATTTACCACTCACCTGACACCAGGGCTGGGATTCTAAGACATCTCCTATCCGGCGGGAAAGTATGGTCCCGCTAAATAAACAGTAATTTAAATGGTTTGTCGCATTCGCTGGAGGGTGACGCACCATGGTGGGTGTGTACAATCCTGACCCCAGGATTCTTGGTTGCACTGGCACAGTTGCAAATGGTTTTCTCCTGATGAATTTCTGAATATTGACTCGATGCGTTTCACCCAACCGGTATCTGTCCTCAAGACACCAAAAACTGCACTTCAAACTCACTGTTACCTCAATTGCAGACCAAGCACAAGTTCTCTAAACTCAGTCCCCCAGTATCCTTGGTGTGTGTGTTATCAGAGAGCTTTGAATGCCTGTCTTCACTCTCTGACATTCGCACCCTGAACTACCCCCCTCCCCTATCCTGGGGAGAGAGGTGGGGGGGAGTCATCTTGGGCGGGGACCGGACTATCCCGCCCGTGGGAAGGGCCAGAAAATCCTACCCTCTGTCTCTGTGTCACCTAACCACTATCACTAGGCAACAACACAGTTTTTTCCACCTCGTGCTTTTTTTCCAAAACTTCTGACCCCTTTTTAATCCATCTCTTTAACTCCAGCGCTTTTTAAAACCTCACTTATAATTGTACATACATGAACACCCACACAAGACTTACCTTTCAGCCACAGGTCCGCCCAGACTTGGAGACACCCAGGCTCACACAAAACCCTCATGAAACTACTTTACTTAACAGACAAATCTCTATGTGTTCAACTTAAAAATTGTTGTTCCTAACAGATATTTATTTGATATCATTTTAAGTTGTGGAGGAGGTAAACACATTCCTTTATTTTGGGCAGCTTACAGTGTCCAAAAGTTAGGTGAGATTGCTGGGTTACGGGGATAGGATGGAGGTGTGGGGTTCAGTAGAGTGCTAATTCAGGGGCCGGTGCAGACATGATGGGCCGAATGGCCTCCTTCTGCACTGTTAAATTCTATGATTCTATGATTTGGCATAGCTTCTTTTTTCTGCACTTGTATTGTCTGAAAATGAAGATTGCGTGGTTAGCTGAATCTGGTCTCGCTGTGTGTTTGGACACACTTGATTTGATATATGCAGAAGGCTATCATTTTTACAAGGCGTTAGAATTCAGCTCAATGCCCGTTGAGTAATTTAATAGCTCTACTTTTAACGATCAGCAACAGCTCTCTGTGACCTTTCTTCCATCAAAGTTCAACCATTATTCCACAGCATTAGAAATTACATGGGAGCTAAATACACTGTAGCAATTGAAACGCAACAGTGAGACTCAAAACATCAATGTAAATTCAATTTTGACATAACGGGGTGGATTTCATCTTCAGGCTGATCTGGGCTTTTCATCGACAATGCAGCAGGACTGCTCAGTGTTCCTCTCGAGGCCTTTTGATGCTAGGGTCTCATTTGAATTGAGTTGGTGGGCTGATGACATTGTGTCAGGCGCCTTTGCCATTCGGAGGGCAGGATTCCAAATGGCCCTCCGAACTCATGGCCACTGGTTGAATTTCTGGCCCAGTATTTAAAGCAGTAAAGCATCTCGTAAAAGCGGTTTCTCTCAACTCTACTGCCTCCCTATGGCTGCGGGGGGGGGGGGGGGGGGGGGGGGGGGGGGAAGGACAGATGATTTGGAAATGAAGCAGGGAAGTGTACCTCGGTGAAAAAAATAAAGCAAAATACTGTGGATGCTGGAGATCTGAAGCAAGTAAAAGGCTGCCAATGCTCTGCTGGTCGGGTGGCATCTGTGGAGCCAGAATCAGGGTTAACATTTCAGGTCACTTCATTGGCACGCCAGTCGTGCTGCTGATGGAGTTGGTAAGGGCATGGGGGAAGATCCTGTTCCCACGCAGCGCGGCATGGTGGCACAGTTGGTAGCACTGCCGCCTCACAGCACCAGGGACCCGCGTTCGATTCTGGCCTTGGGTAACTGTGTGGAGCTTGCACCTTCTCCCAGTGTCTGCGAGGGGTTCCTCCGGGTGCTCCGGTTTCCTCCAACAGTCCATCGATGAGCAGATTAGGTCAATTGCTGAAATTGTTCTTCAGTGTCCCTTGGGTTAGGTGGAATTACAGAGGTAGGGTGGGGGGAATGGGCCCAGGTAGTGTGCTCATTTCAGAGGTTGGGTGCAGACTCGATGTGCCTTATGGCCTCCTTCTGCACTGCCAAAACTCTATTCTATAGATAGTTGCTGAAACAAATTCTGCAGCAGGCATGGGCAGAGGTGCCAGGCATTTAGAATGACGACATCACCCTAAGGACTTGGAGTTGAGCATAGGAAGCGCTTCAACGACCTCCCAAAAGTAAAGGAACAGTAAAAACGGGAAATTAAGAATGCTGAAACAAACTAGTGTTGTATATCTTAAAATGGAGCACCATCAACAACTTGGGAAGTAAAATTACTGCCGCAAACTGATTTTTTTCCTTCTGGCTAGAAGAGGGTCACCATTTCTCTGCAGTGCATTGAATCACAACATTTTACTTTCCCTTTGTGAATGCTGATGCACAATCAATGGACACGAAATATAGGTGAAGTCCGAAACGAAAGGCTTTAATTAGCAAGAAGTGAGCCCAGCAGCAGACGTACAAGAAATGGCCTGGCTGCAGGGAAACACGGGTTCTTATACCCCGCCTCATAGGCGGAGCTACCTTCCTCTTAGCCAATAGGGATAAGAAGCACATGATACTTGGTCTAATGGGCAGTGAGCCCTCTGCACCAATGGCAGCTCACACTCCCAGGTACCGTAATACCCCTAGTCATACTACCACAAATGCTCTAAGCAATATGTTTTCATCGAGTTTTCTTACAATCCCTCCAGTGCAGAAGGAGTCTGGTCAGCCCACCAAATCTGCACCAACCCTCCAAAAAAGCACCCTACCTGGGACCACCCCCCACCCTCTCCCTGTAACACCGCCACACTATTTTGGACACTAAGGGGCAATTTAGCTCAGCCAATCCACCTCACCTGCACATCGTTGGACTGTGAGAGAAAACCAAAGTACCCGGAGGAAACCCACGCACACTCGGGGAGAACGTGCAACCCTCCCAAGGCCGGAATCGAACCCGGGTCCCTGGCGCTGTGAGGCAGCAGTGCTAACCACTCTGCCACCGTGCTGCCGCCGCACTGTGTCCCTCTGCACCAACGACAAGTGGACAGTCTACTGACTCACCTCCTCCATTCAATGTAAATTGCACATTTATTCACCTATTGCTTGCCATCTTCACAAAAGGCATAAATAGTAATCTGTAAAAACCTGGTAGCAATTGTTATTCACTAGCCTCTTCTGCTGACTGAATTCTCATTTCATCTTCCTGCTCCTTTCAAGCATCAATCATCACCCCCCCCCCCCCCCCCCCCATCATGCTTGCAACTTGCTATTTCTCAGTCCCATCATGCACACAGTGTGGAAAAAGCTCTGAGCACTTACTCAGTCAACACCCACTCACCAGTGTTCTCCCTCTCTTTCTGAAGGAGAAAATGACTCATGCCACCAGCGGCAGGCCCCAAACCACGTGAGGGCCGGTATACAGCCAGGCTTTCAGTGAGAAAGAGCTGGCTGCTATTGACATCGCTGGGGCACCCAAAATAAAGAATATCAGCAACGACAAAGCTGGAGGCTACACGAGGCAGGGTGTTTAATTATTACCTCAGTCCGTCTTTTTCCTCATTTGCTTATTTAAGCAACTGTGCCAAATGAGATTGCATCACCTCATAATTACAAAGCAGCTTATATTTTAATCAATATTCAATTCTGGAGGCATATAATGACAGATGTTTTAAAATATGTATATGTTGTTTCTATGATGTGCCTTTATACGGGAAAAATAAAACCTGTTATATTGCAAGGTTATTCATTAAGTGCTCAGAACTAATTATTATGAGAATGTGCGCACAAGGTGCCACATTTACTACAACACTGCAATGTATTAGTCCACCCCCCATATGTAGAGCAGCAAGAAATACACGCAATGAAGTTTGAGCATTTTGAGTCTAAAAGTGTGATTATTTTGAACTTCTGAGAACTAGTCGTTCATGGTGGAAGTGGATGTCTGTCAGTATTAAGACTGAAACATTCTAACTGGGTTCAATGTTGAATTTGATCGCAAAAAATCAAACAGAATTAGTGCCAGAGAGATAAAAACTCAAGTGAATCATGGGAACACAAAATGGCTGCCACTACAGCAATGAAAACACAGCTGCAATTCATAATGAACTGGGAAGCTGATTATGTTGTACATGTGTTTGAGAAATTTAAGCAAAAGTGCACAGACATTTGGTATCTGTCTAAGAGGCACTGGCCAGAATTCTCCAGCGGTTGGGATTCTGGCAAGCAGCTTTTCTACTGAGTGTTCATGACATAGTTGTGGCCGAATGGCCACCTAAGATGGTGTCCTGCAAAGGATGCTGGGAAATGTAGCCAAGAAAAGGACAAGCAGGCTGCAGTTTAAATAAACATTGATGAGCAAGCTGCAGCCCAGACATTGCAATACACAGGAAAAAAGGCTATCTCCAGCCCATCCCAGGAACAATAGAACTATCCAGTCAATCATGGTTGTTTACCAGACACAGCGGTACCAAAGCTCCTTATTTCAAAAAGCCTACATGCCCCCAACACCTGCTGCAGGCATGGCTGTTGAGGGCCCACCCCAAAATTGGTGTGGCAGCCTCTGATTGGACCTAATCAATCAGGATGATTGAACCCTGATCAACAGATTGGCAATGACTCAGAGACCGCCCAAAAGGGCGCAAAATCCATGAAGGTAAAAGATGCCGCATTACCTTACAATCTCTCTTTACAGCATCCAGTAACAGGAACAAAACCATGGTGATCTTCACCGGCCAGCACGCAGAGGACCATCATGCCATCTGTGGAAGGAAGACCAGAGCGAGAGTATCAGAACAGTCCAAGGACCAAACATCGAGGACGACAGAAACCAGATCACGGATAAAAGCCAATATCTGTTTTGGTACTTGTCAGGCACTCAAAGTTAAGTCAAGGTTTGGTACTGCACTTTCACATTCTGTAGTATAACTTAAACTGATGAGTGTGATTGATTAATGCTAAAATTGTGCGTGTGAATAAAGATTATTGATTTGAAACGAAGTCGACTCGCAGTCATTTGTCCACTGCATATGGATTAAAGACACACTGTGCACAACATGCTAATGCACGTAAATGGCGTTCCCGACAGAGATCAGCGGGAAACCCAACCCATCAGTAGCCCGTCATGAAAGTGGTGAGGGGGAAATTCTGAGTTGATTTCCTGCCAGCAGGATTCTAACATTTTGTTTCTCCATCCCCCACGAAACCAGCCACCGGAAGGATCAAAATCTCCACCCAAAGGATTTTGTGGTGGGTCCCAGGGTATTGGAGAATTGACCGTTGGAATTTCAAGCTTCTCCACCAATTTCCCTTGATGTCAGCATGTTGGGACGTCCGCAGGGTCCTGACTTGCAATTTGGGTCATACGTCTGGTCTATGATAAACTGGAGACCGGAAGATCCTATCAGCTCCACTAAGGGCAGCAAGTATTGCATTTAATGAAACTCCAGCATTTTGAATCTAAATGTATGATGATTTCAAAATCCTGAGAACGAGGCGACATATCAGTAAATGTGTTTCTTGCTCAATTGCTAAATACTGTGACGTATAACCTGGACCATGAATTGGTGAATAAATTTTGGTTCCGATCGGGATAAGGTTTCAGAAGTTAATTGACAATGTTAGAGATTAAATTGATTGTGACAGCCTTACCTCGGCATTATTAATCATCTCAAAGTTTCAGATCGTGTAGCACAGAAGTTCTGGACCAATGCACTTCACAGATATTTGCTGAACCTGAGAGAAAAGTCTGCCCTACTTCCCTTTAATCTGTCTGGTTTAATCAAATCGATCTCACGCTATCCTTTGAAGTCAGTGCATTCCTGTTTTGAGCTTTTCTCTCTGAGACGACTGTTCCACGGAACCAATAGCTACAGGTTTTGGCTTTTACTTTCTGTACAAGAGTCAACCACTGAAACCTCCTCCTCTAAAATCAAAGGACATCTTAAATATTCCCGGCCGCTGTTTGTACCGAGGGAACACAACCTGCTATAAAGGTCATCAGACCGACAGTGAGTTTGCTTTTAGAGTTCTTGTCTGCATAAAGGACAGTACTCTCAATATATTGAAAATAATTCCGCATTGGGGTTTTGATAATATCACTTTTCAAAAATGTGCTTGGTGCTCAGAGGTGTTTTTATTTAACCTTTTTTTCCCCTTCATTTTTAGTCTTCGTGCATCACCAAAAGCACAATCTGATCGTTGCTAAGTGACTCAATGGAAAATCCCATAGGTCGGTCTTTGAGCTGGGTTTGAATTAATTAAAGGAGCAAATAAAAGTCAAACCTTCCAGCTCAAGAAGTGGGAGTTGAATTTAAGCTGCCCTCATTTGGAGGAACCTGGTGGTTTGGGAGTTAAATCAGGGATTTTGTTGGTATTTTGCCGCACGTTTAAGAGGCAGCTAAGGTGATGGAATTCTCCGCCACCTGGGCATTGGTGGGGGCGGGAATCACGCCCCACCGATCGGCGAGGCCCCTGCGCCGATTCTCCGACCTGCGATGGGCCGAAGTCCCGCCGCTGAGAGGCCTCTCCCGCTGCCGTGGTTTGAACCACCTCTGGTGGCGGGGAAATTGGCAGCGCGAGCGGGCCCCCGGGGTCCTGGGGGGGGCGCGCGGGGCGATCGGACCCCGGGGGGTGCCACCACGGTGGCCAGGCCCGCGATCGGGGCCCACCGATCGGCAGGCGGGCCAGTGCCGTGGGGGCACTCTTTTGCTCCCTCCTCTGCCACGGCCTCCACCATGGCGGAGGTGGAAGAGAATCCCCCAGCGCGCATGTGGCGGTGGTGACGTCAGCGGCAGCTGACGCACCGGCTCATGCGCGAACCAGCGAAGGCCTTTTGGCCATCCCCGGAGACGGGCGGCAGGCGTCAAAGGCCGTTGTTGCCTGATTTGGCGCCAGTCAGCATGGTGCCAACTGTTCCGGCGCGGACCTAGCCCCTCAATGTGAGGGCTTGGCCCCTAAAGGTGCGGAGAATTCCGCACCTTTGGGAGGCCCGACGCCGGAGTGGTTGGCGCCACTCCGCTACGCCGGGACCCCCCGCCCCGCCGGGTAGGGGAGAATTTCGCCCCAGGATCCTATGGTGTATTCCAGAGCCACTTTCTATAACCTACTGATAAAAACAGTCCATCTAATCAAGCCTGCTGACTGAAATAGGCCCTCAAACCTCAGTGGAAATATATTTTTCTTGAGGCAGACATGTTTTTCCAGGCCCCAGGAAAAAATATTCCTGAGTTGTTTTTTGCCATCCCTTGCTTCCTCTTTGCGGTTGCCCATCCCAGGACTTACTTTGCTGCCAGTCAGATGTCATCTGGGCCAAACTACCATATTCCTAATGGATTTAAGGGTGGGAAACAAATGCTAGCCTTGCCAGCAATGTCAACATCCGGTGAAAGAATAATTAAAACAACATTGCTCGGGTCAAAAGTGGCGAACATTGTCAGGGGTCGGGGCAGGCGGCTCACCGATTCTATTTAAATCAAATCCAGCCCTCGAAAGGTCTAAGTTGCTTGCACTTTATCATACTTGATATAGAACCATGGAATAAAACCATAGAATTCCTACAGTGCAGAAGGAGGCCATTCGGCCCATCGGGTCAGCATTAACCTTCTGAAAGAGCACCCTACTTAGGCCCACTTCCCCAACCTATCCCCACAACCCCACCCAATCTTTGGACATTAAGGGGCAATTTAGCATGGCCAATCCAGCTAACCTGCACATCTTTGGACTGAGTGAGGAAACCGGAGTAGCCGGAGGAAACCCACGCAGACACGGGGAGAAAGCGCAAACTCCACACAGACTGTCACCCAAGGCAGGAATCCAACCCGGGTCCCTGGTGCTGTGAGACAGCAGTGATAACCACTGTGCCATCGTGCCACCCTTATAGATAATGTAACGTTGATCAATTCTTGTAAGGGGCACGTGTTAGTTGTTTATGTCAGAGCAATGTTAGGGGGCACATTGGAGAAAGCAGGAGAGTGTGTGTCAACAAAATTGGTCGTGGATAACCAACTTGCCGGGGCAAATAGATTGTGTCTGCGGTCTGCTTCTAGAATACTGATGATGTGATGTCTGAACCCAGTAGGCCTTTTAGACTCACTGATGGAGAAGTACGTAGGATTTTATCAACAAGATTCCTTTGGAGTGAATCCTCCAGTGCATAGTTCAAATATGACATAATGCCCAGGAGAATATTTTGTAAAGGATGCAGTGGGAGCAAGCATGACCTCCTTCAGGTAGATTTACTCAGCCTCAGTGTCAAGAACAATTGACCTGAGTCGTGTTTAGTTTGCTAACAGGTGAAGTGTGAAATGCTTTATTCCATCCTTTGTTAATTGACGTATGGAATGAAGTGAAACATTGGCGCCAAACTGTCTTTTCACGGAAATGTAATGATTATCTTTCTAACCTTGGAGATTTGGAATTCTCAAGCAAAATACTGCAGGTACTGGACATCTGAAATAAGGGCGGAAAGTGCTGAAAAATCTCAACAGGTCAGGTAGCATCTGAGGAGAGAAACAGAGTTAAAATTTTGCATTGATGACCTTTCACCGGAACTTTCAACAGGAGCCTTTCATCAGACTTGGAATACAGCCTGTTGAGGAACCTTCATTTAAATAACCCATTTTGGTGCCTCCATGATTGCATGATATGTATTTTAAGAGTTTTATAGTATCCATTATGGATGAAACATTACTACAGTTTCCAGATTATGTGCAATAGTTAGATGCACTGACATAGGACCAGAGAATCCCTACAATGATGAAAGAGGCCATTCTGCCCATCGAGTCAGCACCAACTCCCTGAAAGAGCACCCTCTCTGAGCACATTCATCTGCCTTATCACTGTAACCCCTTCACTCCACCTAACCTTTGGACACTAAGGAGCGATTTAGCATGGCCAATCCACCTATCTTGCACATCTTTGACATCAAAGGCAAATTACTGCACTTTATCTCCCAATTGTTTCTGCTTGAAATTGTAATGATTGTACTGCGTTAATGTGCAAACAGAATGCAAAATTAAGTCATTTTTTTACAATCAAGTTATTAACCAGCAGTTCAGGAGGTTTCCCCAACTGTCCAAGAGTTATAGAAGCAGGAAATAAGCTTGAATCAAGAAATATTGATACACACAACCATCATAAATGAGAAATAGAGGGTATCCTTTGAATCAAGAATGACTTTTGCTTCCCGAAACCAAATGTGCTCAGAGCATCCCAGTTTCTCATTGTTGTGGTATACCTTTCGGAGGTGTGGTTATGTTCCTAATGTACAGCAGTGTAACCAATGTGATGTAAGATACTCTGTGATTTCCGTATGCGAGCATTCTGAAGAAGGTTCGTGTACAGTGAAGACCTGTGTATACATGTACAAAGATCCTTGAATGAAGAACCTACATTATTGTGTCGCTGATCGCATCTTGATTGCAAAGTCGTAGTTATCACAGCAATTAAGGAAACACACAGTCTGTGTAATTAAACATTCTGCAGAGAAGAGGTTCATGCTGGGAAGGCCAATTATCAGATCGATGGCTGGAGTTTCTACAGGCCTTTGGCAACAGGCTGGGAAGTAGGAAGGCTGGCAAAATGGATGGGAAGGTGTCAGCAAGGATGTACAATGTCTTCCCACCACCATGCCGTTTTGTCAGTGATGGGAAAGGTGGCATATCGATCCCTCACCTGATACCCAATTGAGTCACTTGAGTAGCCATTTAAAGGCTATTTGCCACGACCACAGACAGAGGAGGATTTACAATGAATCACACTGTTGTATCTGTAAAATCTCAGATACTTAGACCAGTGTAATAATCAAAATGTTTTACCCAGGTGCTCTTATTTGTGAGATGAACAGAGGACAAAATGGCACAGTGGCACAGTGGTTAGCACTGATGCATCACAGCTCCTGGAACCTGGGTTCAATTCCGGCCTCGGGTGACTGTGTGAAGTTTGTACTTTCCGTGTCTGCGTGGGTTTCCTCCGGGTGCTCCGGCTTCCTCCCACAGCCCAAAGATGTGCAGATTAGGTGGATTGGTCATGATAAATTGCCCCTTGGTGTCAAAAAGTGAGGTGGGGTTACTGGGTAACAGGGATAGGGTGGAAGCGTGACCTTTTGTCTGTGTGGAGTCTGCACGTTCTCCCCAAAGATGTGCAAGTTAGGAGGATTGGCCATGCTAAATTACCCTTAGTGTCCAAAAAGGTTTGGTAGAGTTACTGGGTTACGGGGATAGGGTGGAGGTATGGGCTTGAGTGGGACGGTGCAGACTCGATGGGCTGAATGGCCTCCTCCTGCACTGTAAATTCTATGAGTCCCATTGTCTCACCCAGACCCCAACACATTAATGGATACTCCTATTTATCCAGGGTGATTCAAACAGGATCCATTGTCCTCTGAAATACCCTCACCTGACCAGTTAATTTCACATTATGGAGTCTGATGGCTTCTTCCTTCGTCCTGCTGCAAAGCATCTGGGAATGTGTTGAATGTTTATAGCATGGTCTTGTTTTGTTGTGTAAACATGAATGGGTAATCACAAAGTCCATACAGCAATAATGAGTTTATGTGTTGACTTGAGTGCTCTTGTGGCAGTTTCTGTTCCTGGCCTATGTGTCTGGTTGGCGCGTTTTGAGAACAAAGCACTGTGCTTAACCACAGGGCTCCAACCAATGGAAGGGACCGCTCCGGACCAGTGTATTGGGGATCCAATCGGGGCTCATTACTCTGCATTTGCTGATAGGCTCAACAAAGATATATGAGGCTGTCAGCATCAAATGCAGTGTGAAATCAGACACTGATTTGTGGATGTGAAAGAGCGGGAAAACTGATGTCGAACTGTTGACTTGAGGCCCGTGCGGGCGAGGCCACGCTGAAGGAAAGGAGAGGCTGCTGAGGTTTGCTGATCAGTCAGCGAACAGGGTTATGCTGGTGGCCGGCATGAGCGGACCCAGGTCAGCAACAGCAACAGTCGCATGAAGCACAGACCCCAGTAATCAAGCCACGAGGAGCTGCTGAGCAGAGGAGCAGACCCAGGCTAGCAACAGGCGCACAACAATGCCCCAAGGCGAGGTAGAGGCCTGGCAGCCATGACGAGTGAGGCAGGCGGCCTTGAAGACCCCAGGCAAGCAAGGTGAGAGAGATTGTGAGAATGGGAGAGTGTAGGGGTTGAGGGGAGACTGTGAGGTGATGCGGCTGGGGGATAAGAGTGTGAGGGTGTGGTGGGAGGGGGGACTAGAGTGTGTGGGGAGTTTGGGTTACAGACTTGCAGGGGGGGAGAGTGTGGAAGGGCCAAGTTGCATTAGGGAGGGATGGAGAGTTTGCAATGGAGCTGGGTAACCATGGGGAGGGAAAGTTAGTGAGGGGAATGGGCAGGAGGAGAATAGCGTGAGTGTTATTTGAAATCGATGATTGGAATCGCAACTTCATAGTTAAAAGGTGTATCCAATTTTTACAGAGCTTGAATCTGATACAATGGTGGGATTAACTGTATTAAAAATACACCTGGTCTTTCAGACACTTTATTAGTTGCCTAAAATCAAGATCTGTTTCTTTAGCAATATGAAATGACATTATCAATCTTCCAGTCAAAAGCACAAAAAATTGAAGGTAAGGCAATAGGAGGGAGCTAGGCAAAAAGACAGTCTGTAATTTTACTTTAAAAAATTCAAAGCATTCAACAGCTCACAAACTGCACGTTCATCCTCATCCAAAAAGATTTCTGGAGATACCACATCACCTGAAAAGTTGAACAAGAAGTGGACTCTCCCAAATAGTAACGGAACGATCAAGATATTGTTGATTCCTTCGTTGAATAGAGGGAAGAACCCTACCCTGAAAGCATTCCCTTATGGACGACATCTGGTTGTGATTGAATATTTTGCATGAGATAAACCAGAAAACATAGGTAATATGGAAAATATGAGCAAAGAGTTTGATATTGGAGGTCGAAAGCAGGTTAGAATTCTTCACGTTTTCTGTGGGTGAAGAGAAATTAAAAATTGGTTGATTTTTTTCAGGAACCTCTTCAGTTATGTTTGCAAATCATACCCTGGCCCTAGTGAATGGAAAGAATAATTCGTCGATGGGTACTCTAACTGGAGAAATGTTGGAAGAGGTCTTGCTGAAACTTCGAAAGCATGTGGGCGGGTTTCTCCGTCCCTCCGCACCAGATTTCTGCTGCGGCTTGCCATCGGGATTCTCCATTTCACCGGCTGATCAGTGGGGTTTCCCATTGTGGGGCAGCCCCACGCCGTCAGGAAACCCCCGGGCTGCCGGCAAAACGGAGAATCCCGACGACGGAGAATTCAGTCCCATATTAAAGCTGTGTGTGCGTTCGTTCAAAGTCATACATTGTGTGGAAGAATTGATTCTGCATTATCAACTCAGTTTGAAAAGGAGTGTTCTTACTGAAGGAAAGTGCCGAGACGTGCTGTTGCCAGGGTCAAACTTCTGTCTTCCTTACAACTACCTCTAGAAGGACATGATGAGTTATCATTTTCAAGTTGAAAAGGTAATGTTTTAGCCTGCCTTGAATATGTCAGTGAATTTGTTCAGTATCTCAAGGAGCATTTGACACGTTATCAATATTGTGGCTCAGGTAAGACCAACTTTTTAATGGACTAAACATACGATGACTTCATCAGTAATATTGGCAGAGAGGCTCAGAAACCAATTCACTCGTGAAGTAAAAGATGCAAAATATGATTCCGTAATAGTTGATACAGCAGCAGGGGCAGGATTCTCTAATCCCGCGGCAGTGTCCATGCCATCGTAAACGCCATAGCGTTTTATGACGGCGTGAACGGGCAAAGTCGAGGACTAATTCTGGTCCCGTCAGGGAGCCAGCACGGCACTGGAGCAGTTCACACCGCTCCAGCTGTTGATCCCAGCGAGAACTGTGCGCCGCGGGATCTGTGCATGCGCAGTGGCGCCGGTGGCAATGCGCACATGCACAGTGGCACCGGCGCATGCGCAATGGCCTCCTTCAACACGCTGGCCCCGAGGCAATATGTGCAGGGCTACAGGGGCCGGCGTGCAGGAAAGGAGGCCCCCAGCCAGAGAGGCCGGCCTGCCATTCGGTGGTCCTCGATCAGGGGCCAGGCCACATCGGATGCCTCCCCCGAGGTTGTAGCCCCGCTCCCCCCCCCCCCCACAGGCCGCCACCCGACCCTCCAACACTGAGGTCCCGCCGGCTCAGAGCAGTTTAGAACGGCGCCGGCTCAGCCCATTCGGGCTGGCGAATCACAGCGGGGTAGCGTAGAGCAGCCCACAACCGGTGCTGTGCCAACCACGCCGGTGCCAATGGTGACAATACTCTACTCTGTGGAGAATCGCATGCCGCTGTTGGGGCGGCGTGGCCCAGTCGCGGGGATTCTCCAGCCCGGCCCAGGGCTGGGAGAATCCCGCCCCAGATGTGAGTCATGTTGACCAATTACGATTAATTCTAAGATAAGTGATCAGCTATGGTGACGTTGTAAAGAAATTTTGTGTTTTGTCCAGCTACCGTCCCACACTTCTGAGTGTCTGGGGGCAACGATTTGGAAATCATGGCAAATTTAGGTTTGGACATCAAAATTGTTATGGGCGGGGCTTGGCTAACAACAAAAATATAGCAGGAAAATATTCATGTCTAGAAGCAAAATGGAACAATGCAAGTCCCTGTGCATTATTCATCCCATGTCCCAGTGATTACTTCAATTTCAACTACAATGCTGCAACTGAATCCTGTGAGAGAGCTGTACATTTCATGAATTTGTTCAAAAAGCATCTGCCTTTTTTTCAGTTTTGTGGCATCGGTGAGATATGTTGCAATCACGTTTGGAGCTGGCAAATGGAAATAATTTTGTCATCAGTTTAGTCTTGTCTTGCTGTTTTGGTTTTGAAAATAGCCTTTGCTGATGGGGAGGAAACCTTATTGGGCGCAGCCACAACAAAGTTAGAGAAAAAACACTTGTGAAAGCTGAAATAAAATCCTAAGCAAGGAAGTTTGAAAAGTACAATATTGCTGTTTTTACTCTTTTGTGGAACTGTTTACTTCAAAGAATTAATGCCAAGAGCAAATTGCTGCTAAATATTGATACATTATTCTTTATTGTGTCAGGAACCTTTTTTGAATCCTTGTCTGCCCCTTATTTCCCATTTTTATTTCTGCCTTGCTGGCTGCTATGAAGCTGCAGACTTTGATTTTAAACTGAAACAACTCTGGTCTAATTAATCTAGTTAATATTGATCTGCTATTTGAACTGGCCCAATCACTTTATTCAGTTCAATGTGCTATTTGGCACAGTCCAGTGGTGTCATTTTGATGGATTTGGCGAACAACCAATCAACTCTTCTGGAATTCCGGGACTTGTTCAATTTTCAATTTTGTTTGGTGAAGCGTGTCAGAGTTTTCTGGGAAGAAGCGCAGACCCCATTGTAATTCAGTTCTGCTTCGACCTCGAGAGCAGCAAGAAGCAGGTTTAGACCACTCTCGTTATCAGCCAACACTGGCAAGTTAAAACACCCACTATCCGGTCAGGCCTGTGAAAGCTTAACCACTGATTAAAAGGCTTCAAGCAGTCTCCAGCCAGGTCTGTGAAAGCCTAACCTCTGTTTAGAAGGCCGAGGAAGGCAGAGTGCTGACAGTTCTCTCCTGAGATCTCTAGAGGTCTGGAGGAAAATACCCCTCTTCCCTTTCTCTTCACTAGTTAATCTTGATCTGCAGAAAGAGCAGACAAGCATTTGAGAGGCAGAGTGGATGGAAACCATCTTTCAAATTTTCAGGCATAGAATTCAACGATAGTTTCATTGAGATTGAGGTCAGTCAGGTGAAAGTGACTCCCCAGAGGAAATTCTACAGCTGCAGGTTTTAATTGAAGGCGCAGACTAGAGGGGCCAGTTCATCTGGTAGATTTCAACACTTCACATCCTAAAAAGATCATGCCTACAAAGACACCAACCTCAACAGTGAAGAAACTTATCCCTCATTCCCAGTTTAATCCCCATTACTTTAACTTCCCCTACCCCCACAGTGTGACTGTCTTGTGTGTGTGTGGTGTGTGTGTGTAGGGTGGGACCATCTTTACTTTCAATTTCACAAGAGGTAAGCTTGGATTTTGATTCAGCAATTGTTCATACATATTTTTAGATCTGGTTGCAGGCTTCCTTACGAAGCAGTGATCAATCAATTTGTATATTATTGGGGCTTACACCTTTTCGTTCTGTAGGGTGAGGGCGATTGGCATCAGAAGGAGTATGACGTGGGGGGGTGCAGAAATGAAGGTGAGTGCAGGGCCCCACAGACTGCAAATCCGCCTCTGTCCACAGGCACATTGCCGCATCGTGGGGGTCTGTTGCCACATATGGGGACCACCAACCAAAACCTAAAAACTAGAAACTTCCCCATGGGGGTGCCACCATTTTTCGCACTGCATGGTCCATGGGGACAATAGCTAGCCCCACAGGCAATTGCTAACACCACACAATGCTGCTTGTACACCGTGAACCCCCCACCCCCTTCTCCCCCCATGGGACATTGCCTGCCTTGCCCCAGCATAACCTTACCCCGCTTATCCTTCTTTGTGTGTGCCTCAGCCTTTGAGGTGCCCTCTCCAGGCAGGGGCACCCTCAGCGTTGGCCACCACTAGCTCTGATTAGGCTGACAGCTCTTGAGGATGGGTAGCGACCCTTAATTTGGATAACAGCCTCAACAAAGATTACTTAGCTGGTCACTGTCAATGTCGTGCCTGTGGCCAATGAGGGGTCGACCCTTGCCCAGCAGTGGGGCGTCAGCCGCAACAGAAAGATTCAGCCCCATGCTGATATAAGCCTTATTGTCAAAAATTCTGCAAGTGAGTAATGAACACTGTCTATTTTCATCTTGTCAAACAGTTGCTCAACCCTTTGAAGTATCGGGTAAGGAATTTGAGGTGACTGATTATTTTATTTTCCCTGTTATCTTCCTTGTTTCACAGTTGAATTGTCTGTGGTGAGCAGTCCTGCCCCTGTGCCTGGATGCACTGTATTGTGCGGACATGGCAACTTAACGTGTAAATTGGGTTGGCTCCCTTCACCTAACATTTACTGTGAACTTCACAATCTGCAGGAGCAGGAGCATCTACTCCCATTTCCAGGCTGAATTAAATCTCTCCAGGCAATCTGAGTGGCCATCCTTTGTGGGTTACAAA
Organism: Scyliorhinus canicula; assembly: GCF_902713615.1. Lineage (NCBI taxonomy): Eukaryota > Metazoa > Chordata > Chondrichthyes > Carcharhiniformes > Scyliorhinidae > Scyliorhinus > Scyliorhinus canicula. Next base: position 137,530,510 of record NC_052159.1, on the reverse strand, counting down.
TCATGGTGAAATGCTCAGGTGCAAAAGAAGAGGAGCTTGCACATCTTGTTACAAATACTAGGTTAGCAAAATTATTATGTTTCAGAACAGTGTATTTATGTCAAGATAAAATGGAGAGGGTCACGTGACCTGTACTGAAGTCTACTGAACAACGGGCCTTGGCAGTTACAGGTCAAAGTGATGCCCCGAATGTGTGGAGCGATGGTGTCGGGTGTTCATGGTTGGAAATAAATAGCAGCAGTCTCTGAGTTTACAGTTGGTAGATTGCAAATCTCTCAAAGTTCCAGAAAGATGTTGAAATTATTGGGTTGTAAGCAGTTGTGCTGACAGCCATCCATTTACTTCCAAGATGAAAGAGAGTCAGGGCTAAGAATAGCGAATCAACATTTCTACCTCAATGTAATGTTGCCATGGGAAAGAGTGCAAAGCAAGCCCTTTTTACATCAGGTTGCAGGCTTTCCTACAAATCAATGAATATCATCACAGACAGTCACCAGTTTTGTCCGGTCAGCAGAGAGGAGAGGCTGCTTGTCTTTGCAAACTGCCACAGCCAAGACACAGAAGGGCGACAGTCTCTCATCAAAAGAAATCCCACAGCTATTTAAGGATTCTGGGAGATTCGTCCTCGCATGGTGCGTGGCTTTACTGCTGGTAGTGGATTTCGGAAATTCTCCAAACACGAAAGGAACACCTGGACCTGGTCACTTAAAATTGCTACTTGGAGAAACAAGGAAATGCTAACCCATTGGAATATGGGAGCAACTGTGGACTATTTGCTATAATGGCTGTAGTCCAATGGAGATGCAATGTGTGATAAGAATAAATGGGAATGTTCCTTTCTGTAGTTTAATGTATAAGTTGCTAACAAAAGGAAAGTAGGATTTAATCAATAGTGTTACTTTTAGTCATTTGTTACAGCAAACGTTTTAATCTTATGGTCTCACTGTTTTAGCTATTAATGCAAAGTTCATTTTTTTTAAAGTTAATGACCCCTGCAGAGATTGTAACAATCTGAAGAGCTCGTCAATTCAAATAAGAATTTCTGAATGCTTTACAAGGGAGAAATGGACACTGAATGGGAAACGATCAACTTGGAAGAAAGGAGTGGAAGTCAAAAGCAGGACGAAGAGAAATGTTTTCTCGTAGCTTTGGAAAGCAGACAGAATTAGAGCAAACATTTCAGGAGACAATTCGAGAGAATCTATTGGAATTCTGACATATCCATTAGTTTCTGCTGATGGAGCAGTGCTGCAGGGGTTTATTTGTGGTAAATTCAAACTCGGATTAGGGTTAGACTCGTCTTCGTGGTAGCATTCTTAAATTGAGTCAGAACACCAGCAAGTAATTTTACCTGATAATTGAATACAGTACGAAGTGGATTCTGCACTGACAGAGGTGCCGCCACTCATGTATGTTAGGCACAGATCCCAACTTCCCTGTTGGACGGATGTAAAGGATCCAATAAACTATTTTAAGAAGAGTAATGGAATTCTCCTGACGTCCCTCGACCAACATCACCAGGTCAACTTAGTTGGTCATTGTAAATTGTGGGAGCTTGCTGTGCTGAAATTGATTGCCTTGTTCCTCACAGCACAATCAGAGGAAATGTGCTGTGAACTGCTTTGGAATGTCTTTAGGTCGGGAAAGGTACCATACAAATGCTGGTTTTATTCTATTTTCAAACCAGAGAAACAAAGGTTAAGACCTGGGACATAGAGTATGACTTGCAATGTATCTTGGCTACCAATAATATGTTTTGTAATAAAAATTATAGCAAACTCACAATCAATATTTTTTGTTGAATAACTACTCTGAATAAATAATTTGATCAGCAAAAAAAGCCACTTACAAATTTTTAAAAACAATGTAAGAAAGATAGGATTTCGAGAAGGGTTCTGTATTTAATTAAACCTAGCGCAATGTAGAAAAGTAAACAATGTACTTAATGTTCTTTTTATCTGTCAATCATATGCTAAAATCAAGTATTCAAGATTTTGAATAGCAAATGCATTAAAGTGAGCTTTGTTTCAAAGAATTTTGCCCTGACGTGCCTTGGGTAGCACAGTGGTTGCTTCACAGCACAAGGGTCCTAACTACGATTCCTGGCTTGGGTCACTGTCTGTGTGGAGTCTGCACGTTTTCCCTGTGTTTGCATGGGTTTCCTCCGGGTGCTCCGATTTCGCACCACAAGTCCCGAAAGACATGCTGTTAGGTGAATTGGATATCCTAAATTCTCCCTCTGTGTACCCGAACAGACAGCGGAGTGTGGTGACTCGGGGATTTTCATAGTAACATGTTGCAGTGCTAATGTAAGCCTACTTGTGGCACCAGTAAAGATTATTATTATTACTATTAGTTGAAAAATTGTCCTTCGGATGTGAGAGAGCAATGCTGAGAACTTGTTTCCTGTCTATAATTGGACTTGAGAAAGTGGTGGTGAGGCATCCATTTGAACCCCTGCAGTCCGTGTAGTGTAGGTGTATTCACAGTGCTCTTCGAACAGAACTATCTAGATTTCGACCCAGTGTTAGTGACAAGATGCCAATATATTTCCCAGTCATGGTGGTGTGTGACTTCGAGGGGAACTTACAGGTGGTGGTGCTCCCTTGCATCTGTTGCCCTTGCCCTTCTGGCTGGGAGAGGCTGCTTTTTTGGATATAACTTTTGAAGGAGCCTTGGTGAGTTACTGTTATGCAACTTGGTGAGTTGCTGCTGTAGATGGGACACACTGCTGTCACTGAGCGCAGCTGGTGAGGGAGTGAGTGTTTATTGTGGTGGATGGAGTGGTAGTCAAGTAGGCTGCAATGTCTTGGATGGTGGTTGGATATCTTGAGCGTTTTCTTGGAGCTGCACTCATCCAGGGAAATGGAGATCATTCCATCACACTCCTGACTTATGCCTTGTAGATGGTGGATAGGCAATTAGAAATTAGACAAGGAGCAACTTTCTGTAGAATTCTCAGCCTTTGACCTGCGCTTGTTGCTTCAATATTTATATAGCTGGTCCAAATAAGTTTCTGGACAATGATAACCCCCCAGGATGTTGATGGTGGCGCATTTCGGAATGGTAATGCCGTTGAATATCAAAGGAAGAACATTCAATTCTCTCTTATTAGTGATGATAATTGCCTGCCACCTGTGTGCTGTGAACCTCGTCCAAGTCTTGCCTCATGCCGACACAGACTTCATCAGTATTTGAGGAATTGTGAATGTTACTGAACACTGTGAAAACCTCCCCAGTTCTGAGCTTATAATGAAGGGAAATTCATTGATGAAGCAGCTGAAGATGATTGAACCTTGGACATTACATTGAGGAACTCCGGGGCAGATGTCATTGGAGACTGGTCTCTTTCAGCCACTACCATCTTCCTTTGTGCTAGATTTTACAGCTACCAGCGAAGAGAATTTGTCCATAATTGCCATTGACTTCAATTTTGCTAGGGTTCCTCGATGCCACACTCGGATGTTGAAGGCAGCTTACTACCACCTTACTTCTGGAATTCACAAACAATGAGGGATGCAACTTTTTCTCATCACGTTCCAAAGAAAGATGCACTGATTAAAGGCTCAAAGCCCAATCGAATATTTCAAAATCCCTCCCAAAATAAGGAGTGGAGCCCTCAGAGAGAATAAAAGCATAATGATACTGAGCCCCAGGTGCAGGGAACCATCTAGTATTTTACACAAAAGAACCTCAGTTCCAGTATGGAGGGACGGCATGATCAATTTGATGCAGCAAGTGTAGCTGCTGGGACTAGGGGAAATATACTGGCATGCATTGAGAATTGGTTAGCAGGCAGAAAACAGAGAAATAAATGGATCTTTATTGGAGTGGAAGGCGGTGACAGGTACGGTACCACTGTTTGGCCCCAGCTATTCACAGTATATGTCAACGATTTGGACGAGTGAATCAAATGCAATATTTTCAAGTTTGCTGATGACACACAAACCTAAGGACATTTTGAAGAATGGTGAGGAGGAAGTAAAGAAGCTTCAAGGTGATTTAGACAAGTTGAGTGAGTGGGCAATTACATGGCAGATGCAGTATAATGTGGGTAAGTGTGAGGTTATCCACTTCAATCGGAAAAAAAACGAATGGCAGAGTATTATTTAAATGGTGATGGATTGGGAAATGTTGATGTACAAAGGAACTTGGGTGTCCTTCATTGGCAGGTGCAGTGAGCAGTTGAGAAGGCAAATGCTATGTTGCCCTTCATCGCAAGAGGACTTGAGCAAAGACCTGCAGCTGTACAATTGTATCTTACTGCAGCTGTACAGGGCCTGGATGGAACACACCTCAAGTATTGTGTACAGCTTTGCTCCTCTTACTTCAGAAAATCTTGGACAAAGTTCAACAAAGTTTCACCAGACTGATTCCGAGGATGGCAGGATTGTCGTATGGGGAGAGATGGCGTCAGCTCGGTCTGTATTCACTGGAGTTTGAAGAATAAAAGGGGATGTCATTAAAACAAAGAAAATTCTAACAGGGCTGGCCAGAGCAGATGCAGGGATGACGTTTCCTTGACTCGAGATTTTATAACAAGATGTCACGGTCTCATGGTACGGGGTAGGTCATTTAGGCATTAGAAGAGGAGACATTTGTTCACTTAGAGGTGATGAACCTGTGGAATTCTTCACCACATCAGGCTGTGGAGGCCAACTCAGTGAATATATTTAAGTAAGAAACAGGGGCGGGATTCTCTGACCCCCCGCCGTGTCGGAGGATCGCCAGGGGCCGTGTCAATCCAGCCCCCGCCGTGTCCCGAATTCTCCGCCACCAGAGATTCGGGGCCAGTCAGCAGGCCCACCCCGACGATTCTCCAGCCCGCAATGGGCCGAAGTCCCGCCACTGTCAAGCCTTTCCCGCCGGCGTTGATCAAACCACCTACCTTACCGGCGGGAGCAGGCGGCGCGGGCGGGCTTTGGGGTCCTCGGGGGGGGGGGGGATGCGGGGCGATCTGGCCCCGGGGGGGGTCAGAGAATCCTGCCCACTGATCGGCGGGCGGGCCTGTGCCATGGGGGCACTCTTTTGCTTCCGCCTTCGCCATGTTCTTCACCATGGCGGAAGTGACCCCCTGCCCTGCGCATGCACGGGGATGACGTCAGCAGCCGCAGACGCTCTGGCACATGCGTGGCCATCCACCAGCCGGCGAAGTCCCTTCGGCCCCAGCTGGCGTGGCGCCAAAGGCCTTCCACACCAGCCGGCGGGACGGGAACCACTCCAGCGCGGGCCTAGCCCCTCAAGGTGAGGGCTTGGCCCCTAAAGGTGCGGCCCTTTGGGGCGGCCTGACGCCGGAGTGGTTCATGCCACTCCATCACGCTGGGACCCCCCCCCGCCCGGCCGGGTAGGGGAGAATCCAGGCCCAGATTTATAGACACTGTATGTGTCAAAGGGCTTGGGGAGAACAGAGGCATTGCATTGAGATAGAGGATCAGCCATGAAAATATTAAATGGTGGCACAGGATTGATGGGCCGACTGACCTAACATGCTCCTATTTTCTATGTTTCTAAGTTTCATATCCTCTTGACTCCATTAGGCTATCTTTATTTTTTATTCTTAACATTTAGCTTCCTCTCTTGCAGATTCACTGCAGCAGAAAGGGTCAGATGATGAGGAAGAACAGGAAGGGTATAAGGAATCATAGAACCACTACAGTGCAGAAGGAGGCCATTTGGCCCATCGGATCTGCCCCAAACCTCTGAAAGAGGGTCCTAACCAGGCTCCCTATCCCTGCAACGCCATAACCCCACCTAATCCGCACATCCCTGCGAAATTCAGCATGGTTAATTCACCAAACTCACATCTTTGGACTATGGGAGGAAACCGGAGCACCCAGAGAAAACCCACCCAACACGGGGAGGACATGCAAACTCCACACAGACAGTCACCCAAGGCTGGAATTGAACCCGGGTCCCTGTTGCTGTGAAGCAGCAGTGCTAACCACTGTACCACCATGCCATGGCGAAGCGGGTGAGGACGCAAAGGCCCCAATTTAAATAGGAAGTGGGTGTGCATTACAGGGCACGTTTGTTCTTATCAGAGAAAGGCCAGTGAATTTGTTTTGCATGATCATAATATTGCCATGTCTGAGCATTTCACCGACATTTGGGAGGGATGATAGGGCTGGGAGGACAAAGAAGGCTGAGGGGAACATTTCTGCTCCCCCTGGCTCAGGAGAATTTCAAAGAAAAAGAATGTTTGGAAACATAGTGTGGCCTCTTCTGGCCTGTTGGCTCAACCCAGCATCCTTCTTGTCGGGATTCAGTACCTTACAACAGGACGAGACGTGACAATACATTTCAGCAATGGAGCAACTTTATTCAGAGAAAGGCATGACAAACCTATGCACTAAAGATAAAATTCAGGGAGTGATGAACAGGATATTGTGAGCTACTTACCTCCATGTTTTATCTGGGTGGCAGGGTTCACCTCTTTACTCGTTGCTTCTAACTTTCCTGCATAATTTACGGATTTCTTGCTTCTTTCTTCCTCCTTTACCTTTGTTCTTCCTCCATCAGATCAAACACCTTGAGGGGACGGTTCTTATGCTGGCAATACTCCGACTGACTGCCCACCAAACCTTCCAATTGCAACTGTCCATGTACATTTCATGACCAATCCAGTGGCTTATGTCCAATCATAAGTATGTACCTATCCAGGAACCAAGTCTGCCCACAAATATGAAAGCCTACAGAGCAGTAATATTGCCCACTTTTCTCTATGTAGCTGAGACTCCGATTGTGTATCGGTGTCATGCCAAGAAGCTCAACCATTTTCACTTGACCTCTCTCTCAGAAGCTTCTGAAGATCAGATGGCAGGACCAATCATCAGATACTGAGCTGCTCACCCGAGCTGGCATGCCAAGCACCCACACCATGTTGAGACAGCCACTAAAGAGCTGGGATGGTCACGTAGCCAGAATGCCTGACACTCGCTTACCAAAGCGAATCATCTGCGGAGAGTTTGGGGCACGCCCTCAAGGCGGATTCAAAGGAAGAACTACAAGAACATCCTGAAGGCTTCACTCGGGAGTATTTGATATTGTCTTCGAGTCCTAAGAGAAGCTTGTCCAGAATCGCTGCGCCTGATGCAACCAAACATGAAACAGTGCGGCCTCCTTCGAAAGCAAGGGCCTGTCTGAGGCAGAGAGACAACGCAAGGGGAGGAACTCCTGAGCCAGCAACCTATCCAAAGCTCGACCATATGTGGCATTCTATTCTAATTGTAGCAGAACTTTCTAAGGGCAGATCTTTCTGGGTGCAGATCAACGTTAGCAGTTACCTATGCACCCACCTGGTCCACCAAACCCCAGCGGATGAACATCTTAATGAAAAAAGATGAAAAACGAGAAGCAGGGGTGTGTTCATGTGAATAGCATTCACCTATGCACAGTATCATACACATTCCTTTGTGAACCCACCACTCCTGCAGTTCTATTCTCTCACAGTTCAAACTGTCTTGCTGATGAACCATCAATCGAACGCGAGACGAGTTGCTGTACAAAAGTTAGGCTTTAATAAGCTAGAACTTAGCCTTGCGGTCCACTACAGTAAATGGACGACCGCCGGACGTTCTGACTATTTATACCTCGGTATGGAGGCTTGGTTAACTCAGCCTCTTGACCAATCGGAGAGCCGTCACATGACTGGTCTCAACCAATCGGTCGAGAGGCACATGACCGACCAGGGCCAATGGTAAGCCGGTGTTCTGCACCAATGGCAGACAGCTGTGCAAATCATACCACCACACTTGCTGCAAGTGTGCAGGGCGGTGGTGAGACCAATCTGAAGCACTGTGTACAGTTTTGGTCCCGATTTTAAAAATGAATATAAATGCTTTAGAAACAGTTCAACTCATCTGGTACCTGGGATGGGGATGTTGGGATAAGCTCGCGGCGTATCCATTGGAGTTTTTAAGATTGAGAGCTCAACTTGTTGAAACATATAAGATCCTGAGGGGGCGAGACAGGGTGGATGTTTCCCCTTGTGGGAGAGATTAGAACTAGGGGACACAGTTTAAAAATAAGGGGCCTCCCATTTCAGACAGAGACGAGAAGACATTTTTTCCTCTCAGACGGTTATGAACCTTTGAATCTCTCTTCCCCAGAGAGTGGTGAAGGCAGGGTCAATTAATACTTTTAATGCAGAGGTAGTTAGATTCTTGACTAGTAAAGGAGTCAAAGATTAGTGGTGGCAGGCAGAAAGTGGAGCAGAGGCCACAGTCAGATCAACCATGACCTTATTGAGGGACCAAATGGCCGGTTTCTGTTTCCAATTAGTATTTTTGTATGTATAATCTAACGAAGGTACACTTTTAAAGGGTGACTACAATTCTACCAATCTACCTCACAGGTCAGTTCAGAAGAAAGAAAGGACACAGAATCCTACAGACTGGATTTGTGCAGAGAAAAAAAAACGGATAATTCTTAGATTCTGCTGCTGGGCAGCAAACAGTGCAGGACACTCTCAACCTTGACGTTAATGCTATGTTGCTGTATCGATGCTGCCATTGAGTCATGAATGATAAGTCGGCTCTGCATTGTTCTAGTGGCAGTCTTGCCTGAACCTGAATCAGCACCATTAGCATTCACCTGAGCCAGAAGTTTACATTGATTGGGTGCACGGCCAACCTAGAAGCATGTGGAATTATGGGAGATGATGTTGCACACACATGCCTACGCCATTGCACACTCTGCAATATTTCAGTCAACGGATGAGAGTTGGAAGCGTGCCCGCCAAAAGGCAAGCAGGAAATCTAGCCCATTGAGGGATCAATTGGACACAATTTCACGTGGCCCATCTGCTTCTACGGTGGCCAAGCAAGCCAATTGGCAAGGCGGCCTTTACATTTTAGCTGCAACCTTAATCCAGCGCAGGATGAAATGTCATAGCTGAGATAAAACCAACAAATATGTCCAGGAGCTGATTGTGCTGTCTCTACACTTATTTAGATTTAGATTTAGAACAGTACAGCACAGAACAGGCCCTTCGGCCCTCGATGTTGTGCCGAGCAATGATCACCCTACTCAAACCCACGTATCCACCCTATACCCGTAACCCAACAACCCCCCCCTTAACCTTACTTTTTTTTTAGGACACTACGGGCAATTTAGCATGGCCAATCCACCTAACCCGCACATCTTTGGACTGTGGGAGGAAACCGGAGCACCCGGAGGAAACCCACGCACACACGGGGAGGACGTGCAGACTCCTCACAGACAGTGACCCAGCCGGGAATCGAACCTGGGACCCTGGAGCTGTGAAGCATTTATGCTAACCACCATGCTACCGCGCTGCCCACGGTAATGGGAAAAGCCAAACTGCCCCTCCCTTTTCTTGGTGCCCTCCCACTTCCCTCTCTTCCTGGCTGTTGGCGTTTCACAGAGCATGTTTCCTGCTGGATGGCCATTATTTGGCCACCGTAAAATTGAGCTGTGGGGCAACTATGGATGGGAATGCGTTTTGATTCCACTTCCAAGCCCGTCAAGTGCACAGGCCCGACGGCTGAAAAATTCAGGCCCTCGATTTTATTTGAGCAATGAAGTTCAACAGATGCACAGAAACCTTTCACAGGCTAGTCAGAAGAAACTTTAAGTAAGAGGGTGTCGATTTGTTTTGGGAATTGGGAGGTTACGTTACCAGGACCCAACCCTGCACCAGCAGACAATAGAAACCGGAGGTGGCATTTTACTGGCAGCAGCCAATGAAGAGGCCATCACCAGGACTGCCGCCCAAGTGGGAGTGATGGCCCACTTCCCAGAGCTGCTGACCGAATCAGAAGGCCAGCAGTCCAGCATCCTCGGCAGTGTCACCATTGGAAGTTCATGCAGCATGAGGTAGAGGGTGCCTCAATGGTGAGGTGCTCTTGAAGATGAGGTAAATTTTTGATGAGCAAGCCAGAGCCTGGAAAGCGAGGCACGGAAATTAGGGATGGGGAATATTCCATTGATGATGTCTAATCCGCAGAGGTGGCCAATGGTACCAAGGATATCTCCAGGGAATTTCCAAAGAGAAATGCCCCCTGGCAAGAACCCACTAAGAAGCTGTTCTTATTATGTTGTTGGTCTTCCCATATAGAAGTGACCTCTCCTGATGCTGGTACACCTGGAAGTTGCCCTCCAAGTCACTCGTCATCCTGACCTGAAAATATATCGTCGCTCCTTCAATGTCGCTGGGTCAAGATCCTGGAATTCCCTCCCTTACAGCACCTATGGATGCACCTACACCTCACAGACTGCTGTGGTTCAAGAAAGCAGCTCACTGCCCCCTTCACAATGGCAACTCGGGATGGGCAATAAATGCTGACCAAAATTAAATTTTAGATGATGCTGATAAGAGCAGGAGATGATCCTTAATTAGCTTTTTAACAGCCACAATTGTCCCTCTGTTGTGTGGCCATGTTGTTGAGGCTCCTCTCATTGGTAAAATGCCTTAGCAGCGAGAACCCATTGGGTCCCTTGCCACCACCTGACCAGACCCCCAACCTCTCTCTAATGAGCTGGTAAAATTCAGCCCAGTAAAACATCCTTTATAAGGGACCTGCCAACTTAAAAACCAACAGTTTGGCGGGCGGGGTGGGGGGGGGGGGGGGGGGGGGGGGTGGGGGGGGGGGGTGGTGTGTTCAATAAAAAGTAAATTTTTCTGAAAAATACTTTTAGAGTACCCAATTATGTTTTTCCAATTAAGGGGCAATTTAGTGTGGCCAATCCACCTACCCTGCACATCTTTGGGTTGTGGGGGTGAAACCCGCGTAGACACGGGGAGAATGTGCAAACTCTACACGGACAGTGACCCAGAGCTGGGGTCGAACTCGGGTCCTCAGCGCCGTAGGTAGCAGTGCTAACCACTGCCCCACCATGCTGCCGTAAAAAGTGAGTTAAAATATATGTTACATTTGAATGATTGTACAAAAAGCAAAATATAGTTTTGGAGAAATAATGGAGTGAGAAACACAAATGGAAAAACAGAAAAAGCTCAAAGACGAAAGACTTACATTGTGTCTCAAAGTGCTTTACAGCTGATGAAGTACTTTTGCACTGTAATCCCTGTTGTAGTAGATACATAGATACATAAAAAATAGGAGCTCGAGGAGGCCTTATGGCCCTTCATGCCGACTCCACCATTTATCACGATCGTGGCTGATCATTCAACACAGTAACCTAATCCTGCTAATCCTTCTTTCTCCCGATAACCTTTGATCCTATACACCCCAAAGTGCTATATCTAGCCGCCTCTTGAATATATTAAATGATTTAGCATCAACTACTTCATATGGTAAAGAATTCCACAGGCTCACCACTCTTTGGGTGAAGAAATGTCTCCCCATCTCTGTCCGAAATAGTTTACCCTGAATCTTCAGACTGTGACCCCTGGTTCTGCACACACCCACCATTGGGAACATCTTCCCTGCCTCTACCCTGTCTAGTCCTGTTAGAATTTTATAAGTCTCTATGAGATCCCTCCTCAGTCTTCTGAACTCCAGTGAGAATAATCCTAACCTAGTCAATCTCTCCTCATATGACAGTCCCTCCATCCCGGGAATCAGTCTGGTAAACCTTCGCTGCACTCCCTCGAGAGCAAGAACATTGTTCCTCAGAAAAGGAGAGCAAAACTGCACACAATATTCCAGCTGTGGCCTCATCAAAGCACTGTACAATTGCAGCAACACATCCCTGCCTCTATACTCGAAACCTCTCGCAATGAAGGGCAACATACCATTAACCTTCTTTACCACCTGCTGCACCTGCATGTTTACGTTCAGCGGATGGTGCACAAGGACACCCAGGTCCCGCTGCACATTCCCCTCTCCAAATTTACAATCATTCAGGTAGTAATCTGCCTTCCTGGTTTTGCTTTCAAAGTGAATAACCTCACATTTGTCCAAATAATACTGCATCTGCCATTGATTTGCCCACTCACCCAGCCTGTCCAGATCATGCTGTAGGATCTCTGCATCCTTGTCACAGTTCACCCTCCCACCCAACTTGATATCAACTTCAAACTTTGACATGTTACATTTTGTTCCCTCATCCAAATCATTAATATATATTGTGAATAGCTGGGGTCCCAGCATCGATCCCTGTGGCACCCCATTAGTTACTACTTGCCAATTTGAAAAGGACCCATTAATTCCTATTCTTTGTTTCCTCTCTGCCAACCAGTTTTCTATCCACCTCAAAACACTTCTCCCAATCCCATGCGCTTTAATTTTGCACAATAATCTCTGAAGCGTAACTCTGTCAAAAGCATTCAGAAAGTCCAAATATACCACATCGACTGGTTCCCCTTGTCAACTGTATTACTTACATCTTCAAAGAATTCCAACAAATCTGTCAAGCATGATTTCCCCTTCATAAATCCATGCTGACTCTGACTGATCCTGCCACTGCTTTCTAAATGTTCCAATGTAAAGTCCTTAATAATGGATTCAAGAATCCCCCCCCCCCCCCCCCCCACTACCGATGTTAGGCTTACTGGTCTATAAATTCCTATTTTCTCGCTACCTCCCTTTTTGAATATTGGAGTGACATTAGCTACCCTTCAATCTACAGGGAGTCTTGTTCCAGAGTCTATAGGCTCCTGGAAGATGACCACATATGCATCCACTATTTCCAGAGTAATGTAGGAAATATGGCAGCCAACAAAGCTGCTACAAACAGCAATATGATCATGACCAGATCATCTATTTTTGTGATGATTGAGGGATAATATCCCTTTTCTTCTATCAAAACCGTGTCAGGACATCTTTCATGTTCACATGAGAGGGCTGATCGGACTGTGGCTAATGTCTTACCTGAAAGTTTGCAAAGATTAATAATCTGCAACATTAATTATCTTCTGAAGGAATGAGACTTCATACTTGTAAAGTTAAATTTTCAGGTTCAGAGAGGTTGTTCCTTTGTAATTATCACTTCAGATTCTGTTAACTTTAAACTGTGCATGTGAGGATGCTAGACGGCACACATCATCATTGTTAGAAAGTAAAACTCAGACCATTATGACAACTGGAAATTTGGTGGCTTGGAGGTACATAAGGATATAAGAAATTGGTGTAGGAGTATGATGTTTGGCTCCTCAAGACTGCTCCACCATTCAATAAGATTTTACCTGATTTGAATGTGAAATTAACTCCTCTTTCCTGTCTATCTTCTGTAAACCTTGACTTCTTTGTTGATCCAAATTCAGTCGAACTCAGCCTTGAATATATTCAATGATCCAGTCTCCACTGCATTCTGGGAGCAGAGAATTCCAAAGAATAATGGCTCTCTGAGAGAAAAATATATTTCTCCTTGCCTCAGCCTTAAATGGGAGACCTTCCATTTAATTGGGATCCTAGTTCTATGTTGCCCATGAGGGTAAACATCATCTCAACATCTACCCTGTCAAGCAGAGTCAGAAGTTTGTTTTAAATAAAGTCATCTCTCACTCTTCTAACCTCCAGTGAGTCTCAGGCCCGCCTTCTCATCCTCCCCAATAAGACAACACCTTCCTTCCAGGAATGAGTCCAGCAAAACCTCTCTGACCCACTTCCAATTCAATATATCCCTGCCTGAGTAAGGAGACCAAAACTACACACAGATGGTTAAAACAGTGACTGGAGGATTCTTAACATTTTGTCAGACACATTTGTGAAAGTGGATAGGATGGTAATGTTTTCGGTTGAGCAAATTGATGGGATTAAGTGTTGGTTCTTACAAAACAATGTGGCTGGCCTCGATTGCAAGTTTGTGCCGTGCAAAGCCAGTGACCCTGCCATTACCCTGCTGGGTTAAATTCCCCAGCTTTGTAGAAACATGCACCAGATACATGATGAATTCACACCTAAACACATCTTGGCTGATACTGCACTGATCCCCATGGCTTCCTGAAGTAACCCAGTGTCAGAACAAATGAGTGCAATCATAATCTTCATAGCTAGAAAGAGATGTGTTTTCACAGGACTCTGAAGACATACCGTAGCAGAGGGAGGGAACAAACTTGCATTTATACAGTGCCTTCCATGACCTCAGGATATCTCAATGCTTTCTGCAGCCAATGAAGTGTTTCTGAAGTTTAGTCAACGCTGCATTTAAAGGAAAACATGAAGCAAACTGTGAACAGGAAGCTCCAAGGACTGAAATTTGACATTAACCAGATAATGGCCGGGATTCTCCATTGCGAGTCTGCCCCGCTACCACTGCTAGTGAGGACAGAGAATTTGGCACCCAGCCAAATTTAGCTACCATATTTACTCCAGCAGAACAGAATTACTCTACTGCCGGAAACAGGCGGAGACTCCAGTTCAATGTGTTTCTGTTTTGATGTTGAGTGACACATTAGTCTTTCCCAGAATACTGAGGAACTCCCATGCAAACAATGGGATTCGCATTCCACCAGAAAGATGGCGCTCTGTCAGTACGGCACTGGAGATTCTGCCTCAGGTTTTTACTTAAGCCTTGGGAGCGGACTTGAACCCACAACCTTTGTGGTAAAAGTGTTCCCACTGATCAACAGCTAAGGTCTCACACTTCCCCTATTACCCCTGGATTGTGAACACAGAGTTCCTCAATAAGGCTTTTCATGCAATCTACATTGCTTTCACATTCCTTTGGGAGATGCATCCTCCTCAAATGCTGCCTTACCTTCCTTTCCTCCATTCTTTTCTACCCCTGCTTTTCCTCCATGAATGGCAAAAAAAGATACGGGCATTGGGAATCTCATACTGCGACTGACAAGCTTGCTGGGTCAGAATCCCGTAAACATTCAAAAACATATAATTACAAAGATATCTCCAATGATTATCTGACAAAGTTCAGACAACCCTCTGGCTCAAAAGGCCTTCCTTCTTGCCAGTGTTACGGGGTGTATTTTCTGATTACAAGTGTATTTTTTATAGTTTGCTGCACTCATGTTACTGTTTTTGTGAAGTTGAAACTTATTTTGGTGTATTGAAATTAAACGTAGAGTCAGCAGCGGAGGTAGGGCTCGGGTCTTCAAATCACAAGGTCATGAGTTCAAGTCCCGTTCCAGAGGTTTGAGCACTAAATCTAGGCTGACAGTCCAGCGTTGCACTGACAGAGGTTCTGTTTTGTGAATGAAATGTTAAATTGTTTAGAGTCAACATAGCTTTGAGAAAGGGAATTCATGTTTGACTAATTTGTTAGTGATCTTTAAGGAAGTAACGAGCAAGCTAGGTAAAGAGGATCCTGTAGATCTAATATACTTTGATTTCCAAATGGCATTTGATAATGTGCCACATAAAAGGTTAATTGAAGGTAAGAGCAGATGATGCTCTAGGTGACATATTAGCCTGGATAAAGGATTTTTGAGCAAACAGAAAGTAGAGATCTGGGATAAATGGGGCCTTGTCAGATTGGCAAGCTCTAACTAGTGGTGTGTCACAGGAATCAGTGCTGGGTCCACAATTATTTATAATCTGCAACAATGTCTTGAATAAAGGGAACGGACATATGGTAGCTAAATTTGCCGATGTCACCAAGGCAAAGTAGGAAAGTAAACTTACGTGTCAGTAGGAGGTAAAGCATCCACAAAGGGACATAGACAAGTTAAGTTAGTGGACGCAAATTTGACAGATGGAGTATAATGTGGGAAAAGGTCAACATGTCCACGTTTTGGTAGGATTAATAAAAACACATATACTATTTAAATGGAGAGAGTTTGCAGAACACTGAGATACAGAGGGATCGGCTTGTCCTGGTACGTGAACCACAAAATGTCGGTACACAGGTACAGTAAATGATTAGGAAGATGAATAGAATGTTGGTATTTATTGCAAAGTGTTATGGGCCAGGGTTTAGAGAACACCAAAGTATATCATGGAGTTCACCTGACCCACAACCTTTAGATATTGGTTATGGAGAGCACAAGGGCCGACTTTACAGGTGTGATGCAAAGAGATCTAAAGTATTTTTAAAACAAAACAATGTTTATTCTATGAATCCAACTAGCATTTTATAAACCCACAGTAAACATCTTACCAACTACCAACATTGACAACCTCCCAAAAAGATACAGTACTCTAAAGGTAATCCTTAGTAACTTTCCTCACAACATCCATAAGCCAAAACACGTTTTAACAAAGACAGTAGGTTTGAATTATCTACAGAGAACAGTTATCATTTCTAAATTACCAACTGATCTAAACACCTTGTTTAACGTACAGAGAGAGACCAGCATCTGCTTGGTTTGAATGCAGCTCTCCAACTGAAAATGAAAATAAAACTCAGAGCCAAACAAGAGCTTCCAGCTCAAAACCAAAGTAAAAAGCAAAATCACATTCCAGCTCCACCCACACAATGACATCACTGCAGCTCTTTGATAAAACACACTTCTCTTAAAGGGACTCTCACATGACAAAAGGGAATGGAATATAAAAGTCGGAAGGTTTCAGGACTGCTGTACAGGGCCTTGGTGAAACCAGGTCTGCAATACTGTGTACAGTTTTGGTCTTTTTATTTGAAAAAAGACAATAATTGTGTTAGAAACAGATCAGAAACAGGCTTACTTTACTTTCTGTTGAACCATATTAGATCCCGAGAGGATTGACAGGGTGGGTACTGGAAGGATGATTCCTCTTGTAGGTGAGACTAGAGCTAGGGGACACAGATTCAGAATAAGAGGTCTTTGTTTTAAGACGGAGATCAGGAGTAATTCCTTTCTCTCAGAGGGTGGTCAGTCTGTGGAATTCTCTTCACCAAAAAGCAGTGGAGACTGGGTCATTGAATTTATTCACGGCTGAGTTAAATACATTTTTGATCGGCAAAGGAGTTAATTGATATTGGGAGGCAGGCAGGAAGATGGACTCAAGATGAGCCATGATCTTGTCCAATGATGGAGCAGGCTCGAAGGGCTGAATGGCCGACTCCGAGTCTTAAGTCCAATGTTGCTGTAATAGTAACAGATGTACTCAATATTAAAGGCTGTTTCAGAGAGGACCGCGGATGAAGAGTCTGTGAAGGAAAGGGGATCATTAACCTGATAATGCTATAGCGTCTCTTAGCAACAAAATTGGAAGATCAGTAAACCTATGTCTCTAGTTTAAGAGTTCTGCATTATCAGGTCAAACAACTCACTGCCACATCGAGCACAAGAAAGAAGATGTTTACTTCTGACCGAGAAAGAATAATTTCCATCTTCTGAAGTGTGCTGGCAATGCTGTTAATACAACACAGGCAGAAATGCAAACAATACATCTTGGTATCATGCGAATGGCTCCTGTTACATTTGCATAAATTGAACCATTAAACAGCACAGAAATACTTTGCGCTATCGGATAACAAATTGTACAGTTGACTTCTTTTTTGTTATCCCTCGTACCCTGCGCCATTGTATCCTGGATACTATAATGTGTCTTCTGAAGTGGTTTCACAAAAGGATACCAATTCCTGTTATTATTCACCTCTATTACTGTTGTGCGAAACAACAATTCTTTTTGACGCATAGACAACAGCAAATGCTTGAAGCACACACCACAGCCCTGTCAGTGTCTGAAAAGCCAGGGACTGGATTCTCCGATTTGGAGACTAAGTCCCCACGCTGGCATGGGAAAGGTGGTGTTTTATGCCAGGGGAAAACCAGGGGAAAAATGGCCACTGATTCCTCGTTTTGCTGGGGCTAGCAGGAAAGCAGCATAGAGCACCCGGCTCTAGCTGCCAATACAGCCTGGAGAATTGCCGGGTCCATGGCTGCACATGCGCATGGCGGTGGCCTACACCGGCCGTGCCGTGGTTAATGGTGGACACAGCTCGCAGACTCGGTCCTTGAGATAGTGCCCCTTTTGACTGACTCACGCGTCCCGGACCGCCTCACCACAGTGCCCCCAGCCCCGAATAATGTCACTCCTGCCTGCGGATCGGCTCTCCCCTGACTGTGGCACTGCTGGACTGAGTCCGCAGCTGTCACGCTGAGTTCCTGACGGCTGAGACCACACGTGTCCCACTCCGTTTGGAAACTCGGCCGGTCAGGGGCGGAGCATTCGGGGGGGGGGGGGGGGCCTCAGGCAATGGCCTGAGGCTGTGGGTATGTGGCTCGGCATAATCTAGAAGGGGGATGGAGCATCGCAAAAGCAGCGCCGCCCCCCGGTTCTATTGGGAATTTGGATTCTCCAGCCCATTGCCGAGTGTGATTTTGGCGTCGGCGACCAGAGAATCCAGCCCCATATGTTCGCTTAGCATTTCAGGTATGGACCCTTTTGCGGAATCCATCTGAATTCTGGGGAAAAGTCACACGAACAGCACCCCCCACCGCCGGGTGGTCTGCGGCAGCGGAAGTGGGCCACCATTGGATGGCGCCAGGATCTTCAGCTCCCACCACTGTCCCGTTGTTCACACCCTCCGCTGGCGAAGGACCCGCAGAGTTTCCTCTTTCCAGATCCTGTTGTGTATTTCCAGCAGTCCCCGATTTACTTCAGATCGACAGCAATTGTTGACTGTCTCTTTTTATTTCTACGCCTGCCCAGTCTTACTGTAAAGTTTTAGCCCATAATTCTGAACTGATCCAGTCAGGAGTTTGGAAATGCAGGTCTGTTACATTCAAGTGCTTTTATTGTTATCATCATATCACCGGGGATATCCTTCTTCTGTGATTTCCCTCCTGAGTATCCTTAATCTGTGATTAGTTTGCACTCTCTCAATGCAAGATTCATAAAAGATTTACAACTGTACTCTGGGGAAACTTCCACTGAGCTTGCCACAATGGAATTCACATGATATCAAAAATCAACCTGTTTTTTGATCATTCAACTAATCCCCGAGTTAATTCCTTTATCCCTGGGCTCAACGCTTTTATTAAATGTCTTAGATTAAACTAATAATTCTTCCCTCCTTAATTACGTCTCTTGATAATCGAAACCAGTTCCCTGAATTACCATTCTACACCAGAACGCTGCATTTACATCTCGACACCATGTGGATATGTATGTGCCAATTTTCAATTCTATTCTTATTTTCAGACGTACGTTTTATGTTCTTGCCTGAACACGATGAGGAACCGGTCAAATTTCCCCTTACATTTCCCAGTGTGTAGTCCATCCCTGCATCAGGGAGGTGGCAGAGGCCCAATAAATGCAAAGAGGTGAGTTCATGAGCAGGCTGAATGGGTGCAAGGCTTTGTCAGCACAGTGAGATTCTCAATGGAGTGCGAGTCATCGACTGCACACTCAAAGCTCTGTGGGGATCACCTGTCAACAAGGTGGAGTACAGACGTGGCAAGGAAATCACGCACAGACCATTATTTTTTCTTAATAAATTTAAGAGTACCCAATTCATTTTTTCCAATTAAGGGCAATTTAACGTGGCCAATCCACCTAGCTTGCACATCTTTGGGTTGTGGGGCCGAAACCCACGCAAACACGGGGAGAATATGCAAACTCCACATGGACAGTGACCCAGAGCCGGGATCGATCCTGGGACCTTGGCGCCGTGAGACAGCAGGGCTAACCCACTGCGCCATTGTGCTGCCCTTGCACAAACCATTACGATGGTGAATGCCTTCTCTCCTCTCGAGCAGACAGGCATTTCCACCGATTCAGGTCAGCATTAGGAACCACATGGTGGCTGTGTGGAGACAGGGGTTAGCCTTCTCCAGATGGCTAAAGA
Organism: Scyliorhinus canicula; assembly: GCF_902713615.1. Taxonomy (NCBI): domain Eukaryota; kingdom Metazoa; phylum Chordata; class Chondrichthyes; order Carcharhiniformes; family Scyliorhinidae; genus Scyliorhinus; species Scyliorhinus canicula. Next base: position 137,510,914 of record NC_052159.1, on the reverse strand, counting down.
GTCCCCTCCACCAACTAACTACACAAGGGTGGCACGGTGGCACAATGGTTACCACTGCTGCCTCACAGCGCCAGGGACCCGGGTTCAATTTCGGCCTTGTCTGAGTGGAGTTTGGACTTTGTCCCCACGTCTGTGTGGGTTTCCTCCGGGTGGTCCTGTTTCCTCCCACAGTCCAAAGATTAGGTCGATTGGCCATGCAAAAATTGCCGCTTAGTGTCCAGGTTAGGTTGGGGGTGACAGGGACAGGGTGGGGGAGTGGACCTATGTAGAGTGCTCTTTCGGAGGGTCAGAGCAGTCTCGATAGGATGAATGGCCTCCTTCTGCATTGTAGGGATTCTATGACTCGAAGGACAATGACAGAGATTGAGAGCTATGTTAAAAATATCGTGAAGCTGGCCATCCAATAATAATAATCTTTATTGGTGTCACAAATCAGCTTACATAAACACTGTAATGACGTTACTGTGAAAATCCCCTAGTCGCCACACTCTGGCGCCTGTTGGGTACACTGAGGAAGAATTCAGAATGTCCAATTCACCTAACAAGCACATCTTGTGGGACATCTGCGTTCTGAAACAACAATGTTGCTGACGCAACTGCTCGGGGGGAATCTTAGAGTGATCTTTAGATCCAATCTCAAAATTCATGCTGTTTTGCTGTATCCTCATAGCATCACAATTATGCGGGTGCAGCCACTGATGTCCAGTATCCAGAGGTCATCTTGAGCAGATGAAGGAGAAGTTGAGAAGATGAAGCGCTCTGGATGGGCATTCATGGGTAATCATGTTCGACTTCAATTAAATGTCATTATTTTATCATCATTGATGCACTATCCCTCACCTTCTCATCCATCTATGAGCTCCTTTCACAGCAGCTCTGGGTCAAGATGCTGCACTCAAAGACACCAGCTCAAACCTTTCACATCTTTACTGAACACACAGATACGTAAAGAGAGCATATTCCACCTTGTGCATTCCCTTAAGATCTTTTCTTGTGGGTGCCTTTGCTTCTTCCAGCACGCCTACACTGTAGTACCACAGTGGCTCCAGAATTGCTAGTAGAGGTCCATTGACTTTAAGTGAGGGAGAATAAAGACGAACATGGAGAATGGCCTCTCGCAGTTATGGGCCTCTCAGGCTGCACCAGCATGGCTGTCAGCGGACTGGACTGACTGGCTGAGAGGCAACAGCCAAGACAATTGGTGGGAACACATATGCTATCATCCTGCAGGGGCAACAGCCACATGCTCCATGGAGCCACTGCTACTGGGCAGCACCTCAGCAACTCTAGTAGCCTGAGTCGAAAAGCAGCAAGCATGGATCTCATGACCCCTGCCTAAGCTTCCATTCCAACACCGAGACGTTGGAGGCTTCCGTCTGCCTTGCAATAGAAACGGAAACAGCAGCTAACTAATGCTGCATCATGGCTGGATCGCATGTGTTGTAATGCAACTGCCCACCGGTTGCACACTGGAAACAATGGGCTCTGAGCCCTACATACAACCTTGGTGCCAGACACTTTTATGTTTCTTGACAGTGGCTGCCAGAGGCTCTCAGGTAGATCTGCTAAAACATCAAAATATATGTGTGTTGAGTAAAGATGTCATGGCAAGACTTTTGCCGGTGTCTTTGAGTGTAGCAACAGTGATAATCGAAGTGGTCTTTGAGCACGATGACCCATTTGCGAATCAGTGTGCATGTTCTTGAGTATTCACCTCTGTACCCTGTACCCAAACTCGTGTTTGACTTCACCTTCTGGTGAGCTGTTACACAAGATATCCTTTATTCAGACCTGGAATGCAGCCCAGACAGGCCCGATGACTTGCCTCAAGTGGATACAAATTTTGCAGTGTTGATATCTGAGCTGGCGGCTGTGAGTGTCTGAGTGAGTGATGGTATTATTTAGTTTATTTTGTGGTGTTGCTCTCGCCCTTTCTCATGGCTGCTGCGGCTGGATGTGTGCTAGGCCTTGGGTGTCTGAAAGCAGAAGATCAGATGGTATGGATAGTGGGAGGGAGGGGGAGTGGGACAGAGATCAAGTGATCCACGGTCACGGCATCAGCACCTTGCTCACCATGTCAGGTTGCCGAATTCGGGTGAGGTGGGATTTGAAAATGAAAATCGCTTATTGTCACGAGTAGACTTCAATTAAGTTACTATGAAAAGCCCCTAGTCGCCACATTCCGGCGCCTGTCCGGGGAGGCTGGTACGGGAATCGAACCGTGCTGCTGGCCTGGTTGGTCTGCTTTAAAAGCCAGCGATTTAGCCTTGTGAGCTAAACCAGCCCCTAGATTTGAGAATGGGGATGGGATTCTCTGCCAGTGGAATCCTCTGCCCACTGAAGGCGACCTTCCATTGCGTGTTCCATGGCCGCAGAGTGGGTCAGACAAGTAAAACTCGGGAGGCTTCAGCGTAACCAGAAGATCCTTCAGCCGCAAATGGCGAGCCGCATCCACAGAGGGAAAACAATCCGTGGGTGGGGGTGGGTGAGTGGGGGTGGAAAATCCTGGTCTGGGAGTTACTGTCCCTTGCCACCTGCTCCCATTTTCTTTGGAGGATGATCCTCGTAAACCTCCACCCCCTCCTGCACTGACTTATGACCTCTCTCCTCCTGTTGACCTCTATCACTAAACCCTCCTGTGCCAATTCTGTGAACCTGGGAGACTCCCCTCCCCCCTGGTGCTCCATTTCTTCAGTTTACACTTAAAGTGAGTTGCATTACAATTCAGCAACAGCTTCCTTGTAATGAGAGTAGATCCCCTCTATGGAAGGCAGGCTGCCTTTAAGAGCTGCAGGCTAGCTGGACTACATGCTTGCCATTAAACTGCTTGGCCCCCGGCTGAATATTCAGCCACACAACAGCAAATATTGCACTTGTCTGAATTGTTACAATCTGGCCAAATCAGAGGGAGCAAAATGTTTGTTTGCTGCCTGGGTTAAAAGGACCAGGTGTGAGCAGATCAAGCATCATGACCCCTATCCCAAAGGATGAATTTTCATTGCATTCATTGCAATACATTGACAAGGGTTCATAACCAGGGATTTGGGTTGACTAGCAAAAGAACTAAAGGTGACATGAGAAACATGCTTTTACACAAGTTGTTTTGATCAGGAATGCATTGTCCGTAAAGAGAAGCTGGAGAAAAATTGAATCATAACTATCAAAAAGAAATTGAAGAAAAAGAAGCAAAAATAATTTGTAGGACTATGGAGAAAAGACAGGCAAGTGGGGCTGGGTTTTTGCACCCGTACTATTGCATCTTCAGTACTATTGTCGCAATATTGCCAGGGCTCTTAGTCTTTGAGTATCAGTGCCTTCATCACTTGCTGCACACTTTTTCAAATGTTATATAGTTTACGTGACAGTCTCAATATAAGAGAACTGCCATTGTGTCACAAAGCTAGACACTTGAGATTTTTGGATCGGAAGGTTCAATTTCTTTGGAGGTTTGTAATCAGGCTCTTTTAAGATGTTTGGCCTCCAACTTTTTAAGCATAAGAGGAGGCAATCTTTGGCTGCTGCTGCTGTCTCGGTGTTTTCTGCACACTGCCCAGGAAAACTCAACTTCCTGGTTCTCCAGTGTCGCATTTATGGGGTACACCAATGACGCACTGGCGATTCCCTCTAAGAAGTTACAATTAGTAAGGGTTTGGCTGGGAATTGCCCGAAGTGCTAACTTCTTCTGGATAATTGCGCTGGGCTGGGAACCATCCGACAGAAGCGATTTAAATCACAAATTTCGGATGGTTCTGCTAGTTTTACCCTCATAGTTACTCTGAAAGAGTTAGATGGAAAAGAGCACTTTTAACTCCAGAGTGACTATTTAAAAAACCCAGGCTAAGTCCTGCATGAGATGCCGTGCACACATTAGACGCCTCGTAGGTAGTTCCTCGGTCCTCTCCTGGTCCAACCCAACACAAGCCCCCACCCCCCTTCCGGACTGACCCCACCTCTGGTGCCCCACCCTTCTGGACCGTCCACCCCTCCCACACTGACCACTTGCCCCCTTGACTGACCCACCCCCATCTGGTCTGACCAGACTCGACAACCTCTCGGTTCCATCCCCCGATCATGGTCTGACCTACCCCACTCCCACTCCCAATCCGACCCCTCCTCCTTTTCCACACTGCTTCCACACTGACCCCCACCTCCAATCGACACAGGCACGGTGATGCAATCAGGAAATTTCTGGAAGGACGAAACAGTGGTTAGCACTGATGCTACCTCACAGCTCCAGGGGCCCGTGTTCAATTACGGCCTCGGGTGACTCACTGTGTGGAGTCTGCACTTTCTCCCTGTATCTCCGGGGGTTTCCTTACAGTATTCCAGTCTCCTCCTACAGTCTAAAGATGTGTTGGGATGGTGGTTTCGCCATGCTAAATTGCCCCTTAGTGTCCGAAACGTTAGGTAGGGTTACAGGGATCGGGTGGAGGCTTGAGCTTAAGTAGGGTGCTCTTTCCAAGGGCCAGTGCAGATGTGGAAGGCAGAATGGCCTCTGTCTGCGTTCTAGGGATTCTGTGATTCAGGTAGTCTATGTTGAAGCTGCCCTAGTCATTGAACCATTGGCAGCCATCTTAACAATTTATCAGTGCCCATTTGAAATAAAAGACAGTCCTAGAAGCTCCTGTAGAAAGCTATGAATATGTCATGACTTTACGAGGCACTATCCAGGGTTTGCAGAACCTAAAGTGGATTTCAGCATTGTATATAAATTGGCTATGATTATTGGCAGGATGACCCTCACTCAGCCCCTGGTGTGTGCTGCAGAGGAGGAGGTGGCCCACCATTTGATCATCTGGTCCCACTGCTGTTAACAGGGTTTCCGTTGTTCACACACTCCACCATCAGGCAACCCGTGGTGGTGTGTCGTTACTGATAGGACCCGATGATATAGGACTGACCCTTCGAATCTAAGAGGAAGGAAATGCTACAAAGCCCAATCCTCGAAGAACTGTGAAAAATCCCAAGTGTGAGGGGAGATGGTGTCGCCATGTAAAGTGGCCACCTGCAAAGGACCATGGGAATTGTGGTCAATTTGGGACACAGACAGTTACACAGCCTCTGTGTATTGTGCAAAGAAACCAGACTTGCCTGAAACTTGCATCCGTGGAGACTCAATTACCATTTTCCCCAAGACAATAGCATTTAAATTAAGGGCTATCAATGACAGCAAACTAACCAGCGGCACCCTCTCTCCCCTTATTTGGAAAGCCTACGTGCCTGGGACAATGATAGCTAGGACCCGCCCAACCATCGAGGTATCCACCCCCTAATTGGCTGAGATCGATGAGGGTGATTGAAAACCCTGTCGATCCATTGGACCTGGATTAAGGACCGCCCAAAAGGATGCGAAAGAGACAAAGGATAAAAAGCCCTGAGCACTAGAGATCGAACTCTTTTGGGGCCGGCCTGTGTGCAACCAACTGAAGCAGAACAGCCAAGTTCAAGGACCCGCAACCATTCCTGAAGGACGAGCCCAGCTGTGACAAACCCAACCACTCCCAACCAATCACGTGGACCCGGATAAAGGCTTTATCTCACACCGTGCCGGTTACTCAAAGTTAAGTAAAGGTCATCTTAGTCTTAGGTGTAGTTTAGTACGGAGCTGCGTATGTTATTGCACAGAAATACAAGTCTTGTTTTATTCATAAACCGTGTTTTTGAGCTAACATATTGGTTGCGTGGTCATTTGTTCGAGATAAAAACAGCTTGTGGTTCACCGCAAAGTAAAGAAGGGAACAATGGGCCCAACAATCCTGATGCTGGTAATTGGCAGGAGAATTGCATGAAATGCATCGCAGAGAAATAGACTGTTCAGCCTAATTGGTCAATGCAAGTGCTTCTGCTCGACATGAGCTTCTCTGGGTCCATCTTCATTGAACTCGATCGGGAAAACCTCTGCTAAATTATTCTCCATGCGTTTATCCAACTTCCCCTGAAGTATATTAATGCCGGTGATATCCAAACATACTGAATCTATGAGCCGCATGTGATAATTTCCAGATGTTCTAGAGCCTCAAGACACAAACAAACTTCACACAGGCTAATTATCGTGCATCGATATTTTGTGGGTCTCCATCCTCACCCGAAGTCTTTGAAAACCTGGCTGATATGCTGTCAAGGCTGTGGTGCAAATGAGGTGTTGATTGGTAAGGACTGCGCAATGTTTCAACTTTACAAACTTCATTACTGAGTGCAGTGAGTCACAGCAGTCAGTTGCGCTGAAAATCGAAATGGGCCGCACACTAGTTTTGACTTGAGGATATTTTGATTCTGGCACTTGCTTCCAAAGGTCGATTGTAGATTGGGATTTATGCATCATTTTTAGATCCTGTGCCATTCGCCCCATATACCCCTTTTGGTAGTGAATGCCTCATACACTCTGGATAAAGAAGTTTCTCCTGAAATCCCCTATTCCATTTGTTCGTAATTGTATTTATGGTTCCCAAGACTTCAGTATGCCTATCCTATCAAACCCTTACATAATTTAAAGATCTCGATCGGGCACCCCTTCATCTTTTCCTGACTAGAGAAAAGAGCCCCAGGCTGTTCACTCGTTCCTGATAGATATGACCTCTTGCTGATCATTGAAAATCACTTTTTTGCATTATCTCCAGTGCCTCTGCATCTTTTTATTTTATATTATGGGGGCGAGATCAATGTACGGTATCCCAAGTTTGTTTGAACCGTGGTTCATTACAAGCTCGGCATAACTTTTCTAATTTTCAGTTCTACCAATATATATGATTCCTTTATCATCGACTGCCTTCCTTGCAATTAATATGTCATATCTTTGCCATCTTCTCTGCGAAAGTACAGCAACAAATACTAATCACCTTATCAAAGGATAACAGGAATCCTTGAAAAATGCACAAACACCGAATGGCAAAATATTTTCTATTAATTTGTCCCTTTATTAATATCACTGCCATCACTTTTCCCTGTGACTAAAGCTGCTTTTATTCAAGACCCAACCTTCTAATATGGGTGGCACAGTAGCACAGTGGTTAGAACCATTGCTTCACAGTGCCAGGGTCCCATGTTCGATTCCTGGCTTGGGTCACTGTCTGTGCGGAGTCTGCATGTTCTCCCCGTGTCTGCATAGGTTTCCTCCCACAAGTCCCGAAAGACGTGCTGTTAGGTAATTTGGACAGTCTGAATTCTCCCTCTGTGCACCCGAACAGGTGCCAGAATGTGGCGACGAGGGGATGTTCACAGTAACTTCATTGCAATCTTAATGTAAGCCTACTTGTGACAATAATAAAGATTATTATTATTATTATTACCTCAGTGGCAGAAGGTTGTGAATCTGTGACTGGAGCAACATCAGTGGACTCCTCTTTGAGTTATTGATGACAAATCCGTAACCAATAGGGCAGCACAAGTGGATAGGGCAGCACGGTAGCACAGGTTCAAAGCACTGTGGCTTCACAGCACCAGGGTCCCAGGTTCGATTCCCCGCTGGGTCACTGTCTGTGCGGAGTCTGCACATTCTCCCCGTGTCTGTGTGGGTTTCACCCCCACAGTCAAAAGATGTGCAGGTTAGGTGGATTGGCCATGCTAAATTACCCTTAGTGTCCAAAATGGTTCGGAGGGGTTATTGGGTTAGGAGGATAGGGTGGAAGTGTGGGCTTAAGTGGGTTGGTGCAGAGTCAATGGGCCGAATGGCCTCCTTCTGCACTGTATGTTCTATGTTCTATTTGTTACCCCTTCCTGTCAGACTAGATATTTTTGTTAATTCAAAACTAAATGTGAATAAGCTAGATGTCCTGCATATTGAAGCTGATTGTGGCCTCTATTGTAAGAGGATACAGAATATCATAACCTGAAACGAGCTGGCAGGCTTAAAATCAATTAACTACAAGTATTGGAGGATCATTGTGTATGAACCGCACATTTCAATTGTACATGGTTTGGAGTGAACATCATGGATTCCAGCTGTCCTCCTGTTAATCCTGAGTTAACCAGCCTGGTATACCTTCGCTACACTCCCTCCATAACCAGTTTTCATGTGACTGAGTTTTTCCAAGCAACAAAAAATATTTAATTCTCTCATATTTTAGCAAGCAAACCATATACACTTCCATTTTGCAGTTAACCAATGGACTACTACAGAGAAACATAGATCATAGAATTTACAGTGCAGAAGGAGGCCATTTGGCCCATCGAGTCTGCACCGGCTCCTGGAAAGAGCACCCTACCCAAAGTTAACACCTCAACCCTATCCCCATAACCCAGTAACCCCACCCAACACTAAGGGCAATTTTGGACATTAAGGGCAATTTATCATGTCCAATCCACCTAACCTGCACATCTTTGGACTGTGGGAGGAAACCGGAGCACCCGGAGGAAACCAACGCACACACGGGGAGGATGTGCAGACTCCGCACAGACAGTGACCCAAGCCGGAAGCGAACCTGGGACCCTGGAACTGTGAAGTGATTGTGCTATCCACAATGCTACCGTACAATGTACAATGTAAAATGTACAATGCAAGAGGAGGTCATTTGGCCCTTCAAGCCTTAAAGCCATTCATTATGATCATGCCTGGTCAGCCAGTTCAATACCCTGATCCCGCCTTCCCCCCATATCCCTAGATCACTTTAGCCGCAAGAGCTTTATGTAATTCCTTCTTGAAATTACACAACATTTTGTCCTCAACTACTTTCTGTGGTCGTGAATTCCACAGATTCACCATTCTCTGGGTGAAGAAATTTCTCGTCACCACAGTCGTAAAAGGTGTAAACCCTTATTCTCAAATTATGACCCCTAGTTCTGGACACCCCCAACATCTAGAACATTCTTTCTGAATCTATCCTGTTAGAATTTTATAAGTTTCTATGAGATCTCCTCTCATCCTTCTAAACTCCAATGAATATAACCCTAACCAATTTAGTCTCTCCTCATATGGTAGTCCCACCACTCCAGGAATCAGCCTGGTATACCTTCGCTGCACTCCCTCCATAGCAAGAACATCCTTCTTCACCGAAACTGCACACAATTCTCCAGGTGTGAAGACTGTGGAAGACTACTGCAATATAAAGGGTAAACAATGGGATATGGTAATATAATTCTCCGGTTCCCCAGCTGCCTGTTCTCGGCGACACGCCGTTCGCTGGGGGCGTGATTCTGTCTTCCCGGCGCTTCACAATGGGATTTCCCATTGAAGACATCACATGCCACCAGGAACCTCGGGGTTGTGCTGCCAGCTGGAAAAGAGAATCCCAATGGCTGGAGAATTCCGGCCATGCTGTGGATGATGTTGTACCACTGACATCAGTCAATCAGATAGAGAGAGGGAGAGACAGAGAGAGAGGTTAGACAACCATGCCCAGGAGTAAAATGGCTAGTCTGCAATTTGCTTGGAGTGCCAATAAATAAGCGTGAAGAAGATGCCAGAAAGGGAGGCATGTGGCACAGTGGTTAGCACTGGGACAGCGGCGCTGAGGACCCGGGATCGAATCCCAGCCCTGGGTCACTGTTTGTGTGGTTTGCACATTCTCCCCATGTCTGCAAGGGTTTCACCCCCACAACCCAAAGATATGCAAGTTAGGCGGAATGTCCATGCTAAAGTGTCCCTTAATGGGAAAATAAATAATAATAGTTGGGTACTCCAAAATTTTATTTTTTTTAAAATGCCAGATAATGACTGGAGCCTGACTACGAGCCAAGTGCCACACTTAGAGTCCATAGATCGAAGGACCACCTGAGAACAACTAGTAGATGCATTGATTTTTCTGGAAGAGATAGAGGCAACTGGTCATAATGTGAAAGCATTATATGAATGCTGTCACTTCCTGATCCTTAAGTGTAAGAACTGACTGTAAATTTAACGGCATATAATCAACCAGAATGAGTTTTATTTCCTCAATGGTGTCAATGCTTTAACGCCGATGGCCGCTCTTAGGATTTCTATTCATGAAAGTGAGACCAGCATATCATGTGAGACCAATTTAGTTACCCAATTAGACAGCATTTCCAATACATGAAGCATGATGTACTGCAAATACCGTGAGGTCAGAGCCAAGAAAGCAACCTGCTAATGACCGTGGATCACCAGTTGACTGCATCTTTATTCCTGTGTCCCACTGAGCACCAAGTGGTCCAATTTGAATGTATTCCAATGATAGCCAATGGAAATACCTTAACTCCATTCCCAAATGCATTGAGGGAACTGAACCTGCAATCTCAGTGCAGCCATTGACAAAAATCAATTTCCACAGATACTAGTGAGGCGTCTATGAGCTGCAGAGTCGAGGCAATTTAACAAATCATTTCCACAGAAAGCAAACTATTTTTACAGCAATGGCTAGACAATCGTAGAATTATTTCTGGCTGCTTGAGACAGGGGTCATATTTCATGACCTGAATTTGTCCCCGCCTCCCATACTGATGGTAGTTTAAAAGGTAGGCAAGTCATTATCATGGAGGTGGAGGACCAGCATAAGGTGAGCCAATGAGAATCAGGCACTCTTTCAGGGGGATTTGCTTCACCAGTGGCAAGATGTTATGTTCCCTGCGGTGGTTTTTCAGGTAAGGGAGTCAAAAACATTCCTTGAATGGCCTTTCTTCCAGGCTCCCACCCCATCCTAATTTTGCTGTAAATGTACAGAGGAATGGGCAAGACTTGCTTCCCATGCCCCACCCTTTCCTTAATTGTGGCCCTTCAGTGCCCAATTAAGAATCACTTAAGGCCATGCCTCAATATTCAGGCTAATGAGGGGAGGAGTATTCAGGAGCAGAGTGCAAGTGCGGAAAGTAATTCTGCACAGACATTGGGTGGGATGAGTGGAGAACTTCCATCAATGGACTCCTTTCAATATTTATTGCCCCCCCCCCCCCCCCCGAAGCAACAGCTGGCCCCTGTGGGTGCTCCTTCCACCTGTAGCCTTTCCACCAACACCATCACCTACCTCTCTGCCCAACCCACTCACCGAACACCCCCACCCTGATATCCCAACATTTACCAGGTCCTTGACTTCCAGGAATTTGACTCTGTAACATTGCAGTGTTATGGGTATGGACCAGATCCCTGAATTTGGTTAAGATTCTGGGCTGGAACTCAACTATTTGCATTGGGTAAAACTGAGAGGAAATGTTACTGCACCACAGGAGTGATAACACTGACCAGTACACAGCTTTTGTATTTCCACACACTTTCATTTGAACACAGAATTCAGCACATTAGCAACAAAGAAATAACTTTACTGTCAACAGTTACCACATCTTAACTTGGTTCCCAAAACCTGCCTCTACATTCCAATTAAGAAAAACCATATATTTTAAATGCCACTTCTAAATACAGTTGCAGTCAGGTTTTACTTACTTATCTTGGTGCAGAGTCATTAGATCCAAGCTGATAACCTTCTGTACAGCTTAGAGCCCTGGAAGCAAAACCTTTGTCCAGGCAGGTCTGGCCTTTACCATCAGCTGCACTCAAAGCAAACAGCATTCTTTTATCTCTTGTTAAAAGGTATGCCGTGATTTGTTTAGCCAGGCTCAAATGGTTAGAAAATTACATTAGCTCTCTATTTGCAAACAGGCAAAATGATTTTTATTGTCTATTAGCAATATACTTACCCTGCAAACATCACCTGACTTTTAATCACAGCTCTAGTGGACACACTGGAAGCATTTTAACCGAGGTTTTAAAAACATTACTGCAAAACACGACTGAAGAAGATAAAGAATGACTATTTCTTATATTCATCACATCAGCTCCTGGCACTGAAAGTACTAGGAAGACTGAAGTGGGGCTTCCGACTGTGTGAGGGATGAAACACCCATATCCACTCAATTAACACTCTTTAGAGCCTGAAATGGCTGTGAGGCAGGCACTATCAGCGGGAATGCATTATCTGCTGACTCTTTGGATGGTGGAAGGGGAAACCAGCAACCTTGAAATCCTGGCCCTGATGTTAACCACCTCACTCAACACCCTTACTGTCGAGTTTTTTTGACAAAGACTTTGAGGATATAGAGAGCATGGAGATGCTCTGTCACCTATTGGGTGATGACCTGGAGCAATCCTTAGCTGCCTGCTATTTTTTCATGATGCAGGACACATTCTGAACTTCAACAGCATGGCCTCATTTCAGTGGCCACAGGTGGCGGCTTGGTCTGATGGGGATCCTGTAGGACAAAAGACTTGGGTGAGATCTTGGGCAGGGCTGGTCTGTGGGAGAGGGGCGACTCACCTGCTGTAGGGACATCTGCGATGTATTGGACCCTCACTTGTTTGATGCACGCCAAACTCCATTGCAGCCATTGCCCCTTATGAGGTTCAAGGCACTTTCCTCAGGGGAGTGGACCCAAATATCAGGGAAGTCCCCTCCCATCTTCTGGTACTGCCGGCGATTGTGAGTCGCTTTATCCTTGAGGACACAGAAATTACACATTGAGCCGTTGGGAGATGAGGTCTATAGGGTTCTGTAGCTGGTGGCAAGTGTGTGCAAAGCTCCTGACCAAAGAGGATTACACATATGTTGGCATTTCATGGAGGGTGGGTTCGATGGGAGATGGAGGCAGGTGGGGTGTTGCTGGCCTCCTGTGGATTGGGGACAGATGATGCTAAGGGCACACAGAGGGTTACTCACCCGAGCTGCTCCAAGAAGGTTGGTCATATTTATACAGCATTGTGTGCCAGTCCTCCTGGTGAGGCTGACAGAACTGACAGCCCTGGCACCTCATGCCAGACCTCGATCAGTGTTGTTGGCTTGGGATTCCGGCCCACCCTGGGGGGGGGGGGGGGGCGAAGGTGTCCCTCCTCTTCTCAATGGCGTCCAGAAGGTGTTCAATGTCAGCATCCTGGAAGCTTGGTTCTGGTATTTGTGCAGCCATCTTCTTTGCTGGAATGAGTGGACGTCTGTGCTGAGTGGAGCGCTTAAGCGCTGCCATTTACATGACACAAATTGCTCCTCGGTGGCGCGCTGAGCAGCAGTGCACAGTTACCGCGATTCTCCATCGACGGCACCACTTAGTCATGCCGGGGCAATTCTCCGGTTCCGCCAGCAATGCACCCCCTCCTGCAGATTTCTCGATGGCGTAAGGTGACTTCAATGGGATTTCCCATTGACAGTGACAGTAGAATGGAATCCCGCCATCGGCAAACGATGCGCCGCTGAGAAACAAGTGGCTGGCAGGCCGGACCCACTCAAGTAATGAGAAGCATGAGATACAAGTGCTGATCTGGGGTTGGGACGTGGTTGGGGGGCTCCTTCAACTACATAATTACCACGACAGTTAATGCTTCTATAGCCAATGGCCTTGTACACAGTCAAACACAATGGCCATAATTGTAACGCCCTGTTGCACATGGCACAACTCCCACAATTCCCAGGAATATTGGGAGAGCCCCTAAATGGAGTTTCCATTGGGCACAATCCAGAGCGTGATGTGCCCAGCCCATGGCACCCAAAGCAATCTGGTTAACGCCCTCTCTGGGCGGAAACAAAACTCGCATATTTAAATGTGTCTCTCGACTTCCGGGATTCACCCCTCCGCAGACGCCGCGTGAGGTCAGCGTGAATCAGGTCTGATTTCCAAAAATAAAAATTAAGCTGATGACTACACTGGAAGCATCAGAGGCTATTGGAACACCTAGATAGGCAGGGTCATGGAGAGGCAGTGCCAGCGGGCACCCTGGCAGTGCTAACCTAAAACGTTCTCAACGCTGACCTGCCAGGACCAACTTGGCACTTGACACTGCCAACATGCCAGGGGCTGTGACTCAGACGTTTAGTGATGGGGTGGAGTTTGCCCCTCTGGGGGGATTGTGATGTCCGTGGGAGGGGCTGTGTGACACCTTCATAAAAAATGATTAAGAGTTCGAATTTCCATTCTGGAGACTAAGTGCTCCCACCAGAGTAGAATCACTCCTGGTTTCGGTTGGCACTAGGATTGGCACCCAGAAGTGATTTACTCTCCTTTTCCAAGCAAATGAATGGCACGGAAGGGAGCTCGCAGGGCTCCATTGCAATCCGGTATCGGACCACCATTTTGAGTGGACAGCCTGGTGCTGAGATCCAGCAGCTGACCCCCTGCTCCCACAATGGAAATCCTGCCATCCCTTCTCTGACAAGTAGAGGCATCCTCACCCCCATGAGTACGGGAATAACAGGCCAGCACCCAGCCCCCCAGCATGGACACATGGAGGTGACCTGACCCCTCCTCCCCATGGACCCGCCATCAGAACCCCATCAGTCCCCCCATTAGGCCCACCCAGACCTCCCCATAAGACCCCCAACCCCATCAGACATCCCTTGACGCCTTCAGCAGAGCAGTCCAGTCCCTGCTATCAGATTCCCCCCCCTCCACCAGATTCCCCATGAGACCTCCCCCCAGAACGCCCATCGGACCCCCATCAGACATCCCCCCATCAGAGCGTATGACACCCCATCAGAGATCCTCCTCAGCCCCCCAACATCAGACCCCAAACAGAGAGCCCCCATTAGAACCCCAACAGAACCCAATTAGAGACCCTATCAGAAATATTTGTCTAAAGGTTCATGCCGGGGCAGTTCAGGCAGTAGGATGCAACATCACTATATTTTCAATTACCTTTCCTAACACCTGCTACCTCAGTCAAAAATGTTTAAAGCAGTAGCTGTTGCAAGTGTCAGAGGCTTCCTCGATATCCAAGGACACTTCAAAGGACTTGTAATCCATTGACGGCCTTTGAATTGAAAATCTTCCATTGAATCTAATGCAGAAATACATTGCATTCGTTTTATTGCTCTAGGGATGGATGCTTGGTGGATCATCTATCGATCTGTCCCTGCATGCTTGAATGCAGCACCATTACCCTGCTTTGATGTGAAATGCAATGTTTAGAAACATCTAGCTATGATTGACAGCTCCTCACCACATCAGAAGCAAATACGTGTTTTCTGTTGGGAATAAGAAAAGGAAGTGAAGGGAGGGAGTCTGAAGCAGCAATCTCTAATGAGTGGCACGGTAGTACAGTGGTTAGCACTGATGTTTCACAGCGCCAGGGAACCGGGTTCGATTCCCGGCTTGGGTTACTGTCTATGCGGAATCTGCACATTCTCCCCGTGTCTGGGTGGGTTTCCTCTGGGTGCTCCGGTTTCCTCCCACAAGTCCCGAGAGACATGCTGTTAGGTGAATTGAACATTCTCCCTCAGTGTAGCCGAACAGGCGCTAGAATGTGGAGACTTGGGGATTTTCACATTAACTACACTGCAGTGTCAACATACTAATAATAAAGACGATAATTATTATTATTCTGGGGGTTCTGATGGGGGTCTGGAGGGGGATGTGGGTGGGACAGTCAAGCGGCAGCAGTATTTGCATTGAGGGGTGAGGGGCCTTCTGAGGACACCTCCATTATGCACTGACCCTCATAACCCCACAGGGTCCAGCATGTCAGGTCCATGCTTGAAAATACCTGCACTAATTCAGGCCCACATGAACCCCGGCTGAGAGGGCTGGAGCATCATGGGGGCGTGGGGGGGGGGGGGGGGGGGGGGGGGGTGGCTGGAGAACCAGGCTTCCAGCCCATTAAACAGGCTGAAATGGGTAACCAATGGCCCATTTGCATGGTGCCACCAGCGCAGTGCGTGTAGTTTGCTGCCGCCATCAATGGGGGACCGGAACATCGGAACGGGATTAGCAAATGCCACCAGTCCCATTTTTCGGCCGACGCTCGATTCTCCGCCAGAACGGAAAATCCTCCGCCGGTGGTGAGCCATCAAAAATCCACCCCTGAGTCAGTTTTTGAGAGAATCGCTCCCTATGGGTGGAATTCTTATCTTTCCAATGGCCTGATGGATGGTGAGAGGGCTCAAGAAATCTGACGTTCTGAGTGTGCTGGACTGACATGAAAATATATCACTGGGAACTTCGAACCCTCCAGATGATGGCAGGGAGACAAATCAGCTGATGGCCTGCCAGTTACCTCGGAAGGGAACGCACTTGTGCAGAACTACTGAGGTTCCAAACGCAGAATCTGGCGCAGGAACCCACCTTTCTGGCCATTGGGAAAGACTCTGCTAAAGCTGCCCAACACCGCAATTCGTCTCAAAGACAGTGAACTTCACCTGTTAAGATATCGGATCGGATCCTCACTTTTATTGGGAAACCGGACCACAACCCAACATTTGTTAGGATATCGGACCAGACCCCAACATTTGTTAGGATATCGGACCAGATCCTAACATTTAGAACATAGAACAGTACAGCACAGTACAGGCCCTTCAGCCCTCGATGTTGTGCCTATCATTTATCCCAAACTAAGATCAATCTAACTTACACCCATTAAATTTACTGCTGTCCATGTGCCTGTCCAAGAGTCGCTAAAATGTCCCTAATGACTCTGACTCCACCACCTCTGCTGGCAGTGCATTCCACACACCCACCACTCTCTGTATAAATAACTTACCTCTGACATCTCCCCTCTACCTTCCTCCAATCACCTTAAAATTATGTCCCCTCGTGACAGCCATTTCCACCCTGGGGAAAAGTGTCTGGCTATCCATTCTATCCATGCCTCTCATCACCTTGGACACCTCTATCCAGTCACCTCTCTGCCTTCTTCGCTCCAGTGAGAAAATCCCCAGCTCCCTCAACCTTTCTTTATGAGACCTGCCCTCCAGTCCAGGCAGCATCCTGGTAAATCTCCTCTGCACCCTCTCCAAAGCATCCACATCCTTCCTATAATGAGCCGACCAGAACTGGACACAATATTCCAAGTGTGGTCTAACTAGAGTTTTATAAAGCTGCAGCAAAACCTCATGGCTCTTAAACTCAATCTCCCTGTTAATGAAAGCTAACACACCATACGCCTTCGTAACAAACCTATCAACCTGGGTGGCAACTTTGAGGGATCTATGTATGTGGACCCCAAGATCCCTTTCTTCCTCCACACTTCCAAGAATCCTGCCTTTAACCCTGTATTCAGCATTCAAATTCATCCTTCCAAAATGAATCACTTCACATTTATCAAGGTTGAACTCCATCTGCCACTTCCAAGCCCAGCTCTGCATCCTGTCAATGTCCTGTTGTAACTGCAACAACCCTCAACACTATCTGCAACGCCCCCAACCTTTGTGTCATCGGCAAACTTAATAACCCACCCTTCCACTTCCTCATCCAAGTCATTTATAAAAACCACACAAAGAGCAGAGGTCCCAGAACAAATCCTTGCGGGACACCACTGGTCACCGACCTCCAGGCGGAATACTTTCCATCCACGACCACTTGCTGTCTTCTTTCACCCAGCCAATTCTGTATCCAGACAGCCAAATTTCCCTGTATCCCATGCCCCCTAACTTTCTGAATGAGCCTACCATGGGGAACCTTATCAAATGCCTTACTGAAATCCATGTACACCACATTCACTGCCCGACCATCATCAATGTGTCTCATCACATCCTCAATGAATTCAATGAGGTTGTGAGGAATGACTTGCCCCTCACAAAGCCATGCTGACTATCTTTAATCAAACTATGATTTTCTAAATAATCATAAATCCTATCTCTCAGAATCCTTTCCGATATTTTGCTCACCACAGACGTGAGACTAATGGGTCTTTAATTCCCAGGGATTTCCCTATTCCCTTTCTTGAACAGGGGAACAACATTCGCCTCCCTCCAATCATCCAGTACTACTCCAGTGGAGAGTGAGGACACAAAGATCATCGCCAACGGCGCAGCAATCTCCTTCCTCACTTCCCGTAGTAACCTTGGGTATATCCTGTCAGGCCCAGGGGACTTATCTATCCTGATGCTTTTCAAAATTTCCAGCACATCCTCCTTCTTAATATCAACCTGTTTGAGTCTATTAACCTGGTTCACACTGTACTCATGGGCAACAAGGTCCCTCTCTCTAGTGAATACTGAAGCAAAGTATACATTAAGGGCCTCCCCCATCTCTTCAGACTCTCGGCACAAGTTCCCTCCACGATGCCTGATCGGCCCCACTCTCACTTTTATCATCCTCTTATTTCTCACATAAGTGGAGAACGCCTTGGGGTTTTCCCTAATCCCCCCCACCAGGCTTTTTCATGCCCCCTTCTAGCTCTCCTAAGTCCATTTTTGAGTTCCTTCCTGGTCAACTTGTAACCCTCGAGAGCGGAGTCAGATCCTTGCTTCCTCAACCTTACATAAGCTTCCTTCTACCTCTTGACTAGGAGCTCCACTTCTCTTGTCATCCAAGGCTCCTTCACTGTACCATTCCTTCCTCGTCTCAGTGGGACAAAACAATTCAGCACTCACAGCAAGTGCTCCTTAAACAATCCCCATATTACTGTTGTGCATTTCCCCGAGAAAAATTGTTCCCACTTTATGCTCCTCAGCTCCTGTCTAACAGCAGTATAATTTTCTCTCCCCCAATTAAATACCTTCCCATACTGTGTGTTCCTATCCCTCCCCATGGCTATGGTAAAGGTCAAGGAGTTGTGGTCACTGTCACCGAAATGCTCTACCACCGAGACATCTGACACCTTGCCTGGTTCATTGCCGAGCACCAAGTCCAAAATGGCCTCGTCCGAGTCAGCCTATCTACATATTGTGTCAGGAATCCTTCCTGTACACACCTGACAAAATCTGCTCCATCCAAACCATTTGCACTAAGGAGGTTGCAGTCAATATTAGGGAAGTTGAAGTCACCCATGACAACAACTCTCTTACTTCTGTACTTTTCCAAGATCTGCCGCCCAATCTGTTCCTCTATATCTCTGCTGCTATTGGGGGATATATAGAAAACTCCCAATAAAGTGACTGCTCCTTTCTTCATTCTGACCTCCACCCATACTGACTCAGGAGACAAACCCTCCTCAACTACCTCCTTTTCTGCAGCTGTGGTGCAGCTGTTAGGATATCGGACTGGACCCTGACATTTGATAGGATATCTGACCGGACCCCAAAATTTGTTACGATATTGGACCAGACGCCAACATTTGTTAGGATATGGTACCAGACCCCAACATTTGTTAGGATATGGTACCAGACCCCAACATTTGTTAGGATATCGGAACAGACCCCAACATTTGTTAGGATATCGGACCAGACCCCAACATTTGTTCGGATCCCAGACCGGACCCCAACATTTGTTCAGATCACGGATCAGACCCCAAAATTTGTTCAGATATTGGACCGCACCCAACATTTGTTTGGATATCGGACTGGACCCCGACGTTTGTTAGGATATCGGACTGAACCCTGACATTTGTTCGGATATTGGACTGGACCCCAACATTTGTTAGGATATCGGACTGGACCCCAACATTTGTTAGGCTATCGGACTGGACCCCAACATTTATTAGGATATCGGACTGGACCCCGACATTTATTAGTGTATGTGACCAGACTCCAACATTTGTTAGGTTCCTGAACCAGATCCCAACATTTGTTCGGATATCGGACCAGACCCCAACATTTGTTCAAATATCGGACCAGGCCCCAACATTGATGACTCTGAATAATGGGTATCTTTTCTGTTCAAACAAACTTTAATTTAGACAGAGAATTAACCACATTAACATAAAATAAATTGCTTTACAATTATCAGTTCAATAGTTCTTAAACAAAAGGAAAAAATTGAACTTACTCTATACCTGTTACAAACTGTGATTAAGCAACCCAATACAGCTCAAATGCCACTCATAAATGAAGTTAACAAACAGGTTACTTGCTTCGCTGTTTAGAGACTTTTGGACCATGATGTGGAGATGCTGGCGTTGGACTGGGGTGAGCACAGTAAGAAGTCCTACAGCACCAGGTTAAAGTCACACATGTTTGTTTCAATCACTAGCTATCGGAGCACTGCTCCTTCCTCAGGTCGCCTGAGGAAGACATGAGGAAGGAGCAGTGCTCCAAAAGCTAGTATTTGAAACAAACATGTTGGACTTTAACCTGGTGTTGTAAGACTTCTTACTGCAGAGACTTTTGGAGAGAGAGACCTTTTCAAGAGCAGAACCAATCCACTTTTGTTCAACCTAGCAGCATTTGACAAAACTACTGTTCAAACGGTCTTGTCAGACTCAAATCCTATGGCAAAATTGCAAATCTACAGACAGACCTGGATCCTCCTATTGATTACCTCATTTGTATCCCATTAAGATATCACATGATCTGCTTACCTAGGGCTAAATACAACCGCTCATAAATGATCTACTCTCCAGAGAATATCCAGCAAACATAGCAATAGGGGCTGGTTTAGCAGAGGGTGAAATAACTGGCTTTTAAAGCAGACCATGGAAGGCCAGCAGCGCGGATTCAATTCCCGACCAGCCTCCCCGAACAGGCACCGGAATGTGGCGACTTGGGGCTTTTCACAGTAACTTCATTTTGAAGCCGACTTGTGACAATAAGCGATTTTCATTTCATTTCATTTCACATCCCATTAGCCCTCTATATGTAAAAAAATGAGTGGTTGGAATGAATCCTGACCTCACCTTTTAAGTCTCCTTAATTACAGCTTTAGCAGACACAGTCTGGATACTTTAGTCAGAATATTACTGCAACAAGTATAAATACAATATATATATATATATATATATATACATTCATCTCACACCCAGCTTCCATCTGAAAGTGTTATTTCTTGTATGCGAAAACATCTCCAAAAAAATCCCATTAACACAGCATCTTTCATGACATCAGAAAATCTCAAAATGTTTCAACAATCACTGAAATATCTTTGGAATATAATTCCTGTTGTAGCATGAAATGTGTGATGACCAGATTGTACATAGATAGCTCGCGCTAATAGCAATAAAATAAAATAAAAGCTCAGTTCATCTTTTTTTACATTTATCGATTGAGGAAAACCTGTTGCACGGGATGTTAGGAGAGTTGTTTGTCTTCAAATAATGCCCCATGGTATCCTATAGGTTAATCTGAGAGGTTAAATAGAGCTTTGGTAAAATGTAAAGCATTAATAAAAATATTAAGAGAACAGGGTGAGAATGTGAAGCAGGGAAGTATGTGAAGTAAGGGTTAATAGCCAGAAACAGAAAGAACCAGGTGGGACATCACAAATTAAACGAATATGTAAGAATATGTTATTGAAGCCATTGCAGGATGTTCAAGGTAAGGGAGTGCAACTATAAGCCATACAGCCTTGAGAAACAAGGCGAATGGCCGGATGATGAGATATGAAAAATGGAGGCCGCTTGCAATTATAACTACCATTTACCAATTAAGCTACTAGTTAGGCTAGAGCTGCTACATTATCATATGCCAATAGATAACTTCAAGGTTTGTAAAATCATGTATTGGAATTATTGTAATAACCAATGTAAGAGCCATTTATAAATCATGGCTGGACACCTGGTGTTTTGCTAAAATTGCTATACGCTTTTGTGCCACTAGATAACCGCAAAATGTCTATCTCAATGTCTGTGGGATTATGTATTGAAAATATATGACAATAACAAATTAATCATGTCATGTACTAAACATTTGATGAAAACAAGCTGTAATCTGTATTGGGGCCAGCTCAAGTGAATGTAAGAGACAACCCCTTAAAAAAACATATAAAGGAAAGGTGCTTTGAGCAAGACTTTGGCACTCTCAGAGAGGTGGTTCTTTGGAACACCTAGAGAGCAGCTCCGATCGTAATAAAGAATATTCTGAAGTACGGACGTGTTCGAGATTGTTTCTTCCGGACTGAGAAACAAGTGAATTAGATTCACATTCACATTGGCATTGATTCAATATCTCATCCAAAAGATAACACTAAGTACTTAGTAATGTTCCAAAGTGTCTGCACATATTATGTGGGAAGACCCTGCTTCAGAACTTAAACCTACAATTCTGTCCAAGGGGTGAAAGCACTGTCACTGACGAGAAAGAGAATTCTGGGAAAAATGAACATTGCTGATATGGTCCAGGGTCACAGCCATCTTTTATGAGCATATGACCATTTAACTTTATGAAATTTTGAGTTCACGGCGCTGAGGTCCCAGGTTCGATCCCGGCTCTGGGTCACTTTCCGTGTGGAGTTTGCACATTCTCCCCGTGTCTGCGTGGGTTTCGCCCCCACAACCCAAAAATGTGCAGAATAGGTGGATTGGACACGCTAAATTGCCCCTTAATTGGAAAAAATAATTGGGTAATCTAAATTTATAAAAAAAAAGAAATTTTGAGTTTCCAAAGTAATTAATCTTTGATACGTGACCAGCTTAATGGCTGCCGTGACTGAGCGTGATATATGGTTACAAGGCAATGTGGCATGAAAATAACGTGCATAATCCCATGGGTTTACAAAATTTAGCAGTTAGCCAAATTTCCCCGTATTCTTACAGCGATTGCAGCATTTGGCTTATGTGTTGGTATTCCTCCTCTATGATCCTGTGCAAAGTTCACTTCAAGGACAAACTGAAGCTCGTCAGGACTACTCTTATTGTAATGTCATCAGAGGTTTTCCCACCTATCTCATTCAACTTGTGAAAGGTAATGAATTATAGAATCATAGAATTTACAGTGCAGAAGGAGGCCATTCAACCCATCGAGTCTGCACCGGCTCTTGGAAAGAGCACCCTACCCAAGTCTGCACCTCCACCCTACCCCCACAACCCAGCAACCCCACCCAACACTAAGGGCAATTTAGCATGGCCAATCCACCTAACCTGCACATCTTTGGACTATGGGAGGAAACCGGAGCACCCGGAGGAAACCCAGGCAGACACGGGGAGAATGCGCACGGGGAGAATTCTTCCTCATCCCCTCTCTCGGGTGTGGCTCACTGGTGAACCAGCATTGCTGCTTTCATTCACTTTCATCTACTTTGCTGTGAAGGTCATTTCGAGTTTACAGTGGGGTGTTGTGTTCAAAATAGAACCATTCTTTTACCACAGGACTTCGTGTAGTTGGATATCCAAAACTTGGCTGTGAGAAGAGAGTTATCGGGGCTGGTTTAGCACACCGGGCTAAATCGCTGGCTTTTAAGGTAGGCCAGCAGCGCGGTTCAATTCCCGTACCAGCCTCCCCGAACAGGCACTGGAATGTGGCGACTAGGGGCTTTTCGCAGTAACTTAATTGAAGCCTACTCGTGACAATAAGCGATTTTAATTTCATTTCATTTCATTTCATCCTGCCTCAATGTCCACCTTTCAAAGGCAGCAAACACCCTTTTCAGAACTGCTAGCACAGGAAATGATGCTGCCTGATCTCAGCACACTCCCCAATGTCATTTATTATATGCTGCAAGTCCCAATAATGGTGTCGATGAGCTGATTGTGAAAGATAATCATTTACTGAAAGCTTTGGACGGAGGTTTAAATGAGGTCCGCCGATTTGTCGACAAGGGCGATATGTGCCTGACGCAATGCACTTTCGGTGTCACTCCTTATTTTTTTCATTGTTATCAAGCTGCCAGGCAACAAAGTTTCCTCACAGTTGCTCCTTCTCCACTATCACCAGAAGCACAGGAATACTCCAGGAAAGCATGTAAATGAGTATTTCACCATTCTTCCAGCAAAATCAGGGAGGTGTAGTAGAAGTAGCTTTGAGGAATTTCTTAACCACCGTGCTACACGTTCTATGGTGTTGAAGCTTTCAATAAGAGACACAAATAGGCTTTCTGATATATGGAAATCAAAAGAAAGGATAAACATTTGTTTGCATACCACCGAAAAATATAAATGTAACAAAACACCCACAATCTCAAAAACACACACACGCACACATATAAGGGAAGATGAGTCCCAGAAATCAAACATGCATAGATTACAAAAAATAAGCAAGAAGCAAGGCTCAATGCACTTAACCAATCATTTTAGATATAAGATTTTGCAAATCCAAAGGTTTTCTCTCTTGGCTCGTTTTTAAAATAAATTTAGAGCACCCAATTCATTTTTTCCAATTAAGGGGCAATTTAGTGTGGCCAATCCACCTACTCTGCACATCTTTGGTTTGTGGGGGCAAAACGCACGCAAACACGGGGAGAATGTGCAAACTCCACACGGACACTGACCCAGAGCCGGGGTTGAACCTGGGAACTCGGCACCATGAGGCTGCAATGGTAACCATTGCGCCACCGCTCTGCTCCTCGCTTGGTTCTTTAAAGACAATGTAAAAAATTGTGACTGAGCCTCTGCAGAGAGAGTGAAAACAAATCAGACCCTCTTTTCACTGCCTGAGATGATTGCCTGTTGAGTCATGTTTCTTATTCTTGCTGGGCTATCATCTCTCTCTCTCTGTTAGATAACCAGACTGCCTTTCCGGATTCCTTATGGAGGAATAAGACGTCAAGCCCCCTCCAGCTAATTTCAATCATGTGCTGGCAGTTTTGGTGCTTCCCATTATCCATGTAATATGTTGGAGCTGATGTGAATGATATTTGGGTGGGATTCTCCGACCCCCCACCGAGTCGGAGAATCCCCGAGGGGCGGCGTGAATCCCGCCCCGCCGCTCGGACGCGGGCTGGCGTATTCTCCGGCGCCGGTATTCGGGCGGGGAGCATCCCCCCCCCCCCCCCCCCCCACCAATTCTCCGGGTCCCGATGTGCCGAGCAGCCGGCGGTTTCTGGCCTGTCCCGCTGGCATGAATTGGACATGATCCCACATGGCGGGACCTGGCAGGTAAGTAGGCTGGTGCGGTCCTCGGGGAGGGCGAGAGGAGGGGGGGGGGGGGGGAAGTGGGGGATCCTATCCCGAAGGGGGCCAAACGGTGGCCCAGCACGCAATCGGGGCCCACCGTGCCATGGGGGCACTTCTTCTTTCTGCGCCGGCCCCTGTAGGGCTCCGCCATTGCCGGCGCGGAGAAGACTCCCCCCTGCGCATGCGGCAGAATACGCCTGCCAGTCTGCGCATGCGCTGAACCATGACGGCAGTTCTGCACATGTGCTAACTCGCGCAGTCCCTTCGCCGTCAGCTGGCGCGGCGCCAACCGCTCCACCGCCGGCCTAGCCCCCGGTAGTACGGAGAATTCCACAACCTCTGGTCGGCCCGACGCCGGAGTGGCTTGCGCCGTTTTTTATGCCGGCGTCGGGACATCGCGCCGATTCGGGAAATCCCTCCTCCAATGTCCATGTTGATTCCATGTTTTTTTAACAAGAATAGAGTCCACTGCCCAATTAACTTTCTGAGCTAGATGTGACTGTCAGGTTTAAAAGTTTCATGAACCTTCATACATGCTGATATTTTTGCCTGCCCCATAAGCTTTATGTGTAAATTAGTGTCATTGTGATTTTTATTCCATGCACATCAGCAGCAAAATTCTCCATTTGGGAGACCAAGTGTTGATACTGACACTGAATTGCCTGTGGTTCGTATCCCCATTGGGGGTGTTACTTGTGGAGTAATTCAGGACATGCTAATGGTCCAGTACTCTGCTGCCACAGATTTGGGTGGCACGGTGGCACAGTGGTTAGCACTGCTGCCTCACAGCTCCAGGGACCCAGGTTCAATTCTGGCCTCGGGTGACTGTGTGTGTGGAGTTTGCACTTTTATTTATTATTTTTTTCCAATGAAGGGACAATTTAGCGTGGCCAATCCACCTAGCTTGCATATTTTTAGGTTGGGGGGCAAAACCCACGCAAACACGGGGAGAATGTGCAAACTTCACACGGAGAGTGACCCAGAGCCGGGATCGAACCTGGGACCTCAGCGCTGTGAGGCAGCAGGGCTAACCCACTGCGCCACCGTGCTGCCCTGAGTTTGCACTTTCTCCCCATGTCTATGTGTGTTTCATCTGCGTGCTCCGGTTTCCTCCCATAGTCCAAAGATTTGCAGGTTAGGTGGATTGGCCACACTAAATTGCCCCTTAGCGTCCAAAAGGTTACGGGGATAGGGTGGGGGCGTGGGCTTATGTAGGGAGCTCTTTCCATGGGCCGGCGCAGACTCGATGGGCCGAATGGCCTCCTTCAGCACTGCAAATTCTATAATTCTGAGCAATTTCCGGCGGGAGTTCTACCAGCTGGGGCTGGAGTTAGTACCTGGTAGTTGGAGCTGTTTTTAAGCACTCCACTCGAACTCACTGCAGCTACGAAGTTGGCTCCGAGAAGATCTGCCCCCATCGAGGTCGTGAGCCTGAGATGGACCCACATCTCCATGCCAGAAAGGAATGGTGTTACACTCTTCTCCAGCGTGGGCTGCAAACTTAAACATGCCCTCCTGAACACTGCCTGCAAGGTGGTGGCAGAGGCATTGAATGCCGTCAGTCTCACCAGGAGGAGACAGCTGGTGATCCAAGGGGGTGAGGATTACTGGTGAGTCCCCTATCCTGAGGGGGGCAGATCCCCAGGGAGTGTTCCAAAGGATGCAGGTGTCTTCTGGTTGGGGTGAGCTCTGCTGATCCGAGGCTCCTGATTGAGCTTGACCCTTGATGATACAAGGGTGTCCAGAGGGATGGCCTGGGTGAGCTCCAGATGAGTAATTCATGGACACAGGCAGAACTCAGTAGTATGAGCAGCCAGGAGCCTGCAGGCTGCAGCAACGGAGGTCTGCCCCAGGCGGCCCTGATCCTGAGGGACACCCCAAGTCCACGGACTTGGCACCAAGTCACTACCCGCTACTTTCCCAGGTCAAGCAAGCCATCCTCCAGCAAATCCAACACTTTTCAGCAATGTTTCCGTGTTTTCTTAGCCTAGCGTTCCCTCTCCGCAGCCATGGCGCCCACTCCACAATTGTAAATATCTGTAGCAATTCACACCCGCGGGACTTCTGCCTTAGAGGAGAGTGGCAACACGGAAGGGCGGAGCATACTGTATCCGATTGCTAATCATATTTAAATGCATGCAAATTACGGTTTTGCATGCTGCCGTTGGCTTGGGGCACAAACCTTGTTTTTTTTTAATAAACATTTTATTGAGGTATTTCTTTGGCATTTCAACAACAAAAATCAACAATATACATAACAAGAAAAATATAAACATAGTGCAAATTTCACCTCCCTCTCCCACAGGTCTTGCCATTACTTATCCCCCTAACCTACGCTCACCTAACCAGCTCCCTCCCCCCCCCTCCTCCCCTTTCTGCTGACGATTAGTTCTCTGCGAGGAAGTTAACGAATGGTTGCCACCTCCGGGCGAACCCCAGCAGAGACCCTCTCATGGCGAACTTAATTTTCTCCAGGCAGAGGAAGCCAGCCATGTCTGAAAGCCAGGTCTCCGATTTTGGTGGCTTTGAGTCCCTCCATGCCAGCAATATATGTCTCTGGGCTACCAGGGAAGCAAAGGCCAGAACATCCGCCTCTCTCTCCTCCTGGATTCCCGGGTCCTGTGACACCCCAAAAATCGCCACCTCCGGACTCCATGCCAACCTTGTTTTTAATACCGTGGACTTGCCGTCAGCAAACAAACCCCTGCCAAAATCCCCTTAGTTTTGGACATGCCCAGAACATATTGACATGATTCGCAGCCCCCCCCCCCCTACCCCACCGCGCATTTAGCACACCTGTTCGCCACTCCAGCAGCACGGTAGCATTGTGGATAGCACAAATGCTGCACAGCTCCAGGGTCCCAGGTTCGATTCCCGGCTGGGTCACTGTCTGTGCGGAGTCTGCACATCCTCCCCGTGTGTGCATGGGTTTCCTCCGGGTGCTCCGGTTTCCTCCCACAGTCTAAAGATGTGCAGGTTAGGTGGATTGGCCATGATATATTGCCCTTATAGTCCAAAATTGCCCTTAGTGTTGGGTAGGGTTACTGGGTTATGGGGATAGGGTGGAGGTGTTGACCTTGGGTAGGGTGGTCTTTCCAAGAGTCGGTGCAGACTCGATGAGCCGAATGGCCTCCTTCTGCACTGTAAATTCTATGATAAATAATCTGCTCATCTGGGCCACTGTCATGTGAGCCCGGTGAACAATCTTGCAATGGATTAGGCTGAGCCTGGCACATGCTGCGGTAGTATTGACCTTTCCTAACGCGTCCACCCAGAGGTCCTCCTCTATCTCTCCCCCAGCTCCTCCTCCCACTTTCGCTTCAGCTCCTCGGTTTGCGTCTCCTCCGAACCCATAAGCTCTCTATATATGTCCGAGACGCTCCCCTCTCCTATCCATCCTCTGGAGACCACCCTATCCTGAATCCCCCTTAGCGGCAGGAGTGGGAAGGTTGGTACCTGCTTCCGCAAAAAATCCCGTACCTGTCAATATCGGAATTCATTTCCCCCAGCCAATGCAAACTTCTCCGCCACGCCCTCATACTCGGGAAGCTGCCTTCCAAGAGCAAGTACCCCATCCTCGCAATCCCCGCTCTCCGCAAAATTCGGAAACCCCCGTCCATCCTCCCCGGGGCAAACCGATGGTTGTCACAGATTGGGGACCACACTCCCACATGTCTCCTCCACTGCCCCCAGACTCTCAGGGCCGCCACCACCACTGGACTGGTGGAGTACCACGCCGGCGGGAAAGGCAGGGGCCCTGTCACCAATGCCCCTAAACTTGTGCCATTACACGAAGCCGCCTCCATGCTCACCCACTCCAGCTCACCCCCCCCTATCAGCTACCTCCTAACCATGGCTATATTAGCCGCCCAGTAGCAATTACTGAAATTCGGCAGTGCCAGCCCACCATACCCCCGACTCCGCTCGAGTGTTGCCCTCTTCACCCGCAAGGGATTGCCCCCCCCCACACAAAGCCCACAATAATCTTATTGATCCACTTAAAAAAGGTCTGCGAGATGAAGATAGGGAGGCACTGGAAAACAAATAGAAACCTCGGGAGGACTGTCATTTTTACCGACTGCACCCTACCTCCAGAGACAACTGGAGCGCATCCCATCTCCGGAAATCCTCCTTCACCTGGTCTACCAACCTGGCCAGGTTCAATTTGTGTAGCCTGTCCCAATCCCTCGCCACCTGAATACCCAAGTACCTAAAACTGTCCCCTACCACTCTAAGCAGCAATTCCCCCAATCGCCTCTTCTGACCTCTCACCTGAAACATAAACAACTCGCTCTTCCCTATATTAAGCTTGTATCCTGAAAAACGGCTGAATTCCCCTAAGATTCGCATAATTTCCCCCATCTCCTCAATTGGGTCTGAGACATACAACAGTAAGTCATCTGCATACAGCGAGACTCTGTGCTCCACAAACCCCCCCCCCCCCCCCCCCCACCCCCCGGCCGGACAAACCCCTTCCAGCCCCATGAGGCCCTCAGAGCAATTGCCAACAGCTCTATCGCCAGCGCAAACAGCAGTGGGGAGAGGGGACATCCCTGTCTCGTCCCCCGGTATGGCCTGAAATATTCCAAAGTCGTCCTGTTTGTCTGTACACTAGCTACCGGAGCCCGGTACA
Source organism: Scyliorhinus canicula (assembly GCF_902713615.1). Lineage (NCBI taxonomy): Eukaryota > Metazoa > Chordata > Chondrichthyes > Carcharhiniformes > Scyliorhinidae > Scyliorhinus > Scyliorhinus canicula. Next base: position 137,481,719 of record NC_052159.1, on the reverse strand, counting down.
GCAACCTAACCCAGTCAACAAAGCCCCTTCCAAACCCAAACCGATCCAGCACCTCCCATAAGTAATCCCACTCGACCCGTTGAAAACTTTTTCCGCGTCCTTCGCAACCACCACTTCAATTCCCTCCCTTCTGGGCCTGTGACATCGTCTGGGGTAAAACCCCTCTTTCCTTGGCCTTATTAAAGACCTTCAACAGTACCAGCCTCAATATTCCAGAGAACGTTTAGCAGAACTCGACTGTGTACCCGTCCGGTCCTGGGGTCTTACCCGACAGCGTGGCCTTCAAACCCTCCACTATCTCCTCAAGCCCGATTGGGGCCCCCAGCCCTTCTACCAGCTCCCCATCCACCTTCGGGAAAGTCAGACCGTCCAAAAAGTGCCTCATCCCCTCCGGCCCCACAGGAGGGTTCCGACCTGTACAACCTGCTATAAAAGTCCCGAAAGGTCTTGCTCACCCCCGCCGAGTCCCCAACTAAGTTCCCATCCCTGTCAACAACTTTCCTTATTTCCCTAGCTGCCTCCCTCTTTCTGAGCTGCTATGCAAGCATTCTACTGCCCTTCTCCTTGTGCTCGTAGATCGCCCCCTTCACCTTTTTGAGCTGTTCCACTGCCCTCCAGGTGGTTACTAAACCAAATTCAGCCTGCAGCCTCCGGCGTTCCCTTAACAACCCTGCCTCTGGAGCCTCTGCATACCGGAATTTCGGTCCATTTCTGCCCTATCCGTCCTGTCCCTGCGAGATCAGCCCCCGGATCGAGATCAGCTCTACTCTCACCACTGCCTTCAGCGCTTCACATACCACCGCTGCTGAGACCTCCCCCATGTCGTTTACCTGCAGGTAGTTCAGCATGGGCTTCCTCAACCTCTCGCACACCGCTTCGTCCACCAACAGCCCCACATCCAACCTCCATTGCGGCGTTGCTTGCTATCCATACTGACCAGCAGGTCCACCCAGTATGGAGCATGGTCTGAGATCGTAATCGCTGAATAACCTGTGTCCACCACACCCGCCAACAGGGCCCTGCCCATAACAAAGAAATCTATCAGAGAATACACCTTGTGTACGTGGGAGATAAAGGAAAATTCCTTGGTCCTCAGCTGCCTAAATTTCCATGGGTCCACCCCCCCATCTGCTCCATGAACCCTTACAGCTCCTTTGCCATTGCTGGCACCTTGCCCATTTTCGAGCATGTCTGGTCCATGCCTGGATCAATAACCGTGTTGAAATCCCCGCCCATAATCAGCCTTTGCGAATCCAGGACCGGAATCTTCCCCAGCACCCTCTTTATAAAATCCCCATCGACCCAATTTGGCGTGTATAAGTTGACAAGCACTACCTTCATCCCCTGCAGCTTGCCACTCACCATGATATATCGACCTCCCACATCCGAGACTATCCTCCCTGCCTCAAATGCCACCCGCTTGTTAATCAGAATCGCAGTCTTTGAATCCAGCCCCGAGTGGAAAACCTGACTAATCTAACCTTTCCTCAACCTGACCTGATCCACTACTTTGAGATGTGTCTCGTGCAGCATCACCACACCTTCAGTCTCCTCAGGTGCGCAAACACATGTGCCCTCTTTGCCGGCCCATTTAGCCCTCGAACATTCCAGGTAACCAGCCTAGTTGGGGGAGGGGGGGAGCAAAGTGACCTCCCCACACCGGTCAGCCATCCCCTTTTTTGGGCCCCGCTTCTAGCCCATGCGCCGCACCTTCTCCGGCCCGCCCCGCAGCAGCCCCGACCCCCTCAGTGACCTTCCATCGAAGTCCCTCCCACGTCAGCAGAGACCATACCCCCCTCCCACCCCCCCAACAACACTACTCTAAATCCCAACCCAGCTAATAAACTAAGCATATACACACCCCTCACTGTGCTTCCGTGTGCTAGCTCACCCAGCAAGCTTGGTGACCCCCGCCTCTGGCGCCAAGAAGTCTCCCACCCATTGTTCCCTTGCTCCCCCCCCCCCCCCCCCCCGCTCCTGTAAACAAATTCCCTCATCCAACGATCCCCAAACAAACACTCTGCAGCAAGAAAACACAAAGAACAAAAGCACCACCCACCGAAATCCAGACAGGCACATCTCCATCCCACCAAAGTGCACATCAGTAAAAACACACAAGATAAAACACAAAAGGAACGTTGCCAACATCTACCCTGAAAAAGAACCAAAAAACAAAACGGAAAATCAACACTCCCCCACCGCTTTCCTTTTCCCCGAAACAGAGCTCCAAAAAAGACCGACACAAAATAATACGAGAAGACATAGTTAATTTAACAACAGAAAAAAAAACCCAACACAAACCCCACCACAAAAACAAGGGGGAGAAAAGAAAAACAAACAAAAACCCCCAGAAAAAAAACAGAAAAGGAAAAAGGGCCCAATATCGGCCACCATGTTGTCACTGAATCCAAAAGTTCTCAAACTCCCACCAGTCCTTTTCTTTTTGCCAAGTCCAGTGCCTCATGGAGCGACTCAAAAGAATGATGTTGGTCTTCATGCGTAACCCACAGACGCACAGGGTACAGCAGACCAAACTTCACCTGCTTCTTAAAGAAAAGCGCCTCAACCTGATTAAAGCCTGCCCTCTTCCTCGCCACCTCCACGCTCAGGTCCTGGTACGCCCGCAGGATGCTATTATCCCACTTGCAACTCTGCGTGCGTTTGGCCCACCGCAGAATACATTCCTCGTCCACGGACCTGTGGAATATCGCCACCATCGCCCTTGGAGGGTCCCCCGCCCGCGGCTTCCTGGCAAGTGCCCGGTACGTCCTGTCCACCTCCAGCGGTCAGGGTAATGCCCCCTCCCCCAGCAGCTTTTCGAACATACCCGCCAAGTATGCTCCAGCATCTGCTCCCTCAGCTCCCTTTGGAAGCCCAAAAATTTTTAGGTTCTGCCGGCGGGATTGGTTCTCAAAGTCCTCCACCTTCTCCAAGAGCCTTTTCTGCTGTTCCTGAAGCATCCCCGCCTCCAGTTCCACTGCCGTTTGGTGCCTCTCTTGTTCCAGCAGCGCCTTCTCCACCTTCTGAATCGCCCAGTCCTGGGCGCCCAGTCTGCTCTCTAGGCGATCGATTGATTCTTTAATCGGGTCCAGGCATTCCCGCTTCTGTCTGGCAAACCCATCCTGAATGGCCTGCATCACTGGGTCCGTTGATCGCTGCGCTGCCACCCCAGGGGTCCGTCCCTCGGCCATACTGTCTCCCGTTGCAGCTTCAATACAGCTCGCTACTAGCTTCTTGTTTCTACCCTTTCGCACACTTCTGATCCTTTTTTCCAGAAAACAATGCGAGGAAACAGTGCCCAGCTGCCTCAACATACTAATTTTCCGTTAAAAACCGGATAAAAGTCCGGGAGAAAGGTCCAAATGTCCGACCAGAGTGGGAGCCAGCAAATGTGCGACTTACCCCTCCATAGCCGCCACCGGAATCTACCCACACAAACCTTGCTATCGCCAACAGCGAGGGGCCTGAACCGGGGCGGATTTTGATTTTGGCCAGAAGTATGATTCTCCACCAGGTTACAGTTCATGTTTTCAGCGTTGCAAGGCAAAGAATCTCACCTTTGAACTGGAGTTGTACAGCCCTATGTTTATATCGTTCTGTGACTGAAGACATTGACATAGAAATCCCAAATAAATAGTGCGCACAATCTCCTGCAGTTGTGTGAATTGTATGTTATTCCATGGAAGGATGAGGCTATTCATAAGCACATTTTCAATTTAGCAGCAAAATTTCCACTTATTCAAAATGCTACCCCATAGTATGAAAAGAGCGAAATGGCCAAACCGTCAACCGATTACAGTCAACGGCAATGTAGATCAAACCGGATCAAGGCATTAGTAACATTCCAAACTTTATGAATCAAAGTAGAAAATGGTTTGAGTTGCCTCATGGAAGGATTCAGTATCTTCTCAGGGACTCTGCAACAGATAATGACAGAATTAGTTACAATGCAGCTCGACTGCTGGCATGGAGGCAACATCATATTATCACATCTGAGCAGCTCAATACAGTTACTGATCTGGCTAAAAATATTGAATGCAAGCAAACCTTCTCTTCCTGATGACTACAATCTTTCCATGGTTTGCCAACACTGCTCGTGGCTGTTCAACAAGTGTTTATTCCTTTATTTCCCCATTCTTCTATCTAGCCGTTATGATCCATGGATGATTAATGGACATGTATCTTTAAGTCCAACAGGGTTGCGGGCATATATGCTTTAAGTAAAGCAGCAGAATTCAGAAGTTACCGGAAAGCATACTATTTCCCGCTGGTTTGAACAGGAGGCTTCAAGCGAGTTGACACTGAAGAGAGGGAGATGGGGTGCGACTCAGTTTGATTGATTGGCTGGTGACCAATGAATGTGTCTAAAAGGCTGTACTCTGCCTGGTAATGGGTAGTGATTGGATTCTATCCCAGTGGAATGATTTTCAGAGTCCTTCGGAGTTTCGATTTTGATCCTACAAAAACAGAAACCAGGGCATGTTACCCTCCCTCCTCCGTGTTTCTCTCCAGAAAGCCTGTGAGTGGTGTATTTCTGAAACTACAGATGTCTAGATGAATCTATCTATCGGAAAACCAGTACAGGCTGCAAACAATGACCACAACTTGCTGCTCTCTCTTTGGAAAGGCTGTGACTGTTGTACTTCTGAAGTTGCAGAGAACCTGGATGAATGAATCTACAGAGAAGACCATTACAGGCTGCACACATAGACTTTAACTAGCAGGCTTTTTGTGATGGAAGGTGAAACAAAGGATATTTCTCATTTGCTTATTGTTTTATCCCTTCCCATCCCTCTGTGTTTGTCTGTCTTGTGTGTGTTTGTAGGGGGTTGGGGGCAAGTTAAAGTGTGGAGTTAGGAATTAGCTAATAGTTAACCAGATGTATTTTCTGCATAGTTCATTATAGTTTTTGTTCTGCCAAACAGTAAATGTGGTTAAACTTACAAACCTGGTGAATATAATTATTGGGCAGCCAAGACTTCAAGTATTTTTTATAAGAATTTTTCGTTAATTCACTTGTGTTGTGACTTTGGGACAAGTGGGACTGGAACTGACTGTGCACTTGCCCAGGGTACTGTAACACGAGTCAACTTACATCAGAAAAAGCAAAAGCAAAACAGTTTCAAATGCTGCCTCCATTGTCTCCCATGGAAGATTTGAGGACCCTAGAAATTGCTTTTTATAGATGGGATTTTAGTTCTGTTCTTAAGCTGCACGTTGCTTATTGTTGTAATGCACGATGCATTTTTCTGTTCAATAATACAAATGATAATTTTCTAAAACAGGGGAGGATTTGCTCTAATTATGAAATTATATCTCATTATTAAGATGAGGTAAATCATGCCATTTGCCCTTGAAAGAAGCAATATGCATGGGAATATAATAAACCAAAGTAAATACTTAAGTTAATACCTACATAGAAGCCCGGTGTTCAAAGTCAAAATTCAGAAGAAACATTTCCCTTTTTTAACCAGAATTATGTAAGGCCTTTATTTATAAACAGTTCTACTGAGTTATGTCATAGATTAAACAGATAATATATGAACATTAGCTATGCAACAACACACAAAATTATTGGAAGAATAGCCATTGAAAACTGAGTGTAACATTTCTGTCAATAAATTCAGAAGTATTTATGAGAGATTTTAGGATTTCCAACAGCACACTTTTAATAAGATATTCAGTCCTTGAGTGAATTCAAAAGATTATTATTGGTGAATTAAATTGGGAGATAAACCTATCCCTTGTGTAAAGTTCATATTGATTTAACAATCTATCATTTATCCACGGTTTACTCATGAAAACAAAACTCAAAATAGCCAAGGTTCCAACTGTGAGGGGGACATTAATAGAGTATTGATTGTTCCCTTTGTGCATTAGCGCATGTGCTTGTGCACTTAAGAACAAATATGTTTGAAATTGTTAACACTCTTGGATCGAATGGACACAAGTCACATATGAAAGTTACACATCACTAGGTAAATATGGCTCACTGTGTAACCAGGTAGTCAGAGGGGGATAATGTTTAAGAGGATCAAAACGATTGAGGATCTGTGGGTTTTTTATAAGCAATTTCAATTCAGCAAAAAGCAATTATCTGTCAGAAATGCTTTTGACTTGCATCATTATGAATAAAATGACAACGGTATTTGCTAATGCTGATTTGATCTCACCTGAAAATATCCTGGCTGCAACTTGTCAAAAACTAAGTAAGCTGACTCAGTTAGATTAAATGGAAAATATGCAATAAGCAAGTTAACTATTAATGTTCAGGATGCAGATTGCTAATACAGCACTTTGTACTGTTTACTTCTGTTCATCTACAACAGTTTATCCAGCAGCCTCTATTATCCCCCAGGGAAGATTTGAGGACCCCAGAAATTGGGGGAGACAGTGTCATAGTGGTATTGTCGCTGGACTCGTAATCTAGAGACTCAGGGTGATGCTCTGCCGCACCTGGGTTTGAATCCCAGCAGGACAGATGATGGAATTTGAATTCAATCAAAATCTGGAATTAAAAGTCTTATGATGACCATGAAACAATTGTCAATTGTTGTAAAAACCCATCTGGTTCAGTAATGTAATTTAGGAAAGGAAATCTGTCATTCTTACCTGGTCTGGCTGACATGTGACTCAAGACCTACAGAAATCTGGTTGATTCTTACATGCCATCAGGGATGGTCAATAAATGCTGGCCAAGCGAGCGATGCACACGTCCATGAATGAATAAAGAAAAAAGCAGAAGTAAGAGTGCCAGAATGTTTTGACTGTTGGGATTCACATTTCCAGCCAGGAGCACACCCCCCCCACCTGTGGAATTCCTGGGGCATGGGGCAGCTTCAATGGGGAATACCATTGGTACAGGGTGTGAGTATAGAATCCCGCCACCAGCGAGCTGTGCACTGCCAAGAAAAGCACACCTTGGGTGAGGAGGGGTTGTGGGGGGGGAGGCGTCACATCCCAACCTTGGTTTCAGAGGGCTGATATGGTCAATGATAAAAGGGTTTGATCGGGTAGATATGGAGTTACTGGGATGGACTTTCCGGTCCCCCAGTCCTGCGTTTCCCGGCCGTGTACCATTCCCTGGCGGCGGAATTCTTTACTCTCGTCGCTTGTCAGTGGGATTTCCCATTGAAGCCACCCCACGCTGCCGGGAAACCCGTGGGCGAGGGCGCGTCGCCGGTGGCAACAGCGAATCGCAATGGCCGGAGAATTCCGGCCACTATTTCCTTTGGTGGGAGTTCAGGGAGGAGAGAATGCGATGTTAAATGTAGATCTAAGCCATTTAGAAATGAATAAGGAAACCCTCTCACATACAGGGTAATCAAAATCAAGAATTTTCTGCCCCAAATATTTTGCGGATTTTGGGACAATTGGAGTTTTCAAGACTGACAAGACATTTGAGGGGTGTAGAGTTAAGACAAATTATTGGAGTTGAGATCCAGGTCAGCAATGACCTAACTGGATGATGAAGCAGAATTAAAGGAGTAAATGACATTTTCCTGTAGTCATATTCCATCTAATACCAGAAAACATATGTACATAACATTTTCAAAATCAATGTCCTGTTTCAGAAGCAAGTATTCAGCTTTAAGCAGAGGCAACAGTCGTACTGATGTATTTTGTAAAGCAATGGATTAAGTATATTGTCCACCTTCCCAATTATGTTGTAGGGAGGCGTGACCAAGTTTCATCGTAAGTCCTCATTTGTGTGCAAGATAGGATCTGCCGACATTAACCAAAACACTTCTAGCCAGCTGCTGACCCAGAGGGCTGCATCGGCAAGAGGCATGGCGGGTTTTATTAAGCTAGAGAAGGTCAAATTCGCCCAGAGAGGATCGGTACAAGTGTTCTTTAGGCGGTGGCAACATTTCCTCGACTTTCTGGCTCAACGATAGGGTACGGGGATAGTAGCAGCAGCAACCCTGGGGGGAGGGGGGAGGAAGAGGGAGGGAAAAGAGGGGGGGGAACAATGACTATGTTTGTTTATTTAATTTTAATTTATTCTTAAGTTCTCTTGTTGTTTATTGGGGTTGGGGGGGGGGGTGAGGGGGATGTGATACATGCGTTGATGCGGTCTGGGGGGTGTTACAGTTAATATGGGTTATTTTGTTGCATTTCATTGTTTGTTGTTATATTTTATATTTTCTGTAAAAAATTCCAATAAAAATTATTTTTTTGAAAAAGAGGAAGGTTCGTACCAGAAAGCGAAGACTCACCAGGGTGTTACCTGGGCAGCAGCCTTTCAGCTATTAAGCGAGGCTGGTTAGACCGGGTTGTTTTCCCTAGAGCAGAGAAGGCCGAGATGGTACGTGATTGAGGTGTACAAAATTATGTGGAACAGAGATATGGTAAATAGAAAGAAATGTTCCCCCTTAGTAAAGGGGTAAGTAACTAGATGACTTAGATTTCAGATATAGGGCAGAGGTTTAGAGAGGATTTGAGAAACAGAATTTCACCCAGGCGATAGTGGGAACCAGGAATTCAATGCCGGAAAATGTGGTAGAGGCGGGAACCCTCAAAACATTTAAGAAGTATTTAGATGACCAGAGCATTCAAGGCTATGGACCAAGGGCTGGAAAATGGGATTAGAATAGATCGGTTCTTGATGGCCAGCACAGACACGACGGGCTGAAGGGTCTCTTTCTGTGCTGTAAAACTCTTTGACCCTATGACCATTTTCAAAGGTGACCAGCATGCAATTGTATATTAAAGCAGCATTGCATGGACCAGATTCCCTAACGGAGCTATGAAGGTGCTCTGAGCATTTGAGAATTGGGAAATAGGACCTCTTCCACTCAGTGTCCAAATATTCTGATCACAAAGCAGAAAGAAATTTAATAATCTTACCACCACTGTCAAGGGATGACTCCTCTTAATATATCTTAATCTCAATCCAGTTCCATACAGTCCTTTTTAAGTCTCAGCACTGTTAATAATTTCATCCCTCAAGCCTCTCCAGAAATACAAGGATTCTTCATTGCAGCTCTTTCTACTGGAACCTAATTCCTATTTCCTCTTTGACCAGAGTTGCTGTTTCTTCCTCTCATCTCGCACACTCGGCTGAGCTGCCTCAAAACCCATCAGTGGGCACACGGTCAACAAGTACCACTCTTCTTACAGGAGAGATTGGCACAGAACGAGAAACGAAATCAAGCAGGTCAAATTAGAATGCAAACTGACACGAATGAAGAAGAAAGCTATCGGCATCATCGGCAGAGGAAAGTCATGCATTAGTGCAGATGGCCAGGCAGGAGGTCACATGCAACAGAGTGTTTGGGCATCTTCCCCCGCTTTCCTGCGTCCATCCTATCCAAGCCATTCATTATTTTGTACGTTTCTATTAGATCTCCCCTCAACCTCCTAAACTCCAATGAATATAATCCCACGATCCTCAGACGTTCATCGTATGTTAGGCCTACCATTCCTGGGATCATCCGTGTGAATCTCCGCTGGACCCGCTCCAGTGCCAGTATGTCCTTCCTGAGGTGTGGGGCCCAAAATTGCTCACAGTATTCTAAATGGGGCCTAACTAGTGCTTTATAAAGCCTCAGAAGTACATCCCTGCTTTTATATTCCAAGCCTCTTGAGATAAATGACAACATTACATTTGCTTTCTTAATTACGGACTCAACCTGCAAGTTTACCTTTAGAGAATCCTGGACTAGGACTCCCAAGTCCCTTTGCACTTTAGCATTATGAATTTTGTCACCGTTTAGAAAATAGTCCATGCCTCTATTCTTTTTTCCAAAGTGCAAGACCTCGCACTTGCCCACGTTGAATTTCATCAGCCACTTCTTGGACCATTCTCCTAAACTGTCTAAATCTTTCTGCAGCCTCCCCACCTCCTCAATACTACCTGCCCCTCCACCTATCTTTGTATCATCGGCAAACTTGGCCAGAATGCCCCCAGTCCCGTCATCTAGATCGTTAATATATAAAGAGAACAGCTGTGGCCCCAACACTGAACCCTGCGGGACACCACTTGTCACCGGTTGCCATTCCGAAAAAGAACCTTTTATCCCAACTCTCTGCCTTCTGTCTGACAGCCAATCATCAATCCATGTTAGTACCTTGCCTCGAATACCATGGGCCCTTATTTTACTCAGCAGTCTCCCGTGAGGCACCTTGTCAAAGGCCTTTTGGAAGTCAAGATAGATAACATCCATTGGCTCTCCTTGGTCTAACCTATTTGTTATCTCTTCAAAGAACTCTAACAGGTTTGTCAGGCACGACCTCCCCTTACTAAATCCATGCTGACTTGTCCTAATCCGACCCTGCACTTCCAAGAATTTAGAAATCTCATCCTTAACGATGGATTCTAGAATTTTGCCAACAACCGAGGTTAGGCTAATTGGCCTATAATTTTCCATCTTTTTCTTGTTCCCTTCTTGAACAGGGGGGTTACAACAGCGATTTTCCAATCCTCTGGGACTTTCCCTGATTCCAGTGACTTTTGAAAGATCATAACTAACGCCTCCACTATTTCTTCAGCTATCTCCTTTAGAACTCTAGGATGTAGCCCATCTGGGCCCGGAGATTTATCAATTTTCAGACCTTTTAGTTTCTCTAGCACCTTCTCCTTTGTGATGGCAACCATATTCAACTCTGCCCCCTGACTTTCCTGAATTGTTGGGATATTACTCATGTCTTCTACTGTGAAGACTGACGCAAAGTACTTATTAAGTTCCTCAGCTATTTCCTTGTCTCCCATCACTAGATTACCAGCGTCATTTTGGAGCGGCCCAATGTCTACTTTTGCCTCCCGTTTGTTTTTAATGTATTTAAAGAAACTTTTACTATCATTCCTAATGTTACTGGCTAGCCTACCTTCATATTTGATCCTCTCCTTCCTTATTTCTCTCTTTGTTATCCTCTGTTTGTTTTTGTAGCCTTCCCAATCTTCTGACTTCCCACTACTCATTGCCACATTATAGGCTCTCTCTTTTGCCTTGATGCATTCCCTGACTTCCTTTGTCAGCCATGGCTGCCTAATCCTCCCTCTGATAACCTTTCTTTTCTTTGGGATGAACATCTGCACTGTGTCCTCAATTACTCCCAGAAACTCCTGCCATTGCTGTTCTACTGTCTTTCCCACTAGGCTCTGCTTCCAGTCGATTTTCGTCAGTTCCTCCCTCATGCGCCTGTAATTACCTTTATTTAACTGTAAAACCTTTACATCTGATTCTACCTTCCTTCTTTCAAATTGCAGATTGACTTAAACGGCATCACCATCGCTGAATCACGCACCCCCCCCCCCCCCCCCCCCCCCCCCCCAAAAGCCTGTTCACCATCTACAAGGCACAAGTTAGGAGTGTGATGGAACACGCTCCACTTCTCCACTTGCCTGGAGGAGTGCATCTCAAACAACACAGAAGAAGCTCAACACCATCCAGGATAAAGCAGCCTGCTTGATTGGTACCCCTTCCACAAGCATTCAATCCCTCCATCATCAATGAACACTGACAACAGTGTTTCCCATCTGCAAGATACACTGCAGGAACTTACCAAGTCTCCTTAGGCAGCACCTTCCAAACCTACCATTTGGAAGGGCAAGGGAAGCAGATATCTGTGGACACCACCACCTTGACGTTCCCCTCCCAGTTACTTACCATCCTGCTGTGGGAATATATTGCCGTTCCTTCACTATCACTGGGTCAAAATCCTGGAATTCCCTCCTTAACAGCACTGTGGGTGTACCTACACCTCAAGGACTGCAGTAATTTAAGAAGGCAATTTACCACCAACTTCTCAAAGGCAACGAGTGATCGGCAATATACACCCGTCTAGCCAACGCCATCTATATCCCATAAATTAATTTTTAAAAGCTCACATACTGCCAGGTACACTCCCGACCTGACTATGGCTGCAGAGAGGTTTCCACTGGTCATCAGGCTGGTGGGTGTCTTTCTCTTTTGCAACCACACAATTCTGCCCATTAACTCTGTTTCTCTCATGTATCGTGATTGACTTTTCCTTTTGTTATCGTGGCACATTTATCAACTGCCTCTGAATATCAGCAAAACCTCTCAATAATTGACGTCCCTCTCCTGGACAAAAAGACATTTCTGCAGCACACAAAATTGCAAATATTGAATACAATTTTACAGTTCTGCTATTTTTGGAATAACATACTGCGACAGATTTTCTGGCTGGGGCACCTTCTTACCTGAAAAGAGCAGCAAACCCTTCAGTTCCGTCCTCATTCACGCTGCAAACCTGATTGTGAAATGCTCAATTTAATGAAGTGATAGACAATCCACTCTTCCATTCATATTGCTGGAGGCACAATCAGTTTAAATTCCTGCGGTGCACTATATGTTTTGTTATGATAAGCTGGGGGTGGAATGGCTCCATTCTTTTCGTTCTCCCCACTTGACCGAAACAATTTTTAAAGAAGGGATATACTTGCCAATTCCATGTGCATTTAAAAGGCATGGGCCAGAATTCTCCATTTGGGAGACCAAAGACGGGATTCTCTGATTTGGAGACTATGTCCTGATGCCGGCGTGGGAACGGGGGTGTTTTACGACCGAAAAATGGCGCCAAACAGCCACTGATCCTCCGCCTGGTGGTGGGCTAGCAGGCAGGCAGCGTGGAGCACCCACCTGGCTCTAGCTGGCGATACGGCCGGAGAATTGCTGGGTACGTGGCCGCGCATGCGCACAGCGGCGGCCTGCAGCGGCCACACCGTGCAACATGCCGCCGGTCGCACGTGGACCTGGCCTGCCAAATAGTGCCCCCCTTTGGCCAGGCTTTCCACCCCCGGACCACCCACCACCAGGGCCGTCAGCCCCTGCCAAAGCCCCCCCACCCCACCCCAGCCCACAAATTTTCTCTCCCACGACTGTGGCGGTGCTGAGCTCAGTCTGCGGCCGCCATATCCAGTTCCCGAAAAAGATACAGTATGAGTGAGCCACGCTGTCGGGAACGCGGCCCATCGGGGGTGGCGTATCTGGGGGAGGGCCTCAGGTAACGCCTTGAGGCCATCCATACGGCGTGCGGCATACTGCCAGAGTACGCCGTTTTAGAGGGGCGGAGCATCGCAAAAGTGGCGCCGCTCGCCTATTCTCCGGCCGATCGTCGAACGCAATTTCGGCATTGGAAACCGTAGAATCCCACCCCAAGTGTTGCCAGTGGGACTGAACAGGGCGCGCTTCGCGTTCCCGTGTGGGGGTGCTATTCAGAAAGCGAGTCGGATATGCAAATGGGTAACCCTCTGCCCACGTGAATTCAGAGCAATTCCCATTCCTGCTGCCGTCTGATTCGCTGGGGCTGGAATTAGCGCTGGAGAGCCTGACAAGCTGGGGTTGCTTATGAGCACTCACTCCCCACACACTCTCATTCCAGCCAAGAAGGTGGCTCCACGGAGAAACTGGGTCCCGAATAACGAAGAGTGAGCTGGGCAAAATGCTGGACGCTGTGGAGGAGAGGAGGGTCACCCTCTTCCCCAGGGTGGGGCGGAGACAAAAGCATGCTGTTGTCAACAGAACATCTGGAATGAGGTGGCAGAGGCGGTTATTGCTGCCAGCCTGTCTAGGAGGACTGGAGCCCAGTGCAGGAAAACGATGAAGAAACTCCTCAGGGCAGCTTGAGTGGTCACCGCCTGACCTCTGGCATAAATGCCATCCCTCACTCCTCACATCACGTCCCACACTCTCAGAGGCCACACACACCCCACATGCCTGCATCTCTCTTACATCTCACCCTCCATCAACTCCAACACCTGTATTGTCTTCTCCGGCCAGATGCCTTGCACATGCATGCCATCAGCTACAGACCACCCGTACAACTCACCTCCATGTGTCTCACCATGTCCTTTCTGTGACCCCTCGGACAAGGAGGCCCATAACAGGTGAGAGTGCCAGAAGATTGGAGGCAGCTTCCCTGGCCTGCGAGTGGAGCAGAGGATGATGGAGATAGTGGGCGAGGATGAGGAAAGGGCAGTGTCTGAAACGGAGGCTGGCATATGGCAAGCAATGCAAAGTTGACATCCCTGTAGCAAGTTAAGTCACTGATCCCCCACAGACCACTCCATCCCAGTATCTCATCATGTCTCTTGTCTTGCAGGATCACCAATAGATGTAGCTGCACCATTCAGGTTTGCTTCCCCCCACCCCCCGCCCCCCAGTCACATCCCCAGTACACTCTGTCATGGTCACTGTTGTCACCTGCACCCTCCACCGTCGCAGAGACTATCACCTCGGTGGGGCATTTTAATGAAGAGGCTCCTCGATCACCTTCTAGTGTGCACGTCACACATGCTGCAGCACATTGGGTTGATGCAGAGACACCCCTGGGAGCTGGGCAGTTGGAGGGCTACCCGATCCCAGGGAACAGCTGTAGTCCAGATCGGTATTGCATTTCTGGCAAGTATCATCCTATCACTGGTAGAGATGCTGACACAGAACATGACAGTGGCTGGAGCTCACTCCAGCCTCACCTCCGTCCCACGTAGTAGCCAAGGGGCCATTGAGCACTCAGAGGGAGGAGGCAAGGAAGCGGCCAATTCCTTTCCTTCCCTCAGGGTTCCGAATCATCCCCACCTCACACCAGCATATCTGATGGGCAGCAGGCAGAACAAGGTGGCACATCACCACCTGTGACACCCAAAAGTCGGCCGGGCCCATTCAGGACCAGGCCCTCCAGAAGAAATCTGCCAGATCAGAGGGCGAGACACACAGCAGGACGCCTCCACGTCTGATGCACTGTCTGGGGTAACACCTCGAAGGAACGCGACAACACGTAAAATAAGAAAGTTAGAGAACACTAACTGCATGGGGGTAACACATAGGTGATAGTCAGGGGTCTACAGTCCATTAAACATGGTTGCACCAACAGTCCGACCTGCCTCTAACTCTGTCTAATGGGTGTTGGGGTTGTGCTGGGCATGGGTGCAGAGGGTGTTCTGGGTGGGGATGTGTGGGGATTGGGTGGGGGAGGGTCAGGGGATGTGAGGGTGATGCTGGATAATGGGTATCGGGTGCAGCTGTGGATGATGTGCACCTGGTGGTCACACATCAACTGCACATTTTGGAGTGGAACCCCTTCCTCTTGATGAAGAGCTCCCTTGAAGAACTGGAGCTCATAGGGGGATATGTGGGAATTTGATAAGCCTCTGCACGTGGGGCATGCCAGCGATGGCAGCAAATCTTGCTGCCTGGATATCCTGTTGGGCCTGGTCCAGACTGAAGTTTATATAGTCTGCTGCCTGGGTGCATAGCGATCCATCATATTGTGGATGCATCTGTGCGCGGACAACTGCGCGATCCCACACTGGTACCTGCACGTGCCCTGGAAAGAGCCAGAGGCATAAAAGTTCAGGGCAACTATCATCTTGGTGGCCACCGGGAGCGGGTGTCCTCCTCCAAACCCCTGTGGTGACATTTGAACCACCACCTGACAAAGTATCAGTGGTTATCCAAAGTCTTCAGAGGCACAAGCATTCAGGCATCTCCTCGAAGCACAGGTGCGAATGGTATATACGTGCCCTGATGCAGCTTCACACTTCCCTTGCAACCTGCTGGGCAGCCAATACTTGAGCTTCACAGCCTGGCCCCTGCTCTTCTGGGAAACCTCCTCTTGTGCAGGGTCCTCCCTGTGAAGGCCCTGCTTCTCCAGCCTCCGTGCATCAACAACGGCAGCTCTGGCTAGAAAGACAGCAAGCATTCCTTGCTGTACTCTGAAATTCTTTCTCGACAGGAGGAAAGAAAGAGAAGACATGTAAGGAAGGTGAATGTTGCTTTGCTATCCAAAGCCACCAGTTTACATGGTCACCCTCAGTTGTGCAACTGTGCCCCCTCAACACATTCTCCCCCAACTCCACCCCACTCCATCACTCATCCGGGTCCCTTGATATGTTGTCGTCCACATTGCACCCAGCCCCATCTGTGAATGACCATGGACCTATAAGGTGGGGAGTCTCTATCCTCACCATCCATCCCTATCAGCAGGGGTAATGATGGCTGCACAACCCGGTCAGCAATAGGCTCTGTGGCCTCTGTCCTGTTTCGTCCAGTGGGGTGTACTATGAATCTCCTCACGGGGTGGGCTGTGTTTTATCCCACCAGCCACCAGGATTGGGCCTGGTTGTGCGGTGGAGAAAGTCATCGTATGCGACCAATCTCCTCTATGCTTGGAGGCTTGTGTGTGACCATGTCCTACAGATGGGGGTGAGCGAGGGAAGTGTGTGTCTGCTGGGAGCTGAGCTGCAGTGTGATTTGGGTCCCGGGTGTAACGCACAAGTTGTGACAACCTGACCCCATGGATGGGAGCAGGGACGCAGTGGGCAGGCAGGATTGGTGGTCCTGCGGGGTGGGCTAGCTGATAGCTTTTTTTAAATCAATTTAGAGTAGCAAATTATTTGTTTTCCAATTAAGGGGCCATTTGGCATGGCAAATCCACCTATCTGGCACATCACTGGGTTGTGGGGGTGAAACCCACCCAGAAACTGGGAGAACATGCAAACTCCACACGGACGGCGACCCGGGGCTGAGATCGAACCCGGGTCCAGCAGTGCTAACCACTGCACCAACGTGCTGATAGTGTCACTGGTGAAGCCTCATAGAGCCATAGGGTCATAGAATTTTATAGCACGGAAAGAGGTCTTCCGGCCCAACAAGTCCACGTGGCGATCAAGCACCTAACTATTTTAATCCCATTGTCCAACACTTGGTCCATAGCCTTGTATACTGTGGCATTTCAACTGCTCATCCAAATACTCCTTAAAGATTGTGAAGCTTCCCGCCTGTACCACCCTTTCAGGCAGTGAATTCTAGATTCCCACCGCCCTCTGGGTGAAAATGTTTTTCCCCACATCTCCTCGAAACCTCTTGCCCTCTACCCTGAGAGGGACAGTGTGTCAGAGAGGGTGCCAAAGGCCATCACGCGTGTGGCTTTTGCTTGGGGTGAGCTCTGCTATTCTCCTGATCCCCTGCAATGGGGCTGCACTTCTGGTGAGTGCACTGAGAAGTGTCAGCACCTGGTGTGTTACTGATTGAGCTTGGCTGCGCCCATCTCATTGATGGGTCAGCTGGGGTCTGAGGATTTGCAGAGGGGTGGCCTGGGTTGGTTGCCAGGTGACCAGATGCTCTGTGAACATTTACAGGACACAGTGAGTCGTCAGCAGAGTGAACAACCGGAGGCCTGTAAGAAGTATTAATAGTGAGTTTAAAACACATACTGCAGTAAGGCTGGTTTGAGCCAGGACCACCCCGAACCTGAAGGGACACAGAACATAGAACAGTACAGGCCCTTCGGCCCTCGATGTTGTGCCGAGCCATGATCACCCTACTCAAACCCATGTATCCACCCTATACCCGTAACCCAACAAGCCCCTACTTAACCTTACTTTTTTAGGACACTACGGGCAATTTAGAATGGCCAATCCACCTAACCCGCACATCTTTGGACTGTGGGAGGAAACCGGAGCACCCGGAGGAAACCCACGCACACACGGGGAGGACGTGCAGACTCCGCACAGACAGTGACCCAGCCGGGAATCGAACCTGGGACCCTGGAGCTGTGAAGCATTTATGCTAACCACCATGCTATCGTGCTGCCCACTATGGACTTGGCACCAAATCATTGTTACTTCTCCCCTGGCACAGGCAGCCAACCCCCCATCCCACCCGGCAATTATGGAAATTTGGAGAGTTTTTAATCATTCTCTTATCCTCTCCCTCAACAGCCGTTGTCCTTAGGCCCTACTTGTAAATACTTGCACCAATTCGCACCAACGTGACCTCCGCCTAAAAAGGACAGATTAGGTTCCGATTAGATTAAAATTTATTGTCACATGTACCGGGGTACAATAAAAAAATATTGTTCTGTGTACAGTCCAGGCAGATCGCTCCATACGTGAGAACATAGAACATACAATAAATACATGAAAATACATAAACATTAACAGCAGGTGAGGTTTACGGTATATAGTGCTACAACTGTCGAGAAAATGCGTAGAGAGATCAGTTCAGTCCATAAGATTAGTTCCGTCCTTAAGAGGGTCATTCAGGAGTCTAGTAACGAGTGAGGAAGAAGCTGTTTTTAAATCTATTGGTGTGTGTTCACAAACTTTTGTACCTTCTGTCCAATGGAAGAGGTTGGAAGAGAGAACAACCTGGGTGGGAGGGTTCTCTGGTTATGCTGCCCGCTTTCCCAAGGATGATCAGACATGTGTTCTTGATTTTTGTACCAAAAAGACGATAGTCTTTATTGTACTTAAACCGGTCCAAGTAAACTGCTCCAATTCTCTCACTTGCACACACAAACTGCAGAGTGGGAAGGACAGACTGAGTAATTGAGAATCAAATAAAATTAAAGGTGTCCATGGCTGTTCAAGGTTGATGACTCGACTGGTTTCATGCTGAACTCTATTGTCCTGCTGCCTTCACACAGCAAACCTACTGTTTTTGGTGTTGAGGTTATTCAAAGCTCTGGATGGATGATTGATCTGTGCTGCTGGACACAGTAGAACTGGGTTGGGTTCCTTTTCGAATCTTTGTATGTTGCATGTGGATAGTCAAAATCAGCGGGCAGGGTTCAAAAATTTACAGCTTGGATGGAGAGAAAGAAAGAGAGAGAGAGTGAGACAGTGCAGGCTAGAGGGTAAGGATCCCACAAGATGAAAGTCTTGCTTTCTCAGTTGCAAAGGAAACTAGTGTGAAAATGCAAAAACTGGTTGGTTTGACACAAGACCATCTCTCTCAAACTGCTCAGTGACCCAAGTATGGTCATGCCCGTGCATTCCAATTGTATCTTGCCTGGGAATTACTTCCTTAGCCGGGGTCCCATTCTCCAAGTGTTTATGCCAAATGATTTGGCTCTACCCTGTTGACTATCCAGCTGGCTGTCTGGACCTTTCCCTACTTGGATAGGATACCTTCATTCACCTTTTTCATTGCACTTGTTCCTGGTGCTTATTCCTTTCGGATAAGTTGCCTGAATTTCAGAGGTCTTGCAACATATGAGGAACAGTGATGCAAATGTCCAGAGATCTTTGACTGTAAGTCCAAGTCACTAGAATGTGGCTTTAGTATTTTTCAAATATCAATTATCTGTTTCCAGCCAGTAAATTCAAAAATATATTTTTTATATATAAAGCATGGTTTCACAACAATTATGTATCTAGTGTAGCACCCAAAATAGTCACGGCATCCTCCAGAGATACATTTTTCTCATTTAGATCAAGTTCATAATCAGCAGCACAATTGGTTTAATTTTCTGCAAAAGCTGCATTGCAGCTTGTCATATGTTGCTGCAACTTCTCCGTAATTCCCATAATATTAAGAACAGCATCGGTGCATTTAGTTCTAATTTTCTATTTGGTTTAACGTTAATGCTCATTCCCTGGCTGTCCCATTTTGCAGCCTGAATCTACACTCGTACTGGCTGCATATTGGTGCCTTACATTCTTTAGCCTTAAGCTACCAGAGGAGGAGTCTCCATTTATTTACCATGCTCACCAACTCCAAATGACTGATGAGCCCTTCAATGTGCCTCGATGCCGTAAGGCCACCAATTTCAGTATTATTTCAGGTTTTTTTAAATCTCAATTAAGCAGTAGCTTCCCTCTGAAAATGGTAAATTCATTGATTAAGCAGGGATATATGCATATTATTGTCTTAAACCCCTACCTGATGGCTGATACATATAATCACCAACCCGAATAGCTGTCGTGACATAGTAACTTGCCTTAATCTAAACTCCAGTGGATAAAAGTAGGAGAAGGTTTACCTATTTCTTTTTAAAACTCTGCATCAGCATGGCTGCCAATGCATTGCGCCCAAGGCACTGAATTAATTATTCTCGTCAGTGATATGGAGACATGTTCATTTGGTCGTCTGCCGAGACGCTCACCCTGTTTATTTGTCAGAATTCTGACAATGTATGTCAGAAGACACATGGGATAGAACACACACTGTTCCCTTCTTTGTGCTGGGGGAGGGAGTTTTAAAAAAATCACAGAATTCTATGAATCCCTACAGTGCAGAAGGAGGCCATTCGCTCTATCGAGTCTGCACAGAAATAGCATCCTACCTCCCCCCCCCCCCCCCCCCCCCCCCCCCCCCGCCCTTTGGATATCTAAGGGACAATCTTAGCATGGCCAATCCACCTAACCTGGACATCTTTGGACTGTGGGAGGTAACCGGAGGAAACCCAAGCATGCACAGGGAGAAAGTGCAAACTCCTCACAGACAGTCATCTGAGGTCAGAATCGAACCCGGGCCCCTGGCACTGTGAAGCAGGAGTGCCATCATGTGCCACCATGCTGTCCCAGCTTACGTTGCAAAGTAAGTAGGTATGTAACACAGAATGTGTTTTGCATGTCTACATATTGGAGTGAGATGGACGTAAGATTTGCATCTTACAAAAGGTATGGGTTGTTTGCAACATGAGTGATGCATGGAGAAATGGGTTATTGTACCTCCTGATCGTTCGAGTAGCAATGTTACTTGCAAAGAACGGCGTGTGTCACATGAATCTCCATTTCCTTCAGTTTACACTGCAAAATGGTTTGAGCGTGGTCATCTTGAAATACAGGAGGGGCAAGTCGAGCTCGAGCCGTGCTGGGTAATATGTGGGGTCCTAGGGCTGGTTTAGCTCAGTGGGCTAGACAGCTGGTTTGTAATGCAGAACAAAGCCAGCAGCGCGGGTTCAATTCCGGAACAGACGGCGGAATGTGGTAACGAGGGGCTTTTCACAGTAACTTCATAGTTGCGACAATAAAAGATTATTATTATAGTCAATCTCTAATTTTGTTTTCCCACTTAATATGATTAATTTACTATTTATTGAAAGTTATTTTGATAGGAAATAAAAAAAACATGCTTCATGAGAAGAGCTAAGAACTGTGGAGACTGGAGATCAGAAATAGCAGGCGAAAGCACTGGGAATAGTCAGCAAGCCAGCCAGTCATCGTGGAGGGAGAAACGGTTAGTGTTTCAGGTCAATAGCCATTCATCAGAACTGAAAAGAGGCCTGTAATCGATTTTACGCAAGAGGGTCAGGGGAGTTCTGGGGTGGGGAGGAGGGGGCACCGGGAGGTGTGAAGGAAAAAGGAAACAAAGATCTGTGATAGGATGGAAGGCAGGAGGGATTGAGGCCTGGCTCGTCACAGAATCTGGAAGACTCGGCAGACCTTGGAAAATGGAGGCCAAGACCTGATTTTCCCCATCAAACTCAGACCTCACCTCTGGGGGTGGGTGGGGGTGGTGGTGGGTGGGGGGGTGGAGTGGTGGCAGGCGGTCATTAAGTCCACCCAATATTTCAGGTCAACGACTTTCCAATGTCCGACCAACATTGTTTCTCGGGAAAAGGCATGACCTTGTTTTCTGGTTGTGGTGAATGTGATTCACACCGGATTATAATCTGTATATACATGTGTCTATATTTTAAGTGCAATTGCACTACCTGACCACCAGGGGGAGTAGCTCTGGGAATGCTCGAGAATTGTACTGGGCTTCTCCCTTGGTTCCGCCCAGGACTCCTCCCTCTGGAGCTGCTGTATAAAGATCAGTGCCACATGGTCAGCCGGCCAGTTCACCGAAGGTTCAATGGCTAATAGGCTGGCTCTGTTGTGAGTATATTAAAACCACTATTCTAATCCTACAAGCACATGTCCGTAGAATTGTTGGTTCCAACACTGGTAGTCATTCTTCTCCACGACCTTTCATCATTCCACCTATTCCCCTTCTCTTACCCTGTGCTGACATGCACTCAGGGCAAAAATATAGTGTCCGGCATGTTGTTTAATTTTCTTTTTCTTTTAACTGCACACTTTTTAATTGAACTGCATAGCAGTAACCGGTTAATTTAATTTCGAACATATGCCTGGCCACATTCTTAGGGCCAATATTCAACACCTCGGCACCATTTTTACAGCTGTAAGACAGACATGTAAGTAGCACATTAGTGGGAAGCCTGTGCGTGAAATATGCTAGTACCGAGGCCACTAATAAATTAGGCTGGACATTGTTTTTCAAATGGCCAGCGTGGCTGCTTGAAATGAGCACAGGTCTTTTTTCTGTACTGGGCCCATTTCTGGGCCTGTTCACATAATTTTTGAAATTCTTATTTAAGCTCTGCAGCAGCCAAACAGCGACTTTCATTGCACCATTGGAGGTTAGGGAAGAAACCTGCGAGTCTAAATTTTAAGTTTAACTTACTTTCTATTAAGATCCAGGAAACCACACGGTATGGTTTTAACACAGGTCAACAGAGTTATGCGTTTGATCACAGATTCCAAAATCAAGTTGAAGTATCAGCTTTTAATAGCGAACAGTTTTGTAAAGTGCAATCGACTGTTAAAGTGATGCCCTGACCCTGACTATAACCATGTTATTAAAGTCCTTATTAAGGTCACAATAGATCTGCCTACTGGGGGAGAACTATTTACACAGTACAGACCTGTTGGGACAACTGACATGCCGGTTTCTGTCCAGGATTATTGTGAGTCCCAGCTGGGCGGGCCTCCGCCCATTGGCGGGGAAGGTCATATTCAATAAGTCCCACAGGGAGATCAATCAGGGTATCCCCGTGAGCCTCGTCGGGGTCATTACACTCCTTCCCCGTCAAGTCCAATAGATCTCCCTCTGCCACAAACTGAAGAGGCCTGCAGCCCGCAATCACGAGGTTCTGCTTCACCAAGTAGCATGTCTAGGTCAGTTGGCGCAGAATGGTTTGTAGACTGTCTTTTCATAGATATTCTCCAGAGGGCTATTGCCGGGATTTCACCCTGGGCACAGCATCAGTGCGGGCACCTCAGTGTCTATCTCTGAGCCGGAGTCATCATCGTTTTGTACGCCTTGGCAAAGGAGTAATTCTCGGGGAGGTGGAGATACAAATGTCCTTGATTGGGCATCTTCTGAGGCGGGTCCTCGTCTCTTCATGTTTGCACAAGGTCTTCCCTTGGGCCTTGACCTTGTATGATACGGTTTCTGTTTTCTCTAACACAGTCCCTGGCAGTCACTGAGTACCATCTCCAAAGCGGCCCCGGTTGAAAATTCCACCCCAGAATCCTATGGCCGTGTTACTATTGCTGCATGTCTTGCTATCCTGCCCAAATTTGGGAAAGTCAGGCTTATTTGACTTCTAAGGTACCAGTCCATCAGCAGCTCTGCTGGTGTTACTGCTGTCATGACATGTGACATGGTCCTGTGGTGAAAAAGCAATCTCACCAGTCCCTAGTCCAGGGAGCCCGTGGTTCGTTTCCACATGCTCTTCTTGCGTGTTTACAGCACCCGTTCGTTTGATGACGGGTAGTACGGAGCAGTCCGAATGCGCCTGATCCCATTCATATATTCGACTGTGGAGATCTCCTTGCTCATGAAGAGGTCCCTTGATCAGTGACCAGCGCCTTAGGAACACGTGGGTGCAAAACGAGCACCGTAATTTTCAATGGTGGCTTTCAATGTGGTGGAGGTCATCATATGTGCGTCTCACCACTTTGAAGGGGCGTCCATGAGGATTAGAAACATTGACCCCATGAAAGGCCCAGCAAAGTCCGCATGCAGCCTTACCCAGGAGCGCCCTGGCCATTCCCAGAGCTGAAGGAGGGAGTTTCTGGTGCTCTGGACACACTGGTTATCTTCTCATAACCTGCTTGATGTCCCCATCAATCCTTGGCTACCAGACATAACTTTGTGCCAGCACCTTCATTTTTGACGCCCCTGTGCAAGCCCAATAGCATGGTTTCCTGGTCTGGCTGCAGGGCGACCATACGGGCTCTCCATAGGAGGCTGTCGTCTTCAACGCTCGGCTCCTCCTGTTTCAGGACATAGGGCTGCAAGGCTGCTGAGAGATTCCCTGTAATCTGCCAAGCAGTAACATGTGGCGAGTTTCGTCAATGTGGGATCCATCTGTGTCCATGTGCGTATCTGTGTGGCTGCTCCCGGCAGAGTTTCCATAAGGTTTAAAATTTCCACAACTTTGTCTGCCGCCGGTGGAGATGGAGGGTCACAGGCAGCAGGAGACAGCTGAGAGCAGCAGCGGGTTGGCCAAGTTTAAAATAAACTTCCCATAACAATTTGCAAGTCCCAGGAAAGATAACAATTCCACGGTATTTCATGGAGTCGGGGCCCCTTTTATGGCCTGAACATTCTCCTCCACAGGGTGCAAGTCTTATCTGGGCTATATCCCAGGTATGTCACAGCCTTTAGCTTCGAGGACGCAATTGCCCCATTTTAGGCGGACGTCTACTTGGGAAAAGTGTCTGAGGACCTCCTCTGGATTGTCCATGTGCTCTTTTTCAGTGGTCCACATGATGAGTGCATCATCTAAACATACTGCCACTTTGGGTGGCCCCAGGAGGATGCCCTCCTTCACCCTTTGAAAAATTACTTCGGTGGAAGAGACCCCAAAGGGAAGGCGTGTGTATTTAAACAATCCCCGTGGACAGTTATAGTTGCATACTTCCACAATGCAGTGTCCAAGTCTAGCTGAAGATATGTGTGGCTCATATCCATTTTGGTGAATGAGCATGCCACAGCCAGATTTGCACACAAATCTTCTACCCACGGCGCATGGTAACAGTCCAGGTGGGAAGCTCTGTTTCCAGTCAGTTTATAATCCTGCAGAGGCGGACAGACCTGTCCAGCTTCATCACTAGGAATACAGCTGCGGCCCATTCTGCATATTGCAAAGGGCGTATGATGCCCAGCCTCTCCAGGGGCTGCAGCTCTACATCCATCTTTGTGAGCAAGATGTATAGGACTGGTTGGGCCTATGGGTCCACATAAATGTGTGCCTTGGCTGCTTTTATCTTGCCCAGACCCTGCTGGAATATGCCAAAGGTACTTTCCAAGGACCTCATGCAGGTTCCCAGCGCCCATTCAGAAATTGTGCTCCCAATCAAAATGGCATACTCGTACATCCACTCCTTACACCACGACCAAAGGTAGTCTTGCCATTTCTTACCCGTGGTCACCAGGGTCATGGTGGTTCCTATAATGTCTAGTGGTTCCAGAGTATACATTGCCAATCTGGCCTGGGTGTCATGCAAGGTTTAATGCTAGGTTTCCTGTGTGGAGCTGGAAGGAGGTCTGCTGACCGATGATGAAGACAGCTGCCCCGTGTCTATCTCCATCACTAGCAGGCGTCCATTCACCTGCAGTTAACTTGAACTGGCACCACCTGTGGCGACATGAGGAAGTTCACTTGCATCATGTTGTTCTCCTGACGTGGGGCTACGTGCAAAGCCCTGGGTCAAGGTGACCTCATCGTCTGTCCAGGGCGGTGTGCTCTCTGAGCCATGGTTGCCACGTGTTCTATGCCTACAGGCCTGGCAATGTTGCCGGAACTCCCCCTCATCCTCAGAGGATGTGTCCTGCTGGTCTGTGGTGGCCCCAGAACACTGAGACCAGACCGTGGTGTTGTGTCCTTGGTTGTTGTTTTGGAGGTGACGTGTCCATTCCAGCACTGCCCTGGGATGCCACTGGAGTCCGGAATGGAGGTCGAGCAACACAACGGACACTAATCCATGGAACCTTTGAGTTCCTGAACCTCTTTTTCTGAATTTTTGTGGGACAGGGCTAACTCAATGGCTCTTTTTAAGTCCAGCAAAGGCTCTGCCAACAGCTTCCTCTGTGTGACCATGTTATTAATTCTACACACGAGCTGATCTCGGAAAGGGATTTTCCAAACCCGCAATGCTCGACCAACCGTCGGAGTCGAGCCAAGAAATATCTAACTGACTCTCAGAGTCCCACCAGCAGTGGTGAACTGGTACCATTGCATAATTACTGACAGTTTTGTGTCATAATGGTTGCATCCCAGCCCTAGTAATTCATCAAATGATTTTGAATTCGAAGCAACTGGCTACGTGTCCCCCGCACCCCCAACACCCTTCCACCACCACCAAAGTCTCAGGATTAACCAATCCAAATGGCCAGCACCCCTGGCAGTGGCAAGATTTTCTTGGTGGGCACTGCTGAGACTGTAACCAATCCAAAGTAGAAGGTACAATGCATCCCAGGATGAAGTAAGCCCAGGCATTGGGCAGGAAGGGTTCAGCCAGCTGAGTGAGGGAGTTGAGGGAGTGGAGGTGATCTGTTTTGTAGAGTGGCCTGATAGGAATAAAGAGAGGGTACTATCTCAGGGGGTGCCCTTCAATGCGCAAAGGGACCACCCCCCACTTCCTATCCACCGTTTCAACAAAGTCTTTTTTTTAAATAAATTTACCAATTTTGTTTTCCAATTAAGGGGCAATTTAGCGTGGCCAATCCACCTAACCTACACATCTTTGGGTTGTGGGGGTGAAACCCACGCAGACATGGTGAGAATGTGCAAACTCTATATGGACAGTGACCCAGGGCCGAGAACCCGGGTCCTCAGTACCACAGTGCTACATGCCCCCCCTTGCTTTAAATACTACTGAACAGACACAGTCATTTCCGCCTGATTGGCCACGCCAACTCTATTATAATGTGAGCAGTGTATTATCAGGGGAGATTATCAGGGCAACTGACCCTTGATTATTTATTTAAATGTGGTGGGTGGGCTGCTGATTTTGGTACCTGCCCACCGACTGTGATATGGAGGTGAGGGGGGGGGGGGGTGGGTACTCACCATCTTTTAAGCGCCCCCCCCCCCCCCCCCCCACTCCCATCGTAAAAACACCCGGCGGGAGCACGTGAAATCCAACCCTAGGTTTCCCTGGCAATTAACATATGTTTGCTTCTCTCCAAAGTATATTGTGACGGTTCTCATACTCATCAACATGAGGAAGGTGGGGTAAGGGCTGCAATGGATACAGCAACGGAGCTGCAGGAAAGATTAATGATTTCAAATTCTGTTCAGGTAACTTTGGGCATCAGGTTAAACTCTCCATCAAATTTGGAAACATAAATAGTGTTTCTGCCATACACCTGGTAAAGATAGCTCAGTCAAACAGCATCATGAGGGAGGATATTCCTGGCCATTGTCTAACATCAGGTAGACAGCACAGAGTCTGAAAATCTAGCCTGGATGCCCATATGGCATTTTCTCAAATAATCTTACTTGTTCAATATATATTGAATTATTATTGACACATTTTCAGTGGTGCTGACAACACTTTGCTGTGATGTTTCATAGAGAGAGAGAGAGAGAGACACCAGGCAGGAACTCACGGCAAATCAAATTGATATCCTGAGGTTAACCGAATTAGGCTCTCTCAGGTTAAAAATGGATCGTCGATGATTTATTGGTCGGTGTGCTCTTTTGAACGTGTTATTTTTAAACAATTATTTATAGGCCTCGACAAGCGACTAAAAAGGATAATGTAACCAGGCAATCTCTTTGGAGTGTTTCCCCTTCTTAACATCTCAGATTGTTTACGGACCAAATGTGGGGTGTCCTTTTCGCATGGGCTTCTGTTGAATATTGGTACTTGATGCTGTTAATTAGCCAGTAAGGCAAGGGAAGCATCAAGTATAAAGGATAGGATGTTCAATACATGAATGACATTTAAAGTAGCTTATTGCTGAATCAGTAAGGGTCAGGTTATAGAATCATAGAATTTAAGGAAAGAAAAATGTATTTTCCCTTTACTTATTTGGGAAATAAAAGACCCATTTCCAATCTTACTTGTGTTAGTATAGTTTGTTTACGTCCAAATGTTGCAAGCATGGAATGTTTTGTTCAAGTGACCCATTTGTCGGGTGGGTGATGGTTGAACAAACCTACTGCTTTCCAAAGACAAGAAACCTTTTCAGGTCAGGCGTCGTCAGAATGAAGATTGGCAAGCTGCCCCCATTGACAAGCAGCTTGCTGATTAAGGCATTGGCGCTGGAGGACAGGAAATCCAAGTCTTCATCTAGGAAACTGGTGTGAAAGGGATCATTGAAACCTCAAGGACAGGCAGATTGTGGGGGTAGGGGAGGGGGTGGAGTATAGTAAAAGAAAAAAAAAACAGGAAGAACAACTTTTATGACCTCAGGATGACCCAACGCAATTTACAGCTAATTAAGTACTTTTAAATTTGTTGTCACAGTTTTCTTCCCAAGTCCGAATGTGGTTGTGACCAAAGAATCTGTTCTCGTTATGTTAATGGAGGCATAAATATTTGCCAGGACACCTGAAACACGCCCTTGCCCTTCTTCAAATAGTGTTGTTTAATATCTTTCATCCATCAGAAAGGGCAGATGGCATCGTGTCACTGAATGTTTCATATGAAAAATTCCATCTTTGCCAATGCAAACTGACATTAGTAATGCACTGGAGGGTCAGCATATAATCAGACTGGAATTTTCACTCCTTGGTCAGGTAGCACAGATTGGGGACAATTCCCACTCCGCAAAAGTAGCCAGGGAGAAAGAGCACCAGAAGATCATTTTTGCATTCCGTGATTCAGGACAAGCGACCCCACAATAAGTGCAGAAGTTACTGGTTATGGAGACAGACACAGAGGGTCGAGCTCACTGTTCTGGCGCTGTTTCAAGGTTTTCTTTGATAACAATCTTTGATAACAGGCATATAACAGCCTTCCATCCATCACCACTCACACTCCTCATCTACGCAAACACTTCCCATGCGCCCTCCATGTCAAACCACGTCACCCAGCCCCCAATTAGTTTGTACACTTTTTTGCATATATTCATATCCAAGTTTGACATCTTACCTCTCCCAAATGGCATCTTATCACTCCCATAAGACACTTGACCACCCAAAATGTGTCCCAGGCCGATATACAAAGGAGCACCCTCCCACTTGCTGTGACGACAGCAGATGTAAATTTCTGAGCAAACCAAATCCCAAAGGGAAGTTTGGTTTCTAGGCCATACCATGTTTTTGTACCGATCTCGGCAGCAAAATGTCCTGTAACAGTTTTGGAATTTAACAAGAAAAGAAAACTCAAGCACACAAGATTACAGTTACTCAGTTAAAATTTGTCCTCCAAAACATTCCCCAGGAGACTCCCTACTTGGTCAGACCCATAAGTAAACATCTTCAAGCAACAATCCCTTAAAAATGTTTAACCATAAAAGCCCATTAATATTATCCAAGGTATAATGCTGTAGCTTAAATAAAGTAGACCACATAATATCTCCCACTCTGCTGTGGAAATTCAAGACTTCAGAACAAAACTGCTCATTGAAGCCCAAGGCTTTATTGGCTTGATGGCTGATTCAAACTGCACCTTCTCCCAGCTCAGAGGCATTTCTAGGAGACCTTCCTCACATAGTTAACCACAAACCAGCCCAACATCTCTCGTTACTTATTGCTTTCCCCTTTCATCTTAAATTCCATTGTCCTCAGCACTCCTTTGAACTGAACTTTTCTGAAATATATAAATCTTTCATGTCTTTCCAAATGCCTCTATTTTTCAGAGCAAATAAATGTTCGTAACCTTCCTTTGTTCGTATAAATCCTTTGCAAGCAGTAAAATCTTTTACCTATTTACTTCTAAAACACTTGACTGTGGTTTCGTTACAAATTCATACATTTAGCAACTTCATTTTTTTTCATGTCTCAATTCTTCCAGACAAATCATCTCCATTAACCTTTTCCCTAAATTAAATAATTTGCACAAACAAAGCCTTCTTTTCAGAATAGCACAAAATATTAAAAGAAACATTCTCACTCCTTCCTAAAGGGTACCCCACCTCTCCAAAAGGACTTGATAGAGTTTAAATCTGCTCCAACCATGCCTAATCTAAATGCTGCATGCAACAAAAATCAGGCATGACTAAGGGTAGCTAACTTTTCAAAATGCAGACACGCAAATGCTGATCTGCACCCATTCCCAATCTGTTTTAGGGACAGGACTTCTGTAGTTCAGCCTCCTCTCCCCTTTCTCAACAACGATGGGGAGGCTCTCCGTTATCGTGAAAACTCAACTCTTGGTCTTCTAGTTGTGACTGGGTCTTAAACACACAGCTTAAACACTAGCGAAATAGCTCCAACAGTGATCAGGAGGACTCTTGCAGGAGTTTAGGAAGGGAACTCACCTAAATAATCCCACTTTGATGAGCGATATTATAATAAATTTATGAGACATTGGTTTTCCAGCTTACAGCAGGGTACAAGTTGGATACAATAGAGCAGAGTGGACATTATGTGTTGAGCTGCAACTGAAGTCCTCCATTGACCTCCCGTTGAGGTTACAACATGGAATTGATAGAACTTCTGAGGAATATTAGACTCCCTTAGTTTGCACCAAATTGGAACTTGAAAATTAAATGTTTCTTTGATCACATTCATTGACACCCTTAACCTTCTGCCAATAATCCCATTAAAATGAGTTACAAGGAGTTGAATTGCTTTCACCCTCTTAAATATGGGCATCAATGTCAATATGTTGAATAAAGGCATTCAAGAGGACATTGGATGCTTATTGGATTAGAAACAATGTGCAGGAGGACTTGGAAAAGGCAGGAGATTGACACTAAAGTCACAAGACTCGTTTGGAGAACCAGTGTCGACACAATCGGCCAAATGGCCTCTTTTGACCCATAACAATTCTGTGACTCTGTGAACAAAGAACTCATTACCCTTTTTTTTATTGGAGACCATCTAAACTATTTTGGTAAGGTGGAGTAAGAGATATATAACGTTTGGCTGCTGTTGAACCATGATGAACGAGGTGCTGTGTATTTAGCAAGGATTTTAGCATCCCAGGTCCTAACTTCTGCATGGGTTGCAAATTGCGCCAGCTTGGCAAAAAAATTGCTTCAGCAATTGAATTGAATTTTGTTAACCACTTCAGATATTTAATGAAAATTATGCTGGTTAAAAATAACATATCAAAGCTTTCTGCATTTTCTTACTACTTCCAAATGGTAACTCGTGCATATGGGTTTCAATAGAGGTAAATATGATTCTTAAGGAAAAAGAGAAGGCTAACCTGGAATGTTGCATTCACAATTACCAATGTTGTGTAATTTATTTTGCATTTGTTCTTTCACAGGATGTGGGCATCACTGGTTAGGCCAGCATTTATTGCCAATCCCTAATTGCCTTCAAGAAAGTGGTGATGAGCTATCTTCTCCAACTGTTGTAGCTCATGTGGTGTAGTAGATACACCCCAAGTGCAATTACAAAGAGAGTTCCAAGAATTTGACGAAGCAAAAGCCTTGGAATAGAGATATAGTTCCAAGTTAGGAATCGCATGTGGCTTGGAGGGGAACCTTCAGGTTTTATGGGATGTGAATGTCAATGGCTGGCCAGCATTTATTGCCCGTCCCTAACTTCCCTCCATTTCAGAGGGTATTTAAGACTCAATCACATTGCTGTGGATCTGAAGCCAGGTTTACTTCCCCAAAGGATGTCAGTGAACCTGATGGCCTTTTACAATAATCAACAATTATTTTATGGTCACCATTAGACTTTTTAATTCCAGGTTTTTATTGAATTCATCGGCCATGGTAGAATTTCAGCTCAGGCCCCCAGATCTTGTTCTGGGTCTGTGTATTGCTAGTCCAGCGATAATTCCACTTTGTCATGAATCTTCTGTCCTGTCCTACTAAATGGCAGTCATGGGTTGGGAAATTACTGCGGAAGGAGCCTTGGTGAGTTGCTGCAGTGCATCTTGTAGATGATGCACACTGCTACCACTGTGCATTGGTCACGGAGGGAGTGAATGTTTGTGAAAGGCGTGCCAATCAAACTGGTTGGTT
Source organism: Scyliorhinus canicula (assembly GCF_902713615.1). Lineage (NCBI taxonomy): Eukaryota > Metazoa > Chordata > Chondrichthyes > Carcharhiniformes > Scyliorhinidae > Scyliorhinus > Scyliorhinus canicula. Next base: position 137,450,124 of record NC_052159.1, on the reverse strand, counting down.
TTTCTGGATGGCGTTGAGCTTCATGAGTATTGTTTGAGATTCACTCGTCCAAGAAAGTGGAGAGTTTTCCAGCACACTGCGGACTGAGACATTGCAAATGGTGCATAGCTCTGGAGAGTCATGAAGTGAGCCACGCATCACACAATTCCCAACCTCTGACCTGCTCTTGTAGCCATAGTATTTATATACTTCATCCAGTTCCATTGCTGGTCAATAGTAACCCTCAGGATGTTGATAATAGGGTCTCAGTGATGTTAACAGCATTGAATAAGAACATAAGAAATAGGAGCAGACATAAGCCGTTCACACCTTGAAGCTGGTTCTGCCATTGAATGAGATCATGGTTAATCTCCTACTTCATTTTCCTGCACTATGCATGGATCCCTTGATATTTTTATTATGGTCTCTATCAAAACCTCTCAATCTCAGTCTTGAAAATTCTTAACGTCTGAGCCTCTCCAATCCTTTGGGGACAGAGTATTCCAAAGATTCACTACCCTCTGAGTGAAGAGATTTCTCCTAATCTCAGTCCTAAATGGTTTCCTCCTTATTCTGAGACTGTTTCCCCTGGTTGTAGACCTTCCAGCCAGGGGGAAACATCCTTTCTGCAACTACCCTGCCGAGCCCTGTAAGAAATGTGTATGTTTGAATGAGATCAACTCTCAGTCTTCTAAACCCCAGAGAATAAAGTCCCAGTCTTTCCCCTTGGGACAATCTCTCCATCCCAGGGAATAATTTAGTGAACCTTCATTGCACTCCCTCTGTATATCTTTCCTTCGGTAAAGAGACCAAAACTGTACACAATGCTCCAGATGCAGTTTCACCACGGGTCTGTATAATCGCAATAAGATATCTTTACCCCAAGATTCAAAACATTATGTAACAAAGGCCAACATATAATTCCTTTCTGAATTGCTTGCTCTGCTTGCATGTTAGCTTTTCAATGACTCATGAACAAGTCCTTTTGAAGTTCAACACTTCTCACCATTTAAGAAATACTCTGTATTTCTGTGTTTCCAACCATCTCCACATTCCATCTGCCAAATTTTACCCACTCATTTAACCTCTCCAAATTCCATTGAAGCGCTTTTACATCTTGTTCACAAATCACACTTCCACCTAGTTTTGAGTCATCTGCAAACTTGGAAAAATTACATATTGCCCATCATTTAAAAAAAATAAATTTAGCGTACCCAATTATTTTTTCCAATTAAGGGGCAATTTAGTGTGGCCAATCCACCTATCCTGCACATCTTTTGGGTTGTGGGGGCGAAACCCACGCAGACACGGGGAGAATGTGCAAACTCCACACGGACAGTGACCCAGGGCCGGGATTCAAACCCGGGTTCTCAGCGCTGTAGGCAACAATACTAACCACTGTGCCACCGTGCTGCCCTATATTGCCCATCATTGATGGCGAGTGTGAATAGCTCGGCCCAAGCACTGATCCTAGAAGACAATCTTTGAGGACAATCTGACAGAAGAGTTAATCAAAGTAATATGGATAATATTAAGCAGATCATTCAACATGTTTTCTCTCATTAATAACTTATCACTTAGTCACATCCTGCCAACTTGAAAGTGGCTTATTTATTCTTACCCTCTGTTTTTATTGCAATTCGCAAACTGCCACAACCGGTAAATAGCAGACGCCATTTCCCTGGCCCTACACCCATCCCTGGAGCATCTCGACAACAAGGACTCCTATGTCAGACGCCTATTCATTGACTACAGCTCCTCCTTAATCACCATAATCCCAGCCAAGCTCATATCAAAGCTCCAAAACCTCGGACTTGGATCCTCGAGTTCCTGACCCATAGACCACAATCAGTACGGATAAACAACAGCACCTCCTCCACAATGGTCTTCAATACTGGGGGCCCGCAAGGCTGCATACTTAGCCCCCTATTATAATCCCTATACACACAAGAGTATGTGGCAAAACCTGGCTCCGACTCCATTTACAAATTTGCTGATGACTCAATTGTCGTGGGTCGGATTCAAACAATGATGAGTCAGAGTACAGGAGGGAGTTAGAGAACCTAGTAGCATGGTATAATGACAACAATCTCTCTCTCAATGTCAGCAAAACTAAGGAGATGGTCATTGACTTCCGTAAGTGAAGTATCGTATGTCCTGTCTCCATCACCGGTGCCGAAGTGGAGATGGTTAACAGCTTTAAATTCCTAGGTGTGCACATCATACATGTCGATGCTACGAACATGAAAGCACAACAGTACCTATACTTCCTTAGGAAACTAAGGAAATTCAGCATACTGAATCGACTCTTATCAAATGTACAGGTGCACTACAGAAAGCATGCTACCTGGCTGCATCACAATTGGTATGGCAACTGCTCGGCCCAAGACCATAACAAACTACAGAGTCATGAACAAAGCCCAGTTCATCACGTGAACCCGCCTCCCACCCATTGACTCTGTCTACACCTCCCTCTGCCTTGGGAAAGTGGGCAGCATAATTAAAGACCTCTCCAACCTGGGTTATTCTCTATTCCAACCTCTTCCATTGGGACGGAGATACAGTCTGAGAACACGCACAAACAGTTTCAAAAACAGCTTCTTTCCTGCTGTTACCAGACTGCTGAATGATGCTGTTATGGACTGAACTGATCTCTCTACGAATCTTCTCTACTGAGTAGCACTGCACTCTGCATGTTTCACCTCATGTCTATGTATCTATATTGTGTATTTGTGGTATATCTACGTTTTTCGTGTATGGAACTATTTGCCTAGACTGTATACAGAACAATACATTTCACTGTACTTCGGTACAGGTGACAATAAATCTATATCTAATTTTCTTTTCTTTAACCAGTTCTCATCTGTGTCAGTATATTATCCCCAATCGCATGTGCTCTGATTTAGTTTATTAATGTCTTGTGTGGTATCTTGTCAAAAATCTAAATGTGCCGCATCCTCTAGATGTCAAGGATAGATGGTTAGATTCTGACTTGTTGGAGATGGTCAACACCTGCAACTTGTACGCGGTTAATGCTATTTGCCACTTATCATTCCAAGCCTGAATGGTTTCAGGTCTTGCTGCATATGGACGTGGACTGCTTCAGTATCTTATAATAATAATCTTTATTGTCACAAGTAGGCTTACATTAACACTGCACTGAAGTTACTGTGAAAAACCCCTAGTCGCCACATTCCGGCTCCTGTTCGGGTACACAGAGGGAGAATTCAGAATGTCCAAATTACCTAACAGCACGTCTGTGGGAAGAAACCAGAGCACCCGGAGAAAACCCACGCAGACACGGGGAGAATGTGCAGACTCCACACAGACAGTGACCCAAGCCGGGAATCGTACCTGGGATCCTGGCGCTGTGAAACAACAGTGCTAACCACTCATAGACGTTGTGAATGATGCTGAACATTATGCTATCATCAACAAACCCCGACACTTCCTGCCTTATGAAGGAGGGAAGATCATTGATGAAGCAGCTGAAGCTGGTTTGAACTAAGACATGGCCCTGAGGAACTCCTGTAGTGATGTTCTGGGAGTGAGATGAATGACCTCCAACAACCACAAACACCTCCCTTTGTGCTAGATATGACTCCAACCAGAGGAGATTTTCCCCCTGCTTCCCATTGACTTAAGTTTTGTTGAGGGTCCTTGATATCACACTTAGTCATATGTTCCCTTGATGTCACGGGCATGAGTGAGAAAAGCGAACTCAATAAAGATACCTGGATGTATTTTTTCAGAGAGGACAATCAAGAATTGTGCAAGATAGCAGGACTCATTGAATAAAACAACAGAGAGATGCTACAATGGAAATTATGAATATAATCTTTAATCTGCAGACTGGATTTTCTTGGGCGATGCCATCTGATTCTGGAGTGAACCAGAGTGGGCATGAAATGAAAATGAGCCGGATATCCATTCAGTCAGTCCTCAGACACCAGCTGCCACTTATAGAACTGCCTGCCAGAAGAGTCAGCCAAAGGAACATGGATTACACCCACCCATATTTCGGTAGCAATACTCGAATTATAGGACAATGGCAAAAACAAATTATTCAACTTATTTCCTCTCATTAACAACTTAGCAACAGTGGAGTTCAGGAATATTGTTTCATTCCTCGAATCCAGCGTTACCAAGGCAGCACAGCAGCATGATCCATAGAATCCATAGAATCTCTACAGTGCAGAAGGAGGCCACTTGGCCCACCAAGTCCACCCTTCACCCCTTCCCCCCCACCCCCGAAAGAGCACTCCACCCAGGCCTACAACCCCGCCTCGTCCCCGCAACATAACGCTGCGATCATGGCCAATCCACCCAAATCTGCATATCTCTGGACACCAAGATGGAAATCAGCATGGCCAATCCACCTAAGCTGCTTTGGACTGTCAGGGGAAACAGGAGCACCCGGAAGAAACCTATGCTGACATCGCAAAGAGGGGTTCAACAAATTAAAGGCTTGTGTTACTTATGTTGTTAATTACAGTGGACAGCAGGAGAGATTTGAAATATATAATACAAATTCAATGTTTAATCAGCACTTCTGATGTGACTAATACCAGGTGACTGCAGAAATAACTCTGGGAGGCCATCAATAGGATTACACAGGCCTGACCCCAAAATATCTACTGGGTTGAGCTCAGTGGCATAAAGATTTATCTGCCGCAAATCCCTGTCATATTATCCACTCCTGTATGTAATGAAGTGCAGACAGGCAGTGATTGACACACAGGATGACCAGTAAGCACACAGCACAGTACAGCCAATCACCAGACAGGACACTACCACTATAAAGGCAGAGGGCACTAGGTTTTCTGCTCTCTGGACCCAGCCACCGAAACAGTTAGAGTCCATGAGCTAGCCAGTGCAAACACCATACGGTAGCTAGTAAGTCTGGTCAGGCTAGTACTAGGTCTCCAGTCAGTTCAGTATCGTGTCACCCCACAGCTGATCATGTATATTAGTTATAACGTTGAATAAAATCATGTTAGATCTTCTCCAGTGTTAGAGGTCTGTCTCTCGCCGCACTGCATCAAGTGCAGCCCACGGCGAACCAACCTGCCAAACACATCAGACTCCACCAAATAAATCAGAACCTTAACTCATAATTGGATTTTTGATTCTTGCAACATTATAATGGAAGTTCAGATCACAATAACGAAACATTCCGAGCCTGAACAAAATTAAAATAGCTTGTGACTCAATGCATGTTTTATGATAGCCACTTGGAAACTTTCATCAGTTGAGACTATGAACAATTAAGGTTGCATGTACAGTACAATCGTTGTGTCAGTGATTAGTGAAGCCTATGTTTGTAGTGTAAATTGATCCTTAATCATAGCTTCCTGGCTCCCCAGCTTTGCATTGGTCCCCAAAAGATGTGCTGGGGAAACACTTGGGAAGTTTCCACGTAAGGGTTTACCCGGCAATTGTCCAGAAATGCTATCTTCCTCTGGAAAATTGAGCTGAGAGGGGAACCATCCAACAGTAGCGATTTACTTTCGCTTCAGGCCGTTCGGCCAGTTTTAGAAGGAAAAAAAGCACTTCTAACTCCAAAGTATTTATTTTAAACACCCAAACCGACCCCATACGGGACATACCCCACACCCCCAACCTCCAAGACATCTCCCACAGCACCACAACTCGCTACGTCCCAAGGGACTCCTCAGAACTGCCAACCCCCGATCACCCTGCGGTAGCTCCACACCGCCCCCACAACCAAATACCTCTGCCCTGACCTGACCTGACACTCCCCCTCGACCAAGATACAGGCTCGACTGTCATCCCATCGACCAGAACGACCACCCCTCCACACCTTGTTTAATATCAACATCTGACACCCCACCCCCTGCGCTCGATGCCCCCCCCCCCACACACACTCCCCACCCAACCCCAGACTGGCAAACAATACCCCCCGGACAGTCCCGGCTTGACACCCACCGCTGATTGCCACTCTGAGGAAGTTACAGGCTCATCTCTTTGCTCACTCCTGTCAACCCTCAGTCTACGATTACATATGCACTCACTCCTTTGGCTCATCTATTCTGTCAAATTATTTTCATTGCAGCTTTTTCCAAAATGCAAATTAAATCCCTTGACGTTCCCTCCATTTAAATTTTCAAAACATGCCTTTGTTCCCCAACTTTAACCTATCGAAAAGGTTACCCTCTGGATAACGTCACAGATCTCCTTGGAATGCATCACGTCTTAACCTCTCAACATGCTCTTAGCATTTTGTTCCTTCATTCATGCTCTGCGGCACTTCTGCACTTGCAACACTAATGACATTTTTTTCTTGCAATTTATTAACCTCAAAGGCTATTCAGAATACCAAAGCAACTTCCTGAAATGTAGTGGGAGGAAAGAATTGTCAGAAAGTTGAATATTAACTCATGGAATTAAAATATATCATAACTATTATTATCATCATTATTGATATTATTATCATTTGTTCATGGGATGTGGGCAGTGTTGGCGAGGCCAGCATTTATGTTCATCCCAAATTGCCCTTGAGAAGAGTAATTATTATTATAAATATGAAAATTATTATGAAGTCTGTCACTGAAGAGTACTAACTTTGGCCCACAGATCATGAGGAAAATGCCCTTGAGGCAGCAGCATGCCCTCCCACTGGCTGACTTGCCAGATTTGGTGACCACAGCCAATTATGACAATTATATTATACAGTCTGTGTGTTTTCCTCATGTGCAGGAATCACTGTGGCTACCTCTTTAGAGGTGAGAAAGGGAAAGGTTTAAATTACAAGTCTAGTCTCACGAGGTTCTTGGTGTTGGAGAGGCTACTGCAGTCATCCCATCGACCTCCGGGCTCCTGGGTTTGGGGGCATCTATGTGTGGCGCACGACAGATGTCACAGGGCAGCACGGTGGCACAGTGATCAGCAATGCTGCCTCACAACTCCAGGGACCCGGGTTCAATTCCCGCCTCACGTGTAGTTTGCACTTTCACCCTGTGACTGCGTGGGTTTTCTCCGGGTGATCCCGTTTGCTCCGACAGTCCTAAGATATGCAGGTTGGGTGGATTGGCCATGTTAAATTGCTCCTCAGTGTCCAAAAGGTTAGGTGGGTTTATGGAGATGGGATGGACACATGGGCTTAAGTAGGGTGCTCTTTCCAAGGGCCGGTGCAGACTCCATGGGCCGAATGGCCTCCTTTTGCATTGGTAATGTGGCGACGAGGGGCTTTTCACAGTAACTTCATTGCAGTGTTAATTTATGCCTACTTGTGACAAGAAAGATTATTATAAAGGTTATCATTAAAAAAAGTTTTAAAAATAATGAAACACCCAATTGACCCAAGCATATACCTGAGAAATCAATCATATTAAAATTGCAATGGATCAGAGATACTTTTCCCAGTCCTTTAGGGATGGATTGGGAGAGGGGAATGCTGGCAAAATGGCACTGAAATGCCAGAACGCATCAGGTGGTATATAATTTTGACAACAGTTGGAAATATAGAATTAACCCCACCCACCTGAAGCCTCAATGGCCAATATGGCCATATTCACCTCTAATGGCATTTTACCAGTGGGTGAAGGCTCTGCTGTCATATGGGGAACCTACAGAAAGACCCTGGAGGCAACCAGTGGACATCAAGGGGGTCTTTTGTTGGGCACCCTTTTACCCACAGAAAAACACCTGTGGCAGCAATCCCTTTCACCTGTGACAGTGGGATCCATGTCGGCGCTGCAAGATCGACTCCAGAGAGAGGAATTTGCTGCATTTTAATTTTTAACCACCCAAACACCCACACATGCACAATTGGCACTTGTCGGCTGAAAGAAAGAAAACATTTTTCAGGAACTCACTCACCATATTATGATGGGGATGTTGGGTCTGAATGAAACCCCTCAACTTGTTTCATATTATTACATGACCCCAGCTCCTGATGGAATTGGCAACAGATACCTTACATTTTTCCATTAAAATTATTGATCGGTCCAGGTCCCCAGAAATTGAGAATCTGCTAAATTGTGGCGCCTTTGACAAGAACAGGAGGCTTTGAAATTAAATAATATCGCAGGAATGAGAGAACACATATTGGACAAGAGGCTGTCTCTTTGTTCTCATCCCCTTGCCATTCCTCAAAGTGAAAGCTGCCAGGTTGCCACTGCCAAGGCTCAGGGCATGAAGTGGGGAGGGGGGATAAATGACGGGCATTGAGGGGGAGACTGAAGGGTAATATGATAAGGACTGGGGGGGAGGAGCTGAAGGGAGAGACTGAGGGGAGGGGGGAGCCACACCATCTATCCAGGTTGGAGCTGCAGCAACATTCCGAGATCAATCTCTCAAGTGTAGGACCAGTCAGAGAAATTAGGTCCCACCCTTTACAGGTCCAGTGAGAACGCCAATGTTCCATTCAATGGCACATGGGGTTCGCTTCTAGCGTCAGTGGGAATCTCTCCGGTTTTCCCGCTGGTGGGAGCTGGCGGGAGAATCGTGCCCAAGATGTGACTCTGCCCCTGACTCATTCCATCTGCTGCTGAAGCCCTCTCCCATGCTTTTGTTACCTCTGGCCTTGATTATCCCAAATTTCTCCTGGAAAGCCTTCAATCTATCACCCTCCATGAACCTGAGTTCATCCAAAATTCTGCTATAGTATCAGATTCCCAGATCAATTCCTGCTTCCCCATCTCACCTGTGCTCCTTGGCTTCAGAAGTAAGTGGGAAACCCTCAATTATAGATTCTCGTCCTTGTACCTTCATCGCAGTACTATTCTCTCCTCCTTAAAGATGCTGCTTCAAACCTACCTCTCTATTTCAGCTTTTAGTAACCTGCACAACCGGTGTTGACAATTGCTGGCATGACACTGACCCAAGGCCCAAGATTGTCACTGGATGCCAGGCCACAGGTGAGTGATGGCATGAGTCTTCCATCAAGGCAATGCCTCTGAGGTAAACGAGAGAAGGCCTTGCATAGATGTGCTCGCAGTAACAATGACATTCGAATAAATAGCAGGGAAGTAAGAATTTTTCAAAAAAATGTAAGAAAGGACTCAACATCGAAATTACATTTACTAAGCCTTGCTCAGGTTTTATCAATCTTTTTTTCGAGCTTATCTACAAATTTGACCTCTCCAATAGGATCTCTCATATATTTAGCTGATATATGGTATACCTTCCATTCTTGTGAACTCAGGACTTCCATTGATCATGATCTTCTTCCAGTCATCCATCTCTGGCATTCATTCTATGCCATCTATTTTGGCAGGAAAAAGGTGATGGCCCATAACATCCGTGTATCAGCAGGAAGCCATGGCCTACCGACACGGAAGTGGAAAAGTGCCCACTTATCAGTGCTTAAAAACTGTGACGAACTTTCCAACTCCAGCAACAGCCTTGGGCCTGCGTCGGGACACTCTAAGTAGGCCCCAGCACCGCGCAGTTTGAATGTAGCCACGCCTCCTTGTGACAGGAAAACTAAGGGAACACCCATTGACTTCAGGGATTTAAACCAAAGGTTTTAATTCCTTTTACTAAATATTTTTATCAGTTTTTGCAAAATTTTTCACACAAATTACGTGACACAGATTTAACTAATATTTAACAATCCCGCCCTCAAGCAGAAAACAATTAATTAACAATTATTTAATTAAGTGAGGTATGAACGGACACCATCTTTTGCGAATCCCCTCCGCATTCTCTCTTATGCTAAATTTAAGTTTCACCAGGCTAAGAAACTCCATTCAGTCTCCCAGCCATACTGCTGCACAGGATGGAGCAACTGACCGCCAAACCAATAGGATCCGCCTTCTCTCCACCAGCGAGGCAATGGCTAAGGGAGCTCCAGCGAATCTGACACTCCAAATACAACCCCTAAGGAGCTGAGTTCCAGGTCCAACTGTAACACTTTTGAGATGGTGCTGAAGAAGGTGGACTGGATTCTCCGACGACGGAATGCTCCATTTTGATGGCAGCCCGCCCGGGGTTTCCCGACGGCGTGGGGCTGCCCCACAATGGGAAACCCCATTGACCAGCCGGTGAAATGGAGCATTCCGCTGGTGTGCTGAACCAGAAATCTGGCGCGACGGGACAGAGAATCCAGCCCTGTGCTCCAGAACCTCCTCAGTTTTAAGCTCGACAAAAACATCTGCACAGGTATTTATTTGGAGCCAACATGCAATAGGTTTCACAGCTGTTTTAAAGTATGGTGATGTTTTTTTTCAGTTTCTTTTCACCTTTCTTTTAAACAGGCAATGCTATTGTTATTGGTGCTTTGAAAGTAATTTTTAATTTTGTTATTGAGAATTGAAGATGACTCTAACTTTATATTTATTATTGAAGATAGGTATTGTCAGAATTTCTCCTGACTGCTAAGAATGGAGATTCTTGAAACAGGACAAACTGTAAATAAAACCATCTCCTGATCGACCCGCAGAAAGTGGCTTAAAATGATGTCGCAAGATGGTTCTGATCTGGTCATAAGATTTAAAAGGTGTCCCTCAGGGCTTTTTCCTTTTAGCTGTCACTGTCCTTCTAACATCTGATTTTATTTTAATTTGTATTTATCATTATTATATTTCTGCCTTGTTTACTTCAATGATCTCATTCATTTATAATTATTTTGTAATTGAATGTTGTGTTTTGATGTTTCAGTAATTCATTTGTAAAACCTTGTAAAGTTTAATGGAAAATATTTATCAACAAAAATAATGTTAGAAATACAAAACTTTAATACCGTGTTAACATTTCACTTAACGTTTAACATTAGCAACTTTTGTATGATATTTTGTTTAATAGACACATCAACTTTTCCAAATGTCTTGCAATAAAATATATCTTTTCACTTCAGCACAATGATCAACCAAATATTATTTTACTTTGTCTTTCTGTGAATAGAGGAGGGAGGGGAGGGAGGAGAAGGGAACAAGAGGGGGAAGGCAGGAGGGGAGGAGGGAGAGAGACGAGGAGAGGGGGAAGGTGCGAGCTTTCAATGACCAAAAGCAGCAGTTGCTAGGTGAACACAAACTGCTCTTGCATCTTCTCGAGCCCGGGCTTGGACCCCTACACGTCGAGGTATACCCGCATCAGCCCCCATATTGTCCACCTCCAACTCCTCCACCTCTGGTGGCAAGTCATCTTCTGGGTAAATGCTCAGTCGATGTGAAAGGCAAAGTTATGTAATACGCAACATACTATAACTTTTGTGAGTTTTATCTTCACTGTTAAGGCAGTGCGGCAGTTTACGTTCAGCTTCAGATCTTCCTTCAACATTTCACAAATGCATCCCATTGCATCCTTGCTGAAGCGCAGTCTCCTGACTCAAATTGGCTCAGACATCATTTCACATGATATCCTTTGCCTGTACACTCTAAGGAGTGAGTAATTTATTTGATTCGTCAGGCACACATGTAGCCGGACTCCAGATTTTGAATCTGCACTGGATTCTGCAATACCTGTCAGAGAGATAATTCACGTTAGCTTACAGGAGGCTTGCATATGTCAACTGCGGCATTAAACTTTGTTAAAGCATTTGAAGTAACCACTGAGTCTTGTAAGGGTCAATTTTGCATTCTGGAGACTCTTAAACAACACAGCTTACAATGGATTGCAAAATCCAAATGTACTTTCACTCCGCATCAGCTAGGAGGACAGGCGCATTAACATCAGCATTCTTGAAGGAGTCAAGAACACCAGCATTGAGTTCATGATCATCCAAAACCAATTCTGCTGGGCCAGACACATGCTTAAGATGTTGGAGTCCAAACTGCCAATGCAATTCTTCTTCACTCAGCTCAAAGATGATTCCCGAACAAGAGGAGGACAAAGGAAATGTCTCAAATGCACCCTGAAGGTGTACCTGAAGAAATGCAACTTAGACACCGATGTTTGGGAGACGCTTGCTCGGAAGAGACCTACTTGGAGGAACCTCCAGACTGAAGGCTCCATGGCAAGAGGAGGCCTGGGAAAGGAGCCTGAGAAAGGAATGCATGAAATCTAGAGCGCAAGGACCGCTCACACGTTCTGGAAACACCTGTTGTGTGTCGTCATAGTTGCAGCTCGAGGATTGAGCTCATCAGTCACGCAACGATCCACAGACCCCAGAACCAGCAATACGGAGTTTCTTAGGTGGATAATCATACTCCTGAGCGAGGGATTGCCGAAGATTACATACACTCCATACCCACTGTGCCCATTATAGTTCCTTTAATGGAATTAACGTCCTCATGACAAACCAAAGCTTAAAAGACATCTTTCTTTCACATTCTGTGACTCCAAACTCACTTAATACAGTAAAGTACTTTTTTTTAACTGGAATCAACAGCCTCATGACAAACCAAAGTTTAAAAAGATAAATATCTTTCTCTCACTTGATGTGCATGTTGAACAAATTTATAAACAATTTTATAAAACATTAACCCACCGATAAATGGTCTCTCGATGTATCCTGCCTTTGCTCAATGATTCTACACGAGAAAAAGAACCAAGCAAAAAGTTTGCCTCACGTCGGGGCAAGCCAGCTAAGTTAGCACTGTCCGTTTAATTTCCATTCAGCTGGTTCAGCGCAACTCTTCCGCGAAAACAATTTTTGAAACAGGTCAGGAGTTTGAATGTGGCACACATACAGCACTCACATCCATGTGTCGAGACTTCCCCCTGGTCCAAATGCATGTGCGGCACACAGTCTCTGTATGTCAGAAGATTGTACAGAAGCACAATTGCTTAACAGCTCCAGGGTCCCAGGTTTGATTCCCAGCTTGGGTCAATGTCTGTGCGGAGTCTGCACATCCTCCCCGTGTGTGCGTGGGTTTCCTCCGGGTGCTCCGGTTTCCTCCCACAGTCCAAAGATGTGCAGGTTAGGTGGTTTGGCCATGCCAAATTGCCCTTAGTGTCCAAAATTGCCCTCAGTGTTGGGTGGGGTTACTGGGTTATGGGGATAAGGTGGAGGTGTGGACCTTGGGTAGGGTGCTCTTTCAAAGAGCCGGTGCAGACTCGATGGGCTGAATGGCCTCCTTCTGCACTGTAAATTCTATGATTCTATGGGCCAAAGTTGGGACCCAAAGGTGTCATAAAACCCTACCCCACATTAGGCCGCACATGCCATGATGCTGGGAAGTAAAATGGCCAATTAACACTTTAGTGCACCCACCAGCGGAGAATGGGAACTGGTCACAGTTGGTTCTTTGAGCGAGGCTGAGGTGCGAGTCTCTCTCCTTACCCTTGGAAATATGTGCATGGTGGAGAGCTTGCCGGATTCTGTCGGAATCTCAGTACCGGGTTGCCATTTTGAACAATCCTGAGGTCCAGCAGCGGGCCTCCTCTCCCCCACACAGACCCCCCCCCCCCCCCCGACATGTAGGGGCATCTTGCCCCTCCCCCCCCCCCCCCCGACCATGGGAATAATGGGTCACCCCCCCACCTCCCGCACAGTACATATGCATTAGGGTGATCCAACCCCCATCAATCGCCCCTATCAGAAACCCCCATCAGAGACCCACATCAGAGACGTCATTGACCTCCCCCATCAGAGGCCCCCATTAGTCACCACTGCCTGAAAGCTGAAGAGCATTCCAGGCATTCCAGTAAAAAATCACTGCATTTTCACTTAACCTTCCACATCTGCTGCTTCAGACGGAAGTGTTCAAAGCAGCAGCTGGTACAAGGGTCAGAGGCTTCCTCAAAAGCCAAGTGCACTTGAAAGGGCTTCAAGTCCCCTTTGACAGCAAAACTCCAATGTAATTTCAAACAGTAATACATTTCACGAGCAAATGGAATGTTTTTTATTAGTCCAGAGACAGGCACTTGGTGGATTGTTTATCAATCCTTCCCTTCATGCGAGAATGCATCTCTAATACCCTGCTTTGATGATAACCACAATGTTTAGAAACACTCATGCTATAATTGACAGCTCCTCACACAATCAAATGAAGCTTCACTTCCTCTTGTTTACAGCAGAAAGGTAGCAATCCTGCGGTGAATAACTCATCTCCTGGCTCCCCAAAGCGTGTCCAACATCTACAAGACGCAAGTCAGGAATGTAATGGAGAGCTCTCCACCTGCCCGGATGAGTGCAGCTCCAAAAATGCCTGACTCCATCCAGGACAAAGCAGTTTGCTTGATTGGTGCCCCTTCCACAAACATTCACCCTCACGACCACTGACACACGGTAGCAGCAGTGCGTACCATCTCCAAAATACACTGCAGGAACTCATCGAGGTTCCTGAAGCACCACTTTCCAAACCCACGACCCCCAGCGTCTCGAAGGATTTGGCAGCAAATACTTGGGATCACCACCACCTGGAGGTTCCCTTCCAAGCCACTCATCATCCTGACTTAGAAATATATCACTGTCATTGGGTCAAAATCCAGGAACTCCCTCCCTAACAGTACTGTGGGCGTACCTATAGCACAGGAACTTCTGTGGTTCAACCACCTTCTCAAGGGCAATTAGGGATGGGCAATAAATGCTGGCCTAGCCAGTGTAGCCCACATCCTGTAAAATTATTACTTTGCTAATTAATCACTTTCCACATGGTGGTGGGCCAGGGTGGGAACAGGCTGTATGGCCTGCCTCTGTCACTCTCTCCAAATGGTTGACAGCACTAGGGCTTCCAGTCCTTGGTACCTTTCAACCCCTCAATTCTGTCTCACAGCTGACAGTGGCAATCTGGCAGCTTTTTTCTGCCATCCTCAGATGTTCCACGTTAACCATCTGCCGCTGTTAATTGTGCACTTTTGTGAGATAAGTTAGACTTGCTGCAAGCGCTCTTCAATAAAAGCTGCAACAATAGCTATACTTTCATAGTTAATCAGTTGTACAGAAGCACCACAGATAGTATTCAAGCACTAAGTTCTCCAGACAGGATAGCCATTGTCCGGGGTGCCACCGAATGGTCGCAGGGCATCCTGAAGGGGGAGGGTGATAAGACGGAGACGATGGTACATGCTGGGTCCAATGACATAGGTAGAAAGAGGGATCAGGTCTTGCATCAAGAATTCAGGGAGTTAGGCTCAATCGGCAGGAGGAGGGAATGCAAACTCTGAGCAGAATAGGGACACAGCGTAACACAGAAAATCAATCAAGTCAGAGGGAATACAGCGGTAGTAAGTTTCAAGGCAGTAAGACATGGATGAATGGTCTCTACTTTAATGTCAGGAGTATTACGGGTAAAACTGATGAGTTAAGGGCAAGGGTCGACATGTGATAAAGTAGCCATTGCGGATATATGGGGCGGGATTCTCAGACCGTCCGCCGGGTCAGAGAATCGCCCGGAGCCGGCGTCAATCCCGCCCCACCGTGTCCCGAATTCTCTGCCACCAGAGATTCGGCGGGGGTGGGAATCTCGCCGCGCCGGTCGGCGGGCCCCCCGCACCGATTCTCCGGCCTCTCCCGTCGGCGTGGATTAAACCACCTACCTTACCGGCGGGATTGGCGGCGGGGTGGGCGCTGGGGTCCTGGGGGGGCGAGGGGCGGTCTGACCCCGAGGGGTGCCTCCACGATGGCCTGGCCCGCGATCGGGGCCCACCGATAGGCGGGCAGGCCTGTGCCGTGGGGGCAATCTTTTTCTTCCGCCTTCGCCATGGTCTTCACCATGGCAGAGGGGGAAGAGACCCCCTTCCCTGCTCATGCACCGGTATGACATCAGCAGCCGCTGACCCTCCGACGCATGCGTGGACTTACGCCAGCCGGCGAAGTCCTTCCGGCAGAGCGGGAACCACTCCGGCATGGGCCTAACCCCTCAATGTTAGGGCTTGGCCCCTAAAGGTGCGGTTCACGCCACTCCAGCACGCTGGGACACCCTGCCCCGCCGGGTATGGGAGAAACCCAGCCATGGTTTCAGAAGGGGCAAGGTTTGCAGCTGAATATCTGGGATGTAGAATCTTCAGGTGAGACAAAGGAGGAGGTAAAAGAGGAGGAGGCATTGCATTATTATTTAAGGAGACTGTTACTGCGGAAAGGAGAGATGATAGGTGATATTCTCCCATACCCGGCGGGGCGGGTGGTCCCGGCAGGACGGAGTGGCCGGGGCCGAAGGGACTCTGCCGGCCGGCGCGGGTCCTCACATGCGCAGGAGCGTCAGTGGCTGCTGACGTCATCCCCGTGCATGCGCAGGGGGGTTCACCTTTGCACCGGCCATCCCGGAGGACCACATGGCCGGCACGGAGGAAAAGAGTGCTCCCACCACACAGGCCCGCCCGCGGATCGGTGAGTCCCGATTGCGGGCCAGGCCATCGTGGGGGCACCCTCCAGGGCCAGATCGCTCCGCGCCCCCACCCCAGGACCCCGGAGCCTGCCCGCGCCACCAGGACCTGCCGGTAAGGGACCTCATCCAATTTACGCCGGCAGGACCTGCATAGAACGGGCGGGACTTCGGGCCATCGCGGGTCGGAAAATCGCCGGGGGTGACGCTGCGAGCGGCTGCTGACCGGCGCGATTCCCGCCCCCGGCGTATCTCCAGTGCCAGAGAATTCTGCAGCCGGCGGGGGCGGGATTCACGCCACCTCCTGGCGATTCTCCGACCCAGCGGGGGGGCGGGGGGGGGGGGGGGGTAAGAGAATACCGGCCGATATCTTGGACGTGGCATCAAATCATGCTTTGTGTGCAGAATTTAGGAATAAAAAAGGGACAGCCACATAACTAGTTGTTTATTCTAGTTACCCAGATAGTCAGTGTGAATTTGAGAAGCAAATATGTGCGCAGTTCGCAGCGGTGTGTAAAAATAATAATATTAGGCGATTTGAACTTTCCCAACATTAATTGGGATAGTCATCGTGGTAAGTGCTTTGATGAAATGGAGTTCTTGAAATGTATACAGGGGAACGTTTTATCTCAATCTGTAGAGGGTCCAACAAGAGATGGTGCATTGCTGGACCTAATTCTGGGGAATGAAGCCGGGCAGGTGGTTGAAGTGATGGTGGGGGAGCATTTTGGTGAGAGCGATCACAACATGGTCCAATTTACGTTTGTGAAGAACAAAGAAATAGTTACAAAAAAGGTTTTAGATTGGGGGAATTTTGCTAAAATAAGGCAAGATCTGGCCAAGGTACACTTGAAAGAGTTACTGTGGGGAAATCTACAGAACAGCAGTGGGGGGCATTCAAAAAGGAAATGCGGAGGGTACAGGCCAACCTGCTCCTTCTAGGTTAATACAATAAGAAGTCTTACAAAAAACAGGTTAAAGTCCAACAGGTGTGTTTCAAATCACTAGCTTTCGGAGCACTGCTCCTTCCTCAGGTGAAATTCCTACTCTCGGTTAATAGGAAGGAATAATAAGCCCAGAGAACCTTGGATGACTAGAGATATTCAGGGTATGATGATAAAGAAAAGAGTGAAGTTTAGTAAGTACAAGGAGAGTAAATTAACCGAGGCATTGGTGAAGTACAGAAAGTGGAGGATGGAGCAATTAGGAGAGCAAAGAGGTGATGTGAGAAAGCGCTGGCTGGTAAAAATAGGGAAAATCCCACGGTATTTATAAGTATATCAATAAGGAACAGCACGGTGGTGCAGTGGTGAGCACTGCTGCCTCACGGCGCCAAGGTGCCAGGTTTGATCCCGGCTCTGAGTCACTGTCCATGTGGAGTTTGCACATTCTCCCCGTGTTTGCAAGGGTTTTGCCCCCACAACCCAAAGATGTGTAGGGTTGGTGGATTGGCCACGCTAAATTGCCCTTAATTGGAACATTTTTTTAAAAAGTATATCAATGGGAAGAGGAGAACCAGGGAAAGAGTAGGGCCCATTAGGGAACAAGGGGAAAGTCTGTGGGGGAGCCAGAGGACATTGGTAGAGTGTTGAAAGAAAAGTTCATATCTGTCTTCACTCAAGAGAATGAGGGACAGAGACTGTGAGATTCTTTAACAAATTGTCATAGGGAGTGACAAGGTATTGCAAGTGTTGGCAGGCTTAAAAGTGGACAAATATCCTGTGGGAGGTGAGGGAGGAGATTGCAGGAGCACTGACACAGATTTGTCATTCCTCTCCAGCCACGGGGGAGGTGCCAAAGGACCGGAGAATACCTAATGTAATGCCACTATTTAAGAAAGGCTTAATAGAGAGAAGCCAGGGAACTGTGGACCAGTGAGTCTCACGTCAGTGGTAGGGAAACTATTGGAGAAAATTTTGAAAGAGATAAACTATCTCCCATTGGAGAGGCAAGGATTGATCAGGAATAGTCAGTATGGCTTTGTCAGAGGGAGCACATGCTTAATAAATTTGATTGACTATTTTGAGTATGTGACCTGGTGTATAGATGAAGATAGTGTAGTTGATGTAGTTTGCATGGATTTCATCAAAGCCTTTGACAGGTTCCTTCATGGGAGACTTTTTAAAAATGCATATGCGATACAGGATAACTTGATAAGCTGGATTCAAAATTAGCTTAGCTGTAGGAGTCAGAGGGTGAAGACAGATGGCTGCTTTCGTGACTGGAAGCCAGTATCCAGTGGCGTACTACTGGGATCTGTGCTGGGTCCCCTATTTGTCATTTATGTAAGGGACATAGATGACTATGCGGTGGGTAGGATCAGTAAGTTTGCAAATGACACAAAGATTGGTCAGGTGTTTAACAGTGAGGTTGAGTGGCTTGGGTTACAGGAAGATATAGACGGGATGGTCAAATAGGTAGAAAAGTGGCAGACGGAATTTAACCCTGGAAAGTATGAGGTGATATACTTTGGAATGAGTAATTTTACAAGGAAGTATTCAATGACTGGCCTGACACTGGGAAGTTGCGAGGAACAAAGTGACCTTGGCATGTTTGTCCAATGATCTCTGATGGCAGAAGGGCAGGTTAATAGGGTGATGGTAAAGGTATTTGAGCCACTTGCATTTATCAATTGAGGCATGGGTTACTAAAGCAGGGAGTTCCTATTGGGAGTTGTAGCGAACGTTGGTGAGGCCACAGCAGGAGTACAGTGTATTATTCTGATCGCCACATTATCGGCAGGATGTGATTGCACTGGAGGGGGTGCAAAGAAGATTCATTAGGACGTTGCCTGGGATGGAACATTTAAGTTAGGAAAAGATGTTGGATAGGCTTAGGTTGATTTAACTGGAGATGAGAAGACTGAGAGGCGACCCGATCGAGGTGTACAGGATTATGAGGGGCATGGACAGTTTGGATAGGGAGCAACTGTACCCCTTGGATGAATGATCAGTCACGAGGTGACACAAGTTCATAGTGAGGGGCAGGAGATCTGTGGGGGGGGGATTTATGGAAAAACCTTTTTACACAGAGGGTGGTGTCGGTCTGGAATGCACTGCCTGGGAGGGTGGTGGAGGCGGGTTGCCTCACATCCTTTAAAAAGTACCTGAATGGGCACTTGGCGCATCAATTCAAGGCTATGGACCAAGCGCTGTCAAATAGGATTAGCTAGGCAGGTCAGGTGTTTTTCATGCATTGGTGCAGACTCGATGGGCCAAATGGCCTGTTCTGCACTGTATTTTCTGTGATTCTGTGACTGTTACCTCATCCAATTATTGAAGAAAGCATTTTCAGTTTCACGGGATAATCTTTTGCAATTTCATTGCACTTGGCTCCTCATGGGATTGTTAACTTCAGGGCTGCTGGTTGGTGTCTGTATCTAATCAATGGATACAATTCTCTTAAAAGTGAGATAAACCAACATTCGTTTTAGTAGTCCAGAACTTCCCCAGTCACAGGATAAAATTTAAGAATGCCACACTTCATTAATATATTTTTTAAAATTCATGCAATATGTATAAGACTCCCAATACTTCAGGTCTGCCTACTCAACCACTGAAATTCCTGAACCAAGACACATTGATTCAAATGAAGGCTAATATTCTCGGAGACTGCACAACGGGCTGGCTTCATTTTTCTTCACTGCTCAAGGTTAGCTACCCCTCCCCCATCATACCAGTTCCTGTCTTGAAATTTATTCCAACATCGTTCAATCCGTATTGGCCGCCTTCCCCTTATACAACAACCAAGTGATCTGACAAATCTGATTTACTCTTATCAAAGTATTTGGCATGTTGCCTTATGTACATTTTGTGTAACCTGCAAGGAAATAGATTGGGTATCACATGGAGTGTTGTTTCTACATGTGTACAATCCCACAGGATTATTTTTTTCTTTTTGCGGCTATTGTAAAGAGAAACAACTTGCATTGTCCAGAATGACCAAACAATGCAACAATTTCAAATGTGGTCACAAATACACTGAGTACCTTGTTTATCTTAATATTGGCATTGCATCTTGAAAAATGTAGGCACTATTCAGACTGTTTTTTCTTACTGGTCCACATTTCGTATTCAGGTTGCAAAACTCAGTAACTTTTCTTTTCCAAATGGAAAATCCTCGGGCTGGATTCTCCATCAGCGGAATCCTCCATTTTGCTGACAGCGCACTCACGCCTGTGGATCTCCCACTGATATGGGGGTTCCCACAAGGGGAAACCCCACTGGCCGGCTGCTGGGATGGAGAACCCTGCCCTTCATTTTCTGGTCGCGGAGAGAGAAAGCTTTGCAATCATAACCGAATGTTATGGGATCGAGCTTTGGCCTTGAGTGCAATCAGCGAATCGGACACAATCCGATTTACAATCAGACCATTGTAAATTGCATGCATTTTGAGGAATGTCTTTAATCTTGATTTTCCACTATCACAATCCTGGACCAAACCCCAACAGTGGCTGGGATACGGGACAGAAATCCCGATATTTTATTTTAATATTGTAAGGCTGTGAGGAAAGTATACCTCACTCCAGGAGTGATTTTGCACAAGATAGGGACATGGCATATAAAAACAAACACCATTGAGAACACAATGTTAAAATATCTTTAGCATCATAGCTTACAATTAACCCTTCAACAATGTTAAGCAATACGGGGACACAATACAACTTAACTGCTATCTTTATTGCCACTCAAACAAAAGAACCATCTCAGACCTCAATCCACTTTCAAATACAATTAGCAGACCCAGGCATACCTGCTTTACAGAGATGTTCTTTGAGACTGTTTTTATAGACCTGAACCCTGTCAGAACCATGCAGGAAATCTGTCTGCATTTCTTCAGAACCTGCTTCTCAGCTTGTTTCCGCTCACCTTCCAGTCACACAATTCTGAACTGCTTGGAAAGGAACTGCAAATCTGTCTACAGACATCTCTTTAAGTGAACTGCAGGGAGAGCAGATGCTGGACCTCTGCTCACTTCTCAATCTAAAACTCAACTAAGACTGCTTTTCTGCAAAATGCCAGGTACCTTTGCTCCTTCCATTAATTACATCATTATGTCTAGCCAAAATCCAATTAACTCTAGAGGGGACCCCTTAATCCAAACAGAACTGCATTAGCCCAAACTTATTTAAGATGCCTCAATAGCACCTTTTGCTCCCAAAACCTTTAAAAACCAGGATTCTTTAACAACACTACCGCAGTAGTCATAGACACTCTAACACAGGCTTTTAACCTGTACTGCATCAAAAACCTATAACGTAATCTATCTGCAGTGGAATTCTCCGTTGTCAGGATCCTCCCATCTGCCAACAGCGCACCCATGCCCGCGTGCTTCCCAAAGGCATGGGGTGGCCACAATGGGAAAACCCATTGACCAACTGTGGGAATGGAAAATCCATAAAACACAGCTGGCGGACAGGAGAATCTCGCCCCCGTTATTCCTACATTGATCACATCACTCAAACTCGTTTTCCTATCTCTGGATGTAAAATCTGCCATGAATCAATGCAATTGGACATAAGAGTGATTGAACTGGGTTTGTAATAAAAATAAGCAACGTGACAGCTTTTTCCTGCCATCCTGGGATGTTCCGCCTTAACCATCTGAAGCTATTAATTGCACACTTCAGTGACAGAATGCAGACTGTTGTTGCAAGGGCCCTTCAGTAAAAGCTGCAACAGTGTCAAACACTTTCGCAGGGAATAAGTTTTACACAGAAGTACCATAGATAGTTTTCAAGCACTATGTTCTCCAGACAGTTATATAATCTAATTATTTAAAATAGAGTTTTCAACATCACTGGATGGTAATCTTTTGCAATTTCACTGATCATGGTACTCTGTAAGTAAGGAACCCTCCTGCTTGGATGCAGCACCACACATGATAATAATGTGGGATCTGTGAATAGTGAAAGGCTAACAATAAACAGTTCATGTTTAAATATACAAGTCTCAAGACCTCATCACTGAAAGCAGCTCAGCAGTGAGACACAATGGATGGGGTGTTCTGATCTCCGAGCCACGTGTTTCTCATGGCGGGAGGCAGTGCGCCAGTCGCTGGTGGCGGGATTCTCTGCTCCCGCCTCTGTCAATGATAATTCCCATTGAAGCCACCAGGAGACCCATTGGCGGGGATGCCCTGCTGGTGGGACCAAGAATCCCATCACCAGCAAACGGCCAACTCTGGGCAATATTACAACATGGTTGGCAGTGGTGGGAGCTCTTAAAAGAAATCACATCATAGATAGTACCATCACCCAGCCTGATGATCCATGGCGATATGAAGGGTGGCATCTAATTTCATGAATCCAGAACAGTATCCCAAGGTATGAAAAACGAAAGCCTAACCAGAGAGAGGTGCACCTCAGAAGAAACGACCCCTCAGTGAGAGATCGCAATACAGGTGAAAGATTCTACAGAAATTGCAAAGCCCCTGAGTGAGAGTCCACAAGATGTGTGGGCAAGAATGCAACACAAGATGCTGTACTTACATTGTTGAACAGGTGGCAGTCCCACAGGCTCAGTAGCAGGAACTGAAAGGGAAACCCAAATAATAATAATAATAATCTTTATTAGTGTCATAAGTAGGCTTACATTAACACTGCAATGAAGTTACTGTGAACATCCCCTAGTCGCCACATTCCAGCACCTGTTCATGTACACAGAGGGAGAATTCAGAATGTCCAAATTACCTAACAGCACGTCTTTCGGGACTTGGGGGAGGAAACCGGAGCACCTGGAGGAAACCCATGTAGACACGGGAAGAACGTGCAGACTCCACACAGACAGTGACCCAAGCCGGGAACCGAACCTGGCACCCTGGCGCTGTGAAGCAACAGTGCTAACCACTGTGCTACCGTGCCGCCGTAAACACAAAGGTTTACCAAAACACATTAAAAAAAAGGCTGACAAAACTGAATACAAATACATGCAGTGCATTGTAAGAAAATCTGAGAACATTTGTAGAGCTTAAAAAAAGAATTAATGCTGCTCTGAAAATTATAAAAAAAACAGCACTCAGAGCAAACACAAAGAAACGCTGTTGCTTTAAATTTTAAAAAGAGCACATGCCAAAACTCCTCAGAGCGAGACATTTAACAGAGAAGGGGCCTGCAGAGGGAAGAGAATAAAAAGAGAAGATATAGTTTTTCTTTTACAAAAATACATCTTAAAAGTTTGGGGAATAAAGAGGAATAATGTGGCTCATTCCCCGGTTCCTGAAAATGCGAAGGAGAAATAGAGAGAGAAAGGCTCCTGCCATGGTTAAAAAAAAAGATCACCCTCAAACCGGTCTACAGACCAAAGAGAAATTGCTGCAGTTTTCAATGTTGAAATTAAAGCACCCCTGTTTGCTGGTGAGCCAGCCACGACCTGAAAAACACGAGAAACTCAAGGAGAGAAATCCGACAGACTGAGTGAAAGAAAAATGTATTTTAAAATGTATTTTAAAATGTATTTGGACTGGGCAGCACGGTGGCCTAGTGGTTAGCACAACCGCCTCACGGCACTGAGGTCCCAGGTTCGATCCCGGCTCTGGGTCACTGTCCGTGTGGAGTTTGCACATTCTCCCCGTGTCTGCGTGGGTTTCACCCCCACAACCCAAAAATGTGCAGAGTAGGTGGGTTGGCCACACTAAATTGCCCCTTAATTGGAAAAAATAATTGGGTAATCTAAATTTATTTTTAAAAAAAAAATGTATTTGGACAGCACGGTAGCATGGTGGTTAGCATAAATGCTTCACAGCTCCAGGGTCCCAGGTTCGATTCCCGGCTGGGTCACTGTCTGTGCGGAGTCTGCACGTCCTCCCAGTGTGTGCGTGGGTTTCCTCTGAGTGCTCCGGTTTCCTCCCACAGTCCAAAGATGTGCGGGTTAGGTGGATTGGCCATGCTAAATTGCCCGTAGTGTCCTAAAAAAAGTAAGGTTAAGGGGGGGGTTATTGGGTTACGTGTATAGGGTGGATACGTGGGTTTGAGTAGGGTGATCATGGCTCGGCACAACATCGAGGGCCGAAGGGCCTGTTCTGTGCTGTACTGTTCTATGTTCTATGTTCTAAAGCGACAATACATTTAAAGCGGTAAATATGAGACGAGAAACAGCCATGGACAGCCAGACACATTTGTATAATGGAAACGATGAAACCAGGCCCAAGACTGGGAGTCTTGGATAACAGTATTTTAAGCATATCGGAGAAATGCAAAATTAAACCAAGAATCACGAGATGTACAAGTTGATAAGCTCTTATCCATTTTTGGTTCATTTGCTAGTGAAAGTACTTCACAACTAATACATAAACCAATACTCAGCAACATTTGGCGAGATGTTAAAAGGCTTTTGGCAGATATTTTAGACTCCGAATTGTGGAGAGTGCAGACGATAGAAGAAAGTTTAGTACAACCCCAATAAAGCGGCAAGCGCAACAAGGGGCTTTAGAGAGAGGGTAACTCCACCGAGGGCAACAAAAGACCCCTGAGGGAGGGCTCTGAGCAAGTACACAGTTGAAAGAATGGCAGCATGTCCTTCAAGATCGAACGTAAAGGGAATGCATGAGCATTGGACAACATGGAGGAATGAAGAAGGCCACCTTAAACAGCAGAATGAATGCACAACAGAAGAAAGTTCATGTGACTCTATTGAATCGGAAGAAAGATAAAGATGCAGCAAGTGAACTTCATCAAGAAAAATGTCTTCACATGTGACAAGAATCCATCAGGACATAGTTTATTCTTCTGGAAAATTATGAAGGGAAGGAAAATGCAAATGTCACCCTGCACAGATTGTGGAAACAGTTGGCAGGGAAGGTTAGATAGGGTGGACAGTGAGAGTCTTTTTCCTCGGATGGTGATGACCAACACGAGGGGACATAGCTTTAAATTGAGGGGTGATAGATATAGGACAGATGTCAGAGGCAGTTTCTTTACTCAGAGAGTAGTAGGGGTGTGGAACGCCCTGCCTGCAACAGTAGTAGACTCGCCAACTTTAAGGGCATTTAAGTGGTCACTGGATAGACATATGGATGAAAATGGAATAGTGTAGGTCAGATAGGCTTCAGATGGTTTCACAGGTCGGCGCAACATTGAGGGCCGAAGGGCCCGTACTGCGCTGTAGTGTTCTATGTTCTATGTTCTATAAGACTCAGCAATGTTATATCTTCCAGGAAGAAGTCAAAAACTACAAGAAACAGGCCAAAGAGCTGAAGATCTGAGGAAGTAATTGAATAATAAAGAGCAGGCACTGAAAGGAAATGCCATGGAACTTTCCAAGCTGCGAGCAAATAATGAAGATATGATTAGCACAATTCCAGAACTGCAACAAGTTAAGACTTCACTAGAGACAGACCTGGGCAACAGTCAATCGAAAATGAAGGACAAAGTTCTGCTGCAGACAGAGAAAGACATGACAGCAGTACGATCAGAAAATGTAAATCCATTACTGAAGCACAAAGTAGTCGAAGAAGAAAGAAGCTGAACTGGATGAACAGACTCATAAACTGAGATTGGAAATGAAGGTTCCGTTTGCAGCCTGTCAACATCCAGGAGGAACATGTTGGACACCGTGGGAAAAGGAAATTCGAGTCCATTCTAGGAATGAAAAGAGTACACATCCCCATGAAAGGAACGGGACAAATCCACTGTGTCCAAAAAAAGATGAGTTGCTAATAAAGAGAAATACAATTTGGAGGAGCATAAAACATGAGTAAATGGAGAGTATTATAGAGAAGAAAGGGGGATGCTGTAATATTGCCTGCATGGCATTGTGATGTAAAGATTCTCGGCAGAGCAAACATTAACATGGGACTGAAAAATAGTGTCAACCATGGTATGATGTATAGAGTCACATGGTAAGCGACTTGGGAGGAGGAACAGTTGAGAGAAAAGACCCTGTCAGTAAACAGCCAATCATACTTACTGACAGAGCATTCCAGGCCCAAACCACTCACTGTGTGAAAAGTATTTTTTTCTCTCATCACATTTGTTGCTTTGAAAATCACTTTAAATCTGTGCCCTCTCATTCCTATGTGGTTGGACACAATTTCTGCTTTGAGAATCTGCGATGGCTTTCCTGGTCAACCCACATTTTCCTACGTGGCTGCGAATTCTAGCTCAAATAATTGTTTCTACAAGCTTTTACACCGCCCCCCCCCCCCCCTCCCACACAGAGCCTAGGGACGAGTGGAAAATTATTACAGGCACTCCTGCAATTTTCTCTCTTACTTCTCCAATATTCCTGGATGAATCTCATCCAGTCCCGGTGCCCTGACAATTTTACATACTGACAGTTTATCCAACATTTCCTCCTTATTAATTTTGATTGCATCTGGTGTCCCCCTCCTCTGTCATAAGAACATAAGAACTAGGAGCAGGAATAGGCCATCTGGCCCCTCGAGCCTGCTCCGCCATTCAATTAGATCATGGCTGATCTTTTGTGGACTCAGCTCCACTTTCCGGCCCGAACACCATAACCCTTAATCCCTTTATTCTTCAAAAAAATATCTATCTTTACCTTAAAAACATGTAATGAAGGAGCCTCAACTGCTTCACTGGGCAAGGAATTCCATAGATTCACAACCCTTTGGGTGAAGAAGTTCCTCCTAAACTCAGTCCTAAATCTACTTCCCCTTATTGTGAGGCTATGTCCCCTAGTTCTGCTTTCACCCGCCAGTGGAAACAACCTGTCCGCACTTAACCTATGAGTCTGTCACCATGGCCTGGCTAGCATCTACCTGCTTGGTATAGACAACTGCAAAATATTGATTTAATACCCCAGCCATGCTCCCTGCCTCCACGTGTAAATTCATTTTTAGGTCCCTAATGGGCTTTCCCTTCCTTTTACAACCCCTTTACTATTCATACGCCGACAGATGATTTTGGATTTCCATTGATGTTGACTGCCAGTTTTTTTTTTCTGTGAATCTCTCTTTGCTTAATTCTCTGATATCCTTTTTTAACCTAACCATTCCTCTTCATTTTCAATTGACATCTGCATTCAGCACATTTTTTCATCTTTATCTTAATTTCTATCTCCTTTTTCATCCAGGGAGTTGTGGATTTGTTTGTTCTACCCTTCCCTTTTGAGGGGATACATCTTGACTGCACACAAAGCATTTATTTTCTCAACGTAGTCTATTGTTTAGCTGCAGTATTTTCCACCAACCTTTTGTTGCAGTCTATCTGGGCCCAGCTCCGTTCTTGCCCCATTGAAGTCGGCTCTGCCCGAGTTAATTATTCATTCCCTGGATTGCCCATTGTCTTTTTCAATTATGATCCGAAATCTTACAATTAAATTATCGCCTTGTCTAAATGTTCCCCAACGATACTTGGGGAGTGATTTACCGGCCGTGTCCTGCCGGAATTGAGATGAGATGTGGCTGGTAGATTCCGAGAGGGGTCTCTCCCAGGATTCCTGACGATCAATACGCCTCGCGAGATCTGACCGCAACTCGCACGATTTCGTGATCTGGATCATGCCCACAGTGAGCGGGACCCTGACTTGCATATTTAAGTGGGTTTACTAGCCGGGTGATGTTTAGCGCTGGTCCCTACAAATGGGGACAATCTGGCAATGCCACCCTGATATCCTGGTAGTGCCACTTCGGTGTCACATGAATGCTGTCAGGGTGCTCAGTTGACACTGCCAGCTGGTAGGGGCGCTGCCAGGGTGCCAGGCTGGCAGTGCCAAGGTGCCAGGCTGGCATTTTTCCCACGCCATGAATCGGGCCCAGGGTTGCCTGTCCATGTGAGGTGGGGTGAGGTGGGGGGAAGGGGTGCGAAGACCCCGAATAGGTGATTTACGGTGTTGGGGGTCCAAGGGGTTGCACCTTGGGGTCGAGAAGTTGGGGTGGTATTTAAAAATGGTGCTCCAATCTCTTCCTGCACTGAGGAGCTCGGCTCAGCGGGATATGAAACGAAATGCGACCTTGGGGTTGTGGGGGGTGGGGGGGGGGGGGGGGAGAGCAGTTTTGCCCACTGTGGCGCTAACAATTGCACACAAAAGACTCGATACGGTACAAGAGAGGCTTTATTACAGTGAGATACTATTCCTTCGTCTGCAGCTGTAGAATGGCATCTCAGGGAAACTTACGAATATTTATACTGCTCCCTGTGGGCGGAGCTAGCCAGCAGGGTCTCACCAGAAAACCTGTAATACAGGTACTGTCATACATCCCCTAATGCAAGCACACACATATATACAGTGGTAGAGATCACCACTTTCACCCCCTGTAAAAATGAGTCCGACGGGGGTGACGTGAAACTATAATACATAAACGTGATCTATTTACAGAGGGGTGGGTGGGGGGGGAAAGGAACCAAGAGTCCATCGGGCAACCCTGTGCCCATCACAGGTTGAGTCGGACCGGCGGTCGGAGTTCCGTTGTGAGCGACGCAGCAGTGGTGGCGACGTCTGCACAGGCGGTGTCGACGACGACGGCGTAGGTGCTGGCGGTGTTGACCAGTGGCGGGATGACTCCGGGAGCAAGCCGAAATCTTCCATGTCCTCTAGTGTGGGCAGAGGAACGAGGGATAGACCTGGTGAGGCTGAATTTGGGTGCGCCGGGGAAAAGGAGGGTGGCGCGTCGGTAGGGAGGAGTGTGGGCATGGGATCGGCACCTGAGGGAGCCAGGTCCCTGAGTGAGACTGTATCCAGGCGGCCGTTGGGGAACTCCACGTAAGCATACTGGGCATTCGCGTGGAGCAGGCATACCTTGTCCACCAGAGGGTCTGCCTTGTGGTGCCTGACATGCCTACGAAGGAGGACTGGTCCTGGAGCAGCGAGCCAAGTCGGGAGCGACATCCCGGATGTAGACTTCCTAGGGAAGGAAAAACATGTTCATGGGGTGTATTGTTAGTTGCGGTGCACAACAGTGACCGAATGGAATGGAGCGCGTCAGGGAGGACCTGCTGCCAGCGAGCGGCTGGAAGGTTCCTGGACCATAGGGCCAGCTGGACGGCCCGTTCCCCCTCTCTACCTGCCCGTTTCCCAGGGGGTTGTAGCTGGTCGTCCTGCTGGAGGCGATATTCCTGCTGAGCAGGAATTGACGCAGCTCATCGCTCATGAACGCAGATCCCCTGTCACTGTGGATATAGTCGGGAAACCGAACAGAGCGAATATGGAACCAAGGGCCTTGATGACCGTGGCAGACGTCATATCCGGGCATGGGATGGCAAAGGGGAACCTAGAGAATTCATCGACCACACTAAGGATGTGGGTGTTGCGGTCGGTGGAGGGGAGGGGCCCTTTGAAATCCACGCTGAGGAGTTCATAGGAGCGGGACGCTTTCACCAGGCGCGCGGGTCTGGCCGGTAGAAGTGCGGCTTGCACTCCGCACAGACCTGGCAGTCTCTGGTGACTGTCTGTACTTCCTCGATGGAGTAGGGCAGATTGCGGGGTTTGACCAGATGGTACAACCGAGTGACCCCCGGATGGCAAAGGCTCTCGTGCAAGGCACGGAGCTGGTTCACTTGTGCGCTGGCACATGTACCTCGGGAGAGGGCGTCTGGGGGCTCGTTGAGCTTGCTGGGGCGATACAAGATCTCGTAATTATAGGTGGAGAGCTCGATTCTCCACCACAAGATTTTGTCGTTTTTGATCTTGCCCCGCTGCGTGTTGTTAAACATGAAGGCTACCGACCGTTGGTCAGTGAGGAGAGTGAATCTCCTGCCGGCCAGGTAATGCCTCCAGTGCTGCACCGCTTCAACGATTGCCTGGGCCTCCTTTTCAACAGAGGAATGTCGGATTTCGGAGGCATGGAGGGTGCGGGAAAAAAATGCCACGGGTCTGCCTGCCTTGTTTAGAGTGGCAGCAAGGGCGACATCTGAAGCGTCGCTCTCTACTTGGAAGGGCAGTGTCTCGTCTACTGCGTGCATCCCGACCTTGGCTATGTCTGAGCGAATACGAGCGAAGGCCTGTTGTGCCTCGGCCGTGAGGGAAAATTGTGTGGACTGGATCAGTGGGCGGGCCTTGTCCGCGTATTGTGGGACCCACTGGGCGTAGTAAGAAAAGAACCCCAGGCAGCGTTTGAGAGCCTTGGGGCAGTGGGGGAGGGGAAGGTCCATGAGGGGACGCATGCGGTTGGGATCGGGCCCCAGTAGTCCGTTTTGGACTAAGTAGCTGCGGACGGCTAAGCGGCCTGTGCGGAACATGCACTTCTCCTTGTTATAAGTGATGTTGAGGAGAGATGCGGTGTGGATAAATTTAGCAATGTTGACGACATGGTCCTGCTGGTCGCGTCCACAGATGGTGACATTGCCTAAGTACGGAAACGTAGTCCGCAGTCCGTACCGGTCAACCATTCGGTCCATTTCTCGCTGAAATACCGAGACCCCGTTAATGATGCCGAAGGGAACCCTAAGAAATTGATACAGTCGACCGTCTGCCTCGAAGGCAGTGTAGGGATGGTCTGATTTACAGATGGTGAGCTGGTGGTAGGTGGATTTCAGGTCAATTGTCGAGAAGACCCGGTACTGTGCAATCTGATTGACCATATCAGACATGCGAGGGAGGGGGTACGCGTCGAGCTGCGTGTACCGGTTGATTGTCTGGCTGTGGTCCACGGCCATCCTGTGTTTCTCCCCAGTTTTAACCACCACCACTTGGGCTCTCCAGGGGCTGTTGCTGGCCCCGATAATACCCTCCCGAAGCAGCCGCTGGACCTCGGACCTGATGAAGGTCTTGTCCTGGGTGCTATACCGTCTGCTCCTGGTGGCGACGGGCTTGCAATCTGCAGTCAGATCGGCAAAGAGGGAGGGGAGGTCAACCTTGAGGGTCGTGAGACCGCAAACGGTGAGGGGAGGTAAGGGTCCGCCAAATTTGAGGGTGAGTCTCTGGAGGTTACATTGGAAGTCCAGGCCCAGTAAAAGTGTCGAACAGAGGTTGGGGAGAATGTACAGGTGGAAACGGTTGAATTTAATGCCTTGTACGGTGAGTTTAACCAGACAGAAGCCCCGGATCGGGACAGAGTGGGATCCAGAGGCCAGGGAGATCCTGGTTGGCGGGGTGGACCGCGAGGGAGCAGCGCCTTACTGTGGATGGATGAAACTGTCCGTGCTCCCGGAGTCGATGAGGCAGGAGGTCACGGGGCCGTTGACAAGCACCGTCGTAGAAGCGGTGGCCAGGTTGCGAGGACGGGATTGGTCAAGCATCCTGGAGGCGAGTAGAGGGCGATCGCCCGAAGAGTCCGACGAGTCCGATGAGTAGTGGCTGCGACCCGGGTCCCGTGGTCCCATTCCGAGGGGAGGACAAAATGGCGGCGGCTGGAGTACCTGCGGGGAAGAAGATGGCGGTGCCCATGCAGCGCACATTGCGAGAGCGGGGCAAGATGGCGGCGACCATGGAGCGCACTTGGAGTCGGAGGATGAAGATGGCAGCGCCCAAGGCGCGCACGTGGCGGGGCGGCGAAAGATGGCGGCGCCCACTGAACGCACGTGGAGTCAGGGAAGGAAGATGGCAGCACCCACTGATCGCACGTGGCCCCAGGGGCCACGGACAGCAGGGCCAATTGCGCGATCGGCTGCGGCAAGGGGTGGAGTTTGGGTGCGATAGCGACAACTGTGCGGGACTGACACACTGCTGCAAAGTGGCCTTTCTTGCCACAAGATTTGTAGATCACGGTGCGGGCCGGGCAGCGCTGGCGAGGGTGCTTCTGCTGACCGCAGAAGTAGCAGCGGGGACCCCCAGGGTGCGTGGTGTGGCGAGCAATGCAGGCATACTGCGCGGGAGCGGCCCCAGTCGGGGGCGTCGGTTGCGGGGTCCACGAGGGGTAGGATGGGTGGGCCACGTGGCTGGCAGGGTAGGATAGCACATTACGGGAAGCAGCCGTCATTGAGAGTGCTAAGGTCTTTGTTGCTGCAAGATCGAGAGCAGCCCCTTCCAGCAGTCGTTGCCGGATGGGGCCCGATGCAATACCCGTTACAAATGCATCCCGCAAGAGTAGATTCGAATGTTCCGTGGCCGAGACGGCCTGGCAGTCGCAGTCCCATACTAGAGGGATAAGGGCCCGCCAGAAGTCCTCAATCGACTCACCCGGTTGTAGAACGCGAGTGGAGAGTACATGTCTCGCAAACAGAGTGTTCGTCGACTGAGCATAATTCTCTTTGAGCGGTTCCATGGCCCGGGCGTAGGTAGGAGCGTCCTAAATCAGCGGGAACACCCTGGAGCTCAGCCTTGAGTATAGGAGTTGTACCTTCTGAGCCTCCGATGGTGCAGGGTCCGCTGAGGAGATGTAGGCCTAGAAAACAGCCAGCCAGTGGTTAAAGTCTTTCCTTGCGTGTGGCGACTGCGGATCCAGCTGCAGACGATCAGGCTTGATTCTGATGTCCATTAATTTGGAAAATCTCACTGTAATAAATTGTGGCGCTAACAATTGCACACAAAAGACTCGATACGGTACAAGAGAGGCTTTATTACAGTGAGATGCTATTCCTTCGTCTGCAGCTGTAGAATGGCATCTCAGGGAAACTTATGAATATTTATACTGCTCCCTGTGGGCGGAGCTAGCCGGCAGGGGCTTACCGGAAAACCTGGAATACAGGCACTGTCATACATCCCCTAATGCAAGCACACACATATATACAGTGGTAGAGATCACCACACCCACCGGGGGCCGAATTACCAACAAAGTGTCATTAGATAGCGGAGTCATGAATAGCAATTTCTACTTCAGATAAATACCCAATATAAAAGCTTGTGAGATTGAAATCAAACATTTCCTAATTAAGAATCAATCATGCAAGAGTCTTTATTTGAAATCATATGTCATGCTCATGGTATGCCAGTATGCATTTAATATTAAAGGTTTGTTGTCAGAGTATCAGACTTTTAAGCTCCTATTACTAATGGGTTGCAATACCAATTAAATTAATTTTTAGTAGATTGGTCTAAGGAACTTCGGAAATGTACGGGACATTAACTTTGATCTCACTTATATTATGCAACTGACAAATGTCATGCGCACCTTGTTCTGTTTCATCTGACTCTCTGGGTGCGATCTAACTAAAGAAAATATAACGGCCCCACTTTCTAACGCACTCTGTTTTTTTTAGTGCATTGGTGGGGAACACCCTCTCGAGGCCGCACTCAGCATCATTTCCTGAGGAGCTCCAGTGAGTCACCAACCCCAGGGCTAACTCTGATGATTCGCCTCTACCCTGGTCCGCGCCCTTGCACTCAGCAGGCACAAATCGGCACGCTCTGTCCCCGCGGGTTTCGGCTGCGTCACGTGGCCCACGAAGGACCACCCCTTAAGGGGGTCATGCTATCTCGCCTTGTATACAGGAATATTTAGTATTCAGTCGGACCCTTTTTTGAGCCAAGTCTCCTTTATCATCACAACATCAATCTCCCATGTGGTAACCTGCTCACCAATCTTATTTACCACACTTTGTTCTTTCACATACATGCCATGATATTCTGGCACACACACACATAATGATGTACAGACAAGCAGCAAATGGACACAGAGAACAGGGCATGACCAATAAGCAGACTGGACACTCAGGGTGGGGTCTGACTATAAAACACACGAGGCACTCACACTCCGCCTTTTTCCACTGATGAACATCTAGAGAGTTAGTCAAGGGTGTGGTTACAATCTCACACCTCCACCACGTGGCTAAGAGCTGGTTCAGTCAGGCAGAGTAACCGCACTTAAGTTAGCAGAGAGTCGAACTCAGAGAGAACTGTGTTAACTGTGCTATTAATTCAATAAACCTGATTGAACTAACTTCAAGGTTTGGAGTATCTTTCTGAACTAAGCTGCATCCAGTGGCAGCCAGTGTTAGACCAGTGTACCTAATACGACATGATACCAGGAGACTACTAATTTAAGGTGGCTTACCTTGGTCCGTTCCATAATGACCAGCATATGTATCCCGGCACCATAGAGAAGATTCAGGCTCCTCACCAGCTCAGAACCTCCGGCAATTTTAGTGCAAACTGGCGGATATTCAAGCAACATTTTCTGCTTTACATCGAAGCCTCAGACCTCGAGGGTGCGTCTGATGCAAGAAAGATCGAGCTTCTCTCAATAGCGGGAGATCAAGCCATCAAACTCTTCAACTCGTTTAACTTCACCAAAGGCCAGGACAAGACAAAGTTTCAGACCATCCTGGACAAGTTTGATAGTCACTGTGAAGTGGACACCAATGAAATCTTTGAGCGTTATATATTCAAACAACGTCTTCAAGGCAAAGATGAATCTTTCAGCTCCTTCTTAACTAGCCTCCGCCTGCTAGTGCTGTCCTGGAACTTTGGTGATATTGCTGACTCCATGATCAGAGACCAAATCGTGTTTGGAGTTCACTCTGATCCTCTGAGAGAGCAGCTCTTAAAAATCAAGCATATGACCCTGCCAGTCGCGATTGAAATATGTACAGTGCATGAACACGCAAAAAATCGGTATTCCCAATATAAATCGGCTGAAAATCAGAAACTTGCCTCCCACGAGGCAGTGAGTGTGCAGGCCATCTCCCGGATGCAGTGTCTCAGCATTGAAGACAGCGGCCATCTCGCATACTTTTCCCAGAGCCCCACGCATGTGCGATGCGAACGGGATAACAAAATGGCCGACACCCACACTGCGCAGGTGCAGACGTCTGCCGACCGCACTGCGCATGTGCGACAACGTACATCATGACATGCCCGAACTATGGCAACGCCCACTGAAAGGGGCATTGCCCTGCAAGAGGCAGGCGATGTTTAAACTGCGGGAAGCCTGGACACTATGCAGCCTTGTGCAGGTCTACACCACCAGTCAGAGGCCAGCACTCCCAATTCCGACAACGCCGCATCCAGAATATGCAACGACGTTTACAGGGTTCTGATCCTGGCAGTACAACGGATCCAGAGGACGAGTGCCTGGAGTCTGCCTACCAAATGGGCATCATTACCACACGTGAACATGCCACACCTAACTCATCTCACATTCAGTCCATCCTCGCTGTGGATTCGGAGGACGAATGGCGTGCGGTGACGCAGGTCAACCGCTGCTCCATCCAGTTCAAGCTGGACACAGGTGCTTCTGCCAACCTCATCTCACAGGCAGACTTCAAATGCATCACAAAGCCCCCCAAGGTCCTTCCAACAGCTTGCCAGCTCCTGGACTATAACAGTAATGCCATCACGGTACTGGGGTCCTGCCAACTACTCGTCTCCAACCGGAGTACCCATGCACGGCTAAGGTTTGAAATTGTCAAGCTGGACAGGGCATCCCTACTGGGCGCGCATGCCGGCAAAAAGCTAAACCTGGTGCAGTGGATTTATTCAACAACATCCTCCAACGTGGATCTTCAAGCTAGCATTGAAGACATCCTCGCTCAGTATCCAGATGTGTTTGATGGGATGGGCACTTTGCCATATCGATACAAGATCCTACTGCGACCTGATGCCAAGCCAGTGGTCCATGCACTATGCCGGGTCCTGGCTCCGCTAAAGGAGCGCCTGAAGGAACAGCTCAAGGAGCTGCAGCAGCAGGGGATCATTTCCAGGGTAACCGAACTGACTGACTGGGTCAGCTCGATGGTGGTGGTTAAAAAACCCTCTGGAGACCTGCGCATCTGCATTGATCCCAAGAATCTCAACCAGAATATATTGCGTGAACACTACCCCATCCCGAAGCGGGAGGAACTCACCAGTGAGATGGCACATGCACCTTTTTTCACAAAGTTAGATGCGTCACATGGATTCTGGCAAATCCAGCTGGATGAGTCTAGCAGAAGGCTCTGCACCTTCAACACACCGTTTGGCAGGTACTGCTGTAACTGTATGCCGTTCGGCATCGGCTCAGCATCGGAGATATTTCATCGCATCATGGAGCAGATGATGGAGGGCATCGAAGGGGTTTGTGTGTATGTGGACAATGCCATCACATGGTCCACGACCCCTGAGGAGCATGTTTCCCATCTCCAGCAGGTAATCCGCCGTGTCCACGCCAATGGCCTGAAGCTGAACAGGGCCAAATGTTGCTTTGGCATGTCAACACTCCAGTTCCAAGGACACCAGATCTCTCAGCAGGGCGTGTGCCCTGACACAGACAAGGTTAAGGCCATCGCAGTCATGAATGTCCCGGAAGACAAGAAGGCGGTATTGCGCTTCCTGGGCATGGTCAATTTTCTGGGCAAGTTCATCCCAAACATGGCCTCCCACACCATGGCCCTACGAAACATAGTGAAGAAGTCCACTGCCTTCAAGTGGAAGGCGGAGTGGTTGGAGCTGAAAGCCAAGCTCACCATTGCACCCGTATTGGCATTTTTCGACCCAGACAGGGAAACAAAAATCTCGACGGATGCGAGCCAGGATGGCATCGGTGCGGTCCTGCTGCAATGCAATGACACTTCCTCCTGAGTACCGGTTGCCCACGCATCAAGGTTAATGACGCCCACCGAACAAAGCTATGCACAAATCAAGAAGAAATGCCTGGGCCTTCTCAAGTTTCACGACTATGTCTGCGGCCTGCTGACATTCATAGCTGAGACGGATCACAGGCCCCTGGTCCACATTATCTACAAGGACCTTAATGACATGACACTTCAGGTGCAGCACATCCTCCTCAAACTCAGAAGGTACGTCTTTGACCTGGTCTGGACGCCTGGCAGGAGTTCATCATTGTCAATACACTGTCCCGCTCCATCACCGTGCCGAATGAACCACCGAACGCCATCCGGCAAATTGAGTCACAGGTGCAGCTGTGCGCTAGCACCCTCCCGGCATCTGATGAGAAGGTGATTCGTATCCATAAGGGGACAGCCAAAGTCCCCTCTTGCTGCATGTTATGCAACATCTAGCCAATGGCTGGCAAAAAGAGCAGTGCCCTCAATTTTTCAATGCAAAGGACGACCTGACGGTGTTTGATGGTATCCTCCTCAAACTGGACCGGATTATATTTCCACACAGTCTCCAGAGATGGGTGCTCCTTAAAATCCATGGGGTCCATCTGGGCATGGAAAAGTGCAGACGCAGAGCCAGACAGGCTGTCTACTGGCCCGGGATCAACCAGGACATCACAAACATAGTCCTTAACTGTGCGACCTGTCAACGCTTCCAGCCAGCGCAGAGTAAGGAGACACTTCAGCAGCATGAAATCGAACCCTCTCCGTGGTGCAAGGTTGGCAACGACCTCTTTCATGCAAATGGTCGTGCTCACGTGTTAATCATTGATGACTTTTCCAATTACCCTGAAGTCATGATGCTCTCAGACATCACATCTCGGAACGTCATCAAGGCCTGTAAGGAGACATTCTCCAGGCATGGTATCCCACTCACTGTCATGAGTGACAATGACGCCTGCTTCAGCAGCCATGAATAAGAACATAAGAACATAAGAACTAGGAGCAGGAGTAGGCCATCTGGCCCCTCGAGCCTGCTCCGCCATTCAATGAGATCATGGCTGATCTTTTGTGGACTCAGCTCCACTTTCCGGCCCGAACACCATAACCCTTAATCCCTTTATTCTTCAAAAAACTATCTATCTTTACCTTAAAAACATGTAATGAAGGAGCCTCAACTGCTTCACTGGGCAAGGAATTCCATAGATTCACAACCCTTTGGGTGAAGAAGTTCCTCCTAAACTCAGTTCTAAATCTACTTCCCCTTATTTTGAGGCTATGCCCCCTAGTTCTGCTGTCACCCGCCAGTGGAAACAACCTGCCCGCATCTATCCTATCTATTCCCTTCATAATTTTAAATGTTTCTATAAGATCCCCCTCATCCTTCTAAATTCCAACGAGTACAGTCCCAGTCTACTCAACCTCTCCTCATAATCCAACCCCTTCAACTCTGGGATTAACCTAGTGAATCTCCTCTGCACACCCTCCAGCGCCAGTACGTCCTTTCTCAAGTAAGGAGACCAAAACTGAACACAATACTCCAGGTGTGGCCGCACTAACACCTTATACAATTGCAACATAACCTCCCTAGTCTTAAACTCCATCCCTCTAGCAATGAAGGACAAAATTCCATTTGCCTTCTTAATCACCTGTTGCACTTGTAAACCAACCTTCTGTGACTCATGCACTAGCACACCCAAGTCTCTCTGAACAGCGGCATGCTTTAATATTTTATCGTTTAAATAATAATCCCGTTTGCTGTTATTCCTACCAAAATGGATAACCTCACATTTGTCAACATTGTATTCCATCTGCCAGACCCGAGCCCATTCACTTAACCTATCCAAATCCCTCTGCAGACTTCCAGTATCCTCTGCACTTTTCGCTTTACCACTCATCTTAGTGTCATCTGCAAACTTGGACACATTGCCCTTGGTCCCCAACTCCAAATCATCAATGTAAATTGTGAACAATTGTGGGCCCAACACGGATCCCTGAGGGACACCACTAGCTACTGATTGCCAACCAGAGAAACACCCATTTATCCCAACTCTTTGCTTTCTATTAATTAACCAATCCTCTATCCATGCTACTACTTTACCCTTAATGCCATGCATCTTTATCTTATGCAGCAACCTTTTGTGTGGCACCTTGTCAAAGGCTTTCTGGAAATCCAGATATACCACATCCATCGGCTCCCCGTTATCTACTGCACTGGTAATGTCCTCAAAAAATTCCACTAAATTAGTTAGGCACGACCTGCCTTTTACGAACCCATGCTGCGTCTGCCCAATGGGACAATTTCTATCCAGATGCCTCGCAATTTCTTCCTTGATGATAGATTCCAGCATCTTCCCTATTACCGAAGTTAAACTCACTGGCCT
Source organism: Scyliorhinus canicula (assembly GCF_902713615.1). Lineage (NCBI taxonomy): Eukaryota > Metazoa > Chordata > Chondrichthyes > Carcharhiniformes > Scyliorhinidae > Scyliorhinus > Scyliorhinus canicula. The sequence goes on along the minus strand of NC_052159.1, from coordinate 137,411,276 downwards.
ATAATTTCCTGCTTTCTGCCTACCTCCTTTTTTAAACAGTGGCGTCACGTTTGCTAATTTCCAATCCACCGGGACCACCCCAGAGTCTAGTGAATTTCGGTAAATTATCACCAGTGCATCTGCAATTTCCCTAGCCATCTCTTTTAGCACTCTAGGATGCATTCCATCAGGGCCAGGAGACTGGTCTGTGTTTGCCCAGTCCTTTCAGTTCAACACCTGATACCTGTTCCCGTACCATCCTCCCCGAACAGGCGCCGGAATTTGGCGACTAGGGGCTTTTCACAGTAACTTCATTGAAGCCTACTCGTGACAATAAGCGATTTTCATTTCATTTCATTTCAAACAGATCACTTTCAGCCCACACTATCTGCAGTCAAAAGGAAAAGTTGAGAAAGGGGTGCACACAGTGAAGCAGCTCATTTGCAATGTCATGGATTCTGTGTCTGACATTCACCTTGCGCTGCTTGCGTACAGGGCGACCCCACTGTCCACTGGCATGTTGCCGGCTCAACTCCAGCCATATATGTGCCCAACCTGGATCACCTTCCGGTGCTGCAGAAGGTGCAGCAACTCCGGGACAGGCAAAAACTGGGCTCTGATGCTCATGCCACCGATTTGCCCGTGTTATCCCCGTCAGGCTGGTCAGCTCCAGCTGTCGTTGTACGACAGGCTGCCACCCCCCCCCCCCCCCCCCCCGCTTGTATGTTGTGCATCTGGCTGATGGTTCTGAATCGGAAGGGAAAATGCTGGAAAATCTCAGCAAGTCTGGCAGCATCTGTAGGGAGTGAAAAGAGCCAATGTTTCGAGTCCTATGACTCTTTATCAAAGCTTATGGTATTCTTAGCTTTGACAAAGAGTCATCGGACTCGAAACGTTAGCTCTTTTCTCTCCCTACAGATGCTGCCAGACTTGCTGAGATTTTCCAGCATTTTCCCTTTCGTTTTAGATTCCAGCATCTGCAGTAATTTGCTTTTATTATATGGCTGATGGTTCTGTTGTGCGACGAAAAAGACGGGCACTGCGCAAGTTGCCTGCCCGTAACCACATTCTTCTCCATTTCCTTCTGTTGTTTTGCCACCTCCTGATACTCGACTCACGAGGCCACCAGTCAGGCTTCAATCCCGCCCATCAAGGCACTGTCGTCCCCACCACCACCTCTCCGGCGGTCGACCAGGATCAGACGCAAGCCACAGAGACTGGACTTATGAACATTTGTTATGTTTGCTATGTTCTGTGTTCTTGCATTAAACAGCTGTTTTCACATGTACATATGTTCACATCCACTGCATGTATATATATGTTAATATTGGCCTAATCATGTAAATACGCTCACATATGTCATCCAAACATAAAAAAAGGGGAGATGTCATTATATGCAGGCACACACACACACATAATGATATACAGGCAGGCAGCTAATGGACACAGCAAACAGGATATGACCAATAAGCAGGCAGGACACTCAGGGGTTGGATCTGACTATAAAAGACACAATGCCCTCACGCTCGCCTCTTTCCAGTGATGAACATTGAGTCAGTCAAGGCTGTTGTTACAATCTCACACCTCCACCACGTGGCTAAGAGCTAGTCTGGTTCAGTCAGACAGAGTAACCACACTTAAGTTAGCAGAGAGTCAAGCTCACAGAGAACTGTGCTATTAGTTCAATAAACCTGATTGAACTAACTTCAAGGTCTGGAGCATCTTTCTGATCTAAGCTGCGTCCTGTTGCAGCCAGTGTTAGACCAGTGTACCTAACACGACAATGCATGCATTGAAAACTTGTCATGATGTGGAGATGCCGGCGTTGGACTGGGGTGAGCACAGTAAGAAGTCTTACAACACCAGGTTAAAGTCCAACAGGTTTGTTTCAAACACGAGCTTTCGGAGCACGGCTCCTTCTTCAGGTGAATTTCACCTGAAGAAGGAGCCGTGCTCCGAAAGCTCGTGTTTGAAACAAACCTGTTGGACTTTAACCTGGTGTTGTAAGACTTCTTATTGAAAACTTGTGGCATGCTTTTTACTGTCAAAATCATGGTGATGAATACAGTTTAATAAGCTGTGAAGATATAACTGGCTGTCTTTAACATAACACGTTGGACTGTCAATGAACTGTTAGTATTATTTCAAATATAGCAACTGCATGAAAAAAAGGACTAATAATTATCTGATCTACTGCTGGTGCACGAAACAATCATGGATGCAAAACATTAAACATGAAGAATTCCCAATATTTATAAATATTGCTGTCACGCATAACGGAAGACATTTAAGGGCAGCGCGGTGGCGCAGAAGGTTAGCCCTGCTGCCTCATGGCCCCGAGGTCCCAAGTTCGATCCCGGCTCTGGGTCACTGTCCGTGTGGAGTTTGTACTTTTTCCCATTGTTTGCGTGGGTTTTGCCCCCGCAACCTAAAAATATGCAGGGTAGGTGGATTGGGCACGCTCAATTGCCCCATAATTGGAAAAAATGAATTGGGTACTCTAAATTTAACCAAAAAAAATAATGGAAGACATTACTGATTTTACAGCATTACCGTACTTAGGAGTGAAAATTGACATTGCGATATTGTTGTTGACAATTTACACAGCCAATATTTGTCCGATCAACTTTTCAAGTGCACTTGTTTTGTGTTTGTTCTTGGGTAACGTGACACATTTCATGTCATTAATTTACATGTGACAATCATCTGCAATTGTCGGCTCTTTAGACTATTTATTATCTTCCTGACCACTCTGACCAAGGTACCAGTAATATTGTTTCATTATCAAGCAACACATGCTTCATTATTCAGAACCATTTAATCAATGACTGGAGATTAGGCTCACTGAAACAAAGAGGAAGGTTTTTGTCTCCCTCCTGTCCATTCATACTGAAAATTGGAGCGCTCGACAGACAGAATAGAAGTAGGAGAAGGTCATGGCTCCTTAAGATTTAAAATGGATGACCAGTGCTTCTGAACGAAACAACCAGGGATCTTATTTCAACCTTGGATTCAGGGCCCAAAGTTTGTTGTAGAATTTTGGTTGTTATTTTCGATTATCAATAAAGAGACCTATACATGCTCTGCCTATAGCAATACTGAGCATATGGGGCCTCTGCTTTGGTCCATAATGGATCACTGGGACTATTGTGTTCAAAACACCTGCTACAATCAGTGACTTGCCTGCTTCTGAGAATCTCTTTGCTCCCATTTCATCGTGACGCTTAGCTCCCAACCCTGTGATGGGAAACTGCTTGAAAATGTTGGTGCAGCCCGCACAGCATCTTGGCAATCAGCAACTGGCATCCTGCTGTAAAAAACTGTCTCGAGCCTCTCATTAATGTCATCAGGTGGCATGATCAGCCCACGTATCTGCATGTTTCATCCCACGTTTCATGAAACTGTTCGGATTCTTCCAGAGTTTCAGTATGAGTCGCTCACTCCACGTATTGTTACCGCAGTCGGTAATCAGAAAATACAAGCATACAAACACGCAACTTAGGAGCAGGAGTCGTCCCTTTGAGCCTGCTCTGCCATTCAAATAGACTCCAGCTGGTACAAGCCGAGACTGCCCAACCTTCCCTGATAAGACAACCCTCCCAATCCAGGTATTAGTCTAGTGAATTTGTCTGAACTGCTTCCAATGTATTTACATCTTTCTTTAAATAAGGGGACCAATACTGTACGCAGTACTCCAGATATGGTCTTACCAAAGCCCTGGATAACTTAAGCATAATCTCCTGACTTTTGTATTCAATTCCGTTCACAATAAATCATACCATTTTATGAGCTTTCCTTATTATGCTGCACCTGGTGATTCAAGCATTACCACAACCCAAATCCCTCTGCATCTCAGAGCTCTGCAATCTCTCACCATTTAGGTAATATGCTTTTTTATTTTCCCTGTCAAAATGGACAATTTCACACTTCTCCATTTACCCAGATACTTGCCGACTCATTTGACCTATCCGTATCCCTTTGTGTGTTCTCTTACCATCCTATCGATCTTTGTGTTATCAGCAAATTTAGCAACTCCAGGCTTGGTCCTTTCATCCATGTCATTTACATAAATTGTAAAAAGGTGACTCACCAGCACTGATGCCTGTGATGCACCACTCGGCATATCCTGCCAACCAGGAAAAAAATCTATTTATGCCGACCCTCTCCTACTGTCTCCAGTTAGCTAGCCAATCTTCAATGCATACTGAGATGTTACCCCCACAGCATGGGCTTTTATTGTCCGCAATAACCTTTGATGAGGCACCTTATTGGTGGTGGCACGGTAGCACAAGTAGTGGCATGGCAGCACAGTGGTTGGCACTGTTGTTTCTCAGAGCCACGGTCTCAAGATCGATTCTCGGCTTGGCTCACTGTCTGTGCGGAGTCTGCACATTCTGAAATGAAAATCGCTTATTGTCACGAGTAGGGTTCAAATGAAGTAACTGTGAAAAGCCCCTAGTCGCCACATTCCGGCGCCTGTTCGGGGAGGCTGTTACGGGAATCGAACCGTGCTGCTAGCTTGCCTTGGCCTGCTTTCAAAGCCAGCGATTAGCCCTGTGAGCTAAACAGCCCCTTGTGAGCTAAACAGCCCCTTGTGAGCTAAACAGCCCCTGTTCTCCCTGTGTCTGTGTGGGTTTTGTCTGGGTGCTTCAGTTTCCTCCCACAAGTCCCAAAAACATGCTGTTAGGTAATTTGGACTTTCTGAATTCTCCCTCAGTGTACCCGAACAGGTGCCGGAATGTGGCAACGAAGGGATTTTCACAGTAACTTCATTGCAGTGTTAATGCAAGCCTTTTTGAGACAATGAAGATTCTTATATCAAATTCGTTCTGAAATCTGAATATCAGTACATCTGCCAATTCCCCTTCATCCACAGCACCTGTTACTTCATTAAAGAGCTCCAAGAAATTGGTTAAACATGATTTCCCTTTCACAAAATCATGTTGACTCTGCCTGATTACTCTGAATATACTCTGCTATAATATCATTAATCACACCTTCTAACATTTTCCCTCTGTCAGATGTTAAGCTAGCTGCCCTATAATTTCCTTATTTACACCCCCCACTCTTTCTGAATAAAGGATTTACATCTGCTATTTTCCAATCGAATGAAACATTCACCAAATCGAGGATTAAAGCCAAAGCTTCAACTTTCCCATCAGCCACTTCTTTTAAGGCGAGTGGATGAAATCCCGGAGGCTTGCCAGTCCACAGCTCAAATAATTTTCTCAGAGCCACATCTCTGCTGATTGTGATGTGAGGTTATCTGCTTGGGTAGCAAAAAATAAGAAGGCAGATTATTATTTGAATGGGTGTAAATTGAGCGTGGTGGATACTCAGCGAGACCTTGGTGTCCTTGTGCAACAGTCGCTAAAAGCTTGGGCAGGTATGGAAGGCAGTGAAGAAGGCAAATGGTATGTTGGCCTTCATAGCAAGTAGATTTGAGTATAGGAATAGAGATGTTTTACTGCAATTGTATAGGGCATTGGTGAGGCCATGCCTGGAGTATTGTGTGCAGTTTTGGTGTCCTTATCTGAGGAAGGATGTTCTTGCTACGGAGGGAGTGCAGTGAAGGTTTACCAGGCTGATTCCTGGGATGGCGGGATTGTCATATGAGTAAAGACTAAATCGGTTAGGATGACATTTATTGGAGTTTAGAAGAGTGAAAGGGGATCTCATATATACTGACAAAATTCTAACAGAATTAGACAGGGTAGATTCAGAAAGAATGGGTGGGATTAGCTGGTCCTGGGGCTAAGTGTTGACGCCGTCGTAAATACTGGAGCGTTTTACGACGGCGTCAATAAGCCCCTATGATCAGCGATCCTGCGACGCACAGGGGGTCAGCAGAGCACTGGAGAGTCTCACGCTGCTCCAGCTGCCGATACGGGCATCAGAACAGGCGCCATGGGTCCGTGCATGCGCGCTACAGCCGAGTCGAGTTTGCGCATGCACGCTTTGGCCGATGCGAGTTTGCGCATGCACGTAGGTTCACTTCTCCACGCCGGCCCCGACGCAACATGGCGGAGAGCTACATGGGCCTGGCGCGGAGGAACGTAGGCCCCCACTAGGATAAGCCCTCCCATCGATCGGTAGGCCCCGATTGCAGGCCAATCTCAGTGGAGGACCCCACCAGGGTCGGATCCCCTCTCCCCCCACTAGGCCACCCCCTGCAACATGAATGCGGAGGACCATATGAGAACGGGCTCTGGCGGGACTGGGCCTAACTCAGCGGGCACTCAGCCCATCGTGTGGGGAGAATCGTCGGTTGGGGGTGCTTTCAACGGCCACAGACTGGCGCCGCGCCAGCGCCAGCACCAATGGCACCGATTCTCCGGTCACCGGAGAATCGGCAGACTGGCGTCGTGTGAATCTAACCCCCCCCCCCCCGGTGATTCTCTGACTCAGCGCGGGGTCGGAGAATGCCACCCAATGATGGAGGAGTCCAGAACTAGGGGTCATAGATTAAGGATAAGGGATAAACCTTTTAGAACTGAGGTGAGGAGAAAATTTCTTCACCCAGAGAGTGGTGAATCTGTGGCATTCGTTACCACAGAAAGTAGTTGAAGCCAAAACATGGTGTAATTTCAAGAAGGAATTAGATACAGCTCTTGGGACTACAGTGATCAAGGGATATGGGGGGAAGGTGGGATAATGATATTGAACTTGGTGACCAGCAATTATCATAATGAATGGTGGAGCAGATTCGAAGGGTCGAATGCAATTTTCCTGCGTTCTTCCCTGCTTTCTATTGCCTGATTTGCAGCTTTTTCTGGGATGTTCCTTGTATCGTCAGGGAGTACAAGCTTTGAATTGTGGGTTCTGAATGTGTGAGGGAGAGGCAAGGCAAACGCATGTATGCCGCCGGTTTTATGTCTGAGTTTTGATTAATAAAAATTATTGGTAGCTGAGTGATGGGGGTGCAGTGAATTGAACAGTAGATTAAGCTAATTATGCAATTGGCATGACATGGGACATGAGGATGTATTCACTGACCTTGATGACTTCTGTCAGATCGTTCACCTTCTTCCCACTTTGCATCTAGAGCCTTGAAATCACAATCTCACCGTTGACTTCCATTATCAATTCCCACTGCCTTCTGAACATGTACCTGGAGCATGTATCCGCTTGAAGCCACAGGATATCTCTCATCTCCATGTCTCCCACTGAGGCCTCCAATGCAACATTCTAAAATCTGGGGACATGCTCTCTTCCCTGGTCAACCATTATTGATCCTTGAACAACACATTAATCAGAACAATCACAACACCACCAGCATCCAGAATACGGCTCTGAATTAAGAGATGAGGCTACCTTGAAGTAGGGTTAGGTAGTCACAATATTTGGTGCATGTAACAAATAGCATGGTGAGAAATGGCTGGACACAACAATCACTGAATTCAGCAGGCAGCACAATGGTAACATCTGTAATGCATTATGTTGAGCAGATGCAGCGATAGCACATTGTGATCCCTACATCTACTCTCAGGGGTTATTTCATTTAACCCCTTGATCTGTAGAGATTGTCATTACAATGTTCAATATTTCCTAGAAATATTTTTCTTGTATTTTACAATACTCCTACTGGTGAAGCCCACTTGAGTGCAGTGTGAGCTTCGCTGTCTGCGTCAATATCTGAGTCATTTGTAGTAAGTCCAAGAATCGACTTGTATTTTCAGTCCTGAACTTATTCCAGATACTAATGAATAAACCAAACCACAGCATAGGCCGTAAAAGGACAAAAGGATTCATTAAACAGCAAATTAACTTGTTAACAAATCCAATGACACAGTATAGATTTACATTTGTCACAGGCTGAATTTTCCCTCATTGAAGGATAGAAGTGTAATAAACAGTCAGTGTGCAGCATGTATACTGGACTTCACACGATGGTGTGAAATTCTACTTTAGAGCAACAGAAGGCAGGTGAAAGCCAATCAGAAACCTGTTTTGCAACCCTTCTCGCTTTCCTTTCCTAGTTCAGTTGCAGGGGGCGTGTGAGGGGGGGGGGGGGGGGGGGGGGGGGCTGGGATTTGTGAGAAGACAGCGATTACGGGGCCAATGGAAGATGAGGAAGAGTTCTTGAGACTGAAAAATTGATGGAGACAGAGATCATGGTGTTCGAACGTGAGTTGTGGAAAATGGTTCACATGTTGGGCCTACTACTCCTCCTGGCTTACAAGCTTGCCGTAGATATACTTAACTCATGGACATTGCCCTTCTTGCCTTCATTTACCATTTGGAATTTCAAGCTCTAGGATACCAAGGCCGGAATTCTCCATTTGGAAGACGAGGTGATGCCGCTGGGACTGAATGGTGTGTGATTAGCCACGCTAATGTCATGCAAATGTGCCAGCCCTCTGCCGGCTCAAATTGAGAGCAATTCCCAGCGCAGCGGGCGTTGTAACTGCAGGAGCCAGAGTTAGCGCCAAAGAGCCTGACAGGTGGAGCTGTTTTAAGCGTTCCACTTACCACATATTCACTACAGTCACAAAGATTGCTCACAGAAGACTCCTCGCTCAAGTTCGGGAGTCTGAGGTGGACCCACAGCTCCATGCCAGACCAAGCAGGCCAGCAGCATGGTTCAATTCCCATACCAGCCTCCCCGGACAGGTGCCGGAATGTGGCGACTAGGGGCTTTTCACAGTAACTTCATTGAAACCTACTCGTGACAATAAGCGATTTTCATTTCATTCAGTGAGGAGAGGAGGGACACCCTCTTCCCCAGGGTGGGCCGTAAAGTCAAGCCTGGACTCCTGAACACCGCTTTGGAGGTGGTGGCATAGGCAGTCAGTGCTTCCTGTCTCACTAGGAGGAGATAGCTGGTGATCCTGAGGGATGGAAATCACTGGTGAGGCCTCTGCCATGAAAGGGGCAGAGAACCTGGGAGGGTTCCAAAGGCCATGGTGCAGGTTTCCTCTGGTTAGGGTGAGCTCTGCTCACCCCTGCTTCCTCTGCAGTGGAACAGTGCTTCTGAGCAGTACCAACACCTGGTGGGCCCCTGATTGAGCTTTGCCAGGCCCATCCCGTTGCTGATACAGCTGTGGTATGAGGGTGTCAAGAGGTGTGGCTTTGGGGGGCTCCTGATGACCTTAGGCCTTTTGAGCATTCAAAAGACACAACCAGCACTCAGCAGTGTGAGCAGCCAAGGGGCCTTTAAGTATTACCAAAGGCGTGTTTAAGCAATGGCGGTCTGAACCAGGTCACCCTGATCACGAGGGGGGCAACACGAGTCCACAAACCTGCTACCAAGTCATTCAACGCTACTGCCCCCTGGTGTAGGCAACCGCCTCCAGCAAGCCCAACAAACTATTTCAAAGATTTTATGGCCTCCCGCTTGTAAACATGAGCACTAATTTGCACCCTCGAGACTTCCGCATAAGAGGGGCGGAGCATCATGGGGCAGTGGAGCATAAAATGTCCAAGCCGTTAATGATATTAAAATCCATGCCAGTGGTGGTTTTGCATGGATCTGCCAGCGGGAGGTGCAAGCAATGATATCACTGCCGGCGAGAGACCCGGGTGGGGGGGCAACCTCAATTTTTCAATTTTGCGTGATTCTCCGTCTGATCGCGAGTCGTGCTTCCAGTGCTGCAAAGCAGAGAATCAAGCCCCAAATCTCTGTGGCATTTTTCCCGTGCTGCAGATTGGGCCCAGGGGAACCCGACATGGGTGTTGGAATCGTGGGGTGGTCCTGAGGACCCCCTTATAGATGAGTTGGGAGTTCAAGGGTCATGTTGGGGAGTTGAGAGTTCGCATCGCCATTTAAAAATGGCGGCCCGATCTCTTCCTGCACTGAGGAATTCCGGTGAGAGTAGCGCCTCAGTGCAGAAAATGGGACTGAGTACGACCTTGTCGGGGCGTTCCCTCCCAGGCCTGGTATCTACCTGAATGGGCGTTCAATGGTGTTTCTCGGTGTTCCGAGCGTTGGAAACACCCGATTAAAAGCACTCGCAACGGGACTCTGTTCCCATTCGGGTAGATCGTGCGCAGCATCTCTCATTTGGTTCTGGCTCTGCTCCTGAAGCAGTTTCAGCAGTATTGTTGAGGCCAGCCTTCATCAGGAAATCTGCCACACTTCTCATTGGCCTTCATAGGCATTAAGACTTTGGAATTAAGCCATGTCGAGTTGCAGCATTGTGGGAGAAAGTGGCGGGGGGGGGGGGGGGGGGGGTAAGAGTCTACAATCTTTTAATGTGGCATTGGGAAGACCACCCCTACCCCTCCCAGTTCCACATTCATGCATATTTAGGGGCTTTCCTGCTGGTCAATGCCACATTGGACTGTATGGGTTTGGCACTTAGCAAGTGAAGTGTTGCAGTGTTGAAAAATGGACAACAGGTCCTGCAACAAGGATAGGCCCCTTATTTAAATTACTTCTTCCCACCTTTTAATATTTCCGATGTAGACATTTGATGTTAGCACCAATATCTTCCCCAATCTGCTTGCTGGTGCATTTCTGATTACAATTGACCGTGTACTCCTTGCTAGCAGTTCAGAGGCTAAGGAGGACCAGTGGCATTCGGTAAACGGGCGCTGCGCAGTTGAATTTATAAGCTTTCTGGTGTTAATAGCAAACAGATTTTGTATATCAATTCATGCACAATATTATTTCATTGCTCGTGTTGAAGACTTGAATGGCTGAAGGCAGGACACCGGCGCTGGGTGGGGCAATAGGTACAGATGAAACTTGTGTGAAATACAAAGAGTTACAGCAAAGTGACTGAGGAATTGGGTTGAATTTGCCAGTATTTAAAGGGCAGAGCTGAAGAAGTGACAGGCAAAAACAAAAGGAGAGGAAGCCCAACAAGCACGCACTTGTCTGCAGGCATCTTCAATAGCCCGACATACAATTCCCTATTTAAAGGCTGTGAAAGCAGAATTGATCCTCCGTGCAACGGGTGTGAGACGGATTGCCTCCTGTTGCCATGAATGGATTCAGGGTTGTCTTCTGAGGCAAGAGGAAGTTAGCAGACTCCGCAGCTGTGTCACCTCTATGTCGCAAAGCCAATGTAGGTGTTCTATCAACAAACAACATAGTTCTGTTTTCTTTAGCGTTCTGACAACCTGGACTGCATGAAGACAATGCTTCACGCCTGCTGAGCGAGGAAAATGTGACATTCCTGTAAATAATTTAGCAACATTTTGGAGCTGTAATGAATCAGGCATCCTGTCTGTCATGGACAGAATCCATGTGTTCGCTTACTGACGATAATCAGTGTATCTTGTATGGAAAGAGGACTATATTTTCTTACCTTCAGAGTGCCTGTTCCAATTGAATAATTCAGCAGCCAAACATTTTGAGAGTTTAAAAATGAAGACAATTATTATTGTCATATACTTACCCCGGATTAATGCACACACATACACACGCACATACATTGGACACAGGTAAAGATAGTGCACTTTTAGAAATTACAATTGTTTCAGTCTCTGATTTATGATTGTCTCGGAGGTAAGTATCTGGGAGGTGAAATACTTTGGCTGATTGATAACTTACAGCTAGATGGTCATAGTCTCAGACTGGCAAATGATTAATGGTTCGATATGGATCTGCTAGCTCCTGTGGTAATAAGGGTGCGGTCCCAAAAACAGTTTGTCACATGACTGCCGGTTAACACTTTTGAGGCCCACCCAGTCAGGTTTGGTTGGAGGAGACCCTCATAATACAATGCAAAGTTGATAATAACCATTGAGTTTTGATTTTCCCCCTTGTCCGGTATAAAACATGGAGGTAGGCAGTCTAGAAATCCAATAGACTTTAATCGTTTCCCCATCCTTAAACAATGTAATATGTGACTTCCACAAAGGGCTCTGAGATATCCTCACTGATGTCCATTTTTAATTAACTATTTTCTGGACACTCAATGCTGTCTGTAGCCCAAATGGCAGAAGCCACATGAGTTGTGGCAGTCACCTTAGCAGCTTGTTTGTGTCCACTTTTAAAAGCATTTACTGAATGTTCGTAATATGATGTGTTTGCACTGGGCATGAGACTTCCCAACCCTAAGATGCCTCAAAGGTAATGTCACTAAAGGCCTGTTATGCTCTGGTTAGATGGAGCCAAATAACTACCAAGATTACAGTGAATCAAACATGTTAGTGTTGCCCTCAGGGGTGTTTTTTCGCTTCCTTTGGGAATAGGAGAGGTGGCATACACTAAACATCGGCATCTGTGTTTACAGATGCTGCTGCCCAGGCATTAGTAAGATTACCCAAAGAAGCCTATCCTGCATAAAACCTCCCTCCTTTGTGCCTTCTCCTTCTCCTTCCAAACATGCGAGACACTGGATTGCTGACTGGAAGCCGGTCGAGGTGGCTAATATTGCTGGATTTAAATCGTTGCCAACACTCATGAGAAACTAAATGTCAATCGAAAGAAATGAAAATCTGTGCAGAGTTAGTTGCCTTCGGGCCATTGAGTGATTCATTTCACTAAACCCCTTATACGTAATTCTGCATACAGTATGGCACCTCGCAACCACCCCTTCAATTTATACGTGAGTAGGATTTGACCAGAAGGACTGACTGAAAAATAATTTCCACAGGATAATAATATTGTGAATCTCTTTTCTCTTGGCATGGCAGGAAAGCTGCCAAGGTCACTGCCCCTTTTCTCCATCTGATTACTTGCCAAGAACAGGTGCACACAGGGTATTAATGTCACAAAGATCGATCCTAATGTGACAGAAATACTAAGAAAACAACTCAAATAGATCAATAGACCAATAAGTGCTAAATAGTTTAGACTGCTCTCGAGAGAGAGGAAAATGGAAAATAAAAAGCTTGATACTGGAAGCAGAAAACAAAGTGAATACAGTTTCTGGGTTGAACGAACAAGGAAGGAGCTGCTCCTGGCCATATTAGCATTTGAATAATATGCTTTTATTTTTTCAAAAAATCATTAAACCATGGCAGTCATTTTAATGAAATGAGCACAACTTCAAACTTTCCCTGAATGGTTCATACCAGAAGCTTCTGTAATTGGTATAATATATTGTTTAAATATCATTGTGCAACCCTCGTCTTACAAGGTTACACCGTCAGTGTGATTACAGATGGCGCGCATATCTGATTGCAGTGGGTTTCATTTTGTGACAGGATGATTTTGATAAACAGGGTAGGCCTGTGCCATCCTTGCAGTTCAAGGCTCCTTTCCGCTGAAGAATGATTCAGATTAGGGGCTGGATTCTCCATTCCGGAGACTAAGTGCTCCCGCAAGGAACGCCAGCCAGGAGACATTCAGGTCATGAAATGGGCCATCACGCAGCCCGTGTACAGTCCACATGCTTCCAGGCCCCCGCTGGTGTCTGATGCGCTGTGGTCGGGATTCTCCTTCAGAACCTGACAAGCTGGAGCAGCTTTCTAGCGCTCCACTCACCTCCGACTATCATTCCAGCCAAGAGGATGGCTGCGAATAGACCTGACCCAATATTCCTGGATGCTGACATTGGCCGAATGCTGGGTGCTGTTGAGGAGAGGAGGGAAACCTATCCTGCATAAAAAACTTCCTCCTTTGTGCCCTCTCCTTCTCCTTCCAATCATGCAAAACACTGGATTGCTGACTGGAAGCCTGTTGTAGTGGCTAAAATTTCTGGATTTAAATCAATACCAACACTTATGAGAAACTAAACGGCAATCGAACTAAATGAAAATCTGTGCAAGCCTGCCATTCTAAACAATTGGGTGGCACGGTGGCAACAGTTGCTAGCACTATTGCCCCGGGTTCAATTCCTGCCTCGGGTGACTGTCTGTCAGGAGTTTGCACTTTCTTCCAGTGTCTGTATGGGTTTCCTCCACATCCTCCGGTTTCCTCCCACGGTCTAAACATGTGAATGATCAATTGCTCATTAGGGTGAGGGCCTGACCCTAGTGAGGGTGAGGGGCTGGTTTAGCTCACTGAGCTAAATCGCTGGCTTTTAAAGCAGACCAAGCAGGCGAGCAGCACGGTTCGATTCCCGTACCAGCCTCCCCGGACAGGCGCAGGAATGTGGCGACTAGTGGCTTTTCACAGTAACTTCATTGAACCCTACTCGTGACAATAAGTGATTTTCGTTTCATTTCATTTTAGGTGGCTGGTGCAGACTTGATGTGCCGAATGGCTTCCTTCCGCACTGTAGGGATTCGAAGGCCGAAGCTGAGGTGGTAGGGTGTGTCAGTGCTGTCAGTCTCAGCCGTAGGATCAGCAGAAGATGAACAACCTCCTTTGAGCAGTTTGGGTGAGTAACCACCTCTGTGCACCTCGCACCACTCCCATCCCTCACTTCCCACATCTGCCTCCAATCCCCAAGAGACGAGTAACACCCCACCTGCCTGCATCACCCCACCCCCTCCATGAAACCACGATACATGTATTGTCCTCTTTGGCCAGGAGCCTGCTAAAACAAACCTATAAAAATAGCCATCCCAGCATCTCACTCTGACCTTTCGGAGTCCCCAAGGATAAAACAGCCCATAATCTCCAGGAGCACCAGAGGACCTGAGGGGGCACCCCAGATATCCGGGTCCTCCCTGGGGGAGGCTGAGGAGAGGATAGTGGCTGCAATGCAGTTCGGCATGCACCAAACAAGTGAGAGTCCAATGCAACACTGGCGAGCTAGTAATTGAGCACGGGCACCCCGATCCCCTTGGTGATGCTGCTGGGCTATGAGGGTTTCCAGATGGGCGGCCTGGGTGGGTTTCCATAGACCAGATGCTCTCAGAGCATTTGCAGGTTACTGTCAACAGTTAGCAGTCTCAACAGCCAGGAGCCTGTAAGTTGCAGCTAGGGCAGTGTTCTTCAAACTTTTTTTCCGGCGACCCATTTTTGCCAACCGGCCAACGTTCGGGACCCAATCGGGCCGACCTTCGTGACCCACACCGGCCGACCTTCGCGACCCACTCCGGCCGACCTGCGTGACCCACCATTTTCTCTTACCTTGTTTGCTGCTGACAAAAATAGTGGAAATGTTTTTGGGTCCCTTTGGCCCTCGTACACGCTCCTCCAATGGAACCTGTTGGATGAAGGTGAAGCCTTCCGGTGTCGGAAAGTATGGAGTCTCCATCTGTCCAAAGTTCTGAATTTTTTCCTGTAAAATTTTATCAAATAACCCCCCCCCCCCCGAACTTGTAAAAAAATAAAAATAAAATGAGTAAAATAATAAATGAAAAAAATGAATAACCCCCCCGAACTTGTAAAAAAAAATGAATTAAATAAATAAAAATTAAATGGAAAAATAAATGAATAAATGAATAAAAACCACTACAGAACTTGTAAAAAAAATGAATGAAAAAAATGAATAAACCCCCTCCGAACTTGTAAACAAAAATAAAATGAATAAAATAAATGAAAAAAAAAAATTAAATGAATAAAATAAATGAATAAATTAATAAAACCCACGACAGAACTTGTAAAACAAAAAGCAGCAACCGTTTTAAAAAATAGCGGCCGCAGTGCACATGCGTGCCCGATTACCGGCGGCATGCGCATTCCGCGAACATGTTAAAAAAAAAATCGGCCGCATTGCTCATGCGCGCACGATGATTTGCGCACATGGGCAATGCGGCCAAATTTTGTTTTTTCATGTTCGCGGTCGCTTGCAGCCGTCATTGTGAAAAGGGGATTTGCGCGTTCGGGTGCGCCGTGGACAACGGCTCCGCGACCCTCCCAACACCCGCCCGCGACCCACCTGTGGGTCGCGCCCCCGACTTTGAAGAACACTGAGCTAGAGGGTGGGTTTAAATTATTTTATGCAGTAATGGTGATCTCAGCCAGGGCACCCCAATCCTGAGGGGGACACTCCGAATCCACACACTTGCCACCAAGTCATTCCCCGCTACTCACTGACGTCCACACAGAGGGCAGGAGATTGGGGCTTATAGCCCATTAATCAGATGCAAATGGATTCAAAACACTGACACGCATGATGCCATCGGCGTGGGGAGTGTAGCTCGGTGCCTCCAGCAGGGGCTGGAGCACCGGAGCATTGATTGTCCAACAGTTCCTTCTATTTGTCAAAATTGGTGTAGTATTCCAGGACAAAATGCTTTGTTTTCATGCCTACTTTTGTATTGATCACAATCTGATGCAACATGACTCAGCAAATTCTTATGCATCCCTCCAAGTCACAGATCTGTATTTATCAGACAAGGCATTTCTGAAGGGACCTGAGGAGTGATTGAGTTTTGTGTGACCGACGAGAGTGACATGCTGTTCATTTCCCAGTTGCTCCATGAAAGAGACTGTCCGTTCTCATTTTGCGACCTAGCTTCATTTAAATCTGGTATATGAACAGGTTGCCAAATAGACGTTGCCTGATAGGACCAAGGTTGCACTTGCCTAGGCAGTTACTGTCATAATATATATCCATGTATATAATGGAGTGCAGACAGGCAGTGATTGACACACAGGATGACCAGTAAGCACACAGAGCACAGCAGCCAATCACCAGACAGGACACAACCACTATAAAGCCAGAGGGCACCAGTTTTCCCGCTCTCGGGACCCAGCCTCTGAGACAGTCAGAGCTCGTGAGCATTAGCCAGTGCAAACACCATGTGGTAGTCAGTTAGTCTGGTCAGGCTAGCCTCAGGTCTCCAGTCAAGTCAGCATAGTGTCAACCCACTGTTGAACATGTAAAATAGTGAGATGTTAAATAAAATCGTGTTGCATCTCATCAAGTGTTGGAAGTCAATCTCTCGCTACACTGCATCAAAAGAAGTCCACATAGACCCAGCCCACCCAACACATCATGGTACCAGGTTTGGATGCTGAGAATTGATGGACCTACCTTGAGTTAATCAGTGTTGACCATCAATCAGCCATCCGGTGACATGGACAACATCCGCCCTCCTCCGCAGCTCCGCATCGCCGGCAACCTCGGTGCAAATTGGAAGATCTTCAAACAGAAGTTCCAACTCTATCTCGAAGCCACCGGCCTCGAGGCCACATCGGACGCCAGGAAGATCGCACTATTCCTCTCCACAGCCGGGGACCACGCTATCCACATCTACAACTCCCTTACATTTGCTGAAGGCGAAGACAAGAGAAATTTAAAACAGTCCTGCTGAAGTTCGACAGCCACTGTGACATTGAGGTGAATGAGAGTTTTGAACAGTACGTTTTCCAGCAGAGGCTTCAGGGTAAGGATGAACCTTTTCGACCCATCTCCTCATCCTCGAGCAGTCATGTAACTATGACTCGACAACTGATTCCATGATCCAGGATCAGATTGTTTTCGGCAGCAGCTCCTGAAAGCCAAGCAGCTCACCCTCACCATCGCCATCGAAACGTGTGCTCTCCATGAGCATGCTAACAACCGGTACTCCGACATCAAGGTGGCAGAAACGGCAAAGCTAAACCCCCACAAGACAGAACGTGTGCAGGCCATCACACAAATGCAGGGCGAGTCTGGATGAGAGTGACCATTTCGGGCGCTTTTCCCGGGCTCCAGAGCATGCGCGCCACGACTGAGGGGACGGCGAGACTGACGACCAGCCTGCGCAGGTGCGCACGTCATTCGACCGCACTGCGCATGCGCGTTGGCGCATGGAACATGCTGACGTTGGCGTCATGACGTGTCCGAATTGTGGCTCCGCCCATTTAAAGCGGCAATGTCCGGCAAAATCACGACGCTGTCTACAGTGTGGCAAGCTTAGCAACTAGGCAGCCCTTTGCAGATCTGCTCCACTGCCCAGCATCCAGCGATCCCAGCCACAGCGCAGAAGCATCCGTTCGATACAGCAGGCCGCGCCAGACTCCGACTACAACAGGCCACCAGATCCTGACGCCGAGTGCCTCAAATCCCCATTCCGGGTGGGCATCATAACTAAGCATGCGCTGCATTTCTCAAAGATGGTGAAACACCTCCCAATCCTAAGCGTGGATCTTGACGACGAGTGGTGTGCTGTCCTCACAGTTAACAAGGCTCGCATCCGTTTCAATTTGAACACCGACGCTTCAGCGAACCTCATCTCGAAATCCGATCTCGACACCATCTGCGTCAGACCAAGCATCCTTCCACCGGCCTGCCAGCTCCTTGACTACAATGGCAATGCCATTGCTGCCAGTGGCTCATGCCAACTCGGAGTTTCCAATAAGTCACTTAAAGCGATGCTGTGATTTGAGATCGTAGGACCTGACAGAGCATCCCAGCTCGGTGCTCGGGCCTGCAAACCCCTGAACCTGGTTCAGCGAGTCCACACCATGTCATCCTCACAGGCGACGGCCTCACCTGATGAAAACTTCCAGGCTCAAATTGATGACATCATAGCGCAGTACCATAGCGTGTTCGAAGGTATGGGCACACTCCCATACCGATACAAAATCCTGCTGAAAGCAAATGCCATCCCTGTGGTTCACACACCATGTCAGGTGCCGGCACCCCTCCAGGACTGCCTCAAGCAGCAGTTGCAAGACCTCCAGGACCAGGACGTCATATCAAAGCTCACGGAACCCACGGACTGCATCAGCTCCATGGTTTGCATCAAGAAGCCGTCAGGGGAGCGTCGAATCTGTATCGACCCCAAAGATTTAAACTGCAACATCATGAGGGAACATTACCCGATCCCAAAACGAGAAGAGTTAACCAGCAAGATGGCTCATGCCAAATTATTTACGAAGCTGGACGCCTCAAAGGGGTTCTGGCAAATACAGCTGGATGCATCCAATCGCAAGCTGTGCACATTCAATACCCCGTTCGGTCACTACTGTTACAACCGAATGCCTTTTGGCATCATCTCTGCCTCAGAGGTGTTTCACCGCATAATGGAACAGATGATGGAGGGCATCGAGGGGGTGCGAGTGTACGTCGACGATGTCATAATCTGGTCCACAACTCCTCAAGAGCACATCGATCGCCTCAAGTGGGTATTCCACAGGGTCTACCAGCATGGCCTCCGACTCAACAGGGCCAAATGCTCATTCGGTCAATCAGAAATCAAATTCCTTGGCGACCACATCCTGCAGCAAGGCATGCAGCCAGATGCTGACAATGTTTCGGTGATCAACGCCATGAACACCCCAGAGGTCAAGAAGGCGGTCCTCCGCTTTCTAGGGATGGTCAACTTCCTTGGGAATTTCATTCCCAACATGGCGTCCCACACCACAGCCCTCCGCCATCTCGTCAGAAAGTCGACGGAATTCCAGTGGCTGCCCGCTCATGAGAAAGAATGGCGTGAGCTGGGGGCAAAACTCACCAAAGCTCCGGTGCTGGCGTTTTTCAAACCCACCAAGGAGACAAAAATATCCACTGACGCGAGCCAGGATGGTATTGGGGCGGTGCTCCTCCAATGGGATTACTCCTCCTCCTGGGCCCCAGTTGCGTATGCCTCTAGAGCCATGATGCCCACTGAGCAACGGTATTCTCAGATTGAGAAGGAATGCCTGGGCCTCCTAACGGGAATCAACAAGTTCCACGACTATGTATATGGCCTCCCTAAATTCACGGTTGAGACGGACCACAGTCCATTGGTCCATATCATCCAAAAAGACTTCAATTACATTGACGCCACGGGTACAACGCATCCTTCTCAAGCTATGCCACTACGATTTTGACCTGGTCTACACCCTAGGCAAAGAGCTCATTGTTGCAGATGCCCTTTCCGGGTCTATCACCACACCATGTGAGCAGACTGACATTGTATGTCAAAACGACGCGCAGGTGCAATTCTGTGCCTCAAACTTTCCGGCCTCTGATGAGAGGGTCATTCAAATTTGTGAGGAAACGGCCAGGGATCATCTGCTCCAGTGGGTGATGCAGCACCTCACGAATGGCTGGCAGAAGGGACAGTATCCCCAGTTTT
The DNA here is from genome assembly GCF_902713615.1 of Scyliorhinus canicula. Classification (NCBI taxonomy): domain Eukaryota; kingdom Metazoa; phylum Chordata; class Chondrichthyes; order Carcharhiniformes; family Scyliorhinidae; genus Scyliorhinus; species Scyliorhinus canicula. Next base: position 137,391,515 of record NC_052159.1, on the reverse strand, counting down.
ACAATGTCAAGGACGATCTGTCAGTAGTAGATGGCATCCTCATGAAGCTCGACAGGATCGTGATCCCGCAGAGCATGCGAGCTATGGTGCTTGGCCAAATCCATGAGGGTCACCTGGGGGTCAAGAAACGTCGACGCAGAGCTTGGGAGGCAGTCTACTGGCCAGGCATCAGCCAGGACGTTGCCAACACGGTCCTCAATTGCCCTACATGTCAGAAATTTCAGCCAGCTCAACCTAAAGAAACTCTGCAGCAACATGAGATACTGACCTCCCCATGGACCAAAGTCGGTGTCGACCTTTTCCACGCCAAGGGGCGTGACTATGTCCTCCTGGTCGACTACTTTTCCAATTACACCGAAGTGGTGAGACTGTCCGACCTCACGTCGGCGGCGATGATTAAGGCATGCAAAGAAACATTTGCCAGACATGGGATACCGCTCGCGGTGATGAGTGACAACGGCCCCTGTTTTTACAGCCAGGAGTGGTCTGATTTTGCCCAGCTATACAACTTTTGGAATGTCACATCCAGTCCCCACTACCCGCAGTCAAATGGGTAGGCCGAAAAAGGGGTCCACATCTTCTAAAGATTACCATGTAAGGCTGCAGACTCAGGCTCAGACTTCAACCTGGCGCTGTTGGCATACAGAGCGACCCCGCTGCCCATTGGGTTGTCTCCAGCGCAGCTTCTCATGAACCGCACGCTGTGAACAATGGTTCCAGCCATCCACAGGAGATGCAGCAGTCTCGGGCCCAACAGAAATCAGCATACGACACTCATGCCACGGATGTATCCGAGCTGGTCCCAACTGATCGAGTTTGTGTTCAGCTGCCTGACGGCAGCTGGTCCGCCACAGCTCTGGTGGTCAAGCAAGTGGCCCCGCGGTCGTTCCTCGTTCGCATGGCTGGTGGCTCTTTCCTACGACGCAACAGGCGGGCGCTGCGCAGACCTCCACTCCCACCACCCGACGTGATGTCCCACCTCACACACTCCCTGCCACAAGGCCACCGATCTACGAGCAATCCTGCCGACCTCTACGACCACCGCATTGGAGGCAGTCCCGCCCATCCAGGTGCAGGCAGCCCCTGCTCCACCCTTGAGGCGGTCAACCAGAATTCGTCGCCCACCACAGAGACTAAATTTATAGACTGAATGTTGCACAACTTTGTTCCCTCATCGTTTTGACATCTGTAAATATCATTTTTATTAATGTTTCATCTGCCCTATATCTGCACCAGCAACACCTTTCTATGTATATAAGTCCATTTTAGCATTTTCTGTATATAGTCATGTACATATACACATCTTCACACACATGCACCTCAATATTTATTATCTGAACACAAACTTCAAAAACGAAAAGGGGGAGATGTCATAATATACATCCATGTATATAATGGAGTGCAGACAGGCAGTGATTGACACACAGGATGACCAGTAAGCACACAGAACACAGCAGCCAATTACCAGACTGGACACGACCACTATAAAGCCAGAGGGCACCAGTTTTCCCGCTCTCTTGGGATCCAGCCTCTGAGACAGTCAGAGCTCGTGAGCAGCAGCCAGTACAAACACCATGCGGTAGTCAGTTAGTCTGGTCAGGCTAGCCTCAGGTCTCCAGTCAAGTCAGCATAGTGTCAACCCACAGTTGAACATGTAAAATAGTTAGCTGTTAATTAAAATTGTGTTGCATCTCATCAAGTGTTGGAAGTCTGTCTCTCGCTACACTGCATCAAACGCAGTCCACACAGGTCCAGCCTACCCAACACATCAGTTACATAGGTATTTGGGATCATTGTTGCTGGGGGTCCTGAATAGCTCAGAAAGAGAGACTTCTGTGCTCTGGGGGAGCATGGTAGACAAAGGCAGCAAACATTTAATCGTCATCTTATCTGCATCAGTTTTGTCCCTGTTATCTGCTCCAGGTCAAGCTTCAGACATTTTTGGGAATTAGAACTTCTTTGTCTTTCATAGTGAATGTCACCACAACATTAAAATTCTCTTTAGTAAGGTCGTTCTGACCATCATATCGGATGCCCGTAAAGACAGCCTGTCCTTAGATGCAGAAAGCAAATGACAAGTATATTTGCCAGGGAACTTCCTCTGTGACTTTCCCTGTAGAAGCTAAATGACTGCCAAAGAGGACACAGAAACCTTTCCAGCTGACAGGCTTCCAGGTTCAGGATCTTGTAGAAAGTATTCATGTGACCGACCCATGGAAATTCTTAAATGAGGGAGTTGTATTCAAACACTCAACCTGTTTGGCCACATTATGAATGAACCTTCCTTGGCCATCAAGTCATGGGGTGGGACTTGAACCTGGGGCTTCTGGCTCAGCGACAAGGATGCTAACCACTGCGCCATAAGGCCCCACTCTCTCCTCCTTTCATACAGTTAAAACCCACTGTAGAATCCGAAGGGTGAGAAACACAGGACGCATGGTAGGATACCAAGTAAAAGATTTATCAAGATGCACCAATCAACTCCCATGCCCCGAAGAGTCACCCTCCCTGAATTGCACCCAGGCCATGGTTTTTGTACTGTGGAGTTTTCCCAGATAAGGGGCAGCTCCGCCCCAATTACTGGAGGAGTTCATACTCGTTATGAGTCAATGGGAACTGGATAGTGCACATTCCCTTACTTCCTGAACAAACTTTTGGTCTTCTGCCCTATTATCTCCTTATGTAACTCGGTGTCACATTTTGCTTCATGTGAAGTGATCTGGGATGTTCAGCCACATTGCAGGTGCTTTATAAATACAAGTGGTTGCTATTTTTGTCCAGTGGGAGCTATCAGCTCATCTGACTGAAAGTGTAAGATATCAGTGTTATCACAACAAAAGGATGTTCAGAACAGAGAGAGGTTATCTCCATGCTTTGCAAGCTGAGGTGTAGACTTTTGCATGATGGTATAAATGGGAGTTATCTGCTTAGCCATCTGTTAAACCTTTTCCCAATTGAAAATCGGGAGAAGTGAATAATGGGAAGCCGATTTGATATTATCCCCCTGTCTCTGTTGAACGTGGCAGCTGGCATAATTGAGAAATCTGCTCTCGAGGCCAGTTGGAGAAATCCCATTCATACCCACCCAATGCAGCACGAGACTCTCTTCACCACAGCAGGGAGTTGGGCCTGAAATCATTCCGCATCCCTGCATTGGTTCTGCTTTGCACCCGTACCTTAGCTTTTCTTTCCCTTATTTACACAACCATCGCAAACCCCCTCCTCCCAAACTACCGCTACCAATATAGACACTTACAGTCTTTGGAAGGGTTGATAACAATTAAAATCTATATTTTCTCAATGTTGGAGATGTTAGGGGTGTGCAACGAGGAATGAATGATCTTTAACTCAATTTTCCAGATCCTAAATTTTTATAGTAAGGAAATTATTATTGCAGTACTGTGTCGATAACATTGATTGCCATTCTGATTTTGTAATGAATTGGATTGAAAGCATCGAAGCGAGCTAATTTTCACTTCCTTTGACAGTAAAGGGAAATGATATTGCCTGAACAACCGTCTGTAGCTAATGGTAAAGCTTGGCAAAGAAAGACTACCCTCTACTTACAGAAAGTGATAGAATTATTCACCTGTCTCTGATAGCTTGCAAGTGCAAATTAACCTACGTGAAGCTTGATGTACTGATGTGGTACTTCGTAGCCCATTATAGCAGCAGGCCGAAAGTCATCAAGTTAATGGTTAGGATTTTTTTTACTGGAATTTCGGCATCCCTGGTTGACATTCGAAAATGGCCGTAATCCACTTCTTGAACCATTGCAGTGCCTGTGAGGAAGGTACTTGCACAGGGAGTTCTAGAATTTCACCCCAATGGTAACGAAGTATCTGCAATACATAAAAGAGAGACATGAACCTATCCAGCACTTTTCAAGATTTCAGAGAGTGAAGCATTTTAAAGATCCTTTTACCAGGCTGATTCCTGCGATGGATAAGACTGATGTATGAGGAGGGATTGGGTGAGTTAGAATGAGGGGGGAGGGTGGCCTCATAGAAACCCTAGAATCTGAACAGGACTAGACAGGGTAGATGCGGGATGGATGTTACCGATGACGGTGGAGTCCAGAACCATGGGTCACAGGCGAAGGATAGGATTGAGATCAGAAGAAAGTTCTTCACCCATAGAGTGGTGAGCCTGTGGAATTCGCGATCACAGAAAGTAGTTGAGACAAAAACATAGCCTGTTATCAAGAATGGGTTAGATATCGTTCTTTGGGCTAAATGGACCAAAGAATGTGGGAGGGACTGTGGGAACAGGTTACTGAGTTGGATGATCAACCATGATGATGAAGAACGGTGGAGCAGGCTCAGAGGGCCAAATAGCATTCTCTTGCTATCTATGTTTTTATGTTTCCACGTGAAGCCAATAAAATATATTTGGACTGTAGTCATTGTTTTAATTCAGGGAATGTGTTTGCATTGTTTGCATACAGCAAGTCTTTAATGACCAGATAATTTATAATATCGTGCATTAAATGTAATATTGGCATTACACTTGGGTAACTCAACCTGATCTTCTTCAAAATAGCGGCACTGGATCTTTTGGGTCCACCTGAGGGGGAAGAGCTCAGAGTAATGGCCTACTCCTGCTCCCAAGTCCAAACTTTTGTGTCTCATCCAAAGACATTTGGGTGAGAACTTCCAGCTGTTCATGCCAGTAGGATCTTATGATCCCGCCAATGGCGCACCGTCGCCATGGGTTTCCCAACGACGTAAGTTGGATTCAATGGGAAATCCCATTGACAGTGATGGGACCAGAAGGTCTCACAGCCAGCCTATGTGGGCTGCCTCCAGCCATCGAGGAACACGCCAGTGTTATGGCATGGCAGATGGTAAGTGCCAGGCTGCTAAAATCCCAAAGGTAATCGTGAAACAAGCGACAATAACAGCTTGTAATTAGTACATTATGAGGAGTTATCTGAAGTCAAGATGGGTCATTCTCAGCCCACCGCTGGGCATTCAGATGGTCATTGGATAGACATATGGACGATAAGGGAATAGTGTAGATGGGCTTTAGAGGGGTTTGACAGGTCGGCGCAACATTGAGGGCCGAAGGGCCTGTACTGTGCTGTAATGTTCTATACTCTATGTACTAGTGATGATTTTAAATATAAAATTTAGCTTTTATTAAAATAATGAAAAATAAAGTAAAACTTAAAACACAAGAACACCTTTACACAGTTAACAGTATTTCTCCAACCATTTCCTAAAAGATTTTGTCCCTCATAGATTTTCAATCCATAAAATTCCAGTAACTTTATCACACACTGCTGCTCTCGGAGGAATCGTACACAGACTCTCCTTTCTGAGGGTAACAACAAACTTGTGTTCACGGGTCTGACTTTAGCACACACTACCTTGGTCAAGATCTCAGAGCCACACACAACAGCCTTCAGTCACACTTTAAATATATCTTTTCCTTTGATTTTCAACTCTACTGTTTCTACAATTCTTTAGATGTTCCGCTTCCCAGAATTGATCAACCTTTTTTTTTAATGTTACTTTATCACTATTGTCCCCACGCTGACGTCAAAACGGTAAAGTTTTACGCTAGAAAATCTTGGTTCAAAAGGACACGAATTTGCTGCCCTGCAGGGCACGAACAGGGACCCGGAGTAGATCTCGCAGCTTTTGCTACAGATACGGGCCCCTTCACTTCCGGGTCGGAGGTCACGCATGTGCACAGCGGCAGCCACCAGCGGCCGCGGAGCTAGACACAAAAACAAGACCCGCTGATCGCCCATACGCCCGACCCTCAACCCCCGCGCAAGCATTCCCCGACTACTTATAAGGCCCCCCTAGCCTCCGATCGGCCCATTCCCGACCAGAGTGGCGGTAGACTGAGTCCGCAGCCGCCATGCGAGTAACCCGACCAGTGAGGCACATTAGTTCCATGCTGCCAGGATTTCGGCCGGTCGGGGGAGGAGAATAGCTGGGCAGGCCTCTGGCAATGGCCCCAGATTGGTCTCAGGAGGCGCCGGCGCTTTTCATGGCCTGCAGAATCAGTGAACCGGCACCGGTCCCAATTTCTTGTGAGAACATGGATTCTCCGACCCCGCGCCGGCCGGGATTTTGGCACGAGGGTGCGGAGAATCCAGCCCCTTGTCATGCTCCTTCATTGATCCCCTGTTCCTCACAATTTCAACCACGTACCTTCACGGCTATTTGATCGATTGCTTGACCTTTGCGGTCTGTCTCCAGTTTAATCGTATTAGTCACACCCATATTCACACATGCAAGCTTGTTTCCCAGTATGTGAAACTGTTTTCTTTCTATTTATTTATAGGACACGGGTGCTATTGGCAATGGTGTCCTAATTGCACAAACCTGGTTACCCAGAGAAGACAACAGATACTTCATAAATTGACACAGTCCCTGAGGTACCAGCTCCCAAAATTACTTTTCAAGAGCTAAAAGCCACAGATAATTACCTGAATGACCTTCAAAAGACAACAAATGAGAATACCTTCTCCAGATGTATTTTTTGAAGTGAAAGAAAATTCCACTTCCGGTAGTGTTCCGCAGTATCCCAACGACTCAGCCAATTTAAGAAACAAGGCAGAAGTGTAGTGATCTTCATCTGATGGTGAACTATCTTCAGCCAAGCCAAAGAATGGATCATGCTAATGATGTGACATCTTGTTTTAATACTTCCCCTCCATCTCTGAATGTGCAATTAATTCTACCCTGCATAGCTGTTTGTAAAGGCTGATTTCCATATGTCTTCAAGCTGAAGAAATCAGTGCTCATTGTAGGCAGATTCTTCCAATTATTGCCTTCATTGTTATCTTTGGCAACACTGAGAACAGAATACGGTGGAAGTGATTAGTTAGCTGCTGCTGGTCTTTAACACGTCTGAAATCTCAATCATTGACAAGGCTGCCTCGGATCATTTATTTGCCTTCATTTCCGCCCTCATCCTCCTGTCTGATTGGAATCAATCTATCGTAACTCCGCAGACTTCGGCAAAATGATTAGGCAACTTTCTTCCCAGCTGTTGTCAACTCTCAACTTATCCCCCACCTCGCGTGGCATCACCATTTCTATTAGCTTTCTCAACAGTCATCTTCGCTCTACCTTTGACGCTTGCACCCCTTTCAGATCTCACAGTCTCCCATCCCCTCAGCAGCTAAAACAGGAGGATAAGTCTATAGGACACATGGGCCCGCAGCTTCGACTCGGGTCAGCGACTGAAGTTGCTGGTGTACCGCACCTGCGCGGTATGATGACCCGAAAGCGCGGGCGTATAGGCCGCTGAAAGCATACGTCTTTCAAACTCCCAGCCATTTGACTTTTGACGGCTTGAAGTCCTGCATTGCGGAATGAAAAATCCAACCCCAGCACTAATCTGGGTCACTCACCGAGATTGTAGTTGAGTTTTTATACCTTTTTATTTACATTGAACATTTTCGGTCTAGGAGAGGAAAGAGACATCGGGAGACATTTTTTTTGGGAGGTTAAGGTTTTATATTATTAGTGTTTAGCTTTTCTAAATATGCAAATAAAATTAAAGAAAGATATATTTATTTAAATTTTGGTTTATCATGAGGATGTTAATTCCATTAAAAGGATACTTTCCTCTTTGAAGTGAATTTGAAGTCACAGAAAGTGAAATAAAGATTTTTTTAAACTTTGGTTTGTCAAGAGAACGTTAATTCCATTAAAGGAGTTTCTAATTGTATATAGTTAAATACTCTGTTTTTAATTATTTGTTTCATTTAGAGCAGTATTATGCATTCAAAATCAAAAACCAGTGATCTTGATAATTGCCATTCTCCTATCTGATTACTTGAGGTGTGGCTTGAAGTCTAATTGAGTCTATGTTAATCCCTCTGCTTAATGTTAAAGAGCAATTTGTATCATTAAACTTGAACAAAACCAAAATTATTTTGCCAGATAATACATGTCAGATCAATGATGGGAATGATGTATAAGCAGTGACCAGCTTCGCAAGTGGAGCTGATCTCTATTGTTGCTCAAGTACCACCATTTGTATGGAACCATTTATTAATATGAATGCTCTGTTATATTTAGTAAACTTTATAAAATATTTCATTAAAAAAATTCCATTAAAGGAACTACAATGGATCGAATGCGGTGATCACTTGCTAACAAGTATAATTGTCCAGCTAAGATGCTCAGTATTACTGGCCACAGGTTCTGTGGGTCTTTACATGGCTGATGAGCCTGATCCTAGAGCCGCATCTTGAATCACTCACTTGGCAGGTGTAGCCAAAAGGTGGGATCAATCCTTGCGCTCTTAGTCGTGGGTATTCCTTTCTCAGGCTCCTTTCCCAGGTTTCCTCTTGTCCTCAGGTGTCTTGTGACCCTTCAATCAGGAGGTTCCTCCAACTAGGTCTCTAGGTCTCTTCTGAGCAAAGATCTTTCAGGCATTAACATCTATGTTCCTGTTTTTGAGGTAAGCCTTCAAGGTTTCTCTGAAGAGCTTCCTTTGTCCTCTTGTTCGGGATCATTCCTTGAGCTGGATGAAGATTTGCGTTGGCAGTTGACATTCTGACATCCTCAGCATATGGGTGACCCAACGGATATGGGTTTGGATGATCGTGGCCTCAATACTGGTGCTTTTGACTCCTTCAAGAACCACCATCAGTACGCCTGACCTCCCAGCTGATGCAGAGCTAAAGTACATTTGCATTTTTGCAATATATTTTAAGCAGTGTTGTTTAAGAACCTCCCTGATGTAATATTCACTCTCACAGCCTCAATGATTACTTCAAATGCTTTCACAAAGTTCGACGCCTTAATTGACGTATGCAAGCCTCCTGTAAGCTGATGTGAAACATCTCTCTGACAGGTATTGCGGAATCAAATGCAGATTCAAAATCCACGGTCAGGCTACATCTCCACCTTGCGAGGAAGCAAATCAATTCCCCACCCCAGATCTGCACTGCACTGATTCTATAAACTCAAATTTTAAAAAAATCAAATGTTATAAGGACAGTGACAGCAAAAAACCCCTTGGGGCTTTTAAAATCTTATGACCATGAAATAAATAAAAACATATGAATATTTTTAAGCATGCCACACATAAAATTATATAATATAGTGCAGGTTTAAATAGTGCAATAGATTGTAAGCAAATAACCAACCCTTTTTTCACTTCTAAATAATCACCATTAATCATATAAAAAAGTAACATTATTTTAAAAGAATCGACAACAGTAATGCCTTTTTAAAAGAAAGAGCAAAACACAGTTAAAAGTATGTTTATATATCTTTTAAACATTGTAAAAAAAAGTTACCTGCTGTGTTCAATATAAGTGCCTGTGCCCAATGGGCGTTCCCAAGCTGGCCTTATCACAAGAGGGGGGGCTGAACTCCTGCTGCGCTGCGCTGGAGCCGGCACAGATCGGGGCGTTGGAGGCCCGAGGCTGCTGCAGAAAAAGGAAGGCTGGATGCATCATCTGAGCGCAGGTAATTGCGCCCATTTGTCTTCTAAAATTGGTGGCATGTGGCTTCCCTCCGCTCGCCGGAAGTTAAGGGCCATCTTGTGCCAGACATGGCCATCCATTGCCAGATTTTACCTTGTCTCGCTCAAGAAATATGACTTTTTCCTTTCTCTCAGCCAAATTCTCAGTACTCCAGAATCAAGTTGGTGAGTAAACAGTGAGCTTGTTTTCCACTACTCATTCAACCTTCCTTCAACATCCCTCAGTCACAATTTCTGGCACCAAATATTCATCGGCTACAGGTAACATTACAAGTGTTCGCAATTCATGAGTCTACTTGTGTGCAAATTTGAGGACATGACGATAACCATCTCTGCCTTCCCCAGTCTCATCAGCTCCCCACCTTTGATAGTTCCCACATGATCCAACTTCCATCAAGCAGAGATCAGCAGGTTTTTCAGCTTTCCCGGGCTTCCTCTGACTCATCACTTCCATGCACCATCAGCTGTTCACCAGACCTCATCTCAAAATGATTCCTGGCCAACCCTTTGATCAAATGTTTTCTAACATCTTAAACTTCCTAATGCACTGTCAATTACGACGAGACGAGAGTAGAGAGTAATTGATGCTTTATTACGCAGAGATGTGGAGACTCCCGCAGCTGCTGCCGAAATAGCTCGGAGAGCACACACATTTATACTCTGCCTACTGGGTGGAGCCAGCAGGCAGGGATCTACCCCCGTACCTGTACAGGAGCCTTATCGTAATACCCTCGTATGCAGTATACACTATACAACAGTATACAACAGCGCATTCACCCCCTGTTAAAAAAGATTCCAGCGGATCGTCCTGGAGCGGGGGCTGTGGTGGGGTGCGCCGGAGGGAGGGAAGGTGGCACCGGGGTGGGGGGGGTGTGGGGACCCAGCTGGTGCCAGGTCCCTGAGGTAGACTGTGTCTTGCCGGCCGTCGGGGTACGCTGTGTAGGCATACTGCGGGTTCACGTGAACTAGCTGTACCCTATCAGCCAATGGGTCCAACTTGTGGAGCCTCACGTGCTTGCGGAGGAGAGCAGGTCCTGGAGCTGCCAGCCATGTTGGCAGTGAAACCCCAGAGATGGACTTCCTGGGGAAGGCAAAGAGATGTTCATGGGGAGATTCGTTAGTCGCAGAGCACAGGAGCGACCGAATGGAGTGAAGGGCGTCAGGGAGGACCTCCTGCCAGCGGGAGGCCGGGAGATTCCTGGACCATAGGGCCAGCTGGACGGGCTTGCAGACCGTCCCATTCTCCCGCTCCACCTGCCCGTCCCCAGGGGTTGTAGCTGGTCGTCCTGCTCGAGGCAATTCCCCTGTTGAGCAGGGACTGGCGCAGCTCATCGCTCATAAATGAGGATCCACGGTCGCTGTGGGCGTATGCGGGGAAACCGAACAGAGCGAAGATGGTGTTGAGGGCTTTGATGACGGTGGCAGATGTCATGTCGGGGCATGGGATGGCGAAGGGGCATCTTGAGTACTCGTCGACCACATTAAGAAAGTACGTGTTGCGGTCGGTGGAGGGGAGGGGCCCTTTAAAGTCCATGCTGAGGTGTTTAAAGGGGCGGGAGGCCTTCACCAGGCGCGCACGGTCTGGTTGGTAGAACTGCGGTTTACACTGTGCGCAGACCTGGGAGTCTCTGGTGATAGCCCTGACTTCCTCGATGGAGTAGGGCAGATTGCTGGCTTTTATGAAGTGATAAAAGCGTGTGATCCCTGGGTGACAGAGATCGTCGTGCAGGGTACGCAGTCGGTCTACATGTAGCTTGGGATAGGGCATCCGGGGGCTCGTTCAGCTTACTGGGGCAATACAAAATCTCGGAATTGTAGGTGGAGAGCTCGATCCTCCACCTCAAGATTTTATCATTTTTGATCTTGCCCCGCTGTGTGTTGTTAAGCAGGAAGGCAACCGACCGTTGGTCAATAAGGAGATTGAATCTCATGGCGGCCAGGCAATGCCTCCAATGCCACACAGCTTCAAGGATAGCTTGGGCCTCTTTTTCAACAGAGGAGTGCCGAATTTCAGAGGCATGGAGGGTGCGGGAAAAGAATGCTACGGGCCTGCCTGCCTGGTTGAGGGTGGTGGCCAGAGCGATGTCTGATGCATCGCTCTCGAATTGGAAGGGTAGCATCTCGTCGACCGCGTGCATCGCGGCCTTGGCGATGTCGGCCTTGATACGATTGAAAGCCTGGTGAGCCTCGGACATTAGTGGGAAAACGGTGGAGTGAATGAGTGGGTGGGCCTTATCCGCATAGTTAGTGACCCACTGAGAGTAGTATGAGAAGAACCCCAAGCATTGTTTGAGGGCCTTGGGGCAGTGGGGAAGGCGGAGTTCCATGCAATCGGGTTCGGGCCCTAGAACTCCGTTCTGAACCACATAGCCGAGGATGGCTAATCGGTCCGTGCTGAACACGCACTTCTCCTTGTTGTAGGTTAGGTTGAGGGGTTTGGCGGTGTGGAAGAATTTGGAAAGGTTAGGGTCGTGGTCCTGCTGGTCGTGGCCGCAGATGGTAAAGTTATCCAGGTACGGGAAAGTTGCCTGCAGTCCGTACCGGTTAACCATTCGGTCCATCTCCCATTGGAAGACCGAGACCCCGTTAGTGACGCCGAAGGGAACCCTAAGGAAATGATAAAGGCGACCATCTGCCTCGAGGTGTACTGGCGGTCTGCCTTGCAAATGGGGAGCTGGTGGTAGGCAGGTTTCAGGTCTACTGACGCGAAGACCCTGTACTGTGCAATCTGATTGACCATATCAGATGTGCGAGGGAGGGGGTACGCGTCGAACTGTGTGTACCGACTGATGGTCTAACTGTAGTCAATGACCATCCTGGTTTTCTCCCCAGTTTTCACAACTACCACTTGGGCTCTCCAGGGGCTGTTGCTGGCCTCGATAATACCTTCCCGCAGCAGCCGCTGGACCTCAGACCTGATGAAGGTCCTGTCCTGGGCGCTGTACCATCTGCTCCTGATGGCGACGGGTTTTCAATCCGGGGTGAGGTTTGCAAACAGGGAAAGTGGGTCGACTTAAGGGTCATGAGGCCACAGACAGTAAGGGGTGGTAGGGGCCCGCCAAATTTCAAGGTTATGCTCCGGCGGTTGCACTGGAAGTCCAGGCCGAGTAGCAAGGCAGCGCAGAGGTTGGGGAGGATGTAGAGCCGGAAGCCGCTGAATACTATGCCCTGGATGGTGAGGGTGACGGTGCAGTACCCCCAGATCACCACGGAGTGGGATCCGGAGGCCAGGGAGATTCTCTGGTTGGTGGGGTGTACCATGAGGGAGCAGTGCCTTACTGTATCTGGGTGGATGAAGCTCTCAGTGCTCCCGGAGTCCAGAAGGCAGGAGATCTTGTGCCCTCGACCTTCACTGTCGTCGACGTGGTCGTGAGGTTGTGTGGTCAGGACTGGTCGATCGTGATGGAGGCCAGACGTGGCTGGTCGGCGGCTGTTGCAGGCGATGAGCAGCCCGATGAGGTGCCCGATGAACAGGGGTCCTGAGGCGGGGAAGATGACACCGCCCACGGGCCGTACATGTCCTGAGGCAGGCAAGATGGCAGCGTCCACAGGTCGCACGTATGAGGCGAGCAAGATGGCGAGCAAGATGGCGGCGTCTACGTGCTGCACATGTTGTGAGGGGAGCAAGGTGGCGGCGCCCACGGGCCACACAAGATCTGAGGCGAGGAAGATGGCGGCGCCCGCGGGTCGCACATGGTGCCGGGGCAACAGTGGCGACCAAGCGGGCGTGACACACAGCAGCAAAATGTCCTTTCTTACCGCAGACCTTGCAGAGCGCGCTCCGTGCCGGGCAGTATTGTCGGGGCTGTTTTTGTGTCCGCAAAAGTAGCACTTGGATCCCCCCGGGGTTGTTTGGCTGCCACGTGGCGCAGGCCTGGGGTTGGCTGGGGGACGTCGCTGGTAGGGTGCACGGTGGGGTGTTTGCTGGCGGTGTCCACGATTCCCAGGAGGGGTGGGCTGTGCGGTCGGGGGTATATGCCTGTATATTGCGTGAGGCGACTGTGAGCGAGAGCGCTAGTTTCTTGGTCACCGTGACGTCGAGGTTAGCCCTTTCTAAGAGTCGCTGGCGGATGCAGGCCAACCCTATGCCTGTAATGAAAGCGTCTCTAAGTAGCAGGTCAGAATGTTCAGTGGCAGAAATGGCCTGGCAATCGCAGTCTCTCACTAGGAGTTGTAGGGCATGCAAGAAATCTTCCACAGCCTCACCGAGGAGTTGATGCCGCATGAAGAGCAGGTGCCTGACATAGATTTTGTTGGTCTGCTGAGTGTAGTTCTCCTTCAGTAGTGCCATGGCCTCAGCATAGGTCGGCGCGTCCCGGATGAGAGGAACAATGTCTGAGCTCAGCCGCCTGTAAAGGATCTGGAGCTTCTGTGCCTCTGAGGGTGGTTCTGTCGCAGATCCGATGTATGCCTCGAAGCAAGCTAGCCAATGTGTGAAGGCCGACTTGGCGTTGCCTGCTTGAGGGTGCAGCTGCAGGCGATCAGGTTTGATGTGGCGATCCATCCTTTTAAAATCTCTGCGTAATAAATTGATGCACTGTCAATTACGACGAGACGAGAGTAGAGAGTAATCGACACTCCATTACGCAGAGGTGTGGAGCCTCCTGCAACTGCTGCTGAAATAGCTGCAGCTCGGAGAGCCCACACATTTATACTCCGCCTACTGGACGGTGCCAGCAGGCAGGGATCTACCCCCATATCTGTAGTACAGGGGCCTTACCGTAATACCCTCGTACGCAGTATACACAATACAACAGTGGTGACTGCCACACTTCCCATCACCCCCCCCACCATTTTTCTCAGACATTCATTTGTAAATCCTTCAAAACTACCATTATCACAACAACAACTTGTGTTCATATTACACCATTGAATTAGAGAAACGTCCCATCCTTTTTTAGAAGACTACTCGGCACTCCTACATCAAATATAATTACTATTCCATCTGCAACATTCGCTTTGTCACAGATATACAAATTCACCGCTGACAGATAAACCCACAGCCACCTCTCTAACCAATTCATTCAGTTTAATTACAATTCTATGCAAAGCACGAGATTGTGCTAATCAAAGTTAGCAGTAAAATTCTACATGATTGAACCCATGTTGTGCTAATCGTTTCAATGTTTTTAGTCTCTCCAGGGCTTTCAAGAGGATCAATTTAACATCCTGCATCGCTCATCTGAGCTCCACATTCAGGTAAGTGAATAGAAGAACTCAAAGCTAAGCTCTTTTTCAGCATCTTCAATGGTTCCTGCAAGGACTGCTGATTTGGCTCCTGTGTGACCAGCGCCCACTGGAGTCACTTACAAATCAATTTCATAAATTTATGGGTGGCACAGTAGCACACTGCTTAGCCGTGTGGCTTCAAAGCTCCAGGGTCCCAGGTTCGATTCCCACTTGGGTCACTGTCTGTCTGGAGTCTGCATGTTCTCCCCGTCTGCATGTTCTTCCCACAAAGCTCCGAAAGACGTGCTTGCTAGGTAAATTGGACACTCTGAATTCTCCCCCACTGTGCCCGAACAGGCGCCGGAGTGTGGAGACTCGTGATTTTCACAGTAACTTCATTGCAGTGTTAATGTAAGCCTACTTGTGACACTAATAAAGATTATTATTATTAAATGGCCTGAAACAGATATTAGACTCTCAATTTGCAAAAGCAATGGCTCAATGCTATTTTCAGGTGAGAATCATGTCCTAACCTATTAACACTTTTGATATGGGCTGAGTCTGCAATTAGCACCATATTAGCTGCTGCAGCACCAATACTTTAAACATAAAGCATGCACTGTATAATTGAATTCATGGGCCAATTTGTTTATATTTTGCTATCTATTTTGTGCACACTTTCTTTCTACTCTTCCCTTCCTTTTGCCAGGTATTTTGAAGGCAGCTTAATTCCCAGCCTGCCAATTTTTCTGCATTTCTTTGGCTGCCTTGCAGGATTTTCAGTGTATAATGTAACTTAATGTCCATGTGCCGTAGGTGCAGAAATTTTACTCTCAGCTCATTAGCAGAACTAGAGCGAGAGCATTTCGCTTGCTCATACTGCACTTCCTGTGAACCAGAGGGAACTGCCTTAGGTTTTTCCGCTCGCCGTAGGTGCAGTCCCAGCATGAGCTGCATCATTGTATTGGAATTCCTGGGCATATGTAAGAGCGGAGAGGTTATGCTGGAGGTTTAGAGTCATAGAATTTACAATGCAGAAGGAGGCCATTCGGCCCATCGAGTCTGCACCGGCTCCTGGAAAGAGCACCCTACCCAAGGTTAACACCTCCACCCTATCCCCATAACCCAGTAACCCCACCCAACACTAAGGGCAATTTTGGACACTGAGGGCAATTTATCATGTCCAATCCACCTAACTTGCACATCTTTGGACTGTGGGAGGAAACTGGAGCACCCGGAGGAGGAAACCCACACAGACACAGGGAGAACGTGCAGACTCCACACAGACAGTGACCCAAGCCAGAATCGAACCTGGGACCCTGGAGCTGTGAAGCGATTGTGCTATCCACAATGCTACCGTGCTGCCCACTAATGCAGGAAACATTATCCAGGACACAAGGTGTGTGCTGTGTGAGGGTCTGGTCAGCACATTGAAGAAAGGATGCAATTGCACGGGAGAGGGTAGAGAGGTGATTTACCAGGATGCTACTGCCAGGACTGGATAATTACAGCTGTGAGGAAAGATTGGATAAGGCTGGGGCTGTTCGACTTGGGACAGAGAAGGCTGAGGGAAGATTTGTTTGAGATGTTCAAAAGTGTGAGAGGCCAGGATCGAGTGGATGGGATCGACCTGACTGACCTTAGCAGAGAGATCAATGATGAGGGGGGGGAGAACAGATTTAAAATGATTGGTCGGAGGATTAAAGGGGAGACGAGGAGTTTTATTTCACTCATTTCATTTAAAAGGTGTCTAGATGTGCACCGAAAGTGGAATAACCGACAGGGTCACGGACAGCATGCTGGAAAGTGTGATTTGGCTGGGTGACTCGTTCTTTGGCCAATGTAGACATAATCGGTCAATTGGTCCATTTCTGTGTCTTACACATTTTACGATTCTATGTCTCTTCCTCCATGGGTTGTTTGATTGGCTACACCCATTCTTGTACTAGATGCATTGCAGGACTTTGGTGAAATCCATTGGTTATTGGGACCTCTCAGCTCTGAGCTTAACCTGCTCCTTTTGATATTTTGTATGTCAATAACTCTTCGTTGTAGTTTCACTGGTTTCTGCATCATTCTAGATATACCAAGTGCAGCACCTGGAACACAGGTTCACATTTCCCATTTGTTTTTTTGGCAAAATAAGGATGGAAGGCTAGAAATGTGCCAAGCTGTTAGGCCAGACAGCAGTGCGGGTTCAATTCTCTCACTGGCTGAGATCATTCATTAAAGCCCCGCCTTCTCAACCTTAGCCCTCGCCTGAGGTGTGGTGATCATCAGGATAAACAACTACCAGTCAGCTCGCCCCCTCAAAGGGGAGATCTGGGATCATGGCAACTTTATCTTACTTTCACAGTTTATGATGATGTACAGTTCCACCCCTGATAATGACCACACTACAAGATGGAGCACATTGTGACGGCAAAGAACATGTTTGTCTTCGCAGGGTTTTTTGTGATGGTCACTTCTACCAATACACCTGCGAGCAACTATACCTGACACAGCTAGGGTGGTGAGGAAAGTTCACACAAGCTGTGTTGTGTTTCAGCTTTTAATGGGGTCACTGGCTCAATGCACTAAACTTCTTGAGGGACAATGGACATGCCCTTCAAATGAGGCTCCCATTTAAGGCACAGTGCAAACCTTCTGGGCCTCCCAATGGCAAACTCCTGGAATAAGTGAATAATCAGCTGGCGGGGATGTCTTTGAAATTGGGTTTGTGTTATATTCCAACAATGCATTCCACATGCAAATTAATCCCAGCTGCTGTTAATAGTGGGCAATATAGAGTTCAGAGTTAACCCTTCCTTCAGAGATCCTAACTCTTTTGGAAGCCTTGGAGGAAAGTTACTAAATAAGTTCACAGGAGTCTGCTGATGAATGTTTAATACAAACAATAAAATATTCACTAAAACTAGAAAATTTAACTATATTACACCAGAAAAAAAGGTTGGAAAGATCTTAATACAAGCACAACAAGATAGTTCAAATTCACACTATTTCTTTTCCCCAGCAATATCTTTGCAGACACTTAAACCAGTGAAGTTTTGCAACTAGCTTGACACAAAAGCTTCTCACTTGTGAATGACAATTACAAAAAGTCTTCATCCAGTGAATTCCTGAGTATTCACTTGTGTGGTGAATGTTCAAAATCGGTATATATATATATATATATATTATTTTATATCTGTTGCAGTAATGTTTTTAAAAGCCTGAGTTCAGGTGTGTATCTATTGCAATAATATGATTAAAGAATCCAGGTTAAGGTATACAGACTCTGTGGCTGCAAAAGGTGCAATTAAGATACTGTAAAAATGGGATCATCATTAATTCCAACATGTATTTGTTCACAGAGAAAGGCTGAATAGAATTGTGTTATGATTGCTGGAGATTCCCAGATTTATTTGAGTTTAGAGTCAGATAAGCAGCCCGTGGGATCTGAGTGTGAGAAATATGATGTAATTAATGGGAGGAGCTAGGTTTGTAGTATTATGGATGTCTGGTCAGCTCTTAGCAGGGGCTAAGATACTGGACTAGAGCCACAACATTTTTAACTTTTAATGCCATATGAAAAGATCGATTTGTTCCAGGAGTGATAAGATAAAAAATAGGGCTTGGGTATTTTATAAACAAACTTTATTAAAGCAAAAGAAAAACAATATTTAAACTCTTAAACTTCAACCCAAATAATAATAGATTTACTGTAGTTTCTTAACCTAAACACAGGAGTTCCTATTAAACAACACTTCAAAGGAACATACAGCTCTCATTCCACTTAGAAAATTCGGCAAATGTGATACTTGTATTTACAAGCAATTTTTCTTCCATTAGTGAAGTTACTTCAGAACCCTTTTCAAAAGCCTGACTCTTGTGCAGCTTTCCATGACCTCTCTCTGTGGTTTTCAAATCCTTCTCTCCACCTGTTTAAGTAGGATTATTTCTCTCTCTCTCTCTGAGCTCCACCCAGCCTCTTAAATAATTGTTCTCTCATCGGGTGTCCAGACTTGAACCCATTTTTGTTGTCTGAGGTGTCCGATTTCCCACTCCCGTTTATATCGAAGTACAGAGCCATACTATTGATATGTAACTAACCTCCCATTTACGGACAAAAGAGACCATCAGGCTCTCTAACGGGCTAATAGTTGGTCAAACAAGAGTATTCTGAAGGACAATAGATCTTGAGTGGATAATCGTAGCTGAACCGAGATCTCCTGTGTATTCTCACTAACAGGTTTAAGCCTGAATGAGATCATGTTACTCAGGCTAGGTGTGGGCGTATCCCGCTGACCTCTTGCAAGCAGTTTTCCCTCAATCTGCTAATCCCTACATTGTCTGCTGCATGTTCCATCCCACTTCTGGACCCAAATTTCTAATATCTCCCTCTCGTAACAGTAGCAAACAGTGTAGCTTTTAGTCTGCCAAAGACAGCAGTGCTTGCAGCTGGTGTCTGAAATGGTTTCTCTCTCTCTTCAAGCAATCCTTCCAAGAAATCACTATCTAGAGGACAGAAGGTATGCCTGGGTTGTTGAATTGTATTTACAAGTGGCTTTTGACCTACGATGGCTTTTGCTTAATTGGAGATAATGATGGTTTCAGTTAGGAGTTAGTGTTCCCTTTTATTGTTCAGAATTGTTCAACTGTTAATTGTAAGCTATTTTCTGTGACGTTAATGCAGTTTAATCCTGTGTTGATAATAAATATTGTTTTAATATAACATTTCCCTATTTGTAAATGAAATCACTCCTGGAGTGTTTCTTCCAATGGAGAGTAAACATATGAGTTTACTAAACATAGTCTTCAGGAGCACCTCCACTAAACCAATCACTTTACTGAGTGCCATATCTGATTACAGTAGTCCCCCTTTATAACGCGGGTGTTGGGGTCCAAGACAGCCACCGAGCATCCGATGTATCCGAGCCGCGGATATCCACGATGGGGGTTTTAAATTTATTTTAAAATCTATGCATGCGCTTCCCATTGTGAGTCTATGGGGGGGGGGGGGGGGGGGGGGGGGGGGCGGCGGGGGGAGAGGTCAGACCCCCGTAGACTCACAATGGGAAGCGCATGCATAGATTTTTAAATAAATTTAAAACCCCCATCGTGGATCTAATTAAAACAACCCACAGAAACTTACCAGGAACTTACAAGGTCTTGCTGTCTGCACCCCATCTGCCGCACGCGCTTGCACCCTGCGCTGCATGTCAGTTTCAAAGGCAAGGCTGGGATTCAGTTTTAGGTGTCAGGGCTGTCAACTTGGTGCTTTGGGAACAAGTGGCTTTCTCCACACTGCCACCCCCACCCCCTCCCCCCTCCCCCCAACCCCACCCTACCTCCCCCCCACCCCCACCCTACCTCAACCACTATGGAGGTACCAGCTGTAGCTCTGCACTATCCACTTCCGGACGCTGTGTGAGCTGCTCCTCTCTCACTGAATCTCAGTGAGAGAGGAGTAGCCGGCAGTGTCAATTTCAGCCGGCAGTGTCAATTTCAGCCGGCAGTGTCAATTTCAGCGGCCGGCTCACTTTGATCCGGAGAGGGAAGCTGACAGTTGGGGTCCATAAGCCCCCCCGCCGTATATCGCAAACCGCGATATATACCAAATAGGTATAACGAGGGACTACTGTATTTGGTTAACTATCGTCCCACCAGCCATGCAGGTTTTCTTCTCAGAGAACATAAAATCATGACTACTCCCCCGACACACAAACACTGAACACTCACCTCTCAACTCCTACTAGGAGACAATAAAGCTTTTCTACATAATTCCCTTTTTTCCAGAATCTTTGAACTTTCAACATCTTTGAACCCATCTCTTTCCTTTCAGGGATTATAACACCTCATTAAAAAATATACCAATGAATTCAAAAGAGCTGACCTTTTAGTCACAAGTCTGTCCAGACTCCCAGGCACCAAGGTTCATAAAGGTTCTGGAACCAGCAGAGGGCAGCAGAGCAGAGCTACTGATCAGCTGTTCTGGGGAAATTTGCATACGTGCAGTGCGGTCAGCCTAAGTTGAAGGTGAACCTGCGAAGAAGACCCAAGGAGTTTGAATAAAGGCAAGCAACCAGCAGAGGGCAGCAGAGCAGAGCTACTGATCAGCTGTTCTGGGGAAATTTGCATACGTGCAGTGCGGTCAGCCTAAGTTGAAGGTGAACCTGCGAAGAAGACCCAAGGAGTTTGAATAAAGGCAAGCAACCAGCAGAGGGCAGCAAAGCAGAGCTACTGATCAGCTGTTCTGGGGAAATTTGCATACGTGCAGTGCGGTCAGCCTAAGTTGAAGGTGGTTTGTGGAGGGGCTGTTGGCAAGTGACAGTTAAACCCGAAACACTTTGTGAGTGTTTCCCACCCTACCTCCTCCTCTAACCAACCCCCCACCCCACGGTGGTTGGGAAGCGGGAGCAGGGGCCTGTCGTGAAGGTGAGTGAGTGCCTTTAAATTTGCTTACCTTTCAGCGGGATCAGGGTTTGAGGTAATATCAGGTAAGCTCTTCCGTTCTTTTTCTTTTTCTTGTTTTTTTTTAATCTAGAGGGGATGTCAGGGAAGGCAGTACAATGCTCCTCCTGCAGAATGTTTGAGGTGAGGGACGCCGTCAGTGTCCCTGCTGATTTCATCTGTGGGAAGTGCACCCAACTCCAGCTCCTCAAAAACCGTGTTAGGGACCTGGAGCTTGAGCTGGATGAACTTCGGATCATTCGGGAGGCAGAGGGGGTCATAGATAGGAGCTTCAGGGAAGTAGTTACACCAAAGACTGGAGATAGATGGGTAACTGTAAGAGGGATTGGGAAGAAGCAGTCAGTGCAGGGACCCCCTGCGGTCGTTCCCCTGAGTAACAAGTATACCGTTTTGGATACTTGTGGGGGGGGGGACTTACCAGGGGTAAGCCATGGGGTACGGGCCTCTGGCACGGAGTCTGTCCCTGTTGCTCAGAAGGGAAGGGGGGAAAGGAGTAGAACATTAGTAATTGGGGACTCAATAGTCAGGGGCACAGATAGGAGATTTTGTGGGAGCGAGAGAGACTCACGTTTGGTATGTTGCCTCCCAGGTGCAAGGGTACGTGATGTCTCGGATCGTGTTTTCCGGGTCCTTAAGGGGGAGGGGGAGCAGCCCCAAGTCGTAGTCCACATTGGCACTAACGACATAGGTAGGAAAGGGGACAAGGATGTCAGGCAGGCCTTTAGGGAGCTAGGATGGAAGCTCAGAGCGAGAACAAACAGAGTTGTTATCTCTGGGTTGTTGCCCGTGCCACGTGATAGTGAGATGAGGAATAGGGAGAGAGAGCAATTAAACACGTGGCTACAGGGATGGTGCAGGCGGGAGGGATTCAGATTTCTGGATAACTGGGGCTCTTTCTGGGGAAGGTGGGACCTCTATAGACAGGATGGTCTACATCTGAACCTGAGGGGCACCAATATCCTGGGGGGGAGATTTGCTAGTACTCTTTGGGGGGGTTTAAACTAATTCAGCAGGGGCATGGGAACCTGGATTGTAGTTTTGGGGTGCGAGAGATTGAGAGTAGAGAGGTTAGGAGCACAGTTTTGACTTCGCAGGAGGGCGGCAGTGTTCAGGTCTGTGGTTTGAAGTGTGTCTATTTCAATGCCAGGAGTATACGAAATAAGGTAGGGGAACTGGCAGCATGGGTTGGTACCTGGGACTTCGATGTTGTGGCCATTTCAGAGACATGGATAGAGCAGGGACAGGAATGGTTGTTGCAGGTTCCGGGGTTTAGGTGCTTTAGTAAGGTCAGAGAAGGGGGCAAAAGAGGGGGAGGTGTGGCGCTGCTAGTCAAGGACAGTATTACGGTGGTAGAAAGGATGCAAGATGGGGACTCTTCTTCCGAGGTAGTATGGGCTGAGGTTAGAAACAGGAAAGGAGAGGTCACCCTGTTGGGAGTTTTCTATAGGCCACCTAATAGTTCTAGAGATGTAGAGGAAAGGATGGCGAAGATGATTCTGGAAAAGAGCGAAAGTAACAGGGTAGTTGTTATGGGAGACTTTAACTTTCCTAATATTGACTGGAAAAGATATAGTTCGAGTACATTGGATGGGTCGTTCTTTGTACAATGTGTGCAGGAGGGTTTTCTGACACAATATGTTGACAGGCCAACAAGAGGTGAGGCCACTTTGGATTTGGTTTTGGGTAATGAACCAGGCCAGGTGTTAGATCTGGAGGTAGGTGAACACTTTGGAGACAGTGACCACAATTCGGTGACCTTTACGTTAGTGATGGAAAGGGATAAGTATACCCCGCAGAGCAAGAGTTATAGCTGGGGGAAGGGCAATTATGATGCCATTAGACATGACTTAGGATGTGTTGGTTGGAGAAGTAGGCTGCAAGGGTTGGGCACACTGGATATGTGGAGCTTGTTCAAGGAACAGCTATTGCATGTTCTTGATAAGTACGTACCAGTCAGGCAGGGAGGAAGGGGTCGAGCGAGGGAACCGTGGTTTACCAAAGAAGTGGAATCTCTTGTTAAGAGGAAGAAGGAGGCCTATGTGAAGATGAGGCGTGAAGTTTCAGTTGGGGCGCTTGATAGTTACAAGGAAGCGAGGAAGGATCTAAAGAGAGAGCTGAGACGAGCAAGGAGGGGACATGAGAAGTCTTTGGCAGGTAGGATCAAGGAAAACCCAAAAGCTTTCTATAGGTATGTCAGGAATAAAAGAATGACTAAGGTAAGAGTAGGGCCAGTCAAGGACAGTGGTGGGAAGTTGTGTGTGGAGGCTGAGGAGATAAGCGAGATACTAAATGAATACTTTTCGTCAGTATTCACTCAAGAAAAAGATAATATTGTGGAGGAGAATGCTGAGACCCAGGCTATTAGAATAGATGGCATTGAGGTGCGTAGGGAAGAAGTGTTGGCAATTCTGGACAAGGTGAAAATAGATAAGTCCCCGGGGCCGGATGGGATTTATCCTAGGATTCTCTGGGAAGCCAGGGAAGAGATTGCTGAGCCTTTGGCTTTGATTTTTAGGTCATCATTGGCTACAGGAATAGTGCCAGAGGACTGGAGGATAGCAAATGTGGTCCCTTTGTTCAAGAAGGGGAGTAGAGATAACCCCGGTAACTATAGGCCGGTGAGCCTAACGTCTGTGGTGGGTAAAGTCTTGGAGAGGATTATAAAAGATACGATTTATAATCATCTAGATAGGAATAATATGATTAGGGATAGTCAGCATGGTTTTGTGAAGGGTAGGTCATGCCTCACAAACCTTATCGAGTTCTTTGAGAAGGTGACTGAACAGGTAGACGAGGGTAGAGCAGTTGATGTGGTGTATATGGACTTCAGTAAAGCGTTTGATAAGGTTCCCCACGGTCGGCTATTGCAGAAAATACGGAGGCTGGGGATTGAGGGTGATTTAGAGATGTGGATCAGAAATTGGCTAGTTGAAAGAAGACAGAGAGTGGTAGTTGATGGGAAATGTTCAGAATGGAGTTCAGTTACGAGTGGCGTACCACAAGGATCTGTTCTGGGGCCGTTGCTGTTTGTCATTTTTATAAATGACCTAGAGGAGGGCGCAGAAGGATGGGTGAGTAAATTTGCAGACGACACTAAAGTCGGTGGAGTTGTAGACAGTGCGGAAGGATGTTGCAGGTTACAGAGGGACATAGATAAGCTGCAGAGCTGGGCTGAGAGGTGGCAAATGGAGTTTAATGTGGAGAAGTGTGAGGTGATTCACTTTGGAAAGAATAACAGGAATGCGGAATATTTGGCTAATGGTAAAATTCTTGGTAGTGTGGATGAGCAGAGGGATCTCGGTGTCCATGTACATAGATCCCTGAAAGTTGCCACCCAGGTTGATAGGGTTGTGAAGAAGGCCTATGGTGTGTTGGCCTTTATTGGTAGAGGGATTGAGTTCCGGAGCCATGAGGTCATGATGCAGCTGTACCAAACTCTGGTACGGCCGCATTTGGAGTATTGCGTACAGTTCTGGTCGCCTCATTATAGGAAGGACGTGGAAGCTTTGGAACGGGTGCAGAGGAGATTTACCAGGATGTTGCCTGGTATGGAGGGAAAATCTTATGAGGAAAGGCTGATGGACTTGAGGTTGTTTTCGTTAGAGAGAAGAAGGTTAAGAGGTGACTTAATAGAGGCATACAAAATGATCAGAGGGTTAGATAGGGTGGACAGCGAGAGCCTTCTCCCGCGGATGGAGGTGGCTAGCACGAGGGGACATAGCCTTAAATTGAGGGGTAATAGATATAGGACAGAGGTCAGAGGTGGGTTTTTTACGCAAAGAGTGGTGAGGCCGTGGAATGCCCTACCTGCAACAGTAGTGAACTCGCCAACATTGAGGGCATTTAAAAATTTATTGGATAAGCATATGGATGATAAGGGCATAGTGTAGGTTAGATGGCCTTTAGTTTTTTTTTTCCATGTCGGTGCAACATCGAGGGCCGAAGGGCCTGTACTGCGCTGTATCGTTCTATGTTCTATGTTCTATGTTAAAAATAAATGGAACTGAAAGCATTTGCACATTTCTTAACAGAAATATCTGAATTAAACTTAAAATAATAGATCTTCATACCAAATGCAGACCAACGTCCATTATCAAAGGCTTCTAAGGCCTTAACATTCATTTGACGATAGTCAGCAATATTTCAGATCCTCACTTACTCTCGCCTCTTGTCATTGTTTACTGTTAACAGAAGGTTTACTGTACATTTCTGAGGGGCTGGCCTCAATGTGGGTTTCCTGTGCTAAAATAGGATAGCATGAATCTCCGTGAAATGAGGTACTGCCTGGTGTCACCTGAACGATTCTGTTGTATTGATACTTTTTATTCTGCTGAAGCATCAGCAAAGTTTGTCAAAAAAATAGCATTTAATACTTCTAAAGTATAGGGTAGATAACTCACTCAGACCTCAGTATACTGTAACAATGTCCTGACAGGGTTTTGACAACACATCAGTTATTTATTTGACAGATAGGAAATCTTAGCTGGGCTTAGATGATGTTGACGTCTACTCAAATATCTGAATAAATGCTTGGTTTGAACTGTATTGCTGTAAGCACTTTACATTTTGACAGACCGTTCCACTGAGTGATATTCAGAAGCTCTAATGACCTTAAGGTATTTTTGTTTGTCGCTTATTGGCTTTCTCTCTGCATTTCTTTGCTTCAAACCAAAGATAGCACCATTAAAATGACCTCGGTACCTGCATACTGAAAGAATGGGGGTAATTTTCCCTTCGGGCATGGGTGAAAAAAGTGACTATTGATGATCAGTTGCAATTCAGTTGCAAAAATCCAACTGCCCCAACAGCGTCGGACACACCTATACCTACCGTCACAGCTTCCAAAGTCAGATGGGCCTTTTGAAAGTGAGCCCTCAGAAAGTAACAGGCCCTGACGGAGTCCCTGGTCATGCACTCAGATCCTGCGAGGACCAACTTGTGGGTGTGTTTGCGGACATCTTCAACCTCTCCCTACTCCATTCTGAGGTTCCCACATGCTTCACGAAGACCACCATCATTCCAGTGCCAAAGAAGAAACAGGCAACGTGCCTCAATGACTGCCATCCGCTTGACATCTATCATTATGAAGTGCTTTGAGAGGTTGGTTATGAGACACATCAATTCCATGCTTTCAGAATGCCTTGATCCACTGCAATTCTCATGCCACCACAACTGGTCCACAGCAGACTGCATCTCCCTGGCCCTACAATCCTCCCTGGAGCATCTCGACAACAAGGACTCTATGTCAGACTCCTATTCATTGATTACAGCTCCGCCTTCAACACCATAATCCCGGTCAAGCTCATATCAAAGCTCCAAATCCTAGGAATTGGATCCTCCCTCTCAACTGGATCCTTGACTTTCTGACCCATAGACCACAATCAGTAAGAATGAACAACAACACCTCCTCCACGATAGCCCTCAAGATGGGGGCTCCGCAAGGCTGCATACTTAGCCCCCTACTATACTGCCTATACACACATGACTGTGTGGCAAAATTTGGCTCCAACTCCATCGATATACGTTTGGTGATGATACGACCGTAGTTTGTCGGTTCTTGAACATCGGTGAGTCAGAGTACAGGAGGGACATAGAGAACCTAGTGGCGTAGTGTAACAAAAGCATTCTGTCCCTCAACATCAGCAAAACTAAGGATCTGGTCATTGATTTCAGGATTGTTGGGGCAGCAGGGTAGCATAGTGGTTAGCATAAATGCTTCACAGCTCCAGGGTCCCAGGTTCGATTCCCGGCTGGGTCACTGTCTGTGTGGAGTCTGCACGTCCTCCCCCTGTGTGCGTGGGTTTCCTCCGGGTGCTCCGGTTTCCTCCCACAGTCCAAAGATGTGCGGGTTAGGTGGATTGGCCATGCTAAATTGCCCGTAGTGTCCTAATAAAAGTAAAGTTAAGGGGGGGGTTGTTGGGTTACGGGTATAGGGTGGATACGTGGGTTTGTGTAGGGTGATCATGGCTCGGCACAACATTGAGGGCCGAAGGGCCTGTTCTGTGCTGTACTGTTCTATGTTCTATGTTCTATGAAGTGAAGTATCGTACACACCCCTGTCTGCATCAACGGTGCTGAGTGTAGACGGTTGACAGCTTCAAATTCCAAGGTGTGCACATCACCAACAATCTGTCCTGATCTACCCACATCGACGCTATGACCAAGAAAGCACAACAGTGCCTTTACTTCCTCAGGGAATTAAGGAAATAAGGCATGTCCACATTGACTCTTATTAATTTTTACAGATGCACCATAGAAAGCATCTATCTGGCTACATAGCCTGGTATGGCAACTGCTCAGCCCAAGACTGTAAGAAACTTCAGAGAGCCGTGAACACAGCCCAATCCATTATGCGAAACCGCCTCCCATCCACTGACTTTATCTACACCTCCCGCTGCCTTGGAAAAGTGGGCAGCATAATCAAAGGCCCGTACCAACTGTGTTATTCTCTCTTCCAACCGCTTTCATCAGGCAGGAGATACAAAAGTCAGAGAACATGCACTAACAGGTTCAAAAACAGCTTCTTCCCCACTCTTACCAGATTCCTGAATGACCCTCTTATGGACTGAACTGATCTCTTCACACATCTTCTCTACTGAGTAGTACTACAATCCGTATGCTTCACCCGATGCCTGTGTCTATGTAATTATATTGTCTATTTATGTACGTCCTATGTTTTTTCCATGTATGAAACAATCTGTCTGGACAGTATGCAGAACACTGTGCCTTGGTCAAGCCAAATCCAATCATACACCCCTTCCCCACTCTCTCCATAAATGTAGCTGCAATTTTTTCACCCACTTCCCCATTTCCTACATCACAACAGTAACTATATTTATTTTGAAAGTACATAATTCGTAGTAAATTGCTTTGAGATGTTTGGGGCAGGATATAAATGCAAGTTGGTTTTATATGAAGTGAAAATAACCTCCAGTGGCTTTTTCTTTGCATTTATCTGCTTTCTGAAAATGAAAATACATGACAGTCACTGGTTCTCCCTTGTCGACACTAACCTTCTCCATTATTTTTCATCTAGCCTTATTAACATACCTTCTATTCCTTTCTCCCTCAGAAGTTTATCTCATTTTTTTCCACAAATGTATCTGTTATTCAGCTCAACTACTCCTCGTGGTGGTCACTTCCACATTCTAACTACTTCCTTGGTAAATAATTTGCCTTTGAACTTCTTATTGGATTTATTAGTTACAGTTTTATATTTATGACCCAAAGCTCTCATCTCATGCACATAAAAGATCTCTTCTCCATGTCTACTTGATCAAATCATTTGATAAGACTACTTTGTGCACAACATCTATCTTCAGTTCATAGGAAGTATGAGTTGTCCTTGGAAGGTCAATTTGTATGCTGATGGTACAGTTTTTGCACTCAAAATATTTGGAGAAACTTGAATTGACCTTTGCTCTGATCAAAAAATTTCATGATTACAAATAAATATAAGTTGTAGTTTATCAAGCCAAGTATGTGTCATATATAAATACAATATTACACAAATTATGAATAAACATATTCAAACTGATTTAAAACAATCACAGGTATATAATAGCGGATTATATTTTGATGCATGGCACTTTGTGATGCTATCACATTGATCCATAAAATGATTGCGACCACTAGCATTCATTCAATAATTGCTAATCACATTCATGGGAAACACACACTTACACATTAGAAAACTAGTGTGGATTACTAAGTATTGAAATATATAAATCACCTTGGAAAGATTTGAGGTAAAGCTGAGGAAGAGAGAACTGACTTTCATCAATCAGACGTACGAGCGAATGATATATATTGTCAGCATAACTTTGAAAGATAATAGAGGTCAACCAATCACCTAAGATAGTCTTTGTTTGTGAAGAAATACTGATTCCTCTTGACACACCAGAGAACAATACCCTTTGAAGTTTTGAGGCTTGCTTTCTGATCTAATTCTGTTGGGTTACTTCGCAAAAGAATGGGAGTGAGCTTCTCTTGGTAATTAATAAATCAATAATTGGCATTTGTCAGCCACTGATCACTCAGCTGTATCTGGTAAAAAGGGAAAAAAAAGGCTTGCATATTATAGTGTTTTCACGATCAGTGGACATCTCAATATGCTTCACAGCCAATGAAGTATTTTTTGAAGTCACTGTTGTAATATAGGAAGCAAGACAGCCAATACGCGTGCAACTAGCTCCCATGAACAAAAATGTGTTAATGACTATATTATCTAATTTTGTGATGTTGTTTGAGGGAGAAACATCGGCCAGGACACGGAGGATAACTCTGCTGCTCTCCTTTGAAAAATTGCTACGGGATCTTTTCCATTCATCCAAGCAGGTCAGGGCCTCAATGTAACGTCTCATCTGAAAATGGCACCTTCGACAGTGCAGCACTCCCTCAGTGCACTACAAGGGTCAGCCTTGAATTTTGTGTGCAAGCTCCACATTGGAAGTTGAACCAAAATTCTTGTTCCTCTTTATTTATGTATGATGTGAAGATGCTGGCGTTGGATTGGGGTGAGCACAGTAAGAAGTCTTACAACACCAGGTTGAAGTCCAACAGGTTTGTTTCAAACACGAGCTTTCGGAGCACTGCTCCTTTCACCAGAGGAAGGAGAAGTGCTCCGAAAGCTAGTGTTTGAAACAAACCTGTTGGACTTTAACCTGATGTTGTAAGACTTCTTAGTTTATTTATGTATCCATGAATGTCTGTCTATTGATATAAAAAAATGAAAACTAAACTGACCAGTTGTAAGTCCATGTTCTGATCTAATATTCCATATCACACCGTGACATATTTCCTTATAGCTGTTCCAGCTCTGCCACTGAGACCTCAGCAAAAGTACAATGGACATCTCATTTCCACACCCTACAGGGTTTCTGCTGTGCTTCTGACCAATGTACGGTGGTCTTTTGGTAGTTTTACATCGGAACTACACTCCATAGGGTACCACAGTAGCACAAGGGCTGCAAGGTAGCACAAATGAATAGCACTGTGGCTTCACAGCGCCAGGGTCCAAGGTTTGATTCCCGCTCCAGTTTCCTCTCACAGTCCAAAGATGTGCAGGTTAGGTGGATTGGCCATGATAAATTTCCCTTAGTGACCAAAAAGTTTAGGAGGGGTTATTGGGTTACAGGACAGGGTGGAAGTGAGGGATTAAGTGGGTCGGTGCAGACTCAATGGGCCGAATGGCTTTCTTCTGCACTGTACGTTCTAAGTTCTATGTTCCGGAATCTTTTGCAAGCAGTTATTCAAGTCAATTAATGGATACCTTCAGTTTAAAAAAAAATAATGTTTATTGTTTCAAGTAGGCTTACAATAACACCGCAGTGAGGTTACTGTGAAAAACCTCTAGACGCCACATTCCGGCACCTGTTCAGGCATACAGCAGGAGAATTCAGAATGTCCAAATGACTTAACGGCTCGTCTTGTGGGACTTGTGAGAGGAAACCGGAGCAGCCGAAGGCAACCCACACAGACACGGGGAGAACGTGCATATTCCACACAGACAGTGACCTGAGCCGGGAATTGAACCTGGGACCCTGCAGCAGTGAAGCAACAGTGCTAGTTCAAGAATGAATTCACTGGAGCTGGAGCAATATGTCCACATAATTTAGGCATAATCATATATTTTGATGCACTGACTACATGCGAGGGTCAAGCAAAATACACTGACAATTTATGACTTGTTTTTCTTAAAGTGATATAATAGGTTTAATCATATTTGGGTGTTATATGCTTCAACTTATCCAGGCTGTCACTTTTATCAGTGTTTTATACGCCAGAATTAAAAGATTAATTCACTCAAGAAAAGGAAAGTTCAAACACCTCAGAAGATCATAAAGGGCTTTAACTTAGTTTTATTAATGCTGACAGTTCATTGCGTAAAACCTTTGCTCATTCTCCCATTCAGCTGCTGAAACTGCAGGTCATTTCCTATTTGATTTTGGTAATGCGCTTGACATTTCAAACTAGTTTTTTTGGGGGGGAGGGAAGGGGGAAAAAAGAAACCTGGATCTGGTATTCTTCATAAACATGTTTTCTTTTTAAAAAGAACTGTGTGTGAAACGGCTCAGTTCATTTTAAAATGACACATATTCAGCACACCAATATCTTCGACCTGTCCAGAATGTTGGTCATTCGGATCGAGTTTCAAGGTTTCTTGTTGTATAAATCCATTACTAAGAATCATGTTGTGCATTGCTAATTATATAATAGAAGGTACACAGAGCCCTGTATGTTGGAAAGTTATACAGCCTTCGGGAAGGACGCGTTTCCAATGCCTATGCTACTTTGTTACAGATTCACTTCCAACATACAAATAATGAAGAAAGAATTTAGATTTATTGGCAACTTATCAAATCCAAAGCACTGATGTTTTTTGATTGATCTAGAAGTTTTCAATTTCTGTAACCAAGAGTTAATTGACATCCTTCTCTGGTGAAACCTTCCGTGTATCTGTGGATTACTTTTGAAACACTGCCCAATTTGTACATACCAAGGTACATAGCAAATGACGGACCAGGCTAATTTCTTTCAATCGTGTTGGCGAAGGGAGCAATGTTAACAGGGTACAAGGAGAACTGGCTGCTTTTTTCTCAAAATATTATCACAGATTATTTTACATCCAGCTGAGCAGTCAGACAGAGCATTGGTTTCATTTCCCATCCGGAAGATGACGCCATTGACAATTTAGCATTCCTTTGGTTCTGCACTGAACTGACAGCTTAGATTCTATGCTCAAGCCACAACTTTCTTGAACCAATCGCCTTGTTAATTCATAAAATGAAGTGCTATCCAACTTTGCAGACTTTGGCACCATGAGGAGAATTTTTTGCTCTTCTCAATTGGCGGGAAAGGGGCAGGAGAGCAGTTAATGTAGTGTAGTTTCATCTCCCCCTCTGTTCCCATCTACTCTCCATTTCAATGCCACTGGTTTGAACACTCCATGAGACTTCCATTGGAATTAGCAAGGTACAGATTATGATCCTAGACCAGACCCTAACATTTGCTCGGATACCGACCAGTAACCCCAATATTGTTTTTAATTTGTAAGACCTTGAGGAAAGGACTTCACTCCAGGAGTGACTCCATGCACAAATAGGGATATGGTGTATTAAAACAAACTTCATCACTAATACAGTATTAAACTAACTTTCACATCATACCAGTAATATCTTACCATTACCAACTAAACAATGTTTAACAATAAATGCCACACTTTAACTCCTAACAGCTATCTTTTTTGATCTCCAATCAAGCAAAACCCATCTCAGTTCAAAATCTACTTTTAAATACAGTTAGCAAACACTGGAATACTTGCTGTGTAGAGATGTATCGGAGAAACTGCATTAAGAGAGAAAGATCCTTCAAGAAACAGCCTGCAGATTCTTGCCTGTGTCAAACTATTGATTAACTTAGAATTAGTCAAAAAACTCCTGTTCTGTTCACATCCAAATCTAAACTAAAACTTGACACCTGACTGCTTCACTCCCTGGCTCCTCCCATTAACTACAGAATCTCTATCTCACAAAACTGGGTTATGATCATCTTCTGAAGGCTAACCACAATGCCTCAATTATCTAAACCCCAGGGAACCTTCTTCTATAAACAAAATTCCGTTCGCCCTATTTAGGTAAACACCATACATGGTTTGAATGAATGATTACCTCATTTTTACAATATTTTAATTACCTGTTTATAGCCCCAGTGCCTACCTGTCTTTTAAACCAGGATTTTTAAAACCCTTACTGCAGTAGATACATATGTACGCTAACCCAGGATTTTAACCATTGCTGCACCAGATACATATAATACAATATATATCTGAAATTTCTACATTCATCACAAGATTCATAAATTCAAGTAATAACTGTAACTTGCGTCTGATTAAGGATCCCACCGCAAAACACCATTGAGTAAACTTTACGAAAGTCTACAAGGCCCTCTAAGATTTGAGAAAAAAATAATAATTTAATGTCACATGTGTGGCTAAGAGGTGATTGAATACTCCTTCATGTTCCTCAGCAGACGTCCAAACCTCTGCTGCCTCAGGCTGCCCCTATCCAACAGCCACTTGTCCTTTGCACAATTCATCCCTGGAATTATTTGATGGCCTTCAGCCTTCTTTTGGTTGCCACCGCAGGCAAGTAGCTGGTGTTGGATTCCAACCAGAACCGCTGCCCCAAATCTCTGTCCATTGTCAGAGGTTTCTAGCTGGGAATTAAAATTAGGCCTCTCATGTTGGAAAGCTCCAATGGCTAATCGTCTGAAAAAAACGGAACCGTTATTTTCAGGGGATACAATCAAAACTCATGCACTATTGTGTTTGAAATGTAACCCATCGGAAATATTTTTTAGCAACTTACAGGTCTGAAAATGTTACATATATTTGATGTGATTGTCCACATTTCTTCTTGAGTTTAAATAAAACTTATAACATCCTGGCATGGCTGGGCAGAGTCTGCGTGGGGTTTCTCGAACAAATTGGTGTGTGGGTGGGACATTTAGGATGAGATGAGGAGAAATTCCTTCACTCAGAGGGTGGGAAACCTGTGGAGGCTAAGTCACTGAATGTTTTTCAGAAAAATATATATTTCTCGACACAAAAAGCTTCAGAGGGCATGGGGAGCGAACAGGAGTATGGCATTGAGATAGAGGATCATGCCTGATCACGTTGAATGGCGGAGCAGGCTCAATGGACCAAATGGCTTTCTCCTGGTCCTATTTTCTATGTTTCTATGTTGATAGTCCACTAATTTGTAAATAATTGGTTGTTTTACGTTTCAATTTGAAGCCAGAGGTGCAAAGAAAAAAATACCAGGGCCCTTCTGCCTACAGATTAAATGTTATACAAATGTGCTTCTGCATGTTTACTACTGAACATTGGTTCAGAGCTTTGGAATTCCCCAATACGCAGTAAATTTATTCCATTATTAATAAATGATTTTACAGATTAGTAAATACATTTAAATGCTGATTTTGTTCAAATTGCTTTTGAAATATTAATATAAGCTTCAACCCCTTTCCTTTGGATTGCATTTATGGATATTATTTCAATATTATATTGGAGTGTAACCCACTTCAGTCAATTTGTGTTTTCTGATTGAAATAATAGAATTGTGTCCTCGTTCCCAATTCGCAAATTACCTTTCCTTTGACAGAAAGGTGCGTGGAAAATATAATGAGGCAAAACATACTGTCAGTGTGTCCTTTGTCACAGCAGCTCCTCTCTGCGTTTATCATTGTGATGCTTTTAACACAGGAAGAGTACAAAAGATAGCGCCGGCTGCTTGATTATGATGGTGAGCAGGAGGATATGAGAGACATAACCCTCTGTGGATCACCAGCGTCACAAGTAGAGAATCCAGACTGCTGAGTAACTGTGTAACAACTGGCAGGAGGATATATAATAAGCACTCGTTCAGGAATGATACACATGTGAGAAATAGGAGGAGTATATTTATATGGTCGCTCAATCCTGCTCTATCATTCAATCAAATTGTGTATGATTTCCTCCTCAAATCCAGAATACCAACTTATTCCCATATCCCTTGATTACCTTGGTATCTACCAATGAGAGTCCATGTAAAACGATGTAATGGAAACTGAAATAAATCCATGATATTGGAAGTAGCTAGAGCCAAGATCACAGGCATCTGTAGTCAGCCCATGAATACAAGATAGTTAATAATAAATGCAATAAGATCAGGGAGAATTAGTCAGAGAGTTAGCTGGAGCGTAGAACTTGTTATCGCTGGAGCAGCATAGCTGCAGTGAAGGGGCAAGTCGATAAGTACATGAGGGAGAAAGGAAGAATATATAGATAGAATAATGTGGGGTATATACACCAGCATGGCCCAGTTGTGTTGAATGGGCTGCTTTTGTGTTAGAAAGCATATGGAATTCTACATAATCGGTATTTTACATTCTCTATAGCATTTATTTATTTGGTGACTTTAAGTTGAAGTTTAATTTTGCAACACACTGATTGAAGCAGGATGGAGCTTTAAGATAGCATGAGGGAAAGCTGGAAAAAATGCAGTGTATCTCTCAGTGCCCTTTTAACCCAGCCATCGCTGGTTTAACATATTGGGCAGGATTTTCCCTTTTGAGTTAGGAAACACGGATCAGGCCGTTTCCCGAAGGAATATTCCTCAGGTCTAATAGTCGAGTGATTTTGGTCTCCATGAGGTGGGGGTGGACTAGATTCGGGAATGCTACTTCGTGAAGCAGGCCTGAGGAGGTAACAACTGGTTAGAAGGCCTGTCTCAGTTTGCTGGTACAGTATTGCAGTCCTGTATATGGTTGTTAAGTCCACTAGCCATCACCACCTCTATCCACCACTGTGTTTCTTCCATGCCCTACATGCCGCCTCCATACCCACTCTTCAGATAGCCATGATGTATAGAATCAATGAGCAATAAAATAATGCTAGCAAGTCTTTGAAAAGCGCTTGAAACTAACAAATAAGTAAATGGCGCTTTGAAAATCTATTAAAAAGTGCTTTACAACCTCATTCACTTTCCAATCAAACATATAGCATCAATGTGAAAAAAAAATACTTTTGCCCTCTCAGCATCTGAGAATTACAGAATTGATACAGCACACAAGGAAGCCATGTAATTGTATTGACTCTTGGTGGGAACAATTTACCGAGTCGCTACTCTGACCTAGTGTCAGTCTCACAAAAGAGTGCGGCAACAGGTATAGGACCCATATTTAAATATTTGAACAAACTTGTTGAATCATTCCAGCACATGCCTCAGACAGTTATGGAGGCGTTCAATCCAACAATGTAGGTGGCACAATTCTGCTGTGGGGCAGTTTTGGCAAACTATCTACTGTATTCATTCCCTTCGGCACCTGTTTTTTTGTCTGAAAATGGGCATGGTTTGATTAGAACCGGAGGCCATTGTTATTTTTAATTCCTTCACAGGGCTTATTTCTAAAAGTCCCATTTGTCGTGACACCATGAAGTGGCGATGCTCATCATCAGTTTCATAAACTGTACAATGTTCAGTGATATACTTCAATGACATTCTCCTGGACAATTCGTGAATGTTAATGTACTGATAAATGACAAATCTACATTGACTATATCCAATATTCAATTAGAATTGCATTGATATTCTTTTAGTGCATCTCCTTTCATTTATAATGGAACGTGATTGTGTTGTTTTTCCAGTGTGAGTGAATGCGCCCCAACTTTCCTTTGCTCTCATAGCCACCACCATTATAACAAAGTAAAAATTACACAGTGTGTCGGGAGCATACGGTCACAGTGCAGAATTTCAGGACTGAATGAAAAAAATAAACATACAATCACCCCACCAGCTGCACCTGAAAGGAATAATAACAAGCTTTTTGAAACAGTTAGAAAGTAGCAGCTTGTGAATATAAACGAGCTGCGATTTCAAGAAATGAAACTTGCCATTTTCCACTCGGAAGAACCTAAGAATTGTGTAGCACCAGAAAAAGGCCACGGGTGAACCCCAGTTTAATGATTTTTATCATCACGTATCTGCACGTTTACCATATTTCTCAATTTTCTTTTTCGGAAACATATTATTTCCTTCTTGAATCTTTTTATGTTGTCTGCTTTAATCACCTTCCCATTAGGAAACCAGGGGCGGGATTCTCCGACCCCCCACCGGGTTGGAGAATCGCCCAGGGCCGGTGTCAATCCTGCCCCCGCCATGTCCGGATTTCTCCGCCCCCTGAGATTCGGCGGGGCGGGAATCACGCCACGCCGGTCGGCGGACCCCCCGCGGCGATTCTCCGGCCTGTAATGGGCCGAAGTCCCGCCGCTGACAAGCCTCTCCCGCCGGCGTGGATTAAACCACCTACCTTACCGGCGGGAGCAGGTGGCGTGGGCGTGCGCTGGGGTCCTGGGGGGAGGGGGGGGGCACACGGGGCGATCTGACCCTGGGGGGTGCCCCCACGGTGGCCTGGCCTGCGATCAGGGCCCACCGATCGGCGGGCTGGCCTGTGCCGTGGGGGCACTCTTTTTATTTCGCCTTCGCCATAGTCTTCACCATGGCAGGTACGGAAGAGACCCCCTCCCCTGCGCATGAGGCAGTATGCCCCTCCCCTGCGCATGAGGCAGTATGGCGTCAGTAGTCGCTGACGCTCCGGCGCATGCGTGGACTTTCGCCAGCCGGCGAAGTCCTTTCGGCCCCAGCTGTCGTGGCGCCAAAGGCCGTTCACGCCAGCCGGCAGAGTGGAAACCACTCCGGTGCGGGTCTAGCCCTCAATGTAAGGGCTTGGCCGTCAAAGGTGCGGAGACTTCCGCACCTTTGGGGCGGCCCGACGCCGGAGTGGTTCACACCACTCCAACACGCTGGGACCCCCCCGCACTGACGGGTAGGGGAGAATCCCGGCCCAGAGTTTTTTTAAGCAGAAAGAAATCTGCCTTCCGTTCTAATTCCGAACTTCATTTTTATAAAATCACAAGTTGGGACATCGATGTTGATTGCGTGACGTGTCAGGAGCAGGGGGTGTGTATGGGGTGGTGAGGTGGGTGAGGGGGGTCTAACAGCATAATACGGGACACATGGAAATAAGTTCTGCACATCTTTTTTCACTTGGCCACTTCATTATCATTTTACTTCTGGGTTTCCTGTCCAATCTGCAGCAGTGGGCTGTGACGTGGACCGAGGTGATGCAATCTCAGCTTCAATATTTAAAGGGACAATCCAAAGACTTAAGTTTAGTAGATTGGAGTTGGCAAGAAAAGGAGGGGAAATATGACATTAACAGTTGGGATGTGCAAAGCCGGTGCCTCATCTTTTGACACTTCCTACGATATGATGCTGGAGACGTGAAGAGACATAGGGTGCCGTTTAATGGGAAATGTTCTAAGTGTCATACCGGATGTGACTTCCTGTGTGCTTCCCAACAGTTGCATTGGAGAGACCGTGACCCATATTTAATGGCACTGAGCAATTCCTCACAAGCTTCATGACGGACTGGCTGTCCTGCCAGCTGAATCACCGGAATCGTGCCTGGAAGCTCCCGGCTAACAAGGTGGAGGTGCTCATAAATGCTCCCTCCGACCTAAATTCCTCTTGTGGGGCATTCTAAAATGAGAGGTCATAATCTTTGAATAAGAGGTAGCAAATTTAAAACAGATTTAAGGAGAAACTACTGGGCTGGTTTAGCTCACTGGGCTAAATCGCTGGCTTTTAAAGCAGACCAACTAGGCCAGCAGCACGGTTTGATTCCCGTACCAGCCTCCCCGAACAGGCGCCGGAATGTGGCGACTTGGGGCTTTTCACAGTAACTTCATTGAAGCCTACTCGTGACAATAAGCGATTTTCATTTCTCCCAAAGGGCTTTGTCTCTGGAATTTGCTCCTCCAGAGTGGAGGCAGGGGCAATCAGTACATTTAAGGAATAGGTAAAACAGATTTAAGGAGGAGTTAAGACAGGAGGAGTTGAAGCCATGATGGGATAAACCATGATCACATTGACGATGTTTCGGCTTGGGAGGTTAAATTGCCTACTCCTGCATAATAATAATAATCTTTATTGTCACAAGTAGGCTTACATTAACACTGCAACGAAGTTACCATGAAAGCCCCTAGTCACCACACTCCGGTGCCTGTTCGGGTGCATAGAGGGAGAATTCAGAATATCCAAATTACCGAACAGCGCGTCTTTCCAGACTTGTGGGAGGAAACTGGAGCACCCAGAGGAAACCCACGCAGACACGGGGTGAACGTGCAGACTCCGCACAGACAGTGACCCAAGCCGGGAATCAAACCTGGGACCCTGGCACTGTGAAGCAACAATGCTAACCACTGCGCTACCATGCAGTCCTAGGTCATGTGTTCTAGAGAGGAGATGCTCTGGCTGACTTTGCAATCCAGCTCTTGGTCTGTAGGTAACAGATGAGGAACATATCAGCCATGATAGAATGGCAGAGGAGACTTGATGGGCCGAATGGCCTAACTCTGCTCCCATATCTTATATTCTAAAATGCTCTTTGACCGATCAGGGAAGTTAACTGCTGACCTGTCTTGCAAGTCACCCCTTTGCATTTGAATTCCTCACAAAGTGAGCAATTTACCTGGATCAACATTGAGAATTTCCTGAAAGCCTCGCTTAACATTTTAGTGTTCGCACCACATAGCCTTAAAGGACTCTTGATACACAGGCAAAATAATGTACCTGAGCAATAAATTCAGAGAGCATCAGCATGATTTTCCCCACATTGTGACTGCTTGTGAGTACAGAATGTGAGGGCACGTCAGTGCCGGGATCTGCAAACTAGGGGAGCCCTGTGATTGTATGCAGCTTGAACTAGCTTTCATTCCTGATACTAAATTGAGTGGCAAAAATCTTTAATAACTAAAACCATTGACCTGGTCTATTTATTAATAGCAAAAGAGCGGGAAACAAAAGGCAGCTCATTTTAACCTAATTCACCGACAGCAAACTGACGGGATTGAATCACCCACCACTGTTTATCCCCTCTTCCCAGTTCAATTTTTAATTTCCATTGATGCCCGTGCAAAGTAAAATCAGGAAGCCAATCTAATTTCAGCAGTTTTCTGCCAGGTAGGTTAGTTTAAAATCATGCCCAAAGTGACAGCTGAATAATACAAACAATTATTTCACACGCTAAATATTCGGTACATTTAGCGGCACTGACCAAACTTCTTTTTCATTTAATATCTGACAAATATTTCAGTGGTTTAGCAATTTGCTGGCCAAGCCAAATCTGCGAAGAAGACTCTTACTGTCAGTACTAAAACTAGGTTATAATTTTTTTGTTTGTTTTTAGTCAGGAATAATGCATTGTGCAAATGTCAGTAAAGTGAAATGTTCTAAATAAAGTATTGCTTTATCAGTATCTAGTTTGTGCAGCTTCTCACACCGTCTAAGCATAATGCATGCCTGTAAGTCGGTCGCATTAATATCTGTCATCATATCTCATTTGTATCAATAAAATGTAGCCGAGATTAATGCCTGCATTAAAATGGTGCTCAACAGCATTGCATACAAATATGTTAAGTGTTCATATGCTATCTTCGCACAGCATTATTTCTAAGCTTAACTCTTCTAACCTAATCTCTTCACAAGGACAAAGTTTGATTGGATCTCATGAGATTCTTAATTGTGTCTTTGTGGAGAAACTTTGTACACATTGATTTAGTGCAGCCTTTGTTCTACTTCAGGTGGTAAAAACAGAGATTAATGCTCTCCTTTCTGATAACAACACATGGAAACCATCTTTGGTAAGAGATTAAAAGTAATACTTGCATTTATATAGTGCTATTCATGACTTTAGGATATACGTACACACCTTAGAACCAGCCAGTGTAAGGCTTTTTGAAATGCAGGCACCATTTTAATTTTGGAAATGTGGCAGCCAAATGCATACATGGAAAACCCAACAACAAGCAACCCGGTTATTCACCAGGTTATCTATTTTAAGTATAGAGCCAGAGAATTCTGGCAATATTCAGCAGATCAGGCAGCATCTGTGGAGAGAGAAAGAGAGTTAACATTTCAGGTTTTTGGCCATGGATAAATAAGCCACGTTACTGGGTGCTAAAAGCTACACTTATAGCCAATTTAAGATAATCAGTCAAGTGCATAATGCGGCTCATTTATGCTTGCGCGAAGCAACAAATACGTTCAGACTTTGCATCTTTTTGGAATTACCCAGAAGCTTGGGGAGCTTATACTAATCTATTGCTTTCTCCATTGCAATGCCTAGGACAATTGTTGTGATTGGTTCAAATTTGGCATTCTTGATGAGTCCTGATGAGTGCAAAATGAAAAGCTTCAGCAACATGTTGACATTTTTAGCAATTCTCAATTTTTTCTCTTTCAATTACAACATGGTAATATCAACTGCCTTCGATTGGTATGGCATATTTCTGAACATAAAACATAATAGCCTCTGGCCGTGCAAGTGCAGTCATGAAGATATTACAAATTTTCAAACTGTTATTTTTGAAATGGACACTGATGAAATGTTAAGTGTCCAGTACAATTTCAACACATCATAACGCTTCGAGAGACTTCTGAATTAAATTATAATGGGTGGACGGGGATGGAGGGGCATTCTCCTAGAATGGACATTCCTTTGTGGAATTTTATACCTGCTTTTGCCAAGGCTTGCTACAAAACACAGAATCAATGGATCCCTAGTCTCTATGTCTACAGGTCTGCAATATAACAAAGGAAGGATGTTAAGGCCAGTTATCCACAAGTTAAGTGTGAAAGACCACCATTTATTTTCTGCCGAATATCAATAGCTTTTGACCATGTGATTGGAACCCGTCCTCTGATTCTTCTAGTGCATATCACTGGCTGCTGATCGTGTGATTGAAACTGGTTCTCCAGTAGTAAACTCCGCTCATCACAAAGCTCAGAGAAATCTGTGAAGTCTGTATAATAATGCCAAGAAGACCAGACCTACAGAACATGGCTATGCCAAGTTTGCCCTTCAATAACTGTGGGGCTTAATAGTTTGTTTTAAAACCCTCACCAGCCTGATTTCAAAAGCTTCAAGTTCACCTGTAAAGAAATTGGACCTCCTGATACAACAGAGACATGTACACATTTAAGGAACCAATCAGTTAATCCAGACCTGCTTCCAACTGTCTGGACTTCTCTTGAACTACAGTTCCAGGGTGAGAAACACTCCCATCCTCACTCAATCTCAAAGACGCACGAGCTGTTAACTATTGTGTTGGGCTAATGCTTGTAAAATATACTGCCTTCTTTAATTGTATCTTTCTGAGCTGACAAAGCATTTAGGTTTGTTGAGGTGAGTGTATGGATAAATAATCCTCTTTGTTTAAACCCACAAAAGACTGCTGCTGCTGACATTTGAATAGACCACCCACGGACAGGGGATTAGGAACACACATATCTGTCTTTTCGAAAATAAACTACACTGATTATGGACGGAAGGACCACCTGATTATCTCTCGGCAAGTCTGGCAGCATCTGTAGGGAGAGAAAAGAGCTAACGTTTCGAGTCCGATGACTCTTTGTCCAAGCTTTATCAAAGCTTTGTCAAAGCTTTGACAAAGCTTGGACAAAGAGTCATCGGACTCGAAACGTTAGCTCTTTTCTCTCCCTGCACATGCTGCCAGACGTGCTGAGATTTTCCAGCATTTTCTCTTGCATTTCAGATTCCATCATCCGCAGTAATTTGCTTTTATCACCTGATTATCTCTTCTACCCTGTCCATAACATTT
This sequence comes from Scyliorhinus canicula, assembly GCF_902713615.1. NCBI lineage: Eukaryota > Metazoa > Chordata > Chondrichthyes > Carcharhiniformes > Scyliorhinidae > Scyliorhinus > Scyliorhinus canicula. The sequence goes on along the minus strand of NC_052159.1, from coordinate 137,349,205 downwards.
AGCTAAGGTTAGCACACTTCTGCAGGATGGATTTTATGAATCTGCACCCACCAAATGCAGTTTTGGCAGACATGAGCAAAAATAGACAATTTCGGCTCAAGCTTGAGCCAGTAGGGCTTCAGAACCAATGCTCTTTCTGCCACCTGTGACAAATGGATGTTTGGGCAATAATCTTGAAATGTGTCTTTTCTCAAACCCTCTGGCTAAGTGGTAGATCAGAAGCATGTTGATGTTGACCCTCAATAAGGTGCCAAGCAATAACTGATCTAGGAAATTGAGAGGCTGCTGTGGACCTCCCTGTCATTTGATTTCCATAAAATGTCAATGCTCATGCCAATTGTGGATGCAAATGTTTCATCCCAATGGCCATCACCATTTCAGAGAAGCCCTTCTTCGAATATCTGAGTGATACAAAAGCAGAGGAAGCCTACTTTCATAGCTGTCACCTACTTGCTTTTCTGCTTTAAACCTGAAAGTAAGTGTTGGCTGAGCTCAAAACTGCAGACAATTGACCATATAGTAGCTTGTATAGGAGTTTAACTGATAGCAATGATATACACTTTCTTTTAGTCCATGATATTAAAAAGATAGATTCGTATTTATATAACACTTCTACTGAGTATGGTACGTCTCAAAATGTGTTGCAGGCAATCAAGTGCTTTGGATTTGTAGTCACTGTTGCAATATAACTAAAAGGCTTACAATCTCTCTGCATAGAACATATTTGTATTGTGTCTCTCTAATGGCTGGATGTTCTTTCAGAAACTGGAGGAGGCGGTGACGCAGTGGTATTGTTACTGGACTAATCCAGAGACCCAGGTCTGGGGAACAAAGACAGAAAATACTGGACAATCTCAGCTGGTCTGACAGTATCTCCAGGGAGAGAAGGCAGCTAACGTTTCGAGTCTGGATGACTCTCTGTCTGGGGACCCAGGTTCAAATCCCACCATGGCAGATGGTGAAATTTGAATCCAATAAAGATCTGGAATTGAAAGTCCAGTGATGACCTTGAAACCATTGTCAAATATCATAAAAACCCATCTGCTTCACTCATGTCCTTTAAGGAAGGAAACCTGCCAACGTTACCTGGTCTGGCCTGCATGTGTCTCTAGATCCACAGCAATGTGGTTGACTCTTAACTCTTAATTACCCTTTCGAGGGCAATTAGGGATGGGCAATAAATGCTGGCACAGCCAGTGTCGCCCACATCCCATGAACAAATGAAAAAAAAACTCCTTCATAATAAGGTTTATTTGAGACAGTTGGGCACCTGTGTTGCTTATTTCAACTCAAATAAATCACATGGTTATAAGCTTATATTAATGTTCGGAAATGACTCGGTATGGTATTCCCTCCATTAAAATATCACGATAGCTGCCGCATGTTTCTTTAGTCTTTCTACATAAGATGAACTGATGTTTCTCGTACCCTTGAGAACCAAAATCGCTGAATTAACTGGGCAGCACGGTAGCATGGTGGTTAGCATAAATGCTTCACAGCTCCAGGGTCCCAGGTTCGATTCCCGGCTGGGTCACTGTCTGTGTGGAGTCTGCACGTCCTCCCCGTGTGTGCGTGGGTTTCCTCCGGGTGCTCCGGTTTCCTCCCACAGTCCAAAGATGTGCGGGTTAGGTGGATTGGCCATGCTAAATTGCCCGTAGTGTCCTAATAGTAAGGTTAGGGGGGGAGTTGTTGGGTTACGGGTATAGGGTGGATACGTGGGTTGAGTAGGGTGATCATGGCTCGGCACAACATTGAGGGCCGAAGGGCCTATTCTGTGCTGTACTGTTCTATGTTCTATGTTCTATAACTGCTTACAATTTTGTTGGGCTCTGGTTCTGAATTCAATGACTTGACTCTGAACAACCTTTGAACTATGAACCAGCACTCCTGGCAGGGAACAACACGTCGAGCTTGTAAAATTACAGGGGCATTACCTGTTATTTTTCATCAATTAATCTCCAACAATGGATACCCAGAAAGTCCTGCTCACTGGAGCGTGCAATAATCCTTTCAGTTTCTTCGTCAAATCTGGAATTTTCCTCAGCTTTCTTCCCTTAATTGTTGTTTCAACGTATTCTACTCTTCAATACTGAAAAACTGAAGCAAGGTTGGCCTAACCTAACCTATCAACCATTTCTTCATCAAGACCAGGTTATTGTTCCTGCAAACCTATTGAGAACCACTGGCCAAAATGCTACAGCCGTTTTTAGGCGGCGAAGATGGATATGGCCCAAATGCTCTTGACCTTACAACTCTTAAACATTTGTGAAGCTTCATTAAAGTTGACAACCATCTTGGGACAAATCATAGAATCATAGAATCATAGAATCATAGACATTACAGTGCAGAAGGAGGCCATTCGGCCCATTGAGTCTGCACCAGCCCTTGGAAAGAGCACCCCACTTAAGCCCACACTCCAAACCTATCCCCATTGCCCAGTAACCCCCCCCTAACATTTTTGGACACTAAGGGCAATTTAGCATAGTCAATCCACCTAACCTGCGCATCTTTGGACTGTGGGAGCAAACTGGAGTACCCGGAGGAAACCCACGCAGAAACGGGGAGAACATGCAGACTCCGCGCAGACAGTGACCAAAGTCGAGAATCGAACCTGGGACCCTGGTGCTGCGAAGCAACAGTGCTAACCACTGCTACCGTGCTGCCCTTATGAATAAATCCGTCAACCATTACCCCAACATGTCCATGCGCAGTTGAGAAGACAATAATCAGGAATTGACAATAAATTCACAAAGTATTGAACGTGGCCTTTAATGTTGACAGCTGATTGACCCCTTTATCCAATCATAAACAGAAAAATATTGGGCGCGATTCTCCCGTTTGCAGGCTGAGTGCTCCCACCGGCTGGACAACCGGAGAGATTCCCATTACCATAGAATTACCATAGAATTTACAGTGCAGAAGGAGGCCATTCGGCCCATCGAGTCTGCACCGGCTCTTGGAAAGAGCACCCTACCCAAGGTCAACACCTCCACCCTATCCCCATAACCCAATAACCCCACCCAACACTAAGGACAATTTGGGACACTAGGGCAATTTTGGACACTAAGGGTAATTTATCATGGCCAATCCACCTAACCTGCACATCTTTGGACTGTGGGAGGAAACCCATGCACACACGGGGAGGATGTGCAGACTCCGCACAGACAGTGACCCAAGCCGGAATCGAACCTGGGACCCTGGAGCTGTGAAGCAATTATGCTACCCACAACGCTACCGTGCTGCCCAGGTACCAGGAGCAACACTGACGAGAATATCCATAGCACTTGGAAGTTTTTTTACTAGGTTGGGGCTTTTTGTGCCATTCCATGGCAAACAGAATTTTTTCTAAAGAGAATCGAGGTTTTCATTGAATCTAAGAAGGACGGGACCAAATGGGCTGGATTCTCCGCCCCGCTGCACCACATTTCTCTTTTACCCCTCCGGCGGGATACTCCGTTATGTCGACTGGTCAATGGGGTTTCCCATTGTGGGGCAGCCCCACACCGTCGGAAAACCCCCGGGCTGCTGGCAAAATGGAGAACCCAACCCAATATCTCTGACAGATCCCACTTATCAGAGGGCGGGGCGCTGTTTCCAAAGGGCACCCCAATCTCATAACTCTATTGCGTCCGCCGCCCGCCCAGAGCACTGGCTAGCCCAGCCTCATGCACCCCTCCCATCTCCACCTTGAGCCATCCCAGTTCCCCTCTCAGCTACCCCTTGAGACACCGTCAGTCCCGCCTTCAGTACCTTCCTCAACCACCCTATAGCACCCCCTCAGCCCCTTTCAGCCGTCCCACTCAGTCTTCCCCATTCTGGCTGCCTCTGCTCCTCCTTCATCCCCCCTTCAGCTGCTGCCCCTTGGCAGTGCCAACCGGGTACCTTGCACTCCAAGTGGTTGCAAGGGGATGAATATCGATTCCACACTTGCCTCTAGGGTTCCAAAGGTGCTCCTTCATGGGAGGTAGGGGATCGAGGGGTTTTGCAATGGGCTGGAGGGGCTCAGATAGGGGCGCCTTCCCTGGAATGGGGTCATTTGGCTCATCCTCCTGCCTGCAGCCTTTCAACCCTGGATGCAAGTGCAGGGAAGGTACTCACCCCCTTGCCACCCCTTGGAGTGAAAACCACCAGGTCCCCGTTTCTCAGGACTTGCACCAATGCATGCCAGTGGGACTCCCAGCTGAGGGCACTGGAGTATCCCAGGAGGTGGGCGAATTGGACATCCTGCCTGATAATTACATTCAAATTAGGCCCAATGATCTGTTTGCTTGTTCCCGCCGGGTCTGGGTGGAAATATCGTCTGGGCAAGTGAGGCAGGCCGGGAGACTCACAATGGGCTTGATTCCGGAATAAAACCTGTTTTGGACCGACGCCTAATTCCATCGCGAAACCCACTGTTAATTAACAAATCCAGAGAACTGCCCCCCCCCCCCCCCCCCCACCACCCCCCCCCCCCCCACCCCCCCCACCCCCCCCCTATAATTGCATCAATTCTACTTATTGGATTTTATTTTAACATCTGTTTTTAAGATACTTTAAATGAAACCCTTACCTGGTACATGTTTTTATTCAGGAAACGTGTTCATGGGACTCGGCCTTTCTCCTGTGTATCAATGTTGTCATCAGCACTCATCAAGAAAATGCATTTTCTTGCCAACTGTCTCATTAAGTTTTAAACCACAAACACAAATGTTTTTGAAAAAATACCCAAGCACTAAATTAAATTAAATTTTAATCACAAGGCACGCACACAGACCCTAGACTTCCAAGCAGTGTGCCGTCAATGTTTCAGCGTACCACAGACCAAGGTTGGGTGGAAGCAGTAAAGTTTTGGGAGATATATATCTCTGCTTTGTTTCACTTCTTCCCCATTTACTGGTACTTAGGACTGGTAGAATTTTTTTCGTTCTTTCATGGGATGTGAGCATTGCTGGCTAGGCCTTGACTCACTGCCCAGCTCCAATGCCCTTGATAAGGTTATGATGCATCACATCAGCAGTTGCAAGGATTCAGACTTGAATAGAATTGATAACAACTTGGGAAAAGGCATAGGATTACAAAATTCTCAGCCTTGCAATCCAAAATCATAACCATTTGAATAACAGGCTGATAGCCGATGAAAAGGCGAATAACAGCATGCAGGACCAATCAATGGAAAGCAAAACTCACAGGCTTTCAATTTATTTTTTCTGTTCACTGATGGGATGCGGATATCCCTGGTTGGGTTATCATTTATGTTGCATCCCTAATTGCGTTCTGCTAGGCCACTTCAGAGTCAACCATGTTATTGTAGATCTGCAGTCAAATGTAGGCTAGACCAGGGGCGGAATTCTCCAACACCCCGCAGGGTCGGGGAATCGCCCGGGGCCTTCGTAAATCCCGCCCCCGCCATGGCCGGAATTCTCCGCCACCCCGGAATCGGCGGGGGCGGGAATCGCGCCCCGCCGGTTGGCAGGCCCCCCACGTCGGTCGGCGGGCCCCCCTGCAGCGATTCTCCGGCCCGCGATGAGCCGAAGTCCTGCCGCTGTCAGGCCTTTCCCGCCGACGTGGTTTAAACCACCTCTGTGCCGGCGGGAGCAGGCGGCGCGAGCGGGCCCCGGGGTCCTGCGGGGGGCGCGGGGTGATCTGACCCCGGGGGGTGCCCCCACAGTGGCCTGGCCCGCGATCGGGGCTCACCGATCGGCGGGCGGGCCTGTGCCGTGGGGGGCACTCTTTTTCTTCCGCCACCGCCACGGCCTCCACCATGGCGGAGGCGGTAGACACCCCCTCCACCGCGCATGTGCCGGTGGTGACGTCAGCGGCCGCTGACGCTCCGGCGCATGTGCGGACTCACGCCGACCGGCGAAGGCCTTTCGGCCAGCTCCAACGCTGGCTGGCGTGGTGCCAAAGGCCGTTGGCGCCAGTCGGCAGAGCAGGAGCCACTCCGGCGTGGGTCTAGCCCCTAAAGGTACGGAAAAATCCACACATTTGGGGAGGCCCGAGCTGGAGTGGTTGGCGCCACTCAGTTATGCCGGGACCCCCCGCCCCGCTGGGTAGCGGACAATACCGCTACAGATAAGGAGAGTCGATTTCCCTTCCCTAAAGGATATTAATGAACCAGACTATGGTGCTCACAAAGCTAAATCTTCCACACAGTCCACACAGGCTTGATTTGCCATCTTTTTACTTTAAGCCACAGGGGGACAAAACAGATCTATTTCACCAGGACAACACAACCATAGAAACCTGACACTTCTCCTCCAGTTCCCCATGTTAACTCAACCAGGATACTAAAGAGTTATATATTCCCTAAATGATACTCTAGGTTTTTCCCTTATCCAGTCCAGTTGGTCCCTTATATTCATATTTGGAGTACGGAGCTCAGGGGAAGTGATGTAACTTCTGATATGTTAGCAGACATCAACTACACAGCAGCACGGTGGCACAGTGGTTGGCACTACTGTCTCACAGCTCCAGGGTCCCAGTTTCAATTCCGGCCTCGGGTGACTGTTCGTGTGGAGTTTTCACTTTCTCCTCATGTCTGTGGGGTTTTTTTTCCAAGTGCTCCAGTTTCCTCCCACAGTCCAAAGATGTGCAGGTTAGGTGGATTGGCCATGCTAAATTGCCCCTTAGTGTCTGAAAGATTAGGTGGGGTTTGTGGGTTACAGAGATAGGGTGGAGGCATGGGCTTACGTAGGGTGCCCTTTCCACTTTCCAAAGGCGATGCAGACTTGATGGGCAGGATGGCCTCGTTCTACACTGTAAATCCTATCAAGGAATGCATGATTCTTTTGTATCCTTCTGTACATGTGTTCAGAACCTATGGTAATCAAGGATTTGTTACTCCCTCATGGTCAGCTTTGAGTGGTCAACGGTAACGTCAACCCCCCAGACCAAGTCCCGATGAACTGTTTCATATGTAACCAAAAATTGATCGGTTACATCATCAGTTACGTCATGTCAGTCCATATTTACAGTGGTGAGTCACATTCCTGAATCACTGTCGTCCATCTGGTATAGGTTCACCTATAATGCCATTCGGAAGGGTGGTCCAAGAGATAGTTCCAAGTCAGGCTGGTATTTGCCTTGGAGGGGAAATTGCAGGTGACCATGTTCCCATCTGTCTGCTGCCTTTGCGGTGATAGAGGTTGAAGATTTCAAAGGTGCTGTCAAAAGAGGCTTGTGGATTTGTTGCATTGCACCTTGTAGATGGCATACACTGCCATCTCTGTACATCAGTGGTGGAAGGAGTCAATGCTTCAGGTGGCAACTGGGGTGCTGATCAAGCAGACTGCTACGTCCTGGCTGGTGACTAGCTTTTTGAGTGTTGTTGGAGCTGTACTCATTTTGCAAGTGGAAAGATGCCATCATACATGTGTCTTGTGGATGAGGGACAGGTTTTGGGGAGGCAGGAGGTGCGGTACTTGCCACAGGATTTCCAGCCTCTGACCTACTCTCATAGCCACAATATTTGTGTAGCTGGTCCAGTCCAGTTTCTGATCAATGGTAACCCCCAGGTTGTTGACAGTGGGGGATTTAGCGATACTAATGTCAAGGAGAGATGGTTGGATTCTCTCTTGTTAGAGATGTTCTTTGCCTGGTACTTGTGTGGGCAAATGTTATTTGCGACTTATTAACCCAAGCCTGACTGTGGTCCAGATCATGCTGCACATGGACATGGACTGCTTCAGTATCTAAGGAATCGCGAATGGTACTGAACATTGTGTAATCATCAGCAAACATTCCCCTTCGACTTTGGAAGGAGGTCATTGAAGAAGCCACTGAAGATGGTTGGGCCAGGGACACTACCATGAAGAATTTCATAACAATGTCCTGATTTTGAGATGATTCACATCAAATCACAACCATCTATCTTTACACAAGATTTGGCTCCAATCAGCGGAGAGATTACCCCTGTTTCCACTGAAGTACACTCAGTCAAATACCACCTTGATTTCAAAGGCAGTCACTCTCACCTCATATATTCATCTCTTTTTTCCATGTTTGGACTAAGGCTGCAATGAGGCCCGGAGTTCAGTGGCCCTGGCAGAACCCAAACTAAATATGGCATAAATCAGATAAACAAAATCAACAAACTGTGGATAAATTAAAATGCAGCCCCTTAAAGGGATACTTCATCAAAGTAAACAGAATCTCAAAAGTGTTGTTGGAGCTGTAAAGCGCGAAAACAAAATGTAGTTAAAGGGGTCAATAAAATGCGCCAATCCCCGTGGTGCCCACTGGGCATCGAAGGTCTAGATTGTGCCAGCGGACACATTGCGCTCCCTTTCCAGGGACACCCGGCAGCGAATATAGCTGCAAAAGAGGGGTAGACAGTTGGAACAGATGACCCCCTTCACTGTTCACTGCCTAGACCTACAAGGTAATTTCTGCGTAAGTATTGCTTGATAACACCATTGATGATACCTTCCATCACTTTATCGATGACCAGAAGTAGACAGTTGAGGTAGTGATTTGCAGATCGGATTTGTTTTTTTTCAACAGGGCATAGGTGGAAATCTTTCCACATTGTTGTGTAGATGCCCATGTTGTAGCTATAATTGAGCTACATGGCTATGAGTGTGGATAGTTCTGGAGCATAAGTCTTCAGTACTACTGCCATGATACTGTCAGAGCCCATAGCCTTTGCAGCACCTAATGCCTTTTGACACTTTTTGACATCATGTGGAGTGGATCAAATTGGCTGATAAAAGGCACCTGTGCCACTGGGAAGCTCAAAAGGAGGCCAAATTGGATCATCTACTTAGCATTTCTGGCTAACCATGGGATAATCCAACACCATATGGGCAGGAATCATCAAGAGCCATCAAGCAGCACTTACTCAGAAATAACCTGCAAAGGTCAATTAGTTTGTGGTCCGCCAGGGTGACTCAACTGACCTGAACTCCTGACCTCATTGCAAACTTAGTTTAAAAATGGAAAAAAGAGCTAAATCCGAGAGGTGAGATGAAAGTAACTGTCCTTCACACCATAATAATAATAGCAATTATCTTTTACTGTCACAAGTATGAAGTTACCGTGAAAAGCCCCTAGTCGCCACATTCCGGCACCTGTTCGGGTAAACTAGTACAGGAATTGAACCCGCGCTGGTGGCCTTGTTCTGTATTACAAACCAGCTGTCTAGCCCACTGAGCTAAATCACCAAGCCACCATATGACCGAGTATGGCATCAAGGAGCCTTAGAAAATCTGGAGCCACTGAGAATCAGGGGGAAACTCTCCACTGTTTGGAGTTATGCCTAGTTCTAAGGGGACTGGTTGTCTTTATTGGAGGCCAGTCATCTCGCTCCAGGGCTTCACAGTAGGAGTTCCTCAGGGTCATGTCATGGGCCCAATCATCTTAAGCTGCCATATCAATGACCTGCCTTTCATCATAAGGTTAGAAGTGACGATGTTCGCAAATGACAGCACAATGATTAGCAGCACTTGTAACTCCTAAGAGAATGAAGCAGTCCATGATCAAATGCAGCAAGAACTAGACGATATCCAGGCTTGGGCTGAAAAGTGACGAGTTACATTCATGCCACGCAAGTGCCAGGCAATGACCATCTCCAACAAGAGAGGATCTAACATCCCCTTGACATTCAATGGCATTACCACCGTTGAATCCCCCACAATAAACATCCTGGGGTTACCATTGACCAGAAGTTAAACTGGACTAGCCACATTAATACTGTGGCTATTAGGGCAGGTCAAAGGGTAGGAATCCGACAGCAAGTAACTCAGCTCCTGAGGCCCCAAAGCCTGTCCAGCATCTACAAAGCACAAGCCAGGAGTATAATGGAATACTTTCCACTTGCCTGGATGAGTGCAGCTCCAACAACACTCAAGGAGCTTGGCACCATCCAGGGCAAAGCAACCCGCTTGATTGCTCTCCTTTCCACCGGCATTCAGTCCGTCCACCACCAATGAACAGTGGCAGCCGTGTGTACCATCTACAAGATGCACTGCACCAAAGTTTGTTCAACAGCACATTCCAAACCACAACTACTACCATCTAGATTCTAGAAGGACAAGAGCAGCAGATACATGAGAAGCTCATCACCTGGATGTTCCCCTGGGGCAGCACGGTAGCATTGTGGATAGCACAATCGCTTCACAGCTCCAGGATGCCAGGTTCAATTCCGGCTTGGGTCACTGTCTGTGCAGAGTCTGCACATCCTCCCGGTGTGTGCGTGGGTTTCCTCTGGGTGCTCCGGTTTCCTCCCACAGTCCAAAGATGTGCAGGTTAGGTGGATTGGCCATGATAAATTGCCCTTAGTGTTGGGTGGGGTTACTGGGTTACTGGGTTATGGGGATAGGGTGGAGTTGTTGACCTTGGGTAGGGTGCTCTTTCCAAGAGCCGGTGCAGACTCGATGGGCTGAATGGCCTCCTTCTGCACTGTAAATTCTATGAAATTCTATGAAGTCACTCACCATCCTAACTTACAAATATGTAATTGTTCCTTCACTGCTGTTGGGTCAAATTCCCTCTCTAACAGCACCTGTGGTTGTACCTACATCTTAGCGACTGCTAAGAAGGGTGGCACAGTGGTTTGCACTGCTGCCTCCCAGCACCAGTGACCCAGGTCCAATTCTACCCTTGGGTGATTGTGTGGAGTTTGTACATTCTCCCCGTGTCTATGTGGGTTTCCTCCAGGTGCTCCGGTGTCCTCCCACAGTCCAAACATATGCAGGTTAGGTGGATGCTAAATTGCCCCTCAGTGACCAGGGACGTGCAGGATAGGATAGGGTGGGTTTGACGGGGAGTGGACAAGGGGAGGATGCTGCTTCAGAGGGTTGGTGCAGACTCAATGGGCCGAATGGCCTCCTTCTGCACTGCAAGGATTCTCTGATAAGGCAGCTCACCGCCACTTTCACAAGGGCAATTAGGGATGGGCAATAAATGCTAGGATAGCCAGCCACGCCCACATTCTGGAAATAAATAAATAAAAATGTTGCACGAAAAGAAGCAGCAACGGAAGGTCCTCCAATAAATTCCCAAATACTTGCATCATTTAAGCAGTGAAGGCAGAGGATACAGATAAGTTGCAGACAGTTAACTTGCACTTCTGTTTCGGTGGTGGGGGCTGGAGCCGGGGGAGGAGGGAGGAGAGGCGGGGGAGGGGGGGGGCGGGGGGGGGGGGGGGGTTGGCTGCTGAGGTCAGACCATTCTCAAACTAATGGCTCTAGGGAAAGGAAAGTTTTATTTTAAATTAACCATTTAACTGACAATTAGAATACAATGGAACCTCCATATTTTGACTCCGATGAGTGGCAGAGGAGCTCTATTTCAGCCAGAGGTGGGTGCATCTCTACAGTAAATGAAAATCACTTTTCCCCAGAACTTTGCCACAATTAAGGATGGGGAGGGGTTTGAAAAAAACCTGGGCCACATTGTCAGTGGGAAAGAGAATTATGAAGTAAATCACAATGTTTACTCAGGCATATTGGACTGTGACGCAAATTGAAGAAACTATTCCTGAATACTTTTTTTTCATGTCAAATGTCTGCAAATGCTTCCAATCATTTGCTCCATGAAAGAGATGAGTGAATCTGAATGTTAAAGTGCAGGGTTGGGAAACCTATTGTCAGCTCACAATGGAAGATGGAGGCAGAGTGTTCCTTTGTATTTGTACATTTGCTTCCATTCCAATGTTCGATAAATGGAATCTGTCAACAGAGAATAAAAGACGCAGATTTTTCTGCACTTGCCTGAGATAGAACAGAAATGTGAAAAGTCAGAAAGTCCTTGGAGCATATTTTAACCTTCAGCGAACACAGAAGTACTTAAGTTAAAATTTGTAATAGTGGTTGCCACACTTCAAACAAGTGTACAGGCTTGAGAACATGGTCTACAATGCTCCAATCAGCCCTCCTACTAGTGGGGGGATCAACATTCTCCTGGGTCCCAGTGGGAGCACAAATGAATTGCAATTCCCTTCCGGCAGGCAAACATAGGGCTGGATTCTCCGTCTCAGTGGCCAAGTGCCGGTTGAAATGGAGAATTCGCGGGCGTTTTACGATGCCAAAACTGGCGCCGAACGCTCACCGATTCCGGGGCTGGCAGCGGTGCCGGGTGAAATATCCGGAGACTGGCCAGGTCCTTTGCTGCACATGCACACGATGATGACCTGCAGCGGTTGTGCTGTGCAACATGGCGTTGTCTGTGCGCAGGCCTGATTTGCCAAATTCAACTCCACAGGCCACCCCCCTGGCCACCCCCCAGTTCCCCCAGATCTCGTGGAAGCCACCCCCCACCCACCCCCCCCCCACTCCCCCCCGGCCAGTGGCACGGATCCCGACCGAGTGTGGCGGCGCTGAACACAATCCGCAGCCGCCATGCCGAGTTCCCGACCACTCAGATCACACGTCAACCTCGCGGTGGGGAACTCGGCCCATCGGGGGCGGAGCATCGAGGGAGGGCCTTCCGATGATGCACTAATGCCGTTCCAACGGCGTGCGCCGCACCACGCAACGACTCCATTTTGGAGTCATCCCCGATTTGGGCGTCGGAAGGGATTCTCCGCTTGATCGCCGATTATGATTTTGGCGTTGGGCTACGGAGAATCCCGCCACAGTCTCCCAAATGGAGAATCTTGCTCATAATGTGTTGCATTTCATCACTACATTTGTTGTAAATCAAGTGACCATCATGGCAGACTTTGAGCTAAAGGGTGAGATCTTTTCACGTTCCACCCTCTGATTCACAGCCTCTGATTCACCCGTTCTGCCAGCAATTTAGACCGCCGAGGATCGGGGCAGCATTTTTAAAGGCCATCTCAATGCAAAGAGAGTAAACCATTTCACCCTGCATCTCCCCTGGCACCACTCGTGCTACTGCCTGGGCACTGTCCCCTGACACCACCACTGACACTGCCCCCTGGCACTACCCCAACACTCCTGGCACTGTTCCCGGCACAACCCAGCTCACCCCCGCTCACGGGTTTGTCACGGGGCGATTTCAATGGAAAACTCTATTGACAAGCTAGATAAAATCCCACCGTCAGCAAGCAGGAACTCACGGCTGGGGAACTGATAAGTCCAGCCCATAATGTGTCAACTGAGAGTGTGGACATTTTTTTTTAACATAGAATTTACAGTGCAGAAGGAGGTCATTCTGCCCTTCGAGTCTGCACCGGCTCTTGGAAAGAGCATCCTACCCAAGGACAACACCTCCACCCTATCCCCTATCCCCATAACCCAGTAACCCCACCCAACACTAAGGGCAATTTTGGACACTAAGGGTAATTTATCATGGCCAATCCACCTAACCTGCACATCTTTGAACTGTGGGAGGAAACCGGAGAACCCTGAGGAAACCCACGCACACACGGGGAGGATGTGCAGACTCCGCACAGACAGTGACCCAAGCCGGAATCGAACCTGGGACCCTGAAGCTGTGAAGCGATTGTGCTATCCACAATGCTACCATGCTGCCCTAAACTCACTCGTCATAACATCCTGACAATTCTTTTTGAGAAGTGTGGGAACCGATTTTGCTGAAGAAGGTCAAAGACTTACACACTCATGGTCACAAATAACCTTTCGATCGGCTGGCGTGAAGGTTATGGGAGGTCAGTTAACTTCCAACACCCTAGGGCAGCACGGTGGCCTAGTGGTTAGAACAACCGCCTCACGGCGCTGAGGTCCCAGGTTCGATCCCGGCTCTGGGTCACTGTCTGTGTGGAGTTTGCACATTCTCCCCGTGTCTGCGTGGGTTTCGGCCCCACAACCCAAAAATGTGCAGAGTAGGTGGATTGGCCACGCTAAATTGCCCCTTAATTGGAAAATAATTGGGTACTCTAAATTTAAAAAAAAACTTCCAACACCCATTGTTTTATATAGAAATAACAAATACTTCATGTACTTCATGTACAATGCTCCAAATCGTTGAACTGAAGTTGAATACTTGGGATGGAATTTAATGCCCTTTTGCTTGGAAGGTGGGGTGGGCTTTTAATCAGGCAGGCAGGTGGCAGGTAAGGACAGGTGGTAATTAATGACCACTTAAGGGCCTCATCCCACTGGCACTGGTGTGAGGGAGCTCGCCATGAGGGGAGTGTCCTGCAATAGTTCCTTCTATCTTGACCTTCAACTGTGAGGCTCTGTTCTTAGACTGTAGATGTACTCTGGGTATGTCTTCAGATTAATATATGCTTATTAATACTGCAATGAAACAGGTTTCAGAGTATGCATGTTGCTCCAGGTATGATTCCAATCCCTCTCTTGAAAGAGTCTGTCAAATAACTGACTGATGTCATTCGTACCTCATCATCTGCCTCATACATGAGCATATTTCACCCGTTCAATTTTTATACTATGCCGCCCCACAAGAATGCAATTCTTTTTTTTAACAACATGAAACTTTTAAAGGATTTCTGTAACTCCCCTTTTTACAGCTAGTTTCTAAGCAAATCCACTCCTGTGGAGAAGTCCATGGCAGAGGCGGAAGAAAAAGAGTGCCTCCACGGCACAGGCCCACCCGCCGATCGGTGGGCCCCAATCGTGGGCCAGGCCACCGTGGGGGCACCCCCCGGGGTCAGATCGCCCCGCGCCCTCCCCCCCCTCCAGGACCCCGGAGCCCGCCCGCGTCACCAATCCCGTCGGTCAGGTAGGTGGTTTAATCCACGCCGGCGGGAAAGGCCTTTCAGCGGCGGGACTTTGGCCCATCGCGGGCAAGAGAATCGCTGCGGAGGGCCCGCCGGCTGGCACGGCGTGATTCCCGCCACCTCCCAATCTCGGGGAGGCGGATAATTCGGGACATGGTGGGGGCGGGATTGACGCCGGCCCTGGGCAATTCTCCGACCCTCCGGGGGGTTGGAGAACCCTGCCAATTGTCTTTTGAATTCATTATCGTACACACAGTTATTCTTTTATTCTTATATTTCTCGACCCTGCAAGAATCCACTCACTAAATCTAACTTTGGAAGTTTCCAAACAGATTGAAAAATTCACCTCACTTAAACATCCCTGGCAAAAGTTCAGTGGCTCATTGAATTTAAATAATTGACAGGTCAAACCAGAAATTAACTGGCAGTGAGGCCCACAATTAAATTACGTAACTGGGTTCAATTTTCAAACCTTGAACACATTGACAATGCTTCATTTGAGTATTGATTTAGGCTGGGTTATAGGACGTGATTGAACCACCGCGTTGTCCCCAGCACGGATCTGGGTGCGTCAGTTAAATAGCGGGAAAAGCCAAAATCGCGATTCGGGCTGGGCGCGAATTGGTTCGCCATCTAACCAGCCCTCTCCCGATCACGAGTTCCGCATCTTGCGCAAATATGGCGAGCACGTCATTAACTCCAATTTGACTAATTTCAATCTCATTCAAGAGATTGACGTCAAATGTAACGGCCTCCCAGGAATTAACCAGCTCAACAGCGAGAAATGACCCACGAGTGTCGTTTCGTACTCCTTTTTAAAAACATGAAGCCTGAGGGGAAGTGAGAAGGTGAGTAACCATTTCCATTTTTGGCCATGCAGCTCAAGGGGCTGCTGTGTCAGTGCTGGGGGTTGGAAGACTCCTCAGAGGGTGGGCTTGGTCAGGGACTTGATTATTCTAGGTCGACGGTCATTCTTGGGTCAGGTGATGGAGGGGGGTTTGAGGGGCTGTTTGCCTGTGAGTCCTTCAAGTGATCTTTAAATATTGTGGATACCCATAAAAAGGGCGACTACAGCTGCTGTCTGTCTGTCCTACAAAACATTTTGAGGACAGAGCCCTCTTGGCTTTATGTTGAACGTCACTTTAACTTCCTTTGACTGTGAGTAGCCTCTAGCTTCACAGCTGGAAGCTATTGCTAATAAAGAATTGGCCTTAATAGTTATGAAAGCACTTCATAGTTCTCAAGTGCTACGACAGGGTGTGTTTAAGATCAGCCATGATCTCACTGAATAGCAGAACAGGCTCAAAGGGCCAAATGGCCTGCTCCTAGTTCTTATGTTCTTATGTTTGCTGGTTGCTCCTGCTGTTCGCTGCAAATGTCTGAAGGCTGTGTGTTTATTTGCTGCTGCCTCTTCTGGTTGGGTGGTCTGGAATAAGGAAAAGGGATGATGTAAGATGACCTGCTGCCAGTGCTGGAGAGGGGGAAGGGGAGCTCTTTCTCTCAGCTGGTCGGCTCTGTACCAGTGTGACTTTCCACTGTGAGTTTCTACTGTTGTGAGTCTATTGCTGAGAACTGTAGGAGTGGGAGAGAGAGGTGGATTTATCCAAATGCTACTACAGCTGCCTGGACACTATGGGCTGGATTCTCCGCCGTCGGGATGCTCCGTTTTTCCGGCAGCCCGGGGGTTTCCCCACGGTGTGGGGCTGCCCCACATTGGGAAACCCCATTGACCAACCCGCAAAATGGAGAATCCCAACGGCGTGCTGAACCAAAAATCTGGCGCAACAGGACGGAGAAACCCACCCTCGTGTCTTCTTGCTGTTGCTTCTTTTGATTCTGTGGCCTGTAACAAGGAAAAGGAGGAAGTAAGATGACCGACTGCCAACGCTGGAGAAGGGGGAAGAGTGATGGATCGATTCGGCCAAGCAACTTGAATGTATAGAAGAAATTCTTCTGCAGGTTGCTGGTGACTTTATTGTACTGACAGTTTGATGTAATTCCTAGAAGCCATGTGTTTGTTTGCTGCTCTCTCTTCTGTGGCACGGAGCAAGGAAAGGGAGGAAATAAGATGACCTTCTGCCAGTACTGGAGAAGGGGAAGGGGAGTTGACCAATTCTACTGAACAACGTGATGAATGTTTTGAAGAAATGCTTTTGCAGATTGCTCGTGACTTTATTGCACTGCTAACTGTTCAATGTTTAATGTCTGAAAGCCTTGCTGTCAGTCACTGCTCTCCCCTCCGTCAGCCCCACAATCTCCAAGGCCTGTTTGTCATAGGGGGTGAGGACTTGGATCTCTGGTACTCTTCCACCTCCCGCCATCTTGGCCCATTCCTGCTTATTATAGGCTATCTTCTCTTCGCGCCCAAAATTACACTTAGAAATTTTTCCGTTAAAATGCGCCCTTAGTTTATGACCATATTTGTTTTCAGAAACATCATTTGCTAAAAATCTTCTCAGCGACCACTTGGGATTCTCCTGTCCCAATGCCGCGTGTTTCTTGTCAGCACGCCATTCACTGGCGGCGAGGTTCTCTACTCCCACGACCTGTCAAAAGGTATTCCCACTAAAGCCACCCTCAGTCACCGGGACATCCGCGGGCGAGGCTGTACTGCCAGCAGGAAAAGAGAATCCCAACAACCAGAGAATTCCAGCTGAAAACACAGCTGCTGGTCAGGAGACAGTTCGGGAAATTCTCAGTGTGTGTTTATTGTGAGAAGACTGAAAGAGTGAGTCACTGAGGTCAAATTGGACAAATGGAAGATATACATATTGGGCAGGATTTTCTGCTCTCCCCCCCCCCCCCCCCCCCCCCCCCCCCCCCCCCCACCCTGAAACGTGTTTTCCTGTGACGCAGGTAGCTCATCGTCCGGCAGCGTGATCTTCCAGTCGTGCAGCTGTCTACAATGTTCTGCATTGCCCGCCGGCCCTGCCATCAGGGATGTGGCGGTGGGGGATTTCCATTGGCTGACCGGAAGATCTCACCGCCGAGAAAAGCTGGAAAATTCAGTCTATTGTCTGCGGATGCATAACGGCTGTGATATAAGTTACAGATGGAATGGATGTATATAGTAAATTAGCTTTATTTGTTTGCATAATAAATTGGCACCTTGAATGAGCAATAATGCCATCTTTTTAAAGTATGTTAAGTATGTCCTCGTACACCAGTCAGGTAAACATGCAGGTGCATCAGATGGTTAAAAAGGCAAATGGTATGTTGGCCTTCACTGCGAGAGGATTCGAGTACAGGAGCAGGGATGTCTTGCTGCAATGATACAGGGCCTTGGTGAGGCCACACCTGGAATATTGTGTGCTGTTTTGGTCTCCTTATCTGAGGAAGGCTGTTCTAGCGAGATAGGGAGTGCAGCAAAGGTTTACCAGACTGATTCCTCGGATGGCAAGTCTGACGTACGAGGAGAGATTGAACCGGTTAGGATCGTATTCGCTGGAGTTCAGAAGAATGAGAGAGGATCTCATAGAGACTTATAAAATTCTAACAGGACTGGACAGGGTTGATGGAGGAAGGATGTTCCCAATGATAGGTGTGTCCAGTGTGAGGATGTGGGGTAGACTATTTAGGACAGAGATGAGAAGAAATTTCTTCACTCAGAGAGTGGTGAGCCTGTGGAATTCATTACCGCAAAGGATATAGGGGAAAGTGGGATTAGGCTATTGAGTTGGATGATCAGCCATTATCATAATCAATGGCGGAGCAGTCTTGAAGGACCAAATGGCCTCCTCCTGCTCCTTTTTTTCTATGTTTTCTATTCTAGTGGTGTATGCTTTGCAGTGGCTGGATATAAATTAATTCCTGGCTTAGATGAGTGTTCGAAGAAAAACACCAGAAAAAGACCCAAGAGTGGAAATTTGCTATCTCCAGGTTTGCACCTCAACTGGTTCGAAGAGCTGGTTTTCTTGTAAGTCGCGGTAATTACTCCAGGGGGTGAGTTGAGAAAAGAAATTGCAGGTAATGAATGTGACAAAGTGAGTTACTAATTTGAAAACACTCGTCAACCATGTCAATGACATATTCTTCATTTTATTTCCAATTGTACAGCTTGGAGGAAGGTGATAGATGATCCATTATACTGAAATTACTTACTTAACCTTCCCTTTCAAAATAATGTGGTGGATTTGTGGAAATGGCAACGCAATATCAGCCGATGAATAATCCAGACACCCAAGCAAATACTCTGGGGGGCATCAGCTCAAATCACTTCATGGCCGTTAGTGGAATTTAAATTCAATTGATTTATAAATACAATGAACTGAAAAATCTTGAATTAAAAACCGTTCTCAGTAATGGTGAACATGAGACTATCAATGATTGCTGTAAAAACCCATCTGGTTTGCTCATGTCCTCGAACGAACTAAATCTGTCATCCTTGTCTGACCTCCAGGTGACTCCAGACCCACTGCTCTCAAGGGAAATGGGAATCAGCAACAAATGTTGGTGTTGTTCGTGAGAGCCACATCCTATGAATCAATTCTTTTTACTTTTGTTCCCTCATTAATTGTCCCCTTCTTTCCCTTAAACTCTTTCATTTTAACCCATGAGCCTTACGGTGCATATTGTCTGTCTCTTTGCACGAAAGAGATGCCACACGAAAGTCTGATCCCTTAACAAAAAAGGAGTTGGATTTCTCACAACCTCAGGGCATTGAAAAGTGCTTTACAGTCAATTAATTACGGCACTGTAGGGATTCTATGGAATTACGTCTGAAGAGTGGCAACATTTTGAATGCCATTTCCTCACACAATACCGGCACTTTGAAACTTCTAACTCCCCGGGATGTCAATCAGTCATTCTAGCCCTGGGATACTGACATCGGTCCTTTTTTAAAAATGTTATTCCGATCTCATAATTACAGAGCCAATGCACAGAGTGGACGGGGCAAGCCCTTAATCAATCTCCTTGCTTGCTCCAAAAAACAATTAAAATTCAAATTGATCCAATTCGTAGTCTCCACAAGCGAGACATACAAGATTCAGTCTGAGAAGAGCAGGCATCACATCGGATCTCGGACTTTATCCTATGCTTAATCAAAGCCAAAAGGCTGAGAAGCGATCAACCACAGAGTTCTATCACCACTCTTGCTTCAATCAACAAACTCAACAGAACACAGGTTTTGAGCATGTATGCCCCAAATACTCACTAGACAAACAGTTATTTGATGAACCTATTTCTTTTCAGGATCACCATAATGTCAGGTGGCCTGATTTACAATACAAGAACACATTTAGCTAAAGCTATAAATGATTTCTTAACGTTTACTGTGGGTCAAATATATACGAAATAATAAATTAAGAATTGTATGATCATGCACGAGCAACCACTCTCTCCAAACTCTCCAATCAGTCTGAGGTCACCTGACTCTAAAATTCACTTATATACTAATGAGACTCTTAGTGGTCAGTTGGTGAATTACAATGCAACCATGATATCACCACATCCCCTTTCCTTTGAAGGAATAAATTAATACATTATCACCAGCATACTTGCATGTGATAACATTAGCCTGTGAGTCTAACAGCATTATTTTTTTTTCTTTAAAATTTTTTAAACTGGTTTAACAAATACATAGAAATACAAGAACAGCAAGGACAGCACGTACAAATAGTCCAAATGTACAAATTGAGTCAATCAGATTTTCTTCTGACTCTGGTCGATCTTCTCAAAGTTTGATCTTGCTGCCCAGAACTTGGAGATTGAATGTTCTCCATGACATTCTCATGCTCGGGAACTGCTGAACTATCTGACACTGCAGATGACGTAGATTCTGATCTAGATTCACCATCCATCGCATTGTTGTGAAAGTCTTCTCTGTTTTTCAGGAGTGCGTGGCGATTGCTTCTTAAAACCAACTCATTCGCGACAATTTCTTCTTAAAAACAACCCTTCTTCTATCTGTACACTGTAGGAATGAGGTGCTACATCTTCAAGTACAATGGCTTTTCTCGACCAATTGCCTGAATGTTATATTCTCACAATGTCACCACTACTCAGAGATGGTAAGGTTCTGGACACTCTATCATAGAACTGCTTTTGTTTTGCGTTAATGTTTTGTATTTCCTGCAGTGCCACTGTATTCTCCTCCTTTTCCGAGGATGGAAGAGTTGTAGGCAACATTCTATTCATGAGTAACTCTGCTGGTGATCTACCAGATGACAATGGTGACGCTTTGTAACGTGATTTTGCGAGTTATGGATGAGATTGGCTGTCCATTGCTTTCCGTAATGATTGCTTTACATTATGTCCCCAATTTTTGTTAAGATCTTTGCGATCCATGCCTACATGAGCATCGCCATTTTTTTGTTTCATACATACATGGAATTTACCCCATTGGTAGGTTCATCTATCTTCTTGATAACTTGTGGTTTTAAATCTGATATGGGTGGGACGGTAGTAATGAGATTGAGAGGCAGATTTACATTTTCAGCAATTTCACTACTAATAGTCGGTATTGGTGCTTTAGATAACGCATCTTTTTAAATTGTTTGTCGTTGGCGCATGGTAGTTCATTAAAATAACAATAATAATCTTTATTAATGTCACAAGTTACATTCACACTGTAATTAAGTTGCTGTGAAAATCATCTCGTCGCCACACTCCAGTACTTGTCCGGGTAAACTGATGGAGAATTTGGAATGTCCAATTCACCTAACAGCACGTCCTTCGGGACTTGTGGGAGAAATCAGTGAACGCATCACTTAATTTGTTGATAATGTTCTCAGAATCGTTGGAGTGTTGATTCAATCCTTTGTGGATTCTATATACCAACTACATACTATGCTTGCTGTTCTTGCACATATATATATTTGTTAAACCAGTTTTAAAAATGTTAAGGAAAAAAATTAATGATGTTTGTAGCCATCTGAAATGGCCACCTGCAAAGGACCATGGGAATTGTGGTCAACTTGGACACAGACAAGTACACAGCCTCTGTGTCTTGTGCAAAGAAACCAGACCTGACCACAACTTGCACCCATTAAAAGTCAATCACCATTTCCCCCAGGACAATAGAACTTGAATCAAGGAATGGCAACAGTAGCAGACTAACCCGTGCCACTTCCCCTTATTTGGAAAAGCATGGGACAATGACAGCTGGAACCAGCCCAGCCACCGAGATGTCCGGCTCTTAATTGGCCAGGATCAATGAAGGTAATCAAAACCCTATTGATCCATTTAATCTGGGGTTAGGACCACCCCAAAGGGCACAAAAGAGAAGAAGGATAAGAAGTCCGCACACTAGGAATCGGCCTCTTTTGGATCGGCTTCTGTGCGACCAATTGCAGCATATCAACCAGCCAAGTTGAAGGACCCGCGATCGCTACCTGAAGGACGAGCACAGCCGAGACAAACCTGACAACTTCTAATCGACCCACGTGGACACGCATAAAGGCCTTATCGCCTGCACAGAGCCAGTCAACCCAAAGATAAGTAAAGGTCATCTTAGTTATTAGGTCTAGTTTAGTGCATAGCTGCGTGAATCATTGTGTATAGAAATAAGTCTTGTGTTTGTTAATAAACTGTCTTTTGAACTAATATACTAGTTGTGTCGTCATTTGGTCAATATAAGAAACAGCTTGTGGCTCACATAGAAATAAAGAAGTCAACATGTTAGACTCACAGGTGAATGACATCACATGAAAAGATACTGGTGATAATGTATTAAGTTAGTCCTTCAAAGGAAAGAGAATGTAGTGATATCATGGTTGTGTTGCAATTCACCAACTGATGATTGAATCATAGAATTTACAGTGCAGAAGGAGGCAATTTGGCCCATCACATCTGCAATGGCCCTTGGAAAGAGCACGCTACCCAAATCCACATCTCCACCACATACCCATAACCAAGTAACTCCACCCTACCTTTTGGACACAAAGGGCAATTTAGCATGGCCGATCCACCTGACCTGCACATCTTTGGATTGTGGGAGGAAACTGGAGCACCCAGAGGAAACGCACACGGACACATGGAGAACATGCAGACTCCACACAGACAATGACACAAGCCGGGAATCGAACCTGGAACCTTGGAGTTGTGAAGCAAATGTGCTAACCACTGTGCTACCGTGCTGCCACTAAGTGTCTCATCAGTATATAAGTGAATGCTAGAGTCAGATGACCTCAGACTGACAAGACAGAATGGGACAGAACAAATTGTGTTCTTCACCACCTCAGGTCACAAGCACCATAGCATTTAATGCTTGAACTATTATAATCTCTCAGAGATATTTTGTGATTTATTCTAATTTTCTGAATTTTTGGACTTTTAAAATCAGTCATGCTGATTAAATTGGCTTTGACACCAGTGTCTAACTTCAATTGGACCACTACATCATTCACTTCAAGTGCTGGCAGCCATTTGTCCTCATCAACTACATTTATTTTAAATGGAGCATCAGTTTGCATTTTTTTAAGTGCTGGAGAATTTTTTGATGTCTCCAAAAATTCTTCTTCTCTGTTTATTACTCCAACAAACAATGATTTTCATTTCATTTCATGTTTTATCACTGGAAACGAGTCTTCAATTGTGCTGACTGATCTGGGGTTCAGCTTAGAGTAACAATTCTGAGCAAAGTGATTTTCTTCCCTTTGCATCGAGAACAAAACTTGCCAAATGCTGGACACTGCCTTAAATATTGCCTCTGCCCACAGCTTTCACTCAGAAGTTCTTCATCCTGATCTTTAACCTGTTTGTTGGTGTGCAAAGAACTGCAGGGATGTTCTTGCCTTTTTGGGAAAGCAACCAGAGTGCTTTCCTTCAAGAAGGCGCTGCCGTTACTGAGAAAGATTTTAGAATGGTGTGCTGCGAACTCATGAGCCTGATAAATCTTAACTGTTTGTTCCAAAGACAGCTCCGATTCCCTGAGCAACCGTTCCCTCAGCTTATTTTCATTCACACCAACCACAACTTGGTCCCGAATCATGGAAGATTACACCGTGGAAAAATTATAAATTTATAGCTTTTAACTTTAAATCACTGATGAAATGATCGATGGACTCTTCTGTCTTCAGTCTTCTGTAAACGTGATCTAAAGACATAGCGCTCATGAATTTCATTCTATCTGGGGATGCATTGTTCATCCAATCTTCAAATTACTTTGTTAACATTTTTACGATCTTCATTGTTTGCAAATTTAAATGTATTAAACACAGCAATTGCTTCAGGCCCTGTCGCTGTTAGGAGATAATCTAATTGATCTCATTAAATTTACAGCAGTAAGAAGCAGATTGAATTGCTGCTGAAACACACGCCAGTTGCTGTCCACGTTACCATGAATTCTGAGACTCATTGGTGGCTTCAGTGACTCCATGTTGTTAATTCTTGCAGTCTGCAAAATCTTCAAATTGCTGTGGACCTCGTGGCAGGTTTGTTTTTTTCGTCAGTGTTTAATACAATAACATCCTGGTACCATGTAATGCTTCTGTTGAATGGCTTGTTTTATATTACGAGATCACTTGTAGCTAAATTTATAAATCATTTATCTACATTAACTGTGGCTCAAATATATACAAAATAGTGGATGAGTAATAGTATGATCAAAGACAAGCAACCTCTCTCTCCCAGCTCTCCAGTCAGTCTGAGGTCATCTGACTCTAACTGTCACTTATATATTAAGGAGACTCCTAGTGGTCAGTAGGTGAATCACAACACAAGCATGATATCACTGCAATCAGGTCTAAGTATTGTTTAATCTTTGTGACAGATAGGGAAACAATATTTACTCACTGTCACGAGAAACCGTTATTGATCTTCCCATGAGACTCGTGGAGTATGAGCTTCCTTGATAGGGGTGAAGGTAACCTGCCTAAGGCACGTTACATACTGACATAAGCAGGGCCAGACAGACAAGTCCATCCAGCACAGATTGTCTGGGAGTGAGATGCTGCTTTACACAGAAATTTCTGTATAGTTAAAATAATTTGATGTTCGATTTTCACCGGCTTCCTCAAGTTGCTAAATTCACCCTCTTCTCTTCCCAATGCTTATTGGAGTTTTTAAATCAAGGTTGTCACATAAATGGAAATTATGGTGAACAAGTCAACATCTGATTTAATTGGAGATTTTGGTAGAACCAGCAACCTGTAATTGGACATAAAGTTTGGTTCAGCTACTCCAGCATAATGGAAGTTATGGATTGTGACATTAATTATATGCTCTGTTTTGTTCAAACAGCACAAGGTAGGATTTTCACTGCAAAAAATTAAGTGATCAGTTACGCCTGACATGCTGGGCATGAAACTGTTCAATTGATGAACCATTGCATCATGCATTTTGTAAACACAGAGAAAAAATTAATGACATGAAGAAAGCTGAATACACGAAAACAAGCAGCAAGCAAAGCGAGCTATTTTTTAATGGAAAGGACAGACCTGCGATTAAATAGAACGTTTCCTGACCTTGGTGGACCCCAAAGCCAACCAATGGTATTTTGAAGACGATTGTAATTTAGGAAAGCACAGCAGGTCCTGCAAAGAGCAAAGAGATACATGAGCAGAAAATTGGAGAGGGTGGAGTGAGGGAGTTTGGCACTGGGGAATTTAGTTCAGCCCTGAAATAGGCAGCCTGATGGATGAGGAGGTGTACCCGGAGGTTGGAGGCCCAAACCTCAGCAAAAACTGGTCTTTGGCTGCCATCAGCATATTGCTGTCAAGCTACGAATGACAGCTGGTCATCCAGGGCCATTTTGCCAGTCATAGAATCATAGAATTTATGAATCATGAACCATAGCATTTACAGTGCAGAAGGAGGCCATTCGGCCCATTGAGTCTGCAATGGCCCTTGGAACGAGCATCCTAGTTAAGCCCACAGCACCACCCCATCCCCGTAACCCAGTAACCCCACCTACCTGTTTTTTGGACACTGAGGGTAATTTAATATGGTCAATCCACCTAACCTGCACATCTTTGGACTGCGGGAGGAAACCCGAGCACCCGGAGGTAACCCACGCAGACACGGGGTAAATGTGCAGATTCCGCACAGGCAGTGACCCAAGCGGGAATCGAACCTGGGACCCTGGAGCTGTGAAGCGACAGTGCTAACCACTGTACTGCCCAGAATCAGTTCCAGAATGATGGAGCAGGACTGGTTGCCTCTCCGGCAACAGCTCTTCAGGAGGCAGTAATCAGGAGGAACGGGAGCAGTTTAAGTGTTAGGGGCTGGAAAAGGGAAATTGTGATCGGGCCGCACAAGAGGCCAGCAGTAGTTTCTGAGACTGTGCTCCTGCTCCTCCTGATTTGAGATTTAAATACATAGTTTTGTAAAATGTATTTATTAGACACAACTTCTGGCAGTCCCCAAAATGATCCCTGGTACGGAGAGATGGTTATCCTGGACACATGCAGACGGCTGACACTATCTGTATTCAAGGCAGCCTAACTTTGGGAAGATTCCCTCAACGAGGCATTATGCTCTCTAATAATATATCCAAAAGATCTAACAATGACTTCAGGCATGGCCACCTTGACTGGAGCTTTGACCAGAATGGAGACTGGTGCTATTCTGGCACAGAATGTGCATGCAGACACTGCATGCCATATTGGAAACTTAGACCCATCCATAAATTTACTTGTCAGTCATTTTGATATTGTGATAAATATTTGCCAGGGTGTCTCCCAGCACTTCGTTTAATAGCACAAGATGTTTATTTTTTTTTACTTCTAACAGCAAACATTTAACATGTTATCGGAAAATCAGTACTTTTGACAGTGCAAGCTTCCTTCAACCCTCTATCAAGTGCACAGCATGTGGCTAATTTTCTGGAATGGAGCTTGAAGTGCAGCATTTTAACTCAGGTGATAGTGTTCCCACTATGCCAAGGTGAGCTACGTTTACAGCTATTGATTATGTATAGTATTCCAGGCAGTTTGGAATGGCATACATTACAAGAATATGCATGGGAGCAGCACAATATCCAATGTCCTCGCCAAGCGATACGGGATCCGAACTTGGAACCACATTGCCTGTCCATCACTTTAACTGTGGTAAAGTCCCTCCCTAAGAGCGCTGTATGTGGACCTACACCTCCATGCAGTGGCTCAATAAGGAAGCTCACCATTGCCTTCTCAAGGGCAATTATGAATGATGGCCTTGTCAATGAGGCTCACATCCCATGAATGAATGCTTAAGAATGCATGACTCAATTAAAATCTTGTTACTGGACAAAGGAAATATATTTTGATCCGAATATTTTAAACAATGATGGCGTCTGCTTTTACAACTCTGTTTAACCAGCACATATTAAAATTGTGTATAAATGCACTGAGTTTTATCGAATACATGCACAAATAGTACAAATTATAGTCTCTTATTGTAAAGGTATTCAGATATCTTTTCAGGGTTTTCAGGATTCACACAGGAGCATAGAAAGTGCTAAATGAGAAAAGGCTAATAACAATCTTGTTTATCTTCCACCATCTTGCTACCCTATTTTGAGGTAAGTCAAATAACCAAATACCATCCTGATAGTCTCACATGCTACAATGAGAATGGAGTCATGACTAATCATTGCAACTAATCTCTACTAGTTGATCCAAAACAGAAATCACATGAGGCAAGCTCCAGTGTTGGAGAACTTTGGGAACCGTGGATCGAAAGTATCTTTTCCCTCCCAAGCAAGCTAAATTTACCACATCGCAAATTGCTGACACACTTTCCCAATATATGTCATTTTCTGAAGGAAATGTACCTAAAGTTCTTAACTCTTAAAGATTAAAATAACAAAAGAAAAATGCTGTTTGTTACACAGCCACTGAGTTGAAATTCAACTTGGGAAAGGTGTAACACAGAAAGTCTCGCACAAGATCCCAATTATCCAACCTGTTTGACATTCAGTTCCATTGTGACACTGAATATTGGACAAGGTGCATATCCAATGGCAGATGCAATGTTATCTGTTTTGTGCCCCTGCCCCAAACTTAATTTCCCTCCCAAGCAATTCATCAACACATCCATCCATAGCTTCCCAACTCATAGACCCCATCCCGATAAACATGATTTGGGAGACCCATTGTTTTCACCTGTTCTTTCCCCAGTGAGCTCATTCCTTTCTATGTTGACTCTATTTTTTCTCTCCTTGTCCAGCTTCTTCTTACGTGCACCATGAAGCAGTTTTGGGCCCCGTATCTGAGGAAAGATGTGCTGGCCTTGGAAAGGGTCCAGAGAAGGTTCACAAGAATGATCCCTGGAATGAACAGCTTTTCGTATGAGGAATGGTTGAGGACTCTGGGTCTGTACTTGTTGGAGTTTAGAAGGATCAGGGAGGATCTTATTGAAACTTATAGGATACTGCGAGGCCTGGATAGAGTGGACGTGGAGAGGATGTTTCCGCTTGTAGGAAAAACTAGAACCAGAGGACACAACTCAGACTAAAGGGACAATCCTTTAAAACAGGAGGAGGAGGAATTTCTTCATCCAGAGGGTGGTGAATCTGTGGAACTCTTTGCCGCAGAAGGCTGTGGAAGCCAAATCACTGAGTGTATTTAAGACAGAGATAGACAGGTTAGTCTTGCACTATATTCAAACTTTAGAAACCTGAGATTGCATTCTTATTCCCTGTTAAGCATTGAGTTTGTATTGTCTACATCAGTAGTGGGCAACGTGCTGCCCAGGGGTCATATGTGACCCACCTGGGTTCTGAGTGTGGCCCACGAGACATTTTGTTGACTGCTACCCATGCGCAGGGTTGACACATCCTGCTGACTTCCATCCGTGTGGGGTTTTCCGACCAGTATGACTGAAGTGATATACACATAAAGCAAAGGCAAGTGAAGTGAGGTGCGTGCTGATTGCTCACAACATTGACTGTGAGAGCCATGTCCCCTCTCTGTGCCCAAGTTCAAATATTTATTTTGTTTTTACCTGTCGAAGTTTAATGGCAGTTCTATAATGTCTGAATGATTCGCACGTTTTTGAAACTTGCAATGAAATACCCAGCATGTATTAACTGTATTCACTCTTGGATTCATAGGTTCATAGAATCTCTACAGTGAAGAAGGATACTATTCGGCCCTTTGAATCTGCTCCAACCCTCTGAAAGAGCACACCACCTTGGGTCAGGCCCCACCCTATCCCATAACCCAGTAACCCCACCTAACCTTTTGGATACTAAGGGACAATTTATCATGGGTAATCCACCTAATCTGCACATCTTTGGACTGCGGGAGGAAATTGGAGCACCCGGAGGAAACCCACACAGACACAGGGAGAACATACATATTTCACACAGTCACCCAAGGTCGGAATCGAACGCGAGTGCGTGGCTCCGTGAGGCAGCAGTGCTAACCACTGTGCCATCGTGCTGCCCTGCCCCTAGTCAACAAGCCTGATTTCAATCTTGAGGCCCATTCAGATGAAGGAGGGCCACTTATATGGCCCACTCATTAGCCAAGGTTGCCCATCATTGGTCTACATCATATATAGAATCATAGTCTGATACAAACCAGAAACAAAAATTTCAACCAGATGTATGTTCATTGTATCCTTGTAAAAAAAATTAAATGATCTTGTTACTCTTGTTCAGTAGGTTTTACGATGAAGTTAATCACATTAGTGGATGATTGAACTCATTGATGATAGAGATAAAAATACTGGAGATGTATCCAAACTACTTGGATGTTACAATATGCTTTTCTGGGCGATAGCATCCCCATTTGACTGCAGTTTCCATTGACACCATCCAAATGAACATACTTAAATGACAACTCCATTGTACGTAATAGGAAAGGGGATTGGTTTTCTCAGTTGGCTGGACGGTGAGAATGTGAAGTACAATAATGCCAGTGATGCGGGTTCAATTCAAGTACCAGCTCTGGTAGTTCATGAAGTCCTAAACCCTTGCTTCACTTGCAGAGTGGATCCTGCAAGCTAAGTTAAACAATTGTCTCTCACTACTAGAGAGAGATGCCTGCCTATGTTCTATGTGGAATATGGCTAATTACCTTATTAAGAATGACAGTGATTACTACAACAGTAGCTATGTGTAGCAACCACCTGCTTTTGTACATGAGTTTTGCATATTTTGATGTGTAATCATGAAAAATATGTTGGAGGTCTTGTGGTGTAGTGGGTAGCCTCCTTGCCTCTGATCCAGAAGCTCTGGGTTTGAGGTCCACCCCAGGAACTGAGGGCCAAGGAAGGTGCATTCGTAACACGACCAACAGGTTGAGTATCAACCTGCAAAATCTTCTGACATGCCTGTGGCACAGTAAGACATCTGACAACACCAGGTTAAAGTCCAACAGGTTTGTTTTGAATCACTAGCTTTCACCTGATGGAAGGAGCTGTGCTTCAACAGCTAGTGATTCGAAACAAACCTGTTGGACTTTAACCTGATGTTGTAAGAATTCTTACTCTGCTCACCCCAGTCCAATGCCGGCATCTCCACATCATGCCTGTGGCAGGCAGTAAGAGCAAGAGAGACTCCACTTGATGTGGAGGAGCACCCCTCAAACTATTAGCCTCTGCTGACAGGCTGGTGACCTGTCCCAAGAAAAACTCGCCATGGGAACATATGAAAGTCTGCCTTGTGCACAATTACATGTTGGAAGATAAACGATGACAACAAATACGGCCTTTGTTGCTTACATTGGTTCTCAAGCTGTACCTAACTTGCCAACCACAAGTCCGACTCCTACCAGTTCTGTAATATTGCCAGCTCCAATGCCCACAAACACATTTAGTGGAAACATTTGAGCAATTTGTCCTGTTGTTTGACAGGTGCCATTCTGTTTATTGGCACATTAATTTTACCTCACATTTTGGTCCTTTGCACATACTTTAGGGAAATTATTCCATTTTAAAATCATCAGAAATAAAGGACTGAAAATAAATCTGTACAAAATTTACTGCAAAGAGAGACGATTCATGAATACTCGTTGGCATTTCAGTCCATCGTGTACGACTGTGTAGGCTAATTAAAATTGTAAATGGGAAAGGTGTGAAAAGTTTATTCTAAATATTGAGCTTCTCGGAATCATCACATTATTAAGCGTTACAATTTAAGAAAAGTTTAATAACTATGTGTCAAGGAAAATTCTAGAACCTATTATAATAGGGGGTAATAGCAGGTCATTTAGAAAATCATAATCTGATCAGGCAGAGACAAAATGGTTTTGTGAAAGCTCAATTGCAAATTTCAAAGGACGAATTACAATTGATAGCCCAATCGCAATGCCTCTAACAGCTAGTTGAGTTGCCAAAGCAGTCTTGCATGTACATTGAATATGTGGGGTGAGATTCAGCGGACTGAAAGTAAAATCCGCTGAATGGCGTGATTGACGAGGAGTTCAGTGGCTAAAGAGCTGAGAAACATCACACTATCCAACGGCACCTTGCCTGTTTGTTTTTAGTCTTGGGGAGTTTCTACCACTGAGGCCGCACTTGGAGGGATTTCCTGCTGACAGAAAACACTTCTCACTGATCAGGGTGCCATTTTGTCCGGCAGCCTCAATCTACCCCCCCCTCCCCCGCTCCCACCATTTGAAGCCCTCCCCAACCCCAGATTTATGCCCTTACCACCCCTCAACAAATTTCCCCCCATCAGTCCAATCAGATGCCCCCCACAACTCTGGTGTGAGGACCCACCTTTCCCTCTGGTATGACATGATCCTCCCACCTCCTCCGGTCCAATCCGACACGCTCCTATTTTTGGTTCGACCCCCCCCCCCCCCCCCGCCACCTACGATCCGACATTCCGCCCCCCGGTCTGAGCCGCACACCCGCACACACCACCACTCCTCCCGTCTGTGCCCCTACCTCCCCCACCCCTCTCCGCCCCAATTGTCCGTACCACTTGCATTTCACTTCTCCCTTAAAACTGTCCATTTGAACGTTTTTTTAAGGCAGCTAAAGCTGTTAAAAGGGGCATTCCTTTGTTCTGTGCACCCCAGTTACTCTTTGCACTGCAGCCGGGGGCATGCTTTGCTGCTCCTCTCTCATCCAGCCTGAGTGAGGAATGTTGGGTGAGTCAGAGTTTTGGAATTACAGGTGGGTAAATCAATTCAGAGTGGCAATCTGCCAGAGATTGCCATTCTGAGGAAGGTATGGGCCTATTATAGAATTCCTCCCTCAAATGAGCTATCCTCCAGAACATAAGAACATAAGAACTAGGAGCAGGAGTAGGCCATCTGGCCCCTCAAGCCTGCTCCACCATTCAATGAGATCATGGCTGATCTTTTGTGGACTCAACTCCACTTTCCGGCCCGTACACCATAACCCACCCCCCCCCCCCCCCCCCCCCACCTCCCCACCCGGGCTCCCTGATCTCCTGACACTCCAAATATTCCACCTCTGGACCCTGGGTCACCGTCCCTTCCAGGACCTCAGACATGACACCTGAGAATCCCTGCCAAAACCCCTCAGCTTCGGGCACGACCAGAACGTATGTACACGATTGGCCGGACTTCCCCCGCACAGCCCGCATGTGTCCACCTGCTCAAAAAAACCTATTCATCTGGGCCACAGTCATATGAGCCCTGTGGACTACCTTGAACTGGATCAGGCTAAGCCTGGCACATGACGAGGATGCATTCATCTCCTCAGGGCCTTCTCCCATAGCGGACATCCAACTTCCCTCCCAACTCTTTCTCCCACTTCCTCTTCACCTCCCTGATTGGGACCCCTTCCCACTATATCATAAGAACATAAGAACTAGGAGCAGGAGTAGGCCATCTGGCCCCTCGAGCCTGCTCTGCCATTCAATGAGATCATGGCTGATCTTTTGTGGACTCAGCTCCACTTTCCGGCCCGAACACCATAACCCTTAATCCCTTTATTCTTCAAAAAACGATCTATCTTTATCTTAAAAATATTTAATGAAGGAGCCTCAACTGCTTCACTGGGCAAGGAATTCCATAGATTCACAACCCTTTGGGTGAAGAAGTTCCTCCTAAACTCAGTCCTAAATCTACTTCCCCTTATTTTGAGGCTATGTCCCCTAGTTCTGCTTTCACCCACCAGTGGAAACAACCTGCCCGCATCTATCCTATCTATTCCCTTCATAATTTTATATGTTTCTCTAAGATCCCCCCTCATCCTTCTAAATTCCAACAAGTACAGTCCCAGTCTACTCAACCTCTCCTCATAATCCAACCCCTTCAGCTCTGGGATTAACCTAGTGAATCTCCTCTGCACATCCTCCAGTGCCAGTATGTCCTTTCTCAAGTAAGGAGACCAAAACTGAACACAATACTCCAGGTGTGGCCTCACTAACACCTTATACAATTGCAACATAACCTCCCTAGTCTTAAACTCCATCCCTCTAGCAATGAAGGACAAAATTCCATTTGCCTTCTTAATCACCTGTTGCACAGGTAAATCAACTTTCTGTGACTCATGCACTAGCACACCCAGGTCTCTCTGCACAGTGGCATGCTTTAATATTTTATTGTTAAAATAATAACCCCGTTTGCTGTTATTCCTACCAAAATGGATAACCTCACATTTATCAACATTGTATTCCATCTGCCAGCCCTTAGAACCATTCACTTAACCTGTGGGTTCATCTCAGAGTGCTCTGAACAATGGAGACATCGAGGACCCCTGTATAACAGCTGATGAGGACACTGATGCCGATCCACCCATGTCACATCTTCTCTCGGAGTCAGGCACCAGCGCAGTCAATGGGAATGAGGTCATCGTCACAGATGGTAGCGCACAGCGGAAGGAAGAGGGAGATGCTGCTCACTCACATGAAGAACAGGAGGATGCATAGAATGCCCAGGGTACAAGCAATTGGAGGATCACTGGAGATCAGGGCCATGTTGAGTCTGAGGCAGATGATCAGCCAAGGAGTCATCCATTAAGCGGCAGATGCTGGATGTCCAGTAAAATGTGCGGAAAGATCTGCCTGAGATCCCTCAGGATCTGCGTGCCATGCTGTCCATCATGGAGGAGCCTGATACTGAACACTGAGTTTACAGTCTCCTCCATTGGAAAAGTGATGACACTCATGGAGAGGAGCAAAATCAGGGGTTCCCGAAATTGTGCTCGAACCCTCGGGCAAACACTGACCTCAGAGAACTACTGCCAGTGTGAGAGGTGGATGAGGCACCTCGTCTCTCTCTAGATGCCCGTTCATCATTGACAAGCAGGGAGGGTCAAATCAATCTGCTGCTGGTGGACGAGCTGCTCATCTTCACTGTGGGTTCATCTCGGAGTGCTCTGAACAATGGAAACAGTTCTTTGGCCCATCTGGCTGTGATCGTGGCAGCTAATGACTGAGGAATGCCAAACATGGTGCTAGATGCATCTTTCAGGCGGCGACCACTCAGGCTCCACCGGGCAGAGGATGACTGCCAAGGTTACCAGGGCCAATAGGAGAGCAGAGTGCGGGTGTTTGGCATTGAAATAGAGGATCAGCCATGATCATTCTGAATGGCCCGGCCGGTTGGAAGGACAGAATAGCCTTCTCTTGCTCCTATTTTCAATGTTACTATGAATATACAATGCCCATGATCAGAAATGCAGAAGGCATTCTGTTGAAATATCCAGACAAAGCCGGGAAAAAAATTATTACAAATCAAAGCTATCCAGGCATGGAATGCACTAGAAATGACGGAGAAAATCTCACAAATCTAATAAATGTCACAGCAAAAATCTCTAATCTAAACAGACAGAGCCTCTGCTCCAAGGGCCATTTATCCCACCCAAGGATGAGAACTCAGAGAAAATGTGATGGCTGCCTTACTTTGGTGCCCATGTAATGACAGCAAAATCATGCGAGCAACAGAATTGCTTTCAGCTGGTAAATTAATGGCCTTAATTGAACCTTTAAGTGTCGGCGTCTACATTTCCGAGTCCCGCAATAGAAAAACTGGACAGGCTGGTTGGTGATATGGACTTGCCTGAACTGGGATTTGTTTTCAGTCAGCGTAACTGCTTTAAGTTCCAGAAAATTGAACATCTAGGCTACTGTGTAGTTTATGCCAGGCTCAGGTGTACATACTGAGGAACCTAAGGAAAAGGGTCGAAGGGTACCAGCTCACGTGTTGTTGGGCAGGTAGCCGAGTGAATGCTGATTTGTTTTTTGTGCCTCACCTGTGCTGTCCTTACTCTATCCGGATCCGGCCGATTATTTTGTCTGCCACTGATAATGAAAAGAGATGTCTAACCACATGCACAGTGAGCTAGGCTGAGATGTTGTGAAGGTCCCGATTACATGAACGAATAACCTTGTGTATTGCATGGCTACATTGAAAAAATTCTGTTGTTTTAAGTTTATCGATTTTCTCCACCACTGTTTATGCTGATCTAATGCGCTGTAAATAATAGTGGCTGCTGCTTTAGAAGTAATTTTTTCTGACTTGATAAAAACAGGCAGAGGGTTGTCGCACAAACAGGGCCAAATTATGGAAAGCAAGCGGTCCCTGAGGAGGTACAGAAATCACAATTGTTTTATAGATTGGTCTGTCATGCACAGTTGAGGATCTAGATATAATAAGCCAGTACTGTCCGAAGACTGTAGAAAGGATTAGGAGTGTCATTTGATTTGATTTGAATTATTATTGTCACAAGTATTAGTATACAGTGAAAAGTATTGTTTCTTGCATGCTGTACAAACAATGCATACCGTACATAGGGAAGGAAGGAGAGACTGCAGAATATAATGTTACAGTTATAGCAAGGTGTAGAGAAAAGATCAACTTAATATGAGGTAGGTCCATTCAAATGTCTGATGGCAGTAGGGAAGAAGCTGTTCTTGAGTCGGTTGGTATGTGACCTCAAACTTTGGTATCTTTTTCCTGAAGGAAGAAGGTGGAAGAGAGTATGTCCGGGGTGCGTGGGGTCCTTAATTATGCTGCTGCCTTTCTGAGGCAGCAGGAATTAGAGATAGAATCAATGGATGGGAGGCTGGTTTGTATGATGGACTGGGCTACATTCACGGCCTTTTGTAGTTTCCTGCGGTCTTGGGTAGAGCAGGCTCCATACCAAGCTGTGATACAACCAGAGAGAATGCTTTCTATGGTGCATCTGTAGAAGTTGGTGAGGGTCGTAGCTGACATGCCAAATTTCTTTAGTCTTCTCAGAAAGTAGTCTTTGGTGGGCTTTCTTAACGATAGTGTCAGCATGGGGGACCAGGACAAGCTATTGGTGATCTGTGCACCGAAAAATTTGAAGCTCTCGACCCTTTCTACTTCGTTCCCATTGATGTAGACAGGGCATGTTCTCCACTACGCTTCCTGAAGTTGATAACAATCTCCTTCGTTTTGTTGACATTGAGGGAGAGATTATTGTCATCGCACCAGTTCACCAGATTCTCTATCTCATTCCTGTACTCTGTCTCGTCATTGTTTGAAATGCGATCCACTACGTTGGTGTCATCAGCAAATTTGAAAAGCGAGTTGGAGGGGAATTTGGCCACACAGTCATAGGTGTATAAGTACAGTAGGCGGCTGAGGACACAGGGAGGAGCCAAGGCCAAGGCCACGAAGTTTGGAGATGAGTTTCGGAGGAATGATGGTGTTGAAGGCTGAGCTATAGTTGATAAATAGGAGTCTGAGGGTAGAGTGCAGGGCCATGGAGATGGCGTCTGCTGTGGACCTGTTGCAGCGGCAGATGAACTGTAGTGGATCAAGGCAATCTGGGAAGCTGGAGTTGATTCGTGCCATGACGAACCTTTCGAAGCACTTCATGAAAAACTTCATGGATGTCAGAGCCACTGGACGATGGTCATTAAGGCACGCTGCTTGACTTTTTTTGGTACAGGGATGATGGTCATCTTCTTGAAGCAGATAGGGACCTCAGATTGTTGTAAAAAGAGGTTCAAGATGTCTGCGAATACCCCCGCCAGCTGATGCACACAAGACCTGAGTGCTCGTCCGCGTACCCCATCTGGGCCAGTGGCTTTCCGTGGGTTTACCTTCGAGTAGGCTGCTCTGACGTCTGCAGTGATGATCTTGGATACAAGTTCATCCGCGGCTTCTGGGGTGCAGGGCTCACTCTCGCTGACCTCTTGCTCAAAGCGGGCATAGAATGCGTTGAGCTCATCAGGGAGGGGTGCGTTGGAGCCGACAATTTTACATTCCTTCATCTTGTAGCCCGTTATGTCTTGCAGACCTTGCCATAAACGGCGGAGATCTGTGTGGCGAGCTTGGTCCGGCATCTTTGATGGATTTCTTTAGATCATATCTGGCTTTCTTGTAGAGATCAGGGTCGCCTGACTTGAATGCCTCAGACCTAGACTTCAGCAAGCAGTGGATATCCCTGTTCATCCAGGGTTTCTGGTTGGGAAACAGGCGGATTTGCTTCTTCAGCACACAGTCTTCTACATACTTACTAATGAAGTTACTGTGGAGGTGTACTCGTTCAGGCTGGTCGCAGAGTTTTTAAATACTGACCAGTCCACTGACTCTAAGCAGTCCCGTAGGAGATCATCCGATTCCTGAGACCAACAATGCACGACTTTCTTTGATGGATTCTCCTGCTGCAGTTTTTGTTTATAAGCCAGGAGCAGGAGCACAGCCTTGTGGTCAGATTTGCCAAAGTGTGGGCGGGCGATAGAGCGGTAGGCATGTTTGATATTTGTGTAGCAGTGGTTCCACGCTTCCTGGTGTGACTGCTTCTTTTCGAGCCTGGGAGACGGTGAGAGTAGCAGTTTGGGCCTCTGGTGGAACAGGTGAGGTGTTGGTGGTAACTTGGTAGTACGCTCTTGAGCTTGGCCTGATTGAAGTCCCCAGCTACAATGAACAAGGCCTCGGGATGTTTCGTTTCAAGGCTATTTGTGGTGGTGAATTTTTCGTCCAGTGCGATTTTCACATTCGCATGGGGTGGGATGTAAACTGCTGTCAGGGTAACGGAGCTGAACTCCCGCAGAAGGTAGTAGGGGTGGCATTTTAGCATCAGGTATTCTAGGTCCGGGGAGCAGATACTCGCCTGTGTTGCTGCATCTAGGCAGTAGGAGGTGTTGTTTAGGAGGCATACCCCACTTCACCTTGCCTTGCCTGAGGCCTCCGTACGGTCCATTCGGCGGATTGAGAAACCCTCTGGTTGTGGGGCACGGTCCGGTAAAGCAGGATTGAGCCATGTCTCCGTGAAACAGAGCACACAGCAGTCCCTTAGTTATCTTTGAAACGTGAGTCTGGCTTTAGGTTCGTTGATGCACTATCAATTACGACGAGATGAGAGTAGAGTGTAATCAAGGCTTTATTACACAGAAATGTGTGGCGCCCTACAGTTGCTGCCGAAATGGCTGCAGCTTGGAGAGCACACACATTTATACTCCGCCTACTGGGCGGAGCCAGCAGGCAGGGATCTACCCCCGTACCTGTAGTACAGGGGCCTTACCAAAATATCCTCGTATGAAGTGCAGTATATACAATATAATACAACAGTGGTGACTACCACATTCATCTAGCATTTCTAGAGATTGGACATTAGCTAGGAGTAAGCTAGGTAGAGGGGACTTGGGGCTGCGTTGTTTCACTCTCACCTGCAGGCCTGCACGTTTTCTACGCTTCCTGATGTGACTGCTTCTTTTCGAGCCTGGGAGACGGTGAGAGTATGCAGTGTTAAGGGAATAGTTATGTCCAATGAGGTTATTCACTCTGGTCGGTGTGTGGATGGAGGATTTGTTTCCTTGCTTGCGGTTCCGGCGTCGGTAGGTGGGTCTGCGCGGTCGATTGTTCCAGGTTGCTGTTGGGCTGTGGTTTGTCTTCACAGGTTGGTGGATGTCCAGACCATGCTCCGGCGTGGATGGGGTGAAGGCCAGTAAGTGAATGACGTCTCTGGGATCGCAGTTGCGGATGAGGCAATGGCCGGGTCCGTGTGTTGGGTTCGGCAGGGTCTTTTTAATATCGCGGTCTTCCTTCAGAGGACCTCTAGACCTGCAAATAAATTTTAAAGAGCAATATTAGTGATTATTAGTGGCAGTTGATTTTTAGGAGTGTGGGGCGACTGTAGAGGGGGGGAGTGGAAGGAGTGCTTGGGACCTGCAGGGGATCGCAGCTCTCCTGTCAGTGGGGTTGGAAGCTGGGCGGGGGGTGGGGGGGAGGCTGCAGCTGCGGCAATTCTGGTCTGGTCGTTGGAGAGCAGCAGAGAGGAGGTCCCGGCTTCTGTGATGTTTTCCAGGTCTCTGGGAGCTTGTAGAGTGAAGGCCCTGGCTTCTAGGGCATTTTCCTGGTCTCTGGCAGCCGCTTTCGGGGAATCCCCAGGCCTGGGACTGCAGCTACTCACAAGCGGTTGGCTGGCCCGCGTCGATGTCCGTATTAATTGGATATTTTTAATACTACTGAAGCTAAGTGCTTAACTTAATTACTTTTTTAAATAAATTTAGATTACCCAAATATTTTTTCCAATTAAGGGGCAATTTAGCATGGCCAATCCACCTACTCTGCACATTTTTGGGTTGTGGGGGTGAAACCCATGCAGACACGGGGAGAATGTGTAAACTCCACATGGACAGTGACCCAGAGCCGGGATCGAACCTGGGACCTCAGCGCCGTGAGGCAGCTGTGCTAACCACTAGGACACAGTGCTGACCTCTTAACTTCATTACTGAGAGAATCTTTCAGACAACCCCTGGGCCAACCATGGCATCAGTCAATTGTTATTGTGGAAAGTCATTTCTCGAGTTGCCACTGCCTGAAACAGGAGGTATTGGCTTTCCAACATACTGTAACATCGTCAGAAGTGCGACGGACTGTACTGTGTATGGACCTGCAGAGAATGTTAATGCCTAACGGAACAAGAAATGTTTTCTGTCTACAAACATGTTATGCCACTTCAGGAATATTATGGCAAGTATTTTGGAAAATTTCCCATTCAACCAAGTGGCATTCAGTTTTTTCTTTGCCAATTCTGTACTAAGTTGTAGGTTTATGGATTCTCTATCCAGAGGGCTGTGCGATCTCAGTCACTGAGTACTGTGGTAGTCACCACGAACTGTATTAGATGTATATTAGATATAGTACGGTAAGACTCCTGTACTAGAGGTACATGGGTAAATCCCTGCCTGCTGGCTACGCCCAGTAGGCGGCGTATAAATGTGTGTGCTCGCCGGAGCTGCCCTCATTCTGGCAGAAGCTACAGGACGCCACACACCCCGGACAGGCGCCGGAATGTGGCAACTAGGGGCTTTTAACAGTAACTTCATTGAAGCCTACTCGTGAGAATAAGTGATTTTCATTTCATTTTCTTTCATTTCATCTTTGCTTAATAAAGCCTCGATTATTCACTACTCTTGTCGTTGTAGTAATTGATAGTGCATCAATTTATTGAGCAAAGATGGCCACGAAGCACGCGGTCGACGAGTCCCTCCCTTTTCAGGTCGAAAGTGATGCATCGGACGTAGCTCTGGCCGCCAACTTCAAGCAGGCAGGCAGGCCTGTGGCATTCTTTTCCCACACCCTCCGTGCCTCCAAAATTCGGCACTCCTCTGTTGAAAAGGAGGCCCAGGCCATTGTGGAAACTGTGTGGCATTGGAGGCATTATCTGGCCGGCAGGAGATTCACTCTCCTCATTGACCAACGGTCCGTTGCCTTCATGTTCAATAATACACAGCGGGGCAAGACCAAGAATGATAAGATCTTGAAGTGGAGGATCGAGCTCTCCACCTATAATTACGAGATTTTGTATCGCCACGGGTAGCTCAATGAGCCCCCCGATACCCTATCCCGAGGTACATGTACCAGAGCACAAGTGGACCGACTCGAGGCTCTACACGATGGTTTCTGTCACCCTGGGGGGGGGGGGGTCACCCGGTTCTTCCACTTCACAAAGGCCCGCAACCTGCCTTACTGCATTGAGGAGGTCAGGACTGTCACCAGAGACTGCCAGGTCTGCGCGGAGTGCAAGCTGCACTTCTACCGGCCAGATCGAGCGCACCTGGTGAAGGCCTCCTGCCTCTTTGAGCGCCTCAGCATGGGCTTCAGAGGGGCCCCTCCCCTCCACCAGCCGAAACACGTACTTCCTGAGCAT
The DNA here is from genome assembly GCF_902713615.1 of Scyliorhinus canicula. Taxonomy (NCBI): domain Eukaryota; kingdom Metazoa; phylum Chordata; class Chondrichthyes; order Carcharhiniformes; family Scyliorhinidae; genus Scyliorhinus; species Scyliorhinus canicula. The sequence continues at coordinate 137,308,695 of NC_052159.1, read as the reverse complement.
GGTCGACGAGTACTCCCGGTTTCCCTTCGCCATCCCATGCCCCGCTATGACTTCTGCCACGGTCATTAAAGCACTCCACAGCATCTTCGCCCTGGTCGGTTTCCCTGTTTACGTCCCCAGCGACTGGGGATCCTCCTTTAAGAGCAATGAGCTGCGTCAGTTCCTCCCCAGTAGGGCATTGCCTCGAGCAGGACGACCAGCTACAAACCCCGGGGAAACGGGCAGGTGGAAAGGCAGAACGGGACGGTCTGGAAGGCCATCCTGCTGGCCCTATGGTCAAAGAATCTCCTGGTCTCCCGCTGGCAGGATGTCCTCCACGGCACGCTCCACTCCATCCGATTGCTCCTCTCCACTGCAACTAACGAAAACCCCATGAATGTCTCTTTGCCTTCCTCAGGAAGTCCACCTCCGGGGTCTCGGTCCCAACATGGTTGGCAGCTCCTGGACCCGTCCTCCTTCGCAAACACGCGCGGACCCATAAGTCGGACCCGTTGGTCGACTACTGCACATGAACACGCAATACGCCTACGTGGCACACCCCGACGGGCGCCAGGACACAGTCTCCCTCCGGGACCTGGCTCGATCCCCACCCACGGCCCACCACCCGACAACCCCCCACTCCGGTTGCCCCTGTGCCACTCACCCTCCCCCCCAACGCACCTCAACGCAGCCCCCACCCCAGGAGGATCCGTCCTCCCACTGGTTCCACTCGGGGGCGATGAAGACGAGGACAACACTCTCCTGGAGTCACAGATGACCAAGTCGGTGCCCGCATCACCACCGGGACCGAGGCGATCACAGCGTAGGATCAAGGTTCCCGACAGACTGAACTTGTAAATTTTTCCACCACCCCCGCCGGACTCTTTTTTTAACAGCGGGTGAATGTGGTAGTCACCACTAACTGTATTAGATGTATATTAGATGTAGTATGGTAAGACTCCTGTACCAGAGGTACATGGGTAAATCCCTGCGTGCTGGCTCCGCCCAGGAGGTAGCGTATAAACATGTGTGCTCGCTGGAGCTGCTCCCATTCTGGTAGCAGCTACAGGAGGCCACACATCTTTGCTCAATAAAGCCTCGATTATTCACTGCTCTCGTCTTTGTAGTAATTGATAGTGCATCAAGTACGTTCAAAGCGGAGGTTGATAGATTTCTAGATACCAGTGACATTAAGGCACATGGGGATAGTGCGGGAAGATGATGCTGAAGTAGCAGATCAGCCCATGACCTAGCTAAATGGCAGAGCAGGCTCGAGGGGCTGAATAGCCTGCTCCTCCTCCGATGTTCTAATGGACAACTAATGACAAACAGATAAGAAACCCATTGCATTTCATCTATGGCTCATTTTTAGGTGCACTTCTTTTTGCAGAGTGACAAAATTAAGAGCATGGCTGCATTAGATATTGATTAAGGGATAAATATAGGACAGAACACCAGGGCTTTCCATCCTGCACTGGAATGAATGTCAGCCTGAATTATGTGTTCAAGCTCCTTAAGTGAGACTTGAACCCAAAACTTTCTTAGCAAGAGTGCAACCACTAAGCCAGGGCCGGTGCCTAAATAAATAAATATTAATAATACTCTTCATTAGTATCACAAGTAGGCTTACTGCAATCATGTTCCTGTGAAAATCCCCCAGTAGTCACACAATAGCACCTGTTCGGGTGAATTGAGGGAGAATTCAGAATGTCCAATTCACCTAACAAGTATGCCTTTCGGGGCATTGTGGGAGGAAACTGGAGCACCTGGAGGAAACCCACGCAGACACGGGGAGACGTGCAGAGTGCAGCCATCTGGCCACTTTCAGTATATAAAATGGACACTCGCAGAGCCTATAGGGAAAAATGGACAATGCTAAGCAGCAAGCAGTCACCGAGCCTGAATGTATATTTGGAAGGCAGTCAACAGACGGAACCGAAACTCTGGGTCGATTTACATATTGATGGCCCATCTCCGACAAACAAAGGACGAGTGCTCAGGTAGCCGATACTGTCCCAGACAGTCCGGCGCCACTACCCCAACCAGAAGACACAAACAAAGCAAGGCCAACGACCACTTAGGACACGCCCAGCCATCAAGGCACCCGCCCCCTTTATTGGCTTCGATCAATGGCAGTGATCAAGAAGTGGCCCAATTAATTGGGACCAAGTTTAAGGCCCGCCTAAAAGCGCGCAAAGCCCCTCCAAGTATAAGAAGGAACCCCGCCAAAGGTTCGCTCTCTTGGATTTGCCTCTCAAGCGGAGAGACTCTTCCACCAGCACCACCAGTAGCAAGACAGTTCAAGTTCAACGCTCACTACCAGACGGACGACCTTAGCTGTACTCCTGTTACCTCTTTGAACCCAACAGCCTCAGATCAGAACAACGGCCATTGTTCCTCTGACCAAAGTGGGCATCTGAAGTTAAGTATAGGTGTGAGTGATAGATATAGTTTAGCCTGTCGTGTTGTTGTGCATGAGTAGATCATACTGTGTGTAAATAAAGTAGTATTGACTTTGAACTAACTGGTGTATTGGCTCTTTGATCGGTATTCGGGTTGAACCTTGTGGCGGTATCGAGAGATACCTGGCAACTCTGAAAGTATACTCATAATTAGAATTAAGAAAGGCGACCTTATTAACCGCCATATTTATAGCAAGGAAACAGAGCAACAAGACTCCGCACAGACAGTGACCCAAGCTGGGAATCAAACTCGGGTCCCTGGTGCTGCAAAGCAACAATGCACAGCACTTTGCTACCATGCCGCCATGTAAACAGAAATAATTACTGAGTGTATATAATATTTTGAAGTTCAAATATAAATGATTTATGTGAAGGAAACTTACAATCCACCTACCAGAAAATCTTCAACTATTTTGATTAATTAATGTCGAGTAGTATGGCCACGTTATATATGTTTATAGTTTTCCTGTTGGGAAAACCTAAGTCATTGCTGATGAATGGACAGTGAAGTTCATTCATCAAGGTGGTGGTACATAAAATATACATCCACAAACAAGGTATATAATGTTACCACCCAGAATAACTTTTTGTAATGTTATTTACATTGCAACAAGTGGCAGCTTCAGTAAGTGAGACTTGGAGCACCATAGTGCCACTAGTGACTGGAATGGCTGCAGCAAGGCATCAGAACAACAAGAAGAAAATGAAAAGTGTGAGCTCCAATACACCAGGGAAGAGGAGAGTGAAAGGATGTTTTCCGTGCTGTTCAAGATCCTTCAGAATATTGGTCATTTGGAATTCAACACGTTTATTAACAGAAACCTGAAGAAAACACAAACAAGGCAAGATATAAGGCCTGGATGATGAAAAGGGAGTTGGCAGATGCAAGGACGTTGTTTATAGGGATCAGTGGAGGTTCATGGTGCCTGATAACATCAGTAATTTTGCAAAGGCCGCCAAATATGATATTTTGGCTGAAAATGCTAACTTATATTCAGAGATATTAAATTGATCTGGAACCTTCCTACTGTAGTTCTGATAAGTGTGTCAAACTGTTGTGCTTGTGATGATTACTTTGATAATTAAATTGCTGTTAAATCAAATAGCATCTTCTTTATCTGGAGTGCATCATGTCTTTACAATTCCTCAGGTGAGCTAAGGGCAAATTGATAACTCAGAATAAAAGTAAATCGGTTGGAACCACAATTGATTCTCAACTTGCAAAGGTGCGCCTGTGTAAATATTTTACCCAGTTCCATCATATCCTCCAGGGACATTACATAGCTCTTCCTCGGGGTTTCTCGCTGCAGCATGACTTTCATCTGTGGCAATATCACTGAGCGGCACAAAAGGGATGGGTTGGCCCACTGATTCTGTGTGCAGTTCTCGTCTTCTCAAATGGCCCAGATGTTTCTTCGCCCTTTCTTCTTGGACACCGATCTCATACGACACTGCACCTGTCCTGGCCATGACCGCTCCAGGGATCCAATTCGAACCAGCACCAAAATTCTTCACAAAAACCAAATTGTCCACAACAAATGTTCTCTCGGTTTTGTCTGAGTCGTGGTGTTTCTTCTGTGCGTTCTGTTTTGCCTCCACCCCCCCCCCCGTCAAATTCGGAAATACCAGATCAAACCTTGTTCTAATACGTCTGCCCATTAGCAACTCGGCGGATAATAAACTGTGGTGACATGAGGTGTTGCTCTGTCGGTGAGCAGGAAACAGGTCAGTCTAATTTGTCGAGGGGCTGGTGACTGTTCCTTCACTGGGGCTTTGAATGTTTGGACGGTTCTCTCAGCCAGTCCATTTGAAGCAGCGCGGTAGGGAGCGGATTGAACTTTAAATGCCATTGGCTCTCGCACAAAATGCTGCAACTCTTCACCAGTAAACACAGCCCATTATCTGAGACCAGAACGTCGGGCAACCCGTGGGTAGTGAGTGTCTGTTGCTATTTCTCTACCATTGTTGATAAGGACGTGGACTTCATTTTGTATATAACCAACCATTTGGTGTACACATCTATTGTGACCAAGAACATGGAACCCATGTGTAGTTGCACCCATGGTCAACCTGCCCACTCCCAATGGTCCATTTGGGCTGCAGATGGCAGGTTTTACTGCATTTGACATTGGTCACACTGTTTGACCAGATTCTTTGTGTTGGTACCCATTCTGGACCACTACACGTGGCAGTATGCGAGCATTTTCATCTTTGTCATTGTGAGTTGGCCACAGTGTAACTCTTGGAATAATAACTTTCTAGCGGAAGTGTGAATGACCACCCTGCTCCCCTTAATAATACACCCTTTTCACAACTTGACTTGTCTTTTCTCAACTGAAATGGCTCTAATTGCTCAGATTTGGTGTCATAATGTCACATCGTGGAGGATCATGTTTTGCTCAAGATTATATGTGGTACTTCTGGGTCCAAAATCTGACCTGTCGCGCCAACACAGGGAATGGATTGAGAAAATTTAGAGCAAGAACAGTAGCACATTTCCTGTGGTACTTGCAGAGGCGGTATACTCCAGGTCTGGGAAGGTGGCTTAAAATATCCTCGTCTGATATGTGTGTGCCTGGCCTATGTTGAAAGTTATACTCATAGGCTGCGAACAGTAGAGCCCAGTATTGGATCTAAACTGAAGCTATGGGAGAAATGGCCCTATCCACCCAAACTGAGCCTAACAGCGGTTTGCGGTCAGTAACCTCTATGAAATACCGTCCATGAACGCACTGACGGAACGTCTTCACTCCAAAGCTCATGGCTAGTCCCTCTTTTCCAATTTGTGAGTAAGCATGTTCAGAATCAATCAGAGTTCTCGAGGCAAAGGCGATTGGCCTTTTCACACGATCTTCCACCTTGTGCGACATAACTGGTATGGTTCTTTAATGAGATGCATCACAGGTAAAAATCATCTCTTTTGCGGAGTCAAAATGAACCAAGAGACTGGATGACTACAAAGCGTGTTTCACCTCTTCAAAAGCTTCTTTCTGATGTTCTCTCTAATAACACCTCTGGTGTTTCTTGAACGGTGTGTGTAGGAGTGCCAACAATGTAGAAAGATTAAGAATAAATCTTAGGTAATCATTCACCACTCCTAAAAATGTTTCAGTTCTGATATATTTTTGGGAAATGTATTTCCTTAATTACTTTTATCTTCTCCTCAAGAAGGTGCAGCTCTTGGGCATCGAGTCAAAACCTAAGTATGTCACTTCCTGAGTTTGGAACGTATATTTTTCCATTTTCAGCCATACTCCGGCCTTCTTAATTCTTTTTTAAACTTTTTCTAGACTTGCTAGCTGTTCCTCTCTGGATGGCTTGTCTAATTCTAATTTTTGATGCACAACCATAATTGGAGCCTTTTCCCCACTTTCGAGTTGTTTCACCTGTATACTTCAGATCAGTTTTCAGAGTTATTCTCAACTCTGTGGACTTGGATTTGTTTTTTTTTTAGCCCCCTGTGGGCTCGGCTTAATTTTGCACTTTCTCCTTATGTGCCCCTTCGTATTGTAGGCATAGCATACACCTTCCCTGAATTTACACCTGTCCTGGTGATGATCTCCCCAAGACCGGTAATCCTGGTCCAGAACCAGATTCCCTGGGCGCGATTCTCCCAGAGAGGGAGAAATCGTAAGGCTGGCGTCAAATCCGGGCAGGTTTGACGCCAGCCTCCCCCTCCCCGACCGGGAACCGATTCTGGTCCCCGGTCGGGGCTAGAATGCCGCCGCCGTAAATTCCGGCATCGCGGGCTTAACGAATTTCGTTAAGCCCGCTTGCCAGAGTTTGCGCCGGCTGACGCGTCACATGACGTCAGCCGCGCATGCGCGGATTGGAAGACTCCAACCCGCGCATGCGCGGATGATGTCATCGCGCATTTGCGCGAAACCCGCGCATGCGCGGGCCGGGATGCCCCTCAGCCGCCCCGTGAAGTGATACAGCGGGGCGGCGGAAGGACAAAGAGTGCGCGGGTATTGGACCCGCTGCCCCGATCGCGGGCCCATGGCACCCTTGGCACGGCCGTGGTACTGCCGTGCCAATCGGTGCCATGGTTTTAAAAATCGGCACTTTACGGCCGTTTTTACGAACGGCCAGACCAGGGGCGAAATTCTCCGCACTCACGGCGGTGCGGAGAATAGCGGGGTTCGTAAAATTTTACGGCCACGCTAGTCTGACGCCCTCCCGCTATTCTCCCCCCCCCCCCACGCCCGACTCCCGATACTCAGCGATTCTCAGCTGGCCGATGGGCCGAAGTCCAAGCCCTTTACGGCTGTTTTTACGAACGGCAAACACACCTGGTCTGGCCGTTCGTAAAAACGGCCGTAAAGTGCCGATTTTTAAAACCATGGCACCGATTGGCACGGCAGTACCACGGCCGTGCCAAGGGTGCCATGGGCCCGCGATCGGTGGGCACCAATCGCGGGCAGCGGGTCCGATACCCGCGTACTCTTTGTCCTTCCGCCGCCCCGCTGTATCACTTCGCGGATTTGACCCGCCCGGATTTGACGCCAGCCTTACGATTTCTCCCTCTCTGGGAGAATCGCATCCCAGGTGTGTTTGCCGTTCATAAAAACAGCCGTAAAGTGCTTGGAACTCGGCCCATCGGCCAGCTGAGAATCGCTGCTGGCCGTAAAAAAACGGCGGCAGCGATTCGTATCGGGAGTCGGGGGGGGGGGGGGGGGGGAGAATAGCGGGAGGGCGTCAGACTAGCGTGGCCGTAAAATTTTACGAACCCCGCTATTCTCTGCACCGTCGTGAGTGCGGAGAATTGCGCCCCCTATACCTCTGCATTCTCTTTTGCTCTGAGCCCCTGAGCCCCATTGCTGATTACTTTCTGCACCTTCATCCCAGATGCCTGACTACTGGCAGCTCCCCACCAAACCTGGTGGACCTCAACTTCTGGCACGTTTTGCAATTCCATCACCCCCCCCCTCACCTTTTGACACTTTTCATAGCCTGGGAGACATTTTATGCCTTATTTAAAATAATCTTTGCCTCTGCTAGTCATTTATTTTGTGTAGCCTGTCTTTAGCACCACAGACTAACCTGTCCCTCAACATGTCATTGAGTGCAGACCCAAAATCGTATTGTCAGAACTCCGCAGGCTGTTAATAATATTACCTGCTGCTTCCCTCCACCGCCCCCCCCCCCCCCCCACTCCCACACACAATTTCATTGGCGTTAAAGAAATAGCACAGGTATTTGAGAATAACACCTACTGCTTCATGTTAGGATCAAGTCTCTCAAGTTTCCCAAAAGGGAGCATTTTGATACCCACAGGCTGCTGAAGACATTTGCTTCAAAGAAAAAAGTTTTCCACATGACATCTGCTCTCTTGATTTCTGTACCAGTAGGGGAGGCACTCTGATTGATCCGTATTGCCAACTGCAGTACGTTGAAAGATTGGCGACCATCAAATAGATTAACTAATAACTATCAATGGTTTATTGTAAATAACTATTTACAGCGAGTGAGATAAAAGCAATCTTACTTGATGACTCCAGACTCCAAGCTGCCAGGGAAAACCTGTGCTCCCCAGGCAGTTTGGCCTGATTGGCCGAGTGGGTCCTCTGAGCATGCTACAACACTACCACATCTCCCTTACTTTGCCTTCAGCTTGGTTTTGCTTAATGCATCACTTAAATGAGATCTCAAAACATGAAACTTAACTCTCTAAGGAAAATTGCAGTTCTCGTTCAACTGCTGGAGAATCAGTTGCAGACTCTGTTTAAACCCCTGAGAATTATTTCATTTCTTCACACAAAGCAGCTATAGAAAAAAACATACATGAGATGTACTGCTCCCATCTGTCAATAACTGGAAACGTTCAAAGCTAAATCAGATATTTCCTCCGAGTTAGTCCCATTCTTCTGTGGTAAAAGGTAAATGTGCTGTCGGCCCAGATGAGCATAGGCTGCTTTTTCCTTTGAGGGGGAGCGTTGACTGGTTGTGATTTAACCTTAGGATTTCAACATCTGAAGCATGTAGTTGGGTTGAGAAAGCGGGCCCTCATGAATAAGCGCTGCTAGCCTTGCTCTGCATCATAAACCAGCTGTCCAGCCAAGCAAGCTAAACCTGCCCCCAAACCTGCTGTGGTACCTTCACCAGAAATGTTGGGAAAGGGCAGATGCAGCTCCAAGCAAATTTCTGGATCTTTTTAAAAGCAAAACAATTATTTCACCAATGTGAAAATGTTATTGCTGTGATAAACCATTATCAGGGCATGAAAGTCAATGAAAATATTGTTAAAAATCAGTGTTATGTCTTTGTTGCCATTATTGATCCAGCATAAGTTGGCCTCAAATTATTCCCAAGTGGAATATGACATTGCACAGAAACTAGATATAACAAATTAGACATCTTTGTCCACAAACTATAAAATAGGATGGGAAATGCAGTAAATATTTTCTGCCGCTCGTGGCAAAAGACCAGTTGTGACTGGTGACAGTGATGTAAGAATAAACAACTTTATTTTACTGTAGAATGCAATGTAGATCTAGGGAAAGATGTGTGACAGTGGTGCAAGCCCAGGCAATATCGAATGGACAAGGTGACTTTTGACTCATCTCCAGGATACGTCCAAAGGGAACAAGTTTCTTATTCATAAGTTGGCATGCTCGTTGCAGCTTAATAGGTGAATATCAGCGCATTCTCCCTTAAACAATGAGTCTTGAAGGTGAGTACAAGTCTTGGTTAAATTCCTGCCACTTCTTTTCATCCACCATCATCACAAATATGCTCATTATTAAGTCTTCAATCCTGACCACTTTAGACTAATCTTGCTTATTCACTGACGATCATTGGATGGAAGTTCATCAACTCCGTACCCACCAAAATGACGGGACCATTTCTGGGTTTAGAATCCATTTGGTTAACTGAACAAGCTTTGCCGCGGCCCATTCCCCAAACCTGCTGCCACAGACGCACCCAACTAAAACTTCTTGGAAATACACAACGGGTGAAGTGTTCAATGGAAAGGTGGAGAGTTTGCAGTTGACTGAGGTGGAGTCAAGGAAGTCTCCAGCAAAGGAAAGAGGCTGCTTTCTCTCCTTATCTGTCTTCTGTAATAAGCATACCACCTGGTTCAAAAAGTCAACTCTACCAGAAACCTGCCAGCGTACAAGGATCTCATAATAATTGCAACATGTTCATCTGACAGCATCGAAGAAACCAGCTAATATAAATCAGCCAGACCATTTAAATTCTACACATCAAGATCAATCAAAGGACACTTAACCTTCTATTATTTTGTCTCTTTTTATTGGACTCTAACTCCCATTATTTCTGTTCCCTGTGTGTGTGGTTATTACATTTGTTCTTTCTTTTACTTGGGACAGTATGGTGAAACAGTGGTTAGCACTGCTGCCTCACAGCACCAGAGACCCCTGTTTGATTCCATCCTTCGGTGACTGTGTGGAGTTTGCACGTTTTCTCCCTGTGTCTGTGTGGGTTTCCTCCGGATGCTCCAATTTCCTCCCACAGTCCAAAGATGTGTGGTTAGGTGGATGGCCATGATCAATGCATGAGGCTATAAGGACAGGGCAGAGTAGAGGGCCTAGGTGGAGTGCTCTTTCGGAGGGCCTGCAGACTCAGAGGGCCAAATGGCCTGCTTCAGCACTGTGGGGATTTTGTGGATTCAATAAACCCTTCTTTGATTAGTTCCTTATTGCTCATCTTTGGACTGTGGGAGGAAACCGGAGCACCCGGAGGAAACCCACGCACACACGAGGAGGACGTGCAGACTCCACACAGACAGTGACCCAGCCAGGAATCGAACCTGGGACCCTGGAGCTGTGAAGCATTGATGCTAACCACCATGCTACCGTGAGGCCCCATGAGGTTGAATGGAGGGAAAACAGTTCAACCCTTCTCACCTTGTCATAACAAGTTTGTGGCCTGTTAGGGATTTGCTCCCACAGACTGATGAAAGAATTTGAGTGGGGGAAGTAAATTGTTCCTTCAAAGGCAATTGAAAATTTGAAAAATGTTTTCTTGGCCCTGTAATACAAAAGTGCTAAAATGTCCACATTTTATGTCAATGCACTGGTAGAACAGATAACTGGCGAGAAATGAAGGGACTGTCCTTTGAAAGAATAAAGGTGTAGCTAGACATTTAGCGGTGGCGCTCAATGTCAAAACTAGAATAATGCAAATTTTAAAACCGGTGACAAATAGACAGGTAGACGTGTAGTTTGAGAACACTGAAACAGATAAATTAGAAGCAGAGAAATTAAGATTGGAGCAGCGGAAATTGGAACTGGAATTTGAGGAAAAGGAAAAGGCGAGAGGGAGGTGGGAACAGAGGGAGAAGAGAGAATTCCAGGAAAATGAAAAGGGAAGCGAGTTTAATATAAAACAACGTGAGCTGAGAAGGAAATGAAAAATGAAATGAAAAATGAAAATCGCTTATTGTCACGAGTAGGCTTCAATTAAGTTACTGTGAAAAGCCCCTAGTCGCCACGTTCTGGTGCCTGTACGGGGAGGCTGGTACGGGAATCGAACCGTGCTGCTGGCCTGCTTGGTTTGCTTTAAAAGCCAGTGATTTAGCCGAGTGAGCTAAACCATTGTTCCCATTGAAGGCATCCCTGGCGAGGGAGCCACCCGTAACGCAGACTGAAGGAGTGAAGTATTAAGGTTTGCCCATTTGATCCCACTATTTAATGAAGAAGAGGTGGGTGCCTTATTTATCTCTTTTAAAAGATTAGCATGGCAGTTAAAGTACTAAGTCCAACACAGGTCCCTGCTGTTACAGGGTAAACATACAGAAAAAAGCTCACAAGGTTTACTGCCTCTTGAATAAGGAAAGTGCAACATGCTATGAGGCAGCGTACAATGCTGGAATAAAACATTGATATAAAATATCCCATGAATGTTTTGAGTTTTTATGTGGCTCATCCAGAAAGCCTAAATCAATAAAGCAAAGCCACATTCCCAAGTGAAAATGGAGAGTGGGGATGTAATAAAAGTAAAAGGGGTTTTGGTTATTAAAAAATTGTTACCACAGAACTCACAAAGCAGAATGGATGGGCAAGGACTCTCAATCATCCGTGAAAATCTGTAAAATTTGTAAGGTTAAAAAATCGCTAATCTTGTAGTTCGACAGGCAAAGTTCTTCGAATGATCAATATGCCATAATTCGATAACTGAATTGTTCTGTTTGAACTATTTACCTCAGTTTCCAAGCAGATAGCCAAAGAATTTAACCTTTTGGCCGCTGTTTAAACTTTTAACAAGCTGAATATTAATATTTGCTCACCTAATTCTCAAATCTAACTGGCAACAACAGCAGTCACGTCATCGTCTTTTTCGATAAATTAAGTTGGATTCAAATGGCGCTCCGATCTCTGTGGAGCCAGCTCTGTCAGGCCCCGGCCCCATCAACGTGCTGGTGCAAATCATACCACCTGATTCTCTCAGCAGAGTGGCAAGAATCTGCTGAGAAAACTCTGCGGTGCAGCTGAAGAGCTACACACTGGTTTCCTCACTGAAATTGACACTCTGACAAATTATAGGATGATTTTGCCCATTACATTTGGTTCCCTTTCCCAAATCATTGGGCTGGGGACCAAGCATTGATCCCTAAGGGGCCACACTAGTCACTGCCTACCATTTTGAAAAAGACCCATTTATTCCTGCTCTCTTTTTCCTGTCTGCTAACCAATTCTCAATCTTGTGTGTTTTTGTTTTGCACACAAGCCTCTTATGTGAGACGTTATCGAAAGCTTTCTGAGAATCTAAATACACCACATCCACTGGTTCACCCTTATCTGTTTGACTAGTTGAGTCCTCAGAACACTCCAGTACATTTATCAAGCATAATTTCCCTTTCGTAAAATCATGTTGATTTGTCTAATCTCATTGAGATTTTCAAGTGTCCTGTTGTCACATCTTTTATGATAAATTGTGGCATTTTCCCTACAACTGATATCAGGCTAAGGTGGTCTGTAATCACCTGTTTGCTCCTTCCCCCTTTTTAAAATAACGGGGTTACATTTGCCATCCTACAATCTGCCAAAAACTGTTCCAGAATCGACAGAATTTTGGAAGGTGGCAACCAATGCAACCATTATTTTCATGGCCACCTCCTTTAGTACCCTCAAGTCCTAGGGATTCATCAGCTTTCAGTCCATTTCTTTTTCAAGACCTGTTTTTTTATTAATACTAATTTCCGTCAATTCCTCCTTTGCATAACGTTATTTATGTCTTGCTCTGTGAAGACAGAACTAAGGTGGTTGTTTAATTGCTCTGCCATTTCCTTGCTCTCTATTATATATTCTCCTGTTTTGGACTGTCAGCGACCTGCATTTGTCTTAACTAATCTTTTTCTTTCTCTATACATATGGAGGCTTTTCAGTATGTTTTTATGCTACTTTCAAGTTTACTCTCATGCTCTATTTCCCCCTCTTAATGAAACTCTTGTTCCTCCTTTGCTGAAGTCTGAACTGTTCCCAATCCTCATACATGTTACTTTTTCGAGCAACTTTACGTGAATCCTCTTTGGATCTAATACCATCCTTAATTTATCTTGTGAACTTTGGTTCGGCTAATTTTCTTGTGTTTTTTTGCAGCAGAAAATAATATAAGCTGTTGCATTGCATTCATTCATTCCTTAAATATTAGCCATTGCCAATATCTAATTGGGTGGATCATGATTAGTAAAATCCATTTTATATGAACGCTTATTTTTAACTTTTCCTATTTATAAACATAAAAAAGTGACCTTATCAGATATCTATCCTATTAAGCACCTAATCTGTTCTTTATTAATTCCTTTTTCATCACTATGAATTTAGCTTGTCAGTTATATACATTAATGTTAAAACATTAACTTTGTCATAGTTTTCATTCTTGACTCGATATCACGAAGAGCTAAATTACCCTTATTTAAATTTAGTTCTTCTCCTTTTAGAGAGACCATTGTATTCATTTTGACTCTGGATGAAGAAATGGTAACTTCTAATAAATTAGTGTTACCTATTTTATTCTGGCTATTATTCCATTAACTTTCTTGCCTCAAACACATTCCATTTCTGAATGAAGGAGCTGCAACACTTCTTCCTTTGACCAACTTGAGCTTTTGCTCACAATTGACTCAGGTCAGTCCAGAGTAGCTACTGTTTTCTGGTTATCGTCCACCCTACCTGCCAAATTTGACAGAATTCTGCACGCAACGGTGTCTACTTGCACTCGGCTGCGGAGCTCTACGGCCGGAATTTTCCGAGCCTCTGCGCCGAAATTGCACTCGGCACGGGGGCGGAGAATGGGGCGTCAGGCCCGCGACCATATCCAACGTTGGGGCGCAAACATCCAGCGACCGGAGAATCGACGGCAGTCGCGTGCGCGCGGCCGACGCGGCATCGGTCAGGGGCCGTTGAAAGAGGCCCTCGCAATGATTCTCCGCAGCTGACCGGCCGGGTTCATGCCGGCGTGGTTTACGTATGGTTCCACCGGGCAGGAGCTCGGCATCGCGGTTGCGGTGACCGTCCTGGTGGCGGGCGGGGGGGGGGGGGATCAGTCTCCGGGGGGCGCCTCCACGATAGCCAGGCCTGTGATCAGGGGCCACCGATCGTGGGCGAGCGTGATCTAGGGGATCTACCTTCTTCCGTGCCGGCCTGCTGTGTGGGTCCGCCACATCGCACGGGGCTGGCATGAAAGCGGCCACCACTCGCATGCACGGACCCGCGGCCGGAAGTGCTGGGCCACGTATCGGCAGCCGGAGCTGCGTGGAGATCTCCGGCGCCATGCTGACCCCCTGTGGGCCACAGAATCGCTGGGCCAAGAGGCCAGTTGACGCCGGCGTGAAGCACTCTGGTGTTTACGCCGGTGTCAACACTTAGCAGCCGTTTTGAAAAACCTCGGCTACATTTTTAAGTTATAATTTGAAAGCTGAAAGTAATCAAGTGAAGGAACTAACCTGAACCTACATCAATTGGAAACATGCATTTGCTTACAACTCGAAAATCCGTATCAATTGCGAACAGCAATCATTCACCTGACGTCATTGATGTTAAATCCTCATGGATTAGTGATGGGCTGGCAAGGAAGTCTGCTTATAGGAAATGTTTGGCCTGTTTAAGCACTCACAGATAGAATGCTATTGGAAATTTACTAAGTCCCTACAACTAGCTGCAGCACAGATATAAATTTTTGTTGGAAATTTACTAAGTCCTGCAAAAGCCGCACTTGGAAATTTGTCTCTCTCGTGTGGTTAAGAGCATGTACTGGCATTTACTGCGGGTCAGCCTCTACAAGAACATGTACGTCTCACAATTTCCAGTATCACAGAGTAAGAAGATACTGTTAGGCAGAATATCGATATACGGTAGAATTGATATGTAATTAGGACCTAGAATTGAACAAACGGTTGCAATTTGTTAACAGATAGTACAGGGCTAAAAACATTTTACCCACTTTGCACACACACACACAGACAGGTCTGAATTTAATTAAAGGTAGCTGACTTCATGTGTTTAGAATTGAACCTTTTACAGGCTAATCTCAAGACGAGTGGGGCCTCCCACCTCTCTTACATCCAACCTCCTATCCCATACCCCTACTCTCTGTCTCAGACCCCATTGCCTACCCCCACCCCTCATCCGTCACTCACTCTAACCCAATAACCCATCCCACATCATTCTCCCTGTCCTAAAACCCACCCCCTAACCCACCTTCTCTATCCCTACACCCAACCCCCCGCAACATCCTACTCCCCATCCCATACTCCCTCTTATCAAAAAAACTTTGACCTCGCCCACAAACTGCGCATGAACTCCATGTTCACAAAGTCCTCATTGTGTCTTGAAGCTTGTCTCACACCTGGAACAATAAAAGGCCACGATATGATGACTCTGCCCTATCGGCCGCTCGTTTTGCACTGATTCCAGGCCATCAAAATCTTAGAAATTTGATGTTTGTTGTTCGAATGCCTCCTGAAATGCCTCATAGAATTTAAAATTTCATCACACATTTGACACCTAAATTGATTACAGGGCTGATGAATCAAAATCATTGGTATGTAAGGCAAAAAAGCAAATTGATCCTGAATATCCTTAAGATTAACTTGAACGATTTCTTGAGTAACAGGCTCATCGTTTGGAATACTGCCAACATTGCTGGAGTTGAACTGGTACAGTGATTTGAAATTTCATATCATATCATAGACGATTAAATTAACAACATTTGATCAAATCTCCACCTCGGAAGACAGCCCAGTCCCAAAAGGAGCCCTCAGATGTATTCCATTTCAGCCCACTCTTTTGTATTCATGTTCTCATTAATTATCAGACCGTTATTATCTTTCATAAAGGAAGTTTGATCTATGAACAAAAAAGAATCAGTAAATGGTCTCTATAAGAGATCCTCCTTGTCCATTTGTGTATGTGGTGATTTAACTGCTGCCTCGGAATTGGCAGGTGCAACAACTGCAATCCGATCTAAACAAAGGGAACATTTCATGGTAATTGTTTTTCAAAGAGTATCACACCAATACGGAGATGCTTTTCCACTGGTTATCAGCCTACACAGAACAAATAGGTTGATCAGCACGATCCATGCTAAAATTTTATCAGGCCCGAATATTCTACCAACTGCAAACAAAAAGGTTTGCGCAAATCAGCATATCAGAATGATTTCGCCTATCCAGCCGTATCTGCTATTGTGCTGAGATCATACCAGCCAAAACAGGAGTAGGACGTCAGAAAAACTGCCAAATTAGCCACAACCAAATGACCATTTGTAGATCAGGGCACAGCGTTCCCAGGAGCACCAGGTAGAGGAATGGTTCACTGTCGGTAAGAAATCATAGCACCCATAGTTATTAGCCCCCAGTGGGCTTAGTTTGTGCCAGAGGCATGCCATCAGAGATTCAATACTCTTTGGAAACAGCCTGACCAGACATACTTGGAATATGAAAGGCTTAGGCAGCTCGCATTTTGTGCCGACAATTGAGATCACCAATGAAAACCTTTGTGAAATATTTCTTCTCAAAGGGTTCAAAGCTTCCAAACCTTTACTGCTAAGGTCTGACAGCGAGGAACAGCGAGTAACAGGGGCCAGGCAGTCAGCAGCCCTGGTTGACGATTATGAGTTTGTCCACAAATGCTCATCCTGAAGGAAACCTTTCCCTTGTCACCCCCAAACATCTGAGAAGTAAAGAAGATGGGAAAGTGGTAGGAACCTGAGCACCCATGGGAGTGGAGGGACAACTAGAAATGCTGGGGGCCTTCTCCAGACCAAGCAGAACGGTGCTGAGGAGAGGAGTAAGGTCAAAAAGCCTTTGTTTTAACTGCCAGAAGGCAGGACATATTTGTGCTGGTTGCTGGAGGTTACAGAAAAAACAGTGGAACTGTTAGGGTAATGACTATGGAAAGTCAGACACCAGACTGATTACATTTCCCTGCAGAGAAAATGTGAATTAAACGGTGAGCACAGCAGGCCAAGCTCTGGCTCTGACTGTGGCAGAAAATCCCTTTAAAAAGTCCCTGAGATTTACAAGGATTTTGTATCAAAAGGAAAAGTGACCACATTTGCCCCAGGATGAGGCACGTACACCTATAGTGACACGGTGGTTCAGAGGGGCCAGCCAAAATCTAAGGCTAGGAAAATAAATGATCTTTCCAACAAAGAGTGCAATAAGTGCCAAGATGTTAACAAAGGGTATTGAAGGAGGATACATGTTCACCCCCTTATACAGGATGCACCTGGAATGTAACCTTGTGTCAAAACTGGTGACCATTCATAATTTGCCTGTAAATGGGGATGTCCTGCTATTCAGCAATGACCTGATGGGATCAGAAGTGATAGCTCCCACAGTAGTCTCGGAGAAGCCAATCGAGGTCAGGGAGACAGAACAGCTGGAGGAGAAAATGCCTGGCATTTCCCCCCACTGTGTGTTAACCCGGTCTATGATCAGACAAATTCCATCCCAGGAGGCTGAAGTGGCTCTGAAGATAGATTATCCTGCGGTTAGAAACCTTTTGCAGGAGTCCAGAGGACTCCAGGGAGGTAATAAGTAGGTCTCCCTGGATTGCAGCTCAGCAAGCCAACCTATTATTAAAAAGGTTAGCTCAGGCTGTACAAGCCAAAGCTGAGACAATCCTTGAATGCTGCGACATTCAACATGAGGTGCTGGTGAGGAAGTGGAGACCCCTTCAGAGATGTGCAAATAAAGAGCAGTCATTTATCAGGTGGTGATACTGACAAGGTACCATGGGGAAATATTAAGGCCAAATATTAAATTCCAAAGGATGGGCGTGTTGGTATGTAAAAACCCAAGTCCACATCAGCCAACATTTTCTTAAGGCAAATGGTTTACGGACAATTTATGAAGGACAGATTTTTAGAACTGAAGGAGGAAGTGTTATGGCACCGGGCCATATCCCAATTTATGTGAGGAAACCGAACGAGAAGTCTCAACAATTGTTTGATTTGTGAACTGTGCAGAAAGGATACTCCGTTCCAGGAGTGATTCCACTGACAATTCGAGATCTTTTGTATTAAAATAAATGTTCTTCATAATGCAGGATTACCAATCAAGGAAAATAGCAACTTTTCAATTAACAGTGAAACAGTTCTTACGAAAAAATAAAGAAATGTTTTGAACTTACTTTACAATCTACTTCCAAATTTACAATCAAGCAAAATCCACAGTCACTGATCAAATGCCCTTTCTTAATAAAGTTAACAGTCAGTGGCTTACAGATTTATTCAGAAAGTCCTTGGGAGAGAGGTTTTCAGAAGTCAGTCTGAGAAACAGACCTCCTTTCCTCAGAAACCAGAACAGAACTCTAAAAATGAAACTAAAAACAACAGACACAGGACAGGGCTGAAAATGAAACTAAAACTGACCCAACCTCTCTCATGAGTGACATCACAGCCTGCCTAGCTGTTACACCCTTAATCACAGCGTGAGCAAACATATACCGTATATACTCGCGTATCATGCGACTTTTGAAGACCTAAATTGTAACCTAAATTTGGGGGGGGTCGCATGATACGCGAGATACAAAATTCGCCGGTGTTTTACTTGCTGTTTTTTCTGATGGGAAGATATTCAGCCACTTGATGTTTCCATTCATAAAAACATGAATGGAAACGTCAAGTGGCTGAACATCTTCCCATCAGAATGCTGTGGTCAAAATCTGAAGAGTAGTATTCACAGAATTCGCGGGTGTTTTACTTGCCGTTTTTATGAATGGAAACGTCAAGTGGCAGAACGATGCTAGTAAAGCCAGCTGGAAAGCTGTTCGATTCGCGAACAGCTTTCACAACAGAATCCACTCTGCAGAATCCACAGACAATGATACCATTTGGAAGTTTTAGTTTGGGCATTAATTTCCAAAAAAGTGACTCGCATGATACACGAGATATAGTATAAAATCATGTTTTGGGGATGAAAATTTAGGGGTCGCATAATACGCGAGTATATACGGTAATTTGGATACCTTAACCTAAGTTATTTTGATGACATTACGGCAACAGAGACATAATACAATATGTGTAAATATCTCCTACATTCATCACAGAAGTCTCCATGTTAGAAGATGTAACCATGGTCCATCGATTGAAGGCTGAGAAACTGACACTATAGAAAGTGATGGATGTGTGTCAAAAATGAAGACGTGTGAAACATCAGCCAGAGCATCCTACAGCAGAGTAGCCAAGGAGACACATTATACTGAGAGACATTCCAGGCCGACTGAGCAGAGAAATCGCAGACAAATAATGCAAATATGGTGTGGGAAAACATAGAAAGGTAAAGTCCAGCATGAGGAAAGCAGTGTTTTTTAAAAATAAATTTAGAGTACCCAATTAATCTTTTCCAATCAAGGAGCAATTTAGCGTGGCCAGTCTACTTAGCCTGCACATCTTTGGGTTGTGGGGGCTGAGGGAACCATCAATTCACCAGACACGTGTTTCCGATGTGAATCTAGGCTTTAATCGACTTACTTCAGAGCCAGCCTGTTGCCCGTCGATGAACTCATAGTGAACTCAGGCTGACTCTGGACAAGGGTATTTATACAGCTGCACTAGGGGGAGGAGTTGTGGGCGGAGCCAAGGGTGGAGCCCAGTACAAGTTCCTGAGTGCTCCCAGCGCTACTCCCCCTAGTGGTAGGATAGCGCTACTGCGCTTACAAAGACAGTGTGAATTGACATATATACATCTATATTACATTCACCACAGGGGCGAAACCCACGTAAACATGGGGAGAATGTGCAAACTCCACACGGGCAGTGACCCAGAGCCTGGATCAAATCTGCGACCTCGGCGCCGTGAGACAGCAGTGCTAACCCACTGCGCCACCGTGCTGCCCCTCAAGGGAAAGCAGTGTTTTAACGGCAAGAAGCAAAATCATTTCCCACACAAGTGTTTGGCTCGAACGAAGCAAAACAAGGTAAAACAAGTGGCCGCTGGAGAGATATCAGCAGAAGACTCTGATGAAGACCGATACATGATGCAACAGGTTGGTTCCATCAAGTGTACAGGTGACGAATGGTTGTGACTGTTACAATGATGACCACAAAGGGAATGTATCAAAGGAACAAGAACCAGATACTGGTGCGTCACAACCTTCATGCACCTGTGTGAAGTGGCAGAACATAGCAATCTGAAACCGAAACCCTTGAAAATTAGGTTGCGGCTATATGATACTCATACCGAGAAGACACATTAGTCTGAGAGCTCAGTGCAATGACAAAAAGGAAGATCTCGCGTTCTAGATCATAGATGGGATGCAAGGGTCACTCACCTCAGCTGAAGCAAGTGTAAAGCTTGGGCTTGTAACCTCGCTGCTGCAACACAAGACCCCAAGGAAAGAGCAGCAAAACACCGCAGTGAAAAGGCAAGAGAAAACCCCAGAGAGAGGGAAACAAATGACTCTGGAGCAAGGAAACAATATTCAAGTGAATCAGAAGATGGTTACCGACTACTTCAGTGCAATGAAATGATTCTGCAGAAAAATATTCGCTTCAGAGTTCAACTGGCAGATTTAAAGTGCAAAATTCCAGCTGGATATATATATTTGAATACACACCATCAACTGAAGTCTTCAGTGAACCAAGCTGTGAGAGATCTGATCAAATTAATATCAGAGGCGACACATAGATACCGGGAGAAAATAATGGATCCACAATTCTACAGCAGGCAACTCAAAGTGGGAGTTGAAAATAAAACTCAAGTGGATGTACTGCCAGGCAAAACAGCATGCAGGAAACGCACGCAACAAAGTTTCAATCCTGAAAGACTCCAGAATGAGTCCAAAACTACAATCAATTCCAGTGGTCCACATGCCCCAAACACTGCAGTGGAACAACAATCACCAATGTAACAAAAGCCATGAGAATGACACTCTCCAGGCAAAGGACGTCACCCAATTGAACAGCCAATGCCAATTTACAAGTGGACCATTAAGGGACCTGCACAATCTAAAAACTTTGTGTGAAATGCATATGCAGCGACTGACTGGTGTGGTAAACCAGTTATATCTGTATTAGGTGATGTAAGATAGGACCTGTATTACAGGTTCGCCGGTAGTCCCTGCCTGCTGGCTCCGCCCAGTAGGCAGAATATAAATACGTGTGTCCTTCATTCAGCAGCCATTTTGCCAGCTGCTGTGGGAGGCCACACATCTTAGAGCAATAAAGCCACAGTTGTATCCAACTCTAGCCTTTGTACAATTGATCGTGCATCAACTGGGAAAAAATAACAGTTGTTTATGCATGAGAACCGTGGGTGTAGAATGGGTAACTTGGTTAATACACAGTCACACATGATCGTGCAAGTAAATGTATGTTTTGTGTGCTCGGATATAGGGGATTTTTGTAACTTTTATTCAATATGAAAAGGGGGATGTTTAGGTTTTGAAATGTGATCAGTCTGATGTCATATCTGGATTTCCATCGTCATATGACTGCATAAGTCTATCTCGTTGGAAGTAGACATCTTAAAGCAGTTCCATAAAGACTTTCAATGTTATTTCCCCCCCCCCCCCCCTCCCCCCCCCCCCCCCCCCCCCCAACCCCCAGGCCCAGGACTCAATGAGTTATAATGATAAAGCTATCCTTAAAGATGAAACACCTTTATCACTACATGATGTGCAGATGAAAAGATCACTCTCATGAAATAATACCCAAACTCACTTAGAGCAACTGGACGCCATCTTCCAGAAGTTACAGTCAGCTGGCCTAGTGGTCAACTCGCAAAGAGTGAGCTCTCTAAGATTCAGGTAACCTATCCAGGAGACATGGAGGGTCAAGTGCAAGTAGCAGTCAGGCCTTCAAAAGGTACAAGTGCAGTTTCACATTTTCAAAACTGAACAGGAAATCCTGAGATTTTTAGGTATGTATTGGCCCTACATCCCAAATTCAGCACTGTAACTGCCCAGCTTAGAAACGTACTACAGAAAAACAAATGTAGTATCAACTGAGAAATACGAGACAGCTTTTGAGAAGCTAAAAGCCATTATAATAAACAACTAATGTGGTTTAAATACATTTAAAGTAGCCATCAATGCCAGTGATTTTGGGATACAGGGTTTCCTCCTCCAGGAGAATGAATCAAAAATAGAGAAACTAATTGGGTAATTCTCCAAAACAACTGAACAAATATCAGGGGCGAAATTCTCTGCAGACCGTCGTAACGCTGATTTCCAGCGAGCAAAATTGGTGTAGATGACTCCGGCGTGGGGGCCTTCTTTTAGGCGGCTATTCTCCGTTCCCGGAGGGGCCAGCAGCGAACTGACGCGATATGCGTCAGTTTCACCAGCTGCGGAAGTGGTGAGACCCGGCGTTTTGGGGGGGGGGGGGGGGGGGAGGAGGAGAGAGACAGACCGGCATTTTGGGGGGGGGGGGAGGAGGAGAGAGACAGACCCGGCATTTGGGGGGGGGGGGGGAGAGAGAGAGAGACAGACCGGCATTGGGGGGGGGGGGGGGAGGAGGAGGAGAGAGACAGACCCGGCGTTGGGGGGTTTGCGGCGTTGAGTTGAGAGGAGGGGGGGGGGGTTTGCGGCGTTGAGTTGAGAGGGGGGGGTTGCGGTGTTGAGTTGAGAGAGGGGGGGCGGCGTTGGAGGGGGGGCCAACGCACCGTCGCCCCCCCTCTGCATGCAGCTGCCCCTACCCCAACCCCCTCCCCTCACCACCCCTACCCCCTTCACCACCCCTACCCCCCTCCAACGCCGCACCCCCCCACTAACGCCGCACCCCCCCCCCACTAACGCCGCACCCCCCCCCCACTAACGGAGGAAGGAAGGGGGGGAGGAGGAAGGAAGGGAGGGAAGAGGAGAGAGGGGGGGTGTGGGTACCGGCCTTCAGAGGGAGGGGGACGGGGTGTGGGTACCGGCGTTGAGGGGGGGGGGACCCGGCATTGAGGGGGGGGGGGGAACCCGGCGTTGAGAGGGGGGGACCCGGCGTTGAGAGGGGGGGGGCCGGCGTTGAGAGGGGGGGCTTGCGGCGATGAGGGGGGGTTGCGGCGTTGAGGGTCGGGGGTTGCGGCATTGCGAGAGATGGGGGGGCGGCGTTGGAGGGGGGTAGGGGTGGTGGAGAGGGGGGTAGGGGTGGTGGGGAGGGGGTAGGGGTGGTGGGGAGGGGGGTAGGGGTGGTGAGGGGGGTAGGGGCGTTGGAGGGAGGTACGGGTGGTGAGGGGGGGGTGGTTGGGGTAGGGGGCAGCGGTGTACAGAGGGGGGGCGACGGTGCGATGGCCCCGGGCATCCGTCGCCCCCCCTCTCTGCACGCCGCTGCCCCCAAACCCTCCCCATGCCGCAACCCCCCCCCCCCGATGCCGCAACCCCCCCCCGATGCCGCAACCCCCCCCATGCCGCAACCCCCCCGATGCCGCAACCCCCCCGATGCCGCAACCCCCCCGACGCCGCAACACTCCCCGATGCCGCAACCCCCCCCCGATGCCGCAACCCCCCCCCGACACTGAACGGCGTCAACCATCATCAATGGTTGACGCCGTTTTAAAGCTACTGTGATTTTCGCCGACGTGACCCGTGGCCACGTCGGCGGGACTTCGGCCCATCCGGGCCGGAGAGTTGTGGAAACAAAAATATAATGAAATCCCGCCGGCGCCAGCTGTTTTCAGAGGCTGCCGGCGGGATTTGCACAGCGCCGGTTTTTGGCCGGTCAGAGAATTAAAAACCCTGCGGGAGCGGGATTAACGCCGCTGCCGGCCGATTCTCCGACCCTGCGTGGGGTCAGAGAATTTCGCCCCAGGGGTGGATTCTCCGTCCCGCCAGCTAAGTTTTCCGATGCTGTGCACTCCCGCTGGCAGCGGGATTCTCCATTCCCACAGCTGGCCAATGGGGCTTCCTATTGTTGGGAAACCTATGGGTGTGGGTGTGCTGCCAGTGAACCAGAGGATCCCACCGATGGAGAATCCTGTTACAGGAATGGTATTTCATGGTTGAAAAATCAATGCTAAGTTTATTACTGCCTCTCAAAAACTGTGCGTTATATGTCCAAAATGGATTCAGAGGGGGTGATTTTTGAGCCTTCTCTCCCTGTTCATGAGAAATTCGGCACGGTTTCAGAATATGAAGAGTAGCAAAAAACGTGATACTCTCTGACATGATTGGCTGTTGGAATCTTACACCACTCCTCCACCCCTCGCCTCACCACAACCGCTCACCAGTGAAGTAGTGTGAAACACGCAACCAAGCCTGGGAACCTCACTTTAGGAAATTAGCATGCTATTAGCGGACACTCTCTGTAGACCTTTCCCCCTCATGGAATCTTGACCTGATGCCGACGTCACTCGCACCAAGTCTGGCCAGACATGATGTAGTCGACGCAATCCCTACGGGAGTGCAGACATAAATATCGCCCCCGGAGGGGTTAAATGGACTTGCCCAGCACTTCCCATGGCATGAGTTGGCACTGCCAGGTTGGTGTCGTGGAAATTATAATAAAGACTAATTCTTTGAGCTTCGATTCAGGAAATTTATTTGACACAAATATTTGCGGAGAGGGCCGTGGTCTGGCTAAATAGCCATTCCACAGTACTCTGAATTATACAGTTGAAAACCATTATATTTATAGTGTGAAATAAACAACTCTGAAAAAATAAAACCTTGGGAGCATATGCAAGAGGAAATTTGAATGTTTTGCCCTTGGTTTAAAAACAATTCTCGTGCGCATTTGTTATCTTTCGGGAGGACACTGTGATCAAAATAAGGCTGAGAACAAAATATTAAGCAGTATGTTTTTCCGTTACCCGATCTTCTAACCTTTTGTTCCGAAATTAATGGGTGCTTTAAGTGGGCAACTAATCATCACATTAATTTCCCTTCCACAGTTGGTGACAGTACCCACTCACTTTCTTTTTCCAAAGAGTCTCAAGATTCCATAAGAAATCTTGTCACATCGGCGGGGGTCCACTCCGTTTTTTTTTTCTTGCTTGGACTGACAAAGCCCTTTGACGTTTGTGGAGAAATTCAATGTTCAGAATGCAAGGTTGGAGTTTGATTTTCCAACCATATCGCCCAAAAATCACTCAAGTTTCAAGGAAATTGAAGGTGCTTACAGATGTCCTGTTCAGCACATAAAGAGTCCGATATAGAAATGATGGGGTAAACCAGGCCACGGTTAAGAGAGTGAATGGCAGTGAATATTTTTTTTTTCTGTTTTTCTGCCTTGTAATGAAATGACGGTGAATCCCATTTCATTTCTTTGTGATGGGGAAGTGTTAGGAGGCAATGCCTTTATTTTTTTAAATCATGACTGCTCAGCTTTGACTGACATTGATTGAGGATGTTGCAATGTGAACTGAGAGAGAGAAAACTGTTCAGAAATGCAAGGCCACATCCCAAGATGGAGGTGAGAAAACAGTAAACCACCCTTAGGGAAGTGTGAAGAGGAAGACATCTCCTATAATACCGACACCATTGGAACTCGTAACTGTCTAAAGAAGAGACATTAAGAATGCAGCGTTAAAGATATTGAAACCATAGTTTAAAGGGCTGGCACTGTTGTGCATTTTCTCTACTTGGTCTTTTCTGTGGCTCTGTTCCAATTAGGGCAAACGGTGAATTTGCCTTCTTTCTATATTGTCTATGTCCGAATGCTTAGTCGCCAGGTATTGAATGATACCGCCACAAGTTTCAACTGGCTATCAATTAAAGAGCCAAACACCGGTTTGTTAGTTCAAGGTCAAGGGTACTTTATTTACATACAATTAGTCATGCAACATAAACACTCCTAGTTAACTACACCTATTACTAAGACAACATGTACTTAACTTTGAGCACCCGGCTTAGGTCAGGAAACAGTGGCCGCTGTTCAATTCTGGATCTCTTGGGTCGAAGTGGTAACTGTTGCTCAGCTGGGTTCATCCGTCTGGTCGTAGGCGTTGAACTCAAACTTGCTTCTGGTGCTGCTGCAGTTGGCGATGGCCGTGACCGGGGTACCAAGGCCAAAAGAGAGCGAACATATGGCAAACTCTTCCTTTATACTCGGGGGGGGGGGGGGGGGGGGGGGGTTCACACGCTTTTGGGCGGTCCTTCGATTTGGGCCTTACTAATTGGGTGATCCCTGATTACTCTGTTCGATTCGTTAGCCAATAAGTGGGCAGGGATCTGGATGGCTGGGCGTGTCCCAAGAGGTCATTAACCCCGTTGTTTGCATTTCCCTTGGATAGGGCATGGCACCAAAATGTTTGGGACTGTCCCGGTTGCTTGAGGACCAGTCCTTTGTTTTGGAGGAGATGGGCCATCACTTGCTAATCGGCCTGATTAACATGCTAATGGGCCGGAGTTTCGATACTGTCTAAACCTGTCTGATTCTTGGCTTGTCTATTTTACCCATCAGTCTTTGCGAGTTGCTCTGTACCTAGTTGGAAGTGACCATCCCGGATGACTACAGCACATATAAGGTTAACATGGAACTGAGTAAAGAACAGCTCACATATTAATGAAAGAGAATACATGATCCACATCTAGGGATTAGACTCGTGTTGGACAGAGCCGTGTGTGCAAGAGAACATTGCGACAGCTCCTGACGAGAGCCCTTTGCCATATATACCTATAAATATTTTGAAAATACACAATGGGTGACGTATTTCAAGGCAAGTCTGCCAACTACTAGAGAGAGGTTTCAAGTGACACAGATGATGCCAAGAATGCTTTCAGCAGAGAAAACAGGCTGAGGGCCATTCTCCCTCCCTCTGTCTTTTTGAAATTAGAGTAATGCATGGTTTGAGGTGCCAACTCTACCAGAAACCTGCCAACGAACCAAGCCCTTGAAATAATTGCAACATCTTTTACATCTGACTGAACCCAAGAAAGCAGCTAACCTAAAGAAGATACAATGTTTAAAATCTATGCCACAAGGACGATTGAAAGACACTTCATTGCATACTATTTTCCCTTTTGTTTACTGGATTCTAAGTCCCCTTATTTGTGATGCCTTTGTGTTGTTGGTGTGTGGAGCCAGGGCCATAGGATTGTATGAAGGCCGAATTCTTGAGCTACGTATTCGTTATTGGACTGAATTCGCTATTATGAAGACTACATCTTCAGAGAGAATAATAGAAAGACTGAATTATATTTTTGCAGGATTTCATTACCCTGAATAACTTGTGAGTGACAATGAGTCATATTTCATTTTGCAGGGATTCACAAATTATCTGAAGGACAACAGAATCTAACACGTCCTGCCGCAAATAGGCTGGCTGAAAAGTTTGTTCAGACAATGAAGCATTTATTGAAGGTAACTCGTGAGCAGGGATCATTGTCTAAATGACTAAATCAATTCCTGATGGCAAATAGGAACACAACACATTAACCTGCTGAAATTGTTTGATACAAGAGAAATTGTTGTGCTGAAACAGCAAAGTCAGATTTTGCGGCGTGAAAATAGGGCCAAATGCCTTGAGCTGGATTTTCCGTTCCTGCGTCTAAGTGCCGACGCCAATGGATGATCCGTGGTGTTTCACGATGGAAAAGTCGGCGCCACACCCGCACCGATTAGCATAGGCGTCACATAAAACATGCGCGGAATGTGTGAAAAATGATGGGAGAATCACCGGGTCCGTGCTGGACATGCGCAGGGCTGACAAGCTGCAGCTGTGCATATCTCTACATGCCCCACACACATGCACCGATCGCGCCGGAAAAGATGGTGCCAGTTGTGCTGGACCAGGTAATCATCCACCCCGACCCCACAGCCCACTCCCTGGCCACCCCCCACAGCCCTGGCGGAAGCCCCCCGGACAGCAGCACGGCTCTCGTTGGAGTAAGGTGGTGCTGGACACTGTCCACATGCCCCTTCTCTCCCTCCACAGCCGCCACGCCAGGCTCACAGCCGCTGAGACCACACGTGGCCCGCGCCATTTGGAACTCGGCCCATCGGAGGAGAGAATCACAGGTGGGCCCGATAATTATATTCAAATGAGGTTGCGACTGCGCGCAGCGTGCATCTCGCTGATGCTGACTTGGAGGGGGCGGAGCATCATGACCCAGCGTCAAGACGGCACCTGCCGCGATTTCGGCGTCGGGAGCCATTCTCCGCCCGATCACCATTTCGCCTTCGGGCAATGGAAAATCCCGCCTCTGGTTTTTCAGAAAGGTCAGGAAGTATTGGCAAGGGACTACACCGCCAGTGAGAAGTGGATAACTGCCATCATCTCAGCACAGGCAGGACTGGTCTCCTACCCTGTTCAAATTTGCAGTAGCATATTGTGGAGAAGACACAGGGATCAACTGGGTTCGATCCCGGCCCCAGAGTTACAGCACGTGTGGAGTTTGCACATTCTCCCCGTGTCTGCGAGGGTTTCGCCCCCACAACCCAAAGATGTGCAGGGTAGGTTGACTGGCCGCGCTAAATTGCCCCTTAATTGGAAAAAATAAAAATTGTGTACTTTAAATTTTTTTTTTAAATTTTAGCAACTGGAACTAGTTTGATCGAGAGTCAAACAAGACTCAGCAACACTCTGTGCCAAGTGAAAACCTCAGTATTCCTGAGCATCTGACAATATCAGAAACAACTGTCGAAGACTATCCAGTTCAGGACACTTCAACACCGAGTCAACCTCCTACCATGGCGTCAACCGACTGAGACAACTACGGACGACACCCAACCCAAAAACACCAGAGGTTGCAGTCAACATGGAAAAGCAGATGCCTGAAGCTTGCCAATAACCACAGAGAAATTCACAGTCTCTGAAATGTCAAACTTACTGAATGTTGTGTTTATTAATTGTTCATATTATGAATTTTGATTGTTAACTTGAAATTGTGTTTCATTGCAGGAACCTCTAATGTAAAGGGAAGTGGTGTGTATTCTGGTTTGTTCGTAGTTGGAACAGGGGCACATGAAGTATCTGACCACGTGATTTATTGATGATGTCTTCGGTCATTTCCACGGGCAAATGGGCAATCTATCTGAACGGTCTGTTGAGCAAACAACTTTCCAATAAAGCTCTTGTTTGCTTATGCCTTCATGGTCTGCAAACCTATGCGTTAAAAATATCACGGTTGTGATCAGCTGACGAGGCTGAATAGAGGGGAACCAGTTCACCCCTTCTCTTGGTTACAACAAGCTTTAAAAGCTTTCACAATTTAATCTCGTTACTGTTGTCATGTTACTAAAATGTTTCCGTCATTGAAACCTGCCGCCCCATTTAAAGCTT
The DNA here is from genome assembly GCF_902713615.1 of Scyliorhinus canicula. Classification (NCBI taxonomy): domain Eukaryota; kingdom Metazoa; phylum Chordata; class Chondrichthyes; order Carcharhiniformes; family Scyliorhinidae; genus Scyliorhinus; species Scyliorhinus canicula. The sequence goes on along the minus strand of NC_052159.1, from coordinate 137,279,634 downwards.
GTGCTTCCCTTTAAAGTGCTACTGCATGGTCATAATGAGAAACTGGGCAACCGGATTTGCTACCCTCTCAAATGGCAAGCTGTGCGACTGGTACTGGTAGTTGGCCTCTTGTATGTACATGAGATTCAACCACTAAAATCAGTGGGGTTCACCCCCAACATGGCTGGGAAGATTGTTCGGGCATCCTGCCAACTGCTTGCCTTATGTGCAACAAAGATGAAATTTGAGCACATAAACTGGTTGAGTTAAGTGCAATATTAACGTTTAATTCTACTCAACAAACACAATGATGATTAAGATAATGCAAGTGGGGTGACGCATAAGACATTGTGACTTCAATTCACAGCTGCAGGGATTGTAATAGAATGCATTTCTCAATCATTGCCCAACCATGAGTCACTAATCTTGGCCAGACTATTATACAGGCAAGCAGCTTTTTCACAGTCGAGAAAGAAAAATGAAAAGGATCATCGCACAGAAAACGCTAATATTCAATAATCAGTCTCAAGCCAGTTTAAGCTGAAGTCGAGTTTAAGTTGCAAGCTTACTCATTGTTCCCTTGCAAACACTTTACAAAGATTCTTATTTCCATGTGGCTGCTTCTTGAAGAGCTTGTGATTCTTCAGCATTTCCTGAAACCCAGTGCAATTTATGATGGAATTGCAATGCAGCCAAGCACATATTCGGCCTGTGCAAAACTCCTGCCTCCACGAAGGCACAATTACAAACTTATGCCGTTCCTCAATCCAGGAATTGTGGGGGCCAAGACCCCCAGCTTCAAGCCAGGTTATTGACACGTTGAGCCAGGCGTGTATAGAAGCCGAGCACAGATACTGTGAGACTCATGTCTAATAGAGTTGATGGGCGGGATTTTAACCCCCCTCCCCCCCCCTCCGCCACTCCCCCCGGCCCAACCACACCTGTGGCGTATTTTCAAGCAGCAGAGATGGCTTGCCATTGGTCAATGGCGTGGTCTTCTAGTCCCACTGATGTCGATACCGATTTGCGTTGCTTGCCCACCCTGCCGTTGGGGAACCCGTCAAGGTGGGTCACCTTTGACAGGATTGGAAGAATCTGCCGGCGGGAAGAGCCAGATGGCGGGATTGGAAGATCCTGCCAGCAGGAAGTGTCGGAAAATCCCACCCGACAACTGGCAGCATGAAACAGCACTTTGAGTTCCAGAAATGGGAAACTGCTCAATGTAATCCAGTTCTGATGAAGTGTCCCTGGCCCTGAAATGTTCACTCTGTTTCTCTCCACAGACGCCGCATGGCCAACTGAGTTTTTCCGGCAATTTGTTTTAAATTTCAGACCACCAGCATCCACGGTAATTTGCTTTCAAAACGTTACAACGTAGCCCTACCATAATTTTGCCATATGAAGGCATCAGTTCGAAAGGAAATGGTCACCCTGCAACAACGATCAGAACAGGGTGAAATACTAACAATGGAGATGGCTTTGCAGACCTGCTGAAACCAGGAAGATCATTGTGCTGGGCGCTAATGCCAAGGAATAGGGGTAAACAGGAGCATCAAAGGCGAAAGTAAGGAAGTCATTCTACTCCTTTACAGGTCACTAGTTGGACTTCTGGCATTGCGTACAATTTTGAGCATGATAAAATAAAGGCTAAGCCCCTGAGAAGTGTTGAGATGGGGGCTACATGGATACCAGGGACAAAGGACATCAATTTTGCAAAGAGATTGTAGAAGCTGAATTTGATCTCCTTTGAGAAGAGATACTGAAGGGGAGACCGAATATATTTAAAAATATTTTAAATGATTTCTCTCTTCTAAAACTCTCTTCTGGGGGCAGCACAGTAGCACAAGTGGATAGCACTGTGGCTTCATAGTGCCAGGGTCCCAGGTTCGATTCCCTACTGGGTCACTGTCTGTGCAGAGTCTGCACGTTCTCCCTGTGTCTGCGTGTGTTTCCTCCGGGTCCTACTGTTTCCTCCCACAATCCAAAAACGTGCAGGTGAGGTGGATTGGCCGTGATAAATTGCCCTTAGTGACTAAGAAGGTTAGATGGGGTTATTGGGTTAGGGGGATAGGGTGGAAGTGAGGGCTTAAGTGGGTCAGTGTAGACTCGATGGGCCGAATGGCCTCCTTCTGCACTGTATGATCTATGTTCTATTATTAGGTCTTTTGACAGGGCAAATCAGGAGAAACTGCTTGCTGTGGCAAGCGGATCAGTAAATAAAGGTCATGGGGGGAATTCTCCATCGGGTGACGCCAGAATCGGGAAACGTAATTGAGTAGAAAATCGGTTTGAATGCCGTAATCGTAGCGGGCGCTGGTTTCACGCCAATCGCAATTATCTGGTGCCTCAACAGCAGTGTCAATGCATTCCACTCCTCACGTACAGTAAAGACCATTGGTGAAACAGGCATTGTAGCTGCTGAGGGAGAGAGAGACACGGAAAGGGGCCAACACTGCCATAGTTTGCTGACAGTCATGCCGCTGGCTGGGGGGCTTCTGCCAGGGCCGGGTCAGTAGCGGGGGTCTGGCCAGCAGGTGGGCTGTGGGGTCTGGGTGGACAGGTACAGAACACCATTGCCGTGGCCTGCAAGGCAGCCATGCAGCTGCACACGCTGCTGACTGCCCACTGTGAACTTAGGGCCACAGGTCATATGGGTGTTCCCCCCAGGCCACCCCCTCTAAGTGCCCTCTGGCTCCAGCCAACCCATCAGCAGGATAGGTGGGCTCAGTACAACCAGTGCCATCTTGTTGGCTGGGGTTGTGTGTGTGAGGAGTGAAGTGCGTTTATGCGGTGGCAGCTTCTCAGCCTCCGGAGTGTCAATCGCGAATCCGGCACTATTTCTCATTGGAATCGATTGTGTTCCATGTAGTGCCAATGCTAGCTCCTTAACGGTCGCTGAACCAGATGCAGTGCCAGTTTTCCTGCCATGGAAGTCCATGAATTCTGCCCTGGCGTAAACACTGAGGGCTGAGTTCTCCGATCCTATGGTTATGTCCGCTGGGTCCATCTGGTCTTACGACCAGATAGTCAGCGCCGCCCCCGCACTGATGCTCTGCCCGGTGGGGGGGCTAGCAGCTGCGCCGCGCCCGGCTTTACCTGCGGATACGGCTGCAGAATAGTCTGGTCGCGCATGCGCACAATGGTGGACTGCGGTGGCTGCGCCATTCAACATGGTTGCGGGCGGTCCTGGTCTGCCAAAAACTGCCCCCCTGTAACCAGCCTTGCCACCCTCAGACCTCCCCTAATTTCAGCGTAACAATGGATACTCCAGCCGAGCGGCAAACGGGATTTCGGCATCAGCAATCGGAGAATACAGCCCTTAGTCTCAGGAACGGAGAATCCAGCAGCATAGATTTAAAATATTCGGTTAAAAAAAAAAGAGGGCATTTTAAAATTCCCCATGGCATGCTGTTGAGCATAGAATGCAAAATCAAAAGGGTGGTGGAATCAGCTTCCATGGAAACCTTTAAAAGACAATTGGCCATGTATTTGAAGAGAATTAATGCAGTGTTATGGAGAAAACATAAGGGTTGGGGGAGAAACTCCATTGGCAGCTCATTTAAGGTACCAGTGCAGATGTGACAGGTTAAATGGCCTCCTCATGTTACATAAGATTACATGATTTCATGGGTCAATACTGGTGCTTGAATGAATCTCTAATCCATGTGCACTCAAGCAAATGCCCCAAAACCTCTTCACCTATAATTTCTAATTAACTTCTCAATGGTTGCAGTAATTATAGCACCTGTCCTATCAGCAGAAGCCTTCTGGGATTGAAGTGGTCCTCCATCACCTTTAACTTGTATCTGCGGTGATAATACTCATGTTTCTACCGCAGCTGGCACTCCAGAAGCTGTCTTGTCCCATCAGTGTTTTGCAATGTTTATCACCATTTTTATTAAGGTAAAGATTGGGGAGAAGTTGTATAAATTTGATATGCTGTCACAATGAAAGGCAATAGTCGCAAACGTTTTTGTTTCAACTGTGATTCTGCTGCTGGCCATTGCCTCATATAAACAAGGATTTATGGGGTAATATCCTCCACAAACACCAATGACCTCATGAGGCTTCATGCCATTGAACCCTGCCAGCATGCCAAAGACAGACCGAAAGTCATTTTTATGTTGGTTGGATTCCAAGACTTCTGCAGAAGTTTAATTCTCCCAAGAACTAAACCCCTTGTGATTGGCAGTTCAGCTGCAAGTCACCCTGGAGTTCTCATTTATGATGGGATAAATTAAGTTGTCAAAATGCAGGAAATGCATAAATATGTTTGGTGGATTATTTCCCACACTTTTCTTTATAAAGCAGGTAATTCTGCTCAATTACCACTCTTGTTTGGTTAAATACTAAAAGCTTGCGATAGCAAAAGCTACATGTTCTTTGGTGAATGGAGGAGGTATGCTGGCCCTCTAGCTAGCTAACGCCAGGTCCACACCTCTTGAATTTAACTCTTTGCTCTTCTTCATGTCTGCTTTATGCTTCGCTCCGATGCACACCTCCAAATGTTTGTTACCGGGCCACTGAGCAACGTGAGGGCGTGTGACAATTGGAATGAATTATACAAGATTCTGTGCTGGCTTCTGTGCACATCAGGCCTGATGATTGACTCCTGGAGAAATCCTACGCAACCTGTAGCAGACTGTATGTTACACTGCTGGCCGGGAAACAAATGCTTCATACAGTGCTTCACCTGACAAGATCACACGGAAGGATTTGAACTATCAAGTAGGCCAGGTAACTATCGGATCTTAAGATAGAAGTTCAAAGTGTATTTGGAGAGCCAGGCCTCACTGATACACATATAGCAAGCTCAATGCCCTGTATAAGCATCACGTTGTAGCTGACAGGGCCAGAACAAGTGAAAAATCAGGCACCAGAGGCTGAATCAGCTGGTTGAGTAGTAGGTGGAGAATGGTACCATTGTGGATAGAACCAGAGGACAGAAGTCCTCCAATTTATTGTGGGCATTGGAGGATATTTCCTCCCTACCCTGGAGCTCCACAATGATAATGTCAACATTTACAATTTCAGGCCTCAACCTCATAATAATCAGGTGAAACGATTCACAGCGCACGTTCTGACAAACATACCCTACAATAGTCTTGGGGTCCTGTGTACACGATTGGAATGCCTGTGGACATGGATTCACAGGACACAGCAGGAATGGGGCCACATCAAATTTTTCTGTGTTGTGTGCTAAATAATTTGTTGTATCTGGGAGGAAGTGGTCAACTTTTCAAAGAAGGGAGCAGGACTTGAAGATGTTGATGAGATCAGTAGCAAGGTTGCCAGCAATGTGTTGCCAGCAATTTTATAAAGTGTTCAAAGGGTCCATGAGTCCAGGGATGGTAGCTAATTGCATGTTAGGCTTATTTAATTGCATGCAGGTGATAGACATTAACTTGTTCCCTGATAAATAGAAACTGTGTGTGTTGGGTTTGGAGGTGTATGTTTGTAATCTGTAGCTCTGTGAATAAATGCTTTGTGAAGAAAAATATATATTTTTTCCAATGTTGGTGTTTATTGTGTTATTCTGCGAAGCACGTCTGTGGCTGTATGTGAACATGATTTAGTTAAGCTGGGGACTGGTTGTCAGCAAGATTAAGGACATAAAAGGGGTCCAGATTTGAAAGGCAGGCACTTGAAGTAAATATGGTCAAGTTGAATGTTTTGTGAACAAATTAGACTTGTGTAGAAATTTCAATTACGAGATAAAGAAGGCTTGTTGTGTTCAGTTGTTCAATTTCAAAGGGAATCAAAAATAGTTTAAAACTTGGAAAAGGACATGAATAGATGCAGAAAGGTTATTATATTTAATTTCACTCAAAGGTGGACAATAGGGAAAACATAAAGGATTGTTATATTCTGGTAAATTTCAAAGAAGGGTAAATACAATGGAATCAAGATGAAAGAGGGGTAAAGTACTTTAGGTGAGATACTGAAGGCTGAGGGTTAGTGGCCATATAAGCCACTGGTGTGCTTAGTGTTGAAAAGAACTGTTTAGAAGCAACGAGAGGCAATTTCCAGTTAACCTAGAAAAGTGACTGCTTAAGTGGACCACATACTCATGGTAATCAGATGTGCCGGGTGCGTGATGAAGACATCAGGGCAGCTTTCAGAATATCATGCACAAACATACAGACATGCATGGATATTTTCTGGTGATCACATATCTGATGCACGATCAAGTGCACGAAAGACTCAGATTGGTACAATCTGTGGCTTTATTACAGTGAGATGCGTGGCCTCCTACTGCAGCTGGCGAAATGGCTGATCAGAAGGAGGACACGCATATTTATACGGCTCCTTGTAGACGGAGCTAGCCGGCAGGGGCTACCGGTGAACCTGTAGTGCAGGTCCTACCTTACATCCCCTAATACAGGTGCACACAGTGGTTCACCACAATATCACCTTTAATTTGATGGAGGGGAAATCCTTTGGATTGAGAAATGCTCATGGATTATGTGGACACACCTCAATGCCACATTTGTGCAACCTATCACTCGCTATTGGAATTCAGGATCCTGAATCTTGGGGGCAGAAAATCCAAGAGCCCCCATGTTTCAAACTGGCTCCATCAGTGACAAAGTAGACATAAGAGATAGCCTTGGGATACATAACGTTGGACATCTGAGAGATAATCTTGTGCGCAGCAAGTTGTGAAGTCCTGCAGATGTTACTGGCAGACAGATCCCTTGAAGGGGCCGGTAGTGAAAATATTCCAGGCTGGGGTGACTTTAGCCGACACTGGCAATGTGTGCCCTGGGAATGTGAGTCTTGAGCACTTGTGCTCAGACACGTCGAGGAAGCTGACCCTTTGTGCTGAGGGTACCTCCTCCTTCGAGCTGGAGCTCTGTGTCTATCCTCTCTGTCCTGTGGAGTGGTTGAGGAGAAGGCTGATGTTGTCCCCGCTGCTGCTGATGCTGTTGGTGTTGGTGTTTCTGCCCCTTTTGTTCCACATCAGAGACGCTTGGTGATGCTGCAGAAGCTGCCCCCATGCTGCAGGGAAGGCTGACAGGCTGTGGAGAACAGATTATAAGTGAGTAAAGTCCAGTGTGGCAGACGTGAACCAACTCGAAAGCAGCACAGCCCAGCTTTCAGAACTAGTCCTGTGAGTTAAAGCTTTTCACTTAAAAAAAGGAAGCACCTGTCATGTTTCACTGCTCAAATGGCTTTAGTTTGTCAATTTCACAGCCCTGTCAATCTCTCCCATAACCCTGCTCTGTCGACCTGAGCGAGCTCCATCCAGCTCAGGAAACCTATGTGCTGGCAGCTAAAGGCAGAATGCCGTGCTAAATGTACTTTCAATTGCCTTTTCACAGATTTTAATTCACAGACCTGCCATCCCCAAAGGGGTTTCATGTTCGCTTTCCAAAGCTCACCCATTAGAGGTAACGTGGAAGTAAATGGGATTGTGTTGGGTTGCTGACACACGAGCCTGTTCTGCAAACCCCCATCCACCCTCCATCTGCAGCCCTCCCCTACCCGATTCCCACTACCTTATCCCCTACCCACTTGCAAATTAAAATTCTGGAACTATATCACTGTCCCTTCACTGTTGCTGGGTCAAATTCCTGGAACCCCTCCACTTCCTAACTGCACTATGTGTGTACCTACATCCCATGATCAGCAGCAGTTCAAGGCGGCAGCTCACCACCACCTTTCCAAGGGCAATTAGGGAAGAGCAGTAAATGCTGGCCGAGCCAACAATGCCCACATCCCTGAAGAAATAAAAGAAAACATGGAGGCGCAATTCAGCGGCCCCATTGTGCCTGGCACCTGACTTGCTCTATCTGCCATGATCTGGATCTCGCCTTCACTGGGCGTGATCCAGATCTTACTATTTGATGCACCATCAATTCGACTCAAGACACAATTAGGATCCGAACTGTGGCTTTAATCAGCTAGTTGTTAGCCCGGTGGTCGACCTCAGAGTAAGGCCGACCGCTGGGAACTCTGGGTACTTGTACCCCACCTCGGAGGCGGGGCCTACTTACCTCTCGACCAATTGGAGAGCAGTCACATGACTTGTCCCAACCAATCGGATGAGAGGCACATGACCAGCCAGAGCCAATGGGAAGCCAGTGCTCTGCACCAATGGCAGTGCTCATATCCATACCACCACACTATTTAAATGAGCCATTGGCCACGCCTGGGAGACCTCACCAGGGGGCCTTTAGTACTGGTCCACACAAACATAGACCAATGGCAAATCGGGGAGACTGCCAGGCCAGTGGAGATCCCTGGGTGGTGAAGGACAGGGCAGGGTGGCACCCCGGCACACCCCCAGGCACCCTGGAAGTGCTGGATGCCAGGTTGACACTGAAAGGGTTTGGGCCTATTGCCATTTGGGGCAGGGGGGAGGTGTGATGGGGGGTATGAGGGGAATTCCCCGGGGGCCTCCCCTAAATGGGGGGGGGGGGGTGAGGGGAGGTCAAAAAAGCTGGGGGGATGTAAGTTGGGGAGGTGTGTAAGATCGGGGCTCCCGGACAAAATGGCGCCCTGATCTGTCTTTTGAAAGGGATAGGTATAAACCGCAGGGAAAGAGTTATTGCTGGGCGAAAGGCAATTATGATGCGATGAGGCAAGACTTAGGATGCATCGCCTGGAGAGGAAAACTGCAGGGGATGGACACAATGGAAATGTTGAGCATGTTCAAGGAACAGCTACTGCGTGTCCTTGATAAGTATGTACCTGTTAGGCAGGGAGGAAGTGGTCGAGTGAGGGAACCATGGGTTACTAAAGCAGTTGAATCACTTGTCAATAGGAAGAAGGAGGCTTATGTGAAGATGAGACGTGATGGTTCAGTTGGGTCGCTTGAGAGTTACAAGTTAGCTAGGAAGGCTCTAAAGAGAGAGCTAAGAAGAGCCAAGTGAGGACATGAGAAGTCTTTAGCAGGTCGGATCAAGGATAACCCTAAAGCTTTATATAGGTATGTCAGGAATAAAAGAATGACTAAGGTAAGAGTAGGGCCAGTCAAGGACAGTAGTGGGAAGTTGTGCGTAGAGTCCGAGGAGATAGGAGAGGTGCTAAATGAGTATTTTTTGTCAGTATTCACACAGGAAAAAGACAAAGTTGTCGAGGAGAATACTGAGATACAGGCTACTAGACTAGAAGGGCTTGAGGTTCATAAAGAGGAGGTGTTAGCGATTCTGGAAAGTGTGAAAATAGATAAGTCCCCTGGGCCGAATGGGATTTATCCTAGGACTCTCTGGGAAGCTAGGGAGGAGATTGCTGAGCCTTTGGCTTTGATCTTTAAGTCATCTTTGTCTACAGGAATAGTGCCAGAGGACTGGAGGAAAGAAAATGTTGTCCCCTTGTACAAGAAGGGGAGTAGAGATAACCCCGGTAACTATAGGCCAGTGAGCCTTACGTCTGTTGTGGGAAAAGTCTTGGAAAGGTTTATAAGAGATAGGATGTATAATCTCTGGAAAATAATAATTTGATTAGAGATAGTCAACATGGTTCCGTGAAGGGTAGGTCGTGCCTCACAAACCTCATTGAGTTCTTCGAGAAGGTGACCAAATAGATGGATGAGGGTAAAGCAGTTGATGTGGTGTATATGAATTTCAGTAAAGCGTTTGATAAGGTTCCCCACGGTAGGCTATTGCAGAAAATACAGAGGCATGGGATTCAGGGTGATTTAGCAGTTTGGATCAGAATTTGGCTAGTTGATAGAAGACAAAGAGTGGTGATTGATGGGAAATGCTATGACTGGTGTCCAGTTACTAGTGGTGTGCCACAAGGATCTGTTTTGGGGCCGTTGCTGTTTGTCATTTTTATAAATGACCTGGAGGAGGGCGTAGAAGGATGGGTGAGTAAATTTGCAGATGACACTAAAGTCGGTGGAGTTGTGGACAGTGCAGAGGGATGTTACAAGTTACAGAGGGACATAAATAAGCTGCAGAGCTGAGCTGAGAGGTGGCAAATGGAATTTAATGCAGAAACGTGTGAGGTGATTCATTTTAGAAGGAATAACAGGAAGACAGAGTACTGGGCTAATGGTAAGATTCTTGGTAGTGTGGATGAGCAGAGAGATCTCGGTGTCCATGTACATAGATCCCTCAAAGCTGCCACCTATGTTGATAGGGTTGTTAAGAAGGCGTACGGTGTGTTAGCTTTTATTGGTAGAGGAATTGAGTTTCGGAGCCATGAGGTCATGTTGCAGTTGTACAAAACTCTGGTTCGGCCGCATTTGGAGTATAGCGTACAGTTCTGGTCGTATCATTATAGGAAGGATGTGGAAGCATTGGAAAGGGTACAGAGGAGATTTACAAGAATGTTGCCTGGTATGGAGGCAAGATCATATGAGGAAAGGCTGAAGGACATGAGGCTGTTTTCGTTAGAGAGAAGAGAAGAAGGTTAAGAGGTGACTTAATTGAGGCATACAAGATGATCAGAGGATTAGATAGGGTGGACAGTGAGAGCCTTTTTCCTCGGATGGTGATGTCCAGCACGAGGGGACATAGCTTTAAATTGAGGGGAGATAGATATAGGACAGATATCAGAGGTAGGTTCTTTACTCAGAGAGTAGTAAGGGCGTGGAATGCCCTGCCTGCAACAGTAGTGGACTCGCCAACACTAAACGCATTCAAATGGTCATTGGATAGGCATATGGACGATAAGGGAATAGTGTAGAGGGACTTTAGAGGGGTTTCACAGGACGGCGCAACATCGTGGGCCGAAGGGCCTGTACTGCGCTGTAATGTTCTATGTTCTATGATGAAGTGATTTCCTGCGGGCGAGAAGTGCGGCCTCGGCGGGAAGAAACTCCCCGAGGGCAAAACAAATGGCAAAGTGCCGTTGGATATCAGGGTGTTTCTCGGCACGGCAGCCACCGAGTAACACCCCGGCTGAACGAGCCTGACAGCGGACTTTAACTTCAGTCCGCTGAATCGCACACGGAGCCACCATTGGTTGTCACAAAAACTCATTTGAAGCACGAATGTATGAGAAGAAAATCTGCCAACCTTACTTGGTCTGGCCTCCCTATGACTCCAGAGCCACAACAATGTGGTCGACTCTTAACTGCTCTCTGAAATGGTGTGGCAAACCACTCAGTTCAAGGGAAATTAGGGATGGGCAATTGCTTGCCCCTGAAAAGAATAAGAAAAAAAAAAGAATTGTTACAGAGTAATCTGGCCAACAATACCTGTGCTGTTGTAAAAGGTAAAAGAAAACCTTGATGTTTTCAATAAGCATTTCCAAATGCATCAGCTCTGACTCCAGCCAATTAACTTGAAGCTGCATTCCTCAGCAGATTTTACACCTGCTCATAGAAGTCCTGAATAAATGTGAGTAAAAACCTGGGAAAGTTTAAGGCCAACAACGCAAGTCTCTGGCTACCTGCTCTCACCGTCAGAGGGAATCGTGCAGCAATCTGAGCAGGGTAAGCCTGCAAATGGAAGTCTAAACTTTCCACACAACTACCCCACAGTTGCGCCCACCAAGACTCCCTCGAGATCCCAAGGCAACTTGAGTCATTTGCCACTTCCACGTCGGAAGGTTCAGGCCAATGTTCCTCTGAGCTGCAGGGTCACACAGCAACACAAGAGTTCATGTGCAAGCTGTGCACAACTCAGCCTCTTTAAGCTGCTGCTCACATGTGCTCATGTAAGAAAAAAAAATGAAAGGACCTGTGCACATAAATAATTCGGACATGCGTTACACAAAAACATTAGAGGGTGGGTCAGTAGCAACCAACTCTTACAGCCATAGCTCCTGCTTCCTGCTGATGGATGTGAAGAACAATGGAAGATGTTAGCATGAACAATGTTAGCTTAAATCTATCATTGATTCACCCTCCGCTCCACTATCACTGATTGCATTATTATAAATTAAAGATAACGAATAAATAATCCACTAGGTGCGCATCCAAGCGTAGTCAAGACAGTTTAACAATGGCATTCATAATTTGCTCTTTTACATCACAAACCACCTGCAAATTGTGCGAGTGAAACTATTTATGATTGCAATAAACAGCTTTAGTGGCAGCAGGGATATGTAGCACAAAGTGTACACACGCTATTGCTCCCAAGACATTTGGGATGCCAACAATGTGATCAAACTTGAGCTTAATTTGCTGTTGCAGCTGTGTAGTCAGAGGAATATAATATACCTCCAGCTCTTTGACTATTGTAGCCTTGGTTTGTTCATGTACGTAAAAGATTGGCATACTCCAGCTTTATCTTCTGATTAGATTTACAATTTACCAGATACAAAAAAGTAAGGGAAGTGATTGATCACCTCAACAGCCTCTTGAAAACATATGTGGCTTTTATTTTACCACAGCTCTTCAAAAATCAAAATGGCATCACGGCAAAGGTTGATTACTGATCTCGATCATGTAGAATCTTCAGTTCGAGGGGTGTGAAGCCACTCTGAGTCTTTTTGAGACAGTTTCTGCACCCAGTTACCTCCGAGCACCCTTTTCACACCTTTGCATTTCAGAATATCCAGTTAGCAGAGTCGTTGGCAAACAGGTGAACAACCAGGCAAGTCGGGGCTCGGTAATCCGGCACTTGAAATGAAATGAAAATTGCTTATTGTCACAAGTAGGCTTCAAAGAAGTTACTGTGAAAAGCCCCTAGTCTCCACATTCCGGCGCCTGTTTGGGGAGGCTGGTACGGGAATTGAACCATGCTGCTGGCCTGCCTTAGTCTGCTTTAAAAGCCAGCGATTTAGCCCAGTGTGCTAACCAGCACCTTTGCAGCACCAGAGGAAAAGGCGGTGATATAAAAGGATGCAGTCTTTGTAACAAAAGACAGGCCAACTTTTTGAAAATAGAACAGAGAGAACGGCAGGTATTTCCTGTCGAACACACAGGTCAAAACAAAAAGGGATAATAAAGTCAAGATTCCATTAATGAGGAGTTCAAGCCAATTTAGTATAGACTGAGAATACTCAACGGACCGAGAATTCATAGAATTTATCATAGAATTTACAGTGCAGAAGGAGGCCATTCAGCGCATCGAGTCTGCACCGCCTCTTGGAAAGAGCACCCTACCAAAGGTCAACAACTCCACCCTATCCCCATAACCCAGTAACCCAACCCAACACTAAGGGCAATTTTGGACTCTAAGGGCAATTTATCATGGCCAATCCACCTAACTTGCACATCTTTGGACTGTGGGAGGAAACCGGAGCACCCGGAGGAAACCCACGCACACACGGGGAGGATGTGCAGACTCCGCACAGACAGTGACCCAAGCCGAAATCAAACCTGGGACCCTGGAGCTGTGAAGCGATTGTGCTATCCGCAATGCTACCGTACTGCCCTTTATTATTTATGCTGACAAATGCAATGCATGGGTAATTCCTAACACTGTGCAAAATCTTTTCACCAGAAAATAGTAACTTAAATGAAATGCGACTGAGCATGCACGATAAACATACACCAAAGACTATTCAGCAAACATAACTGGAAATGATCAGCAAATGAATACAAAGTGAAATGCCTACGGAAATTACTCAATACAATCATCAGGGAAACAGAAAGGAGGTGGAAACTAAGTTTAAGCAGGCTTAAAGGACATGTGATAGACATTGAACAGGTAATTTGACAAAAAACAGCACCAAGTGTTGGTGTTAGCGTACACAAAGTCAAAGAACATTAAAAAAGAGGATAGGGCCACTCGTAGATGAAGGATTCAATTATTAAGGATGAAGGCTTGGCAGAGATATGAAATAAATACTGTAAAGCAGAGGAAGATTATTTTAAAAGAGGGAGCAAATGCGAAGATCAGTGTCACGATCTGAAACTACACATATGTTAGCAGATCTGCTCAGTATTTCCAGCATTTTCTGTTCTTATTTCAGATTTCCAGCATTGACAGTTTTTGCTATTATACTAATGCAAATAGTATGAAGTAAATTCTTGGTGATAACAGAGATTTCAATCATTTCATCTTTTATATTTTCAGTAGCACTATATTGTTCTGTTAACTCAGAAGTCAGATTTTACGAGATGGTTTCCATAGCAGTGGTTGAGCAATGCTAATTAGCCAATTACCACAGCATGACCGAATCAACATCGTCTAATTGTGCTCCATTGATTTAAAAAAAACATACCTGGTCCTTCGATATTCTGGCCGTGGGGAATGGGATAAAATATTCTGATCAGCTGAATTTGCGAGAGGCAACTAGGAGCAACTGCAGGTCACTGTGAAGTAAAAGACAACGGCATGGCAGGTTTTAAAAAAGATTTCAAACCAGCCAGCAATCACTGTGTACGATCTCCTACGTCTTCAAGCTTGCAAAGTCCTCCCTTCTGCCTTGATCAGCTGATTTTGACATCTGCTATGTCTTATGAATCTCAGCCTGGGCCCAGGAGTGCCACAGCTCCGTCACACCAGGAGATTCACCACTGGCTTTCTCTCAGGTCTGTGGGGGCACAACAGGCAGACTGTGAGAAGTTTTAAGAAGTATAAAGAAGGCATGCTAAATGCTGGCATTTGGTAAGCAACCAGAGCATACTTTACTGGAGCAATGTCAAACCAAATAGGACCTTGAGTGCATGACAGAATACTTGGTCAGCGGGGAGCTTTGAATGAATATTTTAAGGCGGGAAAGCAAGGCCGTGAGGCAGAGTGATTAAGGAAGGGAATTCCACATCTTAAAGCCTGGGTAACTGAATGCAAGACCGACAGAGGTAAAAATCAGAGATGAATGAATAGCCAGAATTGGAAGTGCATAGTGATCTCGGAGAGTTGTAGGCCCAGAGCAGTGGACAGAAATCGGAAGCAGGTGAGGCAACGCAAGGATGACATTTATTTTAAATCGAGGTTTTGCCGACTGTGAGACAATGTTGTTCAGCGAGCACTGAGGTGATGGGTGAATGAGACTTACTGCAATTTTGGGATGTGAAAAGCGTAATTTTGGATGGGTTCATATCCACCTCAGGTGGAAGATGTGAGACTAGCCTGGACAGCTTTAGAAAGTTCAGGCCTGCAGGAAGCAATGGCACAGATGAGGGTTCCAGCCGTGGATGAGCTGAAACATGGGCAGAGATGGCCTTTAATAGTGGAGGTGAGATTTGGGTTTATTATAACGTGTACCAAGGTACAGTAAAAAGTATTGTTCTGCGTACAGTCCAGACCAGATTGTGGTGGTATGATTTGCATAGCTGTCGGCCATTGGTGCAGAACACTGGCTTACCATTGGCCCTGGTCGGTCATGTGCCTCTCGACCGATTGGTTGAGACCAGTCATGTGACGGCTCCCCGATTGGTTGAGAGGCTGAGTTAACCTCGCCTCCAGAGCGAGGTATAAATACCCAGAACGCCCGGCGGTCATCCATTTACTGTAGTCGACCACAGGGCTAACTTCTAGCTTATTAAAGCCTAACTTTTGTACAGCAACTCGTCTCACGTTCGATTGATGGTTCATCACAGATCATTCCATACATGATAAAATGTAGGACATACCATAGATGCACAATGTAAATATGTAGACACAGACATCGGGTGAAGCATTCAGCGTGTAGTACTATTCAGTAGAGAAAATGCGTGGCAAGATCAGTTCCGTCAATAAGAGGGTCATTCAGGAGTCTGGTAACAGCGGGGAAGAGGCTGTTTTTGAATCTGTTAGTGCATGTTCACAGACTTTTGTATCTCCTGCCCGATGGAAGAGGTTGGGAGAGACAACAACCTGGAAAGGAGGGGTCTTTGATTATCCTACCCGCTTTCCCAAGGCAGTGGGAGGTGTAAACAGAGTCAATACATGAGAGGCGGGTTTGCGTGATGCACTGAGCTGTGTTCACAACTCTCTGTAATTTCTTATGGTCTTGGGTCGAGCAGTTGCCATACCAGGCTGTGATGCAGCCAGATAGGGTGCTTTCTATGGTGCATCTTAAAAATTGGTAAGAGTCCATGTGGACATGCCAAGTTTCCTTTGTTTCCTGAGAAGTAGAGGCGCTGTTGTGCTTTCTTGGGCATAGCGTCAACATGGTTAGACCAGGACAGATTGTTGGTGATTGTTGGTAACCCTAACCTAGGTGGAGGCACTCGTGGTGCTGGAGTGGATAGATAGCAAATAGTTCACCCCAAAAACCTAGTAATTTATTTTTAAGGTGTCGAAGTGGAGGTAATAGTACCAAAATTATCTGCAAGATCCATACACTGCTAATGTGTTGGATATGGCAAACAAGTGCAAATTAAATACCATAACAACCCCTTTAAAAAGTACACACGTTTGAAAAAATAATCACCAGACTCACCTATAAAAATCACTTACACAGCTAGAGCAATGCTCCTTAACAGGCAGCCTTTCTGTCTGAATGTTGGGACTTGAGGGGAAAATTTCAGGAGGGTTGCCGTGGACATTCGGTTGCTGATGACAGATTCTGTGTGCCGAAAGAGATGAAGCATGTGAAATATAGGATTCACCCTGTCAAACTGCAGCAATGCTGTCAAAAACACAGGCAGGAAATCCATCAGTAATGACTGTGAGGCTGAAATGATGGGAACTTCTATTTTTGCAATGCTTTTGAAAGTTTAGTGTTTAAATAAAAGTTCTGATTGAGCACTGTTTGCGAAGGGGCGGAAGGGAGGATTATCGTTTAGCTCCTCCAGTGGAACATTGACAGGGATCAGTTCGGCTGCTGATTTTGATTTTCGTTGAAGACAAATTGGGTGGGTGTGAAACAAACAGCTGATCTCACCCAATTAATTTCCTGGCAGGCAGGTTAGTTTGCAACTACCCAAAAAGTATTTATTTTTTTTGCTTGCTGAGGGAAGTCAATATTGAATCAGCGGAAGAATGCCAATGGGCGATACTACAAGAAATTTAAAAGCAAATATTTATGCGTTCTTCAATTGAAGAGAATTATCATGCCTGCCACTTCAGTGGGAAACCCTGGCCTCAAGCCCAACTATCTCTGCTGCAGGCTCTTTTGACAACTCTGTGTTAGCAGATTCCGCAATAGGAATTGTCCTGAATGGTGCTCAAAGTGTTCAAGAATGAGGCAGGTTTAAATTAGTGCAGGTTGATGCTCATTACACAGAAATGAATTGTAATACATTCAATCACAATTCATGGACTGGATTGGATTTGTTTATTGTCACGTGTACCGAGGTACAGTGAAAAGTATTTTTCTGCAGGCAGCTCAACAGATCATTCAGTACATGGAAGAAAAGGGAATTAAACAAAATTCAAGAAAATACAAGTAAATACATGAGAATACATAATAGGGCAACACAAGATATACAATGTAACTACATAAGCATTGGCATCGGTTGAAGCATACAGGGTGTAGTGTTAATGAGGTCAGTCAATAAGAAGGTAATTTAGGAGTCTGGTGACAGTGGGGAAGAAGCTGTTCTGAGGCTGTTCGTGCGTGTTCTCAGACTTCTGTATCTCCTGCCCAATGGAAGAAGTTGGAAAAGTGAGTAAGCCAGATGGGAGGGATCCTTGATTATGCTGCCCGCTTTCCCCCGGCAGCGGGAGGTGTAGATGGAGTCCATGGATGGGAGGCAGGTTTGTGTGATAGACTGGGCGGTATTCACGACTCTCTGAAGTTCCTTGCGGTCCTGGGCCAAGCAGTTGCCATACCAGGCTGTGATGCAGCCCAATAGGATGCTTTCTATAGTGCATCTGTAAAAGTTGGTAAGGGTTAATGTGGACATGCCGAATTTCCTTAGTTTCCTGAGGAAGTATAGGCGCTGTTGTGCTTTCTTGGTGATAGCGTCGACGTGAGTGGACCAGGACAGATTTTTGATGATGTGCACCCCTAGGAATTTGAAACTGCTAACCATCTCCACCTCGGCCCCGTTGATGCTGACAGGGGTGTGTACAGTACTTTGCTTCCTGAAGTCGATGACCAACTCTTTAGTTTTGCTGGCATTGAGGGAGAGATTGTTGTCATTACACCACTCCACTAGGTTCTCTATCTCCCTCCTGTATTCAGACTCGTCGTTATTCGAGATCCGGCCCACTATGGTCGTATCGTCAGCAAACTTGTAGATGGAATTGGAACGAAGTTTTGCTATGCAGTCGTGTGTGTACAGGGAGTAGAGTAGAGGGCTAAGTACGCAGCCTTGTGGGGCATCGGTATTGAGGACTATTGCGGAGGAGGTGTTGGTGTTCATTCTTACTGACTGTGGTCTATTGGTCAGAAAGTCAAGGATCCAGTTGCAGAGTGGAGAGCCAAGTCCTAGGTTTTGGAGCTTTGATATGAGCTTGGCTAGGATTATGGTGTTGAAGGCGGAGCTGTAGTCAATAAATAGGAGTCTGATGTAGGAGTCCTTGTTTTCGAGATGCTCTAGGGATGAGTGTAGGGCCAGGGAAATCGCGTCTGATGTGGACCAGTTGCGACGGTATGCGAATTGAAGTGGGTCAAGGCGTTCCGGGAGTATGGAGGTGATGCACTTCATGATCAGCCTCTCGAAGCACTTCATTACAACTGACGTCGGGGCCACCAGGCAGTAGTCATTGAGGCATGTTTCCTGGTTCTTCTTTGGTGCCGGTATGATCGTGGTCTTCTTGAAGCAGGTGGGGACCTCGGAGTGGAGTAGGGATAGGTTAAAGATGTCTGTGAATACCTCTGCCAGCTGGTATGCGCAGGCTCTGAGTGCACAACCTTGGGATCCCGTCCGGGCCCGTCGCCTTCCGTGGGTTCACTTTCAGGAAGGCCGATCTGACTTTGGAAACTGTGATGGTGTGTATGGGTGAATTATGGGCTGCTGGGGCACTCAACAGCGGATTGTTGGTTACCTGCTCAAACTGAGCATAGAATGCATTAAGTTCATCGGGGAGGGGTGGGCTGCTGCCAGAGATACTGCTCGGCTTCGCTTTGTAGCCCGTTATGTTGCTTAGTCCTTGCCACAACCACCGAGAGTCTGCCTGTGACTCTAGCATAGTTTGATATTCTCTCTTGGCATCTCGGATGGCTTTGCGGAGGTCGTACCTCGATTTCTTGTAGAGGGGTGATGGGTGCATGAAACTTGCTGTTGGTTAGAACATGGACAGCAAAGGATTGTAGGACTTCGAGATTTTTGAAAGGTATGAAATTAAGGCCTGTTAGGAGTGTATTGGCATACTCATGTCTGGAGGTAACAAAGACATGGATGTGGGTTTCAGCAGCAGATCTGTTGAAGTGGAGTGGAATTGGGCAATGTTACAGAAGTGGAAATCCTGTCTTCTGTGACATCTTAGGCTAGGAGCCTGTGGCACTAACAATTGCACTCAAAGACGAGAGACAAATTCAATCGAGGCTTTATTGCTGTGTGATGCTATTCCTCCAGCTGCAACTGTAGACTGGGGTCTGAGTGACTCACACGCATATTTATACACAAGCTCCCTGTGGGCGGAGCTAGCCGGCAGGAGCTTACCGGAGGAACCTGTATTACAGGTACAGGCATACATCCCCCTACTGCAAGTATGCATATCTACAGTGGTTATCACCACAGAGCCTACTACCTGGCCTATTCCCCGTGATGTTCCTCTTCATGGTATCAGGAAAGAGATGTTTCAATTAGACAACCCATGTCTTCTCTGGTAATCAGGGGCGGGATTCACCGTTCGCCCAGCCGTGTGTTTCCCGGCGGCGGGAGGCGGCGCACTGTTGCCTGGCAGTGGGATTCTCTGCTCCTGCCACAGTCAATGGGAATTTTCATTGAAGTCACCCCACACTGCTGGTGGGGGTGCGCTGCCGGCAGAACCAGAGAAACCCTCCACTAGTGAACGGTTGGAGAATTCCGGACCAGTTCTATAAATCAAACTGCTTAAAAATAACAGAATACAAAACCCATGATGAAACACATAAACTTTCAGTCTCAGTAATTATATCCTCCAGTAGCAGTACAGGAAATGCCACCCTTATTGTGTAAACTCAGGAATACCTTACAACAACTTACCTTCTCTTACAACTACTTATACAGTGGTGACAATTACTTGGGTTGAAGTTGAGGGAATTGGCTCAGGCAAGATGCAGTCATAATAATAATAAT
Source organism: Scyliorhinus canicula (assembly GCF_902713615.1). NCBI lineage: Eukaryota > Metazoa > Chordata > Chondrichthyes > Carcharhiniformes > Scyliorhinidae > Scyliorhinus > Scyliorhinus canicula. Next base: position 137,259,707 of record NC_052159.1, on the reverse strand, counting down.
AATAATCACTTATTGTCACAAGTAGGCTTCAATGACGTTACTGTGGAAAGCCCCCTCGTCACCACATTCCGGCGCCTGTTCGGGGAGGCCGGTACGGGAATTGAACCCGCGCTGCTGGCCTTATTCTGCATTACAAGCCAGCTGTTTAGCCCTAAAGCTGACTGGCAATAGTGTGGGAGTTTCTCACATGGTTTTCAAATTTGGAATCTGATGCAGGATCCTTCAAGAAGACATTTGACTCAATTTTACAACAACAGTTTGTATTTATATTGTGCCTGTATATCCCAAAGTGCTTGCTGGAGGTGCAAGTAGAAATCGGACATTTAGCCACAGGGGGACTAAAACTTTGGTCAAATCAATGGGTTTTAAACCGGGTCTTAGTAAGTACTTAGAAGGAAGTAGAAAGAGAGGTGGAGGAATTTATGGTGCAAACTCCAAAGCATGAGGGCACAGTTGCTAAATGTAGCGCAAAGGAAGAGAGAAGTGTAGAGGAGGCTAAAGTCCAAGGAACAGAGAGTTTAGGGGTAAGAGTGGCTGTAAGGCTGAAGGAGGATTCAATGACAGGGTTGGATTAGGCTGTGAAGTGAATTAGGGATGAGGCAGAATTTAAATTTTGAGTCATTGAAGATGGGAATGCTGGGCATTGATTGTGGGGAATCGAATAGATGCAGTGTGAGCTGAGGCTTTTAAAGGATCAAGATAATTAGGAGAAGAATAAGAAAATAAAGCTTTTCATTCATTCAATAAAACACTGCTAAAAGAAATTCCATGATTAATGCCATTTCTGGTCAAAAAAGTAAAATCACTTCAGTTGTGTATGATGTGTCGCTAGTTCTCTTTCTACTCTGAGTGGTGGACAAGGCAGACTTTCACCTATCATAGAATCCCTACAGTGCAGAAGGAGGCCATTTGGTCCATTGAGTCTGCACCGGCTGTTGGAAAGTGCACCGTTCTTAAGCCCACACCTCCACCCTATTCCCACAAACCAGTAACCCCACCTAAACTTTTTACGAATAAGGGGCAACTTATCATGGCCAATCCACCAAACCTGCACATCTTTGGACTGTGGGAGGAAACCAGAGTACCCGGAGAAAATCCACACAGACACGGGGAGAAAGTGCAAATTCCACACAGACAAAGCTGGAATTGAACCCGGGACTGTGCCACCGTGCCACCTGTTCCCATAGTAAGGTTTTACCGAGAACAGGTCACTGGGCTGTTGCTGGAGGTGAGGGGTGGCACGACACATCAAGGATGGCTAACCATACATCTCTCACCATCTTACCATTGCCGTTAGCATGTTGGAAGCATTTTAGTCCTGAGATGGGACTCAAACCTGGAGCTTTTTGCACGATCCACTGCTCCAGAAGACGTCCCATTATTTATCAATTAAAATTTGTTTTCTTCCCTTTACATTCTGTAGGTCTTGTCAATGGCTAACTATAATATCCTGATTTTCAGAGTGCTTCTCATAACGTGTGGTTGTTCGCATGGGTCTGTTGTCTCACAAGTTCCATTTACATCTGCTTTATCCTTCTTGAAATGTCCTTCAAAGCCCTTTGGTGGACATGAATGCCGAGAGCAGCTGCAAAACTACTTTCGTGCAAAAATCAATTTAAAGTAATGGTGAGGATGGAATATTACAGAAGCAAATGAATGAGAGAAATAACAAGATGAAATGCATGAAAAAATGTACTTATTTCCAAATGCAGTTAAGAAGAGGGGTAAGCATTTTTCATTGTGTCTTTCATCGAAATTGTGTTCCCCACATCATTGCAAAATGTGTTTGAATTGCAAACAGTCGCAACTTTGTGAATGATATATTGATGTTGCACTATCATTTCAATGCAGCAGCAGCTGGCATTTGTAAGTAGCTTCTTTTGAAGATTCCCTCAAGCCTATGCTCTGTCCTACAGTAGGGAGTCAATCTCGCGGTTGAGCAATGGTTTCCGGTTGGGGAACGTACGTACGTACTGCTTTCTTTGGCACGCAGTCATCCACACATTTGCTGATGAAGTATGTGATGGTGGTGGCATACTCATTTAAGTTAGTCGCTGAGTTCTTAAATATGGACCAGTCCACTGTCTCTAAGCAGTCACGTAAGAGCTCTTCTGTCTCCTCGGACCAGCACTGCACAACCTTCTTAGCTGGATTCTCCCGCTTGAGTTTCTGCTTGTAAGCCGGGAGAAGGAACACAGTCTTATGGCCTGATTTCCCAAAATGCGGTCCGGGTATGGAATGGTAGGCACCCTTGATTTTTGAGTAGCAGTGATCAAGAGTGTTGTCGCCCCTGGTGGGACTGGAGATGTGCTGGTGGAAATTTGGCAGTACACTCTTGAGGTTGGCTTTGTTGAAGTCTCCGGCCTCAATGAACAAGGCCTCCGGGTGTTCTGTTTCATAGTTGTTTATGACTGTGTACAGTTCATCCAGCGCCTTCCTCTTCTGCCTGGGGTGGGATGTAGACCGCTGTGATAATGGCTGAAGTGAACTCACGTGGAAGATAGTATGGGCGGCACTTTACGGTCAAGTATTCCAGGTCTGGGGAGCAGTAGGTCGCCAGGGTCACCACATCCAAGCACCAGGAGGAGTTGATGAGGAGGCAAACCCCTCCACCCTTCGCTTTGCCTGAAGATGCCGTGTGGAAGCCCGGTGAATAGAGAAGCCTTCAGGTTGTATGGCACAGTCCGGTGAGACGGGGGTGAGCCATGTCGCTGTGAAACAGAGCACACAGCAGTCTCTTACTTCACTCTGAGAGGTAAGTCTGGCATTAAGTTCATCCAGCTTGTTTTCAATCGCTTTGCCAGGCGTATGCTGGGGAGAGGGGTCTCGAAACCGCGTTGCTTCAGTCAAACCTGCAGACCGCTGTGTTTCCCTTGCTTCCTCGGTCAGCGGCTGCTGCTGGATGATCCTGGGATCCGATGGGAGACGTCAGCCCTTGTGGAAGGTAGGTGGTTGTGTCTGGCGGGGTCCAGGGCGCTAGCGGGGTCCAGGGCGCTGTTTATGTTTCCGGTGTCGCTCTGGCAGGGTCCCGGGCGCTGGTTGAGGTAGAGGGGTTGCTGGGGGGGCGGGTTTGCGATCCGGATGGGTCCCGGCGTTCTGCGGGCGCGGGAATACCTTGCAGCGTGTTCGGATCCTCGCACGCGGTCTCCATTGTTTCTGGGGTCCTGCGTCGTGGGCGGGGGCTTCCTGGGGCAGGTTGGGCTAGGTCCCATGGACTGTTCCCTCCCTGGGTGCTCCTGGGGTCGGATCTTGAAGTCGGCACGGTGGGGCCTCCATGTGGATTTTTCTTTCTTCCATCACCAGGTAGGTCGGGTTGCTGGGCGGGCCTCTCCGAGTCGGGTCACTGGGCGGGTCTCTCGGGGTCGCGTTGGGCCGGGTCTTGCCGTCGGGGGTCGGGTCGGGAGCTCCGGGGACTAGTCCGGGAGATCCGGGGGCTGGCGTCGGTAGTTAGGCCGGGTTTGGAGATCTGAGGCCCGGGTCGGCTCCAAATCGAGGTTGGGGCTTCACCTCCGGTTTGGGCCCGATCTTCTTCCAGATCACGGAGGTCAGGTCGGGTCGGGCCAAAAGGTCCCCAAGGGTCTCGGAAGATCTTCAAGCCTGCAAGAGAAGATAAAAGTGGTTCACTGTCCATCATTGTTTGCTTAATATTCCAGCTGGCCAATCACTCCATTTCTTTCAATGCCTCTCCTCTATTGTCCACCTTCATGGGACTGCCATCACTTGCTTCCATTCTAATCTATCAGTTTATGGTCATCGCCACCAAAGGTTTATTTTCTCATTCCCACGTCCATCAATTCAGAAGTCCTCCAAAGTCCATTCTTAACCTCCTGTTCTGCGATTTAGCATGGCCAATACACCTACCCTGCAAAACCCATGCAAACACGGGGAGAATGTGCAAATTCCACACGGACAGTAACCCAGAGCCGGGTTCAAACCTGGGACCTCGGCGCCGTGAGGCAGCAATGCTAACCACTGTACAACCATGCTGCCCTCTGCACAAAGAAACTAAAGCCTGTCATAAGGAAGAGGGAGACGCCTTCTCAGAACTTTCAAACGATTGCAACTAAAAAATGGCCGCAGCTGCCTGTCCACCATTATGGTGGGGGAACCTCTTTATAGGGCAGCCAGTGATTATAGCTGTGACCAGGAAGGCAAAGGGGAACCCCGGAGGCATAAAGGAGCGCTGGACCCTGATCTGTCACTCAGGGTGCACCTCCAGGAAGCAACCATATTTTTAGTGCCACGAGGATGCTGTTGGCTGACAGGACAATTTCACTCAACCTTTGATCAATGTCCATGATAGCTTTTGGAAAATACTCAGAGGCTTGATGGTAAATCATCGTACTGGCTGGCAGAGTGAATTTACATACTCAACCAACCTAGTTCCTGACCCAATACTGGGCGAATACCCTGCTTCTGGAGTAAAGTTCCACATGTAGGTGTTGAGTGGTGTAATCTTATCCTAATTTTCCCTTGTCGTCAAAGCCATCCATGGCGGCACTAATGTTCTTCCACTGCTACAGCCAACCCCAAAAACTCAACGTTCCTCTGATCTTTGGCCTTATGCTGCTCCTCTCCTTTCACTTCAGCAGTGATGCCTATCAGCCATATCATAGAAGGCCATTCGACCCATCGAGCCTGCACCGGCCCTTAGAACCCACGCCTCCACCTTATCCACCCTATCCCCCCTATCCCCATAACCCAGTAACCCCACCTAACCTTTATTTTTGGACACTAAGGGCAATGTATCATGGCCAATCCACCTAACCTGCACATCTTTGGACTGTGGGAGGAAACCGGAGCACCCGGAGGAAACCCACGCAGACATGGGGAGAACATGCAGACTCCACACAGACAGTGATCCAAGCCGGGAATCAAACCTGGGACCCTAGAGCTGTGAAGCAACTGTGCTAACCACTATGTTGCCTTGCTCCAAAAGCCCTCTCTATGTCCCTCGACCCCTTTAGGACCACTACTTTGCCAAAGCTTCCAGCTTCTCCTAATCTCTGATCTTTAAACATTAGCTCAAAACCTGCAGGTTTGATCACATCATTGGACACTTCTAATTCCTGTTTGCAATTTGTTTTTCTTTGTGCATACAGTGGCTTGAGGGAATCTTCAAAAGAAGCTACTTACAAATGCCAGCTGCTGCTGCATTGAAATGATAGTGCAACATCAATATATCATTCACAAAGATGCGACTGTTTGCAATTCAAACACATTTTGCAATGATGTGGGGAACACAATTTCGATGAAAGACACAATGAAAAATGCTTACCCCTCTTCTTAACTGCATTTGGAAATAAGTACATTTTTTCATGCATTTCATCTTGTTATTTCTCTCATTCATTTGCTTCTGTAATATTCCATCCTCACCATTACTTTAAATTGATTTTTGCACGAAAGTAGTTTTGCAGCTGCTCTCGGCATTCATGTCCACCAAAGGGCTTTGAAGGACATTTCAAGAAGGATAAAGCAGATGTAAATGGAACTTGTGAGACAACAGACCCATGCGAACAACCGCACGTTATGAGAAGCACTCTGAAAATCAGGATATTATAGTTAGCCATTGACAAGACCTACAGAATGTAAAGGGAAGAAAACAAATTTTAATTGATAAATAATGGGACGTCTTCTGGAGCAGTGGATCGTGCAAAAAGCTCCAGGTTTGAGTCCCACCTCAGGACTAAAATGCTTCCAACATGCTAACGGCAATGGTAAGAGGGTGAGAGATGTATGGTTAGCCATCCTTGATGTGTCGTGCCACCCCTCACCTCCAGCAACAGCCCAGTGACCTGTTCTCGGTAAAACCTTACTATGGGAACAGGTGGCACAGTCCAGGGTTCAATTCCAGCCTCGGGTGACTGTCTGTGTGGAATTTGCACTTTCTCCCCGTGCCTGTGTGGATTTTCTCCGGGTACTCTGGTTTCCTCCCACAGTCCAAAGATGTGCAGGTTCGGTGGATTGGCCATGATAAGTTGCCCCTTATTCGTAAAAAGTTTAGGTGGGGTTACTGGTTTGTGGGAATAGGGTGGAGGTGTGGGTTTAAGAAGGGTGCACTTTCCAACAGCCGGTGCAGACTCAATGGGCCAAATGGCCTCCTTCTGCACTGTAGGGATTCTATGATAGGTGAAAGTCTGCCTTGTCCACCACTCAGAGTAGAAAGAGAACTAACGATACATCATACACAACTGAAGTGATTTTACTTTTTTGACCAGAAATGGCATTAATCATGGAATTTCTTTCTGCAGTGTTTTATTGAATGAATGAAAAGCTTTATTTTCTTATTCTTCTCCTAATTATCTTGATCCTTTAAAAGCCTCAGCTCACACTGCATCTATTCGATTCCCCACAATCAATGCCCAGCATTCCCATCTTCAATGACTCAAAATTTAAATTCTGCCTCATCCCTAATTCACTTCACAGCCTAATCCAACCCTGTCATTGAATCCTCCTTCAGCCTTACAGCCACTCTTACCCCTAAACTCTCTGTTCCTTGGACTTTAGCCTCCTCTACACTTCTCTCTTCCTTTGCGCTACATTTAGCAACTGTGCCCTCATGCTTTGGAGTTTGCACCATAAATTCCTCCACCTCTCTTTCTACTTCCTTCTAAGTACTTACTAAGACCCGGTTTAAAACCCATTGATTTGACCAAAGTTTTAGTCCCCCTGTGGCTAAATGTCCGATTTCTACTTGCACCTCCAGCAAGCACTTTGGGATATACAGGCACAATATAAATACAAACTGTTGTTGTAAAATTGAGTCAAATGTCTTCTTGAAGGATCCTGCATCAGATTCCAAATTTGAAAACCATGTGAGAAACTCCCACACTATTGCCAGTCAGCTTTAGGGCTAAACAGCTGGCTTGTAATGCAGAATAAGGCCAGCAGCGCGGGTTCAATTCCCGTACCGGCCTCCCCGAACAGGCGCCGGAATGTGGTGACGAGGGGGCTTTCCACAGTAACGTCATTGAAGCCTACGTGTGACAATAAGTGATTATTATTATTATTATTATGACTGCATCTTGCCTGAGCCAATTCCCTCAACTTCAACCCAAGTAATTGTCACCACTGTATAAGTAGTTGTAAGAGAAGGTAAGTTGTTGTAAGGTATTCCTGAGTTTACACAATAAGGGTGGCATTTCCTGTACTGCTACTGGAGGATATAATTACTGAGACTGAAAGTTTATGTGTTTCATCATGGGTTTTGTATTCTGTTATTTTTAAGCAGTTTGATTTATAGAACTGGTCCGGAATTCTCCAACCGTTCACTAGTGGAGGGTTTCTCTGGTTCTGCCGGCAGCGCACCCCCACCAGCAGTGTGGGGTGACTTCAATGAAAATTCCCATTGACTGTGGCGGGAGCAGAGAATCCCACTGCCAGGCAACAGTGCGCCGCCTCCCGCCGCCGGGAATCACACGACTAGGCGAACGGTGAATCCCGCCCCTGATTACCAGAGAAGTCATGGGTTGTCTAATTGAAACATCTCTTTCCTGATACCATGAAGAGGAACATCACGGGGAATAGGCCAGGTAGTAGGCTCTGTGGTGATAACCACTGTAGATATGCATACTTGCAGTAGGGGGATATATGCCTGTACCTGTAATACAGGTTCCTCCGGTAAGCTCCTGCCGGCTAGCTCCGCCCACAGGGAGCTTGTGTATAAATATGCGTGTGAGTCACTCAGACCCTAGTCTACAGTTGCAGCCGGAGGAATAGCATCACACAGCAATAAAGCCTCGATTGAATTTGTCTCTCGTCTTTGAGTGCAATTGTTAGCGCCACAGGCTCCTAGCCTTAGATGTCACAGAAGACAGGATTTCCACTTCTGTAACATTGCCCAATTCCACTCCACTTCAACAGAACTGCTGCTGAAACCCACATCCATGTCTTTGTTACCTCCAGACATGAGTATACCAATACACTCCTAACAGGCCTTCATTTCATACCTTTCAAAAATCTCGAAGTCCTACAATCCTTTGCTGTCTATGTTCTAACCAACAGCAAGTTTCATGCACCCATCACCCCTATGCTCGCTGAGCTATTTTGGCCTCTGATTATGAAATTTCACAATTTTTTAATTCTTATTCTTCTTTTCAAATCTACCCATGGCCTTGTCCCTCCCATCTCTGTAATCTTCTTTAGCTCCTTAACCCTACAATACATTTATATTTCTCTAATTCAGGCTTCTTCAGATTCACTCATTTCAATCATTCCACCATGTCTCCAGTCCACAAGACCGTAAACTCTGAAATAGCCTTTTGGAAACACTCCCCCTCTCTCTGCCCCTTTAAACTGTTCCTTCTTTGTCCAAGCTTTTGGCCATCTTCCCTGGTATTTCCTCATCTGGCTCAGTGTCAACTTTATTTTGGTCATGTTCCCATAAGGATCTCAGGATGTTTTACATTGTTGAGGGTGCTCAATAAATCCAAGTTGTTGTTGCCATATACAGATAAAGAAGGTTTTAGTTAGACTTTTCTGACCACCAGTGCTGTGGAAAGCTGCCTCCATCTCCGGTGTGCCCCCAGACCACCTCCACCCTACCACCAAGGCTATGGGCTATTGAAGACACAAGTCCATTTCCGTCAGAAAACGGCATTCAGGGTCACCAGCGTTTTAAGTTTCTTTGTAACTGCATCCTTCCATGTAGCATGAAGTGACCTGTACCACATCAAGCACAAATATTTATTTTGTTTTCACCACTTGAATTTGATAACAAGTTCTATCAATATATGAATGATTAAGCAATTTTTATAACTCGTTATGAAATATTCGGCGTGTATGAAATCCATTCAATCTTATTCATGGGGTCATGGTTAGTGAACAAGCCCGAGTTCAATCTAACAGCCCACTGAGATGAAGGAGGGCCACGCAGTGACCCCCCACTCACGAGCTTTGGTTGCCCATGACTCATTCGAGAGAGTGCAGGAAACCTAGAATGGACCCAGGGTGGAAGGACTTCGGTTCTGTGGAAAGATTGGTGATGCTGGGATTGTTCTCCTTAAAGATGAGAAGGTTGAGTGCAAATTAGATAAAAGTGTTCAAAATCATGAGCGGTCCAGACAGAATAGATAGGGAGAAACTGTTCTGATTGGCAAAGGGATCAAGAATCAAAAGACACTGATGCAAGGTGATCAGTAAATGGCGATGTGAAGAAAATACTTTTACACCATGAGTCATTAGGATACGGAATGTATACTTCATAGTATAGCCAGATACAAGCGTGGCTTTCAAAGGGGAATTATCTGAAGAGAAAAAATGTGCATGGCTATGGGGAATAGGTGGGAGCGTGGAACTAGCTGATCTGCTCTTGTAGAGAGCTAGCAAGAATGTGGGAGACTGAATGTCCTCCTCTGAGCTGCAATCATTTTGTGACTCTGATTCTCTATTTCCCGTGCTGAAGTTCAAAAATGGAAAAACACACAGAAACAAAGAAATGGGGCTGGATTCTCCGAATGTGCGGCTATGTGCCGATGCCAGCGTGGGAACTGTGGCGTTGTACAACGTCAAAATTGGCACCGAACTCTCACCGATTCTGGGATCGATAAGGGGCCAGCATCGGCGCTGGGTAAAACCCCTGGCTCCGAAGGCAAAAACGGCTGGACAATGGTCAGGTCTGTGGCCACGCATGCGCACGACGACGACCTGCAGCGGTCGTGCCGTACAACATGGCGCCAGCCGCGCTCAGACCCGACCACCCAGATAGTTTCCCCCTGCACTCACCCACCCCACGCCATCCCCGGATAAACCCCACCAGACTGTGACGGTGCTGGACACAGTTTGCAGCTGCCACGCTGGGTTCACGGATACTGAGAGCACAAATGAACTGTGCCGTTGGGAACTCGACCTATTGGGGGGGTGGAGCATCGGGGGAGAGCCTTTAGGTGACGCCTGAGGCCATCCCAATGGCGTGCTTTGCACTCCCCGATGACGCCATTTTGGAGGGAGAGGAGCATCCAAAAACATGCCTCCTATTCGGTCGGAAAAAGGGATTCTCCGCCCAATCGCCGATTCGAATATTGGCACGGGCAATGGAAAATCCCGCCCCAGAACTCAGATACCTGTGCTTAAGATGTATTGACAAAACTTTGAACAGTATGGACAGGAAAAGATCCATTGGTTCACTGTTACGATGCAGGTTAACACCAGGACCATCACCGCTCCCTACTGACATGCACCCCCTAGTGACAGGCTAAGTAAAACACAGAGGAAAACCCATGGCCAATTCAAGGAAAAAAAAGTCTGGTCAATATATCTCTGAGGCCAGAATGCGATTCAAAATGACCAAGAGATGCATTGCCCAATACCCACCTACTTTTTGCATGCTGTCGTGCCAGCCACAGTTGAGAACTTAGAACATAGAACAATACAGCACAGAACAGGCCCTTTGGCCCTCAATGTTGTGCCGAGCAATGATCACCCTACTCAAACCCACGCATCCACCCCATACCCGCAACCCAACAACCCCCCCCCCCTTAACCTTACTTTTTTATTAGGACACTACGGGCAATTTAGCATGGCCAATCCACCTAACCCGCACATCTTTGGACTGTGGGAGGAAACCGGAGCACCCGGAGGAAACCCACGCACACACAGGGAGGACGTGCAGACTCCACACAGACAGTGACCCAGCCGGGAATTGAACCTGGGACCCTGGAGCTGTGAAGCATTTATGCTAACCACCATGCTACCCTGCTGCCCAAACTTGTTCATTTCCATCCTGATATTTGCAACAAATCCACTGTTACAACAAGAGGTGGCAACTTTTTCTAAAGATTAACGATGCTCTGCGCAAAGAACAATGTACTAGCATCTAGCCCTCTTTTATAGTTGTTTTTATGTGCATGTACCAAGTTCTCGCAAACCTTTCCAATTCAAATAGTCTGTTCATTCAGTTCCATTATTGTTTGAAAGAGTTTAATCTAATAAACCCAAATTTTACACAGTCTAACTTGGTAGCAAAAGGTTTTTTGAGTCAGATGTCGATCTCATGACCCTCCTCTGAACCTTTTCCAGGGTCTCGATATCAGTCATCATTTGAGGCAACTAAAATTGAACAAAGAAAATAACTGTCAAAAAAAATGAGTGAGCATTTTCATCTGGACATAACGCTGTGGCTAATGATGCACGCTGTTTCTCACATACAAACGTACAACAGAATCATTTGTATGTTTAAATGCAAATATCCAAAGATTGCTGGTGAAGTTGTGTTTCGCTGTCAATAACTTCGCGAAAACAGCATTTAAAAAAAAATGTAGAGGACCTAATTATTTATTTTCAACTAAAGGCCAATTTAGCGTAACCTAACCTGCACATCTTCGGGTTGTGGGGGTGACACCCACGCAGACTTGGGAAGAATGTGCAAACTCCACACGGACAGTGACTCAGGGCTGGGATTCGAACCCGGGACCTCAGCGCCGCAGTCTCAGTGCTATTCACTGCACCACAAGCTGCCCTGAGAAAACAGCATTTTGATGTCAGCCTCACAATTGAAATGTGTTGAATGGCATAGAGTTTCTGCATTTTCACATAGAAGTGAACATAACACTAAAAGTTAACTCCTTTTAAAAAAAAATTCCAATTAAAGGACAATTGAACATGGCCAATCCACCTACACTGCACATCTTTGGGTTTTGGGGGTGAGACCCACACAGGCACGGGGAGAATGTGCAAACTCCACATGGACAGTGGTCTTTTGGCCGGCATCGAACCTCAATGCCATGAGCATTGCTAACCACCGTGCCACCATGCTGCCCTTAAAAGCTGTCTTAACCATTCCTGTTTAAATACATTTTTATCAATGTGCTCAGTGTTAGCTATTGACAAACAACCTCCCTGGCTCTAAAAGTTGTGGCCTCTTCAAGTTTTAATTTTTATAGAAATAGAAAAAAATACTTTTGTTTTCCATTTCTTTTCTATCTCTCTAAATTTTCCCTCTCTTTATTTTACTTTCTGGACATGATTTGACAATTGGAACATTACCATGGCGCAGTTGGGAGCACTCTTTCCTCAGAATCAAAAGTTTCTGGATTCAATTCTCACCCAAGGGTTTGGGACAACAATGAAAGCTGACACTACGGGGTAGCCCTGAAGGAGGGCTGCACTGCACTGCTGGAGATGCCATTGTGTAGGTGAGATGCCTCATCTGCCTGCTCAGGTGGATGTAAAAGATCCCACAGCGCTATTTTGGAAAAGAGAATGGGAGTTATCCCTGGTGTCCTGGCTAATATTTAACCCTCAATCAGCATCACACACACACACACACACACACACAGAAGTGGTGGAAGTCCTGTCTCCAACCAACAAATGCTCTTTGGAGTGTTTACTGCCTGTGGGACTGCTGCGATTGGTGGGGATTCAATTTCTACCGACTCTTCACATTTCTATCAGTAGGAGCTTGTGGTGCACATGTCGGCCATCTTGTTTCCTGCAATACAACAGTAACTACACTTCGAAAATATTTCATTGGCTGCACAGGTTATTGAAATGTCCGGTGACCATGAAGTGCGTTACATTCCAGTAAACACCATTCTTCCTTTCTTTTTTCTCTTTTTATTGAATTTACCAACTTTAATTTACGCTTTTTCCTTCATCCTTCCACTGCACATCCTTCAATCTGATTGCTGAAGGAGGAAGACAATTGTCAGCATTCTTCACTCAAATCCCAGATGCCTGGTTTCCCTCATTGCAACTTGCAGCACAAACAATTTTAAAACCTGAGGATATAAGTCTAGCTCCAGCAACTGCTGTTGAATGCCCTGATACCAAGAAAACCTGGAGCAACATACTGTGTTTTGTTTGGATTGAGCAAGTAATGCATTGCGATAAATTATTTTGACAATAGCTGCATAGCAGTGATCATAGAACATAGAACTGTACAGCACAGAACAGGCCCTTCGGCCCTCGTTGTTGTGCCGAGCAATGATCACCCTACTCAAATCCACATATCCACCCTATACCCGTAACCCAACAACTCCCCCCCTTAACCTTACTTTTTAGGACACTACGGGCAATTTAGCATGGCCAATCCACCTAACCCGCACATCTTTGGACTGTGGGAGGAAACCGGAGCACCCGGAGGAAACCCACGCACACATGGGGAGGACGTGCAGGCTCCGCACAGACAGTGACCCAGCCGGGAATCGAACCTGGGACCCTGGAGCTGTGAAGCATTTATGCTAACCACCATGCTACCGTGCTGCCCACATGAACCTTTGGAGATTTATGGACTATAAAACTTTGGTGATCTCTCACTCGACATTCTCTAAAAAATGTCAGGAGAGCCATTCAATCTATCTACAACCCTATATTGTCATTGTCTATCCTTTGTTCCATCAGTGGTAAACAAATTGTTAAGATACATTTCGTCAGCTTATGATCTTCAGCTTTCACTGGTTGATTGTTGAGTGAATTGATGTTATGTTGTGGGTGGCTGGGAGGGTGTCTCATTTTAGAGGCCTGGGCCTCAGCTGCCCTGAAGAAACTGGCTACTAGCACCCCTTCAATAGTGGCAAGGTGCGATTGCCCCAGGTCTGAAGCTCATCCATGTGTAGACACTGAAGGAGTTATTAGCAAGATACATGGAAATGGTCACTTAATTGACCAGTTCGTCTGGGTGTTCACATTCCACTTGAGCAAATAGTCTTAATTTTAAAGCTATTTATTGCCCATCCCGATGTGCACTTCAGAAGGTGGTGGGGAGTTGCCTCTTTGAACCACTGCAGGTGGTGGGGAGTTGCCTCTTTGAACCACTGCAGTCCTTGAGGTGTAGGTACACCCATTGTGCTGTTAAGGAGGGAGTTCCAGGATGTTACCCCAGCGACAGTGAAGGAACGGCGATATATTTCCATCAATTGGATTTACCTACCTAAAGTCCGCATCACTTCAGTCTTTTTCTGTCTCCCTACCTCACCAATGTTACAAAGAACAAAGAACAAAGAAAAGTACAGCATAGGAACAGGCTCTTCGGTCCTCCAAGCCTGTGCCGGCCATGCTGCGCGTCTAAACTAAAATCTTCTACACTTCCGGGGTCCATATCCCTCTATTCCCATCCTATTCATGTATTTGTCAAGATGCCCCTTAAACATCACTATTGTCCCAGCTTCCACCACCTCCTCCGGCAGCGAGTTCCAAGCACCCACTACCCTCTGTGTAAAAAAACTTGCCTCGTACATCTTAACCTTGAACGTTGGCTTAGTTTCTACAAGCATAAACCTTGGAAGTGACTCCTCAACTACCATAAAAGGTCTGTTTTTATCGACCTAAATATCCTATCTTGTATATCACCCTGCGATCTGCGTTGTTCAAATGAAAATAAAACCTTGATTCAAACCTTTCTTTGGAATTTTATCTCCTCATAACAGCCAGCAAAGTGAATGAACTGCACCATTTTAAAGCCTTCCTATAATCTGGAGCTGAGGGGTGGAATTTAATGCCCTTCCCTGAGGTGAGTTTAGTGGTGAGCAGCCATTTAATCAGGGAGGAGGATGATTGGCTGGGGCCCATCGCCTTCCCACCTCCCTCTTGATTAAATCCTGCTCTGGAGAACGTGGTGTGGTGCTGGGCCAACTCCCTCCCCTTGCTGTTGAACACCTGTCCCCATCCACAATACCACCAACACAGCTTCACTCCCCAGCAATGATACCTGGCCTCGGGTGGACTTCATATTGGCAGCAGCCACCCCCATCTTGCTGGCGCTACTGTCCAATAAAATCCCAGCCTTTATCCTGATCCCAGGAGTGGCCAATCACTGTCCATTTTAGTGGCACTTAATTTGATCGGTCTCCCTCTAAAAAGGGGTGAGATGGATGGCCCAGTGAATGAGATCCCAGTTGGCTCCATCAAGTCACGTCCCGATAGCTTGCAACACTCTAAATACGATTTTATTAATGTGTTATGTAAACTTATTACTACCCCAGTTTTTATACTCTATACTTCGTGTTGTAATATTTTATTAGCTTTTGTTTTAAGTGGTTTTATCAACCTGGGATTGATCATCAATCCTTTGTGAACTTAAACCAAATCGAACTATTTCTGTCCATCCGTAGCACCAAGGAGAGTGACTCCACTTTGTTGAGCTTTATCCTTCCACCTTACGAAGGTAATTGGAAAGGGACTTTGGCAGTAAGGGCCTTTATGAGGGAACGACAGAAGAATTGGCAGCTGTGAAATGTCTTTAAGTGGTGTTTCAATCCTTATTGCATGAGCTATCAATTGATCTCCTTTCCCTGGCTGCTTTGTGCTTGCCCATATCCACTCCTCCTTATACAACCTACTCATGCAGTGGAGATGCATTATTTTCTATGACTTTTACATCTTCCTCATTAGATCTGGAAGCATCATTCTGCAGGACTTTGCTGTTTTGTTTGCATCAGATTTCTGGAATGACTTAAAACAAGACTTGAGAATATCTAAATCCGACTCAGCACCAATCCTTATAACAGTGAAATTTTACCTGCATCATGAGTCAACACTAAGCAATATACACAGTTCAGGGATATGAGGGCTGATGTAGTGAGTCATCATATGATCAAAGCATCACGACAGCATCCTGGATTTTCAAGGTTCATGTGCAGAAAAATGGTTGGTTTAACATGAGCTGCACATCAATAAAATAAAACCTTTTCTGTTCATACTGTTCAAGGGATTGTCATACAGGGCTTTAAATGCAACAAGCGTTAATTCTGACAATTCTTCCTTGAAACTGTGGAAACACTGTTAGCCTACAGAAGTGAATGGTTGTCTTTCTATCTGTCTCCCTAGTTCCATTGGAAACAATATAAATTGACCAGTGCTCTTGAATGCAGTGGTGAGCTGCATCTTGACGAATGTAAGGGAAAATTCATAGATTTAGTAAAAGGGGAATAAGAACTAGAAACACCTGCATTAGAGTAAAGAATACATGATGGCAAAATGCTTCTCCTCAAGTGACCATTACACACTCCAAGGACCTGGGATCAGCAAGGCCTTGGTTGTTTCCATCAAAGCAGATGCCAACTTGAAAAGGTCCCATTTATCCATACTCCTTGGGCGCGATTCTCTGCCCCCCCCACGCTGGGTGGGAGAATAGCGGGAGGGCCTCCCGACATTTTTCACGCCCTCCCGCTATTCTCCCCCCCCCCCCCCCCCACGCATGACCCACGCCACGAATCGCTGCTACCCATTTTTTACGGCGAGCGGCGATTCTCCGAGGCCGATGGGCCGAGCGGCCGGGCCTTCACGCCCGTTTCAACACGGCAGCAAACACACCTGCTCGCTGCCGTCGTGAAACGGGCACCAGATGCCCGTTTGGGGCATCTAGAGGCCCGATTGGCACGGGAGCACCACGACTGTGCTCGGGAGAGGACAGGCCCGCGATCGGTGCCCACCGATCGTCGGGCCAGCGTCCAAAACAGACGCACTCTTTCCCCTCCACCGCCCGGCAAGATCAAACCGCCACGTCTTGCCGGGCGGCTGAGGAGAAAGACGCCAACTGCGCATGCGCGGGTTGGCGTTGTCCAACTTGCGCATGCGCGGCTGACATCATCGGCCGCGCCAGCCGCCGTGACGCTTGATGTGCGGCCTTGACAACCGTCGTCAAGGCTGCGCCGCCGTGACACACGGGGCCGCGCTCCTAGCCCCGTCCGGGGGGGAGAATCAGCCCCGGAAGTGGCCGTGAAGGCTGCCGTGGGTCACGGCCTGTCCCACGGCAGCCGTTACGTGGAGAATCGCTCCCAATATTTCCTTTCTGTTAATCAATCCTTTATTCGCGCTAATACATTATCTCCAACACCATTATGCCTTACCTTGCATGTTACCAATTTATGCGACACCTTACTCCACAGGCAATGGTGTCTTCTTGGTTGAATTGGTTTGCAGATTTTTAGCATGTAACTGGCTGAATTCCCAAATATCTCCCAGAGAGTGGTGTAGCCTTTTCAGGCACTGACAGCGAGAAGAGTGTAAATAAAACATAACAGATCTGTAAGCGTTGTGCATCTCGGCATGTTGGTGACAATTCTTTTCTCCAGAAAGTTCAATTTTTCCCCATCCTCACCTTCTCTTTAAGAAGCAATTCCACTCGGGAAATTCATTCCTGCAGCCCAAAATTTTACTTTCTTAAGGACTTCCAGAAGCCGTCAGCAGCACGTTTGAGGGCATAAATGGCCAAGTTTACTGTGCAGCCAAAGTTTCTGCAAAAGTTAAATCGGGAAATCCAAAATGGACTCCTCCATTGAAAAGCTGGTCCATCAATGCCAAGGTGCTATTCATATCACAACTTATATTGTAACTATATCCTGAAAGCACAGTTTGGGTTGGAAGTTGAGGGACATCATACAGGAAAATTGGCCACAGCCATCCACTGTTACATGCAGTGTGCCAGATTCCAGTCGGATGCGAGTAGAGTCTGGCATGTTGGTTGAACACCAACACCGTTCTAACACTGGCAGTAAAGTAAATAAAATTTCAGCATATTCAATTCCAGTATAAAGTGCAAAGTATTGTGAAAGTCACCTGCTGAAATCCTGTGTGAAATGGTTTATTCAGTACATTGATTCATTAAATCACACTACAAAACTAGAATTTATTTTTTTTAACCTGAGAATTCCATTGATTACGTGGTCACCAGAAGTTATGCTTTTATAAATTCTTCAGTTACACAGCAATCAACTTAATCGTTGTATCGACTTGACACACCTTTGATATTGAAGTTTATTTGTATTGAATCATGTTATAGATCTGATCCATTTGAGCTACAGAATGTGACTTCTTGGCACTACCTCATGAGAGAAGTTCTATTTATCACTCACACTGAAGCCGTAGAGATTTCTTCTTATTTGTGGATCCATTTATTTGACTTGTTTGCAGGAGTTAGTTTCACATTGCCTTGTACAAGAGAGTTTAATCCTTACTGAGACTGCTGAGCAACTAACATAAATCAGTTACTAATTAACTTTGGCCTCAAAATTTGGTTCCGTCGGGCCCACATATTTGACGCTAAGTGTACCACTTTTTGTCAAAAATGTTGCCCGGTCTGCCCATGCACATGAGGGCTGCACCCGACAACATTTTGGGTAAGTCAGGTATATTGACACTTAGCGTGTCTGCAGTGAATATGCAGTGTAGGTGGGTAGTTAAACTAATCAGCTTGTGATAATCACTTGACTCTCACAGTATCACTTTTGAGGGGCAGCACGGTGGCACAGTGGTTAGCACTGCTGTCTCACAGGCGTCGAGGGGTCAGGTCAATCCCGGCTCTGGGTCACTGTCCATGTGGAGTTTGCACATTCTCCCCGTGTTTGCGTGGGTTTCACCCCTACAACCGAAAGATGTGCAGGGTAGGTGGATTGGCCACGCTAAATTGCTACTTAATTGGAAAAAATGAATTGGGTACTCTAAATTTATTTTTAAAAATGATAAGTATCATTTTTGAATTCAGCACTGCTGCTAACCCCCTCTCTTATTCTCACATAGCTGAACATAAGCATATAGCAATGTCACGAAGAAACCCTCACTGACATTATGTACAGGGCTCATCAACCACTAAGTTGCTAGTTATTGTTTAACTACTAATAGCTGCTGCTGAGTGTGAAGTATTTGGTGCTCTGTACTCCCATTCAAGTTGGTGAAGTCCAAAGGGAGTGCTGCGGCACATTGTGATTGACCCTGACTACAAACGTTCTTCTCAGATTGCTTGCTCCCAGTCATGAGTGCTGTAATGTCCATCCTCCTTGGCCTGCAGAATAACAAGGAGAATGCACAAAGGCAACACAGAGGAAGACAAGCTACTCGAAAGATGGAGGAAGAAGATGAGGGGGGAGGAGCCCACTAAGCAGGAGGCCATATATGTTCAGTGTCCTCAGGGAATTGTGCACTTAGGTATGTCCATTTCACTAAGGTGGTTCTCATTATAAGCTGCCACCCATTGAAGGCAGAATGGCAGAATCACTGCAGGGAGAGGAGGGCACTGCCAATGGCTGTGAAGGTGACTGTGACCAGGAACCTTTGTCTTGGGCTTCTTCCAGGCTGAAGCAGAGATATCGCCATGTTCTCATTGGCCACACCCAACTATTGTATGTGAAGGGAGGCGAGTACATTGTCTTCTCTCATTCCATAGAGAATTAGACAAAACATGCACATAACTTTGGTGGAATTGTAAGTCTCCCCATTGCCTAGGTTGTACAGCAAATGTAAAGGTTTCCGCTCCCTCAAAGTGAAGCTGGTATGCAACCATGCTAAACACATCATGCAGGCAGTGTCCGCTATCCCAGCAGCAATCATGATACCTTAATCTCTGCCAATCCACTGTACCATCAGCATTTCAGTTGCCGTGACAGGCCAAGTGTTGGTTTATGGTTGACGATGGCTACCTGTTGGCCACCTGCCTAATGGCACCTAACCTGCGCACAATTGAGAAACATGCACACAAAATGTCATTGAGCAGACCATTGAGGAGCTTAAACAACACTTCTGTTACGTGAAATGGTCAGGAGGACATTTGCACTCATCTCTGGAGAACATGTCACAAATCGTCATGGTCTGCAGTCTCCGGCCCTATCTCGCCTTTACCACGAGGTATACAGTGGCCAGCTGAAGAGAAAGAAGGGAGGAGTCACCAACACATCCTCTATCTGGTCCGGCTGTCCATGATCGCCTAGTTGACTGCGGTACCATGAATGCAACCCCAAATATCCATTCCATAATAGCCGCACAACTTACACTTCCTCTGTCACCTCTCATCACAGCATTCTCATGTTGACAATGCTGAAATAACACTTGAAATGGAGTTGGGAAAACAAAGGTTCTGTGGATTTGCTGTAATGGGAGAAGGAAGTATACTTCAATGAAAGAAGCATCAGGAATAAGGTAGGTGAACATGAGGCATGGATCGGTACTTGGGACTATGATGTGGTGGCCATCACGGAAACTTGGATAGGAGAGGGGCAGAAATGGTTGTTGGAGGTCCCTGGTTATAGATGTTTCAAAAAGATTAGGGAGGATGGTAAAAGAGGGGGGGGGGGGGTGGCATTGTTAATTAGAGATAGTATAACAGCGGCAGAAAGGCAGTTTGAGGAGGATCTGCCTACTGAGGTAGTATGGGTTGAAGTCAGAAATAGGAAAGGAGCAGTCACCTTGTTGGGATTTTTCAATAGGCCCCCCAATAGCAGCAGAGATGTGGAGGAAGAGAATGGGAAACAGATTTTGGAAAGGTGCAGAAGTCACAGGGTAGTAGTCATGGGTGACTTCAACTTCCCAAATATTGAGAGGAAACTCTTTAGATCAAATAGTTTGGATGGGGTGGTATTTGTGCAGTGTGTCCAGGAAGCTTTTCTAACACAGTATGTAGATTGTCCGACCAGAGGGGAGGCCATATTGGATTTAGTACTTGGTAATGAACCAGGGCAAGTGATAGATTTGTTCGTGGGGGAGCATTTTGGAGGTAGTGACCACAATTCTGTGACTTTCACTTTAGTAATGGGGAGGGATAGGTGCGTGCAACAGGGCAAGGTTTACAATTGGGGGAAGGGTAAATACAATGCTGTCAGGCAAGAATTGAAGTGCATAAGTTGGGAACATAGGCTGTCAGGGAAGGACACAAGTAAAATGTGGAACTTGTTCAAGGAACAGGTACTACGTGTCTTTGATATGTATGTCTCTGTCAGGCATGGAAGAGATGGTCAAGTGAGGGAACCATGGTTGACAAGAAAGGTTGAATGTCTTGTTAAGAGGAAGAAGGAGACTTATGTAAGGCTGAGGAAACAAGGTTCAGACAGGGCGCTGGAGGGATACAAGATAGCCAGGAGGGAACTGAAGAAAGGGATTAGGAGAGCTTAGAGAGGGCATGAAAAATCTTTGGCGGGTAGGATCAAGGAAAACCCCAAGGCCTTTTACACATATGTGAGAAATATGAGAATGACTAGAGCGAGGGTAAGTCCGATCAAGGACTGTAGCGGGGGATTGTGTATTGAGTCTGAAGAGATAAGAGAGGTCTCAAACGAGTACTTTTCTTCAGTATTTACAAACGAGAGGGGCCATATTGTTGGAGAGGACAGTGTGAAACAGACTGGTAAGCTCAAGGAGATACTTGTTAGGAAGGAAGATGTGTTGGGCATTTTGAAAAACTTGAGGATAGACAAGTCCCCCGGGCCTGACAGGATATATCCAAGGATTCTATGGGAAGCAAGAAATGAAATTGCAGAGCCGTTGGCAATGATCTTTTCATCCTCACTGTCAACAGGGGTGGTACCGGGGGGTTGGAGAGTGGCGAATGTCGTGTCCCCGTTCAAAAAAGTCAATAGGGATAACCCTGGGAATTACAGGCCAGTTAGTCTTACTTCGGTGGTAAGCAAAGTAATGGAAAGGGTACTGAGGGAGAGGATTTCTGAGCATCTGGAAAGACGCAGCTTGATTAGGGATAGTCAGCACGGATTTGTGAGGGGTAGGTCTTACCTTACAAGTCTTATTGAATTCTTTGAGGAGGTGACAAAGCATGTGGATGAAGATAAAGCAGTGGATGTAGTGTAGATGGATTTTAGTGAGGCATTTGATAAGGTTCCCTATGGTAGGTTTATGCAGAATGTAAGGAGGCATGGGATAGTGGGAAATTTGGCCAGTTGGATAACAAACTGGCTAACCAATAGAAGTCAGAGAGTGGTGGTGGATGGCAAATATCAGCCTGGAGCCCAGTTACCAGTGGCGTACCACAGGGATCAGTTCTGGGTCCTCTGCTGTTTGTGATTTTCATTAATGACTTGGATGAGGGAGTTGAAGGGTGGGTCAGTAAATTTGAAGATGATACGAAGATTGGTGGAGTTGTGGATATTGAGGGGGGCTGTTATCGGCTGCAAAGAGACATAGATAGGATACAGAGCTGGGCTGAGAAGTGGCAGATGAAGTTTAACCCTGACAAGTGTGAGGTTGTCCATTTTGGAAGGACAAATATGAATGCGGAATACAGGGTTAACGGTTGGGTTCTTGGCAATGTGGAGGAGCAGAGAGATCATGGGGTCTATGTTCATAGATCTTTGAAAGGTGCCACTCAAGTGAATAGAGCTGTGAAGAAGGCCTATGGTGTGCTAGCGTTCATTAGCAGAGGGGTTGAATTTATGAGCCGTGAGATGATGATGCAACTGTACAAATCCTTGGTACGGCCACATTTGGAGTACTGTGTGCAGTTCTGGTCGCCTCATTTTAGGAAGGATGTGGAAGCTTTGGAAAAGGTGCAAAGGAGATTTACCAGGATGTTGCCTGGAATGGAGAGTAGGTCTTATGAGGAAAGGTTGAGAGTGCCAGGCCTTTTCTTATTAGAACGGAGAAGGATGAGGGCGACTTGATAGGGGTTTATAAGATGATCAGGGGAATAGATAGAGTAGACAGTCAGAGACTTTTTTCCCCGGGTGGAACAAACCATTACAAGGGGACATAAATTTAAGGTGAATGGTGGAAGATACAGGAGGGATGTCAGAGGTAGGTTCTTTACCCAGAGATTAGTGGGGGCATGGAATGCACTGCCTGTGGAAGTAGATGAGTCGGAAACATTAGGGACCTTCAAGCGGCTATTGGATAGGTACATGGATTACGGTAGAATAATAGAGTGTAGATTAATTTGTTCTTAAGGGCAGCACGGTAGCATTGTGAATAGCACAATTGCTTCACAGCTCCAGGGTCCCAGGTTCGATTCCGGCTTGGGTCATCACTGTCTGTGCGGAGTCTGCACATCCTCCCCGTGTGTGCATGGGTTTCCTCCGGGTGCTCCGGTTTCCTCCCACAGTCCAAAGATGTGCAGGTTAGGTGGATTGGCAATGATAAATTGCCCTTAGTGTCCAAAATTGCCCTTAGTGTTGGGTGGGGTTACTGGGTTATGGGGATAGGGTGGAGGTGTTGACCTCGGGTGGGGTGCTCTTTCTGGAAGCCGGGGCAGGCTCGATGGGCCGAGTGGCCTCCTTCTGCACTGTAAATTCTATGATAATCTATGATTAATCTAGGACAAAGGTTCGGCACAACATTGTGGGCCGAAGGGCCTGTTCTTTGCTGTATTTTTCCATGTTCTATGTTCTAAGGAGTGGCTGGGAAAAGCCAGAGAGAGGGAGAAACAGGGAGATACCCTGTTGAGGTGGAGGAAAGAAGAGAGTCCCTAATCAGGAAAGGGGGTGGAGGCAGATGAAGAGATTCTTTCAAGTAGAGACCAAAATTAGGAAGGAAGATACCCTGTGGTAAGAAGTAGACATATGTAAATATTTGAGTGAGCAGTTCTCTGCTGAGCAAGAAGGGATGAAAGAGTAAAGATGAGAAACCCTGTTATGGGACAGATTTCAAATTCTTGTTCTGAAATTAACATTTACAGCTAGGCCTCAGCGGGCTCATCTTGTTTGACAACATTGCTTTGACTCATTATGAGCAACACCATTGAAAATCAAGTAATGATGTAAAATACATTGCTAACTATGCAGCCGGACAATGATTTTGTTATTTTGAACCAGCATTATACTGAGCTGGATTCTCTGTTGGCGGGATCCTCCGTTTTGCTGGCAGTGCATTCACGTCCGCGGACTTCCCGAACGTGTAGGTGCCCACAATGGGAAACAACATTGGCCGGCTGCTGGGACGGAGACTCCCACTGCCGGTGAGGGTGCACCGCATCCGAAAACGTGTGTGGCGGGATAGAGAATCCTGCCCATTACCTTTGAAGGTGACTTCCAGAAGTTATCACTCCAAAGTGTTGTTCTGGAAAGTGCAAAGTTAAGTGTGTCATCATAATTACTTAATTTGAACCCTTTGTTTGGGAGTTAATTTACTGGAAAAAAAAGTTAGCATGTCAAGGACCTTTTTTTTTCAACAAAATGTTCTTCCATTTATTATGTAATTTAATAATTTTCCCCTTCGTGCTTAATCATATTTTTCTTTTTTTAACAAATGCAATGGTCTTGCCACTGGACCAGTAATCCAAATATGCAGGATAACACTCTGGGGACTGAGGTTCAAATCCCACCATGGAAGATGGTGAAATTGTAATTCAATAAAAATCTGGAATTGGAAGTCTAATGATGACCATAAAACCATTGGTGTTTGTTCTAGGCCCCAATCTGGTTCACTAATATCCTTTAGGGAAGGAAATTTGCTGTCCTTACCAAGTGACTCCAGAGCCACAGCAATGTGGTTGACTCCCAAATACCCTGAGGGATGGACAATAAATGCTGGCCCAGCCAGCGACACCCACATCCCATGAACACATTTTTAAGAAATGCACAATGTAGGTTCCATTTTTGATTGGAAATAATAGTACGCTTCTCAACTTTTGAGCATCCAAACTGCGCTGTTACTAAATCTTTCAATGTACCGATTGTAAAATCTGGTACTCTTCTCATCTCTGCCTGGATTCTATTGAGGATTCAATAGCCTGAAGATAATGATGATGTTTGTCTTTGTGACAGTAATACCTGATCCTGGCCTCTACGTATTTGGTTTTAATAGATAGATAAGCTGAGCTCATTAATCATTATGCAAAACATTAGCTCACACTAAATATTTTCATTACCTCTTCATATGTAAAATACATCATTACATATACACATCCCTTACAATATATTTAGCCAGAAAATCTGCAATATGATGGAATAGCATGTAAATGTTTCATGATGCATAGTTTATACTTGGGTTATTAAGCTACACCAACTCAGTATGTGCCTATTAATTGATCATTTATAAACAGAGATTGGATGGACAAAATTATGTGATATTTTCTGGAATTATAGTACATGTTTTACTAAAAGTGTAACTGTTAAACAGGTTATTGAACAGTAAATGGATAATTGAAGCACAGTAATGGCACACATTAATTTTTGCTCTCGTTATAGATGTAACAATCTCTCCTCAAATTGGTAGAACATAGCTATTGTGGCTCCTGGGTTAAACCACACCGTAAACTTCCATTTATCTGGAGTTTTTGTTTGTTAGCTTTGCATGGGGTCTGTTTGGTTTTTGCTCGTGTAAATATTTTATTCTTTCATGAGATGTGGGCAATGCTGGCAAGGACAGCAAATGAAATGAAATGAAATGAAAATGAAAATCGCTTATTGTCATGAGTAGGCTTCAATGAAGTTATTGTGAAAAGCCCCTAGTCGCCACATTCCGGCGCCTGTCCGAGAAGGCTGGTACGGGAATCGAACCGTGCTGCTGGCCTGCTTGGTCTGCTTTAAAAGCCAGCGATTTAGCCTGGTGAGCTAAACCAGCCCCTATGTTGTCCATCGCTAATCCTTCTTGAACTGACTGGCTTGTCAGGGCATTTAGGAGTCCATCATGTTGCTCAGGATACCGAGTCACGTGTAGACCAGACCAGTTAAGGACAGCTGGGTCTGAACATTTTGCCCGTTGACACACTCGGCAGGCCCAAGAGGCGGGCATGAAACGCATTTTTGGCCGTGATGGGCTCCACAGCACGATTTCATGCTGGTTGGCCAGTTAACGGTCAGCCAGCATAAATCATGCATTCTGAAAGGCTGAGCGATGCCGGGGTGGGCAAGATAAGTGATGGTGCAGGCGGGTGTTTCCAACGAGCTCTCTGAAGGCTGACAGCTGCCTCAGGGATCTGCAGTACTGTTGCAATGACATTTGCACCTCAAAGAAAATCCTGCAAACTCTCTCTACCATGCTGAATCAAGCAACTGTCAGTCTAATACATAACACCTCACGCCTCAAACATTTTCTTTTCTTTTGTTTCATCCCACACATTTGACCTCACCCTAGAAGGAGAAATCTGAAAACAACATGAAAACTGTTTGCTGATTGTCCTCTCTGCATGGGCCATGTAAAGTTAGGACCAATTGCTTCTTTCATGGGCTTTACTGGCCTTTCAATTGTCAGTGGACGCACTTCTGACTGTCCCACATACCTGCCGACTAAAATATTGCACCAGGGCACAATGACGTCCGGACATGCGTCCAATGTACATAGAACATAGAACAGTACAGGCCCTTCGGCCCTCGATGTTGTGCCGAGCCATGATCACCCTACTCAAACCCACGTATCCACCCTATACCCGTAACCCAAACAACCCCCCCTTAACCTTACTTTTTAGGACACTACGGGCAATTTAGCATGGCCAATCCACCTAACCCGCACATCTTTGGACTGTGGGAGGAAACCGGAGCACCCGGAGGAAACCCATGCACACACGGGGAGGACGTGCAGACTCCGCACAGACAGTGACCCAAGCCGGAATCGAACCTGGGGCCCTGGAGCTGTGAAGCATTTATGCTAACCACCATGCTACCGTACTGCCCGTGCCGTACTGCTACGTACATCTGCATGATATCACGTGAGTTCCGGACAGGTACTCACCCGCTCTGTAAAATTCTGTCCCAGATTTCTTTTTCTAAAGGACATTAGTGAAACAGGTGGGATTTTACAACAATTCATAATAGCTTCAAGGTCATCATCATTGAGGCTAGTTTTTTTAATTCCAGATTTATTCTTGAATTTAAATTCCACCAGCTGTCATGGTGGGATTTGAATCAATACCCTCAGAGCATCTGGATTACGAGAGCAATAACATTCCCAATATAAGTGTGAGGTGGTTCACTTTGGAAGGAGTAACAGAAATGCAGAGTACTGGGCTAATGGCACGATTCTTGGTAGTGTAGATGAACAGAGAGATCTCGGCATCCAGGTACATAAATCCCTGAAAGTTGCCACCCAGGTTAATAGGGCTGTTAAGAAGGCATATGGTGTGCTAGACTTTATCAGTAGGGGGATTGAGTTTTGGAGCCACAAGGTCATGCTGCAGCTGTACAAAACTCTGGTGCGGCCGCACCTGGAGTACTGCGTGCAGTTCTGGTCACCACATTATAGGAAGGATGTAGAAGCTTTGGAAAGGGTTCAGAGGAGATTTACTAGGATGTTGGGGCAGCACGGTAGCATGGTGGTTAGCATAAATGCTTCACAGCTCCAGGGTCCCAGGTTCAGTTCCCGGCTGGGTCACTGTCTGTGCGGAGTCTGCACGTCCTCCCCGTGTGTGCGTGGGTTTCCTCCGGGTGCTCCGGTTTCCTCCCACAGTCCAAAGATGTGCAGGTTAGATGGATTGGCCATGCTAAATTGCCCGTAGTGTCCTAAAAAGTAAGGTTAGGGGGGGGGGGGGGATTGTTGGGTTACGGGTATAGGGTGGATACGTGGGTTTGAGTAGGGTGATCATTTGCTCGGCACAACATCGAGGGCCGAAGGGCCTGTTCTGTGCTGTACTGTTCTATGTTCTATGTTGCCTGGTATGGAGGGAAGGTCTTACGAGGAAAGGCTGAGGGACTTGAGGTTGTTTTCGTTAGAGAGGGGAAGGCTGAGAGGTGACTTAATAGAGACATATAAGATAGTCAGAGGGTTAGATAGGGTGGACTGTGAGAGTCTTTTTCCTCGGATGGTGATGACCAACACGAGGGGACATAGCTTTAAATTGAGGGGTGATAGATATAGGATAGATGTCAGAGGCAGTTTCTTTACTCAGAGAGTAGTAGGTGTGTGGAACGCCCTGCCTGCAACAGTAGTAGACTTGCTAAATTTAAGGGCATTTAAGTGGTCACTGGATAGACATATGGATGAAAATGGAATAGTGTAGGTCAGATAGGCTTCAGATGGTTTCACAGGTCGGCGCAACATCGAGGGCTGAAGGGCCCGTACTGCGCTGTAATGTTCTATGTTCTATGTTCTATGTTCTATGCCACCGCATCTCCCTTATTGTCCAGTGGCTCCAGGACAGTGCTATTGAGGCAGGGAACACTTTCCTTCGTGTGATATAACTTCCTATTTTTCACTGTTTTGCATTTTGTGTTCTCTCGCCGGCTTAACTTGAAGGAGTTTTGTGGTTTCAGTTTACTGGCGGCATTTAATACTTTAATAAATTCAACTCGTGGCAATCCATTTTGTACCTGGCAAACAGACAGTTTGGAGTTTGATGTGAAGGAGGAGACGTCTCAGTCTCTTTAGTTGATTTGGGCAGCAGGCTGACACATGAAATAATTACTCGACTGGCAAATCGCCTGCTTCTGGCTCAAACCCAACTTCTACCTCTTTATATTTGATGAGTGCCGCCTCCAAACTTTTCTGCAGGCTGCAGTGTTTAAACCTTCCCCTTTTATTCACCAGAAGCCACCCTATTTTCACACTCGACCATTGCTATGCCTTTCCCACACATCAACTCGAATGCATGCGCATCGCTTTGGAAATGTGAAGAATGGAGTTGCACTCGGAAATGTAGGCTGGGATTTTTCGGCCCCATTATGGGGGGACCTGCTGTGGGAAATTCAGCAGCCCAGCCAAATGTCCATTGATGTTTCGTGGGACAGGATGATCCTAGTAGAGGGCTGGAATGGAAAATCCCGCCCATTGTCTCGCCAATGCATTGTAAATAAAAAAGAGAAAACGCTGGATAAAGGTAGCAGCTCTGGCAGCTGTGTCGAGAGAGAAGCAGAGTTAACGTTTCGAGTCCTCATGGCTCTTCTTCAGAGCTGAAGAGAGCTATGAATGTGAAGGATTTTAGACTGTTGAAGATAGGGTGGAGCAAAATAGAAGGTCCATACATTGTAAAGATCATTAATCAGAGAAGGGACAGTGCAGGTGGGCATTTCCTTAGCTTCCTACTGATTAATGTTACATTTTAGTGTTTTTAGCTGGTGTCACATGATCGAGTATGTTGGGGCTTCATGCACTGAGGCTAGTGTCCAATACACAATTGCCATCTATTGATTTTAATTTACAAACTTTTCTCAGGAGAGCTGATCTCTATGTATGAATTCCCAAGTTTGTTAAATCAGAATATTATCCAAAACATCTACTGTTCTGGCTATGCATCCCAGCTCTTTACCATGATTGCACCCTGCACACTTCTCACATTCGGATGTACCACATCCCAATCAGTCAGGACTCACACTTACCATCCTTACACAACACCTACCAATGCTGGGAGCTACAGAGCCGCCTTCTTTCCAGTTATTCAGCCATTGAAGGCACATCATCCAAACACGCTGAAATAGTTACTGACATGCTTCTCTCACTCTTGCAGGAGAAGGTCAGTCACAATAGTTGTGAGAGAGACAGATGACTCGCAGAGGACCACCAAGAATCCATACCCTTCACACTCTTGAGCGGAAGGTTCCCAGCATCATAAGAGTCACGAAGGTATAGTCACCAGACGCTGATATGGCCTGAATGAGAGCGGGTTGCTGCCTTTTGCAACCTCTTTACTCACTCCCCACGCTCATGCTGAAAGGTGCCGTGAAATGGAGCTGCAGATGAAGTGACCCTGACTCTTCAACTTTCTTCCCGAAATCCCTTCCTTCAGCCCCACCATGTTCTTTTATTTTTGTGCTTTTAGATGGTCAAGAGGTCCCAGTTGTTCAACCCCCGCAGCCTCGCCTAGAACAAGAGGATGAAGAGGTCTCTGAGGAAGAAGCATTATCACTCACCTTAACATATTGTGGGCATTTGCTCAGACATTTGCCCTGTATGCACATTTAAACTAGTTGAGAGTTGGGTATTAGTGGGTCACCAGGCATGAATGGAATAGAACCAAGCTATGGCAAAAATGTGTATGTGTAACAACCTGGGGAGCGAGGTGACAGACCAATTCTGCTGCATGGGAGTCAGATGAAGACTTCATTGTGGTGGGGTACAGGAGAACATTGATGAACATACACACCAAAGTGTTCGGTGCATTATTGGTGGCCTGATAGATAACCTCCGGCCACTGGCTCAGGGTATAGAGACCAGCTTCAAAGTGGCTGCATGCTTCACACAGAACTTGGAGGACATCCTTTCCACTGTGAAGATAGTGCCACCTCCATTGCCAGCATCACCAAAATACCCCTTACTAGTGCATCTAATGGCTGTTACCTCAGCCTCCACTCCAGCACAAGTGGAGTCCTGTCAATGTATCGGTGGCCCAGTGAAAGTTAAGACAGAGGTTATGAGATCTCTGGCTTATTCCATCCTGGAAGTCTATCTCAATGCTTGAACGGACATGCTAGCTCTCATTACAGAGCTTCCTCTCCAGCAGATTTCGAGGATTGCAGAGGTGCTGTCCCATGGGAGTGGCAGTGGTACTGTCGAGCACAAACCTGCGGTCCTCCCTCAGGACGACATCACTCATACTCCCATCACTGCCCCTCAGCCCGTCAGCTGAGACTGCTGTTGTCCATGCTGAGGTGGTGCAGTCTGCAGTCAGGCCCCCAGGATACAGGGCTGCTAACAGACATCTTCCAACGCCAGCTATAGTCAGTGTTACGTTCTTGTGCTTGGCCGGTAGGAATGATGCACAGAAGAATGTCTGGTTCTTGACTTGTTAAAGTGTTTTGTTATAAAATAAATGTGTGCTAAAGATAACTATAAGAAATATATTACAAACTAATAATACTGATACATTATCCACGAACTACTGCAAGTATAACCATCCATTAACACGACTAACTCCCAACTCCTCGAGGTACAGAGTCATGTGGTAGACTTGCATTGCCACCTGCTGGTCGGAGGTCATTTCCATCATTATATACATGAGTGCTTGTGCATATCATTGCACTCAGAACCTTTCACTTGCCAGTCAAAGGGTGGCATTGCATTGGAACACTGGACTAGATAGGGACACCTGCAAGAAAGTAATTAGAAGGCACCACGAGGCTGATGAGATCATTTCTTTAATAGTTGATATATTGCTGGGCAAATATATGGCAGATGCAGTATAATGTGAAGTCATCCACTTCAGACAGAGAAACGGAAAGGCAGAGTATTATTTAAACAATGATAGATTCAGAAGTGTTGACATACAAATGGACCTCGGGACCCTTGTACCCAGTTACAGAAAGCAAGCATGCAGATATCGCAAGCAGTTAGGGTCAGTTGGCCTTTATTGCAAAAGGACTTGCGTACAGGAGCAAGGATGTCTTACTGCAGCTGTACAGGGCCGTAGAATTTACAGTGTAGAAGGAGGCCATTCGGCCCATTGTGTCTGCCCCAGCCCTTGGAAACAGCACCTCACCCAAGCCCACACATCCACCCTGTCCACGTAACCCAGTAACCCCACCCAACCTTTTTGGACACTTAGGGCAATTTAGCATGGTCAATCTACCTAACCTGCACATCTTTGGACTGTGGGAGGAAACCGGAGCACCCGGAGGAAACCCATGCAGGCACGGGGAGAACATGCAGACTCTGCACAGACAGTGACCCAAGCAGGGAATCGAACCTGGCACCCTGGAGCTGCGAAGCAACTGTGCTAACCACTGTGCTACCATGCCGCCACAGTGGGACCACGTCTGGGGTATTCTGTGCAGTTTTGCCCTCCTTGTCTGAGAAAACATGTACTTGCCACAAAGGGAGCGCAGTAAAGGTTCGCCAGACTGATTCCAGAGATGGCAGGATTGCCATATTGTATCGACTGGGTTTGTATTCACTGGAGTTTAGAAGAATGAGAGGGGATCTCATTGAAATGTATAAAATTCTGACAGAGCTGGACAGGATGGATGCAGGAATGTTGGTTCGTCTGGGTGGGGGTTGTCCGGAACAAGGGGTCACAATCTGAGGATAAGGGGTAGGTCATTTAGGACTGAGAGGAGAAACCTCTTAACTCAGATGGCAGCGAACCAATGGGATTTTCTGCCACAGAAAGCTGTGGAGGCCAATTCACTGATTATACTTAAGAAGGAAATAGATAGATTTCTAGGTATTCAACAACTATGAGGAGAGTGAGGAGTGCAGTTTTGAGATAGAGGGACAGCCATGATCATGTTGAATGGTGGAGAGGGCTGAAGCACCAAATGGTCTACACCTGCTCCTGTTTTCTATGAGCCTATCCTGTTTAAGGTTATTGTGTGAAGGATTTTGCTGATAATCTCTTGAGTGATGTATGCCTATATATGGGACTATATGATGTGATATCTGAAACTAATGCACCATAAATTAATTATGAGTTCATGTTGTGGGTGGGATAGTTCCTTTTAATTGAAGCAAAGCCTCGGCCATCATCCAATTGCCTGTGATGCAGGTGGCCTCCTCCCTTCCTCCTCATTGTTGAGCTCCCTGGAAGTAGTGCCTGGGCGCTCATACATGTAGAGGCTGCATCACACAACCACAAACACCAGGACCCTCTGATGTGTATGCGGTAGGGACTCTCGCTGACCAATCTAAACAGTGAAATCTCTTAGGAGCCCAATGGCTTGCTCCGTGGTTATTTGCGTGAGTCCAGAGCTCCCATTCTAGGGCCTCAAACCTTGTGTGGTGGGAAGGTGGAAGTTGTTCATGAGGAATGTGTGGAGGGAGTATTGCTCCCTGCCCGAGCCACCACCATGTTGTCTGCCTTGGAGGCTTCAAGGTGGCGGGACTGTTGCGGGATAAAAGCATTGTGGGCACTGCCAGGAAGGAGGGCATTAGCTAAAATTAATTTTTCGTGTGGTCCCACACCAACTGAATGTCGACTTAGTAATTGACCTCACAGTTGGAATATTGCTAACTGTTGACGTAAGGGACCAGCAGAACCACATGTGTGCAGTCAGTGGTACCCTGCTTTATCCAAAGGCCACTCTCCGAGTGAAAGCATGAGATTTATCACCTTAATCTTTCCTTCTCTTGGAGAAGAGAATTGCCCTTTTATCCTTGTTATGGGCCAGGGCTTAGAAACTCCAAAGTGTATCATGGAGTTCATCTGACCGACAACCTTTATGTTGAATTTGGTTAGGATGAGCACAAAAGCCTTTGCCTCAGGTGTGATTCATCAGACTCTTAGACACTTCAATCGAAACCTGGAGCTGGATTCTCCGATTCTGAGATTATGTCCCTAAGCCAGCATGGGAACGGTGGCGTTTTCCGACAGAAAATATGGCGTAAAACGGCCATCGATCCTCCCTTTGGCCGGTGGCTTGCATGCCAGCAGCGTAGAGCTCCCGGCTCTAGCTGCCGATATGGCCTAGAGAATTTCCGGGTCCATGGCCACGCATGCGCACGCCGGCGGCCTGCAGCGTCTGTGCCCTGCTACATGGCGGAGGCAGCTCGCGGACCCGGCCCGCAAAATAATCCGCCCCTTCAACCGGCTTGCGTCCCCCAGACCACCTCCCCCACACAGTGCCCCCAACCCCTGCAGATGTCTCTCCATGCCTGAGGACTGAGTCCGCAGCCGCCACGCCGAGATCCCGACAGATGAGACCACATGCGACCGACGCCGTGAGAACACAGCCAGTCAGGGGCAGAACATCAGGGGACGGGCCTCAGGCAATTTCCTGAGGCCGTCGATACATCGCGCTGCTTACTCTCCGAGTATGCCGTTTTGGAGAGGGCGAGCATTGCAAAAGCAGCGCAACCCCCGACTTGGTCGGAATCTTTGATTCTGCGGCCGATCGCTGAACGCAATATAGGCATCAGCGACCGGAGAATCCAGCACAAGGTTTATTCTAAGAATATAGTTAACATTATATATATATAAACACACAAGAATTGTTATCAATTACAAACATAACGACCCCAGTAATCTATGTATAATACTTCAGGAATTCCCCCTTAACTGTTCCAATTCAACAAAACAATCCCAAAAAACAAAATCCCTATTCAAGGGCGTGGCCCAGCACACTGCATTCTCACTTGAATGGGACCGGTCCTTTCCCCAAGTTTCTGATCCAGTCTCAACCAGCAGATTCAAACTCCTTTCGGAAAGCAAACTATATCTTTAAAGTTCCCAAAGCAGATAGCCACAACCAATGTTTTTCACTGGAACAGTTTTTACAATGAAAATAGAGAAAGACAGGGAAAAACACTTCGTACTTCTTCTGAGTCCAAAACTGAAACTGAAACCCAAAAACCTCAGATTCCATCTCCACCCACAAAAATAACATCACTGAAGCCGTGTGATAAGCCGAAAACCTTTCTTCAAGGGACAGTCACATGACATCCTATAGAGGGAGTGCCTCACTTTCCTGAAGCTTCTGTGGACCACAAATTGAGACACATTGCTTATCCACTGCCAGGAAGGGAGGTTGAAAGGATGACTCTAATCTTCACAGTCACTGGGCAGGCCGCCCTCATCCTAATTTGAGGCTCCAGGACCTTGTGAAGAAGTTGACACAACTCTGTCATTCCTTCCTTACTACAATGCAGCCTCCTTAGGCATTGCTCCTAGCTCATCAACAGCTTTAAGACTATTGCTGTGAGGAAACCTTCTCTAGCTGGGGTGCTTTAAAGAGGGTCCTCATTCTCCTCCCTTCTTCCAGAAGTTTCTCTCTCTCCATGTTTACTCATCTTGCGGTGCAAATGGCGTCGCAACGTTTGGGTCCGAAACGATACAATGTAATGTTATTTTTTTAGTGATCTGCAGTAACCTGCAAAATCCATCAGCAACTCACCACAGCGTTCTGCCCAACTGAGCCTGAGCACACCAATTCAAAAGCACCTCAGTTGCAAATTGTTGAATGGCCCTTTTAAACAGCCCAGAACCAGCTGATTTTGGACGGGATTCTCCAGTCCCCCAGCCACGTGTCTCATTGGCTAGTGACATGATTCTCTCTTCCCGTCACTTGTCAATGGGAGTTCCCAGTGACGCCACGTCATGCCACTGGGAAGCCTGTGGGGGGGGGGGGGGGGGCGGTGCTGCCGGTGGGAACAGAGGATCTCAATAACTGGAGAATTCCCACGTTTGTTTCCTGACCCTTGTTATTTCAGGAGTGATTAAGGAAGGTACTTTCATATTCATTGGCCAGTTTTGTTACCGTAGCATTGCATGAGCCTGTTTGAGTATGTTCAGCAACTTTGATGGCCGGACGGGAGGCTAAAATCAGATCTCTGCAGATGAATTCAATAAACGAAGAGTTTTATCTAAATAACCAAGATGATTCAGCTTTAACCGTCGACTTGTTTGGCTTTGTGACTGCACTTTATATTCCTGGCAGTGGCTGTTATTCGATTTTCATGCACAAAAAAACACAGAGGCACAGCGTCTCGGAGTTCAGCATGCTGTGAGATGGAATATTTCAATGTCAGTTTGTTCTTACGGATTCCCACAAAGTGCATTCCAGATCACAGCTGGCGAGGTGGTTGAGAAGAAGCCAGTTACTTTATAAAGTGATGAGATCAGGCAAGGGGTGAAGTGAAAGACACATTTGGACCATTCTTTTGCCTCTGCCAGTAGCTTGTTGATATTGCCAAAGGCGCACTAACAGAAAGCTTACCGGTCACCTCAGGCTTCAGTGGTGTAAAGAATATGAAAACGAGGAAAGACAAATAAAGGAGCAAAATGAAGGAATAACATTTAAAACCCACAAAACAAAATAATATTGTGGCAAAGTTGTGAATTAAATGTAAAGATGCAGATACGCGGAACTGCATAAATGGGTGAACGTATGACCAGTCAACAAATGTGCCAATTGCTTCATATTAATTCTATTCTATTATTTTATAACTTGCTCAGCATTGATAAATCCGATCCCAAAGTGCAATTCTTTAAAACGCTACCACAGGCAGCCTTGTTAGAACCGGGGCCTACTTTTCGTTATTTTTAATGATTATTTTCCGACTCATTTTCCTCATACATTTATTGATTTTGCCATTGATTTATTTTACAAGATCAATTTTCAATTTATTTATCTTTTTGGCTGCCAGGATCTGTGTTTGAAACCGTTGTTTTGCCTTCCCTTCATTTAAAAAAATAAATTTAGAGTACCCAATTCATTTTTTCCAATTAAGGGGCAATTTAGTGTGGCCAATCCACCTAGCCTGCACATCTTTGGGCTGTGGGGGGGGGGGGGGGGGGGGGGGGGCAAAACCCATGCAGACACGGGGAGAATGTGCAAACTCCACGCAGACAGTGACCCAGAGCCGGGATCGAACCTGAGACCTCGGTGCCATGAGGCAGCAGGGCTAACCCACTGCGCCACCGTGCTGCCTTCCTTCCCTTCATTTTATTACCTTCTCTTCCCTCGTTAGGCCTTGATTTATTCATACCATAAACCCGAGACGCTATTGTAATGAATTTTTCAACTTCAGTACTATCTCGCGCTGAGGTGGAGGATTTGGTTGTCTCCATTCCCCAGGGAGCCCCAAACAAACTCTCTATTAACCTTTAGTCAGTAGATCCAAGGCCTCCCTCACTCTTTATACTTTGCGAATGTTGGAACCATATGAAAAGTAGCATTCATTTAATTTGGTCTGTGGTAACGTGCCCCTTTAAGGGGCAACACCTCGGAGGGTCATGTGACCCATTCGGCCTATCGGGCCAGAGGGCGCGTTTCCTGGGGCTGAGTGCGGGTTTTCCCTGGCAGTTTGGAGTCTGGAGTCGTGGAGTACAGTATCCCTTGTCGCACTCTTTGTAAATAGTCTCTTGCCTTAATAAACTGTGATGTACCATCGATTGCACGCGAGGCGAGTGATTTACCAAAGTCTGGCTTTAATTAACTAGAACACAGCTCTGCGATCGTCTACAGTGGAAAGGGACGATCGTCAGGCGTTTGAGCATTTATACCTCGTTAATAGAGGCGTGGTTAACTCAGCCTCTCGGCCAATCGGTCGAGAGGCACATGACCGACCAGGGCCAATGGTAAGCCGACGTTCTGGCCCAATGGCAGACGAGTATGCAGATCATATCATCACAAACTGTTTAATCATTGATCTACTTGGTGGTCACCAGTCTTTCAAGATAATACAAGGTCACTTGATGTTTTTGACAACATGGTAGTAGGGACAAGTGATATTAACAATGACAGTGTATATATGTATATATATATATATATATATCAGCCAGCACACAGAAGTCAGATACTACAGAGTCATTATTGTTAGTCGAGGTGGGCATTTGGGCTGGAAACCTATCCCAGCGTTTTATTGGCAGGAGGCATAACTATTGCATGATAAATTTACATTGGAAAATCCAGATTAAAAAATGGACATTGTAAGGTTGACACAAACAGCAGTACACAAATGTGAAACAGAAAGCCAAATGGTGCTAAAATGAAGGGCTTGCCACGTAATCTTTCAATATGATAAATATTCTCCCCTAATTAAATATGGCAGAGTAGTAAAACATGGAGAATACAATGTGACAAACAAGAAATGTCTATTCATGTTCCACATTTAATAGCTTGTTCACGGTGGTTGACCCTCCTTCATTAGCATAACAAAATGGTTCCTTCATCTGCAGAATAAATGAAAGCAAAACACATTGAACATAAAAGCGAGACTGTTAATCAAACCAAAAATAAAGCAGAGCAACAGCAGGAAGAGAATAAAAAACAAAATACTCAACGATCTAAGAATGGACTGAAAATATAGAATTATTCATTATCTAACCTTGACAGATTGCAAGCCATGGAATAATCACCATCTAAGGGCAATGGACTGTGAGTTCAGAATAATTCATTACCTCAGAGTGGATTTTAAATATAGAATAATTTGTTATCTAACTGTTACAGACTGTAACTATGCAATAAATTATCTGAGAATAGACTTGTCTTTGATGTGAACTCCCCAATGCCTTTTATTTAGATATACAAATTATCAGCAGCACTCCCTCCAATCCAAGGTTAAAATGTAATTCTTGTTTCTACTTCAAAGGGAGAGAAACTGACGAGTTCTGTTAATGAGATTAAAAAGTACAAAGTCTAAATGCCAGACCCCCAATATAACTGGGTTTTGTGAGGTCCTCTGGGAACTTGGTGACAGGCAGGTCTGTAAATAGGACAAGCGATCCATTGTCCACTGCAATTTGTGATGTGTGATTATGGAGCACAGAAAGAGCTCTGCGCAAGTCTGATTGACATGCAAGATGACATAGCTACAAAGTAAACTCGTTTGCAGGTGCACATCGTGTCTATGTAAAATGGGTACACTGGGAGTCTTGGGAGCTGGCCTGCTAAGCAGATTTCTTTCGAGCAAGATGACAGGTTGAAGAACAAATGGCTCGGGTAAAATCTCTGCAGTCGTTTCCTGATCTCCCGCCAGAACCTTGGCAGAGGGTTGGTGAAAATCCCTCGAGTAACAGCGTCATTGATCTTGGATTCTGCACACTTGCCTCTCAAGCTAAGGCAGGTGATTGGAACATCCAACATGGAAATTGCTAGCATTTGTTAAAATGAAATACTACTGCGCTTCACTGAACTTTGCTTGAAGTATTGTTTGATTTTGCTGTTTGTGTTTCACCTTGATTTCCTTTGTTACGTTTGTCTGCTATATTCACTTACATGGCATCATACTAAGTGTGGAAGATGAGAATTCCTTTGGATAATGGGTAACATGGAGTCACAGGACAAAATATTCCATCTTGGTTTGCCGCTGGGATTATCCAGTGCTGCTGAGAGTGAATGGAGCTTTTGACTGCAATGCCAAATTTTCCATTCTTGCTCGCAACGGGTTCCGCCAAGGACGAGGCTAGGGCATTCCGCCCATAGAATCATGAAATTATCGAACAATATCGCACAGGAGGCCATTCGATCCATTGTGCCTGTGCCTGCCCTTTGGGAAAATCTTTCAATCAGTCCAATTCCCTTGCTCATTCTTCATGGCCCTGTGATATTTGCTCCTATTCAGTTATTTTTCCAGATTGTCATTTCAGTGTTACGACTGAATTTTCTGCAATTGTCCTTTTAAGGTAGTGCATCCCAGGTCATAACAGCTCACTGTATAAAAATCATCTATTTGGATTTTGTCAATCAACTTAAATCTGTGTCCTCTGGTTACTGACGTCTTTGCCGTTTTATTTCTTCCATCCGAACTATTCATTATTTTGAACACCTCACTGAAATCCCCTCATAGCATTCTCTTTTCTAAGGAGAATAACTTTAACTTCTCTTGTATCTTCACATAACGGAAGCACTTTACCTCTGCCAAATCTCTTCTGCTCTCTCAGTAAGGACTTGGGAGGTGGAGGGAGAGTTTGTGTAGGGTGGGATGGGAAGGAAGGGTGGTGTTGGAATGTAAGTCAAGAGTGGGATCACTTTGACCAGAGATCCCACTTCCATATCCCCATTCCCCATATTCCCTCTCATAGCCCACCCACGCCTCCCTGATAGCAAAGAGTCTGGGAGAACTTTGAGATTTTGAATGGCCAAAACAAGGTTTTGCTCCATCCTATTTAAATGACAGACTGAGGTCCAGCATGCATCTGGTGGCTGGCCACAGGAAATGGCCACTCGTTCATTAGAGCTGGACACCAATGCAAAGGCCTGAAACACAGGATGGCGGGGGATTCCTCCAATCCCTCGCCGAAGGGACATAGTGCCTCTGACGATGCTGTGATCTGCTCACACAATTCCTGTTGCTGCACCCAGCGTTGTGCCATTGGTTTAGGTGACTTCCCACTCACCCCATGGCCGATGCTCAGCATCTGCATCCAGCTGAACAGCAGGGACACTCAGGTACTATCCCGGTCTCCTCCACCTCCTCCTGCTCACTTTGGGTGTGTGGCTCACCATGTGACTAATCCACTCCCTGCCTTGCATGGCCAATGGAAATGTACCTGAGCTGGGGAAGGATGCGCATGGGTCATGTGGCAGTGCATCCTTAGAGCGCGTGACCTCCTCTTAGGAATCCTCCATTACCACTAGCACCAACTCCTGCATTATTCTTGAAGGAGTTGAGTTAGAGCTAACAAGGGGAAAATATTTCAAAGTCATCATTGTGCTTATGATAATCACTTGCAGAAGACACCACATCAACATGAGTAATTGCAAAAACATTAAATTGTGGATACTCAGCAGATCAGGCAGCAGCTGTGGAGAGAGAAACAGAGTTAACATTTGATGACGCTCCTGACAGAAAGAGAAAAGTTTAGAAATATGATAGATCTTAAGCAGGAGAAAGGGAAGAGAGTGGGAAAGGAAAGAGCGAAAGACAAGAGACATTACATGACAAAAGGATTAATGTGCAGAATTTGCTCACAATGTATTCCAAAGATGTGCAAGTTAGTTGGATTGCCCATGCTAAATTGCCCCTTAGTGTTCAAAAAAGGTTAGGTGGGGTAACTGGGTTATGGGGACAGGGTGGAGTTGTGGGCTTAAGTAGGGTGTTCTTTCCAGGGTTTGATGCAGACTCGATGGGCCGAATGTCCTCCTCCTGCACTGTAAATTCGATGATGATTCTATGCTATGCACAGGGAGCGACCACATGCAAATTGAGCGACTGCTTTGCGGAACACCTTCATTCATTCGACATAAAATGACTTTCACCATCTCTTCAGTCATGCAGAAGAAAAAAATGATAGATGAGACAGCAAACAGGGGGTTGGGAAAGGATAGGATTGGGCTCACCTCTCTTATTTTGGTTAACAAAATAGCATGTTGACAGTCTTGGGTCACACTTGAAAGGTGGTCACCTTTGAGAGGTACTGGAAGCTGCAGGAACAATGTTGCTTTAAGGCTGTCATGAGTTATGTTCAGGAGATGAAAGAAGCAAAGGTGGAAGAAAGATTTAAAAATTTGTTTGAAGTCAACTTGGCAGTACACATTCATTGGTTCCACTGTCATCCAGTAATTGCTCTGTGAGAGCATGTGGATTTTTCATACGTCCATTGGCTGCTTCTGAGATCTGCTCATTGATTTCTTAAGAGACTGATTGCCAAATTTATCATGGACAATTTTGAGGTGTTGCCTTCTGTTCTCCATAATTGTTTGTATGTGTACGTGACCATGGATATTTTTATTACCCTTGGAGTGAGAGAGTCCATTTTAAATAATCCAGCAGCAAGCCTTTTGTATCTTAAAAAGAAAGAAAGGTTCGTTTTTTTTCTTCCACACCTGCAAATTTTAAACAAAACTTAAGAGCCGGACTCACCCCGGCGTGTTTTACGCTGGTGGTCTGCCATTGGCCAGCGGCGGGAACATGCAGTGTCACCATTCCGATCCCGCCAACAGGAAGGGTCGGAAAATTTCGGCTCAGGTCGCACTCACTCTCTCACTCACACACACACATGTCATGACACCCTGGGCTAGTGGATGGTCAATTTCATCCCCACTTCACCCAGAGTCACAAACAGAGGTGAAATTAGATTTTATTTGAAATACCCAAGTTCCTTGGTTGAGCCCAATTAACTATTCACCAGGTTTCTGACTTTAAAACACAGGTAACCTTCTATTATGTGTACAATTACAATTAAACGGACAGAAAATGTAACTGACTATCTAATACACCTTTTCATATACAAACACACACATTCAGTCAAACAACACCGAGGGAAAAGGGTGGTGGAAAGGGAAAAAAATATTTTTTTAAAGAAAAAGAATAAGGACACTTGATAAACTGGGATGACTTACAGTTGTCATGGGAGAGGTGTTTTCACAACCCCAAAATGTATCATGGAGTCCAAGCAACCCCCCCCCTCCCCCCCCATTTAATGGGTTGTTGCTTTTGAAGTACACGGCTTCTTCCCTAGGTGTGGCATTACAATTATGGACAAGTGGTTTTTAAAACAAAACAATGTTTATTCCATGAACTCAACTTAACCTTTTAAAATAAACATTGGATCTCTCAGCACCCCTTACTTCAAAGATAACCCCAAAAATAATACATCACTACCCAATCCTGCAAACTGTTCTTTTAAACCTCTAAAAGACTTCAACCCTTCAAAAATAGGAGCACAACAGGTTACATTCAATATATTTATAGTCTTTGGATTTGCAGAAATCACCAGACCAGCTCTTTT
Source organism: Scyliorhinus canicula (assembly GCF_902713615.1). Taxonomy (NCBI): domain Eukaryota; kingdom Metazoa; phylum Chordata; class Chondrichthyes; order Carcharhiniformes; family Scyliorhinidae; genus Scyliorhinus; species Scyliorhinus canicula. Next base: position 137,218,087 of record NC_052159.1, on the reverse strand, counting down.
CCTTAGAACATAGAACATAGAACAGTACAGCACAGAACAGGCCCTTCAGCCCTCGATGTTGTGCCGAGCAATGATCACCCTGCTCAAACCCATGTATCCACCCTATACCCGTAACCCAACAACCCCCCCCCCCCCCCCTAACCTTACTTTTTAGGACACTACGGGCAATTTATCAGGGCCAATCCACCTAACCCACACATCTTTGGACTGTGGGAGGAAACCGGAGCACCTGGAGGAAACCCACGCACACACGGGGAGGACGTGCAGACTCCGCACAGACAGTGACCCAGCCGGGAACCGAACCTGGGACCCTGGAGCTGTGAAGCATTTATGCTAGCCACCATGCTACTGTCCTGCAGCTCTCAGCAAACCAGCCAGGCACATTTCAGCTGCTCTCTCAAAACTGAAACTAAAAATGGCTGAGCTAAAGGCCCAGCTCCACCCACACTCTAACCTCACTGCATTTCTTAAAGATACATTGCTTAAACATCCATTTCTTAAAGGCACTCTCACATGACACATTCAATGTCTTTCTGATGTTCAGGCTTTTGTTTCGGTACTTCTTCCTTCTAGGCTTGAGATGATTTTCTCTGGCAAGGTTGTCTACCTTCTCTTCAGACTCAGTATCGTTTCAGGTTCACAGCAAAGGATGTGCCAACACTCAGTGCTTTCAGAACAATGGAGCAGTTCTTTCACTTAAGCAAGCAGAAGAGAGAGACTTCCTTTCACATCCACGGCTAAACACTTTTCCTAAGTTCTCGAAGAAAGCATCACGCAGGAACCAATCACTGAATGTTGTCAGGGAGAACACTGTCCCTGGCCAACCCTCCCGTTGCCAGATGATCAATCGAACCGAGTCCCTCGAAAGTTGGTTCCCAAGATTCATTCGGTGTTGAGGACTCTGGTTTCCACTCTGCAAAATACAGAACACAGTATCCTGGCAAGCAAGCTGTTTTAACTTCATCTCCTGGTAAAAGGCACATCCTGATTATGGGTCCACGGACCAAAAATAATAAAATAAAATAAATGGGAATGACTCCTACACACAAACAAAACTAGGTATGGGGGAAAATAAAACAACACTTTTAAAAATGGAATCAACTTCTCTGTCTACTTTGGAGCAGACTGGTTTTGCAGGCTAGTTGTTAGACAAAGTGAAGGCTTTGAAATTGCAGGGATGGCTCAGCAGATGCACTGATTTCTTTAGTCAACCTGCTAGAGGTTTGTTGCACAGGTAAGCTTGAAGATGGGATGAAATATGGGAAAGAGAGATTGCTTCTTTCCTTTCCAAAGTGACGAACCTTAGCTACGGAATCAACGATAGAAGGGGCTTTTTACTGAACACCTCCCTTCCCGTCATATGGAGTGTGAAGAAAGTCTCCAATTTTCTCACAGGTGGCCTTTCTTGCTATGTTACTGCAGGGAGCAAAGATAGACGCTGTATAATGTGACCTGGACGAAAGTGGCAAGTCATCTTCCAAATAAGGCAGTGTGAGTAATTTAATTACATTCTGAAATCTTATCCCAACTGTTGTGGTGGTTTTGCACAATTTAAGATGCCTCATCAGCGAACTTATTCTGAGTTTGGAGGATGACATTCAGTCAATCGCAACACCAAAGGAAGATTCACTGAATTCTGAGTTGTCTTTCATGTCTGGGAATTTCACTTTCTCTCCTCAGGAAGAAAAGGAAAGTGGTCCAATCCATAGAGCATCTGGTGATCTCCCTGAGTCTATGTTGTCTCACAGTTCATTTTTGGAACATAACTGTATTAGCCTGTCCCTTTAAGGGGCGGGTTCTCGGAGGGCCATGTGACCCGTTTGGCCAACCACGTTGCAGTGCGAAAAGCTTGGGGCTGAGCACAGGTTTTCCTTGCCAGTTTGGAGTCTGGAGTCATGGGAAACCTGAGCTATTCAACCGCAACATGGATCAGTGGGTGCTTTCTGTCAAATACCTGTATTATTTTCTTAAGACCAATGAACATTTGGGGGAAGAGAAGCAGCAGGGAATCCTATTAACAGTCTGCAGGGCTCTGATCTATAACCTGATGAACATAGAACATAGAACATAGAACAGTACAGCACAGAACAGGCCCTTCGGCCCTCAATGTTGTGCCGAGCCATGATCACCCTACTCAAACCCACGTATCCACCCTATACCCGTAACCCAACAACACCCCCCTTAACCTTACTTTTATTAGGACACTACGGGCAATTTAGCATGGCCAATCCACCTAACCCGCACATCTTTGGACTGTGGGAGGAAACCGGAGCACCCGGAGGAAACCCACGCACACACGGGGAGGACGTGCAGACTCCACACAGACAGTGACCCAGCCAGGAATTGAACCTGGGACCCTGGAGCTGTGAAGCATTTATGCTAACCACCATGCTACCGTGCTGCCCCAATGATGAAGGGTTTGACTTCTCCAAATGCCCATAAGTCCAAAACATTTGAGGAGCTTCTGGAATTAGTCAAGGGGCATTATCACCTGAAGCCCTCGATGACAATGTAACATTCCAAATTTTTTGTTGACGACAGAAACCCAGAGAAGATGATAGCGGCGTTGTGGTGCACCTAATACAAATGGCTGAAAAATTTGAGTTCAGGTTTGCACTCAACGACATGTTGAAAGACAGGCTATCTATGTTGTTAACAACAAGGCCATACAAAATATATTATTAGCAGAGGTAGAGATTAGCTTAAAGTAGGCATAGATATCGTCCAGGCTATGGGAAGTGCCAAAAGGGGTGTGTGTGTGGGGGGGGGGGGGGGGGGGGGGGGGTTGGTGGTGGCAATGGAACTGCAAAGGGGGCAAGCAGGCGAGGTCCACCATGTTTGGTCGGAAGCCCCTTGTAGTCATGATGCCAGGGATGAGGGTGCAGAAAGTAATGAACAAAGAGGCTTGGAGCAAAAGAGAGTGCTTGGAGGTACAGAGAAATTGGTCCACAGACCCGGGGCAATGAAGAATACTGCCAGTTTGGGGGAGATCGCCCACAGGAGAGGTCTGCATTCGGGGAAGTTGTATGTGATGCCTGCAATAGGAGGGTGTGCATTAGGAGCAAGTGAAAGACTAAGCTAAGCCTGTCGGAGTCCATCAAAAAAAATTCCGACTCCAGTGCACAGTGTTGTGAATAACCCTGCAAATGGATATGAAGTATAGAGGTTAAACAACATTACAGTAGGCAATCACAACTAAGTTGATGGCAAATGTTCAGTCACTCAGAATGAAGATGGACACTGGTGCCTCCACGACAGTTTTAAGAGAATAAACATATTGGGCGCGATTCTCCCAAAACGGGAGAAATCGTAAAGCTGGCGTCAAACCCGGGCGGGTTTGACGCCAGCGCGCCCCTTCCCGACCGGGAACCGATTCTGGTCCCCGGTCGGGGCTAGCAGCCCGACGCCGTAGGCTCGGCATGACGGGCTTAACGAATATCGTTAAGCCCGCTTGCCGGAGTTAGCGCCGGCTGACGCGTCATATGACGTCAGCCGCGCATGCGCGGATTGGAAGACTCCACTCCAACCCGCGCATGCGCGGATGACGTCATCGCGTATTTGCGCGAAACCCGCACATGCGCGGGCCGGGTTGCCCCTCAGCCGCCCCGTGAATGGATACTGCGGGGCGGCGGAAGGAGAAAGAGTGCGCGGGCATCGGGCCCGCTGCCCGCGATCGGTGGGCACCGATCGCGGGCCCATGGCACCCTTGGCACGGCCGTGGTACTGCCGTGCCAATCGGTGCCATGGTTATAAAAAGCGAGTTTGTGACGCCGTTTTTACGAACGGCCAGACCAGGTGTGTTTGCCGTTCGTAAAAACGGCGTAAAGGGCTGGGACTTCGGCCCATCGAACAGCTGTGAATCGCTGCCGGCCGTAAAAAAACGGCGGCAGCGATTCGGGTCGGGAGTTGGGCGGGGGGTGGGGGAGAATAGCGGGAGGGCGGGAAAAATGTCGGGAAGGCCCTCCCGCTATTCTCCGACCCGTCGTGGGGGTCGGAGAATTTCGCCCATTGTTGTTTGCAAGGAAGTGGGGGGTTCCAGCCACTGAAGTTAAAAAGCATGACAGCCAGGCATGCCACATGCACTGGGGAAGCTTTAAGTATCTTAGGAAGAACAACAACAATGCCCCGAATGCTGCTGGCATGAGTCAGCTCAACTGCCTATAATAGTAGTGGGATAGTGGGATGGGGGTGTGGGGGGGGGGGGGGGTTCAGATTTGGTGGGCCAAGATTGGTTTCACTAAATTAGATTAAATTGGCTAGAATTTTTAAACATTAACACAGGGGATTTTTGTGACATCTTAAAAAGTACCAGCAGGTGTTCCAGAATAAGTTAGGCAAGGTACAGGACCTCAAAGCAAAACGTTGCATGGATGCTGAGGCCAAAGCCAGGTTTTACAGAGCCTGACATGTGCCCAATGCTTTACATGAGATGACTGAGTTTGAATTCAAACCATTGGGAAAATTACGCATCATTAGGCTTTATAGTTTTTAGAGTGGGTGACTCCCATTGTGCCAGTGGTTAAGCCAGATAGAACCAAGATGATATGCAGGGACTATAAATTAACTATGAATCAAGCAGCTAAATTGAACTGATACCCAATACCAAGAATTGAAGATTTATATGCTAAATTAGCAGGAGGATTAATTTACAGAAAACCTGATGTGAGCCATGTGTACCAAAAAATAGAATTAGATGAGGAATCAAGAGAATGTGTTACTATAAAGACCCACAACAACTTATATAGAACATAGAACATTACAGCGCAGTGCGGGCCCCTCGGCCCTCGATGTTGCGCTGACCCGTGAAACCAGCTGAAGCCTATCTGACCTACACTATTCCATTTTCATCCATACTAGTATACCTGGCCAATTTATTAGGGTCTCGTTGGGGTATGCGATTTTCCAGCGCATGATGGAAAACTTAACACAGGACCTACCGAAGGTGGTTTTCTATCTGGGTGATGGACTGATTACAGGAGCATCCAAAGAGGAACACCGAGAAAACCTCAAATAAGTTTGAAGAAGATTTAAGAAAGGTGGAGTAAAGCTAAAAAAGGAAAAGTTTATGTTCTAGGCTCATAAAGTGATGTGCTTGAGGTTTAGAGTAGATGCCCAAGAGGAGAAAATAAACACAATTGAGAAAGTACCGGCCCCCAATAATATGTCAGAATTTAAATATTTTATAGGGATGGTGAATTACTAGGAAAATTTATTTCTAATCCTTCTACAACGTTGGCACACCAACAGACACTTCTTAAGAAGCACCCGAGCTGGCATTGGAGACAGCAGCAGAAAGAAGCCTTTGAACGGGTTCAACACGCTATGCAGTAATCCAGTCTCTTGGTTCATTTTGACTCCTCAGAAGAGATAAGAACATAAGAACTAGGAGCAGGGGTCTGGCCCCTTGAGCCTGCTCCGCCATTCAATGAGATCATGGCTGATCTTTTTTTGGACTCAGCTCCACTTTCCGGCCCGAACACCATACCCCTTAATCCCTGTATTCTTCAAAAAACTATCTATCTTTATCTTAAAAACATTTCATGAAGAAGCCTCAACTGCTTCACTGGGCAAGGAATTCCATAGATTCACAACCCTTTGGGTGAAGAAGTTCCTCCTAAGGTCAAGCCTAAATTTACTTCCCCTTATTTTGAGGCTATGCCCCCTAGTTCTGCTTTCACCCGCCAGTGGAAACAACCTGTCCACATCTATTCTATCTATTCCCTTCATAACTTTATATGTTTCTATAACATCCTCCCGCATCCTTCTAAATTCCAACGAGTACAGTCCCAGTCTACACAACCTCTCCTCGTAATCCAACCCCTTCAGCTCTGGGATTAACCTCGTGAAACTCCTCTGCACACCTTCCAGCGCCAGTACGTCCTTCCTCAGGTAAGGAGACCAATACTGAAGACAATACTCCAGGTGTAGCCTCACTAACACTTTATACAATTGCAGCATAACCTCGCAAGTCTTAAACTGCATCCCTCTTGCAGTGCAGGACAAAACTCCATTTGCCTTCTTAAATCACCTGTTGCACCTGTAAATCAACTTTTTGCGACTTATGCACTAGCACACCCAGGTCTCTCTGCACAGCAGTATGTTTTAATATTTTATCATTTAAATAATAATCCCTTTTGCTATTATCCCCACCAAAATGGATAACCTCACATTTGTCAACATTTTATTCCATCTGCCAGACCCTAGCCCATTCACTTAACCTATCCAAATCCCTCTGCAAACTTCCGGTATACTCTGCACTTTTTGCTTTACTACTCATCTTAGTGTCGTCTGCAAACTTGGACACATTGCACTTGGTCCCCAACTCCAAATCATCTCTGTGAATTGTGAACAATTGTGGGCCCAACACTGATCCCTGAGGGACACCACTAGCTACTGATTGCCAATCAGACAAATACGCATTAATCCCCACTCTTTGCTTTCTATTAATTAACCAATCTTCTATCCATGCTACTACGTTACCCAGAATGCCATGCATCTTTAACTTATGCAGCAATCTTTTGTGTGGCACCTTGTCAAAAGCTTTCTGGAAATCGAGATATACGACATCCATTGACTCCCCGTTATCTACCGCACTGGTAATGTCCTCAAAAAATTCCACTAAATTCGTTAGGCATGACATGCCCTTTATGAACCCATGCTGCGTCTGCCCAATGGGACAATTTCCATCCAGATGCCTCGCTATTTCTTCCTTGATGATCGATTCCAGCATCTTCCCTACTACTGAAGTTAAGCTAACTGGCCTATAATTTCTTGCTTTCTGCCAACCTCCTTTTTTAAACAGTGGTGTCATGTTTGCTAATTTCCAATCCGCCGGGACCACCCCAGAGTCTTGTGATTTTTGGTAAATTATCATGAGTGCATTTGCAATTTCCCTAGCCATCTCTTTGAGCACTCTGGGATGCATTCCATCGGGGCCAGGAGACTTGTCTACCTTTGGCCCCATTAGTTTACCCATCACTACTTCCTTAGTGATAACAATCATCTCAAGATCCTCACCTGTCATAGCCTCATTTTCATCAGTCACTGGCATGTTATTTGTGTCTTCCGCTGTGAAGACCGACCCAAAAAACCTGTTCAGTTCCTCAGCCATTTCCTCATCTCCCATTATTAAATCTCCCGTCTCATCCTCTAAAGGACCAATATTTCCCTTAGCCACTCTTTCTTGTTTTATATATTTGTAGAAACTTTTACTGTCTGTTTTTATATTCTGAGCAAGTTTACTGTCATAATCTATCCTACTCTTCTTTATAGCTTTTTTTAGTAGCTTTCTGTTGCCCCCTAAAGATATCCCAGTCCTCTAGTCTCCCACCAATCTTTGTCATTTTGTATCCTTTTTCCTTCAATTTGGTACTCTCCCTTATTTCCTTAGATATCCACGGTCGATTTTCCCTCTTTCTACCATCCTTCTTGTTTGTTGGTATCAACCTTTGCTGAGCACTGTGAAAAATCGCTTGGAAGGTTCTCCACTGTTCCTCAACTGTTTCACCATAAAGTCTTTGCTCCCAGTCTACTTTAGCTAGCTATTCTCTCATCCCATTGTAATCTCCTTTGTTTAAGCACAAAACACTTGTGTTTGATTTTACCTTCTCACCCTCCACCTGTGCTTTAAATTCCATCATATTATGATCGCTCCTTCCAAGAGGATCCCTAACTATGAGATAATTCTTATCTGCATTGCACGAGATGTAAGATGGTGCAGAAAGACCTATCGCCTAGGCCTCAAGAGCTCTGACCAATGCTGAAAAAGCTTATATTCAAATTGAAAAAGAGGGGCTAGCCATAATCTTTGGAGTGAAAAAGTTCCATCAATACGCTTATCGACGACACTTCACAGCAGTTACTAACCACAGACCCCTGATGGGCTTATTTAGGGAGGATGAGGCCATCCCTCCAACAGCTTCAGCTGGGGTCCAATCCTGGGCTCTATTATTAGCAACCTACGAGTATACTTTGCAGCATAGCCCGGATACACACATATCAAACGCAAACACGTTAAGACTTTCCCCTATCGGAAAGTTCACCATTATCACTGGAAACGGTTGTTGCTCTAAATCTTCTCAATACATTTTCTGTCTCAATGTGACAGATCAAGTTTTGAACCCAGGAGTATTATCTATTGTTAAGCATATGGCCCTCCACAGCTGGCATTAAGATAACAAGTCTGAGCAATTAACACCCGTTTGTGAGTGTTCTCTGCTTTCTTGGTCAGGATGGCTTTGATGTGTTGTGTTCAACAAAGAACATCAAGCTATGTTGATTAACATACTTCTTACTAGATTTGAATGTCTTACTAAAGTACAAAGGTTGCTAAATAAACTATGCTATGACTATATCTACAGAAAACATACGGCTACTCTCTCACGCCTCAACACCTTTTCCCCAAAGCAAGGCTGTCACATGTTCCATGTGACTGCTCTTGATCACCATCTGGTGGTTGGATGTATTTACATAGAATTGTCAACCCTTAATTTACCATACAGTATCCATATTGTCACACCGTTCAGATGAGAAAAGTCAAGTCAAGTTGTGAAGACAGTGTATCGTTATGGGGAATAAGACTGGTCATTCCCACACCCGCTAGAAAGTTACTATTTCATCCTGGGATGACAACAATGAAAATTCCCGCATGCAGGTGGTGGCCCGGGATGGATTCCAGCATAGAGAATGCAACAAAAATTGCTGTCTGCAGCCCTAATTACACTTATCAGGTCAACAATTGATTTTGCGAACCTATTTTTGGGCACCGTGCCCATGCTTATAATAGACGTGCACTCCAAGTGGTTGAACATACACAAAATGAGGTCCATGACCTCATCAGCAATGGTAGAGAAAATGTGACAGACATTTGTGGTGTTGTTTGTGTTTCTAAATTCAGGATTTTGGTTGGCATAGTGTCACAAAGACCACAAAATAGCTTTAACTTGAACAAAGCTATAAAGTTATTGACACTACTCATTTGGATTCGACATGTACTCTTAAATAATAGTTGACAATTGATATGTAATCCACACTCATCTACAACTAATCTCTACACTATTATAAACTATGATCTGCTCTTACACTATCTTTCCTTCAGTCTGTACTCTATCTCCTTCACTTCTCTCCCCACGAGGCTTAGCATCAATGTCTTATATACTTGTAACTCTAGGTCCCTCTAATGGCTGATGTAGACATTTCATTAACCATTGCAGTTCTTATATTTATGACAATGCCACAACATTCACTACCCAGGAGTCGCCCAAGGTTCTAGTCTCGAATAATTGGCCTGCATTCACTCGTAAAGAATTCCAGCAATTCATGAAAACGAACGGTGTTTAGCATCTTCAAACCGTTCCCTACCACCCTGCTTCAAATGGACCGGCTGAGAGAACCGTCCATTCAAATCCACCGTGAAGAAACAGTTCTCAGCTTCTCCACTAAGCAAAGTGGCCTGTTTCCTGCTCAGCGATCGAATAACACCTCATGTCACCATGAGTGTTGCATCTGCCAAATTGCTAATGCACAAACGTATTAGAACAAGGTTGCATCTGGTATTTCCAAATTTGGTGGGGAGTACAGAGGCAACACAAAACAGACAAAATAGTCATTACGACTCGCAAAAAACAAGCAAAGGTTTGAAGTGGGCAACATGATGTTTGAGAATTATTTTACTGCTGGTCCAAATTGGATCTCTGCAATGGTTGCAGCCAGAATAGGTCCAGATGTGCAAGCTAAAACACCTGGACCATTTGCGAAGAAGAAACTCTCACACAAAAACCTGTGGGGCAGTCCGCTCCTATTCTGCCTGTCAGGGATATTGCTACGGATGAAAGTAACGCTGCAGCAGCTATCTTGAGGAAAAGGCCAGTAATGTTCCTTTGGGAACTGGAGACGTTATCTACACTGACAGACCTTCGCAAGTCGAGATTTGACCCTTGGAGGTTCAAACCGAATTTACAGCTACTGCTGAAGCAGCCACTAGCGAAACACGTTGCTTGCATAGGATCAGGACATCCATATCCTTATAAGCGACTGTGTTGAGGTTCATTTATTGCATAATATGATAAATGGTACCACTGTTATTGTAATGTGTCAATCAGGAACTTAAAGGGGGAATGATGTGGTATGATGTCCATTGAGGCGCTAGTTCTCGGAGTGTCGTGTGACCCATTCCCCCGACTGAGCAGGAGTCCACGAATCCTGGGACTGAGCGTGGGTTTGCCCTGGCAGTTTGGAGGCTGGAGTTGTGCAGTATGGTGTCCTTTATCTCACTCTGTAAATAGTTACTCACCTTAATAAACTATTTATTCATTAATCTATATGGTGGTCACCGGCCTCACAGGACACAACATCAACCTTTAAAATACAGCGCTGCAGATTTATAACATTGTCATGACGTGTGTTTCATTTACCAAATATATAGGTTCATTGGAAACAGTGTCACTAAATTGCAGACGGCAAACACATATTTAAAAAAGCAAACACATGAATGAATATGAAGAACCTTCCCATGCTAAGATCATGAAGAATGAAAACATGACAGCATCCAACATCTGGTTGGAAGTGGGGGAAAATCCAGCTCAGATCCTCTCTTTGCTTCCACAGCTTGATGACAAACGCAATGTTGTGACTGCAATCTTTAATTAAGGGACTTTTTTTTAAAAAATCTTGATTTTCTAACACAGTGCTGCTTGGAGCATGTGGGAGTAAGTGCATTTTTATCACAGAATATGTAAGAAATGCTGACAATTACTATTCCAACTATTACTGTACTCGGAATGATTTTATGCTGTCCAGGCAAGGCCCTGGATGAGAAGCCCACCCGTTCCCAATTGAGGCCTTTAAATGGCCAACTGTTGGCCAGTTATGGGTCACTTCCCGCATCGATGTTTGAGCTGACAAGAGATTTGAGACTCCATGGGGAAAGGCCATAAATGATCCAAGTTAGATCTAAGGGAGGGAAGGGTGCCTTCGGCAGATTTTATTTTAATTTTTACCTTGTGCTTATTGCATTTCACTTTGCAGTTGCCCCCTTCCTTATCATCGTCACATGAAGAAATTACCTTTCCTCTAATTGCCCACTCAATGTTACTGGGGAGGTGTTTTTTCACTGATTACTGCACTTTTTTGCACCTCTACCAACCCAATGGGAGCTCTTGCAAAATACTGGGTAGCGTCCCCACCTCTGAACCGGAGCTCTGGGTTTGAATCACACACCAGGACTCGGTGGCAAAGGACTTGATTATAACACAGGCAAATAGGTTGAGCATCCCTCCTAATGGTCACACCAATGGCTGGCAGTAAAAGCAGAAGAGAATCCTAGGAAGAATTCATATGAAGGAATAAAAGTTGGAGCCTCTGCCATCACTATCTGTAGCTCGAGACTAGAACATGCATGTAAACATGTGTGTTGTCACAGTGACTCAGATCTCCCTGAGTAAGCTGTAACACACCACCACCAACTACCTAGTATTTCCACTGTGGCATCTGGGGGATCCATCCTTTAATGTTGCGCCTCTGCATCCTTTCCCCACCCCAGGCGAGTATGACCTCTTCATTAGCCATTGCACATGTTTTAATTATGAGGAGGACGAAGTACAAGGTAAACAAAGTCTAGGTTTGCTTAGGATTAGTGCTCATAAAACAAAATTTTGTTCGACATGGTAGATACGGACAAACATGAGTGATACCTTCAGCGAATTAACTGCTGTGCTTACTGCTATCTCAGTCCAGAACTCATAGTTCCTTTCAGACATAGGTTCAATCATCCACGTAACAATCATCATGTCAGAGAATTGTTTGGACCAATTCTCCAGCAAACTGTGTTGGAAACAAGAATTCCATTAACATTGTGATTGATATGGCAGTCTGATGATTGCACCGTATTTATGGATAGATTTGTTCATTGTCACGTGTACCGAGGTAGAGTGAAAAGTATTTTTCTGTGAGTAGCTCAAACAGATCATTTAGTACATGAAAATGAAATAAAAAGAAAATACATAACAGGGCAACACAAGGTACACAATATAAATACATAGACACCGGCACCGGGTGAAGCATACAGGAGTGTAGTATTATCAGGTCAGTCCATAAGGGAGTCATTTCGGAGTTCAGTAACAACGGGGAAGAAGCTGTTTTTGAATCCGTTTGTGTGTGTTCTCAGACTTTTGTATCTCCTGCCCGATAGAAGAAGTTGGAAGAGTGAGTAGGCTTGGTGGGAGGGGTCTTTGCTTATGCTGCCCGCTTTCCCAAGGCAGCGGGAGTTGTAGATGACTCAATAATATTCTGTAAATAATTAGGAATTCAGAATATTGTCTGTCAGAAGATTGACAGTGTGGCACTCCCTCAGCACCACACTGGAACATCAACCTAAGTTTTTGTGCTCAAGTCTGGGGACTTAAATCCACAACTTTTCAACTCAGAGAAAAAATTTCTATCAACTGACCCACTGTTGACACCAAATGCCATTTCATTGAAGTCGTCATCTACTCTAAATGAACACCCTCGCACTGAGGGTGAAAATAGTTAATTTTTGTTTTGATGGCCATTTGCGCACTTGCTGTTTCTGCATCTATCCATTGGAACACATATATTCCCCTGGTTGAGGGTACATCACCTTTCTCTGGATCCGCTGTCACTCCTCTGCTGAATCACCGGAGTGCAGTAGGACAGGAACACATCTGTGTGCCTCTTCCACCCTCCGCTTTATGGAGTTTAGGGACCACAATGTATTGGTGTAACTGAACGTAATGGGGCTGTGATGTTAGCAGTTAAAGTACAAATGATCTTGTTGTGATATTCTGCAAGTAATCAGGAATTCAGAAGATTGTCTGTTATTGATGAAGATCTCACACTTATTGTGTTGGTATATTTTTGATTTATTTCTTACTCTGAACAGTCAAGAAGTAAAACAGTGCATCAGACACTTAAGTAACCTAATCTAGTGTAGAGGAATGAGAATAATGCACACAGGCAGTCAGGCAGCAAAAGGCTGCAAATAATGGATAAGTGCGGGGGTAGAAGGTATTATCCTGACTGAAGGACAGAAAAGTCTGACTGAGGAAAAGAGTATTCGAGGATCAGGATCTCAAACCTGAGACTAACATCAGGATTTACCGGAATCAGTGATTCCTGGGCTCCTATCTGCTTCGGAGTCTTGGACAAGCTACTGCGGACACTGGAAAGCTGGTTCAACAGCCGTATACTCTCCCAAGCCACATGTCCAGCAACGAGACGTTAATTGTGCAATACCTGCTTCGCTGGGCAGGATATGGTGCTTGTATGTCTGACACCATGGGCCGGATTATCATCACCTCATGGAGACAGGGTTTGGCTTGCAAAATGCAGATTTGTTCCTTTTGCAGGAGACACTGGCCGGGACTTTCTAAAAACGCGGCTGAGTGTTGACGTCGGCGTAAACACCGAGTGCTTCACGCGATGCTCTAGCCCACAGGGGGCCAGCACGACACTGGAGTGATTTGTGCTGCTCCAGCTGCCATGCACAGCCCTGCACTGTTTACTGCGGGTCCGCGCATGTGCGTGACGGCTGGCTGTGGTTCTGCGCATGCACACGGAGGCCACTTCCTCCCCGGCGCCGTGCAACATGGCGGAGCCACACAGCGGCCCGGCGCGGAAGAAGGTAGCCCTCCCCCAGGTCGCGCGTACCCGCCGATCAGTGGCCCCCAATCGCCGGCATGGCCGCCATGGAGGCCCCCCCACCCCCCGGAGACTGATCCTCTCGCTCCCCCCCCCCACCAGGACGGCCACTGCAGCCGCGACACTGAGCTCCCAACGGGTGGAACCATACGTGAACCACGTCGACGGTAACCTGGCCAGTCGACTGCAGAGAATCGCCGCTTTCAACGGCCCCCAACGGTGGCGCATCCACCCCGTGCGCGCGACTGCTGTCGATTCACCGGTCGCCGTAGAATCGCGTCCTGGTGTCGGACCCGATCGCGGGCCTGAGGCCCCATTGTTCTGCCCCGCGCCGAGAACCATTTCGGCGCGGAGTCTCGGAGAATCCCGGCCATAATTTTCCAATGCCTTCCCCACCCCAGGCTATTTTTGGGTGTCCTTTAATTGGAGGCGGGGTAGGGCTAGGGTGCATAATGCTTACGCACCTCTTCTCAAGTCAGCATCCCCATTGTGAGGACAACAGGACAATTGTATTCCCTCCCTCTCACAATTTCTGTGTGCTGGTCTCCTCCCACACACTATTTTCCTGTGCGGGTGTGGATTTGTAAACCCAAAAAAGTGCCACATTGGAGATTTCAGGAGAAAACCTACTGAGGAGTTGGGAACATTCTGAAAGGGAAGTACAAAATGGTTTCATACCTTCATTTTCACCATCAGAGGTTTTCTTGCAAATGTGGTGTTATTGTAAAGTAGATGTGTTTTTAATGCAATGAGTCATCATAAGGCTGCTCCTGCAAAGGTAAGTTTAACATTACATTGACCAGTATGATGTAAGTGCTGACATGCATTATAGTACTTTTTCAATTGGGGAAATGCCATAATACATTTAAAATGTAGAAAAGGTAATCACTTCTTGTCATGACTGGACTTGGAATTGAAACATATAAGCAGCTCTAACTTTTTTAAATATCAAAAATATCCTGCATTTGAAAAGCGAAAAGAGAGGACACCTGCTCCCATCTACTGACAGTTGTGTTTGAAATCGAGAGCAAGCGAGAGCTAAGATTTGCTGACAACACCCTGCTGCCAGGATTTTTCAGACCCGCAGAAAATAAATGGACTTTTGGCTGGCTTGCCCCATCCCCTGTGGAGGGTCCCACGATAGCAAGGTTGGAAAATGTCGGCCCATCCTTTTTTTTTAACTTCAGGTTCTTGGAGGTGTAATAATGTTTTAATAGCTGAGTTTTTTTATCAATTTTTGGCTACGGGGTGACATGGTGGTGTAGTGGTTAGCACTGCTGCCTCAATGCATCGAGGACCCGGGTTCAATCCTGGCTCTGGTTCACTGTTTGTGTGGAGTTTGCACATTCTCCCTGTATCTGCGTGGGTGTCACCTCCAAAACCCAAAGATGTGCAAGGTTGGGGGACTGGCCATGTTAAATTTCCCCTTAATTGGAAATTTTTTTTTAAAAATTAGAAAAGAAATGGTTATGAATTCTTGGCTGATTTCCAAAAGAAGTGTTGCTGCATTCAGCTCACTCTGATGATACGATTTTAGAGGGCAATGAATAACAGTTTTACAAGGTTGTAATAACACATTCTGCCATTGATCTGTATGTTTCCAATAATTAACAGCCACTTATAGGATTAACCTTTTTCTTCAGAGAGAAGATTTTTTTTGCAATATCAATGACAGATTTTTGAATGAGAATTTCATTAGATTAAAATAGGATTTTTTTAATGTTTGAATGTAAAATAATTCTTATTGCTAGTGCATGGTTCCTGAGGTGTGTTCACTGTGGAGGATGGGTGATTGGCTATGGACGATACATGGGGGGCATGGAGGAGGCATGGGCATTCTGAAGGGGCATGTGGTGGTATTGGGGATGGGAGGTGAGAGATGTTGTTCGGGGGCTGTTCTGCTATTTCTGAGGACTGTGGTGAGCCTTCGAAACAGCCTGTCTCTGCAAAAAACCTCCTCATGCATTCCATCGTGGTGCAAACTGCACTGCAAACCCAAATTCTGCGTGAAAAATCAAAAATCCAGAGCAAAAACCACACGAATTGGATGTGTGTTTTGGAAGCAGCAAAAATGCTCAATGAGGTTCTCAGGTCCCTAAAGGAAATAGGGACCCAGATTCTCAAAGCAACTGCTCTACTTTGAACTTGGTCACATTAGAGATGCCCTGGAGGACAGCACGGATGTCTCCAAGTATTCCAAAGTGGTCAAACATCCCCACAGACTCTTGGGAGCCTCTGACCTGTGATCAACCAAAATTGAGAAGTTCCATTCGATAAGCCAAGCCAAACCACGAATCGTATCTAAGAGGCTTTGCTGAGAAGCATACAGAGCCAAAAACTGAGGTGTTGATGAGAGCGAGTGTACAAATCGCCAAGCAGCTCCTCTACCCCAGCCATCAAGCACCACTTGTCCTGCATGTGGAAGAGTCGGCAGATTTCATGTTGAACTCATCAACCATCTCAGAATCCATCGAACTGGACTGGAAGCAAGCCACCCTCGATCCCCAGAGGCTGCCTAAAAAGAAGAAAAGGATTCAATGTGGAGGGGCTACAGCACTCAAACTAAGGAAGGTGACCCGATGAAGTGGACAGGTGCATCTTCATTATTTCCATCTGACCACATGGAGATAATTGACTAAGTGAATCGAATCATAACATTTGCTTTGGACATTTGTGTTATTGTTTCAGAAAGATTTCTTTCTAATACTGAAGAATGTATCTACGTTTATTTCCGTAACGCACAATTGATCATTTATTCCCACGTCATGATTGTGAGCCATGCAGTTAATCTAATGGTAAACTCCCATGAAACGACATGTTCCATGTTTCCTTCATCGAAGACTTTATCCCAAAATTATCATTTGGTGTCTCAGTTATGTATAAAATCGGTACCATCTCTAAACTGCAACTTGGTTATTTTAAACATGTCTACGCCATTAACTGAAGCACCAACCGGTTTAAAATAAGTGAGTGGATACATTTATTACAACAACAGAAACCCATTAACATGCTCATTGCTGATACCATGCAATGTGATTTCCAAGCTACAGTTGTGACAAATCTTGACCTCACCTAAACAAGTCTCTTTTTCAAATGCAGAGTAGTGACCTGGGCTTTTTTAAATTGTGCTTTGAACCGAAATACATTAGCTCGGTCACCTAAAACACGGGTCACAGAGGGCAGAAAGACTGATTGCTGTCTGTGACAAGCTGATTGTTCGGGCAGAATCCAATTCTGTCAGGATCCTGACTATCTAAACTGTCCTTTCAAATTCGTACAAGCAGGACGTGAATCATTATTTTTGTTCTGCCTCCCTACAGTAGGGGAGTGTGCCTGTGGGAATTTCCAGGCTTCTTCAAGAAAATTACAACCTTTGGCGCACTCCTCGTGCTTCAGTGTTGAGGCCTGTAAATAACGGCTTCAAACATTTACCAGTTGAAAAGCAGTAGATCCGAGAATCATAGAATTTACAGTGCAAAAGGAGGCCATTCGGCCCATTGAGTCTGCACCGGCCCTTGGAAAGATCACCCTACTTAAGCCCACATCTCTACCCTATCCCTGTAACCCAGAGATTGACTATGTCCCTAAACAGACCTATTTGTTTTTTCAGGAAAAGGAAATATGAAGGAGTTTCTGCCGGGTGCTCTGGTTTCCTCCCACAGTCTAATGATGTGCAGGTTAGGTGGATTGGCCATGCTAAATTACCCCTTAGTGTCCAAAGATGCATAGGTTAGGTGGGGTTATGGGGAAAGGGGCTGGTTTAGCACAGGGCTAAATAGCTGGCTTTTAAAGCAGATCATGGAAGGCCAGCAGCGCAGGTTCAATTCCCGTACCAGCCTCCCCGAACAGGCCCTGGAATGTGGTGACTAGGGGCTTTTCACAGTATCTTTATTGAAGCCTACTTGTGACAATAAGCAATTTTTATTTCATTTCATATGGTAAGGATGTGGGCCCAGGTAGGGTGCTCCTTCGGAGGGCTGGTGCAGAGCCAATGGGCCAAGTGGCCTCCTTCTGCACTCCTCCCTCCCCAGGAAACTGGGGTCCTTGGTGATTTAAAATTTGGAAATTACACTATTTCAGATTTGCATTCGAGTATTTATATTGTTCTCCATTGGCCATAATGTTAGCCTCGAAACCAGCAACATTAGTGGAACAAAACTAAAAACTTAAATGGTTAAAAATTGAGTTGGCCTGTTTTTTCGGCAGAGTGGAGCCACCTGTATCCATGCAATCTGAGATTGGCATCTCACAATTTTGGTGCACAATCTGCAGTGTAATGCAACAGTATTTGCAGTGCCGTCTTGTGTTGTAGTGTTGGCTTGAGCCTGCGTCAGTACAGTTGTCTGCTCCTTAAGGTAAAGTACACAATTGCAAAGTTCGCAGAGTGATGGCTGTGGCACTGAAACCTCTTGTGGTGAATATAGGCAGGAGAGAGATCCCATGGCTCCCTGGCCGCTCACGAACCATCCTCTGAAGGGAATGGGAGCACCTGGCCAGAAAGGCTAGCTCTCAAACTCTGGGCCCAAGGACATGGGTGCGTTGCGACCAGAAGCCTAAGGAGCTCATGTGACTGGTGAAGGTCAAGTTCACATGAAATTTCCTATCAGCCACAGCACCGGCTGCTCAATGCACCCCCCCCACCCCCATCACTCATCCAGCGGCACTCCCTAACATTCAGGGTTCACGCCTAACATTCAGATACTCCACATCATCCTTATACACTCACCAAAGCTTCCAGCCTCACACCCACATCTCACTGCCTCCACATACCTCCAGCAGGCCGGCTGTGGCAGCTCATCCCAAACATTAACATTGTCTGCATCTCCTGAGCTCCAAGGCGGTGGTGATTCTCTGTGTCATGGAACCAGCTGCAATAGGTTCCATTACATCCAATGCCACTGAGAAGATTGAGGATGCTGGCAACGTCCGCTTAAACTTTCAGTTCAGCCTCATCCTGCTGTCTGGCAATGCGAGCAAACACCATCGGCACATAGACACCACCACGTCGCCAGGAGCATTGTCTGGCCTGCTCTCCTGACACTGTCAAAGAGCATGAAGGTGTCTGACTTCAACTTGATAGTGGGCATGGCAACCAAGTCCCTCTCTGCAGCCTCTGCTCCATTTCCCTGCTTTGCGGCAGACCAGAAGCTCTGCCACTGCTGATCTTATACCTGTTACAGTCTTCATGCGAACAGGTCCCCATCTCCCCTGCTATCCCTGTGAGGATGCCACAATATTCCAGCCAATGCAGAAACTCCCCAAAAGACCTTCAAAAGCTCACAAGGTACCTTCAGAAACATTGAAACAGAAAAGTTTTTAAAAATATCACCTTACCTTCAATTTGGGTTGCTGACCCTTGAAGTTACATTCATGCTGGGTCCATCTTGCAGCTTTGCACTTGTTGTTTGCAGGGTGAACACCAAAGACACATGACTGCGTATTCATTCTTCAAGTTAGAAATCCTGGCCACTTGGGCTGTGGCATGTGAGGATGACATCCATTCAACCCCCTCCCCAGGGGTCGCACAGAAAGCACATAACATCTCAGACAACACACAGAGATGAGCACAAAATATCCGTATACGAGCGGTGCTCTGCGAGGCAATTTCTCACCAAAAGGTTTTTGTGTTAATATCATCATCAATCACTTATAAGCTTATAGACCTCTTGCTTGAAGAGACGTGTTGCATAGTCAGCGCTTGCAATGTCATTATTAATGATCACTGAGATTGCTGAAAAAAACCTGATTGCCTCAGTTACTGTGCTATTCAGCAATAAGGGAATAAAAAGGTCAATCAATCTAAGTGCTTGTAGCCACAGTTTTCATTTATTTAGTGGTTTAGCTGTTTAGTTTTCATTTTAAGTAAAGGGTAAATTATTGAAAAGGGTAAGTAAAAAAAAAAACATTTTCAAGAAAACTGCAAAACCTGAAGAGCTACTGAACAGGTTAAATTCTGTTCAAATGAGAAATCGATACAAGCATTTCGATTACACATACCCGTCACGTGGCAGACTACTTTTCAAATTTCTTGGAGATGGCAACACAATTGAGGACAAGCAGGAAGGTAAAAATATTGTTTCAAATTTCAGCGTACTATCGTTGAAATCACTGCAATCTGCATGAGTTACGTTTGTCGCTCTCATTAACTTAATTGAATTGTCTACTTAACTAGTGGTAGAAGTAGAACGTCTGGTGAAGAACCTAAGTTGTCCCATCTGTGATACTGACCAAAGCGCAGGTCCTTTGCGACATCAGATGATTCTTAAGGTTGAAATGATAATCACCTTTTGTTTTCAGTGCATAACAACATTAGAAATAGGAGTGAGCCTGCTGCGGCATTCAGGAAGATAATGGCCAACTTCTCCCTCAGCTAAATCTTCCTGCGCTATCCCCATATCTTTTCATTCTTTCAGTATCCAAAAATCTATTGATCTTTGACTTCAAACATATTAAATGACATAACATTTAAAGTTCTCTGCAGTAAAGCCTTCCAGCAGTTCACAACCCACTGAGTAGAAAAATGTCTCCTCATCTCAGTCCTCAATGGCCAACCCTTTATTTGAAATTGTGATTGAATTATATTGCAAGGTCAGAGCATTTTGTTATCTTGCCCTCTCTGCTGGGGAGGTGTAAATAAAGTTGTTCAGTAATGGCTACCTGCGGATCAGCATTTGTTAGCCTTACACAGTGCAATACAAAGCAGATGATGGCGAGGATGGGATGGAATTTTCTTTGATGCTTCATTTGGGAAATTAAAGACTGAAGAAAAGTGTGGCACGTTTTTTTTAAATTCCTAAAGTTAATTTTGAGGAAGCAATTTGAAAGATTGCGTTGAGTGCACATCGTATTTGGTTCCTGGGCGCATTTGAATATCCTCCTCGCAACCGACTGGGTGACGCACCGGGGCCGTTAAATCTCGCACGAGGCCGCTCGTGGGATTTGCGATGCTCGCAACGTCTCGCAAGATTTAACGAGATCGCGTGGCATGTCGCAATGGCGAGATCCAGATTTACATATTTAAGTGAGCCATTATGGCTCATTTGACCAGCTGACCTCGTCATGTGCAGGAAGTGAGGTAAGTGGGGCAGAGCGTTCCTTGCCGAGGGCAAAAAAAGTCCAGTTTGATAGCGGGTGATTCTCAGCGTTTGCAACGCTACAGAATATGTTGAAATTTATTACATTTTGGGGTTCATATTATGGCAAAACTAAGAGTGAAATTGCACTGAAAATTGTTTTCTCTGAAAGGAAGCTGCTGCAGATTACATTCTCGAATTAAAGAAACTCTCCCGTACGTGTGACTATGGTGCAAACTTAGAAGTTGACCTCAGTGACATGATTTTAAGAACCATAGAATTCCTACAGTGCAGAAGGAGGCCATTCGGCCCATCGAATCTGCACTGACCCTCTAAAAGGACACCCTACCTATGCCCACTCTCCCACCCTATCCGCATAACGCCACACCTTTGGATACTGAGGGGCAATTTAGCATGACCAATCCACCTGACCTGCACTTCTTTGGACAACATAATTTTTTGGAGGCCAAATGAGTAGTAAATCCAGGTCAAACCCTTGAACAAAGACAATAAACTGAGGTGGAAGGATACCTTTGATGGGGCCACAGACACAGAAGCAACAGATTGCAAGGAAGTCCTCTTCTTGAGCAGGCACAGGAGGTCCACCAGGTTTCAGTGAGATGCAGGCCACAGAAGCCAGGTTCACAGTCTCAGAGTCGGAATTTCAGATGCCACTGTTGCCATAAAGCGACCAGCCATTTAAATATCCCCATTTTTAGTCTAATTGTAATGCCAGTAGAGAAATATTGGCTGTACCTAGCAGGTGAGGAAACAGCATAGAACAGCTTCAGGTTCCTGTCGAGGACCAAGTCACAGCAATACACGGAGGTCATGTTAGATCGAAAGCTATTTCAGGAGTCTGGAAATCCTCGAAGACGCACATGATAGATATTGAGCAGGAAGATCAACATTTCTACTCAGAAAGCAAAACAAAAACAGCATATGGAAGATGAGAGGGTTGAAGATAAATTTCCAGCACCCACAGTCAAAATAAATGTTTGAGATTTCCAACTTACTCTCATTGATATATCTCTCGCCATGTCTGTCCTTTCAGAAGGAGGGGAGATGTTATTTAGTCACATTCCCGATGCAAAATCAGTGTCAAACTGATTCACTGGTCAGGATTTTTCAGACCACCCCCACCCCCTGCTCAGTAGCCGGTTTTCCCATGGCAGAGATGGCTCGCCATTGACCGCCCATGGAATTGTCTGCTCTTGCTTTAGTCAATGACAATCTGCATGGCTCGCCCATCTGACTGCTGGGGAACCATGGCGGGGCTAGATTTCGGCGGGAATGGAAGATCCCACCATTAGGATCGGCCGCAAAATTCCACCCTTACTCCAATAACAGTATCACTGTGTCAGATAAAGTACATGTTATAGTGGAATACGTATATGATGATAAATCTTATTACTTGCCAATAGTAGTAGTAGAAGGGTGAAAAGTCTTCTGATGGAAAGGAATGGAAGGAAATGCATTTGAAATGGGGTGAGCTATTTACGGTGGGGTTAGTAAGAATATGTCTGACATTGAGGGAGTGCTGAGAGCTCAAAGTGGTCTGTGAGCAAGGAGGACCAAATGATGAAATTAGGCATTGCAAGGCTGAAGTCAAGATAAAGGACAACATACAGTTGACAGTCAGCAGGTTAGTCCAACGGTCTTACACAGAGTTAGAAGTACTAAGTAAAGAGTTGGTGAAAGAAGTTGCGAAGTGTGTCAAAACATGACAAATGATTCATTCCAGATTCCTTTCATTCCATGGTCAAACAGAAAAAAAAACATGGCAATGAGTAAATGTCAATTTAGTCATTTGTTAAACAGAACTTGAGTATTGTTAAAAAACAGGCAAGTTGTCAAAGCGTTTCGTCTTGCACGCATCAGAACAATTGCAAGAATACTAATGTCAGGGGCAGGAACAACTTTCCATTGTATGAGAAGGGAGTGCTGATTGGTTGGCAAGTGGGCTCTGATTGGTGGAAATATTACCGTGGCGAATAGTTAATGGTGATGGCCATTCACGGTTCATTACTCAGGGCTATGCCCTAACCACTTCCATTCAAGCTGCCTTGTTTAAATTTTCAAACAAAGCTTGGCAGTTAACTGTCAGTCCCCATTCACTGGTACATTCCCCATGGCAATACCTCGACTAAACAGGGACCATTTGCCAACCAATCAGCACTCTCTTCTCATATGGTATATGAAGTTGCTGGGCGGGATTCTGCATCCCACCAGCCGGTCAATGGGATTTCCATTGTGGGCAGCCCCACGCCATCGAGTAATGCCCGGGCGTGAGTGGACTGCCAGTGCAATGGGAAATCCAGACAGCGGAGAATCCAGCCTTTGTTTCTTGTGATTGTACTGATGAGTGCAAGAGAAAAAGCTTTGACAAAATGTATTTTTTCAGCAATACATGTTGATTTCTTTGAGAAAAGAGGCAAAGGGTTTCTTGTTTTGGTCACTATCTATCACAGTTGAATAAATGTGAGTCAATGCACAATACCACAAGCACCAAAACTATTGTGGTTTTGAGAACTGATTTTAGGCTGCAGAGATTTTGGTATCAGATAATAGTCCGCAATTTGTGTCAGAAAAAATATATTCCTGAGTAAGAAGGGGTAAAAGATACGCTAATAAGATCTTAACACCAAGTGACGAATGGTGCTGCATAATAAGTGTGAAGGTTGTGAAGAGGTCTTTGCAAAAATCTTTGCAAAGCAACAGGTTGGGCAGCAATTTTCATATTTTTCTTTGACACAAGTTAGACAATTTTCTGCTCTTTTACTAAATAATCCCACAATCTAGAACAAGTCTTTAATCTTAAAAAATAGTGTTTAGACATACTCCTGCGAGTTTGTTTGTTTCAGATGAATATCAACAGGAAAACAATACAAAGTGACACTAAACCAGGATACCCAAGGGATGAAACTTCAGAGAGTTCAGCACTGGTCAGAAGGTCAGGGTAGAGAACAACCAACATGATAAGTGTGTGGCTGGAGTTGTTGTGCAGAGATTCTGTGCATTCACACACTATTGAAGACTGGAGAGAGATTGTCTCAGTTTTGATGTAAATCATTTACTTGAAAGAAAATGTGACAAAGGGTGAACATGATAAATCTCCTATAGTCCAAATTCTTCCCACAGTCTAAAGTGAAAGTCAAAGGCTAACTCAAGTTTGTTGGCATCACTGAATCTAACCATCGCCCCTTGACATTCAATGGCATTGCCGTTGCCGAATCCCCCAAAATCAACACCCTGGGAATTACCATTGATCAGAAACTGAATCGGACTAGCCACATAATACTGCGGCTACCAGGGCAGGTCAAAAGCTAGGACTCGTACCTTGACCAACCTATCCCCGACGCCCCCAAAACCACAAGGCACATGTCAGGAGTGTAATGGAATATTCTCCATTTGCCTGGAGGTGTGCAGCTCCATCAACACTCAAGAAGCTGGGCACCATCCAAGACAAAGCAGCCCACTTGATTGGTCCTCCTTCGACAAACATTCAAACCCTCCACCACCGACAAACAGTGGAACCATGTGTACCATTTACAAGATGCACTGCAGTAACTCACCAAGGTTCCTTAGACAGCACTTTCCAAACCCACAACCATTACCATCTAGAAGGACAAAAGCAGTAGACACCTGGCAACCTCACCACCTAGAGGTGGCCCTCCAAGTCACTCACCACCCCAACTTGGAAATATGTTGCCATTCCTTCACTGTTGCTGGAACTCCCTCCCTTCCAGCACAGTGAGTGTACCTACACATGTAGGAATGCAGCGGTTCAAGAAGGCAACTTATCACCACCTTGTGAAGGGCAACTAGTGATGGGCAATAAATGCTGGTCTAACCAGCGACACCCACATCCCGTAAATGAATAAAAAAAGGAATCCCACCTGTGGAGCAAAGTCAGGGGGTGGGATTTTCTGGCAGGAATGACTGGTCCCGCTGACGGTGAGCCCTGTGCCATGGGATCTCTGGTGGCGAAGGGTTCGGATAACAGCAAAACCCATTGATAGCGGCGCAACCGGAAGCCGCTGGCCAATGGCACGCCGCCATGGGGGACAGAAAGACAAGACAAATAATGTTGCAAACCCAACCATTAAGTGGTGTTGGCTGTCAAACTTCAGGCTTCGCACAGTCAGAGATGTAGTGAGAGGAGAGTAAAGCCAACCGAATGGTCTGAAAATGATTTTGCAGGGTGTGCATGTTGCTGGCTAAGCCGGCATTTATTGCCCATCCTGAACTGCCCGTGGGAAGATGATGCTGTGCTGCCTTCTTGAACCGCTGCAGTCCATGTGACGTACGTACGTCCACAGTGTTGTTCGAAAGTGTTTCCAGGATTTTGACCCAGGTAACAAATACTCAGATAGAAAGAGAAAGATGCCAGATGGGTTCATTAGACATATGCAGGCTGGAAGAGGGAAAAATTGGTCCTTTTCAGGCGGGATTCTCCATCCGTTCACGACAGCGGGATTCTCCGATTCCGCAGCGGTGAAAAGGAGATTTGACCGAGAGCCAAATTCTCCATCCTCACTAGGAGCAGTAGAATCAGAGATAGAATCATAGAATTTACAGTGCAGAAGGAGGCCATTCGGCCCATCGAGTCAGCACCGGCTCCTGGAAAGAGCACCCTACCCAAGCCCACACCTCCACCCTCTCCCCATAACCCAGTAACCCCACCCAACACTAAAGGCAATTCTGGACGCTACGGGCAATTTATCGCAGCCAATCCACCTAACCTGCACATCTTTGGACTGTGGGAGGAAACCGGAGCACCCGGAGGAAACCCGCGCACACACGGGGAGAACGTGCAGACTCCGCAGATAGTGACCCAAACCAGGAATCAAACCTGGAACCCGGGAATTGTGAAACAATTGTGCTAACCACTATGCTATTGTGCTGCCCAGCAGCAGGTCGACTCGCAACCAAGAACTCTGGCCTTGATAACTGCTTGCCAGTTGATGACACATAGGGCGCAATTCTCCGGCCACATTGGGCTCTTGCTCAAGCATAACGAGGCCGGTGAATAGAGGAGAGGCCAAAACTAGATCTGCGTCAGGCGGCAAACAGTTTGGGATGCAACCGGCCCACTCCTGTAGACGTAATAGAAATTTTGCCGTAACGTGCCGAGAAACCAATTATCACCACTTAAGCCCATTTCCACAGAATTAACGAGAGCAACCCCTTACCCAATAGCATCCCATCATTTAGCCGCCTCCCCAGTAAGTGTTTACGCTGGCGCCGTTTCGTACTCCTGTTGAAAAACGTGTACCTTGCGGAAGGACTTCTATGGGGAGTCGAGGAGGTGAGTAGCAATCTTTGCCACAGACAAAGAGACCGGGGGCACTGGGTTTTCCATCCCAGTGCTCGGCTAGGGTAGGGGGACCCTCGGCTGGTGGTGGGGGTCCCTTCGAAGGTGGGGGGATGGGTGGAAGGCGCTGAGGGGGCCAACGAGAGGGCAAACGCTCGTGGCACCAACATGCCAACCCTGGATCATGGTTACCCATTCCGAGGGCAACACTTCTTCCTGCCTGTCTGCCCCAACGACCACCCGTAACCCTCACCGACCGCTGAGACCTCTGGCTGCACGGCTGAAGGCTATTCACAATAGGGAATTGGTAATCATGGTTAACTCAGCACTTCACACATGTCATGTGGATTCCCGTGGGTGGGCGGGCCATGTAGCATGTGGGAGTCATTGCCTAGCATCCCAGTCACACCTTGATATCTGGACATTGTGCTTGAACACTGCAGAAGGCAACACCGCACACGCAATATCCAAACATCCAGGAAATGGGACACAGCTCCGGGGACATGTGCTCGAACGGAGGCTGGGTGGGTGCCACAGAGAAAGGGGGATGCCTGGAGAGATGGGAAAACGGTCAATATGTCAGCCTGCATTGCAGAAGAAAGGGATAATAATCTTTAATAATGTTTATTGGTGTAACAAGTAGGCTTACATTAACACTGCAATGAAGTTCCTGTGAAAATCCCCTCGTCACCCCAGTCCAGCGCCTATTCGGGTACACTGAGGGAGAATTCAGAATGTTCAATTTACCTTATGTACGTCTTTCGGGACTTATGGAAGGAAACAGGACAACCCGTAGGAAACCAACGCAAACACCGGGAGAACGTGCAGACTTCACACAGACAGTAAACCGGGGTTCCTGAAGCCACAGTGCGATCAACTGTGCTATCGTGCCGCCATAACAGAGGCATCATAATGGTTGTGCAAAATGGAGTTTAATGTGCCATAAAGTACCCCACTCCTGATGGTGCCACACTCTCACACCAACCCCCCTCCCCCCGGTGCCCTCAGTGATGCTCAATGTGACTGGCACTCCTAGATCTACCACTACATCTAGGTGCTTCCCCAGGATCCACATCTCAGTGGAGATGCCTACCTCGTCCCGTGGCCCTCGATGCCTCTGGCGGGCGTCCTCTGGGGCCAGAGGGCCCCGGCGCACGAGCCGGTGGCACGTGCAGAGTCGTGCTGCCCTGTCCCATGTGCTGACCTTGACACACAGCTTCATCAGAGGGGTGGAACTCAGGGAGCTGGTGTCTACCATGGCAAGCAGTGCCCCATCCTCCCACTCGGTGCCCAAAGGGCCCTGGGGTTCACCTTGGGTTAGGGGGGCAGCAGATTCGAGCCCCGACTGCCCCTGCGTCCTCTGGCTCTGTCAGCCCTGGCAGATCCTCAATATCTGCACCATGGTGCTGATACCCTCAGCGATGCTCCTCACTGAATGGGTCATGCACTGTAGTGCCATGGCAATGCCCACCTGCAACTGGGACACGCTCCGCAATGCCTCGGCCGTGCCCATCTGAGTGCGGGGCAATCTCACAGAACCTCAACAAGGTTAGCCTAGTACTGTCTACTAATACCCTGATCCCTCCTTTCCTCATATCCCTTGATCCCTTTTGCCCCAAGAGCTATGTCTAATTCCTTCTTGAAGTTGCACAATGTTTTGGCTTCAACCACTTCCTGTGATAGCGAAGTCCACAGTTTCACCTTTTTCTGGGTAAAGAAGTTTCTCCTCACCTCAGTCCTAAAAGGTTTACCCCATATCCGCATATGACCCCTAGTTCTGGACTCCCCCACCATCAGGAACATTCTGTCTGAATCTACCCAGTCTGATCATGTTAGGATTTTTAAAGTTTCTATGCGATCCCCTCTCATTCTTCTAAACTCCAATGAATATAATCCTAACCGACTTAGAATCAGCCTGGTAAAACTTTGCTGCGCTCCCTCCATAGCAAGAAGATCCTTCCTCAGATAAGAAAACCAAAACCGCACGTAATACTCCAGGTGTGGCCTCACCAATGCCCAATACAATTGCAGTAAACGTCTCTATTCCTATACTCAAATCCTCTTGCTATGAAGGCCAACATACCATTTGTCTTCATTAATGTCAACTGTACCTGCGCGCTTACTTTTAGTGACTGATGCACAAGGACACCAAGGTCTCGCTGAGTATCACCTCTCTCAATTTATACCCATTCAAATAATAATCTGCCTTCCTATTTTTGCTACTGAAGTGGATACCCTAATATTTATCCGCATTATACTGCACCTACCATGCACATGTCCACTCATTCAGCCTATCCAAAACAAGCTGAAACTTCTCTGCATCCTCCTTATAGATCACCCTCCCAATCAACTTTGTATCATCTACAAATTTGAGATAATACATTTTGTTCCCTCGTCCAAATCATTAATCTATAATGTGAGCAGTTGGAGTCCTAACAGAGGTCCCTGCGGTATCCCACTAGTCACTGCCTTCCAATCGGAAAAAGACCCATTTATTCCAACTTTTGACTTCCTGGCTGCTAACCGATTATCTATCCATCTCAACACACTACTCACAATCCCATGCACTTTAAGAGACCTTGAGAGCCTTCTGAAAGTCTAAATAAAAAACATCCAGCAGTCCTCTCTGGTCAACTCTACTAGTTATATCGTGAAAGAATTCCAGTAAATTTGTCAAGCATGATTTCCCTTTCATAAATCCGTGCTGACTTTGTCTGATTATACCACTGCTTTCCAAATGCTGTGCTATGAAATCCTTGATAATGGACTCCAGCAACCTCCCTGCTACCGATGTTAGGCTCACTGGTCTATAGTTCCCTGTTTTCTCTCCACTTCTCTTTTTGAATAGTGGTCTTATATTAGCAACCCTCCAATCTGTAGGAACCATTCCAGAGTCTGAAGGATTTTGGAAAATGACCACCAATGGATCTACTATTTCGAGGGCCACTTCTTTGAGACAGCGTCCATCTAATCCAGTAAACAGTCACTATTAAGCAATTTATAAATATTTTAAAATATTTTGCAGGGCAATAATTCCAAACAATCCCAAACCAATTTTTTTATTTTTCAATATTTCTAAAACCATTAACATACTTGTATTTATAGAAAGGACTGCCACATGAATTGTTTTCTAATGTATATCATAACTTCAGTCTGTTTGACCATTTTGCAAATTCATAGGAAAACTCTTGAGCAAAATCACATTTTGTTTCATATCAACATACGTAATGGTGCGATATTGCATTCTTTCAAGCTGATTTTACTTCTATTCCCTGCACAAAGCAGAGCAAATGAGATTTATTTAAATAAATGCAAAAAGCTCTGCTCACAGTCTTTATGTTTGGGTTAAATTTCCAATGTTTGGAAAGAATTCACAGAACAGTCGGTGTTCTCCCAACATTAGAAATGTAATAGGTAGGTTTAGTACCCAACGGGAACAAGATAGCAACTGCCCACATATTGTTCATCGACAACCAACAGAAAGAGTGCCGTTTTCTAACAGGAATTAGCACTGGATCTGAACGCAGATCACACATGTGAAACGGCATTGTGCTCACTCACTGTGATAGCCAGATCTCAGTTACAGATTATTTCTGACTGATAAGTGTCAGAAGGAAACAACTTATTCGTATCGTTACACAAATATTTTCAAATTACAAGATGTATAAAGTAAGCCAGGATAAAGTTGTGAAATCACTCTGAATAACTTTGTATCATCTGGGAAAAAATGACGGTGAGGAAAAGCCAGTAAAAGGTGGGATTCTGGTAGTGATCCAAACTGGTCTTGCAGAACTTGAAATGAGATTCCAGTTTGGAACAGGACCAATCAGTTTCGAGTTTCACTGTTCCTTCTGAATTCGCCCTTTTCAAGACATGTGTCTCCTTTATATTGGCCTGAGTGAGGGTGTGGCACCAAATTTACTTGGTCTCAGCATTTCTAAAAGGTGACGTGAGCTACTTTTGGAGAGAGTTGAAATATAATATTAACTCAATATAAAAATAAGTACCAAAATATTTGACAGACACATAAACAACAGAATCAAAATTAGGTTCAGAATGGGGACACTGAGAGTTACACACAATAGACACACAGGCATTGTGTGGTAAACCACTGTTGCACCTCTATTAGGTGATGTATGGTAGGACCTGTACTGCAGGTACATTGGTAGTCCCTGCCTGCTGGCTCAGTATAAATATGTGTGTCCCCATGCTGCAGCCATTTTGCCAGCTGCTGTGAGAGGCCACACATCTTAGAGCAAAAAAGCCTCAGTTGTATCTAACTCAAGTCTTTGTGCAATTGATCGTGCATCACATTGATACTGAAATAACACAGAACGATTGAATCATGACTTTGCCTCCGCATTTACCAATGAGACTAACATGGTCTACGTGACATTAGAAGAGATCAAAAATATTACAAAGATGTTTAAAATCCAAAGGAGATAATTGATAAGTGATTAAACTCAGTGAGGATAAAACCCCTGATCCGCTAGACAGAGCAATCTTAACGTTAATGGCAAGGTAGTGAAATCCTAACTGAAGGAGGAGGAAGAAAAATCTAGTGCTGAACTCCACAAAGCGCCAGATTTCCTGACCTCCACTTGAAAGCAAGAGGTGGGAGAACACACTGAGGGGAAGAGGTGGGCCATCAGATGCCAGTCATTGGATTTCACAACCCCTCCCTGCCAGACTTCTGTCAGGAAGCGTTAAATCCAGTACCTGGATAAAATAATGAATAATTAGCATGGATTTCCAAATGGGAGTTCGTTCTGGACTCATCTTCTTGAATTCTTGGAAGAAGTAACAGAGAAGATGGTTAACAATAATTTCGTAAAATTTAACTAAAAATGCCTTCAATAAGTTACTAGTCACCGTTTTAATTCAGGAAACGCAGTCGTTATTCCACTCAGCGCAAGGTACTTTGAACAGCAGTACAATACTAACCAGATAATTTACTTATTTTAGTGCCATGAAGTCAGAGACACCGAAAAGATGCCTTGGTTCAATGTGGCAACATGCAAATTCTGTGCGCAAAATGGGAAACGGAGGACGCTTGGTGTGACTGTTGATTTCCCCACATCGCTGTGGTGCACAAGGCAAATTTCCATCTGTTCCCAAAGCTAGTTTTTCCTGAAACAGGTTACTAGTCTGTCGCCAGAGACTTATAGCTTGAGAGGCACCAACACTCCACATCAGCCATGGCTGACTGGGGATCGGGGGGAGGGGGGGTGGGGGGTGGTGTGCGGTTTCTGGTTGTTCTCACCAGTGGTATCTTCCACCAGCAAGGGATGGATCCTAAGGGAAATCCCACTGACAGCAGCAGGATCAGAAAATCCCACCACCGAGAAACATGCACAGGGGTACGGACATCCCCCCGCCCCTCCTACCTCTCTGTCCCCAGGAGTCTCTTGTGCGATTGTCACCTGCCATTGACTTGCAGGAAGGCTTTTGCAAGCCAGTACTCAACCTGCGGCTGTGGTATGGGCGCAACTTCCTTGACGATCAAGACCTGGGTGGAACTCAAACCGGGAGCTCCTGGCTCAGAGGCAAGTACACTACCCACTGCGCGACATGACCTCCATATTTGTTGCAATGCCACCCACATATTTAAGTAGCTGGCTATAGTACACTATCTTTATTCATCCAGTATAATGGTCCTTTGGATGAGGTGAATATTATATCATCAATATTCAATGCCTTCAGAAGATAAAGGGAGAAATGTAAGAAAAATTCCAGACAGACAGTGACCCAGGCTGCGAATCGAACCTGGGACCCTGGCGCTGTGAAACAAACTGTGCTACCATGCCGCCTCAGTGCTAAATTGAAAGCCATTATGTAGACCTTATCATTACCTAACCTGTATTACTTGAGTATACGTATGTATAAAATAGGAAAATTAAATGTAAACCAAGAAAAGAATGGAAAATAACAATTGCAATGTCTAAGAAGTAAAAAGTGCCCAATTGTTTGCTAACGTTATCATAGAATTTACAGTGCAGAAGGCCATTCGGCCCATCGAGTTTGCACCGGCCCTTAGAAAGAGCACCCCACCTAAGCCCACGCCTCCATTCTATCCCCGTAACCTCATAACCCAGTAACCCTATCCAACCTTTTTGGACACTAGGTCCAATTTACCATGGCATGTCATGTTTTAGGAAGTTTTGGACTATGCACAAAAAAAGATTTGAAAGGAAAAAGAATTACTGTTAAATATTGGATTTGTAAAGCAAAGTACATTCTCAGAATGCTAATGCGCCATCTCTAATGATGGTTTAGATTGAAGGAGGGGTAAAGTCACTGAGGGAGGAAAAATTAAAGGTAACAATGACCAAGTGACAGAAACAGGAGAGAAATGGGTGAGGGAGACAGGAATAATGGCTTGGTTCTGGAGGAACACCTAAATTGCGCATACACCTGGACAAAGAGAAAATTTGTATTAAGAGGCATAGAAGAGATTAGCAGAGGTTCATTGAGGTCATGAACAAAGGCCAACAATGTCTACACTTATAAGCGTACACTTATGTTACACCTGCTCCATCTATGCAATAAAACATCAATTGGTATTTATGAAAGATATTTAGTATATCAAGTCCATTCTCACTACCAGCCACATACAACCTCTGTCCACTTATTTCACCTGGTGATGGAAATTTCTACGAATACTTTCAGATCCCAAAATTTAATTCCTTAAAACCAGAATATTCATTCCACCACTCATTGCTGAGTCCCTGGACATACTGCCTTCACATGCACCCACTCCATTCCTTAATGTAATATCCATAGACAACTTTATACAGTTCCCCCAATTTATCCCAACAGTAACCAAATTTGTATTCCATTACATATCTGATCATCTTGGTCTACACTGCTCCCTATATCTTTGATCAAAATATAAATCTCCTTAATTCTAGGTTTGAATCACATGATGGTGGCTGGTTAAATTCTGAAATAAACTTTCAATCCTTCACAGCATTCTGTAAGGTAAATGCAAAATGATAAGAAAAGAGAAACTACACCCCAACTAGTCACATATTTGTCCTCTGTGCTTTAAGTGCCTTTAATTTCTCTTGTTGTGTCAATATTAATAGCGTTAATATTCCTGGCTATTTCGCAACCACTTTGCAAGTCATTCTTCATGTCTGCGTGTGTGTTTTTCCCTTCACCTTCCTTGTATTCTGCTCTTTTCTCGATGCTGTTCATCTGTATTATCGTCCTGTTCTGAAGAAGGGTCCAGTTGATGTGTAAGCCTGCCTGTTCTCTCTGCAGTTGTGCTAAATAGGGCCATTTCTCAAAAACCAATGGATTCCCAGTACATTAAACCAAGACTGATTGATTTTTCCTCAATGGAAACAATTTGACAAATAGGACAATTTCATTTCAACCATGGTGTCCCAATTAATAGTCTTTTGCTATCAATGCGTTCTGAAAATTATGATACTGTGAACAGACAAAAACAGTCAGATCTATCCCCATTTCATTACAAAAAAAATCAGAACATCACTAATTCCCTAATTGGTAATGAAATGTCGAATTAACAAAGGAAGCCAATTATCCGAAGAAATTCTACTTTTCTCGAAAAGCTCTACTGCAGCGTTGTTAAGGAGGACAGAGCTTCGTCACAAGCTTTGAAAATCTGACAACTTTCTACGACCAGCGAGGAAACCCGGGGCCATTTTGGGCAGGAAAATCAGTGTATATCACGTCGGCCGATTCCTATCGTAATCCTCCCGCACTTAGCCATTTTATTTGGAGGGGAGGTGTGGGCGTGACTGCCACGGCATTGAGAGGGGCAGAGCCCAAACATACTGGCAGGTCCAGCTCCTCAGAGAACGGAGAGCCAATTTTAAATCCCCCCCTCCCCCCGGTATCAGAATAATGCTGCAGACCCCCTTCCCCCCCTTCTCAC
Source organism: Scyliorhinus canicula (assembly GCF_902713615.1). NCBI lineage: Eukaryota > Metazoa > Chordata > Chondrichthyes > Carcharhiniformes > Scyliorhinidae > Scyliorhinus > Scyliorhinus canicula. The sequence goes on along the minus strand of NC_052159.1, from coordinate 137,184,135 downwards.
CGGCATCAGGTCCCTCCCAGTCACCAGCATAAGGCCCACACCAAATTGCCAGCATTACGCCCCTCCCCCCAGTCACTGGCACCAGTGTAACCCCCCCACCAGTTGAGTGACATCCTGTCAAGGGGTTGTCAGGTCCCCCCTGGCTATGCCAACCAAGTCGGCATTGCTAGGCCCCAGGGCCTACTGCATGGTTATCACATCTGGGGCTGGATTCTCCACAACCCCGCCCAAAATCGCATTTGGGGCGGGGGTGGAGAATCCCCATTTACGTAGAGATCGTAGTCGGCGCCGTTTATTTCTGAAAAATACTGCAGAAGAAATTAAATCATGCCCACGCCTCTGCATAAGCCCCTCCTCACATATACCTGCCCGGGTCCTCCACACAACACATTCTCTCCCCCCCCCCCAAATAACACCCTCTCCTCCACACATATACCTGCTCCCCAACAACGCCCTCTTAAATTCCCCCTGCTCCACAACCCTCTTCACGTATTACAGTACTGCCACTGTATTACAGGTACCACACCTCCCCTACACCCGGCATTGTCAAACTCGGGGGGCGCAACCCACGGTTGCGTCACGGGCAGGTGTCGGGACAGTCGCAGAGCCGTCCGTCGCGGCGCTCCTGATCGCGCAAATCTGCGCGCAAAAACCGTAGCAGCCGGCTGTTAATAACGCCGGCTACAAGCGGCCTTCAAAATGGCCGCAAACATGTAAAAAAAAATGCAGCCGCACGCCGCATGCGTGCCAGATCATCGTCGCGCAGGCCCAAAACAGATCGGGCACGCATGCGCAGTGCGGCCGTTTTTTTTTAAAAGGCTGCATCTTTTTGTTTTACAAGTTCGGGTCAGTTTTATTCATTTTATTTGTTTATTTTATTCATTTAATTTTTATTTTTTTCATTTATTTTATTTTTACTTTTTTTTACAAGTTCGGGGGGGGGGGTTTATTTGACAATGTTTTACAGGGAACAAATGCAGAACTTTGGACAGATGGAGACCCCATACTTTCCGACACTGGAAGGCTTCACCTTCATCCAACAGGTTCCATTGGAGGAGCGTGTACGAGGGCCAAAGGGACCCAAAACCATTTCCTCCATACTTGTCAGCAGCGAACAAGGTAAGAGAAAATGATGGGTCGCCCATCGGCCAGCGTGGGTTGCGAAGGTCGGCCGGGCTGGGTCTCGAAGGTTGGCCGGTTGGTAAAAATGGGTCCCCGGAAAAAAAATTTGAGGAACACTGCTCGACACTACCTGCGCAACCCATTTCCCACAAATATCCCCTGCACATGTGCACACGCCTCTCTTTGACAGAGATCACGGTCCTTCGTCACATGCACCACCCCCTCCCAAGCACACACTGCCCACCTTCACATACCCAGCTGCCTTCACATACACCCACTCCATTCCTTTATGCAGTTTTCTGTTGTGGAAATAGCAGCAACAGCTGCAAACACTGACGTACCTTAAGAGCAGCAGAACAGAAATGCAAGAAGGTCAAATTAAGAAAAGAACCATTAAACACAAATAGCTCATCTATTCATTTGAACTCATATGTTACATTTGCTCAAAATAGTTTTCATTTCTCTCAAGGCCATGTCCTGATATTCCCTGTTTAATCAGGAATACCTCTACCTCATTTTTTTTAATTCAATGTCTCGGTACACATTTTCTGCTCGGGAAAGAAATCTAATTTGAGCATTGATTTTAAATTATACACAGCTCCAACTTTCTCAGATTATAATAAGGTCCTTTAGGATTCCTCTCCCCATCTCTAAAATAATTTAAAAATGTAATATAATACTTGAGATTATGCTGTGTACATATTGTGATATAAATACACTGCACATTTGGATAAAACTTATTTGTCTGATATTTTAGCAGAGTAATTAAAACAGTTGAATAGTTATTAGTGTAGCAGAAGGGAATTACATTCAAATGTATTAGTCACACAATAACACAATAATTTTCACACTGCATAATTTCAAGATCATGTTGCCAAAGATAAGTACACAATCTAAGACATATTCCTATTTGTACAAAAAATAGCTTTATAATATCAAATTAGAAAAGAATTACTCCTAGTACGATTGATTTTTCATGAGGTAACGAGTATGCCTGGTGCAGTATGGAGCCCTGCTGAACAGGAATGTCTCAGAATTTAGTCTCTGCTCTGTGTTGGTTTGCTGATCTCAATAAGGCAGCCATAGCAGCAGCACGTTGGCCTAAAAATTGGTTTGGGGAAAAGATAAAATCAGCCAGGATTCCTGCTCCAAGGCCAGTTACTAATGAGAATATGAGAACATGGATATCAGATGATAAAAGGGCACAGCACACTTCTGATACTCCCCAAGGCTCCACAGCTTGAAAACAACAATGTCTGGACTCACACAAGAGGTAGAATGATTTTAGCTCATTAATGTCGGTTAATCAGTGGTTTTAAAACCATATTGCTATATCAGTCACCATTTTTGATGTTAAAATTTAGCTGTTCTATATAAATGGAATATTAAATAAAGGTTATCCGACTGATGCTTGACTGACTTCTCAAGAAAACAGAGGACATAGTTCAAGTCTGCTTGGTTATACATTTCTGAGCATTGCAACAACGTGGTTTGTTTTAAAACAAAGAAGGAATATTATGAGCCGAAGCACCATTTACTGCCAACAGATTCTATTAACAAGGGTAGCTGGTGCCAAGACTGCCAGCACTTTGCACTGTCAGTCCAATGTGCTGACCACTTAAGTGACACTGTCGTTCACAGATCAATGCGGAACCAGATGATCATTACTTGAGCATCCCGTGTGGAGCTTTGGATGATTGCAGTCACTTCAATGCACCTTGGATGCTACTAGTTTCTTTATTCAGGGAAAAAAAACACCACGGTCCCTTCAGAACATTTGAAAAATCTCAGGGTCTCCTAAAGTTTAAAAGCTGCAAAACGTTCAAATAAAATGGTGATTGATAAATATTTCAGGCCTGTGCAATGCTCTTCGTACAGATGGGAATCCTGCCGTCATGATGGCTAAATAACTAAATCAGCCTTCAGATTAAACCAGTCATTTTAATGTTGAAAAATTTGCCATTATAAAACTCTAAAATAATCCTATTAAATGTCCTCTAAGTGTGACCTCTGTAGTATTTTCTGTTTTATTATGTTACATAACGATGACTTGAACAGAACAGTTTACATCATATCAGTGATGCAGCTTGAGCAACTGAGTGACATTAATTGGTCATGCTTATGTGTACTTTATATATTTATTCCCCCCAAATTGTTTTTTAAAAAAATGAATATTCCATTGGTCATTTTAACTCCTTTACCACGGTACAAAACATAGTAGCTACTCTGAAAATTTAGATGGAAATAGGCATTAGCAAATATAAAATAACACCCAAAACATGGAAAAATTCATAATATAAAATAAATAGTTACTAACCATGCACAAACAAATATGGTCGAAAACAAGAAGAACTTGCAGCTTACACCTTATCTAAGCAATAATAGCACAAACTGCACAATTTATAATCACAGGAAAAATAAACAGGGAAGGTCACCATGATCAATACTGGATACATGACTTCATAGAATACAATTAGTACTCATGAATGGAGCATAGTAATAGTTATTTCCTCCAGCTATGTGATGTATCCCTGTGGTGTTGAGTTCATGCATGACATGCATCACTTGTTTCTAATTAGACAGTTCTGTACAATACATTCATGCGTTCGTGCAAATTTACAACCGTCAAACCTAAATGCTGTAATCTATTTCCTCTTTCTGTGTATTCTTTTTACAATTCTCCCATATCTCCAAATGACAACAAATCTTCTTTATATTTTTTTTATACAACTGATTAATTGTCATTTACATCTGGAATATCAGCATGAAAAGAGCACGAAAAAGCACATTATTGTCCGTGCTTTCTTTCAGAACACATGTATGTTTCACAGCGGGAGAGAAATTGTTAGTTCTAAAAGTTATATGCACTTCCTCAGCATGTGCACTTTCTATTTTCATTAGAAAGCTGAGTTCAACATTCGGTCGCAGGATTTTTAGCAGAAGCCTATGGTATCATTATTTACATCAGGGGCTTAACCGCCGCTCTCAAGGTCCTCATCTCCGCATAATATGCTGTTTTAAATCACACGCTATATTTTCAGCATTTCACTTCAGGAAGCCTAGTCTGAAAGGGAGTGCGTGACACAATCGTATACTCTGTGAGGTCCCTCTGCGTGGTAAGGCCCATTGTGCCAGTACGAATCGCACACTGTTTGCAAGGAGTTAATTTCTGAAGCCGAAGAGTTGTTATCCCTTTTTCTTGATCTCTTGCGGTTTCTCAAGATAAACACCAGCATTCCAACAACTGTAAAGGCAGACGTAACAAAGACAAGTAAAAGGCCAGGTACCAGCACTGAAATTGAAACTCTGCTGGTCTCCAAATAGGGATTTACATGAGTCCCTGTCTCTGTTGTTATGGTAATGTTACTTGATGAGGAAAACGTTAGATGGATTTTTGAGTACAATTCCGGGCACATCAGCTCATTGCTTATAGACTTAATATCTCTGTCCCAGAATTGTTCAGGAGATGCACATTTTAATTCACTGAGAACCACATCAGTGCCCATCCTGTCAACCCACTGCTTGAAAGCTATGATGTTACAAGAACATTCCCACGGATTTCCATGAAGGTCGATTTGCACAACCGATGTTAGCTGATTCAAAACACCAGTAACTGGGAGATACATAAAATAGTTGGTGTGTAAACTTAACTTGGAGAGGGAGACAGTAGAAAACACATCGACAGGCAAAGACTTCAACAGATTGTTATGTAAAAACAATTCTCTCAGATTTGGAATCCCATTAAACGTGCCTGGTAGGATTAACTGAATTAAATTGAACTCCAAATTCAGGTACTCTGTATTTTGCAGACCCGCAAACATATCTGGCATGAGTGTTTCCAAGTTATTATTATCCAGGTACAGCCAACGCAAATCAGTGAGATTAAGGAACGTGTTGTTTTCTATTAACCTTATGGCATTATTTCCCAAATCCAACAAAGTCAACCTGCTGTAGTCCAGGAAGTGAGTCTTCCTAATGATTTCTATATTGTTCTGCCTCAGAAAGAGTTCCTGTGCTTGAACTGGTCTGGGCTGAAGGTCAGCCATACTCTCAAGTTTGCTGCCCCTGCAGTTTATCTGAAGACCCGATTCAGGACTATTGATAGAACAGCTACAGGCTGTTGGGCATCCCGCTAATAAAAGGGGGTCACTACTGCCATTTGGTACAACGGAATTGGCTGAAGGTCTTGTCCTCTGCAGGTTGCCGCGTGGATTTGATTGATTTGACGCTGAAGTTGGCGACCTGGGATGCTGAAAGGCAGGAGTTGGGGGCAGCCCAGAAGCCCCTTGAGCAGGTGGAGCAACAAGACTTAAATCATTATCCATCTTCCAGGGACATAAATCATATTTGGATGTTTCATTCAGGTCGTTTCCTTGTAATCGTAAGGGTGCCTCGCAAACTACTCTTCCGATCAAGGCTGAATAAGAGTTGAGTTCCAGCCATTCTTGAAGGGAAAAAACAATACAGGTTGGAGATGATCCTGATAGTTTGTTACAACAGCCATTGTTATTTTGTTGCCATTTTCTTAAAAGGCATCACAAAAGTATCTTATCAAAATGAATGTGCAAAGTATTGACATAAAGGGTTCACATTACACTCCAATGTCAATTCTGACTGTAATTAACACAATTTAATCCTAGTCAAACTTGCAATAGATTGGGGCATTCAGGACCTTGGAGGTTTCATCACCCCGACTCTCAGTTTTACCTTTGATGACAAGTGGCAAAAGTAACAAAGCATGAAATGAAAACTATGGAGAGGGAGATGTAGAATATCACAGGAAAATGGCAGAAAGAGCATAAAGCTACAACTTGAGCATGGTACGTGTGCTGTATTGCTGCCTAGCGTCACGGCTAGAAGAGGCATCTCCAGAGAAGGCTACATACAATTGAAACTCTTGCATGTTCGGAGCTGGAGCTGAACGGTCTCGATTGACTGATCTGCCCTTTATCCCTCACAACCCATTCTGGGTGAACAGTGTGCGGGTCAGTTAAGACTGTATTGTTCTGTGCTGCGAACTCGTGTTCACTTCAGACTTGGCACAGATTGTCAGGACTTAATGCGGCCCCACCACCACCCCACTCTCCCCAGCTGCCTTCACTGAACACAAACAGACCACACTGAGCAGCTCAGAATTCCACCAATTTTACCCAACTCTGCCATCTAGTGTATCCAATTGTTAATCATCGTTATTAGCCCTCTACCTCTCTCACTCTCATCCACCCCCATTTAATTGCAAGGCCAGACTTCCCACCTCACCTTTAAGGGGCAGCAGATCACAAGTGCAGTCCCATGGGTTGTCCTCCAGCAGAATCTCGGCCACCCGGGGGATCAGCTCCAAGATGCCTTCGTGGGGCAGGGTCTTGAGCCTGTTGCCCCGCAGGTCCAGGTGGGTGATGGGCACGTGGTAGAAGAGGTTGGCGGGAAGCGAGGTGATGAGGTTGTCGTTGAGGATCAGCACCTCCAGCGCGTTGAGGTCGCGGAAGGCCTCGGGGTCGATGTCCCGGAGCAGGTTGAAGTCCGCCTGCAGGTACTCCATGTCGTCCAGCCCCAGGAAGGTGTGCCTCCGGAAGCCTTTGATCTTGTTGTTGTTGATGTGCAGCCGCTTGACCAGCTGCAGCCCCAGGAAGGCGCCGGGGATGATGTCGTGCAGCCCGTTGTTCTCCAGGTGCAGGGTGACGGCGTTGTAGAAGTTGGCGAACTCGTTGGGGAAGAGTTTGGACAGGGAGTTACTGTGCAGGAAGAGCTGGTAGAAGCGGGAGGTGGGCGCGCTGAAATGCTGCACGTTGGAGAGCCCCCTCCTCTCGCAGTCGATGTGCAGCACCCCCTCCACCTCGACGCAGGAGCACAGCTTCTCGCACAGATCCGTCGTCCTGTTGCCCCAAGCCAGCCCCAGCACGATTTGCACCCGCACAAACCACGACAGCATTTTCACACCGCGACACTTGGCTCCCATTTCATGCCATGAAATTGATTCAACTGCTGCACCACCTCCCTCCCGAAAAACAAAATGCAATGCAACAGATCCGAGGCTGGGGAGGTCTGGAACAGTTGCTTTATCAATGCAGCCGGCAGTGTGCCGGTATGCAACGCAAACCTTCCTGAGAAGGATAGGCACAAGCAAATAAGCAAAAAAAAACTGCAAGTACACAAATCAGGCGTTGCAATCCATTCTGTTCACACTTTTTTCTGTTGGTTCCCTCGATTCTTCGCCCTGTTTCCCCCTCCCTCTCCTGCAAGGCGATAAGCAGCAGGTCATCCAGATTCTCTCAGTTGCACTTGGCTCCTGGTCGCATGTCCCAGACGTTTCGCTGACCGTTCAGCACAGCGCGCCCGAGAGAGAAATTCTGCAATCTCCGCATATTCCGCCAGCCTCCTTCCCTCCACTCTCTCTCTCTTTCTGTGTGTGTGCAGGGGAAGTCGCGAATAAACCCTCCTCTGAATCGTTCCGTTCCACTTTGGTGCCTGCTCGAAGAACTGACACCCTTCTGCCGGTGTTGGCTACAAGAGAGAGAGAGACAGAGAATAATTCCTGTCTGGGCGGTGGGGGGAAGGTTTGGGGGGGAGGGGGTGGGGAATCAATGCAAACACAGATCCAGCCAACACTACCACCAAAACTGTGGATCCGGTTTTTTTTTCTTATCCTAAACCGATTTGGAGCAGAACAGCTTTCCCCAGCTCCCGTCACCCCTGCGATCTTTGCTGACACAGTAGATATTGGACGATGTGTTATTTGATCCAGAACTCCGGTTCAATTAAAGAGACAACGCGTCAACTGAGTCTCAGTCAGGGGTAATTATCTCTCTCTGTTTAATACAGAAAACTCCTTTTGATCTCACCCCCTCTCTCTCTCTCTGTCACACTACCTCTCTCCCGGACACTTTCCGCAATGGTCTGGATCAGAAGGGATCCTTTGATAAAAGGACAACCCAGAGAGACTGTTAACACAGCTCTCAGCACGTACGTGTGTCTAGCTCTGGTATGTGCCTATGTACATTGGCTGGAATGCGTACACGCAGTTGTGCATTCGTTACGTACAACACTCCAGACGTGTGTCAGTCCCACTTCCCCCACCCCATACCTAAACTAGACGCCTCCCCCACGTAACTTTAAAAAAAAACCCGCTGTGTTGGAGGGGAAGAGGTGCAATGACGCTGCTGCAACAACTTTTCTTTGTGATTGGGGAAGGTGGGATGAGAGCCTGTCTTGCAATCGCCGCGAAACTTCACTTTGCTTTAAAAAAAAAGCAGGGTTTGAGCTGGACGCTGATCCGGCAGCTCCGCTCTTGCAGAGAATCGCAACGCAATGGGGACACCGGCTGGAGAACGGAGCGAACAAAAGCTCCAATTGTGTGTGTCTGTTTTTTTAAAAAAAAACTGGGATCCACGGCGGGAAAGGGCTCAATCGCTCAGTCTGCGAGAACACAGCTGGATGTTCAGTTCGATGTCTTTGCTCTCTGTCTTTCTCAGTCGCTCTCGCTCTGTTTTTTTCTCTCTCTGCCTCTTTGCCTCTCTTTCCCTGTCTCTCTCTGTCTTTCTCTGCCTCTCTCTGACTGTTTGACCCTCTCACCGCCTATCTGTCTCTCTGTGTATGTCTGTCTCGCTCCCTGCCTCTGTCTGTCCCTCTCTGCCTCTGCCTGTCTCTCTCTCTCTGCCTCTCTCTGTCTGTCCCTCTCTGCCTCTCTCTCTGTCTGTCTGTGCGTGTCTCTCTCTCTCTGCCTCTGTCTGTGTGTCTCTCTCTGTCTTTCTCTCTCTCTCTGTCTGTTTGTCTCTCTCTCTCTGCCTGTCTCTCTCTCTCTCTCTCTGTTTGTCTCTCTCTCTGTCTGTCTCTCTTTCTGTTTCTCTCTCTCTCGCTTTTTTGCCATGATATTGGAAGGATTTCCCCATCGCCCGTCCCTTCTCCGAAAGCCGAATTAGCCGTTGTGCAGCCAGGGAGATTATTGATGTAACTGAATTGTAGCGAATTACTGCCGCCTTCCATTGGAGGCCGGACAGTTAAAAAGCTGATGAAAATGGCAGGGACCCCGCTCCCAACCAACTCTTGCAACGTGCTAATAAGGGTTCCTGTGCAACAACCGTCTGATCGCTTCTCTTCCTGGTCTAAATTGCATCGTGGCGCTCGAACGAGAAGGGCAAAAAATACCAATTAAGTATTCCCTCCCCAACCGAGTTAAATTGAATCTATTTATTTAATGCTGTCATTTTTCGTAAACTGCAAGGTTGCTATTTTCATCTTTGAAATCTGGAGGGGGGGGGGAATGAGATTGGTTCTTACTGTCGGTGTGTCGACCATCGGATCTGGAATCTGTAAGGCAGGCGAGAGATCGCTATAAATGCAGAACGAAAATGTGGCGATTGGGGAAACACGGGCAGGCTGTATTTAATAATCCGAACTGGACGAGGGAAGAATTTGCAGGAATCCTGATTTCCGATGTGCGGGTACAGTTTGCAGGGTTGGGGGGGAGGTGTAGAATGATATCGTTTGCTGAAAATAATTGTCTGCAAATGATATTCAATCAGAACTGCTGAATGCAAAATGCCCTATTAGCAGCAAACTCACCAGTTACAAAAAATAATAAAGCGTGGACATTCCTCCGCATTAATGGCAATTCGTCAAAAATAAAGTCACTTTCATCAGCCTCCCTGGAGTTTCTTTCCATTAAAAGTTGAGCTAATTAACACAAAACGTTAAAAAAAACTCGCCTAAGTTTTTGTTTTCAAAATAGCCATATTACTAATTTACTTTACTGAAGGTTCTTTAGCATTTGGTCAATATATTGACACGCACCACAAGTTAATCCGCCGAGTAGATTATTTATAGTTTTGAAGTCCTACCCCATTTGGCCAAAAATGCCTTTTGCCTTTCTAATCCCGCACTTGAGATTTGCTACAAATCACTCAACATATTTCACAGATGCGGAGAATTCCTGATCTACAATAAAAATGCTGCGGGTGAGAATAGATTCCAGAAGACAGAGAGATGCCCTAGGAGCCTACACCATCCCGCTGCAGCAACGGCAAAGGCAACCTGAACCAAATGAAGATTGATGACAAACAAGGAAAGTTAATAATGAGAGGGTAGAGGCTGATACAGCACATGCAGCCTGCACAAGAGCGATCCATACAGGAAGGAAGCTTTCGCCACCTCTGCATTACTCAGCTCTTTCCACCTTATGCATGTGACTCGAGCTGAACAAAAATATACATATTGTTTGTTTAAAAAACACAGTCTCGTTCTCTGCAAAACCAGCCTCCTGGTAAACACCGCGCGCATTATTAAAATGTAGTCTGCTGCAAAAGTCATCATGCTTGATGCAAATGGTTTATTGAATTGGCTCATGAAGCAGTCTGCTGAAATTAACCATGACTACGGTCTATATTTAACTAATTTCAGAGCTGATGCTTTATATTGCCAAAGGCAGCTAATGTGTTTCACTTTATTTCACCCCACACTGTACGCAGATCAGCGAGTATTTGTAGGATTAATTATAGTCAAGCTACTCCCCTTTTGAGATGCTACAAAAACTTGCATTGAAGAGGCTCTTTGCTGCAATATTGGATTTAAGACAGAACGCTCGCATTTTGATTTGGGCCCGCTACTGGCGTTTTTATTTGGAATAGCAGGAGGGAGGGAGGTAGAAGTCACTTGTGTGGGGGAAAAAAAACAACTAACGCTCCCTATTTGCACAGTGTAAAAATACTTCCTGGTGACACGACAAATATAGTAACAGTAAGGATGGTATCGTCCATTGCGCCAATCGAGGAAGATACTCTGGACATGAGGGGAAAACATGGAGGTAAATGGGACGGAACTTTAAAGTAACTTTTACCTTCATAGAATCCCTACAGTGCAGAATTCAGCCCATCGAATCTGCACTGGCTCTCTGAAAGACCACCCTATCCAGGCCCACTCCCCCCAACACCCCATAACTCCACCTAACATTTGGACACTAAGGGGCAATGTAGCATGGCCAATTTCTTACTGTTGGGTTACCCGGTTCAAATGGACTCTTTTGTGTTTCTGCTTTCTCAGCATAGGCTGTTGATTGCTCAGCAAAAGCTTTTTTGCTTCATTACAATGCAGGCAAAGTTTAAAGTGAAACTAAATCTATAGATCTACAGGCATCTTCGTTTAACATGAAGCTAAACTGAAGTTTTAACCCTTTCTTAGCACACAAATGTAGAAGCACAAAAAATAAACATACACCCTCTATCAAACACACAATAAATTACTTAAAGTATCTATATTCCTTAACGTAAGTTACTTGTTAATAATTCTACATATATTTTTTAAGCCATTTTCAGTTGTTCAGAATCAGGTTATTCACTGGATGCAGACTAGGCATTGGCTAAAAATTCGTATTTTTTGTGATAAAGTCATTTTCAACTGTAGTAATAAGACTGAACTGGCTACCATTCTTAAACATAATAAGGAATATTTCAATGCAATTTAAAACAAAAAGTATTTTCAAAACATGGCCCCAATTGTGTTAATTCGTAGAAGATTTAAGGTTCACTTAGTTCAAAACATGTCATATTATTTTATATCTCTCGATCAATTCTTTCAAAGGAAGTCCTCCCGCTTCAATTGGCTTACATTGTTCATCGGTGGCACAGTAGCACAGTGGTTACCACTATTGCTTCACAGATCCAGGGTCCCATGTTTGATTCCCAGCTTGGGTCACTGACTGTGCGGAGTCTGCATATTCTCCCCTTGTCTACGGGTTTCTTCCGGGTGCTCCTGGTTTCCTACCACAGTCCAAAGATGTGCAGTTTAGGTAGATTGGCCGTGCTAAATTTCCTTTAGTGTCCAAAAAGATGAGGTGGGGTTACTGGATTACAGGGATAGGGTGGAAATGGATGAATTAAGTTAGGTGCTCTTTCCAAGGGCCGGTGCAGACTCGATGTGCAGAATGGCCTCCTTCTCCACTGCAAGTTCTATGATTCTATATGATCCCAACTCCTCCCATTGCTGGTCTATTCCACATCTCCATCATTTCATTTGTGAAACATTGATATCTAGACTGTCTCCCTGAGCTCGGGTTAATGCTTCACATTACAGAATATGTGGTTAGGCGTGGGGGGAGGGGAATGAAGACATTTCATGGCAGTCACCCTTAAAAAACAGTTAACATTTTCATGAATACTTAAATTTTATGATTCAACCTTTCAAGTTGCATGGGAGAAAAAAAGGCAAAATGAGCAGAGACATGGAACAAAAGCCCTGAGTTGAATGCTTGTCGGGACAGAAGTTTAGGGTGGGTAGTGAGATGAGAGGTAATCAGTCTGGACACTGGCGGCGTGAGACTAGGAGTAATGCACATCTCAGTCCTCATCTGGGTAAGCCCTATCAGTTTTCTTCCTGAACCCGATGGGCAGTTGGGATTAAAAGAACAGATACCAGCACTCAGGTAAGTGATTCTGAGGAGATTTGGGAGTGTCCCGGACCTCATGGTATGGGGAGTGGAAGCCCAGGATGGGGGATGCCGAAACATTCCCAGTGGGTGCAAAAGAAGATCTTGGCCCCACAGGAAGTTGGGGGGGGGGGGGGGGGGGGGGCAGCCCCAGCTCTTCTTTCCAAAAGGTTAGCCTAAAAGGCTTCCCGTTAAAACTGCAGTTATTCTCCAAGGAGTTAATTGGTACTTGAAGTGCGTAAATAATGAAGAACTCCTGAGCCTCTGGTTGGTGTCCCTCACGTCTGCTTATAAGAAAATGTTAAGATTGGAACCTGTTGGATGTCAGCAGGATTGGTGTGGATATGTTCAATGGATAATTTTAATTGCCCAGCTGGTTTATGCTGGATGAACAAAGTGAAAATCAATCCTCTGGTACTTGCACACCACTCAAACTCCCTGTATAGTGCCTCGTATAGAGATTCTGCTGCATGAGTTTAATACATGGAGGAATGCTTCCTTTGCCAATTCAGATATGGGTCTGGGGGAAAATACTGCAGCATGTTTAGTGAGACGTAGTAATTAACATCACTGCTGAATGCACTGCCAGCATATCTTGAGGCCAGATGCAGAAGATAATGACACTTCTTAAGAAAGCTATTCATTTGCGACTACCCAACAGTTCCAATTATCAGCTAGATTTCTACATTTGCAGAATGTGTTGTCTGTCAACCTGTTTCCCACTTTCTGCTAGTCCATGCTGAGCCCTCCCATTGCTCCCATCATTTTAGACCATGTATATCCATACTTCAGCAGAGTAAATCTTCAAGCTGTTGCTTACAATTGAAAGCCTTGTGAAATGAATGATTTCAAGGGGCTTTGCACCTACAAGGTTGTAACACAGCCTAACTACATGGTACTTAATGACTTATTGATACACAGGATGGGCTGCAGGTTCAGCACAAATCTGCGAGTGTACATGTGCTCCTTTAGGTTACAACACCTGAGGATCACTGGAAAACACAGAATACAAATGAAAGGAACCAAAGCTGGGGAAGGCTCAGATTTTACCTTCTGTTGAAAGAGATCTCTTGGGGACATCCTTGTATAGTCGAGCATGATCTGAATAGGACAAAGCAAGCCACAGATTTTTCTGAAGCTCAGGTGAGTATTCTGGTTCTGTATTTCTACCACAGGCAGCATTATGTAATACAACAGACTCTGCTTTATGTACCCTGGGGCTACTGTTCTGATTTTTCTCCCTTTTCTTTCAATGTATTAGCATCGCGAGAAGCCCAGAACTGGATAGCACGTAACAGCACCCTGCATCTCCAAATGCTTGTAAAGATCATTCTGGGGAATGCAGCTAATGAGCTGGAAGCAGTAGCACTGAGTAAGTCATGGTGTGTAGATGAGAAATATATGGTGGTGGCAGATGAAGAGTAAGGGATATGATGCTTGGATGGCACAAATGGCTAAATAACTACCAGGGATAGTGGAGGGAACTTGTGCCTAGATTCTGAGGAGATTAATATTTTGCTTCAGTATTCACTGGAGAATGGGACCTTGTTGCTCATGAGAACAGTGTGAACCAGGTTAATAGATTCAAACAGGTTGATATTAAGACGGAGGATGTGCTGGAAATTTTGAAAAGCATCAGAATAGATAAGTCCCCTGGGCCTGACAGGATATACCCAAGGTTACTACGGGAAGCAAGGGAGGAGATTGCTGCGCCATTGGCGATGATCTTTGCATCCCCACTCTCCACTGGAGTAGTACTGGATGATTGGAGGGAAGTGAATGTTGTTCCCCTATTCAAGAAAGGGAATAGGGAAATCCCTGGGAATTACAGACTCATCAGTCTTACGTCTGTGGTGAGCAAAATATTGGAAAGAATTCTGAGAGATTGGATTTATGATTATTTAGAAAAACATAGTTTGATTAAAGATAGTCAGCGTGGTTTGTAAGGGGCAGATCATGCCTCACAAGCCTCATTGAATTCTTTGAGGATGTGACGAGACACATTGATGAAGGTTGGGCAGTGGATATGGTGTATATGGATTTCAGTAAGGCATTTGATAAGGTTCCCCATGGTAGGCTCATATAGAAAGTTAGGGGGCATGGGATACAGGGAAATTTGGCTGTCTGCATACAGAATTGACTGGCCAAAAGAAGACAGCGAATGGTAGTGGATGGAAAGTATTCCGCCTGGAGGTCGGTGACCAGTGGTATCCTGCAAGGATCTGTTCTGGGACCTCTGCTCTTTGAGGTTCTTATAAATGACTTGGATGAGGAAGTGGAAGGGTGGGTTATTAAGTTTGCCGATGACACAAAGGTTGGGGGCGTTGTAGATAGTGTTGAGGGTTGTTGCAGGTGACAACAGGACATTGATAGGATGCAGAGCTGGGCTGAGAAGTGGCAGATGGAGTTCAACCTTGATAAATGTGAAGTGATTCATTTTGGAAGGTCAAATTTGAATGCTGAATACAGGGTTAAAGGCAGGATTCTTGGAAGTGTGGACGAATGGAGGGATCTTGGGGTCCACATACATAGATCCCTCGAAGGTGTCATTCAGGTTGATAGGGTTGTTAAGAAGTCGTATAGTATGTTGGCTTTCATTAACAGGGGGATTGAGTTTAAGAGCTGCGAGGTTTTGCTGCAGCTTTATAAAACTCTAGTTAGACCACACTTGGAATATTGCGCCCAGTTCTGGTCGCCTCATTATAGAAAGGATGTGAAAGCTTTGGAGAGGGTACAGAAAAGATTTACCAGGATGCTGCCTGGACTGGAGGGCATGTCTTATGAAGAAAGGTTGAGGGAGCTCGGCTTTTCTCACTGGAGCAAAGAAGGCAGAGAGGTGACGTGATAGAGATGTACAAGGTGATGAGAGGCATGGATAGAGTGGATAGCCAGAGACATTTCCCCAGGGTAGTTATGAGGGGACATAATTTTAAGGTAATTGGAAGAAGGTATGGGGGAGACGTCGGAGGTAGGTTCTTTACACAGATAGTGGTGGGTGTGTGAAATGCACTGACAGCAGAGGTGGTGGATTCAGAGTCATTAGGGACATTTAAGCGACTCTTAGACAGGCACATGGACAGCAATAAATTGAAGGGGTGTAGTTTTGGTTGATCTTAGATTAGGACTAATTGATGGCACAACATTGTGGGCTGAAGGGTCTGTACTGTGCTGTACTGTTCTGTGTGCTATGTTCCATAACTGACGTTTTGTTTATGAGAGATGTTACTGTATGGTGAAGTTGGCCAGCTGCATCATCTGCTCTTGTTCTACAGCAGACAAGCAGAAAGAACTATTGACTGCTTTCCTTGATGTATCAGTTCAATACATATATGGGCAACACTTTGGCTGATTTGCAGGTGATCAGTGATCCCTACACTGGTTGCAAGGAGATGGAGACACAAATGTTGAATGTGGTAGTGCATTTATCTGTTATCTGTCTCTGCTGGATTTTGGCTGTTGTAAATTTGCAAGAGATGGCATCGCTAGCCAACTGGCTTGGTGTTGACCTGGAGTTTGCCAGTTATTGGCCAGTGTCTGTGTTAATAGCTGCAGATGTGGTTGGTAGCATTATAGGTAGGTGTGGCATGGTGGCACAGTGATTAGCATTTCTGCCTCAAAGTGCCAGGACCTGGGTTCAATTCAGGCCTTGGGTCACTGTCTGCGTGGAGTTTGCATGTTCTCCCCTTGGATTTCCTCCGGGTGCTCCGGTTTCCTCCCAGAGTTCAAAGATGTGCGAGTTAGTTGATTGGCCATGGTAAATTGACCCTTAGTGTTACGAGATGTGCAGTTTAGGTTATGGGGTTACGGGGATGTAGTGGAGTCGACATGGATGGAGCATTCTTTCATAGGGTCAGTGCAGACTTGATGGCCGAATGGCCTCCTTCTGCATTGTAGGGATTCTATGATTCTATAGTGGGTTCCGACATATAGTGCCTTCTGACAAAAGCACCTGCTGATTTCTCTTGAGTGCTTTCCTTAATCTAGTCTACATTAACCTTGCAATCTGCAATGGGGCACTTCAAAAGCAACCCCTGTCATTAATGTGGAATTATCCTGCTAACGAGCATGGGTGTCAGATGCATGCAGATAGTTATCATTAAGCTGGAGGTAAAGTTTGTATTGTGAGAGCCCTTCTTACATGCACATTTTTCAAACCACTTTACTGTTCTGCTGACGTTTGGTAAATATTTTATGGAGTGGGATTCCAGGACTTTGCAAACAATATTCATCTCCTTGTGTAGCTGCGTAAAGATTCCAAACCAAAGAAATGTCCCGATGTCACAAAAAGCAAAACAATTTAATCAAATAAGAGGAAAAATGCATGAAATATAACAAAGGATTTTTTATAATGCAGAAAAAGCCACTGAGAAATAAATAATTCAACATGCCTTTTCCCCTTTACGAGCTGTTTCCGGGGGGAGCTTCTCTTCGACGTGCACAAGAGCAATCCTTTTGCAATCAACAGAAGTCATGTATGCTTGGATTTCCATACATTAGCATTTATTTAAATAGTAAAATAAATTCTTTCATATAATGTGGGCATCAAGACCTAGTGAAAAAGTGCATGTGGTGGGATTTGTGCAGGGAAAGGGGCAGAATGATACCGCATTGAATTGTTGGCCCCTGCTTACGCAGGTTTTACCAGCAGGAGCAAGGAAGCTGCCTGGAAAATTAATCTTTTCACATCACAGGTTGTATTATCGTACGGAAAACATAGAGTGAATCTATCAGCGTAGAAGTAGATGCTATCCTTATATATTGTATCAATCAAAGACAATTCATCCTTTGATAGTCCAATAAAGCATTTAACTGGGCTTGATGACCATTGTATGTATTAAACATCAAAGATCACTGTACATTAATTGAACAGTTCACTTTAAATCATGTTTCACGATTTGAAAATGTTCATAATGATAGCCTTCTAATTGTGGTACAGAAGCATTGAACACCAGTTAGTTTTTCTTACCATTTTTTGTTTTGATATTCATGTTTCCAGGGTGAATTATGTCAATTCATAGCTCGGTTGCAGCTTGCAGTGCTTTGTAGACGCACAGCATGACACTTTGCAGGAGGAGAAAACTGGCCCCTAACTGGTTTATTCTTGCCTTGATTTGTTTCTGTGTTATGATCCCAGGAGACCAATTATGGAGCTGCATTGACAAAGCATGTTGATCTGTCCACAGCCCTGGCCACATGGTGCCCCCTGGTGCTGTCTTTGGAAAGCAGTGGGCTGTTCGGCTTCCAGCCTTGTCCTGAATGAAGAAAATCATGATTTATCCTATCGAGGAAACGTGAACCATAATCAAGTCTTTAAACCAGTGAACTATAACACAGAGCACATTTCCTAACATCATAATAATCGTAGGGCTGGGTTTTACTGGCCAGCCAGGGAATGAGTTGGCTGGTGAGGGGGGGTGGTCTTTAAAATTGGGCACCATGACAGCCCATCCTCACCGCAAATTTTACCAGGAGCAGTTAATGGCCAATTAAGGGCCTCCCCAAACTGACGCTGGACTTTTACCCATGGTGCCCGGAGATCAGCATTGAATGTCAAGCTTGGCAGGTTTCACAGGCTGTGTTGGTGGCTGGTCTAAAGGTCAAGTGGTCCTTCCTTCATGGGCCCTTGGTGTCCATCGGAGGCCCCTCCCCAGGTTGTCGCACACCTGTGTTTCCTGCACTCTCCCCCTCACCCTTTGCGTTGTTCACCCTGCCTTCTCACCTCCCTTGCCAGAATTTGCCCGCCCGGCCCCAACAAATTCCCAGCCCTTTCTTAAAGTTCAGGTTCCATTGCAAAACACTTTCCTCTGGGACAGTTGCAGTGCCAGCAGTGGCCACCCCTCCCTCTGGCACGACTGCTTTAATTTTCAAAGTCCAGGCGCGGGCCACGGGCGGTTGTCGGGTCACGGAGCCATCAATCGCGGCGTTCCCGATCACGGGAATTAACGTGCAATGGCGCAGCAGCGGGCTTTTTAAAATGCCGATTGCAAGCGGCTTTTAAAACGAGGGCCGTGACCCGTTTTAAAAATGCAGGCGCACCCGCTCATCAGTGCGCATGCCCGGAGCCCAGAAAGAAGCACCGACTCCTCCTGACGTCAGTGCCATGCCTCAGGAGAAGGTTTTAAAAATTCAATCAATCTTCCTGCCTGGAGTGAGGCAGAGAGCAAGTCACGTGCCTGGAACACTGACGTCACATGCTCTGGGCGCGATGGTGATTCCTCCATTTTGTCAGCAGCAAACAAGCAATAGGGCTGAAAATTTTAAAATAAATCATTTTATAATAAGAAAGGGAGGTCCAGAGACACGAACAGGCCAGGATCTCAGAACTAACCTGCTGGAGAGAACGGCTCAGGAGAATCCACAACAGGACAAAGCAGTGCTGGTCTGAACTCCAGAACCTCTGATGAACAACCCATGCAGAAATGTAACGTTGACTGAGAAAACAAGTGAGATCGTGAGGACCAAGCAGGCTCACCTTTTACATAGAATTTACAGTGCAGAAGGAGGCCATTCGGCCCATCGAGTCTGCACCGGCTCTTGGAAAGAGCACCCTACCCAAGGTCAACACCTCCACCCTATCCCCAGAACCCAGTATCCCCACCCAACACTAAGGGAAATTTTGGACACTAAGGGCAATTTATCATGGCCAATCCACCTAACCTGCACATCTTTGTGACTGTGGGAGGAAACCGGAGCACCCGGAGGAAACCCATGCACACACGGGGAAGATGTGCAGACTCCGCACAGACAGTGGCCCAAACCAGAATCGAACCTGGGACCCTGGAGCTGTGAAGCGATTGTGCTATCCACAATGCTACCATGCTGCCCAAACAGGGCAACATTAAAGGTAAGCGAAAATGATGGGTCACAAAGTTTGGCCAGCGTGGGTCGCGACGGCCAGCTGGCATGCGTCCCGATTGTTGGCCGGTTGTTAAAAATGGGTCCCCAGAAAGAAAGTTTGAAAAACACTGCACTACTGTGAGCCATTTGATTGGCCAGCAGCTCTCGTAAACAGGTATTCCTCCCTAACGACTGAAGGATGGCTGCCTCAAGTCAAATGATGGCCATTAAATGACTGCAGGGTTGGCCGTCAAAGAAGCAGAAAGCTCACCTGTCATTTATGTGGGGGAGCCAGCATGTTTCCCAATGTAAAATCCAACTGGGGAAACTGAAGCACCTTGCACCCATTGTATAAGCGTAAAACAAGTTGCCAGTTGGCAACTAAACAGTAACCAGTTTTGACTAAGGTTGGCATGCTCGACTTGCTATATAATGTGGCTATTCGGGGTAAATTCATCCTGGCTCTGCACAGTGGCTTCTACTCAAGACTGTTGCTGTGGAAATGAGGATATGAAGACTGGACCCTTTCCCAGAGACAGAGAGGCATACTGGGAGGAAGTGTACTTTGCTGTTGAATACATCTTAGTGACCGGTTATCCAGCTAAACTGATGAGATTTGGGAATGAGTCCCTGCCAATACATTCAGCTCGGACATTATGGGTGTCATTGAGAAATATAGGGACATATTCACAGGTTGGATATTTTTCAGAATGGTGACTAAATACTATTTTGCACATAAATTATTATTATTTTATTTTTATTATTATTTTTATATTGTTTTTTAATTATTGATTATTATGTAATTATTTATTATTATTTATTAAAAAAAATTATTATTAAATTGATATGTTGATCTGTTGGAGACGAGGGGCGGAATTCTCCACTCCTCACGCCGGGTGGGAGAATCGCGGGAAGTCCGCTCTCGCACCTCACGCGATTCTCCCACCCCCCCCCCCCCCAAAATGGCGTGTCGCATTTTGCGACACGCCGCTCGGAGAATCGCGGGCCACCGTTCTTCACGGCGGCCCGCAATTTTCCAACCCGGGATGGGCCGAGCGGCCTGCCGTTCGCGACCGTTTCACGACGGCGGCAACCACACCTGGTCGCTGCCGTCATGAAGATGGCGTGAGATGCCCGTTTGGGGCTTGTGGAGGGCCTAGAGAGGACTGAGCATCACGACCGTCCTCGGGAGGGGACAGGCCCGCGATCGGTGCCCACCGATCGTCGGGCCGGCGTCTCAATGGGATGCACTCTTTCCCCTCCGCCGCCCTGCAAGACCAAGCCGCCACGCCTTGCGGGGCGGAGGAGGGGAAGACGGCAACCGCGCATGCGCGGGTTGGAGCCGGCCAACCTGCGCATGCGCGGCTGACGTCATTAGGCGCATCGGCTGCGTCATTATCGGCGCGCCGGGCCTTGACGCCAGCGACAAAGCCCCGCGGCCGAGTTTCCCGGCACAGCCCTCCTAGCCCCCCGGCGGGGGGGTGGGGGGGGGGAGAATAGGGGGCCAGGAGAGGCCTCCGATGCCGTCGTGAACCTCTCCGGGTTTCATGACGGCGTTGGGCCTTTGGGAGAATTCCGCCCGAGGTTTCAACTTCCCAGTGTTTACATCAAAAATGGATTCAAGGTGTTGGGGGGGAAACATCAACTTAGGTCATTAACGGAGGTTGCTAATCTACTTTAAAGTACTGAAGTGCTTGAGTAAATTCAGCCATAGCAAAGCAATACTGAAATCTAGCTTCTGGAAGGTGCTATCATCCTTCCAGATAAAGGACCTGATTGACGTCCATTTCAGTTGAAGGAATCGACTCTGTCTCACTAAATTATATCATATCCTGATCTAGCTGATAGCAGTTCAGGCAGACATGCACGAGAACAATCTGGCACATTGCATTGACAATTACAGCTTTTATTATCACTGAACTTGGATGTAGTCAGCTACAATTCCCACAGTGTAAACCTAATATTGTCCCATGTCTGAGCATAAACTACAATCAATGAATAGAACAAAACCAAATATGTTTGCATATGTGTTACTAAATTTATGTGTTGCATAAAGTATGTTTGTGAAAAATATATATCGCACAAGGATTTTCTGGTCTTGTCCGACGCTCATTCTGTTAACATGCACTAGTTATATTTCCCCTGTACTCCCATGCTGTCAGCTGGAATGCAACTTAATGAACTGTGGACCTTCAGATCGTTCATATGGACTGCTGCAGAGATCAGCTGTGCATCCTAATGGTGGAATAGCAGGGCCAAGAATGTTTGAAATGTTACTGAGTCGGGCTCCATGCCTTAAAGTGAGGTACGAGAAGGAACAGAGAAAAGGAGAGATGGCATTTGATGCAAGCTAGCTGTAATAACCCTCGCAAGACCCTTAGGGACACCCCAGTTGATCTCCTGATGGGACTAGTGGAATTCAAGCTCCCTCGTTAGTAGGCGGAGGCCCACAAGTTGGGGTTTGTAAAACCGCCTTATAAAAGTCAGCCCGGACTCCAACCGGCATGGTCAGAAGTCCCGGTTAGCACCTTTGGACTGTGAGCCATATTGCGGCCTTTGGTTTTGTTGTTAAATTAAACTTTGTTTGAACTTACCTTCTCAGGCCTCCTGGGCTTTTATACTCGTTATACAAGCTCTCATCGACTCTGCATTGCCCCTCTTAGTCTAGTGGTGATCATTCTGTTAGCTGTGGCTCAGTACATTTGAACGAGGACAGGTAAACATCCTTGAAGTCAGCAAAATCCTTATGATTGACGACATTCTACAACTCGTGCAATTTGCGTTTATGTAGTGCCTATAATGTGGAAAAGCATTGCAAGGCACTTTATTCTCTGTAGCAGATTATTCGATCCTAACTGTAGACCTTGCCATGATATAGTTTTAATGTCAGACATAGTGGCACACAAAACAGCCATAAAAGTAGTCTCGAAACATTATCTTGTGTTCATTGCCGAGGTTCAGTCCATTTCAGATAACAGCGATAAAAGGTTAATCTGAGATATGGGAATTCTGCTCAGAGATGGACATCTATGGGAACATTTTGGCTATCTTGCTCACTGTCTGTGTCACCATAATGTTCCACTCTTTGATTTGATAGAAGAAAGAACTGAAATTTTTGTAACAGTTTTCACGTCGCCAGAGCCCCACAAAGCACTTCACGAACAATTACGGTTGATATGTAGCTACTGTTGTTACATCAGCAAAGACAGCAGCTAATTTGTACACAGCCTGGTCCCACCAACAGCAATGAGGTGAATGAACAGCCAGTACAGCATTGGTTGCTGGATGAATGTTGATGAGGTCGCCAGGAGAACGCTGTTATTCTTCACGAAGCCCCACTGGATGTTTTATGACCAGCTGAACAAGAGGACAGGAGGAGTACCCAAAATTCATTTTTCAGCTGAAAGATAATGGGTGGGAGTTTCCAGTTCCACCCACCCATCGGCAGAGTTGTAGCAAATGATCCGTTGACTTTGATGTGGAAATTCACAGCAGGCGAGACATGTCTGCGTGGGCTTGGTTTCCTCCCATGGTCCAAAGATGTGCAGGTTAGGTGGATTGCCCATTCTCAACTTTCCCTCTAGCATCTAAATGTGTGCAGGTTAGGTGGGGTTACGGGGAAGAGTTGGGGAGCTATCCTAGGTACGGTGCTCATTCAGAGGATCGGTACAGACTTGGTGGGCCGGATGGCCTCTTTCTGCACTTTAGGGATTCTATGATTCTATTCTATGCTTCCAATATTACAGCACCCAATACTGCAGTGAAGTGCGCGCCCAGGTTATGTGCTAAGTGCTGGAAGGCAGGGCGGAGGAGGTGGTAGAGCTGGAATCCAGAATTTGCTAACTGAGAGGTGAGAGTGCCATCACTGAACCAAGCTAACACTCAGGTACATGGCTGGGTTTAGCTCAGTTGGTTTAGCTGGTTCATGATGAAGAACAAGGACAACCGTGCAGGTTCAATTCCAGTACCCGCTGAGGTTATTATTACCTTCTCAACTTTGTCCTTCACCGGAGGTGTGATGATCCTCAGGTCAAATCTCGACCAGTCAGCTCTCCCCCTCAATGGGGTAAGCAGCCTATTGTCATCTGCGACCACGGCGACTTTACTTTTACAGGAATGAGTGAAGATCCACTGATTTTTAACCACATTTATTAGCCAAAATGTCTCCAATTCCCTTTGAGATACTGGAGGTACCAGCTGCTCTGTGCTGCATGTGTGAACTTGTGTGCTGTTAACTCAAGAATCGTTGAAGCTACAAGTGTGCCAGTGCTGGCTGATAATTGTATGTGTGTTTTCTGGTGCGGAATGTGATCTGGCGTGTGGGCAGCTCAATTTGTTCCAGCATGATAACACAAGATTAGATATCTGTTTACTGCATCAGTGCAAAATATTCCTTGTTGCTCATGTGTATCTTTTGCATGACAGATAATATTATGATATCTATATAGAATGTTACATATCTCAGGTGGCACTTTTTGCCTGGCAAGATGCATTGTCCAAGCAAAAGGCAAGAGGGGCACTCACCAGTTTTACTGGAAGATATGGGGGGGCGGGATTCCCCTGTCCCGCCAGCCCTGCTTGCCAGCGCGGTGTGCCCCCACCGGCAGCAGGATCCTCCATTCCAGCAGCAGACCATTGGGATTCCCCATTGTGGCCATCGGGACACCCGCGGGCATGGATGCGCTGCTGATGAGGTGGAGGATCCCGCCGTCGGAGAATCCTGCAGATACTGTATCTCCATTTTAACTCTTTTTGGAAATTGTTCTTCCGTATTTCAACATCAAGAGTGATGCTTTCCATTTCAGTTTATTTCTGGGCATCGCAACATTTCTTCATTACCCTTCTACAAGTTCTGAACACCATATGACCGAGCTGGTGGTCTCCTTACGAGTGTGCATTGCTGCATCCGCACCTGCTTCCTGGGTTTGGAGCTGCTAATTTGCTCGAGGATTTATTGAAATGTGATGTTCACCACTGTGTGGCTGAAAGTTGCCTCCTTGCTAAATTCTTCCATCATAGTTGCAAGATTTCCACTTATCACATTTTTGTCAGCGAGAGGTTGATCTGTTTCAGAAGTCAAAGAATGTCTTTCCTGCTCATTAAGTGAAAAACTGCGATAAACATCACTGTTGTGATCGATGAAAAATAGTTGCTTGAGCTGGAAGAACAGAGGATGGTGTGGGAACTATGGGAGCAAACTTCTTTGTCCCCATTTGGTCACACACTTTTAGTGTTTGGTAAACAGAAATCCAAACATGTATAACTGTGGTCCCTGACAAGAGTGTAAAACGTGGGAAAACGTACAGTTTTTCAAAAAAACTCAAATAGAAAGTCACTTATCCTTAACATGCAGTTGTCACGAACAGGAAACGAACATCTGGTTAATAACAAAACATTTGAGAAATAGTCCAACCGCTGAACAAATTCTGGTTCACCTTATCAACATACACATACACACGTTTGAAAGTTTCATTTTAGATTTACTCATAAAATAGCAATAAATGAGTCAAAACCAAATCATTTATATATACTACGAACAGCAAAGGGCCCAGCACTGATCCCTGCAGAACACCACTAGTCACAGCCCTCCAATTAGAAAAGCACCCTTCCATTGCTACTCTCTGCCTTCTATGACCTAGCCAGTTCTGTATCCACCTTGCCAGCTCATCCCTGATCCCGTGTGACTTCACCTTTTGTACCAGTCTCCCATGAGGGACCTTGTCAAAGGCCTTACTGAAGTCCATATAGACAACATTCACTTCCCTACCTGCATCAATCACCTTTGTGACTTCTTCGCAAAATTCTATCAAGTTAGTGAGACACGACCTCCCCTTCACAAAACCATGCTGCCTCTCACTAATACGTCCATTTGCTTCCAAATGGGAGCAGATCCTGTCGCGAAGAATTCTCTCCAATAATTTCCCTACCACTGACGTAAGGCTCACTAGCCTGTAGTTCACTGGATTATCCTTGCTACCCTTCTTAAACAAAGGAACAACATTGGCTGTTCTCCAGTCCTCCAGGACATCACCTGAAGACAGTGAGGAGCCAAAGAGTTCTGTCAAGGCCTCAGCAATTTCTTCTCTAGCCTCCTTCAGTATTCAGTATATGCGGTGGGGCAGGTGAGCGATGAATGGCCTACTCATGTTCCTTTCTTCTGAAAAAAAATCTAAATTTGGCAGGGAATGTACTGGAAATGTTGCTGCTGTAACACAGAAACATGGAAAATAGGAGTAGAGGGAGGCCATTCAGCCTTCGAGCTTGCTCCACTATTCATTATGATCATGACTGATTATCCAACTCAATATCTTGAGCCCACCTTTCCCCCCATATCCTTTTATTCCCCTCGCCCCAAGTGTTTTATCCAACTGCTTCTTCAAAACATACTGGGCTGGATTCTCCGTGGAGGAACCCACAATGGGAAATCCCATTGGCCGGTTGCCGGGATGGAGAATCCCATTGCCGGTGGTGGCGCGCCACACCAGAAAACAGGTGCAATGTTACGGACGATCCCACCCACAATGTTTTGGCTCCAACAACTTCCTGTGGTAACGAATTCCATAGGCCGACCGCTCCCCAGGTCAATAAATTTCTCCTCATCTCTGTCCGAAATGATTGACCCGTGTCTTCAGACTGTGACCCCTGATTCTGGACACCCCCACCATCGGAAACATCCTTATTGCATCTACCCTTTATAGTCCTTTAGAATTTTATAGGTTTCTATGAGACCCCCTCTCATTCTTCTGAACTCCAGGAAATACAATCCTAACTGACTCAACCTTTCCTCATACGTCCGTCCTACCATCCCAGGAATGAGTCTGGTAAACCTTCCTTGCTCTCCCTCTAGAACAAGTACATCCTTTCTCAGATAAGGAGACCAAAACTGCACACAGTATTCCAGGTGTGGCCTCACCAAGACCCTGTAAAGGACAACAGACTATTTGCCTTCTTCATTACCTATTGCACATGTATGCTTACCTTCAACGACTGGTGTATGAGGACACTTGGGTCTCGTTTCACATTCTCCTTTCCTAATTTATGGCCATTCAAATAATAGCCTCTCTTCCCATTTTAGCTACCAAAGTGGATAACCTCATGACAGCTCACCCTCTCACCCAACTTTGTGTCATTTGCAAATTTGGAGATATTACATTTTGTTCCCTCATCTCAATATCATCAATATATATTGTTAATAGCTGGGGTCACAGCACCCATCGCTGCGATACCCCACTAATCACTGCCTGCTATTTGGAAAAAGAACCGTGAATTGATACTCTTGGGGCGCAATTCTCCGCACTCGCAACAGTGCGGAGAATAGCGGGCGGCGTAAATTTTTACGGCCACGCTGGTCCGACGCCCTCCCGCTATTCTCCCCCCCCCCACGCCCGCCTCCCGACACGAATCGCTGCCCGCCATTTTTTTACGGCGAGCAGCGATTCTCAGCTGGCCGATGGGCCGATTTCCAAGGCCTTTACGGCCGTTTTTATGAACGTAAATCACACCTGGTCTGACCGTTCGTAAAAACGGCCGTAAAGTCCCGATCTGGGGAACCATGGCACCGATTGGCACGGCAGTACCACGGCCGTGCCAAGGGTGCCATGGGCCCGCGATCGGTGCCGACCGATCGCGGGCAGCGGGTACTTACCCCGCGCACTCTTTATCCTTCCGCCGCCCCGCTGTATCCATTCGCGGGGCGGCTGAGGGGCATACCGGCCTGCGCATGCGCGGGTTTCACGCATATGCGTGATGACGTCATCCGCGCATATGCGGGTTGGAGTCGTCCAATCCGTGCATGCGCGGCTGACATCATCTGACGCGTCAGCCGTCGCAAACTCTGGCTAGCGGGCTTAACGAAATTCGTTAAGCCCACGATGCCGGAGTTCACGGCCGCGGGATGCTAGCCCCGACCGGGGACCAGAATCGGTTCCCGGTCGGGAGGGCGGAGGCTGGCGTCAAACCCGCCCGTTTTTGACGCCAGCCTCACGATTTCTCCCGGGTGCGGAGAATCACGCCCTTTGTTTCCTGTCTACCAAACAGTTTCCCATCCATCTCAATACACTCCCCTAATCCCCTGCGCTTTAATTTTACATGCTAATATTTTCTGTGGGACTTTGTCGAAAGTCCACTGAAAGTCCAAATATACCACATCCACTGGCGCTTTAGCTCACAGTACCCAGAGAAACTATGGGACGTCATGCCTGAAATGTCTCCTGGTTGGAGAACGCAGATTTTGGATCGGGCCTGTTATTAACTCAGTCAACGGACCAATCAGATGGACAGGCAGGCCTGAGACAGCTCTGAACACTGATAGGCTGCTGGAATATAAAAGCTCTAAAACAAGTTGGGTTTTAATTGTGCTCAGAACACTTCACAGCCTTTTAATTCCTTCTTACTGTTTGTGGATTTTTTGCTCTTCTGAGGAAAGGTGTGGCTCTCCCTCACAGTTACAGCCTCAAAGAATTCCAGTAGATTTCCCATGCATAATTTCCCCTTCTTTTTACAGATGCACCATAGAAAGCATCCTATCTGGCTGCATCACAGCCTGGTATGGCAACTGCTCAGCCCAACACCACAAGAAACTTCAGAGAGTCATGAACACAGCCCAGTCCATCACACGAGCCTGCCTCCCATCCATTGGCTCCATCTATATCTCCCGCTGCCTGGGGAAAGCGGGCAGCATAATCAAAGGCCTCCCCCACCCGGCTTACTCACTCTTCCAACTTCTTCCATCATGCAGGAGACACAAAATCTGAGAACACGCATGAACAGACTCAAAAACAGCTTCTTCCCCACTGTTACCAGACTCCTAAACGACCCTCTTAGGGACTGACCTGATTAACACTGCACCCCTGTATGCTTCACCCGATGCCGGTGCTTATGTAGTTACATTGTGTACCTTGTGTTGCTCTGTTATGTCTTTTCTTTTATTTTCTTTTCCTTTCATATACTTAATGATCTGTTGAGCTGCTTGCAGAAAAATACTTTTCACTGTAACTCGGTACACGTGACAATAAACAAAATCCAATCATAAATCCATGCTGACTCTATTCGATCTGGCCACTGTTTCTATGTGCTCTGCCATATGGGGCGGGATACTCCGTTTGCGGCTAAGACTCTACGCCGGTGGGAAAACCGGCTCGAACCACTCCGGCGTCAACAGCCCCCGAAAGTGCAGAATTCTCCGGGTTCTTCCGGAATTCTTCCGGGGGCTAGGCGGAGGGGTTGGCGCCATGCCAGCCGGGGCCGAAGGGACTCCGCAAGTTAGCACATGTGCCGAAAGGCCGGCGTGATCTGGCGCATGCGCGAAACCGCCGGCGTGGTTCAGCGCATGTACAGACTGGCTGGCGTATTCTGGCACATGCACAGGGGGTTGCCATCTCCGTGCCAGCCATGGCGGAGCCCTACAGGGGCCGGTGCTGAAGGAAGGAGTGCCCCCATGGCACAGGCCTGCCCGCAGATTGGTGGGCCCCGATTGCACCAGGCCACCGTGGGAGCCCCCTGGGGTCGGATCCATAGGCGCCACCCCGAGGGCTGGACCAGCCGACTTACCTGCTAGGTCCCACCATGCGGGACCATGTCTAATCTACGCCGGCAGGATTGGCTAGAAACGGTTGGCCGCTCGGCCCTTCGGGGCCCGGACAATTGCCGCGGGGGGGGGGGGGGGGGGGGGGGGGGGGGGGGGCGCTGCCAACGGCCCCCCACCGGCGTGGCGTGAACCCTGCCCGCGCCTGAAAACCGATGCCGGAAAATACGGCAGTCGGCATCGGGGCAAGATTCGCGCCACCCCTGGGGGATTCTGCGACCCGGCGGGGGATCGGAGAATCCCGTTGAAGATCTTTGATAGGAAAGGTAAACATTTTGGTGCACACACGTTTTTGAGCTTTTAATTCAAAATTCTTCCCTGCACTATCTGACTGACATTATTAATAAATGAGATTTGTATGTGCTTTGTGAAATACTCCTCTGGGGCACAATCAGCTTTGCTATCAGAGATTTGGGTTGATCAAAATCCCAGTCTGCAACCAATAAAATGTCTGTCAAAAAATAGCTGAGTTAAAGGAAGTTCCCTTCTTATGCAGACGGTGCCAACTGACTGACTGACTGCCGGAGCACTTGTGCAGGATCATTCAAAAGGAATTAAACCTTGAAACTTTGGTTTCTGCGCATCTATTTGATTGAACTTCTCAAACTTTTATCATTAGAAATGTTGTTCACGAGTGGCTGAATAGTTCATATGAGGATAGATTTGGGCTTCCGACATGAAAAACACTGAAGAGGTATAGAACAATGTGTATCATTCAAATTACATTTTGTTGCACCCTGTAAGATAAACTTGGAAGAATTACTCGGGTAACACGATCTAAAAGACATGCTGGACCCAGTTACAGTTCCCGTTTGCTGCCCCTAGGTGTTGCTATTGTATTTTGCATGCCTTATATAAAGAGTGATGATGGCAGAAAAGTGGTAATGAAACTTGTGGTTATCAGGGCTGGTTTAGCTCACTTGGTTAGCCAGCTGGTTTGTGATACAGAACAAGACGACTGCAGTGTAGGTTCAATACAAGCTGAGGCTTTTCATGAAGGCCCTGCCTCCTCAGCCTTTCCCCTTGCCTGAGGTGTGGTGATCTTTCAGCTAAATCCTCAGGGGAAAGCAGCCAACAGTCATCTGGGACAATGGTGACGTTACCTTACCTCATAGGCAAGCAGTATTAGGCTGCAGTCATACCTACCCAATGGCATTGATACAGAGTAACCTACATCAACCTGATTGGGCTCCAGATTGCAGATTTGCGAGAGCACCTTTCCTTTAAACGTTACAATGAAAGTAGTGCAACTCTAGCCCGATGTGGAACCACAGTGCATTCAGAGCTCTTTTACTGCTGGTCTAAGTGTGAAGGACAATTGGCAGTGTAACTTGGAATGATTAAAAATGAATCACACTCTATAGATACAGATACATCTTTAATACTGGATTCACTGCTCTCTAATCTTCTCATTTAGAAATTCCGAAGATAAAAATCCGTCTTTATATTGATTCTGCCAGATATTAGTTTCTGACCATTTTTATCAGTTTGTGCAGGAGTTTGTTAAAGGCGGAAACCTTCATTCTACGAAGCAAGATAAACAATATTTGTAATCAGGCGGATGATACCCTTGGAGGAGTGTACCGGATTGAAGGAGATATACATGGGGGCCAGCAGTGCTTACTTCAGGATTTAGTCCTGGGACAGGAGCTGAACCCCTGATGTAAAGATAGCACCATTGTGCATCTCTAAGCCTCCTTATAAAGCTACATCCAAGGGCACATCTTTCAGGGGACTTGGCAGTCTCTCCGTGTGGCTTGAATCTAGATAATTATCAACCTCCTCAGCTAGGCCGGTGCCCAGAGATTTGCCTCCAGTGGCACAGGCACTGCCAATATTTAAATCAGATGAACTCCTCCTGGTTCCACTTACTCAGCGGATCCCGCAGGAGCTCATCCTTCACTGATGTTGGAATGCCTACCCTGCTGTGATGTTTATAGCCTGAAAATTGCTGTTGGTGGAGTGACTTATTCCAAGAAAAAGTCAACGTTACTATTAGGGTGTCTTATCATTTATTTGCAGTCCTGCATGGGTTATGCCTGTCAGGAAATTATTGTTCCACAATCAATCGTTTTGTGTGCTATCGTCCTTATACTTTGTGTTAGCTTTGTTGTGTTAATTATTTTCATTATTATTGCTTGTTACAGGGGAGACCACACATCCTAACCTTCTTTCTCTCTTCAGGTACAGTGCAGTAAGAGGGCATTGGTAAC
The DNA here is from genome assembly GCF_902713615.1 of Scyliorhinus canicula. Taxonomy (NCBI): domain Eukaryota; kingdom Metazoa; phylum Chordata; class Chondrichthyes; order Carcharhiniformes; family Scyliorhinidae; genus Scyliorhinus; species Scyliorhinus canicula. The sequence goes on along the minus strand of NC_052159.1, from coordinate 137,152,967 downwards.
CGTGGACTTCCATGTTGGCCCATGGTTATGCTTCGCAAAACCCTCTCCATTACCTATTGTATTGGGTCCAACAATTTCAATCATCTGCTTTAAGAAGACTTATGGACACATTCAACATACTATGCGGCGGAGGTGATCGCTACCATTGTTTTCTTTACTTCTGGTCCTTTCCAGGCATCAGTGGTGATGACCACATACAGGAAACTTCAGGAGAATTAGCCCAATTACAGACTGTACATAGATCAGTCAGATGACGAATGCTTTCCGCAGCCCTGTAGTTGGCTTTCTAGAAACACAAGGAAAAGCTGTTGACCCCAATGGCCGTATTGGCTTCAAGGCCCACATCAACAGGAGGCGATTCAGCTCCATCAGTGTGGAGCTTTGTTAAGAGACCTTAAACACATTGGGCGAGATTTTCCATTTCTGAGAATAAGGGAGCGATTGTCCGGCCGCGTTGCGCTCAAGAGAGAGCACAATGCGGCCAGAGAATCCCAGGAGAGGCCTGCAGCGAGTCTACCGACAGCCTCTGTGTCTTGCGAGATTCACCGAAGTCCCGCGAGACATCGGAGTTGGAATGGGCATGACCAAACGCCGCTCCCAAAAATATGTCGTCAGTCGACTTACGACCTACTCGCCCGGCCTCCATCAATTCACTGGCCTCCCCAGGGAGGCTGCAGCTGGGCGCTGATCAGCGCTGGTCCACACAAAAGTGGACTAGACGGAATGGCACCCGGGAGTCTCCCGAGGCATCGGAGACCCCTGAATGGTCAGGGTAAATGCAAGGTGGCTCCCTCGCTCTCCCCCTGGAATGTGGGCACCTTGCCACTGTCTAACTGCCACCTTGGCACTGTCACCCGAGCCACACTGTGCCCCTGGCATCAACCCCTCCCCCACACACCTGTAACCCCAGCCCCTCCCCCACCCCCACAATGTACCACATGGTGACACCCATACCGGCCACTGTGGCTTGTTGCCCTGGCCACTGAGGCCACCAGCTAGCCACCTCCTGGCCTGCATGCGCGGATTGTCTTACGCTGTTGGTTTCTGTTTGCCCCGCTCCCCCTCTCTCCCCATAGGAGAAAGCCGCGGATGACCACCAGGAGAAGACAGAGGGGTCCGCCGCACTTGTAGCCGCTCACTGTGGCAGAGCAAAGGGCCCTGGACGTGGCTGGAGGCCCGGATGAAATGGAGGTCGCTGGGATGGAGTTCAGCTGCAGACGAGGAAGTGAGACCCTGCTTAGTTGTGGTCCCCCGTGACACGTGTGTCAACCCCACCAACACCACCGGCACACTACCCTCACCCCCAAACCACCCTCACCCCAACACCACCCTCACACCACCCTCACCCCAACACCATCTCACCCTCACACCATGCCCCACACCGCCCTCAACCCCACACCACCCTCACCCCAACACCACCCTCACCCCAACACCACCCTCACACCACCCTCACCCCCAAACCACCCTCACCCCAACACCACCCTCACCCCCAAACAACCCTCACCCCCAAACCACCCTCACCCCCAAACCACCCTCACCCCAACACCACCCTCACCCCCAAACCACCCTCACCCCAAATCAGCCTCACCCCAACACCACCCTCAGACCAACCTCACCCCAACACCACCCTCACCCCTAAACCACCCTCACCCCTAAACCACCCTCACTCCCAAACGACCCTCACCCCCAAACCACTCTCACCCCAACACCACCCTCACACCACCCTCACCCCCAAATCACCCTCACCCCAACACCACCCTCACCCCAAACCACCCTCACCCCAACACCACCCTCACCCCAAACCACCCTCACCCCAACACCACCCTCACCCCCAAACCACCCTCACCCCCAAACCACCCTCACCCCAACACCACCCTCACCCCCAAACCACCCTCACCCCAACACCACCCTCACCCCAAACCACCCTCACCCCAACACCACCCTCACACCACCCTCACACCCAAACCACCCTCACCACCAAATAACCCTCACCCCCAAACCACCCTCACCCCCAAACCACCCTCACCCCAACACCATCCTCACCCCAACACCACCCTCACCCCAACACCACCCTCACACCACCCTCACCCTCAAACCACCCTCACCCCAACACCACCCTCACCCCCAAACCACCCTCACCCCCAAACCACCCTCACCCCAACACCACCCTCACCCCAACATCACTCTCACCCTCACACCATGCCCACAGCGCCCTCAACCCCACACCACCCTCACCCCAACACCACCCTCACACCACCCTCACCCCAACACCACCCTCACACCACCCTTACCCCCAACACCACCCTCACCCCAACACCACTCTCACCCTCACACCCTGCCCACATCGCCCTCAACCCACACCACCCTTACCCTCACCATCCCCCAACCCCACCAACATGCTCACTCCCACCACCCCCTGGCCCATGATCTAATCATGCATCTTGTCCTGTGTCTTACAGGACCTGCTGGAGTTGGGGCGATTCTATCTGGCATCCACCGCCCCCAGCCAGTGCCACAAGCGCAGACCCCCCCCCCCCCCCCCCCCCCCCCCCCCCCCCCGCCCCGCCCCTGTGAGCCGAGCAGCAATGGGAACAGCTCGGACATCAGCCCTCAGCCCGAGATGTAGCACACCCTGCAGCTCAAGTTAGCAAGTCAGAGGATGAGACAGATTTCCTGTCACAGCTGTCTCCAACATCCTCCATCATCCCAGAGACACTCACCTCGATTGGGCACTTTAATGAAGAGTCTCCTGGCATACTATCTGGTGCGCACCACACAGCTGATCCGGTACAGCAGGTGGAAGTAGGAACACCTGAGGGGGCAGACGGCCGGAGGGCAGGCCACCCCAGGGATTTGCTGCCATCCAGCCGGGTTTTGGCCTTCTGGAATGGACAGTCCCATCAACTGTGGAGATGCAGCCGCAGAGTCGGGGGCTACATGAGGGGTTTTCGGTGAACATCCAGCACCTGTACGTGTAGTCGGAGGAGTTCAACCGTGTAGCGGCTGGAGCTGGTGCCAACATGCGTGCCACACAGGCCAACACTGCACGGGTGGCGTCCACAGCGGAGGCATTGGGGACGATGGTTTTGGCTGGGGATCAGCAAGTCCAAAGCCTGGGGCATTCTGTGCGGGCGCTGGCCGAGGCTGGCTGAGGCTGAGGGCAGGGTTGCCGCCTCACAGGCAACAATGTGCCAGAACCACCTGGACATCGCAGCGGTACTCCTGAGCTTGGCCCAGTCACAGCAGGACGTGGCTGGGAATGTCGACGGCATTGCCCAAATGCTGGTCGGCAGGGCGCAGACACAGAGGGAGGTGGCCCAGTCCCATGAGGGAGATGGCGCAGTCATTGGCTGATGCGACACAAACCCAGAAGGTGGTGGCACAGTCAATGGGTGGTGTGGCACAGTCCCAGACAGAGATGGTCCACTCCCTGTGCTCCATGGCCACGACCCTGGTTGAGACCAGAGTGGGCCTCCAGGACTGGCAGCGCCAGCCGGTGGAGAAGCCTCTGGGGATAGCTCGGCTCACAACCCCGTCCCATGGAGTAGCCCAGGGGCCATCGGGCAGGGGGTGGTGATGGGGCCCGGGCCAGTGACTCCCACAGGGGAGATACGGAGCACCTCAGACTCAGAACAGGGCAGCACCATGCCACCTGAGACATCCAAGCATCAGAGGCCCGTCCAAGTTCCAACATCACAGAAGACGCCGCCACCGGGGACCCAGGTCGCAGTGCGGGAATCACAGCAGGCCGCCTCCACTCCTGCTGTATTGTCTGGGGATCAACAAGGCCTGAAAGTTAGACACCAGTTAAGATGGCACATGTGCAGGGCACAGTTTAAGTTATCGGGGCTGTAGCACAAACCTGTATATATCTGTGCACAACCTGCCTCGGTGCTCTGTCAGCTGGGGGTGAGGGATGAACGGGTTTGAGCTGGCCAGAGAGGGAGGTGGGGGAATGGGCAGACGTGTTGTGGGTGATCCGGGTCCCCTCCCCTGCCCTCCCAACCGTCCCCACCACCATCACCTCAGGGATTCGATGGGGCCATGTGATGGAATGGCCAGTTCACATGGGATGGTGAAAAGTGCTACCGTGAGCAGGAATCAGATGTTGGCATACGATCGCAGAGCAGATCGTCATCATCCTCCATCCCAAGGACCAGACCCGCTGTTACTGCCAACCCAGGGCACGCACTCCATAGTACTGCTGGTATGTATATATGTATCACGGAGGGGGTTGCAGGCAGGGGGGGTTGGGGGGGCGGATTGAGGGAGTGTGAGGGTGGGATGCGGTGTCCGTGCCGCCGGCCAGTAGCCGTACACCCCCCCCAGTTGGTGAACCTGGAGGCGACCAGAGTGCCTTGTGCGCGTTCGCCCTGGCACACAGGTCGTGCAGCCTCCCGTGCCTGCCTGGGCCCCATGTCCTGCCCATCCTCGCCCTCCCCCGCATCCTCCTCGTCGGCCGAGGTCTGGTGTTCCTCCTCCCCTTCCAGCACTTCGGTCCTCTACTGTGCCATGTTATGGAGGACGCAGCAGGCCGCCTGGATGCGGGCGCCCTCTCAGCACCATATTGGAGAGCACCTCCAGGGCGATCCAGCATCCTGAACAGCATCTTCAGGAGACCGAAGCACAACTTGATTCCACCCCTGGTTGATGTATGGGTGTCGTTCTAGTCGGGCTCCGCTTCGGTCTGTGGCTTCCCAATCGGTGTCATCAGCCATGAGCACAGGGGATAACCCCTGGCACCCAGCAGCCAACCTCCCAGCCGGGAGGGCACCTTGAACATGTTAGGAATCGTTGAGTGTGCCAGGATGAAGGCACCCTACACACTGCCGGGTATCGAGCGCAGAGGGTAATGATTCGCAGCTGATGGTCACATTCGGCGGCACGTTCGAGTGGAACCCCTTTCAGTTTGTGTGGAGCAACCTGTCATCAGCAGGTATTTATAGGGGGACAGGCAACCCGCCGCTCACCCCCTGGACCTGGGGCATCCCGGCGATGGTGGCGAACCCCGCTGCCCAGACATCCTGGTAGGCTTGGTCCATGTTGAAATGGATGTATTGAGCCACCTGGGCATATGGGGCCTCCATGACGATACGGATGCACCTGTGCACCGAGGTTGGTATGATCCCGGACAGGTCCCCACTCGGAACCTGGAAGGACATCATCTCGTATAAGGTCAGTGCGACCGTAACCTTGAGCAGGTGTCCTCCCCATACCTCCATGGTGCCAGGTGTGTCATCAGATGGCAGATATGGCGCACTGTCTCCCTGCTCAGCTGGAGCCTTCGACCGCATGCCCGGTCCGGCAGATCCTCGGATGACAGGCGCTGCCTGTACACGCGAGGCCTCATGCGGCCCCTCATTGCCACCTCCTCAGCCTCTTGGGCGGCTCACTCTCCATCCTGGGTGGCTGTCTCCTGTTCCTCTGCTGCACGCTCCGCTGCTGCACGTTCTGCTGCTGCCCGCTCTGCTGCTGCACGCTCCGCTGCTGCACGCTCCGCTGCTGCATGCTCTGCTGCTGCACGCTCTGCTGCTGCACGTTCTGCTGCTGCACGCTCCACTGCTGCATGCTCTGCTGCTGCACACTCTGCTGCTGCATGCTCTGCTGCTGCACGCTCTGCTGCTGCATGCTCCGCTGCTGCACGCTCCGCTGCTGCATGCTCTGCTGCTGCACGCTCTGCTACTGCACGCTCTGCTGCTGCACGCTCCACTGCTGCATGTTCTGCTGCTGTACGCTCCACTGCTGCACGCTCCGCTGCTGCATGTTCTGCTGCTGTACGCTCCACTGCTGCACGCTCCACTGCTGCATGCTCTGCTGCTGCACGCTCTGCTGCTGCTGCATGTTCTGCTGCTGCATGCCCCGCTGCTGCATGTTCTGCTGCTGCATGCTCCGTTGCTGCACCCTCTGCTGCTGCACGCTCTGCTGCTGCACGCTCCGCTGCTGCACACTCCGCTTCTGCACGCTCCGCTGCTGCATGTTCTGCTGCTGCCCGCTCTGCTGCTGCATGTTCTGCTGCTGCACGCTCCACTGCTGCACGCTCCGCTGCTGCACGCTCTGCTGCTACACACTCCGCTGCTGCACGCTCTGCTGCTACACACTCCGCTGCTGCATGCTCCGCTGCGGTGCGCTGCGCTGCTGCATGCTCTGCTGCTGCATGCTCCGCTGCTGCATGTTCTGCTGCACGCTCTGCTGCTGCACGCTTCGTTGCTGCACGCTCCGCTGCTGCATGTTCTGCTGCTGCCCGCTCTGCTGCTGCATGTTCTGCTGCTGCACGCTCCGCTGCTGCACACTCCGCTGCTGCACGCTGCACTGCTGCACGCTCTGCTGCTACACACTCCGCTGCTGCATGCTCCGCTGCTGTGCGCTGCGCTGCTGCACGCTCTGCTGCTGCATGCTCCGCTGCTGCATGTTCTGCTGCTGCACGCTCTGCTGCTGCACGCTTCGTTGCTGCACGCTCTGCTGCTGCATGCTCTGCTGCTGCACGCTCTGCTGCTGCACGCTCCGCTGCTGCACGCTCTGCTGCTGCATGCTCTGCTGCTGCACGCTCTGCTGCTGCACGCTCCGCTGCTGCACGCTCCGCTGCTGCACGCTCTGCTGCTGCCCGCTCTGCTGCTGCACGCTCTGCTGCTGCCCGCTCTGCTGCTGCATACTCTGCTGCTGCATGCTCCGCTGCTGCACGCTCTGCTGCTGCCCGCTCTGCTGCTGCATGCCCTGCTGCTGCCCGCTCTGCTGCTGCATACTCTGCTGCTGCATGCTCTGCTGCTGCACACTCCGCTGCTGCATGTTCTGCTGTTGCACGCTCCGCTGTTGCACGCTCCGCTGCTGCACGCTCCGCTGCTGCACGCTCCGCTGCTGCACGCTGCGCTGCTGCACGCTCTGCTGCTACACACTCCGCTGCTGCATGCTCCGCTGCTGTGCGCTGCGCTGCTGCACGCTCTGCTGCTGCATGCTCCGCTGCTGCATGTTCTGCTGCTGCACGCTCTGCTGCTGCACGCTTCGTTGCTGCACGCTCTGCTGCTGCACGCTCTGCTGCTGCACGCTCCGCTGCTGCACGCTCCGCTGCTGCACGCTCTGCTGCTGCCCGCTCTGCTGCTGCACGCTCTGCTGCTGCCCGCTCTGCTGCTGCACACTCTGCTGCTGCATGCTCTGCTGCTGCATGCTCTGCTGCTGCCCGCTCTGCTGCTGCATGCTCTGCTGCTGCCCACTCTGCTGCTGCCCGCTCTGCTGCTGCATACTCTGCTGCTGCATGCTCTGCTGCTGCCCGCTCTGCTGCTGCATGCTCTGCTGCTGCCCGCTCTGCTGCTGCACGCTCTGCTGCTGCCCGCTCTGCTGCTGCACGCTCTGCTGCTGCCCGCTCTGCTGCTGCATACTCTGCTGCTGCATGCTCTGCTGCTGCATGCTCTGCTGCTGCCCACTCTGCTGCTGCATGCTCTGCTTCTGCCCGCTCTGCTGCTGCCCGCTCTGCTGCTGCATGCTCTGCTGCTGCATGCTCTGCTGCTGCACACTCCACTGCTGCAATCTCCGCTGCTGCATGCTCCGCTGCTGCTTGCTCTGCTGCTGCATGCTCCACCTCCTCAAGCAGCTCCAGCTTTTACAGCCACAGGGCATAAGACCATAAGACATAGAAGAAGAATTAGGCCACTGAGCCCATCAAGTCTGCTCCGCCATTCAACCATGGCTGATATTTTTCTCATCCCCATTCTTCCGCCTTCTCCCCATAACCCCTAATCCCCTTATTGAACAAGAACCTATCTATCTCTGACTTAGAGACACTCAGTGATTTGGCCTCCGCTGCCTTCTGCGGCAAAGAGGTCCACAGATTCACTAGCCTCCGGCTGAAGAATTTCCTCCTCATCTCTGCCTCCAGGTCTACGGCGACTAGCAGGAAGACCAACATTGCTGGTTGACTATCCATTGTCTGCAGGGGGTGAACAGCTGACATATTAGTATGGTGCCTATGCCCATGCCCAGCCAGGTCCACTGGGCTACATGGTGGCCCCAGTTGGCACTGAATGCATGTTCTCCCCCCCCCCCACTCCAATGTCCACACCCCTGGCCCCGTAGGTGGCCAGCACCGTGGGGGCCTCTCGCCCTGGCACCAATCCCTGATGCCAGGGGTACAATTGGCAGGCACCGCCCTTGGCAGCGGTACGCTTCACAGACCCGCACCCCCATGGGATCTACTGTGATCGTTGCCCTGGGTGGGCTGCCTGTGGGTGGTGGCCGGGTGGGGGTATGGCGGAGGGTGGGGTGGGGAATGGGGCACTCATATGGCTGGGGTCACTGTGCAGAACCAGGGGTCAAGGTGGTCAGTGGGGTGTGCAGTAAGATGGTTGCCTTGCAGGCCGCTGTAATGGCGGTCCGTGACTGGACATCACCCCAGTCCCATAGGGGCATCACCTTGGCCACTCGGCCTGTTCCCCAGTCAACCACCTCCCACAACCCTGGCAGCACCCCCCTACCCCCACCCCAGCCAGCCTGGTCAGTGTCCGGCCCGGCAGCCCACAGTCACTCCTCTCTGCGTCCTACCTCCTCTCCCTCCTTCATCAGCCACGATGCCAGTTTCCCGATTTTTAAAAGCACAAGCTGTTGCGAACCCGGCCCATCGGAGGAGGAGAACTGCGGAGGCCCAGAGAATACCAGGTCTGACCTCGCTAATACGCATACGATGTTTAATGTACGTGCGTTCCGCAACACATTGATGCCGCGATCGAGGTGATTGAGAATTGCAATTTGGCGTCAAATCGGCACCCACCACTATTTGGCGTCGGAATCTATTCTCGGCGTCAGCCAATGGAGAATCCCGGCCATTGCCTTGCTGCACAAGGTAGCATTCTCCCGTGACTTTGCATCAGCTGTCTGTGGCAACCTCATTTGAAAAATTGAAGGGAAATTGGAAGTATAGCTCCTCAGAGACGGATGCTGCTTTTTTCCAGTTGGGCACAGTGACATCTTGCAGCAGTCAAGGACAGAGCTTGAGTTCGGGTCGACCAAAGCCCAAGAAACCCTCAGGATGATGGATTGGCATTGCCAGGTTTCAAGTTTCCGTGTTTTTGCAGAGGCCTTGTATGTTAAAGCCAGACAGTGATGCTGTAGAAGCCTATTGTTTCATTCCATTAGACAGGATGACCAGGGAATATATTCCTCAAGTGACCCAAAGACTGTGATAGGAGCACATCATTTTATAGCACAGAGGCCTTTTTGTTCGTTCCTTACATTTCCAAATTGTCGTGGTGGTGAAGGTTCATGTGGGCATGGCAAGAGACACCCGCGAGTCTAGGAAAAAGAGTGGTTAAAATGGTTGACAGGTCGGCTTGTCAAATACTGCATGGGAAGAGACAACATCCGTTAGCCAACTACTTTCTCGAGTCAGAATAAACAGAGAAGAAATGACAAATGAAGTAGAGTAATTGAAATAATTTGACATTAAACATTAATAGCTTTGAAGTAGGCAAATGTAGTTATGAGTGTTACCAGCTTTAAAAGAATAATTATTGGAGCCCTATCTCAGCACGATGGTGCGTGGGAAAGTGTCAATCACAAATTTAATGACCTTCACAGGATGGGCAAGCAAAAGTGTGACAAGAAGCACAGATATGAGCTGCCCCCTACCCCCAATAAGATAAAGGGAATAACCGCAACCTGTATAATGCCGCTCATTTAGTGAAATACACTAACCAAAAGACATACATGTGTTACACAGCCTTTGTATCAGACTGTCACCCTGTAGAAGCAGAGGGTGTCTCCCAGACAGGAGTCTCTGTTACTGAAACTATAGACTCGCATGATTTCAATCTTTTACCACAACAACAAGCGATGGCCATCTTGGTAGAATTTTAATCAAAGGAATGTGAGACATAGATCTTCACCTGGGGGAAACTAAAAATTGAGGTCAGATCTTTGTGGTGATCTACCACTGTATATATATGTGTGTGCTTGCATTAGGGGATGTACGACAGTACCTGTATTACAGGTTTTCCGGTAAGCCCCTGCCGGCTAGCTCCACCCACAGGGAGCAGTATAAATATTCATAAGTTCCCCTGAGATGCCATTCTACAGCTGCAGCCAAAGGAATAGCATCTCACGGTAATAAAGCCTCTCTTGTACCGATTCAAGTCTTTGCGTGCAATTGTTAGCGCCACAATCTTGCACTTTGAAATGTCTGAAGGCAAAGGTTAGTCACAAACAGGTCAGCCCGTGAAGGCATGGTTTATTTTTTGCCCCCCCCCCCTCCTACACCCAATCATTTCAGGAGAGAAGTAAGATGAGGTTAAATGGAATTTGCTTTGACTGTTGCCCTGTTGTTTTTTAATTCAGACTCTACGGTGTAACTAGTCAAAGACGTCTAACCTTCAATGAGGGGGAGGACACTCAAGATCAATGCACAATATGGGGATGTAGCTCCTGAAGTGCCAATAATTCTAAGGTTTAGACAGTTAAATTTGTCGGCTAGGTGGTGATCTCAGTCGAACGGAATTTTAGTGCCGTGCCTCAAATTTTCTTTTCTTCTTTTTAAGATGACAAGCACAGCCTTTGTTGTGCTGGCTTGGATGCTGCAAGCTATCAATTATCCGTGGTAAAGATGAGCAGTGCGTTAAAATGATAGAACGGAGACCATTAAAGTGGCTTGTTCATATGTAATAAACTTCATTGAAGTTAGTTAATTAAAAATGCTGTTGAACCATAATTTGTTGAAATTTTAATATTATTTGATACCCTTGCACATATTGTAGTTACCTTGATTCTGCTTCCGTCACTGTCCAGAAAGAGGTTGGACGTTGGATCAATTCCTCATATGTAAGGGACCAAATCTTTAATATGCTAACTGATAAGGGGGCCAAGGAGAAGTAGGCACCTTCCTATTGATTGGAAGTGAGAACAAAAGGAGAGTCACTCTGAGGCACTTGAACAGACATTTTGACAGACTTTGTAGTGCTTGTGGAAGGTATGTGGACTCGGGGTGTCCAGCTCAGGATCGGGGTGCCTTGGCTGAGATCCTCATTGCTGAAATAATTGAGAAAAACCACCCCCAAGCTGCAACTTACAGGCTGTTGAGACTGCTGACTATTGACAGTATCCTGTATATGCTCTGAAGTATCCTGCTCATGTGTTAACTCACCCATGCCGCCCACGTGGAAACCATCGTACCACAGCAGTATCATCAAGGGGATTGGGGGTGTCCATGCTCAATCACTGGCCCATCAGGTGTTGGCACTCCTCAGTGCATCTCTCTGAAGTGCAGCCCCACAGCAGAGAATAAGGGGATCCGCAGAGCTCACCCCAAAAAAGGAGACATGCACCATGGCCATTAGAGCCCTCCCTGGCACACAGCTCCTCTCAGAGTAGAGGTCTCATGGGTTACACTATCAGCTAGCCTACTCCTGAGGATCACAAGCTGTCTCCGAGGCCTGCGGGTCCACCACGCGCATGATCCCATCCAACCTGCGACCAGGAAACCTGACCAGCTCCCTGCCATAACTTGTGTATTAAACCCAGGCGCCACTTAACACTGCAGCTAAGGTGCTAGCAAACGCAGACATCTCTTGCTCACACCCCTCGGTTGGACCTGCCCGAACACAAGAATCTTAGCATCGAGATGACCTGCTGCACAATATGACCGTTGCAAGCACATAGCCAGTTCCCACACAGCTGACGGTACAACACAGTTTTCACCCAGTTGAGAGACCCACAGTAGACCACACTGGGAGAAACAGGACAGGGGCCACAGAGCTTATTGCTGACACCAGTTGCCGCAGCCACCAGTGCCCCTATTGGCAGAGACGGGTGGTGAGGATAGAGTCTCCCCACATCACAGGCTGGGGGTGCCAGTCACTGATGGAGACAGGGGTGCAGAGCGGACTACATCACCCAGTAGGGATGTTGAGGCAGGTGCAGCAGTGGAACTCAGAGTGACCATGTAATCTGGCGGCTTTGGTTGGTTAAAGGGAATCCTCATCTTGTTAACATTCTCTGCCTCTCCCTCTCCCCCTGCAGAGATATGGATTTCGGATTAAAGCCAGCTTTGCTTGCTATCTACAAGACCGCTGTTGCCGTTGAGAATGCTTGGCGACAGGAGCACCAGGACCAGCTCCAGGGATGACCCTGCACAAGAGGAGCCTGCCCCTGAAGAGCAGGGGCCAGCTGGTGAGGCTCAAGTGCCAGCAGTGCAACAGGCCAAGGAGGGGGTGCGAAGGCTGCGCTGCATCAGGCTACGTGTATACCACCGGCGCGTATCCTTTGAGGAGCTACCAGACTGTATGTGCCGCCGGTGATTCCGGCTCACCAGACAGACCATTCTCTGTCGCCTGTGCCAGAAGTGGGTTCATCTGGCACCCCAGGGGCATGGATAAAGACACCCGCTCCCAGTGGCTGTCAAGGTGACGGTCGTCCTGTACCTGCATGCGTCTGGCTCATTCCAGGGCTCGAGTGGGGACCTGTGTGAGATTTTGCAATCGTCCGCACAGAGGTGCATCCACATTGTTACAGATGCCCTATGCGATCGGGCATCAGACTACATTACCTTCGACCTGGAACAGGCCTAGGCAGTAGGACTTGCTGCTCTCGCTGGCATGGCCCAGGTCTAGGGGATGATCAATGGCACGTATGTCACCCTCCGAGCACCGATTCGATATGGGGTGCCCTTCATAAATAGGAAGGGCTTCCAGTCTTTGAGTGTGCAGTCACTGTGCTCATAATGCACAGCTGCGCCCGATACCCAGGCATGATCTATACATCCTTTCGTACTCGTCAGTTCCAGGAACCTTCAAGATGCTTCCCTGGGTAGGCGTTGGCGATTATGCGATAAGGTATAACCATTGAGTGTATGGCTAAGGAAACCTGTGTGGAGGCCTTAGACTGAGGCAAAGATCCATTATAATGGCACTCACACAGCAATCGGGAGTGTCATCAATCAGTGTTTTGGCATGCTCAAGATTCGCTTCTGACGCCTGGACCGCTCCAGTGGGGCATTCCAATACAGCCCCCAAAACGGTATTGGTCATCGTGGTAACTTGCTGCATGTTCCATAACATCGCTCTGCAGTGGGCGACATACTGCAGGAGGAAGAACAGCAGGCCTCATCTGAAGAGGAAGATGAGGATGGCGCCCAGAAGAATAGGAGGAGTCTGAGCTAGCATGGCAGGCCACCCGACGTATGATCCAGGGCCGCTGCGCATGGGACAACCTCATTACCTCCCAATTTACCAACTTGGAGGCCACCAGCAGGTCTCCCCCCCGCCCCCCCGCCCCCCCCATGAACTTCAAACCACCCGTCCCAATCCCCTCCGAGGGTCGGACCAGCATCACCACATGGTGTTGGCCCTGGGTTGGCAATATCATGGGGTCTTTTCCATAGAACGGAAGACGATGATGAATCGCCGCGAGATGAGCTCTGGCGTTCCTCATTGTCTGAAAAATTCTTACTCCTATCTTCAAGATAACATACCACTGCCTGCCAGGGTGATCCCCGCATGTGTGTTGGCGATTCCTTCTCATGTGCCCAGAACTGTTTGGGGCACTAAGGGGGGTGATGGTGAATGGTTCGAACTCATTCACTGGGGATGCTGTCATACAAGGCGGTTTAACGCTGCTGCCCCCATGCCCTGTAACATCTCAGTGAGGGTGTAACCATGTAGGGTATTTTTGTGTCATGGCCCCCCCCCCCCCCCCACACCCTCAGCCAGCACACAACACCCAGCTTCAGTACATCTTTCACGCCTGTGAGACAGTGGTGATGGGCATTTTATTTTGAACAGGTGGTGCAAAAAGTGTTTTATTGAGTGTATTTACAATAGGTGTGCCTTTTCCCCTTACTATCCTCTATCTACGATGTCCATGCCAACTTAATTGGCATCTATCTTCGTACTTTTTTGTGGCCCAATGCTTCTTCTAGGTGTTACCCCAGAGAGCGCACCAGAAGTGGAGGCAGCCTGGTGTCACTCTCCCACTGCCCTGTGATGCCCTTGATGGTTGCCCTCTGGAAGGCCTGGGCCTGGATGGGCCTGGCCGACCTTCGGGTGTCACAAGCGATGACGTGCCAACCTGCTCTGCCCGCTGCCTGTGAGATTCGCCAGTGTCAGGTGGGGAGGATACGGAAGCACTGAGGTGTTCCAGCACCTCCCCTGCCGGAGGAGCCGGCATGGGCCCATCACTCCCCACCCCCCTCCCTAAGGGAGCTCACTGGCCCCCGGGCTACTCCATGGGGCGGAGATGCGGCTGGAATGAACTACAGAGCTGCCACTGTCACCTGACGCTGCCAGTCTTGGAGGTAGTCCTTGTCTCAACCATGGTGTAAATGCTGTCAGCCATGGTGCACTGAAACTGGGACTTGTCCCTCAGCGAGTGACCCATGTCCTTCACTGACTCGATCATGTCGCTCGCTGCCTTTGTCATGTCCCGCAGCGCCCGGCCATTGCTCCCGATGTTCTCAGATGTGAGCCTTTGTGAATGGAGCAAGCTCTGGAGCACTGCAGCAATACTGATGTGGGCACGGGGCATGTCCGCCTGTGATTGGGCTCTCCTGTGCTGTGCCTCAGCCATGGACAGCACAGTATGCCCAAGCCTTGACTGTCCTGACACATTGTCCTGATGTCTTGCACCGGATCTTCCATTGCAGATGCCACCCAGTGTTAGCCTGGGTGCCACACACTGCCAGCAACATCTCCTGTGCCTGAATGTGAGTGGACATCTCTAGTTGTACTTGTAGGCGTTGAAAAGTTGCTGATACTCCTCCTCTAGATTCTGGCTCTGCTTTTACTTCTGCACCAGTGATGGGATCATTATTCCAGAAGTCCGACACCTATCTGGGCGATAGTTGTTCCCAGGAATTGGGCAGCCCTCCGACAGTCCACTCGCTCAGGGGTTCCTGCATCCATCTGCAGCGCGTGTGTGGTGCTCACCAGAGGTGGCCCAGGAACCTCGGGCGGAATTCTCCGACCCGCCGCAGGGTCGGGGAATCGGCCAGGGCCGGCATAAATCCCGCCCCCGCCGTGGCTCGAATTCTCCACCACCCGGGAATCGGCGGGAGCGGGAATCACGCCAATCGGCGGGCCTCCCGCGACGATTCTCCGGCCCGCGATGGGCCGAAGTCCCGCTGCTGACAGGCCAATCCCGCCGACGTGGTTTAAACCACCTCTGGTGGTGGCGTGATTGGCGGCGTAAGCGGGCCTCCGGGGTCCTGAGGGGGGGAGTTGCAATCGGACACCGGGGGGGGTGCACCCATGGTGGCCTGGCCCACGATTGGGACGGGTGGGCCTGTGCCCACGATCGGGGCGGGTGGGTCTGTGCCGTGTGGCGGAGGCGGAAGAGACCCCCCAAAACCATGCATGCACCGGTGGTGATGTCGACGCTCCGGCGCATGCGCGGACTCACGCCGACCGGCGAAGGCCTTTCAGCCAGCCGCGATGCCGGCTGGCGTAGCGCCAAAGCCCATTCGCGCCAGCCGGCGGAGCGGGAGCCACTCCGGCTCGGGCCTAGCCCCTAAAGTTGCGGAGAATTCCGCACCTTTAGGGAGGCCCGATGCCGGAGTGGTTGGCGCCACTCTGCTACGCCGGGACCCCCCGCCCCACCAGGTAGGGGAGAATTTCTCCCCTGATCACTAATATTAACCACCAGCTAATAGTCTCTATGATGGTGGATTTTACTGGTGAAAGTAGTGTTGAGACCCTCGGTGTCTTCCCCGGAGTGGTCCTCTGGGATGTCCTGAGGATCTGGCTGGGGGGCTGCGACAATAGATGGCCCGTCCTCATCTGATGGTGATCCTGCAAGACAAAAGACGAGGGGGTGAGATCTTGTGAAGGGCCGGTCTGTGGGAGAGGGCTCACTCTCTTGACATAGGGACAAGTGTATTGTGTTGGGCTCTCACTTTTTTGCCCCATGCCGACTTCCATCGCAGCCACTGTCCTCTCCTTGGCCTCCCCCACCAATTGCAGGATCTTCTCCTCTGATGGGATGTGGACCCAAATGTCTGAGATGACCCCTCCGGTCTTCTGGCGTTCCGGCCGATTATGGCCGCCTTATCCTTGGGGACACAGTGCGTTTCTGGAAGGCGCGTTTAATGGAGGGATTGTAGCTGCTGGCATGTGTGTGCAAGGCTCCTGACCAAAAGGACAATACTTTTGTTAGGGTTTGGTGGAGGGTGGGCTGCGTGGGAAATGCAAGCAGGAGGGTGCTTTTGTCCTCTCGGGGATCAGGGGCTGATATGAGGAGTGAGAGACAGGAGTGACGCCAGCGGGCAGAGAAATGGTGACTCACCCCAGATGCCCTGAAGAGGTTGTTCATCTTGTTCCTGCATTGGGCACCGGTCATCCTGGTGAGGCTGGCAGCACTGACAGCCTTTGCCACCTTATCCCAGGCTCGGTTGAGAAGAACAGGCTTGAGCCTCCACCGCACCCTGCAGAGAAGCGTGTCCCAGCTTTCCTCAATGGCATCCAGGATTCGGTCTGTCACCGACTGCCAGAATCTGAGTGCTGGTCTGCATGCAGCCATCTTCCTGGCTGGAATGACGGTCTGTGGTGAGTGGAGTGCTGAAAAACTGCTCCAGCTTGTGAGGCATTGAACATGAATCCCGAGTCCAGCGATTCAAATGCCAGAGGGGCCGGCAATCAATTGGGCTGCACGTGGGCAGCGTGCTGGCCTCTTTACCTCGCCTAAATTTCACCTGGCCAGCGCTCTGAGCGGGAGCGCAAATTTCCCGCGATTCAAATCTGGGGGGAATTTAGTCTCCCAAAACAGGAATGCTGCCCTATTACCATAGAATTTACAGTGCAGAAGGAGGCCATTCGGCCCATCGAGTCTGCAACGGCTCTTGGAAAGAGCACCCTACCTAAGGTCAACACCTCCACCCTATCCCCATAACCCAATAACCCCACCCAACACTAAGGCAATTTTGGACACTAAGGGCAATTTTGGACACTAAGGTCAATTTTGGACACTAAGGGCAATTTTGGACACTAAGGGCAATTTTGGACACTAAGGGCAATTTTGGACACTAAGGGAAATTTACCATGGCCAATCCACCTAACCTGCACATCTTTGGACTGTGGGAGGAAGCCGGAGCACCTAGAGGAAACCCACGTACACACGGGGAGGATGTGCAGACTCTGCACAGACAGTGACCCAAGCCGGAATCGAACCTAGGACCCTGGAGCTGTGAAGCAATTATGCTATCCACAATGCTACCGTGCTGCTACCGTGCCTGTTAGGATAGGAATATTTATTTCCAGTGTAAAATAAGCAGATCAGCACTGCTGAAATGTTAGAACTTTCTACTGGAAACACCAAAAATGAGGAAATGTGTCTTCAAAGAAGCAGGATTTTGTGGAAATTCTAACCTGCCTCGATGGGTGGGTTTGTGAGCATGCAGCAGGTTAAAAGGGCAGGAATTATGGACGTGTCAGGTAGTTGAGGGGGACTCGCTGACTTTTGCCCTCAACCGGAGCATGATTGTGCAGCATGTCGGGACCCTCGTCCGCCTTGCCCCACCTGTGGATCAGGCAGACCTGCTATTTAAATACATGAATGCTGAACTAAATTCTTTGTGGACATGTTTCCGGGCTTCTTCGAACCCAGCAGGTAAAACGAGGTGAGAGGGCAGTGGGATTTCACGGAGTTGAGCAAATTGAGAGGCAGAAAATACTTTTAAATGCTGAGATCTGGCACCTGCTTCCTTGTCTGAAAGGTGTTGTTCACAGGACTGGTTCGGAGCATGTTCTTCCGCTGCTTTGCAGCTGACTTTCAACATTTTATACAGATCATTTCTTCCACAGTGGAGTTTATTGCCTACGCTTCCCATTTGTCAACCTTCAGATCAGCATGTAAATCACCAATGCAACACCACCTTGAACTTCAGTTGAAGAACATGAATGGAAGCAATAGCTATACAAACAGCACTTTTCAAACAATTTTTTTACAAGATAGAAAGGGATGAGCATGGAGCTCTAGATCACAGGAAGCAAGACATCTAACACAGCAGGAATTTTGCACCAGCACTCTGGCGGGGTGGGGTCCTTAGAGCCGGGAACTGGCTACAAACAGATTTGTGTGCAGTCTAATGGCCCCCAGTCCACATTGCGGATGTCTCGGGAGCTCTCTGCCCACCACCACCCCTGACATTCGTTATCGGCACCCCCATCTCAATGCCCACTCTCACCAACACCACCCCCCCCTCCCACCCATCACACACATACGCACGCCCTCCCCATGGGGTTCCCACTAGGATTCGCCCCTAGCATTGCTCCCTGACAGGTTGGTACTGTCGAGGGTAACGCTGCCTACCTGGCAACGCCAAATGGTGCTCGGGTCATGTCCTTCTATTCCCCTATAATTAACTCTGCGCCCCAAACCCCACCCCACCACGCCTGGCCAAAGCTGTTGTAAAATGTTCCGATTTCACATCAGCAAGGTGGGAATATTTAATGAGGAGCGATGATTTGGTGAGTGGGTCGCCTATTACATGGAAATTTATTAAAATGTATGAAAATGAAGTTCACACCCGAGACGTCGAGATCTCTCCGGCGAGAATCGGGCTTCCCTATTCTCACGACATTGTCCGCCCTCAACATCGATGCCAGCAATGCCTCAGGAGGTGCAGAGTTTCTTGTCAGGCAATTATTGACCTTTTGCAACCTATTGGAAAGAAGAACTCTTCACAAGTGGATCAAGTGAGCATTCATCCCTGGTAGCACCTTCCCATGGAATCAAGATCCCGGGAGCATAAGTCTCACCTACCCAGAGCTTCTGGCCAATTAAAGACCAGCAGTCCTTGCACTCTACTTGGCCACTGAGGAGGTTGTGGCTACTGCCTGAAGGACAGTTCCTGGTGTCTTCAGATTGCTGAGGACCCAGGCGAACAGGTAAACAATATAATAGAGGCAGATTAGTGTGGTTGCGGTCACAGGGAAGCAGGGGTGTTGGAAGCAAGGGCAGGGTCTGGCACAGCGTCCCCACCCTTCCCAATGTCCAGGCCATCAATCAAGCACTGATTCCCTTTATTGAGTGACCATCCAACCCTCCGAGGTGGCAAGTGATGCATGCGTCTTGAATGCCCCAGGGCAAGTGCCCACCTGCAGCGGGTTGATACTAGTGGTGGTGGGATGAGGCCCTTAAGCGATAATTAATTGGCCACTTGTAGACCTCAATAGACATTGGGGCAGATGGTTGAGCACGAGCCTCGCCGCTCAGAATTTAATTCTGGTGGGGCGCAAAGGCGTCAGGGATAGGATTCGCTACCACCCTGCCTAGGTAGAGCCCTGCTTCCCTCCAAGCTCACCACTAGCAAGGCCAGAAGAGTGTGGCCAATATATCGAATGATAAGAGAAAGCAGCAGCCGCAGCAATGGAAGACGTAATGCAGTCTGTTGGGATGGCTGCTCGCTATATAACTAGCTCGACAGTCCATTCTAACGAGGTCAACTGTTGGGCAACAGTGGAGTTCCCACTCAGTGGGAGAATTTGCAATTCCAGAAACATTCAAATTGGCTCTCCAGTATTTACAGCCAGTTCCCTACAGAAACTGGTTTCACACATTAATGGAATCGATTTTAACTCTTCCTGCCGAGTCGCAGCATGTCCATGCCAGCTTTACTTAGTGCTCTAATATCATTTTCATTGACTATACTGTAAATAGCAAATGCACGTGGTGTCAAACTGCCTGCGGACTTACTCGGTCACCTATTTCCCCGCCTGACAGGAACAATTAAAACCAACCCACTTCCGTATGAGCATTTAATTTCTTCTTGCATCCCCATGGAAATGGGGGACTTCTTTGTTCTCAAATGTTTTCCATTTTCCTGGGTAGAAATTAAGCCCTGTTATTTTTGCCATTTCATTTATGGGGTTCAGACAGCTTTAAAGGGACACAGTTTTTTTTCAGAACGGTAGTTTTGCTAATTTTCTGCATTTTTACTCTAAGTTCTATTGAATCGATTTTTACTGTTGTTACGATCCCGGTTGATGTTAGAACCAGAAGGGAAGATCCCGGAACGGAACCCGGCTCTAAAGAGATAACTTTTATTTTATTTAATAAAACGTGGGGGAACAGAGTCACAGGACCACTAATTAGTTTTATCAGCAAGAAAGAAAACATTTATTAAACGTGAAAAAATTGGACTATGATACGATGTGACCTTACTCCCCCCTTAGTTTTATCTGGTTCACTGCACATGAACCAGATTAGCATATTTAAATCTTCATTTAAATATGAAGGATCCGTTTTAAGCTGGATTCCAACGGCTCCTGCCACTCCCCCACCCGCTGGTGCGACGTGAAGCCTGCGCAAATCACAACTGGTCTCCCCAAATGGACATCGGGTGTGTTGATCACACCAGGGGGCTCAGAGACAAATGTAGCCTTTGGGTGCTCAGGGAAATGACAGTGCCCTCACACTGTCCCCAGGCACAGCCAATCAGGCGCTGTGCCAGGTTGGCACGGTCAAGAGGTGGGATCTGACGGGGGGCATTTGATGACCTGATAGCACAGAGTAGATTACCGGAAGGCAGTGGGGGAGGGTAAAGTTACCAGCGATTGGCGTAGCTTGATGCCGGCGAGAGGCGGGGGCTATTTGTCAATGAGGGGCGGTGGCGGGGCGGGGGCGGGGAGCAGAGCGTGCGCCCCGATCTCTGATGATCTGGTCCTGTTGGTGTCTTCAGGTTCCGCTCACTTATATTCAGGGTGCAGTTCACCCCACCCCAACCTGCAAAAGAATTTCTCAGTGTGGGTGAATTGCTTTCTGGGCGGCATCACGCCACCCGGAAGGAATCACATTGAGAACCTCGCTTTCTGCCAGAGACTGCACTTCGAAATGTTTTGGGAGAATTGCATCCCTTGCTGGTTTTACATAAACTCCGAGATCCAGCCCCCCCGATTTGAATAGTTATTTCAACTCATGTTCCGCAGACTGTAGTAAAAATTCACAAACCTGAAATCACTTCAGATTCCTGATTGGCCTCTCAGCCTTCTCCTCAGCTCAATTTGTCTTTTCTGAACAATTCTCTGTTCCAGCACCTGTTACCATAGACTTCTTGGAAAGTCATCTTCATTTCTCTAGTTTCCTTAACTATCCGCACTTCAGATCTCGGCACTTGTTTTCTTAACCATTACTCCAGGGCATGGCTTTTATTCGAGCAAAGCTGAGATTGTAGTTCATTCTGTAGCATTCGAAACCAACTGCATCTAGCAGAGCTGTGTGAGCTGCCTTCTCTCTCACTATCCATCTCCAACTGCGGTTCAATTAGCTAAAACTAAAACTGTAAAGTGTCTGCTTCACAAAGCCCTAATTGCTAAGCAACACGCAAATGCATATGCCTTTTAGTACATGCCATAGCCCTCTCCAAACGCAATCGAAACACAGTTGGAACTTAGCCAACCCCGACACATACAAATATTTTTGTCTACCATAAATCTAACCGTAGGTTTTGCTCCTCTAGGCACAGAAACATTAAATTAAACACACTTAAAACCAATGTAATTCCCTTAAAACTACCTTTATGTTCCTAACACTATTATTTTGACCAAAATATGAAGAGATGTACCGTGTGCCCTCGAGAAGGCGTTGGCGAGCTAGCTTCTTGAATCACTGCGGTTCATGTGGTGTAGGTACACCTACAGTGCTGTTAGGAAAGGAGTTCCTGGATTTTAACCCAGCAATAGAGATGGAATGGCAACATAGTTCCAAGTCATGATCGTGAGTGGCTTGAAAGGAAACTTGCAAGAGGTGATGCTCTCATGCATCTGCTGCACTTATCCTTCAAGGTGTTAGTCATGGGTTTGGAACGTGCTGTTGGAGGAGCCTTGGTGAGTTGCTGCAGTGCCTCTTATAGAGGGTACACGCTATGGCCACTGTGAGTTGGTGGTGGTGAAGTGA
The DNA here is from genome assembly GCF_902713615.1 of Scyliorhinus canicula. Classification (NCBI taxonomy): domain Eukaryota; kingdom Metazoa; phylum Chordata; class Chondrichthyes; order Carcharhiniformes; family Scyliorhinidae; genus Scyliorhinus; species Scyliorhinus canicula. Next base: position 137,131,109 of record NC_052159.1, on the reverse strand, counting down.
ATGTTGAAGGTGGTGGATGGGGTGCCAGTCAAGCAAGCTGCTTTGTACTGGATAGTGTCAAACTTCTTGAGTGTTGTGAAAGGTGCACTCATCCAGGCAAGTGGAGAGCATTCCATCACATTCCTGACCTACGACTTGTAGATGGTGGACAGGCTTTGGGAAATCAGGAGGTGAGTCATTCGCTGAAGAATTTCCAACCCCCAATTTGCTCATGTAGCCATAATATTTATATGGCTTGTCCAGTTCAGTTTGTCGTTAATGATAACTGCCAGGATGTTGATGATGGGGGGATTCAGGGATGATAATACCATTGAATGTCAAAGACATTCTCTCTTGTTGGAGGTAGTCATTGTTTCACACTTGTGTGGCACAGACATACTTGCCGCTTTTGACTCTAACATCTCTGAGTTCCTACAATATCTTTGATAGGAGACCAAGTGATTCCTTGGAATTCAAGAGCTGTTAGTTCCAAGAATTCAGCAGAGCAGCAATTCTTTAAAGAAATGGTGATCTGTAAAGTGATTCAGTCACTGCCTTCATTCCACCTAAGCGTATTTCTAAGAATTTTACTGGAAGAGATGGAGTTCGGGGTATAGCCTTGAAAATTCCCCTAAGGCAAAAATGGTGAAAGATGAAAGAAGACTCTTGTTGTCAACATGTGGCAAACCAAATCCCAGACACAAAAATCCAGCCATTTCAGCTTCAAGGGCCTTCTCTCGATCAATATTCTGCTGGTCAGTAAAAAACAAGACAGATCACGCAGGTTAATGGGCATTTTACAAGTAACACTTCCAGTTTGTTTCTTTGAAGTCCTGTGTCTATGGACTGGTTGTTTGAAGGAGAAAGTAAATTGAAGTCTGGCCTATGGGAGATCTGGCCTGCCCTTTGCTATTTAACGATAGTATTGGAGGCAGTATTGCCACACTATAGGCACACTCATCTGAGCAGCTTGGAAAGAAACCACTAACCTATCTGCAGGCATATCTCTGAACTGAACTGTTATGCTTGACTTTTGCTGAATTCTCCATCTAAAGCTCAACTTACACTACTTTTATGCAAGATATCTGGCACCTTCGTTCCTCCTAGTAATTGCATCACCTTACCAAGGTGAAATCTAATCAACTCCAGAGGGAATTCCCTTAACCGAAAAACATTCCATTAGCCCAAACTGTTTATGATGCTTTAATTGCACCTTAGGCTCCAAACCTTATTTGTTTTTCAAACAAGGATTTAAACAAAAACATGACTGCGGCAGTCATGTAATAGCCTGTTCCTTACTGCGCCATACACCAATAATACAATATATCTGAAATTCCTCTATGCATCTCACTCTTCATACGTCCCAAAGTAGTAACTTGTAGCACCATTCCAGTTTTGCGCAATGCATTATGTTAACCAGCTCGCAAACTCATGTTTGTATTTGCAGTCATTTCATTTTGCACCAGTTGAAAACAAAACCTCTGAACAGGACGATAATAGAATTGACCTAGTTCATTGCTCTAAAAGTCTTCATTGTCTCTGCCGCCATTGTTTCGCAGCTTCATGCCTCCTGTTGATCACATTATCTGCTTTGTCCATCAGGCTTCCTGATTTTACACTGTTACAATACCCTGGACTGGTACGCGATCATTCCACTTCAACCCAAGTCACAGCACAAGTGAATTAACCAATAATTCTGCGAAAGATACCCGAAGTCTGGCCCTTGGCTGCATTAATAATTACAGTCACCAGGTTTGTAAATGTAAACACAATTACTGTTTATTTATCGCAAGATCTATAATGAAATATGCAGCAAATACAAGAGCTTAACTATTACCTAATTCCCATTTAAATTGTCCCCCACCTTTTACACACATAGGCACACACACACACACACACAGGGGAAGAAAGAGGCAACAAATACAAGTAAAAGGAAAAAGAGTCTTTGGACGGGATTCTCCGACCCCCCGCAGGGTCGCAGAATCGCCCGGGCCAGCGTCAATCCCGCCCCTGCCGTGGCCCGAATTCTCCGCCACCCGGGAATCGGCAGGGGCGGGATTCACATTGTGTCGGTAGGCGGGCCCCCCGCGGCGATTCTCCGGCCCATGATGGGCCGAAGTCCCACCACTGCCAGGCCTTTCCCGGCAGCGGGAATCAAAGCACATCTGGTGCCGGCGGGATTGGCGGCACGGGAGGGCGTCTGGGTCCTGGGGGGGCGCGGGGCGATCTGGCCCCGGGGGGGTGCCCCCACGGTGGCCTGGCCCACGATCGGGGCCCACCGATCTGCGGGCGGGCCTGTGCCATGGGGGCACTCTTTTTCTTCCGCCCCGCCATGGCCTTCACCATGGCGGGGGCAGAAGAGACCCCCTTCCCAGCGCATGCGCCGGTATAATGTCAGTAGCAGCTAACGCACCGGCGCATGCGCGGACTTCCGCCGGCTGGCAATGGCCTTTCGGCCCCGGTTGGCGGGGCGCCAAAGGCCGTTCGCACCGGTCGGTGGAGCGGGAGCCACTCTGGCGTGGGCCTAGCCCCTAAAGGTGCGGAGAATTCTCGCCACTCCACAACGCCTGGACCCCCTGCCCCGTTGGGTAGGGGAGAATCCCGGCCTTTGTTTTGGATATTTCTTTCTGCACTTTCTCAGTAAACTTGCAGGTTGACGTGTCTCTGTTTGTCGCCTGTATTGGTCTTCTATGCAGATTCACTCATTCAGGTTCTCTGCAAATTTATGATGATGAACAGTGAATGTGTGCTCACAACATTGAGGCTTGTACTGATAAGTGGAAAGTATCATTTGTGTTGCACAAGTGTCATGCATTGGGCATCTATAATAAGAGAGGCTAACGACCTCTCCTTGACATTCAATGGCAATGCCATTTTGAATACCCCATCATCAACATCCTGAGGTTCATCCTGGCCAGCCACAAAGGTACTGTTGTTGTAAGAGGGTGGGTGGGTAACTCACCTTCTGACTCCCCCAAAGCCTTTCCATCACCCACAAGACACAAAGTCAGGAGTGTGATGGAATGTGCTCCACTTGTCTAGTCCAGTCATTTTCAAAGCCAGGCTCCCGGCCCACGGGTGGGCTGTTGGCGCTGCCCAGGAGAGTTGCGGGGCCGTCGGGCGCAGTGTTCCCAATTGTGGGAAGAAGTGCCCAATGGCCATGACTGGCTTTGAGAATGCCGGCCATCCCGTGTGCTCCCTCAGCAGTGCGCAGGCCCCGAGCCCATTGCGGCAGACTGCTTCCTCTTGACGTCACTGCCCTGACCAGGGAGCAGATTCTTTCAAAAAGCGATGGTACCTTCTCTTCAGAAACGGTGGCAGAGAGCAGGACACGTGTCCCATACACTGACGTCAGGTGCTCTGGGCACAAGAGAGATTCCTCCATTTTGTAGCTGCCAACAGTGCTGCTGTGAGCTCCAGGGCCCCTGGTGAACGACCCATGAAGAAGGAGCTGAAAACAGGAACAAAGCAGAATAAAGATGATTCTCCATCAGCCGAAGGCGAAAAGAAAATCGGGTTCGGCGCCGGGCTCCCAACGGAACACCATTCTCCGGCCCCTCGAAATCGGAGTGAATGCAGTCCACGCCGCGTGCTGGCATGAGCATGCAAAATGTACAGTGGCATGCATTAATATCTCACCCAGTAGTCTATGGCCTCCCACGATGCTCTACCCCGAGCAGGCGGAGGTGACGACCGTGTGATTCACTTTTTGTATTTAAAATCGGGAAATCGGTGCCCTGGCTGCTGAAGGAGAGAGAAAGAGAGGAGGTAGGTAATGTCCCCAAAAGCACAATGGGGAGGCTAACATTTGTGCCACTGGATGAGTCAGAAGGAGTAGCAGGGGGTGACCAGGATATAGGCTGTGGGAGCAAATGATCTCCCCGGGACCGGGGTGTCTGGGCACGGATCACGAGTGCCGTGGCCTGCAAGGCAGCCATCTGACTGCACACTCCGCTGACTGCCCACCATGTCCCGTAGATACACAGAGCATCACCAACCAAATGGTTACCCCCATCGGGATTGGGAGGGGGCATGCGGGGGCAGTTCTTGGGCGGCACGGTAGCACAGTGCTTAGCATGTTGCTTCACAGCGCCAGGATCGGTAACTTCTTGCACTGTTAATGTGAACCTACTTGTGACAACAATAAAGATTATTATTATATTATGGCGCAGCTGGAACCGTGGGGGCATGGAGGAGGACACCCTCTCTCTCAGTGGCCGTCAAGGTAACGGTCGCTCTGAACATTTCGGCCACGGGGTCCTCCCAGGTGCTGAGTGGGAACATATCTGGGGTCTCGCAGACCTCCATGTATTGATGCATCCGTGCCATCACGGAGGCCCTATTTGCCCAGCAGCACTCTACATCAACCTCAAATTGGACTGGGCCCACCAGGTTGCCCAAATAGCAAGATTTGCTGCCATCACTGGGATACCTCAGGTCCAGCGGGCGATCGATGGTCCCCGTACCAGCACCGACAAATGTGGAGGTGCCCTTCACAAATAGGAAGGGCATCCATTTGCTGAATATGCAGTTGAAGTGTGACCATTTTCACCTGCAAATCATGCACACTTGCGCCCGATACCCAGGCAGCGTGCATCTATACGGCTGCAGCTCGTCAGGCCCTCGAGTGCCAATCCGACCTTTGCGAATCACAAGCCAGTGTGAATTGGAATCACACTAGTTCCACATGGCACTGATGCTAGCCCATTTGCATGTCCAGAATAGCTCCAGGACCGCCGCCCCCCCCCCCCCATCGTGACCGTACAACACCTGTCCCAGCATCAGCACTTAGTCTCTGAAAGTGAGAATCTCACCCCGAGTCTTTCCTTTGTGGAGTGGAAAGGCCCAGGGATTGCCAAGAAGCGCTTTGAAAATGTGAGCACCAAGCACAATTCTGGAGGACTGGCTATTTTTAAGAAGACAACTGGCCTTCATCTGAATTCTGTATTCAGCTCCATCTCTGTGGGCAGTTCTAATTGTAACCTTCAATATGTAATGTTGAAGCATACACTGATGTTCCACATTACAGCAGTGTTACAGTCATGTACAGTTGAGTGAAAAACGGATACCTTATATTGCTCATCCGTGAGCCTGGAGAATATACAGTTCCCAGGTGCAAAGGGATGAAAAGGGAAACATAATTATTGTCGGTCTTTGTTGTTTGATGCTTTCTTTCTTGCTCTTGAGCTTTGAAGCATTGGTCAACCCTTCTTTAGCTGTATTGATTCAGTTTGTTGACAGCGTTCCTTTCATATCAGCTCACCAAGGCAATATATATTGAAACCCCCACAATGAAATCAGCACAGGCCAAAGAATGACCGTGCTGGATAAACACTGCCCACAGCCTTCCCTTCACCTGATATTGAAACTTGTACAGTTTCACAGCTAACGTGTGGCCTCAAGTGCCATGTTGTTTTTTTTTGTGGGATTTAGAAAAGTCCTATTTTTTGTTTAATTTAAGGAGCAATTTAGCATGGCCAATCCACCCAACCTGCACATTTTTGGATTGTGGGTGTGAAACCCATGCAGACATGGGGAGAATGTGTAAACTCCACACGGACAGTGACCCGGGGCCGGGATTGAACCTGGGTCCTCGGGGCCAGGATCAAACCTGGGTCCTCAGCACCGTAGGCCGCAGTACTAACCACTGCACCACTGTGCTGCCCTGAGAAAGGTCCTATTAACATTGATCTCTTTTTAAAATAAATTTAGAGTACCCAATTCACTTTTTCCAATTAAGGGGCAATTTAGCATGGCCAATCCACCTACGCTGCACATCTTTGGCATGTGGGGGCGAAGCTCACGCAAACACGGGGAGAATGTGCAAATTCCACACGGACAGTGACCCAGAGCTGGGATCGAATCTGGGACCTTGGCGCCGTGAGGCAGCTGTGCTAACCATTGTGCAACCATGCTGCCCTCTTCAATTTTGCCAAACTTGTCCTCATTTGCAGTTCATACACCAAAACTTAAAGCAAGGATAGACATCTGGCCAAAAAAACATGACCGATTTTCTATACCTTCACTTTGGTGTAGAACACAATTGTAATTCTCCCCCCATCTTCCTGAGAGTTTTGTTGTTGCTGCTTATGGGTTTTGAGCAGGAAAGGTTTCCAGATTTCATCTTCCCAATGCTACTGGTGTTTTGTGGTTTGGTTTCCATGTTGAACAGTGTTTGGATCTTTCTTCAGGTAACTTGTGGACCAATCAGCATGAGGAAGGTTTCCCTCTGCTTATGGGGAACTCAGGTCGGTTTCTTCAAAACTGCTTTATTTGCACCGAAACTTCTAGGTATTGACATCTCTCTTGTGCACAGTGTACTCCATCTTCCTCACAGATGGCTGCTGGTATCACGGTTACATCATGGTACATGTCACTGTCACTCTACCATAACTGTTAACCCATTTTGCTACAGTTTGTGCTGTAATGATTTTGCCTGATTCGAGGTTGTACTTCCAATGTTTTAACCCCCCCTCCTAGACTGAGGTCTGTATAGCCCAGCCTTCCATAAATTCAGGGAGCCAACAGGTAACCTCAACCTGTTGATTTTGCTTCACGTTGTAAACTATTTCTTTGAACGATGGACCTCGGAACTGCAGTCGGTATGTGAGGTGTGAACCGTTTCATTGCTACATCAGATTACAAGGCCGGGAATGCAAGTGGTAAATGAGTTGTCCTCTAAACTGCAGCTACTAAGAAAAAAAATGCATCCTGAACCGTGAAACGGTGAAAATGACAAAAACTGAAATCTGGCCAAATGGAGATTCACAAACAATTGTTTGCCTGCGTGTGAAAATAGCAGACTGATAAAAAAAAGCTTTTCATTTATATAGTACCATATGAATATTCTCAGAAACATCCCTAAATGATAAGCAATGGCTGTTGTTATGCCGGAAAAAAATGACATTTTGAATGCAGCAACATTCCTAGAAAAACGACAGATGAATCATCGGTTAATCTGTTTTCAAGTGGTGTTGGCTAAGAAAGCAATATTGGCCAGAACTCCTGACTGTCATTTGAAGTTAGTACCATGGGATTCTTCGCAGTCAGAAGAGGTAGTAGCACCGATACACAGAGGGCATCATCGCTTTCCTTGTCTAACAGTATATCATTGCTTCGGTATAAGACAGCACGGTGGCACAGTGGTTAGCATTGCTGCCTATCGGTGCCGAGGTCCTAAGTTCCATCCTGGCTCTGGGTCATTGTCCGTGTGGAGTATGCACATTCTCCCCGTGTTTGCGTGGGTTTCGCCCCCACAACCCAAAGATGTGCACGGTAGTTGGATTGGCCACGCTAAAGTACCCCTTAATTTGAAAAAATTAATTGGGTACTATAAAAAAAATTTTTTAATCCCTCAGTACTGCAGTACTAGGAGTTTGAGTCTGAAATGAGATTTGAACCCAAACTCCTGATTTACAGCAGCATATGGGGCAGCACGGTGGCACAGTGGTTAGCTCTGCCAAGGACCCAGGTTCGATTCTGACCTTGGGTGATTGTCTGTGTGGCGTTTGCACTTTCTCCTCGTGTCTGTGTGGGTTTCCTCTGGATGCTTCGGTTTCCTCCCACAGTATGAAAGGTGTGCAGGTTAGATGAATTGTCCATAGTGATATTGCCCAAAAGGTTAGGTGGGGTTACAGGGATAGGGATGGGAAACAGATAGGGTGCTCTATCGGAGCAAGGGCTGGTGCAGACTCGATGCGCTGAATGGCCCTTTTCTGCACTGTTGGGATTCTATGATTCCATATCATTCCCTGAGTGCTGTACTGCAGTATTGGTCTAAACTAGGCGTTTCAGTCTTAAATGACATTTGAACCCAAATTCCTGATTTAAAAATGTCATGCTAAATATCGTACAGTAATAGAGTACTAGATATTACCTTAATTACAGTATTGAATATGGAAATATTAATATTTGACCTTCTGAATTGACAGGCATTTGGGTGATACACTATGAATGAATGTTGAAGAGATGCTTCCAAGAAGATGAGGTACATTGGTTGAAAAGGCAGCTTGCTTGCCAGGTGGGAAAACAGTGGGTCAGCAGATGCCAGGTGTGCAGGAGAGCGCAGGTAAGGTATGGGAAGATTGCTGGGCCAGGGTGGATCAGAGATCTGGGATTGGGAGTTTCATAATATGCACATAAGTATATGATGGTGCATAGACACACACTGACTGACACACTGCAAGACCAACAACACACACAACACAGCAGCCAATCACCAGATAGGGCACGGTCACTATAAAGCCAGAGGGTACTAGTTTTCCCGCTCATTCGGGATGCAGCCGCTGAGACAGACAGAGCCCGCAGTCAGTAGCACAAACCTCTACCATGTGCTAGCAGTATAGGCTGGTCAGGTTAGGCATAGGTCTTCAGCCAATCTAACATAGTGTCGATCCACAGTGCAAGTATGTTTAACAGCTCTTAGCTAAATAAAATAGAGTTGTACTTCTACAAGTGTTGGTAGCCTGTCTATGTTACTGCTCAGGTAAACACAGTCTTCACAGATCCAGAGTACCCAACACATCAGGGAGAATCTTTGATTATGGAGGGGGGCAGAGAGTCAATGCTTGAAGCACACAAGCTTTACGAAGCAGAAGGAGGCTATTTGGCCCATCGAGTCTGCACTGGCTCTCTGAAAGAGCATTCTACCCAATCCCACTCCCCTGCCATATCCACATAACCTTTATTGTCTCTTTTCAGACAGCAATCCTTTTGAATATGGGCACACCAAAGCAAATAAATGACAATCAGCCACCGACCTGATTAGCATTGAGGTTCCCAAAGCCAATTAACAGATGATGACAATAACAATAATAATAATAATCACTTATTGTCACAAGTAGGCTTCAATGAAGTTACTGTGAAAAGTCCCTATTCGCCACATTCCGGTGCCTGTTCGGGGAGGCTGGTACGGGAATTGAACCCGCGCTGCTGGTTTTGCTTCTGCATTACAAGCCAGCTGTTTAGCCCACTGTGCAGGGGCTGGCAGCTCCTCTGGACCAGCGGTGCCACTGGGAACAGTGCAGCATTCCTTGGACATTTTGTTTTCTCTTTTTTTTTTGGAACTTCATTGGGGAGTGTAATGAGAAGCCAGGAAGCTGCGGTAATATTTTGGGAACGTTTGCTGGACCGAAGCATGGTTGTCTTTTTCTCTCCTTAATTTATTAGTATTTTGCCTGCGAGAGTTGAATATTGCAATTTTTAATATGTGTCCTGAAGTGTGCAAAAGGTCAAATTATTTGTAAACCTTTATTCACCATACAATGCGATACGAAATAATTCCTTATTCAAATAGACATTCAAATGCAGTCTATCCTACCACATATTAGCTGACAGCCATGTTCAGCAATGGGGGAAAAAAGGGGCAATTCATTTCATCTGTTTCAATATTCTTTCAGCTCTACTTGTAAGATGGGGTCGTGCAAAATGATCTGTACATTTCCCTGAAAATTATCAGTGCCTGTGTTAGCTTAGAATCCAACCAAAAGGTCTACAATTGGAGGCTGTAACCAGCACCGAACCACGTAGTGGAAGCAAAAAGAGCAAGAACAACGAAACCCAAAATAGAAAGGTGAACGCAGACGTTAATGAGAACGGAAAACTTCAATTACTCGACAGCCAAAGAGGGATAAAGCTGTAACTATCCTTAGCACGAAGGGGTGAGAAGGTCAAACATGCACTGAGTTAATGAGGGCAGGCCGCCTCGTGTAAAACTGATTGCACAAGGGATTGGACAGCCAGATGGTAGCATTTTGAGAAGGGAGAAAAATTCTAGCGAATCTGAAAGAAATCTGAATAATTTAAGCTCAAGCAACATCAATCTGCCAGTAAGAAAATTCTTAACAAGCAATAGATAAGCGAGAAACTCCCAGAACCATAACAATAGGAACATAGAAAGGATCTTGAAGCTAAACACCTGCTGCAGAAGCAGATAAAAATCAGCAAGGATGACAAGATCCATTTTAAAAGGTGCATAAAAATGAATAAAAATAATTTCATGATACAATACAGTGGTAAAGAGAAAGGCAGTACCCTGTATAAACCTCTCTTGGTGAATAAAAATAGCATTCCTTCACTCATGGTCACACTGTATAATATACCATTTTCCCAATGTCATCTTTACAATACTGAAGATGTAACCACATTTCTTTCTGTATATTTCCACAATTAAATGCAGAGCTAGGAAAATATAGAAACACTAGGACCTATTCTATTGTTAAATGTCAAAATAGTTAATTAGCCTGTGATGTATTTGTTCAACACCAATACATTTACGGCAGCATTTTAGATCACAAGGGAGCCATTTTAGTGTTAGACAAAATAAGGATGGCGTATAATCGGTGCAACATGCCTTTACAAACCTCATCTAGCTCAGACATCCTTTCTGATCTTGGAGGTTCAAACTTGGAAAAGAATACTTCAGACAAAAACCTACAGCTATTAAACCTGATATAATTAAATTCAATGAAACAGAAGCAAGAATTATTGCTCTGTCAGAGGTAGACTAACCATTTTAATTTTTCATTCATTAGCGGCAATGTGGTTGCTAGGAGAGATTTTGTTGCACTCCATGCTGTTATATGTAGCACATGACAAAGGGTAACCAGCTTCAATGAAAAGTGAACTCTGATATGTGGAGAGAATAAACTGTGTGTCTTTTTATCATGACTAATCTATACCTTCACTGGTATAAATGTGTCACATTCATGTGGGCAGTTAACTTCCACTTAAAATAGAATAAAATACACTATTGATTACCATATTTCCCATATTGTAAAGCAGCAAAGGAAAGCAAGAAAATTGCATTAACATGTCAACAATTCTATTAATATGTTTTATTCACATGCTGTTTTTAATTCGCTGTTCAGGTTAAAATCGTTACGCAATCTGAGAAATTCCTAGAACTCAAACCTGAAGAGATAAGTTTTTTTTCTTTTTTTAATATAAATTTAGAGTGTCCAATTCATTTTTTCCAATTAAGGGGCAATTTAGTGTGGCTACGCTGCACATCTTTGGGTTGTGGGGGCGAAACCCACGCAAACACGGGGAGTTTGTGCAAACTCCACACGGACAGTGAACCAGAACCGGGATCGAACCTGGGACCTCAGCGCCGTGAGGCAGCAAGGCTGAAGAGATAAGTTACAATACATTTATAAATATATGATAAACTATTTTCAGGTACTCAGAATATCAAATTATAAATTTTCTCTGTACAGCTGAGGATGATTAGAATACATTGTGAAAAATTCGTAACAACATAGATTCCTTTTGTGTTTTTACCTCCTACTCTTGTATTGAGTGTGGAACTTGAACTTGAAAATGAAAAAAATGAAAATGAAAATCGCTTATTGTCACAAGTAGGCTTCAAATGAAGTAACTGTGAAAAGCCCCTAGTCGTCACATTCTGGCGCCTGTTCAGGGAATCAAACCGTGCTGCTGGCTTGTCTTGGTCTGCTTTCAAAGCCAGCGATTTAGCCCAGTGAACTAAACAGCCCCTCAGTCCATCTGCAATTCTATTCCCCCTATCCTAACCCACACTAATTTCTGTTTACCCATCACCCCAGCAGCATCTTGATTTTAAAATCCTCATCCTTGCTTTCAAATGCCTCCCTGGACTCATCATAACCTGATCCATCCCTACAACTCACTGGGATCTTTGCACTCCACCAATTCCAGCCTCGAGCACACCTCTGATTTTAGTTGCTCACCATCGGCAGCCATGTCTTCAACTGCCTGCCTTAAGCCTCGGAGTTCCCTTCCCAAACCTCTCCGCCTCTCTACTTCGCGCTCTCTCCTTTAATTCCTGGTCATTTCTCTTCATATCTCATTACGTGACTCAGTGTCAAATTCAGTTTGATGAAATTCCCGGGGATGAAGTTAGTGAGATGACTTCTAATTATAAAGATGTTATGTAAACAAAAGTCGTTGTTGATGTCAGATCTGTTCAGAAACTCTCATTTTAGTCCTGCGGCAGGAAGTCAATCTGTGTGTGCTAACTTTAGACTTCTTAATGCTTTTTTCACTTAGTGCTGCACAAGCCGCTCGCCGTGTGCATGACAATTGTCAGCCTTTTTAACTATACAGATATTTATTGAAATGGGTACTTTGTGGTCATGATTCTTGGCTTCTGATATTTTTGAGTGGTTATTCTTGGTGTCGTTTTCAAGTAGCTAGCTGAATAAATAATGTACAGTGCACTACGTTATCAACACATATGCATTTATAAATATATATATATATGCACCGAAGATATTAGTTTCTACTCTACATATATAGGGGCTAACAGCATTTTCTTTTTAATAATTTTTATTGAAAAATGTTGTATTTATATAACAACAACGAAACGCAATAAAATACCAACAATAACAATAATGATAGCAATCATAAACATTCGCCCATCCTCAATGAACAACAAAACATATTAACAACAACTTAAATTAACACAATATTAAGTTACATAACCATAGAAAAAATAGAAACAATAATAAAGAACCCCCCCCCCCGGGATGCTGCTGCTATTGACCAAGATACCTATCTTTGAGCCAGGAAGTCCAGAAAAGGCTGCCACCGTTTATAAAACCCTTGTATTGATCCTCTCAGGGCAAATTTGACCCTCTCCAATTTTAGAAATCCCGCCATGTCACTGATCCAGGTCTCCACACTTGGGGGCCTCGCACCTTTCCACTGCATCAAGATCCTCCGCCGGGCTACTAGGGACGCAAAGGCCAGGACACCGGCCTCTTTCGCCTCCTGCACTCCCAGACGGGACTTGGGCGGGTGCCTTGGAGAGAGTCAACTCTTCCTCTTTATGTGCGAGGCTTAGTCTCATCCAATTCAAGGTGCTGCACCGGGCCCATATGTCCGAGACTAGGATGAGTAGGTTCTTTGGGGGTGAGGACAGGTGCACCAGGTGTTCGGGGAGTCCAGCGACTCATGCCCATATGTTCTGGGCATGCCCGGCACTGGAAGAATTCTGGAAGGGGGTGGCGGGGACGGTGTCGAGGGTGGTTGGATCCAGGGTCAAACCAGGGTGGGGTAACAGCATTTTTGTTTGACATTCAGCATTTAATTAAAATCCAACTGCACAGTTCTGAAAAGGGTAGGTTTTCTTCGAGCAGCATTTATAAGAACGGCCAGCACAGTTTCAGCAATTAACTTACCTCAGGAAAACGTCCCCAGCAATAATTTCAAATTTGTACTGTCTGGCTGCTGTGGCCCAGTTCAATTCACTGTGGGGCAGCTGCACCCATGTAGTGAGGTTGAAGCCAAAGCCTGGTATGTGAAGTTGCGTGAGTTCTCATTTCCCCTTTGAATTAAGAAGCAAACTGAACTGTGACATGAGAATTATATTTGTGCTAGTTACAAATCTCTGCAGGTTCCCCTGACAGAGGGAGCGCATTACAAATATAGGTCCTTCACTGCACCAGGTGTGGTGTTTTTTGTGTTGCTTAATTCAGGATGGTTGGCAGTGTTATTATTATTAGTGTTCACAAAGATCACAAAATAGCTTGAACTTAAACAAAGCTACAAATTTATTAACACTAATAATTTGGATTCGACAAGCACTTCTAAATGATACAGTTGATTGTTGACATATAAACTACATTCATCTACAACTAATCTTAATACTGGTATAAACTATGACCAGCTGTAACTCACACAAATAATACTTCTGACTGTCTCTAGCTAGCTCCTGACTACTCCCACCCACAAGGCTTAGCATCAATGCCTTAAATACTTGTATCTCTAGCTCCCTCTAGTGGCTACTCTAGACATTTCATTAACCCTTGCAGTGCTTACAGTTATGACAATACCAAGCCAGGGACACAAATTGGGAATTAATAGATGTGGGAGCTGCTGGGTATACAGAGAATTGCACCTGAATCTTTGAAGCGGAGCACAAAGCTGTGCATTGCATGTACAAATGTGCAAAAGGACCCCCATTACATTCAAGTGGTTTTGCTTAATGAGTCCTTATTTTAGACAACATCGCAAGGTCAAGCAACATGCTGGTCTCTAAGCTTGACATTAGCCCCGTACTCCTTTTGTCTGTGAAATTGGGCTTTGAAGCAAAGCTGCTGCTGCCAGAACTATGGGAGCCCTGAACTGAAACTGTAATTCTGGATGCCTCTGGTCACAACACTCGAAACTCATGCCCTGACTGACAGGGTTATTACATGAATGTGCCATGTGTGCACCAGAAGCATGAAGAGTGTGTGGATTGAGGTATCAAACAATTTCCAATGCAAATAAGATGCACAATCTGTCATTTTAGATCCCACGGGTTCATCCAACACCCTCTCATAATAACTCCAGCATTTTCAACGAAACAAGGAACTCCCCCGCTTCCTCGTTAGTAAACGGCCAACCATCTTCAGCTGAGGTGTTTTTGTTTTGCTTTTACTGAAGCATTTAATGGAAGTACTACATTGTGTTTCTGGAGAAGTTTTGCTAACTTAATGGATTTTCAAGGGAGTGGGGCTGCGGCCCTGAGAAGGAGGTCAGAGGTCACAGGAGTTGTTCTGCCTGCCAGGAAGCCTATTGTTTGCGATATCACTTGTGCTGCAGCATTACTTCAAAATAGAGCAGAGGGAGCAGAGAAAGGATGCTTTGCACAGAGAGAAGTGGAGGCAGAAGAGAAGTGAGGTGGAAAGGAGGAGGAACCAACTCCAGACAGGCTAGCTGTGATCAGATGCCGAGGGCCAGATTCTTGTCAGCAAGAGGGAAGCTTAAGTTGGAAAATTGTCTGGCTGGGTAAACCCGTCTACTTTAAACGCATCCCTGCCTGCCATATTTTTATCCTGAGGGGCTGGAGCTAGAATGGAAGAAGGCTCAGGGCCACTCAAGGCAGTTCACAGGCAGCCATGGAGAAGGGCAAATGTTGAGGTGGCTTGTTGGAAGGTCCATTTGGTTTTGTGAGACTTTTCTCCATTTGTGTAAAAGTTTGTTCAGCCCAGCCCTCAACTCTCACCTTCCCAATGCCACCTTCATGCTCCCTCATATTCCCAATCTATCTCCATTCCCCCTCATATTTTCCTTGACACTTCATGCCCCATATCACCTTACCACCGCCATAACTCTTCATACAATCATCCCACCATCGTAACCATTCAAACACTATTCACTATTGGCAGACCTCAGAGGTCATGTGTAGATGGAAACAAACTTTGAATAATCTAAGAAAGTTCCCACTCAAACACACTTGATATGGAAAAACAAACATCTATTTATTAACCACATCAAGTTCGGCTAATCCCTTAATTGTCTCTTAAAACTGCCAGTCAAAACGTAAAAGATAAACATTCCATGATTCATAGGTTGGAGGGATGATTGGAGCAGTATTCTGAGAGCTTTACTTGGTTGATGTTTGGAGTGGGGCAAAGACAATGAAGATAATTTTCACTTCATCCATGGTGAATTGATGGTGTAGGATGCCTGTGTGTTATAGAGCCCACCTGATTTATGTCTAACTGACTTTTTTGACTTACGAAAGTTTAAAATTTTTTTTAGAGTAGCCAATTATTTTTATTTTTCCAATTAAAGGGCAATTTAGTGTGGCCCATCCACCTAACCAGCACATCTTTGGGTTGTAGGGGTGAAACCCACGCAGACTTGGGGAGAATGTGCAAACTCCACAGGGACAGTGACGCAGGGCCGGGATTCAAACCCGGTCCTCTGTGCCGCAGTCCCAGTGATAACCACTGCACCACATGCTGCCCGACTTACGAAAGTTGAGTACAACTTAAGGTAGAATGGGGTTAACCACAATTGCGACAAGAACAAGCTTTGTGGTCAAAATTACATTTTCCTGTCTCGTAACATACTGAATATGATACAGAATCAAAACAAAAGACGCACTTTGGATATGCTATTATCCTATGTCAACCTCATCCCATCAGATAAATGTTGTAATGATCAGGAGAACAATTTATTAAATATTTGTCCAACAAGATTAATCGAAAAATAAAAAATATTTTATTTTTTATCTGTCACCTGCATTTCTTGAATTCATTGGGCACTTTAGAAATAGGCAAATGAAACATGGTTCAGAATTTGGTTTTGGATTGGATTGGATTTGTTTATTGTCACGTGTACAAAGGTACAGTGAAAAGTATTTTTCTGCGAGCAGCTCAACAGATCATTAAGTACATGGGAAGAAAAGGGAAGAAAAGAAAATACATAATAGGGCAACACAAGGTATACAATAAGCACCGGCATCGTATGAAGCATACAGGGGTGTAGTGTTAATGAGGTCAGTCCATAAGAGGGTAATTTAGGAGTCTGGTAACAGTGGGGAAGAAGGGTGTTCTCAGACTTCTGTATCCCCTGCCCGATGGAAGAAGTGGGCCATAGAATATAATTCCTACA
Organism: Scyliorhinus canicula; assembly: GCF_902713615.1. NCBI lineage: Eukaryota > Metazoa > Chordata > Chondrichthyes > Carcharhiniformes > Scyliorhinidae > Scyliorhinus > Scyliorhinus canicula. The sequence continues at coordinate 137,114,762 of NC_052159.1, read as the reverse complement.
ATGCAGAAGGAAGCCATTCAGCCTATCGAGTATGCACGCGACCCTCTGAAAGAGCACCCTACTTAGGGCCATGCCCCAACCCCATCATCGGAACCCAATAACCCCACTTAACCTTAAAAAGTTCTTAAAAAGCACAGGGCTCCTTGGCCACCATCTAACCTGTCACCCAGCCCATTGCAATTTTCCAAGGGATGAGGCAGATATCAGGTGGCCAATGGAGGCTTGTAAGTGACCAATTAATGACCACTTCAGGGGCCACTTCCCATTCTGCTGCTATTTCATGGGTGGTGGGGCTGAGCCTGGTGACAGATGGAAAACCCAGCGGTTTGAGCATGTGAGGGCCAGTGGTGGGTTGCCTCCTATTTATTGGCGCCCTGTTTTAATAGCAGGCCATCCCAAACACCAACTACCACCAGTTTCCCCCTCCCCTGCCCTGTTTTGGCCCAGGTGGTACCCTCCCGCCCACTTACCTTGCATCTAACTTCAGTGACCAATTTGCTGAGGACTGAAGCCATTGGTCAATGCTCCTCGGGCCCCCGCTGGGACCAGCCCAATATTTTCCCAGCCTGAGGTAGCCCAGAGTGAAAAGGTCATTGCAAATGTTCCACCAATTAAATATGTGCATAGCAGTGAAGCAAAAGGGAACATTTCCTGAGCATAGATATTTTTGACATCTTCGGCATTTTGAAAATCATAGGTTTGTCAAGGTTGCACATGTCAGTATTGTGTGATTCATCACTGTGCAATTGTCAGTGAGGTAGGCCAATTTGTTCTCATGGTTCCTCCTACATTTTAGTTAATCCTGGCCTTGCTGACAAGAATGAACAGAAGTCAGTCTATCGGAGGCTGATGTGTTGGGTACATTTGTTCTGACTTTTTAATATTCTGGTCTTGTCCTTTTTAGATATATATTGTGCACACACTTGTACTGCCCTTTTCAGCAGATAGTGGATTACATCCAAGAGCTAATGCCTCATTGTAAAGACCCTAGACCCCTGCAAACAGCAGATACAATATGGCTTGTTGCACCACCAGATGCATCAAAAAGAGAGCTTTGAGACTCTTGATACTGCAGTTTGGGCAGATCTAATGATATGCAGTGATGCAGCCAAGAAAAACTCTGCAGCATTTTCCTGACATATTGTTCTTTTTTATACATCTCCCTTTGGCTCTCTGCTGTTGATGGAATTGGGCCAAGTTTTCAGGTAGGGTCCCAGAATCCAAATCACAATACTGGTTTACAGAGTGCGGAAGAGTGTTAAATAAGAACCGCACTCATTTGAAAAGTATTTCTGTTGTGTGGACACTTGCGAAACTATATTTATCATGCATATCCAACTCTCTCTGTTCGGGAACCTTTCTTCTCATGGAATTTACAGGGCAGAAAGAAGCCATTCGGCCCATCGAGTCTGTACTGGCCCTTGGAAAGAGCACCTCACTTAAGCCCATACCTCCAAATTATCCCTGTAACCCAGTAACCCTACCTAACCTTTTTTGATACTAAGGGCAATTTAGTGACGTAATCATTTATCTTTTCGCCTCTTCTGGCGTTGAGCGCTGAGACCTGGCAGAAATGGGATGGTGGCACTCGGAAAATAGTGTGGTGAAAATGACCCATTGCATTCCTGTCATTGATGTGGCAAACACCATTTTGTTGGGGTCCTCTTGTAATATAATCAGGGCCTAGTTTTAAGGCCGATTATGTTGGATATCCTGAATTAAAGAATTGGGCATATTAAGAGCAAACACAGTCAAACCTCGGGCAGGCCGGACTTGACAAAGGTCAAATATACAAAGACACAGGACCAGGTCTGGGCCTGTCACATCAATCACCCATCAAAGATCTTCGCACTCTACTGAGACCCATCAGGAGATCATTGCACTCCATTGAAATTTCCGGCCTAGTGTAAGAAGAAGATTGAGCCAGACGTTCTGTCACCTAGGGCTCCTGCAGTTGCCTTATATGGCAATAGGTTACATGTAAGCAACACCATGGAGATGGAAACCTGGGGCGGGCCCTGTCAGGCAGACATCAAGAAACCCACCGGGTATTGGGACCTGCAACCGAGACCTCATTGGCCGGAAGTCAGAGAAGTTTCTGGAAAGGCAAGGAGAGAGGGGGATAAAGGTACGCATCTCAGACACGCCAGCAGCAAAGATTCGATGTGGGGGTGACCTTGACCAGACCAGAAGGAAGGAAGGAAGCAACGAAGAGATTGCCAGAGAGAACCACCTTTGTGAAGACGACCAGAGGATTTCCAGCAATCAAATCCACAGCTTACCAAGCCATCTTTGCAGGTAGTATGCTTGAATCTGGGGTATCCTCTTGTTTTATGTATGTAATTTAAGGGTTAATAGTATTATTATTAATAAATGTGTTGCCTCTTTACTTGTGTTTTTCCTTTGTCCATCTTGCAACTAAGGGCACCTGGGTAAAACGTTGATGATGTACTGGTCGAAGTATCTGAGATTTAGCAGATACAACACTCTGAATATAGACAGTTATAAATATTAAATGACCCAAGCATTTTATTTTGGGTAATGTTTGCGGAGAGTGCAATATTATTCTTTCCAGAAGGCCTTACAAATTAAATTGTCCATTAGATGTCGGAGGCAAAACACAACAGCTGTGCAGAAACATCTGTTTTCTCCTTTCAAAAAATGTATAAAAGGACTTCATCCTGAATTCCGGTCACACAGAAAATTGATTTTGTTGCACATATTTTGTCGTTGCTGCCTCACTTTGACACTGCCTCTTGTTATCAACGGGTCAGCCAATATTTTACTGCAGTTTGTGAAAGGAAAGATCACAGGTGTATAGCATCACAGAATTTTTTGCTCTTTCTTATGCTGGATCCTTCACAAAAGCAAACACCAAATCTCATTAGCATCAGGAAATGAAAATGTTGTTGTGCACTCTGGGGCAAATGTGAGTTTGCTTGGTACCAGACCCAAAATATGCATGAACATCCATTCACATTGTAGTTGCACTCCACCAAAGAATGGAATATTTTGTCAACTGAGCCATTGTGGCTTGAAATGTCTGTATGTAGCTGACAGAACAAGGTTGCTAAGCTTTGTTCAGTATTCACGCACTTTGTCAAATGCTTCCTGTAAATTATTAGGAAATCCACTGCTCCATGGCCCTTTTTCACTCAAGTATTAACCATCTAACCGTTTTAGGCAAGGCTTTTCTGGTCTTAGAGATATGAGGGGTTGTGGGGGAGAGTGTTGAAAAATAGAGGGAGCAACTTTGTTGCAGCCTCCTAACGCTGTCCCACCACTTGAATCCCCAGATTGGGATTAGCCGCCCAGCTCTGTTTGGCAGGCAGCCAAGTTAAATAATCAAGCCCCCAATAAAGGGTTGAGGAAAGGTGTTATCTGTTTAAGTAATACACCCCTGCTGGTGGAATGTCAAGTGCAGGTACTCCTGCCGGCAGGGACTGTTGCCCGGACACAGGTCCTCCGGGTGCTGGGCACTGATGGGTCCAGAGATGTGGTGTAGAGGGAAAAGTGCCAGGGTGATCACCCAGGGGTGGCTTTGGGAATGGGATGGGGGCATGCAGGGACAGAGTTGCTGCAATGCATGCCAGAGCCACCGTGCAGCCTGTTGTGTCTGATCGGGCACGAGGGTACCCACCATGCTACATGTCTGCACTTTACCTCTGTAGACAAAGGAGTTTGGTATCCAAACAGGCATCCTAGCCCTGGGGAATGCACTGAGGCTGCACGAGCAGGAGCTGCTCGAGGAGGGCAGAACTGGAGCCTGTCCCAAAGGAACAGGGGCCAGCCGGTGAGAGTGAAGACTCAGCCTCCCAACAAACTGAGGAGAAGGTGGGAAGCAGGTGCTGCATCACACCTCGTGTATGTCAGCAGCCCCCATCCTTCAAGGACTTGCCGGACTAAGCACCTGAGGGAGTGGTCTGCACAAACCGAAAGGGACTCCACTTGATGAATGTGTAGTTATTGTGTGACCATAAGATGCACATCATGCACGTCTGTGCTGATATCTGGGCAGTGTGCATTCGTCCTTGCACACTCGATGGTTCCTGACACCTTCGAGGTGCACTCTGTGTGAAGGGTTAACTTCTGGGCAACTGGCGTTATCCGCTGAGGTCATGGCCGAAGATGCCTATTCAGAGACCACGGACTGTTGTGGAGACCCATGACAACGATACCCATGCAGCGACCAGAGGCATGATCGAGCGGTGCATCAGCATGCTCAAGATGCGGTACCGGTGCCTGGAATGCTCTGGAGGGGCCATCCATTATAGCACTCGGAGAGTCTCTCTCATTGAGGTGGTCTAATGCATCCTCCACAACATCGCACCGCAGAGTGGTGACATGCTGGAAGAGGAGGGTCAAATCGTCCGATGAGGAGGATGCAAAGGAGGGCTAAGATGGGCAGGGCATGGGCAGCCACAGAAAGCCACACAATGTGTGTGCATGGGCCGCCATGCATGGGACAATTAATTTTCAGTTCGGTAAGGTGTAAAACCTTTATGCCACTGCAAAACGTAGTCCATCCAGCAAAGCCGGGAGATAAGACCGGCAATGAATTTATGAAGATTCTAAAACGGCATTTCTCACCAAGAACCCTTATCATTGCAGAAAGGTTTTGTTTCCACATCCATAGTCAGAAAGATGGTGAAAGCATCTTACAACCTGTGGTGACCTTACGAAGGTTAGCAAAATATTCTGGGTTTGGTGCAACACTAGGCGACTCCCTTAGTTATAGGTTGGTATGTGTGCTCCATAACTAAGCTATTCAGAGAGAGCTGGGTCTGGTTTAGCACGCTGGGCTAAATAGCTGGCTTGTAATGCAGAACAAGGTAGCAGCGTGGGTTGAATTCCCGTACCGGCCTCCCCGGACAGGCGCCGAAATGTGGCGACTAGGGGCTTTTCCCAGTAACTTCATTGAAGCCTGCTTGTGACAATAAGCGGTTATTATTATTACTGCAAATAAATTAACTCTTAAATTGGCTGTATAAATTGCCATGTCAATGGAGCTAGCAGCAAAAGAGGCCTCACAGATAGGAGCTGGAGCGATGATCCACAAAATGTAGACCGTAAAAACAACTATGCAAGGATACAACTTGCCATTGATGTGCACAAGTCGAGCACCCGGCGGGGCAGTGCTGGAGTAGAGAAAATTAGTGCAAGAACTGTGGCAAAAAGGGCCATATTGTAAAAGCATGCTGGTCACGGCAAACTTCACCAACACTTAAGATGACTATGAGGAAGAAAATATCTCAACATACTTGTCGAGTCCACAAGATAGTAGGCAAAGTTCAAGACCCCGCAAGAGGCTTTGTACCCGAACAACTTCAAGAGCTGAAACGAGGCATCTTGTCGGTTCTGGGTATTCCCGAAACTTGTCCAAATGGAAGTGGATACAGGTGGGGCTGTATCATTGATTCTGGAGACAATTTATTATCAGGAGTTAATGCATCTGCCATTAAAACCATCAAATGTTCTCCTATGGACGTATATGGAAGAGATGGACCACGAAAAGGATACATTACGGTAAAAGTGGATGTAAATGGACAAACAGCGGAAATACATCTCCACGTTGTCCGGGAAAACTTTCCTGCTTTATTTGGTTGGGAAAAATTAAACTCAACGAGGGAGCGGTGAACCAATAGGTTGATACAAGGACCGTGCGTCAGTGCTGAAGGGAGTGAATGTTTAAGTCGGTGAATGCAGGTGTCAATCAAGCAAACTGCTCTTTCCTGGATGGTGTTAAGCTTGTTAAGTGTTGTTGGAGCTACACTCTCCAGACAAATGATAAGCATTCCATCACACTCCTTACTTGTGGCTTGTAGATGGTGTACAGACTTTGGGGAGTATAATAGCTCAGGAGGCCTGAGAAAGTAAATCAAATGCCCATTTTATTTTCTGCCAAAAGGAAAGTCCATAACGGATCATGCGGCACAAAGTTCCCAATCGGGCCTACCGATCAGGCTGGCTGGTCGGGGCTGGCTTTTATGAGGTGATTTCTATGAGCCCCAGCTGATGGGCCTCCACCCATTAACAGGACAGCTAGTATTCCATGAGCCCCATGGGAAGATCAATTGGGTCGTCCCCTGAACCTCATGAAGGTTATTAGGAGTCAGGAGGTGAGTTGCACACCACAGTATTGCTAACCTCTGTCCTGCTTTTGTAGCCGCAGTATTTATATTGCTCATCCAGTCAGTTCCTGGTTAATGGTAACCCCCAAGATATTGATAGTGCGGGATTCAGCAATGGTAATGTCCTTGAATGCCAAGGGGAGATGATTCAATGTTCTCTTGTTGGAGACGGTCATTGCCAGGCTCTTGTGTGGTGCAGTTGTTAATTGCCACTATCAACCGAAGCCTGAATATTGTCCATATGGACAGGGATCGCTTCAGGAGTTGTCAACATTGTGAAACCATCAGCGAACAACCCACTTCTGACATTATGATGAAGGGAAGGCTGAATCAGCTGAGCATGCCTGTGCTTATGACACTACCCTGAAAGATTCCTGCAGTGATGTCCTGGGACAGAGCTGATTGACCTCCAACAATCACAACCCCTTGGTGCAAGATGTGAGTCCAAGAAACGGAGAGATTTCCCTGAACTCTCATTGACTTCACTTTTATCGGGGCACCTTAATCTCACGCTTGATCACATGCTGCATTGATGTTAAGGACAGTCGCTTTCACATCACTTCCCAAGTTTAGCTCTTTTATCCATGTTTGGAGTAAGGCTGTAATAAGCTCAAGAGCTGAGTGGCCCTTTTAGTAACCAAACTGATTGTCAACAATAATAATAATAATAAAAATAACAACAATAATAAATAATAATCTTTTATTGTCACAGGTCTGAAGTTGCCGTGGAAAGCCCCGAGTTGACACATTCCAGCTCCTGCTCAGGTAAGCTGGTACGGGAATTGAACCCGCGCTGCTGGCCTTGTTCTGCATTACGAATCAGCTGTCCAGCCCACTGAGCTAAACCAGCCGGTTATTGCTGAGAAAGTGCTGTTTGATAGCACTATTGACAATATCTTCCATCACTTTGCTGAGAATCGAGAGTATACAGATGCAGTGTTAATTGGTTGGGCTGGATTTCGCCTGCTTTTGTTTCCACATTATTGGGGAGATGACAGTATCATAGGTGCATTGGAACATGGGCACTGCTAGTTCCGGAGCACAAGTCTGCAGTACTGTTGCCAGAATACTGTAAGGGCCTATAGCCTTTGCAGTATCCAGTGTCTTCAGCCATTTCTTGATGCCGTATGGAGTGAGTCAAATTAACTAAAACTGGAAAATGTGATGCTGGGGGCCTTAGGAGGAGGCCAGGATGGACCATTCACTTGGCATTTCTGGCTGAAAATGGTTGAATATGCTTCAGCCTTGTTTTTATCTGATGTGCTGGGCTCCCTTATCATTAAGGATTGAAATATTTGTGGAGCCTCCCTCTCCGACTAATTGTCCACCACATTAATGGTTAGAAATGGCAGGACTGAAGAGCTTAGATTTGATCCATTAGTTGTGATTGTTTCTGCATATGACATCCTGCTTCTGCTCTATGTCATCCAAGTAATGCTGTGTTGTAGTTTCATCAGGTTGACACTTCATTTGTAAATTTGCCTGGTGTTTGCTCCTGGCATCACCCCTTCATGCACTTTTCATTGAACCAAGGCTGATTCTCCCGCTGGATGGTAATGGGCGAGTGAGGGACATGCCAGGCCATGAGATTACAGATTGTGGCTGGACAAAATTCGAGCACTGCTGATGTCCCACAGCGCCTCATGGATCTTTGGTTTTTATTTGTTCGATCTGTTCAAAATCTTTTCCCATCTAGCTTGGTTGTAGTGCCATACAACATGATGAGGAGGGTATCTTTAATGTGAAGGTGGGACTTTGGCTCCACAAGGACCGGGCACCAATTTCTTTCTTATCCTGGTGTTCCTCCCATAGGCAGATATGTCAGACTTAAGAGGAACTCACATGACTAGTAAAATATATGTTTCCTATGTAGCCCTGGGTGGCTGAGGAGATGGGGAAGATAAATAATTTTATAATTAAGACACCTAAAGCAAGGGGGGAAAAACCCTACAGGTCAGGGCACCACTCACGTTGTAGGAAATAGAAAACAAGCTGATATAAATCAATAGATCAGTAAATTGAATATTGAAAAGAGAGACATGCTGCCATTCCATCTTACATTCATCAGGACAAATGCAAGAATGGCAAATTTTAAACAAACACAACAATTTATATTACAGGAGAAAACGGTGCTGATTGCTTGACAAATAGACTCTGTTTGGCTGATGAGTTGCCATGGAGAAAGCAATGGGGAACTATAGACTTCCCAAGCTCCTGGGTAGTTCAAAAAGCTGTCAAGCTTGAACTTATTTTTTTTTTTTGCCGAGATCGAGTCCCTGTATCTGAATGTATGTCACATCCAGCAAGTATGAACAAGTCTCGTTGTGAGCTCAACTGATTATCTTAAATGGGTTTTGTGTGTAGCTATTAGCACACACAGGATTGTTCAGCAAGGGTTGCCCAATTGCAGAGTATGAACAAACAGTAGACATTTAGTTTTGGCATTGCAACTGCAGGTTGGTTGCTTTTTTTTGGAAAAGGCATTCTGCCGAGCACACAATTGAGCAACATTGTGTATACATTTTGGGATGGATGCAGGTCCCATGCCAGGTATGTAACACCTAGGTCCCAATGATTGGCTGATTGAATCAAACCATATTCTCCTTCAGTTTTGATAATTAGCTGATTCAGACTGTCCTCAATCAGGTTACACCACCACTCTCCTCTCTTCGCTGAGCATCTTCTCTCACTGGACAATTTCCTCTTTAATCTGGCTCACTTCCTATAAATAAAAGGTGCAGCTATGTGCCCCGGTTGAGCCTTCTTTTTGTGGGGTATGGGGAACATTCCTTGTTCCAGACCAACTCAGGCCTACTCAGGACCTCTCCCACAGCTTTTTCTCTGTTTCATTGATAACCATATCGGTGCAATTTCATTCTCTAACCTGGACCTGGAATGTTTTATGTATTTTGCTTCCAATTTCCACCCCTCCTGCATCTTGGTCCATCTCCGACATTTCTCTTCCCTTCTTTTTTTCCAATTAAGGGGCAATTTAGTATGGCCAATTTACCTACCTTGCACATCTTTGGGTTGTGGGAGCGAAACCCACACAGACGTTGGGAGAATATGCAAACTCCACACGGACAGTGACCCAGGGCCGGGATTTGAACCCGGGTCCTCAGCCCTTCTTAAACTCACTGTCTCCATTTCCAGTGATAGAGTGACCCCCCATATTCATTATAAAGCCAATGACTCCCACAGCTCCCTTAACTACAGCTCTTCACACCCTGCTTCCTGTAAGGACTCCATCCCAGTTTCACTGCCTCCATTGCATCTGTTCCAATGATGCCATCTTTGAACACCACGCTTCTGCCGTTTTCCTCTGCCGAAGTTCCTCCCCACTGCAGTTGGCTGGTCAGTCAACCCGTGTCCAATCCATCTCCCGCACCTCTGGCTTCATCCTTTCATGTCTCTCCCCACTCCTCTTGTCCTTACTTTTCTCCCCAGCAGCCTCCACATTAAAAAGATCATTGTCAGGAAACAGAGGTAGTTTTCAGTAATCTATAATTGTATTGATGGATATAAGAAATAAGATATAGATTTAAGTGAATTTAATTTAGTGCTTCTGTATTAAAACTTTAGTTAGATTTAAGGGGCAGCACGGTGGTGCAGTGGTTAGCACCGCTGCCTGACGGCACTGAGGTCCCAAGTTTGATCCCGGCTCTGGGTCACTGTCCGTGTGGAGTTAGTACATTCTCCCTGTGTTTTGCATGGGTTTCACCCTCACAACCCAAGATGTGCAGGGTAGGTGGATTGGCCACACTAAATTGCCCCTTAATTGAAAATAAATAATTGAGTATTTGAAATTTATTTTAAAAAACTTTAGTTAGATTCAGGTTAAATAAAGGTGCGTCCATATATGGAGATTTTGGTTTTATTTCAAACTGTGTTTACATTGTGATTGGAGAGCTTATGACGGACCATTACGTTAGAAATAATTTTTGAGTTTAGTTTTAAGCATCTCTTACAGAAAACTGCTGTGAGCAGAGAAATGGAGTAATGGGAAGAAAGAAAAACCCAGAAGTTAAAGAACAGGTAGCTCTAGAAATCAAGGAATGAAGCGAGGAGCCCCAGAAAGACAATCTCCAAAGGGATAAAGGAACTAGAAATTGAATGAGGTACTGTTCAATGAAGTTCAGAAAGTGGCACAGAGAGAGGATCCCAGTTAAACACAGCTCAAAGTTGCTGTCTTGGTGAAGTTGGCTGGCGAGAAGCCAGACATCTGAAGTAATCCTAAGATTGAATTGGTGATCTTAGTACAGCCTGTGAAGCTGTGGTGTTTTGTTTGTGTGGCTGGGTATCTGAGAGATTGTGTGGTAGCTTGAATGCATATGGCCATTCAAGGCAGAGGAGAGACTAAAATCCTGGAAGTGGATCCATGGTGAGAGAAAGCAATTCTCTGAGAGCAAGCAATAATTGTGAGAAGATTTTAAGACATGTCTTTTTGAGAGTGGAGTTGCAAACACCTCTGTGGAAATTAGAGTTTCTGTGAGGCCACTTGGCTCACAATGTGAGAAGCACCTGGAAGGATTTGAAGAGAAATCCACAGAAGGTATAATGGGTGGTGTCTGCCACTTGGTTTCAGAGTGTGGTGTGCCTGGCCACAGTTGACCTGTTAGTTTACATGGACTGTGTACTTGCTCATAACATTATAGTATAAAATATATTTTGTAGCCTGTGCTATTCTTACAATCTGCGTACATTTGTGAAGATATAAGTAAGATAAAGGAGTATTGTATTATAATTAATCTTTTCAAGTTTAATAAATGTTTTATTCTTTTTTTTAAACTTAATTAGTGGTCCTGAGACTTTGTTCATGGACATTTCCGAAAGAAAAGGCTAAGTTATGGTATATTGAGCTAGGGTTCTATTTTGGGTCCTTCCTGTGCAGTAGTCCCATCAACTGGCATTGTAACATCATCCTCCCCCATTCCTACCAATTCCAGAATGATACCATGACTAAATACATCTTCCCCTCACCCCACTATCAGTATTCTGCAGGGACAGGTCACTCCGTGACACCTTGGTCCACTCCTCCATCGTCCCCAACCCTTCCCCCTTCCCCACAGCACCTTCCCAAGCAATCACAGCAGGTGCAACACCAGCCCTTTACCTTCATCCTACACACTGCCCAAGGGACCAAATATTCAATTCAGCAGCATCTCACTTGCACCGCCTTCAATTTGGTCTAATGTATTCACTGCTCCCAATGCAGTCTCCTCTACATTAGAAAGACTAAACACAGACTGGGTGACCACTTCCCGGAACATCTTCCCTCACTCCACAAGCATGACCCCCAGTTGCTTGTCATTTCAACTCAGCATCTTGCTCTTATGCCCACACGTCCATCCTTGGCCTGCTGCAATGTTCCAGTGAAGCCCAATGCAAACTGGAGGATGAACACCTCATCTTCTGATTAGGTTGTGGTAGTCACCACTGATGTATTATACTGTATATATGGGTTTTACGGTAAGGCCCCTGTACTACAGTTACGGGGGTAGATCAATTTATTACACAGAGATTTTTCAGAGATTGACCTCCGCTTCAAGCCGGATCGCCTGCAGCTGCATCCTCAAGCAGACTACGCCAAAAAAGACTTTGATCATTGGCTAGCCTGTTTTGAAGCATACATCGGGTCTGCGCCAGACCCAATCCCAGAAGCACAGAAGCTCCAGATTCTGTACACATGGCTGAGCTCCAATGTTTTTCCCTTCATCCAGGATGCGCAGAAGCCATGGCGCTATTGAAGGAGAATTACGCTCAGCGGACCAACAAAATCAACGCCAGACATCTATTCACGCGGCACCAACTTCCCGGTGAGTCTGTGGAAGATTTTTGGCATGCCCTGCTCGCCCTAGTGAGAGACTGTGACTGCCAGGCCGTTTCGGCCACTGAACATTTGAACCTGCTGATGAGAGACGCGTTCGTTACAGGCATAGGGTCTGACTACATCCACCAGCGCCTCCACACTTGACCTCGCAGCGACCAAAAAACTAGCCCTCTCGCTTACGGTCGCTAACGCAACATACAGGCCTATGCCCCCAACTGCGCAGTCCAAACCCCCTGTGCATCATGGACCCCGCCGACGGCCACCCCATCATGGACCCCATCAGGGACTGCCCCCAGCCAACCCCAGTGAGCACACAGAATACAGCAGCCAATCACCAGACAGTACAGGACCACTATAAAGCCAGAGGGCACCAGTTTTCCCGCTCTCTCGGGATCCAGCCTCTGAGACAGTCAGAGCTCATGAGCAGCAGCTAGTACAAACACCATGTGGTAGTCAGTTAGTCTGGTCAGGTTAGCCTCAGGTCTCCAGTCACGTCAGCAGTGTCAAACTACAGTTAAACATGTATTACAGTTAGTTCAATAAAATCGTGTTGCATCTCATCAAGTGTTGGAAGCCTGTCTCTCTCCACACTGCATCAAACGCAGTCCACATAGACCCAGCCATCCCAACACATCACTCGTGGTACACCCCGCTAACCAGAGAATCTCCCTGCATTCCGGATCCCACTCCATGGAGATCCGGGGTACTGCATCGCCATCCTCACCTTCCAGGGCGTAGAGTTCAGCGGCTTCCCCCTCTACGTCTTCCTCAACCTCTGCGCTGCCTTGCTACTCAGCCTGGACTTCCAGTTCAACTCCAGAGCCTCACCCTGAAATTTGGCGGGCCCTTATCACCCATTACTGTTTGCGGCCTCGCGACCCTTAAGGTCGACCCGCCTTCCCTTTTTGCAAACCTAATCCCGGATTGCAAACCCATCGCCAACAGGAGCAGACAGTACAGCACCCAGGACAGGACCTTCATCAGGTCTGAGGTCCAGCGACTGCTGCAGGAAAGTATTATCGAGGCCAGCAACAGCCCCTGGAGAGCCCAAGTGGTAGTGGTGAAAACCGGGGAGAAAAACAGAATGGTTGTTGACTACAGTCAGACCATCAACCGGTACACACAGCTCGACGCGTACCCTCTCCCACGCATATCTGATATGGTCAATCAGATTGCACAATAACGTGTCTTCTCGGCAGTGGACCTGAAATCTGCCGACCACCAGGTCCCCATTCGTAAGGCGGACCGCCCATACACTGCGTTCGAAGTAGATGGCCGCCTTTACCATTTCGTTAGGGTTCCCTTCAGCGTCACCAACAGGGTCTCGGTCTTCCAACGGGAGATGGACCGAATGGTTGACCGGTAAGGACTGTGGGCCACTTTCCCGTACCTGGACAACGTCAACATCTGCGGCCACGACCAGCAGGACCACGACGCTAACCTTTCCAAATTTCTCCACACCCCCACTCTCCTCAACCTCACTTACAACAAGGAGAAGTGCGTGTTCAGCACGGACCGATTAGCCATTTTGGCTATGTGGTTCAGAACGGAGTTCTAGGGCCCGACCCCGATCGCATGCGCCCCCTCATGGAACTCCCCCTCCCCCACTGCCCCAAGGCCCTCAAACGATGCCTGGAGTTCGTTTTGTACTACGCCAAGTGGGTCCCAAACTATGCAGACAAGGCCTGCCCACTCACCAATCCACCGTTTTCCCACTGACGGCCAAGGCTCACCAGGCCTTCGACCGTATCAAGGCCGACATCGCCAAGGCCGCGATGCACGCAGCCGACGAGACGCTCCCCTTCCAAGTCGAGAGCGATGCACCAGACGTCGCTCTGGTCGCCACCCTCAACCAGGCAGGCAGGCCCGTGGCATTCTTTTCCTGCACCCTCCATGCCTCCGGAATTCAGCACTCCTCCATCGACAAGGAGGCCCAAGCGACCGTTGAAGCTGTGCGATGTTGGAGGCATTACCTGGCCGGCAGGGGATTCACTCTCCTCACTGACCAACGGTCGGTAGCCTTCATGTTCAATTACACACAGCGGGGCAAGATCAAAAATTATAAAATCTTGAGGTGGAGGAGCGAGCTCTCCACCTACAATTACGAGATTTTGTATCGCCCCAGTAAGCTCAACGAACTCTCCGATGCCCGATCCCAAGGTACATGTGGCAGCACACAAGTGGACTGATTCCGGACCCTGCACAACAATCTCTGTCACCCAGGAGTCACCCGTTTTTACCACTTCATTAAGGCCCACAATCTGCCCTGCTCCATCAAGGAAGTCGGGGCTATCACCAGAGACTGCCAGGTCTGCGCGGAATGTAAACCGCACTTCTTCCAGCCAGATCGTGCACGCCTGGTGAAGGCCTCCCGCCCCTTTGAATGCATCAGCGTGGACTTGAAAGGGCCCTTCCCCTCCACCAACCAAAACACGTATTTCCTCAGTGTGGTAGACAAGTATTCCCGATTTCCCTTTGCCGTCCCATGTCCTTGTATGACGTCTGCCACCGTCATCAAAGCCCTCAACACCATCTTCGCTCTGTTCGGTTTCCCCACCTATGTCCACAGCGACCGGGTATCCTCATTTATGAGCAATGAGCTGCACCAGTTCCTGCTCAACAGGGGCATTACCTCGAGCAGGCGACCAGCTACAACCCCAGGGGCAACGAGCAGGTGGAGCGGGAGAATCGGACGGTCTGGAAGGCCGTTCAGCTGGCCCTACGGTCCAGAAAACTCCAGGCCTCCTACTGGCAGGAGGCCCTCCCCGTCGCACTTCACTCCATTCGGTCGCTCCTGTGCACCACGACTAACGAAACCCCCCCATGAACATCTCTTTGCCTTCCCCAGGAAATCCACCTCCGGGTGTCTTATTATGCTCCTGGCGTAGCATAAGCGGCTTCCTTGATGTGCACTCTGACAAAGGAAGGTTCAGACGTGGAGATAACTTCGACACGTTTATTGAACTATTTACAATTCTTCTACTCGGGTTCGCCACTACTGTTAATCCTTCCATAGCTACTCAGACTGACAAACCAATCTACTACAATCCACGTGGTGGGTATGATATTGAATCAACCCTGTGTCTGTACTCACTGAGTGTCTCCACTAGAAAGAGGAAGATCATGTGTGCTGTGTCCTTTATATCTGGGTTGGTGTAATGCCCCCCTGTGGTAGTGTCACCTCTGTGTGTATCGTGAATGCCCTTTGGTCATGTCCTATCTTACTGACCTATTGGTTGAGTGTCTGTGTGTCATGTCAATGGTGCTCCCTCTAGTGTCTAGCTAGTTTACGTATACCAACATTAACCCCTTGTGTATCTATAGTGATGCGTATCACCACACCGGTGTTTCACTCCCAACGTGACTGGCAGTTCCAGGACCCGTTCTCCTCTGTAAACACGTGTGGCTCCACAAGGTGGACCCATTGGTTGAGAGGGTACAGCTACTCCACGCCAACCCGCAGTATGCTTACATAGCGTACACTGACGGCCGCCAAGACACAGTCTCCCTCAGGGACCTGGCACCAGCTGGTTTCCCACAACACTCCCCCCTCTGCCCCAACGCCACCCTCCCTTCCCCCGGCGCACACCACTGCAGCCCTGCTCCAGGACAATCCGTCCTCCCCTTGCTCCCACCAGGGGATGAAGAGGATTTCGACACGCTCCTGGAGTCACTGAAGACCAGGCCGACGCCGGAGTCGCCACCAGCTCTGCGGCACTCTCGCTGACAGATCAAGGCACGGGACCGCCTGAATTTGTAACGTTCTCTGTGATGTTTAAAAGCAATTTGTATGTATATAGTTCTCCACCACCCCGCTGGACTCATTTTTAACAGGGGGTGAATGTGGTAGTCACTATTAATGTATTATACTGTATATATGAGTTTTACGGTAAGGCCCCTGTACTACAGGTACGGGGGTAGATCCCTGCCTGCTGGCTCCGCCCAGTAGGTGGAGTATAAATATGTACGCTATCCATTTCATCAGCTGCTGTAGGAGGCCACACATCTCTGTGTAATAAAGCCTCGATTACATTCTACTCTCGGCTTGTCATAATTGATAGTGCATCATAGGTACGTTGAAGCAGATTGGGTTCAATGTCAAATTCAAATAGTTTAGACTTTGTACTTTCCCCTCCATCTTGACCCCTTTCTTGTTTCCTTGGTTAGTCTCAATGCAAACGCTGCCACCCCTATGCACCCCCTCTCCCCAAGACCATCTGTCACTTGTTCTTCAGTTGTGCTTTCACTGAGCACTGCCCTTTCTTCTCCTGTTGACACATTCTGCAATGTTACCTTTATGTCACTATCGGCACTTCTTTAGTGCTCAACGCTACCATTCACACTCCCTTTGTCTTGTGTCCATGACATCCTTGGCACTCCCAGCCCAGTTCCCACTTAGCCCTGATCTTCTATTCTGCCCCACCTCCTCCACCAGCCTCTCAACTGTATAATTCATTAAATTTCTACCCCTTTTCACCTCTGAAGAAGAGTCATATGGACTCAAAATGTTAACTCTGTTTCTCTCCACAGTTGCTGCTCGACACGTTGAGATTATTCAGCATTTTTTGTTTCAATTTCAGGTTACCTATGTGGTGGCTTCTGTGATGGTTCACTCCACAAATATATGTGAACATGTATGCAGTACAAATATGTGATTTTGAATTAAGAGATTGGGTGTTTTGGGAGCTTAATCATCAACAACAAATCAAATATCAGCCTCTGGTGATTTTTGGATTTGATATGTGATGGCAATGTGAATAGAAGAAGCAATGGGTTAGTAAGAGCAGTGTGTTGTGTGCAGTCTGGCCTCCCTACCTGAGAAAGGATATACTTGCCATAGAGGGAGTGCAGCAGAGGTTCACTAGGTTGATACTAGGTTGTCTTATGAAGAGAGATTGGTTTGACTGGGCCTGATTCGCTAACATTTAGGATGAGAGGAAATTGATTGAAACGTATAAAGTTCTAACCAGGCTGGACAGACGAGGTGCAGGGAGGATGACTTCCCTGCTTTGGGGAATCAGGGTCACAGTCTCAGGATGTGGGGTGGACCATTTAGGGCTGAGGTAAGGAAAGATTTCTTCACACGCACCTGTGGAATTCTCCACCACAGAAGTCTGTGGAGGCCAAGTTGGTGAATGTGTTCAAGAAAGAGATGGATCATTTTAAAGATTTAAATGGCATCAAGGGGTATGGAGAGTGAGTGTGAATATGGCATTAAGTTGGAGTATCAGCTATGATCATATATGGCAGAGCAGACTCGAAGGGCCAAATGGCTGACCCCTGCTCCTGCTTTCTACATTTCAAAACCTTAGACTGAACATAATGAAGCTGTGGGGTGGATATTTGAGATTATGCAATGTAAAATACTACAGCATGACCATTCTTTTTTTCTAATTTGTGGCTGAGCCAAGTTTTAACTTAACTATCAAGTAAACATGTGAGTTACACAATTAAAATATTTCCAATAGATTATTCCTTAATTGCACATTTATTTTTCAGAAGGGTAACATGAAATATATGAAAATCTTTCTAGTCTGTGTGCTGTAAACTGTCACAGAAGCTAAAATTATTTAAGACTTAAGAACGCGTTTGATAATATAAGTCCGATCCTCATTATCACAGTCATTACAAGTTCCCCGATTTTTATTAATCTGTGCACCAAGGCAGGCTCCCACTGAGGGGAACCTGCTTAAACCTGATCCTGACTTTGAATCAGGAGAACAAACAGACATTAAAGACACACTGCCTTTCGTCTGTGTTACTACATAACTCTCTGCAAGAGCAAAATTAATAATTAAATAAATATGTGACTCACTGCATTGCTTCAGAGACAGCCAAGACCACAAGAAATAGCGCGACAGAACATAAGAAACGAGATCCCATATCATGCTGCGATTACAATAAACAATACCAGAGCTTCACTTTTCGATGCAAAGGCCTTTCAGAACTTGAAACACGCTTGTTGGATTTTCAGTGCTACCTAGTGTGATGCTGTGCATTTTTTTCAGATTAAAATCAAACTACTGATCTTTTGAACTTAAAGCAGGAACTGTGTTGTGGAGGAAATGCAATCAACCTGAAACATTAACCCTACTTCTCCCTTCACAGATACTGTTGTGTATTTCTCGCATTCTGTAAGGACATCTGAAACAGGAGCCAGAGTTAGACATACAGCCCTTCGGCCTGCTTCACCATTTCATAAGAGCGCCACTGACCTTCTGCACTGTATTACCTTCAAGGGTTGGCTCCACCAGTTAACTTATAAGAAACAACGATTTATTCCAACTATAAACAATTATTTACAGAACTGTCTTTCCATACTCAGCTCTACGGTACGACTGCTGGGACAAGTCCCAACACATCCCAGGGAATTTCTAACTCTGGTCCCTGATTGGACTTATGAGTCATATGATCCCCTCCTCCAGCGAATGTCCCTTAAAGAAGATTGCAACTGTGGTGATTGTAGATCTGAGTAGATGCAATACAACTGAGCAAGCACTAGAGGGAGCACGGGAAAGCTATAAATACACAGAGACAGGAAGTGAGGACACACTTCACGAAAGGCAGAACTGGTAGCAGGACACAGACACACAAGCAGGCAGCATTTGAGGTAGCCGTAAGTTAAGCTCTGAAGAGAGAACAAATTCACAATAAAGCATCTTCTCCACCTTTGAGACTACAAGCTTTATTAAGACACGAGGAACAACACAGCAACATCTGTCCCTCCCCTTTTAAGTCCTTTTGAACTCATGGGAACAATTAGGTTACAAACATCCAAGACAATAACAACCACGAATACTCTTACACGAGTCCATCAATAACTCAGTTTGTCTGGTGACTTCTTTTTTCTCTTGCAGCGACATATCTCCAGTGACTGAGGTTCTTCTATTGATGATTTGCTCCTTGTACTGACATTTCACCTTCCTCTGCGTCCATTGTTTCCTGGGAATAACACTCTTGCTTTTACGCGCTGATCCGACAGTACACTCCTCAGAAAATCCACAATGCTTCCTGTTGGCACAATTGGATCATGTTGAAATGCTGGCTCTTGGGACGGCTCTTTTCCATGGAAGCGGTTCAAGTGCTTCTTTAAAATCCTGTCCTGTACTTGAACATCATTGGACTTCAGCACCGTTCTAGCCACAACGTCCAGAATCCAATTTGGTCCATTGTCGAAATTTTTCACAAACACTGGATCCTCTATCACGGAACCTCTTGTGCATTTAAATGAATCATGGTTCATCTGGCTTGTCTCCACCCTTCCCGCTAAATTTCTTACCTAACCCTCAGCCAATGACCCGTCAGCAACTCAGCTGGAGAGGCTCCAGTAATCGTACTGAGGTGATCCTATATGATAGCAGGAACCTAGTCAACTTGGTGTTCAAAGATGCAGGTGGTCGCTTCTTCAAGCCAGCCTTGAAGGTCTACACTGCCCTCTCGGCCAGTCCATTGGATGAATTTCTCCACAACCCAGTTCCTGCTTTAATTTCAAAAGATCAGTCGTTTGATCTTAATCTGAAAAACAATGCACAGCATCACACTAGCTGGCACTGAAAATCCAACAAGCGTGTTTCAAGTTCTGAAAGGTCTTTTCAACGAAAAGTGAAGCGCTGGTATTGGATGAAGGATGGCACGGTGCCGTTCTGATATGTTTTATCCCGTGAAGTTTGGCATTGGTAAAAGCCAATCCATTGTCCGAAATGAGGACCTCTGGTATTCCGTGGATTGCGAAACATTGATGCGGCTTCTCAACAGTGGTGTACGTAGTTGTGGAGGTCTTCTCAAATGCCTCCATCCATTTTGAATGGGGGTCCACCAACAACAAAAATATCGTGCTCATAAACGGCCCCACATAGTCGACGTGGATCCTAACCCAAGGCCATTCCCATGGATGTAACAGAGTTGTGGTAGGTACTTTCTGCTTAGAGTCGCATTGTTGTACTACTGCTCGTTCAATTACAGTGTTGATGCCAGGCTACCACACATGGCTTCTCGCTTACTTTCCTCTAAAGCTCTCTGGTTCCACCATCCATCCATACCATGTCATCTGTTTCACCTTCGACAACACTGCATCTCAGTTTGTCCAGTACTTAATCTGTTGAGCCGGCACTGGCAAAATGTCTGGATAATTCATGGCCATTCTCATCTCTTCCAGTAGTGTGTGTGTGTGTGTGTGTGATGGTGGGGGGGGGGGGGGGGGGGGGGGGGGTGCGGTGTAGGGGGGGTGGATTCGTTTCTGACAGGGGGGGGGGGTGCGGCGTAGGGGGGGTGGATTCGTTTCTGACAGGGGGGGTGCGGCGTAGGGGGGGTGGATTTGTTTCTGACAAAGGAATACGATTCAGGGAATCAGCATTGGCTACTTGTATCCCTGGGCGATGTTCAAAGGTGTACAAGAATAATGCCCAATTCTGTATCTGGACTGAAGCTAGTGGTGGAATTGCCTTATCTTCCTTGAATAAATCCAACAGTGGTTTGTGGTCTGTTACTAAAGGGAAATGTCTCCAGTATAAATATTGGTGGAACTTTTTTGATGCCGCAGATGACAGCTTGAAGCAATATGTGGCCATAAATGCCCAGTTCACACGCTCGCTCAATGGAGTTTCATCAGTGTGTGCTATATTCCAAAGAACCATGGAGAGTTTACTGCAAGACTTGCTACGTGTTGCCGTGTACTTGGATGATGCATTAGTAACAGAACCTACAGAAGAAGAACACTTGTTGAATATGGATTTGTGAATAGTTCTTCTCCACGTTTGTAAGGGTTCTTGATGCATATCCCACAGGTCTCTGTGATCCATCATCCATTCTGTGGGCTAAACCTGCCACACCGCCATATGGGGGTGCATTACATGTTAATATTATCTTCTTGGTGGGGGTGAAGTGCACCAGTAAACATGACGACTGCAACAACTGCTCAACCTGGCTAAAGGCTTCTATTTGTGGTGCCTTCCAGACCCATATCTCTTGTTTCTTTAAGAATACATGTTGTGGAGCTAACATGGTTGACAGATCTAGGAGGAGCCGCCCATAATAGTTAACTATCCCCAGAAAGTACTTGAGTTCTGAAGTATTGCTAGGGGCTGGTGCCTCTTGGATTCCTTTCACCTTGTCCTCCATAGGCTGCATCCTCCTGATAACCAGTGGCATAGTGGTTAGCACTGCTGCCTCACAGCTCCAGGGTCCAAGGTTCAATTCCGGTCTTGGGTGACTGCCTGTGTGGAGTTTACACTTTCTCATGGGTTTCCTCCGGGAGCTCCGGTTTCCTCCCACAGTCCAAAGGTGTGCATGTTAGATGGATTGGTCTCGCTAAATTTCCCCTCAGTGTCCAACGGTTAAATGGTGTTCAAGGGTTACGGGGATAGGGTGGAGGCGTGGGTTTTTGTAGGGTGCTCTTTCCAAGGGCCGATGCAGAGTCAAAGGATCGAATGGCCTCCTTCTGCACTGTAGATTCTATGAACTGATGTATCCTGGAAGATGCACTTCTCGCTCTTTCATAGAATTTACAGTGCAGAAGGAGGCCATTTGGCCCATCGAGTCTGCACTGGCTCTTGGAAAGACCACCCTACCCCAAGGTCAACACCTCCACCCTATCCCATAACCCAGTAATCCCACCCAAGGGCAATTTTGGACACGAAGGGCAATTCATCATAGCCAATCCACCTAACCTGCACATCTTTAAACTGTGGGAGGAAACCGGAGCACCCGGAAGAAACCCACGCACACACGGGGAGGATGTGCAGACTCCGCACAGACAGTGACCCAAGCCGGAATCGAACCTGGGACCTTGGAGCTGTGAAGCAATTGTCCTATCCACAATGCTACCGTGCTGCCCTCTTGAGATGCACTCCCGCGTCCTGGAATATCCCTTAATGCTTCTTCCAAACTTGACAAGTGTTCTTCTCTAGGTCTGTCACCCAAGTACGCGCGACACCCTTGCAGCAAATTCTCCATGGTTCTTTGGAACATTGGTCACGCTGCTGAAACTCCTTAGGGCAAGCATATTGACTGGGTATTTAGGGCCAAATATTCCTTCTACGCATCATCCAGCTCTAGCTGCTGGTAGCATGGCTAATGTCTAACTTAGTGAAAATTTGACCTCCAGACAATTTTGTACAGTGATCTTCGATTTTGGGTATGGGGTACCTGTTCATCTTTATGGCCTGGTTCACTGGCAGCCGGTAATCCTCCCAGATGTGAATGGTTTTAACCAGTTTCACTACTGGCACAATGGGCGCTGCCCATTCTGCAAATCGCACTGGTTTAATGAAGCCTACATCTTCCATCCTTTTTGATTTTGTTTTGTCCTTCTCCAAGAATGCATCGGGCCCAGGCCCAGCCCTGAAAAATTTGGGGTGACTTCTGGGTTCACAAGAATTCTCACCTTTTCTTTCCCCCCCCCCCCCCCCCCCCAAACCAAATATCTTGGTGCTTGCTGTTGCTCTTGAGTAGGCCCCCTTCTTTAATGCTAAAAATCACTCACCAATTTAGTTTGAACTCCTGGAGCCAGTCAAGCCTCCGTCTCTAACCAGCTACCATGACTAATGGTAGCTGAGTGGATTATTGTTGATAGCTCACTGCGGTCATCGTTATGCTTATCATCATTATGATCTCCGTTGTATATGTCATCACACAGTCCTAGTGTTCTTCAACCTCAGGGGGGTGGACCCCTTCTTGAAGGCACTGATAGGTCTGCTCCAAGCACCACCATGGCGGAGGCCCCAGTGTCCACTTCCATCTGTAACATCCTTCTGCTTTTGCTTTACCACTAACTCTGCTGTGATTGAGGCCACTTTGCCCACTTTTATGTTATTGGCAGACATAACGTGCCGCTCCACCTCAGGACCATCTTCCCTATGCAATACTGGTTCTGTGCTGTTTAATCTACTGGTGCTCAGCAGGCCCCGCTGAAACTTGCACAGGCGTCTCAAATGCCCTTTTGCCCCCTACCTGAAGCAATCCCCCACGTCTCTCACACTCTGCACACTCTGGGTCCACCCTAGGCAGTGGGTTTAATCTTCTATACCCTCTGGCTTTCCTAGTTCCTCTATGTACTTTCTTGTTTGGACTAGTGCACTCACTTCTGGCGGCAGTGCTGATTGCGGTTTCCCTCTCTAACTGGTGGGCTGTGCTGCTCAGAATGC
Source organism: Scyliorhinus canicula (assembly GCF_902713615.1). Taxonomy (NCBI): domain Eukaryota; kingdom Metazoa; phylum Chordata; class Chondrichthyes; order Carcharhiniformes; family Scyliorhinidae; genus Scyliorhinus; species Scyliorhinus canicula. The sequence goes on along the minus strand of NC_052159.1, from coordinate 137,091,660 downwards.
TGGTTTAGCACACTGGGCTAAATCTCTGGCTTTTAAAGCAGACCAAGGTAGGCCAGCAGCACGGTGCAATTCCCGTACCAACCTCACCGAACAGGCGCCGGAATGTGGCGACTAGGGGCTTTTCACAGTAACTTCATTGAAGCCTACTTGTGACAATAAGCGATTTTCATTTCATTTCATTTCATGTAACTCCTGAGCGCCCGTTTCCATGCTCTGCATGGCTAAAGCAATCTCCAGCGCCTTTTTAAAATCTACTTCCAATTCTTCCAAAAGCTACTTTTGTACAGCGTCATCATTAACGGCACATAGAAAATGATCTCTGAGCATCTCATTTAGTGCCGTCCCAAAATTGCAATCTTCTTATGCCTTGCCACAAAGGTTGGAATGGTCTCCCGTGGGGCACTCCCGGTTGAAGTAAACTTGTAACGCTGTAAAATATCTAGGAGTTTGGGTGGCAGTGCCCTTTGAGTAACTCTAATGTTTCTATGAGTGTTTTGGATCGGGGACATCCGGTGACGTTAAGCTTTGAATCAGAATGTTTGTCCCTGCCCCAGATGCAGTTAACAAAATTACTCTTGGCTTCTCCTCCCGCTCTATATAATTTGCACTGTAAAGTAATTTTAAGCAATCCACATACTGCACACAATCCTCTGCACTGTAGCATTCTCAAATGGTTCTAGTTTTCTGAAAGAGACTTACAACTGTTCTCTTTCTTGCAGACTGAACTTGTTTACAGAAGAGCGAAATTAAGCCAATCGGCCGATCGAGTCTGCTCTGCCATTCAGGTCTGATATGTTTCTCATCCCCATTCTCCTGCCTTCTCCCCATAACCCCTGACCTCCTTATTAATCAAGAATCTATCTATCTTGTCTTAAAGAGACTCAGTGACTTGGACACTGGGAGCTGGATTCTCCGGTCGGCGACGATGAAATCGGCCGGAGAATCAGAGTTTCCAACCAAATCGGAGGGTGGCGCCACTCTCGCGATGCTCCGGGGCGACAAATTCTAGGAGTATGCCGCGCCACATATTGACGGCCTCAGGATGTTGTCTGAATCCCGCCACCTGATGTTCCAACCCCGACCGGCCTAGTTCCCGACAGCACGGGACACGTTTGGTCTCACCCATCGCAAACTCAGCATAGCTGCTGCGGACTCAGTCCAGCGCTGCCACAGTCGGGGGAGGTGCGATCCGCGGGCAGGGGCGGACATTATTCGGGGCTGGGGGCACTGTGAGGGGTGTGGTTCGGGGCGCGTGAGCCAGCCGAAGGGGGGGACTATTTTGTGGGCCGGGTCTGCGAGCGGCTGGCGTCATGTAGCACGGTGCGGCCACTGTAGGCCGCCCCCGTGCGCATGCACGGCCAGAGACCTGGAAATTCTCGGTGGTGCATCGGCAGATGGGGGTGGGCACTCTACGCTGCCGTTCTGCTAGCCCCCAGCAAAATTGGGAATCAGTGGCTGTTTTGCCCCATTTTCTCTGGCGTAAAATGCCACCGTTTCCGCGCTGGTGTGGGAACATAGCCCCAGAATTGGAGAATTCAACCCCATAGCCTTCTGTGCCAATGAGTTTCACAGAGTCACCATCCTCTTCTGTAATACTTGCAATCTGACTTTTTCCATGAATTCAGTATTGCTGGCCCTTGTCATCAATGTAGGGGCTGGTTTAGCACAGGGCTAAGTAGCTGGCTTTTACAGCAGACCAAGGCAGGCCAGCAGTATGGTTCAATTCCCGTAACAGCTCTCCGTACAGGTGCCGGAATGTGGTGACTAGGGGCTTTTCACAGTAACTTAATTTGAAGCCTACTTGTGACAATAAGCAATTTTCATTTCATTACTCCAAGAATTGGCTCCACCTGTTAACTGATAAGAAACAACAATTTATCACAACTATAAAAAACTATATTCAGAATGCTTAAAAATGGTCTTTCCATACTCCGCTCTTAGGGCCAACTGCTGGTACAAGTACTAAAAAGTCCCACTGAATTCCCAACTCCTGTCCCTGATTGAACTCATGGGTCACACTGTCCCTCCCTCAGTGGACGTCCCTTAAAGGGACCAGCCACTACATAGTCCAATTCTACCTTTCTGCCCTCTCCCCATATTTCTCAATTCCCTTTGCTACCATCAAATAATTAACTCAGTCTTGAATATAATCAATGACTGGGCAGCCACGGCCCTGTGGGTAGAGGGATCCACAGCTGCACAACCCTCTGAGTGAAGACATTTCTCCTCCTTTCAGCTGTAAATGATCAATCCCTTCACCTGGGATTGCAACCCTTTGTTCTAGCTTCTATGACGAGAGGAACCTATCTCTCAGTGTTGATTCTGTCAAGCCCCCAAATAATTTTATATGTTTCAGAGGGATTCTCTCTCATTCTTCAGAAACTAAAAGCCCATTCTACTCAGCCTGTCCTCAATGGGATCTCTATCATCCCAGGAATCAAGCTAGTGAACTTTTTGTTGCACCCTTGAAGGCAAATATATAATTTATATATTTAAATTTAATATTTAAAATAAAAAAATATATATACGGAGACTAAAACTGCACAGAAACTTTCATGTGCGTTTTCATCAATGTTCCATATAATTGCAGCAAGACCCTTTTACTTTTCCATTATAATGCTCTTGCAATAAAAACAAACTTACCATTTGCTTTTCCGACTTCAATGACTTTCTGACTTTATTTGCTAATTTACATGTGTTCATGTACAAAGTTTGGGTTTAATCTGTCGCATCTGGAAAACACAGTCTTATTCCTCACCAAATTTCACCTTGAAACTTGCGCTCTATATATTTATTTATATTTATATTTGTTTCTATGTGTTTTTGAATTTATCATATTCAGTTTATCATATCTTCTCAATGCCTAAATCGCACCTTAAGATTTGCTTTTTTTGAACAAAACTATTCTTCCTTGTCATCAAAGAGATAAACTCACAAATATTTTTCTAATTATGTTTATTAACTGGTTCATCTGCAGCTCCTCACTCTATGCTACAGGAAACAATGCACATTTTCCTGTTTTGCCTCAATCTCTTCCACTGAAGAGCCCCTATAAATATACGCTGTGCATGCTAAAGTACCAATTCAGTCCAGCTACACAGAAAGATGATATATAATGGGGATGGTTGGTCAGGTAGCTCTTTCAGTGCTTGACAGAATAAAAATCTTCTTATGAAATATTCAGATTGTTGCTGTGCGATCTAATTGCACTTCTGATTCTTGCTCCAAGGGAGTTGTAGCATTTACTTAAACCAGTGTGTTTGAGTCAGGAAGCCGTAATCATTTGAGAGCGCAAGGTGAGAATATTTTTACAATAATATATGTCTTGTTAAATTTTCATTGGGTATCACAATTGTATCAATTTGATCCCTATTAGTTATAACTGCTGCATCTGGCCGAGATCTCATTCTGTGGAATCATAATATTCCTAATTTGCCTGTCTCTAGAGATTGAGCTGTGGCATCTAAATGTCCTCAAATGAATACTTTATGAATTCCTTTGTGCCTTAGCCATAAATAAAAGATGCAAAATGCCACCTCACATCATTTTTGAACTGACATTGAGCTATGCAATGTCCATTATACCAATTCTGTAATCTATCTCATTTCTCATCTAAACGTAAGTTGCACACAGAGATTTGATGGTTAATGAAAAATAAGTCACTGAGTAGTTCTATTCCAAATAGCTAATATCGCCACTTGGACATTGAATTCAATTCTCAGCATTATGTGCGCCTCATCTCCTAAAATACTACAACCTTGTGATCTGATTTCCATCAAAATACATATTTTATGCATTCAGGTATCAAAAGGAATTTTTTGGTAATGTAGAAACATATGCTGTCATTGTTTTCAGAGGCTTAATGCTTTGTATTGGAAAACGTAAGCAATGCAGTCCAGTTGGAATTGCAGAATGTCAACTTCGAATAACATAACTGGTCATCATTGAGATTTCCACTTGGAAGTGATAGGATCTATCCTGAGCGCCCCTCTGTTCCTTGTGTAAATTTTGCCCTGGTGACATTCGACAAAGATTTGGTACCAACTTGCATACTGAAATAAAATCCAGCTTGGCTTCTCTGCTGTCTGGCACCACTGTATCCGTTGTTACCCTACAGATCCGAAAGTCCTGCAATTTTCCCTTGTCAAAAACTCATCATGGTGTTCCCAACTAACCCCAAGATTCAGTTTGACCCAAACTGGCGTTTTGGCCACGTACTCAAAAACATCACAAAGACAAGTTACTACCAACTCGTTAATATTACCTACCACTCAGCTTTGCCTCAGCCCACTTTCGGCCAAAATTATTCTCCACGGTCTGGACTCTTCTAATGCATTCCTGAATGGCCTCCCGCCCTCCATCCTTCAGCTCAACCAAACCTCCATCCCCTGCCTTTTTGCATTTTTATTATTCATTCATTGGATGTAGTTGTGAGTGGCTGGGCCAGCATTAATTGTACCTCCCTCATTGCCCTTCAACAGAGTGGCGTGCTTGGCCATTGCAGAGTCAATCGCATTGCTGTGGATCTGGAGTCAGATGCAGGTCAGACCAGGTAAGGAGAACAGGTTTCTTTCCCTGAAGGACATTAGTGAACCAGAAGGATTTTTATGACGATCGACAATGGTTTCATGGTCATTGTTAGAATTTTAATTCCAGATTTTCGTTCAATTCAAATTTCACCTTCTGCCTTGGTGGAATTTGAACCTTGTTCCCCAGATCATTGCCGTGGGAGTCTGAGTTAATACTCCAGTGACAATGCCACAGTTACCATTTCCACATGCACCGAACCCTGCTCACCCACCACCCCTACATTGATTTCTGCTTCACCAACACCTTCAATCTAAAATCCCTCAGTTAACCACCCTGCACAATTTCTGAAATCTCATCCTTCCTTGACAACTCTATGAACAATAAGTTGCTGTCCTCCAATTCTGGCCTCTTGCACATTCTGTACTTGCTGCCACCATTGGTGATTGTGCCGTCAGCTGCCCCAGTATTATGGTCTGGAATTCTCTGTCTAAAACTTTTCATCTCTTCATTTGCCTCTCTTCCTTAAAGGCTTTCTGAATCTTTTAATGTCAAATTTTGTTTGCCTGCGCTGCTGTGGCCCTCAGTTGTTCAACATGAAATCAGCTGTGCGCGTGCAATTGTTGTTGATCGAGCAAACAAACCGGAGAGAAGTAGAAGCGATAATGGCTCAGCAAAATAGGAATTAGATTCATAATTTGAGAGATAGAAACAAGGCAGGAGGAAATGAAAAAGGAAAATATGAACCAGAAGAACCCAAATATCAATGATTGGCATTTACGAAGCATCTTGAGCAAACTTGTGTCATTTGAAAGTGATACAAGCCAATTAATTGTGGATTTGGTGATTGCATCACAGACGTACTGGTGCCAATTCAGCACAATTAATTGGGTCACATTCAGGAAGAAAACAAAGCAGAGAATAATAAGACAGATGTCGAGAAATACTAAAATAGGAGTAATTGATAAATATTGTCATGAACATAGAACTTTTACAAGACAATTACTTTTTAAAACATCCCTTTAACTTTAAGTAAGATAAGTAGCTCTGAAAAGGTGGTGGTGAATTCCTGGTTACACCTCAGTTGAGAGAAGTGACATGTGACTTGAGGTTGCAACAGGGATGAGATTTCAGATGAAAGAGAAAATCAGATAGGAAATCATTGAGGAGTCAAACGGCAGCACCTCTAAATGAAGCTCACAGGACAGAGGAAGAGCTGCTGCTGAGAATCAGGATGGAAAGAACGGAAACCCTGGTCATTTATTTCCTTTTTAATTTATTTTATTTATTTATTTTTTTAATTTTAAAGGACGCAATTAATTTTTTTCAATTAACGAGTAATTTAGCGTGGCCAATCCTCCTACCCTGCACACCTTTGGGTTGTGGGGGCGAAACCCATGCAAACACGGAGAGAATGTGTAAACTCCACACAGACAACAACCCAGAGCCGGGATCGAACCTGGGAAGTCATTCATTTCCGATAGGAAATGATTGGGAGCAGAATTGAAGCTTTAGATTGGACAAAACAACTGAACCTTTTGAAGGGTTCGGATACCGGAATGCATGGAAGTCTGAGTTGTCATGACTGTCCTGACCTACGAGAGAGAGGATTCATTGAGATGCACTGTGATGGTGGTAATAATACCCAGAAAAGTCAATGGCAGTGGAACAGTTGGCGAGGGAAACTGGCAGATTTGAATCGGCAAAGTGAAGAATGATTGAGCTTGGCCAGAGAGCAGGAAAAAGCTTTTGTACTCCCCCCGACATTATGTTTGCACCTGTAGGGTGGCATGAAGTTACAGAAATTTATCTCCTGCATTTTAATTCATTTATCTCTTAGGTATTTTTGAGTTTTGTTGATTTTAGTTTGTTTGTGACAGTAAAAGTCTTAAAAATGTGAAACCTTGAGATGAATTCTCCACCAGCGGGATTCTCCGTTCCCCTGGCAGTGTACCCCCACCTACGGGTTTCCTGGCAGCGAGGGGTGGCTACAATGGGAAATCCCATTGGCCAGCCGCCGGAACGGGGAATCCCACTGTCAGTGATGCCGCCCCTCCGAGAAACACGTGGCTGTGGAGGTGGAGAATTCACCACCTTGTCCTTGGGTCATTTTCTTTGGGACATTTTGGAAATTAATGTCTTGTTAAAAAGTCATCAAGCTCCACGGGGATCGTAGAATCATGCAAGATGTTGCGTGGGAAATTCCAGTGGCAGAGACGGTCCGCATTGTCCTGCTGCCGTCAATGGGGTTTCCCATTGATTATGTCCTCCTCCGCAGGGGAACCCGTGGGGCGGGGTCACATCAGCAGGACCGGATGATCCACCCACCGGAAACGGTTGGAAAATCCCGCCCATTATCTTTTTTAAAAACACAATGTTACTCTAAATCACCGTTTGAAACTAAGGATTCCCTGACACTAAAAGACTCCATTCTGTAGCATAATCCTGTACTTCTGTGTATTCGGTGACAAATAAATGCATTATTTCATTTCCTTCATGAAAATTAAAAATATTTTTGGTAAACAGATGAAAAATCTGTGAGACACCATCTCATTTTGTGCCTGGTTAAATGTGGTGGTCAGGGCTGGAATTGGTGACAGAATCTCCTCCATCCAAATTGGAAGCTTAATTTTAATATTAAAAAGGCCTCTGCTTTGTTTTCTGGCTGCCAGCATTTTGGAAGGCATTTGTTAGAAACACTCTGGGAAATGTGACGTCCATGGTGGCAAAGGCAGAGTTTCAGCCGGACACTCATTTTAAAAAGACAAATGAATTTAATACATGCATGTCTGGAGGGCATTTCAGAGCTTGCTTTTTCTGGCTGCCATTTGGTCTTTAATGAATCCTTGTGCCAGTTATCCCCAGCTGCTTGAAGAAGATTGCTATCAGACCAGTGCCAAAGAAAAAACAGGCAACGTGCTTCAATGACTATAGTCCGGTGGCCCTGACATCTATCATTTGGAAGTGCTTCGAGACGGTGGTCATAAGTCACATCAATTCCATACTTCCGGAATGCCTTGATCCACTGCAATTCATGAACGGGCACAATCGGTCCACAGCAGACCCCATTTTACTTGCTCTACATTCATCCTTCGAGCATCTCAACAACAATAACTCAATACCATAATCCCAGCCAAGCTAATATCCATACTCCAAAACCTAGGACTTGGCTCCTCTCTCTGCAACTGAATCCTTGACTTCCATAGACCACAATCAGTAAAGATAAGCAACGATACCACCTCCATGATAGTCCTCAATACTGGCACCCTGCAAGGCTGCGTACTTAACCCCCACTACACTCCTTATACATACACGACTGTGTGGCAAAATACGCCTCCAACTCCATCTACAAGTTCTCAAACAATGATACCGGCACATTTAAAGGCGAGGCATGTGAAATCCAGCTGGTGGCATTTCTGCAGCTTTTTCACCCGTGACTACCCTGTCTGAAATGTTGCAGGAAGCGGCGGGGCAGGTTAATGGCCACTTACGTTCCGCATCCCGTTTTACTCGTATCGGCGTTTTACCCGTGGAGGAATGAAGTCCATGTCATGCGAGAAGCCCGACAGCTTTAGCTGCATGTGCTTCTGTCAGGCAACCTCCATTGCCAATCCCTTGGGCCAATTAGAGGTGACCCTCCCCCTCAGGTCATTCCTTCTCTTCAACCCTTCCCACGGCCTTTGCCTTGTCTCCCCACCCACATCAGCCCCTCATTGAGATCCCAAACCCTGGACTTACTTGGTCTCTTTGACATGATTTGGGCTGCCTATAGTCCTGGGTGATGCTGCAGGGACTAGAGTTAGCAGCCATCCACTTGGCTGGCAGATCTCTAAGACAGGATGTCTTCCCAATAGAGAGGTAGAAGCCTCGCCTGAAAGCAATTATCTGAGCATTAAATTACTGCAGGACAGCCATCGGAATCATGGGTAGGTTCCTCACCCCTTGACCTTTTAGCCAGGGTGGGAGGTCTATGGGGCTCACAGTGCCCCATAAAATTCAGCCCGTAGTGAATGCCACGGTGATATGTGAATGCCTGACTTTCGTTGTATTCTTTTCAAAACAGCTCAATCATATTTGTCATGGTTTTAGTAAAACTGCATTGAAAGAGGGACTCAAGGGGTGGCACGGTGGTGCAGTGGTTAGCACTGTTGCCTCACCGTGCCGAGGACCCTGGTTCAACCCCGGCCCTGGGTCACTGTCCGTGTGGAGTTTGCACATTCTCCCCGTGTCTGTGTGGGTCTCACCCCTAACATATGCACGTTAGGTGGATTGACCATGTTAAATTGCCCCTTAATTGGAAAATTAAAAAAAGGAAACAAAAACAAATAGGGATTCAAGAGCCAGGGGGGCTGACTTTCAAAGCCTATTTCTTGCTTGGTAACCAGGTAGCTCTGGAGTCAACCATTGTATGGCAGTCGGCCCTACTGACGCCCAAGATAGCTGATGTATATGTTGATCCTGGAAGTAAGTCAACCCCCCATAGAACACTGCTTAAATGCCTGGAGCAAGGTAATTTCTGCAATTTTCAGGTACAAACAGGAAGATCATGTATTGCGGACACACTAACCCTTTGTCACAGGTATAGGATCAGCCTAACTAGCCATCCATTATGAACGACGATAGCCTCCCATGCCATTTTACTTTTTAATTTTAGGGGGACCCAGGAATAATTGAAATTTCAAGTGGTTTCATTTATTCAGCACCTAGGTGATCAGTGATCAGCACAGGAATATGCAATTGATGGACAGTAGCCATGATTCTTTACATTTTAGACAATCCTCTGTGAGTATTTAGGCAGACGAACAAGATGGTTTCACAAGTCAATGATCACCATCTGAAAGCGGAATCCTGACACCCTTGCAAAAGCCAGAGAAGCTGCGATGCTCATGTAACCACCAGGAATATCAATAGGAAAATACAATCAGATGCATTGAGCTACCAGGATCTTTATTGAGCATGTTGAAGCCATATGGTTGCTATGTTTGCAAACTATGACGAAACGTACTCCTGGAGATTTCATCACATGACCTACCCCAAAATGTCCATTCCTGTTGCTTTACCTCACTACGCTAATTGGAAAGCCAACTCATTCCTCAATTGGATTGTGCTTGACTGTCAAATAAACAGCCCTCATTTCCGCAATGAGTTTCCAATATTTTTATACCCCGTAAAGATAAATGTTCACAGAAAATGGCAAAAATAAATTTTTTCTTCATGTCCCAATGATTTTTCTCTGGGCTTGCACACAGCCGTGTCCAGGAGATTCATCAGTTCCTGGAGACTCCAGGCCAATCCTGGAGATCTGACAACCCTAACTGCTGCACAGGTTGGTCGTCCGGAAGTATTCGGGGAGATCGTTACAATGCAGTTACGCCATATTCTGCGAGATTATCGCTGTCTACTTGCTCGATGTCCAATTTTGCCATCGAAAGCTGACTAATGGCGAAGTGATGGAGGAAGAAATGAAATGAAAATCGCTTATTGTCACGAGTCGGCTTCAATGAAGTTACTGTGAAAAGCCCCCAGTCGCCACATTCCGGCGCCTGTTCGGGGAGGCTGGTACGGGAATCGAACCGTGCTGCTGGCCTGCTTGGTCTGCTTTGAAAGCCAGCGATTTAGCCCAGTGAGCTAAACCAGCCCCAGGTCTCCACCTGGAGACAAAGGCAGAGTAGCAGATAAATGAACAGTCCAATCGGTAAAGTGCTACACCAGGGAAGAGATTCAATCACGTGTACATGTGTACCATACAGTGGCTAATAGTTCCTCTCCATCTACATTATCCTCTGCACCACCACCAGCATCACTGATGCCCATTGTTTAATCTCTTCTGCTTCTTTTCACACAATCAGAAAAACAGAACCCTGATCAAATTTCAAATAAAAGTGCCAGCTCAAATCCCATCACTGCTCCAGTGCATTCCCTCATGCAAGTCCACGACGTGGAGGACATATTAAGAATGCAGCTGAATGGACATGAGGCACATGCATCATGATCTGCGTAGCCACACATGTGCAGATCCAAGCATATCCATTTGCAATTGCCCAGGGAAAAGTGCTTTTATGGGCACATCTTCAGCGGCAAGCACTTTTCAAGTAAAGATAGAGAATTGGGAAATAGGGGCTGGATTCTCCAATTTTAAAGCTGCTATGTCCGGAGAAGTGTGTGGTTTTACGACAAAAATGTTGGTGCTGCCCCTGTAACGATGCTCTGACCAGTGAGGTGATAGCAGCCGTGCCATGTAAAATGCACGGCCTCCTCGATATAAATGCCTGTAGAATTGCCGGATCCGTGGCCGTGCATGTGCATCACGACAACCTGCAGTGGTCGCGCCGTACAGCATGGCACCGGCCACGCACGGACCTGACCTGCCAGATAGTGCCTCCCAGACACCCCTTCGAGACCCCTGTGCCGCCCCCCCCCCCCCACCAGTCCCCAACAGCCCTCGTCTGAGCCCCCCCCCCCCCCCCCCCGGCCCGGCCAGCAGCAGGGCACACCCCCGATTGTGGAAGCGCTAGACACAGTCCGCAACCACCAGACTGTGTTCACGAAAACAGAGAGCACAGGTCCTCCACGTCGTCGGGGACCCGGCCCATCGGGGGCGGAGCATCGGGAGAGGGCCTTCAGGTAAGGTCCTGAGGCCATTTTAACGCCGGGCGCCATACTCCTCGACTATGCCATTTTAGAAGGGGCAGAGCATCTGAAAACAGGCGCCGCCCGTGATTCGGTCAGAAACAAGGATTCTCCGCCCGATTGCCAATTACGGTACCGGCGTTGGGCAACGGAGAATCCAGCCCTCGGTTTCAGCCTGGATCAGCAAACCCTGAAGTACTTGTCAAGCAAAGATTTTGGTTTCTTGCCTTCCTGAAGGAACATCTGACAGCTCCTTCATCACAATTCAGGGATTTTGTTTAAAGTGCTAAACCTATAGGGGAATGTTGCAAGGCTGACTTGCAGCCAAACCGAGACACCAATAATGTTTTGTTGAAAAAAATGCACATCAGCTGTGTTGACATCTCAGTGGAATCCATTGTAAGCATTGTTCACATGAACATCACCTTGAAAATAATTGAACTGCTGCAGTTACATGTGTCCCATGTGGTAAACTAATTGTTGCAAGTTGTTTATCTGTAGGAGAGCGTCAACCTTCTTTACTTCATCATTTTAATGTGTGATATTCTGCACCCACTGAATGGTCCCAATTGTAACACAAAACTAAGATTTTGGGTTTCAATTTATCAGTTAGTTGCTTTGCCGATGTATTATACTCCTTCCGTTCCACCCAAAATGATTTTTTTTCAAGGGAGTGGGTGCAGTTTAAACCTGCACATCTAGTCTGGTAAGAAAATAGAACTAGCATGTTGCCATTTGTGATTCAATTTCTTTCAGTTGTGACAAAGATTAGGGCTGTGATTTTCTGGTTTTTTTAGAAAATATTTTATGGAGGCATTTGCAGTTTTAACATTTTTAACATTGTAAACAGAGAAATCCGACACACGCTAAAACCCCACAATAACGCACCCCACTTCCCCGAGCCCTTAACCCTAACTACCCATACATGAGATTCCATGCCCTTAGTCGTCACTTCCATGCCTCCCCTTCCCCCCTCCGTCCCCTCTCCCCCCTCCCCCCCCCCCCCAGCTGACGCTCAATTTTCCTTGAAGAAGTCGATGAACGTCTGCCACCTCTGAACGAACCCCTATAATGAGCCTCTTAAGGCGAATGTAACTTTCTCACGCCTAAGAAACCCTGCCATGTCACTGACTCACCCCCTGACTTTGAAGGCTCCGAGTCCATCCATCCTAGTAAAATTAGTCTCCGGGCCACCAGGGAGGCAAAGGCCAAAACGCCGGTCTCTCTCCCCACCCAGGGCTCCCTATCGTCCGACACTCCAAATATTGCCACCTCTGGACTCGGAGTCACCCTCCCCAGGACTTCTCCCCAGGCCACTCACGACACGCCCCCCTGGCGCCCCCCGCGATTCTCCCACCCCCCGCTCGGAAGAATCGCCGCTCACCGTTTTTCACGGTGACCGGTGATTCTCCGGCCCGGATGGGCCGAGCGGCCTGCCGTTCCCGACCGGTTCACGACGGCGGCAACCACACCTAGTTGCTGCCGTCGTGAACATGGGCGCCAAATGCCCGTTTGAAGTTTGTGGGGGGCGGAGAGGGGAGTGAGCACCACGGCCGTGCTCGGGAGGGGACTGGCCCACCGATCGTCGGGCCGGCATCTCAATGCGACGCACACTTTCCCCTCCGCCGCCCCGCAAGATCAAGCCGCCACGTCTTGCGGGGCAGCGGAGGGGAAGACGGCAACCGCACATGCGCGGGTTTGAGCTGTCAGCCGTCGTGACGTCAGCCGCGCATGCGCGGGTTGGAGCCGGCCAACCTGCGCATGCACGGCTGACGTCACTTAGGTGCTGCCGTCGCGTCATTCTCGGCGTGCCTCCTTGATGCAAGCGTCAAGGACCGGCGGCCGAGAGGTACGGAGCGCCGCTCCTAGCCCCCTGGGTGGGGTGAATAAGGTACGAGGAGCAGCCTCCGAGGCCATTGTGAAACTCGGCCGAGTTCACCACGGAAATCCCGATTTAACGCGGGAGCGGAGAATTCCACCCATGGTTCGCAGGACTTCCCCCACACCACTCACACCTCACTGTCCTCCACCTCCTCAAAAAACCTACTCATCCGGACCACAGTCATATGAGCCCTGTGGACCACCTTGAACTGGATTAGGCTAAGCCTCGCACATGACAAGGATGCATTGACTCTCCTCAGGGCCTTCGCCCATAACCCAACTTCCAACTTTCCTCCCAGCTCTTCCTCTCACTTCCTCTTTACCTCCCCAATTGGAACCCCTTCCCACACCATCAGTTCCTTGTATATTTCTGAGACCCTCCCCTCCCCAGCTCCTGTTTTAGACAACACCTTATCCTGTGGTCCCTTTAGTGGGAGGGGAGGGAAGCTCGGGAGCTGCCTCCGAACAAAATCCCGTACCTGCAGGTACCGGAACCCGTTTCCACCCGGCAACTCAAACCCCTTCTGTAGTCCTCCAAGCTCAGGAATCTCTCCTCAATGAAGAGATCCCCAAATCTCTCAATCCCTGCCCGCTGCCACCTCCTGAAGCCCCCGTCCAACTCCCCCCAAAGCGAACCAGTCATTATCACAGATCAGTGACCACACCGACGCCCCCCCTCCAGTCTCATGTGCTGTCTCCATTGCCCCCACACTCTCAGGGCTGCCACTAGCACTGGGCTTGTGGAGTACGGAGCCGGCGAGAGCGGCAGAGGTGGTGTTAACAAAGCCTTCCGACTGGTGCCCTTGCAAGATGCCGCCTCCACTCGCTCCCACACCGACCCCTCCCCCACTACCCATTTCCTAACCATCGATTTATTAGCCGCCCAGTAGTAATTAATAAAGTTCGGAAGGGCCAAGCCCCCTTTCCTGCGCCCCCGTTCAAGAAGGACCTTCTTTACTCTCGGGGCTCTCCCGGCCCATATAAAACCCGAGATCGCCGCATTCATCTTCCGAAGGAATGCCTTGGGGATGAAGATTGGAAGACACTGAAACACGAATAGCAATCTCGGGAGGTCTGTCATTTTCAGTCTGTACCCTCCCCGCCAGTGACGGGGGAGCACATCCCACCTGCAGAAGTCCCTTTTCATTTGCTCAATCAACCTGCCCAAATTTAGTTTATGAAGCTGACCCCAGTCCCTTGCCACTTGAATCCCTGGTATCTGAAACTCCCTCCCACCACTTTGAACGCATCACCCGCAGTCTCCTCTCCTGCCCTCTTGCCTGGATTGCAAAAACCTCACTTTTGCCCATATTTAGTTTGTAACCTAAGAACCGACCAAATTCCTCCAGTATCCCCATAATTCCTGCAATTCCCCCCAGCAGGTCTGTTATATAAAAGAACAAATCATCCACATAGAGCGAGCCCCTATGCTCCACCCCTCCCTCACTATCCCCCGCCAAATGTTCGATGTTCTCAGCGCCATTGCCAAAGGCTCTATAACTAGGGCAAATAGTAGTTGAGAGAGTAAAAGCCCCTGCCTCGTCCCCCGACAATGGCTAAAATACCCTGATCGAACCTGGTTTGTCTTCACATTTGCCACCGGTGCCTAATATAGCAACCAGACCCACTCCACAAATCCCTGCTCAAACCCGAACCTTCTCAGAACATCAACAAGTACTTCCACTCCACCTGATCAAAGGTCTTCACTGCATCCATTGCCACCACCACCTCGGCCTCGCGCCCCCTCTGCAGGCATGTATTATCATATGTAAGAGCCGACTAATGTTGGACGTCAGGTATCGTCCTTAACAAATTCTGTCTGATCCTCCCCTGGAACGCAATCCTCTATGCGTGTGGCCAAGATCTTTGCGAGCAACTTTTCATTGACATTTAACAGGGAGATTGCCCTATACGACGCACAGCTCTCCGGATCCTTATCCCGCTTCAAAATAAGGGAAATCGATGCCTTGCTGACTTGCCTGGTCTGACACCACTATTGGTGAATATGATGAATATCCTTTGATCCAGGACTGTATTGAAATCTCCCCCCATAATTAGTTGATGTGAATCTAGGTCTGGGATCTTCCTCAGTACATGTCTAACAAACTCAACATCATCCCAGTTTGGGCATATATATTTACCAATACCACGGCCATTCCCTCCAGCTACTGATTAACCATAACATATCTACCCCCCCAGGTCCGCTTCTATATTCCCCATTTCAAATGCCAGCCGCCTATTAACCAAGATCGCCACCCCCTTCACTATAAAGTCGAACCCCCAATGGAACGCCTGTCCAACCCATCCCTTCCTTAACCTAATCGGGTCCTCCACCTTCGGATGTGTCTCCTGCAACATGGCCACATCCGCCTTCAGTTCCCTCAAGTGAGCGAACGCACGGGCCCTTTTGACTGGTCCATTCAGTCCCCGAACGTTCCACGTGACCAGCCTAGTCAGGGGGCACCCCCCCCGCCCTCTCTTGCCGATCAACCATAACCTTTCCCAGGCGGAGAAACGAACCGCCATGCATGCGCAGAAATACGCCGGCCAGTTTGCACATGCGCAAAAAATATGTCGGCCGGTCCACGCATGTGCGAGAACATGCCGGCCGTTCTGCGCATTCGCGAACTCGCGCCGGCCCTTCGGCGCCAGCTGGAGCAGCGCCAACCCCTCCAGCATCCACCTGGCCCCCGAACGTTCAGAGAATTCCTCACTTTTGGGGGCTGTTGACGCCAGAGTGGTTGCCGTCAGTTTTCCCGCCAGCATGGGGACTTAGTCCCCAGAAGGGAGAATCCCGGCCAGGTGGCGATACTGGAAAATCTCATGAGAAGGCTCAAGGCACGTTTCCCAGTGGTATAGGTGCAGGACACTAATACTACTGGACACCCCCCCACACCCGTCAATGACAGGCCTCATTTGAAATTAAATGAATGAAAATCGCTTATTGTTACAAGTAGGCTTCAAATGAAGTTACTGTGAAAAGCTCCTAGTCACCACATTCCGGCACCTGTTCGGGGAGGCTGGTACGGGAATTGAACCGTGCTACTGGCCTGCCTTGGTCTGCTTTAAAAGCCAGCGATTTAGCCCAGTGCTAAACCAGCCTTATTTCCTGGCGTCGGGAACATCATTTTGATAAGCTTACCTCTAATTATTGTCACCACACGCCAGAATCATTCCTCCACGCCAAATTTAGAATCCATGTTGATGTAATCGCAGAATGGCATGATTTCCTTTTGCTTTTAAAGGGAGTGCAGCTGACAATCTGAACTTCGAGGGGATCTGTGAGGTGACTGCACACAATTTAGCGCAGTACTTGTGAGGATCGCAGTGCAAGGAAGCAACTCCTCAGATTTGGGTGGGGAGGAGGTGGGAGGTGGTCACAGGAAAGTCTCCACAGTGCTACAACACCCTGCGCTAGTTCCAGCTCCACAGGCCCCTGAGTCCCAACACAAGTGAATTAATCAATACTTTGTATACAGTTTATGAGATCTTTGACCCTGGACTGTGCCAATGACTTCTCGGCACCAGATTTGTAAGTGTGACACAAAAAAACCTGTTTATTTATAACAACAAGAGAGATAAGACATGCAATAATATTAGAATATTGGCCAGCCAACCTATTCCCCCCCCCCCCCCCCCCACTTATCATCCTACCTCTACCCGAGCACACACATGTCAGACACACACACAGGGGAAAGGGAAAGGGGTAAAATTATATGGATTAAAATGTAAGGCAGAGAGATACATTTCTTTGATCCTGAGATTGAGATCATTGTCGACGGCTATCTCCCCAGGACATGGAGTGCTGAAACCACCAGTTGGTTTGGATCTTCTGGCTGGAACATTCAGGCCAGACACTCAGGCTTTAGGATCCCATCTGGGGAGAGACTTTAACTTGTGTTAATCTATGCCTTCATATGAAAGTTGCACTTTGGGTCTGTTTACTTACTTATTTGTTGCCAGCTTCAACAGACTGACCAACACCTTGTCACAGATACACTGCATATCAGAGCAGCAGATTCCACAAAGCTTCAGAGTAATCTGGGAACCTGAGAGGGAGAGAAATCCGTAAAGTAACCCCCCTCCCCCAGCTCTGTCTTCAGGCTTTAAGCACTCAACAGTTGGATAGAGAGCTGCTCCATTTACCTTGAGTGAGCCCCAGCTGAGGTATAAAAGAGAGTTCCTCCTTTTCTGGGGGAGACATTTGAAAGAGTTCTGTTTAGCTCTGTGTTCAAATTGAAACTGCAAGCAAAAAACACCCAGTCTCACAAGGTAAGGGACACTCCGGAAGGATCAGCATCAAGGACCTGTTAAGTCCCGGGATTTTAAAATAACTGGTTGGCTGCCAGTCAAGTCTATCAAAATGTGTCATCAATGAACCAAACGAAGCAGCGCATCTCACTTGGGGGGCTGGGGGGGGGGGGGGGGGGGGGGGTCATGAGGTCAGGCCAACTAGCATATCTGCCAGGAGTATCCTGTTCATTTATAAAATTAAAAGTGCAGTCCATCTGAAAGACCCAGCAACTGTCCAGACGCAAAGAGTAACAGAATAACAGAAAATAAAAGGAATACAGCAGAGAAACCAGGTTTAAACAGGGTGATCCTTGCAACAGCAGCTTCTTCATGGCTGCCTGAGGTGCCATTACCCAGGCATCAGTGTAGAGGAGAAGGGGGCAAGAAAACCCCGGATGCCCCGGACAACATGGCAGCACAGAACGAACGTCGGACACAGACACATGGCGGGGAGTGGGGGTGGGTGTTGCATACGGAACTGGTGAAGGCAATGGTCAGGCAAATGTAAGAACATGACAAAGATGAGCACTCTACTGCAATTGAGATTGTTTTGCTTGAGATCACTTGACACGCCTGTAGTCAGGCTTTCCAAGCAGCTCTAATGTGTGAGAGTGTCAATGATTGCTGTTCCACATTAAATCCCTCACGTGCAGACATCCAAATCTAATGAGTGCTGTAATCCAGCAGAACCATTGGGTAGCTGGGCAAACTTGAGGATTACCTTAGAAGGGTGACCGTGGAATACTGACTGAGGGGTGCACTCCTAATCCTTTGCTTTATGTGAACACACACATTGAGAAGTGCCCCTCATGGTCCAAGCAAAGCGCAATGCTTTGAAGTGCATGTCAGGACAGCGCCTGTGTCTGAAATGTGAGTTCAGAATGCAGTGAAGTTACCGAAGCTGTCGCCACTTGGTCACGTGGTGTGGGATAGTGGTGGTGAGGGTGGGGTGGGGGGGGGGGAATTGTCAGTTGATCATCCTATGTACTAAACACTGCATGCATCACTGCGGTGGACAGGTGAGATACCCTCAATCATGACACAGGAGAGAAGATAGATGATTCAAAGGCTTTAATCATCTGAGAACTGTACAGCAGCTGAGAAATGTGCTCATCACATGTTGCCTGAGTGAGCCTTATCTTATATACCGTTTCCTCGGGGCGGAGCCAGAGGCGGAGTCCCCCAGGGTTCCAAGCCCGTTCTTAAAGGGCCAATGCATTAAAGGTAAGGTACCATTATATCAACTACTGATAACATTCATCACATCAGGTCTCTGGCATGCATAAAGAACCCTTAAGAAGCAGCAGGTAATAACATGAAAAAGAGTGGTCCTTAGTGGGCAAATGGTGACCGTTGCGTCTCTCTCTTTGATACTGCAAAGAGGAGATTGTCAGGGAGATGAATCCTGGTGATTTCACCATCTGCCTCATTGTTTACAGACAGGCTAGGAAATGGAGAAGAAAGCGATGACGGCACTTGGCTTGCCAAAGGCAGTGGCAGAGCCCTCAAGAGCAAGGGGCAGCAGAGCCTCCTCCACATGCAGAGGATGAACCTCAGAGAGCCATTGCCCACAGGTGCATCAGTAAACCCAGGTTTACAGATGGCGCTTTTCATTCCTTCAGATGACTGAGAACCAGTGTCACGAAAGACTGTTTATTTCTAGGGAACCAGTTGGGCACAGATGTCACCTTCTGCAGGATTTGGCACGACAGGGACTTGGATGGCATCCATTGCCAATGTCCATGAAAGTGACCATTGCTCAATTTGTAAGCCAGTAGCTCCTTCTAGGATACCACAGGTGGCCTATGTGGGATTTTGTAGGCCTCTACACACAAGGGCAACCAGACGGTCACGGACGCCATCTTCACTTGAGCGCACAATGTTGTGCTTTTTGACTGGGATCAGGCAAGCCAGGAAGCAAGTTGCTGGGATTTGCGCAGATCGCTAGTTTTGCACAGGTGCAGGATGCCATTGACTCCACTCAGTGACACTCAGATGTCCATGGGAACAAACTGCTAACAATATCTACCAGAATTGAATGTCCAGCTGATCTGTATCATACCAAACGTATCCTGCAGGTCTGCACAAGATGTCTCCAGACTCCGACATTCTCAACCTGTCCCAGGTCTCTGACGTCTTCCGGTGTTCACAAAGGCTGCAGGATTAGCTCATCAGGGCCAAGGACTGCCCACTGAGGACGTGGCTGATGACGCCCGAGCGGAGGCCACAGACTGCAGCAGAGACAAGGCACAATGAGGCTCATGCTGCAACTCACACTTTGGTGGAATAAAGCATAAGGGTGCTGATGGTGATTTTCCAGTGCCTGGACTGGTCTGGTAGAACCCTGCAATACAGATCACAGAGGGGTAATGCATTGTAATTGTCTGCTGTGCCCTACACAACCTGGTGTGGCAATAGGAGGAGGGGTTTACTGAGGAAGAGATTGAGAAGCTGCACATCTCCTCCAATGAGGAGGACATTGACGGATATGAGGCTGAGGAGGTCTTCAAAGGCAAGGTTCATGGCCATGAGGCCATTGCAAATGAGACAAGTGTGCTGAGGAGACCCTCATATCCAGTAGATTTGTGGAGACGGATAACATTATGCAGCGAGGAAAATCCATAGACCCTCACATTGTATCTTTGAGCATTTGACTCATGTCTGGCTGATGGCTGCACACATACCCTCTGCCTTGGAGACAAAGAGGATGCCCATAGTCCTTATATTTCTGGAGATGATGACAACATGCAGTAGGACAGTTCATTGATCCTCCTAGAGCTTATGTGAATATCTGACACCTGTCTGGATCATGGCAGCTCACTTGTGCTCAATGAACATGGTCATATCATGGTGATGCATCAGGGAACGTTTCACCTCTCCCGATCCAATCGGAGCCATCCTGAGCTAAACCCTTCAAGACCACAGTGTCACCGGGCACAGATGCTGATGAGATGTGGGGGACAGCCACACCTCAAGGGGCTAAGAGCAGACAGGTAGAATGATGGAACTCTGTGGCATATTCCAGCAGATTTATAAGTCCCATTGAGATGCAGTATGACTGATATGTCCAGTGACTGTGAAAGTGCCCCATCAGTGGGCTGGGGAAGTTTCACACAGCACCAGGTCTCAGTCACTTGCAGAAACCAAGTTTTCACTTCAGACTGACGGGAACATTGCTCATCAAAGCAAGGAGCCATAGACAGGGTGAAAATGTGTCATGCAGACTCAAAACATTCACCTTATTCCTCTCTCCACAGATGCTGCCGGCCTGCTGTGTTTCTTTCCATCATTTTCAATTTTTATTTCAAATTTCCAGCATCTGCAGTATTTTTTTAAATTTTAGATGCCAAGGACTCTTGTGACATGTGTGGTTCTTGAGATTGGCCATGGAAGGGATGGCCAACATCCCGCAGGGGAGATGCAGGTGTGAGTGGGAGAGTGAACGCTCGTGTTCCTTGAGCTGGCATTGAGTGAGATCCATGGGAATGTCTGTTGGGTCTGTGAATGTGAGTGGAAGGTTATGGAAAGTGTGACTTACCCTGGTGGAATGGAGGAGAACATTCATTCTATTTCAGCGCTGGATTGCTGTCCTCTTTTGGAGGGTATTGGTACTGACACCGCTGCCACTACTTCATGTGTTGCAGTGGTGACGTTGTTTGATGGACTTTGCCCAGAGTGGGGACAGAGGGCATCGTGGCTGGCCTCCATGCTCGAGGGAGGAGTCACTGAATTTAGGGGCAGCATGTTTCTTGGCTTTGGCATTCATTCCAAAATGACTTCCTGATCCTTCAGGAGTGCTAGCTCTTTAAATATAACTCCTGGATTACTGAAGCACTGATGGCAATGCGGGATGGGCAAATCAGAGGCCGCCCCAACAGTGATGCGACGTGAAACCTCTTTGTCTATATTCTTTGCCGTAAAATATGACGGAAAAAACTGCCATTGGCACTGGCTGGTCAAATGCCACTTCACCCAACCAAAGTCAGACTTTCCTGATTTCTGGACTGATTCCGTCCTCGGATTTTTAATTTGTCAAACTTTTAGTTGCGCAGCTGCTCTGTTAAACCCAATCTGAATACAAACATTTATTGCATCGTTAAAAACAACATCAAGAGTAACTTCATTGAAGCCTACTTGTGACAATAAGCAATTATTATTTCTTCTTATTATTATTATGATAGGCCCAAGTTTCTATTATT
Source organism: Scyliorhinus canicula (assembly GCF_902713615.1). Taxonomy (NCBI): domain Eukaryota; kingdom Metazoa; phylum Chordata; class Chondrichthyes; order Carcharhiniformes; family Scyliorhinidae; genus Scyliorhinus; species Scyliorhinus canicula. The sequence continues at coordinate 137,070,130 of NC_052159.1, read as the reverse complement.
ACAGTTGTATAAGTATGAGTTCATTCTGAGAGGATGCAAGTTCAAAGGTTAACATGGAATTCGGGAAGTAAGGGATAATTTGTGGGACTGTGTAAATAGTATCACCTACAATAACGATGGAAGAGAATACAACACCAGGAGAGCAGATTAAGAATCTTCATGGCTTCACCTTTGGTAACACCTAAAGCGGGATCTTCCCAAAATTGCAAAGAGCATTGGCTCAGACGCAAAACCCGGTGTGATGCTCACATGCCTCACCCTCCCTCTCACAGGCATCAACACTCTCCTCTTTACCCACCTCCTTGCAGGCATTGGAGCTCTCCCCGTCCCCTGTTCCCGCGCAAGTAATGTGGCTCTACCCCACTTCCTTGCAGGCATTAGGGTCTCCCCCCCCAACCATAGATAAGGGGAATCTCCCAATAAGCTCCCTCGAGGGCCCGTCACTGACTGTATAAAACTAGCATTGCCAAGGGGCAGTGCAGTGTAGAAAGGGGAAGTGCCAGGGTGATGCCCGACCATGTCCCGCTGCACCCTCGGTGTGGTCATCACAATTGGGTTTCAGTTTTGAAATGACCACTGGGTGGGAGGAAATGATGTGGGCAGACATTACAGCATCAAGGCCGGTAAGTACATGTTAATTTATTAAAACATATGGAAATCAGGTTCACGTCCGTTTTTGGCCACTCGCAAGATTTAGTGGCCATTACGGGATTAATGCCCGCACTCAACAGCAGCTGTAGTTCAGTTATATATAATAAACCAGTTATTATTTGGACTTATGTCATAGTAATCATTCTTCAGTCACACAAACTTAGATACAACAGTTTAAATAGATATGTGCCTCAGCTGACAAACAGGAGATGCATGTTTCCTCAATTCTCTTTTTTATTCTTGGTTTGTATTAAAGAATACATTCCTACTGATAGCACGTCGCATGATCAGTAGTGACGTCAGCAGAGTGTTGTCTGCGGGGGGGGGGGGGGGGGGGGTGCTTTCAGTTCTCCATCTTAGGTTATATGAGCAACATCTCTGAATAAACCTTGCATTGTATTTGGAATATATCAAGGTGTGTGGCACCTCCGTACCTTTTCTTTTTGCAGCACATTGAGAATATAACAAAAGAGTAAACTGGCGACGAGGATTGAGGCAAGAAAAAATTACTGAAGCACAAAATCGTCGGTGAGAAAAGTGGAGACAGCGGCAAGAGCGGAGGAACAGATTCTCCACGACCGGATTCGAATAAAGGAAAAGCCGCCCATGCAGAAGATTTTAACTAAAAAGATGGACAACCATAATTAAGCAGAACAACAATTTCATAAACTTGCTTGTCATTGGAAGTGGATAGTTCCTAGGCTGTTACCATAACAATAAATTAACACATAAAATTAAAATATACTCTTTTTCTTCAGTGTTTTGAACGAGTTCCTCATACTTAATTTAGATGGTTGGTCCAGACTTGCTTTTGCAGGTAATCACATAGATATATGAAATACATTCAATTGAACTCAGGTGGTTTTTCAATTACTCTGTTAAGAGTGAAGATACAAACTAAATGCACCTTAAAGCATTTGTAAAAATATCACAAAGTTACAAGATTGCCTTTACTTCAACCACGCTGGGTCAAAATACTGAAACTGCCTCCCTATCAGCACTCTGGACCCAGATACATAACAGGGTCAGCAATACTTCAAGAAAGTGGCTCACCACTGCTTTCTCAAAAGCAATTGAATGGACAATAAATGCTGATCTTGCCAGCGATGTTAGCGAACAATATAAATAAGAATATTTCTCAAATTTCAACACATTGACACTTTTCCACATTTCTTTTCCATTTTATCAAGTACAAAGCAGCTACTTAATCAAGTTCCAAATTCCCTTTGTGATTATTCATTGAAAATCAAGACAAAGAAACCAAAATGGCAAAGGCTTCTAAACTGCACTGTTGCGATGGCGATACATATGAATTAAATTCCTTTCTCTGCTCTTCAAATAAAGACATTAAACTGAATATTAAAAATTTCAAGGACAATTAGAATTCTTTGGAAATTAAGGTAGAGCTTCTGCTCTGTGCGCGGAGATGGTAGGAACTGTACAATGTAGGTGTTACACCCACCCAAGTTTAGCATGGCCAATTATGTGGTAATTTTTAGCTTTTGCTAACTATAATATTCAGTATGAGCTCCCTGCACTGTTTCCTTGTCGAGTAGGAGTGGCAAAAGCACAAAGACATATCACTTGCAGTGGGAAAATGGGAATTGACGTGATGCACAGGTGGAGTGTCAGATTGCCGTCTACTGCACATGGGTGATGGAAGCAACTAAGTAAATGTCTGCTCCTTTGGAGGCTGGCATAATGCTCTTGTGGGTTGCTAAGTATGTCAGCAAGAATATTCTTTAGATCATTGATCGTTTCTTGATCCAACCTTGCCTGTGAATGGGAATTCTCCTTTAACTCTTAATGGTCAGGGCTATTTGGATGGCAAGGTTTTGCAACGTGTGACAGACTGTGGAGAACCTTGTCAGACTACACGGCAAAACTTTCTCTGATCCACCTGAGCGTATGGAGCAATGCTTCAAGTAGTTGAGAGATTGTTCAGTTACCAACATGGCGAATACATGGGTTGGATTGTACTCACGTCTCTTGCAAAGGAACTACAGAAGGCTGGCTTAGTCTCCCAGCAACCATCTTTTAAATCTGCCTTTGCCCTCAAGAAAACAAAGCCATAGGATTCCGGAAAAGAAAAGAACTATGTCTTCAATCTTGAGGTAAGCATTCATCTTCATGGTCATAAGGAAAAAAGCAGGAGCACGAGTCAGCCATTCAGATCTTCAAGCTCATTCCCCTCATCATTGAGATCATGGCTGGTCTCCTACTTCAACAAGATTTTCCTACGCTATCTCTGTATCCCTCGATGTTTTTAACATATAGAAATCTACCATTCTCAGTCTTGAACATATTTAATGACTGAGCCTCCACAGCCCTCTGTTGAAAATAATTCCAAAGCTTCATCACTATGGGGTGAAGAAATTCCTCATCTCAGTCCTAAATGGCTTGCACCTTAATTTGAGATGATTTCCCCTGGTTCCAGATTACATCTCATTCTTCTAAACTCAAGAGAATGAAGGCCCAGTCCATTTACGTTTTCCTCGAGGAAAAGCTGATTCCTTCCCATTCATTAGTTTTGACCATCCTGTGTTCACACTCGCTTGGGCAGCACGGTAGCATGGTGGTTAGCACAATTGCTTCACAGCTTCTGGGTCCCAGGTTCGATTCCCAGCTTGGGTCACTGTCTGTGTGGAGACTGCACGTTCTCCCTGTGTGTGCGTGGGTTTCCTCCAGGCTCCGGTTTCCTCCCACAGTCCAAAGATGTGCAGGTTAGGTGGATTGGCCATGCTAAATTGCCCTTAGTGTCCAAAATTGCCATTAGTGTTGGGTGGGGCTACTGGGTTATGGGGATAGGGTGCAGGTGTGGGCTTGGAAAGGGTGCTCTTTCAAAGAGCCGGTGCAGACTCGATGGGCCAAATGGCCTCCTTCTGCACTGTAAATTCTATGATTACTGGACCATGATGGATTGGAGAGCCCCAAGAATTCTGGCATTGATTGTAGAATTGTAGAGGTGGATTGGTTCCATGAGTCCATCAACAATCCCTTGGGCTTTGGGGAACTGCAGTTCTTTTTAATTTTGTCAGGGAAAATGATGCAAAAAGTTATCTTTACAAACAAAGCCCAGCCGGATATTCTTGTTCAATTTGTCACCTGTCGTGGCCTGGAAGGAATTAGAGGCACAAAAGATCAGAGAGTGGTGACCCTCGAGTGCTGTTCCTGGTGTGGAAGGTCGTGCTCAGGTCAGAAGGCAGCAGACGGCACAAGTCCTTCAATAACATCTAGGTGAACCTCAGTCTGAAAAGTCATTCAGACATTGTACCCAAGCAACTCAACTTGAGTATGTGTAAACACAGCTTTTCAGTTAACGACTGGCTTGAGCAGCCTGCCTCATTCCCCACTTAGAACATAGAACAGCACAGCACAGAACAGGCCCTTCGGCCCTCAATGTTGTGCCGAGCCATGATCACCCTACTCAAACTTAAGGGCAGCACGGTAGCATAGTGGTTAGCATCAATGCTTCACAGCTCCAGGGTCCCAGGTTCGGTTCCCGGCCGGGTCACTGTCTGTGCGGAGTCTGCACGTCCTCCCCGTGTGTGCGTGGGTTTCCTCCGGGTGCTCCGGTTTCCTCCCACAGTCCAAAGATGTGCGGGTTAAGTGGATTGGCCATGCTAAATTTCCCGTAGTGTCCGAAAAAGTAAGGTTAAGGGGGAGTTGTTGGGTTACGGGTATAGGGTGGATACGTGAGTTTGAGTAGGGTGATCATTGCTCGGCACAACATCGAGGGCCGAAGGGCCTGTTCTGTGCTGTACTGTTCTAAATCTAAATTCTAAACCCACCCTATACCCTTAACCCAACAACCCCCCCCCCCCTTAACCTTACTTTTATTAGGACACTACGGGCAATTTATCATGGCCAATCCACATCTTTGGACTGTGGGAGGAAACCGGAGCACCCGGAGGAAACCCACGCACACAGGGGGAGGACGTGCAGGCTCCACACAGACAGTGACCCAGCCGGGAATCGAACCTGCTACCCTGGAGCTGTGAAGCATTTATGCTAACCACCATGCTACCCTGCTGCCCCTACATCCACATATGTGAAACTGGGAGGTGCACAGAATAGGATATCCATTTCATCATCTTTGGTTGGTTAAAACTACCTCTTTTATGAGTCTGACCAGCAGCAGGCAACTGCTGGAGGGAGTAATCAGGATAGGGATGCCAATTAGGAAACAGGCCGGGAAGTGATGGAGAAGGAACTGATAACCGGGAGAACGGGAGGATGCAGAGTGGGGTCAGTCAGTGGCCTTTGACACTCCAGAAGGGCCAGGAGGATCATTCCTGCTCCTTCCAGCTCCATATTGCGGTAACTTCGGTTTTAAAGAAATGTGCTTATTTACTGGAGACTTCCAACGGATATTTCAATGTTCGGCTTCCTTTTGGTCACATTTTCCTGAATACAACTGGCCCCAAGCTAGGCTAATGTGCAAGCCAATGTGTAAATTCCCACACCACAGGGTCTACTTACGAAAAAAAAAACTGCCTTATTTAGAATTCTCTGCATGTCAGTGCCTCAGAAAGCAACGATGTCTCCTCTGTCCCACCAGCTAACAGAGGGTGCTGGAGAGATAGGAATGCTCAAAACCAGTTGAATGAAAATCCAGACCCCACATCAGTGAAGAGTGCAGAATTATGGAAGTGACTGTTGCCTTGAATGTGTTTTTTCTCCACTAGAACTTTTCAGTCTCAGCTGATCTTTGACATTTGTCAGGACATATCTTTGTAGCCATCTGGGATGGCCACGTCCCGATTACAAAATGGACACTTTGCAAAGAATGCAGGGAAAATGGATAATGCTGAGAAAGCAAGCAGGTGCAAGGTTTGTCTGTTGATTGGTGCTGTTGCTCCCAGACAAGACCGATACTACAAAGCCATTACCATACTAATGAGCCATCTCCGGGGACAAAAGACTAACATTCAGGTAAACGATACAAAAGCACACACCCTGGCACCAGAGGAGACTAGAACAAAGCAGGCCAACGGCCACCTAGGACCCGCCCAGCAATCAAGGCACCCACCCCTTTATTGGAGGAAATCAATACCGATGATCAAGCTGCGGTCCGATTCTCTCTTGGGGATCCTCCTTATACCCAAAGGGGCTTTGCGCGCTTTTGGGCGGGCCTTGAACTTGGTCCCAATTAATTGGACCGCATCATGATCATCGGTACAGGAAATAATTGACAAGAACACATTTTGGCTTTGGAAGTTCAACATGAACTCTCTGCATTCACATTAAAAGGAAAGGACTAAATTATTTTAGTATCCAGTTAGAGCGTGATGCCATTCACTTCATCCTGATTGTTAACGCTCACTACCCAGGTAGCTGTCATTCTGCTTTTGTCATTCAACAATCCACCACACCAGTAATAATTTCTCAAGAATTTCCATTGAGGATTGGGCATATTCCCTGAAACCAGTACTGCAGTAGACGGGAGTAACAGATATAACAAGTCCCATGGGATGACCAAACAAATGTGACAGAACGTACCATCAGCATTCTAACGGCTTGATTTAGATGCCAGGACAAATCTTGATGATGCCCCACAGTATAGCCCAACAAGAGAGTCCCAAATTGAAGTGTTTTTCTGCATGCTGCACAAATTTGCTGTGTAGAAAGGTTGACTACTCCCTGAAGCTGAAGATAATGATGAAGAATGAGAAGGAGATGGCCTTCCATCCCCACGGCAGGAGGAAGTGTCAGAGGAGATGGAGCAAGAAAGTGAGCAGCCTGTATTCACAGAATTAAGGCAGCTGCTTATTGTTAACCTTTTATATATATATATATGTGTTAGAAATATATATATCCTGGCAACTCCACCCTGCGAACCCCCTACTACACCCCCTTTGATTAAGGCCTGGATTCCCAAAATCTTTCTTTCATAGCTACTCCCAAACCAACCCCCCATCAGTACTCACATCACTTTGATTAAGACCTGGATTCCCAAAGGCATATATGGACCTTACCTCAGAAATAGGAATCTTACATTTCATCTACTCAGTTGACAAGTTGTGCATGTTCAGAAAAATTAGGACTTTTCTGCATATCATTACAATTTATGCCATGAGGATAACCCGATTTATTTTTCAAAGTATGATTTTTCAAGCTTCAACCGAGAGGAAATTTTGCAATTTGGAAATGGGGCAGAACAAACTGTTTGGAAACGCAAGGCCACCTTCCACGGTGAAGGTGAAAAACAAATAAAATGCCCCCAGAAAAGTGTGATGAGAGAGAAACTTCCTATAATTCAAAAGCCCACTGAATCTCGTAGGAATCCCTAAGGAAGAGACATTAAAAATGCAATGTGCTGGATATTGAAACAATGACCCACCCAAAACCCCTTCTAAATACACAATGGGTGAAGTATAACAGGCCACCACAGAGAGATTATAAGAAAGACTTAGCAGAAAAGACAGGCTGCAAACTCTCTCTTTCCCTCTCTCTCTTTCAGAACAAGTGCATTACCTAATTTTACCAGAAACATACCAGAAAACTGAGATTTTATAATAATGCAACATCATCTAATCTAACCACATCCACAAAATCAGCTTCACCAATATGCCAGCAACATTTAAAAATCCATGCTGCAAGGACAATGAAAGGACACTTAACCACATATTCTTCTAACTTTGGTTTGATTTGTTCTTTATTCCTCAAAGCTTAACTAGTTAAACACATTCTAATTTGGGAAAGTCATCTCCTTGTGAAAAAGAAACTTAAACCTTTGTTGTGCCCGATGGAGGAGGTGGTGTAGAGGGGAGCTAGTTCAACCCTTCTCACCTGGTCACAACAATTAGATCAATAATTTCAAAAACTAGACATTGCTACTTTGCATGTTTATTCTTAGTGCCAAAGTGCTTATTAACAGAGGCCCCTAACCATTTAGTTATCTATGATACCAAAGAGAAAATGCTGGAAAATCTCAGCAGGTCTGGCAGCATCTGAAGGGAGAGAAAAGAGGTAATGTTTCGAGTCCAGATGACCCTTTGTCAAAGCCAGTTATGTGTGATGCTCTCTGATTGATACAAATTTGAGGCTTTGGTGGCAGGGTTACTTTTATTGGTTCTTTCAAGGATTGAAGTCACTCTCAGTTCATAGAAGTTGTTATCCCGAAACTTCCACTTCTCTGTATACTTTCTATTGATATGTCAGTTGAGACCAGGTCCAAGTCTGGAGCTCCTTCATGTATTGGTATTTGAGTGTGCTTTTAGGATTTAGGCTATGATTCTATGCAGCCTCCTTGTGCTGGAGATAGAGCCAGCGTACACTGGTTGATGTGAGATCAGAATTAACTTTCTCAACTCAGTCTTGGAAGGCACATGAATGTGTCTTGTTAGGGATAACCCTCAAACTAGCCTTTGAAGCTGCCACTCCAGAAGTTCTGAAGATGCACAATTATTGCCTGACCTTGTTGACAGAGGTAGTCCACAAAAGCAACATTCTCCTCGTGGAAATCATCACTTCTCTCTGCACATAAAATAAATAATCCTTAATCATTGTTCTTTTGGCTTTCCAAGGTCTGGGATCATTCCTTGATTCATAATTCTTCATTCTCAGTGAAGAAATAAGCATGCTCTCCCCCCTCAACCCCCAGGACGTCATGCTAAATTGCAGCTCAATGTTCAACCTGTGAAAACCTTATAGACTTGCCACTTCCTCCCGAGGGACTGCCCATTGACAGCTTCTCCTTCAAAAGTGCCGCAGGGATGCAAAATGTTCAAAATCTTCTTCAGCTTGTGGAAACAGGCAAAGGACTCTCTATAACAATAGCATCTGAGTCAATGCTTCTTCAAGTACGTAAAAGAAACAAAAGATGGGCGCAAGGATCTGTAAATGGGAACAGCAGAACCATCACCGCCTCTGAAACAAATGGAAGCAGTGAATCTGATCTGAAATTGTTTGTCAGGGACTCTGGGTGGAATTTTCCCAGTAAATGACTAAAATGTCAATTTGGGTGAAAAGACCCGGTGTGATCCTCGCTGGTGCTGCGCAATAGAAACATAGAACAGTACAGCACAGAACAGGCCCTTCAGCCCTCGATGTTGTGCCGAGCAATGATCACCCTACTCAAACCCACGTATCCACCCTATACCCGTAACCCAACAACCCCCCCTTAACCTTACATTTTAGGATACTACGGTCAATTTATCACGGCCAATCCACCTAACCCGCACATCTTTGGACTGTGGGAGGAAACCGGAGCACCCGGAGGAAACCCACGCAGACACGGGGAGGACGTGCAGACTCGGCACAGACAGTGACCCAGCCGGGAATCGAACCTGGGACCCTGGAGCTGTGACGCATTTATGCTAACCACAATCTCGATAGCGACCTTCCGTCACTGAGTCAAATTTTATTCCCCTCACGTGAAACACACTGCGCTTGAGTTTCCAAGCACGTGATTCGCCCGCTTCGGGGGTTAACTGAGTAATGTAATCAAGGGGGGGGGGGGGGGCGTGTAAACAGATTCTCAGCACAACCCAAGCCAGTAGAATGACAGGGAGAAGACCTCTGCCAACATTCTTGGAGAGGGCACTGACAAGATTGTTGTATATGGTGGAGGAGAGGCGGGCAACCATCTATCCACCTGTTGGCAACAGGCCCCTGAGGAATGTGATCAATCCTGCCTGGGAGGCGTTGGCAGCAGTAGTTAGTGCCAGCAGAATGACCAAAAGGATGGGGGTTCACTGCTGAAAAAAAGATGGATGACCTCCTATGAGCTGCAAAGGTGAGTACCCCCTGTTTCCCCTTTGCACTCGATGCTTCCATCACTCCTAGAATGTCACTGTTAACCTACTTGCTTCCACCTCGCTACTCCCAACACTCGACCACCCAGCATCATATTCAAAATCCCCCCAACTCTTTGTCAAAAGTACTTTCTGCCCAAGTGTGGTGCCCATAAATGCCAGTTGTCCTTGATCTCCGACCCGCCAGGTGTGTGGCTCACAAAGTTCACTTTGGTTCCCTGCAGGAGAAGGTAACCCCAAACAGATATGAAAGCTAGAAAATGGATAGGGGCATGTCCAAGCTGTGCATTCTCACTCCCTACAAGGAAAAGGCAATGGAGCTTGCAGGGGAGGTCTAGTGAGGTTGGCCTGCAGCAGAGAAGTGAGGTGTGACTGCACCTTCATCCAGATGACCTGTCTCACATGAGTTGGTAAGTGCCCAAACCCTTTCCTTGCCATATCCCTTGTCTTGCAGGAACATCAACCGATGAACTTAGACTTTCATGAGCGGAGCCCACCCCCCCCCCCCCCCCCCCCCCCCCCCCACCACCACCCTTGAAAGCAGCTCAGAGGAGATCTCGGAGGAGGACACTGAAGAAACTTCACAGCTATCACCCACTCTTTCCACCATTGCAGAAACAAGCACCTTGGTGGGTGAACTCAGCACACAGGCTTCTGGATCACTATTTGGTGAGAATCACTCAGCTTCTGATGTACATCAGGTGGAGTCAGGAGCATCTCAGAGATCAGCCAGGTGCCGTGCCTCTGGAAAGGTTCCTCCCTCGGCCTCGAGAGATGCAAAGACAGATCTGGAAATACCAGGAGGGGTTGTCAGTCACATTCCTGCAAATGAAAGGCTGAATGGAAGAGTCCCAAAATACTTCAGTCACTGGAGATGTTACCGGCATTGAGAGGTCCAGGCCAAAACTGCAAAGATGGAGACCGCAGTCGAAAGCCTGGGGAAAGATGCCAGAGCCATGAGTTCAAGGCGTGTCTCAGTCTCTGAGGGCCATGGCTGAGGGGCTCCAGTTCTTGGTCTAGAGCAATTTCTGAGGGCTATGAAAACATGGTTCAGGCAATGGCGGGCCTAGAGGACTGACAGCGCCAGGTGATACAGAGGCCTCTGGTGCTCACTGCTAATGCTCCTCCATCCCATGGAGTAATCCAAGGGCCCACAAGCACTCAGATGGATGAGTGAGCACTGGAGGCCACCCACAGTCTTCAATCAAAGAGATTCTGGCAGTCTCTTTCCCTTCTGAATCCCCACTTCCTGACACCGGTGCATCTCAGTGGCAGCAAGCAGCTGAAGGTGATGCGGTAACTCAAATGACACCCGAACATTGGATGGGTCCCTTTCGGTTCAAGCTCTCCAGAGGATGCCCGCCAATGCATCGCAGGCTGCAGGGCATGGAAAACAGAAGGCCACCTCCACCTCAAGCGTGCATCCTGAGAACATACCTGGAAGTAATGGTAGGCCTAATAAGATTAAGGAGTTCTCGATGCACAGAGTGGGCAGAGGTGAAGTTATTCACTAGTAGTTAGTGTTTAATCTTTGTTTCACTGTCACCACTTGCCAAATAAAACAATTTCACTCTTCAAATACTTACCAGCTCTGTCTGTCATCCCTCTCATTCAGGGAAAACTCATCTCCGCATATAAACTCAGGTCCTCCTACAGGCCCTCCAAGTAAAGCCAATAATGAGACAGACATCCTGGAATGGCTGTTTCATCATTCAGCAAACCCTTCACCTGGCCCCTTTTCCCCCCTTGGAGCTACGGGACAAAGGCATGAATCCCCAACTTTCACTTAAATGTGAGCACAGGAGTCAGTGAACAGTCAGCAAACCGACAGGAGTCAGACAGAGGCAGAACCTGAGGAACAACACAGCTTTCCTCACAGTGAGTCATCACCACCTTCCTGCCTTTAGAAGCGACCCTATCACACAGACAGCCCTGGCCCATCACCCTGTTCAGGTGTCAATGAACCCTTCGACGGGGAGAGATGAGGGAGGGTGATTGTGAGCGAAATGGTTTTGTGGAGTTGCCGAACAACAAGCTTCCTAATTGTTGAACCACAGTGGTTAGCACTGTTGCTTCACTGCATCAGGGTCCCAGGTTTGATTCCCAGCTTGGGTCACTGTCCGTGCTGAGTCTGCACGTTCTCCCCGTGTCTGTGTGGGTTTCCTCCGGGTGCTCCGGGTTCCTCTAGGGGCTTTTCACAGTAGCTTCATTGCAGTGTTAATGTAAGCCTACTTGTGACAATAAAGACTATTATTATTATTATTATTATTATTATTATGAGGGAAATGCTGGTCCTCCAGTCCTGGCACACCCTAGCCGCCCACTGTCCTCCTTCCTCCATGTCCTCCCCAGGCACACCCTCTACGCTCTCCTGGTCCTCCACCTCATCAAAGGAAGTGGCACGTACCTCCGCATCCTCCTCCAGCATGTTTCCCTGCTGCTATGCCAAGTTGTGGAGGTAACAACAAACCACAAAAAAGTGGGAGACTCGCTGGGGTACGTGCCCCGCTGGACAGGTCGAGGCAGTAATTGTGCATCTTCAGAACCCCAATGCGCCGCTCGATAGCTGGACGGGTGGCACTTTGAGTGTGATTATAACGGGACTCTGACTTTGTCTTAGGCCTGCGCACTGGAATCATTAGCCAAGACCTCAAAGAATACCTCTTGTTCCCCACAAGTTACCCCGGCAGTCTATGGTGGTCTTTGAAGACCCCGGGGATCTGCAATTGCCGCAGTATGAAGCTGGCATGCATGGTCCCAGGAAAACATGCACAATCCGCATAATGGTCATTTGGTGGTCACAAACAAGTTGCACATTCAGGGAGTGGAACCCCTTGTGATTAATAAAGGGAACTCCCTGATGTCATAGTGCTCTTAACGCCACATGTGTCCCATCAACGATCCCCTGGACCTGCGGCAGTCCGGCAATGTCCCGCAGCCCCGTCAGCTGAATGGTCCATGTCGAGGTCAAAGTCAATGCAGTCAGAAGCCTGGGCATACAGAGCATTCATGACCTATCGGATACACTTGTGGGCTGATGACATTGGTAAGGGTCAAATGATGATGGCCAATTCGTTGGATGAACAAGACCATCAGGAATGTTAGAGGGCACAACTACTTTTTGAGGCAGAGAAAGTCAACACTGACAGGCACACTTCACTCTCAAGCTTCATTGTACCATTTTCTAATTGCTGTCATGCCTAAAACTTAAGAAGCCTGGGCAGACACTGCATTACCTCTGAGAGAATGTACAGCGGCACACACCAACCTCCCCCCCCCCCCCCCCCCCCACTCCCCAACCCCCCTAAATCTCCCAGCCTGATTGTCTACGGAGTTCTTGGAGGCACAGACCCACTTTACTGCCTCTCCACAGATTTAGCAGCCATTTTGGGACATGCGCCCAAGGGGAATGGGCCCAAAACATTGTGGCCTTTACTTATCGCATTACCACCCACTTTTGCTTTGAACCTTCATCCTCTTTACCAATGAATCACTCCGGTCTTCTACCCTTGTGCCAAAGACCTACACTTTTGTTATTTCCACTCCCCCACCCACTCATTTCTTCCCCTTTCCTGTCTCTGTACTCCCTTTAAACGTGTCTAACATCTCTAACCTTTTGCTTGAAAAGTCATAGGCCGTAGTTTTCTGGCTGATCACACCGACGTTATCTTCTGCTCCCGCCAATGGCGCATCCCTCATGGATTTTCCGGCAGCGAGGGGTGCATCCAATGGGAAACCATTTACAACGGCGGGACCAGATGACCCCACCTCTGGCCAATAGCGGGCAGCCTCTGGCACCATGAAACATGCCACCAATCATGCAGAGAGAATTACGCCAATGGCCCTGAAATATTGGATGGCATCTGATGTCCTTTGTTAAATTTCAGGCATTGGGGTGATTTATGGGGCCTGACACCGGCAAATGACAGGCCACCTCTGCATTCGGCATCAAATTAAGGAACGTGGGTAGTTTCCCATGGCAGGAAGCCAAATAGGATGTCCAGTCTCACAGCTCTGGGAAGACTGCAGGATAGGTGGATGCTGCCGAGATGGCTTGGAAGGCAACATGAGAACATCTCATTATGAAGGTCTCCTCAGAAGCTTGATTAATATGTGTAAAGGATGAGAGGTTTCCATCTTTTAAGGCCATCGGTGTGTGGGGATAGCCCTTCACAGGATGAATGAAGGTGAGGTTGCAGATTTTGCACTTTTGCAGTGCATTCATGGGACCAATGGCAGGAGGCCCCAATGGACCTCCCACCCACCACAAGGGAGCTGTTGATTCAGCAGGGATCCATCCTGATGCCGGGAAGATTCCCAAAAATTCCCAAAACGGCAGGGCCAGTTTAGAACCACATCGTCGGGAATTCGGCCTGTTGGGGACGGAGAATAGCGTGGCGGGCCTCAGGCAATGGCCTGAGGTGGGGGATGCTCGGCGTGGCGTACTCCACGAGTAAGCCGCTTTTCTGGGGACGGAGAATAGCGGATCTGGCACCGGTCCCGATTTCGTGCAGGAAAACGGATTCACGCCCCGTCGTTGAACGCGATTTTGGCGTTGGGATAAGGAGAATCCAGCCCCAGATCTATTTTCACTCAGGAAATGGCACAAAGTGAAAAGCTGAAAGACCAATAATAATAATCTTTATTGTCACAAGCAGTCTTACAGTAACACTACAATGAAGTTACTGTGAAAACCCCCTAGTCGCCACACTCCGGCGGTTGTTCGGGTACACTGAGGGAGAATTCAGAATCTCCAATTCACCTAACAAACATGTCTTTCAGAACTTCGGGACTAATGCCTGTAACGTTCTCAAGAGGTCATGTGGGACATTGTGCCCTCCTTGCTCCCCTGATGCCATAGACTTTAGCTGTGTTAGCAATAATGGTGATAGACATCTACATGTCTGTTCAAACAGTAAACTACATCCTCCACTGATGGTGGGCTTGACATGTCTTTACTTTCAAGCTATAGGTAAACAGCAGTTGTATAGATTAAATGTGAATATGCTGTAGTGATATGCATCACTGCGTATTTATACAAGGGGTCAATGTAAATGTAATACAACTAAGCAATCACTATCAGGAGCACGGGAGATGTATAAATACAGAGAGACTGGAAGTCAGGGACAGTCCTCACAGGAACAACAGCTGGTGAGCAGGACACAGGCAGGCAGCTCAGATGTAACATAATATAAACGCTGGAGAGAGAACAAACTTATACAAATAAAGCATCTATTTCAACTGTAAGACTACGAGCTTTATTCAGACACAAGGAATAATACATATGCAATGTGAATTTTTGGTCTCTATCACACTATTAGGAGCTACTGGCAATGACAATTGATTTGAATTGTATTGTAATCATAAGTCCATCGTTATTTTAAGAATCTTGGTAAACTAGTTGGCTCTGAAAATCACTAGCCTTAATCCTACTAGTTATCCTGCCATTATGCTCACTGTAATTTGGATGATTAATGATAGTTCACCCATTTTGGGCTCATTGGGCATAAGAGGTAAGTTAAAAGGGTGCCACTGGCAGTTTGAATATTGATATACCAAATTCAAGAATGGAGACAAAACAAACAGGCAACCAAGTGACATCTCAACGTCTTACAAAATGATGGAATGGATAACTCAAAGTATATCTGTATTCTAAATATATTTATCTATGAAACCCAGAAAGCAATAACCAACATGGCTTCAGAACGAGAAGATCATACTTGTAGATAGCCCGGTGGCATGGCGCAGCTAGACTTCCGAAAGACCTTTCTCAAATGAAAAGCTATTGGTTGAGTTCAAAGCAATGGCGACACGGAGTCAGTCTAATGAACAGTTTACTGCTTGGAAGGTGGAAAGCAGGAAAAGCTCATTGGAAGAGTTAGCCAAGGAGAGTTCTGTGAGGGGGTATGTGTGTGGGGAGACATGGAACAATCGACTGTGGACAGAAATGACCATCCTCATTTTCTATTACCTACTCATAGAAAAAAGTAAAGGTTCACTTTTGGGTTGTTATTAGAGGTTATGATCAGTTGAGAGTCGGTCAGTGTTGGCGAAACATTGTCACTCCAATTTTGCAGGTCCCCTGCTGTCAACACCATTAGCTAAGGGAATGCAGGATGATGCTTATTTTTTGTATTGCCTTGTGACTAATGCATAAAAGATAAAATTCCAACGGGTTTTCAGTCAATTGTGTGGATAAGCTAAGGAATGCAATTTGATGGATAAGTGGATTTTATTTGTGACAATGTATTTTTTGATATTTTTGCACAATGGTTCTTTAGTAAAGCGTGGGGAGTCCGACGAGTTTCTCAGCAGTCTTTTTATTCAGCAAACAATATTACCTACGCGAGGCCCAGTACACCTCGATGGGTCTTCTCTCCTTTCTAATCAGCCCCACACTGGTTGAACTCTTCTATCAGTGCGAATAAGCTGCTCTGCCCAAAGTGTTGGAGCCTGCAGCACCAATGAGCACAGGGAAATAATCATCCCCAGCTGGATGTGTTCCATGCAAGTTATTGCAGGCTCTTTCAAAAATGCTGCTGATCCATTGTGCAAATATATGGCAAACAATTGAAGCAACACAGATAAAGGAATGAATCTGCTTTTCACTTTGATCAGAAGGTTTGGTGACAACTGATGCATGCAGGATTATCTCCGACACTCGGTGTTTCTGTGCTTCCCTTCATCCCTTTGTCGTTTAGGCAGAAACAAACTGTCACCGCGGCCTTGGAACTTTTGTTGTACTAGGTAGGCTGAACCACGATACACTTGGATCTATTATGGGACAGCACCGAGTAATGAATGCACAGCTTGGCACTCAGCCCCTGTCAGTCAGCCAACCGAGCACATTGCTGGGTATTGGATGCACCCGGGCCGAACATGGAAAACCATCGCACCGAGTTCAGCCACAGTAAGTACTGCTCTGAAAATGGCTGTGAAAGAGCTTCCTTTGGGGAAGTGCTCAATGCTGAAAAACTTCGTTTTCACCTCTGATATGAGGAGGTAGAATTTAAGACTCAAGTGACTATTAAGAATGAAGCGTGAACAAACAGAATTATAGAACGTTATGCGAAAACTATATTAAAAATCCTGCAATCCAATATCGTGGTAGATATTTATTCAGGGCTTCTTTTCACTCTGAAACTTTTTTTGGGGTTGTCAGCTTTTTGCATTTCCAAGTTCTGTAGGTTGGCATGTATGTGTCAGAGCTTTTATTTTTGGATTCTGTTCTCTGTGCATTACTAATAGCGGAGCAAACTGTCACTTGGGATTTTCATATACATAAACAAAATGGGTTATCACATTTTTACCTTACTATTAAACTTCCTTGTCTTGAGAACTATTGGACAGTTAATTGCAGAAGAATTCAACAAATCCAAGTGTAATATATAACAAATCCATTCGGCTTTGAAAACAGGCACCACATTCACTCGGTTTTTTAATCGTCTGACAGCATGGTGGAGAGAAAAATAATCATAGCAGAACTGTCACATCGTCATCAGAAATTACTTCTGGGTTATCATAGAATCCCTACCGTGCAGAAGGGGGCCATTCAGCCCATCGAGTCTGCACCGACTCTCTGGAAGAGCACCCTACCTGGGCCCCTGCCCTATCACCGCAAACCCCACTTAATTTTTTGGACACTGAGCGACAATTTAGCATGCCACTGCACCTAACCTGCACATCTTTGGACTGTGGGAGAAAACCAGAGCACCCGGACGAAACCCATACAGACATGAGGAGAAAATGCAAGCTCCTCACAGACAGCCACCCGAGGCGAGAATTGTGCCCATAATTGTGCCCTGGTGCTGTAAGGCAGCAGTGCTAACCATTGTGCCACCATGCCACCCATTTTCTCCTGAAGTAAAGGGAAACAATGAGGACTTTTTCCTATTCTCATTTTCAGCAATCTATTTCTCATGGTGCAATACCTACCTTTTTTGTTGACTTTTCGTTGTGGCCTTGAGAAATTATGGCGGGAGGTCATTTTGACCTCTTGGGCCTTTTCGAGGGCTAAATTCTCTGCCGACAGGATGCTCCATTTTGCCTGCAGTCCGTAAGTTTCCCGACGGCATGGGGCTGCCCCACAATGGGAAACCCCATTGCCCAGTCGGCGTGTCAGAGCATCCCACCGTCGGGGTGAAACATAAATGTGGCCGGCGGGGCGGAGACTCCAGCCCCTGATCTCTATCCATTGCTCCCCTCCCCTGCTCATTATGCCTTTTTAGTGTGGAATCGTTTTCCTAGCAATGCTTAAGAGTGTAGAATTTTCTGGAAATCTGAAACAGAAATTGAAAATGCTTGAAATGCATTACAACTGAAAAGAGAAAAGGGATGTGTGGGTTTTCAATAGAACCTCTGGGCTGGATTCTTTGTAATTTCTTCGCCACTTTAAGCAGATTTGAATAAATGATAAAGTAAGATGGGGTGGAAAGCAGTGGCTCACCACTTTCAAAGACGCATGCTGTTTCCCGTTGATAAATGTTGCCCTTGTGGCAATTTCCCCTTTAAGGGCAACACAGCAGAGTAAGGGCCAACTGGCCTGCCTGACCAATTGGGACTCAGAGTGGGGAATCACCTGCCCAGGGGGAGGAGTTCTCCTAAGCAGAGGTATTTTAGAAATAGCTGTAAACATGCTGCTCATGAAAGTCACTAAATATTTTTTGTTTGGTAAGACATTGCAAATAAAATGCAACTCTAAATTTTATTTTTTATTTCAAGCTCAAATAAAAATACAAAATTGTTATTAAAGTGTAAACAAGTTTCCGTTGGAACACTTCAGAATGTGATCCCATCTCCTAGTCAACCATTTCACTGCAGACATAAACCAATCACGGTAGCATTGTGGATAGCACAATCGCTTCACAGCTCCAGGGTCCCAGGTTCGATTCCGGCTTGGGTCACTGTCTGTGCGGAGTCTGCACATCCTCCCCGTGTGTGCGTGGGCTTCCTCCGGGTGCTCCGGTTTCCTCCCACAGTCCAAAGATGTGTAGGTTAGGTGGATTGGCCATGATTAATTGCCCTTAGTGTCCAAAATTGCCCTTAGTATTGGGTGGGGTTACTGGGTTATGGAGATTGGGTGGCGGTGTTAACGTTGGGCAGGGTGCTCTTTCCAGGAGCCGGTGCAGACTCGATGGGCCGAATGCCTCCTTCTGCACTGTAAATGCTATGAAATAAAATCCAGAATATTTTAATATTCAAGCACTCAAGCATCAATTACTGGCCCCAAAAGGCAGCCATTTACTATTACTCAAACCTCCAAGTTCAGCTAAGATTGCCATCTGGTGTAGCCACCTGGGTTGGCCACTTCCTCACACAAAATGGAAGAACGCAAAGGTTACAGGGAAAAATGGACATTGGCAAAGAAACAAGCAGTTTGCAGAATCCCCTGTATTCTAGCTGCAAAAGAAACCAGACTGAATTGTAACTAACGAGCTGCGCATATTAAGTGAGCGATTCACAGTGATTCCCAGGCACAATGGACACAACAGTTAACTGCAATTGCTACATTCTATAGAAGGTCAGACATCCCGGCGCCAGTGGAGTCTGAGACAAAGGTCACCAATAAGGTGTAAGGAACCACCCGGTGATCGAGGAACAGCCCCGTTATTGGGGAAATTCAAATCAATCGATTGGGAAGAGACTCAATCGATTGCAGGTTTAGAGAGGGTCCGCCCAGAAGGACGCGAAGCCCCTGTGACCTATAAAAGTCAGGTCCCAGGACTGATTCTTTCTTCTTTACCAGCCGGCCCTCCCAGCAGAACACCTTTGCAGCAGAAGACCTTGAGAAGGAGAGGCCTGGTCAGCAGCCGCCATCAAGTAAGTGTCATACAATGCACGCTACGAGAGTAGACACTCCTGACCCCTTTAGTCCACACCAACTGGAAGCCTGCGGATCCAGGACAAAGCAAGAGGCCATTGTTCCCTGATCCGGCAGTTCCCTTATTCCAGACAAGTATTGGCCTGTTAGTGGTAGGAATAGCCTAGTCTCTTAGTTTTATATGCATAAGTGGTAGATAACTGTATTATAATAAACGTGTCTTGTTTGAACTTACTAACTGGTGTATTGAGTTATTGGTCTGAACTTGAACTTGAATCTTGTGGCGGTATCATAACGATACCTGGCGACTCTAGAGCTAAGGAATAAAACAGAGCCAAATTGAGTGTAAAGCACACTCACCCAGAACGAGCAACACTGGTCAGCAAGAGTTCTATTAAAAGTTCAGACATTGACGCTTGCTGAAGAGCATGATGAGGATTAAAGAAGGTGTATTCCACTTTCCCAGGCACAGGATGCCAATAAAGTATTGGCAGCACGATCCTACGCTCGGGATAGAAAGCCATCTTCCTTGGTCGGCTGCATCAATTGCCACGCTGGTCTTGACATAACGTAAAAGGGGCAGCACGGTAGCATGGTGGTTAGCATAAATGCTTCACAGCTCCAGGGTCCCAGGTTCGATTCCCGGCTGGGTCACTGTCTGTGTGGAGTCTGCACGTCCTCCCCGTGTGTGCGTGGGTTTCCTCCGGGTGCTCCGGTTTCCTCCCACAGTCCAAAGATGTGCGGGTTAGGTAGATTGGCCATGCTAAATTGCCCGTAGTGTCCTTAAAAAAAGTAAGGTGGGGGGGGGGGGGGGGGTTGTTGGGTTACGGGTATAGGGTGGATACATGGGTTTGAGTAGGGTGATCATTGCTCGGCACAGCATCGAGGGCCGAAGGGCCTGTTCTGTGCTGTACTGTTCTATGTTCTATAAAAGATCTGAGGTCTTTGAAATCCATTGAATGTTGAAGCAGCAGCAACAGTGTAAGCTCCCATATTCTCAAACATCATGCAGTCTCCAACCCGCAGCTCTGGCAAATTACAGCGATCAAGCCCATCGCAAGTTGGGCCCCAAATACTGATCAAGTACAGCCTCTCATCAGATTTGGGTTTCTTGACCAGATCTGGCATGCCATGAGCAGGATCATATAGTATGCAGTTGAATGATCCATAAACACCACCATTTACATAGTACATGAGGGTCATGTCACATTCACCATCATCCTCATCATCAGAGCTACTCTGTTCATTGAGCATCACCCTCTTAGCAATGATATTCACAGGAAGTGTGCAAGCAGATGCCACATAGAACCGACCAGGCTCAGCAATGGCTTGAACTCCAAAATCAGTGGGGAAGTATTTGTCCAGTGCAGGATTGATAACAGCTGCAATCTCTTCAAATTTGAGTTTGGTGTCTTCCGAACCAGGAAAACCGCCACCAATAATACACGTTGAAACCGTACTCTATACCCATATGAAAAAACAAAACGAGCATCTGGATTAGTCTGGGCATATGTTTGGGCATCTGTACAACCACTTCCCATGTGAAAGCTTACTCCAATAATGTCAATATCCAGCTCTTTGGCACATTCAAGGAGAAGCCTACTGGTCTTAAGTGTTGCTCCAAACTTAACACTCAGGCACCAGATAGCTTTGGAATCATCAGCAGCAATGCGCAGAACCAGTTGGCACTTGGGTGGCATCTTGCTACCTTCATCAGCTACACTTCACTATCAAATGTCATCTTCTGCACCCCATACTTTGCAGCATATTTGATTTGTGGCAACTGTTTTCAAGGGTTAGCATAGATTATTGTGCAGCTGTTATCAAGGTTCTGTACCATCTGAATTTCAGTCTTACCAGCACAATCAAATCCGGCACCCAAAGTAGCGAGAGTTTTAAACACAGCTTTATCATCATTGCATTTGACAGTTTAAAAAGGAGTCACACAAGGGAGGACCCTGTGCCACCGCATGTCTTTCTTGACAATGTCACCCAAGTCCGCGACATAAAAGGCATCTTTGTCATCAGAATGAGAAATTTCATTTATTTTGCTTTCCAAGATGTCCCTGGCGCTGAATCCTTCTTCGAGGAAGGCAACATCAAAATCACCATTGCTGAAGTCATTCATTCTGGGCTTGATAGAAGTTTTACAAATGCAGGAATTCGCAACATGCAACAAAATGGGCAAGTAAGAGATGGAATCTATTTAAAAATACAACTCAGATGTCTAGCCAGACAGGTTTTCCAAAAGAATTAAACCCTCGAAGGTACAACATAAGGTCTGTGCTCCCCATATAGCCGTTGTACACCTCTCTGACTTGTTCATTCTTAAAAAACATTTATGAAGACTGTGTCCATCGAAGAAACCTGTTTAAAAAAAGGGGAAGATTATACTTCCACTTCACAGCGCCACTAACGGACAGAATGAAGCCCAAAGATCACTAAATAAACCCCTTTTTGTCCATTAATGTAGTCTCGAAAAAGCATCATTGCAGTCTTAATTTTCCCTTTGGTGCTCAATGCTGTATTTTTTTCACTGTGGGCACTCATGGCTCACCCCTTGTACAAAATAGGCAGGGCGTCACTGTGGCACAGTGGTTAGCACTGCTGCCATGGGGCTGCGGACCCGGGTTCAATCCTGGATCCGGATCACTGTCTGTGTGGACTTTGCACATTCTCCCGTGTCTGTGTGGGTTTCACCCCTACAACCCAAACATGTGCAGGGTAGGTGGATTGATCACTCTAAATATAAAAAAGAAATAAATAATTGGATACAAATGTTAAAAAATATTTTTCAAATATTTAAAGAAACAAAACTTGCCGGCAGGTTTTGCGATCGCTTGATGTGTCCCATGCAGGATCATCGTCAAAAATTACTTCTGGGTTTTCTCCTGAAGTAAAGTGTAAAATGGAACATTTTTCTTTCCTATTTTCCGTAATCTCTTTCTCATTGTTGGGATACTTTTTTGTTCCTGCTAACTGGCTCCTGGTACCTTTTTTATTGACTTTTCATTGTGACCTTGGGAAATTACAGAGGGAGGTTATTGTGACCAGGACAATAGGCCTCTTCTGATCTCTATCCTCTTCTCATTATGCCTATTTCAGTGCAGAATCCCTTTCGTTGCAATGCTTAAGAGTTGTTCCATATGCTTCGCTAGACCATCCCATTGGAGCAGTGGTTCTCAAACGTTTTAATTTGCAGACTGCTTTGGCAAACTAAAACTCTGAGACCACCTACCTATCAGCCCTACCCAAAATACTTTCACAAATCATCATAAAACAAATGATTAATTCATGTCATTAGACATTTTAACCTTCGAATTATTAATGCTGCAAGAAACTGTTGATTTCAAACATTCCAATATAAAATTATCAAAATAATCATTTTCTGAGAAACTAATTATGTTATCATGGAATTTACAGTGCAGAAGGAGGCCATTCGGTCCATCAAGTCTGCACCGACTCTTGGAAAGAGCACCCTACCCAAGCCCACACCACCCTATCCCCATAACCAAGTAACCCCACTCAACCAACACTAAGGGCAATTTAGGACACTAAGGGCAATTTAGCATGGCCAATCTACCTAACCTGCACATCTTTGGACCTTGGGAGGAAACCGGAGCACCCGGAGGAAACCCATGCACATATGGGGAGAACGTGCAGACTCCACACAGACAGCTGGAATCGAACCTGGGACCCTGGAGCTGTGGATAAATCGTGCTAACCACTATGCTACCGTGCTGCCCTAATGTGGCATCAGTATTACTCAAAGAACATCAAGAGTACATAATTCTTGCTTTAAAAATGCAAGGTTGTTTCTCATGCTTCTGATGACTTGTGCCAAGCATAAGGTCTGGTTACATAATGCCATGTGAGTGGAGGGGATAATGGTTGTAGCCTGTTTTCTTGGGTAACCTCAACTATGCTTTACACATCAGTGAGTTGCATTTTGGACTAGCCCACACTTTGAGAACCATTGCATTAGAGATGCACGACTGTAAGTGACTGTTAAAGTAATTATGGCACTATTCTTCTGCATTGGGTTCTATTCAGGTGATGTCAAGCATTTTGAAATTGGCTGTTGAGTGATGCAACAAGCTGGTCAATAATACACTGCTCTTTGCGAGCAGCAGAGCTTATTGCCTTGCCTCTGGATTTTGTAGATTGATGTGAGTCAGTGATTACCTTTTACAGAGCAGCTGGATTTCCGCCAGGCGGAAGGTGCAGTTGGCTGTACCTGCATCACCTGCATGTCCTTTTTTGAGAAACCCTGAACCTTTCTCAGGTGGAAGGACTTTTACTCCAGTCATGAACAGCTTACATGTATTCAAAAGCACATTATGAGGCAAGGACATGCTTGCGATTGAAGGAGATGGTCAAATGCCTTTAACTTAAGGCTGTGTGCAATTAAAGCACAATCCACAAGTGGAAGGTAGGTGTCCGGAAGATTGATTAGTGACTCAGGCAAACCGTCTGATTGATAGTATTGAACGACCTCTGTGGAGCACTGATGCAATGAGTCTCATGTTTCTCCCAGGTTTCCAATTGAACAGACTATTGGTTCTGAAAATCTCTTTCAGCTGCCTGAGTGGATCGATAACAATGCTGCTCACATTGAAACCAGGGTATCTTGCTTTGTTATGGTTTGTATGACACACAATTCTGTAATCTGCAAAGTATTACTGATGTGTGGCCAGGCAGGGAGGAAGAAAATAACTAATTATATCACCTTTGGTAGTCTGCCTTTCCTCTGTTAAGAAGCACAGGAGGAGAATCGGGAGAAGCTATGAAGGGAGGTCATTCCGATCAGGCTCAGTAAGAATTATCTGATCCCTACCCACAGGTACTTATGTCTCTTTGGGTCCCTCACCCAGGACTTAGCAATGTTTGAGAGTTGTGCCACCAGCTTCCCCAGACCATCCTATTAGAGCAGTAGTTCTCAAACTTTTATTCCGGGGACCACTCAGGTGGGTCAAAAGACCCCATGGACCACCCACCAGTCCTACCCCACCACTTTCACTTTCCACTGCAAGAAAAACTCAGCCAAATTAATGGGAGCTAACAGAAACATTAAATACTTTGCTACCAAATGTAATAAATTAATGGCATTTTTAAAAAATTTAATATCGTTAGTAAACTTTCAATTAATGACAGAAACAAATGTACAGGCATTTTCATATTGTAAACATGGACACGACAAGAGAACAGGTTTATTTAAACCTTTCTAATAAGTGTTACCGAACCATTGCAACAATTTTCCTCTGAGAAACCATTGTAGGGTTAGATGGTTATTAATGTACACAACTGCTGTGGTCAGCAGCAGGTGTTGTGGAACTAAGTTGAAGGTTGTCATGATATGCACTCATGCACATAATGAGATACAGACAGGCAGTGACAGACACACCCAGTACAGCCAATCAACACACAGGACAGAACACAACCAATCACCAGGCAGAACACTAGAAGGCGGTTTCCCACTATAAAATACACGAGGCATCAACACTCTGCCTCTTTTCCACTGGTGACAACTGTAGTGACAGTCAGGGTGTATATATCAGTTAGCACCTTCTACACTGGCTCAGAGCTAGTCTGGTCTAGTTACTTATAGTAAGCATGCTTAGATTAGTAGAGTGTCAAACCCACAGCGAACTGTGTGCACTGCTTAACAAGTTCAATAAAGCATATTGAACTAACATCAAAGTTTGGAGTCTACTTTTAAGTACAACTGCATCCAGTCGCAGCCCGTGTTACCCCAGGGTGATTAACATGACAAAAGTATATGTGAAAAACAACACGAGTTCAGTTACTCAGCAACCGACATCACCAAAAACACAATAGGCTATATGTGATTAAGCCATAAACCCAATCAGTGGGGGATAAACCCAATCAGTGGGGGATAAACCCAAACACTGGGGGTAACATCCCACTGTAGCATATTAAACCAATCCATGTAAGGAACTGACACTCTCACAGTCCTGCCTCTGAAAGGAGTTATAAAAGTTGTGAAACTTGTCGGCATTGGAGAGAAAGAAGTGATACCAGCATGTAACGTTGAAGACTGAATAATGTTTTGTGCGATTGTACCACAACTCTAGCTCAAGTCTCATGAATATAACACCATTAATCAACCACAATCAACAGCAACAGAAATATGGCTTATGAAACTACATCACTGTTGCTAGAGCTCATAATGACTTGTGCCATGCGCACGTTGATTGGTTATGTGACATTATACCAGTGATGGGGATTAGGGTTCTGATCTGTTCTCTTGTGTGACTCTGCTACTCAGACACTCCATCCTGGTAGGACCCTAAAACAAGGTGATGTTGAACTTGTACAATATTTTAGTCTATAGTTGGAACATTAGAAGATTTTCCACTTGTACAGCAGGAGTGAGTGCCCATTGGTCGATTGCATTCTCAATTTCACGATTTTTTATCCATTGAAAAGAATGAATAAGAATAATCGGCAGGAACATTGGTTTTCCAATGTGTATCTTCGTTACGTCAGGCAAAAATCTTCTCAATTGTGGCCACCCCATTATAGAAGATTTATATAGGAATATATGGAATTCTATCAGGAATAGGTGTTTACAAGAATGTCACTGCGGTGAGATTATTGCTTTGGAAAAAGTCAGCCCAGAGGTAAGGCTCTTTATCCACCAGAACTAAATAACTTAAGAGGCAGCTAATGCTGGTATTCAAAATGCTGAAGGATTATGATAAGGTAAGCAATAGTAGATTATTTTCAAAAGTAATTGAGATGGGAATGAGACAATTCAGGAAAACAGCAAAAAATAAATAAAGAGGACGTAAGCAAAGGTTCTTAATGAAGACGATGAATAAAATTTGATCATTATTGCCTTTATTGAAGCAGAAACCAGAAATTAGTATGCCTAATAGGGAATTTGGCAGTTACTTGGAAAAAACAGGAAAGGGAATGTGAACTTTCAGGACAGAGGGATTAGACGAAGTTGTTCATGTGATGAAAAAGCAGACTCAATGAGACCAAATACTTTGTTGTAACCATCTTGGATCTTGAAATTCTTTCGGGCTTTTTACCAGCCTTGAAGATGAAGTGCTAGGATTGTGTCATCACTCACATTGTCAGGTTATTGTAATAAATAGATCTTAACGACAAAGGGCACAAGGCCAATATGTATCAACCAGAAACTGTTTTTTCAAAAGCTCCTGCAGTTCCTTTTTAAAGTTGACTTTCCTCTTGATGCAGATTTTCTTCATGGTAGTTTTATCATTTTATTGTCCAGCTTTATCTTCTGAATTTGCTACACCAGTTGAGTACACTTCACAAAGCCACATTCAGAAGCCTTTCTTCATAATTCACATCTGAGTCTCAACCGTGAGCAGTGGCCAGCTGTTTGACTTCAGGAAACGGCACAGGCAAGCCCAATCTCCTGGCCTAACAGCTTCTTTACACACACACTTCAATAGACGGCCACTAGAATACCAAGAATCGAAACGTTGACAGTTTTTCTATTTGAGGGGTACTGAGGTTAGTTGTCCTGTGCACTCCCGTGAATAGCCGGGATAATTTTGCTATGGGAAAAGTGCTGTATAAAAGCAGATTATTTTTGTTGAAGTGCTATCATTGTCTAAGCTTGGATCAATTAATGATGTACGGACCAAGCATCAAATCTGGGATTTTTGTCGTCTATGGCACAGCTCACTGAAACAAAAATCCCACGGTACTAGTCACAGAACATTGTTATGATGCTAAATGAACCAGACATGTCTGTAAGGTAACACAATAATTTGGTTGAAATTATCTATCTTGATACACATCTGCCCTGCAGTACAAAAGAGCACAGTGGATATTTGATTCAGAGTGCATTTCCTCATATTGAGTGAGAAGTTTCTCATGAATAAAATAAAATGTTTCATCCCATATATTATTCATTATATTTGTATTTTTTTCAAAACATTTTTTTATTTGTTGTACTATTTTTCACAAGCCACGTTGTCATTGTAGTGAAGTTATTGATATCGACACAGAGTGAGGACAGTTAATGAATTGAATGCCAATATCTGACCTGATCCTCAACTGTGCTTTGTAGGATGCTTCCAGTTTGCTTCTCTCCTTTGCTGATTTGCAGGGCTGACTTGTGGGTTGGGATTTTATGGTGCCTCAGGGAAGGGATGACAGGCAGTGATGGTTTGAAATCCCGTACATCATTAAAGTGGCGCCGTGCCTGCCATCTACCTGCAACCAGTGCCCCCACTGCAATTTTACCATGGTGGGGGTGGCATCAGGTGGACAACACACCTTGGGCTAATTGAGGCCCTAATTAGCCATTTTCGGGCCTTCTCTGGCCGCAGCAGGTGACAACGTCACCAGAGTGAAATCTGGTGGGCCTGTGGCCAGACAAGGGGAAGTGTCTCCGTTTTGGCCTCTCTGGGTTTGTACTTCCCTCCCCTGCACTGATAATTCTTCCCTGCTGATCTCTCACCGGAGCATGCCAACCGAGCCCCAGTGAGAAACCAGACCTCTTCTCCTCTTTGGATCTTGTCCCAGCGGCCCTGCTTCTGGTGAGGCTGCTGGGTAAAGGGAAGTTCTGGCCCTCTGACCAATCTCAGAGGCAGGACTTCCTATCTGATGGGGGATGCAAGTCCTGCCTTGAACCAAACAGTGGTCCGAGAGATGTAAAATGGTTGTGGGGCCAAACGGACAAGTGGACACAGGCTCGCCATCAGCCTTTATATTAGGGAAGGGAAAATCTTCCCTCAGCGTGGTTCAATCCATGCTGTCATCCATGCTCACAGTTGCATTTACTATATCAATTTATATATGGATTTGCAACTTTGCTAACTATCTCATAATTCAAAGAAATGTTTACATATAACTTACTTACATTATATTACATCTGCCTTGTTGTTGTCCACTTACTTAATCTACCCAATTCCTTTTGCAATCACTTTGTATCCTCCTTAATTCCCCACCTAACTTTGTTTCACCAGCAAACTTGGATTTATTATACTCAATTCCTTCTTCTGATTCACTGACATAGATTGTAAACAGTTGATCTTTGCAGGTTCTAGATGAAGCTGAGACTTCAAGGCTCATCACTGAGGCCAAAACAGGGAAGCATCTGAGCAAAAACAGAGTTTGTATCTGGCCTAATCCTAAGGTGGAAAAGGAGAAAAGATCATCAACACCAAGAATATTACTTACCAGTTAGACAACGGGTTTATTTCTCCGGCCTCCCAACCGCCTGTTTCCTGGCGGTGAGAGATGGTGCGCCGCTCACTGTCGGTGAGATTCTCAGTTCCCGCCACTGTCAATGGGAATTCCTATTGTAGCAACGGAAACCCATGGGCGGGGGTGCACTGCCAGCGGGATCAGAGAATCCTGCTGCTAGCAAACAGCCAGAGAATTCTGACCAACATCACCAGCACCGCCAATAAGTGAAGCAACATAAACGTCACCAGCCAGGTGGCATACAATTATCAACATCAAGCACAAATTATACAACATCAGGAGCAATGCACACAACCTCACCTGTGTAACATGCCAAACTAACCACTGACAGTGATGAATGCCAAATAGAAATACAACATTTTTCCACCTATCCGATATCATGAATAATATTTTGAGAAAGCAAACAAGCGATAACAGATTTGAAGATGTTCAGGTTAATTATAAACTTTGATCATTAATCATCCTTCGTTTAGGTAAAATATAATGGCTGGGATTCTCCGACCTCCGCCAGGTCGGAGAATCCGTGGAGGTAGGCGTGAATCCCGCCCCGCCACCCCGATGGCGGCTGCCCTATTCTCTGGCGCCTTTTTTCGGTCGGCGGCGTGATTTCCGCCACGCTGGTCAGAGGCCGTTGACAGTGCCCCGATGGGCCCAGCAGCCGTCCAGTTTTGGCCAGTCCTGCCGGCTTGATTTACTCACCACAAGCACGGCGGGACCTGGCAGGTGAGTATGTGGGGGCATTCCTCGGGGGGGGGGGGGGGGGGGGTGGGATCGGGGCCCACCAATCTGCGGGCGGGCTTGTATCATGGGAGGGCTTCTTTCCTCCACGCCGGGCCCCTGTAGGGCTTCACCATATTGCCCGGGGGCCGGCACTGAGAAGAGAACCCCTGCGCATCCGCGGAGATATGCCAGCACTGTGCATGCATGAAATACGCCACCTGGTCCGCGCGTGTACGAGATCACGCCGGCTGTTCCGCTCATGCGCAAACACGTGCCGTCCCTTCGGCGCCGGCTGGAGCAACGTCAACCCCTCCGGAGTCCACCTAGCCCCCGAAAGTTGGCCGAATTCCTTACTTTCGGGGGTTGTTGACACTGGAGTGATTGGCGCTGGTTTTCCCACCACCGTGGGGACTTAGTCCCCAGAAGGGAGAATCCTGGCCAATATGTTTCATGGTTGGGTCAATTATATTGAACAATTCTTTTTCAAGTAGGTATTGTTATATAATTCACAAAATGATAGAAACTAATTATTAGAGGAATGTACATCCAGGCTGCCATATTTACTGCTACATTGCAGTCAGGTGCTAAGCAACAATGTATCAGTCCACCAGCCACATGGAGAATTGTAAGAAAAATATACTTGAGTCTAAATATTTCAATAAGAAGTCTCACAACACCATGTTAAAGTCCAACAAGTTTATTTGAAATCACAAGCTTTCAGAATACCTCTCCTTCATCAGGTAAAGTGGAGGCAGATTCACAATCACAGTACATATATGTGAGACTTCTTACTGTGGTCACCCCAGTCCAGTGCCGGCATTTCCATGTCATAAATATTTCAAACTATTGCAAACTAGAAAACATTTTTGAAGCACTTCAAGATATCCGGTGGTCATAAAGATGCTATTTAATTGCACGTTGTGTTCTGTTTAGTTTCGTTCTTAATTAAGTTAACCGTTAAATTGGACAGGCAGCTCTCCGCTACCATCTTAATGGCAATTAAGGATGGGCAATGAATGTTGGCCGAGCCCACATTTAAATCACTTTTAAACTCAATATTAACTGCTGTGATATTATGAACACTCTTTCCTATATTCTCCTTTACTACAATATTGCGAATTATCCTTTTCTAATTCCACTATATTAGGTCTACAATAACCTCTTCCTTGATTCTGTTCTAGAAAACTATCTTCTATACATCACCAATAGCCCCACTATTTTTTTCTGATCTCTCATTTCTCAAATCCATCCAAAATCATTCCATACCTTGTTTTTGTAACCTCATGTCCTTTCTCTCTACTGCTTTATATCATCCTAATTATCAGAGGAGGAGAATTCCTCCTTTTCCATTTTGTCCATCACTTCAAAGAATCAAGTATGCAAAATAATTAATTCCCAGTCCTGGTCATTCAGCAACTGCCTCACCGCAATGGCTATTAAATCAAACCCCTTAATTTCTAATGTTTGAACATTGCTGGAAATCACGGTGGCAGTATAACTCACATATTGTTGCATATTGACACTCTGCAAAGATTGATCTGACACTGATACCTTTAGTATAACATTAGCCTAAGAAGACTATGGTCAAATATAGAAATATTAGTTGCTAATATTTTACATCAAACAATTTCCAAAGCCATATTGCTTCAAATTTATTTCAATCTTTTGTCCTCATTCTAAAATGACATTCAGTGAGGGCCCTACCACATCTGTAAATCCTCTAAAAGCAATAAGCAGAGTAACTATGAAGATCCTAATTGCACATTCTCACTTAAACCTGTAGGCATATGGTTAGCTTATAGCTACAAGAATAACTTTCATCTCATTGTGTAATCAGATGACTTCTAACCCATCTGATTTGTATAGTTCCCAGCCTCAGTCATGCGTTGTTAAACAGAATAACAGCCAAATATTAGAAGTGGGGGTATGGGGGTGTTAGTGTGGGTTTTAACATTATTGGACAGCACCTAATTTATGTGGTAATGAATTTGATGAGATTTGTTTTATTTTAATTGAGTTGTGTTCAAACATACAGAATAGGAGCAGCAGTGAGCCATTCGGCCCCTCGAGCCTGCTCCGCCATTCAACAAGATCATGGATGCCCTGTTTTGTGTTTTGAGCTCCACCTTCCCATCTACCTCTGATAACCTATGATTCCCTTGCTGAATAAGGATCTATCTACCTCTGCCTTAAAAATATTCAATGACCACGCCTCCACTGCTTTCTGAGGCAGAGAGATCCAAAGCCTCACAACCTTCTGAGAGAACAAAAATCTACTCATCTCTGTTCTTATAATACTAAAATTGTGCCCCCTAATTCTGGAATCACCTACACGAGGAAACGTTTCCACGTCCACTTTGTCAAGACCCCTCACTCTTCTAGACTCCATCGGAAAGAAGCACAGTCTGTCCAACCATTCCTCATAAGACAGCTTGTTCATTCCAGGTATTAATTCAGCAAACTTCCTCCAAACTACTTCCAATGCATTTATTTGTTCCCTAAAATAAGGACACCAAAACTGCACACAGTATTTGAGAATCAGGGGAGGCTGAAAGAGAGGTACCAAATGGCTCAGGATGGTTATAAAATAAATAATAAGTGTAATGTCTCCCAGCATCAGAACAATTCTTATTAGATCTCAGCATACCCATTCGGTGAACAGGATCACAGATAACCATAAATAAATTACTCTTTATTTCTTTAAAATCATTAAACCTACATAAATTCCTCATCTAATGATGAGGGCTAAATGGTAGGGATTTTAATCCAGAGAAATATTTCTTACATCTGTCTGTTTCTCTATGCAAACCTATTCATAAAAGATACAATTCTTATACTATTCAGATAAAATAAATAGTTGTCTGGTATGAAGCTATATAACTCAAGGGCTGCAACTTTCCCCTTACATATCATCATGTGCTTTGTTTGATATTATTTTCCAAATGCTTATTTTAAAAATGCTTATCGTATGATCATTTTAAAAGTAGCAATACCAGCAGGATGGTTTGATCCTAAACTGTTTCTTCCATTCTCACATTTTGCATTAAACATATCTCCCAACTTACTGGCAACATAGCAACAGGGCAAGTAGCAGCAGTGTATATCAGCTACAAGATGCACTGCAGCAACTCACCAAGGTCCTTCGACAGCACCTTTCAAACCCAAGATCCCTACCATCTAGAAGGACAAGGGCAGCAGATACTTGGGAACACCACAACCTGCAAGATCTTCCTCCAAACCATACGCCACCCTGACACGGAACTTTATCGCTGTCCCTTCACTGTGGCTGGGTCAAAATCTTGGAACTTCTTCCCTAGCAGCACTGTGGCTGCACTTACACCATATGGGCTGCCGCAGTTCAAGAAGGTAGTTCACCGCTACCTTCTCAAGGAAATTTGGGCCTAGCCAGCGATGCCCATGTCCCATGAAAGGATAAAAACAAAAGGTCTGTGCAAAGCTGGCTGGTAGCCGGCCCCACCAGTTTTAATCTTAATTCCCTGCCCCTTCAGAGTAACTGGGAAATGGACAGCTGGACCAATTCAGAGAATGTACTCCTGCCTGCTATTGGGGCTGACCATGTGTTGGTTTCACGTAGTTGGTAGCAGCTCTGTTGATTTCCATTTGCCATATCATGCTGACTGTGGAAATGTGCTGTGTGGAAACAGAGGTAACAAAAATCAACATTGTTATTCAGAGTATCTCCCAGGCTTTCAAATGGCATCAGATGTTGGTCTTGGAGGGTGCTCAGAGGGGGATCACAAGAATAATCCCAGGAATGAAGGGCTTGTAATTTGAGGGTCGGTTGAGAACTCCTGGGTCTGTACTCAATGGAGTTTGGAAGGATGAGGGGGCATCTCATTGAAACATACAGAATACTGAGAGGCCTAGATAGAGTGTAGTGGAGAAGATGTTTCCACCAGTAGGAGAGATTAGAACCCGAGGCCGCAGACTGAATGGACTATCCTTTGAAACTGAGAAGAGGAGGAATTTCTTCAGCCAGAGGATGGCGAATCTGTGGAACTCATTGCCGCAGCAGGCTGTGGAGACCAAATCACTGAATGTCTTTAACACAGAGATCGATAGGTTCTTGAATAATAAGAGGATCAGGGGTTACGGGGAAAAGGCAGGAGAATGGGGTGAGAAACATATGATTGAATGGCGGAGCAGACTCGATGGGTCAAATGGCGTAATTCTTCTCCTATATCTTATTGTCTTAAGGGCTGATTAAACTCCGACAACGGATGATGAAACCTCCATTGACTAAATGATAACCTCCCTAACTCTCTGCAAAATATATCAAGGGCCGATTTGCAAAAGTGAATGGACTGGTCAAATTCATGCCATACCATACCATTTATTTAGCAGCACTACTATCCTGGTACGACAATGCAAAATCTGTTTATACAAATGCTAATGAACTTTAACCCTTGTCATTGAAACAAACAAATGAGTTTCAGCTGCTGTGGGAACACATGAACCTGTACCTTCTGTTCAGACTATGCACATTTTAAATTTTACTTTCAGTGGATCAACAGAACCTTGCCAAAAAACTTTTCTTTCCAGCTAAAATAGCATCCCCATCTGATGTACAATATGTTAAACTGTAGCAAATCATGCTTTGTGCTGCAAGATAGCGCATAAAAATTGCGAGGAGTGTGAAGTATTTAGTCAGGGCCATTACTCCCCCACCATGATTTTCAACAAACCATTTCAGAACTGCAGACAATTGGTGTGGCATTGGGCTTTTTTGAAATCAAATGTATCAGCCTGACGAATTTCCAACATGTTCCGGATGTAATTGCAGCCAATCTCTGGAGCTTTTACAAAGCCGAAATCCATCCCCCCGCCCACCCGTCAACTTACTTGAAAGTGCTTCAGGTTAACCAGAAAACAGAATCCTGCTTCAAAATTCCATGTCAGCAATATATGATTAGAGAGGCAACAACAATAAATGTGCAGAAAGCAATTTAGATCCAAGATTATAATATTGCAAATATATATTTTTCTGTATTTCAGTGCTGGTTAAAAGAAGCTCCCAGTTTCAGCACCATCAGTTGAGGGGTTCAGTGTTATTACATGGCTTTTTAAATAATGGATGTTTATTTTATGTTTTTCTCCACATCATTTTTTGTGACATTAAGGATGCATTTCCTGTAAACATTGTTGTACATTTCTGTCACCCTCCAGTCATTGAATTTGAAGATTCACTGATTCCGATCTTCAAACTCTCTCCTCTTACACAATGCCGTGGGAATATTTGCTCATACATAGAAAAACTTCCAAGGCCACAAAAGGTTAATAGTATTTCAAACGTACAAAAATTCCTCATCATATCTTCAAATTAATACCTTTTCAGTCTCGGGCCTGGTTTATGCTGTTGCCGCTTTTCTAACTAAAAACAAATTCCATGGCTTGGGTTTTTTGGTTCAGATGTTGGTCCCTTGTTAGCTTTCTCCACAGTAAGCTTGGGAATCACAGTCCTTGTTTTGGTGTCTGTACTCACAATTTTTCCAGAGAGACAGAATCCTTGTTTCATCAGACTTTGCTCTCAGTTTAGAGCCTGCCTTCCGGTCCTGTTTTCAATAATCCAACATCCACAGGCATATTGGAGAGAGAGAGAGACAGCTCGATCTTTTTTGATAAGGCAGTTTTTTTGGAGAGGATTTAGCTGAATCATTTTTCTCCAGTGCCAGAATCAAAAGTAAAACTATCATGGAGCCTTGTTGTTCTGAAAGAAATTTGAAGGATAATATTCAATCAGCACCTATTACCGGGCAGATCACAATCGTTTGGGCCCATTCATTGGCCACCAGCCAAATCAATCAAACCAAATGCAAACCTATCTCTGTCATTGGTGCCAGTCCACAATTTAAATCAGCACAACCTTCTTGATCCTTCCATTTGGATTTAAGGCACAGGCCATTGCTTTCTTCTGCTTGAATTAAAATGGCAGGCTGCCTTAAAGACACATGTCCATAAATCACCCATGGATCAAAAGGGCGGCTGAGGGGCATACCGGCCCGCGCATGCGCGGGTTTCACGCATATGCGTGATGACGTCATACGCGGGTTGGAGTCGTCCAATCCGCGCATGCGCGGCTGACGTCATCTGACACGTCAGCCGTCGCTAACTCTGGCTAGCGGGCTTAACGAAATTCGTTAAGCCCGCTATGCTGGAGTTCACGGCTGCGCGATGCTAGCCCCTACTGGGGGGCAGAATCGGTTCCCGGTCGGGGGGGGGGGGGGCGGAGGCTGGCGTCAAACCCGCCTGTTTTTGACGCCAGCTTCCCGAGTCTTCGTGACTCGGGAGAATCGCGCCCTTCGAGTCCAGATGACCCTTTGTCAAAGTATGTTTTCATGTTGCCCTGGGCTGGGTAAATCCAGTACGCCATCAAACTCCATTTACAAAGTGCTCAACTGATGGAATCTACAACATGGAAGGTCCAGAGTTGCACGAGAGCAGCAACACCTCCAACCTTTCCTCCGGGGTACACAGCATCCTGACTATTCCTCCATTGTGGAAACCTGTACTGCGGAAGCACCTTCACTACATGGACAGCACCAGCAAATGCAGGTCTTGGACAGTAACGCCTCTATCCTGGGAATTAAGTTTTTAAAAATTCTCCTGGGTAAGACTATTGACGTGACTTTCGTGATTTCTCAGGGCAGATCCAGACTGCGAACAAAGGGGAGATGGCGTGGAGGGGGCAGAAGTCAAATGCATTTTCATGCATAAAATGGCCTCATCTGCAGTGCTACTGGCTGAAGAACCTTCTGACCTCGGGGCCTGAATATCAGGCTCATATGATTGGGGAGTTTGAGATTGGAGGTGGGAATTCATAGAGCAGTCTTGTGTGCAAGCCTGTTATAGATCCAGCCAGACAACGTATTTGTCTCTGAGCAGTGGTTATTACCCCTTTGATCGACTGTCAAAAATTAAATATGTGTCCCAATGCCTTTCAAATGGTTGGGCTAAATCAGTGCTCTCATTTCCAAAGGGAACCATGTCAATCCAGTCTTGTGTCCACAATGCAACCTCTCTCTTACCGAGTTCAAAACTTTCAGCAGTTAGACTCAGTTGCACTTATAAATATGGGCCATTGTACTTATATTTATTCATGTAACTTATAGACAGTAATTAGATACAGGTAAGTTCTTCCCATGGTTCCAATGTGCTCCAGAGAGACGTTTGTGATTCTGATTCAAGCAGAAATTAAAAAGCATTGTTTTTTTTTGGTTCAATTTATGTAGCCTCAGAGTGATTAAAGTGGCAAAACGATTCACTTACCCTCCCACAAAGTGACTTGAAATGCGTGTTACTATTTATTATTTTAGAAGCATTAGAAAGTCAAATTATAATAGTTTGCTTTGCAAGGAGAGTTCCTCAGCATGTTACAATCAATCTGTGTTAAATTGAGAAAATATAAGGATCTGACTGCCAAACCCCCTGAACTGTAGTACATTTCGCCTCCTGTGCAAATATCACATTTGAATAATTTAAGGCAGTCCTGTCAATTGCTAACATAAGGAGAAGACGTAGGGAGCTTGTGATACAAACATTAAAATTGTGATTACCTCCAATGCAAAGTTTCCAGACTATCTCAGCTCTCCCAACTTTTGAGGCTAGATCCATCAAGAAACCCTGTCAAGAGTAAAACAACAGGGATTAAGAAGGACAGGTTCTGTCTGACGAAACATAGAAACATGGAAACATAGAAGCAGGAGTCCATTCCGCCCTTGGCGCCTGCTCCACCCATTCATTATTACCATGGCTGATCATCAAGTTCATTACCCTGATCCCGCCTTCCCCCCATATCCCTTTGATCCCTTTATACCAATGAGCTATATCTAATTCCTTCTTCAAATTACACAACATTTTGGCCTCAACTACTTTCTGTGGTAGCGAATTCCACAGATTCACCATTCTCTGGGTGAAGAAATGCCTCCTCACCTCAGTCCTAAATGGTTTACCCCTTCTCCTCAAAATGTGACCCCTACTTCTGGACTCCCCCACCATCGGGAACATTCCTTCTGAATCTACCCTGTCTAACCTGTTAGGATTTTTAAAGTTTCTATGTGAGACCAACTCAGTCTTCTAAACTCCTATGAATATATTCCCAACTGACTTAATCTCTCCTCATTTGATAGTCTAGCCACCCAGGAATCAGCCGAGTAAACCTTTGCTGCACTCCCTCCATAGCAAGAACATTCTTCCTCAGATAAGGACACCAGATCTGCATACACTACTGCAGGTGTGGCCTCACCAATGCCCTATTCAATTGCAGTAAAACATCTCTATTCCAATACTCAAATCCTCTCGCTATGAAGGCCAACATACCATTTGCCTTCTTTACTGTCTGCTGTACCTGTGCACTTATTTTCAGCGAATAATGTACAAGGACACCAAGGTCTCTCTGAGTATCCACCTCTCTCAATTCACACACATTCAAATAACAATCTGCCTTCTTATTTTTGCTACTGAAGCGGATAACCTCACATTTATCTACATTATACTGCATCTGCCATGCATGTTCCCACTCACTCGTCTTGTCCAAATCCCGCTGAAGCATTTCTGCATCTCCACAGTTACCCTCGCACACAACTTTGTATCATCTGCAAATTTGGAGATAATAAGTTTAGTTCCTTCGTCCAAATCATTAATATATAATGTGAACAGTTGGGGCCCAGCACAGATCCCCCGCGGAACACACTGGTGACTACCTGCCAATCAGACAAATGGCCATCTTTAAAGAGTGAGCTTTGACAAAGAGTCATCGGACTCGAAACGTTAGCTCTTTTCTCTCCCTACAGATGCTGCCAGACTTCCTGAGATTTTCCAGCATTGTCCCTTTCGTTTCAGATTCTAGCATCCGCAGTAATTTGCTTTTAATCAGATAAAGACCCATTTATTCCAACCTTTTGCTTCCTGTCTCCTAACCAGCTTTCGATCCATCTCAAGACATGACCAGTAATCCCATGTGTTTTAACTTTATCTGCTCTGTGAGACCTTGTCAAAAGCCTTCTGAAAGTCTAAATAAACCACATCCACCAATTCTCCCTAGTCATCTCTACGAGTTAGGTCTTCAAAGACTTCCAGTAGATTTATCAAGCATGATTTTCCTTTCGTAAATCCATACTGACTTTGATTACACCACTGCTTTCCAAATGTTGTGCTATGAAATCCTTGATAATGGACTGCAGCAACTTCCCTACTACTGACATTAAGTAAGAAGTCTTACAACACCAGGTTAAAGTCCAACAGGTTTGTTTCAAACACGAGCTTTCGGAGCACGGCTCCTTCTTCACCTGAAGAAGGAGCCGTGCTCCGAAAGCTCGTGTTTGAAACAAACCTGTTGGACTTTAACCTGGTGTTGTAAGACTTCTTACTG
Organism: Scyliorhinus canicula; assembly: GCF_902713615.1. Lineage (NCBI taxonomy): Eukaryota > Metazoa > Chordata > Chondrichthyes > Carcharhiniformes > Scyliorhinidae > Scyliorhinus > Scyliorhinus canicula. Next base: position 137,031,576 of record NC_052159.1, on the reverse strand, counting down.
TGCTCACCCCAGTCCAACGCCGGCATCTCCACATCATGACTGACATTAAGCTCATTGGTCTATAGTTCCCTGTTTTCTCTCTACCTCCCATTTTGACTAGCGGGGTTATATTCACTACCTTCCAATCCATTCCAGAGTCCAAAGAATTTTGGCAAATGACCACCAATGGATCTACTATTTCTAGGGCCACTTCCTTAAGTACTCTGGGATGAAGATTATCAGGCTCTGGAGTTTTGTCCGCCTTCAATCCCATTCATTTCCAGAAAGCCATTTCTTTTTTTTATTTCGTTTTTTATAAATTTAGAGTACCCAAATTATTTTTTCCAATTAAGGGGCAATTTAGCCACCTAGTCTGCACATCTTTGGGTTGTGAGGGCGAAACCCATGCAAACACGGGGAGAATGTGGAAACTTCACACGGACAGCGACCAGAGCTGGGATTGAACCAGGGACCTCGGCGCCATGAGGCAGCAGGGCTAACCCACTGCGCCACCGTGCTGCCCCCAAACCATTTCTTTTCCTTCAGCTCCTCCCTAAAACTTGTGCTGCTCATAACTTCCGGGACATTATTTGTGCCTTCCTTTGTGAAGACAGAAGCAAAGTGCGAATTTAGTTCCTCAGCCATATCTTTGTTCCCTGTTATGGATTCCCCTGTTTCTGACTGTAAGGGGCCTGCATTAGTTTGTATCAATTTCTTTCTCTTTACATACCTATATAAACTTTTACAGTTAGTTTTTATGTTCCGTGCTAGTTTCCTTTCAATGTGTTTCCCCTTCTTTATCAATCTCTTGGTCTGCCTTTGCTGAATGTTAAACTGTTTCCAAATCTCAGGTCCATTGCTTTTTTAGGTATTTTGTATGCCTCTTCTGTGAATCTAATACTATCTATAATTCCCTTTGTAAGCCATTGTTTGGCCACAGTTCCATTCCACTCTTGCACCAAATAGCAATAAACAATTTTTGGTGTTCACTTATTCATTCCTTGAATGCGGCCATTGCCTGTCCACTGTCCTTCCTTTAGTTTGCCAGTCCCTCATAGCCAGCTCATGCCTCATACCATCATAGTTACCTGGTCTCAGAATCAACTACCTCACTATTCACCTTGATAAAGAATTCGACAATATTATGGTCACTCATCCCCAATGGTTCACTCACAACTAGGTTGTCAACAAATCCGTTCTCATTGCACAACACCCAGTCCAAGATGGCCTGTACCCGTATGGGTTCCTCAACATACTGGTCCAGAAAACCATCCCATATACACTCCAGAAATGTCTTCTCTATTGTACAGTGACTACTTTGACTTACCCAATCTATATGCAGATTAAAGTCACCCATCAACACAAATGTTCCTTAATCACATGTATCTCAGGTTTCTTGTGTAATTCCCGACATTACCACTGCAGTTTGGTGGTCTGTTTATCACACCTCCAAATGTTTTTTACTCCTTGGTGTCTCTTAACGCGACCCAGACAGATTCCTCATCATCTGTACTAATATCTTTCCTCAATATTGTATAAATATCTTCTTTCATCAACAATGCAACTACACCATCTTTTCCTTTCTCTCCATCCTTCCTAAAAAATAACTAGCCCTCAATGTTTAGTTCCCATCCTTGATCACCTTGGAGTCATGTCTCCGTAATCCCAAAGAAGAAGGAAAAAGAAAGAACAGGCACAAATTTATAAATAGCAATACCAATGAAGTTCAGTCAATGTTGCAGTGTTGATAATACAGAAAAAGTACTCCCGGGGAGTGGAAATTATAATAATCTTTATTGTCACAAGTAGGCTTACAATAAGACTGCTATGAAGTTACTGTGAAAATCCCCTAGTTGCACATTCCGGTGCCTGTTTGGGTACACAGGGAGAATTTAGAATACCAAATTACCTAACAGCACGTCTTTCGGGACTTGTGAGAGGAAACCGGAGCACCCGGGGGAAACCCACGCACCTATAGGGAGAAGGTGCAGACTCCACACAGACAGTGACCCAGGCCAGGAATCGAACCTGGGACCCTGGAGTTGTGAAGCAACAGTGCTGCCCGCTGTGCTACCGTGCTGTCCATAAGTGTGAACTGGGGTGGTCAGAAGGGAGCGGGGATGGTCTTGACAAGTGACCACTCCCATTTCCTGATCTCCAGTGCCTCAAACAAACACTGAATACCTTTGGTCCGGGACCCTGCCCCAAGGTTGTTGTTACTATGCAAGCCGTATGTTGAACGGCCTGCCCGGCACTGGGCTAATACCAGAAGCTGTGCGATGAGACCCTTAAATGGTCATCAATTGGTCATTTAAGAGTAGCCTGGTGAGTTAACCATGGGCCTTCCTGCCCAAAACTTTATTCTGGCAGAGCGGGGGAACATATTGCCACTCCGTATGCCATCATCTTGCCAATGTATATACCCTTCTTACCTCCACACCTTCCACCAGAAAAATCAGAGGTTTCTGACCCATGTGTGTTTCGAATTCCTGTACATTCTGAGGTATTTTAAAGTATAACTTAGTTGGAACTAACATCATCACTGCATTGCTTTGAGATAAATCGACATCAAAGATACACAGCGAACTGGTGAATATGTAATATTTACAATATAATAATGACCTTGGTACCAGGGGTCCACTTTTGTTGCAGATATAAGACCCCTCCCTCACCTCGTAACCTTCGACCCACCAGTTGTATCCCAATTTAGCAAGTGTGAAAAATCCAGGTTAGAGAGACAGCTCAAAATGTAAAATGTGATTTGCCAGCAGTTCCAGGAAATGCATGAAATAACTCATCAACAATTCACAAAAGTTAATTGTCTGATTTGGCAGCATTTGTTGGGGTGGAGAGATTGTAAATAGTCGCTTTCATCTGGCTTATGAAAATTGAAAGCCGAAAGCTTATGCTAAAAAGTGATATCAATCTTAAAATTCTCTTGCTTTAGCGGGCACTCGAGTTGCCAACACGCACACATCTCCTGGGATAGGCAGGCACCGTTTGAACTGAGCATGCATCATCAAAAACCCTTCTGAGCTGCTAGAAATCCGAACATACCCATATGCTCCCAATTAATGCCACATCAGTCATTCAAACAGTGTTCTGTTCCTTGCAATCCATCCCTCCTTCCAATTTCCTACCCCCCTGTTCTCCTGAAGTTACTGATTCAGGCTCAGGCTCAATTCCATGATTATTGACCATCTCCCAATTCTTCAGCTGAACAGTCAAGTGCGACAATGAGCAGTCAGTATTAGAACGTGTTGTGAATACACAGTTCACGGTTCATGTGCTTTAAAATATACCTTTATGATTGATTTATTGATTGACTGATTTATTGTCACATGTACTGAAGAATGTGAAAAATATTTTTCGGCGGCCAAAGGACCATACACAGGATTATATTGTTAATATTATATATTCACCAGTTTGTTGTATATCTTTGATGTCGATTTATCTCAAAGCAATGCAATGATGATGTTAGTTCCAACTAAATTATTCTTTAAAATACCTCAGAATGTACAGTATTTCTAAATAGACATGGGTCAGAAACCTCTGCTTTTTCTGGTGGAAGGCGGAGAGGTAAGAAGGGTTTGTACATTGGCAAGATGATGGTGCACAAAGTAGTCAAAAGAATAACTGACAGACCATCAGCAAATAGTACATTGACAAATAGTACATCGACAAATAGTGATTGGTTACAGTGCGGAACAAGGGCCAAACAAAGCAAATACATGAGCAAGAGCAGCATAGGGTGTCGTGAATAGTGTTCTTACAGGGAACAGATCAGTCCGACGGAGATTCGTTGAGGAGTCTAGTAGCTGTGGGGAAGAAGCTGTTCCTATGTCTGGATGTGCGTGTCTTCAGACTTCTGTATCTTCTGCCTGATGGAAGGGTGTGGAAGAGGGCAAAGCCTGGGTGGGAGGGGTCTCTGACAATGCTGTCTGCCTTCCCAAGGCAGCGGGAAGTCTAGACAGAATCAATGGGGTGGGGGTGGCAAGCTTGTGTGATGCATTGGACTGAGTTCGCCACACTCTGCAGTTTCTTGCAATCTTGAGCCGACCAGTTGCCATACCAGGCTGTGATGCAGCCGGATAGGATGCTCTCTATGGCACATCTGCAGAAGTTTGTGAGAGCCGATGCAGTCATGCCAAATTTCTTTAGCTTCCATGGGAAGTAGAGAATTTGTATGATGGGATGGTAGGGCCCTGCCACCAGCAGGCGCCATTGGGGTCGAGGGGGGGGGATTATTTTTCCGTCTTGCCCGCCATGATGCCAGCTGGTGGCGGGGTTGTAAAATCCGCTCATAATTTGAAGAGTTAAATTTAAACTCCAGGTAATAGGATAAATAATGAACTAAAGCCAGCTCTGAGCCTATTGGATAAGGTTGGGGCCGTGTTGACTTGTGAGATTGACAGTTGGAAAGGCAAGATCTTAAAACAGCAGATGAGCTTTCTTAAGGAAGGAGCTGAAGTTGTGCCATCTGCCATCATTGCGACAGGCGTAGTCCAGAGAGCTATTTCTGTTTAGGGCCTTAATTGCTATGAATTATTTTAAAAGCATTCATTAAACACTGAAAAGTTATAAAACCCCATTTACTCAGATCAAAGGATAAATTGTAAATGTGGGATAATTAGCTTAAATTTTAAAAAAACAGAAAGTGTTGGAAAAACGAAGTGGGTCTGGCAGCATCTATGGAGAGAAAAACATAGGTAATGAGGCAAAACTTCCTTCGAGTGCCAATCAGCGCCGGATTGATGGGATCCAGGCAGTGCACTGCATCCCAGAGGTCCAGTGTCAAAGTGCATCTGAGTCAAAGGGAAGCCCCCCCCCCCCCTCCCTTGCCCCGGCACCAGCTGCTGTAAACCAGGTACGTTTAAAATCCCATTGAAATGTAAACATCCTAGACAGGCCAAGGAGAAAGTCGGTGGTTAGCGTTTGGGGAATGCTGGAGTAATCGGAGGTCTGGGTGTCAGAAGCCAGCAGGTCGGCAGCGGGGTGGTGGGGGGTGGGGTTAGGAGGGGAACAGGTGGGTTGGGAGTGTTGACTTGTCCAGGGGGTTGGCAGGGAATCCGAGGTTAGAGGTTGGAGGTTTGGAAGTCGGAGTACGGAGCCTCAGGTTGGGCTGGGCCTGGGGGTTGTCGGGGTGAAGGTCTGGCCAGCTGCGGGGGATGGGGCAGGAAGAATTCCTGTGGGGGTGGGGGAACCCAATGGGAGGGTGCCGGAGGATCGAGGGTTCAGATGATATGGTAGTCTCATGCCGTGGAAGCTGGGGGCGGGGGGGAGTGGGGGGGGTTAGGGGCATGGGAGATTTTCCCAAGTGCAATTGCCAAAGGGGTGGGGTGGGAAGGAGGAGTGTCTCCTGGAGCTGTTGAAGTTTGGGAGGAATCTTGTGGGACATTGCTCTGTGTCTGTACTGTAGTTAGCCAGCAGTTAGAAATGATTTTAATCCTACTCACTTTTTTCTGGGGAACTATTGTGTAATCCATTGGGAAACATCTGAAGTTTGCGATTTAAATTGCATTTTCGGATGGTTCCCAGTGCAGGGTAAGTGCCCATGGGAAGTTTACAGTTAGAACATCGAACATAAGTGCAGAATGAGGCCATTCGGCCCATCAAGTCTGCACCGACCCACTTAAGCCCTCACTTCCACCCTATCCCCTAACCAATAACCCCTCCTCACCTTTTTTTTTGGACACCAAGGGCAATTTATCATGGCAAATCCACCTAAACTGCACGCCTTTGGACTGTGGGAGGAAACCGGAGCACATGGAGGAAACCCACGCAGGCACGGGGAGAACGTGCAGACTCCGCACAGACAGTGACCCAGCGGGAAATCAAACCTGGGACCCTGGCGCTGTGAAGCCACAGTGCTATCCACATGTGCTACTGTGCTGCCCGTTCTGGGAAATTCACATGCAAACCTTACCTGTGAATCTCCAAAGGGGACTTCCTGGCGCATCTTTGAGGATGCCCCCCACCCCCCCCCCCGCCTCTCCCTATCTGACAATGGGGAGTTTGGAAGTTAGAGCCCAATGTTTTGAGTCCAATACGACTCATCATGATTAATAAAAAATTAAATAACTTCTATCATAAGAGTCATATTGGACTCAAAATATTAATTCTCTGTGCGGTCTACTTGCCACATTGCACCTTGGATCGGGGCACGGCAGGTAGATGCTCAGAGGTCCCTCTTCTGGGATCTACACGGCTTGCCATGCCTCACGGAATTTAACGGAATCGTGCAAGACTTTGCAATTTGAATCCCGCTTGTTTCACTCTAATATGCTGCTCACCTGATCAACTGAGGCCCTGGGATCTAAGCCATTCACCTCGGAAACCTCAGGTGAGCGCTGTTCTGTGCTTGTCCCCACAAGCGGGGTCTAGACGGAACCACACTCGGGGGGGGGGGGGCATCTACCAGGGAATTGAGGACCTCAGGTGATTGCCCTCTGGGCAAGGTGGCACCCTGGCACTGCTGGTGCCACCTGAGCTCCTTGGCACTGGCACTCTGCTGCCACCCTGACAGTGCTACCCGTGTGCCAGTCTGGTACTGCCAATGCGCTGTGCCCAGGTGACTTTGCCAGGCTGGCATTTATCCTGTGCTAGTGATGGGGCCAGGGGGAGTGCCCTGCTCATGTGAGGTAGTGTGCTGGAGGGCCGAGGACCCCATAGAGGTGAGCTGGGACTTTGAGGGAAGGGGGTGGGGGGGGGGTCAGGTGATCCATTTAAAAATGGATCCCAAACTCCTCTTGCACTGAGGAGTTCTGGCGAACGGAGCTCCTAAATGCAGGCAATGGGACGAAGTGCCGCCATGGCGGGGCATTCCCCACTGAGGACCTGGATTGCAACAAAGTCCCGTTAAATAACCTGGTGTTTCTTAGCTCTACAAGCACCGGCAAACACCTGGTTAAAGACGCTCAAAACCGGACTCTGTTAGATCATGCCCTCTGTTTTTGTTTCTACAGCAATAACCAGACCTGTTGAATTTAACCAGTATTTTATATTTGAGATCTCTAGAACCAAGAGGATAGCTCAGAATGTGTTGTCATGGAGACGGGTGGATCCCAGGAAGACTTTTTGTTTTGTCTGTATCTTGGTGTTTGTTCGGAGAGTCCAAAAGGACTTTAGTTACAGTTTGCACCTCATGTGGTTTGCAGCTCACTGAGTTGGTCAAAATAAATTATAGTGAGACAGACCTGCACTGCAAGCAGAGTGAAACACTAACTTCACAATTGACTTTCACGACAGCAAAACGATCCTGGATTGTTTCAGCTACTGTGGAGGGGCTAGCACTGGAGCCACGTGGAACACAATCGATTCCAATGAAAAACGGTGCGGGATTCGCGGGGTCCGTGATTGACACTCGGGGGCCTGACAAGCTGCAGCGGCATATGCACATGACAATCCTCACACACACTTTTCCCAGCCAATATGATGGCACTGGTTGTGCTGGAGCTCACCCATACAGCTGATGGGTCGGCTGGGGCTAGAGGGCACCTCAGGGGAGGGGGGGGGGACCTGGGGGACACCTATATGACCCGTGTTCACAGTGGGCTGTTAGCGACATGTGCAGCTGCATGGCTGCCTTGCCGGTTGTGGCAATGGTGTTCAATGCCTGTCCATCCCAACCCCACAACCCACCTCCTGCCCACGCCCCCACTACTTCCCCACCCTGGAAGAAGGCCCCAGACAGCGGGACAACTGTCAGCAAACTATGGCGATGTTGGACACTTTACGTAACCCCTCTCTCTCCCTCTGCAACCATGATGCCAGTGTCACGATTTTTAAAAGCTCAAGCGAACCGTGCCATTGGGAACTCGACTCATCGGAGGCAGTGCATCAAGGAGGTCATAAGGAATACCGGGTCAGGCCCGCTAATGATATGCAAACTGTGCTTACCGTAAGTGCGTTCCAGACTGCATTGACGCCGCTGTTGAGGAGACAGAGAATAGCGATTTGGCATCAAATCGGCGCCCGCCGCGATTTTAGAGTCGTAACCTATTCTCCGCCCAATCATGTTTCGAGATTTTGGCGTCAGACAGTCAGACAACGGAGAATCCGGTCATTCACTTTCCAGAAGGAGTCACTGAATGCAGATGATGTATCCATGCTTTGGCATGGGGTACTAAAACCAATTCTTGCACCATAACCACCCTTCCCCCCCCCCCCCCCCCCCACGCCCACCGCCGACCCCCACCCCATGAAGGAACTGACTGCAGTCCCGAACTTTCCATTCAATCTTCCATAATGAAGATTTGCAGCGGCCTTCCTTCCTCCCCAGTGCAAGCATACCGGGACAATGAGAGTAACACTCCCTCACAATCGCTCCAATGTCCATACATCAGTGTTATGTCGTCAGGACTTTTCTGTGCTTACTGCCAGCCACACAAATTTGCTTACCCCTCAGAAAGCCCAGCATATGTGATTTAATTAGGAATTAACAGCGACACACTGATTTGCATGTCATCATTTAGTGCAAGCTGTGACAATCGTACTGTGCATTATGTATATTTATAATAGATAACTGCCAGGATACTGTTAACCATCAGCATATTGGAGAAGTCATAGGGAAGAAAAAAAAGGCCACTGCATTAGGGATTTTAATTATTTAGAAACATGTTTTAAGGGCAGGTACCTGTGTAGCAGAAAAAAAAACAACTGACCCATGAATTTCCTACATAATGAGAGCTTGACATCGAGCTTTGCTAAAACAGCTTCGATTAAATAATGATTATTTATGTGGGTGGTGATACATGCAAATGAATGCAGTATCTTTGTGCTTGGTTTTTTATCTATTCTTCTGTGTGGGTGAACAAAATTGAATGCCAGTGCTCAGAAACATAATACATGATGTCAAACTCCCCCTTTAAACTCAGCCTGCAAGATATGTCAAAGGATACGAGTCGTGACAGAATCTAAACATTAATAAAATTTATACTCCAACACCAGCGGAGATCTCAACCTGTCAGCTCAGTAAACATTTGTTTTTGTTTTGCCAAATTCGAACAATTACTCATTTGCTGCAATTTAATGCAGAAGTAGGAGGGCATTTTATGACGGTAACACAATTACTTTGGCTCGGGCGATGCCAAAAAACAAAGAGGCAGTTGCCGTTTCAACTCTCAGGCTGTGCTGTTGACTCTGAACAAGTGAAATATATTAAATAAAACAAGTTCTCCGCGATCCGAAATGGAAATTTCTGCCCACAGAGCTCTTTCTCAGGTACATGTGCTGTGAAACAGTCTGTTCAGCATGTCAAAGCCACTCGTGGCAGACAGGTTAACCCTTGAGACACAGATTTGAAACTTCAATGGCGGGTCTGGATGAAGCCCCTACCCAGCATATGACCCTCCTGATCACATCTTTACAAAGCTGAGGGAGAAGGTCATTAACCTGCTTGGTGGAATTCTAGGGCAGGATTTTCCGACACTCCCCACCATAGCCTGCTTTCCAATGGTGGGGGTGGCTGCCCCACTGAGCGCTGGTTAGATATTCCGGTCCTGCCGATATCTACACCGTTTTGCGTGTCTCACTTGCCCTGCCACTGGGGAACCCGTCGTGGGGGTGGGGTGTGGGGGGTGGTCATCTTTCGCTGGACCGGAGTTAGATCCACAACACTTCAGCTGAAAGAATTAAAGGACAATTATATCACACACACAACATGATCATAGAATTTACAGTGCTGAAGGAGGCCATTCAGCCCATAGAGTCTGGACCGGCCCTTGGAAAGAGCATCCTCCTTAAGCCCACACCTCCACCCTATCTCCGTAACCAAGTAACCCCACCTAACCTTTTTGGACACGCAGGGTAATTTATCATGGCCAATCTACCTAACCTGCACATCTTTGGACTGTGGGAGGAAATCGGAGCACCCGGAGGAAACTCTCACAGACACGGGGAGAATGTGCAGACTCCACACAGACAGTGACCCAGCAGGGAATTGAACCTGGGACCCTGGCAATGCTAACCACTGTGCTGCCATGCCACCCCACATATCACACCGATACCTACTGGTCCTCAACTATTTTTAGTTTCAATTATAGTAAGCTAGCTGACTGCTAAATTCTCAGTGTGGGGCCCCATTTATAATCAACCATGCCGCCAAAGCCCTGCTCTGTACACTGGCTACCCCTCATCTCAAGAAAACCTTGGACTCAACGTCATGAGTTTCTATGACATGCCTTCAGGTTACTGAGCAGATTTTCGACCCACAAATCTGTGGGTACATGGGACAAGATGTCTCACTTGGTTGTGGGATCTGGCGTGTTGGATTTGCTTCCTTTTCTTTCCCTCTCCGCCACCCCTACCTCTTAATTAAGGCTTTGGAACCCGAAGAGTGACGCAGCTTAATGGACAAATTGTCAGCAATCTGAACAATTAGGAGCAAGTTCATATCCCAGTGATTAATGTCAATTCTGCCACAGCTCAAGGACAGATTCAGAATGCCTTTGTCGAGTTTTCTTTTACTTCCCCTGGACTGTTGGCCATTTGAGAGCTGAGAGAAAAGGACCTGGCAGGGGAGATGATTTTCAGCCATCTGGTCATAATGTCCTAAACATTCAAGTTGATTTTGCAATAGTTTTACCTGCATACTGGTGGGACTTGGCTTCGATCGGAACACTGGAGTTTGTTCAATGGTCCTCCCAGTGAACCCCTATGATACATCCATGCCAATGCTATTGGAATCTCTCTCACACGCATCAGTGTTGCTGATGAATGGTCCAGGTCTCACTGCAGTGCAGGGGCGTGGTGACATCAACTGTTCTGTAACCAGGGCCCAAACCTATTTGTGGAGATGGAAAGATTGTTCTCCATCTTCCCAATAAATGGTGCATGAGGCCTGCATACTGAAGTCCAGGGCAGCATGGTGGCACAGTGTTTAGCACTGCAGCCTCACGGTGCCGAGATCCCAGGTTCAATTCCGGTTCTGGGTCACTGTACATGTGGAGTTTGCACATTCTCCCTGAGTTTGCATGCGTTCCACCCCCACAACCCAAAAGATGTGCAGGGTAGGTGGATTGGGCATGCTAAATTGCCCCTTAATTGGAAAAATAAATTGGGTACTCAAAATTTATAAAACAAAAATACCAAAGTCCGGCCCTGGAACCTGGCTCCCACCATTTTCCTGGAGGGGGCGGGGAGGAGGAGTTGTGGGGAGGGGGGGGGGGGGGGGGGGGGGGTAGAGGGTGGTGGGGTTTCATGGGGCCATGTCTGAATTTGGACTTGCATATTTCACGGGGGCAACCGCCCCTGTAAGACTGTAGCTTCCTTCAGTCAGGTCTGATTTTCAACAGCTGGAATAAGGTATGATTTGTGCAGGTTTAGAACTCTATGGGGTTCCTTGAATAGGTAAAGTACCCTTTTGGAGAGTTGCAAAAATCCCCTTAGAGGAAAAAAGAAAAGTTGCAGAAACAGCCGGGGAGGTGGCAAAATAATTAGTCCCAGGTGTCCGACTTTAACCAAAGCGTGTATGAAGGAAGGGCAACTACACTGGGCTGGACAAAATTATTTGCTCCTGTTACGTACTCAGGTGCACAGGTGGAAGGAATGAGAGAGTGTAATTGTGGTCGCCCTAGACAATACACAGGAGACTTTCGGTAACAATAAAAGGGTTTAATAATTTAGGCAAAGGCAAGAATATACAGGCACAGAGCAACGCTGTTTAGGAGTTGACTCTCCAGCTCCGGGGTCCACACTGCTCCCAGGGTGGGTCCTTCAATTTCTCTCGGTTGGTTGCGGTTCGTGCACTCCCATGAGATTGGTCTCGAGCTGATCACGTGGACCGCAATGCCCACCCCCTTAAAGGGGCCATGCTACCACATCCCTCTCCTATCAAATCCCTTACTACATTTCACAAGTAAGATATAAAAGGTCAAATGACACAAGGGAAAAGAGTTAATCACCAATCAGTTTGTCCGGGGACCTTCAAGTCCTCGTGGACCTCCTTGGTTCTTATCCCTCAATGCCAGTAAAACTAAAGAGCTGGTCATTGATTTCAGGAAGCAAAGTACTGTGCACACCCCTGTCTGCATCAACGTGGCCGAGGTGGAGATGGTTAACAACTTCAAATTCCTCAGGGTGCACATCGCCAAATATCTGTCCTCGTCCACCACGTCAACCCTACCACCAATAAAGCACAACAGCGCCTATATTTTCTCAGGAAACTAAGAAAATTTGGCATGTCCACACTGACTCTTACCAACTTTTACAGATGCGCCATAGAAAGCATCCTATCTAGCTGCATCGCAGCCTGGTATGGCAACTGCTCAGCCCAAGACCGTAAGAAACTTCAGAGAGTCATGAACACAGCCCAGTCCATCACAATAACCCAGCTCCCATCCATTGACTCTATCTACAACTCCCGTTGCCTGGGGAAAGCGGGCAGCATAATCAAAGACCCCCTCCTACCCGGCTTACTCACTCTTCCGACTTCTTCCATCGGGCAGGAGAAGCAAGAACAGTTTCAAAAACAGCTTCTTGCCCGCTGTTACCAGACTCTTAAACGATCCTCTGATGGGTTGACCTGATTAGTACTACATTGCTGTCTGCTTCACCCGATGGCGGTGTCTATGTGTTTACACTGTGGACCTTGTGCTGCCCTATTATGTATTTTATTTTTCTTTTATTTTCTTTTCATGCACTAAATGATCTGTTTGAGCTGCTCGCAGAACAATACTTTTCACTGTACCTCGGTACACGTTGGAATAAACAAAAGCCAATCCAATCCTCTCCCCAATCGGCCCCACCATCTCCGAGATATTTCTCTTGTAAGCTGATGAGGTGAGGAGTCAACTCAATGCAACTCCGTTAGAGATTTGGGTGCCAGGCCTGTGTTAGAAGGCGTGATTGTAGGTCACTAGCCGGAAGGTTCAACACTGCATGCACCTGGCGGACGCAATTAAGGGTATTAATTTGTCCTCTCTCAAAAGACACAGTAGTGCCTCATCATGGTCAATTATTATGATGAATAGCCGACCGTATACATATTGGTAGAACTTGTTAACACCATAGACGATGACCAGTCCCTCTTTTTCAAATTGGACATAATTTCTCTCCGCTTCTGATAAGGTCCTCAAGGCAAGGCATTTAATCAATCTGATCTGTTCTCTGTCATTTTTAAAATAAATTCAAATTAAAGGACAATTTAGCATGGCCATTCCACCTACCCTGTACATCTTCGGGCTGGACTACCCACTGGGCCACCGTGCCACCCCTGTTCTTCATCTTATGGTATAGAACAGCTCCAATCCTGTATGGTGAGGCATTGCATGCGAAATCAACTGACTTCCCTGGGTTGAAATGAATTAAAAGGTTGAAGATTGCGGAGCTTGTTTTCCAAAGCGTAAAGCTTCCTTTCGCTTCTCCTTCCATTGTCAATGTTGGTGTTTCTTTAGTAACTGGTGAAGTGGCACGAATGTCATGCCCAGATTTCGAATGAGTCTACTCTAGCTTCAGCACGGGGGCTATTAGTTCAATTGCATTGCTTTAACAATTCCCAGTTCCGGAACGCACCCTCATATCTTTGCAGCACACCTTGAAATCCATGTGTTGACAACCTTGAACATTTCCAGCCAAGTTACCTATTTTGCTGTAACCAGTCCCTTCCCATCAGGCTTGGGCTCTGCTCCTCTATGACACCCAAAGGCACCTGGGCTTGTTCTATGTAAGTTACTGGCGTGCTGGTGGTCCCAGAGATTTTTAGGGTTTTTCCCATGTGGGTCGACAACTTGGCCATCGTGCTACCCAAATTCAGTGTCTGAATGCCTTCTCAAATGCAATCAAACGTCTGCTCTCCCACAACCAAAATCGATACACTGCTATCAACTTTAATTTTGAAGGGTCTTCCCTTCACCTGCAGAAATACTTTGATTGGGGCTGTCATATTTACTTTGACTACATTCAGATGGCACATTTCAAGCTCCTCCTCAAAGATCTCCAATTGGTTCAGTCGTTTCATGGATTGCTGCTGCTGCTGTATTTTTTTACATTGGCAGCTTTGCCTCACACGGCAAAAAGTCTGGGTATGGTCTCTCCAGTTACCACGGAAAAATGCAAACTCGCGACAATGGCAAGCTTCCTGGAGGCGATCTCTCCTACACCTAAAGCAATCCACCTCCGATTTGGGTTGACAACCCATTCTTTACTCAGTTCTCTAACTTCGATCCGTTCCTGAGGACTGTATCTGCTTCTCTGCTGTGCCTATTGATCTTGCTGTGCCCCTCGTGGTCACACTGCCTCACGACTGATTCTCTTACCATTCTGGCAGGATTTGGAGATCAGGTGTGCCTTTTTTTGGCCTGAGAAATCTCGGTTGCCTTGTCCAATGTGATTTTAGTTTCAAACAGGAGTTTTTCTTGGATGTTGAGATTGTTGATCCCGCAAACTATGCGATCATGCAGCATATCACTGAGAAATGCATAATTCTCACAGTCCTCGGCCATTTAGCGGAGTCTGACTACCAGTCTGACTTCTGGGTCCCTAACAGCAGAGTTGAATTTGTATCACTGCAGGATGCGGTTAAAATGTTCTTTGACCTATGTGACTAACTGGTCAAACATTTTTGAGTCAGGACCATTCGGGGACTGAAAATTTCTTATCAGATTGTAGGTTTGAGGCCCACAAACTGAAAACTATCACCTTTTGCTTGTCTTCCTGCTATCTGATTCGCTGTGAAGAAATAGTGTAGCCGTTCGATCTCCTGGCTCCAGTCTTCAGCCCCCTGATCAAGCGGTTCTAACTTTCTGATCATTGACATTTTACTCACTGTCGAAGGTTTCCAATTCTCATCAGTCTTTGGAGGTTTCTCACTTTCCAATTCAAATCCCAATCTGTTGAAGATGAACCACCGACATGTTTGCTGCGTCACCATTGTGGTGGCTCGAGACAATGCACTGGAGATTTCCAGTAACAATTTAGGGGGTTTAATAACATCGGCAAACACAACTATTCACAGACTCTGGATATTGCTGGTTAGCTCCTTTACTCTCCAGCTCCACGGTCAACACTGCCCAGAGTCCTGCTTCCAGTACCCTGTGCTGTCTCTCTGCAGGTCAAAGTTTATATGCCCCCCGCACAATTGGTCCAGAGCCGGTCACATGGATCACAAAGCCTGCTGAAAGCTGACCTGCTCCCACAGCAAGCAAAGGGAGCATTGTGCATTGCGCCAAAAAAGGAGCAACTCGTGCATGGCAGCTTCAAACAATGGCCAATAGGCCCGGATTTTATGCCCTCCCCTACAGCAGTGTGCATTCCGGCAGCGGAAGGAGACCACCATCGTCCGCCTTCTGTTCTCGTCTATATCCAAGGCATTTTTTTGCATGACTCACCCGTCCCATCACGGGGGGACCGACTGCGGGGGGGGGGGGGGGGGGGGGGGGGAGAGCCGCCTTCAGCGGAACCGGACAATCCCACCAGCTGGAAGGGTCAGGAAATCCCGCTCATGGAGGAAAATGAATGTGACCAATCTGAGGTCAGAATGAGGTCATCTGGACATAACGCAGAAGCATGGTGTGAACTCGAAAGGAGAAGGAGGAGCAGGAGGTCAACTACCCTGTGGAAAAGGTTCTGATCGCAGAGGTCATATCTCAACATGACTGAAATCCAATGACTGCTGAGGGTAGACCCTGAAGAGGTCACTTACATGTTTGGCATGGTGCAGCAACATCTTGAACCCAGGCCCTGCCAGTGGCTGTAATGGTAACTTGTGGCTCTTTTCCAGTGTTCAGCAGGGGACACATCCAATATATTGCAGTCCGCATCACGCAGCTGCATCAAGGCAGTAACATATACCTTGTGTGCTCGTGTGGGGGAAGAAGATTAATTTACCCATTGATTTGACATCTCAGACACTCTGGATTCTCTGACCCTCCGCCCCCAAAAACGTGTTCGGAAATTCGCTCGAGAATCGTGCCTACGCGAACTACATGGCGCAGGAGGGGGCCATTGACAGAGGCCCCCCCACCCCCCGATTCTCCGCGCACAACTGCCTGAGTTCCCGGCGGCGTGGTTCTAACCACCGATCGGCCTTCGTGAACGTCGGGTGGCGGCTGCGCACTCAGTCTGCGGCCGCCCTGGTGGGGGGCGGGGGGGATCGATCACCGGGGGCTGCCTCAGGGACGGCCAGACAAGCGATTGGGTGGCACCTAGCCATGGGCACGCGCGATCTCGGGGGGGGGGGGGGGGGGGGGGGGGGGGGGGAACGGGACCTACTTCTTCCATCACGGTACATGGTGCGAATCCCCCATGTTGCACGGTGGCCACCGCTGTGCGTATGCGCGGACTCCCGACCGGAGGTGCAGAGCTGCAAGAACCATTCAACACCCTGCAGATGGGAGAATCAGTCAGGACTTTCTTGAGGAAAGTCCAGTGTGAAACGTCAGCGTTTT
Source organism: Scyliorhinus canicula (assembly GCF_902713615.1). Classification (NCBI taxonomy): domain Eukaryota; kingdom Metazoa; phylum Chordata; class Chondrichthyes; order Carcharhiniformes; family Scyliorhinidae; genus Scyliorhinus; species Scyliorhinus canicula. The sequence continues at coordinate 137,015,212 of NC_052159.1, read as the reverse complement.
ACGCTCGTGTGGTCATCTAGCCCCATTATAGGAGAACCCAGCCCAGAGGGAGGAATTTTACAATATTTTTTCAAAGTGTCGGTTTTAGCAAGAAAACCAGAGAGATTCCCGACCACCAAGGTCATCTCAGGCAACGGGGGATGGAAGTCAATAGGCCAGCCACTTCACCCTCAACTATGGATCCTGGGGATACACCTAGACATAGTGGGAGGATGAAGAAAGCAAAGAAAAGATAGTCACATAGTGGGTACAGGTGAATTTAGGTACTGGAGATAAATCACCAATGTAACAACAAACTTTATTAAAAGACACATTGATCACCCACAATGTGCCTCCCTGCTCTCACGTCATCGAGCCAAGCTCTGTCATCCCCCATGCAAAGCTGTCACATCTTCCCTCTACACTGACAGGATGGCAACACAATGATTCTCCCATCTCCCACACTGATGATGCAGTCATGCCATTCCGACCATGGTGCACCTCTCCCAGGCTCCCCCTCTCCCTCACCGATTCCGCCACCCAGGACAAGCTGTGATGAATGTAGTAATTTCAGATGTATTAAATTGTATGTGCTTGGTACAGTAAGGGTTAATTAAAAGCTTGGGTTGGATTGTGTATGACGGCTGCAGTCGTGTTTTTACAAATCCCGATTTAAAAGGCCTTTTGAAAAAAGAAAAATGAAATGAAAATCGCTTATTGTCACGAGTCGGCTTCAAATGAAGTTACTGTGAAAGCCCCTAGTGGCCACATTCCAGCGCCTGTTCGGGGAGGCTGTTACGGAAATTGAACCGTGCTGCTGGCCTGCTTGGTCTGCTTTCAAAGCCAGAGATTTAGCCCTGTGCTAAGCAGCCCCTTTTGGAACTAGCGATGTAATTATAGCATTTTAAAAGTTTGCGCTATTGGATTTTTATTTATATTAAGAGGATTCCTTGCAGAGTGGTTTATTTGAGACATTGGTCGGGATTTTCTGTTGGCTGACGCCAAAATCGTGAAATGGGGTGGAGAATAGGTTCCGGTGTCAAAATCACGGCGGGCACCAATTTGATGCCAACCCGCAATTCTCCGTCGCCTCTCTAGTAATTTGCATTACTGTATAAACACAAGGGGCTAATGTATACACTACCACTAGAGGGAGCACCAGAGATGCCATTACATGCAGACACACAATCAATGGGTCGATAGAACAGAACACAACCAATGGGCAATCAGGACACCCAGAGGTGGCATTACCACAAGGGGGCACTACACGACCCATCTAAAAAGGACAAGGCACACATGCTCTGCCCCTTCCACTGGCAGAAACCAAGAGAGCAGGACAGGGTTGATAATCAGCAACATCACATCCTAGCACATTGTCGAGAGCAAGCTTGTATAGTTAGCAGAATAGACTGAGTTACTGGAGGCAGATTAGTAGAGTGTCGAACTCATTTAAGAGCATTGTTAATCATTTAATAAATACGTTAAACTTATCTCCGAATTTGAAGCATCTTTCAGCAGAGCCACATCAAGTGGCAGCTTATGTTACCAGCAATAACATAACACAACATGGTACAGGAGTGACTGCTCAATCTCCCTAGTTCAACCCAGCAACATTAGAGACAGCCAGCAACCAAATCCAGGCATGATGAATAAGATTCAGGCTCCTCATCAACTCAGGACCACCGGTAATCTTAGTGCTAGCTGGCGTTCGTTCAAACAAAAATTCCAACTATACATGGAAGCATCCAACCTGAATGGCGCGACCGATGCTCGGAAGATAGCTCTTCTACTCACCATTGCGGGTGAACATGCGATAGAGATCTTCAACTCGTTTCAATACTCAGAAGGGCAGGACAAAACAAAATACCAGACCATCCTGGACAAATTCAAAAGCCACTGCGAGGTGGACACGAACATAATCGGTAAAAATTGCGCGAATACTCACAACGGGGCAGAGGTAGGGTTGAAACAGAAGAAGACAGCAGTTTTGAATGGCAGCCATCTTGCGCGTGTGCAGTCTGACCAGTCCACACCTGCGCACGTCCATAAAAGGTGCAAACCGGCAAACCGGTGTTTTGCGCATGCGCTAGAAGCCGTTGTGAAAAGAGCGCACAGTAAAGGAACCTCGGTGTGCGCATGCGCAATTGAGTCCTGAGCATGACGTCATGAGCGTCATGACTTCAGAGGCCCCGGACCACGCCCACTTGAAGGGGAAATGTCTTAAAATTAATAAGTAGAGTTTCAAAGCCACAAAACACAATTCTTTCACCTCGAAAGACAGAACAATGCCTGAACTTCCACCAGACGCTAAAAATAACCTCCGCAGCACCTTGGAACAAGCAGTTTGCACCAAGACTGCGCATGCGCAGTTGCGCGAGTAGTGCACAGAACCGCGCATGCACAATTGCTAAAAAGGCCCCATTAAAGGAACAGTGATATGCGCATGCGCAATCGCTACCTACAACCGACGTCACACGCTTCGTGACATCAGAGGTCCCGGACCACGCCCACTTAAAGGGAAATGTTCCAAAACACGAAAAAAAATTTAAAGTTGTAATAAAGTCTTTCACTTGGAACAATAGCACAATGCCTAACATTCAACCAGTAGCTGAAAGTAACCTCCGCAGAACCCTGCAACAAGCAGTTAGCACTGCCCAAATAGATGATACAGTCCTTGAATACTCCGACTCCGACCTTTATTTCTTCTCAGGACATCACGAGCCCAATGCCAGCTCCGACACAAAAAGTGATGATATGGTCCTAGAAGACTACGACTCAGACGAAGGTTTCATCATTCGAGATGGCGACCCCAGTACCAAATCCGAACTGCAACGAGATGTGTTCTACAGTGAAGAATCCGACACAGACGCGGATGTGTTCTTCGGATTTGAGGATCTTCAGCCCAGCATATATGACATCCCGACTCGTGAGTGCAGGATTATGCTGCGGCCTGACACCAAGAGACAGAGAATGGTACAAGCCCACAGAGAGCGGCCTGCTGCCACAAAGAGAGCGGTCCACGCATCACAAAGGTTCCCAGCCTCTACACAGAAAGCGATGAAAGACTCCACAGAGAGACAACTGCACGTCTCCACACAAGAAGTGACTCCAGTGACACAAGCCTCCACAGCGAGCTCATGGACAGACTCCACGATAGAAGCAACGCAAGGCTCCACAGCGCAGTCCTTGCATGAACAAGACCATGAGGGTCCAGCAACCTCCTCTGAGCAACCAGCAGCAGACAATGCAAGTCTGCCACGCTCAAGTGAACAACAGAAAGACTATGACAGTCTGCCATGCTCAGTGCACAGCAAGAAGACTATGACAGTCTACCACACTCCAGTGAACAACAAAGCGAATATGAGAGTCCACCAATTGTTTGAGCCACAAGAAGAAGACTCTGACAGTCGACCCAGCTCAAGTGAACAAAAGGAAGCTACTGAGGCTCTGCCCACTGTATGTGCGACAAGTGACGACGGCATCACACTTCCCATACAAGATGTGCAACGTGATGGACCTCAGCTAGTGTGTACAGAGGTACTCGACAATTACTGTGAGACTACTAGTGACTCCGGTGACAACATGTTACTTCAATCCTCATTTGCTCGAGCCTTTCCAAAAGCAAATGCATTCCTGAATGTTTTGACTCCAGACGGGGACCATCAAGAAATCTCAGCCGACTCCAGTGAATCTGCAATGACTCCGGACGGGGAGCATCGACAAGCCAAAACTGACTCAGGTGAAACAGACCAGACTCCAAATGGGGAGAAACCAAACGCCAAAGCTGATTCAAGTAAGCCGGACATGACTCCAGACAGGGAGCGACGCAAACTCAGTGACGGCACGCTCAAGGAAACAGCAGATGCCACAAAGCACGCTGACACGAGTAACTGTTTGAAGGACTCGTATTATCCACAGAGTGTGGTCCTTGAGCACAGCGAACACAACAACAGAACCAACCGATACAACATCACAACCTATGAAAACCATATCAAAGACAATGACACGACACGTACCAAAGGCAACATTGTCGACAGCAAGCACGACAAAGATTACACCAATGGAACTACGACTGGTACGACATGGTACAACTCTGCCCATGCGGGACACTGTTACTGCCTAGCTCAGTACAATGACATACCATGGCAGGACGATGCATCTTCCCAATTCACGTGTGCTGCACGACCAACAGGCAACCTGGCTTTCAGGACAGATGCCATCCAACATCGCTGTCACAAGCATCGGAAGAAAAAAAGACTCCAAATCAGACAACAAAATGATTTGACCTCTTCTTGGTTCCTTATGCACAGGGACACTGATAGCGTTCATAAGGACATGCCACCATCAAAATCACCAACTCACCAAGCCAACAAGAAAGACATTCGACCATGATAATTGATGGGTTTTGGACTCATAAGTATGAGTTGGACTTATTGTTTAATGATCACTGTTATCATAACTCGATGAGAGCATCACTTATCTACCTGTTTTTTGTTCAATTTTCTTTAACAGTGTTCAGAAAATATGTAACACGAAAAAAGGGGGGATGTGGTGATATGCATCACTGTACATACACAAGGGGTTAATGTAAGTACACGTCGACTAACTAGACACTAGAGGGAGCACCAGAGACATGACACACAGACATGCAATCAATTGGTCAGTAAGATAGGACATGACCAATGGGCATTCATGATACACACAGAGGTGACACCACCACAGGCGGGCATTCCACCAACCCATATAAGAAGGACACAGCACACATGATCTTCCTCTTTCCAGTGGAGACACTCAGTGAGTACAGACACAGAGTTTATTCAACATCACACCCACCACGTGGATTGTAGCAGACTGGTTCGTCAGTCTGAGTAGCTATAGAAGGATTAACAGTAGAGGCGAATCCGAGTAGGAGAATTGTAAATAGTTTAATAAACATGTTGAAGTTATCTCCACGTCTGAACCTTCCTTTGTCAGAGTGAACATCAAGGAAGCAGCTTATGCTACGCCAAGAGCATAACAAGGCACCACCTTCATAACATTGCCTGATTTTGCCTCTGTGTCAGCTTATTTGCGACTGAAACCCTCAATTGTTTCTTGATTTCATCTCGCTCGACATTCCATTGAATCCTGGGTGTTCTCCCACATTTTACCCTCTGTAAACTTGAAGTCATCCAAATATCTGCTGCCTGACTCTTAGCTCAGAGCAGATTCTATTTCCCCATCACATTTGTGCTTGTTGGCCCGCATTGTCTACTGGTCAAGTAGTATCTTGATGTTAAAATTTTCTTCCTTCTTTTCAAATTTTTTCAAATTGCTCCATGGCCTTTCCCCTCCCTCCCTCTGGAAACTCCTCCAGCATTACAATGCTCCACTTCTCTAATTCTGGTTTTCCCAGTTGTAAACACTCCACTGTTGGTGATCATGACTTCAGTGACTTCAGCCCCTGGAAACCCCTCCCCCACAATTCCACCTCTTGATCTCCCTTTCCTTCTTTAAGGCACTCGTTGAAACTTATCTCCTGGAGCAAGCTTTTTAATTATCTGACCTAACTTCTCCTTGTGTGTCTCAGTGCCATACTTTGATTTTTAATATTCCTGAGAAGTGGCTTGGGATGTTTCATTATGTGAAGGCTGCTATATAAATGCAACATGTAGGTGTTGTAAGATCCTGTGGCATCATTTTGAAGAGGAACAGGCAAATCCTGGCCAAGATTTAAACCTCAAACAATATCACAGGAAAAGACTATCTGCAAATTATCACATATCTGTTTATGCAACCTCACTGTCAACAAATAATCTGCCGTCTTTCTTAGTTTACAACAGTAGCCACATTTTAAAAGTGCATCACTGGCTATAAAGCGAATGAACACGACCTGTCCTAAAATGCTTTGGGATGTCCTGAGGTGCTGAAAGGTGCTACATAAATGCAAGTCTTGCTTTCGCATTCTTTTTTGTTTACATTTTTCATACGAGTGACAATTGGAACATGGGAATAAGAGTGGGCCATTCAGCCCCTTGAGTCTGTCCCACTATTCAATGAGATCATGGCTGATTCTATAGGCCTGTCTTTGGTCCATATTCCTTCATATTTTTGCTTAACAAAAAACTATCATCTCAGATGTAAAATTAACATCTGTTTTGGCTTTAACTGCTGTTTGTGGGGGAGAGTTCCAAATTTCTACCACCCTTCGAGTGAAGAAGTGCTTCCTAACATCTCTCCTGAACAGTCTAGCCCTAATTTTTAGACTATAGCCCCCAGTTTTGGAAACTCCAGCCAGTGGAAATAGCTTATCTTTATCTACCCTGTCTTTCTCTGTTAATGGCTTAAATATTTTGATCGGATCCCCCCTTAACCTTGTAAATTCTGGAGAAAACAGGCTTAATTTTGGGTGGCAGGGAGGCACAGTGATTGCCACTATTGCCTCACAGCTCCAGTGACCCGGGTTCAATTCCGACCTCGGGTGACTGTCTGTGTAGTGTTTGCACGTTCTCCCCGGTCTGGTTGGGTTTCCTCTGGCTGCTCTGGTTTCCTCCCACAGGTGGATTGGCCATGATAAATTGTCCCTTTGTGTCTAAAAGGTTAGATGAAGTTACTTGATTGTAGGGATAGGGTGGAGGCATGGGCTTAATTAGGGTGCTCTTTCCAAGGGCTGGTGCAGATTCGATGGGCCAAATGGCCTCCTTCTACGCTGTACATATTCTCTGATTCTAATTTGTTTAATCTCTCCTCGTAACTTAACCCATGTAGTTCAGGTATCATTTTTATAAACCTACCTTGCGCTCCATCCAAGGCCAAAATATCCTTCCTAAGGTGTTGTGCCCTGAACTGCTCACAGTACTCCAAGTGGTGTATAACCAGAGTTTTGCCCAGTGACCAGAGTTCTGAATATGGCATGAGCATCGGAATTTGATGTATCCATACAGGTAAGGCACAAATATAGGACTATTGTGTAAGTGAGTTTCCAATATCCCTACCATCATTTGGACAGTGAATATGCCGATGCTTAGTTGGTACAGTAAACACATACTGACAGGAGTTATTGATTCCGAAACCTATAATTCTTACAATTAAAATCTTCTTTTAAGAATACAGTTATTTGCATTTAACTATAAATCAATGAACATTCTTGGATCATCCTGGTACAGCAGTCCTATTTTGGTCTGACTGGAGAAGAGTTATATTGCTAAGAATCATATTCCTACCTTAATTGCTATGAACTCATATTGAATTAAATGGTAATTATGAATTTTATGAACAGTGGTTAAATGCCAATGAAACCACTAATTAAGTGGCAGATCTGTTTAAAATTAGCTAATCTACCACCACACTTTTCTTTTGTTGAACATCTGCAGTATAATACACACTTGAGGTGGTGTTTAATACTTGCTGTTCTGCTCCTCAAATTGATTAATCACAAATGTGCCTTACTTTGCTGCACTCTGATTTACAGGACTTTGGGATTTCCAATGTTGCACTAGCATTTGGAATTTGTCAGCAATTATAATTTTTTTTGATACAAGTAAAACTTGACGGATGGTTGAAATCCAAATTGGAAACCAACGAAAGATCATCCAGTTGAAAATCAAATCCTGTTTCTCCCTCCGCAGATGCTGGCTGGCCGGCTGAGCGCGTTGCGGCATTCTTAGGAACGGATTGTGTTAAATCCAAAATTGGATGAGACCCTATGACATTTTGTAAAAGTATGGTTACAAGTTGGCACATATTGGGAGAGTCATTCTGTTCCTCACATACCTTGCATCATGAAATGTTCTCAAAAGATTGCTCCAAAATATCTGAAAATAGATCTACATGAAGGCCTGCTGCCTTTTAAACAGCTACAATTCTTATTTGATATAAAATCAAATCTACCTGCTGCGATGAAATTGAATAAGTGTGGTTCTGACTTTATTGGATTCGCTCAGTTGGCTGGGCAGCTGGTTCATGATGCAGAGCAAGACGAGCAGCACGATTTCAAGTCCCGTACCGGCTGAGGTTATTCATGAAGGACCTTCTTTCTCAACCTTGCCCTTCGCCTGAGGTGTGGTGATCCTCAGGTTAAATCGCCACCAGTCAGCTCTCCCTCTCAAAGGGGAAAGCAGCCTATGGTCATCTGGGACTGTGACAACTTTACCTCAATGCACAAAATGGCTCTCCTCAAACGCGGCTACATAGGAATGTCCAGCTCATATTTACCATTTGTTGTTTTAATATACAATGAATAGGGGAACTGCAAAGTCTACCTTGAAAGATTTTCTGTGACTGTAATCTTCCTGAGTAATTCTTAACACTAGTATAGTCACAATGGTGATACTCTATCAGAATCATCCCACCATCACTATGGACATCTAAACTGAGATCCAGCAGAGATCAACGAGGTAAGGTCTTTCTCAAATGGGGGGCCGAATTTTCTAGCCTCTCTTGCCGGCGGGATCTTCCAGACCAGCCAAAGTGAATGGGCAGAATACACCGTGGCCCGACGCCAAAATTGGGATCGGCGATTGGGCGCAGAATGGCTTCTGACGCTAGAATCGGGGCAGGTGCTGGTCTAACGCCGGTTCACGATGCTCCGCCCCCTCCAAATCGGCATCATCGGGACGCGCGCCGTGCGCAGTTTCAAGGCCCTTGGTGCGTCATCAGCCGGCCCACACGCAATGCTCTGCCCATGATGGGCCGAGTTACCGACGGTACGGGTCATGTGTGGTCCCAGCGGTTGGGAATCTGGTGTGCCGGCTGCAGACAGTGTCCAGCGCCGCAACACTCGGCTGGGATCTGTGCCCATGGCCAGGGGACTTCTGCTAGGGCTGGCGAGAGTGGTGGGGGGTGGCCAGGGGGTGCGCTGTGGGGTTGTAGTGGGCGGTTATGTGGTCGAACATGGCTAGCACCATGTTTTCTGGCGCGACCGGTGCTGCTTGTCAATCCCTGCGCATGCACGGCCCAGGACCCAGCGATTCTCCGGTCGTTTTCCACGCGATCCGCAGGTGTTTCACACGGCGCTGGTAGTAGCCCCTCACCGGTACCGGAATCGGTGAGGGGTTCGCTCCAATTTTCCCATCGTGAACCACTCGCAGATTTACCGTTGGCACCAGCCCTTAGCCTCAGGAATCAGAATTCCGTCCAATGAACTTTAGAATGGCTCATCACAATTTACATCCTGCCCCCATCTTGATGTCAAATTCCAACCAAAGACTTGGTAAAACTCGGTTAGTTTTGATTTGGTCCCCAGTTTGAAATTGCAGCATACATTACAAAAATTGCCCTCTAGTTTTGGCTCCATAGGACTAATTCAACAGTATCATAGGAAAAACATGAACCAATTCAGAAATCTCCCAGGTAAAAATGGGGAGCTGTATATATAAATACATAGGTCGAGTCTCTAAGATAAAATTTTTAGCCAAAACGTAGGGGCTGATTTTTACACAAGTGATATTTTCGATTGATTGAAATCCATCCTCTCCCACTGTTTCTGATTGTCTGGCTGTTGCAGAGAAGCCAGTTTGGAGACTGCTTCCACCAACCTCCCCCCGAAAGGTAGCATAAAAGGAGTCGAAAAACAATTTTATTGTTGCATTTTAATTATAAATAAATAATAACCTTCATGAAGATAGATAGTGGGCACGATTCAGGGGCCACATTGTGCCTGGGGCGGACCGGTGAATAGCGGGAGAGGGCACAATCAAGGTTCACATTGGGCATGAACCATTTTGTGATTCACCCGGCCCGCTCCCAATGGTGAGTTCTGGATCACGCCCAAAAATGGCGAGAATAAGTTTTACCCTCATTTGCATTTGGTTCAATCTCATTAACGAGATTGAAGTCAAATTGAGACCTCCTGGGAATTACCCCACTCACGCGAGAAATCTCATCGGCGTTGTTTTGTACCTCTTTTCAAATACAGGAACCTGCTGCAATGGCTTCTGAGGGGAAGCAAGGAGGTGAGCCATCATTCACATTCTCCGGCATGTGGCTCAAAGGCACCGGAGCAGCTTCCCTGGTGCTCGAGGGGAAGGGGGGAACCTCTCAGTGGGGTTGGGCTTGGCTGGGAGGGGTTTGAAGAGTCGGGGTCAGGTGAAGGGCTTTGCATCTGTTAGGCATTCAAGCCATATTTAAATATTGTGGAGACCCATAACATGGCCAACAACAGCTGCAGCCTATCTGTCCTATCAGACTCTTCCAGGACTTCTGTGGCTTCTGTCATGATATTAACTCCATTTGACTGGGAGCAGCCTCTAGCTTCACAGCTAAAGGCTATTTCAAATGTGGAATTAGCCTTGTTAGTTTTGATAGCACTTCACACGCCTGAACTCTCAAGTGAGTCCTCAAGCGAACATGTGCCATGCCTCAGAGGATGATTCATGCATTGCATGTTGAGAAAACTTTGATGCCTGAACTCTAGGAGCGTCAGCATGATAGAGGCAGCTGCCAACAATCCAAGACTAAAGAACTCATGACGAAAGGGTAAGTGTATGGATGAATGGAGGGCAGCTGATCACGGCCTCTCTAATGTTTGAGGTAGAGGTCTGGATCTGGGATCTTGGGGCTTCTGGCCGGGGGTGCATCTGCAGAGCAAAGTTTGCCAGCACAAGTGGCTCGCTGGATGGCACTCTGAGAGAAGGCGGGCAGTCATAGTAAGGGTGGGGGAGGCTTGGCGGACCCGAGGGTCACGGGATGGAAGCCCTAACCGATTATCAGCCTCTCTCGTTCTTCAGTTCCTTCCAAATAAAACTATGTTTGCTGGAGTTGATCTCGTGGAGGCTGCCCACGCATTGCTTGTGGCAGCCGAGGCGAGAAGACGCTGTAGAAGGCAGCAGCGACAATGCAGTTTGGAGGCAGCACTCAATGTGCAGGGAGCCACCACACAGCCTGAGGACCTGGCCACCCATCAGGCTGAGGAGTGTTAGAGAAGGAGTGGGCATCATCGGCCCAATGTGTACAGGCATCGTTGGTCATTCAATGAGATGATGGAGACCATGTACCGCAGAAGACTCTGTCTAAATAAAAAGACAGTGCAGCACCTGTGCCACGTCTTTGCAGAAATGGCACTGCATGGAAGAGGAGGACGCCCTCTCTCGGTGCCCGTTAAGGTCACTGCAACCCTGGTCATTGCAGGGCTCAAGCGGGAACCTGTGTGGCACAGCCTAATCTTCCGCCCACAGGTGTATCTGGGAGATGACAGATGCTCTGTATGCCCGGATATCAGACTATATTACCAACCGTTGAGCCGGACCAGGCACACTTAGATGCCCGGACTGCAGGATTTGCCACAATCACCAGAATGCCCTAGGTCCAGGGGTGATTGATGGCACACATGTTGCCCTGCAAATATTGTGGCATCAGCAAGTGCTCTATATTAACAGGAAGGGGTTCTACTCTGAATATTTACATTGTGTGCGACCACTGTCTCCGAATCTTGCACGTGTGTGCCCGCTACCCTGGGAGTATGCATGACAGCTACATCCTGGGGACTCGGAGATCCCCTGTGTCTTTGAGGACCACCGCAGGATGGTGAGTTGGCTCGTAGGGGGAGCAAATGATACCCGCTGAGATTATGGCTGATGACGCCGGTGCAGAGACCTGATATCGAGGCAGAGACCCGTTACAATGTGGCCCGTTACAATGAGGCCCACCCTGCTACCCGTGCTGTGATTGACAGTGCATTGGGCTGCTGAAGATGCGGTTTCTGTGTTTGAACTGCTCCGGTGGTGCCTTGCAGTACACCTTCCAGAAGATCTCCTGCTTTGTGGTGGTCTGCTGTGCCCTCCACAATCTGGCACAGCAGCAGGGCGACCTACTGGAGGAGGAAAAGGAGCAAGAGGAGGTGGAGGGATATGCGGCCTTGTCTGAGAAGGAGATGAGGCAATCAAGGATGGGCTGGAGGATGAACCCGAGGAGGAGCCAGAGGATGGAGGACAGGTGACGGCAAGGATCCAACATGGCAGAAGAAACAGAGAGGCCCTCATCCTCTCCAGATTCTCCGAGGACAAGACATTTTCGTCAGTTCAGCCGCCTCCATTTCCCTCCCTCTCCCCAATCCCGTCACCCTCACTGCCCTCCATCCCTATTCCCCTCCCAATCCCCCCTGCCCTTCCACGCTCTTAACCTTCCAGCCCCCTCCCCCGCCAATTCCCCGCCCCCCCAATCACACCGCCACCCTCCCTGACCACCCTGCTCCCCTTTCCATGGGTCTGTTTAACATCACTCCAGGGTGATGGGCCTGTGTTGGTGTAAGTTTTTCGGGCAACACCAACACCTATAAGGACTGTAAAATGCACATTGGCCATTTTAAATGGTAGAAGTGACCACGTTTGGCTGCAAAAACTGGCTGTTTCTCCCAGCAGGCTCAGCCCCCAGTCGAATTCACAAACGGTCAGAGCCCAGACAGGCTGCTGATTAGATTAACTGAAACACAAAGGGAGCAGATGACATCACCAGACCAGACCCGCATCAAGATTGGAAGATCGATACCAACCACAATGGACCTGGATAAGATACAATAGACACGATAATGGGGCTATCCAGCAGTAAGGAGAAACCCATCTCCATGATGGGAAAGCAATCTGTAAGCCCCGGTAAAGTGATTAGGAACATCAATGGGGCCCATTCATACTGGACAGGGCAGTCTCAGCCGTTTGTGATTTCAATAGACTGTGCTATCACTGAGGCTGATAGCAATCTAGGACCATGGTTCTTGCAATTGCCGGTGAGGGCGGAGCTCACGGGATCTTTTGAAATCTGAACTTTAAAAAGTGTGGCTTGGCAGCCATTTTCTCTCTTTTCTCTTCGGACCCGCATGGCAACTCTCTTTCTCTTCGGACTCTCCTGAACCGAGTTACAGACAGCAGTTTTTACAGCACGCAGCCAGCCCAGAAGGTCAAGGTCGACACAACTGAGTAATTTATAATCCAGGATTGTGAGTATTTCCTAGTAATTCGTGAAGTTCCCGAGAGTAAAATAGCAGTTGAGGCTTTGTTGGAAGGGTGGGTGCATGAACTTTTCATAGTGCAATACATTGCTAATACTGTTTAAAGTTAGAATTTACGTTGTGTCCGTTTAGTTTTTATTTCCATAGTCATAGTTATAGAGTATAAGACACCTATATGTTGTTTTCTGGTGTTGATGAGGTATAATCTTGGTGTTTAATAAAATATATATATGATGTGAACTCGATTGGAGTCCATCTTGCTCTTTCATTTTCTCATCAGTTATCTCTGGTCGGGTCACAATTTAAATATTCCGGAGTCGAGAACCGAGGGTACTCTGGGCGATTCGAACCCGTCCACTCAGGAAAGGCTGACAGTGGATAGGCAGCAGTTTCCTTTTCTCTCTCTTGGGGGGGGGGGGGGGGGGGGGGGCTACTCTAGTGAAGTAGGCGCAAGGTGGCCGTTGTTCCACCAGCGAGAGAGAGAATCACTCGGGCATTGGTGGGGTTTGGGTAACGGAGAATCAAACCCAAAATAAGCCAGCGAGTGGAGTTAAAAGAGGGAGCCTGCTACTGTTGGCACTCTCAGCAGTCACCATATTAAGCAGGAGAGTAATAATAATCTAATAACTAGGCTCACATTAACACAGCAATGAAGCTATTGTAAAAAGCCCCTAGTCGCCAGACTTTGGCGCCAGTTTGTGTACATTGAGGGAAAATTCAGAATGTCCAATTTACCTAACAAGCATTTCTTTCAGGACTTGAGGAAGGCAACTGGAGCGCCCGGACGAAACCCACGTGCAGACTCCGCACAGACAGTGGCCCACGCCGGGAATCGAACCTGGATCCCTGGTGCTGTGAAGCAACGGTGTTAATCCCTGTGCTACCGTGTTGCTGTGATGTAAGCTATGGTGCTCCTCAGTTTCCGCTAATGTCTGACTCCTGTCTTTCTGCCGACAATGCACTCATAACCATCTTCCAAACGAGGACTGCACCGGGGGCTCTTGACCATAGACCACTGTGGCTGGGGATTGGGGGCCAACAGGGGATGGGGATTCAGGCCGGCCTGCTGTGAATATTAATGCAACAGAGGCTCCACATGAAAGAGCTGTGACATGTTTTAATACGTTTTATTGTGACAGATTTTCATTCTCCCTCGCTCCCGATCTTGACCTCACCAGTGCCCATTCAATGTTTCTCACCCTTCTTGACCTTTTGTTCTCCACTGTTATGTCTAGCTGTTCCCCCAGGATGCACATCAGAGGGGAAGGCCTCTTGTGCGCTGTGTCCTTTGATGCCCTTGGTGGAAGTCCACTGCAGGTGTCAGGAGGGGGAATTCGGAAGAGCTGGCGACTGCCATGATCTCCTTGGTGGCAGGTCCCAGGTTGGCCTACAGCGCTTCTTCCTCCGTGACGGTGTCCATTGGGCCCTGGGGAACTCCATGGGATGGAGGGACAGCTTCAGTGAGCTCCAGAGGCCCCTGTGTCATCTGGCGCTGCCAGGCCTGCATGCTCCCCATTGTCGGCATCATGGTGTTGACGTGTTCAATGATGCTCCTCTATGACTGGGTCATGCTCTGCAGTGCCTTGGCAATGTCCACCTGCATCTGGGACATGTCCCTCAGTGACTGGGACATGAGGACGAGGCCCTCAGCCATGCTCATCACAAACTGAACCATGCCTTGGACACCACCACTCAAGATGTGGATGTCGTGCTCCACTGCGGTCGCCCCCCAACAGTGTTGGCCTTGGCGCCACGCATTGTTGGGACCATCTCCTGTGCCTGAAGCCTTTGGGACTCCTCCAATCAGCCATGTGGTAACTGGAATCTCGCCCCCTCCTGAATGTTACAGCTGTGTCTTATCATCTGCATCAGCTCTGGAAAAATCTTGTCCAGAGGCTCAGCATCTGTCTGGGACCCAGCTATGTTCTGGGATCGAGCAGACCTTTGACTGCTGTCTTTTTTGGATGTTCTTGCCTCCACCTAATGTGCAACAGCATCTCTGTGGTGCTCACCAGATTGTGCCCCAGAAGCCTGCCCACTCATGTCGCCCACTGAGGTCTGTGTCTCTGTGATGGTGAAGGTGATAGCTGTGACGCCTCACTGGTGGTCTCCTTGGAGCTCTCCTCCGCAGTGTTTTCTTGGGCGGTGGTTGCAGGAGGGCAGTGGTTATGCCTCCGGATGGTCCGGCCTCATTAGATGAAGGAAGATCCTGCGAGACAATGAACATGTGGTCAGTGAGATGGAAGAATAATTTTGTCTAACATGAGCAACTCAGTTGAGCCAGATTATCTGGATGAAGGGGCAGTGGATCCTCACCTCTCTGCCGTAGGCCAACCTTGCTGTCAGTGAATGCTTTCACCTCAGGCAACTCCGTGATTTCCAGGACTTGTTCCTCATAAGGGATCTCTTGGATTCCTCCCCCTGCCTTGGCTCTTTTCCGTTTATTATGGGTTAACTTCTCCTGTGAGGACAAAGAGAGGGGGATTGTAAACCACATGGTTGATGGGTCAGGGAGGTTGATAGCAGGTTAATGTGTGCACCTGGACATGAAGGGGTTGCGCTTGTGGGTGAAGTGAATTCTGAGGAACAAGCACAAAGTTCGGATGCGGGGGGGGGGGGGGGGGGGGGGCAGAAAGTGCTGATGCAGGGAGAGAGGTGGTAACTTACCCTTGCAGCTCATTAGAGGTCGTTTGTCTTCTTCCTGCATTTTACAGTGGTCCTCCTTGTCATGCTGCCCACCCTGACAGCCACTGCCACTGCCTCCCAGATGGCATGGGATGGCTCATCCTGCTTCTGGTTCTCCAACCCCTTCTGGGGAACATGATGCACCACCTTTCATCCACACCATCCAGAAGTCTTGTGAGGTTGGCATCCCCAAAGTGAGGAGCAGATCTGCGCACTGTCATGCCTGTGTGTTGACTGGGAATGAGTGGTGATGGAACGTTTAGAAGCAGCTCCTCCTTGTTAGCAGTGAGCTGCTGAGGCATGAGTCAGGTGAATCAGACAGCGAGAGAGCCAGTAATGTCGAGAATCTTGTGAGGTTTCATATTTGGCACTAATTGCCATTAAATAAGGGCCATAATCTCATCAACTTGGCTGTCACGAAACAATCCACCATACGTGCCCAAACCAAACTTTGCAAATTTTCCATGGAATTCTACGCTAAATTCATCAAATATATTAAATTCATCAAAAACAAAAGCTACAGGACATGTTTATAAAATTCCATTTAGTCCGTTCACAGCACAGAAGGGAACATTACTTTTCAGCAGACCTTGCACTAAATGTGAATTATAATCCATAAAAATCACCATTCTATTCTTCAGAACCAAATAAGGCATCCCAGTCTGCTTCCTGAATGTCATCATTAGATGGTTCATCAACATCATCTTCACCAGCAATCACGTTGCGATCAGCTACATCATTCCACAAATAATCACCTTCTGAGCCATCAAGAGCATTGGATCCCCCACATTTTCTGAATGATTTGACACAGATCTCCATTCTGATTTCATTCCAGCTCTCGATAACCCATTCACACAGGGTTGCTAACGTTCAAACCCAAATGCCGCCTTCCCTGGTGAATGTCTTCTCTCCTCCGGCCTCCCAGTCATTCCACTTTGGTTTATTTTTCTCATGCGTTCCTCAAAGGGTTTGTTTCGAGAGACATTCAATGGTTGAACAAGGTTTGTTAGACCACCAGGAATCATTGCATTATCACTGTTTTTCACTCTAATATCAGCATCAACACAATCAACGGGGTGTGACCTGTACATGTTCTAGATGTGAATTTGTCTTTCTTTATGTAGTCCTCCTGCTTAGAAACTCCAAACTTTCTTCAGCCATATTTTCAAGCCACCTTTATCCACTGATTCTGCCCGACACCCAGGGCTCGTGCGTGCTCAATTCCAGCCCCAGTTGACCAGGAGTCGCAACACAGATAAAATTAGTGCTTATTCAAAACACCCGAGTTCCTTGGTGTAGCCCAATAAACTGTAGTCACTAGGTTTGTAACTTAAAACATAAGATGGAGGTGGATAAGATCCAGCTGGAGAACATCAGGGGGGAGCAGTTGGGAAATAGTGATCATAATATAAGATTTGATATTAAGTTGGAAAAGGGTAACACTCAATCATGGATTAAAATCCCAGGCTGGAAAAGAGCAAATATTAGGGGTCTAAAAGTTTAACTGGAACAGGTTGATTGGAAACACATTTTGATGGATCTAACAGTGGATGAGAAACGGGAGACTTTCAAGGGAGAGATGAATAGGGGTCAAGCTAGGTACATACCCATGAAAAATAAAGATGGGGTATCCAAAGCTAGTGTACCTTGGATGACTAAGGTTATTGAGGAGAAAATAAAGCAGAAAAAAGAGGCATGTTGGAATAATAACAGCAATAGAAATCAGGAAAGTATCTCAAATGCAGGAGCGAGACTAAGGCTGAAATAAGGATGGTTAGGAGGAAGGATGAGGAAAGCATTGCAAACTGAACTAAAACAAATGTGAAAATTTTCTTCAACATATTAATAGTCAAATATTATTGAAGGCTGGAGTGGGGCCCAGACGGGACAAATAGGGTAACTGCTCACTGAAGCAGAGAGTATGGCAGAGGTACTAAATGAGTACTTTGCTTCTGTCTCTACCAAAATAGAAGATGGTGGCAATGGCCCAGTTGAAAATGTGGGCATTGAGCAACTGAGCAGTATAGTGACAGAGGATGAAGAGGTGGTAAAAAGACTGGCAACACTCTAGTCGGCAGGTCCAGATGGGATCTATCCTCGATTGCTGGGATGAGGTAAAGGAGAAAATTGCAGAACCGTTGACAGAAATTTTCCAGGCCTTTCTGAACAATTAGTCCCAAGGGAGGGAAGGATTGCAAATGTGATGCTGTTGTTTAAGAAAGGGACAAAGGATAACACAGGAAACTACAGA
The DNA here is from genome assembly GCF_902713615.1 of Scyliorhinus canicula. Lineage (NCBI taxonomy): Eukaryota > Metazoa > Chordata > Chondrichthyes > Carcharhiniformes > Scyliorhinidae > Scyliorhinus > Scyliorhinus canicula. Next base: position 136,997,378 of record NC_052159.1, on the reverse strand, counting down.
TCTGTCAGCTTGACATTAATAGTGGGAAAACTAAATGAAGGCGATAATATGAGACAAGATACACATACACTCAGAAAAATAAGTTAATACTGGATAGTCAACATGGCTTTTTCAAGGTCAAGTCATGTCTGACAAATTCAATTGAGTTCTTTGACGAGGTGACACAGGCAGTATGTGAGAATAATGCTGTGAATGTTGTATATTTGGACATCCAGAAAACATTTGATACATATCACATGGCAGGTTGGTTAGCAAATTAGAAATATTTGGGATTGATGGGTCCTTGGCAGCATGGATTAGAAGTTGGCCAAGAGACAGGAAGGAGAGGGTAAGTATAGATGGGCATTTCTCAGACTGGAGATGGGTTGAATGTGATGTTCCCCAGGGCTCAATGTTGGGACCCTTGCTTTTTCTGATTTATATAAATGATTTAGAGAAGGATGTTGGGGGCAAAATCTCCAAATTTTCAGATGATAATAAGCCAGGGAGAATAGTGAATTGTGAGAGTGACACTGAGTGACCTCACAGGGACTTCACAAGTAGGCCAAATGGGCAGACACTTGGCAGAAGAATTTCAATGCAGAGAAATGTGTGGTAATGCGTTTTGGTGGAAGAAACATGGGGAAACGAGGCAATATAGGCTCAACGGTACAACGTGAGGGGAGTACAGGAGCAAAGGGACCTCGGGGTTCAAGTGTATAATTCTCTGAAGGTGACCCGGCAAGTTTTTAAGAAGGCATTTCGGCTCATTGGGTTTATAAAAGCAAGGAAGCGATGCTACACCTCTACAAATCAATGGTCCGACCACATTTGGAGTATTGTGTCCTGTTCTGGGAACCTTATTTAAGGAAGGATGTTAAATCCCCAGAGGGAGTGCAAAGAACATTTAATAGACTGATACTAGGAACGAGGAATTTTAGATGCAAGGAAAGATTAGAGAAATTGGGCTTGTTCTCCTTGGAGCAGAGAAGATTAAGAGGTGACCTTATTGAGGTGTTCAAAATTATGAACAATTTTTACAGGGTAAAGAAGGATATTCTGTTTCCACTAGTTGATAAGTCAGTGACTAGGGGTCACAATTTCAAGATGGTCAGTAAGAGGACTAGGAGTGAGATAAGGGGAAAGTTCTTTACTTAGAAAGTTTTTGGGATTTGAAATCCGCTGCCTGGGAGAGTGGTGGATTCCATAGGAAGTTTCAAAAGAGAGCTGGATATATATTTGAAAGTGACAAATTTTGAGGGCTATGGGGAGGGGGCTGGGGAATAGGACTAGCTGGCTAGCTGTTTCAGGAGCTGGTACAAATGCAATGGGCTGAATGGCCACCTTCTCTGTTATAAAATTTGATGATTCTGTAAACCTAGTACATTATCCCGGGCTGGCTTTGGAATCTGCAATGCCTAGTTTTCTTTCTGCTTCTGGACGAAGATTTGGATAGGTTGGCAAGAAACTGAGTTCATTCCGGTGACTTTCATTGATGTATTTCGTAATTTTGTCTTTGCAACACACGATCGGCTTACTTCTGCCTGCACAATTATTCGGTGATATCTGCTTTGAGCTGTATAGAGAACCTCCTCCAGCCTCTCACATTTTTCTCTGTTATCTTGAATCCTCCAGATTGTGCACAGTTATTTCTCTGGTCTGAAATCGCAATTACTTTAAGTTTGAACTGGGCTGCGCATCTACATTTCCTTCTTGATCCCATGTTTCCACATTGGAGGGCAGGATTGGTAGGAACACAGCGCATGTCTTGACACAGCACGCCATTGAAGGTGGTTGCCTGGCTCACCACAAACTTCCTCTGTATTGTTGCTGGCAGCTCAGCTTTGTTGAGCAAGGACGTCCTGCTGTACACTCACCTTCTTCTGCCAGGCAAGCTGTAGAAAAGGTGTTGATCGCTTTCATTATCTCGGAAAGTCAGAATGCAGTCAAAGATGCCCGAAGTTGCCTTTTATTAATTTATTTTTCTTTTTTTTTAATTTAAAGTACCCAATGCATTTAAAAAAAAATTAAGGGCAATCAACCTACCCTGCACATCGTTGGGGTGGGGGTAAGACCCTCGCAGGCAAGGGGAGAATGTGTAAACTCCAAACGGACAGTGACCCGGGGCCGGGATCGTACCTGGGTCTCTGGCACCGTGAGGCAGCAGAGCTAACCATTGTGCCACCGTGCTGAAAATCGCTTAGGCTTCAATGGAGTTACTGTGAAAAGCCCCTAGTCGCCACATTCCGGCGCCTGTCCGGGGAGGCTGGTACGGGAATCGAACCGTGCTGCTGGCCTGCTTGGTCTGCTTTAAAAGCCACCGATTTAGCCGAGTGAGCTAAACCAGCCCCTCAGAGCTGCCTCTGAGTTGTTTTTTTAATTGCCTTCACTGATTTCCCACCAGAGCAAAAGGTGATCCTCTCTGCCCTCAGAATGCACGACGGGGAAAACCAGGTTGACATTGGTACCCAGACTCCACATCAATTTCCGGGATTCTGACAAATGCCAATGCAACCCCCCTCCGCCCCCTTCCACTCCTGCCTCGGAAAATTGCATTGAAGGTTTTTGGATCTTAGTGATTTCTTCCTGGTGAAAAGTGGGGATTGAGGACAGGAATAGGCCGGCCTTTGATTTCCCCAGGGCTTATTGTCTTGGCTTGTAAGTAAACAATAAAACTTGGCCAATCCATGGGAGTGCAGTCAGTGCCTGTGGAACTGGATCTGAACCTGTCCCTCTGTTCTGCTCTGACACTTTGGCCAAGAATCCGAACAGCTGTGGCACTGCATTATTTTGATATTTAAGTGAAGACTCTGGGGGCAGTCGTGCCCCATTTAATAGTCTCTTGCTGGCATTGCAGCTTGTCTCCTGCTACAGCACCACCAAGCTCTCCTCACTGACTTTGGCAGGCGTGTAGTGGAGGACTTGTTGTGGGTCACAATATGGCCCCCTCCAGGAAAATGGGTCAGCCTGACAGTGCACTATGGGTGTCCAGACTGACTGCAGTGAAACCAAAGCAAAGAAAGAAGTGCAGCCAAATTTGTCATACATATCGATTAGAAGCTGATATTCGTTACCCATTTGAATGCATTCCTCTGTCTGCTAATCCAGCAGTGGTACTTAATTAGTGCCAAGCTTCTTATCTTAAATCAGTTCATTTTAGCATTCAAATTACATCAGAGGAATGTCGAATGACCCTGTTAAGAATTCATCCAGCGATATCCTCGCCGTGATTTGCTGCTGTACTTATGAAACCTAATCGCTTTCGTTAACTGCAAATTCATTTGATAAGTTATTTATGTTTTTGCAAATACTGTTTTTGTTATTTGCTGTTTACTTTCTCAATAGTTCTGCACCCACACCCACGCATTAAGGAAAATGTTGGGTAACACATCTGGGTTGGACTTATAAATTTGCGGTCAAGTATAGGGTGGCACAGTGGTTAGCGCTGTTGCTTCAGAGCACCAGGGACCCAGGTTCGATTGCTGGCTAGGGACACTGTCTGCGGAGTCTGCACCCTGTGTTTGCATGGGTTTCCTCCGGGTGCTCCGGTTTCCTTGCACAAGTCCTGAAATACGTGTTTGTTAGGTGAAAACAACATTCTGAATTCTACCTCAGCGTACTCGAACAGGCGCTGGAGTGTGGCGACAAGGGGTTTTTCAGAGTAACTTCATTGCAGTGTTCATGTAAGCCTACTTGTGACACTAATAAAAATGATTATTATTATTACTACCAGGGTGAAATTAAATTTGAAGGTACAAGTACAAAGTTCCAGAAGTAACACTCACTAGAGAAATTGATATGTTTCACTCTCGATGTGCTTGCTCCATTCATTTCAATGACACAAACAACATTTGACTTCCCAAAACTGAGTATGGGAGTTAAACTACAGTACGTCCTTACTCTCTTCCAGAATTCAGCAGTAAACCGATTACGTTTGCTGTAAGTATTCACAGAGTGAAGTTTCACAATGGGTTAGAAGGGTGCAGGAAATATTTTATCTGTTTCCAGTTGTAGAATTATGCATTCATACAATTCACATTTGTGCATTTTCTCCAAAATACAAACAGATGTAATATTGCCTCAGTGTCCTTCCAGATCCAAAATCTGGCCTTAATCCAGCACAGACAGATTGGTTAGAAGTTTTCTCTTGCTGGCAGCTCCGGGGATACTAATTGACAACAATTTTAACAGATTTTGTTTACTCCCCTAATGACGATGGTTCCTCATGCTGGCTCAAGCCTTCAAGTGCAGGCTGCCCTTAAACGCCTTGGCCAACTTTCAATATTCATGTGTGAGTTGACACAGTAATCCCTCGGTGCACCAGAGCTCAAGCAATTCACGTCCTGATCCACAGTGCACACTCTCCAGCGTTAATCTCTAATTAGCATCCATAAACCTCTGTCGCATGGCACTTTATAGAATGCTACACCCCTGTTGGGTGACTACATTATGTATATATAAGCTGCTGACAGGCAGTTTGACCGAAGAAGGGGCATCATAGTTGAACCCAATCCCATCCACACATAAGTGCTGAAGAACAATGATTAGGGGCATTCTTTTCCCCATGATCTTGGAACATGAATACTTTTTCTATTAAAATGGGGAAAAGAGAATCTTGTTATCTTAGAGAGCAATGCACCACTTGATGTTACGCTGAGTCATTCAGAACAACAAGTTTTGATCTCCTGCTCTGTTAGCTGATGTCAGTCAGCGAAACAGTGAGACTTGTTGGAAATGTTATGGGCGAGGGTTTAGAGAACCCCAAAGTGTATCATGGAGTTTGCCTGACCCACAACTTTAAATAGCTTGTGGTATGGGGAGCACACGGCCCACTCTACAGGTGTGGTACAGCAGAAATGGAAAAGCTTTTTTAAAACAAGACAATGTTTATTCGATGAACTCAAGTTAACCTTTTTAAAACATACAGTGAACATCTTCACAAACATTAATTCAAATACAATCCCCAAAGAATACAACACTATGTAATCCTTAAGCTGTCCTTTTGACATCCATAAGCCTTAAGAAAGAACTTTTAGCAGAAGCACATCAGGTTAAAGTCACTACTGGGAGCAGTTATTAGTTTGAAATCACCAAAGGATCGATTTGCCGTTTTTAGATTACAGAGAGAGAGACTAATACACCTTCTGGCTGTGACTGCAGCTATCCAGCTCCGAAAACGAAACTAAAACACACCCTGCAACAAACAGCCTAAAGCAAAATTTAAAAGCTGAGACAGCCAAGCTTCATCCACTCGCTGACATCACTGCAGTAATAAACACCCATTTCTTAAAGGTACTCTCACTACAGATATTAATACACACACCCATTTATAAACACTAATTTCTTAAAGGTACTCTCACATGACAGAAAGTGTATGTGCACCGCTGTTGGATGAGGACAGTCTTGGCTTGACTGCAAATAATTTCCTTGTCTACAGGTTATGAAAACTACACAAGATCGCTTGAGAAAAATGACCCCTGGGTCGGACTGCCTCATTGATCAGTCTCCTGTATAAAGCACAATTTTCGGCAGCCATTGAGAGAAAAATGCTCTGTCCTCTCTTGGATTAGTGTAAAAAGCATTGTTTTCCACCAAACATGTTTTCCAACATTCTCTGAACATTGGCCTTGTGTGGTCAACATTGCTTTTCAACAACAGGAGAATATCAAACTAAAAACATGACATAAAAACTGCTTGAGGGTCTAAATGGCCCACTTGTGTTGCTAATCAGGATGATAAGTAACAGCATCAAGATGGCTTAGTTCAGCCCAGGACCACAGGAATGGATGTAATTTAAATTTGTTAAAGCATTTCTACTTTCATTTTAGTTGCTTACCACCATTTATATACCTTAGATGTGTGCCAGAAGCAGGTGGGTACATCACAAATCAGGGTCCTATGATATACCCTTTAACAAGGTGGGATAGGAGCTTTGCTCATAAGCCAACCAGTTGCTTAAAATCCAACAGGAATTTAAAAACAACAAAGTAATTTACAAATTGCTAATTAGACCGCAATTCCATGTTGCAGTTGGGCCAACTAACACAGGAAAATGTTCAAAGGCATCAGCAGGGGCTGCTGAGCAATACAGTTGTTTAAAAGGCTGACCTTGGTTCTGTGGAACTTTGTGCCAGTAAGAAAGGAAAAAGGTAAGGCATTCACCCTCCCCACGCCAGCTCACACTTACATACCCCAAGCTCACACCCACCATCTGCCCTCATGCCCCCAGGCCAATGATTGCCTCCAATCCACCCCTCATGGCCCTTCATATGCCCAAGCCAATGTATGTCATCCATTCCCTATGCCCCCCCCCCCCCTCACCCCTATTCTAAATTTCCACTTTTGATATTCTAAAAGTCCTGGGTGATTGACATTTTTATTGGCTTGTAGTAGAAATTATTTTTTATTATTTAAAGTCTCATTATGTATTCTTGACTGAAATTTCAGACAGCGGTTATGATATGTGAACACCTGCTCCTCAGAGAGAACATTGTTTGATTTGCAGTAAATGTCACAATGATTTGTTTTACACTAGTTATGTAGTTTCAAGGGTTTGTGGTATTTGAGACTTCAAAAGGCCTGGATGATTGATATTTTTATTATATAACAGTCCAGACTTTTTTTCAAATATAGCAGAATAGTTTGAATGAATTGTTTTTTCTAACCTTATTTCTTAAATACACTATACCATATTTTGACATGGGGACATGAGGGATCCATAATGGGTGGATAGAAAGGCAAAGCTTGACATCAGGCACATGAGCGGATATGGGGTTGGTTCGAAGAGCAGAGTGTGGCATAGAGGCATGGGGTCCATGGGGATGGGCATCATGGGATGGCCTGGATGGTGCATGGGGAGCATTTCAAGGATAACGTGGGGGTGACGGCTGGAGGGCCATTGTGTTTTATTTTTCACCGAGAAACAGGCACTAAATAGACCTTTCAAACAGTCCATCTCTGCACCACCAGCCTCTGTGGCTGCCTCCACACTTCCTCTCAACTTAGCTGACCCAGGTCCAGCCCGCACCTGCCCTCCAGCAATGAAAATCCCGCTCTTGTGTGCACATCCTCTTGTGGAAGTCTTCCGACTCCCCTTGAGTCAAGTTAAAAATCCAGACTGTTAACCCTGTTTCTCTCACTGCAGATGCTGCCTGACCTGCTACATGTTTCCAGTATCTTCTGTTTTGATTCCAGATATCCAACATCTGCAATATTTTGCTTGTGTGTTTAGACTGATAGTGGCATGTGCTTCGTGTGTCCTCGTAATTACATAGAATTTACAGTGCAGAAGGAGGCCATTCGGCCCATCGAGTCTACACCGGCTCCTGGAAAGTGCACCCTACCCAAGGGTAACACCTCCACCCTATCCCCATAACCCAGTAACCCCACCCAACACTAAGGGCAATTTTGGACACTAAGGGCAATTTATCATGGCCAATCCACCTAACCTGCACATCTTTGGACTGTGAGAGGAAACCGGAGCACCCGGAGGAAACCCACGCACGCACGGGGAGGATGTGCAGACTCCGCACAGACAGTGACCCAAGTCGGAATCGAACCTGGGACCCTGGAGCTGTGAAGCGATTGTGCTATCCACAATGCTACCGTGCTGCCCACTTAATGGATGGGGAATAATGGAAAGCAAAGGAGGGAATGGTTCTGGGAAGGGAAGAAGGTTTGTGTTGTGTCTCATAGAATACATTCCTGCTGGTTACACATCACAAGATGTGTAGTGACATCAGCAGAATGTCTGCACAAGCTTTGGTCAGTTTTCCATCTTTGATTGTATGAGCAACACCTTTTAATAAACCTCGAGTCATGTTTTACAAGAATCCAGAGTGTGGGCATTTCCATATCTTTTCTTTTTGGGGCAACAAAAAAAAAATAGCATAAGAGAAGATTGGCGATGAGGATTGAGGTAGCCAAAAATTACTGGAAGAAGACATTTCTCGACTAACAGTGAAATGGCATCGGGAACAACTGAGGATTCTTAGGATTGGGCTTGTTTACACACAGATGTCAGGGGAAGCACTGCCACCAATGCTGAAGGTTTTAAGAAGACCAATAGTTGGAGCAAACGTGCTCCGAGATTAAAAAGGAAAAGTGCGACTTTTTCAGGTCATCCATAAATTACCTTGGTCATGTCATCGACAAAGATGATAGACACAAGGAGCTTAAGGGAATGTCAGCCATCTTAGACTCATCACATCTTCAAAATGTGACCAAATTAAGGTCACTTTTAGGATTAATCAATTTTTACGGTAAATTCATGCGGTTAAAGCCTTTACACATGTTGCTTTGTGTCAAACAGGCATGGCACTGGTCAGAAGAATGTGAAAATGCAGACAGTGAAGTGAAACAAACTTTACAGAAGTCAGAGTTGTTGATTAATTTTAATCCAAAGCTGAAGTTGCAACTTGTTTGTGGTGTGTCCACTTTGGGGTTGGTGCTGTTGTTGCGCTCATTATGCCTTCAGGAGAGGAGCGACTGTTAGCATTTTCTTCACAAACTTTTACTTGTGCAGAAATGAAATACACTCCGCAAGGAAAAGAGACTTTAAGCATCATTTTTGTTGTAAGATAATTCCACCATGACCTTTATAGGCGTCATTTCATCCTTTCGGTGTATCATTGATCCTTTACAATACTCTTTGGGATGTATAACGGTGTATCTTCTTTGGCAGCTAGAAGATTGCTAACCTTATTATTAATATTGCGATATCCAATATCGCAAACCAGAGCAGAATGCAAATGATGATGCTTTGTCACGATTGCCGTTAGTTTGGCAAAGTCATGTTGTTCAGCTACATGCTTCATGAAGTGAATTTGCACAAAGGTTTCAAGTGGATCTACCCTTGGAAAACCTCGAGAGCCAAACTCCGAAACAGAGACAAGACACAGTGACAAGTTCAGGTTCTGTTTCAGAGCACTTTGCAATACCTATAGTGACAGACACTGGAGTAACTACCCAACAAGTGCCATCGACAGAAAGGAAGAAGAATGCTTCCGCAGTCTCAAGTAGTCAAGTTCCAGAATGCTGAATTATACCAAATAGGAATAGACATCCACCAGTGAAACTGTCTTATTGAATTGTATGTATGTATAGAATAATGTATAAGTGGATCTGTTGTATAAATGCTGATCTTTGTCGTTGCACTAATGAACTGAAGGAGAAGCGGTGTTATGTATCAGGGAATCCATCACGTGATGTGTAGTGATATCAGCAGAGTGTTTGCTCAGGCTTTGCAGGTCTCCACCTTAGATTGTACGAGAAACATCTCTTAATGAACCTTTCATCGGTGGTGCAGTGGTTAGCACTACTGCCTCATGGCGCCGAGGACCCTGGTTCGATCCCGATCCCGGGTCACTGTCCGTGTGGAGTTTGCACATTCTCCCCGTGTCTGTGTGGGTCTCACCCTCACATCCAAAAGGATGTGCAAGGTAGGTGAATTGGCCATGCTAAATTGCCTCTTAATTGGAAAATCAGAATTGGGTACACTAAACTAACTTTAAAAAGGAAACCTCTCATCATGTTTTACAAGAATCCCGAGTGTGGGCATAACTTTTCTCTTTGCAGCAACAATTAAATATAGCAGGTTGTCACCAGTTTTTTGTTGAGAGCGTTGGAGAAATAAGGGCTGCCTTACTGTTGTTGTCAAATCGTTTAAATAATTTTGCATTCAACCCTGGTGCTCACAATGATGCTACTGCACCTGACTGTCTCAGCCACTTCCTTCAGGATTGCTCAATTCTGGAATCCTCCTGCTATATAGAGAACTTACCTCCTTGCCCTCATGTCTGAATTAAAAATGCATATAACACTTGCTGTATCCAAATCATATTAAAAGAAAACTTCTTCATAAGTTCGAACAAAACTAATGAACATACGACAACAAGTATATAGGATATTAAGTTCCTTCAAAGCATACTGCAGAAAACAACTTGATTACACCTGTGTGCCAATCCCCTGATCGTATTATTACACAGCAACAATAACACAATGCACGTCTATCTTTCATAAAATCAAATCAGTGTCAGGCATAAATCATATTGGAAATAATAAAAGCTACAGAAAAACTGCTGAACTAAAATATCATTCCTCAACCAAGCTTGCAGAACTTGACTGCTTTGTTAACATTTAGGAATTATAAAGAGTGTGTGCCTGTAATATGTTAAAACTTTGCCTATGCTCTACAGTTCCTGTACTCTCTACCTTTATTTCCTGTGTGATGATTTATGAATGACCCTGTCGCAAGTATTTATACCAACAACACCCCATGGTAACATTTAAAATGAGATAACTACACTTCAATATTTGTCTTGCGTGCTGTAATTGCAGATATCACTACACTAGAGGTCCAGATCTTCAATTACCCGGAGTTACCCCAGAAGATGCATTGGGAGACCTCTCACAAGTCCCCGCAAGAATTGCCTGGGAGGTTTTAACTTCTGTTGGGCAAGTAGCCTGTGTCTGGAACCGTCTGAAACTTAGATTTGAAGTTGGACACTTCGGGAGATTCTAATTCACTCTGTAGAATGATTACCCAGGAAAAAGTAAAAGGCTTAAAACTAGTTCTAACTCCCGTGTAACTATGCTACTAAGCACCCCCCCACTCCCCCAACTCCACCCCAGATCCTCCAGTGGGATGTGGACGTTGATGGAAAGGTCAGAATTTGATGTCCATCCCTAATTGCCCTTGAATTGATAGGCAGTTTCAGAGGTTAGTTAAGTGACATTCCCTTCCTTTTCCAACAATTGATGACAGGTTCATGGATCGCCATTACTGAGACTAGATTCATATTCCAAATGTTATTGGTTGAACTTGATTTCCATCAGCTGCCATTGTGATATTTGAAACCATGTCCCCAGAGACACAGGGTAAAGTCAATGTGAATTGAACCTATGTCCATAAGTTCCCCATTAAGATTTGAAGAGCAGCTATCAGTCCCTTGCCGGTAGTGGCCCTTAGCTAAGTCCCAGAAGCATGACGGAGCAATGTAGGTGGAGTTGGGGAATCTGAACTGCCCTTCCATTTAAAAAAAATTAGTTCATGGGATGTGGGCCGCGCTGGCTGGGTCAGCATTTGCTGACTATCCCTAATATGAGAGTGAACCAGATTGCTGTGGTGGATCTGGAGTCACGTGTAAGGCAGATTCCATTTCTGACAATCATTAGACTTTCAGTTCCAGATTTTTATTGAATTCAAATTTCACCGTCTGCTGTGGTGGGATTTGAACCCAGGTCCCATGAGCATTACTCTGGGTCTGCTGGATTATTAGTCCAGTGACAACAACACAATGCCACTATCTCCCCTTCTCCATACTAATTTATTTTACAAAGCAAAACAAAACAAAACAATACCTTTCTTTCAGCAGCTGCAGGGATACAGAAAGAATTCCGCTCTGGACAAGACAAACACCTGCTCCACTTTGAAATAATTATACCTCAAGGTCTTTCAGCAGCAAATAGTCCCTGCAACACCTATGGATAAAGGGTCCAAAGACTACCTTGGGAGGGACGGTGGTGGTTGGGGTTACAAACATTGGGGCAGATTGGGTTCAGCAAGTTGCACTGTCAAATTGGTGTTGCTCCTATTTTGGACTCCAAAAGAACAGTCGCCACATATATAGATTTCTACCTCAATAGTTTTAAGGCTGAAAGACATTCAGAATTCAAGTAGCCTCTGCTACTTGTGCTCAATTTCAGATTCCACTTCACCATCATCTCTGTCCCACCTGAGGCCCAGTCTGATATGGCCCCACACCCATTCATGTCACTATCCTGATGATCCTATCTATTTGACTGCTTTAAACCTTGAAGCAACATGAAACCACTGACGTCCTTTGCTCAGTAGCTTTTAAATTAGGTTCTATCACTTCACCCCATCAAGAACCTACCCCAAATCCAAGCCTTACTGATGTCAATTCTGCCAGTTTTACTCTTGAAAATGTACTTTTCTCCCTGAAGCATTTGCTATGCCTTTTACACTTGTCCCTTCTCAGCTCCTTCTACAGACTGCACCGGAGACCAGTAAGAATATTAAAGGCATACGCCGTACAGCATCAAGTACAGCAGTAGCAAATATGAGCTGGCAGACTGTAGCTAATAGTAACTATTATGACGCCCTTGGGTGCAAGGATTGTGCTCCATTCGATATCCCCTTACACAGCTGAGTATGAACTCCCCCGATGATTGGGGGTGGGGTTTCCCCTTAACAAGGGGCAACGACTCTGTATAAAACCCTGAACTGGATGCAGGTCAGGCAGGGTGGCCTTTCAGGGAGAGGAGTAGCAGTTTTGTCATTCTGTGTATACCATAATAAACCAGTCGTTCATTTCTACCCTATCATGTGTTCCTGTTGTCTCTCCCGTTCGGGTTCTACAGTGACCAGATTTAGGGATGTAGCTGAATGGCAGCCTGAATACACATAGGCAAGCTAATCGGAAGGTTACTGAGGAAACAATAGTCCAAGAGAAGATACAAGGTCACGGGAGGCCAGATTTGTGGGCGGGAGAGGTGAAACCAAATTTGGAAAGGGGATGGAGACCACAAGACTTTGGCACTAAACGGATACATTGGAAGCAACAGGCACAGCTCAAGCAACATGGAATCTAAAATAAGCCACTGAACACCGCATTCTGTGGTAAAATGGACAGCGGTTTGAATTTTAGGCCTGATATAAAACTGGACACTTTACATTACGATTTGGACATTTTAAATGAAATCTGAATCAGCTCCAGGCAGGCCTGATGGGAATTCGAATAGTCAAGTTCAAATCCATTGTACAGAGACAGTTAGTCGGGGAAAGTCTGGGTCTACATTGTCGACAAGACATCAGGAGATAATTAGTCCTATTCAAATGGATCAATTGTTGTGGCTTGCCCAGATGGAACCAGACTTTCTGGCACCTAGATCACCTTATATTGGATAAGGTTTTGTGGAGACAATGTACCTGGTGATGTACCCTGGGGGTGAGTTACTGGTGTCCTACAGAGGTGCAGTCGGCAACTCCATTGAGTGTTGTGTCTCCCACCCCAAGGCTTCATTAATTGAAGGTCAGAGAACTCTCTGGAAAGGCACAAAGAAGGATACAAAGGTCGACCAGCCAGGACCCTCACTGGCAAAGACTCGACACCCGCCGAGGTAACAAAGAAGATTCAATGACAGGCCAGAGGATGGAAGGAAGCAGCATGCAAGACCCACTTCACGGGCAAAGACTCTGAGACAACCGAGACTCGCAGAATTGAACTCGCAGCTCGACTGAGTTCATCAACAAGGGTAGTATTGAGAATATTGGGATTATTGTTAGGTGGGATAATTTCCAAGGGGGTGACTGGTTTACTGTGTTTAATAATAGGTTGAATCATAACAATAACAATCTTTTTATTGTCACAAGTATGCTTACATTAACACTGCAATAAAGTTACTGTGAAAAGTCACCACATTCCAGCGCCTGTACACAGAGGGAGAATTCAGAATTCTCAGCTGGTACAAGAATTGAACCCGCACTGCTGACCTTGTTCTGGATCAGAAACCAGCTATCTAGCCCACTGAGCTAAACCAGCCCCTATATTTGTTTTTTGATCATGTCGCAATTAAGGTCACTTGGGTTAAATGTTTGAGTAATAAACTGGCCGAAGTGTCTGAGGCTTTACAGACAACAATCCAAACCAGTAAGCCTTCTTGATTCCCTGAGATGTAATCCTCTACCTCACATTGGAAAGCGAAAAGCGAACAAGAAGCATGAAAATTTCAGTCGTGAGAACAGAAAATGATAGGAACAGAGGCATAAGACAAATATGAACATGACAGAGAGAGAAACTGCTCGGAGGCATCGCAAAGTCTCTGATGTTCTGTGAATAATATGGTGGGAGGTCCATTAATGTAATCATTTTTTTAAATGTGCTGGTACTTTGGAAGAAGTTGAAGGCTGAAAGGGGTGTGAATCATTGGAACTGTCTGCTCCAGAGCACTGTGTGTGTGCAGTTGTTGAATGTATTAAAGGATAGAATTGATAGATTGTTGGACACTAAAGGAATCAAAGGATATTGAGGCAGCAGCTTGCCCCTTTGAGGGGGGAGTTCCCAGAGGGTCAACTGGGCCGGAGTGTGGGTTTTCCTTGACAGTTTGGAGTCTGGAGTCATGGAGTATGGTATCTCACCCTCTGTAAATACTTACTTAACTTAATAAAACGTCTATTCATTGATCTACTTGGTGGTCACCTACAGATTTGGTACAAGCAGAATTGATGCTGCTGATCTTAGTGAATGGTGGTGCAGGCTCATTATGCTGTACAGCCTATTCCTTCTCCTATTTTGTTTGTTCTTAATGTTTTAATTTACATTTTCTCCTCCAGCAACTCTTTTAAATCAAAGTACTCAACATTTACAATATTAGTCCATTTGGCCCAGCAGAACAATACCAATATTTATGCTCAACAGGAGACTTCATTTTCTATTCCTTTTTCTCTCATGTTGCTTTTTTAAGCTAGTTTCCCTTTAAATGCACCAAGAGAATATTTTAGATCTTGTCGGAAAAACTATTAAAAACAGAAATTCAACGTAAAGTGTTTTTTTTTTACCCCATTTAGCTTTGAAATTAAAAATTCTAATTTTAGCGTTGCCTCATACATGATTCACTCAACAATTTGGCAATTAAATAATCTCCTTCCCTGAAGAAAATATTGCACATTCTGTAACATGCAGCTATTAGTCATAATTACTGTAGTTACAGGCGATACTTTTAAAAATCAATTAATTGAAATATATTTATGGCAAAACACACAATCTGTGGATTGGATTGATTTGGATTTGTTTGTTGTCACGTGCACCGAGGTACAGTGAAAAGTATTTTTCTGCGAGCAGTTGAACAGATCATTAAGTACATGAAAAGAAAAGAAAAGAAAATCCATAATAGGGCAACACAAGGTGCACAATGTAACTACGTAAGCACCGGCATCGGGTGAAGCATACAAGAGTGTAGTATTAATCAGGTCAGTCCATAAGAGGGTCGTTTAGGAGTCTGGTAACAGCGGGGAAGAAGCTGTTTTTGAGTCTTTTCGTGCGTGTTCTCAGACTTTTGTATCTCCTGCCCGATGGAAGAAGTTGGAAGGGTGAGTAAGCCGGGTGGGAGGGGTCTTTGATGATGCTGCCCGCTTTCCCCAGGGAGAGGAAGGTGTAGATGGTGTCAATGGATGGGAGGCAGGTTCATGTGATGGACTGGGCTCTGAAGTTCCTTGCAGCCCTGGGCCGAGCAGTTGCCATACCAGGATGTGATGCAGCCCGATAGAATGCTTTCTATGGTACATCTGTAAAAGCTGGTAAGAGTTAATGTGGGCATGCCGAATTTCTTTAGTTTCCTGAGGAAGTTCAGGCGCTGTTGTGCTTCCTTGGTGTTGGCGTCGACATGGGTGGACCGGGACAGATTTTAGGTGATGTGTACCCCTTGGACTTTGAAACTGCTAACCATCTCTACCTCGGTCCCGTTGATGTTGACAGAGCTGTACAGTACTTTGCTTCCTGAAGTCAATGACCAGCTCTTTAGTTTTGCTGGCATTGAGGGAAAGATTGTTGTTGCCATTCAGCCCATCGAGTCATCACTAACCCTCTTCGAAAGAGCACCCAAACTAGGCCTACTCCCCGGCCCTCTCCCTGCAACCCCTCCTAACCTGCAGGTCTTTGGACACCAAGGGGCAATTTAGCACAGCTAAACCACCTAACCTATATATTTTTGGACTTTGGGATGAAATCGTGCCCACGCAGACATGGGGAGAACATATAAACTCCACACAGGTAATGTGGAATATCACGCCTTGAATACACTCAACAACTGCACACACACAGTGCTCTGGAGCAGAGAATTCCAATGATTCACACCCCTTTCAGCCTTCAACTTCTTCCAAAGCACCAAGGTTCGATTCCTGGCTTGGATCACCGTCTGTACGGCGTCTGCACGTTCTCCCCGTGTGTGCGTGTGTTTCCTCCGGGTGCTCTGGTTTCCTCCCAAAGTCCAGAGATGTGCAGATTGGGTGGATTGGCCATGCTAAATTGCCCTTAGTGTCCAAAAAAGGTTAAGTGGGGTTGCAGGGTTACGGGGATAGGGTGGAGGCATGGGCTTAAGTCGGGTGCTCTTTCCAAGGGCTGGTGCAGACTCGATGGGCTGAATGGCCTCCTTCTGTACTGTACATTATATGTAACAATTAATTGCATCATCTGCTGCATCACATTTTATTGTTTTCCTGCAAGCAGATAAAGGGCACGATCTACTGGCCACGTTGCACCCGAAAAGTGGCGCAACCAGTAGATGCCAGGAGATCTCTCTTCCGGGATCTCCCCGGCTTACCATGTCTCACGAGATTGTGATCTGAAACCTGCCCATTGTAGGGGGGAATCACTATTTTGGAAATCTGCATATTAGAGGCAGATAGCTAGTCTCACTCTAAAATGCACTCACCTGATGTACCGAGGCAGTGGGATCTGACATCTTAACCTCGGAGACATCGGGCGAGCGCCGGTCTGTTCTGATCCCCACAAACGGGGTGCAGACGGAATGGCACCAAAGGAGTCAAGGCGCCCCAGTGGCACTGAAAGGGGCACTGCCAGGCTGGCATTTTTTCCACCATGGGGATCGCGCCTGGCTGTGCCCTGTACGTGTGAGGTGGGGTGCGGAGGGACCCTTGGACAACCCTTATAGGTGAGTTGGGGCTTTGGGGCAGTTTGGGGGTCGTGTTAGGGGGTTGAGGTGGTGTCCTAATCTCTTCAGCATGTGGAGCTCCTCAGTACAGGGAACGGGACTAAGTGAGGCCTCGGCGGGGAGTTCCCTGCTGAGGCCCAGGGCCGGCCCAAGGTACCGGCAACTCGGACAGTCACCCGGGGCGCCATGTGTTAGGGGGCGCCAGAGACTCGGGTCCCGCGCATGCGCAGTTGGGCCGGTGCCAACCAGCGCATGCGCGGTTTCCGCCCTCCCCAGGGCGGCCCCCTCCGCCCCGCCCCTCCGGCTGCCCCCCCCCCCCTCCGGCCGCCCCTCCGTCTGCCCCCCCCTCCGGCCGCCCCCCCCCCCCCGGCCGCCCCTCCGCCCCCCCCCTCCGGCCCCCCCCTCCGTCCGCGCCCCCGCCTCGGCCCCGCCCCCCCGTGCCTTGCCCCCCCCCGCCTCGGCCCCGCCCCTCCGCCTCGGCCCCGCCCCCCACCTCGGCTCCGCCCCCCGCCTCGGCCCCCCCCCCCCGAAGGGCGCTGAAGTTCAGCTTGCCCGGGGCGCCAGCAACCCTAGGGCCGGCGCTGCTGAGGCCCGATTTGAAACAGAGTTCCGATGGATAGCATGGTGTTTCTCAGTGCTTTGAGCACCGGGAAACACCTGGCTAAACGTGTTCATTACGGGACTCTGTTCCAATTTGGTTGGATCGTGCCCAAAATGTTCAACAGTCGTAATATGAAGTACAAATGTCAAATGGAGAATTTAGCAAATAAAGATGATTGAAGGAGACGGCCGCAGTTAAGGTTTAGTTCATTGTCACTGGCAGCAGATTTCTAACACATGCTAAGAGTCATTAAAGCAAAGGCCAAGGAACAGCTCCCATTCTTGTAATTTTGCCAATGATTACTACCGAACATTTGATTCTGTAGGCAGTATTTGGATTTTAACCACTGCATCTGGAAATTAAATTTGGTGAATTATTTAGTTTCATATAATATTCATGCAGCGTTGCTTTTGGCATTATGCTTTTAATATTTCATATTTCACACTACGCAGCGTAGCATGCTATTCAAGATTAATGCAATGTGAAATGTAAGGAAACATTTACCGAATGGAAGTTAACACAGGAATGAAAATGTGCTGCTGGGTAAAGCCTAAGGGACCAGCCAAACCGGGTACCCGGTTCTTTGACTGGAAGGGCAGTGTACATATAATTGTGTTATTGATCTAGTGAAGAAATTCATCTGTTTGATGGATCTGGAGTAAAATTTCAGAGCTCTTGCATACCTTGTAGTTGCCTGCACTCTGTGAATGCTGATTGGAAAATTGTGCGTCCATTGCCTACTGATTTCTGATGTGTGTGTGCAGTGCCTCACAATGTGTGAAGGCTGGAAAAAGGCACCCGTAATTATGGGACTGTGCATGTGTCATGTTGCAACTAGATCCTGCAAAATAATTGGCAAATAGTTGATCACCTCGTTGCTGACCATTGATACATTTAAGGGGAAGCTAGAGGAGCAGGTAAGGGATAAATAAATTGAAGGATATGCGAATAGAGTTAGATGAACGAGAGTAGGATTGGAGGAGCATAAACACTGACAGAGACCAGTTGGGCTGAACAGTCTGTTTCTGTTCTGAAATTTCGATGTGGAGCAAATGCATATGACACACAGAGTTGGAAGACCTCCAGGAATGACCTGAATTCTCCAGGAATTGAAGGTCCTGCACAGTGTTGTGTGCAACGCTGGAGAAATATCATACAGACATTAAAATAGATGGGGTTTTTTGCCATTTCCTCAGAACAATTCTTCTTACAAGATATAAAAACATTAAAAAAGGCTCTTTGGCTTCCAGTCAAGTTACATCGCATTGTAATGAGCCTTTTTGCTTACCAAGTGGCCGAGGAAGGCAATACATCATGAGGTTGAATATGTTGATCAAGAATGGTAGGAGCGTGGGGACAAGTCAGGTGATGGAATCCTCAGGAATACACTTAATCATGGTTGGCAATAGTTATAGATTGGAGTTGCATTATCCTCTGACCATCTGCCCAGACAGAAAAAGGTGTTTTGATTTTCTTCCCCCTCTAAAAGCATTGGCATACTTACCCACCCCTTCGTTTTGGTGTTGTTTCAATTTTCTGTCAATAACCACACAGCAGGATAAACTCAGATGGTTAGTTTATTTGCACACATTCAAAACAAGGTTAGGGGGAGGGGGGATGCTACGTGCTCCCCAGTGTGCTCATCCAGTAGAAGAGAGTTAGAGAAAGAAAGATTTAAAGGACAAAGACCACAGAGAAATGAATTATTGTTTTACATGAGTTCAGAGTCCAGAATCAAAGTCCAAAAGTGTATTCCTTCAGGTTGAACTGATGCTGGATAATTCACTTTTCTGATGGAGGTGACTTCCACATTGAGATTGGCATGCAGAAATGAATCAGTCTTGTAGGTGATGGTACAGAAGATCTGGTCAAAACTTTGGAGATGGGGCCAGGTGTTCTGTGCTGCTGCTGGGTAGTTGGTAAAATGGCAGACTGAGCTTTGCAGCTCTACAATGTATTACTGGTTCCTCCATGCCACATCACACCCATCTTTGTACTTTGACTTTGAGGAAAAGTGTTTATTCCTTTATTTGGGTCCCATGAGATTGTTAATGTTCCAACCATTCAGCCTTAAAGGGAGGTTGGCGGGTCATTTGTCCCAGCAGATGAATCAGCTCCAGTTAGCCTGTCTTGGCTTATGGAATGTAAGTGACCTTCATATAGTTTCCTTTGAATGAGCCCGATTCCCAGTTCAGGCTAATTGCCACCTGGATACCTTTGTGCTGCCAGTCTGGCACCCTGGTATTTCCACTGCCTGCCTGGCAGTGCCAGCTGGGCACCCTGGTAGTGCCAGGGTGTCACCCAGGTGACATTTCTAGGGTTCCCAGGTGGCATTGCCAGCATGCCAAGCCATCAGTGCTGTAGTGGCCCACAGAAATGTTAGCGTCACTTCAGAGACAACGAGGCTTCAATTTTTGTGAAACTGCTAAATTAGCTCTCGTGTTCAAGGACTCACAGACAGACACGGGTTCAACCATTTTAGGCTGCGTCTTTGATCAGTTTTTTTCAGTTTTAGAAATGAGCCATGATAATATCTATATATATTTTATAGTGCGTGATCTAATTAAAAAAACAAGAGTCCCGTTCTGGGCTCGCATAGCGGGGCAATTCCCGGCGCTTGTAGCTATCAAACAGCACACTTTGTTTTTTAGGCGTCAGTGGGGAACAGTCCGCCAAGGCCACACTCAGTCACATTGCCTGCTCTGAGGAACTCCGCTAGCCAGTACAGGAAGAGATCAGGGCGTCATTTTTAAATGGTGCCCGATCTCTTGACACCCCTTGACGTGACTCCCGTTCCCCACCAAAGCTCCAACTCACCGTACCCCACCTCATATGGGCAGACACCCCTGGGCCCGATTCCCAGTTCTGGCTCATTGCCATCTGGATACCTTTGTGCTGCCACTGCCTGCCTGGCAGTACCAGCTGGGCATGCTGGTGTCACTCAGGTGGCATTTCCAGGGTTCCCAGGTGGCATTGCCAGCATGTGGGTGATTTGTCTTGGTCGCGCTTACCACGCATTGTGCAGTGTTGTGTGTTCAATCTCAGTTTGCTTGTTAATTTATATGTGCCTCGTATTGTCCATTAATGTTAGAATATGAGCAGATATTGTAAATGTTTTATTCTTCCTGGCCTTGTATAGTCAGGAGGCTTGCTGTTTCAACAATCATGGACTCTTGTGCTTTTATTCCCTTAACAAGTTCCTTGGATCTCAAACCTTGGGCGTGATTCTCCGATGTCACGCCGGTTGGGAGAATAGTGGGCCGCGCCATTTTTCATGTGACACCGGTCTGACGCGCTCCCTCTATTCTCCCAAACAGGCAAATCTGTTCCGTCGTGTTCCACGCGGCAAAACCCGGAGAATCGCCCGATGCATCCAAAATGGCGATTCTCCGGAACCCCTGCTATTCTACGGCCCAGATGGGCTGAAGTCCCAACGGCGTGGCCCCAGTTCACGCCGTCACCGTCCACACCTGCTTTTTAAGGTCATCAGCCAGTCGTGCTGGCTGACGAGCAGTGAGGAGGTGAGCGGACCGTCCCGGAGTCTTCGAAAACTGGGGAAGGCATCCCCGAGAACGCAGCGGCTAGTGGGGGGGGGGGAGAGAGAGCGAGTCATGGGAGGGGGGGGAGAGAGCGAGTAGTGGAAGGGGGGGGGAGAGAGCGAGTAGTGGGAGGGGAGTAGTGGGAGGGTGGGGAGAGAGCGAGTAGTGGGGGGGGGGAGTAGTGGAGGGGAGAGATGGAGTAGTGGAGGGGGGAGAGGGAGTAATGGAGGGGGATAGAGGGAGTAGTGGGGGGGAGAGCGAGTAGTGGAGGGGGGAGAGAGGGAGTAGTGGGGGGGAGAGCGAGTAGTGGAGTGGGGGAGAGAGGGAGTAGTGTGGGGGGGTGAGAGAGGGAGTAGTGGGAGGGGGGGAGGGAGACCGAGTGGTGGGAGGGGGGGAGAGGGAGTAGTGGAGGGGGGAGAGAGGGAGTAGTGGGAAGGGGGAGAGAGGGAGTAGTGGGAAGGGGGGGAGAGGGAATAGTGGAGGGGGGAGAGAGGGAGTAGTGGGAAGGGGGAGAGAGGGAGTAGTGGGAAGGGGGAGAGAGGGAATAGTGGAGGGGGGTGAGGGAGTAGTGGGAGGGGGAGGGGGAGTAGTGGAGGGGGGGAGAGAGGGAGTAGTGGGAAGGGGGAGAGAGGGAGTAGTGGGGGAGAGAGGGAGTAGTGGGAAGGGGGGGAGAGGGAGTAGTGGGAAGGGGGAGAGAGGGAGTAGTGGAGGGGGAGAGAGGGAGTAGTGGAGGGGGGAGGGAGTAGTGGAGGGGGGAGAGAGGGAGTAGTGGGAGGGGGAGGGGGAGTAGTGGAGGGAGGGAGAGTGGGAGTAGTGGAG
Source organism: Scyliorhinus canicula (assembly GCF_902713615.1). Taxonomy (NCBI): domain Eukaryota; kingdom Metazoa; phylum Chordata; class Chondrichthyes; order Carcharhiniformes; family Scyliorhinidae; genus Scyliorhinus; species Scyliorhinus canicula. Next base: position 136,975,748 of record NC_052159.1, on the reverse strand, counting down.
GGGGGGAGAGGAGTAGTGGAGTAGGGGAGAGGAGTAGTGGAGGGGGAGAGGGAGTAGTGGAGGGGGGAGAGGAGTAGTGGAGGGGGGAGAGAGGGAGTAGTGGGAAGGGGAGAGAGGGAATAGTGGAGGGGGGAGAGGGAGTAGTGGAGGGGGGAGAGAGGGAGTAGTGGGAAGGGGAGAGAGGGAATAGTGGAGGGGGGAGAGAGGGAGTAGTGGGAGGGGGGGAGAGAGGGAGTAGAGGAGGGGGAGAGCGAGTAGTGGAGGGGGGAGAGGAGTAGTGGAGCGGTGGGAGAGAGGGAGTAGTGGAGGTGGGAGAGGGAGTAGTGGGAGGGGGGAAGAGGGAGTTGTGGAGGGGGGAGAGAGTGAGTAGTGGAGGGGGGGAAGAGGGAGTATGGAGGGGGGAGAGGGAGAAGTGGAGGGGGGAAGAGAGGGAGTAGTGGAGGGGGGGGGAGAGAGGGAGTAGTGGAGTCCAGGGAGTGAGACATTCCCGCCAGGTACTGTGCGACCTCAACCTGTGAGTGCGAACACCATCCAGCACGTGCGTCAGGCGGTCGATGTTCTCCGCGAATGACTGCTGGGACTGTGTCATGGCCTGCTGGGGCTGGGCCATGACCTGGTGAGACTCGGCCATGGCCCGTAGCGCCAGCAATGTCATGTTGGCTCTGGCGCATTGCTGCCTGTGAGAGGGCAGCCCTCTCCAGTGCCGTGGATGACGTGTGCACATGAAGCCCAACGGCTTGCAGAACTTGACTCATGGCCAAAACCGTTCCACCCATTGCCTCGACCACAGACGCCACCCGTGTGGTGTCGGCCTGGGTGGCTGCCATCAGCGGCACCACTCCCTGCTCCTGGACGCGGTTTGACTCCTCTAACTGCGCCTGCAGCTGCTGGAAGATGGCCCTCATCCCGTCATTGTGTCCCTGGGTTTCAAAATGCATCGGCTGTCCAGGTGGGTCGAGTAAATCCAGGAACTCGGGAAACGTCTGGGCGGCAGCTGGATGCTGGGCCTGGGCTGCCCTCCGACCATCCAGCCCCTCGGCTGCTCCGACCTCCACCTGCTGTACCGGCTCAGCTGTGTGGTGCACACCAGACCGTGACCCAGCAGCCTCATCACTTAATTGCCCAACCGAGTGTCTCTGGGATGGTGGATGGTGTGGGAGACAGCAGTGCCGCAAGCTCTAGATCCTCGTCCGTCAGAAATTCAGGAATGTCCTGGTTCCAGTCATGTCCCAGCGCAGGGCACACGCGGCCCATGTACGGTTCAGCGTCAGGTGAGTCCGTTGACTGCGTCTGCGTCCTCTGTGCGTCTGGGTCCATTTACCCTGTCCTGTCCTGTCTCACGGCCCGACCTTCGGGCAACGCACAGCCATGAAAGTCGTCACTGTCCGTCTTCTGTATGTCCTGCTTGAGAGTCCAGGATTTGGAGGATGGCACTCCTAGCCGACCTCCTGCCACCCTCTGGCGTACGGGCCTGGGTGCGATGGTTGTCGTGGATGGTCGCCTGTGTGTGGCAGCAGACGGTTCTGGACATTTGTCAGCACATCCTAGGGAACAGAATGATACGGGGTTAGTTAGACACGCTCGGCCGGGCGTAGGATGGTCCAGTGGGCATAGTGTGGGGGGACAGAGGATGGGGGGTCCAGTGGGTAGAGTGTGAGGTGACAGAGGATGGAGGGGGGGGGGGGGTGTTGTCATGCAGGGTTGTCTCACTTGGTTCTGCACCCCCAACCTCGCATTACGCGACCTCCCAGGTGGAAGATCCCCCAGCAAGGTCCAGTGCCCTCTGCTTGAACACTGTCAGAGGGTGCATAACGGGTGAACCCCCTCCGGTTCTGTTGCGCTCCCGGCTGTTGTGAGCAGTCTTGTCCTGTTGGTGGGGGGGGGCATAGATAGGTCATCACGATTCGGCAGGTATCATCAGGGCATTCAGATATTGGCACAGGGTGGGGGGAAAGTTGCAGCCACACCATGGCATCTCTCCAGGGGGTTGCAGTGCTCATGTGGGTCTGTGACAAATTTGTTAACCACCCTCCACTCACTCTCGCCCCCCCCCTCCCCCGCGTGCCCAGGGGGGAGGTGGGTGATGAGGGACATGGGGGGGGGGGGGGAGGGTTGTGACCCGGGGGCACCCTCGTGGCACTTACCCTGGCAGCCCTGGTGAGGTCGTGGAGCTTCTTGCGACACTGCTCCCCAGACCGAGGGGTCTGCCCCACAGCACTGACTGCCGTGCCCACCTCAAGCCAGGCCCGTCGCACAACGCTGGGAGGGTGGCGATGCCATCGTCTTGGGCAGATGATGCCCCTGCGCTGCTCCACCTCATCAAGGAGGGTCTCTAGGTCCGTATCACGGAACCTCGGGGTGGCCCTCCGTGGCTCCGACATTTCCCCCCCCCTCCTTTCTGTGCGTGGATCGCGCCCTTTTACGACACGGAGCGGCGTCATTTGGGCGTCGCACGCTTCCAACGTCAGCCCCCCCCCCCCCCCCCCCCCCCGTGTTTCGCGCGGCCCCGATGGTAGCCCATTCCCGGGGCCAGAATAGGTCGCGATCGGGGCCGTTTCGCGCCGTCGTTGAACTCGACCGAGTTCACGACGGCTTTCCCGATGCTGCGCGGCATCGGAGAATCGCGCCCCTTGTCTACTTTAACAAAATGTAATTTTTCCCTAACTTGATTGTATCAACAACCTGCGGGTCTGGTCCAAGATCATAACAGTGAAAAAAAGCCCTCAACTTCCATTTCTGATTGGTTGCTCATCAAAGGATAAATGTTAAACCAACCAGATGAAAGGGTGGGGAGGGAGGGGGGGGTGTTGCTCCCATTCAAACATCCTGACAAAATCAAGTTCCACAGTGATCCAGCACAGTTTGAAAAAGATAAGTCCCAACTTTCTTCCTAGGCTCCTTTCCTTATGTCTATTTGCTTTCTTGACCTACTATACTTATCCAGCACTCTCATTGCAACTTTGCTGCTCTTTCTAACCACGCCCCAGACTTTTGTCTTTCAGGACAGGCTTTGGCAAATGGCCATCATTTTTTTTACTCGCTCCTGGATGTTATCCTGCTGCAACTTTCCCACTCTGCCTACCTTGCATTTCGCCGGACTCCCTCACATGGGAAGAAGTGCTGGGGGGTGGCACATCAAAGATTTCAATCGGGAAATGCAACATTGGAGGAAACTTGCACTTTTAAAGACTGCACTGCAAATCTCACCTTTAGTTTATTTTAATGACACCAAATAGACAGGCAAAATGATCAGACTGCTGCTTCAACTATCCATTTAATAGGGCTCTGTTATCATTACTGGCAGAAATGTAGACAATCAGGATTTTCCTACGTTAATGTTACCGTTGACCCTCTGTAGTGGCTTAATTAACAACCACATAATTCCAGCATGGTCCTGATCTTTTTGACTGGGTTTTAAGGATAGTTATAATTTGTTATAGCACCATTCATTTCTGTGGTCATTTCGACAGTTTAAAAAATTGATTTTAAAGATATGGAGCGGGATTATCCGCCAGCGGGTTGCTCCGTTTTGCCGGCGCCAGGGGGTTTCCCGATTCCCGATGGTGTGGGCGGCCCCACAATGGGAAACCCCATTGACCGACCAGCGTAACGGAGAATCCCGCAGAAATGTGGCGCAGCGGGGCGGAGCATCCCGCCCATAGGGCAGGATTCTGCATTGGCCGATGTCAAAATCAGGCCGTGCGATTGGGTGAAGAATAGCAACTGACACCAAAATCATGGCAGGCGCCGGTTTTACACCAAATCGCGATGCTCCACCTCCTCAGAAATTGTGTTAATGTGACGCACGGTGCGCGTAGTTTAAAAACGTTTGCATATCATGAGTGGGTCCACCCGCGATGCTCCGCTTGCGATGGGCCGAGTTCCCGACGGCTCGGTCCACGTGTGCTCTCACAAATCATGAACCTGGTGTGGTGGCAGTGGGGAGAGAGAGAGAGAGGGCGTACGGCAGTGTCCAGCACCGCCATACTTCTCCGACAGTCGTGCCGCTGGCCAAGGGCTTCTGCCAGAGCCGGGGGGAGTAGTGGAGTGTGGCCAGAAGGTGGGCTGCAGGGTGGATGGGTACGAAACACCATTAGCACATCCAGCAAGGCAACCATGCCACTATCAGCCCACTATAAACCTGGTGCCCTCAGTCACATAGGTGACACCCCCCACCCCCTGCCCCCCCCCCCCCCCCCCCACCCCCGGATGCCCTCTGGCCCCAGCTGGCGCATTGAGCTATATGGGCATGCTCCAGCACAACCTGTCCCATCTTTTCGGCCCCGATCAGAGGAGGTTGTATTGTTTAAGCGCGGCTGCAGCTTGTCAGCCCTGAGAATGTCCATCACGGACCCGGCGATTCCCGCACTGTTTTTCGTGGGTTTCGAGGGTGTTCCACGTGGCGCAGGTGCTAGCCCCTCACCGGTAGCAGAATCGGTGCAGGCGTGGTGCCAATATGTCTGATGCAAAAAACCCCAGATTCTCTGTTGGCGCCAGCACTTTGACTCAGAAACGGAGAATCTGGCCCATGGGCACAGAGGAACTGAAGTATTTCTTCTTCGTGTAAGCAACCTCTGAGTTTTGAAATCAGAAACAATGGGCAGAATTTTACCAATTGTGCAAATTACCTTCCATTGGGAGGCAATAGATGTCATTGGACCCCACTTCCCCTGACCTTTACTGGTAACATTGGTTTGACTGGGTGAGGAGGAGTGAGCTGGCTCCCCTTCTATTCAGTCCCCTTGGTCGGTCGAGACTAAGGTTTTAATAATTATTTTCTCCACAAATGTCTTTTCCAATACAAATGTATTTATTTGTGCATCAAACCAGGGGCTGGATTTGCCTGCTCCCCAACCCAATGTTTCTCAGTGGCAAGCCATTCGCTATCTTCCCACCATTTGTTCATGGGATTTCCCATTGAAGCCACTCCTCGGCGTCAGGAATCCTACGGGTGGGTTTGCACTGCCAGTGGGAAAAAGAGAAGCCCAACAGTTGGGAATTCCAGTCCAGGTCTTGTTGAGTAAAAAATAGAGTAAGGCCAGGATTCTCCGAGACCATCCATTAGTCGTGGGATTCGCAAAGACCCACTGAATTCCACTACAGGCCAAAATCAGGGTTCTTGTGAACTATCCAGTTTATGTGTGCCCAACTTCTTAATAGTTCTACATGTGAATAATGTATTAGGTGAATGGGTTCTGGGAAGTTCACCCCTGGCCACGCTTCCCTACCAATATTGGCACTGGGCTAGCTTCTGTAACAATTGCAGCAAAATGGAAGTTAATAGATGCCAGTGGCTCTGAATTCCCTCATTCTCAGTTATGCTCTTGTGTGATTCAGCGCCAGTGGTAGTTACACACTACTTTCATGAGGTAGGTTAAATCTTTGTGGTGCAACGACAGTGCAACCTGAATAAAAGTTACTAACCTTCACCCACTCACGTTTCTCCAACCCCATATCCTGGAGCATTGTCCCACAGCAATCTAGGCAGCCAAGAAATGTTTCTGATGGCAATTTTCAACCCAAACCAGCAATTCCAGCTGGCACCGTGTTCACAAATGTGCAAGTTGCGTGCATGCTGTTAGTGGGACTGGTTATCTGAAGAATTGTGCAAGTACCACGAACTGCATCAGTTCCAGAAAGAAAGACTTTCATTTGTAGAGCTCCTTTCATGACTTCAAGATGCTCCAAAGCACTTTGGAGCCAATTAAATATTTTTGAATTGCCAGTGTTGTGGCCACGTGACAAACACCGGAGCCAATTCGCAGCATTGTTACATTAACTTGTTCAATAACACATTAGTGGAAAAGGATGACCCAGGAGTATAAAGCCCTCCTGGAAACTGCATACCGAACAATTATTTACACACAGAATATGGAAATAAATGACCAGACCATTGGTGGAATTCTCCGCTCCCCACGCAACCTGGGAGAATCGCGGGTGGGCCTCCCGACATTTTTTACGCCCCCCCTGGCGCCGCCACGATTCTCCCCCCCCCCTCGGAAAAATCGCCGCTCGCTGTTTTTCACGGCGAACGCCGATTCTTCGAGCCCGATGGGCCGAGTGGCCGGCCCTTCACGCCCGTTTCACCACGGCAGCAACCACACCTGGTCGCTGCATTCGTGAAACAGGCGCCAGATGCCCGATTGGGGCATCTAGGGGCCCGATTTGGACGGGAGCAGCACGACTGTGCTCGGGAGGGGACAGGCCCGCGATCGGTGCCCACCGATCATCGGGCCAGCGTCCAAAACGGACGCACTATTTCCCCTCCGCCGCCCGGCAAGATCAACCCGCCACGTCTTGCCGAGCAGCGGCGGAGAAAGACGCCACCGCACATGCGTGGGTTCGTGCCGTCTGCGTGGTCATGTCATCCACGCATGCGCGGGTTGGAACCGGCAACCCACGCATGCGCGGATGACATCATGAAAAGCGCCACTCGCGCGTCATTTCTGGCCGCCGAGGTCGCGGCCGGGAACGATGGGGGCTCGCTCCTAGCCCCCCGGGTGCGGGTGAATTAGGTGCGAGGAGGAGGCCGTCGTGAACACGGCCGTGGTTCACGACAGCCTTGGGGAGGGGGCCCCAAGGCTGTCGTGAACCACGGCCGTGGTTCACGACGGCCTCCGCGATTTTTGGCCTTAGCGGAGAATACCGCCCCATCTGTTTTATGTGCTACTTGAGGAATAAAAATTGTCCACTACAGCATGGGAGAACGCTCCTGAAAGTTACCACCGTTGCAAGGTCAAGGAGAGATGGTCCATATCACAGGAATGAGTAAAGAAAGACCTTCAAATCCTTCTCTGAGTTCTACAAGGTGGAAGCTTCATTTTGCTCAGTCTGCCTTTCACCAATCCCGGCACCAAATCAGACATGCTGGCTGCATGTCCGAGTCCCTCTCCACCCTCTCCCCGTCCCTACCTGCCAATACATACCCTGCGCAATATCCCGGATTTCCCTGCTTCAGGATCCAAGGAACATTACACTCCTCTTCTTGCAGTGCCAGTAGCAGCCACCACCATGCTGTTGACATAGCTGGCACTGAAGAACATACTGGCTAATTCAATTTACTGGCAGCCCCAGATGGGTGACAGCTCCAGTGAGAGACAGAAGTCTCACGTGTCTCTTGTTGAACTTACCCATGGCGTGTTAGGGCTGTGGGGCAGGCTGGCATGGAGCCATTGTGCTGCATGTTGGGTTTGCTTCCTGGGTGCAAGCCACCTGCATGCCACCCCCACCCCCCCACTCACCCCCTGCTGTATTATTTAGTACCTGGTCTAACACCTGGTTAGTGTCAGAGCTAACCCCCAATCATTCCCCCTGACTAGCCACGTACAACTGAGCCCACCCCCACAACCCTGACCAGATCTGATTCCAGGATAGTGGTGTACATATGTCACACAGTCTGCTGCCGTTTAAAAAGGCAGCTCACCATCACCTTCTGTGGGACAATTATGGATGGACAATAAATGTTCGCCTTGTCAGTAACACCCACATTCGAGGAACTAATAAAAAGAGGATTATTCTCAAATTTATTTGAAGTATAATAATATTAATATCACAGAGATTGATGGCAAGTCATGAAATGAAAGAGGGTGTTTTATGGGTATCTAACCCCTCAGCAATATTCAATGTGGATGTGCTGCGCGCTTAAGGCATCCAAGGGACATCGCACTCCTCTTGCTGCAATGCCGGTCGCACTATTTTAAATGTTTGGCGTTATAAGTCCATGATTTAATTTGCAAAAATGCACAAAAATGTTCTTCAGAGCATATTTCCTGGGCAGCATTCTCCATCCAGCGATGCCGGAATTGGTAATCGCAATTGAGCAAATAATCAGGCGCCAGCTGAAAATTGAGGTTGGCACCAGTGCCCAATGGAACGCTCTGTCCCGGAGCCTCGATAGCGGCATGAAGGCTTTCCACGCCCAGCTGGGGTGGACATGCAAATTGCACAGTAACGGCCGTAAGTATATCATTAACAGGCCTGACCCAGTAGTCTCTGTCCTCCCGTGATGCTCCGCCTCTGCCAGCTGGAAGTGACGCCGGCGTGGATCATTTGTGGTATTTAAAATCGGGAACTGGGTGCCATGGCTGCTGAGGGAGAGAGAGGAGTTAAGACATGTTTCCAAAGGCGCAATGGTGGAATGCCAATTGTGCCACTGGCTGGGGGTGTCTACCAGGAGAGAGTCATGGGGGGGGGGGTGACCAGGAGATGGGCTGGGTGGGGGGGAGAGAGTGGGGGGCATGGTGTCCCCCCGGGGTTCGAGTCCAGGCAACGACTGCCATGGCCTGCAGGCGGCTATCTGGCTCCGCACTCCACTGGCTTCTCATTATGACTCGGACATTTGCAGAGCACCACCAGCCGTATGGGTGCCACCCTCCCCCCAACCCCAAGGCCATCCCCCAATAACCCCCAAACCCTCGCCGAGCCATGCCTCAGTGCAGTCAGTAGCTCACCTGGTGTTGGACCCCTCAGTAAACCCATCCGAGACATTGTCCCACTGCAGGAGGAGTTGCAGGGGGGGGGGGGGGGTGATTGACACGCCCTGAACAGTGGATAAAGCACCATGACCCTTGCCACCTTCCCTGGCACACTGCCCCTCCCCATGGCAGAAACCCCATCGGTGGCACCATCAGCCGGTCCACTGTCCGTTCCCATCCATTCTGCCTTTGGACATGTAGCCATAAACCATGCGTTGCACACAGGACTCACAGCACACTCCAGTTAAGGCCCCAACATGTGCCCGACGCTCTCACCCAGCCCTGTCCGTGCTCACTGCCCACGTGCATGCCATAAGAACATAAGAACATAAGAACTAGGAGCAGGAGTAGGCCATCTGGCCCCTCGAGCCTGCTCCGCCATTCAATTAGATCATGGCTGATCTTTTGTGGACTCAGCTCCACTTTCCGGCCCGAACACCATAACCCTTAATCCCTTTATTCTTCAAAAAACTATCTATCTTTACCTTAAAAACATGTAATGAAGGAGCCTCAACTGCTTCACTGGGCAAGGAATTCCATAGATTCACAACCCTTTGGGTGAAGAAGTTCCTCCTAAACTCAGTCCTAAATCTACTTCCCCTTATTTTGAGGCTATGCCCCCTAGTTCTGCTGTCACCCGCCAGTGGAAACAACCTGCCCGCAACTATCCTATCTATTCCCTTCATAATTTTAAATGTTTCTATAAGTTCCTACATGGTGGCACCCTGCTGGCGGTGTATCACACGGCCCACCCAAGAGTGCACCCACGATAGACACCGCAGGAGGGCGTGTGACAGAGGCCGCAGAGCCTTGCTGGGACAGATGGTAGAGCAGGAGGACCCCCCCCCCCCCCCCCAATGGCAGCCACCGGCACGGCCAGGGATGTGGTGCGGAGGGAAGAGTGTCGGGGGGAGTGGCCATAGGATGGGGCTAGGATCAGGAAGGGGGAGGGGGCCATGTTGGGGAAGGGGTTGTAGTGTAGGCCAGGGCCAATGTGTAGTCAATTGGACATGGTTGGACACTGGGGTACTCACTGTGCTTATATGTCAGTTGAGGAACAGTGGAGAACCTTCCGAGCGATTTTTCACAGTGCTTAGCAAAGGTTTATACCAACAAAGAGGAAGGACGGAAGAAAGAGGGAAAATCGACCGTGGATATCTAAGGAAATAAGGGAGAGTATCAAATTGAAGGAAAAAGCATATAAAGTGGCGAAGATTGCTGGGTGATTAGAGGACTGGGAAATCTTTAGGGGGCAACAGAAAGCTACTAAAAAAGCTATAAAGAAGAGTAAGATAGAGTATGAGAGTAAACTTGCTCAGAATATAAAAACAGACAGTAAAAGTTTTTACAAATATATAAAACAAAAAAGAGTGGCTAAGGTAAATATTGGTCCTTTAGAGGATGAGAAGGGAGTTTTAATAATGGGAAATGAGGAAATGGCTGAGGAACTGAACAGGATTTTTGGGTCGGTCTTCACAGTGGAAGACACAAATAACATGCCAGCGACTGATAGAAATGAGGCTATGACAGGTGAGGACCTTGAGAGGATTGTTATCACTAAGGAGGTAGTGATTCCCGTACCAGCCTCTTTGGACAGGCGCTGGAATGTGGCGACTAGGGGCTTTTCACAGTAACTTCATTGAAGCCTACTCGTGACAATAAGCGACTTTCTATTTTTCTTTCTATGGGCAAGCTAATGGGGCTAAAGGTAGACAAGTCTCCTGGCCCTGATGGAATGCATCCCAGAGTGCTACAAAAGATGGCTAGGGAAATTGCAGATGCACTAGTGATAATTTACCAAAATTCACTAGAGTCTGGGGTGGTCCCGGCGGATTGGAAATTAGCAAACGTGACACCACTGTTTAAAAAAGGAGGTAGGCAGAAAGCAGGAAATTATAGGACAGTGAGCTTAACTTTGGTAGTAGGGAAGATGCTGGAATCTATCATCAAGGAAGAAATAGCGAGGCATCTGGATAGAAATTGTCCCATTGGGCAGACGCAGCATGGGTTCATAAAGGGCAGGTCATGCCTAACTAATTTAGTGGAATTTTTTGAGGACATTACCAGTGCAGTAGATAACGGGGAGCTGATGGATGTGGTATATCTGGATTTCCAGAAAGCCTTTGAAAAGGTGCCACACAAAAGGTTGCTGCATAAGATAAAGATGCATGGCATTAAGGGTAAAGTAGTAGCATGGATAGAGGATTGGTTAATTAATAGAAAGCAGAGTGGGGATTAATGGGTGTTTCTCTGGTTGGCAATCAGTAGCTAGTGGTGTCCCTCAGGGATCCGTGTTGGGCCCACACTTGTTCACAATTTACATAGATGATTTGGAGTTGGGGACCAAGGGCAATTTGTCCAAGTTTGCAGATGACACTAAGATGAGTGGTAAAGCGAAAAGTGCAGAGGATACTGGAAGTCTGCAGAGGGATTTGGATAGGTTAAGTGAATGGGCTAGGGTCTGGCAGATGGAATACAATGTTGACAAATGTTGACAAAAGGTTATCCGTTTTGGTAGGAATAACAGCAAACGGGATTATTATTTAAACGATAAAATATTAAAGCATGCCGCTGTGCAGAAAGACGTGGATGTGCTAGTGCATGAGTCACAGAAGGTTGGTTTACATGTGCAACAGGTGATTAAGAAGGCAAATGGAATGTTGTCCTTCATTGCTAGAGGGATGGAGTTTAAGACTAGGGAGGTTATGCTGCAATTGTATAAGGTCTTAGTGAGGCCACACCTGGAGTATTGTGTTCAGTTTTGGTCTCCTTACTTGAGAAGGGACGTACTGGCACTGAAGGGTGTGCAGAGGAGATTCACTAGGTTAATCCCAGAGCTGAAGGGATTGGATTATGAGGAGAGGTTGAGTAGACTGGGACTGTACTCATTGGAATTTAGAAGGATGAGGGGGGATCTTATAGAAACATTTAAAATTATGAAGGGAATAGATAGGATAGATGAGGGCAGGTTGTTTCCACTGGCGGGTGAAAGCAGAACTAGGGGACATAGCCTCAAAATAAGGGGAAGTAGCTTTAGGACTGAGTTTAGGAGGAACTTCTTCACCCAAAGGGTTGTAAATCTATGGAATTCCTTGCCCAGTGAAGCAGTTGAGGCTCCTTCATTACATGTTTTTAAGGTAAAGATAGATAGTTTTTTGAAGAATAAAGGGATTAAGGGTTATGGTGTTTGGGCCGGAAAGTGGAGCTGAGTCCACAAAAGATCAGCCATGATCTCATTGAACGGCGGAGCAGGCTCGAGGGGCCAGATGGCCTACTCCTGCTCCTAGTTCTTATGTTCTTATGTTCTTATGTCTACCCTTTACCCCCTGCAGCAAATGGGTTAAGGTGTACAGCTGAGTGTGGTTGGTATCTGCCTGGCCCCTGCTGCCCTGGCGGAAGCACTGAGACTCCATGAACAGGAGCTGCTCAGGGAGGACCCTGCAGAAAAGGAGCTTCACCCTGAGGAGTAGGAACCAGCCAGTGAGGATGGGGAGCCGCCCGTCACACAGGCCAAGGAGGAGGTGGGAAAGATTTGCTGTATCCGGCCTTCTTTACACGGGCAGCACCTGTCCTACGAGGACCTGCTGGACCGAGCGTATCACCGACGGCCGTGGCTATGCAGAGAAATGCGTGCAACATCTGTGCCAGATCATGGCACATCTGGAACCGTGAGGTTGTGAGGGTGGACACCCGCTTCTGGTGGCCGTAAAGGTGACGATTGCCCTGAAAGTTTATGCCATGGGGTCCTTCCAGGCACCGAGCAGGGTCCTGTGTTGAATCTCTCAGGCCTCCGTGCACAGGTGCATCCGTGCTGTAACCGATGCCCTGTATGCCCAGGCGGTACAATATACCACCTTCAATAAATAACGGAGAAAAACAAATTACTGCGGATGCTGGAATCTGAAACCAAAAGAGAAAATGCTGGAAAATCTCAGCAGGTCTGGCAGCATCCGTAGGGAGAGAAAAAAACTAACATTTCGAATCCAGATGACCCTTTGCAAAGCTGCTAAAGTCCACCTTCAAAGTGGATCGAGCCCACAGGTTACCCGGGCAATGGGATTTGCCCCAATCATAGGCATGCCCCAGTCCAGGGGGTGATCGACAAGACGCATGTCCCCTTATGGGTACTGGTGCATGAAGGGGTTCCCTTCATTAATCAGAATGGCTCAACTTCCTAAGTATGCAGGGGGTATGTGACCACCAGCTGCACATGATGCATGTCTGCGCCCAATATCCAGGCAGCGTGTAAGACGCCTTTGTCCTGGAGTACTCAACGGTACCTTTGAGGCACTTCCCTGGGTGAGGGTCCGGCTCTTGGGAGACAGGGGTTACCTGCTGTGGTCATGGCTGATGGCGCCTCTGTGGAGGCCCCAGACCGACGCAGGAAACTGCTATTCCGGCACCCATGCAGTGACCAGGGTCTTCACCGACCGATATACCGGCATGCTGAAAGTGTGGTTCGGGTTCCTGAAGAGCTCTGGAAGTGCCCTCCAGTGCAGCTCCAGGAGGGTTGCCCGCATCGTGGTGGCCTGCTTCATCCTCCACAACATCGCACTGCAGAGGGGTGACATGCTGGAGGAGGAGGTGGTGGAACACCATATCGCATCCGATGAGGAAGATGTTGAGGAGGGCCAAGATTGGCAGCACTTGGAGCCCAGGAAGGCACAGAATACCTCACGACGTGTGTGCCAGGGCCACCGCACATGGGCAACTTGATCGTGGCAGTCACCGGTACGGGTTTCATCACCTCAACCTCCCTTGGTCTACTCTTTGGGATTCAGGCAAGCTGCTTCAGGGGTTCTGCTGTCTGGTTAGGCTCCTGGAGGCCTGCTCTTGTCTTGATCAGAGTCTTCACACTCACAGGAATGGGGTGCAGAGACTGTGTGGCGTCCCTCTGGGACTGTGCCAATTCCTCTGGGACTGAGCCACGTCACTCAGCGACTATGTCAGGGCCCTCTGTAACTGCCAGCAGCAGGCAAATGCTCTCGCGCCTGTAGCCATGGCCTGTTGTTATTGGACTATGCATTGGAGCACCATAGCAATGTTCATGCCACCTGTGACATGGCTTCCCTGTCCTGTGCATGAGCCATCAACTGCACACTGTTCCACAGACTTTGGATATCCTGACCCATCCTTCCCACCCAAGGCCTCCACTGTGGACGCCACCTGTGTGGTATTGGCTTGGATGGCATGCATGGTCGGCACCGCATGTGCTCAGGGTCTGTGGGGTTGTGGCCGGGGGCGTCGGGTACCAGGTTGCCCCCTCTTGATGCCCGGTGAGCCACGCGGTTGTGGCTGGGGGCGGGGGACACCAGCCGATTCCTCATTGCCTGCCAGTGACCCTGCAAGACACAAAACAAGATGCATGGTTCGATTGCCGGTAGGCGTGATGTGAAGGGGAGGAGTGATTCATGTACCACAGGGACATCGCAACACATCTGGGGCGCACTTGGTTGTCCCTTGCCAACCTTCGCCTCTGCGACTGCCTGATTTCCCACCCTACTGACCAGGTCCAATGCCTTCTGCCCGATGGGGTACCCAGATACAGTGGGCCCCCACCGGTCTTTTCCCTCTCCCTGCGGTTGAGGGCACCCTTCGCTGGGACCGGCGCCGCCATCGGATCCGTGGAACGCCTGCCATTCAGTCCCGGAGTCAACATTATTTCTCTCAAATGGAGAATCCAGCCCTCTGTCTTTATTCTAGAGCAAAGTAGTTGAGATCCCAGGATTGTGATATCCCAGTGAATTAGCTTGGGTATTTAGATCCATTGTACATTCGCAGATGGCTGTAACAAGTTAATAAGTTTGATGATGGTCATCCTTCAGGACTGCCTTGGTCAAATGGGCTAACGTCAGAATCTTCTTTTAAACTATCAAAAACAAATGTCTTAGTCCTGCTGGGGTGTATGATTTTCAGTCCGATTTCTCTGCAGCAATGTCAAGCTGTCGAGTTTTGATCGCAAATATCCTTTCCCTGCTTGAACCTGCCTGCCGGGTAAAGAGAATAAGCAATTGTGATACTTTGTGATCAAAAGGAAACTGTACTGAACATGATAGAAAAGTTTGAGATATATTCATCACTATTGTGTAAAGGCGGCTGCTAGATTTTTGCAAACAAATTACTCATATGAAATACAGAAAACCACTTGGTTTTTGGAACAATCTCATGAGCTGATGTTTAGTGAAGCCACAGTGATAGCAATAACCTCTTCCTTTGTATTTTGTAGTCCGACCCTGTATTTGTGTTCGTAAAATGCATTAAAGACCATTATGGCCGAGAGCGTGTTTATTTAAGGTCCAGTGACTCTTATTGTTAGAGCCAGCGGTAATAAATATTAACCTGCTTAATTTGTTATCAAAGAAGGAACAGAAATAAATAACTTGTAAGTGCCTGGGTGGTACTTTTAAACTAGAGTAGGTATGAAAGCCACCTCTTGTACATTCTGCCTGATGTCCCTTTTTAACTGTTTCAATGGGACGACAATCCAAAGCATAGATGTAAAAGGTGATGTAAGTCTGATTTTGTCCAGTTTGCACTACTGCCAAAGATGATATGGGCTTCACGGTAGCACAATGGTTAGCACAGTTGCTTCACAGCTGCAGGGTCCCAGGTTCGGTTGGGTCACTGTCTGTGTGGAGTTTGCACATTCTCCCCGTGTCTGCGTGGGTTTCCTCCAGGTGCTCCGGTTTCATCTCACTGTCCAAAGACATGCCGGTTAGGTGGATTAGCCATGACAAATTGTCGTTCGTGTCCAAAACGGTTCGGTGGGGTGACTGGGTTAAGGGGATAGGGTGGAGGCGTGGGCTTAAGTAGGGTGCTCTTTCCAAGGGTTGGTGCAGACTTGACGGGCCAAATGGCCTCCTTCGACACTGTAAATTCTATGATTCTTTGATTCTATAACACCTTTGGAACTGCTCACAGAGTCTACCTCTGAAGGGTTGCTTGAAATTGTTCGTGAGTTAGTGAGAGAAATTACAGATGGCTGAAAATGCAACAGTTGTAGGTTGGAAGATGAGTCCAGATTTCAACATCCCTCTTGTGCCATTTCAAAGTTGCAAGCTCGTAAATATATTTTATAACTGTGTGTGTGTGTGCTCGCCTTTACCAGTCACTTACTGTAACAACTCTGAAGTTTCCCCATGACAAACTTGAACACATAGACCTGGATTTTGTGGTTGGAATAACAATGAAACTATCAGTGTTTGTCATCATTATTCTGTGAAACTGACAGCAACTTCTGGCATTACCACCTGTGTAGTAAATGTGGAGCTCCAGAGGCTGCTGTCAGTGATACCCAGCTCCTCCATGGGGTACTCTATTGAAATCCTCACAGCTGTAAACATTAAAAAATCACTTGATTCGACATGAACTCCCACTGTTCACGGTATTAATCTTGCTGTAAGAACTTTTGAAAAAGTAATGTATTGCTAAATTAAGTGTAACTGTTTTTTTTTCACGATGTACCAGTCAAAGTCCTCTTCAGTTCCTCTTTTGTTTTACATGACCCACTCATTCAAATGTCTGGCACCTTTACCTTTTTTGATGGTCATGCATCTCAATATCTTGAAGAGGTTAAACTGTACATGGCCTGCGTAGTCAGATCCAGATTATTGCGCAGCTGTATGCAGCTTGAAGTGAACATTCGCATTTAAGTCATAATTACGGTCAAGCAACATCTCTGGTCCTGAAAAGATAATTTTATATATTTGTAGAATATAAGATTTCTCATTCGTGTAAAAACATAGGCCAGAATTCTCCAGCAGTTCGCTGGCGGCAGGATTCCCTGATCCCGCTGGCAGTGTGGGTTTTCCGATGGAATGGGGCGGTTTAAATGGGAATTTCCATTGACAGCAGTGGGAGCAGAGAATCCCGCAAGCAGCATGCCGCTTCCCACCACCGGGAAACACACAGCTGGGAGGGCCAGGGAATCCCACTCATAGATTCTTAACATAGGGCTAGAACAAAATGAATCTTCAAAAATATTCAGCTGTTGGCGATAAATGTTTATGATACTTCTGTTTTCATTTTCATCCGATGTGTGTCCCAACCTTGATTTTGCTGTGTTAAGCAGAATAAAAATTGAAGTGAATAATTAGTGTTCTTACTTTCCAGTGTGCCTGTCTATGAGAATGCTTCAGTGTGATTGGCTGCTTTATCCGCTTGGTGCACAATGAATTAATGTCAAGACAGCTGAGATCTACACCACAGAGATCTCTCCAACATCCATCCCCTAATCAGGATAGTATCTATAAATTACGCAAGGTCAAATTCCTCGCCAATCTTTGCGTCATGTTACAAAACATTCCCCATTCGGATTCTCTCCAGCATCTGGCATTTCAGGACCTGCTGAACTTTAAGGCGAGCAACAGAAGCAGTGCCATCTCCCTATTGTGGGTGTGCGCCCAATAACAGGATGCAGCACACATCCGGTGCACACATGCAGAGCACTTGAACATGGAAAAAAGGAGATGGGAAAGGGGGGTCCAGTTGCAATTCGACAGAATGATGGCGATGAGCAGATTGATTGGACACGTTGGGCAGAGGAAAAACGAGCTCTGCAAAGTTACTAAATTGTTTTGTTGCTTTTGCATTCTGAATTATAGACAAATTTTCAAACAGTCCCCACAGTGAAACAATCACTGGTGAGAATAGCATGAGACAATTGCATGTTGTAAGAAGCATTAAATGATAGATGTGGCATTTAGAGACTAGTAAACGTTAACAACTGCTGTGGGACCAGGACACAAATTATCATGTCATCATTGTTGGTTTTTGATTTTGTTGGAGAGCTTGAGAATTATCGTCCTGGGAAATTTGTACATGAACATTTGAACTGTCACATATTTCTAATTTTGATGATCCCCCAAAGTGCTCAGGATCAGAGCCTGCTGAATATTATTTATCCCTCGCTTCAAAACATTAAAAAAAAAACAAGATTGTTTCAACAATACAACGTAGCTCAATTTTATAAATAGGATCTGCACTTGGCATCGAAGAAGAAGCTGTCAGCCTAAAACAGGTTTTTGAAAGTTTTGGCTTTTAAAAGGAATAATTATTTTGGATCCATACTGGAAAAGAGAAAAAAAGAAAGTGAATGCTTTTCAGCAGGTTGTAATTTATCTGTCTAATCGACTTTAGTCCCATCATATTTTTAGCATTTATAAACAGGCAGTGCCACTTTGATTTGGAGGATATCAGAAGATTTTCTCTTTGACCTGCTTCTGGCATAATTGTAGATGTGTTCTTTACGAACAGTCTTTGATACAGAAAGTGCACAGCCGATATCTGAATTCATGTTTGCAAATTTTGAAGGCTCCAGCTCACGGAATGCTCTGGAAGCTAAACAATTAGGTCAAGATAAGTTCAACTTTGGGGGATAACATTTCCCAGAGGGTTCCTTGGTCTCCCACCACAGCTTTAGTCCAAAGTATTAGCAGGAAGCAGAGAAGCATTGGAAGCTTATCTTCTGTACTATGGACAATGGGCAATGTAAGTTAGAATAGACAGCCCTGAGGAATTCTTCAGCCATCATTTCACCTGAAAAGATGGGGTAAAGTTTCTCTTCACCACCTTTGCACATCAGTCTTCCAATTCACCAACCATTTATTCTACATTTTCATGTGAGGGGCTTTGGAAAAACCCACTGGGAGAATCTCATTCCCTTCAGTTTGCTGAGTTTGAACCCTCTTTTCTTTAATCTGCTAACTCTTTCATTACAGTTCTGCCTCTGAACTTCTGCCTGGACTGCAAACATGAGATGAAGGAAGGGCCAGCAATGCAGGAACGCACAACTCTTATATTCACAGTGGGCTGAATAATACATAACATTGGAGGGAGGGAGGGTGCAAGGGTAGATGTCACACCTCCACCCTTCCGGGCGCCACATTGGCGTGAAGTCGAGCAGGTCAACGTCGCCCAGCCCTGTAGTAGCCTTAAAGCACTGTGGGGTTCACAGACGAAGGAAGAGTGAGTCTGCCACCCCTCACTGAGGTGGACATCACGCCCTCTGCCAGTCAATGGGATCACTGGCAACTCCATCAATGCCAGCAGGGCCAGGAAGGTATCAGTGGGCTGCTGCCAGGACAGCAATTGAAGTAAGAAGACAAGGGCCCAGGACTCCTAGGATGAGTGTAGTTATATGTTATTGATCAGTTATGTATTCTTAAGGACTAAATGTCAATGCCAGTTTAGTAATGTAAATAAAATCATAGCTTTGTTTAAGTTAACAGCTATTCTGTGGTTTATGAACACTGTCATTACATCCACTCATGTATATAATGAGATGCAGACAGGCAGTGGTTGACACACAGGATGACCAATGAACACAGAACACCCAATCACCAGACAGGACACCACCACTATAAAGCCCACAGGGCATTAAGACTCTCCCTCTCTCAGGACCCAGCTACTGAGACAGTTAGAGTGCACAAGCTAGTGAGCACTATAACCATGCGGTAGCTAGTAAGTCTGGTCAAGCCAGTAAGAGGTCATCAGTTAGATTAGTAGAGTGTCAACCCACAGCTGAACATGTACAGCAGTCCATAGTTAAATAAAACAGTGTTGGATCATCTCCTGTGTCAGACGTCTGTTTCTAGCTTCACTGCATCCAGTTGCAGTCAACGTTGAACCAACCCGCCGAACGCATCAAACACTACGCCAACCATCCTGAAATAAACACCACACGATTACCAGGGGTAGAAAACTTTAAATAGTGGAAGGTAAATCTAATGCCTTGGGCCAGAAGTGTTTGGGTAGGTTGAGGACAAGGAAAATGAAGAGAGAGGGTGGTTTTAAGAGAGGGAGGCAGTAGGAGGAAAGGGAGAGAGTTCAGTCCAATGGGGGGGGGGGGGGGGGGGGGGGGACTCTGCAATTGGCAAAGGGAACCCGTAAAGCACAAATCCTCATCCTTCACATTCTTTAACTATTTAATGTTAAAAATTAGGTTACCCTTGTGGTTATATCATGACTATCAGCATTACAAGGGTTAATGTAATGTTGAGAACAGCCACTAGTGGGAGCTACAGATGCAACTATATAAGGCAGTAATGCAAGACCTTAGGGGAGGAGTGTATGAAGGAGATAGCGAGTGAAGGTCATAAGAGCAGATGTTGTGAATAAGGTTAGATTAGAGTTTATACGAGTTGTGAGATTAGAAGTAGATGAGCAGTTAGATATTATTGATCAGTTGTGTGTTCTTAAGGACTAAGTGTTGAATGCCAGTTTAGTAATGCAAATAAAATCATAGCTGTGTTTAAGTTAGAAGCTATTCTGTGATTTATGAACACTAAGTCAACCATCCTGAAATAGGCAACACAAAGAACACCACACGGTTACCAGGAATGGAATATTTCAAATAGTAAAAGTCCCACATGGTACCAGGAATTTATTCCTTTAAAGAAACAGCGGTTAGATTAGGTTAGAATAGCTTTGGAGATTGAAGAAGCAATGCAGAATCTACAAATCAGAAAACATCTATGGTAAAGACTGATCAGAAGATGGAGGGTGTCCAGAAGCCTGAGCACTTCCAAACACACAGTAAGCTGTGTCAGAACTGGGCTTTCTTTAAGCAACAGTTTGAAGTTTTTATTTCTGCCTCCACGCTTGAAAATGCCTCAGACCGTTGCAAAATAGCACTCCTACTAAATTTGTCTGGACTACAAGCATTGGAGCGATTAATTTTGCTTGAATTTAGTACAGATGAAGATAAAAATAAATACAGCCATAATGCTACAGAGATTACCAATCATGAAAAAAATCCTATGAGCGCTACATATTAAACAAATGGCTCCAGTTTAGAGGAGAGTCTGTAGATTCAGCCATCACAGCTTTAAAGTTGCGAGCGCAGTCCGGTAACTTTTTCACAGCCTCAGAGTCAATGCTGCAAGATAAATTCTTAATATTCCAGAGGGACTATTAATACTGTCCATCCCCCCCCCCCCCACCCCACCCCCAGTCTTCCCCACCCTCAGTTGCTTTTACAGTGTGATGCAGCGAATGAGGAGGCTTAGTTTTTCAAAAGACCGATAACTTCTTCAAAGTTGGCCGTGACAATGTGGTGTGGCCAGTTGCTGACACTGGGATTTATTTTTCGCATTGAGAGTTTGGAATTGCTGGGAAGGCTTTGGATATTGAGTGACGTAAATGGTGGCAAGTGTGGAACTCATACTGCTGGTGAACAGCAAGGATGATTCTCTTTGGATAAATGTTCCAGGTTTCCATTGCATGCTCCTCTGGATTCAAAGGGACTGGATACATCTTCTTCGGCATCTCCATTTCCAGCTTTTATATCTGAATTGCAAAGAATAAGAAACCCACAAAGTTCATGCCCAGGGCAGCAACACTCAATTGTCTTTGTGAACTTTGAATTGATTGAAGTGCGAGAATTTCTCAGCAGGCAACCATGATGGGAACAGCTGGTACCCACATGAATAACTCCTGGCATCTTATTTGAGGCAATTTGCACCTCTAGATTGCTATTCCTTTCTTTTGGGAAATTACAAAGAGTTAACTGTTGGACCTCATGGGACCATATGGATACCATCAATGGCATCCAGACTTTTGGGAATCCATGACAAGATAAAGCTGCTCGGCCATAGAACAGACCTGCTTTGCAGTCATCCCAAAACAAATCAATTCACAGCTATTCTGAAGATTATATCTGTGATCTGATCAAATAAATACCCAGTAGGCACCCTGACGTGATACTGTTGCAACTCGGAAAGTGCCTATTGTGAAGCAAATTGATAGCTGTGCTGCCTTTGACAGTCATCGACGGAGTATTTGAACTGAAAATCTGGTTCATGATCTTGCAGAAGCTGACAGTACTTTGTCCATTCTGGTGAACCTTATTCATCTTACACACTGCTCCTATATCCTTGTTGAGAGCACTGATCTGTAGTTTGATTCATCCTCCTTAACTGCAGTTACTCATCTCTTTGGTCTATTGTGATTTACATCTTCATTTTTAATCTAAGGTAAACCCCAATAGGGAGACCCACAAGATTAAATTCAAGAAAGATTCCCAGAAATAGTACTTGTAGCTGTAGATATTCGCTGAAGTCCCTTTGCCGAGGAGGCTTAGAATGCACCACTCTGCTAGGAGCAGCTGAATGTAGCAATTCAAATGCTCCTGTTATCAAGTTTAGCTACATTGGTTCATATGGTCCCATTTCAAAGTTAGAAACTACAAATGGTAATTTGCGTATTATTTAAATTACCTCGGCATTATTGGCCAAGTGGAATTAATGGTCCAACCTTCCTCGGATTTCTGGTGCATTGAAAACATGACTGAATTCCAACACAAAATATCTATACCTTCCAGTGTTGTATCTGTGAAACAAGCATTTTGTTTCAGGACCATTGCTTTTGAAATATCTGTGCTGGATTCTCCAAATTCCTGGCCAAGTGTTGACGGCAGCGCAAAACCGACGCCAGCGACGCCAGCATCAACGGGCCTCCAGTTCAAGTCATTCTCCCCTTCCTCGGGGGCTAGCACGGCGCCTGAGTGCTCCAGCGCAGAAATACGGCCCTACATGGCCGGCGTGTGTCCGCACATGCATGCCACAGCTGGCATGGGTCTGCGCATGCACGCCACGGCTGTCTCCACACTGGCTTTCGGGCAACATGGAAGAGTCCTACAGGGGCCTGGCACGTAGGAACGTAGGCCCCCATGGAATGAGCGTGCCCGCCGTTCAGTTGCCCCCGATCATGGGCCTGGCCAACATGGAGGCCCCCCCAGTCGTCAGCTCTCCCCGCCCCCCACCCCCCCACCAGGACGGCCCCTGCAGCCAGAACGGCAAGGTCCCGCCGGGTAGCACCATATGCGAACGACGGCGGTGGGATTCAGCGGAACTCGGCGGACATTCAGCCCATCGAGCGTGGCGATCATGCCGGCGTGATTTGCGCCAGAGAATTGTTGGCCCGGCGTCGGAGCGTTGTGGCGCGATTCGCCACCCCCCCCCCCCCCCCCCCCCCCCCGCCAATTCTCCGACCCGGCGCGGACTCAGCGAATCTGCGCCTTGATTGGGACGATATGAACGAGGGCCGAAAGTTAAAAGCATTTGGGAAACAATCAACTCAATTTATCACTTATGTTTTGATTATTTTCTCAATTTTCTATCTGCTCCACATTGGAGCCCTGTCT
Organism: Scyliorhinus canicula; assembly: GCF_902713615.1. Classification (NCBI taxonomy): domain Eukaryota; kingdom Metazoa; phylum Chordata; class Chondrichthyes; order Carcharhiniformes; family Scyliorhinidae; genus Scyliorhinus; species Scyliorhinus canicula. Next base: position 136,953,131 of record NC_052159.1, on the reverse strand, counting down.
TCACAGCAAACATGCAACAGCAAATATCTTGTCGGCTGTAAAATGTTGTGGGTTCCTCAAATCATTGATATCAAGGACTTCTGGCAAAGGTGGTTTATTCCTAAAATGAGACCCACTCGAAAAATTCACTGAGTAATCCTGGGTGGCATGTGGGTGGTACAGCTTTCTTTACATTTCTATTTCACTGCCACCTCACTCATTGTGACAAATGCAGGATTTTAGATACATTGGATTATAAACATTTGGAATTTTAAGGGTTAAACGTCTGGGTTAGAGTTTCTTTGACTGCAATAGTCACGTTTTTCAAAGAGTCTTGTTTTACAAAACCAGAAAGCTTTTAGAAACCAGAGGTGAAATTGATCATTGTAAAAAGCTAGGCTAATGCACTGTTGTTGACTGGTGAATGTCCCTGGGGAGGTAATGTGCTTCAGCCCAGATAATTAATTTGCTTCCAGCTTGGGTAGATGATGTAATTGCTGGATGGAGCAAAGATATCCAGACATTTTGAAAAAGATTTTGAGTTCAGTTCTGATCTGGCTAATACTATGTCCACAGGTAAGGCAACTTTCGCTCGCAGTAAAAACATTAATAGTATTTAAAGCAGTGCAGACTTGTCTGAGGACAAGGGGAAGCTGAAGGAAACTAGTTCAAACATTTTTTTGAAGACATCCAGCCAGAGTCTGCAGTGTTCTAACAGGAGTCAAATCTGTTCTGGAAAGCAGGTATTACATTGTGTCATTGGGATGTAGGATCGATTGAGAGCTGTATGTTTTTCCTTTCTTGTTGTTTAATTGGGAACAAAGAAACTAAGTAACGGTGTTGTATTTACTGTATTTAGTAATATTGTTTAAGGGGTAATTGAAAGCTACTTTACTTTTTTCATGCAATTGCTCCTGGAGCAAAGTATTCTTTCCACATAGCCTTACAAAAAAACCTAAAATATTTTGGTTTCGGTCCAGTATCCTAGCCACTGTTGGGGTTTGGTCTGGGATTGTGTACTCATGCTGTAAAAATAGTATGTCAGTGAGGCAAACATCACTCCCATTGAGCACTCTTCATTTCCTCTGTTCATGCATGTTGATTTTACAGTTCAACCCATGAGCTATTCAACAACATTGTAGACAGAACTTACTCTCTCCCCTTGCTACATGTGAGGAAAGCAAAGGTAGTTTTAAGATATTTATATTTGTATTGGTAAACATTAGAAATAAGTTATGTTTTAAGTGGGTTTAATTTAATGTTTCTGTGCCTGGAATGGTAAAACCTATAGTTAGATTCATGTTGGACAAAGATGTTTGCATGTGTGGGGGTGGACATGGTTTCAACTGTGTTTCAATTGTGCTGAGAGAGGGTCATGGCATGAAGACTAAATAGAAATATCAGTGGCTGCTTAGCAACTGAAGGACATTTCAAAGAGAAAGGCTTTTGAGTTTAGTTTTCACCTGAATTTGTTTGCAGTAAAAGATAATACACCGGCTAATGAACATCTCTCAACTCTGCCAGGAGTAGCAAGACTGGACAGGAGAGGGAACTGCAAAGAGGCAGACTTCCCAAAGAACTAGGTGCAGCCCAGATAATCAGGGAATTGTAAAATGACTGAAGTCACGAGAACAAAAGGTCAAGGCATTGTTCCGGCGCATTCAAGGAAGAAGCAGAAAAAGTGTTATGAGTGAAAGAGACAGCTGCAGTAATCAGAACTAATATGGTAAAGCAGACTTCAGAGGCAAATCAAATGTCTGATGCCATTTTAATAGAGTTTGGGAATTGAGAGTTAAAGCAATTGTGAACAGTTTGAGCAGCAGTTAAGACAAAGAAACCCTGAAGAAGGAGTTGAAAATCCTGGAAGCTTGAATCTTTGTTGATAATGGATGAGAAGCATTTATTTTAAGTGTCATTTGTAAAACCTGGACTGGATTTTGCCATGCAAACCACTGATGGAATGCAGTGTTTTTGGGTTACTGAGACGGCTGTAGCTTAAATATATTTTGCAACCTGTGGCAGCAGTAAAATCCATGTGTATTTCTTATGATGAGGAGAGAATAATAACATTAGAATCATGAGCAGGAGTAGACAATTCAGCCCCTTGAGCCTGCTCCACCATTCCATATGATTTTGGTTGATTTCATCTCAGTCTGAACTCCACTTTCCTGTCCATTATCCATAACTATTCAACCCATTATTAATTAAGTCTGTCTATCTCCTCCTTAAACTTATTTAATTTTCCACAAATCCATTGCACTCGAGGGTAGTGAATTTCACAGATTTGAGACACTTTGAGAGATAATTTCTCCTCATCTTTGTTTTAAATCTGCTACCCTTTATCTTAAAACTACGACCCCTTGTACTAGATTGCTCACAAGATGAAACATCCCCTCTACATCTACTTTGTTATCCCCTTTATCATCTCTGATATTTCAATGAGAACTCGAGCAGATTCTCCACTGCCCATTGCTAATAGCAAATGTGTTATTTCTCCATGCCTCTGTGATACTGATCACCGATTTTTCAGTCACTTGTCCATTACATATGCTGCCTCAAACAGATGTCAGGAAAGCAACAACTGTTACTTCATAGGAAGTCAAAACCACATCACAAGACTTTAAACCCCCTCAGATCCTTCAGATCTATTCTTCAAAAAGGCTGTATTTGACAGCTTCCACTTTTTTCCATCAGAAAGCACTTAACTGCTTTTGATGTGGTCAAAATCTGTCAGACATAGCCCAATGGTCTCTGATATGGGTGGGCCCACTGCCGGAGGTCTCCGGTAGGGGTCTCTGGTGGGGCGGTCTGGTGGGGGGATTTTATGGATTGATCTGATGGTGGGTTCCCTGATAAGGAGTCTTCTGGGGGGGGGGGGCCTGATGGGTGGTCTGATGGGATGGTCTCTGATGGGGTTCGGTAGGAGGGGGTCGGGTCACATTTGTGCATGTGAACTGTAGGGGGGTGACTCAGCAATCCGCATGGTGCGGTGGGGGGGGGGTGGGATGATGCCTCTACTTGTCACTGGGACAGGCAGGATTTGCTTTGTGGTGATAGGGAGGCCCGGCCACCAGGCCTCACTATTGGGCTGCATGCTCAAAATGGTGGCCTGATAGTGGGATTTGTGCCAGAATCCCTTGCGACCCCCGCCATGCATATATTTCCATGGCTGAGGAGAGTGCACCGCTTGTGGGTGCCATTCTTAGCTCCAGACTGAACCACAAGCAATTCAAAGGGAGAATCCAACACCTCCTCTCATTTAACTAAACCTTCGAGAGTATAGGCCTCAACTTCTGAATTTCTCTTCAATCAATCTACTGAGCCGCCTCTAAATTGCCTGAAAATGAAGTTCAGTAACATAAGCCAACCTCTCAGGTTTAAAAAATGTTTTATTATTCTTGTAGTTAAAACGAGTAAGCCGTCCCCTGACTCTGTTCCTCCACGTCTTCCAACAAAAAGAAAATGTTATTGAGCGGGATTCTACCGTCTGCCAACCGCGTTTTCCAAAGCGGCGCATCCTTGCCGGCAGTGGAATTCTCCATTCCCACCACCTGCTAATGGGATTTTTCATTGTAGCCACCCAACGGCACCGGGAAACCCATGTGTGTGGATGCGCTGATAGCACAACGGAGGATCACGATGGCAGAGAATCCAGCCCCCTGTCCTTTAAGCCAGGTTCCATTCCAGCAGCTTCACATCCAGTTAAAATACCAACTGGGATCGAAATCTACAATTTTACAAAGTTCGTCAGGCTAACCTCAGGTGAACATGTAGTTGAAAAGGAATGTATTACAATATTAAACACTACAGCCTTCCTTTGGCCAACAAGCTATCTTATCCAAATGAACGTTCGTGATTTATATTTGGTTATACATCCAATGTTGTTGGTTTGTATTGGATGCACACAGAACACTCAATGCTTTCCACTAGATGCAACCTGGAGGGGGAAAATCTGGATTGTATTCCAGGGGCTGCCAGCATCTGTCCTCTTGGTAAGGCAAGATGTTAATTAATTCCTCCAAGGAATAGACATGAATTAACCTTAAAGGTAAAATTAAAATAATATATGCAGATTAGAAATATGGAATACAAAACCAATTGAATCTCACTCCATAATTATGCTACAATGTCAAAATAATAATTGCATAATAACAGGCTACTGGTGTAACTGATCTATGGTTGGGGAGAATGTCAAAGTTTCTTTCACCTGTCTATGGGGGTCACAGAGTGGTGACTGCTACAAGTGGAAATAAATTAACTCAAAGGATGATAAATATTGTGAAGAAATGTTCGGTGTTCATAGCCAGAGGCTGTCCTGCCCCCATTACAAAAAACATGACTCTATTTTTCTAAAGAAGATGCACAGTAGCCCAAAGAAAAAAACATTTATCCTCGTCAGCCTTCACCAGTTCAATGGGTTTCAGCACACAGACAATTTATAAGCCTACATATCTCTGAAATTGCTTTTCAGTTCACAGAAATCAAAGGAGAGTGGCCAAAAATATAAATATGGGAAGTAACGTTTCCACTTGGAGTGATTCCAGCCCTCACGGTGGCCATTTTGAAAATTGCTTTCTCCCCCTGAGTTCCCACTGAAATCTGTTTGCACATCGTCAAATGTTAACCCTACCATGAAACATTGCAATCGGATAGCATTTTAAAACATAGGCCACGATTTTACGCTCACCGAGCAGGTGTGCAGTGAACATGAATGCTCCTGAAAACGGGGGTCATGTTGGGAAGGCGACCCAATGTCATCATGCTGCCTCGCAATATTTCAGTCAGCGGGAGTGTGTGGAAGTTGGAATCATGCCCCCGCCACCAGGTAAAGGGCCAAGAAGTTAATTTAAAGACCAATTGATAGCGATTTTTAGTGGCCCGTGCGTTTTCACGCTTGGTCAATCGGACAGGCAGTCTTCACGTTTTTCATTAATTTTACATCCGGGGCAAGATAAGATGCCCAGAAAATGTCAGTAAGGAGGGGAGTTGTTTGGAGTTTGCTCAGAGGTCATTTCTAATATTTTTCATTTGCTGTTTTGGATAATTCTCTGACTGCTATACATTTTCAAAGGCTGTACGCAGAAAGGCTCCTGCGCAACCAATTGGATAAACCAGGGGATTATGTACTCAGCTGCATGGACCTCTGAAAGGGCCAGAAGGAAAAGGAAGCCAGAATATCACAGGCACCATCCCAGAAACCACCCTATGGACTGAGTGATGCAGGCGGAAAGGGTGAAAGGCCAGCAGGAATTGCAAGGCAGAAGGGTCTGGGGAAGATGCCACTGCCCATCAGATAGAGTGTACAGGCAGTTCTCAAGCTACCTGGACATGTCAGAGGTTCAGTGCCGAAGAAGGCTCCACATTCACCTCGATCTGCGACATGATGGGTCCAAAAATTGCCTTCAACTGTGGAGGTGCCCTCTGTGCCAGTGACTCTGAAAGTGACAGTGGCTCTGTACTTTTATGCCTCTGGTTCTTTCCAGGGAGACAGTGGGAAATCTCCGTGATTCCTCGGAATCTGCTACCCACAGCTATGTCAAGGTGGTCACAGGCGCACTGTTTTAATGGGATAGCATATTCATTGGCTTCAAGATCGACAAGGTCAGCCAGGCTGAGCGAGGCAGGAGCTTCACTGCAATTGCATGACTCCCCCGAAATTCAGGGAGTCATTGATTGTATGCATGTCCCCGGAAAGGTGCCAGCATTGGAACTCATTGTCTTTGCGAAGTGAAAGGGTTTCCACTCTCTAAATGTCCAAATTGTGTGTGGTCACAAGAGTCAGGCATCGCAGGTTTGTGCCAGCTATCCAGGAAGCAGGCATAATGCCTACGTTCTGTGTTACAGCCAGGTGCCAAGTATGTTCATTGTCCCAGCGCACTTGGATGTCTGACTCCTTGGGGGACAAAGACTATCCATTGAATATGTGGCTGATAATGCTGCAGCAACACTTAAGGGCTGCAGTGGAAGAGAGCTACAACTGTAGTCATGTTTCCACGAGGGCAATGGTTGAGAGGACCATATGCCTACTCAAGATGAGGTTTCACTGCCTGTGCCATGCTGAAATATCCTCTTAATAGCCTCCTGAATGTGTCTCCATGATTGTTATTGTCTGCTGCACCCTACAAAATCTGGCTCTTTCAAAGGGGATCCTTTGGAGATGTCCGAATAATGAACGAAAGACAACAAATTACTGGAAATATTGAACTTTCAATAGGACTTGTGAGTTTTTTAAAAATGACCCAAGCCAAAGATGGCTGAGGGTGTGAAGTTAGTCATTTGCTGAATATCAGGTGGGTGATAATTTGAGTTAGAATGGAACCACTCTGTTTCCACACAAAGATACTTCTAAAGCATACAGAAACTAATTGCTTTCTCCAATGGAGACAATGGAAAATAATGAGAAATTATATCAAAATATATCTTGAATGTAAAGTAAGGTGGATTTATTGATTTCAACTTCTCGGAATGTACAAAGGGTGTGTGTTTGTGTGAATCAGTGCTGAGGTCAAAACGTGTGTGACACTTGCAGGCATATCTCTATCTCTCTCTTTGATTGTTGAAATAAATCAACGACCAGCTTAAATGAGTATGCCACCACCGTCACAGACTTCATCAGCAAATGTGTGGATGACTACGTGCCAAAGAAAGCAGTATGCACGTTCCCCAACCGGAAAACATGCCTCAATCGCGAGATTGACTCCCGATTGAAGGACAGGTCTGAGGCGTTCAAGTCAGACGACCCTTACCTAAACAAGAAATCCAGCTACGATCTCCGCAAAGCCTTCCGAGATGCCAAGAGAGAATATCAAACCAAGCTAGAGTCACAGACAGACTCTTGGCGGTTGTGGCATGGCCTAAACAACATAACGGGCTACAAAGCAAAGCCTGGCAGTATCTCCGGCAGCAGCGCACCCCTCCCCGCTGAACACAATGCATTCTATGCTCGGTTCGAGTAGGAAACCACCAATCTGCTGTCAAGTGTCCCAGCAGCCCATAAGTCACCCATACCCACCATCACAGCTTCCAAAGTCAGATCGGCCTCACTGAAAATGAACCCTCGGAAGGCGACGGGCCTGGACGGGAACCCTGGTCGTGCACTCAGAGCCTGCATGGACCAGCTGGCAGATGTGTTCGCGGACATCTTTAATCTGTCCCTACTCCACTCCCACACCTGCTTCAAGAAAATCACCATCATACCGGTGCCAAAGAAGAACCAGGCAATGTGCCTCAATGACTACCGTCCGGTGGCCCTGACTGCAGTCATAATGAAGTGCTTTGAGAGGCTGGCCATGAAGCGCCATCACCTCCATACTCCCAGAATGCCTTGATCCACTGCAATTCGCATACCGCCTCAACTGGTCCATAGCAGACGCCATTTCTCTGGCCCTACACTCATCCCTAGAACATCACGACAACAAAGACTCCTACATCAGACTCCTATTTATTGACTACAGCTCCGCCTTCAACACCATAATCCCAGCCAAGCTCATATCAAAGCTCCAAAACCAAGGACTTGGCTCCTCCCTCTGCAACTGGATCCTCGACTTTCTGACCCACAGACCTCGATCAGTAACAATAAACAATAACACCTCCTCCACAATAGTCCTCAATACCGGGGCCCCACGAGGTTGCGTACTTCGCCCCTGACTCTACTCCCTGTACACACACGACTGCATGGAAAAATTTGGTTCCAACTCCATCTACAAGTTTGCTGACAATACGACCATAGTGGGCCGGATCTCAAATAATGATGAGTCAGAATACAGGAGGGAGAACCTAGTAAAGTGGTACAGCGACAACAATTTCTACCTCAATGCCAGCAAAACTAAGGAGCTGGTCATTGACTTCAGGAAGCAAAGTACTGTACATACCCATGTCAGCATCAACGGGGCCGAGGTGGAGATGGTTAGCAGTTTCAAATTCCTAGGGGTACACATCACCAAAAATCTGTCCTGGTCCACCCACGTCGACGCTATCACCAGGAAAGCACGATAGCGCCTATACTTCCTCAGGAAACTAAGGAAATTTGGCATGTGCACATGAACTCTTACCAACTTTTGCAGATGCACCATAGAAAGCATCCTATCTGGCTGCATCACAGCCTGGTATGGCAACTGCCCAGCCCAGGACCGCAAGAAACTTCAGAGAGTCATGAACACAGCCCAGTCCATCACACAATCCTGTCTCCCGTCCATTGACTCCATCTACACCTCCCGCTGCCTGGGGAAAGCGGGCAGCATAATCAAAGACTCCTCCCACCCGGCTCATTCTTCCAACTTCTTCCATTGGGCAGGAGATACAGAAGTCTGAGAACACGCACGAACCGACTCAAAAACAACTTCTTCCTGCAGCACGGCAGCACAGTGGTTAGGACAATTGCTTCACAGCTCCAGGGTCCCAGGTTCGATGCCCGGCTTGGGTCACTGTCTGTGTGGAGTCTGCACATTCTCCTCGTGTGTGCATGGGTTTCTTCCGGGTGCTCTAGTTTCCTCCCACAATTCAAAGATGTGCAGGTTTGGTGGGTTGGCCATGCTAAATTGCCCTTAGTGTCCAAAATTGCCCTGAGTGTTGGGTGGGTTGACTGGGTTATGGGGATGGGGGAGTGGTGTGGGCTTGGGTGGCATGCTCTTTCCAAGAGCCGGTGCAGACTCGATGGGCCAAATAACCTCCTTCTGCACTGTAAATTCTATGATCTATGAGATTCCCCGCTGTTACCAGACTCCTAAACGACCCTCTTATGGACTGACCTCATTAACACTACACCCCTGTATGCTTCATCCGATGCTGGTGCTTACGTAGTTACATTGTGTACCTTGTGTTGCCCTGTTATAATTTTCTTTTATGTATTTTCTTTTATTTCCTTTTCTTTTCATTTACTTAATGATCTGTTGAGCTGCTCGCAGAAAAATACTTTTCACTGTACCTTGGTACACGTGACAATAAACACATCCAATCCAATCCAATCCAAAATCAAGTCAGCAAAGACCAGAGCTGAAAAGAAAAGAGAGAAGCTTCTGCTCCAACCTGCAGAACACTGGGATCTCAAATCGGACTATTCGCCTACTGAGGTTAGCGCTCCTGGATTCTCAAATTGAAATGAATGCAATGTTTAATTCTCTACTCCTCACTAGTCAAGGATTGCTTCGTAAGCCTTTTTTTTACTTACTTACTTTGGACTCAGTTCCCACATCTAACCAGTATGAATGCACATGCTTGTATTTTATCATTTTCTTGCCTTCAGTAACAAATAAACTCACTCTCACTTTCAGAAAGTTGTATTAAATTGACTCCTCACCTGGGAACTGGTCGTAACAGAGGATGAAGACAGTGATGCTGTTCCAGAGGCTGCTGGGGACAGTGCAATTGCTGAGTATGTGGAGGAGCCTGAATAGCTCCTGGGTGAGGCCTGGAGAAAAATGAACATAAAAGGGAAAATTTGCCTTGAAGATTATTTCACCCTCAAGGTGTGGGCAGTTTTGTCAGTGGTGCCTGAAACCAGTGTGATGGTTTTAAAGTTAGCGCACAGGATCGTTGCCAGATACTCGATTTGCGCTGAATGCAATTTTTGCTGAAAACATATTTGGTGCGATTCTGCAGGTTGAAGTTAAAGACCACTGAACGGCACTTTTAGCAATGTTTCTCGGTGGCTGCAGCGTCAAGAAGCATTCCGCTACCCAACGGCACTTTGCTGTATTTTTGGCCTTGGGGAGATTGTCTCTGACGCGGTCACAGTTAGAGGGATTTCCTGCTGGCGAGAAAGGCTTCGCTCAGATTGGACCGCCATTTTGTCCGACAGCCCGGATCTCCCCCCCCTTCCCAATTTCAGCCCCTCCCACTTTTTCCATCCACCCTTACCCCTCCTCCCCAAAAACTTGGGGAGGCCCCCAAGAAACCCCACCCATTTCCCCTCCAAGTGGCAAGGCCTCTCACTCGGCCTGGCCCCTGGCAGTGCCAATCTGGCACCTGAGCATTCTGGCACTGCCAGCCTGGCACCCTGGCAGTTCCAGAGTTCCCAGGTGCCAGGGGGAGTGCCAGGGTGCTACTGTGCCCTGTCCCGACCACCGGGGGGGGGGGGTGTCTCCAATGGCCTGGTGGACCCTCCCCCCCCCCCCCCCCAGGTGCTGTTACACCTGATCCATGTTGGTGTGGGCCGGTACTAAATGGTGTCCTGGCGAGGTCTTCCAGGCACGGCCATTGAGTCCCAGCGCCTGATGGCTCATTTAGGTTTTCAGACTTGGATCTCGCCCAGCGAGGGTGACATCCAGATCGCGTCGGGATCCAGATCAGGATCCGATAGAGATTTCTCATTTGTTCTAAAAGTCCAGGATGTAATATTCTCAGCTAAAACAATATATTTCTATTCTGGAAAATGATAGAGGATAATTAAAATAACTATCAGGCAGAACTGAAAATTATCATTACAATCAGGACACTGGGGTAAGGTCTTTTTTTTATAGCTTCACTGTGCTTTCCCATATGACTGGGGGCACAGGGTTGTTTTGTATGCTTCAAAATGGCCTACAGGGGATCCAAACTGATGAATTTAAAGAAAGGTTGCCCATTAGAGGATAAAATATGACCATAAATTAAATGAAAAATGAAATGAAAATCGCTTACTGTCACGAGTAGGCTTCAATGAAGTTACTGTGAAAAGCCCCTACATTTCCATTTGCATTGTAATCGAGGGTAACTGTGAGTTATTGGAAATGTGGAAGAGTTGGTTTACTATTTTCTGTCTTTGGTTAAAATGTAGGTGACACCTTTTACACAATGGGTGGAATTTGATTTTGGCACCAGGGGTCTCACCTGCTGGTTGGAGAACCAATGAGAGCCTCTCATAGACACTGTTGGGGAAAGCCTGTTGAATTCAGATGCTCGTCAGTCACTTAACTTGACCAATCATCAAGTTTTAGGACCCTGGGATTGGCATTCTGCTCCAAGAGCTGCTGGTCACGTAGAGGTCAGCAATACTTCCCATCTGCCCCATCTGCCCCACCACTGGGGGTGGCATCAATGAGTGACCCAGACCATTGGCCAGTGAGGGCGGGGTGAGGATCATGGGTGGGGGCATCATTGGCTCGGTGAGGGGGGGAATCAGTTGGAATAAATGGAAGGGACGTGGCTTTCCGCAGCCCTACTACCCTCCTTTCTGATGCCGGGTCCCTTAATCAGGCATTGTGTGCATTTGAAGGAGGGACACACCAAATTACCTTTCACCCGGAAAAGGTTTTAATTTACAGGCTCCCCAAGTCGTGACTCCCCCACACACTGACTTTATGGAAATGTTCAGAATACAAAGGGTTAATGTCATATCATAATTAACCACTAGATGGAGCTAAATGCTGAACTCTATATAGCACTGACTCACAGGCTTCTGGAAGAAGACTGAGGAGAGAGCTAGAGGAGAGCTAGAGAGAGCAGTGATAGAGAGTAGAGTACAGTTATAGAGTGTAGAGACGAATGTTAGTTGAATGTAGATTCTAGATTACTAAATTATTATTTACTTTCGGAGTAAGTGGTTGAGCTTTAATTAAGTAGTGTAAATGTTAGCTTTGTTAATGAACTTAGTTTTTGTAGTCTTTGGAACACGACAACATCCATCCTGAGAACAAGAATCACAAAGTACACCACAACCACTACTGGTTGAGTGAATTCCCCACTTAAACGCCTCAATCAACCAGGCCCAGACTTAATCATGCAGATTCCCACCCTTCACCTTCCCACCTCATTAAATACCTCTTAACTCACTGCCAAGGATGGGTGGGATCATTAAATTTCAATAAACAAAGAGAGAGAATTATTAATCTTCTCTTGATCAGCACCAAAGTGTAACTGGAAAGAAGTAAAGCAAAGCCAGATATTCACTTCCGAGGTGCTATGGTATTGGATGTTGCAGAGTGGAGAAAGAGGCTTGGTATGGGAGGAACTGTAAGACTTTCGATAAGGACACAGGGATCCATGACCAGCAGCATCCCTCAGAATCACTTAAACACAGGTTTCAGAGGCAACAGCAGAAAGCAACATTTGTCAGCCGCCACATGTGTCTGACTCACATGGTGGACCTTTCCAAAGCATAGCCCAAGGGGCTCCATCACCATCTGAATCTCAACAGGCTGTTATTGAAAGCATGCAGCCAGCCAGTATACACACTTCTTGTGCTAAAAAAAATCCATTCTAAGATGCTGTAGACCAGGTTTTAAACATCACACACAATCCATCAACACAATGGGGAAGCAAGGTCGCCGTAGCATACAGATTCCATTGAAAAATCACACTATATATTACATAAACACAATATACTTAATTTCTACCTTGTCTTTGTTATTGTACAGAATAATTCAGCATTATAACAAACTGTATGTCTTGAAGATGTTCTTGCTGCAGTTATTTTGAAGCAACTTACATGGTGTAGTTAAAGAATTTAGTGAAAAGCATCTCCCTTGGATTTTACTCGGATGGTTTAGGAACTATCATCTCATTCCCATCGTCTTAAGTGGGGGCTTACGTTTTGTATTATTTTCATACTCTTCGATGAATTAAGACTCCTTGAACTGAAAAGTGATTGAGAATACAGAAATGGCCCTGGAGATCTGCCTCACTCCGAACTAGCCAATCGCCTGAAATGTGGCCTCAAGCTGCCAATAATGACTTTGGTGATTGTTTGGGTTTCAGTCTATCAGTGAACAGGCCTATCCTTGGCTGTTGAAACAGTGCGATCAGTCACGGGCAAAGCGAGCTGCTGCTGATCTCAGCGTAAATGCTGTGAACATATTCACCATCCTGATTGAATCATGAACAAAAATGCTTACTTATATCACAGCTTTCACTTCCTCGGGATAGCCTAAATATGTTATAGCTAATTGGATTGGATTTGTTTATTATCACGTGTACCGAGGTACAGTGAAAAGTATTTTTCTGCAAGCAGCTCAACAGATCATTCAGTACATGGGAAGAAAAGGGAATTAAACAGAATTCAAGAAAATACATGAGAATACATAATACGGCAACACAATATATACAATGTAACTACCTAAGCATTGGCATCGGATGAAGCATACATGGGTGTAGTGTTAATGAGGTCAGTCCATAAGAGGGTCATTTAGGAGTCTGGTGACAGTGGGGAAGAAGCTGTTTTTGAGTCTGTTCGTGCATGTTCTCAGACTTCTGAATCTCCTGGACGACTTGTGGTGTGTGGACACTGTTGCTTTGGTGCAAAGATGGCTGCCGATTTGCAAACAGCAAGGCCTCACATACAGCAATGAGATAACTGTCCCGGTAATCAGATTTAGAGGTGCTGATTGAGGAATAAATGTTGGCCTTACTTTACCTTTAAATGTTGACCAGAATGCCAGAAGAATTCTCTTCCCTTCTTTGATTTATGCCATGGGATCCTCTCACTTTGATGATACAGTCAGATATATCTCCACACTGGCTGTAACTCTTATGACAACAGTAATTTCTGGAACGTGATATAGAAAACACCTAATGGTAAATAAAACCAAGGAAGATATTCATAATTGCCTGCTCTGTGTTACATTGTCAATTAAGGGGCAATTTAGCATGACCAATCTACCTAACATGCACACCTTTGGGTTGTGGGGGTGAAACCCACGCAGACACGGGGAGAATGTGCAAACTCCACATAGACAGTGACCCAGGGCCGGGATTTGAACCCGGGCCCTCAGTGCCCCAGTCCCACTGCTAACCACTGCGCAATGTGCCGCCCCTGTGTTCCATCTTTTAATTTAAGCTACTAAGTAATAATATTAGGGTGGGATTTTCCATACCTTCCTGCTGGCAGGATTTGTCCGTCCCGCTGAAGAAGACCACCTTCCACGGGTCCCCCAGTAGCAGGACAGTGAGCCACGCAAAACGCCATAGGCATCAGGGGGACTGGAAAATCCCACCACCGGCCAATGGGGAGTTGCCTCCAGCACTGGAAAACAGCCAGCAGGGGGTCTGGAAAACCCGCCCTTTAGTCCAATTTGGTGGAGCCCCTCATTCTTCGGCATCATAGCGCAGCACTTGAGAAATGGTTCCTATCTGAAAGAGTGTTGAAACATTCGATAAAAATTAGTGGTTTATTACAAGGGCTTCCAAACAGGATGATTATTTTCGAAAGTGGCATGCTTGAGATGTAATCACCGCCGGCAACACCTCATTTATTACTTAACACTGGTTGGCCTCAGAAGGTGAGGGTGTGGTGCCATTTGAAACCCCAGCAACTGGGCAAATTTAATACAAACAAATGGCTTGTTCAGCAGAGGGAGCTTAAAAGTCAATTATCATTGGCATGGGGCTGGAATCACAAATCAAAAACAAACTGGCTGAGGTAGGCCGCTTTCCTTCCCCAAAGGGCATTATTAAGCCAGTTGTGTGTTTACGGCAATCTGGCAGCTTTGTCATCACTTTTACTGATACCAGTTTTTATTTCCTGGCTATATTTTAAAATTAAACTGGCAGGTGGTAGAGTTAATCTCGGCTTCTGGGTTATAAATTCAAGAACACAATAATGTCATACCCTCAATAAAGTGAAAACTCAGTATCTTCCTATGATACTGGAAGCAAAAAAATGAACATGATCCAATGAAACTCCCCCTTGTCAGAAGAAATTCCAATATCCTGATTCAGTCATTTATATTGGCCCTTTCACAACCTCAAGACATCCCAAAACGTTTCATGGCTGATGATCTACGTTTGTAATGTAGCCACTGTCAGAAAGCGGGGACACATCTCAAATTTTAAATTTGCATTCTTGTGTTCAAATCCCTCCGTGCCCTTTCCCCTTCTATCCATGCAATTTCTTAAAACACGACAATCACCAAGATCTTTGTCTCCTCCAATTCTGTCTACCTCCAATTCTGCCCTCTGATTTCCATCGCCCTAACATTGGCAACTGTGCATTAAATGATCTGGGCCCTAAATATCTCTACCTGTCAACTTCTATTCACTCCTTTAAGGCACTCATTAAGATTTAACCCAGTCCTACTATCTCTTATGTGGATCAGTGTCACATTTTGTTTGATGACGCTCCTGTGAGGTATTATGGGTGTGATGCTCTTTGCTTTCTGAAAGAGGATGGCTTTCATAGAATTTTCATAGAATTAACAGTGCAGAAGGAGGTCATTCGGCCCATTGAGTCTGCACCGGCTCTTGGAAAGAGCACCCTACCCAAGGTCAACACCTCCACCCTGTCCCCATAACCCAGTAACCCCACCTAACACTAAGGGCAACTTTTGGACATTAAGGGCAATTTATCATGGCCAATCCACCTAACCTGCACATCTTTGGACTGTGGGAGGAAACCGGAGCACCCGGAGGAAACCCATGCCCACACGGGGAGGATGTGCAGACTCCGCACTGACAGTGACCCAAGCCGGAATTGAACCTGGGACCCTGGAGCTATGAAGCAATTGCGCTATCCACAATGCTACCGTGCTGCCCTTTGAAGTATAGTGTCTCACAAAGAACATCAAGATAAGTTTTGAACAAACCTAATTTATTTACACTACAACTAAACAGATTTGACTTTGCTAAGATATGAAAGATTACAGGTTTAATTAAACTATGATTCTAAATACAGAGCTCCTGATAACACGACTATTCTCTACCTCGCCTAAAAACCTTCTCCCCCAATCAAGAGTTACACATGATCCATGTGTATGTGCTTGATCACCATCTAGTGGTTGCATGCAGTTACAGTAAATTGTTAACCCTTCCTTATTCTTGCAATACACATATTGTCACAATAATTGGTTATTATTGCAAATAATAGTTGCATTTTTAAAATCTGATCAATTAAGACATAAGTGTTGAGACCGAGATGTCACGTTGCTTCTGTTGACAAGATTAGGGACAGAGGAACATGGGACATGGGGGTTTGGAGCAGGAATAGGCCAGTCAGATGGTTTCACAATTCTATATGATCATGATTAATCTGGTTGTGGCCTTAGTTTCACATTTTTGTCTGTACACCATAATACTTGACTCTCTGATCTATAATAAGAATAATAATCTTTATTATTGTCACAAGTAGGCTTATGGTAACACTGCAAAGACGTTGCTGTGAAAATCCCCTAATCACAACACTAAAGACCCATGGTGCAATCTACCCAAATGGACACAGAGACCTGTAGCGCACACAATTAGCCGGGTGTTTTTCGGCTCCCGGAGCACTGAGAAACACTATGCTACCTAACGCCAATCTGGGGGCCTCAGCGGGGAACGCATGGCCGAGGCCCCACTGAGCCCTGTTACCTGCACTGAGGAACTGAGAAGCTCTGCTTGCCGGAACCTCTCAGTGCAGGGAGACATATGGAAGCAATTTGTAAATGGTGTCTCAATCTCTCGAGCCGCCGACAAGACCCCACAAGCTCGAACTCACGTATAAGGGACTTGTACCACCCCCCCGCCCCCCCATCACCCCCTCGCCCCCGCCCGCGCAGGGCACACCAATGGCCCGATCACCGCCGCATGAAAAAGGCCAACTTGGCACTTTGGCTGTGCATTCCTGGAACCCGGGCAGTGCCACTGCATATGGTACTGGTAGGCATATGGTACTGGTCTTGTTGTAAAAAAAAATATGGGCTAGCATAGATCTTGCTCTGGAGGCAATTTATTTTGCCTAACTCTTCACGAAAAAGATTCACATACTGCTTCATTAACTCCGGCAGTCCCGCTTGCCATTCTTGGAAGGTTTCATCCAGTTTAACTTGATTAGCTTGAGCCTATCACGGCCCAAAAGGCTTGGTCCATAGCCTGATTCGATTATTAATGTAAGTTGAGCAGACTGCTGCTGATAGTGTACAGATGCCGTCGTAGAGTTTGCCTGTCATTGAGGTGGTGCCTCCTGAAGTGACACCAACTGTCATCAATTCAATTGCCCATAAGGGTGCTGAGTCTGTGACAGGGCTACGGAGGTCTGGGAGGACCCAGAGGCCTCTGGACTGATTATCCTTTTGCTGGACACTCCTCTGTTGTCTCTTCCAACATTTGTAACTTCTGTATATAGTTTTTCAGGATAGTTGTAATAAGAGACTTAAGGGGGGTAGGGGTTGTGATAACATGGCCCTTTTAATCGGTCGGTCTCCACTGACCATGTGACTGGCTCGGGATGGATGGCACAGGAGCACACATTCCCCGGGCAATAGGGAATTTGTGCTGGGCCCTGGGAGCAGGACCCCGGGCAGTGTGGACCAGGGAGCCTCAGTGTTAAGACATGTTCATAAAATCCTGGAATCCCTACAGTGCAGAAGGAGGCCATTCGGCCCATCGGCTCTGCACCAACCATCTAAAAGAGCATCTTAGTCATGTCCAATCCCCGTAACCTAAACTGAGCATCTCTGGACAATAAAGGGCAATTTGGCACGACCAATCCACCTACCCTGCACATCTTCAGACTGTTGTATAGTGTTCTGTACCTGTGAATTGCCTCTGCCTTTCATCAATAACCCCTTTGTTGACCATTGGAAGCCGCCAGTGTATGTCTCGAGCCACCATAAAGGGAATATCTGCAAATACTCTTCTGTTCTGTTTCAACTGAACTTGAATGTGACTTAATACTCATAATCCTAGACCCGCTTTTATTTCTTTTATCCTCATCGCCAATGTAATATTTCCCATTCACCAGTAAGGTAAATAACCACTGCAGCATTCATTTACATATAACTGCAATGCAGAGGTTAGCAGCCTCGTGTTTGTAAGTCAGCTTCCAGGATTGAACTGACACAGAAACCCGTACATACCAGGGTGATCCCCCACCCTGGTCCTTCATTGGTTACCCGGGTCACATGACCATTTCAGTAGATGTCCCCCCAAAAGGAAACAGACACCACAGCATCCCTAGTTATACGATTCACTAGAACACTGGTCCTGGAATGTTTCAGATGTAGACTGTCCCAACGATATGATTCCCACTTTCCCCAGTACTGGTGTTAGTGCGCATGAATGGAACCCCATTTCTCCCCCAATAACCTTTGAATCAGGCATTCACCTTTCTCAACTTAGTTACCCTGCATTAATTTGCTCATGGCTCAGGGAACAATCCAGAGATTGGTTCCCTTGAGGTTCTGCTTTTTAACTTAACCCCTAGTTCCTCACATTCCCTCATAAGAACCTCTTTCCTAATGCTCCTTATGTTGCTGGTAGCTAAGTGGCCACAACAACTGGATCCCAACCCCCCATCCCATTCCCATTTCCTACCTAACCCCCAGTGAAGATGTCTAGAACCCTGACACTGGGCGGAAAACACAGTCGCCTGGGCCCTTGCTCTCGGCCGCAGAGAACAGTCAATCCCCCATAATATACTATCCCATGCTACCACTACATTCCTATTTACACCCACTGCATAAATGGCCTCTGGTACCATGATGCCATGATCAGTTAGCTCATCCATTGTGCAGCCACCTGCATTCATCCCAAAAAGCTGCAAGAATCTCAAATGTGTTGAACAGTTGAAAAGGCTGAGGCTCCTGCATTCTGAACCCTATACCTGCCTCATTTGCATAGCACCCTTCAGACCATAAGACCATATCCAAACGGGTGTGAGCGCCTCTTGCTACAAGGTAACTTTCTCCCCCCTGCTGTAAAATAGTGTCTGCAGCTTAACGTCCTGCTCAATGACTCAGAGTCAAAGCTCCTTAAATTGCAGATCCTTTCTGCAGATGTGCTTGTCCTGGATTTACTGGTGCCCAGGAATTCCCACATTCTGCAGACATAACACAGCACCTGACCTGTCATTCTTGAAGTATTTTGATTAACTAATAATTTTAATTTATAAAACTACGCCACGTCAAGGCCCTGGAGAGGTCCCATCAACGCTATCTGAAACAGATATTCTGTATCTGATGGGAGGACAGGTGTAGTAACATCAGTGCCCTTTAAGGAGCCAAATCACCAGCAACAAGGCCATGATTATCCAAAACCAACTCTGCTGGGATGATCATAGGCTTCAGATGCCAGAGTCCTGTCTGCCAAAACAAACTTTCTTTGCCCAGCTCAAGGAAGGCTCCTGAACAAGAGGAGGACAAAGGAGGTGCTTCAAAGACTCCAGGCTTACATCAAGAAATGCAACATAGATGTAAACACCTGGGAGAGCTTTACTCAGAAGAGACCTACTTGAAAAAACATACCGATTGAAGAGGTACAATTCTTCGAGAACCTTCAACGGCAAGTGGAGGTCCGGAAAAGGAACTTGAGAAAGGAATACCAGCCATCTCAAGTCCAAAAACCAATCCCACCTGGAAATACTTCCCAACTGTGCAGTTGGAAATGTGGTTCTAGGATTGGACTCATCAGCCACGCAAGGACCCACTGAAACAATAACCGATGACATGGGGTTTCTTAGGTGGACAATCAAACTCATTAGCGAGTGATTGCCAAAGAAGAAGAAGAATTTAATTTAATTATTAGTTTTCCTTTATTTATTTTAGATATTGCCTCTCACTTACTGTACTAATTTAAACCATATTAATATAAGAGATCTTCACCATTAAAAATAAGGTATTATAAAATGTATGTTTTCTAACATCCAGCTATGAATACAATTTCTCGAAGAGCAGTTACTTCCCAACTTATGACTTTCAGAGGTTACATAAAGTGAGTTCGGGAATTAATACATTTTTGCATTCTGACTCTGCTTGTTTTAAAACTTTTTTTTAACCGTTTGCACATGTATTCGATGTCTTTTCTTGACATAGCTTTTGCTGTTCTGAGATTTGTTGGTCAATATTTCAGCACTATTGAGTCAAGATAAAATGCTTAAATCCTCGGTGGTTTGTGGCGGCTGGAAGTAGTTGGGGGTGGGGCCTTCTCCTTAATGGCGCAGCCGCTTTTGGGAGGCTTCCCGCTCTGACGGTGGAAGTATTCCGACGGATAACGGCTGTAAGCGATGACCTTGATCTGTCCGAATGTCTTGGCTCTGTGGTGCAGGTCATCAAAGTCCAATTTCAAGAGTTGTCAAGTGGTTTTCTGGAATCGTAGAGGATGCATGAGGAGGTTATTGTAAGGGAGAGAACGCTGTCCTTTCCGAGGGAGCACATTTAATTCTGCCTCAGAGGCCTGGGGTTTGTTTGGCCTATGGATCACTGGTCCTATGTTGTCCTATTGCTGAGGTAGGTCGGGAGGGTTTGGAGCTGGCTGAGCCTGCCGGGTCATCCCCTGCCCTGCTGGAGCATGAGATGTGGGCGCCTGGGCTTGGGTGAGATGGCTTGATGGAAGCAATGAGGTTCCATGTATCGGTCATTAGAATCCTTGGAAAATCACTGTCTTCAATCCCTCTTTATCCTTGATATTTGCCTTGTGTATCAATGAAGATGTCTTTATCCTGATAAATGGCTCGCACTCAGTTGTTATCCTGATAATTATACTGTTATCTACTGATGCTGTCAAGGGAGTGAATAATTTGGGTGCGATGTCATGCACCACTGTTAACCGAATGTGATAAGTTCATATCATGTTCAGCTGAATTTTGAATTCATGGTATGTGCAAAGCATTTTTATCCTCATGTATCGTGTGGGGGGAGGACGAGCAGAGAAAGTTAGAGGAGGGGTGGAGGGTTGAGGTTGGTAGAATTAGTTCTGTCCTCGCTAAGTTCAAGGAAGGTCCCCCCAGTGAGAGCTAATCTCTTTTTTGTTCAGCGCCTCTTTGTTTTTTCAGGTTCAGGCTGACTGTGTGTTAACCTGTTAAGGACTGGGATTTGTTCAGCTAGATTTGATGCTTGGCAGTGCCTGAACCTTTCCTTGTCACTCTGTAGTTATGCTACGGAAATCTGTTCCGGCCTGGGCCTGGAGAAGAGTTTAATTTGCGCTGTTGCTTTTAGCTGATTTCCCCTTTCATTCCAGGGTTCTCTGGATATTATTTTCTTCCTTCTGTCATTTTGTTTTGAAGCTATGGAATTATGAAGGTCTCTGTTGTTGCCTGTCTCCTATTTTGGTGCAGTCAGGTTCTATATCCGAGAAGGAAATATGTTGGGGGTTTTGGCTGGAATTCTCCGCAAATTGGGATTCTCTTTTCCCGCCACCAGCACACCCCGACCCACTGCTTTCGGGGTGGCATGGGATGACTTCAATGGGAAATCCCATTGACAAGCAGCGAGAAGAGAGAATCCCGAATATCAATGGGTGGCGCACCGCCAAGAAACACATGGCTGGGGGATTGGAGAATCCCGGCCTTGTCTCTGATTCATCCGGTCATATTTGTTGCTCTTTTATGCTGTACCGGTTGAACAATGATATCTATGGCATGCTTTCCTTCTCTTTTGTTTGTTTTGAGGCGATTATTGTGACAATTGAAAATTCCAACAAAAATATTTCTTAAAAAATATCCGGCTTTCCTGTGGTGTGACTGTTGACAGTTTTTTTTTCAAATAGGAACTGCAGGCTCGGGGCAGCACGGTGGCCTAGTGGTTAGCACAACCGCCTCACGGCGCTGAGGTCCCAGGTTCGATCCCGGCTCTGGGTCACTGTCCGTGTGGAGTTTGCACATTCTCCCCGTGTCTGCGTGGGTTTCGCCCCCACAACCCAAAAATGTGCAAAGTAGGTGGATTGGCCACGCTAAATTGCCCCTTAATTGGAAAAAATAATTGGCTAATCTAAATTTAAAATAAAAAAAAAAAAAAAGAAACTGCAGGCTCTCCTCTCTCACTGTTTCACCCTCTTTCACCCAAAGCATCGCTGTTTTAACCATTCTCGCCCAAAGCGTCTCTGTTTTTTCTGTGATGTGTGTTCGGTTTGGTTTTTTCTTCTTGTTATTCGAATCAAGATTCAGTTTTCGTCTCCTGTGTTAAGGAAGGACAGCCTGCCATCTGTCTAATTGTAGGCAAGGAAACCTGTGTCCTTTCCTGTCGCTGTACATGTTCCAAAATTCCTCACAGCAGTAACATTGCTGCGCTTAGTTTTGAAATAAAACCAAGAATTCCAATCTATTAGAACATTCATGAAATAATAAATCTGCTCCTCTTATTTGCTATGCATCCAATTCCCTCTGGTGGCCATTAGTTGTGAAAAACTCAGCTTTACCAGTCGACACCCTGTGCTCCCTCTCCAGGCACCTGGGTGCAGAAAGGAGGCAGAAGTGAACACTGTTATTGTTCATGCTCTGTCTTACTGTCCACCTTGTTCCAGGCTTTTTAAATAAAAATTCCAATTAAGGGCAATTTAATGTGGCCAATCCACTGACCCTGCACATCTTTGGGCTGTGGGGGTCAGACCAACACAGACACTGGGAGAATGTGCAAACTCCACACGGACAGTGACCAGGGGCTGGGCTCGAACCTGTGTCCTCAGCGCCATGAGGCAGCAGTGAGAACCACTGCATCACCATGCCGCCCATGTCCAGGCTTTTGAGAAGGTCCACTGACATTTTCTCTCCCCTCAACAGCAGATGGCCAAAGATCAGAAGCTCGAGATTGAACAGCATTAGACATATGAAATCAGAAAGTGTTGGACAAACTCAACAGGTCTGACACGATTTGGGGAGAGGGAAACACAGTTAATGTTTCGAGACTATATGAACCGTCAACAGAACTTTTATTTGAGCAGCAAATAAATGATAGCTTAATCTCTATTCCACTGACACAAACTAGTAATTTTCAACTTTGCTGCCTGGAGTTTATCCTGACAGATTGGATTGCTTAAGCAATGTAGGATCTGATTAATTTTCATTTCATTGGAAATCAATGGGATACTGTAAAGGAGAGACCTCTTGAACTGGCAAGGTCCTTCCCAGGTGATCAAACTGAAATATCTCTCAAAGTATGGCAAAGGTTTTAGGCACACCTGGCTCAATGAAAATCACTTCTAGACTGAGGCAAAGCTTTTCCTTGGATCATTTCATGCTACAATTGTGTGTCATTGAGTTTTACAGCAAGGAAAGAATCCCTTTGGTCTATCATGTCCACGCCTACCATCGAGCACCGAACTATTAAAATCTCATTAACCAGCACTTGGTCCATATCTTTGTGTGCAATGGCATTTCAAGTGCTCATCAAAATGGTTCTTAAATGTTGTGAGAGTTCCTGCCTCTCCCACCCTTTCAGACAGTGAATTCCACATTCCAAACAACCTCTGGGTGAATAAGATTTTCCTCACATCTCTTCTAAACCTCATTACCCATTACCTGAAATCTATGCTCCCTGGTTATTGACCCCTCCACTGAGGGGAAAAGCACCTTCCTGTCCACCCTACTTATGTCCTTCATAATTTTATACACCTCAATCTGGTCCCCCTATAGCTTTCTCTGCTCCAGGGAAAACAGGCCCAGCCTATCCAATCTCTCTTGATAGGTGAAACGATCCAGTCCAGGCAACATCGTGGTGAATCTCCTCTGCACCCTCTCCAGTGCAATCATTTTCTTTCTATAGTGTGGTGATCAGAACACCACACAGGACTCCTGTTGGGGCCTAACCAGTGATTTATAGAGCTCCAGCGTAACCTTCCTCCTCTTATATTCAATCCCTCGGTTAATAAAGGCAAGAATCTCGGAGGCCTTCTTAACCACCTTATCTACCTGTCCTGCTGTCTACAGAGATCTGTGAACATGCACACCGAGGTCCCTGTGATCCTCTGTACTTCCTAGGGTCTGACCATTCATTGTGTATTCCCTTGCCTTGTAAGTCCTCCCAAAATGCATACTTTGCACTTTTCATGCTTCAATTCCATTTACCACTATAGACTAGCCTGTCTATATTGTCCTGTAATCTGTTGCCTTGCTCCTAACTATTAACCTAACCACCAATTTTTGTGTCATCTGCGAACTTATCTTACCTCTTACATTCACGTCTAGATGATTGATGTACACTACAAACAAGAGACCCAGCACCAATCCCTGTGGAACACCACTGGATACAGGCTCCCAGTCACAAAAAACACCTTCAACCATCAGCCTTTGTCTCCCACCACTAAGCCAGTTTTGGATCCAGTTTGCCAAATTGCCCTGGATCCCATGGGCTCCTACCTTCTTCATCAGCCTCCCATGTGGGGCCTTGTCAAAAGCCTTACTAAAGTCCATGTAAACTGTATCAACCACACTACCCTCATCTACACACCTAGTCACCTCCTCAAAAAATTCAGTCAAATTTGTAAGGCATGTTTTGACAAAACCATGCTGACTATCCTTGATTAATCCTTGCCTCTCCAAGTGTGTCATATTGTGATGATATGCATAAAGAAATTCTGTACATAATGTTATACACAACCTCCGACCACTAGTTGACAGTGCAAACCCAACACCTTACCCTGTGGCTGGGGAGTTGGGAGTAGGTCGTGTTGGAGAATAGACATATTTTGCAATAGCTCTACAATAGTTAATAAGTATTAGTCGTTTAATATTTTGTTTATCCTAGTTATCTTTATCACGCAGTTGTTTCACAATAAATTATTTAAACTAGATGTTCTGTAGTGCATAATTTATATTGGCCAATCTACAGAACATGACAATACTCAGGCCAGTTAACAATGCACGTTACCATATGTTTTGGTCCTGTCCAAAGCTTGGGGAGTACTGGAAGGAGGTGTTTAGGGTAATTTCCAAGGTGGTGCATGTGAAGCTGGACCCGGGTCCCCGGGAGGCCATATTCGGGGTGTTGGATCAGCCAGGGTTTGAAACGGGTGTGGAGGCAGATATCATAGCCTTCGCCTCGTTGATCGCCCAAAGGCAGATCCTGCTGGGAAGGAGAGCGGCCTCTCCACCCTGTGCCCTGGCGTGGCGAGGGGACCTGTTGGAATACTTGACCCTTGAGAAGGTTAAGTTCAAACTGAGGGGAAGCTCGGAGGGGTTTTACAAGTCATGGGCACTATTTATTATGCACTTTCAAGAACTGGATAAAATCGAACATTAGTTACGGGGGGAAGGGTGGGTGGGGTGCGGGGGGAGGGGGGCTGTGTATGTTGAAGATGGCTATGGGTAATCCCTGATTCCTTTTTATTTCTTTGTCATTTGTTTATGTTGACAAGCTGGCTGATGTCTGGGCGTGGTGGGGGGATGGGATTGTTGTTACTGTTATGCGGTTTGAGATATTTGTTGCTGGTTATTGATTGTTGTTGGGTATAAATTTGGGAGACAAATTTTGAAAAAGGAGGAGAATAAAAATATTTTAAAAAAACAATGCATGTTACAAAAGACTACAACGTTTCATGCTTTAATGAAGCTGTGACAGGAATACACACACTGACCTTTGCTTATTTCATACAACATCAACCATTTTGCCTTTTAATCTGATATTTAAGTAAAATTACTGATATCTAAATGAAACCTTGCTAACTGAATGCATCCTCAGTCGAAAATGATCAACAATTCTAGAATAATTGGGAAATGTTACTAAGAATACTTAAAATTCCCTTGATCTTCTTTATTATCCAGTTTATATCATTTTGGCAGATGTTATTCAGCAATGTGTCAATGCAAATTCGCCGGTTGCTAAATTTCAAGCAAGTATGAAGTTATTTTGTGTTAAATCAGTTTTATATCTGCACAATAACCTCTTTTTTTTCCTTTCATGTTTTTTAATAATGACATTGTGAAATAGGACAACATTGCCATAGAAACCAGTCATATCCTCACCTGGAATTTATTTCTTTATAGTCCTCTGATATTAACTTTCATTTCAAAGAACATGCTTGCTATGTTTTTGGAGCTACTGTGTTACAATAAAGTATGATGAAAATAGTTCATCATGCCAAACCTGGCAGGTCTGATCATCAGAACTCATTTATTGGGAAGAAAAGGCAATGTATTTTAATAAGGCACGTTTGATTATTTTCCGTATTCAAGGAACACGTAAAATCTCGTTTGGTGAAAGTAATCAGGAATATATTGAAAAAAACAACACCTTCACACTTCCAGGTTATCAGATAGAATCTGTTACTGATTTTGTAGGGAAATTGAATGGTTTGTGACATTGCACCTGATAAATAATTGGAAGGGTAGAAAGTAGGGGAACAAAATGTTGAGAACAAACCAACTAGCCTTTAAAGAAACAAGACATGACTCTCCATTGCAGATGTCCTGATCTTAAGCTATCTTTATTCTCGAGGAGTGCAGCTGCGCAAATATACGTTAGGTGCATTCCATAGTGTAGACAAACCAGTTGCCTTTTATCATCAGCATTTTTAACCCATAAAAATCTGGAGCTTTGATTTTTCTCTGTGGAAGGTATAGCCACATAGCAAATAAGTCAATTTCAGTGGTCCAGTCAAAAATCCAGTGGGAACGGATGAACCTGGCGGCGGACGGAGTCAGAATCACCCACCCAAGGGCTCTTTGTGTTGAATAGATGCCGTTGTAGAAAGGAAGAGCCACTTTAAACTGATTATGCCACATAAGGCTCTGTGCTGCTATGACAAATGACACCCTCCCGCCCAAGCCATTTATACATAACAAATGGTCCCTAGCTAATAGTTCCTAGCTCTTTACTGATATTTACAGATAATGCAACAATATATAATAATGAGCATATGTTGCTCAGCGCTTTCATTTATTTGTCATATTTGATATAACTTAATTATTTTGGATTTTTTTTCTTGGCCTTTCAAATGTTGCCAATTTGTTACATAGCGAGATGTTCATAAAATGGATCGAAGATGTAGTGGGCAATCTAGGAGTGAACAGACCGAGGGTAAAACTGTTGGCACAGAGTCAGATGTTTAATGTTCCCACCTGGGTTACATTGTCCCATTCAGACTTAAACTCATTAATGAGAATAAACAGGATACCGCTGTTCAGCCGGGGTGATTCACTCAAGATCCATTGTCCTCTGGTATACTCGGATCTGACCAACCATTTGCCCATTACAGAGTCTGATGGCCTCTTTTGTCTATGACTTGGAAGTTAGTTTCATATTCATTGCACGGCCCTATTCTTTTATATAAATGGGAGTGAGCAATCTAAAGCCCAGATATTGATGATGAGTTCAAGTCTGGACACCCTAGGACAGAACCATTGTTTCAGGGAATGGGTGCAGCTCACAGAGAGAAAAATAATCCTGTTCAAACAGGTGCGGCAGAAGGATTTGGAAAGCCATCGAGCGAGGTCATGAAAAGCCGCCAGAAACAGGCTTTCTAAAAGGGGCCTGAAGGAGCTGCATTAACAGCAGGAATATGGGGCGGGATTCTCCCCCACTCAGCGTGACGGGGGGTCCCGGCGTAGGGGAGTGGCGCCAACCACTCTGAGGTCGGGCCCCCCAAAGGTGGGGAATTCTGCGCACCTTTGGGGTCTAGCCCAGCGCTGGAGCGGTTGGCACCAGAAGACTGGCGCAAAAAACCGGCACCAGCGGCCTTTCAGGCCCGCCGCCCGACAGCGGGACTGGCCGAAAGGCTTTCGCCGGTCGGCGCATGCGCGGTGTGGGTTTCTCTTCCGCCTCCGCCATGGTGGAGGCCGTGGCGGCAACGGAGGAGAAAGAGTGCACCCAAGGCACTGGCCCGGAGTCTGAGCGGGGGGTCCCAATCGCGGGCCTGGCCACCGTGGGGGCACCCCCCGGGGTCCGATCGCCCCGCGCCCCACCCAGGACCCCGGGGGCCCAGTCGCGCCGCCGATCCCGCCGCCACCAGAGGTGGTTCAAACTTCGGCGGCGGGAGAGGCCTCCCAGCAGCGGGACTTCGGCCCATCGCGGGCCAGAGAATCACCGCAGGGGCCTCGCCGTTCGGAGTGGCGTGATTCCCGCTGCCGCCACTTCCCGGGTGGCGGAGAATCTCTGCCACGGCGGAGGCGGGATTTTCGGCGGCCCCAGGCGATTCTCCGACCCTGCTGCGGGTCGGAAAATTTTGCCCCATGGGCCGCCAAAAATCCTGACCCCGTCGTGGCAGAGATTCTTTGAGAATGACCCATCAATGAATTGCGTCACTCTCAAAGAATTAAAAAGTCCCCTGATCGACTGACCCTATAAGAGACTATTTTGAGAGGCACTTGTTGTACATTTTTGGAAATAGTTTCCTTGTTTATGAGAATGTTAATCAGGGATTAAAAAGGGGAGGGGTGTGCTTGTGTGCCCCTTTAAAGGGGTGGGTCCCCATAAGGTTATGTGAACTAATTGGCCAATGGTTGTGGAGTGTGTGAACCCTGAAGGGGGAGTGTGGGTTCCCTGTCAGTTGGGAGTTTGGAGTTTTGGAACAGGGTAGCTTATATCTCACTCTCTGTACATAGTTTTTTACATTAATAAATTGTTCATTTATTAATCCATCCGGTGGTTTCCGGTCCATCAGGATATTGCAGACACAAAGGTCTCTTCCATCATCGAAAACAGCCTGCAGCACCCGTTCGCTACACTACTCATAATTAGGCATACCACTCATAATTGCTGTCCTCAGTATTGTGTTAATGATCTGTAGCAAAACTGGAGTTTCCTCGCCAGGGTGCATGTTTGGGCAAAATTTATGTAGATCCTAATAACAGGGTCCCCCTCTCGCTAGGTTAAGTCCAAAAGAATGTAAAGCACTACGTTAGGCTTGGCTGCAGGAGTTGCTGGAAAGATTACGCATTTTGATACCAGTCCACCTTTGGGCCTCACTTCAGATTTTTTGTTCGGGTTTACTGCCTTAGCCTTCAGTTCTCCCATAGCTGGGAGTATATCCAGGGGATGTCCACAGGTTGTTGGTCCTGCACACTGCATGTCCAGGGGCCAAACCTTCTCTGAGTTCCTCTGAACCTTTAGTCTGGGCTGCAAGGGAACCAATTTTTTTGTGCAGAGCTGAGGGTTGCTGGGTACTGGCAGAGAAAGAATTATATTTTTGACTCTCCTTTTACTATTTCTGTTGGCCAGCTGTGTGATCTGAATATGAGAGCAAAGAAGCACACAAAAGTTTAAAGCATACTAACCCTCTTCATCGAAGGTGAATCACATTGACCCTTGGACACATGATTGAAGAATTTGATAAAATGGGTACTATTTTCTCTGGTGGGGGTGGCCAGAACAAGGGAGGATAACCTTAACATTCCAGGTAGGCCATTCAAGGGTCATGTCAGAAATCACTAATTCACACGCAATGTCGTAGAATTCTAGATCTGTTTCTAACCTAATGTAGCCATGCTGGCCACGCAAAATGGACACTGAGCCAAAGTAAAATGGAAGACAGAAGGAAAAGCCTGTTTAGTGAGAGCAGACAGTCTGCTCTCAACTAATTAGCATTTTGCAAGCAGCAAACCAGTTTCTGGCCAGGTGCAAGATCTCCAAGCCAAAGGTGTTAATGGCAAAGCGCTTAGCATTCTGATGAGGCAGCCCAGATCCAGGCACGAACAATGGCAACATTTCCATCTCAATGTAACACTTGATTGGTTGCGCAGACAGGATGGCACCAAAGTAACGAATATCGAAACCACCCCCCAACACCGAGGAAGGCCCTCGCATTGGAGGATTTCGAAGGTAACCGTTTGGAAACGCTCCAATCGGTACCGAAAGGTAGAGCCCACCTAGAAGGGGGCAAGGACATTAGAGAGGGGTATAAAGGCAAATTCCCCATCTAGCCCGGTCTGTTAAACCCGTGCTCCGGCCCTGATAGACATCTTGCATCCTGACTCCAGCCGTTGAGCACCAGCCGCCGAAACCGTAAGTTCAACGCTCGCTACGCGATCCAAGCCCACTAGACCCCCAGTACCAGAATGCTTGCTGAAGGCTGCAGTACAAGACCAGGACGAAGGCCTCGTTCTCTGACCTTGCCTGTTCCTGTTAGATAAGTATTCTGATCACTTAAGTTTAGTTATAGCTTAGTCTCTTAGTGTGTGCATGAGTATTTATTATAACTGTATAATAAATATTGATCGTTTGAACCTTACTAATCGGTGTATCGTCTTTATTACTTTGAACTTGACCTTGGAATACTTGTGACGGTGTCTATACGGCACCTGGCGACTCCAGAGCTGAATAAATACATAGAACAGAGCCTAGTAGTGTTAAGCACACGTCGAATACGGAGGCGTGTTAATACACTCCAATAAACGCGTTTTACAACCACAGTAAAACGTGCAACACTAAGAAGCTGTTGAAGTTGGGGATCATTTGAAAAATAACCATAGATGTCATGCAGTAATTCAATCTTCAAAGCAACGTAAAATCCCTCCAAAAGCAGGGTAAGACTCATACACAGAGTATAAAAGTGAAATGTAAGTGTGGACGTTCGTCACCTTTGTCATTTTCCATGTTGGACCTGCTGTGTCGGCCTGTCTTAAACATTGATGATCTTCGCAACGCGCCCCATATCACCAGCTTGATCCTTTATATCCAGTTATAAGGCACTAACAAGTAAAACATTCATTTGTGGCGTGTGAAATTGAGGTTGGTGGTTAATGCGAGTACAGTATGTTGTGCCTGAAAAGGTGTAAGATTGGTGGTGAGGGCAGGGGCTGGGGGTTAACTTATACAAGGAGGATGAGCATAATATTTGGGACAAAAAAAGTTGGATCGTTTTATAAGCCGGGTCAACTTATACACAACATGAAAAGTTGATGTTTGCTTGGAAAGGCTTTTAAGGGTTATAGAACTAAGGTTGCTAAATGGGATTAAGCTGCTGATCAGTATGACATAGTTGAATGGGGAAACTGATTTGAAGGACTGAATGGTCTACCCTTGTTCATACGTTCCAAAATTAACTTCAAAGAAGCTTCACATAACATCTGTCTACTCATGTTGTCTTTTTGCTCTTTTATCGCACCAGTATTTTGTTATAAATGCCTAGCCAGTTGCCAACAGTGGCTATGACACTGGACAATAACCATAAAATTTTATTAATTTTAAGACTGTGCGAAAAGATTGGAGTGATTGCATGAGAAATAGGGCTTGGTTATTTTTACAAACAAAAACGTAATTAAAACAAAAGAAAGGCAATATTCAAACTTTAAACTTCAAACCTGACAAGAACAGCTTACATGTAATTCTTGACCCCAACACACAATTTTCCATTAAAGAGCACATAAAATTAACACACAGATCTCAAGTTCACTTAGGGGGCGAAATTCTCTGCAGACCATCGTAACGCCGATTTCCGGCGAGCAAAATTGGAGTAGATGACTCCGGCGTGGGGGCCTTCTTTTAGGCGGCGATTCTCCGTTCCCGGAGGGGCAAGCAGCTGACTGACGCGATACGCGATACGTGTCAGTTTCACCAGCTGCGGAAGTGGTGAGACCCGGCGTTTTTTGGAGGAGGAGGAGGAGAGAGACTGACCCGGCGTTTGGGGGGGGGGGGGGTTGCGGCATCGGGGGGGGGGGTGTTGCGGCATTTGGGGGGGTTCCGGCATTTGGGGTGGGGGTTCTGGGCATTTGGGGGGGGGTTCCGGCATTTGGGGGGGGGTTGCGGCATCGGGGGGGGGTTGCGGCATCGGGGGGGTTGCGGCATCGGGGGGGGGTTGCGGCATCGGGGGGGTTGCGGCATCGGGGGGGTGGCGGCATCGGGGGGGGTTGCGGCATCGGGGGGGGGGTTGGGGGCAGCGGCGTGCAGAGAGGGGGGGCGACGGATGCCAGGGCCAACGCACCGTCGCCCCCCCTCTGTACGCCGCTGCCCCTACCCCAACCACCCCCCCCATCACCACCCCTACCTCCCCTAACCACCACCCTACCCCCCTCCCCACCACCCCTACCCCCCTCCCCACCACCCCTACCCCCCTCCAACGCCGCCCCCCCATCTCTCGCAACGCCGCAACCCCCCCCCTCAACGCCGGGTCCCCCCCCCTCAACGCCGGAACCCACACCCCGTCCCCCTCCCTCTGAAGGCCGGTACCCACACCCCCCCTCTCTCTACTCCTCCCCCCCTTCCTTCCTCCTCCCCCCCTTCTTCCCCCTCCCCCCCCTTCCTTCCTCCGTCCCCCTCCTTCCTCCTCCCCCCCCTTCCTTCCTCCGTTAGTGGGGGGGGGTGCGGCGTTAGTGGGGGGTGGGGGGTGGGGGGTGCGGCGTTGGAGGGGGGCAACCCCCCCCGGATGCCGCAACCCCCCCGATGCCACAACCCCCCCGGATGCCGCAACCCCCCCCGGATGCCGCAACCCCCCCCGGATGCCGCAACCCACCCCCCGATGCCGCAACCCACCCCCCGATGCCGCAACCCCCCCCGATGGGGTGGTGGGGAGGGGGGTAGGGGTGGTGGGGAGGGGGGTAGGGGCGTTGGAGGGAGGTAGGGGTGGTGAAGGGGGGTGGTTGGGGTAGGGGGCAGCGGCGTACAGAGGGGGGGGCGACGGTGCGTTGGCCCCGGGCATCCGTCGCCCCCCCTCTCTGCACGCCGCTGCCCCCAAACCCCCCCCCGATGCCGCAACCCCCCCGATGCCGCAACCCCCCCGATGCCGCAACCCCCCCCGATGCCGCAACCCCCCGATGCCGCAACCCCCCCCGATGCCGCAACCCCCCCCCGATGCCTCCCCGATGCCGCAACCCACCCCCCGATGCCGCAACCCACCCCCCCGATGCCGCAACCCAACCCCGATGCCGCAACTCCCCCAATGCCGCAACACCCCCCCATGCCGCAACCCCCCCCGATGCCGCAACCCACCCCCCCCGATGCCACAACCCACCCCCTCCCGATGCCGCAACCCACCCCCCGATGCCGCAACCCACCCCCCAACACTGAACGGCGTCAACCATCATCAATGGTTGACGCCGTTTTAAAGCAACTGTGATTTTCGCCGACGTGACCCGTGGCCACGTCGGCGGGACTTCGGCCCATCCGGGCCA
The DNA here is from genome assembly GCF_902713615.1 of Scyliorhinus canicula. NCBI lineage: Eukaryota > Metazoa > Chordata > Chondrichthyes > Carcharhiniformes > Scyliorhinidae > Scyliorhinus > Scyliorhinus canicula. Next base: position 136,920,514 of record NC_052159.1, on the reverse strand, counting down.
GAGATTTGTGGAAACTAAAAAAAAAATGAAATCCCGCCGGCGCCAGCTGTTTTCAGAGGCTGCCGGCGGGATTTGCACAACGCCGGTTTTTGGCCGGTCAGAGATTTAAAAACCCTGCGGGAGCGGGATTAACGCCGCTGCCGGCCGATTCTCCGACCCTGCGTGGGGTCGGAGAATTTCGCCCCTGCAGGCTGGAAAAAATGATACTTGCATTTATAGAACATGGGCGGGATTCTCCCCTACCCGGCGTGACAGGGGGTCCCGGCATAGGGGAGTGGCACCAACCACTCCGGGGTCGGGCCTCCCCAACGGTGGAGAATTCTCCGCACCTTTGGGGGCTAGCCCCGCGCCGGAGCGGTTGGCACCAGAAGACTGGCGCAAAACACCGGCGCCAGCGGCAACGGGGCTGGCCGAAAGGCTTTCGCCGGTCAGCGCATGCGCCGGCGGTGACGTCAGCGGCCAGCTGCCGCTGATGTCACCGCCGGCGCATGCGCAAAGTGGGTTTCTCTTCCGCTTCCGCCATGTTGGAGGCCGTGGCGGCCGCGGAGGAGAAAGAGTGCACCAAAGGCACTGGCCCGGAGTCTGAGCGGGGGGCCCCGATCGCGGGCCTGGCCACCGTGGGGGCACCCCCCGGGGTCCGATCGCCCCATGCGATCGTGATGGGTGCTTCAGCAGTAGAAGGAACTGGTTTTGGCCCTCAATGGGCTGACTCTCAATGGGTAAAGGTGTATCCAAACAAGTCGTTACCTCAGTTCCCCTTGAAACAATACGACGTTCGTCCTCTGGGTAGCCTGTTGCAGCATGACTTCCATCCGCATCCATCTCGTTGACATGTTTACTAGTGCCAGGTTGACCTACTAGTTGGGTATGCATTCTTTTTTTCCTTGAGTGGTCCAAATTTTTTTTAACCTTTTCCCTTGTGCTCCTATCTCATTAAGATGTCTTATAACTCCAGGTTAAAGTCCAACAGGTTTATTTGGAATCACTAGCTTTCAGAGCATAGCTCCAAAAGCTTATGATTCCAAATAAACCTGTTGGACTTTAACCTGGTGCTGTGAGACTTCTTTCTGTGCTCACCCCAGTCTAGGGTCCGCATCTCCAGATCACTTCAACTCAAATGATACTGGACCTGTTTTTCTGGTCATGACTGCTCCTGGGACCCAATTAGGACCAGCACTGAAATTTGTTGCCAAAACTAAATCACCCACTACAGACATTCTTTCAACATTCGTTGAATCATGGTGTCTGTTCTGTTAATTTTGTTCAGCCTTCAACCTCCCTGCCAAATATGGAAATATAAGGTCCAGTGTGTGCTAATGTGTTGTTAGCAGCTCGGTGTGAAACACAGTATGATAGACGACTGGGGCTAGCCTGAGTTGTCAATGGGCTGAAGACTGATTTTTCATGGTGGCCTTGAGTGTCTGACAGGCTCTCTCTGCCAGCCCTTTGAAGCAGGATGGTAGGGAGCAGTTTAAATATGTTGACTACCATCGGTCCTAATAACTGGCAATCCCATTATCTGTGATCAGAACCTTAAGCAATTCATGGTTAGTGAATGTTTATCGCAATTTCTCAACCATTGTTGATGAGGTTGTGGACTTTATTTTATATATTTCCAACCACTTGGAGTGACCATCAACGATAAATAAGAACATAAATGGGCCAGCGAACTCAAGGTGGATATAAGCAAATTACTGCGGATGCTGGAATCTGACACCAAAAGGCAAAATGCTGGAAAATCTCAGCAGGTCTGGCAGCATCTGTAGGGAGAGAAAAGAGCTAACGTTTCACAAAGGGTCATCTGGACTTGAAATGTTAGCTCTTTTCTCTCCCTACAGATGCTGCCAGACCGGCTGAGATTTTCCAGCATTTTCTCTTTTGAACTCGATGTGGAGCCGCACTCAAGGTCGACCTGGCTACTCCCAGGGTGCACTAAGGTCACAGACTGCATGGGAGCATCTTCATTTTCATCATCCCAGGATGGGTGCAGTGTAGCTCCTGTAGAAATAACTTCCGAGTGGGGTTAGAACGAACACCCTTGCTCCCTATAGTAACATGCAATCTTCACAACTTAACTCATATTTTCTTCTCTGAAAGGGCGGTCACAATTCAAACTTCTTATCATAATTTAGACTTGTTATCATAATGTCAGGTGCGAAGGACTATATGCTTGACTCAGTGGTTGCCACTGCTTCCTCGTAGTGCCAGGAACCCGGGTTCAATTCGGACCTCTGGTGGCTGTCGGTGTGGAGTTTGCACGTTCTCCCTGTGTTTACGTGGGTTTCCTCCAGGTGCCCCAGTTTCCTCCCATAGTTACGTGGGCAACAGGGATTGGGCAGGGGATTGGGCGTCGGGAGGGTGTTCTTTTGGAGGGTCGGTGCAGACTCGATGGGCAGAATGACCACCTTCTGCACTGTCGAGGTTCTATGAATCTATGATTCTATTCTATGCCTCAAGATAATAAGGGGTCATTTTGGATCCAAATCTTGACTTGCCTTGCTAATGTTTCAAGGAAGTACAAAGGATGAACAGTATTTTGTCGTACTGGCGAACGCAGTTTAATCTGAGGTAAGGGAAGATGGCTCAGGGCACCCGCATTAACATTTGCCTGCTCGCCCAATGTTGAAATATGTACTCATCGGCTGCAAACAAAAGAACCCAGTGTGGAACCCCAGCCGAAGTTATTTGGGGAATGGTCTTAAGCTCTCTAAATAAGCCCAACAGGGGTTTGTGATTGGTAACAAGTCTGAAATGTTGTCTGTCGACGTATTAGTCAAACTTTTTGACTCCGAATATCACGGTTTGTTCAGCACTGGCCAAAGACAACCATAATACCAATACCAAAGAAGAACAAGGTAGTGTGCCTCAATGACTACCGACCGGTGGCCCTGACTCTGTTATCATGAAATGCTTCGAGTGGCTAGTAATGAGATGGATTAACACTGGCCTCCCAGATAGTGTTGATCTACTGCAGTTTGCCTATCACCGCAACCGGTCCACAGCAGATGCTACCTCCCTGGTCCTACAATCAACACTCGAACACCTCAACAACAAGGACATCTATGTCAAATTGCTGTTCATAGATTACAGCTCCGCCTTCAACACCATTATCCCGACAAGACTAATGGCCAAACTCCGAAATCTTGGGACTTGACCCCTCCCTGTTCAGCTCGAACCTTGACTTCCTCACCGGCATACTGCAATCTTTCAGAATAGGTGACAGCACCTCCTCCACAATAGCCCTCAACACCGGGACCCTGCAAGGTTGTGTGCTCAGTCCTCTACTGTACTCCCTATACGCACATGACTTTCTCCCCCCCCCCGCCCGGGTCTGCCTGGCCTATGCTGAAAGTTGCGATCGTAGGTCATCAGCAACAAGGCCACTGTTGTACCCTGGTGTAGGCGATTGGAGGTATTGGCTTGTCTTCATAGAGGAGTCCCGCAGTGGCTCCTGGTCAGTAACTCTTGTGAACCGACGCACATAGACATACTCGTGAAATTACTTGACACTGTAGATTACAGCAAGGCCTTCTTTCTCAATCTGTGCATATTTGCATTCAGCATCAGAAAGAGTTCTGGAGGTGAGGGCAATTGGCTTCCCTAAGCCACCTTCCATTTTATGGGATAGGACCGCCCCTATTCCATACGGGATGCATCGCAAGTTAAGATGATTGTCTTATCCGAGTCAAAGTGAAGCAATAGACTCGATGATTGCAAGTCTACTTGTTGTGCTGGAGAGCTTGCTCCTGCGGTTCTTTCCAATGGCAAAGTTGGTGTTTTCGTAAGGGCAAGTGTGTGGCACCGAGGCCATTGCGAGGTTCGGGATAAAATGACCATAGTAGTTTGCCATCCCCAGGAAGGGCATTAACTCTGCCACTTCCTCAGGTGACAGAACTTTTCTTATGGCTCTCACATTGTCTTTGAGTATGTGCAGCCCTTTTAAGTCCACTTTGAACCGTAGGTAAGTCACTCCACTAGCTTAAAAAGTGCACTTCTCCAGCTTCAGTCGGATTCCTGTATTTCTAAATATTCTCAGCACCTCTTCTAGGATTGCCAGGTCTCTTCACGTGACCTGCCTGTTAGTGGAACGTCTTCCAGGTAGACCACAACTCCTGAATCTCACTAGGCCAAGCTTAACACAGTGCTGACCACAATACACAAACCATGGTCTTTCACGATGGAAGTGTATTGCAACAAATTATTTCATCATCTCAAAAACCTCAATTATGTCATCCTTAATCTTCTCAATTCAAAGGAGTACAAGACTAGTCTGTGTAAATTATTATCACGATTTGACCCTTTTAGATCCAGTATCACTCTGATGAATCTGCACTGTCCCCTTTTCCAACAACAATGTATCTTTCCTCAGATGCAATTTAAACATTGCTCCTCTGAGGTGCTCTAATCAAAGCTTTATGCATCTACAAAGTATCTTCCATTTTTCTTCGAGTGCAATTCACTTGACATGAACGTTAACATTTTGTTAGCTTTTTAAATTGTACTCTGATGTATCTTTTTAGTGGATAGCCTGCTGAATTCCATTTATCACAGCATTTTTTCTCGCTCATGTAAGCTTCAATATTACTTTGCAACTTCCCATTCCAATCTAAATTACTTGCTCTGCCTACTTAACTTTGTGGCTCCAGCAAACCTGGATTTGCCGCTCCCCCTCTTTTCCTTCATTTGAGTGATTTATTCATACAGGGTAGGATTATGTACAGAGCGCAAGCTTCCTGCACCCCAGGGTAAATGGCAAGCGTTAGCCGTCCTCCTCTTAGCTAGTCCGTCCCACTTTGATTATTCTGGGAATGTCCCCTTTTTAGTTGTGATGAGACGGGACTAACATCCATTTCTGGCAGGAAGTCCCACCTTTTCGGAGGGCAGCTTCTCAGCAGCACCAGCAGGAGAGGTGGCCACTGCTGGTACTGCAAGTAGTCCAAGGATGCATCACTCGGCGATCGTCTCAGAGATTCAGATATTTCTGGGATCTCAGTGTCCGGCCAACAGGCACTAGTGGGGGGGGGGGGGGGTGCATGTTGGACATGGCAACAGGGAAGGGTGGGCATGGGCAGAAAATCTGTGGGGAGAAGTCTCTGATTGGCACCGGGGGTTCAGTAAGAGGCCCACCTTTGTCTAGCCAGGAGCCTGCAGATTTAGGCCTACCAAGCTGCACGTTGAACATTGGCGTCTCCCACTCTGGAATCACAGAACCATATGGCTTCGGCCCATCAAGCCTGCACGAACAAAAAATACTCTAAATCTACACTAACCCCACTTGCCAGCACTTGGCCCATAGCCTCGAATGTATGGCATTTCAGGTGAACATCGAAATGCATTTTAAATATTGTGAGGTTTCCTGCCTAAAGTACTCCCCCACGCAGTGCATTCCAGTTTTCTACCACCCTTGAGGTGAAAAAGGTTTTCCTCAAATCCCCTCTAAACCTCCTCCCTTTCACCTTAAAATGATGCCACCCTTGTTATTGATCCTTCAACCAAGGGGTACAGCTGCCTTGTATCCACCCTGTCCATGCCCTTCATAATCTTATACACCTCAATCAGGTCCCTTTCTCAGTTTTCTCTGTTCCAAACAAAACAACATGAGCTTATCAAGCCTCTCTTCATAGCTAAAATGCTCTATCTGAGGCATCATCCTGGCAAATCTCGTCTGCACCGTCTCCAGTGCAATCACATCCTCATAATAATTTGAGCAGCACGGTAGCATGGTGGTTAGCATAAATGCTTCACAGCTCCAGGATCCCAGGTTCGATTCCCGGCTGGGTCACTGTCTGTGCGGAGTCTGCACGTCCTCCCCGTGTGTGCGTGGGTTTCCTCCGGGTGCTCCGGTTTCCTCCCACAGTCCAAAGATGTGCGGGTTAGGTGGATTGGCCATGCTAAATTGCCCGTAGTGTCCTAAAAAGTAAGGTTAAGGGGGGGGGGGGGGTTGTTGGGTTACGGGTATAGGGTGGATGCGTGGTTTGAGTAGGGTGATCATGGCTCGGCACAACATCGAGGGCCGAAGGGCCTGTTCTGTGCTGTACTGTTCTATGTTCTATGTTCTAATAATCACCTTTATTGTCACAAGCAGACATACATTAACACTGAAATAAGGTTACTGTGAAAATCCCCTAGTCGCCACATTCCAGCGCCTGTTTGGCTACACAGAGGGAGAATTCAGAATGTCTAATTCACCTAACAGCACGTCTTTCGAGTCTTGCGGGAGGAAACCGGAGCATCCGGAGGAAACCCACCCAGACACGGGGAGAACGTGCAGATGCCACGCAGTTACCCAAGCAGGAATTGAACCTGGGACCCTGGAGCTGTGAAGTAACAGTGCTAGCCACATGTGCTACCGTGCTGTCCAAAGATCTGTCCATCTGACCAATTCGCCTATTATCCTCCTGTAACCTATGACCTTCACCTTCACTGTCAACTAGCCAGTAAATCTGCGTGTCATCTGCAAATTTATGTATCACCCCTCTCTACATTTTCCTCTATATTGTTTGGATATATCACAAACAATAAGAGACACAGCACTGATCCCTATGGCATGACAGTGGACGCCAGCCTCCAGTTACACAAACAACCTTCTACCACCACACTCTGTCCCCTATCACTATGCCAATTCTCCATCCATGTGGATCCCATGGATCCCATGTGATTTTACCTTCCTTATCAATCTCCCATGCAGGACCTTGTCAAAGGCTTTCCTGAAATCTATTAACGACATCAACTACCCTCCCCTCTTAGATACACCTGGTCACCTACTCCCAAAATTCAATCAGATTTGTTCAGCATGACCTCCTTCTAACAAAGCCACGCCGCTTGCCACAATTAAACTTTGCCTCTCCAAGTGTGGATTGATTCTGTCCTCCGGAATTTTCTCCAAGAGTTTTCCTACCACTGATGTGAGACTCACTGGCCTGTAATTTGGTCTGGTTTATCTCTTTCACCCTTTGTAAATTGAAACAAAAATTTCAATTGAGGGGCAATTTAGCATGGCCAATCCACCTCCCCTGCACATCTTTGGGTTGTGGTGGTGAAACCCACGCAGACATGGGGAGAATGTGCAAACTCCACACGGACAGTGAACTGGGGTCGGGGATCCACCATGCCACCGTGTCTATCACCCTTCTTGGAAGTGCACCCCACCTGCGGGTTTTCCAGCAGTGTGTGGTCAGTAAGAAATTCCATTGACAAGCAGCGGGAAGAGAGAATCCTGCCACCAGTGAACAGTGCGCCTCCGAGTTACATTAGGCTGGGGGACCAGAGTACCCAGCTCTTAATTCTGATCTGTCTCTGGCTGCTTCTAGTTCGATAATCACATATCCACTGCTTGTGTGGAATCACATTGACTCCATATAAAGAACATCCATTACCATTCTCTTACTTACTTCATTGCTGACCTCCAAAAAATAATTCAGTTCAGTTAGTTACACAAATCAGTGTTGGATCGCTCTGATTTGTTCACAATTGTCCATTTGCTCAAACTCTCTATCCCTAAATGACAGAATTAATAGATCAATTTTTTGTGCTCATCTCGAAACTATTGATGCTGTGAAGCATCCCTTGTGAAAATCTAGCCGTGTGGAAGCAGTGGTGGTGGGAGGGAAGAAAAAATGTCATTAAATGGCTGGCACATCCTAAATTTAATCTCAATCCTGGTCTTGTCTACTTTAATTGCTACTCTGTAAGTATTGTTTCATACGTTGCACGGCATGCTTAACATTCTCTAGGAATTTCTTCTTTTATTTGTGCTGCCTTTATCATGTTATGAAAGTGCCGGGCACTTCCAAATAGCTTGGCCAACTCTCTGCACTGGTACAGAAAGCAGGGATAGGAATGGAGAGTATCTAAGGGGTGAAGGAAAATTCCAAACTCAGTTCATCTGGGCATGGATGTTGAGCTTTGTTGTTGATCATCGGGAGGGAGCTTACCTAAGAACATAATGAATAAGGTCAAAAGTGGGCTATTTGGATCCTTGACCATCGGACTAAGATGATCAGAACTGACCTGATTGTGGCCACAACTCCACTTTTCTGCCTACCTCCCCATAACTTTGGGCTCTTCTGTAGATCAAAAATCTAACTCAATCTCAATATATTCAGCCTCCACTGCCCTCTGACATGAAAGAATTCCAAAGATTAACAGCCTCTGAGAGAATAACTTCCTCCCCACCTCCATCTTAAATGGGAGACCACTCACCTCGTCCCTTAGTTCTACATTTTGCCACAAGGTGAAACCTCCTCTGAATTGCCCTCAGAATCTTATATGTTTCAACAAGATTACCTCACGTCTTCTAAACTCCAATGTGTACATGTCCAGCCTGTTCAACCTTTCTTTATAATCCAACCCCTTCATCCAACCTTGTGATGCAGTGACAGGAAATGTATGGACCACTGTCAACACTCCAGAAGCAAGTACGCTCCTTTGCAGTGAGAATGCAAGAGTCCTTCTCCAGCTTGAGTGCCGCGATGTCTCCGGTATTTGCGTTGATGACCACCGCGATTTGTAAGAGTGGCCGCCTTCATGGAGGATCAGAAGTAGGCAGTGGGCAGCATGGTAGCATGGTGGTTAGCACAGTTGTTTCACAGCACCAGGGTTCCGGGTTCGATTCCCGGGTTGGGTCACTGTCTGTGCAGAGTCTGCATGTTCTCCCCGTGTCTGCGTGGATTTCCTCTGGGTGCACCGTTTCCTCCCACAGTCCAAAGATGTGCAGGGTTATGTGGATTGGCCATGTTAAATTGCCCTTTGGTTAAGTGGGGTTACTGGTTTACGGGGATAGGGTGGAGGTGTGGATCTTGTGTAGGGTGCTCTTTCCAACAGCTGGTGCAGACCCGATGGGCCAAATGACCTCCTTCTGCACTGTAAATTCTATGATCTATATAGGTTGCTGAAGAGAATGCTGGCCCACACGAATGGCCTGGACACTCTGGCTGTTATTTACAGAAGATCGAGCAAAATCTCAGCTTTGTGGCACATCCTGGCAGTCAGGCGCTCATCTGTTTTTAGCTGGCAGGGGAATGTAGATGATCCCTGAGAAGGAAGCCTTTTCAAGAAGTCGGGTTTCTTCTCACTTCTTGGCACTTGTTCATCCCTATCAGAGAAAAACACACACACGCTGCTTCTTTCCCCGATAATGGAGTCTAGATCTCTACAGGTGCAGGTCAGACAGACATGGGCAAGGCCCTTGTGGACTCCCAACCGAGCGAGCCTTCACTAAGGGCATCCCATGCCAGAGTTGGAGAACGAGTAGCCTGCTTCTAGCTCTTCTAAAATCAAAGGGGGAGCGTGAGCTAGAGTGTTGGGGTGGAGTGAAGGGAATAGGGACAGGGAGGACATGAGCAGCGATGTGGAAGGGGGTACCACTTGGAGGGGGTGGGGGGAAGAGTAGGGAGAGGTGTGACAGGGTGGCAGAGCTGCCGGTGGCCAAATTGAGAGGTGATGAGATTGTTCCATTTGCAGTGGCCTTAGAGCACATGTTGGGTGGCCTGCCACGCCAGCCCGGGCTCCATACCCGGTTCTTCCTGGCCATCCTCCTCATCCTCCTTGTCAAATGAGGCCTGCCATTCTTTCTCCTCCTCCAGCAGGATCCCCCTCTGCTGCGCGATGTTGTGCGGGATGCAGCAGGCCAGAACGATGTGAGAGGCCCCCCCTGGGGCAAATTGGAGAGTCCCACCGGAGCCGGCGAGGCATTGGAAGCGCATCTTGAGGACGGGTCTGCACCGCTCAATCATGTCCTTGTTACTGCATGGGTGTCATTATCGTGGTTCTCCGCAACAGTCTGGGACCTCCGGAAAGGTGTGATTAGCCAAGACCTCTGTGAGTAACCTCTGTCGCCCAAGACCCAACCCCTCACCCAAGGGAGCGTCTTGAAGGTGCTGGGAACAAACGAGTGCGCCAGGATGTATACGTCATGCACACTGCCAGGGTTTTGGGCACAGACGGGCATGATGTGTGGCTGGTGGTCACACACCAACTGCACATTCATGGAGTGGAAGCCCTTTCAATTGATGAAGGGTTGCCCCTAATGAGCCGGTGCTCATATGGAGGCATGTATACCATCGATCACCCCCTGGATCTGGGATGTGACAGCGATAGTGGCAAACCCTGCTGCACAGGGATCCTGGTGGGCTTGGTCCAGATTAAAGTTTATATGGATCGATGCCCGGGCACATAGGGCATCCATCACCTTGACGGCCACCGGGAAAAGGTATCATCCTCCAAACACCCGCGGTGCTCGGTGCACCATCATCGAGCACTGGTGATGCATTGTCTCCTTGGTTAGCTTCAGTCTTTGGCAGCACAGGCGGCCCAACATCTCTTTGAAGGACAGGCACAAACGATATACACGTGCCTTGATGCCGCACCTCCTTCGAACCTCCTCCTCGACCTGTTTTACGGCCACTGCTGGCCCCTGCTCTTCTAGGGAATGCTCCCCGAGCAGGCTCTGTGTGTCTAGCATCTGTGCATTTCAAAGGCAGCTGCGGCCAGGTATATAGCGAACATTCCTGGTTGTACTCCGAAATTCATTCTCTGCAGGGAGGGGACATGTCAGCAAGATGACTATTCCCTTGCCCATCCAGATCTAACAGGACTGCATGGTGACCCTGAGTGCACTTCAGCTCCACCCTCCACATGACTCCCCCCCCCCCCCCCAAAACCCACCCACATCCCTCAGCTGTTCTCTCCGATATGTGGCCTTCCACAGTGCACCCTTGTCCCCATCACTAAGTGGAACCGAGCCTGTGGCATGGAGATCCTCTATACTCAGCATCCGTCCCTCTCAACGTGGGGTCCCCATCACTAAGTGGAACCGAGCCCGTGACATGGAGATCCTCTAAACTCAGCATCCGTCCCTCTCAACGCGGGTCGGTGGCTGCTGCAACCCATGCCAGCGATAAGCTTTGCGGCCTCTATCCTGTCCCCCAGTGGGATCTACTATAGGTGTCATCATTGGGTGAGCCGTGTTATCCCTCCAGCAGGGTGGCATTTGGATGTGTGGTGGCGAGGGTCATAGTGTGCCACAAATCACCTCCATGCTTCGAGGCTTGCGTGTGGGCAGGTCCTACAGATGGGGGTGAGTGAGGGAAGTGTGTGTCTGCTGGGAGTGTAGCTGCAGTGTGAGGTGAATCCTGGGTGTGACAAAAGTTGTAACAACCTGACCGGGGGCAGGATGGATGGGAGAAGGGGCACAGTGTGCAGGCAGGATTTGGAGACAGCTGCTGGTCCTGCGGAGTGGACTGGTTGATAGTGTCACAGGCCTCTGCCCTGAGAGGGGCAGTGTACCATGGAGAGCGCCGAAGGCCACGGTGCATGTGTCCTTTGTTTGAGGTGAGCTCTGCTATTCCCCGGCTTCCCCTGCAGTGGGGCCCCACTTCTGATGAGGAGTGGCAACACCTGGTGTAACACTGATTGAGATTGGCCATGCCCATCCCATTGATGGGTCAGCTGGGGTCAGAAGCTTTCCAGAGGCGTGGACTGGGTGGGCTCCCAAGTGACCAGAGGCACTGTGAACATTGACAGGATACAGTGAGCAGTCAGCAGAGTGAGCAGTCAGGGGACTGTAACTTGTACCAAATGGGTGCATTTAAAACAAATACTGCAGCAATGGCGGTCTGAGCAGGCCACTCCGATCCTGAGCGGGCACCCCCAATCCACGGAGCTGTCACCACGTCGCTCCCTGCTACTCACCTCGTAACCCTGGCAACCACCCCCCAGCAAGCAACACAATTTGAAACATTTCTTCCAACTCTGCTCACCTCTCTTCCCCCTCAGCGCCATGGCTCCCAGTCCGCGTTTGTAAATACCTGTGCTAACCTGCACCCAATTCCATGCCTGAGCACGGTTCATGTTTTCAGCGTCGTGAGGTGGAAAATTTCCTCCTCTGTATATGTGTGAAAATGCGCTGAACGTTCACTAGGCTGCCTTTGTTGAAATGTTGGCAGGAGATTACTAGATCTCATGTAACATAGATGGATGTTTTTGCAAGTACTGGGAATTGAAGCAACCTCTCAGCAGACAACAATGGCTTCATAATATACATACACTTACCTGTAAAGTGCTTCCATAAAATATGAGTTTGAATGATCAGTAATATACAATGGAGTTGAGACAGAAGTTCAGCGATGATTGCATTGAATGGTGGATACGGTTTGGCGAGCCATATTGTTCTTTGCCTGTTCCTAGTTCTTTTTACTTTTTATGATTTATATTATGCCATTTTACTTACTTGAGATTCCAAATATTTTGGCCCAGGTCTACTGATCTCCAGATCATTGAAGACTGACATAGGAAGCAAAATGCATGATGGGACCTTTCAAAAATCCCGAAGCACTGACTCCTTAGAATTGCTGGGAAAGTTTGAACTTCCGATGGGCAATTTCCCTGTTCCGGGGAATCCATTGAAAAATCTCCAACTTTGAGTTAGGGATGGAGACGCTCCTCTTGACCCCACCTGGCATCCCGACTACCTGTTCCCCCTACCTGTCTTGACTATCCACCTGACTCCTCCCTGACCTCCTGAATTCCGCATCCCGACCAGACTTACCTCACCATCCAACTCCCACCTGACCACCCAATCTCCGCCCGCCCCCAACCTGACAAGACTCAGCCCCACCACCCAACTTGCCCGCAATCCGCTGATTACCACCTCCAACTAGCCCCCTCCAACTCCTCCATCACCGCCTTAGCTATCCATGGCAACACAACTTTCCTCTAAACCCCCGGCTCGAATCTGACTTGCTCCACCACCCGAATCCCTTCTGACTGTCCCCACAACCTGGGCTGACTAACCTGCACTGTTCAATGCCTGCCAGACAGCTTGACCTGGTGCACCCCCGCCACAGGTTTCCCAGCAGTGCAGGGTGACTTCAATGGCAAAACCCATTGACAAGCGGGACTAAAGAATCCCACCGCCAGTGAACGGCCCTCCGCCGAGGAACACGCGGTTCGAGGACCAGAGAATCCAGCCCCTTGTCCCACCCAGAGGCCACAACTACCACAGAGCTGACCTGACCTAAACTCACCTGCTCAGCTGCCACCCTACTCAGCAGCCACCTTGTCCAGCTGCCACCCTACCCCCTTACTCACTTCCCTCACCCAGGCTTGTCGCTTACTCACTTCCCTCACCCATGCTTGCCCCTTACCCACTTCCCTCACCCAGGCTTGTCCCTTACCCACTTCCCTCACCTAGGCTTGTCCCTTACCCACTTCCCTCACCCACCCTAACCACTTACCCACCTGTACGTTTATCCATTCACTCACCCATGTGCACATTCACTCCCAGGCTGAGAAGCTTTGGGACCTTTAAACTCTTGCTCACCAGAATATGGCAGCTAACGCCGTTAAAAGGGGGCCGTGGTTTCTGCGCAGATTCTCTCCTAGGGTCCTTCTGTGGTTTCCTGCACTGAGAATTCTGCCGGATCCTCTATGGGAAGATTGGCCGTAAAAATCGCAGGTCGGTAGTGTCCTTTGTCTAATCAGGATCGGTACTGCGATCGGTTGATGTGCAGGTTCGGGGTATTGGCCATGAAACTTGCCCCTTCTTTTCCAAAGATGTGCAGGTTAGGTGGGGTTACGGGGATGGAGTGGGGAGTGGGCCTGGGAAGGATACGCTTTCAGAGGGTCGGTGCTGACCCGATGGGCTGAATGGCCTCCTTCTGCACTGTAGAGAATCTATGGCTCTTCTATGGTTCTAAGATTAGGACTCACATGATGTTAAAAACAATGCAGTATTTTGTATGGGTTTAATGTCTCCAGAGAAATGCGCTACATTTAATTTTGCCTTTGACATTGTTGGTTCATGTATTGGTCTATGAATTCTTGACATTTTAAATGAAATAGGAGTACATTCTTTGGTTACCTTTTCCAGCGGAATCAAAAGCCTGCTCCTGTAGAACGATTTACAATTTCACTTGAAGTAAGAGAGTTTTCCCATCTGTTTCCGATGCCAGTAATATGTAGTTACCAGAAGAAATCTTCTCCCCAGAGCATTGCCATTAAACCTAGAGAACTCTCAACTGAGACCAACAAAATATGGGAAACAATCAGCATAAGTAAGATCCATCAATCGTATTGACGCAATCCCAGGAAAGTGGATGTGCTGATGAAATTCCCATTTGATTGGAACTACTTACAAATTCTCCGCTCCACTGATCCGCAGAAATAAGGAAGGAAACATGAAGACCTGTATTGATACAATGTTCTCAACATCTCAAGGAAACATCTCACACAAATTGCTTTTGACGTCTCGCCATTTTGATATCAACAAACGTGATACCCCTGCTGTAATTTTCTATGATGCCAGATGTAAGGAGGTATAATTCAAATTCAACTTTAAATAATCCTGGACAATTTTTAAAAATTTGAACATTTCCATATTCAAAATCCTAGAAATCATAGGAAGTATTTTCTGGAATTTAAAAGAGGATTTATTGGTTTAAAATCAAGCGACAAAATAGAGATTCTTTGACAGTAGCAAGTTTGAAACTCTGAAAGAGACAAAAATGATTTTAAATTTCCTTGTTTGAATGTTAGATTAATTAGGTGATGAGGAATTTTAAAAATATTCACTTTCATATTAAAGCGACTCAAAAAGTTAACTCTTTTTACAGCATTGTTGTCTCAGAGTTGGCTAGAAGCACGGATATCGCATACATAACTATGTCTTATTTTCTCTCTGTCTTTCAGCTGAAAATTCACAAAATTAACAATTTGGAATTGAAAATAATCTTCTGATAGGAAGATGCTCAACACGCACATTGCAGATGCATGAACCTGATAGAGAAATGCAAAACCTCGTCTGCTAATTATCTCTATCATGGCCAGTTTCTGGAAGGTTATGGGGACTTAATGCTGAGATGAATGGGTGGCATGGTAGCACAGTGGTTAGCACTGTTGCTTCACAGCACCAGGGTCCCAGATTCGATTCCAGGCTGGGGTCACTGTCTGTGCGGAGTCTGCACGTTCTACCCGTGCCTGCGTGGGTTTCCTCCTGGTGCTCCGGTTTCCTCCCACAAGTCCCTGTTAGGTGAATTGGACATTCTGAATTCTCTCTTTGTTTATCCGAACAAGTGCCATGGTGTGGCGACTAGGGGATTTTCACAGTAACTTCATTGCAGTGTTAATGTCAGCCTATGTGTGACAATAAAGATTATTATTATTAAAATACACTTGAGAAGTTGAAACTTGTCCATGATAACAGATCAAGCAATGAGAGCCAAAATAATCGAGAGTAAAAAGAATATGAAACACCCATGAACTTAACTGGGATCTGTTACATTTCATTTAAGACAAGATAGAGGGATTAGTTGAACACTTGAAAAACAGGCAAGTGGTCCAATAATGTTTCACCACACTGAAGTATCATCATAAAGAATTCCTTTTGGAATGTTTTGATTAGAGCCAATTTAGGAGGAACCGTGGGACAGTGAATATTGTGAAACAAACAAATGGCTGAGAGATATTTAATGGGAAGTACTTACTAACGTAATGCTTCACTTTGGAGGATTATACATTCCTGAGAATTTTAATGTAATTAATCTCGAGCTCAGAAATCAAGGAGAAATGCTGACTTGAATGAATTTAATTTGAAGAAACAAATGGAAGAAATTACCATTTTTTATTCGGAATTAATCAAATGCTTGAGGAATTTGAATGGACAAATGAAGGATACGATCTAACGGCCGCATCGTGGTGGGTGCGAATCCGTGTCAGCCGGTTAGATCGTGGGAGAGTCCAAAATCGGGAACCGCAATCGGTTTACTATTGAACTGGCCCGCTACCGTTGGCAGATTCCGGATCCCACCGTGGCACGAAGAGAAACCAATAATCACCAATTAAGGCCAATCTCAATTCCATTAACAGGAAGGATCCCCGATCGAACGGCATCCCATGATCTAACCAACTCGGCAGTGGGAGGTCACGCGGGCGTCCTTTCGCACACCTATTTAAAAACGTGAAGCTTGCACAATGACTGCTGTGAGGATCGGAGGAGGTTGTTAGCTTCTGACTGTTGTTGAGTAAAGAGTCAAGGGTTCTGCTCCTTTCAGAAACACCTTTCTTTTCCTTGAACACACTGATGCACGATCAATCACTACTGAAGCGAGTTTGCAGTCCAATTGATGGCTTTAATGAACAAGTAGTTACCCCAGCAGCTCCGGTACTGAATGACTGCTGTAGGTGAAACACAGACTCTTATGCTCCGCCTGCTGGGCGGAACCAGCAGGCAGGTTCTACCACTCATACTACAGTATAAGGTACACCCCACCTAGGTACCGCGATACCCCTAATATAGCCTGCCACACACACTCGATACAAAACTCTGTCACCACCACAAGTGCCACCTGCAACCCCTTTATATATCAGTGTCAATTGTTGGATACTTCACATCAATTTGATATGTAATTAGAATGTCTCTTAACCCATTCCTAAAAGAGGTGAGCTGCCATCATCAAAATTGAACAGTCGTCCTGAGGGCAATGTGGCCGCTGCCAAAGTGCTCAGGGCGGGTCAGGAAGACCAATGCGTAGATCCACTATAACTAGGCCCGTGTGGCAACCCAGCTGTCATTGGGCAGTGCATCAAACCCCTGAAAATACAGTTCTGATGCCTTGATAGTTCTGGTGGTGTACTGCAGTATGCCCTCTGGAGGGCCGCCCACCTTGTGGTGGTCTGCTGTGCTCTCCATAACCTGGCACAGAAGTGGGCAACATGCTGGGGGTGGAGGAAGAGGAACATGTCACCTCATCTGAGGAGAAGGAGGATCTGGACCAGAAAAAGCTGGTGGATGAGCCCGGGAGGACCAGTGGCAGTAGCTGGAGGATGGAGGATAGATGGCGGAGAGGGTCCGCCATACCCGGAGGACCAAGAAGGCCCTCATCCTTGCCTGCTTCTCATAGGATGTAGCTTCATTGGGCATCTCACCCACACCTCCCTTCCCACCTGCCCATCCCCCCCCCCGCCCTCCCCCACTATCCCACCTGATCCACCTTTCCATCTTCCCCCCCCCCCAACTATTACCCTCAACTATCCACTACCCACCCTCCCCCCTCCCCTATCACCCTGTTCCATACTCCCAGCATCTGAGTAACATTACTCCAGGGTAGTGGGCCTGTGTCGACACTGTCAACGGCTGGTTTAGCTCACTGGGCTAAATCGCTGGCTTTTAAAGCAGACCAAGCAGGCCAGCAGCACGGTTCAATTCCCGTACCAGCCTCCCCGGACAGGCGCCGGAATGTGGCGACTAGGGGCTTTTCACAGTAACTTCATTGAAGCCTACTCGTGACAATAAGCGATTTTCATTTCATTTCAATATACAAGGAAGGAGGGTGATGATAACCTGTTAGGAGGTGAGCTGTGGTACTCCTCAATCTAATCCATAGT
Source organism: Scyliorhinus canicula (assembly GCF_902713615.1). NCBI lineage: Eukaryota > Metazoa > Chordata > Chondrichthyes > Carcharhiniformes > Scyliorhinidae > Scyliorhinus > Scyliorhinus canicula. The sequence goes on along the minus strand of NC_052159.1, from coordinate 136,903,132 downwards.
TTCATTCTGGCCTGTCTGCTGACAGGGCACTCAACCCATCATCTGCACGTGGGTATACCTCGCTGGCCGGGGGACCAGATCTAGCCCACCATGTCCGCGGGGCTGGGGCCAAGGCAACTGGAGGAATGGGTGCAGGTCGCCCTGCAGTGCGGAATAATGGGATAGAGGCTTCATATGTCTTGGGTGTAACGTGTTTGATTGTGTACAATTGTCACTCTATCCCGAGCTCCAAATGGTGGTGCTCCCTATCCCCCAGTGCCCACTCAGTGATCGCCAATCTGCTTAGCCCTCTGTGCTCTGCCACTATGTCTCGGTGTGCCCCCAGGATGCACATCAAAGGCATCCTGCTGCTTACCACATTTGTAGCCTTTGATGCCCCTGGTAGAAGTCCTTTGGAAGCCTGGGGCCAAAGGACTCTGGTTGACCTGCCGGTGACACATGCTTCACCAGTCCACCCTGTTCCGCCCGCTGACCCTGGTCTCAGGAAAGCAGCTGACCCCTCTCGCCTGTAATTCCTCGCATCACCTTGGGATGGAGGGGCGGCTGGAATGAGCTCCAGAGGCCCCTGGGTCATCTGGCTCTGCCAGCTATGGCGGCTCCCCATTTTCTGCTCCATGGTGTCAACGCCCTCAGCGATGCCCCTCTGTGACCGGGCCACACTCTGCAGTGGCTGGCCAATGTCCACCTGCACCTAGGACATGTTCCGCAGAAACTGGTATTGCTCTGGAATGCCTTGGCAATGCCTACCTGAGACTGGGACATTCTCCGCAGCACTTTGATTAGGTCCACCTGAGACTGTGACATGGTCCCAAAAGATTGAGCAGTTTAGGCCTATAGAGTTTAGAAGACCAAGGGGAGATCAAATTGTGGTATACTAGATGATAAACGGTATGGATAAAGTAGATGTGGAATGGATGTTTCCTCTAATGGGCCATTCAGAAATGAGAGGTCATAGCTACAGAATAATGACCAGCAAATTTAGAACAGAGATGAGGAGAAACTACGGGCGGATTCTTCATTTGTCAAAGGCAAAATCGCGAAACGTGATTGGGTGGAAAATAGGTTCTGACTGTCTAATGCACTTGCAGCAAAGACTGTTTGCATATCATCAGCGGGCCCAACCCGATAGATATTCTCCGGGCCTCTGCGATTCTCCGCCTCCGATGGGCCGAGTTCCCGATGGCGCGCTTCACTTGTGATTTCAAAAATCATGAAACTGGCGTGGTGGCTGATCAGGGAGTGAGAAAGGAGATAGGACATGGGGCAAAGCAACTGCAGGCTGCCAGGACGAATACTGGCCATGGCCGGGCGAGGGGGGGATGGGAGAACAAGCCGAATGGCCGGGGTGACCCTTGGAGGACTGGGGTGATGTCCAGGTATGGACGACCATTACGGTGGTCATCTTGCTGCGCACCTACTGTCCACCCACCTTAACCCTTGGTTCTGTAGAGTGACACCGGCCGTATGGGTGGCTTCACCCCCGCACCATACCTGGCTGCCACCCACGGGTGGCCCACCCAGGCAACACCCATAGTAGCACCTCCGCCGGCCGCACTGCATACTTTTGGTGAGGGCAGTGCCAGCCAATGGTACCCCTGGCATAAAGGACGGGTACCAGGCCAGAAGCCCTCACGGTACCAGCCACCGACGGGGCCAGGGTCTTTACTGTTACGGCCATGGAGCTCAGGGAGTGGACGATTGCCATCTGGCACTGCTGCACAACATGCTGCAACTGTGCCACCACCCTCTGGGCCACCACATCAGCCAGTGACTGCGCCATCTCCCTCTGGGTCTGCGCCATGTTGGCCAGCACCTTGGCAATGCCGACGACGTCCCAGCCATGGCCTGCTGTGATAGGGCCATGCTCAGGAGAACCACTGCAATGTCCAAGAGGTCCTTTCACATAGTCGCCTGCACAAAATTCTCCAGGCCTGGGACATGCTGATCCATAGGCGAAACCCTTGCCCTCAGTGAGGGGGTCTTGCAGTGCCAACCGCTGGGTCGTCGGGGGTGTGGCCCACTGAGGCTCTGTGACTGACCCTTCGACCCCCTGGGGGGAACAGGGTGTCCCATCTGGATTACATCACATCCAACAGTCTGGCCAGGTCGGCATCTCCGAATCGTGAAGCTAGTCTGCATGGTAACATGGCTGTGTGCTGTGTCGAGTTTGCTCTGCGGGATCGGTTTAAGAGCTGCTACACCTCATGAGCTGCCGAGCGCGGACTAGGCGAATAAGCTGGCGGGACAGTCATTTCTGACCAGAAAACCTGGGGCGTCATTACCGGCCCTAACTGTCGGCAGATACCGGTGGTGGTCTTGTCGAGTTGTCCGTCGGGAAACATCCGGCAATTCTCGTTCGCTGCCACACTTAGAAACGTTTATGTCAGATCGTTATCAAAACCTATATGGAAGATACGGACAAACACGGAAACCCAACAAAGCAATAAATGACAGTGTTGTGCACACCTCATAAATGAATAAATAAAACATTTTTATAAGTGAGAAAAGGGGACTTGCTCCATATAACACAGCCATGCAATGAAATGTCACACAAACATATATCTGTGCAGGATGAAGTTGAAGTACTTTGGAAAATAGCTAACTATTTCAATGAATTCAGTTGGAAGTATATTGAGTCAGAGGATTTAACACTGAGCCAATTTGAAACTAAAGTTTGGCACGCACTATCACACTTTCTTTTTCCATTTTAGCGCAGGTATTTATCTGGGCTCAGCTTCATTCATCCTGACCCCTGACATCTGGAATGTCCCTTTTTCGGGGTAACATTTAGGCAACCAATGGTGAGATCCAGGAATTTTCATGGACAATTATCACTTCTTGGTTATGAAATATGCCAAAAATAAAATGCACTCCAACCAAATGGCACCAAACAAGGGAGTGGTTTAATTTAGATCAGGCAGCAAATGAAAAGTGAATACAATTCGGTGAAATAAAGATTTTCTTTTACCTTCCTTAACACGTAACACGACAGGCCCTGCTTGCTTCATCTCAAATGTAGACTTTAAACAGAAGTTTATGAACTATAAAGATGTTTAACTCCCTTGCAGGGCCTCCCCAGCCGCTGTAGACTGTTGAATCACACATAATGGGCGGGATTCTCCGGTCCCTCGGCTGCGTGATTTTTGGCGGCACACCCTTCGCTGGAGGCGGGATTATTTACTCGTGCCGCTTGTCAATGGGAATTTCCATTGAAGCCACCCCACATCTTTGGGCAACCCATGGGTGCCAGCAGGAAAAGAGAATCCCAACGGCCGGAGAATTCCGGAGAATAGAAGACAGAATTGGAGAACTTAGGCCACCAATTCTGTCAGGAAAACAACCCATGAGCCTGTTCCCTTCTCAAAGGTTTGAAACAGAATGAAATAAATTTATGAACCCAAGTGGTGGCCACAGCGGTATACTATACTTAAAAAAAAAACGTAACTGCAACTCTTATACTCGCACCTGATGAAAGATCTATTGATAAATATTGAATGTTTGCCTGATTTGACAGTGGAATAGAGATTTGAAATATATGTGGTGGCCTGCATTAATTAACCATTAACATTTTGTTTAAGCCATTCACCCTGATTTTAACTCTGAACCAATTTTTGGCAGATGATGGTGGCATGAGTTTGAAATGACTCACTGTTCCGGAAGTGAATTCTGATAACAGCGGGCAAGAAGCTGTTTTTGAGTCTGTTTGTGCGTGTTCTCAGACTTTGTATCTCCTGCCTGATGGAAGAAGTTGGAAGAGTGAATAAGCCGGGCGGAAGGGGTCTTTGATTATGCTGCCCACTTTCCCAAGGCAGCAGAAGGTGTAGACAGTGTCAGTGGATGGGTGGCAGGTTTGTGTGTTGGACTGGGCTATGTTCATTACTCTCTGTAGTTTCTTCCAGTCTTGGGCCGAGCAGTTGCCATACCAGGCTGTACTGCAACCAGATAGGACACTTTCTCTGGTGCATCTGTAAAAGTTGGTAAGAGTCAATGTGTACATGCCCAATTTCCTTAGTTTCCTGAGAAAGTATAGGCGCTCTTGTGCTTTCATGGTGGTAGCGTCGACGTGGGTGGACCAGGAAAGATTGTTGGTGATGCGCACACCTAGGAATTTGAAGCTGTCAACCATCTCCACCTCGGTCCCGTTTATGCAGACAGGGGTGTGTACGGTACTTTGCTTCCTGAAGTCAATGACCAGCTCTTTCGTTTTGCTGACATTGAGGGAGAGATTGTTGTTGTTACATCATTCCACTCGGTTCTCTATCTCCCTCTTTGGGTCTTATTTAGGTTCTGACAGCCAACTTCCTTTTCCATTCAGTATTTTAATAATTCTAGTGAGAAACGACATTCCACTGAGATTCACAATGCATTTTCCTCGTGCTCCAATGAACCAGACAGAAGCTAGACTATTTACTTCTTCCTTATATTCACTTTTCTCATCTCCACCTGTTCAGCTTCGTGGACATGATTTTTCAAGCATATTTGTTTAAGCAGTGTGGGGTTAACTCCAGAAACAGGGAAAATGTTCCAGAATTTCTGCATAGAATTACATGGAATGTATTTCACAGAAACAGGCCATTCAGCCCAAGAGGTCCACGTTGGTGTTTATGCCCCACACAAGCATGGGGGACTTCAATATGCAGGTGGATTGGGTAAATAACGTAGCCAGTGGATCCAAAGAAAAAGAATTCATGGAATGCTTACAAGATGGCTTTTTGGAACAGCTTGTCATGGAGCCCACAAGGGAGCAGGCTATTCTGGACCTAGTGCTATGTAATGAACCAGACTTTATAAAAGATCTTAAAGTAAGGGAACACTTAGGAAGCAGTGATCATAATATGGTTGAGTTCAGTCTGCAGTTTGAAAGAGAGAAGGCAAAATCGGATGTAATGGTGTTACAGTTAAATAAAGGTAATTACGAGGGCATGAGAGAGGAACTGGCGAAAATCGACTGGAAGCAGACCCTAGTGGGGAAGACAGCAGAGCAAAAATGGCAGGAGTTTGTATGCATAATTGAGGACACTGTACAGAGGTTCATCCCCAAGAAAAGAAAGATTATCCGGGGAGGGGTTAGACAGCCATGGCTGACAAAGGAGGTCAGGAAATGTATCAAAGAAAAAGAGAGATCCTATAAAGTGGCCAAAAGCACTGGGAAATCAGAAGATTGGGAAGGCTACAAAAACAAACAGAGGTTAACAAAGAGACAAATAAGGAAGGAGATTATCAAATATGAAGGCAGGCTAGCCAGTAATATAAGAAATGATAGTAAAAGTTTCTTTCAATACATAAGAAACAAACGACAGGCCAAAGTAGACATTGGGCCAATTCAAACTGATTCCGGAAGGCTAGTGATGGGAGACGAGGAAATGGCTGGAGAACTTAATAAGTACTTTGCGTCTGTCTTCACAGTGGAAGACATGAGTAATATCCCAAAAATTATAGAGGGTCAGGGGGCTGAGTTGAGTATGGTTGCCATTACAAAAGAGATGGTGCTAAAAAAGCTAAAAGGTCTTAAAATTGACAAATCTCCTGGCCCCGATGGGCTACACCCTAGAGTTCTGAGGGAGGTGGCTGAAGAAATAGCGGAAGCGTTGGTTGAGATCTTTCAAAAATCACTGGAGTCAGGGAAAGTCCCGAACGATTGGAAGATCGCTGTTGTAACCCCCTTGTTCAAGAAAGGATCAAGACAAAAGATGGAAAATTATAGGCCAATTAGCCTAACCTCGGTTGTTGGTAAAATTCTAGAATTGATCGTTAAGGATGAGATTTCTAAATTCTTGGAAGAGCAGGGTCGGATTAGAACAAGTCAACATGGATTTAGTAAGGGGAGGTCGTGCCTGACGAACCTGTTAGAATTCTTTGAGGAGGTGACAAGTAGGTTAGACCAGGGAAACCCAGTGGATGTGGGCTATCTGGATTTCCAAAAGGCCTTTGATAAGGTGCCACACAGGAGGCTGCTGAGTAAGGTGAGGGCCCATGGTGTTCGAGGTGAGCTACTGGCATGGGTTGAGGATTGGCTGTCTGACAGAAGGCAGAGAGTTGGGATAAAAGGTTCTTTTTCGGAATGGCAGCTGGTGACCAGCGGTGTCCCACAGGGTTCAATGTGGGGGCCGCAGCTGTTCACCATATATATTAATGATCTGGATGAAGGGACTGGGGGCATTCTAGCGAAGTTTGCCGATGATACAAAGTTAGGTGGTCAGGCGGGTAGTGCTGAGGAAGTGGGGAGGCTGCAGAAGGATCTAGACAGTTTGGGAGAGTGGTGCAGGAAATGGCTGATGCAATTCAACGTGAGAAAATGTGAGGTCTTGCACTTTGGAAAAAAGAATTCAAGCATAGACTACTTTCTAAACGGTGAGAAAATTCATAATGCCAAAGTACAAAGGGATCTGGGAGTGCTAGTCGAGGATTCCCTAAAGGTAAACATGCAGGTTGAATCTGTGATTAAGAAAGCGAATGCAATGTTGTCATTTACCTCAAGAGGGTTGGAATATAAAAGCAGCGATGTGCTACTGAGCCTTTATAAGGCTCTGGTTAGGCCCCATTTGGAGTACTGTGTCCAATTTTGGGCCCCACATCTCAGGAAGGACATACTGGCACTGGAGCGTGTCCAGCGGAGATTCACACGGATGATCCCTGGAATGGCGGGTCTAACATATGATGAACGGCTGAGGATCCTGGGATTGTATTCATTGGAGTTTAGAAGGTTAAGGGGAGATCTAATAGAAACTTACAAGATAATACATGGCTTAGACAGGGTGGACGCAAAGAAACTGTTTCCGTTAGGCGAGGAGACGAGGACCCGTGGGCACAGCCTTAGAATTAGAGGGGGTAAATTCAGAACAGAAATGCGGAGACATTTCTTCAGCCAGAGAGTGGTGGTCCTGTGGAATTTATTGCCGCGGAGTGCAGTGGAGGCCGGGACGCTAAATGGCTTCAAGGCAGAGATAGATAAATTCTTGATGTCGCGAGGAATTAAGGGCTACGGGGAGAATGCTGGTAGGTGGAGTTGAAATGCCCATCAGCCATGATTGAATGGCGGAGTGGACTCGATGGGCCGAATGGCCTTACTTCCACTCCTATGTCTTATGGTCTTATGGTCTTAAGCTTCCTCATGCTCTACTTCATCGAAACAAACAAAATAGCAGCAGGTGCAAGCCATTCACCCCGGTATTCCTGTTCCGGCATTCAATATGATTATGGCCAATCCTCTATCTCAATGCCATATACCCACTCTTTCCCCATACCTCTTGATGCCTTTAGTGTCTGGAAATCTATCTCTGTCCTTCTTAAATATGTTCAATGACTTGGCCTCCACAGCCTTCTGTGGTAGAGAATTCTCAGATGCATTTCCTGAATGAAGACGTTTCTCGTCATATCACTCCTAAATGTCCTGCCTCGTATCCTGAGACTGTGACCCCCCCCCCCCCCCTGTTCTACACCACACTCCAAAGCCAATGGGACAACATCCCTGCATCCATTCAGTCCAGTCCCATTAGAATTTTACACATTTCTTTGAGTTTCCCTCTCTTCCTTCTAAGATCCACTGAATATTGGCCCAGTCGACCCAATCTCAGTTCTTACAACAATCCTGCCATCCCAGCAGTCAGCCTGGTGAACCTTCCCTGCACACCCTCTGTGGCAAGTGTATCCTTTCTTAAGGGGGCCTTTCTAGGGGGGAGGGTTTAGTTCAGTTGGCCTGATGACTGGTTCGTAACGTAGAGTGAGGCCAACAGCGCGGGTAGAGTTCCCGTACCTGCTGAGGTTATTCATGAATGAATATGGCCTTCTCAACCTTGCCCCTCGCCTTTGGTGTGCTGATCCTCAGGTTGAATCACCACCAGTCAACTCTCCCCGTCAAAGAAGAAAGCAGCCTGCGGTCATCTGGGACTTGGTGGCTGAAAAAGATCCAAGAGACCAAAACGGCAACTAAACTGGTTAATATTTCCTTCTATTCCTTTCTCACTCATGCATTGATTGAGCTTCTGCTTAAAATGCACCTCTGCGACTTGCCTCAACTTCTTGTGGTTGTGAACTTAACATTTTATCTGCTCTCTGAAAATAGATGTCTCCTGAACTTTGCTTTGTATTTATTGGTGACTTTATGGCCCACAGGTCTGGTCTGCCTGCAAAAAGGAGACATTTTCTCCACATCTACTCTCTCAAATCCTTTCATAACCGACAAGACCTATTTCATTTTATTCAGGTTAAAATGAGAATATTGAATTAAGAGGAGTGCAGAAAAAATGCTTTTGATGCGGTTTGATTACCTGGAGACCTTTTACCTTCGTGCTTAAATGAAATTTGTGGTCAAATAACTAGAAGCTAGGAGATGAATGAAACCACAATGATTTTTTTCCTGTTCTATATTGCTCTCTGTTTTTCACCTCGTCCTCTCAAAACTACATTTTTCTGACAGTGCTGTTTGTGTCAACCCTTAAAAGTCTAGTAAATAAAGCCAAACATGCAGAAACGTTTATAAAACATTCGACGATGTGGGTGATGCAGGTTTGACTCTTCACTTTGTCACTCTCCAAGCTGCCACAGAAATCATGGCATCATCAAGAAATCGAGCTAGGAATGAAGACCATTCAGCCCATTGCACCCAAAGGTCAGCAACCTCAAATGTTAACAATGGTTCTCTCCCCACAGATGTTCACAGACCTGTTGAGAATTCTAGGAACACAAGCACAGAAGGAAGCCATTTAATCCCTCAAGCCTGTTTGCCATTCAATTAAATCATCGCCGATCTGCAACCTGATTCCATGTACTCACCTTTTGTATCCCTTAGTACCTTTGATTAATGAAAATCTAAGAAACTGCAACCTCTATCAACTCTATCCATAGCTTCTGGCGACAATATGCATGCAAGTGTTTATGTTGCCACACAAAAGCAGACTTTTTTGGGTTAGCTGGTGTGGGTGGTGGGGGCGTATGGATGGCCAGATTGGTGTCAATAGCACAAGTCTTAATACCTGTTCTAGCTGGGGTGGATTTGGGACCTCTCTCACCTGGGGTGGGACATTTGGTACCATGGGGCAGACTGCCACTGCCCTTGAGACAGAGAATTGAGGGAGAAGAATGGAAATCTGTCAATCTGAATTTTAAGATTAACAACTGGTCCAGCATCAATATCCATTTGAGGAAGAGAGTTCTGATCTTCTCATTGAATGATATTAACATTTGCAGTAAGAAATATTTTCTGGTGTTAGCTTTAAAAGTTCTGGATTAACTATTTAGAATATATCTACAGTTTTAGATTTATGTCTTGACAGATTTGGATGCAAGGGGCGTGATTCAGAAACCGCACTGTGCCTGACCTGGATCCGGGCGCAACGGATGTATCACGCGAGAAGCCCAAATCAGGTTTTGTGCCGTGCACCGGTCCTATCGCGAATCCCCCGCCTCGCTGAGCCCGGTGTAATCTGGATCTCGCCTTCGCTGGGCAAGATCCAGATCTGCATGGGTGACCGGCTGGCACTGCCAGGGTAACAGGCTGACACTACAGGGTGCCCGGGTGCCAGTGCCAAGTTGGTGGTACTAGGGTTCGGGCCCGGGAGTTGGGGGGAAGGGGGTGGAGGGCTTGCCCATTGGAGGAGGGGGTTTTCCAGGGGCCTCAACATATTTTGGGGTGTGAAGGGGGGGACTAAAGCGGGGGGGGGGAGGGGGGGGAGGGGGAGATCGGGGCGGTCTTTCAAAATGGTGCCCTGTTCTGCGCAGAGCAGCTCCTGCTGGTGGGATCAGCTTGCCAGCAGGAAATCGCTCTGAGAGTTGTGCTTCGATGAGGAGAAACTACCCGATGCCAAAACAAAGGTAAAATGCAGGCTGTGGCCACTGAGAAACACCCCACCAAATGCGCCAAAAAGCAGACATTACCTTTTGTGCGCTGAATCGCACTCATAGCTGTTAATCACACACCTAAGTCATAAACGAATGCGGTGGCTAGCTTAAGTTCCAATATAGCTCCTTGCAGGACATCTGAAGTCGCATTCAACCAATTTGAGTATTGTTACCCCTTATTATCCCTCGGGCCAGAATTTGCCAGCCATTTGCTGGCAACGGGATTCTCTGGTCCCACCAGCGGTGCACCAGCATTCCTGGCAGCTTGGGGTGGCTTTAGTGGGAATTCCCATTGTTATGGGCCAGGGTTTAGAGAACCCCAAAGTGTATCGTGGAGTTCACCTGACCCACAACTTTAATAGATTGTGGTATGGGGAGCACACGACCCACTCTACAGGTGTGGTACAGCAGAAATCTAACGGTTTTTGTTTTTCAAGCAAAGCAATGGTTATTCTATGAACTCAAGTTAACCTTTTTAAAACATACAGTGAACATCTTAGCAACCATTAATTAAAATACAACCCCCAAGGATTACAACGCAAAGTAGTCCATACTTTCCTTTTAACATCCATAAGATTTTTAAAAAACTTTTAACAGAAGCACATCAGGTTTAAATTCACGACTGAGAACAGTTATAACTGAATTCACCAAATGATCAAGAGATAGTCCTTACATGGCAGAGAGAACAACATTACACTTTCTGTGGCTGACTGCAGCTCCAACACTGAAACAAAACCAAAGAAACACAGACACACCCAAGCTTTTCTCATAGTGAAATTAAAAGCTGACAGACAACCCAGCTCCACCCACACTCTGACATCACTGCAGTAATAAACACCCATTTGTTAAAGGTACTCTCACATGAAACCATTAACAGCGGCCTGGGCAGAGAATTCCGCTGCCAGAAAATGGCGCACCGCCTCCTGCTGCCGAGAAAAACGGGGCAGGGAAGCTTGGGAATCCCGCTGAGGTCTCCTGCCACTGAGCCAAATTCCTAACCAGGTCAAAATTTGCATTTTATCCTATGAGCTTCAACTTCAGATTACAGTCCATTGTGAAGGGCTTTAACAAATACCTCTTGAAAAGGCAGTTAAATAACATCCATTAGCATTCCCCTGCTCAGTACCTCAGTCACACCTCCAAAAGATTCAATGAAATTCATCAGGCTTGACCTCCCCTTCACAAATCCACCCTGGCTCTCTCTGTTCTGCTGAAAAAATTTAAGATGTTCATTCGGCCCATCTTTAATGATAGACTATAATGATTCTCTGACAATAAGACAAACTAGTCCCGGGCTTCTCTGTCACCTTTTTGAAATAGTTTTCAGTTTTTATATTAATCTACTTCCCTGTCCATGCACCAGATGGTGCTGTGCTGTGTACTTCAAAGGAGTATTTTCTGAAGGTCTCAACATCAGTTTGACCTGGGAACTCGAGAAACATATTTGAGCGTATCAAATATTATTTGTTCTTCTGAAAACTTGTTATCATTCCACAAAAATGGTGCAGCGGTTATTTAATATACCATTTTTACACAGCACCTGTTCACACTACTCTGACAATCAATTTTGATTTACAGAATTAATGCATCATTCGGGGATATATTTGGTGCATTTACAAAGAGAAATATTTGTCAAGATTTTACCAGAATTTGCTGGAAAAATAATGGCGAGCTTAATTTGCTCACTAGTATTCGCGTGAAATTACGCAGAAACTTGTGGTAAGTTTCACAGATGCCGTGTGTTGTGAATGACCTCAAATCTCTGGGTGGTTTTAGCTGCTCCACCATTTTAGCTTCACAAAAGACAGAACCTCATTGTCAACCTGCCCACAAGCATCAAGAAATTATCGGGCTTGCATTGTAAACATCAATTAATCTCCGTGCAGGCACTTAAGGCTGTTGGTAAGAACACTGCTAATTATGTGATTTATGACCCTGATTTTCCACACCACCTTGAGGGACCCAGAAAGGAAAACACATTATTGCAAGTCACAACAGAGGTTAGCAAGTGACATTAATAGGTTAAGTGAATGGGCAAAGCCGTAGCAAATTAATTTCAGTCTTAGGAAAATGTGAGGTTCCCCACTTTTGCCCTGAAAAGAACAGAACAGAGTGCTTAATTTCTAAATGGTGAAAATTGAGAAACTGAAATCGAAAGGACTTGGGATTCCATGTATATCGATCATTAAAATTTCATAAGTTGGTACAGATAATAAAACACACTGTTCAACTTTATGTCTAAAGGCTAGAATACAAGGGAGTAGAGGTTATGCTACATCTGTTCAAAACTCAGTTTAGACGAACCCAGTAGCATGGTGAGCAGTTCCAGACACTATGGGTGTGATTTAGCAACAAAAAAGAGTCCCGTTGTGGGTATGTTTATCCGGGTCTTTCCTGACACTTGTAATGCCAGGAACTACCCCATTATTGAACGGGATTCTGTTATTTCTTTGGGCCTTGGCGGGTGAAGGCCCCACCGAGTCCACACTTACCTTCATTTCTTGCACTGAGGAACTCATCTCACCAGTGCAGCAAGAGATCGGGGCATCTTTTTAAATGGCACCCCAACCTCTCGATCCCCCAACACGTCCTCCGGACACCCGCCTCCCAAACGCCTCAATTTAACTTCTGGGAGATCCGCGAATCTCCCTGTTCCCCACTTCATAACGGAAGAGCACCCCCAGGCCCGAAGCCTGAAATAGGCAAAATGCTACCTTGGCACCATGACACTGCCAGCTGGCACCCTGGCAGTGCAACCTGGGCACCCAAGGTGCCCGGCTGACATCAGCAGTGGCAAGGTGCCATCTTTCCCAGATGTCGATCACCCAGCAGCCTCTGATCGCCTGGAATCGCCCCAAAGTGCCAGCACGCCAAGTTCCAGTTTTTTGGAGACCAGAGCAAACGCCAAGTGGGTTCAACCTTGCCCGCTGGTTAGATCCCACAGTAGCATATTCAATTATGCCTAGCTGTGCACTTAAATATGCAAATTTAGGCCCCGCCTATCGTGGACGTCACCCAGATCCCGACATCTCGCGAGAACCCGTTGCATCTCGCAAGGCTTAACGAGGTGGACAAATCTCACGAGAGGCCTCTCACGAGATTTACCAGCTGCGTCACATCCCAAGCCAGATGTGGCGTGGCGGTTAGATTTTACCATGCGTTTTAAGAAAATAGAATAACCTTGGAGCAAACGCAGCAAAGGATTACCCAAATTATACCGGGGCCAGATTTTTAAACTTCGCCCACGCGGTGTCCTGAGCGGGCAGCCAATTGGAAATTTGTTCCCGGACTCCAAGTGTTAAATAATGAGGTGGGATTACACACACTAAGATTGTATTATTTTAGAAAATTAGGAAATCTGAGTTTGATAGATTTTTGTTAGTCAAAGGAATAAAGGGGGTATGTGGTGAATCTGGGTGTGCAGAAGGATTAGAATGTACTTGAGGATGGTGGGGATCTGAATCTCATTGCCTGGTAAGGATGCTAGATGCTATACCCTGAAACATTTTAACATGCAGGTACAGCATGGCAGCACGGTGGCGCAGTGGTTAGCACTGCTGCCTCACAGCGCCGTGATCCCAGGTTCGATCCCGGCCCTGGGCCACTGTTTGTGAGGAGTTTGCACATTCGCCCCGTGTTTGGATGGATTTCGCCCCCACAACACAAAAGATGTGCAGGGTAGGTGGATTTTCCACGCTAAATTGCCCCTCAATTGGAAAAATGAATTTGGTACTCTAAAATTAAAAAGGAAACATGCAGGTACAACATGTGGTAAAGAGGCCAATGGTATGTTGGTCTTCATACTGAGAGGATTCAAGTACAGGAGCAGGGATGTCTTGCTGCAACTATACAGGGCCTTGGTGAGGCCACACCTGAAATATTGTGTGCAGTTTTGGTCTACTTATCATAGGAAGATATTCTTGCTCCAGAGGGAGTGCAGCAAAGGTTTACCAGATTGATCCCTGGGATGGCGGGACTGACGTATGTGGAGAAATTAAATTGGTTAGGATTATATAATAATAACCTTTATTAGTGTCACAAGTAGGCTTACATTAACACTACAATATTCGCTGGAGTTCAAAGGAATGAGGGGGGATCTCATAGAAACCTATAAAATTCTAACAGGACTAGACAGGGTAGATGCAGGAAGGATGTGCCCGATAGTGGATGTGTCCAGAAACAGGGGTTCCAGTCTGAGGATACACGGGACACCATTTAGGACAGAGATGAGGAGAAATGTCTTCACCCAGAAAGTGGTGAGCCTGTGGAATTTGTTGCCGCAGGAAGTAGTTGCAGACAAAACATTGCCTGTTTTCAAGAAGTAGCTAGATATAGTACTTAGGGTGAAGGGGATCGAAGGACATTGAGGGGGGGGGGGGGGGGGGGGGGGGGGTGGGGAAGCGGGATTAGGCTATGGAGTTGAATGATCATAATGAATGGTTGGTCAGGCTTGATGGGCCAAATGGCCTCCTCTAGCTCTTATTTTCTATGTTTCTATACACTTGAGTTGCAGATAATAAAGGATGATGGACCAAGAGCTGGAAGGTGGGATTAGACTGAATATTTCTTTATCGCCCGGCATACACATGTTGGGCTGAATGGTCTCATTCTCTGCTGTAAATCTGTTTTTTTGTTCTGTGTTTCCACATGAAATTAGGTTGCATGATCTCTTTGAATAGTGGGATAATCTTGAGGAAGTAAATGGCCCACATGGGTCTCCATATTACTAAAACAATGGGCTGAATGTTCTAGCCCTTCCTGCGGCGGGATCTTCAAAATAGATTTACTAGAATGATTGCAGAGCTGAGAGGTTCTAACTAATGATAATAATAATCTTTTATTGTCACAAGTAGGCTTACATTAACACTGCAATGAAGTTACCGTGAAAAGTCCCTGGTCGCCACATTCCGATGCCTATTCGGGTACACAAAGGGAGAATTCAGAATGTCCAAATTATCTAACAGTATGGCTTTCGGGACTTGTGGGAGGAAACTGGAGAACCCGGAGGAAACCCACGCAGACACGGGGAGAACGTGTGCAGACTCTGCACGGACAGTGACCCAAGCTAAGAATGGACCCTGGGATCCTGGCGCTGTGAAACAACAGTGCTAACCATGCCACCAATAACTATCAGAAAACACTAAACAAGCTGTAACCCTTTTCTAGGGCAAAGAGAAGTGATCCGATGGAAGTTTTTAAAATTATGAAGGTGTTTGATAGGGTAGGTGGAGAAAAAAATATTTCCACCTGTTGGGTAATTCAAAGTCAAGGGCCATAGGTATGAGATGATCACTAATAAATCTCATGAAGAATTCAGGAGGAACGTCTTATCCCAGGAAATGGCCAGAATGGGGAACCACAGTGGCACAGTGGTTAGATCTGCTGCCTCACAGTGCCAGGAAACTGGTTTTGATTCCGGCCTTGGATGACTATCTGTGTGGACTTGCATGTTCATCCCGTCTTTGGTCTCCTCCCACAGTACACAGGTGTGCAGGGAAGGTAGGTGGATTGACCATGTTAATCCCTTAATGTCCAAAGATCGGTGCTTAGGTTGGGTTACGGGGATAGGCTAGGACAGTGGCCCTAGGCAGAGTGCCCTTTCAGAGGGCCAGTCCATACTCAATGGGCTAAGTGGCCTCCTTCTATAGATAGATGGGACTTCCTCTCACATAAAGTAACCGAGGCAAATGTCACAGATGACATTCAAGGAGAAACTCAATGTGTGCATGAGTGGGGAAGGAATAAAACAGTTTGTTGACGGGGTTTAGTGTAGTAACGTGCAGAGTATAAACACAGTTGGACATAGACCACTTGGGGAAGAATGTCCTGGTTCTGTGTTGTAAATCATATGTAATTGAAATTGTTGGGTCTCATTCCTGCAGGTAGTAAATGAAAAAATGAAATGAAAATCGCTTATTGTCACGAGTAGGCTTCAATGAAGTTACTGTGAAAAGCCCCTAGTCGCCACATTCCGGCGCCTGTCCGGGGAGGCTGGTACGGGAATCGAACCGTGCTGCTGATCTGCTTTAAAAGCCAGCGATTTAGCCCAGTGTGCTAAACCAGCCCCTTAGCTAAACCCTGTGTTTAGCACAGGGCTAAATCGCTGGCTTTGAAAGCAGACCAAGGCAGGCCAGCAGCACGGTTCGATTCCCGTACCAGGCGCCGGAATGTGGCGACTAGAGGCTTTTCACAGTAACTTCATTTGAAGCCTACTTGTGACAATATGCGATTTTCATTTCATTGTTTTGAGAGGGTTTTTTTACACGTTAATATTAATTTTTTTCTTCTCACTTTTCCTTTTTGTATCCTTTTTGCAATCCCCCCTGAACAGCACTGTCATACTTTTCAGTTATTTTTGTTTTTTTCTCCCTATATAATTTGGCTCTCCTTCACCCTCTTTGTCATTAATAAAAGTAATTGGTGAAGGAGAATTGTGTCTGATGTTCACAGGGTTCCAAATATCCTGTTTACAGGCTCTCATTCCTCTGATCGCACCAATGATCATATTTCCGTGCATTAACTCAGTTGCTGTTGTGTTTATTATTAAATGATCAGTATTCACTGCAATGCACTCTGCAAACCTCCCACTGACTGAGAGCAATGATTTATGCGATATCTTTTGGTTATACTTCTGTTTTAATTAACTTGAAGGGTGTCATTGTTTAGCACACTGGGCTAAATCGCTGGCTTTTAAAGCAGACCAAGGCAGGCCAGCAGCACGGCTCAATTCCCGTACCAGCCTCCCCGAACAGGCGCCGGAATGTGGTGACTAGGGGCTTTTCGCAGTAACTTCATTGAAGCCTACTCGTGACAATAAGCGATTTTCATTTTCATTTCATTTCATTGTTGGAAAATTAAGCATCTTCTACTTCAGTCACTGGATGGCGACGTCACCTATTCTTCAGGGGAAATGGTGTTCTGTTGGTAATGTCAATGGACTGGTAATCCAGAGGCGCACACTAATGCCCTGGGGACATAGGTTCTAACCCCACCATGGCAGCTGGTGCAATTTTAATTCAATTAATAAAATCTGGAAGTGAAAGTGAGTCTCAATAATGGTGACCATGAAACTATCATTTATTATTGTAAAAACTGTTTCTTTTCGGGAAGAAAATCTGCCATCCTTATCTGGTCTGGGCAACATGTGACTCCAGATCCACAGAAATGTGGTTGACCTTTAACTAACCCTGAAAGTAACCGTGCCAGCTGCCTTCTCTCAGTCACTTTAGAAATCCCTCTGGAAAGCCAGTGTGGCTTCCAACCAAACCATGGACCAGCGGACAAGACTTTCACTGCTTGACAACTTCAAGATAAATTCTCGGAGCAACATCCACTACTCTACATGGCCATCATGTCTGACCAGGACTTTTGACTCAGTCAATTGGGAAGTGCTATGGAAGACGCTGCCAAAGGCCAGCTGTCCAGAGAAATTCATCAACATCCTCCGACTCCTCCACATGATGCGGCGACAATCCTCACTATCAGAAATATAATAGAAATCTTTGAGGTCAAGACTGGACTCAAGCAAGGATATGTCATTGCCCCCCACCCTTTCTCCACCTTCATCACCAGCTTCCTTCACCTTTTCGGGGCAAGCTTCCCAGTGGAGTGGACATCATCTACAGGATGGACGGAAAACTTTTCAGCCTCAACTGGTTGAAATCCAAAAGGAAAACAACACTAACATCACTCTTGGAACTTCAGTAGACGGATGACATCGCCATCTCCACTCTCTCAGAAGAGGTCCTCCAAGCCTTTATTGACACATTCACGGAAGCACACCGAATAATTGGCCTCAGCCCTAACCTCAAATCCTTTACCAACCTGCCATATGACAAGATCATGGGTGGGATTCTCCGACGCCCCGCCGGGTCGGAGAATCGCCGGGGGCCAGCGTCAATCCCGCCCCCGCCGTATCCCGAATTCTCCGCCACCAGAGATTCGGCAGGGGCGGGACTCGCGGCGCGCCGGTCGGCGCCCCCCCCCCAGCGATTCTCCGGCCCGCAATGGGCCAAAGTCCCACCGCTGACAAGCCTCTCCCGCCGGCGGGAATCAAATCACCTACCTGACCGGCGGGAGCAGGCGGTGCGGGCAGGCTTCAGGGTCCTGGGGGGGCGTGGGGCAATCTGGCCCTGGGGGGTGCTCCCATAGTGGCCTGGCCCACGATCGAGGCCCACCGATCGGCAGGCAGGCCTGCGCCGTGGGGGCACTCTTTTCCTTCTGCCTTCGCCATGGTCTTCACCATGGCGAAGGCGTAAGTGACCCCCTCCCCTGCGCATGCGCGGGGATGACGTCAGCAGCTGCTGATGCTCCGGCGCATGCGCGGACTTACGCCAGCCGGTGAAGTCACTTCGGCACCACCTGGCATGGCACCAAAGGCCTTCCACGCCAGCCGGCGGAGCGCCAACCACTCCGGCGTGGGCCCAGCCCCTCAAGGTGAGGGCTTGGCCCCTAAAGGTGCAGAGACGTCCGCACCTTTGAGGCGGCCCAATGCTGGAGTGGTTCACGCCACTCCATCACGGCGGGACCCGCCACCCCGCTGGGTAGGGGAGAATCCTGTCCCCGGTCTCTCCCCCATCAAAATCAATGGAGAATTCCTACTAAACATGCCACATTTTCACTGTATGGGAACTAACTCCCACCTAAGGCTTACATCGATGTAGCCAATATTGTTTCCAATCCGCGAGTTCAATTAGTGCTGCTCCGCTGCTTTCACACCCTGTCAGAGTCACAGTGGGGAGCTTGTAGGCTCACAGTTTGACTGACAGCTCCAAGTGGTCATAAAGAGACTAGCTGTATTTGACATGTGACTATGGTAACAATTGCTTGTCTTATTATGGATTAAGGTACCTGAAGAAAATGTTAGTTGTTTTATATTGGACTAAATACTTGAAGGGATTTAAATGTATTCAGATCATGAGTTTTTTTTAAATATAGGTAAGTCTGTGAAAGATACTTAGAAACTTATAACATTCACATCACAATGACTCCTGAAGTCTGGTTATGGTACATACTGGATGAGTTTTCATGAAAGGGACAAAGTCCCAAAGCATCAAAGGTGAACTTTTGCAGAGGCCACCTCAGCACCCGATAGTTACTGTGGCTTCCTCTTCACTATTTCCATTGGAAGAAGACCCTACGCCAGTTATCAACAATGCCGCCCCATCACGATCCTCCACATCCATGACCCCCAAACACCTGGAACAAAAGTCTGGCCATTTGGAAAAGTTTCCCATGAGTCAGGTTTATAAAATTGTTTCCTGATGCTGGCCGGAATTCTCCCAACGGGAGACAAACAGCCGACACCAGAGTGAAACCCTGAGTGTTTCACTCCGACGTCGGAGGCCGCTCCTCGCCCCCTATTCTACCCCCCCCCCCCCCCCCGTGGGGGCTGGGAGCAGCGGCGCGTGAATTCCGCGCGCCGGGCCTTGATGCTTGCGTCAAAGCGGTACGCCGGGAATGACGCGGCCGGTGGTGCTGAAGTAACGTCAGCCGCGCATGCGCAGGTTGGCCGGCGCCAACCCGCGCATGAGCAGTTACCGTCTCCCCCTCCGCTGCCCCGCAAGACATAGCGGCTTGATCTTGCGGGGCGGCGGAGGGAAAAGAGTGTGTCTTTTAGAGATGCCAGCCCGACGAACGGTGGGCACCGATCGCGGGCCAGAAATCTGCTGACCACGCCCGTGGTGCTCGATCCTCCCTCCGCCCCCCCACAGGCCCTACACTCACCGGCCGCGCGCTGTTCACGCCGGCAGCGACCAGGTGTGGTTGGCGCTGGCATGAACCGGTCGGGTTTCTCACGGCGACCGGCGATTCTCCGAGCGGCCTGTCACAAAACGCGACATGCCATTTTGTGGGGGGGGGGTGGTGGGAGAATCGCAGGGGGTGCCAGGGCGGCGTGGCACGATTCTCCCACCCGGCGTGGGGTGCGGAGAATCGCGCCCACTACATACACTGACTCAGCAGCAATATTTCATCCCTAAGAGCCTCCAATCTTTCTCCATAACACAGACACCTTGCTATTAGAGATCAGCCTCCTAGCTGTTTCCTGCATTATCTTCTGTGTTTCAATGTTTCCCTTGTATCTCAGCAACTAAAATCAAACTCAGGACTCATGCCGTGGTCGAAAGAATGCTGGAGAGTTTAATTACAGCTTCCTTTCCAAAATTATGGCAATGAATTTGAACATTCTATTATCATGCTTGTTGCCTTTCATTGTGTGGATATGTTCAGCATCAAGCCTATTAAGATTGCTGAGGCTCTTTCCACTGTTTTGCCTATTCTAACCCCAGATCCCTTTTCCATTTTGCAATCTTTCATCTTCGCTGGCATCTGCATGCTTGGAATTACAGAAACCTAAATCAATAACTTTCATCCATTCCCAGTGAAGGGCATATACCGTAAACCAAATCATTTTCAAAATATGTCTAAATCAGGCTGCACCATATTTATTTCACCCCTATTTGCACCTCCGACAGACATCCTTGCACCATCAGCAAACTTTACACGTACGTGGTGCTGATTTTTAAAATATAATTTTAGCACTTTTGGAATAGTTTGCATTATATTCTAAACGATACAAAAGCAAAGCAATTCGCCCAACTTCATTCAGCCAACTCTGCTTAATAAATATAGTTAGCCAATTATACACCCGCTCACCACTTATCGTGATGTGTTTGGATTTTTTTATTACTGACGTTGGGCTTCAAAAATAATTGTCTGTCATGCACGTAACTGAACAAGTCGCAAAGTCAATGCTTGTTCAAAATAGCTTCCTGCACTTCTTCTGCCCACGTGTATTAAATTAATTCTCAATACTTGTATTAAATTTAAATGGGGCCTCGGGGTGGTTTAACTGGAAGTGGGTTTGGATGCTATGGCCTGGAGTTTCTGCTTCTGCATTTACCAGCTGGGAATTTCCTGTCTGCTGAAAAGAATTGGGGGGTAGAATCACCGGCCGTCTAGTGCACAGTTGATTAAAACTCCTGTCCTTATTTATTGTGACTTGATTTCAAAGGAACCGCGAGCAACCTAAGCGTGATGAACAAAAATACCCCAGTATTGCTGCAGAAACTGCCCAATTTACTTCTTATGGGACACAAGCCCACACAGGTCATTTAGGAAATCATTAACAGTCGATAATGCTGAAACATCTTCACAAGTACTTGTCATCTGATTAATTTTATTAATATTGCTCCAGATTTGGCTGCTGTGATCACAGAAACACTGTCAGCATTTGTCACCATTGCTCCACTGAAACTGACAGCAACTTCTTAAATCTGTCCCTGCTCAGTTTAACGTAGAAATCCAAAAGTTGTGATTCTATGTTTCTCCAGAGATTATGCGAGGGAGTATGCACTAAAGTGAAACCCTCAAACAATCTGTACATTAACACAAATGTCCACTTTTGCCTCAATGTGAACAATCTTGAAAAAGTTAGAGCTCTTGATTTAGCTCATGATTATTGCTGAGTGCCCTCACTGGCTCTAAAAAATACCTTTTATCTTGGTGTAATGTCAAAATTGTCCATGATTTTAACTTTTTTAATGTTTGCATTAGATAATAATAAATAATAATAATCGCCTATTGTCACAAGGAGTCTTCAATGAAAAGCCCCTAGTCGCCACATTCCGGAGCCTGTTCAGGGACTCCGGTATGGGAATTGAACCCACGCTGCTGGCCTTGTTCTGCGTTACAAGCCAGCTGTTTAGCCCACTGTGCGTTATTTTAATTTCTACCTTAATCCAATCATAAATATTTATTTAGCTATCGGAAAAATTAAACTGTGAGTGGAGGGATTCGGTGTTTTTGGCATCCTGGTTTGCTGTCTGTGATAGTACTTCAGTGTGATTTGCCGTTCAGCCAGTTTGCTGACATCACTGCTATCTCCGAGACTTGGTGCCATGATCCAAAAAGACATGGAAATATGGTGCAGAATTTTATGTTTACCCACTGGCTGATTTGAAGTCTGGGAAACCTATGAAACTTTATAGTTTTCCTACACATCATCTACCCTCCGCCACCCAACTTTGAAACAAGTTTACTGGGAGTGGTCCACCTGCACCATAATTGATATCCTCAAATGTTGGGCTGATGCCCAACAGGTCAGCCTGCTCAGGTCTCGAGGGGAAAGAGGAGACTCTTCCCTCAATACCCCTTATGTTTCATCCCACCCCAAACATCTGCCCCTTCCAGTGTTCCCTTCCCTACTCACCTTAGCAAGCCGGCCTCCATGCCACTTGCCACCTCCTCTCCAGGGCCTCCTCGCCTCAGCCCTGCCGAGAATCCTCTGGACTCCATCCTGGGCTCCCATCATTTTGTTCTGTGTATATTCCCAGCAGTGGTCACTGTTAAGAACCCTACTGATGTTAAATGCGAGGGTATCCCGCATGTCAGAAAGGAAACTTGGAATGCCAGTTCTCAACTGTTTATTTTGCAATTTGGTATCATTTGAGGAAAGAGATGCAAAACCTGTCAGGAAAGTTCCAATCTTTTTGTAATCATTCAAATAAGAAACATGGGCGGAATTCTCCGACTCCCCGGGGGGGGTCAGAGAATCGCCCGAGGCCGGCGTCAACCCTGCCCCCGCCGTGTCCCGAATTCTCCACCCCCCCCCCGAGATTCGCCTGGGACGGGAATCGCGCCGCGCCGATAGGCGGGCCCCCTGCGGCGATTCTCCGGCCCGCGATGGGCCCTAGTCCCGCCACTGACAGGCCTCTCCCGCCGGCGGGAATCAAAACACGTACCTGACCGGCGGGATTGGCGGTGCGGGCGGGCTCCGGGGTCCTGTGGGGGGGGGGGGCGCGAGGCGATCTGACCCCGGGGGGTGCCCCCACGGTGGCCTGGCCCGCGATCGGGGGGCGGGCCTGTGCCATGAGGGCACTCTTTTTCTTCTGCCTCCACCATGGCCTTCACCATGGCGGAGGCGGAAGAGACCCCCTCCCCTGCGCATGCGCCGGTATGATGTCAGCAGCCACTGACGCTCCGGCGCGTGCGCGGACTTACGCCGGCCGGCGCCAAAGGCTGTTCACACCAGCCGGCAGAGTGAGAACCACTCCGGCGCGGGCCTAGCCCCTCAATGTGAGGGCGTGGCCCCTAATGGTGCAGAGAATTCCGCACCTTTGGGGCGGACTGACACCGGAGTGGTTCACGCCACTCCGACACGCCGGGACCCCCCGCCCTGCCGGGTAGGGGAGATTCCCGGCCCATGTATTAAACATTAAAACATGCAACAATGCAGAATAAATAATATACATAACTACAGTAATGGTGACACACAATATAATTAAACTCACCCCACTTCAATCCTAAACTCTGAGAATATACCTTCCCAAAACAACATCCCATAGATTTTAACACCATTGAGCCAAAGTGAGTAACAAATACCACACCGGATCTGTATCTTTCTTTTGGGAAATTTCCTTCTGGTTTAGTGTGATCCAACTGAGGTTTAAAACAGCCGTCTTCAGGCAACAGCTTGTTTCGCAAGAGCTGAGCTTCCAGCTGGGCATGGCTGTGACCTTCGTCACCACTCAGCACCTTTCCTCCAGACTAAGTGCCACTGAGGTATTGCTTATTCCTTTTGGTATTGTCTTATCTGAGCAATTTGTCTCAGAAGTCTGCATTTTAGCATGTATCATCTTATTTCTTCCCTTGAACTCCCACTCTCTTTATCTTTATCTCCTATGATTCTATACCCTATAATTCTCCACTTCACCCCAAAATATCTCATCACCCTTACTACTAGATTAATCTGCACATCGAAAGACCTCAGTGCAACTGAATCCTTATCAATTTCCTTTTATCCAATTATTTAATTTCCTTTTATCCACTTATTTAATCTTCATTTGACCCTAGCTTCTTGACACCACTGCTCATGGTGGTGCTTCTGGCACCAGATAACTGCTGGCCAATCAAATTGGCTGGCAAATGTCTGAGGCAGGACTTCCTCCCCAGATATGGCACAAGCGTCACCTGCCGGTAATTAATATTCTACAGATTAAACTGCTATGGGCCAGCCTTTAGGAGCAAGTATGCATTCCTTGTCCATTAACTTGGTGGTAGTGAAGGAAACACCGCCTTCAGAAAATTTCTGCCTGCTAGACCTACCCCACATAGATCACTAAATCCTTTTTGGGGGCTTTCTTTGAGGTCAACAGCAAGAATCATTGCTTCACCACTGATCGCAGAATCCAAGCCATTATAAGCAGACGTTGTTCTTTTTAACAATAATTGGGCGGGATTTTTTGTCGGCGGAATTCTCCGCTTCGCTGGTAACGCACTCACGCCCGCGGATTTCCCAACAGTGGGGGCTAGCCACAGTGGAAAACCCCATTGGCCAGCTGCTGGGACTGAGGATCTCGCTGCAGGTGGGGACGCACCGTGCCAGAAAATGGGTGCGGTGGAGTATCCCGCCCAATTATCTTTTCATGCACTGCTGTGAGAAATATGCTAACACTCAGAGTAAGCCATTCCTCCATCCTATTATCAGTATAAAGCATGTCCAAACCAGATTCAACTCCTGCTTGAATGAAAGTTAAATTGCCTTTGTTTCTTTCCCAACAAAACAGTTTAACCTCAAGCTAGGAAAGGCACTCGTAACTGTACTGCTTCCGACAGACAAAACTGTCTCCACTCCTGAAGTGTTAATTTTTTTTTTCCCAAAGTTGTTTCAGTGTCATTAATGTTGTATTGTAGATGCTAATCCTTCCTGCACAAACTATGACTCATGTGCTGTTCACTTTTCAATCAATGGTGTCCTATTGGGAGATTGCATTGGAGAATTGTATAAGCAAAGCACCATCCTTCTACCACAAGGAATTACTGCAGTAAATCGTTTCCTTCCATCCTTCACATCAGTTCCTCTCCACATGCTAGTGTCAAATATTTCTGGAAGTGGGTGGGTTGATCCCATTTATGTGCAGGAGATCTGGAATATTGTCCATGTCTTCAGTGGAATTCCTCACTGCTTGGAACTGATCTTTCAATTCCTGTTGTGAGAACCATGGGAAAATCTGTACATCTGCAGGCTTCCATGTATCAAGGAGCTGTTTTGAGAGAAGGTCTCATCAGTTCAACACCTGACGTGAGTCATTTGGAGGCCTTATGTGATGTGTTTGAAATGATGTCTAATTGTATTGGTTTAATATATAATACCTACAATGGAGAAGGGGTCCATTTGGCCCACCGTGGTACCGTGGCCCACCCTATCCATGAAATCAACTGTGTCCTGAGGATTTTGGACAATATCCCCCACGGATGCAGTTTCTGGGGACTCAACATCTCTGCATTTATACTGACAATGAAATGAAATGAAAATCGCTTATTGTCACGAGTAGGCTTCAATGAAGTCACTGTGAAAAGCCCCTAGTCGCCACATTCCGGCACCTGTCCGGGGAGGCTGGTACGGGACAAGAGCATGGGCAGCAGTTTGATTGACAAGGAAATCAGCACTTCCTAAGTAGAGGGTAAAAAGGAAAATGTGTGATCAGTCCCATTGAATAAGTAAATATGATGAGCAATGAATGGAATGAGATCAAGATCCAATCGAAACAAATGAAAGTGAATATGCCGCCACATAGTGATGCCCGATTTACTACATATAGTTTGTTTAAATCGGGTGAACATGACTGGATGGCAGTTCTATTGGTTTACTAACTTGACAATTTCAACAATAACAAATTAGTCTCATCCTCCAGACAACGACCCTTTGACACAGTTCACAATATGATTTGCCCATCCCTTTATTCCTTCCCTCTTCCAAAAAGAGAGAGAGACTAAAAGCAGGAAAATTAAGGCCAGTTAACTTACCATCTGTCACAAGGAAAATGTTAGAATCTATTATTAAAGGCAGGGCACATGGAAAGATTCAAGGCAATCAGGTAGAGGCAACATGGTTTAGTGAATGGGAAATCATATTTGACTAAATTTTTTTTTTATAAATGTTTTTATTCAGTTTTCATATTTTATATTGAACAAATTACAAATTGTTAGGAGAGAAAAAGAACAAAAAAAAAAAAAAAAAAAACAACAAACAAACACGCAAAAATTAACATACATATTTACAGGTAAGCATCTTCGTAGTAGTAACTGCGCCCGCCCCCCCCCCCCCCCCCCCAACATGTTTATTTAGTTTGGTTTTGGGCCTTAGCTAGCCATCGAACCCCCGTACCGAACCTGTAGCCCCTCCCGCTACCTTCCCCCGACTATTCTTCCTCTTGTACATTGGCCACAAATAGGTCCCGGAACAGTTGCATGAATGGCTCCCACGTTCTGTGGAAGCCGTCGTCCGACCCTCGGATGGCAAATTTGATTTTCTCCATTTGGAGAGATTCCGAGAGGTCGGACAGCCAGTCCGCAGCTCTGGGCGGTGCTGCTGACCGCCAGCCAAACAGGATTCTACGGCGGGCGATCAGGGAGGCAAAGGCAAGGGCGTCCGCCCTCCTCCCCAGGAATAGATCTGGCTGTTCTGAAACCCCGAAGACCGCCACTATCGGGCATGGCTCCACCCTCACTCCCACCACTTTGGACATAACCTCGAAGAAGGCTGTCCAGTACTCCACGAGTCTGGGGCAAGACCAGAACATGTGGGCGTGGTTGGCCGGGCCTCTTTGGCACCGTTCACATCTGTCTTCCACCTCCGGGAAGAACCTACTCATACAGGTTCTTGTTAAGTGGGCTCTATGTACCACTTTTAGTTGCGTCAGGCTGAGCCTTGCGCACGTGGAGGTGGAGTTGACCCTATGCAGTGCTTCGCTCCAGAGTCCCCACCCTATCTCCATCCCCAGGTCGTCCTCCCATTTCCTTCTTGTTGCGTCCAGTACGGTGTCGTCCCTATCTACCAGTCGGTCATACATGTCACTACAGTTCCCTTTCTCTAGGATACTTGCGTCCAGTAGGTCTTCCAGTAGTGTCTGTCGTGGCGGTTGTGGGTACGTCCTTGTCTCCTTTCGTAGGAAGTTTTTGAGCTGCAGGTACCGTAGCTCGTTCCCCCCAGCTAGCTGAAACTTCTCTGTCAGTTCGTCCAGTGTTGCGATCCTGTCGTCCGTGTATAGGTCCCTGACTGTCAGTGTCCCCCCGTCCTGCCTCCACCTTTTGAAGGTGGCGTCAGTCAGTGCTGGTGTGAACCTATGGTTGTTGCAGATGGGAGCCCTGTTCGACATTTTGGTCAGGCCAAGTTGCTGCCGCAGTTGGTTCCAGGATTGGAGGGTGGCTGTCACCACTGGGCTGCTGGAGTGTTTTTTGGGTGGGGATGGGAGTGCTGCCGTGGCGAGGGCCCGGAGGGAGGTTCCCATGCAGGAGGCCTCCTCCGCACGCACCCACTCAGCCTCTGGCTCCTGGGTCCATCCCCTTACTCGCTCGGCTGTTGCTGCCCAGTGGTAGAATTGTAGATTCGGGAGGGCTAGCCCTCCCCTGGTTTTTGTTTTTTGTAAGACCTTCTTTGGGATCCTAGCATTTTTACCCCCCCATACGAACGCCATGATGAGTTTGTCCAGCGCTTTGAAAAAGGCCTTGGGGATGTAGATCGGAATGGATCTAAACAGGAAGAGGAACCTGGGCAGTACGTTCATTTTGATCGTCTGAACTCTCCCCGCGAGGGAGAGCGGGAGTGTGTTCCATCTTTGCAGGTCCTTTTTAACTTCCTCCGTCAGGCTGGTGAGGTTCCATTTGTGGATCCCTTTCCAGTCATGGGCTATTTGGATCCCCAGGTAGCGGAATTTATGTCGGGCTTGATTGAACGGCAGCCCCTTTAGTGCTGCCCCCCCCCCCCTTGCGGGTGTACTGGGAAGATCTCACTTTTGCTCATGTTGAGTTTGTAGCCCGAGAAGGCTCCAAACTCTTTCAGGAGCGCGATGATTCCGTCCATGCTGCTTTGTGGGTCCGAGATATAGAGGAGCAGATCATCCGCATAGAGTGAGACTCTGTGCTCTCTACCTCCCCTTCGGATCCCCCTCCAATTTTTTGCTGCCCTGAGCGCGATTGCTAGCGGTTCAATTGCTAGTGCGAACAGCAGCGGGGACAGTGGGCATCCTTGTCTGGTGCCCCTGTGCAGCTGGAAGTATTGGGAGTTGGTATTGTTGGTCTGTACACTCGCCATGGGTGCGTTGTACAGGAGCTTTACCCAAGCGGTGAACCCTGTTCCAAGCCCGAACCGCTCCAGTACCTCTATGAGGTATTTCCACTCGACTCTGTCGAAGGCCTTTTCTGCGTCCAGGGAGACGATCACCTCTTGTGTTCTCTCCCCGGAGGGGGTCATTATCACGTTCAGCAGGCGCCTGATGTTCGCGGTAAGCTGTCTACCTTTGACAAAGCCCGTCTGGTCCTCTGTGACCACCTCAGGTACACAGTCTTCTAGCCTCTTGGCTAGGATTTTGGCCAGTATTTTGGCGTCTGCATTCAGCAGAGATATGGGTCTGTATGACCCACATTCCGTTGGGTCTTTGTCTTTCTTAGGTATCAGCGAGATTGAGGCCTGTGCTAACGTGGGTGGCAATGTGCCCCTAGCTAGCGAGTCTGTGAACATCTCCCGCAGGTGCGGGGCCAGCGCTGTCGCAAATTTTTTGTAGAAGTCCGCCGGGAATCCGTCCGGTCCCGGCGCCTTCCCCGCCTGCATGGAGCTAATGCTGTCCATGATCTCTCCCAGTGCTAGTGGTGCTTCCAGATCCCGTTTTCTGCCCTCTCCCACAACTGGTATGTCCAGTCCGTCAAGAAACCGGTTCATCCCAGCCTTCCCCGTTGGGGGCTCTGAGGTGTACAGCTCTTGGTAGAAGGCCTTGAAGGTTTTGTTAATCCTCTCTGGTTCTGTTTCCAACGTGCCTCTGGTATCTCTGATTTGCGCAATTTCTCTGCTGGCTGCCTGCTTTCTCAGCTGGTGGGCCAGCAGGCGGCTGGCTTTGTCTCCGTGTTCGTATAGGGCCCCGCGTGCCTGGCGGAGTTGGTGTACTGCTTTCCTGGTGGAGAGCAGGTCAAAGTTCCTTTGTAATTCTTTCCTCTCCGCCAGGAGTTCTACGGTCGGGGCCTCGGAGTATTTATGGTCTACCTCCAGTATGGAGTCGACCAGCTTCTGCCTAGCCACCCTTTCCTCCCTATCTCTTTGCGCTTTGTAGGCTATGATTTCCCCTCTTAGTACGGCCTTAAGCGCTTCCCAGAACGTGGAGGGTGAGACCTCCCCGTTTTGGTTGATCTCAGTGTACTCCGCTATGGCCCGCGCTATCCTTTCGCTGAAGGCCTTGTCAGCTAGTAAGGCACCGTCCAACCTCCATTTGGGGCGCTGGGCCCTTCCCGTCTCTAGCCGCACATCCATGTAGTGTGGGGCGTGGTCTGATATCACAATTGCGGAGTATTCCACCTTGTCTATCTCTGGAAGCACCGTTTTCCCCACCACAAAGAAGTCAATTCTGGTGTACACGTTGTGTACTGGGGAGAAGAAAGAGAATTCTTTCTCCCCCGGGTGGGCGAATCTCCAGGGGTCTACTGCTCCCATCTGCTCCATATAGTGACTGAGTTCCCTTGCCATGTTTGAGGTTTTCCCCGTTCTGGGGTTTGATCTGTCCGTCGTTGGGTCCTGTACACAGTTGAAGTCCCCCCCCATGATTAGTCGGTGCGTCGCTATGTCCGGGATTTCTGCCATGGTCTTTTGGATGAAGCTCGTGTCGTCCCAGTTGGGCGCATACACGTTAACTAGGACTACCGGCGCCCCATCCAGGGCCCCGCTGACCATGACATACCGTCCCCCTGGGTCCGTAACCGTCTTTGTCGCCCTAAACATTGTCCTCTTGCCAATCAGGATCGCCACCCCCCTGGCCCTTGCCCCATAACAGGAATGATAGGTTTGTCCCACCCAGCCCTTTCTTACCCGCAGTTGGTCCTGCTCCCTCAAGTGCGTCTCTTGGAGGAAGACTATGTCGGCCCTCATGTTTCTAAGGTGGGTGAGGACTCTAGATCTCTTCACTGGGCCATTAAGTCCCCTTACGTTCCAGGTGACTATTCTGGTGGGGGGCTTCTGCCCCCTTGCTCCTGTGGGGTTAACCATATTTGTCCGGTGGACGCGCCCCTGCCCTCTGGGGTTTCCCTTTGTTAGGGGGCCGTCCAGGATGTCCACTATCACTGCTCTCCCCATGCGGTCGGGTCCCTGCGCTCCGGGGTTCCCCCTTGTCCCGGGGACACCCGCCATGGCCGTCCACTGTGTGTCCGCCACGCGGGTAGCCCCCT
The DNA here is from genome assembly GCF_902713615.1 of Scyliorhinus canicula. Classification (NCBI taxonomy): domain Eukaryota; kingdom Metazoa; phylum Chordata; class Chondrichthyes; order Carcharhiniformes; family Scyliorhinidae; genus Scyliorhinus; species Scyliorhinus canicula. Next base: position 136,873,087 of record NC_052159.1, on the reverse strand, counting down.
GCACTCCGGGGGGCCCCTTCACCCACAGACCGTACTGGGTGGGTGTTTGCAGCAGTTCCCTGTTTCGAGCCCTTGTCTGTGGCACTTTGTGGCCCTATTCCCTTTCTGGCCTCTTTTGTCCCTTCGTCCCTGCATTTCCCCTCCCTGGTCTCTCGCCCCCCGAGTGCCCCCCCCCCCCGCTCTATCCCTTTCGGGGATACCCCTGTGTACCCCTCCATTGCCCCTCTCTCCCCCATTCCTGTCCCCATTTGCTCTCCCACCTTTGATGGGTGATCCCCCCCCTCCCCTGCCTGGCGCCTTCCCCCCTGTTGGGGGTGCGCTGCGGCCCTGCTCTGTTGCGCGCCCCCTTCGCTAGCTTTCCTGCTAGCACGGTGGCTCCCCGCTCGGAGGTTGCTGTCCCCCTTCCCCTCTCCCCTCTCCAGTACTCCCGTTCCCTCGTGCCGGGGCCTGGCCTCCCACCTGGAGCGGGCCCTTGGGCATTGGGTTGTTTTTCCTGGGTGCTCCTGCCAGGGGGGAGGGGGCTGGCTTTGCCTCGCCCCTCCCCACCCCCCCGTCGGCATGACGTATCTCCTTGCCATGGGCCCCTCGTCCCTACTTCCCATGGCGTTTTTCCAGCCCGTGCTCCTCAACGAATCTATTCGCCTCGGCAGGGGCTGTAAAGAAATATTCCTTGTGTTGGTATGTGACCCAGAGTTTTGCTGGGTACAGCATACCAAAACGTACTTTGTTCTTATAGAGAGCTGCTTTCGCTCTGTTGAACTCCGCCCGTCTCTTAGCTATGTCCGCTCCAAAATCCTCGTAGATTCTGATGGCGTGCCCGTCCCAATTGCAGGCTCTATTCTCCTTGGCCCAGCGCAGGATTGTCTCCCTATCCCGGTACCGGTGCAGTCTGGCTATAACTGCTCTCGGTTTTTCCCCTTCCTTGGGCTTCGGGCGCAGTGACCGATGAGCTCTGTCCATTTCCGGTGGGGTGGGAAAAGTTTCCCGCCCCACTAAGGAGCCCAGCATCGCAGCCACGAATGTTGTGGGATTTCTACCCTCTATCCCCTCTGGCAGGCCCACTATCTTAATGTTTTGCCTTCTCGAGTTGATCTCCTGGTCGTCTACCCTGCCCTTCAGGCTCCCCTGTGTTGCACTCAGTTTCGCCATTTCCCTCTCCAGGGACATGACCCGGTCGCTCACGTCAGTCGCTGCCTTCTCCAGCTCTTTAATGGTTGCCCCGTGGGCTTCCAGTATCTTCCCTTGGGCTTCCAGTATCTTCCCTTGGGCATCCACTTTCTCCTCCATTCTGGTCAGAGCCTGCTGCACCCCTGACATGGCCCTGGTCATTGCTGCCTGTGCTGCGGCCTCTGTGTCTGCTTTTAACTCTGCCTTGATTGCCTGCAGCTGCTCCCTCACCACCTCTGCAATGGCTTCCTTCCAATTCACGCCCCCCTCTAACCCCCGGGGAGAGGTTGCCCGCCCGTCCAGCCCTTTTGGATGCGGCGATACATTCTTCCCGCTGCTTCGCGTGTTGACTCGTTCGCCCAAGCTGGTTTGCCCTTTGCCCCGTCCACCTCCGGTGCCCCCTTTCTCTTGGGTCCCTTCTGGCATTTTTTTCTCCCCCTTCCCCTTCATCGTTTCTTCTCTCCTTGTTCTTCTTTTCCCCCTTTTCCGCACCCTATTTTAATTTTATTTATATATATATATATATATATAAAAATATATGTATATATATTTTTTTTTAAATGAAAAATTTATTTCCCCCCTTCTTTCCTTTACCCCTTTATTTCACCCCTTTTCTCTTTACCAGTTTTCTTTTGGGTTTTTATTTTAAAAAAAAGAACAGAAATATAAGTCTCTTTTTTCTTTTGTTTTCTCTCTCCACTCGCCCAGGAGAGAGAGAGAGAGTCCCCCTTTGTCCTTGCCACGTGGTGGTCACTGCAGTTGGGGGGAGGGGGAGGGGCGAGTGGGGCTGCTGGTTGGGGGGGGGGGGGGGGGGGGGGGTTTGTGTCCCCGCTGCTGGTTGGGGGGGGGGGGGGGTTGGTGTCCTCGCTGCTGGTTGGGGGGGGGGGGGGTTTGGTGTCCTCGCTGCTGGTTGGGGGGGGGGGGGTTGGTGTCCTCGCTGCTGGTTGGGGGGGGGGGGGGTTGGTGTCCTCGCTGCTGGTTGGGGGGGGGGGGTTGGTGTCCTCGCTGCTGGTTGGGGGGGGGGGGGTTGGTGTCCTCGCTGCTGGTTGGGGGGGGGGGGAGTTGGTGTCCCCGCTGCTGATTGGGGGGGGGAAGGTGGTGTCCCGCTGCTGGTTTGGGGGGGGGAAGAGGGCCCGCCGCTGCCGCACCGTTCCCGGCCCGCGTGGGGGGGGGGGGGGAGAGAGGGGTTGGACCTGCCGCTGCTGGGCCTCCCTGTCGCCGTCGCTCCTCGCCTCCGCCTTCCGCCGCCGCCCGCTCCTCCTCAGCTGCCGCCCGCTCCTCCTCCGCTTCTCCTCCGCTGCCGCCCGCCGCTGCCGCCCGCTGCTCCTCCGTTGTCGCCCGCTCCTCCGCCGTTGCCGCCCGCTCCTCCTCCGCCGTTGCCGCCCGCTCCTCCTCCGCCGTCCGGCCTGTCGGGGGGGTTCCTTCCTGGCGCTTGCGGGAGCCCCTCTCCCTGCGACCTCCTCGCTCGCCGCCCGGAAGTCGAGTCCCATATTTGACTAAATTATTGGAGTTCTTTGAAAGAGTCAAATGTGCTGCGGATAAAGGGGAACTGGTAGATGTACTGTACGTAGATTTCCAGAAGGCATTTAATAAGGTGTCCCATCAAAGGTTATTATCGAAAATAAAAGCTCATGGTGTTGGGGGCAACATATTGGCATGGATTTATGATTGGCCAGCAAACAGGAAACAAGAGAGTTGGCAAAAATGTTTTTTTTTCTAGTTGGCAAGATGTATTGAGTGGTGTGCCATTGGGATCAATGCTGGGGCCTCAACCTTTTACAATTTGTGTAAATGAGTTGAATGAGGGGACTGACAACACGATGATCATAAAGGAAAGTAAATTGTGAAGATATCATAAGGAGGCTACAAAGCGACATAGGTTATGTGACTGGGCAACACGCTAGCAAATGAAGTATAATGTGGGGAATGTGTGAAATTATCCAGTTTGACAGTAAGAATAAGAAATAAGATAATTATGTAAACAGTGAGAGATTGCAGAGCTCTGAGATGCCGAGCGATCTGGGTGTCAGTGTGCATGAGTCACAAAAACTGTATGCAGGTACAGTAAGTAACTAGGAAAGCTAATCTTATAGTTTATTGTGAGAGGAATTGATTCTAAATTGGGGAGGTTATGCTTTAGTTGTACAAAACATTTCTGGGGTGTAATGTACAGCACTGGCCTCCTTGTTTCAGGAAATATATAGGTGCATCGGAAGCAATTCAGAGCAGGGTTACTGGACTAAAATCAGAAATTGGCTTATGAGGAAATTTGGCAAGGTTAGGTTAGTATCCACTAGAGTTCCGAAAAGTAAGAGACAACTTGATTGAAACCTTTAATACCCTGGGGGGGTCAGGCATGCCGGATGTGCAGAGGACTTTTCCTCTTGTTGCAGAATCCAGGACCAGGGATCACTGTTTCAAAATAAAGTGTCACTCATTTAAGATGGAGATGTGGAGTATTATTTTCTCTCAGAGGGTCGGGAGTCTCTGGAACTCTCTTCCTCCAAAGTCAATGGAAGCAGAATCTTTGAATATTTTAAGGCAGAGCTGGATAGATTATTGATTAACAAGGGGGTGAAAGGTTATATGGGCTCGGCAGGAATATGGAGTTGAAGCTCCAATCAGCTGAGCCATGATCTTATTGAATAGCGGAGCAGGTCCGAGGGGCAGAGCGGCCTACTCCTGCTCCTATTTTGTATGTTCGAAGATAACTAGAAAGACATTCTTTCAAAACAGGTGACTAAGCTCCCCATTCAAAAACAGGTGTAGTGAGTTCTCGTTGACAGGAACAGGTTAAACCTATTGGTAGAGCTCAGGAAGATGTGATAGTTAAGAAAAAGGATGTTAGGTAAAATTAAAGAGAAGGAAAGGGTCTTCATGGTTGTAGATCAAAGGACAATGATAGCTTAGCATCACACTGCTATGACAATCAACAAAAAAAGGCAAGCGGGAGTCTATCTTTGATATCTGACACCAAAAAGGTCATTGCTACACGCAGAAAGCAATGTAAAACATTCACATTCAGGATTAATCAAAATATTTGGGACATGAATGGTTTAGCTAGTACATGGTTAATTGTTTTTAGGCAAAAAGTAATTAGATATCAAATGACAGATTCAAACATATTTTAATAAAGTAAGTGCATTTAAGCATTGGACTAAATCATTGTTGGAAGCAAATCACCACGATATTGCTTGAGTGTCATGAGATGTGCTCTTTCGAACTAATGGCCTGAGCTTAGTTCAGAAGGGGAAAGAAAAGACTTCCTAATGGCCTACAGTCATGGTTCATATTGAATTAGTTGCTATCCGCTATGCAGTCACACTTGCAAGAATCGCTTGAAGTATTTTTCAGAATGTTGCAATTGTAAGTAGACTGATATGTTCAAGCCAATTATATATAAATGAGTACCCAGTTTGAAGGATAAAGAAAGGTAGCTGCAGCGCGAGCACTGAAAAAGGAAGCTATTTAATTCTGTTATCCAGATCATTTAACCCAAATGGCTTGAATGACTAATTGGTGGGTCCATAAACATCTTTCTTCAAGAGATTGTTTCAATTCTACACAATGCTGCGACACCCTGGGCTAGTCGCAATCAATTTCAGCCCCATGTGCCTCGGAGTCACAATACAATTGAATCAACCAATAATTCTCAGAAAAATACCCAAAGTCTTTGGTCCTTAGCTACCCAATAATTACAGTCATCAGGTTTATAAGTTTAAACACAATTACAGTTTATTTATAATAAGAACTACAATGAAATATGCAGCAAATACAACTGGTTAATTGTTACTTAATTCCTAATTTCCAACTTTACCTTGCCCACCCCCCATCCTCTACACACACACACACAATCACACTTAAGACAGACAAACACAGAGGGGAAGAAAGAGGGTTTAAAAAAAGAGAAAAAGTGTTTTTGTTTCAAATGAATGTTTCCAGGTTTGTGATGTAGATTCATTCAGGCCTCAGTAGTTTCAGGAATACAGCACTCACTGGCTGTCTGGAGAGAGAGAGAGAGTGTCCTGGCGTAGGATTCTCCATTAGCCAACACCGAAATTGGGAAATGCGATTGGGCAGAGAATAGCTCTGTTACCTCGAAAACGGCGTCAATGCATTTCACTCCGCACGTACAGTAGATGCCATTTGCATATCATTAGCAGGCCCGAACGGTATTCTCCAGATCCTCCATGATTCTCCGCGTCTGGTGGGCCGAGGTAAATGCACAAGTGGTTCACTTGTGCTTTTAAGAATCATGAAATCGGTATGGTGCCTGCTGAGGGAGAGAGAGGGTGCACAAAGGGTGTCCAACATTACCTTAGTTTGCTGACAGTTGTGCCGCTGGTTGAGGCTTCTGCCAGAGCTGGGGGGGAGTAGTGGGGGATGGCCAGGAGGTGGGCTATGGGACCGCGATGGACGGACACGGAACACCAGGGCCACAGCCGGCAAGGTAGCCATGCAGATGGGCAATCCACTTTGAACTTAGTGCCACGGGTCATAGTGCCTCCTGGGTGCCCTCTGGCTCATGCCAACCCATCAGCTCCAGCACAACCAGTGCCATCTTTTTGGCTGGGAGAAGTCTGTGTAGGAGTGTCATGTGCACATGCAGCTGCAGCTCTTCAGCCTCCCAAGTGTCACTCACAGACCCGGCAAATCCATTTTTCACTGGAATCAATTGTGGTTCATGCGGCACTGGTGCTAACCCCTCGACGGTAGCAGAATCGGTCCAGGTGAAGCTTTTCTATCGTAGAAGTCCAGGGAATCTGCGTTGGCATCAACACTTGGTCTCACAAATGGAGAATCCCACCCCATGTCATTTGTTTTCTGCTTGTAATGGTTTTCCTGTAAATTCATTCATTTAAGTGCTCTACAATTCCAGGAATACAGCACTCATAACCTTTCTGGAGAAGGAGAGAAAATATAACCTTGTCTTTCTGTGTCTCGGACACAGCTGTTCTCTCCATCCCACTGGGAATGGATCCAAACCCCACCTATCATTGACCACCAGCCAATCAATCAAATAAAGCCCCATTCCATCTCTTTGCCTGGTGCCAAAAAGTCTGAAGCTCCTGTTCAAACCAGCAGAGATTAGCAGAATGTTCTCTCCTGCACTCACAAATTCCTCATTCTCTCTGCTGCTTGACTTGAAGATACATGTCCATTAATCGCCCATGGATCAAAAATGATAACAGCAAAATAAAAGAAAGCGGATACAAGGGAATAAATAGGAAGGGCGCTTCCACCACTTTTAATTGCTGTCAAAGAAATATTGGCAACAGAATGATTTAAGGTTTGAGTGTAGTGCTGGTAGAAGGAACATAATTCCTCGTATTAATTAAATCTCTTTCACACACAACTGAGTCTTTTACTATCAGAATTTAATTATCTGAATTCATGTATGTAACGCTGATGCTTGCAGCTTCAAAAGGCTGTTCCGATACAGCAATCTCCTTTGTTTCAGGGATCTTTTATAGATTTTCTTTACATTAATAATTTTTTACTGTTCGATCTCTCTCATCAGCATTCATTAAGAATAGAACAACAATCAATATTACAGCCGCTGTTCACGCTAGCGGGATCTTTCTCTCCCACTGATGGTGCATCCCCGCTATGGGTTTCCCCGGTGCATGGGGTGGATTCAATGGGATTCCCAATGAGTTAGGCTTTGGTACAAGTAAGTGAGAAACCCTGAAAAATGGAGAGAGAACGTTGAGGCAAATATTCAGCAGGTCTATAAAATGACGCTGGGTGCAGTTGTCATATCTTATGTGTGTTCACAAATCTTACGGCTGGATGTTTAAGGCTGTTAGGGAAATTTGTTCATCGAAAAGGTTATTGTGAAGTTCAGTCTCACGTGTAAGTGAATCAGTGAGCAGGGGTGAGAGTTGTGATTGGTTATGCCAGCTTACTTAGAGTAATTTAATAGCCTGGTTTGGGGCACCGATGGATTTGACATCAATTTCATGCATTTAAAGCATGACTTTTAGGAGAATCATCCACCAGCAAACGTTTGCTCATGGTCTTTAAGCGCTGTCAATTAGATTGCGGCTTTCTTAAGTGCTGTAGGCCAGAGCTTAAATTGGTCTTAAAAAAAACAAGAGATAGTGATCTGAGGTGAAGTAGTTAGCCCACCAAATAACCATAAGGAGGTTAAATACCCAGCTTGGGGTATTGGCTGAAGACTATTATAAATTTCAACTTAATTGTAACAGAGGTTTATTCGTCCATGCTGTTTTCACTCAACTGAAATATGGTGCTGCTGGATTTATCCTTATTATCCACAAATGTGCTCCATCGTGATGGTTTATGGCTTTTGCACTGATGCATGTCTGGCACTTCATTGGGTCAACATGAAAAGCATTACTGATATCAGAACTATTGTAATTTTAATCCTAATACAAAAAGTTGAGGAATTTTGAAGAAGAAGGCAGTTTCTTATTTATTTAAAAAATAACTAACATTCTTGGTACATAATACTTGAATAATGAAGTATTGGATAGCAGTGCATACTGTAAGCTGTTATATTTGAATAGGGGGGAACAACAATCTGTGCCAGCAAAATCTATTTGGAACATCAGTATTAATAGTTAGCCAACTGAACGTTATGAGAAGCTGTCTTTCTTGCATAATATTCTTAACATGAGAGCCACATAAGATGTCGGATGAATGTGATTTGCATATGTTTCAAATTGACTGATCTTTCCATTATGGCACTGAAACAAAGTGTTTTTGATTGATTCTAGTTTCTTAACGCAGCCTTCAAAGTTTTGTGCTTTGCTTTCATAAAGCGCAGCAAATCGTTCACGAAACTTCAGCGTGTTTGTTCTCCACAGGGCTTTGCAGGGTAGGGTTTACATAACTAGTGCTAATTATTTGTGCTTCAATAACATTAAAATGCCCACATGTTCCTGGCCACAACTGTGCATGCATGCTGTCTGCAGATCGAAAATACCACGTCGATTCAATTTATTTCTAATGCTTGAGAAATTCAGCTTTAACTTGCTCTGAAGTTCCATCAATTTTTTATTGGATATTCTTGGAATTTTTTGAACCGTGTTATGCCTAAAATATCAAAGTAGAGGGAAAACAAAATTATTCTCACTCTCCTATGACGTATGGTACTGTTGGTGTTTATCTCTCCATAGTTAAGTCAGCAAATAAGAAATTACAATGGATTGCTGAGCCCTGTCGAATTACTCCTCCAATATATTTTGCTTCATGCATTGGGTACGATTTTATTGCCAGCCACTTTCTTCATTGCTTTGACCCATAAAGTTCTGAGAATTGCAGTGGTGTGATTTCATTAAAATGCTTGAATCACTGATTACACTTGTAATAATAATAATCGCAAATTGTCACAAGTCGGCTTCAATGAAGTGACTGAAAAGCCCCTCGTCGCCACAGTCTGTTCGGGGAGGCGGGAATGTGAACCCGCGCTGCTGGCCTTGTTCTGCACTACAAGCCAGCTGTTTAGCCCACTGTGCTAAACCAGCCCCATAGTCCTCTTTGATCTAAATTATCTCAAACAAAGAAAAGATTGCTGAAAGTTCAGGCACATGTGTAGGCTAAGGCGTTTTAAAGAAGCAAATCACGGCACATGTTTCAAAATAATTTGCACTGACAGAATCTATTCTGTTGTATGGTCAGCAGGTTGTGTGACTGTATTTGCGCGCTGCACTCTCCATCCACTTTTTAAAAAAATAATTTTTATTGAGATTATCAAAAAATATCAAAAACAGAAAATAACAACAAGAAAACAGTATTAACAACAAAAAAAAGAGAAAAAACACAATAACCCCCAAAACCAAACCCCCCCCTCAGCAACTACAAAAAGAAGAAATAGGTAAGCACCCGGCATATTCAATAAACACATGTACACATTTCTCACCTCCCCCGAAATCCCCCCCCCCCGCCCTCCCTCCCTCCCCCCCGGTTGCTGCTGCTGCCGGCCTCTTTTCCTACCGTTCTGCCAGGAAGTCAAGGAAAGGCTGCCACCACCTAAAAAAACCCTGTACTCATCCCCTCAGTGTAAATTTCACCCTCTCCAATTTGATGAACCCCGCCATATCATTGATACAGGCCTCCACGCTTCGGGGCCTCGCATCCTTCCATTGAAGCAAAATCCTCCGCCGGGCTACTAGGGACGCAAAGGCCAGAACACCGGCCTCTTTCGCCTCCTGCACTCCCGGTTCGACTGCAACTCCAAAAATTGCGAGTCCCCAGCCTGGCTTGACCCTGGATCCTACCACCCTCGACACCGTCCTTGCTACCCCCTTCCAAAATTCCCCGAGCGCTGGGCATGTCCAGAACATATGGGCATGGTTCGCAAGTCTCCCCGAGCACCTAGCACACCTGTCATCGCCCCTGAAAAACCTACTCATCCTCGTCCCGGTCATGTGGGCCCTATGTAGCACCTTGAGCTGTATGAGGCTAAGCCTTGCACAGGAAGAGGAGGAATTCACTCTTTCCAGGGCATCCGCCCATGTCCCCTCCTCAAACTCCTCACCCAGCTCCTCTTTCCATTTACCCTTCAGCTCCTCCCCCGAGGCCTCATCCACCTCCTGCATGATGTGGTACACGTCCAAAATCCTCCCCCCTCCAACCCACACCCCCGAGAGCACCCTGTCCCGTACCGCACGTGGGGGCAGCAGAGGGAACCCCTCCACCTGCCGCCTGGCAAACGCTCTAACCTGTATGTACCTAAACATGTTCCCCGGGGGGAGCCCAAACTTCCCCTCTAACTCACCCAGGCTCGCATACCTCCCATCCACAAACAGATCCCTCAACCTCCTAATACCTACCCTGTGCCAGCCAAGAAACCCGCCATCGATGCTCCCTGGTACAAACCGGTGGTTCCCCCATATCGGGGACTCCATCGAGGCCCCCACCTCCCCCCTATGCCGTCTCCATTGCCCCCAGATTTTGAGGGTAGCCGCCACCACCGGGCTCGTGGTATACCTCATTGGAGGGAGCGGCAACGGCGCCGTTACCAGCGCCTCCAGGCTCGTGTCCACGCAGGACGCCATTTCCATCCTCTTCCATGCTGCCCCTTCCCCGTCCATTACCCACTTATGAACCATCGCTTCATTGGCAACCCAATAGTACCCACAGAGGTTGGGCAATGCCAGCCCCCCCATCCCTGCCCCACTCCAAAAACACCCTTCTCACCCTCAGAGTCCCATGCGCCCAAATACTCCCGTAATACTCCTATTGACCTTCCTAAAAAAGGCCTTCGGGATAAGGATGGGGAGGCACTGGAACAGGAACAGAAACCTCGGGAGCACCGTCATCTTGACTGACTGCACCCTGCCCGCCAGTGACAGCGGCAACATGTCCCATCTTTTAAACTCCTCCTCCATTTGCTCCACCAGCCTAGTGAGGTTAAGTTTGTGTAGGGCCCCCAAGCTCCTAGCCACCTGGACTCCCAGGTACCTAAAGCTCCTCCCTGCCCTTTTCAGTGGGAGCCTACCAATCCCCTCCTCTTGATCCCCCAGGTGCACGACGAACAGCTCACTCTTACCCAGGTTGAGCTTGTACCCTGAAAAGCACCCAAATTCCCTAAGAATCTTCATCACCTCCGGCATTCCCCCCACTGTGTCCGCCACATATAGCAACAAGTCATCTGCGTATAGTGACACTCGGTGCTCTTCCCCACCCCGCACCAGACCCCTCCAATTCTTTGACTCCCCCAACGCCATGGCCAGGAGCTCAATTGCCAACGCAAAGAGCAAGGGGGATAGGGGACACCCCTGTCTCATCCCCCGGTACAACCGAAAGTACTCCGATCTCCTCCTATTCGTAGCTACGCTCGCCATCGGGGCCTCATATAACAGCCTCACTCAACTGTTAAACCCCTCCCCGAACCCAAATCTTCCCAGCACCTCCCACAAGTACCCCCACTCAACCCTATCAAAAGCCTTCTCCGCGTCTAATGCTACCACTATCTCCGCCTCCCCTTCTACCCGCCAGCATCATTATAACATTCAGAAGCCTACGTATATTGGTGTTCATCTGCCTTCCCTTCACAAACCCCGTCTGGTCCTCATGAATGACCCCCGGCACACAGTCCTCTACCTTGTGGCTAAGATCTTTGCCAACAGCTTGGCATCCACATTTAACAACGAGATCGGCCTATATGATCCACACTGCAGGGGGTCCTTGTCCCGTTTAAGGATCAAGGAAATCAGCGCCCGTGACATAGTCGGGGGCAAAGCCCCCCCCCTCCCTTGCCTCGTTAAAGGTCCTAACCAACAGGGGGCCCAGCAGGTCTGCGTACATTTTGTAAAATTCAACCGGAAACCCATCCGGCCCCGGCGCCTTCCCCCGTTGGCATGCTGCCTATCCCTTTGAACAGCTCCTCCAGCTCAATCGGCGCCCCCAGCCAATCCACCTGCCCCTCCTCCACCTTCGGAAATCTCAGCCTGTCCAAAAAGCACCCCCCCCCCCCCCCCCCCCCCCCCGCCTCTCCACCGGGGGCTTGGACCGGCACAATTCCCCATAAAAGTCCCTGAAGACCCCATTAATGTCCACCCCCCTTCGCACCACATTTCCTCCCTTATCCGTCACTCCACCAATCCCACTGGCCCCTTACGGAGCTGATGCGCCAGCATCCTACTCGTCTTCTCCCCATATTCGTACACTGCTCCCTGTGCCTTCCTCCACTGAGCTTCCACCTTTCTGGTGGTCAGTAAGTCAAACTTGGCCTGAAGGTTACACCGCTCCCTCAGCAATCCCTCCTCCGGAGCCTCCGCGTATCTCCTGTCCACCCTCACCATCTCCCCCACCAACCTCTCCCTCTCTCTTTGCTCTCCCCTCTCCCTATGGGCTCGGATGGAAATCAACCCCCCTCTAATCACCGCCTTCAGTGCCTCCCAGACCGCGCCCACCCGGACCTCCCCATTATCATTGGCCTCTAAGTACCTCTTGATACACACCCGAACTTGCCCGCCCACCTTCTCATCCACCAGCAGCCCCACCTCCATGCGCCAGAGCGGGCGCTGGTCCCTCTCCTCCCCCAGCTCAAGGTCTACCCAGTGCGGGGCATGATCCGAAATGACTATGGTCGAATACTCGGCATCCTCCACCCTCGAACTCAGCCCCCTGCTCAGAACATAAAAATTGATCCGGGAATAGGTTTTATGCACGTGGGAGAAAAATGAATACTCCCTGGCCCTCGGCCTCGCGAACCTCCAAGGATCCACCCCATCCCATCTGATCCATAAACCCCCTCAACACCTTAGCCGCCGCGGGTCTCCTACCCGTCCTGGACATGGATCGATCCAATGGGGGATCCAGCACTGTATTAAAGTCCCCCCCCCCCCAGTATCAGGCTCTAGATCCGGAATGCGGCCCAACATGCGCCGCATAAAACCCGGATCGTCCCAGTTTGGGGCATAGACATTTACCAGCACCACCCGCTCCCCTTGCAACTTGCCGCTCACCATCACATACCTCCCTCCACTGTCAGCCACCACCTTTGACGCCTCAAACGACAACCTTTCTCCCACCAGAATTGCTCCCCCCCCCCGATTTTTTGCATCCAGCCCCGAATGAAACACTTGGCCTACCCAGCCCTTCCTCAGTCGAACCTGGTCCGCCACCTTCAGGTGCTTCTCCTGGAGCATAGCCACGTCCGTCTTCAGCCCCTTCAGGTGCGTAAACACCCGGGCCCGTTTCACCGGCCCATTCAGCCCCCTCACATTCCAAGTTATCAGCCGGATCAGAGGGCTCCCTGCCCCCCTCCCCTGCCGACTAGCTGTAACCCATCCCCTGCGCGCCCCAGGCCAGCGCCCCCCGCTCGGCCCGTTCCCCACGGCGGCAAACCCCACCCCGGCCCCCTCTGCATACCCCAGCTCCTTCCTGGCTATTTCAGCAGCAACCCGGTACCCCCCCCCCCATCACCCCCCCCCCCCCCCCCCCCCCCCCCCCCCCAGGCTAGGACCCCTCCCAGCGGCATTACTCCCTCCATAGCACTCCCGTGAGCCAGCTAACGTCTGCTGACCTCGGCGGCTCCCGCCACACCTCCGACCCCTCCCAACGTCGGGCTACTTCTCCACCCCCATCAGCAGACCCTCCTCCCCCCCCCTCCTGCCCGCACGCGGGAAAAAAGCCCGCGCTTCTCAGATCCGACTCCACCCCCATCCACCCTCAGCGCGGGAAACAAAAGAAAAGCCCACGCTTTCCCCCTGCCCGACCCCGCCTCCTCGAGGGTAGCCCCCCTTGTCGGCCCCCACCACCAGCTCCCCACACGCCAAGTCTACCCCCAACTCGAGCCCATCCACCGAACCCACGCAAAAAAGACAGTGCCCCACCCACCATAGAATCAACACACAACCAGCTTAAAACAGCATGAAACAGCATAAAACAGAGACCCTTCCCACCAAAAGTTAACACAGTTATTTACAAACCCCCGACCCTCAGTTAGAGTCCAACCTCTCAGCCTGCACAAAGGCCCACACCTCCTCCGGGGACTCAAAATAAAAGTGCCGGTCCTTGTAGGTGACCCACAGATGCGCCGGCTGCAGCATGCCGAACTTCACACTCTTTCTGTGGAGCACCGCCTTCGTCCGGTTATACCCGGCCCTCCGCTTAGCCACCTCCGCACTCCAGTCCTGGTAGATCCGCACTACCGTGTTCTGCCACTTGCTACTCCGCTCCTTCTTGGCCCACCTAAGCACGCACTCTCGGTCAACGAACCGGTGGAACCGCACCAGCACCGCCCGTGGCGGCTCATTCGGCTTGGGCCTCCTGGCCAGTATTCTATGGGCCCCCTCCAGCTCCAGGGGCCCCTGGAAGGACCCAGCTCCCATCAGCGAGTTCAGCAAAATGACCACATAGGCTCCCAGGTCTGACCCCTCCAGCCCCTCCGTGAGGCCCAGGATCCTCAAATTTTTCCGCCTCGACCGGTTCTCCATCTCCTCGAACCGCTCCTGCCACTTCTTATGGAGCGCCTCATGCATCTCCACCTTTACTGCGAGGGCCACAGCCTCATCCTCTCTTTCGGAAGCTTGTTGTCAGAGCTCCCGGATCTCCACCCCCTGGGCTGTCTGCGTCGCCAGCAGCTTGTCCGTATTAGCCTTCAGTGAGTCTAGCAGCTCCACTTTTAGCTCCCGAAAACAGCGTTGGAGAGTCTCCTGCTGCTCCTGCGCCCACTGCCTCCATTCATCGAGGCCTCTGCCGGCCGCCATCTTGATTTTCTTCCCCCGCTTTTTCTTAGGCGCTGCCACCGCTATTTTGCTGGCCCCACTCCTGGTCCAGACCATAGACCACTGGGGATCCGCTGCAGACACCTTCCCACGTCGGGAACCGTCGAGCAAGTATCGCTGGGGGTCCTCAAAAGAGCCCAAAAGTCCGTTCCTGGCGGGAGCTGCCGAACGTGCGGCTTAGCTCCGCATAGCCGCAACCGGAAGACCGCACTCTCCATTCACATCGGTAAGGCATCTGGATCCGCTATATTTTTCAGCTCTGCTCGGTAGATGGAAAACTGAAGGCTGTGGCCGCAACAAGCAGAGTCTCTCACATTTTCCCTGGATGACAATCAAACAGATTTCTGGTCTTGAAACTCTGATTGATGTGAGGGCTTTAGCCAGCTCGATTTTCTGTCATAGGTCTGTCTGCACTATTTAAAGGTAGTTCTTCTCAAATGAAAATCTGCACTGTACCGATTCTGTTTCTGGTCATTTTTCACGTAAAAAAGCGAATACTACACCAGAATTTAAATGAAAGTGTACATGATATGATTTCAATGCAAATTTCAAACATTCAATTGTTAATTGAAGCTCCGCAGTCCGCCAGTGACTACCCATCATCTTCAATCCTTATTTGGTGATATCATCGTCAACATAAAAATCTCAGCCATCAACATCCATATGGTACCCACCGTGGACAAAATAAAGCCAAAAACAGAGCAAATCAATTCTAAAATAACAACTTAATTAGGGAATTTTAAATATGCTGGCTCAACTCCTGATCTACGTTATAGATCTATAGAATCCCCACAGTGCAGAAGGAGGCCATTTGAACCATCGCGTCTGCACAGACCCTCCAAAAGAGCACCCCCACCGAGGCCCACTGCCCCACCCTATCCCCTAACCCCAGTTAGCTTGCACATCTGTAGACATTAAGGGGAAATTTAGCATGGCCAATCCACCTGACCTGCACATCTTGGAACTAGAACATAGAACATAGAACACTACAGCGCAGTACGGGACATTCGGCCCTCGATGTTGCGCCGACCTGTGAAACCATCTGAAGCCTATCTGACCTACACTATTCCATTTTCATCCATATGTCTATCCAGTGACCACTTAAATGCCCTTAAAGTTGGTGAGTCTACTACTGTTGCAGGCAGGGCGTTCCACACCCCTACTACTCTCTGAGTAAAGAAACTGCCTCTGACATCTGTCCTATATCTACTACCCCTCAATTTAAAGCTATGTCCCCTCGTGTTGGTCATCACCATCCGAGGAAAGAGACTGTCACTGTCCACCCTATCTAACCCTCTGACTATCTTATATGTCTCTATTAAGACACCTCTCAGCCTTCTCCTCTCTAACGAAAACAACCTCAAGTCCCTGAGCCTTTCCTCGTAAGACCTTCCATCCATACCAGGCAACATCCTAGTAAATCTCCTCTGAACCCTTTCCAAAGCTTCCACATCCTTCCTATAATGTGGTGACCAGAACTGCGCGCAGTACTCCAGGTGCGGCCGCGCCAGAGTTATGTACAGCTGCAGCATGACCTTGTGGTTCCGAAGCTCAATCCCCCTGCTGATAAAGGCTAGCACACCATATGCCTTCTTAACAGCCCTATTAACCTGGGTGGCAACTTTCAGGGATTTATGTACCTGGATGCCGAGATCTCTCTGTTCATCTACACTACCAAGAATCTTGCCATTAGCCCAGTACTCTGCATTCCTGTTACTCCTTCCAAAGTGAACCACCTCACACTTTTCCGCATTAAACTCCATCTGCCACCTCTCAGCCCAGCTCTGCAGCTTATCTATGTCCCTCTGTATCCTATAACATCCTTCAGCACTATCCACAACTCCACCGACCTTCGTGTCATCTGCAAATTTACTAACCCATCCTTCTACACCCTCTTCCAGGTCATTTATAAAAATGACAAACAGCAGTGGCCCCAAAACAGATCCTTGCGGGACACCACTAGTAACTGAACTCCAGGATGAACATTTGCCATCAACCACCGCCCTCTGTCTTCTTTCAGCTAGCCAATTACTGATCCAAACCGCTAAATCACCTTCAATCCCATACTTCCTTATTTTCTACAATAGCCTACCGTGGGGAACCTTATCAAACGCCTTAATGAAATCCATATACACCACATCAACCACTTTACACTGATCCACCTGTTTGGTCACCTTCTCAAAAAACTCAATAAGGTTTGTGAGGCATGACCTACCATTCACAAAACCGTGTTGACTATCGCTAATCAACTTGTTCTTTTCAAGATGATTATAAACTCTATCTCTTATAACCTTTTCCAACATTTTACCCACAACCGAAGTAAGGCTCACAGGTCTATAATTACCAGGGTTGTCTCTACTCCCCTTCTTGAACAAGGAGACAACATTTGCTATCCTCCAGTCTTCCGGCACTATTCCTGTCGACAAAGACAACATAAAGATCAAGGACAAAGGCTCTGCAATCTCCTCCCTGGCTTCCCAGAGAATCCTAGGATAAATTCCATCTGGCCCAGGGGACTTATCTATTTTGACATTTTCCAAAATTGCTAACACCTCCTCCTTTTCAACCTCAATTCCATCTAGCCTGGTCGACTGAACCTGAGTGTTCTCCTCGACAACATTGTCTTTCTCCAGTGTAAACACTGACGAAAAATATCCATTTAACGCTTCCCCTATCTCCTCTGATTCCACACACAACTTTCCACTACTATCCTTGATTGGCCCTAATCTTACTCTAGTCATTCTTTTGTTCCTGATATACCTATAGAAAGCCTTAGGGTTTTCCTTGATCCTATCCGCCAACGATTTTTCGTGTCCTCTCCTCGCTCTTCTTAACTCTCCCTTTAGGTCCTTCCTGGCTGACTTGTAACTCTCAAGTGCCCTAACTGAGCCTTCATGTCTCATCCTAACATAAGCCTTCTTCTTCCTCTTGACAAGTGCTTCAACTTCCTTAGTAAACCACGGTTCCCTTGCTCGACAACTTCCTCCCTGCCTGACAGGTACATACTTATCAAGGACACGCAGTAGCTGTTCCTTGAAAAAGCTCCACATTTCGATTGTACCCATCCCCTGCAGTTTCCTTCCCCATCCTATACATCCTAAATCTTGCCGAATAGCATCATTCCCCCAGCTATAATTCTTGCCTTGCGGTATATACCTATCCCTGCCCATTGCTAAAGTAAACATAACCGAGTTGTGATCACTATCACCAAAGTGCTCACCTACATCTAAATCTAACACCTGGCCGGGTTCATTACCCAGTACCAAATCCAATGTGGCCTCGCCCCTTGTTGGCCTGTCTACATACTGTGTCAGAAAACCCTCCTGCACACACTGTACAAAAACTGACCCATCTATAGTACTCAAACTATAGTATTTCCAGTCAATATTTGGAAAGTTAAAGTCCCCCATAACAACTACCCTGTTACTCTCGCTCCTGTCGAGAATCATCTTTGCAATACTTTCCTCTACATCTCTGGAACTATTCGGAGGTCTATAGACAACTCCCAACAGGGTGACCTCTCCTCTCCTCTTCCTAACCTCGGCCCATACTACCTCAGTAGACGAGTCCTCAAACTGTGGGAGGAAGCTGGAGCACCCGGAGGAAACACAAGCAGACACGTGGGGAACATGCAGAATGTGCACAGACAGTGACCCAGCAGGGAATCGAACCTGGGACCCTGGCGCTGTGAGACAGCGGTGCTAATCGTCTCAACCTCTCAATGAAATTGTTGCCTTGCAATCATTCTCAGATCTATGCTCTTGCCTGCAAGCTTAACCGATGAGACAATAGAACTGGCCACCTCCCACTACCCCCCGGCTCTGGCAGATGTCCGCCGACCAGCGGCATAACTGTCAGAAAGCCATGGCAAAGTTGAACACCTTCTGTATGCCCTCTCTCTCCCTCAGAAGCCGCCAAGCCGGTTTCATTATTTTATAAGCACAAGTGAAAAACGTCGTAGGGAACTCGGCCTTTCGAAGGCGCAGAATCGCAGAGGCTCCAGAGAATACCGGGTCGGGCCCACTAATAATATGCAAATGGTGCCTACTGTACATGTGTTCCAGAGCCCATTGGTGCCACTGTCGAGGTGCTGGAGCGATGTGCCGTCAACTCGCTGCCTGCCGTGTTGGAACCGTTTCGCCTTTCCCCATTTTGCCGCCGACTAACAGAGAATCCCGCCCTCTGTGTTTTCAGTTAGACATTAACATATTTCACACACTATTGACAGAGCAGGTAAGTCCTCCCTATGGCCTGGTCAATATCTCTCAACTAACATTGATAAGAAAGAAAATTGCGTTAATTCCGAAATACACTTTGCAGGATCTTGCTCTTTAAATCGGCTGCTACATTTTCCCTACATCACAGCAGCAGCTATCTTTGAAAGTATATTGTGGTTGTGAAACATTTTGAGATGTCCTGAGATTTTGAACTAAGTTAGTCAGTTTCTGTGGAAAAGATTGACTTGCATTAATATAGTACCTTTCAGCTTCAGGACGTCCCAAAATGCTTTCCATTAAATAGTTTGTTTGAAGTGTATTTTCTGTTGCAACATAAGAAATGTGGCAGCCAATTTATGCGAACGAAGGCTCCTAAACTGCAATAGGGTAATGACCAAATAATCTGCATTTTATGATGTTGATAGAGGGATAATTAACAAGAAAGACTCCATAGATAACTGCCCTGATTTTCTTCAAAATACTGGGACCTGGGGCCTTTTGCATCCACCTGACAGAACAAACAGGGCCTCGGGTTAAAAGGCAACACTTCCAGCAGTATTTCCTCAGTGCTGCACTGGAGAGTTTTATGCAGCAAGTCTTTGGAGTGGGACTTGAACGCACAAGCTTTTGATTGAGAAGCAAGAGTTCCACGTGTGGGGGCAGCAAGGTGGCTCAGTGGATCAGCCCTGCTGCCTCACGGCGTCGAGGTCCCAACTTCAATCTCGGCTCTGGGTCACTGACCGTGTGGAGTTTGCACATTCTCCCCGTGTTTGCATGGGTTTCGCCCCCACAACCCAAAGATGTGCAGCCTAGGTGGACTGGCCATGATACATTGCCTTTAGTGTCCAAAAAACGTAAGGTGGGGTTCCGGGGATAGGGTGGAGGCCTGGGCTTAAGTGGGGTGCTCCTTCTGAGGGCCGGTGCAGACTCAATGGGCTGAATGGCCTCCTTCTGCATTCTATGATAAACTTTGCCACAGGTCTGCTGTCAGCTATATGCTGTCCTTCCAGCTCCATCACAGTTAGGCAGAGTGTAAAGCTGGCTATCAGCTCTTTTGCTGTTTGCTATTGAACAATAAAAATTAAAACCCACATCAGAAAATAGGCAGTTCAGACCGGTTCATTCCCTAAATTTTGGGTGGGATTTTCCAGCCTTTCCTGCCGGTGAGATCGTCCGAGCCCACTGGAGGCGAGCCCCAATGGTGTGTTCCTTGGTGGCGCGCTGGTAAGCCACGCTAAACACCGGAGACATCGGTGGGACCTTACCATCCCACCAGTGACCAATAACAAGCTGCCAGCGTCACTGGAAAACACACTGTCAGCGGGTGGGTTCAGGGGGCAGCAACGTTTACCCATTAGCCAAAATGTTCTATCCATGCTCGTGGCTGGGAATTTTTGGTGCTCCTGAGAATGGCTGGAAAACATTTTTTGTTCCCGCTCACCATGGATGAAGCGAGAGAATCCTGCCCACTAACTGTTTCCACACGTGTTGACGGACTTATGCATTTCTGGTATTTTGTTTTTACTTGCATCGAATTCTTCAATGTTGGTCTGTGATGGAAAAACTGCAATAACTGACGAAGAGTGAAATGATTGCCATGTAACAACTTATTTAATGTTTTATTCAAAGTTTGGTCAATTAAATTAAACACATGAAATGATTTTAGTATTGATAAAACTATTATGGAGTTATTAATAATGCAACACATTTTTTCTCTTGGCAATATACAGCGTGAGCATTATGAGAAAATACAAATGTTGAATTGGAGTCCATAAATGTCATTGAAGCAAATTATATTCAGAACCTTTTCACATGGTTCTTGGGCGGCACGGTAGCACAGTAGATAGCACTGTTGCCTCACAGCGCCAGGGTGTCAGGTTGGAATCCCACTTGGGTCACTGCGCAGTGTCTGCACGTTCTCCACGGGTCTGGGTAGGTTTCCTCCGGGTACTCCGGTTTCCTCCCACAAGTTCCAAAAGACATGGGGCGCGATTCTCCCCAACGGCTGCCGTGACGGAAGGCTGCGACGAAAACGGCCGTGTTTTACGGCCGTCTCCGCCCCCCCGACCGGGAACCGATTCTGCTCCCCGGTTGGGGCTAGCATCCTGCGGCCGTGAACTCCGGCATCGCGGGCTTAACGAATTTCGTTAAGCCCGCTAGCCAGAGTTAGCGACGGCTGACGCGTCAGATGACGTCAGCCGCGCATGCGCAGATTGGACGACTCCAACCCGCGTATGTGCGGATGACATCATCACGCATATGCGTGAAACCCGCGCATGCGCGGGCTGGTATGCCCCTCAGCCGCCCCGCGAATGGATACAGCGGGGCGGCGGAAGGATAAAGAGTGCACGGGGTAAGTACCCGCTGCCCGCGGTCGGTGGGCACTGATCGCAGGCCCATGGCACCCTTGGCACGGCCGTGGTACTGCCATGCCAATCGGTGCCATGGTTCTCCAGATTGGGACTTTACGGCCGTTTTTACGAACGGTCAGACCAGGTGTGATTTACGTTCATAAAAACGGCCGTAAAGGCCTTGGAAATTGGCCCATCGGCCAGCTGAGAATCGCTGCTCGCCGTAAAAAAACGGCGAGCAGTGATTCGTGTCGGGAGGCGGCCGTGGGGGGGGGGGGGGGGGGGGGGGGAGAATAGCGGGAGGGCGTCGGACCAGCGTGGCCGTAAAAATTTACGCCGCTCGCTATTCTCCGCCCCGTCGTGAGTGAGGAGAATTCCGCCCATGCTGTTAGGTAATTTAGACATTCTGAATTCTCCCTCTGTGTACCCGAACAGGCGCCGGAATGTGGCGACTAGGGGCTTTTCACAGTAACTTCATTGCAGTGTTAATGTAAGCCTACTTGTGACAATAAAAATTATTGTTATTATTATGTTTTACTTTTGAAGCATAAATTCAAGGTCAGCTGGTAATCATTGAATACATTCAGAAATGCAAAATGGTTGAAGTATCGGGCTGGATTCGCCCAAAATGAGGCTAAGTGTTGACGATGTCGTGAACCGTGGAGTTTCATGACGGCGTCATCGGGCCCCCACATGGAGATATTCAACAGCCCTCAAGGGGCTAGCACAGGTGCATCGGGGAACGCCCAACGCCGCCGCTGAACTTAATTATTCTCCCCCAACACACAGCATCGCAAGCAAGATGGCCACCAGGAGGGCAGTGTCGCGATTTTGGGATGGCGAACTCGAGACCCTCCTGGATGCCGTGGAGGAGAGGAGGCTGATGTTGTACCCCGGGCCGGGACGGAGAACAACAGGTGCCATTGTTTGCTGTGCCTGGGCGAAGGTAGCAGATGGTGTCAGCGCCGTCGGGGTCGTGGCCCAGACTGGAGAGCAGTCCAGGAAAAAGCTGCATGACCTCCTCAGGGCAGTCAG
Organism: Scyliorhinus canicula; assembly: GCF_902713615.1. Lineage (NCBI taxonomy): Eukaryota > Metazoa > Chordata > Chondrichthyes > Carcharhiniformes > Scyliorhinidae > Scyliorhinus > Scyliorhinus canicula. The sequence goes on along the minus strand of NC_052159.1, from coordinate 136,851,112 downwards.
GGTGAATACCCAGCATTGTACCCTGGTACTAACCGCCCCCATCCTGCACACACATGTGACCGCCGCCCCCGGGGGACAGTCCCAACTTGACCCACATGGCTGCGCCCCCCCATGCCAGCCACAATGGCCGGGTGCCCTGTGTACTAATCCCATCAGAGCCCAAATCCCTGGGCTGCATGCGACGGACCCTCTGACACTGTTGCTGTTTGTGTTTGTCCCCGCCCCGCCACAGAAGTCTGCGCATAACCGCCGGGAACAGGAGAAGACCGGAGGGGGATTGGAAGACCTGCCTCCCCTCACAGTGGCCGAGCAGAGAGCACTCGACATCGCCCGCAGTCTCCTCATGCCAACTCCTACCTCCTCTTGCAGCCGCCACATCTAACACGCCAGTTTAACTATTTTTTATAGGTGGTTAGAACCACGCCGTCGGAATTGCTGAGGCCTCGGAGAATTGGCCGTTAGGGAGGACAATGCGATTCTCCAGGCCGCGCGGTGGGTGCCGTGATTCCGTCGGATTGGGGGGGGGGGGGTCCGGAAATCAGCACGAAACCGGCTTCAAGCCCGATGTCGGTGTCGGAGCCGATTTTCTGGCCGATCGCGTTTTGCAATTTTGGCCGATGTCTCGCAGAATCCAGCCCTCAGCTCTTTTAATTTGCCACTTCCCCACGAAATAAAAATCTGCAAAATGATGTATTGTGTATTTTAACTTCTTTGTCCTGATATTGCACCCAGCCCTCCCTTAATTTCCAATGGTCCATTCCATTCTAGTGGCCTTCCTGATTGATCCTGTCAATTGGATACAAATTAAAGCTGAACTATTGGCAGGTCTGCATTGCTGACGTACGCTGTCTGTCCAACAGCGAAGATTTGCATGTCAGCAGTCTGAATTGATCCCAGAAATGCTTAGTCAATTTCCTAAGAATCTGCATCATCAAGTCTTCCTTCATATATTTCCTGCTCGCTAAAGCAGAACAAGTCATTAGAAAAAGAAAGACCTTAACGTGTATAATTATATACATAGACTGGGCGTGATCCTCCGCTGGCCACGACGGATCGGAGAATAGCGGGAGGGCCTTCCCAACATTTTTCCCGCCCTCCCGCTATTCTCCCCCCCCCCCCACCACGGCCGCCCCACGACACGAATCGCTGCTCACCATTTTTTACAGTGAACAGAGATTCTCCCCAGGCCGATGGGCCGAGTTCCCAGGCCTTTACGGCCGTTTTCACGAACGCAATCACACCTGCTCTCACCGTTCGTGATAACGGCTGAAAAGTGCTGTCCCGGACAACCATGGTACCGATTGGCACGGCCGCACCACGGCCATGCCAAGGGTGGCATGGGCCTGCGATCGGTAAGCACCGATCGCGGGCAGCGGGTCCGGTACCCGCGCACTATTTGTTCCTCCGCCGCCCTGCAGGATCAGTCCGCAGGGCGGCTGAGGGGCATGACGGCCCGCGCATGCGCGGGTATGACGCGTCTGCGTGATTACGTCATCCGCGCATGCACGGGTTGGAGCCGTCCAACCCGCGCATGCGCGGCTGACGTCATCATGCGCGTCAGCCGCCGTGACGCTTGGCGCGCGGACTTAGCGACGGTCGCTAAGCCAGCGATGCCGTGCTTCACGGGGCCACGCTGCTAGCCCCGCCCGGGGGGGGAGAATCTGGTCCTGGGAGGGGGCGCAGAGGCTGCCGTGAAACACGGCCAGTTTCACGGCAGCCTTTACGACTCTCCGCATTTGCGGAGAATCGCGCCCATAAGGTTTCAAATAAGACATTGACACTAAATTAATTTGTGACAGTAAGCTCAACACTACAAAATTATCCAGTTCAGGTAATCTCTCTTGCTCTCTTCACAAGGTGCTCTGACGTGCTCAGGAATTCAAGCAAATTTGGGTTTTGTTTTGTATTTCCAGCATGTGCAATGTTTTTTGTTTCTTTGTTCCATGTACCCCCTGGGCGAATATATCACCAATTAGATCCAGGTTGGATTTTTCCATTTTGAGATAGGAAAGTGTTTTGATTCCCAGCCTAATACTGCCATCTTCTTTTCCTTTACAGCCTCTCCCTGTAGTATCTCTGGGGTTATGCTGTCAAATCATTTATGGGTGGCTATGCGCTGTGAACTCAGTTCATTTTATTTTAAATACAAGTTTGGCATTAACTACAAAGTAGGAGAAGACTGACAGCCTCCATTTGGTGGAAAATAAAACCCCAGAAATAATGGACCAGCTTATCATTTTATTGTACCATGTTTAGAAGGATGATCTACTTCAGGTTTGTAAGATAATGAAGAGAATGGATTATGTTTGTTAAAATTTAGTGAGGCAATTATGTTCTACCATCCAGATCTAGGTCAGATGGAGGTGATTCTTTCCTTAGAGAATAGTAGACCTCTAGTTCCTGATTCATTCTTTGGACTCAATGTCGTGAAACAAGTGTGAGATCTGCTTCCAGCTGGGGTGGAGACCATCTTGTAACAAAGGTACGTGTGTTACGCTTCACTCAGTGGTCGGGTGAACATGCACTTTTACAAGTGTAGTCTGGAGTTGTGGTAGGGGCTCCAACAGCTGACCAGGAATTTTCCCCACTCCTACTGCCTAAGGTTGGCATGTGTTGGACGAATTTGCAGGTTTGCCTTGATCATCAAGTCCTGGGGTGGGATTCGAACTGGGAATTTCTGGGTCGGAGGCAGGAATGCAATCCATTGTGCCACAAGACCTTCCTGTTGAAAAGATAGGTGCATAGAATTATCAGGGCCAACATTTTGTACTAGTTTTGATCACTTCAGGGGTTTGGAGAAAACCTCCCAAATGTAATTTTTTCTTCACATTTGCTTGAGTTTTTATCTGGTTTCCTCCCTCTGCCAAGTAACTACCTGATTTTTGCTGCGATGCATTATTTTGCGATATATCACAAAGGGACAGACTAAATGCACTGGTAGGTCCTTTCCTCTCTGTTGTTGTATGTTTGCATATCATACATGTGAGGTTTCAAAAGCAAAAACAACAGACATGAACTGCCTTGTACATCTCCCTTTTTCACACTAAAAATACACCCCATTTATAGACATTGGCAGGGGACCATTGGCAATGTTGTAACGATGCAGGGCACATATGCCCAAGACAAAAAGGTTTTTGTTCACTTTCCAGTGTTGTGCTCTAGTATTGACATGTTAAGAACATCCAACTCTTATGAGATGAATTCTTACTCTTTCTCTTCAAACATGTTGCAAAGTAAGTTCGCGGTTGATTATAAATGAAACAAAATATTTGGTCCATTATTGCTCAGCTTTCCTGACAGATTGCATTAATGCATTACCATGTTTTCAAAATAATTCTACGCCTTCCATTCGGAAGCCAATGTTTTGATCACTTTGTGCATGAAGATCTTCATTCCTGACTTGGATATTTTCTAAGTTTTAACTCATGTCTCCTCATTCTATTACCTCATTTTTTAAAAAGATGTACCTTTTCTAAGCTATATACTATTTAATATAACTATCTAAGATTATCTATCATTCACCTCCAATCAAAGCTGAACAAACCCACAAACTCACACTCCTCCAGTTGTTCTTCAATAACTAAGATCTCCAACACTAACAATCCATTTCATGGGTCTTCATGTCACTACCTCCAAAACTTAAACAGCTTCCTTATATTTCAGTGGGCACAGCCAAAGATCATAGTTAAGATGTGGTCTGAGTGCAGATCATACAAAACTGTCACATGTATTGCACCCGCCTTGATATATAATTCAACATTCCATTAACTTTGTTGATTGCTTCTCTGCAATGATTAAACATTGAGAACATTAAGTTTTCTATGACTTTTCGGTCCCTCAACTTTACTGCTGGCTACTTCAACACTGTTATGCACAACTTGATTGAGGAGCCATCAAATTGGTACTTTCGTGGTAGGTTACATATTTGCCCACCCATATCAACCCACCAGAATCTCAGAGCATTTTTCTGGAGACAGTTTTCTGCTATAAGTGATCGGTAACCTTGATGAAAATCCCATTCTCCCCCAACCCCCACTTAACATTCATCTCCCTTCATGGCTGGGTGATTTTAAGTGCTCAGCTGTGAAACTAATTGCACTTAACTCTGTTTCAAGTGATCCAGGAGCTGTCAATCAAAGCTTGCTGTTCATAAACATTGTGGTTAGTTTCACAGTTTATCACTGAAGATTATTCAAACCCCAAGGGGATGAATGGAACACTGCTGACAGCTGGGGGGGGGGGGGGTCTGTGGAAGCTGTCAATCACATCCCAGTAAAATCAGCATCAAAGAGAAGTGAATGAATTGCTTGAGATCAAAGATCGGAGGGGATTTAAACCCAGCCGACTAGTTTTCTCTTTTCAGGAATTGACACATGTTGCTTCCTCTGCCTGAGCCAACAGGTGAATTGTCCAGGTGTGTGCTAAAGCAGTGATTTTTTTTTATTGCCTCTCTCTGGACTGCTTACTAGCTTCTAGACAGGGGTCTTCTTCTGGTGGGTTCTATGGGGGATCTTTTTATTTCGGGGCTCTCTGAAGGGGTCTCTTTATATAGGAGTCTCTCTGGGGGTCTCTTTATTTAAGGGATCTCTGTGAGGTCTCTAAATTTAGGGGGTCAGTGGGAGGTCTCTTTATTTAGGCAGTCTGTGGGGGCTCTCTTTAATTGGGGTAGGGGTGATAGGGGGTCTGGTGGGCAGGTCTTGCATTGTGGGGCTGAGGATAGTCCTCCGATGGACTTTGAGGGCAACTCCACCACAAATTCCACCGCGTCAAATACATGTTTGTCAGGAACAGCACATGAGATTCCCAGAAAAGGGTACCGGAGAATCAAGGGGGCCAGGAGAATATGGTGCTCAGCCTGTTAATAGGATCAAATGGGTCTTGATAATCCATTTGCATCCTCCCGTTGGCGCAGAGCATGATCCTCAACCCCGACACCGATGCAGAGCTTCAGAAACAGAGCGATGCCCAGCGTTTTCTCCCAGACGCTGGATTCACCGCTGCATCGGGAACTGCGCTAAAGGAGGCGTCAGACGGAGAATCCAGCCAGTTACCCGATTCAATAGATAGCATGGCAGGGAAAAGATAGTTAAGGGGGTGGGCAAGAATTTCCTTCCTTACTCAGTATGTCGGGAAGCAATGGAAGTAACTAGAATTTCACAGCACAGATGGAAACTGTTTGGACTATCATTGCCACTGCTCAGCTCTCAAAAAGAACTATCCACGACTGAAAGATGTGGAGGTTAAGTGGATTGGCCATGCTAAATTGCCCCTTCGTGTCCAAAAGGTTAGTTGACGTTACTGGGTTATAGGGACAGGGTGGAGGCACGGGCGTAAGTAGGCTGCTCTTTCCAACAGCCGGTGCACACACAATGGGCTGAATGGCCTCCTTCTGCACTGTAAATTCTATGATTCACTACATTTTGAAATTTCAGAGTTGAAATTCATCTTTTCCTGCCACTGTTATCGTGGGAAATTCCATGTTCTAACATCCCCTCAAAATTCTTATCAATAGTCATTGTGTCATCAGAATGCATTTGGTTGAGAAAAGTATTGCTGCAGATAACTTGCTGTCGCCACTGCAAGAACGGGTTCAATTTCCACTTCTAAAGAAAGGTTTGAAAAATGGATATTGGACTGAGCTGGTTGATGGCAATAAGATATAGATGAGAAAAATAAAGTTATTTGTATAAATAATCAGAATGTAGCATGAAAAATAAATATTTCATGAAGTACAAAACATTGTCAAGATTACATGCAAAGGTGTCAAATATTGCTGAAGTTAACTAAAGCCGTAATTGAATGCCAAAAACACATTGGGAAAAAAAAAACAACTGGTCAGGTGGCATTCCCATCAGAAAACTTTATAAGGCCTGTTATTGGCCAGAATAGCCTCACAGGTTGTTCAAAAGATTTCACATGGTGGTTAGGATTGAGGAGCAGGATATGACTGAAATGTAACTAGATACGTTTTGTATTCATTTTCACACGAGAAGATTGTACAAATGCTTTAGATGTTTAATCCTTGAATGTAAATGTATTAATGGCCTTAGGTTGGTTGAATATTGATCAAGTTGCTGGACCTGATAACCTCAAGTGCTGGGGAAAATCAGAGAGGTACTATTTGAGCCATTGATTTAGCTGACTAATAGTTCTTTGAAATCTGGACTAATTTGCTTTGATTAAAGAAAGCTTGATGGCATGAATGCTTGCCGGAGTGGGGAGGAAATCAATGTATATGTGAGTGGTGGAGGGGAGAGAGAATACGTACGAGGGGTGGGGGAAGAGAGTGTGTGCCATGGCTGAGGATAGAGAAAGTGTGTGTCAGGGGTGGGGGAAGAGAGAAAGTGTGCCATTGCTGGGATAGAGAGAGTATGTGTGAGGGGTGGGTGGGGAGGTGGGGGGAGAGACAGGGTATGCAAGGGATGGAGGAAGATAGAGCATGGGCCAGAGCTGGGGGAAGTGACAGTGTGTGAGTTAGGTTGGGAGGAAGAGAGAGTGTGTCGTATTGCTGGGGATAGAAGAAGTGTGTGTGAGCGGTGGGCTTCGGCCTTCAGATCTCCTGGAAGGTGGGGCCCCGAAAATGAAGATGAGCAGAGGGCCCTACTAACTTCCTCTGAATTTGTTTACACCAAAAAGAGCAGATAAATAGAAGATACCTGAACCAATGCATCAATGGCATCACTGTACTTAATAGTGAGTAATTCTTCCATCCATTTTTGGCATGTTTCGCTATATTTTGGATGGCATTTAAAAGTCTGAGGCTGAACTGGTCTGTCCACAACCTCGCTACCGCATCTGATCTCGAGCTGATGTTCCGAAACCATTTATGTGAGGGTTTATCCCCTGTTATAACCTCCACGAGGACCATGTGGAAACCATTGTTGATCTCCCTGTAGGATTTGTGGAGTACCAGATAGGGAGAGGGAGCCACCCAGCTGGAGCTCGTTACAAACAAACAGAAAAGCCGGCCCAAAACAGGGCCTGATGTGGCTAGTTCTCCCAGCAAGGACTGTACTGGGAGTGAGTTACTGCCTTGAACAGAATATTGTGAACAGTTCAATAAACCTCTGTTCTCTTACCACTGGCACCCTCAAGCTTCTAAACTTGTGCCGAGTAAGTTGCTATCCCAGAACATAGGTTCATAACAGTTCAAAATGCCGCTATTCGGGAAGTTGGAAGCCTTTGATGGAGGCCTGGAATACTGGAACCGGTATGCAGAGAGCATGAGATATTTCTTCAGACAAATGGGCTTTTGGGAGAAGACTATCAGAAAATCCTCCTCCTGACCGCTAGACATTTGGGATCATAAAAGGTCTGACATACCCGACTGCACCCAACTCCAAATCCTTTGATGAGCTGGTTGCTTTGGTTTCTGAACCCTGTGACCCCCAAGTCTTCTGTAATTATGCAACGGTATCGTTTTAATACAGCGATGCAGTCACCCGATGCATCGGCCACTGAATTCTTTACCCGGCTAAGACGTCTAGCTGAGCATTGTGCATTTGGGTTATCCCTCGCCGAAATATTGAGGGATAGGCTAGTGTGTGGCATAAGCAACACGGCCACTCAGAAGAAGCTGTTGGCAAAGCCCATCAAGCTTTCGCTGTCCCACGGACATGTGGAGAAAGGAATGCAGGAGCTGCAGGGTTCCAAGGACTATGGTGCCCATCGTCGAGCCTTCTATTTCAAACTCCTTCTGCATCATGGAACAGTGCAGGTATGACCAGACCTCCTCCTAAAGGGGAACCCCAAAGGCAATCCCTTAGCCGGGTCAGGGTCTCAGGGGTTATCACTGGCTAGTGGGGTACCTCCACAGAGGATGAAGGGGAGAGCAGCCATTTTGCGAAATGTGAGTTTGGAGAACTCGTGATAGTTAGAGCATCAATTCCTGGTGCCGAGAACGCCGGCCATGACAGATGCTGAGATCACCGCGAACCAAGACCTTTCACGTGGTCCCCCCGGGAGGAGGAGGATGGTTTAATACAGATGAATGTGCCACGACCCCGAAGGTAACACCGATTTGGGTCACACTGCAGGTGAATGGTCACACCGTGATGATGGAAATGATCACTGGCGCTGCCATCTCCATCGTGGACCATCACACATTTCGGCAACTCTGCACAGAGATCATTCAGCCAGCATTGGGTGACACAAAAGCGAGATTTGCGACCTATACCAGTGAGCCACTGAATATCATGGGGATCACTGTGACTTTGATAATGCACGGACAGCAGTCAGTCCTTCTTCTCTTGGTTGTGGTGCTGGGACCAGGGCCCGATTGTTTGTGAGGAGACTGGTTGCGGGGCCTCCATTTCAACTGGCAACATGATTTTCGGATGGACACTGGGAATCTGTACGACGGCTGAGAAAACACCTTAAAGATTTTCATGAGGGTTTGAGTAGGATAAAGGGGGCCAAGGTCCGTATCTCTGTGGACACTAATGCTCAGCCCCAGTATTTTACGACAAGGCCTGTTCCTTACACATTGCTTGCCAAGTTCGACATGGAGCTTCGGCGCCTGCAGGAACTGGGGGTCATAGGCCCGCTGTAATTTGCGGAATGGGCTGCACCCATGGCGCCGATAATGAAGCGTGACAATCTGTCTGAGTTTCTGGAAATTTCAAGCTCACCAGGGACAGAGCTTCAGGTCTGGACCGATACCCGACGCCTAGGATGGATGATTTGTACACAGGACGCGGTACGCAGGACTGGCTGGTGGATGCCCCTTCACAAAGCTTGACATGAGACATGCTTATTTACAGATGGAACTAGATCCAGAGTCCAGGAAATGTGCTACCATAAGCACCTATTGGGATTTGTTTGAATGCACCTGCCTCCCATTTGTGGCTTCATCGGCCGTGATGAGCTTCCAGTGAGTAATGGAAAACGTCTTGCAGGGCCTGCCTTAGGTGGCCATCAATCTGGACAACATACTCATTATGGGAAGCACAGAGAAGGAGCATATGAGCAATCAGCAGGAAGCTCACTGGTGGTTTTCCCAAGTAGGTGCCTGTCTAAAGAAGAGCAAGCATGTGTTCTGCGCTAAAGCGGTGATCTATTTAGGATACAGAGTAGACAGGGATGGTCTACACCCAGTGGAAGGTAAGGTTTGGACAATAAAAGAGACCCCGACCCCAAAGAACACCACTGAGCTCCGGTCGTTCCTAGATATGATTAACTACTATGGGAAGTTCATTGCAAACCTGGCCACTTTATTAGCTCAACTCCACGTATTGTTGAGGAAGGACCAGGAATGGTTTTGGGGTGTTTCAAGTACAACTCGTCTGTCGTCCACCCAACCCCTCACACATTATCTGCCTCTAATCTTGACATGCGATGCCTCCCCCTACAGTATTGGGGTGGTGCTGGCCCACAGATGGGCTGACGACACGGAACGCCCCATTGCATTTGCTTCAAGGAACCTGGTGGACGCTGAGCGATGTTATGCTCAAATCATGAAAGAGGCTCTGGCAGTAAGTTTTGGTGTTAAGAAGTTCCACCAATATGTTTCTGAGTGGCATTTTTTGATTGTGACAAAATACAAGCCACTGCATGGTCTTTCTAGGGGGAGATAAGGGAATCCCACCCATCGCATCAGCTAGAATTCAGCGCTGGGTGCTTCTGTTTGCTGCGTATGAATACTCGTTACGACGACGCCTGGGTACAGAAATTACCCATGCCAGCACCCTCAGCTGTCTACCATTGTGCGTAGGTGCCCAGTTCCCACCAGTCATGGATGAGGTCATTGCAACTCTCAACATTATGGATACCCTGCCTGTGACAGCTACTCAGAAGCACTCTTGGATGCAGCGAGATCTGTGATTGGCGAAACTTCGTCTCATATTGTTGAGCGGTGGAAAAACTTTCCACCTTTTGTCCAAAAGTTATTCAAACAAAGCTAAGAAGATGGTGCCTTATTGTGGGGATCTCGCATGGTCATCCTACCGCACGGTCAGGGATTCCAGCTGCAGGACCTTCACAGTGGTCACCTAGGTGCCTCCATAATGAAGCTGTTGGCCAGTAATTATGTCTGGTAGTCCGTCATTGATGGGGACATCACAAGGCTTATACATGACTGCCCAGCATGCCAGGAACATCAGAAACTACTGACAGCAATCTCTCTTCATTCCTGGGAATGGTCAGGACGCCCGTGGGTGTGTCTACATGCAGATTGCGCGGGACAATTCATGGAGTTCAGGTTCCTCGTTGTTATGCATGTCCACTCAAAGTGGCAAGAGGTACACAAGGCCATAACAATGTCTAGGTCCATCATAGAAAAGTTGTGGGGCTCGCTTAGCACCCATAGGATCTCTGAGGTCCTGGTAACAGATAATGGAACATCATTCACTGGCAAAGAATTTGGCACGTTTACAAAGCGAAACAGCAGTTGGCATATTCAAACCACCCCGCATCATCCCTCCTCCAATGGCCTGGCAGAAAGGGCAGTCCAGATTTCAAACGGAGCATAAAAAAACAATCCATGGATTCCATGGACAGGCGGCTGCCGTGGTTCCTTTTTAGTCCCGCATAACGACACATGTGATGACAGGAATCACCCCTGTGGCGCTGTTGATGGCCCGATGATGTGGAAGTTGGTTGAGTCTGACATTTCTGAGCCTCTGCAGGAAAGTGGGAGTGCAACAGGAGAGGCAAAAGAGGCACCACGACTTGAGGACAACAGTGAGGAAATTTCACTCAGGGATGCATTTTAGCTCCCAGGCATGGGGCTGGAAAGAATGGGCTCGGTCTTGTACAAAGTCCAAGTTCAGGGGAGAGTTCAGCGAAAGCGCTTGGACCACCTGAAGAAATGAGAAACAGCAATTTACGATGCCCAACTGGCTTTACTGGTGCCTCCTCCATGCCAGGAACCACCCCTCAGCCTGGGCACCCAACTATCTGGGTCACAGCATCTAGTCCAGCAGGAGGACAATGACTACTGATATGAGATGGACACCAAAGTGTCCATATCAGCAGACAGCGTTGCAATAATTTTTTGATGGTCAGCCATGAAACGGCGATCGACAAGCCCATCCGCTCCACCCAACCTTGAGCCACTGCAGACGGAAGCACAACCGCAAGAATAGCGGTGCAAAAGGCCACCACCGTTGGAGGCTGAAGGGAGATTTGCAGGGGGGTGGGGGGGGGGCTGTTATAATGGAAACAAGGACGACGGGGGGGAAACCATTGTTGATATCCCCATAGGACTCATGGAGTACCAGCAGCAAAGATAGGAGGCCGAGGCCACCCAGCTGAATCTTGGTACAAATGAACACAAAAGCCGGCCCAAAGCAGGGCCAGGTGTGGTAAGTTCTCCCAGCAAGGACTATACTGGGAGTGAGGTGCTGCCTCAAGCAGAATATTGTATCTGTGTGGTAAACCACTGTAGTGTATAATATGTGTATTGTGTATTGTGGTAAATGGCCACTGTATTGTATGTAATGTTACCACATTACACCACTGCCCGATGGCTCCGCCTCCCCTCAGGCCCGATATAAAGGTGGCTGGTCTCTGCCTCTGATCCAGTTCAGGATCAGAGGCCAGGAGGCTTTCTGTTTAGTTTATTAAAGCCTCAGTTATGTTCACCACTCGTTGATGGCATATCAATATGGTTAAATAAACCTTATTCTCTTACCGCTGACGTCCTCTCGTTCCTAAATCCGCAAGAGCACAGAACAAAGAAAATAAACTTCTTAATGAGACAACAGAATGAAAACTTTCAAATGGGAATTTGGTCAGGACGGATAGGCTGCTGACTGGCTTTAAGCTGTCGGCCAGCAAACCATGGGAGGGAGATGGATGAGCAAATCTGCAGGTAGTTTTCAGAACAAAAATAAAGAAACTAATAAAATAACGATAATGAGGGACTTCAATTTGGAATGACGTGGATTGATGAACGAGTGCCAGTTTGGATTTGTTAAGGGACAATTCTATCTAAAAAACACTTGAGTTCTTTTGGTGAAGCAATGAAAAGGGTTGAAGAGGGCCGTGCAGCTAATGATGTGCATGTCGGCTTTCAAAAGGTTTTCCACGAAATATCACAGAATAGATTTGTTGGCAAAATTTGTAGATGCAACATTATCAATAAATGAAAACAAAGGCCTGATATTTGGCCAAAGTGACACCAGAACCTCAATTCCTCAAGTTCTGACCTCAAACCCGGCACACGGTATATTCACTGGGATGGGGAACAGGGATAGATTGTAGTCCGCTCCGCTGTGGTTTATGGAGACAGCTGCACAGGTAAAAATACAGCTGACTTTAAACAGATCTAGTTTTCATTAGTGTGGTATCCAAAATACGACTGTGCGCTTCCCACTTTTCAAGGAAAAGGGTGTGATTTTCCAGTTTCAGGGAGGGATTTCTTTGTTGGTTGGTCAAATTATCTGTTCCGCCTGTGGTGGGCAGGACCGGAAGATTTTGACCAAAGACTAAACTTACCGGAGTCCTTTGATACGGTAAGGTATCTTTTCAGACAGGTCCCAGGACCTTTGGAAGAGGTCAAATGGCCTTTGGGAGAAGTCAAGTGCACTTTGGGATTGTTAAATGTCGACATGAAGTGCATGAAAAGTGGATAAACGCATTTGAATTGTCAAGCTATCAAGGCATTTAAATTTTCTCATCTTTAAATTAAAGAACAAGTTAAAAAAAAGAATTCTAGCCGTTAAACTCTGTCTGTTGACATATGCCTGAAGGTTATCATTATAGAATTTGTGTTGCATGGCTATTTTCACAACCTACCATAATCACAGTAGGATGACTGTCAGCTCACAATTTGATTGACAACACCAAATTGTCACACAGATTTTTATTGTCATACAGATTGAATACAAATGCTTCTTTTATTTTTTTACAAAGGATTAAGGAACTGAAGAAATGTAAATGTAATGAATGGGCTTTTATCAATCAGAGTGTTCATTAAATGGTGAATTAAGTCCTGAGAACTGCCTATGAAAGATCCTAGATGAGTAATCATGGTGGGTGAGGACAAAGGTTGGTTGCTGGGAGTCATGGTTTGGGATGAGTTTGTACTAAGTTGACATAAGGATTATTAAGGTCCCCAGGGGTAGGTATATTGGCCTTGGTTGGCTGGAGGATATGAGGAACCATGAGGCATTATGGGTTGGCATGAATGCAGTAAGTGGGTGTAGAGTGAAGAGGTGTGAGGGCTGATGGCTATAGGGTTGTTAAACATTTCCTTGTATTTATTTACAGCTGGGACAATATGCTAGAGCACCAAGGCTGGTCCTTCAGACAGCCCGCCACAGCACCCAAGAGCCCCAATGGCTGCCTTCACATTGTTTCTGTGGTCTGCGGGGTCAACTCCCATTAAGAATTTTCTCGACTCAAGATCAAAAATTCAGGCTAAAGGGCAACAGTCAGACTGGTGGTAAGTTATCAGTGGTGTCTCCCAGATGTTAGGATTGGAAAAACTAATCATTTTGATATAGATCGTCACCTGGACTTGAGTATGCAGAGCATAATTTAACCTTTGCAATGGCACAAACCTGCACGGTCAAATGTCCACTTTTGGGCATGTTTAGCGGAGTGTTTCTCAGTGCCTGCAGTGCTGAGAAACACCCAGCTATTCAATGGCACCTTGCCCTTTAGTTTGGCCTCAGAGAGTTTCAACCTGCCGAGACTGCACAGAGAGTGATTTCCTGCTGCCAAGCTGATCTTGTCAGCAGGAACAGCTGTTCGCAGTCCGGGGCCCCATTTTGACTGGCAGACCTGGTCTTTCCTGCCCCCTTTCAGGCAACCCCCCCCCCCCCCATGTTTTATCACCCTAATCTTGTTGAAGCCCCTCAGAACTCTCTCTCACCCCCCCTCTAATTGGCAAGGCCCCCCCTAACCCTAACTCCTGGCAATGCCAACCTGGCACACGGGTTGCCTTGGCAGTGCCAGGCTGGCAGTGCAAAGGTGCTAGGTGCCTGGGGAGTTCCAGAGTATCACCCTGCCCTCTCCCCGACTACCAGGGGTCTCCACTGACATGCGCAACCCCCCCCCCCCCCCCCCCCACAAACCTCCCGCAAGGTGCCCTTATTCCTGGTTCACATTTGTACTGAACTGCACCTTGGCAAAGTCTTGCAGTCTTGGCCATTGAGTCCCGGGCACCGTACAATCTGGCGTCCCGGTATTTAATATGCTGATCTGAATCTCACCTCGTGAGGGTGTGATCCAGATCACGACGGGCTGAATGAGTCAGATGACCCGTGCTCGGCCTGGTGCGGAGACCAATTTGTGGCTCTCGCGCAATTCACCTGTTGTGCCCGGATCTGCGCCGGGGGGCAATGGGGTTGCTGAATCACATCCATGGTAAACAGTGAGGAGGGAATGAGCTGTTTCTGGGCAGCATAGATAGACTGGTGAAATGGGCAGACAAGAGACAGATTGCAGGGAAGTGTGATGTGAAGCATTTGGATAGAAAGAATGACGAGAATGAATAGAATAGAAAGGTACAATTTTAAAGTGCGGGCAGGAACAGAGACCTGGGAATTTACATTTATAAATGTTTAAAGGTTGCAGGATAAGTTGAGAACGTTCTTTTTTTTTATAAATTTAGATTACCCAATTATTTTTTCCAATTAAGGGGCAATTTAGCGTGGCCAATCCACCTACTCTGCACATTTTTGGGTTGTGGGGGCGAAATCCACGCAGACACGGGGAGAATGTGCAAACTCCACACGGACAGTGACCCAGAGCCGGGATCGAACCTGGGACCTCAGCGCCGTGAGGCGGTTGTGCTAACCACTAGGCCACCGTGCTGCCCTTTTGAGAACGTTCTTTAAAAAAATGTATGTTCCTTAGCTTTATAAATAGGGGCCCAGAGTATAAAAACAATTAATTTATGCTAAACCTTTCGAAATAACTATTAGGTTTCAGCAGGAATATTGTGGGAAGAATGGCTAGGCTTTGGACAAGCTGCATTGGGGGTTTATTAAAACAGTACCCTCAATGCTATCTGGAGAGAGTTGAGAAGCTAGGATTGTTCGGTTTATTGAAGAGAAGGGCAGATTTCAGAAAAGTGGTCAACATTTTGAGGGGTTTTGATAGCATCCATAGGGAGACACATGCCAGATTGGCAGACAGGTCAATAATAACAAGAGGACATGGATTTAAGGTAATAGGAAAAGACCAACAGGTAGAGGCATCTGCATGTATGGATATTGTGTATAAAACATATGGATTATATTCACTAAATGGAGTATCACAAACTAAATTGTGAAGCATCTTGGGGTTAGCTGGCCTGACCACATTCCTACAGAACATTCAGTGGTCAGAAGTTCAGCAGGGCATCTCTTATCAGTCACACAATCAGCTGCATTGAGTCACCACTGATTGAATTATGAGCATGGGACAGGGGGAAGATAAGGGCACCTGGTTATGCATTGTACAGACCCAAGGACAGTTGATAAGTGGTCTGGGAAACATCATGAGGAGACTCCAAGCTATGCATGCACTGATCATGCAGCCTCATCATGCACAGTTATTAATTTCATTGGATCAACATGTAATGTACGCAATCTATCATTGTTGCGGTTGGATCGTGTCTAGCCGAGATGGGCTAAGTGACTGCGTAAGAATTGATGATTTTCTTCGTTTGGTGGAGACGTGTATGGGGAGCCCAGCAGTTTGCACCCACTGGTGTTAAATTAATAAACCATTTGATGTTTGGAACAGACCCAAGTGTTGACTGATCCTTCTGGACACATTCGCACGAACAGGAAGGACCCATTTACAGAGCTGTGGAGAAAGAATAATGCATTTGAACCAATAGAATTTGCTTGTGTGTTGTACTTTCATTGTTTTAGTGACACCTTGCTCATGCAATGAAAACATTGAGCATCTGTTTCTTTTTAATTAATGATAACAAGTTACATCATCTTGTAAATTAAATAATTTTCCTCTTTACATCTGCACAGCATTATGTAGTATTTCAACAGTTTGTATCTTACTGTCTGATCTTTTCTGAAACCCTGGGCGGGTTTCCCTGAGCCTCCGGCCCGAAATCGCGCTCGGCGCGGGGGTGGAGAATGGGCGTCAAACCCAAGATCAAGGGCAGGATTCTCCGACCCCTCGCTGCTGTAATGCCTCTCCCACCGGCATGAATCAAAACACCTCCCTTACATGCGGGACTGGCGGTGCGGGCGGGCTCCAGGGTTCTAGGGGGGAGGGGGGGGCACGCGGGGCGATCTGGCCCCCGGGGGGTGGCCCCACGGTGGCCTGGTCCGCAATCGGGGCCAACTGATCGGCGGGCGGGCCTGTGCCGTGGGGGCACTCTTTTCCTTCCGCGTTGGCCGCAGCCTTCACGATGGCGGACGCGGAGGTGATCCCCTCCCCATGCGTCAGCGGCCGCTGACGATCCGGCGCATGCGCGGACTTCCGCCGGCTGGCGAAGTCCCTTCGGCCCCGGCTGGCGTGGCACCAAAAGCCTTTCCCGCCGGCCGGCGTGGCGCCAACCACTCCGGCGCGGGCTGAGCCCCTCAAGGTTAGGGCTTGGCCCCTAAAGGTGCGGAGAAATCCACACATTTGGGGCGACCCGACACCGGAGTGGTTCATGCCACTCCATCCCACCGGGACCCACCGCCCCACCAGGTCGGGGAGAATCCCGGCCCTGGTCTGACGTCGCTCCTGCAGAGTCACCCCCGGAAAATCACCGCCAATTGGGCGTGCGCAGCCGACATGGCGCCGGTCGGGGGCCATTCAAAGGGGCCCCCACAGCGATTCTCCACGTGCAGCTGGCTGAGTTCCTGCCGATGTGGTTCACTCATTGTTCCACCCGGCAGGCATTCGGCTTGGCAGCTCCTGCGGCCGCCCTAGTGGGGGGGGGGGGGGGCAGGGGATCATTCACTGGGGGTGGGGGGCCTCCAGGACGGCCAGGCTGTCGATCGGAGGCCACTGATTCGCGGGTGTACGCGATCTGGGGCGGGCCTATCTTCTTGGTGCCGGTCCGCGGTGTGGGTCGGCCATGTCACACGGGGCGACCGACACAGGTCAACAGGTCACCACTGTGCGCATGCGTGGACTCCTGACGGGAGGTGCAGGGCCCTGTATCGGCAGCTGGATCTGCAAGGAGCACTCCGGTGTCCTGCTAGCCCCCTCCAGGTACAAGAATCACTCTGGACTTTATCCTGCTGAGTCCAGCGTTTTTTTCAAGGGCGTAGGTACATAGTTCCATTATTGGAGAATCCCGCTCCCTATTATTCTCTCACGTCTATTCAGTTTTTGATTATTTGGTTCAATGTCTTGGATATGCACTCCCTATTCTTGCAGATTACTACTGAGTTTGGTCACAGGTTCTAAACATGTCCTGAACATAATCTATTAGAGAAATCAAAAGTCTAAGATGAGCATGAAACCATTGTTAATTATTGTAAAAACGAATGGTTCACTAATGTCCCTTTTTTCATTCATTTATGGGATGTGGGTGTCACTGGTTAGGTCAGCATTTATTGCCCATCCCTAGTTGCCCTTGAGAAAGTGGTGGTGAGTTGTCTTCTTGAACCGCTGCAGTCCTTGTGATGTAGGTACACCCACTGTGCTGTTAGGGAGGGAGTTCCAGGATTGTGGCCCAACACCGATATATTTCCAAGTCAGAGTGGTGAGTGACTTGCAGGGGAACCTCCAGGAGGTGGGTTCCCAGGTGTCTGCTGTTCTTGTCCTTCCAGATGGTAGTGGTCAAGGGGTTGGAAGGTGCTGTCTGAAGAACCTGTAAGGGAAGGAAATCTGGCATCCTTACCTGCATGTGACTCCAGACCCTCAGCAATCTGGTTGACTCTTAACTCTGAAATGGCCTGGCATGTCACTCAGGTCAAGGACAATTAGGGATGGGCAATAAATACTGGCCCAGCCTGCGATGCCCACATACCCTGAACATTTTTGTTTACAGCTGCTTATTCTGCAAATTCTTAATTATGATATATATGTTGTGCGAGGAATGCTCATCAAAGTTATTATAATTAATTGTGTCTTCTCTACCTGCCCTACCTCTGCCTATAAACCCTTTTGAACAGGCAAAAGGAAAGGGACAGAGGCAGGGATTACATCAGAACGTGGTTTCTATTCTGCATTCATCCCATGTTGCACCTGACCTGCTGAGCTTTATCGGGTAGTGTCAAGGGAGCTGTAAGTTACATTGAACACATGCTGTAGCTGAGTTGGCTGTTTGATGAAACATATCAAACAAAGTCTAACACTGTCTCTAACTGTGCTGTCTCACCGCTGGGAGTGTTTGATGGGACAAGGTAGCAGGAGCATTATTCAGTTTCTCAACCATGCTGGGCATGATGTGGAAGTGTTTCATCAGACAGTAAAGGGGGAGCTTGAACCTTTTTTGCCACATGCTGCACGCTCCAATTATTGCTGCAGCGGTGCCTATTATCAAGAGAGGGAAGACATTTGTTGTATAATGTCAGCGGTGAGCATGGGGAACATTGAATAGGGAGACCTCACATTTGGAAGTTTAACGGGAAAATAGAATCATAGAGCCACATAGAATCATAGATTATAGAATTTACAATGCACAAAGAGGCCATTCGGCCCATTGGGTCTGCACTGGCCTTAGGAAAGAGCTCTCCATTCAAGCCCACATCTCCACCCCAGCCCATAACCTAGTAACCCCACCCAACCTTTTTGGACACTAAGGGCAATTTAGCATGGCCAATCCACCTAACCCGCACATCTTTGGACTGTGGAGGTAACTGGAGCACCCGGAGGATATGCACGCAGACATGGGGAGAATGTGCAGAATCCATACAGACTGTGATCCAAGGCTGGAGTTGAACCTGGGACCCTGGAACTGTGAAGCAACAGTGCTAACCGCTGTGCTACTGTGCCGCCTCCATACAGCACAGAAAAGGCCCTGCGGCCCATCTCGTCTGCACCAGTCAAAAACAACCACCTAACCATTCTAATCTCATTTTCCAGTACCTGGCCCATTGCCTGGTATGCCCTGGGATCGAAAGTGCACATCTAAATACTTCTTAAATGTTATGAGGATCTCTGCCTCCACCACCCTTTCATGCAGCGAGTTTCAAGCTCCCACCACCCTCTGGGTAAAAAGGGTTTTCCTCACATCCCCATTGAACCTCCTGGCCCTTATCTTAAATCTATGCCCCCTGGAAAATGCATGTTCCTGTCTATTCTATCTATGAACCTCGTAATTTAATAAATTTCAATCATGTCCCCCCCACCCACCCCTTAGTCCCTTCTGCTTCAGGGAAAACAATCTAAATCAATCCAATCTCTCTTCATAACTAACACTCTCCAGCCCCGGAAACATCCTGATAAATCTACTCTTATCCCTTTCCAGTGTTATCACATCCCTCCAAGAAAGTGGATTCCACAACTGCACACAAAATGTCAAAGTTGTCTTCATTTTCTGGAGCCGGGGGGTGGGGTTCATGTAACCAAATAACATATCAACAAAACAAAGTAATTTAACAAAGTGTCATTCATTGCATGTGCATTTAAATAATTTTATAACAACTTCAGGTTTTAAAATTGATAAATCACTTTTGTATTAAAGTACGCTTGGAGTGAACCGTATCACAATCACAGGAAGGTGTAGAATGAATTAGGATCATAACACTGACTGCCTTGAGAAAGGTAACGGGAGTCGGAAATCTTGTTTCGTGTCCAAGATCTTCAGTTTTCAAGATGGGATGATGTAGGAAACTCAAAGAATATTGTAAAAGTGGGGGGGGGGGGGGGGTTGAAATGGCTTCATGAGGCATATGACACAAATTGCATGTGAGTTGACTGTATTTGATAAAACATTCTAGGAAAAGATTTGCACTGTATCCAATGCTTATATGTTTGATGGGACAGTGTTGAATCTGTATTGTACATGCACCTGGAACCCCTGATGGACTTTTAACATACTGACCAAGAGCTACCATTCCTGCTCATTGAGGGAATCATTGCGGGCGGGATGGGGTGAACCATATAACCCCTATGTACAGAGGTAGGTCATTCAGTCCTTCGAATCTACACCACATCTCAAAAATCCCACTCTAACTAGGCCTACTATCCCCATAACCACATTGTACATCTTTTTGACATAATGGGACAATTGAGCATGGCCAATCCACCTCACCTGCACATTTTTGGACTGTAGGAGGAAACCAGAGCATCCGGAGGAAACCCACACTGACATGGGGAGAATGTGCAAAATCCACATAGTTATCCAATTCTCGAATCGAACCTGGATCCGTGGTGCTGTGAGGATGCTAACCACAGTGCAACTGATGGGTCAGGTGAAGGTCCATTGACTTTGGGCGGGAATTTCTATTCCTGGGACAGTTGGGATGTCTCCAAATTTCTTCAGGGGGAAACATTAGTTCCAGACCCAGAAGAATCCCTTCCTCAAGTCATAAATAAATCTCTCAAAATCTTTCTCACTGCCTGAGTAGGAATGAGCTAATCTGCATAATATAAAAAGAGGGGAGAGTTTCTGGTGTATGAATGGAAGCAGTAGCTATGGGGAATAGGCTTTATTGGGACTTCACGTTTCTCAGTCATAATTTTAATCTCTGTGCTTCCTGGCAGAAGACTCAGTACATGGGGCAGGATTGAAGACAGAACTAATATGCAATGTGCATTCATGCACATATTAATTGGTAACCCAGAGAAGAGCACTGGGTCATTTGACCATTAAATATTTGGAGTGAGAGGGGTTGCTCTGTTTTGATACATATTTCCCAGTTGCAGTGTGATTAGCTGCTGGCTCTTTTGTGATGTCAGCTGGGAATGGGTTATCCCCTGGTTACACATCAATAAGAGGCAGTTACTGTGGGAGAGGAGATGGAGTCAACAGCTGACATAGTTTGTGAGTGACTTTCATTCATTAGGGAAATGGAAAGAAAGTATCAATTTAATATTAAAGCAATTTAACCAAATGTTGTGAACTACAAATGCATTTAAATTAATTAGTGGTGTGTTGTTCCTCGTGTCTTAATAAAGCTCGCAGTCTCAAATGTGGAGAAGATGCTTTATTGTGAGTTCGTTCAGTTTCCAGAGCTCGACCTAGAACTACCTTCCAGTGCTAACTACCAGCTTTGCTTGCTGTGTGTCCTGCTTACCAGCCCGCCTGCTGTGAAGAGTGTCTTCCACTTCCTGTCCTGATCTATTTATATGGCTCTCCCGTGCTCCCTCTAGTGGTCGCTCAGTTGTGTTGCATCTGGTTAACTTGTGATCACCACATCCCCCTTTTTCTCTTAACATATTTTCTGTACATCATTAAAGAAATTTTATACAAAACAGTAACTTATGATATGCGTATCTATACAAGTGATGATGCTATTGCCTTAGTTAACAAAGCCAATGTATTTATATGTCCAATCTTAATAAAAACATTTATGAGTCCAAACTTGATGAATTTGTTCAGAGCTTTTTTTTTCTTTTTGTTGTTGATGACGTGGTGATATTGATGTTGCAAGTCCGCTGTGAATGTTGTTGGTGTTCCTTGTTATCTTAAGTACCCAATGCGTCATCCCGAGGTGTCTGCATGGTCACATCACTGATGTTGACTGGCATGGACCTTTTTTTTTCTGTGCTTGTGGTGTTGATTTATTGTCTCATCCGCCTTGGATGCTGGTGTGCTTGCTCGTTCTGGAGCAGACGTGTGTTTATGCGATTCGTTGTCATCCCATGACATGTTTGTAGTCTTGTCATCGTTTTGCCATGCGCTGTGGCATTGTCCGTCATGTGCCAAGTAGTTCCATTGTGTACAAGTCGTTGTTTCATTGCTGTTGTTTCTGTCGTTCTTGTTTTTGTTGTTTTCGTTGCCGTACTTGTCGCTGTTTTTGTCGTTTCTGTCTTTGGTGTTGTCGCTATCTTTGTTCCTGACTTTGTTGTGTTTGTTGCCATTCTTGTTGTTTCTGTCCCTGTCGTTGTCACTATCTTTGTGCCTGACGTTGTTGTTTGTCTTGTTGCGCTTCATGTTGCTTTTATTCTTGCTGTTGTCGTTCTCGTTTCTGCTGTGCTTCTTGCTATTGTTGTTGGTCTTGTCGCGCTTCATGTTGTTTTTGTTCTTGCTGTGTTTCTTTTGACTTTTGTTTTTCTTGTTATACTCTATGAGTGTCCCGAGTGGATAATTTGAGTCATTGAGCATTCCGTCTCGCGAGTGGTGCGAATGATCTGATGTTGCATCGGTGCAGGTGACATCAATCAGTTGTGGAGAATTGGATTCCGCATCTTTGCTTTCTTGGTGCTCGTCTTCCGGAGTCAAAGTCTTCTTGATTACATTTGACGCGGTGTCTGTGGACTCTCGGCGCTCCTCTTCTGGAGTCCAAATCTGCATGATTTCAGTTGACGTGGTTTCTCTAGACTCTTGGTGCTCCGCTTCTGGAGTTAAAATCTTCATGATTTCTGTTGATGTTGTCTCACTGGACTCCAGGTGCTCCTCTTCTGGAGTCAAAATTTGCATGGTTTCTTTTTGTTTGATGTCTCTGGACTCCAGGTGCTCCTCTTCTGGAGTCAGAATCTGCATGGTTTCTTTCGGCATTGTCTCTGTGGACTCCAGGTGCTCCTCTTCTGGAGTCAAAATCTGCATGTTTTCTTTTGGCGTTGTCTCTCTGGGCTCCAGGTGCTCCTCTTCTGGAGTCAAAATCTGCATGTTTTCTTTTGGCGTTGTCTCTCTGGGCTCCAGGTGCTCCTCTTCTGGAGTCAAAATCTGCATGTTTTCTTTCGGCATCGTCTCTCTGGACTGTTGGGTGGCCCGACTCTGTGCTTCTGTACAGACAAGCTGAGAACTGTCAGTCTCACTGTGATCCTGTACGTCGAGTGCGAGCACCTTGTCACTGTTTTCGCTCTGTGCTTCGGTACAGACAAGCTGAGAACTGTCAGTCTCACTGTGATCCTGTACGTCGAGTGCGAGCACCTTGTCACTGTTTTCGCATGCAGTGGGCAGAGGTGCATTGTCTTCTTCTTGTTCCAGTGAGCGTGTTGGACTTTCATAGTCCGCTCTTTCTTCTTGTTCCTGTGAGCGTGTTGGACTTTCATAGTCTGCTCTTTCTTCTTGTTCCTGTGAGCTTGGTAGACTTTCATAGTCTGCTTGCGGTTGCTCAGGTACAGCGGGTTTACCTTCATGGTCTTGTTCATGCTTGGTGTCCGCCCGGGAGTGTTTGCTTGCATCCCTGTTGGCGTCTTTCATCACTCGCACTGTGGAGCCTGTCATCGCTCGCTCCGTGGAGTCTTCCTGTGCTCTCTGTGTGGCGTCGTCTTCGTCTTGGGTATTGCTGTCATCCAATGTATCGACGAGCTGCCATGGCACCATGGTGTTGGATTCATCCACCATGAGTAGATTCGTGTTGAGCTTTGCAACGGTGTCGCTGATGCTGTGATCAGCATGTCCAAATAACTCCTCCATGTCTGAGTAGTATTCTTTGAAACCCATTTCATCTTCGTTGGCTTCTTCTACCACGAGTTGATTCGTGTTGAACTTTGCGACCGTGTCGCTGATGCTGTGATTAGCATATCCGACTGACTCAGCTGTGTCTGAGTAGTATTCTCCGAAAACCAAATCATCCTGGTTGGATTCTTCTACCTCGAGTTGATTCGTGTTGAACTTTGCGACCGTGTCGCTGATGCTGTGATAAGCATATCCGACTGACTCAGCCATGTCTGAGTAGCATTCTTTGAAAACCAAATCATCTTGGTTGGATTCATCTACCACGAGTTGGTTCGTGTTGTGCTTTGCGACCGTATCGCTGATGCTGTGATAAGCATGTCCGACTGACTCAGCTGTGTCTGAGTAGTATTCTCCGAAAACCAAATCATCCTGGTTGGATTCTTCTACCACGAGTTGATTCGTGTTGAACTTTGCGACCGTGTCGCTGATGCTGTGATAAGCATATCCGACTGACTCAGCCATGTCTGAGTAGCATTCTTTGAAAACCAAATCATCTTGGTTGGATTCATCTACCACGAGTTGGTTCGTGTTGTGCTTTGCGACCGTGTCGCTGATGCTGTGATAAGCATGTCCGACTGACTCAGCCATGTCTGAGAGGTAATCTTCGAAAAACAAATCATCTTTTGTTGTTTCGGAATTCTTTTTGTTCTCTTCACTTTGGGTGGTGCAGACTGCTTTTTTCAGGGTGTTGTGCAAGTTGTTTTTAACTGTTGGTTTGAGTTCAGGCGTTTTTCTGTGTTCTGAGGCAAGAAAATTTGTGTTTACCACTTTAAGTGTCTTGTTTTCAATTTTCGGGTATTTCCCTTTTAAGTGGGCGTGGTCGGGATGCTCAGACGTCATGACGTCACGCGCAGGAATGTATTGCGCATGCGCAAATCGGCCTTCCTTCACTGCGCGGTTTTGTTTCCATTGCGCATGCGCGGCTTGCGCATGCGCATTACGATCCGCGACCGACACTTTTTTTGAATGCGCATGCACGGCTTGCGCATGCGCATAACGATCGGCACCGCGATATTTTTTGAACTGCGCATGCGCGGCGTCCGGTTCCGGCGCATGCGCATAACGATCGGTAACGCGATATTTTTTAAACTGCGCATGCGCGGCTTCCGGTTCTGGCGCATGCGCAGACGCAATTTGTAGTTCTTTGCTTACCGGAGACTGCAAAATGTGCTCCGACGCCATTTTTTCGCGGATTTCAGCGATTTTTCTGTCCCATCTGGACTGGATTTCTAAAAGTTGTAAGTTACCTTCTCTTCCCGATCTGGACTGGGTTTCAGCGTTTTGGCTTGTGAGAAATTCGTGTTATTTCTTCTTTTTGATCTGTTCTTTGCATTCGCGATTTCTTGTTCTTTTCGTGATTTTTTAAGTTTTGCATCACTCAGTCTCTGTGCAGTTTGGACTCTGAGTATGTCTTGCTGTTCAAATTTCTCACAGTACTCTTCAAATTTGTTTAGTACCGTTTGTAAGCTGTTTCTGTCTTCACCTTTTGAGTATTTAAATCCATTATAAACTTTCATAGCTTCATTTCCTTCGATGAGAATTGCTATTTTAATTTCGTCTGAAGCTGCTGCTGCATCATATGCTATGATACCGAAATCGAACATTTGTTTAAACCTTTCCCAGACACTTCTTACTTTTCCAGTCGTGTCCAGGTGAAGTGGGTATCCAAGGCACATCCTCTCATCAGCAATGTCTTCCCAAGTCGAATGTCCAGTAGGAGATTTCCATGCCATTCTTGGTTGAGATTTCCATGCCATTTTTTTTTTGTTTTCTGTATCTGCAGCTGAGTTGTCCTGTCATAAGCGTCTGAAATCACTCCTGGGTACCATGTGTTGTTCCTCGTGTCTTAATAAAGCTCGCAGTCTCAAATGTGGAGAAGATGCTTTATTGTGAGTTCGTTCAGTTTCCAGAGCTCGACCTAGAACTACCTTCCAGTGCTAACTACCAGCTTTGCTTGCTGTGTGTCCTGCTTACCAGCCCGCCTGCTGTGAAGAGTGTCTTCCACTTCCTGTCCTGATCTATTTATATGGCTCTCCCGTGCTCCCTCTAGTGGTCGCTCAGTTGTGTTGCATCTGGTTAACTTGTGATCACCACAAGTGGTTAGCACTGCTGCCTCACAGCGCCAGGAACCCAGGTTTAATTCCGGCCTCGGGTCACTGTTTGCACTTTCCACCCGTGTCTGTGTGGGTTTCCTTTGGGTGCTCCAGTTTCCTCCCACAATCCAAACATGTGCAGGTTAGGTGGATTGGCCTTGCTAAATTGCCCTTTCGTATCCAAAAAAGATGTGTAGGTTAGGTTAAGGGGTTATTTGGATAGGGAGAGGGAGTGAGCTTCGCGGAAGTACTCTTCAGGGGGTCAGTGTAGACTTGATGGGCCGAGTTGTCTTCTTCAGCACTTTAGGGATTATCTGATAACCTTCATCATTCACTTAGTCCCACTGCATTCTAGGTTCAGATTGTAACATAAAGTTTAATCACTTTTATATGAACGGATTCTTGGAGTGAACAGTATGTCAGGTAGGTAGAGGTAGGGAATGAAGTTAGACTATTATCATACTGACTTGTGTGGGACTCTTATTTTACCTTCTAATAAGAATCGGTAGTCCGGTTTGTGGGAGATGTCAAAAATCCACTTTATTATTGTTAATTACACTTGAGAAAGAACTGAATGAGAACTTTGAAACAAAATATTCAAACAATACATAAAAATGTCAAGCACATGGCACAAAACAGAAGCACACAAAATAAATTACGTAACACAAATAAGCAGATAGATAATTCAAGAATTCAGGAGCAAAGACCTCAAACACGAGGTCCTTCTTTTGAGAGAATTCGTATTAACCCTCATTTACTTTCATTGGGTTCTAATTCTCAGCTGAGACCTCCTGGTTTGTTCAAAGGAAGGTCTGTTACTGAGAGGATAATTTGTTAATCAAACATTGGACATTACTTAAGATTGACTAGTGCCCATCTAAACTAGCTTGGCGCCTGCGTGTGCTGTCTTATGAAAATTACTGGATATGTTTCTCACACTTTTCATGTTACACAGCTTAGCGGAGACCTTGTTAGAACTGATTAGTTGATTACACAAAGAACAAATTGTTCTTAGTGCTGACTACACTGGAATACAATGGTTAATTCATTATATGAGACAATGGCTGTGTTCCCACAGTCAAGGCACTTTTAATATTTTTAAGTCTTAGCTACAAGCATTCAATTAACACCTATATAAATAAAACTATGAATAAAATTAGACTCTATCACTTCAGACTTGAGAAACGTCACTGGAATCGTAAATCAGATCTGGTTTCCAAGACCGTTAGTTTTGAAGATGGGACAAAACAGCAAGCTCAAAAAATTTTATAAAAGGGAACTTGGCTGAGATTCTGGTAGACGTGAATTTTACCAAGTTGAGCACCTTAACCAGCTACTGTAATCTCCTTTCAGAACTGATATGGCATGGCCTTTAATATGACAAGATGAATGGAGTTTAACTCATGTGTAACACTGGACAATGCATCACCTGAGTGTTCTTGAAGCTGACATGTTTAAGGGATTTTCATTCTGTATTCATCAATGCTGGAACCGAGCTGCTGTGAATTTCATTTTATAGTGTCAGAGTGACTGTTTGCTGCATTTAACATGTGCTGAATGTGAATTGCGGCACGGTAGCACAGTGGTTAGCACTGTTGCTTCACAGCACCAGGGTCCCAGGTTCAATTCCCAGCTTGGGTCACTGTCTGTGCGGAGTCTGCACGTTCTCCCCATGTCATAGATCATAGAATTTACAGTGCAGAAGGAGGCCAATCGGCCCATCGAGTCTGCACCAGCTCTTGGAAAGAGCACCCTACCCAAGGTCAACACATCCACCCTATCCCCATAACCCAGTAACCCCACCCAACACTAAGGGCAATTTTGGACACTAAGGGCAATTTATCATGGTCAGTCCACCTAACCTGCACATCATTGGACTGTGGGAGGAAACCGGAGCACCCGGAGGAAACCCACGCACACACGGGGAGGATGTGCAGACAGTGACCCAACCCGGAATCGAACCTGGGACCCTGGAGCTATGAAGCAATTGCGCTATCCACAATGCTACCGTGCTGCCTGGGTTTCCTCCGAGTGCTCCGGTTTCTTCCCATAAAGTCCCGAAAGACGTGTTTGATAGGTGAATTGGACATTCTGAATTCTCCCTCAGTATACCCGAGCAAATACCGGAATGTGGCTACTCGGGGATTTTCACAGTAACTTCATTGCAGTGTAATTTAAGCCTACTTGTGACACTAATAAAGATTATTATTTTAAGTTGATTGCATTTGATAAAGCAATTCTGAAAAAAGCTTTGCAATGTAACCAACCCCCATGCTACATGGAGTATTTGTTTGAACAGAGTGGAACCTGTACTGTGCATGCACCTTGAACTCCTGATGACCCCTCGATTTATTGTCTCCTACTTCCTCCATGGGATTCGACTGGTTTAAGAAGAGAAAGATTGTAATACCTGTTACTCATTCCAATAAACATTCTCCCAATCCATTTTTCACTGTCAGAGTAGTAGGAATGAGACACAAACTGCCCAAACTAAAGTCTGGGGGCTGGTTTAACACAGTGGGCTAAAGAGCTGGCTTGTAATGCAGAACAAGGCCAGCAGCGCGGGTTCAATTCCCGTAGCGGTCTCCCCGAACAGGCGTCGGAATGTGGCGACTAGGGGCTTTTCACAGTAACTTCATTGAAGCCTACTTGTGACAATAAGTGATTATTATTATTATTAAAGGGCAGGGTTGTGCATTCTAGTACACATAAGCAAGCTATATACATAAGTATCTTACCTATCTTACCTCGGGCAGCACGGTAGCACAAGTCAATAGAACTGTGGCTTCACAGCGCCAGGGTCCCAGGTTTGTTTCCCTGGGTCACTGTCTGGTGTGACGCGAATATAGTTGATTTATTGTATGTAAATGAGAAAACAACAAATTCTGCCCCTTGAACCTGTATATTAACCCGTGTGAGCTTTAGCTCAAGTGAGAGAAGGTGTTGTCAAAAGCTACGGAGTCTGAGACCTTCTATCCCAGAATTCTGACATAATAAACTGCTCTTTTTACTTATCTCAGGCCTTCGTGTGAATATTTTCACCCCTAACTGTGGTGCATAGCCTTTAATTTGGCAAGTTGAATGGAGTTATCTCATTGTAACATGAGAAAAACCCTCACCTGAGTGTTCTTCAAGCTGATATTTTAAGGGATATTTATTTTGTATTCATCACATGCTGGAGCTGAGCTCCTGCACTTCATTTTATAGTGCCAGGGTGGCTGTTTGTTGCATTTAACACATGCTGCTTGTGAGCAGATCTCATTTGATAGAGCATTTGAGAAAAAGGTTGGCAAAAAAGGGGAGATTATCTGTTTTATTACAGCAGGAGCCAGTTATGGGGAATATATAATATTGGGATGTCACATTTCTTTTTTTTAAATAAATTTAGAGTGCCCAATTAATTTTTGTCCAATTAGGGTGCAATTTAGCGTTGTCAATCCACCTAGCCTGCACATCTTTGGTTTGTGGGAGCAAAACCCACGCAAACACGGGGAGAATGTGCAGACTTCACACGGACAGTGACTCAGAGTCGTGAGCGAACCTGTGACCTTGGCGTCGTGAGGCAGCTGTGCTAATTACTGCGCCACCGTGCTGCCCTTGGGATGTCACATTTCTAAGCCTTAATTTTAGACTCTCTGTCCCCTGCCTGAAGACTCAGTACATGGGTCAGGGCTGAAGACGGAACTAAATAAATAATGTGTGTTCATGCACAGAATGGTTGGGAACCCAGAGCAGAGGCCCTTGGGTCATTTGACCATTTAATACACAGAGTAGGAGGGGCTTGCTGTCTTTTGATACATATTTCCTGGTTGCTATGTGATTGACTGCTGACTCTTTTGTGATGTCAGCTGGAGACAGGTTTCACTTCCAAGTTACACATCAATAAGAGGCAGTTACTGGGGGAGAGGAGATGGCGTCAGCAGCTGACACTGTTTGTGAGTGACTTTAATTTATAGAGAAATGGAAAGAAAGTATCAATTTAAAAGTAAAGCAATTTAACCAAATGTCATTAATTACAAATGTATTAAAATTAATTATAACCATCATCGTTAAAATAGTCCCACTGCATTCTAGGCTCCGACTGTAAAATTTAAATTAATTACTTTTATATGAATGGACTCTTGGTCGAACAGTACTTCAGTGACATAGAAAGTGAAGGCGAACGGTCATCACACTGACTTGAGACTTGAGAAAGGCCGCTGGAATCGGAAATCAGATTTGGTTATCAAGACCTTTAGTTTAGAAGAATGGATGAAACAGCAAGCAAGCTCAAACAATAGTGTAAGGGGTGGGAGGGTAGGGACACTTGGCTGCGATTCCCATCAGCGTGGAATTTTATCAAGTTGAGTATCTTAACCAGCTACTGCAATCCCCTTTCAGAACTGATATGGCATGTGATAGTCATCAACTATTTCCTGATAGATCTGAAAGGTAAAAGAAGCTATTTTAATGTAAATATTAAGGCCCAGATTTAATACCCATTTTAATATAAGGATTTCAGCATTCATAACCTCAGGTCATGACAAAACACATAACTTCGACAGAAGCACAAAAGCCTGATACGTGGATAAACTAATTGGAGATAAAAACAACATTTTCACTAAGCAAGATGAAAAGCTATTGTTCTAATAAACATATTTTCAAAGACAGTTTGACATTAAGAAATGAGCTGTACCAGGAATCAGATCAAGGCCAAGTAAGCACCATAGCAATATGAAGGCACCATTGTCCAGAATGTGGATAAAAGTAAAGTCAGCAGAAAACCAGTAGAAACCAGTCTTGATAAAAGCGCAGAATCGCATTCCATAACATACACAAATATTCATACATGAAACATTCAGAACTTATGTTGCACATTAAGGATTGACAGTTAACCATCGAATCAAATGTAATTGTTTCTAACACAAACCAATTAGGACGACATAGAGGCGTAGACAGATGGCTACAGACTGATAAAATTATCTTTAAACATGATGGTCCGCATGGTTATCTTTATCCAGGATCATCCGATACTTTGATCTAACTACTCGCTATCCTTATTTTCATATTTTCATTTTCCACTCTAACTCTTGAAGTAAATGCAAGCTGTTTTGCTGTAAGCAAGAAACCATTTCTGAATTACTTTGAAATTTAAATTGTTTCTAAGTTACTTCTATTTAAGTCCTTTTGCTAGCCGGACGTTATTGAGACTAGATTTAAGTTTCTCTCAATTGTAATCAAACAGAGGCAATAAAGATTCCTGTTTCCATCCGGGAAGTTTAACTCCAATTTCTATTGAGTTTTAGTGTCGCAAGACTTCACTACATCCGCATGGTCTTTAATATGACAAGATGAATGGGGTTTAACTCATGTGTAACAATGGACAATACCTCACCTGATTATTCTTGAAGCTGACATGTTCAAGGGATTTTTATTTTGTATTCATCACGTGCTGGACCTGAGCTGCTGTGAATTTCATTTTTTTTTAAATTTAGAGTACCCAATTCATTTTTTCCAATTATGTGGTAATTGAGCGTGGCCAATCCTCCTACCCTGCACATCTTGGATTGTGTGGGTGACACCCACGCAATCACAGGGAGAATGTGCAAACTCCACACAGACAGTGATCCAGGGTCGGGATCGAACCTGGGACCTCGGCGCTGTGAGGCAGCAGTGCTACTCACTGCGCCACCGTACTGCCCTGAATTTCATTTTCTAGTGTCCGAGTGGCTGCATGCTGTATTTAACATGTGCTGGATGTGAATTGATTGCATTTGATCAAGCAATTCAGAAAAAGCTTTGTAGTGCATCCAACTCATATGCTACATATGCTAAACTGGGCTGGTTTAGCTCACAAGGCTAAATCGCTGGCTTACCAAGCAGGCCAGCAGCACGGTTCGATTCCCGTACCAGCCTCCCCGGAGCCGGAATGTGGCGACTAGGGGTAACTTCATTGAAGCCTACTCGTGACAATAAGCGATTTTCATTTTCATTTTCATGTAGTATTTGTTTGAAAAGAGTAGAACCTCTGCTACATATGTACCTAGAACCCCTGATGACCCATCTATTTCTTGTCTCATTTGTTCATGGGATTAGACTGGTTTAAGCGCAGGGAGATTGTAATATCCGCCAGTCATCGCAATAAACATTCTCACAATTTGTTTCTCACTGTCAGAATAGTAGGGTGGAGACACTAACTGTCCAATGTAATAAAGGACAATCTGGCATATGAAAACAAAAGTAAGATATTTTGTCACGTTTCTAAGTCATAACTTTAGTCTCTATACTTGCTGCCTGAAGACTCAATATATGGATGTGGATTTAAAAACAGAACGCAATGTACAGACTCTGTTCATGCACAGATTGGTTGGGAACTGTGGCAGTCACCATTGTTGTATTGTATTGTATTGTATTGTATTTACCGCATATGAGGTGTATTACGGTAAGGCCCTGTAGTACAGGTACGGGGGTAGATCCCTGCGTGCTGGCTCTGCACAATAGGCAGAGTATAAATGTGTGGCTCTCCGAGCTGCAACCATTTCGGCAGCAGCCTGCGGGAGGGCTACACATCTCTGCGTAATAAAGCCTCAATTACACTACACTCTCGTCTCGTCATAATTGATAGTGCATCACTTTATTACGCAGAGATTTTAAAATGACGGATCTCCCCATCAATCCTGATCGCCTGCAGCTGCACCCTAAAGCAGACAACGCCAAGTCAGCCTTCGCACATTGGCTAGCTTGCTTCGAGGCATACATCCGATCTGCGACTGAACTACCCTCAGAGACACAGGAGCTCCAGATCCTTTACACGCGGTGAGCTGCGACATCTTTCCCCCCATCCGGGACGCACCGACCTACGCAGAGGCCATGGCGCTACTGAAGGAGACCTACACTCAGCAGACCAACAAAATCTACGCCAGGCACCTCCTCTCCACGCAGCATCAACTGCCCGGTGAGTCTGTGGAAGATTTCTGGCGTGCCCTGCATGTCCTGGTGAGAGACTGCGATTGCCAGGCCGTTTCGGCCTTTGAACATTCCGAACTTTTAATTTGAGATGCTTTCGTCACTGGCATCGGGTCCGCTTACATCCACCAGCTCCTCTTAGAAGGGGCTACCCTTGACCTCGCGGTGACCAAGAAGCTAGCGATTTCACTCACAGTCGCCTCCCGCAATGTTCAGGCATATGCCCCCGATCGCTTGGCCCACCCCTCCTGTGCAACGTGGTGCACGCTGGCGACCACCTCATCGTGGACCCCACCAGCTGGCCGCGTGGGAGCCAACCAACCCCGGGGGACCCCAGTGCTACTTCTGCAGACAGACAAAACACCCCCAGCAGCGCTGCCCGGCGCGGAGCGCGCTCTGCAAGGCCTGCGGAAGAAAGGACATTTCGCTGCTGTGTGCCAGGCCCGCTCCATCGCCGCTATTGTCCCTGCACCCCCACGTGCGTTCCGTGGCCGCCGCCATCTTCTTCGCCTCAGACCACATGCGGCCCATGGGCGCCGCCATCTTGCTCGCCATCTTTACCACAGCCCACCACGTGCACCAAGTGGGCGCCGCCATCTTTCCCGCCGTAGGACCCCTGCTCGTCGGGCACCTCATCTGGCCAATCATCGCCTGTAACCGCCGCCGATCAGCCACGTCTCGCCCCCATCACGATTGACCAGTCCCGAACACACAACCTCGCGACCGCGTCGACGACAGTACAGGTCGACGGCCACGAGACATCCTGCCTTCTGGACTCCAGGAGCACTGTGAGCTTCATCCACCCTGATACGGTAAGGCGCTGCTCACACGCTGTAGACCCCATGATCCAAAAGATCACCCTGGCGTCTGGATTCCACTCCGTGGCGATCAGGGGGTATTGCACCACCACCCTCACCATCCAGGGCATAGAGATCAGTGGCTTCCTCCTCTACATCCTCCCCAACCTCTGCGCTGCATTGCTACTCGGCCTGGACTTCCAATACAGCCTCCAGAGCCTAACCCTGACATTTGGTGGGCCCCTAACACCCCTCACTGTCTGCGGCCTCACGACCCTTAAGGTCGACCTGCCTTCCCTATTTGCAAAACTCACCTCGGAATGTAAACCCGTCGCCATCAGGAGCAGACGATACAGCGCCCAGGACAGGACCTTCATCAGGTCTGAGGTCCAGTAGCTGCTGCGGGAAGGTATTATCGAGGCCAGCAACAGCCCCTGGAGAGCCCAAGTGGTAGTTGTGAAAACAGGGGAGAAAAACAGGATGGTCGTTGACTACAGTCAGACCATCAATCGGTACAAGCAGCCCGACGCGTACCCCCTCCCAAGCATATCTGATATGGTCAATCAGATTGCACAGTACCGGATCTTTTCGATAGTCAACCTGAAATCTGCCTACCACCAGCTTCCCATTCACAAGGTGGACTGCCCCCACACCGCGTTTGAAACGGACGGCCGCATTTACCATTTCCTTAGGGTTCCCTTCGGCGTCACTAACGGGGTCTTCCAACGGGAGATGGACTGAATCGTTGACCGGTACGGACTGCGGGCCACCTTCCCATACCTGGATAACATCACCATCTGCGGCCACGACCAGTAGGACCACAACGCTAACCTTTCCAAATTCCTCCACACCACCAAACTCCTCAACCTAACCTACAACAAGGAGAAGTGCGTGTTCAGCACCAACCAAATAGCCATCCTTGGCTATGTGGTTCAAAACGGAGTCCTAGGGCCCGACCTAGGCATGCGCCCCCTCATGGAACTCCCAGTCCCCCACTGCCCCAAGGCCCTTAAACAATGCCTGGGTTTCTTCTCGTACTACGCCCAGTGAGTCCCTAAATATGCGGACAAGGCCCTCCCACTCATCAACTCCACCACTTTCCCACTGACAGCCGCGGCTCACCAGGCCTTCAACCGTATCAAAGCCAACATCGTCAAGGCCACAATACACGCTCAGAAGGGGCATTGCCTCGAGCAGGACGACCAGCTACAACCCCCGGGGAAACGGGCAGGTTGAGCGGGAAAATGGGACGGTCTGGAAAGCCATCCAGCTGGCCCTACGATCCAGAAATCTCCCGGCCTCCTGCTAGCAGGAGGTCCTCCCCGACACCCTCCAGTCCATTCGGTCGCTCCTTTGCACGGCGACTAATGAAACTCCCCATGAACGTCTCTTTGCCTTCCCCAGGAAGTCCACCTCCGGGGTTTCGCTCCCAATGTGGCTGGCAGCTCCAGGACCCGTTGTCCTCCGCAATCACGTGTGGCTCCACAAGGCGGACCCATTGGTTGAGAGGGTACAGCTTCTTCACTCGAATCCACAGTACGCCTACGTAGCGTACCCCGATGGCCGCCAAGACACGGTCTCCCTCAGGGACCTGGCACCAGCTGGGTCCCCACACCCACACCCTCCCTCCCCCAGCGCACTCCACCACAGCCCCCGCTCCAGGACAATCCATCCTCCCCTTGGTCCCACCCAGGGATGAAGATGAGGTCGACACGCTCCCGGAGTCACCGACGACCGAACCGGTGCCGGACTCACCACCGAGACTGCGACGCTCGCAACGATGGATCAAGGCGCCCGATCGTCTGAATTTATGAACTGTTCCTAAAATTTCAAACGCCTACTTGTAAATAGCATTCCACCAACCCGCCCGGACTCTTTTTAACAGGGGGTAAATGCGGTAGTTGTATTGTTGTATTGTATTGTATTTACCGCATATGTATGAGGTGTGTTACGGTAAGGCCCTGTAGTACAGGTACGGGGTTGATCCCTGCCTGCTGGCTCCACCCAGTTGGCGGAGTATAAATGTGTGGGCTCTCCGAGCTGCAACCATTTCGGCAGCAGCTGCGGGAGGTTACACATCTCTGCGTAATAAAGCCTCAATTACATTCTACTCTCGTCTCGTCGTAATTGATAGTGCGTCAGGAACCCAGAGCAGAGCCCCGGGTCTTTTGACCGTTTAATACGTGGCATGGAAGGGATTGCTCTCTTTTGATACCTATTTCCTGGTTGCTATATGATTGGCTGCTGGCTCCTTTGTGATTTCAGCTGGAGACTGGTTTGTCTCCCTAGTTACACATCAATAAGAGGCAGTTATTGGGGGAGAGGAGATGGAGTTACAGCCAACACTATGAGTGACTTTAGTTCACCGAGAGAAATGGAAAGTATCAATTTAATATTAAAGTAATTTAACGAAATCATTAAGTACACATATATTTAAATTAATTATCGTCTACATCATGATTAGCCCCACTGATTTCCAGTTTAAGATTCCAAAATTAATACTAATCACTTTTATATTAAAAGATTCTTTGAGGGAACCGTATCTCAGGAATGTGGAAACTGAAGCCGGATCATCATCACACTGACTGAGGCTGGAAAAAGGTTGCTGGAATAAGAGATCAGAGCTGGTGTCCAGTGCCCTCAGTTTTGAAGATGGGAGGAAACAGCAACTTGAAGAATATTGCAAAGCAGAGGAACTCGCCAGAAATTTTGACCAGATGAGGATTTTACCAACGTGAGCCTTATGCCCAGCGATGGCAATCTCCTTTCACAACTGCTATGCCATGACCTTTAATGTGACAAGACTAATGGAGATTAACTCATGTTTAACCCTACTGAATGCCTCACCAATGCATTCCTTCAGACACCATTTCAAGGGATTTTATTTTGTGTTTATCACATGCTGGGCCTTGAAATGATTTTATTTTGTGTTCAGCAAATTTTGGAGCCTGGACTCGAGCCTCTGCATTTCATTTTTTGATGCCAGAGTGGCTGCTCGTTGCATTTAACAAATGTTTCATGTGGGCTACTGCATTTGTTCAAACATTCCAGAAAAAGATTTGCACTGTATCCAACTCTTATGCTAATGGTCTCTGGGAGTGTTTGATTGGACAGAGTAGAATCTGTGCTGAACAAGAACCTGGAATCCCTGATGTCCCCTCCACCTACTGTCTCTTCATTCCTACATTGGAATAAACAAGCTTCAGACCAGAAAAAATGTAATATCCCTTACTCACTGAAGGAAATCAGCTATTTCTGAAAGGTAAAATGCAATTTTAATATAAATACATTAATATCCATTTTAAAATAAGGAATTCAGTATTTATAACCTTAGGTCATGACAGAACACATAACTTAAACAGGGGTACAAAGCTTGACACATTTACAAACTAGTTGAAAATAAAAGCAACATTTCTACTGGCAATATGAACGGATTATTTTTCTAATGAACAGATTTCAAAGTAAGTTTCACATTAAGAAATGAGCTGTACCAGTAATCAAGATCAAGGTCGAAATAAGCACCATAGCAATATGAGGCCACCATTGTTCAGAATATGGATAAAATGAAAGTCAGCCGAAAACCAGTAAAAACCAGACTTGATTACAGCACAAAATCACATTCCATAGCACACACAAATATTCAAACATGAAACATTTAAAACTTATGTTACACATTGAGGATTGACAGTTAACCATCAAATCAAATGTATTTGAGACTCACCCAAACCAATTAGGGCGACAGAGAGGTATGGACAGATGGCCTCAGGCTGATAACATTTTCCTTAAACATGAGAGTTCAGACAGCCATTTTCTATCCAGGATCACTCTATACTTTGATCTAACTACTTGATATCCTTATTTTCGTATTTTCACTTTTGCACTCTTAAAGCTGTTTTGCTTTGAGCAAGAAACGTATCGCCAAAAAGTTGACAAGAACTGTTAACAGGAGAAAACTGTCATTATTTTGAATGTTGCTTTATTAATTTTAAGAAATAAACAAATCTTGTTAGCTGTGCTGTCTTCAACAGCCGGCGAATTCATCTACAGAAAACCAAGTTCATTCAGCGCAAGATTGATTCAGTCATGTATTCAATAAATTATTGTGTTTGATATTTTTAAATAAATGTTTAAAATTAGCTTGGAAATTAAAACTTCAGACAATGTGGAAGCTGTTTTTAAGAAAAAACTCTGATTAAAAGCAAATCTACGTTTCAGAACACACTGTTCTGAAGACAGTTGATGAGCAGTAATTTGGCAGCAATCCAACTTTTGCTCCCAGTCCATTTGAGTAACATATATAAAAACGCTTAGAGATGCAAATGGCATCATTTCAAGTTATCCAACCACTATACGCCCTTTTTTGTTTCTGCAGGAAATTTAACCCTTTGAACAGGCTTTCGTGTACAATCCAGAAGATGTCAAAGACTTGGCAATACACATCCAACACAAAGTTAAAAAGAAACTTGACCAACCCTTTGATTACACTTTTTGGGATTGGCTTTCTGATGGTTAGGTGGCACAGGAATTAACATAATTCAGGGACTTTTCCTATTTTGCATATTTGGACTTATCATTTACATACTAATGTTGCTAATCAGATACTTTGCTACTGCATGCCTACCCATTCTGCCCTACCAATCCACATGGTTCATATCAATTCATGTGCACCACTAGCCAAGAACACCAAAATGGAAAGTTTCTGTTGAACTATTATTTCCTGCATTATTACTCATGTATTAGTGAATTCACTATTAATTAATAATTTCATTCATTAATAATTTTATGACTGAATTACATTATCAATTTTGATAATCATGTTCCCAACTATTACTAAATCATATACTCAACTTCAGTTATTTTGTTGCGTAATCATTTTGTTTGTATACATGAAATTATTATTATTAATCATTTATTATTGAATTATGTAATCATGATATCAATTTTTAATCAGTATATCAATGTTTTAAGCAATTTATCAATTTTTACTAAGTCATTTCCCTTCTCCATCAGGACTACCCACTCAAATAAATAAATGTGCCCTTAGTGCATGACACACAATCTATGCTAAAATTATTCCTTTTTATTGGGAAATAAGACTTGCCAACAAATTAAATTAAATAACAACTATCATACAAAACGTAGCTGATTATACCGCCACTGCCGTAGATAAAATTTCAGACAACATGTGAG
This sequence comes from Scyliorhinus canicula, assembly GCF_902713615.1. Taxonomy (NCBI): domain Eukaryota; kingdom Metazoa; phylum Chordata; class Chondrichthyes; order Carcharhiniformes; family Scyliorhinidae; genus Scyliorhinus; species Scyliorhinus canicula. The sequence continues at coordinate 136,812,677 of NC_052159.1, read as the reverse complement.
CAATTTGAACAGTGGCACTACAAAATCGAATGACACTTGACTATGTGCTAGCCGGAAAAGGTGGCACCTGCGCCCTGATTGGTGAGGTGTGTTGCACTTTTATTCCGGATAACTCAAAGGAAGTTAAAGATCTGGCAGCGCACATTCAGAAGGAAGTCAGAAAACTTGATACACCCACAGATACCTCTATCTGGGAGAAACTTTGCGGGTGGTTGGGACCCACAGGAATGTCCACAGTAGGAATAATCACTAAACGCAAGGGCCCAACAGTCAACTTTGATCTTCATTACTGGTACAGCTCATTTCTTAATATGAAACTTACTCTGAAATCTGTTCATTAGAACAATAGTCCGTCATATTGTCAGTAGAAATGTTGCTTTAATTTTCAACTAGCTTGTAAATGTGTCAAGCTTTGTACCTCTGTTTAAGTTATGTATTTTGTCATGACCTAAGGTTATGAACACTGAAATCCTTATTTTAAAATGGGTATTGAAGACTGGGCCTTTTACATACCAGATTTCCTTCACTCATTTTAAAAAAACCTCTCAAATACACTCTCACCGACAGATTGGTAGGAAGAACACAAACTGACCAATATAAAAAAAGGTGATGCATTCTGGTGGATAAAAGTAAGAGGTAGATATTGGAGATATTTGATATTAGGAGCTCACATTTTAAAGATGTAGGACTGCATTCTCCGATTTTGCGGTAAAGTGCCGACGCTGGCATGGGAACTGGTATTGCGATGCCAAAATCGGCGCCGAACCCTCACCAATTCTGGGACCATTGAGAGGCTACCACAGGCGCTGGGTAAAACGCCCGTCTCCCATGCCAAATACGGGCAGACAGGTCCGTGGCCGCGCATGCGCACGGCGATGACTTGCAGCGGTCGCGCCGTACAACATGACGCCGGCCGTGCATAGACCCAACCTGTCAAATATGGCCCCACAGCATAACCCCTTCCACTTCCTGGTCACCCCCCACCAATCCCCCCAGCCCTCATGGACGTCCTACCCAGACAATAGCACGGCTCCCGGCCGACTCTGGCGGCGCTGGACACAGGCCGCGGCTACCACGCCGGATTCCCGACTGCTCAGACCACACGTCAACTGCGCAGTCGGGAACTCGGCCCATCAGGGGCTTAGCACCAGGGGAGTGCCTTCCGATGATGCACCAACGCCATTCCAACAGTGTGCGGTGCGCAATGCGATGATGCCATTTCAGAGAGGGCAAAGACTCGGAAACCAGCATCAAACCTGCGCCGCCCCCAATTTTAGCATCGGAAGGGATTTTAGACTGCTTAAAGACTCAATACATGCGGCAGGGTTGAAGATGGAACTAAATAAACAATGTGCATTCATGCACAGATTGGTTGGGAACCCAGAGCAGAGCCCCCGGGTCATTTGACCATTTAATACATGGCGTGGGAGGGGTTTATTCTGTTTTGATACATATTTCCTGGTTGGTATGTGATTGGCTGCTGGTTCCTTTGTGATGTCAGCTGTATGTATCCCCTAGTTACACATCAATAAGAGGCAGTTACTGGGGGAGAGGAGATGAAGTCAGCAGCTGACATTGTGAGTGACTTTTGTTCAAATAGAGATATTGGGGGAAAAAAACAATTAAATATGAATATAATTTAACTCAATGTCATTAATTACAAATGTATATTAATTAAGTATAACCTTCACTGTAACCCCACTGTGTTCCAGTTTAAGATTCAAAAACGAATATGAATCACTTTTGGGCAGCACGGTGGCCTAGTGGTTAGCACAACCGCCTCACGGCGCTGAGGTCCCAGGTTCGATCCCGGCTCTGGGTCACTGTCCGTGTGGAGTTTGCACATTCTCCCCGTGTCTGCGTGGGTTTCGCCCCCACAACCCAAAAATGTGCAGAGTAGGTGGATTGGCCACGCTAAATTGCCCCTTAATAGAAAAAAATAATTGGGTAATCTAAATTTATATAAAAAAAAAAAAAAAATGAATCACTTTTTACTCCAAGGATTCTTGGAGTGTACTGTATCTCAACAAAGTAGAAAGTGAAGTTGGATCATCATCACACTGGCAGACTTGAGAAGGTTCTCAGGAATCGGTGATCAGATCTGGTACCCAAGACCTTCATTCTGTCGATGGGATGAAACAGCAAGCTCGAAGAATATCATAAAAGGGGATATTCTGAGATTCCCACCAGACCAGGATTTTACCAAGGTGAGCATCTTAACCAGCTACTAAAATATCTTCACACTACTGCTGTGGGGCATGGACTTTGATGTGACAAGATGAATGGAGTTTATCTCTTGTGTAACAGGAGAAAAAAAACCTCACCTAATCATTCCTGAAGCTGACATGTTGAGGGATTTTTATTTTGTATTCATCCATGTTGGACATGAGCTGCCGGACCTCATTTTCAAGTGTTGGAGTCGCCGCTCAGTGCATTTACCACGTTATTGGGTTGACCTCATTTGATATCATTCCCCACTTGCCCTGGGAGTGTTTGATCGTGCAGAGTACATTCTGTATTGCTCATGAAAAAAATGAAAATGAAAATCGCTTGTCACGAGTAGGCTTCAATGAAGTTACTGTGAAAAGCCCATAGTCGCCACATTACGGTGCCTGATGGGGAGGGTGCACCTAGATCATCTGATACCCCCTCCACTTATTGTTTCTGAGGACCTTCAGGGGATTAGCTCGGTTTCAGACCTTGGCCGGGATTCTCCCCTACCCGGCGGGGCGGGGGGTCCCGGCGTAGCGGAGTGGCGCCAACTACTCCGGCGTCGGGCCTCCCCAAAGGTGTGGAATTCTCCGCACCTTTAGAGGCTAGGCCCGCACCAGAGTGGTTGGCGCCATGCTGACTGACGCCAAAACTGGCGCCAACGGCCTTTGACGCCCGCCGCCCAGCGCCGGAGCTGGCCGAAAGGCCTTCACCAGTTTGCGCATGCGCCGGTGCGTCAGCTGCTGCTGACATCACCACCGGCGCATGCGTGGTAGGGGGTACTCTTCTGCCTCCGCCATGGTGGAGGGCGTGGCAGCGGCGGAAGAAGAAGAGTGCCCCCACGGCACAGGCCCGCCCGCCGATCGGTGGGCCCCAATTTTCATTTGTTTCATTTCAGCCCATCTTTCAACAGCCAGTGTCCTTCGCACACCATGCGTTTCGTGACAGTGAATTTCCAAGTCTGTGCAAGAGCCAAGGGGCGCAATTCTCCGGAACAATTTCCAAGTACTGTAGTGAGCGGCAATTGCCGTGGGTTTCCCAGCGCTCGGCCCAGCGAGGCCAGCAACACTATTCAACTTTATTGGTCCACTTAACGAGGCCTCACAGGCTTTCTTCCCCGAATGTCGGCTCGCCAGCTGATTCGCCGGGACCGCGATCGCCAGCCCCCCATTAACAACGTCAAGCAGCACCTAGGCTGTACCTGCTCAGCCAACCGCAGCCAGTCACGACAATGGCGCTGAGGAGACCGGCCCCAAGATTCAGAGATGCTGACCTGGGGAGGCTCCTGGACGTGGTGGAGACCAGGAAGAATGTCCTGTTCCCCTAGACGGTGAGCCACAAGGCAGCCAGTGCTGCCTGGGACGAGGTGGCACCAGCGGTCAGCTCGGGCAGTATGACCAGGAGGACTGGCCTCCAGGAAGAATGTCAGTGACCTAAACCAGGCAGCCAGAGTGAGTAGACACCAACCCCCAACTCCCCAAGGGAGCATACCTCCACACTCCCTCCACCCACCCCTCCAACACTCTCCCCTCCCCAACACACCCTCACACACCCACTCACAACTGTGAACCACTAATGTGGCTAACGATGCCGTCTCTGTGTCCCGCAGAAGCTCTCCCATAATCGGCGGGAGAGTGCCTAGACTGGCAGTGGGGTGCCTGACATGGGAATCCTCACCTCCTACGAGCAGGCCCTGGAGGTGTTCGGTGTGGCCAAGGACAGGGCGGCAACCATGCGGAGGCTGACAGATGCCGCAGGAGTGAGGGACCACCAGGCTCCACCCGGAGGACCTGTCAGACGAGAGTAGTGATTGCTTTACTTATTAACAAATCCCTCTCACTGACCACAGCCGGGAATCTGCGATCCCCTGCCGGGTCGAAGAATCACCTGGGGGCTGGGGGGGCTGGTGGGGGGCGCGGGAATCGTGTCACGCCGCTCCGACGCCGGCCTGACGATTTTCCGGCGGTGATTCTCGGCCACCCACGGGATCGCTGCCGCGCCAGTCAGGGGCCATTGAAAGCAAAGTGCTGAGGTGGCTCAGCACTTCGCTTTACTGCAAGCCCACGCTTAACTTCACGATGCTCCAGCTTCTACCCTAAACATATTAAAGAAGCCATCCCCTATGGACAAGCCCTCCGTATCCACAAGTTCTGCTCAGGCGAGGAGAAGTGTAACAAACATCTACAGATGCTGAAAGATGCTCTCGTACGAATGGGATATGGTGCTAGACTCATCGATCGACAGTTCCAACGTGCCACAGCAAAACACCGCACCGGCCTCCTCAGAAGACAAACACGGGACACAACCGACAGAGTACCCTTCGTCGTCCAGTATTTCCCCGGAGCGGAGAAACTACGACATCTTCTACATAGCCTTCAACACGTCATCGATGAAGACAAACATCTTGCCAAGGTCATCCCCACACACCCACTCCTTGTCTTCAAACAACCGGGCAACCTCAAACACACCATCGTTTGCAGCAGACTACCTAGCCTTCAGAACAGTGACCACGACACCACACAACCCTGCCAGGGCAATCTCTGCAAGACGTCCCAGATCATCGACATGGGTACCACCATTATGCATGAGAACACCACCCACCAGGTATGTGGTACATACACATGCGACTCGGCCAACGTTGTCTACATCAAACGCTGCAGGAAAGGATGTCCCGAAGAGTGGTACATTGGCGAGACCATGCAGGCGCTGCAACAATGGATGAACGAACATCGCGTGACAATCGCTAGGCAGGAATGTTCCCTTCCAGTCGGGGAACACTTCAGCAGTCAGTGGCATTTTGCCTCTGATCTCCTGGTCAGCATTCTCCAAGGCGGCCTTTAGGAGGCGCGACAACGCAGAATCACCAAACAGAAACATGTAGCCAAGTTCCGCACACATGAGTACGGCCTCAACCAGGACCTTGGATTCATGTTGCATTACATTCAACCCCCCCCCACTATCAGGCCTGGGCTTGTGAAAACCAACTATCCTGACTTGAGACACCTATTTAACCTGGGATTACCCCTCCCTCTGCATCTGTAAAGACTTAATTACCCGCAAATGCTCACATTCAAAGCATTGTGTTGAATCTTGGACTTTTTCTATATATAAGTATATATATATATATTTGGTCATTGGATAGGCATATGGACGATAAGGGAATAGTGTAGAGGGACTTTAGAAGGGTTTCACAGGACGGTGCAACATCGTGGGCCGAAGGGCCTGTACTGCGCTGTAATGTTCTATGTTCTATGTTTCTGAAACCTACCTCTTCATTTGCCTGAGGAATGAGCAGTGCTCCGAAAGCTAGTGTTTAAAACAAACCTGTTGGACTTTACCCTGGTGTTGTAAGACTTCTTAATGTGTAATACTTAAGTCACTGTGAAGCACTAATGTGCTGTGCCACGGACTGAGCAAGATTAACATTTCCCACTTTCATTTACTTTCCCACTGCAGTTTATAGAGTGGGTTGACCCCATTAGCTGTGAATCCAACTTTCGAACGTCCAATTTTAATTCTGTTTATTGTCATTTTTCCTCTCGAGAGGATGAAGTTACAGACATGGGCTGGGGTTGAATGAAGGGGAAAATTATTGAAATCATTCTTATCTCCTCTCCGTTGGCAGAGATTTAAGTGGGACCTTTGGGATTCCTGCTCATGCTGGGAGCCTCAATACCCTCTCCCTCTGAAATAATTAAATTACATCTTATCACAGAAAGCTTCATCTGACTGATGTGAGATCCAATCTCAGCACTTTGAGTCAGAGAAGGGTCCATTCCAATGGCACCGATACTACCCTTGGGCTTTTTACACCCATCAGTGGCAGAACATTCCTTTACTATCTCCTACATCGAAACAACTGCTTAACTTTAGTTGATTCCTTTTTTGTGACTGCAGGAAATTGTACAAACTATTATTTTCTGATTGTCAAACCTGCGGCTGTACGATGGTGAACAGGGATTTTCACTCCATGACTCCTGTGCAGGCTTAGGTGGGTGCTATTCAGGTCAAACTATGTTTTCAAGTTATCCCCCGGTATAACCCATACCTTCATAGAAGAATTTTACCTACTTACTGTCATAATATACACACAAGTATATGATTGTGCATAGACAGACACTGACTGGCACACTGAATGACCAATCAACACACAGAACACAGCAGCCAATCACCAGACAGGACACGCCCACTATCAAGCCAGAGGGCACTAGTTTTCCGGCTCTCTTGGGATGCAGCCTCTGAGACAGCCAGAGCCCGTGATCAGCAACATGAACATCTACTATGTGCTAGTAGTATACTCTGGTCAGGTTAGCCTCAGGTTTCCAGTCAACTTAACATAGTGTCAACCCACAGTGCAAGTATGTTTAACAGCTCATATTTTAATAAGATAGAGTTGTATTTCTATAAGTGTTGGTAGCCTGTCTCTCTCACTGCTATGGTAAACGCAGTCCTCGCAGACCCAGTATACCCAACACATCACTTACTACTTAGTAGTATCGATATCCTGGGTCCTGCGATGCAAAGTAAGTAAAGTAGGCTTTGTAATAACCACTGTTTCAGGTTAAAACTTTTAACTTATTTTATTATTATATATTTTTTCTTTTAAAAGATGCAATCACTGTCTTTACAGAAAAGTAAAAAGATCTTGCTTCTGGATCCTTCAGTTGGTTGAATGGACCTTCAGGCCCAACTTGACAATCAATCTTGTTTTTAAAATCTGGTCTTCTTTAGATGTATTCGCTGTTCTGCTCATTTGCTATGTCCTATCTTTCCCATGTACCGAGCTGTGAGAGCTGGCACTGCGCTGACTCTGAGCTGACCCTGCCTCCTCTTTAAATTCTGGTCTTCCTTAGATGTATTAGCTGTTTTAGCTCGGCTACTTTGCTCTGTCCCTTTCCCATGACCGAGCTATGAGAGCTGACTTTAAGCTGACTCTTGTTCCTTCTCTGCTTCTCTCCTTCTCTCCTTCCCTGCCAAGTTCTCAGGGTTTATATATCTTTCTCACAGTTATTAAGTTTTTATGACTTTATTGTAAAGTAACTTTTATTTCACTTGGATTGTAAAAGGTACCTTTAATCCAAATTTTGACGTGTTCATTTTGACGTGATGCTTTGATTTCAAAGAGGGTGTTACTTCTGGTTCCTGTCATTTCTATAGTTTTATTATTATCAAATTGTGTCCCCAGCGCATAATTTTGACTTAAATTTGGGTCTAATTTGTGTTCTCGTGGACACGTTGTCTCCAGCTTTCTATATTCACCGGGTGTCAGCAAAATTTCACACCTAGAATTGTCACCTAATTCAACTGAACCTCATCCATTCTTTTCCAGCTGCTTACTTAACTTCAATGAAGGTGTGAAATATTGCTTTTAGCTTCATACTAAAGATTCAATTGGTGGTGAGTTTAAAAGACTTGCCTCACATTTAAATATTTGTCATCTAATTCAGCTGAAAATCATCCATTCTTTTCCAGCTGCTTACTTAACTTCAATGAAGGTGTGAAATATTGCTTTTAGCTTTATGCTAAAGTTCACTGATTGTATCTTGAAAGACATGCTTGTTTTGTTTGCCTGCTTGACCAAGGCTATCTCCATTTTACAATCCTCTCCTGGCAGCTGCTGTTAACCCTTCGTGGGATTTTTCCCTACATTCTCTCATGTTTCTTAAATCAGGTATTGCCAGACCTCCATGTTTCAAATGACATACCTTTCCACATACCTTTTACTATTCCATATACTTTCAAATACCAGTTAGGGGCTGGTTTAGCTCACTGGGCTAAATTGCTGGCTTTTAAAGCAGACCAAGCAGGCCAGCAGCACGGTTCGATTCCTGTACCAGCTCCCCGGACAGGCGCCGGAATGTGGCGACTAGGGGCTTTTCACAGTAACTTAATTGAAGCCTACTCGTAACAATAAGCGATTTTCATTTCATTTTTCATTTCAGTCGTAGCTCCTCCGTATTGACAGTGATTTCCACACTTGTTTATGGGTGCTATGTTGCAATGCTCCTCCTCCTGTGGCAGCAGCCCCCTCTGTCGCAGTGACATACTGAAACGCTCAGTCACTGACAGAGGAGCAGAGGAAAGGCTGCCCCCATCAGCAGCATCGCCGAGAGCAGATCCCAGGTACAGGCAAGGTGCAGATTGTCTGACATGATGACTGGCACATCCCGCAGATGTGCGCTGCACGCTAGGAATGGTCATGATGTCTATTTGCTCGGACTCTCTGAGCTAATGCCATAATTCTTTGTGGCTCATGCACAGCTGGATGGCAGTTGATAATAAATCCACTATGAAGAGGTGGCTAATGGCTCGAGAACAGGAACCATGGTCTCAAACGACAGGAGAAAGGTTTAATGTCGGTCAGGGCACCACCAAGGGTGACCATTGAGAGAATGTAGATCTGCTGAAAATGTTGTTCCAATGCTTTGATCACTCAGACAGCGCATCCTGGAATGTTGTATATCCGTGATTGTGTGTTGCACACTGCACAAACTGGCTTTGGAAAGGGCGACAGCTTTGTAGGCAAAGGACACAAAGGCCATCATGATTTCTCAGATGATGAGTTAAGCGATGATTTGGATGTTGAGCAAGATGTAGAACATGACGCTGGCAAACCTCATTGGTGGGCATTAGTGAAAGCATGCCAAAAAATGCTGAGGCACGATGTGCTCCTACTAAAACACTGCATGGAAGCTACAATCACTATCTGTACTGGAATGTGCTCCAAATGCTGAACACATTCGGAATGATTCACCTCCAGTTACATCTGCAGTGAAGGCTGATGATCTGTATCCAAAGGTCTCACGGAACTATGCCTCTACGCACAAACACATGTCATGACTGATTAATAAAGTGCAAATTAACAAATCAATACTCTGCCATCCCACACCAGTGATAGTCCCTCTGTAACTACAATGTGACATTGCAAAGAGGTGAAGACCTTATGAACAAGATCATGAGGGCTGCCGTGACTCCTCAGATGATGAGTTGAGCGATGGCACAGATACAGACGCAGAAGTTGACTCTCGAAGACCACATAATGGGCATCAAGGAATGGATACCAAAGAAATGCGAGGAGCTTTCATTCAGAGCTATGGCAGTGATGTGCCGTACAAATGTTGAATGGGGAGGCTAGAGTCATTTCCAAACACTGAACACATTCACCTGAGGAAGGAGCTATGCTCCGAAGCTAATGATTCGAAACAAACCCGTTGGACTTTAACCTGGTGTTTTAACACTTCTTACTGTGCCCACCCCAGTCCAACGCAGGCATCTCCACATCACATTCACAATGATTCACCTCTAGCTACATCCGCTAGTATGGATGATCATCCTTCTCAGAATGTCTCATAAATTTGCATCCCTATCATCGTATGTTAGTCCCCAGTCCACGCATTAATAACTAGACAGATCATAACTGATTATTTTAATGAAATGTAAATTAATAACACAACAATCTGCTTTACACATAACAACCAGCACTGACAGTTCCTCTGTATACACAATGATTTCCACTCCTGACTGCAGTGCAATGCTGCGATGCTCCTCCTGTCGCAGCCACCTTCTTGGCCACAGGGACACACTGAAGCACTCAGTCACTGGCAGAGGGGTGGAGGATATGTTGCCACTATTAGGAGAATCCCCAAGAGCAATGCCCAGGTGCAGGCATCTGCCGATGAGCACGTTTTCTGGCATAACCGTCAGCACATGTTATGGACACTGGGAGCGCTCGTGTTTTCTGGCATAACCGTCAGCACATGTTATGAACACTGGGAGTGCTCGTGTTTGTCTTGCCTGGCGCTCCCTGCGAGTACCATAGTTCTGCATGACCTGCTGAACAGGAAGCAGGAAGGCAGTGACGGAATATCCATTGAAGAGTTGCCAGAACAGGAACCCATCATCCATTCCGACAGCAGAAAGGTTTAATGCTGGTCAGGCCACCTCCAGGTGTCCCTTAACACAACCCTTCAATAGTTGAAGAAGCTGTTCTCTTGCCTTCTCCTCTCTGCTCTCACAGTCATGAATCTGATGACTAATGAGTCACAGAACTTGACCCCAGAACCCCACTTAGTGGGCATCGTAAAAGAAATGAGAGGTGCCTTTATTCAGATCCAAGGCATTTATGTGCTCCTAAAACATTGCATGGAGGCTCCAATCATCATCTGTACTGGAATGTGCTCCAAACACTGAACACAGTCACAGTGATCTTTATCGGAATGTTGCATGGAACCACGCCTTGACGCAAACATTCAAACCCATGCCATAACTGACAATTTTAATAAAGTGCAAATTAAAAATACAGCACATGCATCAAAAAGCACTGACAGTTCCACTGTGTCTAAAGTCATTTCTACACTTGTTTACGGTGCAATATTGTAATGGTCCTCCTGTGGCAGCTGCCTCCTCTGTTGCAGTGACATCCTGAAGTGCGCAGTCACTGGCAGAGAGGGGCAGAGGTGTTACCGTCAGGAGCATCCTCACAAGCAGCTCCAAGGTGCCAACAGCTTCTGTTCATCGGTCAAGATGCAGGGTGTCTGACATCATCATGAGCACACCCTTAGAGGTGCGAATTACGCTGGGAATGGCTTCTGCACAGCTGGGTAGTAGTTTATAATAAATGCCCACTGAAGAGTGGCTAATGATGCAGGACAAGAATCCACTGTCTCTGGCAACAGTAGAGCGTTGTAATGCCGGTCAGGCCAACACCAGTGCGACCATCGAGAGAACTGTAGATCTGTGGAATGTGCGCTTCCATTGCCTCGAACACTCTTACAGTGCATCCTGGAATGTGTCTCAATGATTATCATTGTGTGTTGTTTATTGCACATATTGGCATTGCAAAGGGCTGATGACCTTGTGGGCATGGAACACAAGGGCCTCCATGACTCATTGGATGATGAGTTGAGCGATGATTTGGATGTTGATCAAGTTGTGGAACTTGACGCTGGCAACCCACATGGTGAGCATTAGGGAATGGATACCAAAGAAATGAGAGGTACCTCTTTTCAGAGCAACAAGAATGATGTACTCCTGCATAAATATTGCATGGAGACCATAAATCCTCATGTGTACTGAAATGGACTCCAAACCACAATGATTGACATCAAGCTTTGTAAGCTGGTAGGGCCTTTGAACATTATGAAAAGGTCTCATGGAATTAGGCCCCTATTATTGCACTTTATTCCCCAGTCCATGTATTAGCATTCAAACAGATACATTAAATAATGATAAGTGCAAATGAACAACACTACACTCTGCTTTTTACACATGCATCAAACAGCACTGACAGTTCCTCTGTATCTACAATGATTTCTGCACTGGTTTGCAGTGCAATGCTGCAATTCTCCTCCTGTAGCAGCAGCCTTCTCTGTAGTAACATCCTGAAGCGTGCAGTCACTGGCAGTGGGGCAAATGAAAGGCTGCCACCATCAGGAGCATCCCCGAGAGCAGATCCAGGTACAGGACAATTCTGCTCGTCTGCCAAAGTTCAGGTTGTCTGACATCACGATTAGTACATCCTGCAGATGGGCGCTACACGGCAGGAGTGGTCATGATGACTATTTGCTCGGGTGCTCCCAGCTAGTGCCACAGTTCATTGTGGCTCATGCACCAGCTGGATGGCAGTTTACAATACGTCCACTGTGAAGAGGTAGCTGATGACGCAGAACAGGAATCCACTGTCTCCGGCGACTGTAGAAAGTTTTAATGCTGGTCAAGCCACCATCAGGGCGGCGATCTAGAGAACCGTAGATCTACTGAAGATGTGCAGAGGGACAGAGGAAAGGCTGCCACCATCAAGGGAATCCCCAACAGCAACATCCAGGTGCAGAAAGTGTCCGTTCAGCTGCCAATGAATGTGTTTTCTGATATAACCGTCAGCACATGCTGCATGTGTGGGCGGTACCCTGGGAGTGCCCGTGTCTATATCAGCTGGTGTGCCCTCCGAGTGCCACAGCTCTTTGTGTCTGCTGAACAGCAGGAAGGCAGGTGACAAGAAATATCCATAGAAGAGTTGGCAGAACAGGAACCCACCACCGTTTCCGACAGCAGAAAGGTTTAATGCTGGCCAGGCCACCTCCAGGTGTCCCTTAACACAACCCTTACATTGCTGAAGAAGCTGTTCCCTTGCCTTCTCCTCTCTGCTCTCACAGTCATAAATTCGGTGACTAACGATTCTCAGAACGTGACCCTGGAAACCCACTTAATGTCCAACAGGGAATCGGTGTAAAAGAAATGAGAAGTGCCTTTATTCAGAGCTAAGGCATTGATGTGCTGCTAAAACACTGCATAGAGGCTACAATCATCATATGTACTGGAATGTGCTCGAAACACTGAACACATTCACAATGATTGACCTCCAGCTACGTCTGCTGGTAGGGCCTTTTGATCTTTATCAGAAGGTCTCATGGAACTACGCCTCCAGCACAAACTTGTAAACACACACCATAACTGACGATTTTAATAAAGCGCAAATTAACACAGCACATGCATCAAACAGCAATTACAGTTCCATTGTGTCTAATGTGACCTCTACACCGGTTTGCGGTGCAATGCTGCAATGCTCCTTCTGTGGAAGCTGCTTTCTCTGTCGCAGTGACATCCTGAAATGCTCAGTGACTGGCAAAGGGGCAGAGGAAAGGCTGCCACCATCAGGAACAACCCAAGAGCAACGCCCAGGTGCAGAAAGTTTCCGTTCAGTTGCCAGTGAGCACAATTTCCAACATAACAATCAGCACATCCTGCATGCGAGGGCGGAACCATGGGAGTGCTATTCAGTGCCACAGCTCTTTACTTCCTCTTGCACACCTGGATGGCAGGTGACAAGAAATATCCACTGAAGAAATGGAAGAACAGGAACCCCCCCTTCTCTGACAGAAGAAAGGTTTAATGCCAGTCAGGCCACCACCAGGTGACCATGGAGATGACCTTTCATGCTGAAGGAGTTGTTCCTTTGCATTCTCATTTCTGCTCTCAGAGTATATGAAAAATGAAAATGAAAATGGCTTATTGTCACGCGTAGGCTTCAATTAAGTTACTGTGAAAATCCCCTAGTCGCTACATTCCGGCGCCTGTTCGGGGAGGCTGGTGTGGGAATTGAACCGTGCTGCTGGCCTGCCTTGGCCTGCTTTAAAAGCCAGCAATTTAGCCCGGTGTGCTAAACCAGCCATGGCTCCTCAGATGTAAGTTATCTCCATCCGTGCCAGTTAGGGCAACGTTGCTACAGAAATGGCAAGACTTATAGACATTTTAAAATAAGAAAGATTTCCTGCAAAAAGCCTGCAACAAAATGGATGGAAGCAGCCAGACAGAGATATACACATCACAAGATCATCCCATAGAACAAAGGGGACAATGGGCCAGGGCAGGGACAACTGAAAAATTATGCCAGGAATGTGGATGGCTCAGAGCGAGCTGAGGAAGACAATGACTATGCAAATGAGTTTCTGCCCAAACCAGACAGATACCTATTCCACTAATGGCAAACTAATTCAAACTGTCCCAGTATCTCCGAGGAGCCATTTGCGTGCAATCAAGCAAGCCCCGGAGACGTCATCAGCTATTGTGAAGAAACTGATCAGGTTAACTTCTTCCTGAGGATGATTAGCGTGTCTTTTGTCTTTGAAATCAATCAGTGGGAGGAGCCAGCCGGCTCCATTGAAACATGCGTGCTTAAACATACAGGACACAGACAAGTGAGGGAGCGATCTTGGGTAGATTTTACTCAGAAGTTCAGATTGAGAATTTTTGCACAGAAGATTGGGCTGGAGGAGATTTGAGAACTAAGAAGAAGAAACTCTAAAAACCTACGAAGGGACCACCACACGGGCCCAACAGGAGAAGCAAGTCTCCACAAACCAGGTGCAGAGGCAGACCCTAAACTAGGACCCAAGAAGCCAGAGGGTAGCCTGAAGATTTTGTGTGTTTTTAAACAGACCCATTCAGCTAGGAAGTGGTGAGTATATTTTGTCAGCTTATAGAAACCCCCAATTATGCTAGGCTTGTTGAGGAGGGGTAGTAAGGGACAGTATAAGACAACCTCTTGTAAAACATTGCTAAAACTGTTTAAAGTAAGGATTTTTTGTTGTGCCGTCAGTCCTAGTTCTCATAGACATAGGTTTCAGGATCGCAATGAAATTAAATAAGTGTACCATATTTACGTGAGTTTTTGTTCATTATAACAATATAATCATCTTTATTGTCACAAGTAGGCTGACATTAACACTGGAATGAAGTTACTGTGAAAATCCCGAGTCGCCACATTCCGGTGCCTGTTCGGGTACACAGAGGAAGAATTCAGAATGTCCGAATTACCTAACAGCACATCTTTCGGGCATTGTGGGAGGAAACTGGAGCACCCGGAGGAAACACACACAGACACAGGGAGAACGTTGAGACTGCGCACAGACAGTAACCCAAGCTGGAAATCGAACCTGGAACCCTGAAGCTGTGAAGCAACAGTGCTACCCTCTGTGCTACTGTGCTGCCCTAACAGAACCACCCAGTGTTGGGGTGTTTTTCTCCAAGATTATTGCAAGATGCATCTATACTTCATGTAGATTGATGAGGACAAAAACAAAGTTAGTTCTCTCCCCACACGTAATAGTTTTCTAACCACTGCCGTAATCCCAGTCTTGAAGCTACAACCTTCTGGACTTGACCAGTTTGGTAACGGGTAATAGCAAACCACTCGTGATGCTGATGAAAATTGAAGTTAAGCCATTAGAACATTTATCTTGCAACACAAGACCCATCTCTGAGTGGTTCTTATAAATTCATCATTGATTTGTGATTGTTTCAGTTAAGTTTCTGGGTAATTGATATGACCCAATCAGTACATTGATGGTGGAGGTTTAATGACCATTATTCAACTATATGACATTGTCATGGGACTGCACCTTTAAGAAAGGTTTTTGGCTTCTCACATGGCTTCAGTGATTTCATTTTGTGGGTGGAGCTGAGCTGTGGCTGTGATTTATTTTGAGTTTCACTTACAGTTTTGACTTCTGTGGACTACAGACAGAGAAAAGAAGCATTTTGGTCTCTCTCTCTATTTTCATTTTAAATATCTGCGCCAGTAAAAATCACCTTGGTGGTGGCTTTGGGAATATAATTGCTTTCCGGAAGGAGGTTGAATCTGCTGGTTGAAAATTGGATCAGAATTTTAAAAACAAGACCAGCCTTAATCAAGTGAGAATACAGTGTGCTGGCCACACCCTTGAAAAGGGTTTTTTGGTTTATTGGATTTTGTTATTGAGTTGGAACAGTTAAGGGGGAATTCATAGGGCAGCACAGTGGCGCAGTGGGTTACCCTGCTGCCTCACGGCGTCGAGGTTCCAGGTTTGATCCCGGCTTTGGGTCACTGTCTGTGTGGAGTTTGCACATTCTCATCGTGTTTGCGTGGGTTTCGCTCTCACAACCCAAAGATATGCAAGTTAGGTGGATTGAACACGCTAAATTGCCCCTTAATTGGAGGAAAATGAATTGGATACACTAAATTTATTTTAAAAAGGGGGAATTCATTAAGTGTTATACATGGATTACTGTAGCTGTGTGGTGTCTTTGTTTGTTATTGATGAAAATTCTTGCTGTGTGATTGTATATATAATATATATATATATATATTAACTTAGTTCTTAGAATAAAGCTGTTTTGATTAAAGTGTCCAGGAAGACTGGTGAATCTGAAGGGAAGGCTCTTGTGCTCATCCTAGCCAAATTCAACATAAAGGTTGTAGGTCAGGTGGATTTCATACTACAGTTTGGAGTTTATAAACCGTGGCCCGTAACAACATGAGGAGATTAAACTCTCCTCTGTTGAAGGATGGTCATTTGTTTACATTTGTGCAGTGTGAATTTTACTTACCACTTTTTGTGTACCAGATGCATCAAATACCCAGTGATTTATTCACTCGCTTGCGGGTACTGGGCCCTGCTCCTTCCCATCGCTGCCAGCTGAAATGGGGCAGGCTGCAGACTGTGGGCAACCTGGCTGGTGGTCTGCTGGCCCCCTAAGGCTGGGAAGGCCCTAAGTTACTGACAGAGGGCAGAGGAGAGGCTGTAACATCCCAGACCACCCCGAGACGAGTTCCCAGGTGCAACAGCTGCTGTCCATCTGCCACTGGGAGGTTCAAATGGCCACCCTGCTTGCCAGAGATGAATCAGAACCTGACTGGGAAAAGTGTCTCTTCCGCCTTCGATGTTGACAATTGATAGGTCATTGAGGTGATCGGTCCTCTTTGCTAGCATCATGGGCCCTGTTCACCTGTGAGTAAAATAGTAGGTCATTGAATCACATATTCAACTGGGTCAGCCATAGACTGACAGGGTACCATTATTTCTTCCCTTTCTGTAATGCGTATATAGTTGGTCACCATCCGAGTGATTAAGCACAAACCGCAATAGCTTTTCGGGTCAAATGCCCATATATCCACATCCCTAGCCCACAGCATGCAACTGTTTTGGAGATCTGTGCAGCATTTCTCAATCGCCAGCTCAGCCCTGTATCAAGGTTGTCATGGAAACAACGTTCAGGTAAGTGGAAACATTAATTTCATCACAGCTGACGAGAGCCAGGTGGAGTAATGCAAGGAGATGGCAGGCTTTTTCCGATTCATGCCCACGGAGTTGGAGGAATGCTCTTCTGGGCTCGTGAGGCTGGGACGAGCTCCTTCTATGTTGCCAGGGTCAGTCACGGCAACAGAGGAGCAGAGGACAACCTGTTACCATCAGGAGCATCCCAAGAAGCCCCGGTGCAGCTGGTTTGACCTGCCAACTTGAAGTCCAAATGGCCCTCGCTGCTTTGTGGAGATGAATTAGATCCTGATTGGGGCACTAAGTGTCTTGTCCGTCTGTCCTTGACAATGCTTTGATCAGTTCATTGAGGTCACTGCTCTTGTGAATATGATGGGCCTTGTTCCACCTCCAGGTAAATCACATATCCATCTGGATCAGTCGTTCTTACAGTTCACCATCATCTCTTCTTTTGCAATAAACCACACTGACCTCGTCACCCTCCTTGCCATTAGGCCCTGGCTCCAAGATTTTGCTGGGTGCACACAGTTCAGTTGGTGCACTTCCCTTACATTTAATTCACCTCCTGGATGGCACACCTCCCAGGCACTACATGCATTACCCTCTCATAGAAATGCCTGGATCCTCTCAGGAATTTGCAGGTGATGTGTGTGACATTAATCAATAGCCCAACATTGTATTCAGGTTTTAATGGCGATGATCTTCAGGAGAGTGGAAAAATTCATTTATTTCAGAATAAATGATGAAAGCCAGGTGGAAAATGTATGTGTGGTGAATGTATTACAGCTCCCATTCACCATTGTATTACATTACATTACGTTGTATTATGTTGATGCCCTTCTGGGCTCCACCTATGGTCCACCATTGTATTACATTACATTGTATTATGTTGGTGCCCTTGTGGGCTCCGCCTATGCCTCTGCCCCCTTGTGGGAGGTATATAGATCTGCAGCCTGTAGGCAGCACTCAGTACAGAGCAGTCGCAGGCAGGCACAATTCTAGCTGATTAAATTCACTGTTCACTTCAACCCTCCGTCTCGTGTGAATTGATGGTCGAATCAGTATGATTCTTTGGGGAGATCTGGCCTTCCCCCAGAGGGAAAATGCCACGGACTGAACCCGTGTGGTAATAAGGCACACCAGCAGGCCAACTAGGAGATTTTGTCAATCAGAAAGCTTTTCATCCTCCACATACGGGTTGTCTGGCATCACGGTCAGTGGATCCTGCCAATATGCGCACAGTACTCTGGGGGCAGTCATGATGCCTATATCCTCCCAGCCACTTCCAGCTGGTGCCACAGTCCTTTGTTCCCCCTGCACAGCTGGATGGATGGTAGGTGACAAGGAATACCCGTTGAAGAGGTGGCTCATGACGCTGAACAGGAATTCACAGAGTCTGGCGGACGATCTGCTGAAAATACCATTCCGTCGCATCGACCTCTCTTACAGAACACCCTGGGGCATATCTCTCTGAGAACTTTTGTGTTTTGTTCCACGGGAATTGCAAACAGTTTGAAGACCTTGTGGACAGGAAACCCAAGTGCTGCTGCCCTTCCTCGGATGTTGAAAAAGACGCGGAACCACGACGCTGGCAACACACAGGGTGGGCATCAGGAACTGGGTGCTCCAAATATTGAATGCACCCCCAGTGGCTCACCTCAAACTACATCTGATGGAAGGATCTATGATCTTTGTCAGACCGCCTCAAGGAACTGCACCTGTATAATTATAAATTAGTTCCCATTCGATGCAAAAACATTCAAACACATATTATAACTGATGAATTTAATGAAGTGCAAATTAACAACTGAACACTCAGCCTTACACAGTGCCCCTCACAGGAATTAGGCCCCAGACCCCAACAGCTTTCAGGGAGCAGATAGTCCAGTTGGCATTGCGGAAGTGCAGTGCCCCATGTATCCACAAACCTGGTTGACACTTCTTATGCCCATCACGCGCACATCCTCACACAGACACATCTCAGCCCTTTCAGGTGTAGCTGCAGGTTTCTCAACAGCTCAATACTTGTATTATTGTTGGAATGGTGTCATTGTTCAGCAAAGTGTAAACATTGATTGGTTTCTTGATGGCTGACAGGAGACAGGTAGGGAGAGTACAAGGCTTTGGGGAGATGGTGGACCTCCCTCAGACGCAAGCGGCCATGGCCGCCCATGGGCCAAAGCAGGATTATGTCCATCGGAAAGATTCTCACTCTCTGAACCTGCAAGGTTACCTCATCACCACCAGCACGCATCCTGCATATGTGTGGGTATTACACATGATGCTTATATTGTCTGGGGCTCCAGCTGGTGCCACATAACTCTTTGTAACAGCAGCTGCATGGTAGTTTATAAGCAATACCCATGAAGTGAAAGCTCATGATACAGAACAGAAACCAACAGCATCCAGCGGAGAAATAAGAAGTGCCACTATTCAAAGCGAAGGCCAGTCTGTGCTCCTGCCAAAATGCTGCATGGAGGCTAATCCATCATCTGTCCTAGAATATGCTCCAAGCCCTGAATGCATTCCCAGCAACTCACATGTGCTAGAAGGGTAGGGTCTATGTTTTTTAACACTATGTCCCATGGCATCAACCCCCCCCCCCCCCCCCCCCCCCCCCCCCCCCCCCCCCCCGCCTTACCATTTGGAAATGAGTCCCCAGTCCATGCATTAACAGTCAAACACATGAAACTGCCAAATTTAATAAAGTGCAAATTAGCAACACAACACTCTGCCTTCTTCCACATGCATCAAACACCAGTGATGGTCCTTCTCTGTCGATATTGATTTCTTCACTTAGTTATGGGTACTGCACCACACTGCTCCCACACAGCTGTCATTTGAGCTGGTGGCATGCTGCTGAATCTGATGTCTCATTGGTTTGGATGACCTGGGTGGTCATCCTCTGGTGTCCTGAGGCAGTGAGGGTCCCAGCATTGTGAGGGTCTCTTGCCTTGTGGCAGGAGCCTTCTCTCTTCCCACAACATCCTGAAGAGTGCAGACACTGGCAGGGAGGCAGAAGGAAGCTGTTGCACAGAGAGGTGCTCTACTTACCGCAGAACCTGACTGGGAAATCAAGTGCTGTCCCATCTATCACACTAACAATGCCTTGTCAAGGCAATTCGTAAGTCACTGAGGTAATTTTAAACATTTTAAAATAAATTCAGAGTTCCCAATTCATTTTTTCCAATTAAGGGGCAATTTAGTGTGGCCAATCCACCTAGCCTGCCCATCTTTGGGTTGTGGGGGGGAAACCCACGCAAACACGGGGAGAATGCGCAAACTCCACACGGATAGTGATCCAGAGCCAGGATCGAACCTGGGTCCTCGACGCCGTGAGGTAGCAGGGCTAACCGGGTGCGCCACCGTGCTGCCCCAGTCACTGAGGTAATTAATCATCTTGCGGGCAGGGCAGCATGGTGGCACAGTGGGTTAGCCCTGCTGCCTCATGGCGTTGAGGTCCTGTTCAGTTGCGAGTAAAATGGTTGATCAGGGAATCACACGTTCATCGAAATCAACCTCACTGGCAGGTCACTTATCACTTATCCTTCTACAATGCATATCACAGCGTTGACTATCTAGTCGGCCGCCCTCCCAACGATTAGGCTGCAGTCCCCAACAGCTTTCCTAGGGGCAGACAGTTCACTTAGCATTGTGGGCATGTAGTGCCCATGCATTGACATAAACATTCAAGCATGTATCATCATAACCGACAATTTTAATAAAGTGCAAACAACACACTATGCCTTACACATGCATTGAAAACCAGTGATGACCTGAATGATCTGGGTAGTCATCCACTGTTCTCCGGAGGCCACGAGGACCTCAACATTGTGAGGGACTCGCCCGCCCGCCCTGTATTGTGGCCTCATCAGTCCGACACCCCATGTTGAGTTATTCCTCGTGCTGCTCTTGTCCTGTTTACCCACAGTTCACTTTGAACAATCATTAGTTGTCTGCTTTGGTAATAGTAGAGTGAGGGACAGACCAGGCTATCTGGTTGCAGAGTGTGATTGAAGATAATACTGTTGTTGCCGATGATGATGATGATGGCTCCTGTCATGATGTGCAGGCACATACATACTCATAATGATATACAGACAAGCAGCTAATGGACACAGAGAACAGGACATGACCAATAAGCAGGCAGGATACTCAGGGGTGGGATCTGACTACAAAAGACACAAGGTGATTCACACTCCACCTCTTTCCACTGATGAACATCTAGAGAGTCAATCAAGGGTGTTGTTACAATCTCACACCTCCACCACGTGGCTAAGAGCCAGTCTGGTTCAGTCAGACAGAGTAACCACACTTAAGTTAGCAGAGAGTCGAACTCACAGAGAACTGTGCTAACTGTGCTATTAGTTCAATAAACCTGATTGAATTAACTTCAAGGTCTGGAGTAGCTTACTGATCTAAACTGCATCCAATTGCAGCCAGTGTTAGATCAGTGTACAAAACACGACATGATACCAGGAGACTGTTAATTTGAGGTGGCTTACCTCAGTCCGTTCCGTGACGACCAGCAAATGTATCCCGGCACCATGGAGGAGATTCAGGCTCCTCACCAGCTCAGGACCTCTGTCAATCTCAGTGCCAACTGGCGGATATTCAAGCAAAAGTTTCTGCTGTACATCGAAGCCTCAGACCTCGAGGGTGCACCTGATGCAAGAAAATCGAGCTTCTCCTCTCAACAGCAGGTGATCAATCCATCGAACTCTTCAACTCGTTTAACGTCACCAAAGGCCAGGACAAGACAAAGTTTCAGACCATCCTGGACAAGTTCGATAGTCACTGTGAAGTAGACACCAATGAAATCTTCAAGCGCTACGTATTCAAACAACGTCTTCAAGGTAAAGATGAATCTTTCAATGCCTTCCTAACTAGCTTCCGCCTCCTAGTGCTGTCCTGCAACTTTGGTGATATTGCTGACTCCATGATTAGGGACCAAATGGTGTTTGGAGTTCACTCTGATCCTCTGAGAGAGCAGCTCTTAAAAATCGAGCATATGGCCCTGCCAGTCGTGACTGAAACATGTACAGTGCATGAGCACCCAAAAAATCGGAATGCCCAATGCAAATCAGTTAAAAAGAGAAACTTGCCTCCCACGAGGCAAAGAGTGTGCAGGCCACCTCCCGGATGCAGCGCCTCAGCATTAAAGACAGCGGCCATTTTGTGAGTTTTTCCCGGGGCCCCATGCATGCGCGATGCGAACGTGATAACGAAGCGGCCGACACCCATACTGTGCAGGTGCAGACGTCTCCCACCACACTGAGCATGTGCGACAACATACACCACGTCATGACGTCGACATCATGACGTGCCAGAACTGTGGCAATACCCACTTAAAGGGACACTGCCCTACAGGAGGCAGGTGATGTTTAAACTGCGGGAAGCCTTGGCACCACCAATCAGAGGCCAGCGCTCCCAATTCCAATGACGGCGCGTCCAGAATGTGCAACGACGATTACAGGATTCTGATTCTGGCAGTACAACGAATCCAGAGGACGAGTACCTGGAGTCCGTCTACCAAATGGGCATCATCACCACACGTGAATATGCCACACCTAACTCATGTCACATTCAGTCCATCCTCGCTGTGGATTCGGAGGACCAACCGCTGTTCCATCCAGTTCAAGCTGGACACAGGTGCTTCTGCCAAACTCCTCTCACAGGCAGACTTCAAACAAGTGAAGAAGCCCCCCAAGGTCCTTCCAGCAGCCTGCCAGCTCCTGCACTATAACGGTAATGCCATCACAGCACTGGGGTCCTACCATCTACACCTCTCCAACCGCAGCACCCATGCACGGCTAAGGTTTGAAATTGTCAAGCTGGACAGGGCATCCCTACTGGGCGCGCATGCCGGCAAAAATCTAAACCTGGTGCAGTGGATTTATTCAACAACATCCTCCAACGTGGATCTTCAAGCTGACATTGACGACATCCTCGCTCAGTATCCAGATGTGTTTGATGGGATGGGCACTTTGCCATATCGGTACAAGATCCTACTGTGACCTGATGCCAAGCCAGTGGTCCATGCACTATGCCGGGTCCTGGCTCCGTTAAAGGAGTGCCTGAAGGAACAGCTCAAGGAGCTGCAGCAGCAGGGGATCATTTCCAGGGTAACCGAAACGACTGACTGGGTCAGCTCGATGGTGGTGGTTAAAAAACCCTCTGGAGACCTGCACATCTGCATTGATCCCAAGAATCTCAACCAGAATATATTGCGTGACCACTACCCCATCCCGAAGCGGGAGGAACTCACCAGTGAGATGGCACATGCACCTTTTTTCACAAAGTTAGATGCGTCACATGGATTCTGGCAAATCCAGCTGGATGAGTCCAGCAGAAGGCTCTGCACCTTCAACACACCGTTTGGCAGGTACTGCTATAACTGTATGCCGTTCGGCATCGTCTCAGTATCGGAGATATTTCATCGCATCATGGAGCAGATGATGGAGGGCATCGAAGGGGTATGTGGACGACGTCATCACATGGTCCACGACCCCTGAGGAGCATGTTTCCCGTCTCCAGCAGGTATTCCGCCGTGTCCACACCAATGGCCTGAAGCTGAACAGGGCCAAATGTTTCTTTGGCATGTCAACACTCCAGTTCCAAGGACACCAGATCTCTCAGCAGGGCGTGTGCCCTGACACAGGCAAGGTTAAGGCCATCGCAGCCATGAAGGTCCCGGAAGACAAGAAGCCGGTATTGCACTTCCTGGACATGGTCAATTTTCTCGGCAAGTTCATCTCAAACATGGCCTCACACACCACGGCCCTACGAAACCTAGTGAAGAGGTTCACTGCCCTCGAGTGGAAGGCGGCCCATCAGGCAGTGGTTGGAGCTGAAAGCCAAGCTCACCACTGCACACATATTGGCATTTTTTGACCCAGACAGGGGAGCGAAAATCTCAACAGATGAAGCTAAGATGGCATTGGTGCTGTCCTCCTGCAACGCAATGACACCGAATCCTGGGCAGCGGTTGCCTACGCATCAAGGGCAATGATGCCCACCGAACAAAGGTATGCACAAATCGAGAAGGAATGCTTGGGCCTTCTCAATGGCATTCTCAAGTTTCACGACTATGTCTATGGCCTGCCGACATTCACAGTCGAGACGGATCACAGGCCCCTGGCCCACATTATCCACAAGGACCGTGATGACATGGCGCCTCGGTTGCAGCGCATCCTCCTCAAACTCAGAAGGTACGACTTTGACATGGTCTACACACCTGGCAAGGAGCACATCATTGCCAATACACTGTCCTGCTCCGCCACCGTGCCGAGTGAACCACCGAACATCATCTGGCAAATTGAGACAGGTTGAGTCACAGGTGCAGCTGTGTGCTGGCACCCTCCCGGCATCTGATGAGAAGGTGATTCGTATCCGTGTGGAGACAGCCAAAGACCCTCTCTCGCAGCGTGTTATGCAACACCTAGCCAATGGCTGGCAAAAGGAGCAGTGCCCTCAATTTTTCAATGTAATGGACGTCCTGACGGTGGTTGATAGTATCCTCCTCAAACTGGACTGGATTGTGATTCCACACAGTCTCCAGAGCTTGGTGCTCCGTCAAATCCATGAGGTCTACCTGGGTATGGAAAAGTGCAGATGCAGAGCCAGGCAGGCTGTCTACTGGCTGGGGATAAGCCAGGACATCGCGAATATGGTCCTTAACTGTGCGACCTGTCAACGCTTCCAGCCAGCGCAGAGTAAGGAGACACTTCAGTAGCATGAAATCAAAACCTCTCCATGGTCCAAGTTAGCATCCACCTCCTTCATGCAAATGGTCGTGCTCACGTGTTCATCATTGATTACTTTTCCAATTACCCTGAAGTCGTGAAGCTCTCAGACCTCACATCTCGGACCGTCATCAAGGCCTGTAAGGAGACTTTCTCCAGGCATGGTATCCCACTCACTGTCATGAGTGACAATGGTCCCTGCTTCAGCCGCCGTGAATGGTCTCTGTTTGCCCAGTCGGATCAGTTCAAACACGTCACTTCCAGCCCACACTATCTGCAGTCAAACGGAAAAGTTGAGAAAGGGGTGCACATAGTGAAGAAGTTCACCTGCAAGGCCGCAGATTCTGCGTCTGACATTCACCTTGCACTGCTTGCGTACAGGGTGACCCCACTGTCCACTGGCATGTCGCCGGCCCAACTCCTGATGAACAGGGACCTGCGAACGACACTTCCAGCCATATATGTGCCCAACCTGGATTACCTTCCGGTGCTGCAGAAGGTGCAGCAACTCCGGGACAGGCAAAAACAGGGCTCTGATGCTCATGCCACCGATTTGCCCGTGTTACCCCCATCAGACACTGTTCAGGTCAAGATCCTTGATGGAGTCTGGTCAGCTCCAGCTGTCGTTGTTCGACAGGCTGCGCCCTGCTCGTTTGTTGTGCGTCTGGCTGATGGTTCTGTTGTGCGACAAAACAGACGGGCACTGCGCAAGTTGCCTGCCCGCAACCACATTCTTCTCCATTTCCTTCTGTTGTTTTGCCACCTCCTGATACCTCGACTCACGAGGCCACCAGTCAGGCTTCAATCCCGCCCATCAAGGCACTGTCGTCCCCACCACCACCTCTCCGACGGTCGACCAGGATCAGACGCAAGCCACAGAGACTGGACTTATGAACATTTGTTATGTTTGCTATGTTCTGTGTTCTCGCATTAGACAACTGTTTTCACATGTACATATGTTCACACCCACTGCATGTATATATGTTAATATTGGCCTATTCTTGTAAATACGCTCACATATGTCATCCAAACATCAAAAAAGGTGAGATGTCATGATATGAAGGCACACACACACACTCATAATGATCTAAAGACAAGCAGCTAATAGACACAGAGAACAGGGCATGTCCAATAAGCAGGCAGCTCACACAGGAGTGGGATCTGACTATAATATACACGAGGCACTCACACTCCGCCTCTTTCCACTGATGAACATCTAGAGAGTCAGTCAAGGATGTTGTTACAATCTCACACCTCCAGCATGTGGCTAAGAGCTAGTCTGGTTCAGTCAGACAGAGTAACCACACTTAAGTTAGCAGAGAGTCGAACTCATAGAGAACTGTGCTAACTGTGATTGATTTAACCTGAGTATCTGGAGTATCTTTCTGATCTAAACTGCATCAAGTTGCAGCCAGTGTTAGCCCAGTGTACCTAACAAGACAGCTCCCATGCCTCAGGGATACCCAGTTGTAAAGTATAAAATGGCTAGATGTGTTTGCTGGGCCTTACTGTTTATTTAACTTGTGGCAGTGTCACACAGTACAGTGGAGGGTTTGCATCAAGAAAGATTCTGTGGTGTAGTCACTTTAATGGACAAATGCAGCTGAGATAAGATAGATTGGTGAGGACAAGAATCCCTCATTGGTTCCCTCACCTTCTGCCTGTAAGCCCAGTTTGGCAGCTATGTGTCCATCAGGAATTGGTCAGATCAAGCAGCGCTGGTCAGTGAAGATGCTGAGCCATTCTGTGCTCGCAGGCCACAGTGAGTGTCCGGGGGAAGGAGCCAATCTTTAAATTGGAGCATTGGCAGGTGATTAGGCAGGTGAATCGCACCCCAAATCTTCAGATATGAGTGTTTCAGCCTGTTACGAGGGAAAGGGCAACTGAGGTGTTTTTTTTTGTCACCTTCATTGTGGTTTTCTATCTTCACCTAAGTAACCCTGAATCAGCAGCCCGGTGATTCAAAGTCTGGTGCCATTCTCCTTGTGTTCCAGATTCCAGAATATTCCTGCAGTGTTTCCAGATGCCATCACCCCACAGTATGTTTCCAGAATACAGGTTAATTCCCAAATGCTAAAGATTCCCAGGTTCAGTCTATAGTGTTCCTATTTCCAAGATCATTGTGCAGCACTGCAAATGCTGAGGACTGCCTCTATTACCATCAGCAATGCAGTACTGTACTCAAAGTTTGATCATTCTCAATACCTCTTCACACCATATAGTTAAACTACAACCAGACACATTTATAATATAAACAATATGAAGGACATTGGATTAATTATAGGTTCACAGTATAGAATAATTTGAAGAGACGTAAAATTAAATCCCTTAGGCACCAATAAAAAACGTTCACAATTCAGTCTTTGTAAATCAATTATCCTCATGTTACCTCACATGGTAATAAATACAACTATTTATGTAAAAGACTAAATTCTCTCATTCACTCATCATGATCAATGATAAGTGTGACACATTTACAAAAGCAATTTTCTGAATTAATGCGGACAATAATTTGTTTTCAATGAGGCTGTGAGAAAATAAGACCAGAATACATTTCTCAAACAACACGTCCCTCAACCAACCAATGCACTGACTGAAATCTGGCCTAACCTGAAGACTACAATTGATCTTGATGCCCTATGATTTTAATACCACGGGCAATTAACCCAATCTTCCTGTCCCGCCCCACCACAGGAATCATCCCATGACAGGCCCATTGACCTTAGTCCCGTATCAGGTGGGTCCGAAGAGCTTTAAAGTAAATAAGCGATTGTCAAATCATGCTAAAGATACCAGTCGACGTGGAACAACATAGTGTCAGGAAGGTGCCCACATGCAAGCAAGATGGAAGGCACAGAAAATAAATCACAGGGGAGGGGGAGGTGGGCAAGGGGGAGAAATGAGGAAAGCTATGAGAACAAGAATAAAGAAAATTTACTTCAAATATCGCAATTCACAATCATTAGAGTCAAAGTGTGTGAAAATGCATAATGTTTCAAAAAGAGCCAATGCGATTTTGTGCTTAATGTCAAAATATACTGGATAGAAAAGTAAGGAGGCCATGATGATTCTGCATAAATTGATGCTCAAGTCAGATCTGGACTGCTCTGCATTTTTCTCGCCTCCTAGTTATAGTCAGGATATTGATTTATAAGGGGATCTGGGGTTATGGGAGAAGGAAGGAGAATTGGGGTGAGAAACATATCAGCGAAGATTTAATGGCGGAGCAGACTCGATGTGCCAAAGGGCCTAATTTTGCTCCTATGTCTTATGGTCTCCTATTGTATGGAGAAAGTGTAATCTCGACCTACCAGAATTGATACTGGACAAATGGAATCCAGGTGAAAGCCGAAAATCCAATTGATAAGATCTGTCAGAGTGAATTTCCAAGGGCCCAACCCTTGGTCAATCATCATACGCTTCCATTGCAAAGGCTTCTCAATATGCACTGACTGTGCGAGGTCTTGCAAAGGAGAAGATTGAACAGAGATTTGGTCGAAGGCTAATCAAGGGGATTTCCCAAGGTCAACACAGAAAGATTATTTCCACTTGTTGGTAAATTGGGTGGACACCTCGAATGCAGTTTAGGCCCCCTAATATATGCAATTTAGGAGCCGAACCACTGTTGAAGAGTCTCTTGCTGAAAATAGTCATGGCTGAGCGAGGCAGGAGTTGAGCCAATTTATTTTTTGAATGGTTACTGTGGTGTTGGGAGAAACAAAAATGGCTTCCCGACCCCACAGGAATTGTGATCATCTCCTCCATTGCCGGCTCAAATTTCCCCTCTCAGCTCCTACCCTCTCAGGTTTAATGTCAGCAAGACAGGCTGGCTTGATATTGATCTCTTTGTACATTTTCAAACACAATTCTCTCATTACAAACAGAAAAGCTTAATGTTAGTGAGAAACAATTGGAGTTAAAACAGTTTGTTCACTCTTCTCCCTATCGAAGCTGCTCTAAACATAGCCAGAGAGCATTCTGATGGAGAATCCCATTAGTCATTGCCGTGATTCGCACCAACGGGCTTATAAACAGCACACACGCACTGTGCCTGTGAGTACTGAATGCAAAAACAACAAATTGAGCACAGAGAGTAATGAATAGCAGTTCTTCTTCGTAATGTCCAATCCCACTATCCAGTCTGTTAGGATATCAGTGGTATAGAGAACAGAAGGTTTGTTCTTCCTCAGTGGCCACACACACTTGCCAAAAAAATCACTAAGTTGTGGGTTCTGATGGAATTTTGTGACATGGGCTAAAGAAACTTCCCTTGTGAGGAAAACGTTACAGCTAGAGCTTACTCGGCATTCAGAGAGAAAGAAGAACACCTCCTCCTTTTGATCGATATACAATATGCCTGTCTTTAAAATCGCAGCTTCAGACCTTCAAACCATATAACATATATATTATAAATCTATATTTAGACTTGCTGTCCAACCATAACTCTTGGCAAATCAATTAAGGGACGCAGGCGAGGATATGCAGATGAATAAATAAAACTGCGGAAATCAGGTTTTTAAAATTCTAATTGAAGGTGGCCTGAATATAAAACCACTTTAAAAGCAAAATAAGGAACATTAAGAGGGGAATGAAATTACAACTTAAATGTGAAAGCGTATTGGTCTCACCTACTAAGGAATTGATTATTATCTATTAGCTCCACAAAGTATCCAACACAGGATCCCCAGGATGTCTGGAGAGGACTGTCTCGGTGATTCCAAAGTGACTTGAAATTGGGGGCAGAATGTATACAAGTGAAAAGATGCAGCAGCTTTATCAAAAAACTTGAAGTACGAAAGCAACAGCATAGAAATGGCCGGCCATTATATATCACCAGAATTCAAGATTAAACCATAAAACTTCTGAGGGTGTTCAGCGATTTACTGGGGTGGCAGAAGTTTAATCAAAGCCAGACATCTAATCTGGCTGTGACCCTGACTCCAAGCCCCGGACATTTCTAACATGGAGCAACTGTCCATGCCTTTTAGGGGCAAAGGAGATATTCTCACTCAGGACACTGGTTTATCGGAATATTGGAAAGCTAAGGAAGAGTGCAAAAGGTACGTCAAGTCAAACTGGAGAGGCAGCTTAATAGATCGGGAGGCTGCAAAGCTAACTTGAACAATCAACAAATTATCTCTCTGATAGCGTGACCATTCAGTCCCTCAGTGCTTTACTCCACCTGGTGGGGTAAACACAGTCGCTGATAAAGTTCCAAGCGCACATCTAGAAAGTGAGATTATCATAGAATCATAGAATTTACAACGCAGAAGGAGGCATTCGGCCCATCGAGTCTGCATCATCCCTTGGAAAGAGCACCCCACTTAAGCCCATGTCTCACCCCATCCCCGTAGCCTCGGAAATCTATATTTAGACTTTTGGAGACGACATTGCAATTTAGCAGAGCCAATCCACCTAACCTGCAGATCTTTGGAACCAGAGGAGAAAATGCTGGAAAATCTCAGAAGGTCTGGCAGCATCTGTAGGGAGAGAAAAGAGCTAACGTTTCGAGTTCAGAAGACCCTTTGTCAGCTTTGACAAAGGGTCATCTGGACTCGAAACATTATCTCTTTTCTCTCGCTACAGATACTGCCTGACATGCTGAGATTTTCCAGCATTCTCTCTTGGTTTCAGATTCTAGCATCTGCAGTAATTTGCTTTTATTTCTGCACATCTTTGGACTATGGGAGGAAACCGGAGCACCCGGAGGAAACCCATGCAGACACGGGAAGGACGTACAAAATCGACACAGTCACCCAAGACCAGAATTGAACTCAGGACTCTGGAGCTGTGAGGCAGCAGTGCTAACCACTGTGCCACCGTGCCACCCTTGATGGGGGCAGAGCTAGGCATGGAATAGCAGAGCTGGGCCTGAATGAATCCCAGAGGAGAGAGGGGTGAGATGCATATAGGTAAAGGAGGAGGCAAGGGAAAGAGACCTGGCTATTACTGAGGACCTGTGCTGATCAAGACTGCTACTCTCTGTCCGGGCAGATGGTCACAGGCAAATATGTCCTCTTCATTGCAAATTTCTGCTACATTGCAGAGGTGCTGCAGATCAGTGTATCACCCGAGCGATAGATGCCCTCTGCCCCAAGGTTGGATGGCCCATCAGATTCACAACCTTAGAAGACACCAGAAAGCATATACAGACATAAGTAGTTTGGGAGACAGTGGCATAGTGGTATTGTGACTGGACTAGTAAACCAGAGACCCAGAGTAATGTTCTGGGCACCCAGGTCAAATCCTGGCACTGCAGATGGAGAGATTTGAATTCAATAAAATTCTGGAATTAAAAAATCTAATGATGACCATGAAACCATTGTCAATTGGGGCAGCACGGTAGCATGGTGGTTAGCATAAATGCTTCACAGCTCCAGGGTCCCAGGTTCGATTCCCGGCTGGGTCACTGTCTGTGCGGAGTCTGCACGTCCTCCCCGTGTGTGCGTGGGTTTCCTCCGGGTGCTCCGGTTTCCTCCCACAGTCCAAAGATGTGCGTGTTAGGTGGATTGGCCATGCTAAATTGCCCGTAGTGTCCTAAAAAGTAAGGTTAAGGGGGGGGGGGGGTTGTTGTTGGGTTCCGGGTATAGGGTGGATACGTGAGTTTGAGTAGGGTGATCATTGCTCGGCACAACATCGAGGGCCGAAGGGCCTGTTCTGTGCTGTACTGTTCTATGTTCTATGTAATTGTCATAAAAAAAACAACTGATTCACGAATGTCCTTTAGGGAAGGAAATCTGCTGTCCTTACCTGGTCTGGCCTCTATGTGACTCCAGACCCATCGCTACGTGGTTGACTCTTGACTGTCCCCTCAAGGGAAATTAGTGATGTGCAATAAATGCTGGCACAGCCAGCAATGCCGACATCCCATGAATGAATTTAATAAATGCCTTTGACCATAACAAATGT
Organism: Scyliorhinus canicula; assembly: GCF_902713615.1. Lineage (NCBI taxonomy): Eukaryota > Metazoa > Chordata > Chondrichthyes > Carcharhiniformes > Scyliorhinidae > Scyliorhinus > Scyliorhinus canicula. Next base: position 136,781,281 of record NC_052159.1, on the reverse strand, counting down.
ACAAATTAAACCAAATTGAACAAACTAACACGACAAATAAAGGGAACAGTCCCTTAACGGGACACTAATGAAAAATAAAATTGTCATGATATATATGTTCATTGTCCAGTACCTTGGCAGTGGGGCTTAACTGTAGATGTCTGTTGAAATTTCAATAACTCAATAGTTGAACGCAGTTCCAGTGAAGCTATTATACTGAGATGCCCTACTTTAGATGCAGACCTTATGGTTGGTATCATGACTGGTACAGGCTTGGAGGGCCGAAGGGCTGGTTCTTGTGATGATTGTTCTTTGTTTTTTTGTTCTTTGTTCTTATAATGGTCGACGGTTCTGGGCTCTGCTGTAGCTGGTTAGGTTTTGTGACATGAGCACTGAAAGATTATCACCTTCGACATTGAGCCAGTATCACTACAAAATGTACAAAACTAACCTGGTTTCAAACATTAAATCGGAGTGCACCTGATATGATGCTTTATGCACTATATATCCTAAAAGAACAAAAGTAGAAAAACAAAACATTAATTGCTGAGGCACTATCAATTACGACGAGACGAGAGTAGAGAGTAATCAAGGCTTTATTAAGCAGAGATGTGTTGCCTCCTGCAGCTGCTACTGAAATGGCAGCAGCTCAGTGAGCACACACATTTATACTCCGCCTCCTGGGCGGAGCCAGCAGGCAGGGATCTACCCCCGTACCTGTTGTACAGGAGCCTTACCGTATTACCTCTCACATACGTATTATACAACAGTGGTGACTACCACATTCACCCCCTGTTAAAAAGAGTCCAGCAGGGTGGTGGAGAAACTATTTGCATGGTATGTGAGCATTTGTAAAGTGTAGAGTTTGGTGAAAGTTCACCAATTTAGTCGGTTGTGTGCCTCGATCCTCCGTTGTGAGCGCCGCAGTCCCAGTGGTGATGCAGGCGCCTGCTTGGTCGCCTGTGACTCCGAGAGCGTGTGTGGGAGGGAAATTAACATAAATGAAATACGCTAAAATATTCTGGTTTCGGCCTTATTATGAAAACACATTGTCCTCCGAAAGATAACAAAGCCAAGGGCAACGACATACATACTATGCATTTCATCGTACGCCCTTTCCAAGGTCTATTTAATATAAACATGCCTGTTTACTTCAGCTTATAAAAACATGCTGTCTTCAATCAAATCTCAGAGTGTAGTGCACTGGCTTTTGCAGCTGGAACACTCACTCTCCGCAAATATATTTGTGTAAATAAATTTCCTTAAATTGAACCTCGAGGGCCTGTGGGCCTCAGGGTAGCTGGTGGGTCTCACGGCAGCATGGTGGTTAGCATCAATGCTTCACAGCTCCAGGGTCCCAGGTTCGATTCCCGGCTGGGTCACTGTCTGTGTGGAGTCTGCACGTCTTCCCCGTGTGTGCGTGGGTTTCCTCCGGGTCCTCCGGTTTCCTCCCACAGTCCAAAGATGTGCAGGTTAGGTGGATTGGCCATGCTAAATTGCCCGTAGTGTAAGGTTAATGGGGGGATTGTTGGGTTACGGGTATACGGGTTACATGGGTTTAAGTAGGGTGATCATTGCTCTGCACAACATCGAGGGCCGAAGGGCCTGTTCTGTGCTGTACTGTTCTAGGTTCTAGGAGGAATTTGGCTTTATTATGATTTCCACGACAAATTGGCGTACTCGTTGCAGTTTCCCTAATTTAACAGGAAGTGAACCCTGAAATGAATCACTAAACAGGACTCTCTCAGCTGAAAGGGATAGAGCCGGGCCAGTACCCAGCTGAAAGGGGGGTCTGCAGCTCAGCAGCCTTAATTACTGGCCAGTGACTCATGCTAGGAGAGTTATTTTAATTAATAAATTAATGATAGCTGCATGGGAAGAAAAAGGTGCCTTAGAGATTAAAATGAAAAAAAAAGACTTTGAGGTTCGTGAAAGGATAAACATCGGTGTGCGCTCCCTGTAGTATTTGTAAATGATTTCCGCGGTCGTTGTTATTGTTATGTATATGTGCTAAAGTATTTTGCAGAAGGAACGATGAGCAATAAACTCGACGCCCCTTCACAGGTTGTCCCAAAGCCTCGGTAAAGACATTCGGAGCGAGAAAGAAGGTGAACTCCTTAAAGAGATAGATAGATAGAGAAATACAGCACACAACAGGCCCTTCGGCCCACGATGTTGCGCCGAACTTTGGTCATAGGTTAATCATAGAATTTTGGACACTAAGGGCAATTTTTCATGGCCAATCCACCCAACCTGCACATCTTTGGACTGTGGGAGGAAACCGGAGTACCCGGAGGAAACCCACACACACACAGGGAGGATGTGCAGACTCCACACAGACAGTGACCCAAGTCGAAATCGAACTTGGGACCCTGGAGCTGTGAAGCAATTGTGCTATCCACAATTCTACCATGCTGCCCTTAAGAAGAAGTTAATCTACACTCCATTATTATACCCTAATCCATGTACCTATCCAATAGCCGCTTGAAGGTCCCTAACGTTTCCGACTCAACTACTTCCACAGGCAGTGCATTCCATGCCCCCACTACTCTCTGGGTTAAGAACCTACCTCTGACATCCCCTCTATATCTTCCACCATTTATCTTAAATTTATGTCCCCTTGTAATGGTGTGTTCCACCCAGGGAAAAAGTCTCTGACTGTCTACTCTATCTATTCCCCTGATCATCTTATAAACCTCTATCAAGTCGCCCCTCATCCTTCTCCATTCTAATGAGAAAAGGCCTAGCACCCTCAGCCTTTCCTCGTATGTCCTACTCTCCATTCCAGGCAACATCCTGGTAAATCTCCTTTGCACCTTTTCTAAAGCTTCCACATCCTTCCTAAAATGAGGCGACCAGAACTGCACACAGTACTCCAAATGTGGCCTGACCAAGGTTTTGTACAGCTGCATCATCACCTCACGGCTCTTAAATTCAATCCCTCTGCTAATGAACACTAGCACACCATAGGCCTTCTTCACAGCTCTATCCACTTGAGTGGCAACTTTCAAAGATCTATGAACATAGACCCCAAGATCTCTCTGCTGCTCCACATTGCCAAGAACCCTACCGTTAACCCTGTATTCCGCATTCATATTTGTCCTTCCAAAATGGACAACCTCACACTTGTCAGGGTTAAACTCCATCTGCCACTTCTCAGCCCAGTTCTGTATCCTATCTAAGTCTCTTTGCAGCCGACAACAGCCCTCCTCACTATCCACAATTCCACCAATCTTCATAGCATCTGCAAATTTACTGACCCACCCTTCAACTCCCTCATCCAAGTCGTTAATGAAAATCGCAAACAGCAGAGGACCCAGAACTGATCCCTGCGGTACGCCACTGATAACTGGGCTCCAGGCTGAATATTTGCCATCCACCATCACTCTCTGTCTTCTATCGGTTAGCCAGTTTGTTATCCAACTGGCCAAAGTTCCCACTATCCCATACCTCCTTACTAAGAGGACAGATAAGGGAGCCAAAATGAGGAAGAAAATGAAAAGAAACAATCGTAAAGCAACAGAATGAGGGAGGAAAACCTATATGTCCCACATAGGAATCTAATGAAGCTGACCCCCTCTCGGAAAAAAAAACAGGGGAGTAAAAGTAAATAGAAGATTAAGGTAAAAGTGGAACAGATGAGTTCCTGTCGAGAAAGGGAATCCAGATTTTCTGGAGCCGTGAGATACGGCTAATGGTTAACTGTGATATTTGTGAGCTGTGAGAAGCTGTGTGTTTTGTTTAACCAATTAATTTTAGTCAAAGCAGGAAGTGCAAAGTGGGTTGTATTTTTTATCATCTGTCATTGTGAGTCTTTAAATGATTTTTGTTGAGATTTTTCTAATGAACGAAAACAGTGGAAATTCCGATCAGTTTAAAAGAAAGAAAGTGCCTTTACGAATAAAAGTAATTGAATATGAATAAGTTTTTAGATTATGTAAAAAGACGGAAATGGCATCATGCCAAGTTCCCCGCCCCTTAGATTCTGCAGGAAACATTAACCATTTCAGCAGACAGTTGATCTTTTCTGAATTGACAAAGAAAAAATATACGTCTCTCAGAAAAGCTAATGCCTATAAAATCAATCATTGGAAATTGACTTAAGTGTGTGCTATTTATAGCCCCCCTCCCAGGGGATGTTTTGCTGCTTCTAAAATACTCTTATGGTGCATCTTGGTCAGATTTCAAGTTTAGGATTAGATCCCACCCCGGCATAAATGGGGGCTGGGTTCCCAATAATGATAATCATTTGAATGAAGGAAATGAGTCCCTCGAACACTGGTTAGCAAATAGAGGGGAAGAGGCTATCATGCAAGGGGCCAAGAAGCATTTAACCCCCAGGAAGGATGTACCGCAACTAGCGGCACCTGACCCTATTAGGCAGACAGACACTCTGCAAATTAGGAGCGGTAATACATTGCATTGATAATATAGAACTGTCTCAAATACGAGCTCACCGGCTGCAAAATGTAATAACTTCATAGCCTGCGCCCGATCGCTCTGTGTCTGTGCTCTATGCTGGCAGCTGCACGTTAACCCTTACAGTGCCACTGTTAAAAAAAAATTAAACTGTAGGAAGTATTACAAAAGATTAATGATCCTTGGGCACAGCTATTAAAGCACCTGATAGAGTCCAGATGAGAGAATATAGTGACCCATTGCACGGCTTGGTATGCTCGTGAGGATGAGCATGCATACAATTTACAAACACAAAGTAACTAAGGAAAGCAGACCTCATTGTATATCACTCCTTTTTATTTTTAGGTGTTGTGAGATTAGGAATGTTTGTACAGTTGACCCACAGTCAGAGGGACCTTTTTACGATGGGTTTAACTTCAGAACCCCATTTAACATTGGCCGTAAGATATTCCGGTCAGGCAAAGCAAATAGGAGAAGTGAACAAAGAGGCCAAAGGAAAAAAGTAATACATGGGATTTATATTGAAATGGAGGGACAAAATTGCCTTATAGAATTTTATGGCAAACAGGAGGGCAAAGTGACCTGGAAAGAGGAGCAATGGCCCGCTACATTTGAAAGACAACAACCTCCCCAAGAGAGCCATCATTTACTCCCTTCAATCCTGGCCCAGGTACTGGCACATCTATGGGCCCAACATAAAGACCATATTGGGAAAGTACATTCTGCCCCAGCACATAGGGTGCAGTTACAGAAGAACATTGCCCTGCCTTGCTTAAAACTATACAGGTTGGCACCGGAAGCAGAAAAAGGGAACGAGGGAGTGATCAATGCACTATTACAGCAAGGGGTGCTGAAGAGAACACAAACCCCCTGAAATACCCCTGTACTCCCCATTCCAAAGGTAGGAACACACAACGAGTGGTGGTTTGTACAAGATCTTAGAGCTGTCAATAAAATTGTTATCACTGTTGCTCCATTGGTGCCGGACACAAATGTCATTTTTGTCTTTGATACCACCAACAACAGATACGTTCTCAGCCTTTTTCTCCATACCATTGCACCCAGAAAGTCTATATCTATTTGCCTTTACATATCGGAAATCAACAGTATAAAAAAAAAGACTTGTACGAGTGCCAGTTGTCTGCAGGCTCAACATTCCCTCAATATGATGACAATTTATTGATAGCCTCAGAAGGAGGGTGAGTTTGTCAACAGAATACCCTTTTGTTATTATCACATCTGGCAGAAAGAGGGCATAGGGTCTCAATGGACAGGCTGTAATTCTGTCAGGAGACAGTTCAGTATTTGGGATTTCAGCTGCAGCAAGGACAGCGGAGGCTTGGGTCTGAAAGCGTCCAGACTGTAGCAAGGATTCCAACTCCACGCACGAAAAAGGAAACCTTTACTTTCCTCGGACTATTGCAGGCAGTGGATACCGGACTGTAGAGAGATGGACGCAGTACTGCGCAAGGCTACCCTACAGGACGCCCTTTCAGTTGTTACCTGGATCCCAGAGAGGGAGCAAGCATTTCCTAATGTGAAACAAGCCATGATTAGCGCCCCTGCCTTGGGGCTTCCTAATTTCAGCAAGCCCTTTACTCTTTATGTGAATGAGGCAGGGGGAGCACCGTGCCGCAATTCGGGCAGCACGGTAGCATTGTGGATAGCACAATTGCTTCACAGCTCCAGGGTCCCAGGTTCGATTCCGGCTGGGTCACAGACTGTGCGGAGTCTGCACATCCTCCCCGTGTGTGCGTGGGTTTCCTCTGGGTGCTCTGGTTTCCTCCCACAGTCCAAAAATGTGCAGGTTTGGTGGATTGGCCATGATAAATTACCCTCAGTGTCCTAAATTGCCCTTAGTGTTGGGTGGGGTTACTGGGTTATGGGGATAGAGTGGAGGTGTTGACCTTGGGTAGGATGCTCTTTCCAGGAGCTGGTGCAGACTCGATGGGCTGAATGGCCTCCTTCTGCACTGTAAATTCTATGATAATCTATGATTTGCAACAGGGGTCCTGGTGCAAGAGCATTGAGGAGGGAAAAGACCCCTTGCCTATTACCCAGTGTGGTAAAGGGTATGCCAACTTGCTTAAGAGCAGTAGCGGCCACAGCGGCCATTGAAGAAAAATAAATCAGTTTTGCTGCTGCTTAATTCTTCCGTGGCTCGACATACTGAAGTACTTCATCGTACGTACTTTCCAAGGTCTATTAATATAAACATGTCTATTTACTTCAGATTATAAAAACATGCTGTCTTCAATCAAATCTCAGAGTGCAGTGCACTCGCTTTTGCTGCTGGAATACTCTCTCTCCGCAAATATATTTGTGTAAATAAATTTCCTTGAATCGAACCTCGAGGAATTTGTCTTTATTATGATTTCCACAACAGCGTGTAGTCCTCATCTTCATCCCCGGGTGGAACCAATGGGAGGACGGATCGTCCTGGAGTGGAGGCCTGTAGTTAGGTGCGCTGGGGGGAGGATGTGTGGTGGCCGGGCAATTTGGGGGGGGGTGGGGAATCAGCTGGTGCCAGGTCCCTGACGGAGACTGTATGTTGGCGGCCGTCGAGGCACGCCACGTAGGCGTACTGCGGGTTCGCAAGCAGCAGCTGTACCCTTTTGACCAATGGGTCCGCCTTGTGGAGCTGCACGTGCTTGCGGAGGAGGATGGGTCCTGGAGCTGCCAGCCTCGTTGGGAGCGAAACCCCGGAGGTGGGCTTCCAAGAGAAGGCAAGGAGACGTTCATGTGGGGTTTCATTACTCGCAGTGCAAAGTAGCGATCGGATGGAGTGGAGGGCGTCGGGGAGGACTTCCTGACAGCAGGAGACAGGAGGTTTTTAGACCAGAGGGCCAGCAGGAAGGCCTTCCAGATCTTTCCGTTCTCCCTCTCCACCTGCCAATTTCCTCGGGGGTTGTAGCTGGTCGTCCTGCTTGAGGCAATGTCCTTGCTGAGCAATAACTGATGCAGCTCATCACTCATAAAGAAGGAAACCCGGTCGCTGTGGATGTAAGCGGGGAAACCGAAAAGGATGAAGATGCTATTGAGGACTTTGATGACTGTGTCAGACGTCATATCGGGGCATGGGATGGTGAAGGGGAATCTGGAATATTCATCGACCACGTTCAGGAAACACGTTCCGCGTGTTTCGGTCGGAGGAGGGGAGGTGCCCTATGAAATCCATGCTGAGGCGTTCAAAGGGACGGGAGGCCTTCACCAGGCGCACACGGTCTGGCCGGTAGAAGTGCAGTTTGCACTCCGCGCAGACCTGGCAGTCTTTGGTGACCGCCCTGACTTCCGCAATGGAGTATGGTAGATTGCGAGCCTTTATGGAGTGATAGAACCAGGTGACCCCTGGGTGACAGAGACCATTGTGTAGGGCCCGGAGTCGGTCCACTTGTGCGCTGGCACATGTACCTCGGAATAGGGCATCGGGGGGCTCATTGAGCTTACCGGGGCAATATATTTTTGGATCTTGCCCCGCTGTGTATTATTGAACATGAAGGCAACCAACCGTTGGTCAGTGAGGAGAGTGAATCTCCTGCAGGCCAGGTAATGCCTCCAATGCCACACAGCTTCTATGATGGCTTGGGCCTCCTTTTCGACAGAGGAATGCTGAATTTTGGATGCTTAGAGGGTGCGTGAAAAGAATGCCACAGGTATGATGCATCGCTCTCGACTTGAAAGGGGAGGGTCTCGTCGACCGCGTGCATCGCGGCCTTGGCGATGTTGGCCTTAGTACGGTTGAAGGCCTGGTGGGCCTCAGCTGTCAGAGGGAAAACTGTGGAGTAGATGAGTGGGCGGGCCTTCTCCGCATAGTTAGGGACCCACTGGGCATAGTATGAGAAGAACCCCAGGCATTGTTTGAGGGCCTTGGGGCAGTGGGAGAGGGGGAGTTCAATGAGGGGGTGCATGCGGTCGCGGTCAGGCCCTAGAACTTTATTTTGCGCCATATAGCCAAGGATGGCTAAGCGGTTGAGGCTGAACACGCACTTCTCCTTGTTATCTGTGAGGTTCAGGAGTTTGGCGGTGTGGAGAAATTTGAAAAGTTTAGCGTCGTGGTCATGCTGGTCATGGCCACAGATGGTGACGATATCTAGTACGGGAAGGTGGCCCACAGTCCGTACCGGTCATCCATTCGGTCCATATTCCGTTGGAAGACCGAGACCCCATTAGTGACACTGAAGGAGACCCTAAAGAAGTGGTAAAGGCAGCCGTCTGCTTCGAACACAGTGTATTGGTGGTCCGCCTTGCGGATGGGGAGCTGGTGGTAGGCAGATTTCAGGTCCACTGTAGAGAAGACCAGGTACTGTGCAATCTGATTGACCATATCAGATATGTGTGGGAGAGGGTAAGTGTTGAGCTGCGTGTACCAATTGATGGTCTGGCTGTAGTCAATGACCATCCTGTGTTTCTCCCAGTCTTTACAACTAGCACTTGCATGCTCCAGGGGCTGTTGCTGGCCTCAATGATGCCTTCCCACAGTAGCCGCTGGATATCCAACCTGATGAAAGTCCTGTCCTGGGCACTGTACCGTCTGCTCCTGGTGGTGACGGGCTTGCAATCCTGGGTGAGGCTTGCAAACAGGGAGGGTGGGTCGACCTGAAGGGTCATGAGGCCGCATACGGTGAGATGTGGTAGGGGTCGCCGAATTTTAGTGTTAGACTTTGGAGGTTGCACTGGAAGTCCAGGCCGAGTAGCAAGGCAGCGCAGAGTGTGGGGAGGACGTAGAGCCGGAAGTTGCTGAACTCTATGCCCTGGACGGCAAGTGTGGCGATGCAGTAGCCCCGGATTTCCACGGAGTGGGATCCGGAGGCCAGGGAGATTCTCTGGGTAACGGGGTGTACTGCGAAGAAGCAGCGCCTTACTGTAGAAGGATGAATAAAGCTCTTCGTGCTCCCGGAGTCGAGAAGGCAAGGTGTCTTGTGGCCATCGACTTTCAGCGTCATTGTCGTGGTTGCAAGGTTGTGCGGCCGGGACTGGTCGAGCGTGATGGAGGTGAGCTGCGGCTGGCGTTGGTGGGCCCCAGGCTGGTTGGCGGCTGTTGCGGGCGATGAGCGGCCAGATGCGGTGCCCGACGAGCAGGGGTCCTGAGGCGCTGTTCAAAATGGTGCCGAAGATGGCTTCGCCCACGGGGCGCACGTGGTGGGCGGTGTTAAAGATGGTGGGGCCCACAGGCGGCACGATGTCTGATGGGGGGAAGATGGCGCCGCTCACAAGCCGCACGTGTTCTGGTGAGAGGAAGATGGCAGCGCCCATGGCCTGCATGTGGGCTGCGGGGACGGAAATGGTGGCAACCACGGGTTGCACGTGGGGGGTGCAGGAACAATGGGCCTAGAGACAGCGGCGATCGACCGGGCCTGGCACACTGCAGCAAAATGTCCCTTTTTCCCCCAGGCCTTGCAGATTGCGTTCTGCATCGGGCAGCGCTGCCGGGGGTGCTTTGTCTACCCGCAGAAATAGCACTTGGGCCCCCCAGGGTTGGCTGGCTGCCACGCGGCGCAGGCTTAGGGTTGGCTGGGGGCGGCCACTGGTGGGGCCCACGATGTCCATGAGGGGGGGGCGCCGTGTGGTCGGGGGTGTATGCTTGTACATTACGGGAGGCTACCATTAGTGAGGGCGCGAGTTGCTTGGTCGCCGCAAGGTCGAGCATACCCCCTTCTAAAATGCGCTGGCGGATGTACGCTGACCCCATGCCTGTAACAAAATCATCCCTGATTAAGAGTTCAGTCTGTTCAACAGCTGAAACTGCCTGGCAATCGCAGTTCCTCGTCTGGACATGCAGGGCACGCCAGAAATCGTCCAATGACTCACCGGGGAGTTGTTGCCTCATGGACAGGAGGTGCCTGGCGAAGAGTTGGTTGATCAGCCGGATGTCATTCCCTTTCAGAAGTGCCATGGTCTCAGTGTAGTTGGGCGCATCCCGGATAAGGGGAAAAATATCGGAGCTCACATGTGAGTACAGGATCTGGAGTTCCTGTGCTTCTGAGGGTTGTTCTGGTGCTGATCCGATGTAGACTTCAAAGCAAGCTAGCCAGTGGTCGAAGGCCGACATGGCATTGTCTGCTTGAGGGTGCAGCTGAAGGCAATCTTGCTTGATGCGTAGTTCGATCGCTGTAAAATCTCTGCTTAATAAATTGATGCACTATCAATTACGTCGAGACGAGAGTAGAGAGTAATTGAGGCTTTATTAAGCAGAGATGTGTAGCCTCCTACAGCTGCTACCGAAATGGCAGCAGCTCAGTGAGCCCACACATTTATACTCCGCCTACTGGGTGGAGCAAGCAGGCAGGGATCTACCCCCGTACCTGTAGTACAGGAGCCTTACCGTATTACCTCTCATATACGTATTATGCAAACAGTGGTGACTACCAAAATTGCCTAGTGGTTAGGCAATTTGAATAATGAGTAACGGGCACATCTTTAACTTTGATTTACAAGAGACAAGGCCATAGGTTGCTCCTCACTACATCAGCACCACATGGTCCTACTCACTGTGGTTAACCTAGTGCACTATTCACACTGACAGTCGAAGGTTCCTGAGGTAACTGTATCAGTGCTGCTGCTTGGCACATATAAGTCAGCTACATAATGTGCTGTGAGATGCTGGTTACTTCCATTTAACCATTAAGGTTCTTGGAGTTCTTTAACGGAAAGTGGAGTGGGACATATGTTAAAACGATGTTGGCTGTCGGACATCCATCATCAATGCTCGTCTGGCAACATACTTTTCTTTAGAAATTTAGAATATCTAATTAATTTTTTCCAATTAATCGGCAATTTAGAATGGCCAATCCACCTACCCTGCACATCTTTGGGTTGTGGGGGAGAAACCCACGCAAACATGAGGCGAATGTACAAACTCCACATGGACAGTGACCCCGAGCCAGGATCGAACCTGGGTCCGCGCCGACGTGAGGCAGCAGCACTAATCACTGCACCACCGTGCTGCCCCCACCTGGCAATATACTTAATGGTAAAGTGTAGTACTTGAATATATACTTGTGTGAAATTGAGAGAAAACTACTGTCATGTGAGAGTACCTTTAAGAAATGGGTGTTTAAGAAATGTACCTTTAAGAAGTGGGTGTTTATTAGTGATGCCAGAGTGTGGGTGGGGCTACGCTGTCTGTCAGCTTTTTACTTTCATTTTAGGCTGTTTGCTGCAGGGTGTGTTTTAGTTTTGTTTTCAGAGCTGGATAGCTGCAGTCACAGCCAGAAGGTGTATGAATCTCTCTCTGTAATCTAAAAGCTGTATATCAACCCTGGTGATTTAAAACTAATAACAGTAGTGACTTTAACCTGATGTGCTTCTGGTAAAAGGTGTTTTAAGTCGTACGGATGTTAAAAGGAAATCTTAAAGGGTAACTTAGTGTTATAGTCTTTGGGGGTTGTATTTGAATTAATAGCTGCTAAGATGTTCACTGTTTGTTTTAAAAATGTTAACTTGAGTTCACAGAAGAAACATTGTTTTGCTTTAAAAAATACTTCTCCATTTCTGCTCTACCACACCTGGAAAGTGGGCCATGTGCTCCCCATACTACAATCTATTAAAAGTTGTGGGTCAGGTGAACTCCATGATACAGCTTGGGGTTCTCTAAACTGGGGGCTTGCATTTTAGGAGCATTCAGTTGGAGGCCCAAACCAGCTTGTGATGAATATGGAACTCGGCTGACCCTGGCAGATTCAGTATAGTCGGCCTTTTGCAAGTGTAGGTGGCACAAAGCCTATTCCACAGCTTTAAATGACAAGATGCTGACCATACGAATTCAGCTGAGTTGTGGCTCGTTCATCAGTATCCACAATCCTGTACATCTTTGTATTATATGGAACTGTGAGCATTATCTTTTGGTTGAGATGAATGGCCTACGACTTGATGGACAGCATCTTTGTTTCCAAAACATAGCCTGAGTATATAAATCAAATTTTAAACCTGAGTTCTTTGTTCATAATCAAATGATCTAGCTCCGTGTAGCTGTACTGGTCCACCCAGGAATATTTCTTTTTTTTTGGTCGTTTTGCAAAACAGAGCACATAAAACATAAATTGATGTATTTTGTGATGGGATGGGATTTCCATAAGATATGTCCTCAATATCTAAGGTAATACTCTCAGCATTACATATAACAAAACTGAATGTTTAAAGGGTACATTCAGCACAAGGGGCTAATCTGTGTACATATATCAGTCATATTTAATTCAAATTTTATTAAAAGATGGATTTGGCCTTCAAAGAGCCATTTTTAAAGACAATTGCCTGTAAATTCCTCAACTTCAGTGGCTGGACCCTCACACTCTGCACCACGTTGAGTGCGGACACACGGGCATGCGGCTGGAAGCGCGCAACTTTCAAACTCCCGATCGGCGTTTTTTTTGACAGATGAATCGGCTGTGAATGCAAGTGAAAGGGACAATGTTAACTTGGTTGACTTTCCCTGATGTTAGGTAAGTTTTTACACATATTTATTTGCACTTTTTTTTCTAGATCCAGGATATTCGAGCAGAGGCAGGAGACATCGGGAGCCATTTCTTTGGTAAGTTAATATTTTTTATTATTAGAGTTTAGTATTTAGAAATATCTTTAAAATGCCAATAAAGTGAAAAGAAGATATATTTTTATTTTTTTGTCAACTTTGGTTTGTCGTGGGGCTGTTGATTCCATTAAAAAGGTACTTGACGAAATAAAGTGAGTTTGGAAGTCTCATAAAGTGAAAGAAAGATCTTTTTAAAACTTTGGTTTGTCATGAGGATGTTAATTCCATTAATGGAACCATAATGGATACAATGTGGTGATCACTCGCTAACGAGAATGATTGTCCACCTGAGGTACTCTGAATTACTGGTCACAGGTTCTATGGGTCCTTGCATGGCTGATGAGCCCGATCCTAGAGCAGTATGTTTAATCACTCACATGGCAGGAGTTTGCAACAGGTGGGATCGGTCCTTGGATGCTAAGCCGCAGGTATTTCTTTCTCAGGCTCCTTTTCCCGGCCTCCTCTTGCCATTGGGTGTCCTTGAAGAATTGTGTCCCTTTAGTCAGGAGGTTTCTCCAAGTAGGTCTCTTCTGGGCAAAGGTCTCCCAGACACTGCTATGTCTCTATTCCATTTCTTGAGATAAGTGTTTAAGGTGTCTTTGAAGAGCTGCCTTTGTCCTCTTGTTTGGATCCTTCCTTGAGCTGGGTGAAGAAGATTTGCTTTGGTAGTTGGGACTCTGACATCCGAAGCATATGGGTGGCCCACTAATGTTCATAATTGGTTTCAGATGATCATGGCCTCGATACTGGTGCTATTGACTCCTTCAAGATCAATAATATTAGCACGCCAGATTTACTGGAGAGAGAGACAGCCCTCACAATCACCTTATGAAGAGAGTTTAGCTGGATCTTTGGGGAGATAATTCGTTCTCATCCTCCACCCAGACTGGAGAATCAAAAGTTAATCCATTCGTGGCTCTGTGAAACTATTCCTGAGGGATAATATCCAATCACAGCCTGTTACCAGGCAGAGCAAGGCTCTGCGGGCCCATTCATTGGCCACCAGCCCCATCAATCAAACCTGGGCATGACTGAGCCATCCAAACTCCGATCAACAGTCTTGAACAGCACAGCCTTCTGGAATCTGCTTGCTGCTTACAGGCTGTTTTGCCTTAAACCCACAGATCCATAAACCAAAATGTAACAGCAAAAATAAAAGAAAGAGAAAATAAGGGAATAAACAGGAACAACAGGAAGGACCTTTACAATGTTTACATATTTTGTTCTGGATGCAGTGATTATGGTAAATGGCAAGCAGTGGAATTCTTGCTCTTTCTTATTGTGACCTTTACGAGGGAGGATTGAGTGAGCATGATTGATGCTGATTTGTGGAAGTTCCACCATGTGACAACAGTCTGATAGAGGCACAGGTCTCTCATAAGCCATGTTCAATTACATGGGAATGAATGCCGCCCCCAAGTGTGACTACCTGTAAAGCTTTGGTGCTCTATATGTTCCACTTATTTTTTAATTTGTTCAAGGGATCTGGACATCCCTGGCTGGACCAGCATTTATTGCCATTCCTGAGGGTATTTAAGAGTCAACCACATTTACTGTGGATCTGAAGTCACATGTAGACCAGACCAGATTTCCTTAGTGAACCAGATGGATTTTTACAACAATGGTTTGACTTTTAAGTTCTGATTTTTTTTTAAATTCAAATTTCACCATCTGCCAAGGTGGGATTTGAACCCGGCTCCCCAGAGCATGACTCTGGGTTAACTAGTCCAGCAATAATACCACTACTCAACTGCCTCCCCACTGCTCTTTGATAGTGACACCTATTGCTCAATTGGTAATGCTCTCACCCCTGACACAAAGCTCTGGGTTGAAGACCCACTCCAGGGCTTGAATACAAAAAAAAAATCAAAGCTGACACTCGGCACTAAGGGGGAATGCCATATGTTGGAGATGCTGTTGTTCAACTGAGGCCTCATTTACCTCTTCTGGTGGATGTGGATGATCCAATGGTACTGCTTTGAAGAAGAACAGAGCAGTTGTCACCAACATTCATCCCAAAACCAATGAGACAAAAACAGGATACTATCACATCGATGTTTGTTGGGGTTTGCTGTGTGCAACTTGGTTGCCACATTTCCTACATCACTATAGTGACACTTCAAAAGTACTTCACTGGCTGTAATGCATTTGCGATAACCAGTAGTCGTGAAAAGCTCCATATAAATACAACTCTTCCATTTGTGTCTCCTTTTGTGATCCTCAGCAAGGACTTGTTTGCTCCTGTTAAGTGGTTTATGTTAGAAGAGGTCATTAAAATAATCATTATTCACCAAAATGACTTTAACAAGCGCTAGCAGGGAATTTGATTGTCAGTCAGACCATTGGCTTTCCTCTGGGCTACACTCCTTAATGAAATAAATAAATCAGTGAATCATTTTTTAAATAAAACCTTTTCTCAAAGTTAATTTGAAATGTTTAAAAAGCCTTTAAAGCTATAATTAGAAACATATGTTTCTAAATCCAAAACGGTTCACCACAGGAAATAGTTGAACAGACATTTGTCTTGACCTTTGACCCGGAAGAAGGAAAATGTGTAACTTCTGTAAAGGTACAGAACTTTGTAATCTGTAATTACTTTTAAGAATGTTTGAAAAAGATTTTTTTTATGAACTTAGAGTATCCAATTATTTTTTTTTCCAATTAAGGGGCAATTTAGCATGGCCGATCCACCTAACCCTCACATCTTTGGGTTGTGGGGGTGAAACTCACGTAGACATGGGGAGAATGTGCAAACTCCACACGGACAGTGACCCAGGGCCGGGATTCGAACCTGGGTCCTCAGCGCGCAATCCCAGTGCTAACCACTGCGCCACATGCCACCTTATGAAAAAGATTTTTGAGAGGTTAGGAACACGATTTATCGGGGCTCACGGCACCCAGCTTGGTGTCGGAGCAAGGCCATTGGATCGAGAGAGAGTCCTTTTGCGTGATTTCTGAAGCTCAAAAAGTCTTGCCAGGTTTAGAGGAGTCTTGAGAGAAACTCTCCAAGGCCAGAACAAACAGAAAAGTGTGTTAAATAGTGAGATGTTTCTCGGCTCTGCAGCCACCGAGGAACAACCCGCTAAAAGAGCCAAAAACTGGACATAGATTTGTTTTTACGGTTAAATGGAGCCCTACATGAGTTGGAAAGGGATCAATTGTAATCCTCCTGAATAATAAGAAACACTATTCCATGTGATCTGGCAACCATTAACTTGGAAGCAATACCAACAGGAAGGTGGGTAAAAAATGACTTGAAGATACAAAGTGGAGTGCTGCAGCAACGGAGGAACAGAGAAGGCACATTTACAAGGAGCCGTTTGCAGTTAAAAAGGATATAAAACAAAGGACTGCATTAGAGCAAGGTTTGTGAATTTGAAATTCTACGACCATCCTTCAGTTTTGCCAAGGCAACCAGATTGCTTTGTGAGATTTATTGAAGGCGAACTGAAGGAGTCTCTGTGGAATGTGCGCCATCAATGTGCGGCAGCAGGGTAGCATGGTGGTTAGCATAAATGCTTCACAGCTCCAGGGTCCCAGGTTCGATTCCTGGCTGGGTCACTGTCTGTGTGGAGTCTGCACGTCCTCCCCCTGTGTGCGTGGGTTTCCTCCGGGTGCTCCGGTTTCCTCCCACAGTCCAAAGATGTGCGGGTTAGGTGGATTGGCCATGCTAAATTGCCCGTAGTGTCCTAATAAAAGTAAGGTTAAGGGGGGGGTTGTTGGCTTACGGGTATAGTGTGGATACGTGCGTTTGAGTGGGGTGATCATGGTTCGGCACAACATTGAGGGCCGAAGGGCCTGTTCTGTGCTGTACTGTTCTATGTTCTATGTTCTAAGATATTGTGAAACTAGCTCAGGAGGTTCTGCAAGAGTATGTTCCTTTGGTGACAACTGTTGCTGAGGAACCCCGATAGCGTGGAGCTCCCATTCCAAATAACGCAAGTAGCAAATCCATCGATTACAAAAAGAGAAAGATTCTACATTCCCGAGATGGAGTTGGAAAAATTTTGAGATTTCAGGTGGTACCAGATTTGTGTGGGGAGTGATTGTAATCTCCTGAGATAGTCTTTCTGTGCAATTAATAATTTTTTACCAAATGCAATTTGCTTGTTAATTCACATTGAATTTCTGTGTATTCTGGCTTTTCTTAAAGTAAAAACTGTAACAAAGTGGAATCATGTTGGTAATTTCTTCATGTGGAGTCATTCAGTAAATTTGGTTGGCTTGGATTACAGTTCCCCGAGAGCAATTGTCACATTTACAATTCCAACAATTGTTTTGCCTGATGATTTTAAAAAAAAGAAATTAACTGTGAAATTTAGAGATTTCAAGGTCACACGGGAAAGTCACAATATAACATGCCTCTGACTATTAACAGACAGGCCCTTTGGATGAATAATGTTACAATCTGACAGATTGGAATGTGGAATATAAATTAATACTAATTATACATTTAACAGAAGTCATCAGAGATAACGCATGTCGTTGATGTGTTGAATACTGTGGACGATTCAGGCATAAGCATAATTACCTGTCAACAGTGTGTGACTGAAACGCAAATTTGCAGCTTTGCAGAAATGTCATAATAAAGTTAACATACATATTTTTAAAAATCATTAGAGCTTGGCCAGCAGTTAATTAGGAAACATGGTGCCTTTCAGAATACATTTACGGGCGGTACAGAAGTTTGCATTACTGCCTCACAGCGTCAGGGACACAGGTTCAATTCCAGCCTTGGGAGACTGTCCGCGTGGAGTTTGCACATCTCCCCGTATATGTGTGTTTCCTCCAGGTGCTCTGATTTCCTCCTACAGTCCAAAAATGTGCAGGTTAGGTAGTTTGGCCACACGATATTGCCACTTAAGAGTCCAACGGTTGGGTGGGGTTATGGGGATAGGATGGCAGAGTGAGCTCTTTCAGAGGATCAGTGCAGACTTGATGGGCCAAATGGCCTCCTTCAGCACTGTAGGAATTTTATAATATGTTGTTAGCAAAAGTTACTGTGAGTACGGCAGCTGAAGAGTGCTTATAGTATGAGTCAAGTCAATGGCCTTTGACAAAAGCGAAGTGGTTCGATGATGCGGCTGAGAAATACAACCTCTAATTTACAGAAAAGCATTTCAAATTTGATTGATTTGTGGTGCGTTAAAAGTAGCCTTCGTCTTGAGGAACTTTCATAAATCACACAAGTGAATAACTGTCTGAGAGACAAAGTATCAGAATCAAGGATATGCATATTTCTCAAACAATTAGCTAAATGACATGGATGCACCAGAATCAAAAATGAGTTTAATGGTTTTGCACAAAGGCCAATAGTTCAAGGAGAAGCAGCTGTCGTATTTCACAGAGCAAAAGAAAGACACCGATGGCCTCTTCAGCGAGTCCTTCTCGCTACTGCTTTCATGAACACCAGTCAATTAACCCAACATGACAGATACATTCGTAATCCAAAACCTTTAAGCGGACATCAAGGGAACTTATTTACAGTGGATTAGGATGAGTTTGTTCAGTCCACTCACCCAGTGAGATCTGACTGCTTTTGTTCTCGGAACCTGAGTTATTTTGTGACAAGCAGTCCTTGGAATCTAAGTCGCAAAATCCCGATTGGCGGTCAAGTGCAAGGCTTTCCGCCCTGAAACAAAACAAAAAACATTATTAGCTGTAATGTATTTCTTGTATCCACTTCAAGGAACTAGACCATCACAAGAACAGTTTTGATTAACTTTTTTGTCTGAGAAATTTGAAGACCCCATGTAATCTTTTGCCAATTTCCGATCACAACCACGCATTTTGGGGTAATTTTCCAGTGCTCAGCTGCCCCACTACAATCAGAATAATGCACAGAGTCGTGGATGTTTACAGCATGGAAACAGACCCTTCGGCCTAGCTTGTCAATGCCACCCAGTTTCTATCTGGGGCAGCACTGTAGCATAGTAGTTAGCACAGTCACTTCACAGCTCCAGGGTCCCAGGTTCAATTCCCAGCTTGGGTCACTGTCTGTGTGGAGTTTGCACGTTCGCCCCATGTCTGCGTGGGTTTCCTCTGGGTGCTCCGGTTTCCTCCCACAGTCCAAAAATGGACAGATTAGGTGGATTGGCCATGCTAAATTGCCCAAAAAGGGGGCGAAATTCTCCGACCCCACGCAGGGTCGGAGAATCGGCCGGCAGCGGCGTTAATCCCACTCCCGCAGGGTTTTTTATTCTCTGACCGGCCAAAAACCGGCGTTGTGCAAATCCCGCCGGCAGCCTCTGAAAACAGCTGGCGCTGGCAGGATGTCATTATCTTTTTGTTTCTTCTTCTTCCCCCCCCCAATGCCGGGTTGCTCTTCTTCCCCCCCCCCCCCAATGCCGGGTCGCTCTTCTTCCCCCCCCCCAATGCCGGGTCGCTCTTCTTCCCCCCCCCCCCCCCAATGCCGGGTCGCTCTTCTTCCCTCCCCCCCATGCCGGGTCGCTCTTCTTCTTCCCCCCCCATGCCGGGTCATTTCCCCCCCCCCCCCCCCCATGCCGGGTCGCTCTTCTTCTTCCCCCCCCCCAATGCCGGGTCGCTCTTCTCCCCCCCCCCCCCCCATGCCGGGTCGCTCTTTTTCCCCCCCCCCCAATGCCGGGTCGCTCTTCTTCCCCCCCCCCCCCCATGCCGGGTCGCTCTTCTTCCCCCCCCCCCCCCACGATGCCAGGTCGCTCTTCTTCCCCCCCCCCCCCCCAATGCCGGGTCGCTCTTTCCCCCCCCCCCCCCCAATGCCGGGTCGCTCTTCTTCCCCCCCCCATGCCAGGTCGCTCTTCTTCCCCCCCCCCCCACGATGCCGGGTCGCTCTTCTTCCCCCCCCCCCAATGCCGGGTCGCTCTTCTTCTTCCCCCCCCCATGCCGGGTCGCTCTTCTCCCCCCCCCCCCACCCCATGCCGGGTCGCTCTTCTTCCCCCCCCCCCCCACCCCCCACCCCCCACCCCACTCTCTCCCCACCACACAAACTCCGGGACTCGCCACTTCCGCAGCTGGTGATACTGACGCCTATCGCGTCAGTCCGCTGCTGGCCCTTTCGGGAACAGAGATTGCCGGCTTAAAAGAAGGCCCGGACGCCGGAGTCATGCGCACCACTTTTTCCCGCCGGAAATGGGCGTCACGTCGGTCCGCGGAGAATTTCGCCCAGGGTTAGCTGGAGTTACAGGGAAAGGGTGGATGTGAGGGTTAGGGTAGAGGTATGGGCTTAGGTAGGGTGCTCTTTCCAAGGGCCGGTTCAGACTCGATGGGCCGAATGGCCTCCTTCTGCACTGTAGATTCTATGATTCTATGGTTCTATAATTCTATCGCCAAGCTAGTCCCACTTGTCCGCATTTGGCCCATGTAACTGTCTCACTGCTTTTTAATTTTTTTAATATAAATTTAGAGTACCCAATTATTTTTGTTTCCAATTAAGGGACAATTTAGCGTGGCCAATCCACCTAACCTGCACATCTTTGTGTTGTGTCGCAGACACGGGGATAAATGCAAACTCCACACAGACAGTGACCCAGGGCCGGGATTCGAACCCAGGTCCTCAGCGCCATAGGCAACAGTGCTGCCCTGTCTCACTGCTTTTTAAAGGACAAAATTGTACCAGCCTCTACTACTGCCTCTGGCAGTCAGTTCCATATGCTCACCAACCGCTGTGTGAAGAAATTTCCTCTCTGGTCTCTTTCATTCTCTCCCCTTAAACCTATGTGCTCCAGTTCTAGACCCCTCTACCTTTGGGAAAAGGTGTCGACAACTGCATTATCTAAGCTCCTCATTATTTTATAGACCTCCACAGGTGCACCCCAAGCCTCCTACGCTCCAGTGAAAAAAGTCCCAGCCTATCCAGCCTCTCTTTACAACTCAGACCATCAAATCGTAGTAGCATCCTCGCAAATCTCTTCTGCACTCTTTTGAGTTTAACAATATCCTTCCTATAATAGGGTGACCAGAACTGAATACAGTATTCCATGTATGGTCTTACCAATGTCTTGTTCAACTTCAACAAGACGTTCTAACTCCTGTTTTCAATATTCTGACCAATAAAACCTAGCATGCTGAATGTCTTCTTCACCACCCTGTCCACCTGCGACTCCACCTTCAAGGAGCTATGAACCTGTACTCCTAGATCTCTATTCTGTAACGTTCCCCAACTCCTACCATTAACTGAGTAGGTCCTGCCCTGATTTGATCTATCTCACATTTATCCAAATTAAACTCCATCTGCCTTTCATCCGCCCTCTGGCCCAATTGGTCAAGATCCTGTTGCAATCTTACATAACCTTCTTCATTATCCACTATGCCCCCAATCTTGGTGTTGTTGATAGTTAAATTCTTCACCCGGTAGTCTGGCTCAATAAAATGAGAGATGGATTTGTAAGTATAGTATCATTTAATAATAAGCAACTTGCAAGGCTGGCTTACTCGTAGAAATCCAGAACACACAGCTGTCTCCTGTGGGCCCCAGAGCAAGAGAGACCGAAGACAAAAGGGTATCTGCAGATGTATTCAAAATCATAGTAAGATTCACATATAAGCTTCCCATTGGTCATTCTATACACCTCCTGACCTGGCCCTATATCCTAATTGGTCACTTTGCATTGTAACCCCAGCATCCTTTTCACCATGCTCACCATGCGGCTACCCTCCCCCGAGGGTCTCTAGCCAGGCTTTGCTAAATTCCTTTGTCCTTTGTTTGTGAGCTCTCTATCATCGGACCGGCCCTATTATCTATACTATTTTAACTAATAATCCTATTTTTATCACATTCATTTATTCATTTCCTCAGTGTCATCTGCAAACTTACTAGCCATGCCTCCTACACTCTCATCCAAATCATTTGTATATGTAATAAATAACAGTGGATCCAGCACTGATCCCTGTGCCACACCGCTGGCCACAGGTCTCCAGTTTGAAAAACAACCCTCGACGACCGCCCTTTGGCCTTGGTCGCCAAGCCAATTTTGTTTCCAATTGGCTACCTCACCCTGGATTCCGTGGGATTTAATCTTTTGCAACAACCTACCATGCGGTACATTGTCAAAGGCTTTGCTAAAGTCCATGTAGACAACGTCGACCGCACTGCCCTCACCTACCATCGCGGTTACCCCTTCAAAAAACTCAATCAAATTCGTGAGACATGACTGTCCCCTTACAAAGAATGCTGACTTTCCCTAATTAGCTCCTGCCTGTCTAAATGCCTGTAGATCCTTTCCCTCAGAATACCTTCGAACAACTTACCGACTACAGCAATAAGGCTCACCAGTCTGTCTTTCCCAGGCTTACCCTAAAAGTCCTTCTTAAACAAGGGCACGAAATTTGCTACCCTCCAATCTTCAGGCACCTCTCCTGTGGCTGTCAATGATTCAAATATCTCAGCTAGGATGCCGGCAATTGCCTCCCTAGACTTTCACAACGTCCTGGGATACATTTCATCAGGTCCCGGGGATTTATCTTACTTGCTGCACTTTAATACCTCCAGCATCTCCTTCTCTGTAATACGTACACTCCTCAAGACAGCACTTTTTATTTCCCCAATTTCCGTAACATTTGTGCCTTTCTCAACAGTACATACTGATGAGAAATATTAATTTAGAACCTCCCCTATCCCTTGTGGGTCTGCACATAGATGACCTTGTTTATCCTTAAGAGGCGCTACCCTCTTATATGTCGATTGTTGTTCTGTTTTTCTCCGAATTTTTAATCAAAAACCATTCTGTCAAGCTTGCTGTCAGATGAACCAGCTGTTGGGTGTTTCATTCAAAGAATTCCACTGCGGTGTGAAAGTTTATTACTGAAGCACAGAAATGAAGTAATCGGGCAGGTAGGACTGGAACGTTTGATCTACCTGTGACCCACTCGGAGGGCTAATTTAGGTTAATGCTATTTGGAATGCAGATATTTTCAAGTTAAAAACAGATTAGTCCCACTCTAGCCTGCAGTGTGCTGCATCATGAATACAGATTAATTCAGCTGCAGTGCATATTGTCCAAAGCCAAACATGGATTTATACAACTCACTGAGTAAAAGTCTGTAACAGTCAGCTTCCAGAATAAATCTTCATTTTGCAACTACGTCAGATTTCTAGAAGCAAGTCGGAGGCAGACTACCTGTCGATTTGTCTGCCGTTTACATCCCGTGAGATAAGAATAGTTGGGAGTCGTTGAGCGGATTCTCCGGACTCCCAGCTGCGTGTTTCTCACCGGCGGGAGGAGCCGTGCCGCTCCTTCGTGATGAGATTCTCTTGTCCCACCACGTCGATAGAAATTTCCACTGAAGTCACCCCACGCCGCTAGGAAACCCGTCGCAGGGGGTGCACTGCCGACGGACCAGAGAACCCCACCCGTGTGAACGGATGAACAATTCTGTCCGTTGTCGATCTGAAAAACCATGGATGCCAGACTTGGGCAGGAATCTTTAGGCTGTTTTCGCCGGCATGATCTTCCGATCCTGCAAACAGGCGAAGCCCCCCCCCGCTGCTGGGATGCATAGAACGGGAAACATCGTTGACAGTGGTGACATCAGAAGATCCCACCACCAGCCAATGGCAGTCCACCTCTGCCTCTGCCACCGCGAAACATGCCATGGGGTGCAAAAAATCCGGGTTTGAATCTGATGAGCAGATCAATTCATTGTTGATTACAGACCAGGAAGCCCCAAGCAGTTTCCCTTTCTCCACATCTACTCACTCAGCCCCACGCTTTGAACAGTGCATTTTGTTCAAGTCTCTGATCCTGTCTAAAACACCCACAACTTTTGAAAAGCTTTGAAATCCCTTAAGTCTAAAACCTTTGTTTTCAATGCCACTGTCCATTAGCTTTAGTAGCCTTTGATTGACAGCTTAATGGTTCTTACACAGCAGGTTTGTTTATTTACCTTTCCCTTCATTGTTGGATGCATCTGAAGTACTCCCCCCCCCCCCCCCCCCCCCCCACACCCATTGAACCTAGCTGCAATGCTTCTAAACACCCAGACTCTGGGTTAGGAAAGAGGAACTGAAAGCACTTAGCTCCTTTGAAATTGCCTGCAGCCATCAAGCAGAGCAGTTGCAAGTGAACAGACCACTTCACAGTTTTCACAGCACACAGAGCCGCCTGAAATCACCATGCCAGGAGTGATTTTCAGGTTTCCCAGGGCTAGCACGGGTAGTCCATCCACGAGACCGTCATCCCAGGGGAGAGTTCCGAAGCCAATCACTTGCCTCCTGCCTGAGCACATTCAACACACATGACATCGTGATCTGGATCTCACCCTCACAGGCCGTAATCCAGATCAGTATATTTAAATGATCCATGAGGTTCATTGAAATATACTTTGCGGGATTCTCCCGGCGCCCGGGACAAATGACCGCACCTGGGAGACCTCGCCAGGACACCATTTAGTACTGGTTTCCACCAACGTGGACCAGTCATAATGGCACCGAGGAGGGCCTCCCAGGCCATTAGAAACCCCCGGGTGGTTGGAGACAGGACAGACACTGGCACTCCCTCTGGCACCTTGGCACTGCCAGCCTCGCACCCAGGTCGTACCAGCCTGACACTGTCAGGGTGTCAAGGTGGCAGTGCCAGTTTTCCCAGTTGCCAGTTTGGCACTTGCCAAGGATCGGACCCCCCGCGGAGCGTTGCCTGGTAGAGGGGGGGGGGGGGGGTGTGAAGGGATTTTCCCGTGGTCTACCCGAAGTTGGGGAGAAGGGGTGATTGAAAATGCTAGGGGGAGGGAGTGCTGAAAGGTGGTGGTGGGAAGATCTGGGCAGCCAGACAAAATAGTATCATCAGCCTCTAAGTGCTGCCTTGAGGAGACAAAATTCCTGAGGTCAAAAGAAAATGTCAAAGTTTCGTTAAATAGCGGAATGTTTCTCGCCGCTGCAGCCGTCGCTAAACACCCCGCTAAACGCAGCTGAAACCGGACATTGGTTTTTTTCCGGTTAAATGCCGCCCATGGGTTCAAAGCAGATACATTTTGCCAGTTCACCTGATTTACTGCTCCATTAATAAAGAGTTGGTTGAAGCCGTGAGAAGTAAAAGTAGCATGTAGCACACACCTGCCCAATTAACACTGGGTATGGCTCGGTTAAGATTGGGGCCTCAGGTGCATTTTATTTAAAATATGGCATGAGAACATTGTTTGGCAGAAACAGCTTAAAATCCAAGGTAACTGCTTGCTGATGGCCTTAATAAATAAACTTATGTTCCTGAGCCAGTGTGTCAGGTGCTGCTGTGCAGAAACCAGTGTATGGGAGAAGCACTCGATTCATTCTGCTCGGAAGACAGACACCTCAGGCAACGGGCTGCGAGCTTTTGAAATCAGCGTGACTTGTGTAGCATTTAAAAAGGTGCTTCTTGGCAAATGTTGTTCATTAAACTGACCTCTGTAAATCGTTTTATATTAAACAAAATTGACTGACAAGGAGGTTAATGGGAGTCAAATGAGAACAGTATGAATTACTCAAGGGATTTTTCATAGAAGTTAACCCAACTTGGGACAATTAAAAGCTGCTTGCATTCGCTATCACAGCTTTCATCAGGAATGAGGACACAGGCTGAGGTTCAGTGTTAATAACAACTATTGCTGATCGGAATGAAAAAATACATTAATGTATGATTGAAAGCTGAAATGCATATTGATTAGGGGTAATTGGCCTCATTGCATTTTTATAGGAATTTTATTTCCATTGAGGTGAATCAAGAGAGATATAAAAGGGGCTGCTGATTGACTGTCATTCATTTTCGCTATCGCACAAACGGCAAGATTTAATCCATTGAGAGTGGAATTTAATGGCGAGTTGGTGGCATAGGGGCATTTGTTCAGTGGGAGGATGGTGGGTGAGGACCATCCTCCCTCTGTCTTCCCTCAAAACCACCTCGTTCTCACAAGCATGAATTTCCACAAGTTTATCAAAAATATTCTGGAATTATGATTCTGGCCAGTAAGCTTGATTCCATGTTCATAACATGGAAAAGAAACTGCATTCATTCCACTTCCCTTTTGTTAGTTTTTGACTTAAATCGCTGAACCTTCTATCACAAAATCAGCGAGTCAGACAGAAAAACATTAAAGCTTGAAGCACACAAACACCACCCACACACAAACAGAGAAACATAGCATGTGTTTTAGCTCGTTTAGCTGGTTTAGCTCACCAGGCTAAATCGCTGGCTTTTAAAGCAGACCAAGCAGGCCAGCAGCACGGTTCGATTCCCGTACCAGCTCCCCGGACAGGCGCCGGAATGCGGCGACTAGGGGTTTTTCACAGTAACTTCATTGAAGCCTACTCGTGACAATAAGCGATTTTCATTTCATTTCATTTCAAAACAGTGATAAGCAAATGAAGTAAGTCACCACTCTCATGGTGCTTGCTTTAAACTTCTGATACACCTGTGAAAGATTCCTCTTATCTCTCTCTCTCATGGATATGATACTCAGTTCAGTTGAATATGTACATAAAGCACTTTTTGTTTCTTTAAGAATTCACTTGGTACATTTGCACAAAATTAAATGGTCAAACTTGACAGTGCATTGAAATGCCCTGGAGACACACTGAAGAGTGAAAGCAAAAAACTTCTAAATAATAGTGACTCCAGATTTACAAATCAAAAGCCATTTCAACAAAAGGCCTTTTTAAAGTAATTTTCACAAATGCTTCAAGGATCTCAGATGGCTAAATTCTTCTCTCTAATCAGTCATACGGATTACATTCTTAAGGGAATCCTTATCTGGGTTTAGCCTCTTTTATTGATTCTAATTCTCAGCTGAGACTTTCTGATTTATTCAAAGAACTGTCTGTCACTGAGAAAATGATTTGTTATCCAGGCATCGGTCATGACTTAAAATGCACCAATGCCCATCAAATTAATTAAATGTCTACGTGTATGTGCCATGTATGCCATTTCTACCCAGATAAGGTGCTTGCACTCACCTTGCTTTTGATACATTTTTATTATCAAACGTATTGTGGAACAAAGACCTATTCATTACAAAGGCCTTATGAAAGTGTCTTTTGAAACAATATTAGCTTTGACCCGCAGTTCTCAGATTTCTATCTGAAACCATGACTTTGGCTTTGTGGATATTCTGATTTCTGTCTAAGTACTGAATTTAAAAATTATGCTGCATCGATTCTTAAAGGTCCCAAATAAATCAATGAAGCAATTAGTAAATGAATAAATCTGTAATCTATCACTCTCCCCATTTTATTATTTTAAACTTAATAAAATAAATCAATGAATAGATTAATAAATAGTACGTTTTTGGTGCATGGATCATTAATGGAGACATAACTTTCAGTCGAGCAGAGGGAGTAAAGAATTCAAAGTGTCAAAATTGTACACTGTGTTATAAAGTTTGTATTTTGGGCAAAAGAACCCAGATAGTATGGCACTCAGCGGTTGGAGGGGTTTGTTTTGATTGGTTGGCTGATGGCCAGTGGATTGGCCAGGGGCAGTATTCTGCCTGGCAACCGACAGTGATCCTGTTAGGTTTGGGTTTTTCTGTGAGAACCTGAGTGAAGCCATGGGAACCACAAGGTGGAAGCAGCTCTCTCTCCCTCTCCTCTGCTGCCTACTGTCAGAAGGCAGAAGCTTCTCGACCCTGAAAGAAGAAGTTTTCTTTCTCTCTCGCTCACACTCTCTCGAATGCAGACTGCCTGCTATTCCTGTGAGTCTACAGTGAAAACCATTACAAGCTGAAAGAAAAGATAACATCCATCTGAAAGTCAAGACTGATGAAGAAACTAACTGGAAAACATTAATCTGAAACGAAGGCTGGAATTTTCAGGCTGTTGGGATTCTCTGTTCCTGCTGGTAGTGCACCACCATATGTGAATTTCCCGGCAGCATTGAGTGGCCTCAATGGGAAATCCCATTGACAAGCAGCGGGAACAGAGAATCCCGCAGCCAGCGAATGATGCACCACCAAGAAACATGCGGCTGAGGAACTGGAGGATCCCGCCCCTAGAAGTCCAAATAAACCACATCCACTGGATCCCCTCATCATCTCTACCAGTTGCACCTTCGACGAATTCCAGCAGATTTGTCAAGTATGCTTTCCCTTTTGTAAAATCCATGCTGACTCTGTCCGATCCTGCCACTGTTTTCCAAGTTCTCTGTGTCTAAATCTTTTATAATGGACTCTAACATTTTCCTCACTACTGACATCAGACTGACTGGTCTATAATTCCCTGTTTACTTTTTAGCTCCCCTTTTAAACAGTGGGGTTACATTAGCTACTCTCCAATCTGTAGGAACTATTGCAGAGTCTATAAAACTTTGGAAGATGACCACAAATGCATCCACTATATCTAGGGCCACTTCCTTAAGTGCACTGGATTTAGATTATCAGACCCTGAGGATTTATTGGCCTTCAATCCTATCAATTTCTCCAATATTATTTAGCTACTTTTACTGATTTCTTTCTGTTCCTCCCTCGCACTAAACCTCGTGTTCCACAACATTTCTGTTTGTGTCCCCCTTTGGGAATACAGAACCAAAGTATATATTTAGTGGGTCAGCCATTTCTTTGTTCCCCATCATAAATTCTATTGTTTCAATATAAGGGATTTATATGGCACAGTAGTTAGGACTTCTACCTCACCTGTGTTCAATTCCAACCCCATGTCTGCTTGGATTTCCTTCGGGTGGTCCAGTTTCTTCCCACAGTTCAAAAATGTACAGGTTAGGTGGATCGGCTATGCTAAATTGACCCTTAGTGTGTCCAAAGGTTAGATGGGTTGACTGGGAATGAGCAAAGTAGTGAGCCTTGGTAGGAGGCTGTTTCGAAGGGTCAGTGCAGACTCGATGGGCCAAATGGCATCCTTCTGTGTTGTAGGGATTCTATGAATCTTTTTCTCCACATTCCTATGGAAACTTTTAGAGACAGTGTTTATGTTCCCAGTAGGCTTACTCCCTTACTCTACATTCCCCCTCTTGATTATCCCTTTGTCCTCCTTTGCTGCATTTTATCTGTTCCCAATCCTTATGTCTATTGTTTTTCTGACCAATTTGTATGCCTCTTCCTTGGATCTAATACAATTTCAAATTTCCTTGCAAATGATGGTTTGGTCACCTCTCCCATTTTACATTTGTGCCAGACAGGAATGATCAATCGTTGCAGTTCACCCATGTGATCTTTGAATGCTTGCCATTGCCTTTCCACCATCATCCCTTTAAGTAATGTTCCCCAATCCATCAGGGCCAGTTAGCACCTCATATCCGTGTAGTCTCCTTAATTGATATTCCCGACTCCAGTCTCAGAATCAATGATGTCACTCTCCACCATAATGAAAAATTCCATCATATTCCCAAGGGGCCTCGCACAATTTGATTGCCAATTATTCCTTTCTCATTGCTCAATACCCAGTCTAGGATGCACTGTTCTCCAGATAGCTCAATATTTTTCCAGAAAATCATCCCGTATACTCTCCGGGAATTCCTCCTCTCCAGTATTGTAACTAATTTGATTTGCCCAATCTATGTGCAGATTAAAGTCACCCATAATTACAAGTGTTCCTTTCTCGCAAGCATCTCTAATTTGCTGTTTAATGCCATTCCCAACATCACCACTACAGTTTTGAGCTCTACATACAGCACCCACTAACCTTTTTTGCCTTTGCTTCATTTAATTTGTCTTTGGTTTACAAGTTACTGACCAAAGAAAGGCTTGCTCCATATTCCATAAATGCAATTGTAACATTCGTATTTACTCCACTATAGTTTTCGTACCCACAGTAGGAAACCGTCTGGCATTCTAGCAAGTTGCAATTTGGATATAGCTCCAATGAACAGATAGTTCAAAGAGAAAATTATTTCAACCTAACATTGCTTCAGTTCAATGACAAGAACAATTAATTGGTAACTTTCAACAGTGCTGATTGTGCTAAGCAATAAATAGATCCTAAATGTGGATTAAACCGAGGCTGCAGACTAAGGTGTTTAATGAGAACTGTACAGGAACAATTTATTGATGAGATACTCAAGTCAATGTAAGTAATTGGCATAATGATCATACTAGACTGATAGTAAATGTGTTTCTTGACAAAAGAGTATATTGGTTAGAGTGAGGTGCAATTTGTTTGAGTGCTTAATACAATGGAATTGTTGTAATTAGTGAGCTTTGCCACTTGATCAATGGGTTGTTTTTATGTTCTTGCAAAAAAAATACCAAATGGCTTCAACGTTTAATTCAATCTGCCGAAGTTTAAAATAAATACTAATTATCAGCTACCTGGCTTTGCTGATTCGACTTCCACACTTGTGATATGAGTGAAGCTTTTCTGTGCTTCGCAGGCACACAGCGAAGGCTGTGACATTGGGGATTGAATGAGATCAAAATTGGCCAATGACCTCTGGATCATTGTTGGGTTAATCCATGATTCACTTTTCCACTGTAAGATTACAGCCAATTAATTTCAGTATGATGACTAAAGATATTGAATGATAAGGGAGAAGTTTCCCAATACCTCTGAGAACTTGCCTAGTCGGCAGCAGAAAGATGGAGTGAGGTGGATCGCAAGGTCCCGATGCTGAGTAACTCGGTCCAACTCCGAAAATATTTCTGGCAAATACAACAAGTTAGTCCCCTTAAAATGTTGGACTGTCTCTGGCGACTTGTTTACACCTTGTTATAACCACAAAAGACATGGAGGGTTGTCAATTGATCTCCCTGTGGGGTTTGCGGAGACTTGCCCAATAGGGGACACTTGGCGGGGGTTTAAAACCTGCAGCACAAACCCAGACCGACATTCCCGATGATCCCTGGCCTGGGACACAAGCATTCCACACCATTCAATATTCGAATAAACAAGGGTTTATTATGAAGCCTAACCTTGGTGATTTCGCACATTGGGGACGAGAAGTAAAAATGAGATTCCTGAGTAGCCTTCAGAGTGAAACAAGCAGCTCGCTTTTCGGTAAACTCGAGCCTTAAGATATCAACGGAGAAAACTAACGAACGAACGAAACTGAGGAGCTGAGAGACAGAAGGTAATTCCGCATGTGGGGACCCTCATTTTGCGTGGTAAAGAGCCTGACTTTCCCAGATGCCCCTGACTCAAGAACTTCTGATGAGCTCATAGACCCAGTGCGAAACCACACTGACCCAAAGCTTCCTGTCATCCTCCAGAGGTACCTTTCTAGTATGGCAGGGAGGACCCAGGGGAAACTGTCACTGATTTCCTCAGTGGGCTAATGAAACTGGCAGAATGCTGTGAACTCGGCTCATCCCTAACCAAGATGCCACATGATAGATTGATGTGCGGCATAAACATATGTCACGGCGCAAAGAAAATTACTGGTGAAGCCTACACTAGACCTAAAAAAAGGCCATTGAGATAGCCCAATCACTGGAAAACACAGAGAAAGGGACGAAGGAACTACAAAGGACACTGGGCAGTAGTGTCCTCTGATTGGGGGAAGGACGATGTACAAAAAACCTATAATTTAGATGAAGGCATCAATGTGAGACATCCATTGCCTGACTCCGCAGGTGCTCCCTGGCAATTAGGTAAACCTCATGACGGGCAGCACGGTGGAGTAGTGGGTTAGCCCTGTTGCCTCACGGCCCTGAGGTCCCAGGTTCGAACACGGCTCTGGGTCACTGTCCGTGTGGAGTTTACACATTCTCCCCGTGTTTGTGAGGGTTTCACCCCCACAACCCAAAGATGTGCAGGCTAGGTGGATTGACCATGCTAAATTGCCCCTTTATTGGAAAAAAAATAATTGGGTACTCTAAATTTGTAAAAGAAAAGTGAACCTCATGACAACCTCATGCATTCCAGGGAGCCTTCTCAAGAGGAATGTAAGTGTGAGCTAAGGGACACTGTAAATACTGCAGGAGGGCACAACCACATACCCAGGCAAGAAGCGAAGGCCAGCACAAGCTTGTACCAGGCAGGTACACATTCTTCCAGACAAAGAGACAATGCAATTGAACTGTATCGTCATGACAAAGGTCACCCCTGTAATTATGAGGCTACTTGTGAATGGTCATCCATTAGAGATGGGGGCAGCTGCCCCCTGTCATTGGAGAATGGATATTTAATCACCTCCAGACTGGCATCCTACCTCTGAGTGGAGAGGACACCAGAGATAAATTACCCACCTATATAGTGGAACCTTTACTGATTATACAACCCCAATGACTCCAGCGACCTACAGTCAACAGTCAGCTCGATTTCCACTCATTGTCGTGAGAGGACACCGATCAAGTCTAATGGGCAGAGATTGACTCCAGCAGATCCGACTGGATTGGCTGTAAATATTCAGTTTGAGCGTTGGAGGATTATGCGGAATTATCAATACATACCCTGAAGCCTTCCAAGAGGGCCTTGGAAAGTTAAAAGGAGCCAGAATCTGTGTCGACATCAACATCATGCTAAAATACTTCAGGACACGACCCGCTGTATACTTGTTTCTAGAGAAAGTAGAAACTGAGCTTGGCCTTATGGGAAGCCTAGCGATAATAACTCATGCAATTTGAGAGTGGGCTGCATCCGCCGTACCCGTTGTCAAACCTGACAAATCTGTCCACCTTTGTGGGGATTATAAATTCATTTAATTGCGTCTCAAGATTGGGAAGGTACACCATGTCACCTGTAGAGAACTTTATACGTCAAACTGGCAGGTGTCCAGTCTTTCAGACATGAGCCATGATTACCTCCAACTCAAACAGGATAAACACTCCCAGATATACATA
The DNA here is from genome assembly GCF_902713615.1 of Scyliorhinus canicula. Lineage (NCBI taxonomy): Eukaryota > Metazoa > Chordata > Chondrichthyes > Carcharhiniformes > Scyliorhinidae > Scyliorhinus > Scyliorhinus canicula. Next base: position 136,748,688 of record NC_052159.1, on the reverse strand, counting down.
AGGGTCCATACAAGTATACCCGCCTGCGTTTGGGGTCTTGTCAGCATGTACCATATTTCCGAGGCTTACGGAGAATATACTCCGCGGGTTACCCAAGGTGGCGCTGTACCTGGATGATGTTCTGTTTACAGGGACTACTGAGAAAGAGCACCGAGAAAATCTAGATGAGGTTCTTTTCAAAAGTAGGGATACAACTTAAAAGAGAAAAATGCATTTTCCAAGTGAGTGAAGTAAGCTATCTAGGCTGCAGAGTGGACAAAAATGATCTGCACCCATTGAAGGACAATGTTGAACAATGAAAATCTGATGACTGGCTGGTTATGAAGAAACACCATTCTTCCAATTAACTTCCAATGTTAACAAAAATCCTGATCTGATAATCACATCAACATATGGTTAACATTTCTGGGACATGGACTCTCGGTGGCGGCCACAGTGTGATCAGTCACACACAGGGTGGGCTCCTGCCTGTTGGGTTTGTTTTGGATCTTTTAAATTGATTTTCTGGGGGCTTTCGTGGAAAGTTGTGCGAAGAGCGGAGGATGGTTAGTTCTCTCCTGGACTGGTCTTTGGGATATCAGACCCCGTTAATGCTGGCCCAAGAGTTGGAGGGGACTCATGGCGCAGCAGAAGCTGAAAAAATGGCGGAGGGGGAGGGTTGGCATCGATGATGATGCTGCCAATGGAACAGTTGATGAGTTTCATCAAGGAGAAATTTCGGCAGCAGCAGAACGAGATGCAGAGGTACCTGTCGAAGGCGATTGAGGGCGCAGTTGCAGTTCTTCACGGGACCTTGGATCAGGTGGAGAAGCACATGGAGATGCAAGGAGCGGTGATCAAAGACATGGAGGAGGTAGTGTCACTGGAGGTGGAGATATCCATCCTGGGGGATGTTTGCCAGATGCTGCGTGCGAGGGTGGAGGACCAAGAGAATCAATCTCGGTGGCAGAAACTTCGAATTGTGGGCCTGCCGGAGGGAGTTGAAGGAAAGAGTGCCACGAGCTATGTCATGAGGATGTTGGCAAAGCTGGTGGAGGCGAAGGTTCTAGACAAGGACCAGGCCTACAGGTCCTTGAGGCAGAAGCCGAGAACGGGGAAGCAGTCACGGTCACAGGCTGTGACTCTGCGTATGCACAAGTTCCGTGACAGAAAAAAGATTTGAGGTGGGGCAGGGCACGTTGAAATTGCAGCTGGGAAGGATGTTGGGTCCGGATATACCAGGACATTGGTGCGGACGTGGCCAAGAGTCAAATCGAATTTAATAAGGCGCTGTACCGGTGCAAGATCCGCTTTGAGGTACTGCACCCAACAAAGGTTTGGGTGACTTTTGAGGGTCAGGAATATTGTTTTGCAATGCTGGAAGAGGCAAATGACTTTGTCAAGGAGCATGGGTTGGGGGACTGCTGGGCGGTGGATATTAAAACCAGTTTTAGGGCACGGTAGCATGGTGGTTAGCACAGTTGCTTCACAGCTCCAGGGTCCCAAGTTTGATTCCCGGCTTGGGTCACTGTCAGTGCGGAGTCTGCACGTTCTCCCCACGTCTGCGTGAGTTTTCTCAGGGTGCTCCGGTTTCTTCCCACAGTCCAAAGATGTGCAGGTTAGGTGGATTGGCTATGCTAAATTGCCCTTAGTGTCCAAAAAGGTTGGGTGGGGTTACTGGGTTGAGAGGATAGGGTGGAAGTGTGGGCTTGGGTAGGGTGCTTTTTCCAAGGGCTGGTGCAGACTCGATGGGCCGAATGGCCTCCTTCTGCTCTGTAAATTCTATAAATCTATAAATTCTACATCTGTTTTCACATGTTCACTCGCTAGTTTGAGGAAATTTGTATGTTACATGTTGGATTGGCTGTGCTAAATTTCCTCTAAGTGTCCAAAGGTTAGGTGGGGTAACAGGAATAGGGTGGGTGATGAGGCCTAGGTACAGTTCTGTTTCGGATAGTCGTTGCAGACTCGATGGGCTGAAAGGCCTCCTTCTGCACTGGAGAGATTCTTTGATTCCATGATTCCTTTTCACTGCACACATTGCTTCGGGACAGTGAGGGAAGAGTAACACTTCTCTCTCATCCCTGGCCATAACACTTGTGATTACACAAATGAGTTTGACACCAAACGTGAACGACGGAAACAATTTGGATAACTATTTACATGCAGATTGCTAATCGTAGCGAAAGTGGAAACTCTGCATACAATGAATGATTATTTGAAGATGAAAGACTACACTGAATTGCAATAATAACTCAGTGGATGAAATATCCAACTGTTTTGTCAGCATCTCTGGTGGCTGTGTAGATTGCCACAATTGAAAGTAATTTCTATGGCATAGAAAGAACATGCCTTTTACTCAACAACAAAATCACCAATGTTGAAATTGATTGTCAAGCAAAAGGCAAAAGAGGAAAGTAATTTAATTTGCTACAAAAATCTATTACAAGTGTCATGTAATGGTGTTAAATGGGTGTTTAAGAAATGTACCTTTATGAAATGGAGCTGCTCATATTACTGGAGTGATATCAGAGTGTGGGTGGAGCTGAGCTCTACTTCTGCTTTTTAGTTTCAGTTTGAGAAAAAGCTTGAGTGTGTCTGTGTTTTTCAGTGAGCTGTATCTGAGGTCTGCCATCTAAAGACTATCTATGGATCATTTAGTGAACCCAGAATTGTAAAAGGTTTCAGTATTTAATGTAAACTCTGATGTGCTCCTGTTTGAAGGTTTGTTAAGTCTTTTGGGTGTAAAAGGACAGCATACAGATTACTTAGTGTTGTATTATTTGGGGGGTGTAATTGATATACTTGGAGGGTTGCAAAGATGTTCACTGTTTGTTTTAGAAAGCTTAACTTGAGTTCATAGAACAAATATTGTTTTGTTTTAAAAAATACTCGTCCATTTCTGCTGTACCATACCTGTGAGCTGTTGCTCCCCATACCATGATCTCTTAAAAGTTGTGGGTCAGGTGAACTCCATGGTACACTTTGGGATTCTCTAAACCCTGACCCATAACACAAGCATGTCAAAAGAGAACAATATTTTGAAAAGGAATATGTTCAACATACATCAGATCAATTCTCCGTCTGCTGATGCCGGAAATGGGAAACACGACTTGGCGGAGAATCGGTTTTGAAGCCAAAACGATGGGCGGCACCGATTTCACGTCAAATTGCAATTCTCTGGTGCCTCAACAGCAGCATCAATGCATTCCACTCTGCATGTACAGTGAACGGCATTGGCATATCATTAGCGGGCCTGACCCAGTATTCTCCGGGGTCCCCCACGATTCTCCGTTTCCACTGGGGGGAATCCCTGGTGGCCAGGTTGAATGCTGCTTTTAAAAATCGTGAAACAGGCGTTGTGGCTGCTGAGGGAGTGAGAGGGGGTTTGGAAAGTGTCCAACATCATCACAGTTTGCTGACAGTTGTCCTACTGGCCGGGGGCCTCTGCCGGGGGTGGGGGGGGGGGGGGGGGGGGGGGAGGTGGGCTGTGGGCTCGGGGTGGATGGGCATGGAACACCATTGCCGCAGCATGCAAGGCAGCCATGCAGCTGCGCAAGCTGCTGACTGTCCACTGTGAACTTGGTCGTATGGGTGCACCCAGGCCATCCCCCGAGGTACCCCTTGACCCCAGCCAGCCCATCAGTGGGATCGGCATGCTCAATTGCAACCAGTGCCATCTTGTTGGCTGGGATGGTGTATGTGTGTATGTAGCTTGTCAGCCTCCTGAGTGCCAATCACAGACCCGGTGAATCCAGCACTGTTTCCCATTGGAATTGATTCGTGTATCATCCACAATGGAATCCATAGAATTACTACAGTGCAATGGCTGCACCGACCCGCCAAAAGAGCACCCTACCTAGACCCACGTCCACATCCTATCCCCGTAACCCCACCTAACCTGAACATCTTTCACCACTAAGGGTAAATCTTAGCATGACCAATCATCTAACCTACTCACCTTTGGATTGTGGGAGAAAACCAGAGCACTTGGAGGAAATCCTAGCAGAAACGTGAGAAAGTGCAGACTCCACGCCACTTTCCCAACAGTCACCCTAACCGGAATTGAACCCAGGTTCCTGGCGCTGTGAGGAAGCAGTGTTAACCACTGTGCCACCCATGTTTAAAGGTCTGTGGGGCGCGATTCTCCCAAAACGGGAGAAATCGTAAAGCTGGCGTAAAACCCGGGCGGGTTTTACGGCAGCGCGCCCCTTCCCGACCGGGGACCGATTCTGGTCCCCGGTCGGGGCTAGCAGCCCGACGCCGTAGGCTCCGGAAAGACGGGCTTAACGAAAATCGCTTGCCAGAGTTAGCGCCGGCTAACGCGTCATATGACGTCAGCCGCGCATGCGCAGTTTGGAAGACTCCAACCCGCGCATGCGCGGATGACGTCATCGCGAATGGATACTGCGGGGCGGCGGAAGGACAAGTAGTGCACGGGCATCGGGCCCGCTGCCCGCGATCGGTGCCCACCGATCGCGGGCCCATGGCACCCTTGGTACGGCCGTGCCAATCGGTGCCATGGTTATTAATAGCGAGTTAGTCACGCCGTTTTTACGAACGGCAAGACCAGGTGTGTTTGCCGTTCGTAAAAACGGCGTAAAGGGCTGGGACTTCGGCCCATCTAACAGCTGAGAATCGCTGCCGCCGTTTTTTTACGGCCGGCAGCGATTCGGGTCGGGACTTCGGCGGGGGGGGGGGGGAGAATAGCGGGAGGGCGGCAAAAATGTCGGGAAGGCCCTCCCGCTATTCTCCCACCCATCGTGGGGGGCGGAGAATTTCGCCCGTGGTGCTTCTTCAATTCCCTGAAAACCGAACCCTAAGTCTCCAGATTTATTCCTCCCTTGAATTGCTATGCGATTTTTCTTTTTGCATGTTTAAAATGTTGCCTTTCCTGGAGTTTATGAGGTTGTTATCATTGACAGACATTCTGGCTCATAAGGTTCAGTTGCACCTTGACAGTATAGGGCAGGCTTAATGGATTAACTAGTCTATTTGTGTCCATCATTTTTGTGTGCCACAAGTGAATATTTTGTGGTAGCTGGCAAGTGATTGTAAACGACCCAGCATTAAAACTCGAGCATAATAGATACCCCACTGAAATCTAATTGAAGAGGTTAGATAACGGCGAAGATGGAGCAGTTTATAATTGTAATTTGTACGTCACTTTAGATAATATATTTGAAACTACCTCAGGCATCTGCTATTTATGGTGCGTACAGTAAATTAAAGTGTTGATTAAAATTAGTACAGACTCCTTTTGCTCTGTCGGTGCTCTTTGATCCACTATGATTAGTGACACTCATTTACTCATTGCAGTTTTACTTTGACTTGCAGTTAATTACTGAAACATTCTATGGGCAGTAATTTCATGGCCTTGAAATTGCAGCTCAGATTTTTTGTGTGTAAATGCCTCAGAAATTTGTTTGAAACTCCTCTCTCTACTATTTTAGCAGAAACACTAACTCACTTGAACTAGTCATCCCATAGTATAATTTCAAAGGTAATACGCATTCACATGATAGGATAAACACCAAGCCAAATGATAGATCGCAAACCACAAAACAGTCGGATCTTAAACTTGGCAATGTGTTTTTGCCTGGATTCAAGAAGCTCTTGATATTCCAAGGGTGATGCAGCGCTTCGCAAAATAACTGAGCACCTACCAAATCAATATCTCTGCTGGCCTGACAATTGAAGAGCAATGAGTACATTCACTGGGGAAAAAAAACCCAACAAAACTGAGCCTCAGGCAGGTTCAAGTCTGCTTTTCACTAAATCCGTGTCGTGGTTGTCTCCGGAAAGTCAGCTAATTTCAGATGTTTCATTCAATGTCGCTTTCCAAGGTCAGAAGCCTTGGTATCGCTATCTTACCAATTTGTTTTTGTGATTAACCATAACAATCTATACAATCCAGAATTCAGTTATCCATTGACCAATTCACTTCGACTGAATCATCTCATGGGGATGATCTTTGCCCCTGATTTCCAAAGCTGTCAGGATAAATATCATTCACTTGAAAAGTGTTTTCAGGCTTTGATGGTTCCTGTGACTTTTCTTTAAGTTTTTGGTCATCAGAGTAAGAACCACTTTTATGGAATCTACCTTATAATGGCGGATGTAATTTTCCCACCAGAGTGTGCTTGGCACTGATCCTGTTGCACTGGGAGCGGCCTATAATGGGCTTCCTGCCAGGTGCAAAGCAACGCGCAAGTCATCCGACCCATGGTGCCTGGCGCGATATAGGTCACACCCTCGCTGGGTGTGATGCAAGCAACGATATTTAAATGATTCACCAGGCTCATCTAAATATGCATGGCTGGGTTGAGGCCGCATTCTCCCAGCTCCGAGGAGTCACTCGCCACACTGGAGAAGCCTCATCCGGACGCCGATTAGTATTGGTTTCCTAGAAGTGAAAACTCTGGGGGTCTTGGAGGCAATTGGAGCTGGCCAGGTGGTCGGAGACAGGACAGGGCAGTGCCCCTACACTTCCCATGGCATCTGGGCACCCTGGCAGTGGTAACTGAGGGTGTCAGGGTCAGTTCGAGGATATGTTGGCACTGGCAAGGGACGGGGGCTGAGGGGGGCCATGTCTATGAAAAGGGGGCTGAAAACGGGGTATGAAGGGTGGAGAGTAAAGGGGGTTAAGTAGGGGTATCATGAACGTTGGGGCATGAATGGGGGGGTGGAACGGGGGATTGAAAGGGGGCCCCGAAGTTGGAGGAGTCTTCAGTGAACCCATAGCGGGGTATGCACCCTTGTGGCCGGGAGGGCGATTCCCTGATTCCCACAAGACTGGATGGGTGGAGGGCAAGTCATGCCTGTGTGGTGGGGCTCCCATTAACTTTTATTAATGGGGGAAAAGATTGCCCTTCAGGGATTTAGGGTTGGGGGAGTTGCACATGTCTATGGGAAGGTCGCATTGTCCATGGGTGAGGGTGTGTGAGGACACTCAAGCTTACTTTGAGATTCAGGTGCCTTTTCGCTGAGGGGCCGGTTTGGTTGTTGAGTTTAGTTCCCCACTGCAGAGAAAATGTCTAAATGTTGTATTGACCAGTGAGAAACTCCCCAAACCCCCTAAAAAATGGGTAATTGTGGGTGAATACAGTCCTGGATTTCACCCAAAACAGCGGTTGGATACATCCCGCCAATGCGCCCAAATTGACATCTTCATTGTTTGGGTGAATTATGCCCCACATCTTGAAAAGGACGTGCTAGCCACACCTTTCTATTCTATTTGATCCCAAGTGATTCCTGACTTGTTTTTTTATAATATAAATTGTGAGCATACAGGGGATGTATCGATAAATGTGTATGTGCTCTTTTCTACAGGCTATTTTTACTTATATCATCAAATTGAATAAATCTAAATGAAAATGATGAGTGGCCTAATTTTCTGCTGATCCATTCACTCAATACAAATTCATTAACAAGAATGAATGTCACACTGCTAATCAGAGCCCGCTGTAAATCATGCCCTGTTAAAAACGTCTCAAGGAGCTCAATTGCAATTTAACTTGGGCAAATGGCACATATTTCACTCCTTCAGTGCACACCATTTGTCATTAATATGAGAATGAAGATTTAGAAAATATTGAGCAGGTCAGTCAGCATTTCTGCTGAGAGATGGCCTGGGTTTTCATCCTCAAGGCGGACGGTGGAATATGGGAAAGATTCCCAGCTTGGTGCACCTGCTCAATTACTGGGAGGGGAGGGATAGGAGTGTGGGTTGAAGTTAAGCCTGCTGGCCTGGGAAACATTTGGAGGCAACTATAGGAGCAGCATGTTGGCACAGTGGTTAGCATTGCTGCCTCACAGCACCAGGGACCCTGGTGACTGTCTGTGTGGAGTTTGCACTTTCTCCCCTTGTCTGCATGGGTTTCCTCTGGGTGTTCTGGTTTCCTCCCACAGTCCAAAGATGTGCAGGGTAAGTGGATTGGCCATGATCAACCCTTTGTGGTCAAATCGTTATGTGGGGTTACTGGGTTACAGGGATAGAGTTTGGGCATTGGCCTAGGTAGGGTTGGAGCAGACTCAAAGGGCTGAATGGCCTCCTTCTGTACTGTAGAGATTCTATTTTTCCATGCTATGATTCTACAGATCCTGCCAGATGTGGAAGCGGGCTGTTTAAAAGGCCCACATGAATTTTTTGGAAACTTTGTCAAAGTTAAAATAAAAAAAAACAAAGGCCCTCCAGCCCTCACATCCTCTCACCCTCCAAAAACACCCTTTGCCCCATCGATACCACCTCATGCCCCCCCAATTAGTCCCATGATGTTCATGCTCCCTATGCCAAACAGTGACCTTCCAACTACTCCCTGTTGGTCCCATGACCATTTACTAAACTCTCCTTCCACTCACCCCCTATTGCCCCTCATTTCTCTATGCCTTTTCTCCTGTCCCCTCTGGGTCCCCATGTCAAGCTATGGCACTTCCATGCCTATTCACCACATGTATTGGCCGGAACCAATGGACACAATAGTGATAGTAGGATGTGTAAAACAATCTTTACGAAAAAGTAATTCATTCATAACTTTCTGCTATGATGGAAAAAGTGCCATTCATTACAAGCTAATGAAAGTGTCAATTGCTCAGATAATTTAGTGTGTCAATAACAAAAGTTACAAATCCTTGAAACTGATTGACGTTGTGTGAACAAACACTGCGAAATTGACCATAGCGCCTGCACAATCAATCAAATAATAATTGCTTATTGTCACAAGCAGGATTCAATGAAGTTACATCCCAGCCACATCCCAGCACCTGTTCAGGGAGGCTGGAATGGGAATTGAACCCATGCTGCTGGTCTTGTTCTGCATTACAGGCCAGCTGTCTTCGCCCACTGTGCTAAACCAGCCCCCAACCAAGTAATGCTTTCTGTGGGGTAAAGCTGTTCTAACAAGAGTAATGGATGCCTGGGCTCTCAGCCAAGCACGGAGGGCTTAAAAGGACCATAGGGCATCGTTGGAAGGGCAGACCTTGACATAGGGACATGAGGGATCATAATAGGTGTGTGCAAGGGCAGAGCTTAGCATAGGAACATGTGGAAACCTTTTTGAACTTGCCTTTTGAAAGATTCCCTCATGCACACTTGGGTTCACAACTCCCCTGAGGGGCTGTGAAACATGACTTTTTCAATACCTAGCCTGACTCCGTGAAATGAACAGGGGAGGAGGAAATAATACCCTTCTCTGCAATGGATCCCACCAGTTTGGGAGTGTAGGATGCAAGTTTTTGACAGATTGCATCCTTTAAAGACCCTCCTGAAAATTGCACAGTCCAGGAATGAGGAAAGGAATTCTACAATTGTGCCCCATATCCAATTTTTGAAGGGCTCCTCAGACATCCCAATTCAGTGAAGATCCAGGCCAGTGTTTTTGGTTAACAGTCTTTTATCACAAATGGAAAAAAGAGAATTTCCAAGTCTTAAGCAAGTGCAGAAGCAGGGAAAGGGATTGGAGAGGAAAGAGCAATTAAGTGTGCCTGTGATGAAGTGGAAGGCAGGAAAACTAATGCCAAAATGAACGATAATGCAAGGTAAAGTAGGATGGGAATGCAACTAGTGAAGGAACAATGAGGTGTAAATGGCATTAACATAATCACTACCAACAAATGCCCTCTGAGCAACTGGAACTAATCGTTATGATCGGAAATGAATAAACTTAACGCAAGTCCAGAAGGTTACAAAGTGCCTCATCCAAAGATGCAGTACTGTTCCACAAAATGCCATTTAGCTACATTAGAACTGTGCACGAATGAACCACGACACGGTGGCTCTGTGGTTAGTACTTCTGACTCACAGCGTCAGGGGCCTGGGTTTGATTCCGGCCTTGGGTTACTATCTGTGTTGAGTTTGCACATTCTCCCCATGTCTGCGTGGGCTTCCTCCGGGTTTTCCAGTTTCCACCCAAGTCCAAAGGTGTGCAGGAGGTTTGGCCATGCTAAATTGCCCCTCGGTGTCGAAGATGTTCAGGTTAGGTGGGTATGCGGGGATAGGGTGGGGAGTGGGCCTGGGAGTGGGTAGACTATTTGTAGCATAATAAGTTAAAGGTTTTGTTAATGAGTTGGTGATGTGTGTCATGATATACTACTGACATCAGCAGTCATGTACTAGAGGCCCTGAGGAGATGATGGAATAATCTGTACCCAACAGATATGTGCTTACCTATGTATATAGTGTATTTCATGTCAATAAAGTAGTTTTCAAATCACATACCCGAGTTGCTCATGTGTAGAGGGAATGCTTCCCAGTAACGGTTAGGCTGTGACAACACACGATTACTCCTGGTGCTGAACCTTGATGCCTAAGCTCTAAGTGCTCTTGCCTAGTCTAGTGTTTCTGGCGTAACCGCTGAAGAGTAAGCGTGACAGAGGTATGTGACATGGGGAGCTGATAAGATTCTTAACAGTGGCAGTCCAGGTGATTTCAAGAAGCTGTGGGACCTGATGGTCCCGCCTCAGATTGTACCATTACAGCACAAGCTCCATCAGGTTGGAACACCTGGCTAATATGCAATTGGAATCGGATCTGAAAGTTGAAATCTCTCAGAATCTCTCAGACCGTATGTTGGCAACTGCATGGGCACATCCTTCTCAAATCATCCACTGCCTGCAGCACTCAAGAATAAATGAGAATTGGGGCTTGAATCCAGAAGAGACACCATAAGGCTCTGCTTTCCTCTTGTCAAATTCCCGCAACCCTAAAAGCATTCTGGCAAACAAACTGAACTTCCAGCATGCCTTCTTCACTGTCACCAGTGGTCTTAATTCCCTGCCCCCTGACCCTTTCCACCTTCACCTCCAACAATAAATGTGAGGAGCTCATAGACTTCTTTGCCACCAAGATTGAGGTCATTCATTAGCTACCAATGCCACCTCTTTCCTGTCCCCTAACCTACAAAGCTGAACTTTCCTTATTACCACCGCTGCTGCCCTTACCCTAAACACACATCCTTTTCAAAATTCCCTCCATTTTTCCCCTCTTGCCTTCTTCATACTCATTTTGCTTGTCCATGAGATCCACCTCTTACTCTCTTAAATGCTACCCACAAAACACTTCCGATTCTGGAGCTCACAACGAAAAAGAAAATACTGGAAATATTTGGCAGCAATACATTCCTCTAGTTTCCCTTTGCAGTGTGCAGCTGACCTTTTTGCACTGTGTAATACCTTTAAGATTTACAGACAGTTGTTTCTGCGTGTGTCTTGGAAGGGAAATGGTGGCTTTGTGTGACTGTTCTCAGCACGCTGGATTCAGGACTGCGACTGCAGGCCTGCACGGTTCAATGGGATCTATGACGAGTTGGCCAGGCAGCATTTGCAGAGAAAGGAACAGAATTAATGTTTGAGGTTGATAGATCTTTGTCAGACAAAGGAGATACTCTCTGCAGAATGGGCCTTCATTTACCTAAACATTGCAGCTTTTATTTTAAGGTAGCAAAAATGATTTCAGTGGTCCTTTTCAGTAACTAATGCATGCCATACGTGTGAGTCAGTCGTGTTTTCAGATCAGAGTCCGGTCCCTTCTGAGACCATTCATTCTATTCTTCGTCAGAGATTAAAGATAACCCAGAATGTCATCGAATGACTAAGTTTTAATTTAGGGCAAGAAAATTGGCATAATATAGTCCTTGACATTGCATAAAACAAGCACATTCGTGGAGAATGTGATTAATGAAGAAAGAGATCTGTGCCTCAGGGTAAGAACTGCAGCGTGGATGCAGTACATCACTCCACGCACATGGGAGCAGAGAAAGCAACGGCGTGAATCATTGCTGAATCTTTGTCTGTACTCCTGCCAAGTTTACAAGGTAAATGTATTGAATTCTTCTCACTGGGATAACATTAATCTTCTCATCAATTTAGCTGCTTATGAACGAAATTGTATTCATGTTTTAAAGCGAAGCAGAAAGGGCAAAGTGAACATGAGAAATTTGGGGCTGGTATCCAGGCCTCAACGTATCGCATTATTCATGTCTCGGAATAAATCTCCAACACTTCTCAACTTCAAGAAGAATGTTAAGTTCTGTATCTGTATGCAGGGGGTGATCTTTGCTGCCCAATGTATGATCTCCATGGACAGCCCAAGTCAAGCTATTGGTAGGCTTTGAGCACAAACCTGGCAGTAATATATACCAACTTTTACCCATTTGATTGCTCGCAAAGTTTTCCAGGTCCAAGGCATGAAAAGAGTGCCTGTTATCCTGGTAGTCGTCATTTTAAAGGCCCTGTCAGTCACTAGAGGCTGTAGATTCATTTCTACTGGATTGCTCAGGGGCTACTTGAGAATCTCTCCTTTATAAATATCCCCAACAGAGCAAACTTCTGGCTCCACCCATATGTGGAATACTGTTGGCCTATGATTTAAAATTGCAGAGCGTGACAAATTTATATTAAACTAGGCTTCCAATGGAAGCAGTTATTTCATTTTGAGACAACAAACATAAGCTAGCAGCTATAACCTGTTCCAAATGTGCAGTGGAGCATGAACGTCAACTTGGAAATTTCCAGCAGGTGGATATCGCTGGTAAATTTTTCTCAAGCCAACTTGTAGACGAACAGTCATTTTGACTTCGAACTTGAAAACTGAAAGCCAGCTTAAAAAAAACACAGTCAAACAGAACATGTCCACAGTGTTGGTTATCTGCCAATCCGCTGAAAATGGTCGCCTGGTGGGTGTTAGCTGCTGCAGAAGGAATCTGATGAGCAGCTCTAACTCGGGCGGAAATCACCAGCCTCCATGAAAGAACAGTCGGGTGGAGGTTATAGAGGAGAACAGGAGCCGGGGGTAGTCGGGCAATGGGGAGTGTAGTTGACGGGTGGGTGGGTTTGTTGGGGGATGAGAAAGGTAGTTGGGTAGTCTGGAGGGTAGTCGGGGAGGTGGGGGGACTTTATTGTTGTGGGGAGGGGGATTCGGAAGTATAGTCAGGGGTGGTCAGGATAGTAGATGGGGGTGGGGGGATCGTAGGGTTTATTCAGTGGGGCATCAGCAGTGGTCAAAGCCCATGTTACCCAGGAGTCAGAAGTAGTTTCAATTCTTCTAATTTTTCCTGGGTAACTAATCTGCTAAGAGAGCTGAAACAATTTGAAGTATCCTATTTAGAGTAACAGATGGTTCCCCAGTCTAGAGTAATTCCCATTGGAAGTTTGGGCTTCATGGGCAATTGCCATATTGTCCTTGCTTGATAACGTCCCCAAGCATCTACTGGGGTAGCCCCAGGGGATCGGGAATTTCAGTACACTTAAGGTTGAAACTGACAGATTTTCAATCTTTCAGGGAATAAAGGGATTTTGGGCAGTGAGTGGGAAAGTGGAATTAAAGCATAAATCCGCCATGATCACATTGAATGGCGGAGCAGGCTCAATGCGTCATGCGGTCTTCTATATTTTGGAGGCGTAACTAGAGGTGCTACAGAAATCTCTAATTCTAACCACATACATCCTTGGCCAGTTACAAAATATGCTTGGCTGTGCATTGAGCTAGAATTTGATGAATCGGTTACCTCTTCTTTAATTCTTCTGTAACATGCTGTATTTTAGTGTTAGCGATTTCCTTTGCAGAGGAATTTCAGGAACACCTGTTTGGTTTTGTTTAACATGTACTTAGTGAATCGTGCTTGGTCGATCTTTTAATTGGTTATTATGTTCATCCGATAATGAGAGGTATCGGACTTGGTGTAGATGGCCTTTTGATGTTGGTTTTTCATGACATTAAAGAACTGCTTCACCACCCTGTTAAATATTTGTTCCTGTAAAGATTCTGTTGCGGTTATCGCATTCATTATCGCAGACAGGAAGAGGTGTCCAAATCTAATCTTCCCCCATCACAAAGGAGCTCCTTGATGTTATTAAACTGAAGCAACCGCTGCTGCAACCTGTAAAGCATAGAAATATATTGAAATGTAGGGCGTTTATCACACAGAAACAGGTTATTCAGCCAAAAGCAGTCCCTGCAGAATTTCTGTGTGGGATCCTCCATTTTGCCGGCAGCCCACGCACGTCCGTGGATTTCTCAACGGCAAGGGGGTGGCCGCAATAAGAAACTAGGGGTGGGATTCTCTGCCCCGCCGTGCCACATTTCTGCCCGGACGCGCCGGCGTGTTTCTCCATTACGCCGACCGGTCAATGGGGTTTCTAATTGTGGTGCAGCCCCACGCCATCGGGAAACCTGCGGGCACCGGCAAAACGGAGAATCATGCCGTCGGAGAATCACGTCCCCCCATTGGCCGGCAGCCGGGACGGGGATGGGTCTGGCGGGATAGAGAATCTGCCCCCTCTCTCTAAATGATCATGGCTCAACCACAGATTACCTTTCTTTCACAATGTATCTGAAATCCACAATACATCATATTCCCATTAGGCAGATTCACTTGGCAGGCACACACTTCAGGCATTCAGGCATATGCTTTCTATGATTTCTGATCCATTATATTAATAGACAGAAAGTCATGGCAAATCAGTGCCCAAACTTATCATATGTACTTCTATTGAATGAATCATCGGGACTCCTACATTATAAAATCGGCCCTAACGTTATTACTGTAAGAACAAGATGTACTATAAAGAACTGAATCATTTACAACAATCTCATTTTTCCTGAAGTTTAACAGGATGGAAGATCAGGAAAACATACTGGGCGGGTTTCTCCATCGGCCGACGTCAAAATCGGGAAAGACGATTTGACGGGGAATCGGTTTTGATGCCAAAATCGTGGTTTGCACTAGGTTCACGCCAAATCGTAATTCTCGGGTGCCTCGACAGCGGCGTCAATGCATTCCACACCGCACGTACAGTAAATGCCAAGGCCGGGGCATGGGCGGTATGACAGGACGATGACCATGGGATGGGGCGTGTTGCTGGGCTGAACCCCCATGGGACCGGGTTGTCCAGGTATGGACAACCATTGTCGTGCCCTGTAAGGCAGCCATCTTGCTGTGCACCTCACTTACTGCTCACATTGGCCCATGGTGCTGCGGAGTGACATCGTCTGTATGTGGTGACATCGTCTGTATGTGTGCCCCCACCCCACCACCCTCCATACCCCAGCACCCACCCTCCACCATCCACGCAACCCACCCCCCATTCCCCATACCACCCTCCCCAACCGGCTGCCAACCACCGGTGTGGGCATCACACGGCCCGCCCAAGGGTACTGCCCACAGTAGCCCCTACAGGCGAAACTGGAGAGGGGCTGCAGAGCATGCAGCTGGCATGGCAGCGTCAGTTGACGGTAGCTTTGGCAGTAGGGATGGGCGCCAGGGCCAGAGGCCCCCCATGGTGCTGAGCACCAATGAAGTCAGGGTGCGGATAAGGGGGAAGAGGTAGGGGAGAGGGGTACTTGCGGGGGCAGGGTCCGCAGTACCACCATGTAGCCCTTTGGACCTGAATGGGCACTGGGGTACGCACCATACCAACATGTTGGTCTTTCACCCCCTGCAGACAACGGATATTGGAATTCAACCAGCAAAGGTGGCCTAACTCCTAGTTGCCACAGCCATTGGGGATGCACTGAGGCTGTACTAGCTGGAGCTGCTCAAGGAGGAGGACCATGCAGCAGTGGAGCCTGCCCCAGGGGGTGGTCTACAGGCTGCATAACCCCCTGCGAGTGCCTGTAGATGGCAGGCCCATCTTCACAAACCAAAAGGGGTTCCACTTGATGAACGTGCAGCTGGTGTGTGACCATGAGATGTGCATCATGCACATCTACGCACGATAACTGGACAATGTGCACGACACCTTCATCCTGGCACACTGGACGGCTCCTGCCCTCTTCAAGACTTTCCCTCGGATGGGGATGGCTCCTGGGTGACAGGGATTATCCACTACATCCGTGGCTGATGACGCCAATCCGGAGGCCACAGACCGCCGCGGAGACCCGCTGCAACAATGCCTATGCCGACCAGGGCCATGATCGAGCAGTACTTTGGCATCCTGAAGATCTGGTTCAGGTGCCTGGACCGCTCTGGAGGAGCCCTCCCAGATAGCGTTTGGAGGGTCTCCGACATTGTGGTATCCCGCTGCGTCCTCCATGACCGCGCATGCTGGAGGAGGAGGATGAACATTAGCCCTTGTCCTGCGAGGAGGATGCAGGGAAGGCCAAGGATGGACAGGTCCTGGAGCTCGGCAGGCACAGCAGGCCACACAACAGGTGTGCCTGGGCCGACATGCATGGGATACTTCTGTCACCTCCAGGTTCACTGTCTAGGGAGACTGGCCAGGGGCATGAACAACGTATCCTTACCCAACACCCCCCACCATCCTCCAAGGCCAGGGCCACCCCTTCCCAGGAAACCCCTCCCTGCACCATGCTCCCCCTTCTTGCAACCCGCTTTGTGATTCCTATCTGTCCCACTATTGAATGCGGGCCCTGGGTTTGCAGTAACAGCGGGTCTGGCCCATGGGATGGAGGATGATAAGCCACTGTAGGATGTGCTCTGGTGCTTTGCATTGTTCGGCAAGATCTGACTCCTGCCCACGGTAGCATTTTTCACCGTCCACCTGGGTGATACCTGCATTCGAGATGGCCATTCCATCACACAGTCTAATCGAATCACTGGGGTGGCAGAGGTGGGGATGGTGGAGGAAGTAGGATCAGGGTGGGACACAGGAGTGGTGAGTGCTGGCTGAAGTGCAGTCCCTGGGCTAGGCCCATCCAAAATGTCTGGCCATTTCCCCCCCACCCCCTCTGCTGGCAGCCCAGACCAGCCCATCCCTCACACCCTTCTGACAGAGCACCGTGGCAGGTTGTAAGTTGTGCACCACTGTTTAATGTGAACAAATATGTACAGGTTTGTGCCCTCGCCCCGAACTCTATACAGTGCCATGTACCCAAGCCAACTTAACTGGAGTCTATTTATATGGCCTTATTGGTGAAGTAGGACATTTTTAAGGCTACATTGGATTCATATTAATATTTACATCATCAAAGCATTCTTCATTTATTGGACTGATTGGCACCATTTATGATGTAAAGGGATGGGCATTCGTTTGAATCCCAGTTTTGCACAGCTGAGAAACCTTTTTTGAACAAAATGGAGAATCTATAATCTGCCTAGCAACAGCACAAAGCTGCATCTTAAAACGGCACCATGGCCAGAAGATCGGGATATCTGCGATTCAAGACCCTGATAGTGGGGCAAATATATATATATATTTTGATTAAATTAACATGAAATGTTATAAAATGAAATGTTGTAAAACCAAAATGACCCAGGCAGGCAAGAGAAACCTAAGGATTAAATATATTGATTAGATTAGTTTTACACACAGACACAAATCCTATCAAACAGGAGGCTGATACAATAGATTCCCAGGTTAACCCAGGAACCACACTCAACACTTAATCAAGGTACAACATAGAGATAATGGGACCCCATTATAAGTCAAGGGAACACCTATTAAAACCAAGCAGATAATGAGACATTGACGTCAGAGTCAGGAAGCCCGGGAAATCATGTATCTGTACTATTTATCTGTACTATTCAAATGTAAAACGGCAAAAGCCCACCAAAATCTTGCAAATGCTTGTACACTCTATAAATATTAAACCTTGTCTGCATATCGGAGAGATCACCGTGGTCAAGCCATTGTTAGGAGCTGGCTGCGTGGGTCTCCCTGAAAGACTTCAGAACTTGTACAATACAATAAAAACGCTTTGAACCTTGCCTTGAGACTCGACCTCTTGAATGCACTGGCACAAGGGATTTTTCCCTACAACATTGGCCTTAACGCTCTGCTTAGGTTGATCTCCAGGTGGAACATCAGAAGTGGAGGTGGACTGCTGCGATTCCTGCCCTGTGACCTGGGTCCTCTTTGGCTGCCGTTTTCTGGGGCAACCAAGCCTATGGGCTCGGCTGCTGCTCGGGTGTCCAAGGTGTCGTGATGCACCCTGTTCTGCCGGCTACCCATGTGATGTGCCAGGGACAGGAGTGGGGGGGCATCCAAGGTACTGCATGTTCCGGCATCTATCCTGCGGGAGTCACCCGCACAGGCCCCAACACCTCCTCCTGCCTTGGGGTGGCTAATGGCCCCCGAGCTACTCCATATAATGGGGGTACGAACAGAGCTAACCCCTTAAGTTCCCCCGCCACCTGGCACTGCCGGTCCTGGAGGCCCGCTTTCATCTCTACCAGGGTCTACATGCTAGCGACCATCGAGCACAGGGAGTGGACACCTGCGCCACATTAATCAGTTATTGTGCCACCACCTTCTGGGCCTGTGCCACATCGGCCAGTGCCTGGGTAATTCCGCTGACACTCTCAGCCATGGGCCGCTTTCACTGGGCCATGTTCTGGAGTGCCGCTGCAATGTCCAGGTGACTCTGCTGCATTGTTGCCTTTAACCGTGCCCTGTCCTGGGCTTCGGCCACTGCCTGGCCAGATTGCCCCAGGCCTTGGACATGTTGACCCATGGCCGAAACCTTTGCTGACGACTTTTCATGTCGTCCCTGGCTCTGTGACTTCATTGCCACAATCGATGGGATCGTCCAATCCAGAAGCCCGAAACCCATCTAGATAACAGCCAGTCCTTGGGGTCAGCCCACCCTTCGATTGTCCGTCCCTCGGGGGTTCCTACCTCCACCTGAGACACCACAGTATGTGTGTGGTGCGCACCAGATAGTGTCCCAGGTGCCTCTTCATTAACATTCCTAACCGTGGTGAGTGTCTTTGGGATGGTGGAGTGTGTTGGAGAGACCTGTGATGGGAAGTCGGTGTCATGCCGGACTCGAACTCTGGGGTGTCATGAGAGGCGGGTCAATGGCTCCAGTCCATATCGGTGTTATCACCACCTCTGATGGACAACTGGGGCTGTGGTTGTAGTTGGGCCGGGTGTGAGGGACACCACAAGGGACCACCTCATCACCAGCAGCTGTTACAAGGCACAAGACAAGACGCATGATTGCATCACGGATTGCGAGGGGGGGTGGGAGTGGTGGGGGTGGGGGGGGGGGGGGAGAGTGAGGCTGATGGGGGGATATGGGGATGGGGGATAGTGGTGCAGAGGGGGAGGGGGTCGGTGGTGGAGTGGGGGTGTGGGGTTTGTGGTGGTGGTGGGGACAGTGATGAGGGGTTGGGTCACATGTGCCATGAGAACCATAACTCAGTGGGGTCTCACTTCCTCACCCGATGTCGACTTCCGCCCTGGCGACTGCTCTTTCTTCAGGCCCTCAGCCCATGCCCAGTGTCCTCTGTTCTTCTGAGGTGAGGGACCGCAGGTTTGGTGGTCCCCCTCCAGTCTTATCCTGCTCTCGGCGGTTGTGTGCTGACTTCTCCTGTGGCGTGGTGGTGGTGGGGGGGATAACCAGAAAACACAGCCCGACGCATTCAACCCAAGGGGTTGGTGACTTCAGTGGCCAGAGCACCTGGTCGTGGCGGCCGGTATGGGTGCCGGCATGTGGTGCAGGGTGGGAGTTCGGTCACCCTGTGGGTATTTGGAGGTTACAGGTGCGTGGAATGGGGGTTGGTGCTGGGGGCACAGTCCTGCTTACACACCCAGGCTGCCTTGTGGAGGTCGTGCAGTTTCTGTCAGCACTGCTGGCCGGTCCTGACGGTGTTGCCTACGTTGCTGATGACCTCTGCCACTTGCGTCCATGCCTGTCGAACGGCGGTGGAAGACAGCCTCCTTCCCAACCTGGGGTACTGGGCCATCAGCCACTCCTCCACAGCGTCCAGCAACGTCTCCAATTTGGCATCTTTGAACATCGGTGCCGCTCATCTTGCTGCCATCTTGTTGGCTGGGAAGAGTGTGTGTGTGTGGGGAGTGCAGTGTGTATATAGGATGATATTGGCTGGGAAGCGTGTGTGTGTGGGGAATGCAGTGTGTATAGGGTGATATTGGCTGGGAAGAGTGTGTGTGTGTGGGGACTGCAGTGTGTATATAGGATGATATTGGCTGGGAAGCGTGTGTGTGTGGGGAGTGCAGTGTGTATAGGGTGATATTGGCTGGGAAGAGTGTGTGTGTGTGGGGACTGCAGTGTGTATATAGGATGATATTGGCTGGGAAGCGTGTGTGTGTGGGGAGTGCAGTGTGTATATAGGGTGATATTGGCTGGGAAGAGTGTGTGTGTGTGGGGACTGCAGTGTGTATATAGGATGATATTGGCTGGGAAGAGTGTGTGTGTGGGGAGTGCAGTGTGTATATAGGATGATATTGGCTGGGAAGAGTGTGTGTGTGGGGAGTGCAGTGTGTATATAGACATAGAATTTACAGTGCAGAAGGAGGCCATCCGGCCCATCGAGTCTGCACCGGCTCTTGGAAAGAGCACCCTACCCCCTACCCAAGGTCAACACCTCCACCCTATCCCCATAACTCTGTAACCCCACCCAACACTAAGGGCAATTTTGGACACTAAGGGCAATTTATCATGGCCAATCCACCTAACCCGCACATCTTTGGACTGTGGGAGGAAATCGGAGCACCCGGAGGAAACCCACGCACACACGGGGAGGATGTGCAGACTCCACACAGACAGTGACCCAGCCGGGAATCGAACCTGGGACCCTGGAGCTGTGAAGCGATTGTGCTAACCACAATGCTACTGTGCTGCCCAATGTAGGATGATATTTGCTGGGAAGAGTGTGTGTGTGGGGAGTGCCGTGTGTCGATAGGATGATATTGGCTGGGAAGAGTGTGTGTGGAGAGTGCAGTGTGTAGATGGGATGATATTGTCTGGGAAGAGTGTGTGTGTGGGGAGTGCAGTGTGTACATGGGATGATATTGGCTGGGAAGAGTGTGTGTGTGGGGAGTGCAGTGTGTAGAGAGGATGATATTTGCTGGGAAGAGTGTGTGTGTGGGGACTGCAGTGTGTAGAGAGGATGATATTGGCTGGGAAGAGTGTGTGTGTGGGGAGTGCAGTGTGTACATGGGATGATATTGGCTGGGAAGAGTGTGTGTGTGGGGAGTGCAATGTGTAGAGAGGATGATATTTGCTGGGAAGAGTGTGTGGAGTGTGTGTGTGTAGTGTGTAGTGTGTGTAGTGTGTAGTGTGTAGTGTATAGTGTATAGTGTACAGTGTATAGTGTATAGTGTATAGTGTATAGTGTGTGTGTGTGTGTGTGTGTGTGTATGTGTGTGTGTGTGTATGGGACCGCAGCTTGTCAGCCTCTTGCTTGTCACTCTCGAACCCGGTACCATTTCGCATTGAAAGCAATGGATGCCAGTGTTAGCCCCTTAACTGTCGTTGAATTGGTCCAAGTGCAGCACCAGTTTTGCTGTTGTAGAAGTCCACTAATGTTGCCTTGGCATCAATGGAGAAATGGAGAATCTGGCCCACTATATTTGCTAAATTTTAATTAGATGTTCTGTACATATGCATTTCCAGAAGCATCTGTAATTTCCTGCGATTGAATGGCTCCTATTTGTCCATACTAGGAATAATAGCAATAATTTTAAAAAACGTTATTCTGCTCTCTAACGCCCAAATAATGAGAGTAAATGCCAATTTTATTGAGTAATGCTTTGGTTGGAGGATCCCTTTGGGTTTCCTAATTGGGAACATGTGCATGTGCTACCCATGTGAGTTGCGTTTACTGACATAATCATCAACTAAAGTTTGGAAGTACACATTTTCATAATATTGGTTACACCTGAAGCTAGTTTCCACTCTACTTGGCCCGAGTAGTGCAGATACTCCAGTATTGTCACAAGTAGCATAAATGTTCACCACTTGCCTCTCATGCTAATGATAATGACCTTTAGAATTGAGTCAAGGGTGTAGCTGATTACACTGGACATCCGGTGACAGTGCTGGGCCCAGAACGTACAGGCCCCGAGCCGACACTTTCCTATTATTGGAAATAACATAGTAATCATTAACATTCAGTTGAAATTATATGGATAGACATTATGATGTTTTATTAATGTAGCATTAACCTAAATAGTCATTGCTAAACTCAAAATATTTCAGCAAGAGGGTGCGTTTTGGTGGTACCTTGAGGGAGCTGTGTCTTGTCTGCACACAAAAATGCTTCAGAAGTACATTGTAGTTTCATTAGAATGAAAGCAGAATATAGACGGTTAAATCATGAGGACAGGTTGCATAAAACTGGCTCACATTTATTTGACTTCAGAAGATGGAGAGACTGGAAGACATTCACCATTACTAAATGACCATTTTTCCATCAAGCACTGTAGGTACAGGGACAATTAAAATGTCCTTGGGATGTTCCAGCTGAGCTTACGGGTGACAGGTTTTGTTTGGCAACAAGCCGTCAGAATCAGACATTTGCAGATAGATGCCATTCAGTAATAAACCTATAAGAGAGAGGGTGAAGGTGAAGGAGATTGAGACACTGTGTAAATCGCTCACTTTGAGTTGGTAGCATGTCATCAACTTGATGGGAAAATTAATACGCAGGAGATAAGAACAAATGCGTTCGTGCAGTTCAAGGGAGCCAAATTGTATTGAAATAGAGGCTGCTCAATCTCAACGGTTGGACTATGTTCCAAACAGTTGGAAATTATTTTTCTCGAGGCAGTCAAGAAAGATCAAGTTTGTTCATCTTGGAATTCAAGACAATGGGGTGTATTCTTTGTATGTTATTTAAAAAGAAGTTATATAAGATCAATACAGTTTTTTGTAACGTTTGTTATTTGAAACCGCGCAGGTTGGAATTGCATGGAAATGATTGTTGCAGGATTAATGGACTGTGGGCGGCACAGTGGTTAGCACTGCTGCCTCACAGCGCCAAGGACCCAAGTTCAGTTCCAGCCTTGGGTGACTGTCTGTGTGGAGTTTGCACGTTCTCCCCGTGTCTGCGTGGGTTTCCTCCAGGTGCTTCGGATTCCTTCCGCACTCCAAAGATGTGCAGGTTCGGTCGATTGGCCATGCTAAATTGCCCCTTAGTGTCCAGGGATGTGCAGGTTAGATTACAGGGTTACGGGGATAGGGTGGGGTGGGGTGGGCATAGGGAGGGTGCTCTTGTTTCGGGTCGGTACACTCGTTGGGCAGAATGGGACCCTTCTGCATTGCAGAGATTTATCCTTTGTTGCAGAGGTAACTGCGGAATTGAATCAGCTTTCAATGAAATATCCACAAAACTAAGGGTAACCTGTTGGTATTAGATTAGGAAGCCATATTGTGGTAGTTGAATTGTGAACTCCAAGATCCCACAAACAGCTGGTAAATGAGTAACCAGCATGGTTCTTTCAGGGGAGAGTTTGTTCACAACACCGAGAAACTCTGCTGCCCTTCCATTTGTGGCAAAGTATCTTTATGTGCGCTTCAACAGACAGATTGAACCTCGATTTAAGGTCTCATCTGAAAGATGGTGTTGCTAACAACACTGCACCCCTCAGGGCTGGGTTGAAATATTCATTACCAGACTTTTGTAAATGAGTTGGGTTTTCTTCAAAAATACATGGCGATTGCCTCAGCTGTGCTTTTGAAAGCGAAGACATCGGTAGCTGCCTGTTCTAACATTTTATTGTATCTAATTGCGGCATTTTTATTTCACCGGGTTGTACTTTCACTTGTTCAGATCCACATCACAGCTTTGAGATATATTTCTAGGGACATGAACCCGCTATATTACCATCATCAAAATGAAAACGAGAAAATCTGCAATGTATCCAGGTTAACGCTATTGGTATTTAACATCTTGAGCTTTGTTGGGTTGAACAAAATTAAACAAGAAATTAAATGACTCTTATCTTACAGTTTTAAGAAATTATGCTTTAAATGCTTCACAGCACAATTCAATATTCTTTTTTTTCTCAGATTGTTAACCTCCACTCACATCAATTGAGTTCAATCACACATCTTCCTTCAACACTTCAGTTGATTGATTTTCCACTGGCTTATCAACCACAGTAGGCATCAATCCCACCTGCGATCCAGCCATATCATTACCCAAGATAAACTGTATTCCTGGACAAGATAGTTTCTCCATTACTCTTACTGCCACTTCACCACTCTTCACCGGACTTTCCAGCCTTACCTTATATAATGGAACACTACTCCTCTCATCCTGAATTCCATATATTACCATCTTTTCTGGCAATATTCTTCCCAAACTACACAACTCCTCATCTCTTACCATTAAAAATTGACTAGCTCCCGTATCTCTTAAACTTGTGACTTCTTTACCTGTTCCTTCTGGTACACATGAATAAACTTTACCCACACAAGTAAATTCTTTAAATATATCTGGCACCTTCTTATCAATCACCTCTTGATCAGGCTGTACAACCTTTTGCACCTCCTTTGTTTCACTTGGGCTTTCCTTTACCACTTTAACAAACCCCACTGTCTGATCCTGTTTTACCACCTCAGCCTTCCCAGTGCTGACCACCAACACTGTGACTTACATGGCCTAGTTTATTACCGTGAAAACATTTGAAACTTATGGGGCGGGATTCTCTCAGCCCGGGGCCGGGCCGGAGAATCCCCACGACCGGCGCAAATCGTGCCACACTGCCCCGACGCCGGCACGCAATTCTCGGCCCAGGATGGGGCGGGCGGCCGTCGTAAAAAAGCCCAGTCCTGCCGGCGCCATCCACACCTGCTCTCAGCCGGTGAGAACATGGCGTGGAAGGGTCGGGGGTTGGCCTGTGGGGGGTGGGGAGGAGTGGGCGTCCGATGTGGCCTGGCCCACAATCGGGGCCCACCGATTGGCGGGCCGGCCTCTCTGGCTGGCGGCCTCCTTTCTTCCGCGCCGGTCCCTGCAGTCCTGCGCCATGTTGCATCGGGGCCAGTTCGTTGAAGGAAGCCACTGCGCGTGCGCGCATTGGCGCCGGTACCATTGTGCAAGCGTGGGTCCCGCGGCGCCCATTTGACACCTGGACCAGCAGCTGGAGCAGCGTGAACCGCTCCAGTGTCGTGCAGGCCCCCTGTAGGGACCAGAATTGCTGATCCTGAGACCGAGTTGACACAGTTTTAACCCTCTGCTCTTCCACATGAGTTCTCACTACATCAGAATTTGAATTTTAAACTCCTCCAAAAGTATAATTTCTCTGACAGCTTCATACGTTTGGTCTATTATCAAAGCCCTTATCCACCTATCAAAATTACTCTGTTTGACCCTTTCAATCTCCATGTATGTTTGACCAAATTCTTTCCTTAAATTTCCAAACCTTTGACTGTAGGCTTTAGGCACAAGCTCATATGCACCTCAGATTGATTTTTTCACCTCCTCATACGACCCAGATACCTCCTCTGGTAGCGATGCCAACACTTCACTCGCCCTATCTACCAGCTTTGTTTGAATCAGTAATACCCATATGTCCTGTGGCCATTTCATTTGTTTAGCTATCATCTCAAATGAAATGAAAAAGGCTTCTACCTCCTTCTCGTCAAATCTTGGCAATGCTAGGACATATTTAAATAGATCCCCACCAAGTCTTCGACGATGACGCTCTTTCTCACTGTCCTCATCACTATCATCCAACTATACATTTCCCTTTACGTCCGCCAATTTTAACTGACTGTCATGTAATATATAATAATAATCATCGCTTATTGTCACAAGTAGGCTTCAATGAAGTTACTGTGAAAAGCCCCTAGTCACCACATTCCGGCGCTTGTTCAGGAGGGCCGGTACGGGAATTGAACCCATGGTGCTGCCTTGTTCAGCATTACAAGCCAGCTATTTTGCCCACTGTGCTAAACTAGCCCCTATGTTTCATGGCCATTTTCTGAAGTTCAAACTCTCTCTCTTTATCTTTTTCCCTGATCTGTATCTCTCTTTCCCTTTTTTTTTTGATCTGCTCGAGCTATTCTTTCTGTTTTCCTTTCGTATTCAAGCTGCTTTAATTCTTTCTCATGCTCCATTTGTTTAATCTGTAACTGCATTTTTGCCATTTCCAATGAGTGAGACTGTATCTCAGGCAATTTTAAATGCTTAGCCACTGCCATAATTACCTCACCTTTTCAGATTTTGTCAGATAATGTTTTGCTATCTCTAAAATTCTGTTTTTAGTCTCTGTCCGTAAGGTACTGCGTGTGACCATCTCCACCCCCAAAACTTCAGAGCCTCTGAAAGAGCCATTGTCCACAATGCACTCCCCACTAAAACTAAAATACCACACCTAATAAGCAACCACAATATGCTCACCCCTCACTGTCTTTAAGTTCACAAAGCCAACCCAATAGATAGACTTTTATCCTCCTCACGCTCCCAATTTGTTATGGGCCAGGGTTTAGAGAGCCCCCAAAGTGTATCATAGAGTTCACCTGACCCACAACTTTGAATAGATTGTGGTTATGGGGAACACATGGGCTTACTCTGCAGGTGGAATGCAAACAGAAATCTACAGTACTTTTAAATTAAAACAATGTTTATTTATGAAACCAGTTAACAGTTTATAAACCCACAGTAAATAGCTTAACAACTTTCAATACCAATAAATCCCCTAAGAATACAGTACTCTATAGATAACCCTTAATAAATTCCCAAACAACATCCAGAAGACAAGAGACCCTTTTTAACACAGAGATCAGGTTTAAATTCTCTACTGAGAGCAGTAAGCACTTTGAAATCACCCAAATGAACACTCTTTAGCTTGTAGAGAGATCCATTCACATCTGCTGGCTTTCACTGCAGCTCTTCTCTCTGAAAATGAAACTAAAAACACCCTGTAGCAAACAGCCTAAAGCAAAAGTAAAAAGCAGAGCCTGAGCTCAGCTCCACTCACACTCTGACATCACTGCAGCCACTTGAGCAGACAAACATTTCTTAAAATGACATTCCCATGACACTATCAACTGACAGGTTAAAATTGGGAATGTTCCCTGTGCAAAAATTGGCGGGTTCGATGCCCACTCAAAATTGGGCCTTAGGCTTCATTTACATCACTTATTTCCAGTTATAGCTGATAGAAATCTGTGAAAGATGTTCAGCTGGACCTTAGAAAGGGATAGTGAGGGCTTGCTGTGGGAAGAAGATGGCCAGGAGTCATGTAACGGATATCAGAAGAGAGTGAGTTTGTAATCAGGGGGGAGGGGATAGAGAGAGGGAAGCATGATCGCGAGGAGTGGACCAAAAGACTCCGGTAGATGGCCAGGAGAGAAGGAGGTGTCAGATATCATGGGGTCATGCATGAGTCCAGTTAGTTGTAGAAGGCTGATGACTGTTTCTAGGCCACATGCCAGTGAAGAAGATTTCAATTTTGGGCAACTGCACCTAACTGCATCTGCATTATTGGGCTGGTTTAGCACAGTGGGCTAAACAGCTGGCTTGTAATGCAGAATAAGGCCAGCAGCGTGTGTTCAATTCCCGTACCGACCTCCCTGAACAGGTGCCGGAATGTGGCGACTAGGGGCTTTTCACAGTAACTTCATTGAAGCCGACTTGTGACAATAAGTGATTATTATTATTATTATTATATGGTGTTATCTGGATAATGGAACAAAGTGATGAGGATTGGTTGGCTTGGATGGGTGGGAGAGGGGGAAGAGTGGGAAGGAGTCGGGAATCTAGAGGTAGTTGGCGAGGAAGTTTTCAGGCACAAAGGTGACTGAGAGGAAGAAGGAAGTAACTGGGAGTAATGGACGGATTGGTTTTCAGCAATGGCATTCAACACTACAGTGCAAATAAGAGGAGCTGCTTTTTCTGACCATTTCAGCATGGTAACACTTCTGTGCCCACTCAAAATTGGGCCTAAGGCTTCATTTACATCACTGATTTCCAATTATAGCTGATAGAAATCTGTGAAAGATGTTCAGCTGGACCTTAGAAAGGGATAGTGGGGGCTTGCTGTGGGAAGAAGATGCCCAGGAGTCATGTAACGGATATCAGAAGAGAGTGAGTTTGTAATCAGGGGGGAGGGGATAGAGAGAGGGAAGCATGATCGCGAGGAGTGGACCAAAAGACCATTGTGGATCAATATATATATGCACACACATGAGTTACGATCCACTGAATGGCGTGTTTAGTGGGGTGGCTCACTCGGTGCCTGCACTGCCTGGAAGGAACCCACTATTCAATGGCACTTTGCCATTTTTTTAGCCTCAGAGAGGAGCTCCCCATCGAGGCCACTCTTTCAGTCATTTCTTGCACTGGTGAGTTTGGCGAGCTGAGCTTGCCAGTGCAGGAAGGTTACTTACTGAGCGAGGCACCGTTATTAAAGGCAGCCCCGATCATTCCACCTCTCCTCTGTGCCCCCGCCATGGCCTCAAGACCCTCCCACTTCACCCAGCCTTCCTCTTCCAGGGTCCTCGAGCCCCCCCCCCCCCTCCCACATCTTATGGACAAGGCCCCTCCCAGGCCTTTTATCTGGGAACTTTTGAACTGCCAGCTTGGCACCTTGGAATTTCCCTGCCAGCCTGGCAGTGCCACCCAGGCACCCTGGCAGTGCCAGGGTGGCACTGCTATAGGAGGGTGACTGGGTAGCAGGGCCAGGATACCAGGTTATCAGTGCTAAGTTGCCCAGGTGACAGTGGGAGTGCCAGGGTGCCACCTGTCCAGTGCCTGACCACCCGGGAGCTTCATCTCCCCAATGAGAATCCCCTCAGGTGCTATGACGGCTGGTTAACCAACACCAAATAGCGCTTGGTCGAGGCCTTGCTGAGAAGGTTGGTGAATCCCATGCCCAGGGTGAATCCTGTGACACATATTTAAATGATGCATGCCTGGATCTCGACCAGCGAGAGCAAGATCCAGATCGTGACGAGACATTTCGAGCATCGCAAATCTTGCCAGAGGCCTCTTCCGACGAGGCCACTGAATCGTGGCCATTGTTCACCATACTGGATATTTTCCTGCCTAATTTGCACCTATAGATTTGGTGTCATTAAATTTCTCGGCCTCCATTTATATATAATTGGAGATATACGTAAATGACTTCATGTTGGTTAATTATTATATGCTTGGGTCTTCTCAGAGTTGCATTCGACTGATGGACGACCAGAGCCTCTTCATCAGTTGGTTGGGGAACAGAATTCCCCCCTTGACATTGATTTTCTATGATGGCTAAGAAAGCCATTTGGTTTATTGTGCCCATCTGAGCACCAGCTCCCCATCAGATCATAGCTACCTTAATCCACTCCTGCTGGCCTTTCCCACATCTTTAATATATCTCTTCTTCCAAGTGTTTATCTAATTCCTCCTTAAATGTATGATTGATTCAGCTTCAGTAGCAATACATGCTAATGCATTTCATATTCTAACAACACTTAAAATGTTATCTACAGTACAGCAATTCTGAGCAGGTCATTAAATTGTCTAATGGATCTCTGGTAATGTGCAATATTTTGCTCACATTTTAGTCCTTCTGCTCAAGCTTATCAATGCCCTGAAGAGTTATGCATTTCTATACTTGATGCATTTAGCATTCATTCACCCATAGAGTTCCTGGCAGGTGCAGACAAATTGCCTGACCGGGACTCGACTCTCTTATTTGCAGTCAGCCTCTCCACTGAGTTGGTGAAACAAACACTATCATTATGGTAACCAAGTTAGTCAGACGTCAGGAGTAGCTTTCTATTGAAATAACTTCAAGTGATGCAAGTGAAATTTAGAAAACAATCCTACTTCCAGCTAGTTGGCCTCCATGGGATGCCAGTAGATGTATTGCAATTGGATATTTAACTCTAGTCTTTCTCTGCGTCAAGAACCTTCTGACTATGGGGTCTTGGATTAACTCCCACGGGAAGGTTTGCAGTGGCATGGTCTGAACATTTGCCAACATGAAACCGTGAATAGCCAACCATAATATTTTCAATTCTGCCATGGCATGCGGGCGTCACTGGCAAAGTCAGTATTTGTTGCTCACCCCCGATTGCCCTTGAGCTAAGTTGCTTGCTAGGGCATTTCAGAGGGCAGACAAGAGTCAACCACATTGTAATTTCATCCCAGAACCTTCATGAGCCATGGAGGGCAGTTTTCAAACCAAAACACAGTTGTTCAATGGCTTATTTCCACAAGCGAGTAGGGAAATCCAGGAGGAAATGAAGTTTGAGAAATCTATAAAAGGCTACAGCCAGCTAACAGATAGTTCTCAAGGGCAATTAGGGATGGACAATAGATGTTGGCCCAGTCAGCGAAGCCCACATCCCATGAATGAATTTGAAAAATATATGTCAGCAAGGTAGCAGGTGAAGAATCTGCCTCAATCTGTTCAACATTGGAAAACATCTTTTTGATGCATTGCGGAAGTGCTGCTGGTCAGGCTGGGGATCATGTGGGACCATCCGATGTGCATCGAGGCCCTGTCAGAGAACCGTGCAGGCTGGCTAGACGGAGATGGTAAAGTCACTTTCCTCCACCCCAAGAACTATCCAAAGCTAGAAGACATGGCTCAAAAACCTCAAAAACATGGCTGCCATGCCAAAATACACCTCCTACCACTCCGATGGTTGCACTCATATCTTTTGCCATCATGTTGATTTTTTCACAATGTCTGTGTGCCAGGAAACAATTTTTCAAACATTTAAGCATTTTCTTTATTTAAAAAAACACGCTCGCAAATCACTTTGTCTTCCACAAGGACATTTGTTGTCCTTCACAACTTCTCTCAAAGAGATCAGCCTTCTATTTATCATACCATGAACGATCTGACGTGGGAAAAGTCACCCTGACACTTGCAGGCATGCTTCTTTTCATCTTCCGAAACAATTAGGACCATTGAACGAGCACCATAAATCGATAACGAGTTGAGGAAGACTATCACTGAAGGCCCTGAACCAACGTGAAGAGGGTTTGTTATATATAATAGCCATGTGAACAAGAGTGCCTTTCGCAGATGGTAATGTTGGAAGTGAATTGGCAAAGGAAAATTGGTAAACACTAATCAAGGTTCATCAGGCAAAGTTTCGACCTCTTGTAACTTGTTAAACTTTTGCAATTCCTTCACATTTTCAGGAAAAAGAATCTCAGTTGCAGGCAGTGGAGATGGTTTCTGCACATATGGTGAAGACAATGGTTCAGTGGAAAGTGTCCACTATCCTGGTCTGAAAAGGGTTGCAGGATGTTTTGCTTGACCTGCAGAATATCAAAATATCATGACAGCCCATGAATGGGATGCAGCATCAAAATGTCTGAAGAGCCTCTAAAGACGTTGGGGGCTTTTGGAGTAAAAGTTGCCAATGTATCAATAAATGCTTTGTGCAGAAGACTTGTACACGATGTCCAAGACCACAGAGGTAGTATTTGGCCTTTGGTAACACCGAACCAATAGCATGTCTGCCCCTGTGCCCAAAACCAGTGGGCTGTAAGACGTCACTGCCTCTTGGGAGTAACAGTGGCTGTTTCCTTATGGCCCTCTCTAATACTTTACATTGAAGATAATTCAGTTATCCAGCATTCTTTGCTACTACAAGCGTTAATAATGATGGAAGCAGATCCTTTGAGGATAGTTGGAAAATGGAGACGAGAGTCATACCAGGTGACTCATGTCGAATCATCCCAGCTATCCATTGCTTAACCTCATGCCACTGATGGAGCACGTTGTAAGAGTATTAGATTAGGAACACAAATAATTAAATTATCTGGCACAAAAGATAATCATACTCTGAAGAAAAAGTTTATGAAAGAGAATTTATTTTTGCAACTTCCGAATGAATGTTACTATTTCAAGTAAGGGAAGCTTGATCAATTCATTTCTATGTTTGTTTCTACCTTTTGAGCATTGGATGATTACATGAGTGATGTGGACTTCTTTCTTAATAAGCACCTTGGCAGTTATGTAAAGTGATAGATTTGAGAGAGATTGTGTAGGGAGAACAGTGGCCGTTGAAAAGGTAATGGTTTGCCACGTTATTGAATTGCGGAGGACCGTGTGGTATGCGTACATGTATCGTACTGTTAAGGAGAAAAATTGCGATATTGTTGAAAATCAGGTTGGCGTTTGACTTGAAGGACAAATTGCAGGTGGTGGTGTTCCCCTGAGTCTCCTGCCCTTGCCT
The DNA here is from genome assembly GCF_902713615.1 of Scyliorhinus canicula. Lineage (NCBI taxonomy): Eukaryota > Metazoa > Chordata > Chondrichthyes > Carcharhiniformes > Scyliorhinidae > Scyliorhinus > Scyliorhinus canicula. Next base: position 136,716,869 of record NC_052159.1, on the reverse strand, counting down.
ATTCTGATAGTTGAGATTGCCATTGTGGGACACACTGAAGAAGAGGCTTGGTGAGGTTTGCTGCATTGCATCTTGTAGATGGTATACCCTGTTGCAATTGTGTGCTGGAGGGGATCAGAGTGAATGATTAACATGGTGGATGGAATTCTGATCAGTGATTGATTCTGCAAGCTGCTTTTTCCAGGATGGTGTTGAACTCCTTGGGTGTTGCCAAAGCTATTCTCATGAAGGCCATCACACCCTTGACTTGTGAGTTCCAGAACTCTGCCACCTGCCAGATGACAATTCTTTTTCTCATCTCCCCTCTAATTTATTTTACCAATCATTTTAATTCTAAGCCCTTCGCCACTGACCTCTTTGGAAAGGTAAATAGACCCTCGGCATCCACCCTATCCTCACAATTTTGTACATCTCAATCAAATCTCTCCTCAGCCTCTTCAGTTCCAAGGAGAGCAGCACCAGCCTAACCAATATGTCCGCGCAGCTGCATTTTTTCCAGTCCGAACAACATCTTCGTAAATCTCCATTGCACCTTCTCGAGTGCAAATACATCCTTTCTGCAATGAGGTGATAGAGAACATAGGAACCGCACAAAGTACTCAAGTCATGACCTAACTAATGTTTTATAGTATTCAAGCATAACATTCCTGTTCTTATATTAGATGCTTCAGCTAATAAATAGAAGGATTCCATATGTCTTTTTAACCACCAGTCTTGTTACCTTCAGGGATCTGTGGACAATCATTCCTTTACACCTCTCGGTATTCTCCCATTTATTGTGAATTCCTTTGCCTTATTTGACCTTCCCAATTGCATCACATCACACTTTTGCAGGTTGAATTCCATTTGCTCTCCTTGAAGACTATTGTTTAGTTGATATTGATTCTACCCATTTACCCTAATAAAATGAGTAATTTCACACCTCTCTCAATAAAATTTATCTACCATATGTCAGTTTATCTCATATTTTCTGTCCTCCTCACTACATTCCTGAGTCTCAAGCCATCATCTCCCTCCATCTTTTTTAATCCCATAGACTATAAAGCCAGAATTTCTGCTCCTGAGTTAGGAAACCTCTGCAAACTTGACTCAGAACAAAGTGCCTCGGATGATCTAATTTTCAATAGGGGTGGGGAGGGTCAGGTGGCAAATGTTGAAGGGAGTCAAATCCGTGACCTCCAGAAAGGATTCCGAGGAAGCCACAGGTGGTCTGTGCAAAAGGCCCCAACTTGATGATCGTCCCAGCTGCAAAAAAGAAACAATGAAACAAAAAACAGCCCTCCAACCCTCATCCCTCACACCCCCTAGCCCCCTCACAAATAAGGTCCAGATCCCATTCAGAACAATCCATGCCATCTGATGGTCTCTGCGCACTCCTCCAGACCTTGATAGCCCCTTTGAAATCCATACCCTCTGTCTTTGCCCATAGTCATTTATGCTCCAATGCTAACCCATGCCAACCTATTCCCCCACCCACCACACTTTTCCCTTGCACCCTCCATGCCAATTTATCCAGTATGCACCTTGTGCAGATCTCAGGCCCAATGCTGAGATGAAATAGGCGGCCTGGCCCACGATCGGGGCCCACCGATCGGCAGGCCGGCCTGTGCCGTGGGGGCACTCTTTTTCTTCTGCCACTGCCACGGCCTCCACCATGGCGGAGGCGGAAGAGACCCCCTCCACGGCGCATGCACCGTGGTGACGTCAGCGGCAGTTGACGCTCCGGCGCATGCGCGCACTCACGCAAGCCGGCGAAGGCCTTTCGGCCAGCCATTCGCGCCGGCTGGCTCGCGTCAGTCGGCGGGGCGCCAACCACTCCAGCGCGGACCTTGCCCCTAAAGGTGCGGAGAATTCTGCACCATTGGGGAGGCCGACGCCGGAGTGGTTCTCGCCACTCCGGTACGCCGGGACCCCCCCCGCCCCGCCGGGTCGGGGAGAATCCCAGCCATTATATCTGTAAATAACTCTGGCAGTTTTAGACCTTCTCCTGAAAGATCTGAAGCTCGCAAGTTATGTCTTGGACATCTCAGTTCCAAAAATCAGATCTGTTTGAAGGCAGTTGCACTTCTATATGTGGAGCTGCAGTCGTGCACCATGGATGTCCAAACTACAATCCCATCTCCCACAAACTACCCCACAACCTTCCCCTGCCACCCTACAAAAATAATGGGTCTTGTGTTCAGGGGAAGGACCTCTGGAATCATGTCTCCATCGCCATGTTGGTAAAGTTTGAGACCCTCTCCACCTTTACATAAATTAAGATCTATATTTGCTAACATATTTCTTGTGTGGCACTTTATCAATTGCTTGTTGAAGTCCAAATACACATCAACCATCCTCATCAACATGGTCTGTTTCTTCATCAAAGAACTGGATCAGATTAGTAAGGTAGGATTTGCATTTAAAAAATCTCTGCTGACTTTAATGTATCGACCCAGATTTTTCCAAATATTAATTAATTTTGTCCCAAATCATTGTCTTTTAAGGTTTTCCCACCACCAACATAATGCTGGCTAGGATGCAGTTGTTGTGTTTGTTCTCTCCTTGTTGAATATGAAATGAAATTTGCAATACTCCAGTTCCTCTGGCACCAACCCCATATGTAAGGAGTATGAGAAGATTTTGGAATGTGCGGAAAGTGCAGAAAAGGTCCTTCGGCCCATCAAGTCTGCACTGCCGCGTGAAACTGATCTGCCAATCCTAATCCCACTTGGCCCATAGCCTCGAATGTTAAGATGTGCCAAGTGCTCATCCAGGTACGTTTTGAAGGATGTGAGACATCTCGCCTCTGCAACCTTCTCAGTCAGTGTGTTCCAGACCGTCACCACCCTCTGGAGAAAAAAGGTTTTTCCTCAAATCCCTCTGAACCTCCCGCCCCTCACTTTGAACTTGTGTTCCCTCGTAACCTTTGTCAGACTTTGTGAAATGATGAGGAGCACCAGAGCTCATCTTGCAGCCCGTCATCATTACACTCTGTCCTGTGGTCAAGACCCGCTGACACTGCCAGCCCAGAGCCACAATTTCATCCTTAACGTCTATTGGTAAGCTCAGACTATTCACTCCCAGTCTTACTTTCAGTACCCTTTTACAAATAATATATGTTTGAAAGACTTTTGTGTTCTCTTCAATGCTAGCTGCTAATCTATTTTCATATTACATTTTTGCCCCTCATTGTATTTTTTAGAGCTCCTCTGTGCTTTCTTTATTCAACTTAGTCCTTGACTGATTCTTGAGCCATATGTTTGTCATAAGTCTCAACTTTCTGTTTCACTTCCATCTCTATATCATTCGTCATCCAGGCAGCTCTATCTTTGGATGCCTTTCTTTTCTTCCATGAGAATGTATCCACTCCGTAGCTGAACCATCTCTTGTTTGATGGCCTCCAATGTTTCTTTCTGATCTACCAGGGCTGGATCCCTTTTGAACTCATTGAAAGTTGTCCTCCCCCAGTTCGTAACTAATGTTTCAAAAGTTATTATTTTGTCAATTGCAAGCAGAATAGGTGTTGGCTTGTGGACAGCTTGTTACATATAAACAAACAAATACACCATTCGCAGACTCACCAGGAAAGATCGCACCAGGTTATCTCAAGTAGCTTGTTGCTCAGTAAGAGTTAGAGTTTTTTCTCAGCAGGGTTGCTTTCTCTTTGTGCAGGGATGTCCCTGGAAATGCTAACAGCAGCACACACGTATCCCATTGCTGCTCCACAAGTTCTCTTTTTGTGGATGACCCACAAGGCTCAACATCTACGTCCAGCTGAGGAGAACATGAAGAGTTCTCTCCGCTCTGACAGGAAATCTCAACTACAGTCTCTGTCTCTGCGACTTGCTGCCGCATACATGTGATGTGCGATGCGCTCCTCACCATCTGCCACTGAATCTAAAAAAAGAAACATTTGCATTTATATAATGTGTTTTCATGAAGACTGGATGTCACAAAGCACTTTACAGCCAATGAAGTACTTTTTGAAGTGTAGTTATTGTTGTAATGTAGGAAACACTGTCAAGTTATTCACAGCTAGCAGCAATATGATAATCGCCAGATATTCTGCTTTTTTGGGATGGTGAGTGAGGGATAATTATTGGCTAGAGCAGAGACTAACTGAGTCACTGGACCCAATGAGGTATCTGGCAGTGGTAGGGGTCTGCAGGCTTTATCAGATCATGCTTAGTGTTCCATTGAAAACCAATTTGGGGCATCCCCCATCACCTGTGCTAACTTCAGCAATGCACTCTGGGAGAAGGAAGACATGGGCAAGGATTTTTGGGAAGACAGGGTTTACCTTTTCGACAACCGAGGAGTCAGAAGAGGACACATCTCCGCCAACACTGCCTGTCCCACCAACAAGTGTAAACTGGTGGCAGGGGGAACATCTTCGCCTCCTCATTCAGGAGGAAGTCGTACCTCAGAGAGCTGCCAGTCAATCTGTTTGCCTGACAGGTCTCAAGTCCCTGCAGCACCAGATGCTGCAGTGGACTGGACTGTGACTGCAAGGAACCATCAGACCCTAAATCTCAGCAGTCTGAGACCCGGTAAATTTAGGCGGTCTCACGGTGAGATCGGGTGAAGAGGTTTAGAGGCTGGATACATAGAACATAGAACATACAGTGCAGAAGGAGGCCATTCAGCCCATTGAGTCTGCACCGACCCACTTAAGCCCTCACTTCCACCTTATCCCCATAGCCCAATAACCCCTCCTAACTGTTTTTTTTGGACATGAAGATCAATTTAGCATGGTCAATCCACCTACTCTGCACGTCTTTGGACTGTGGGAGGAAACCGGAGCACCCGGAGTAAACCCACGCAGACACGGGGAAAACGTGCAGACTCTGCACAGAAAGTGACCCAGCGGAGAAATGAATTTGGGACACTGGCGCTGTGAAGCCACAGTACTATCCACTTGTGCTACCGTGCTGCCCTGTGCTACTGTGCTGCAGGGTTTAAGAGGGGTAGGAATTTTGGTGACGAGTTGGGGAGGATGGATTACATGCAGGGAACAGTCATTTTCGGTGGCGAGCACCCGATGTTAAAAGGAGATGCTCCACCACTACAGCCCCCCCCCCCCCCCCCACCCAAGGCCTTTGAACCCCTCCCGGCAGCCTGAAAATTGACACTGGGTGAGAAATTGCCCTCAACTGGTCATTAATCAGCCACTTCAGGACCTCAGTTTGGGTAAGGATGGACAGGCCGACCTAAGCCTTGCGTGCCGCAGTGCAAAATTATGGAGAGTTCAGGGTGGGTGGGAGTCCAGTGCGAAGGCCTTCCAAGAAATCTTAGCTCCATCCTCCCTCCCCCACCCTTTCCCAGCACCTGGTTCTCTGCCAGCCATTAAAGTTGGAAGTTCACTTCTGCAATGAGAAGTCAGTGAGCTGGGAGTGATTGCTGAGGATGGAGGGTGTACCTTTGAGGAGGGTGAGAGTGAGGGATGGGAGCAAGGGAACAATAGAATCAGGGTGAGTGTTGTCTGTCGAAATGGAGATTTGAGGAAGAGTTTGGAGAGGCGCTGTCACACCTCTAACAGCAAGGTGTGTCTGTCAGAGGAGTGCTGCGTAGGAGAACTCTAATCAGGGAAAAAGTGTGATGGCTGCAGGAGAGGTATGCTGAACACTGCGTCCAAGTCCTGGACATAGTTTGGTACTGAGAGCCTCAGCAACTTGAAGCTGTGTCTGCTTGTTGGGGCTGGCTGACCTGCTCCTTCTATCTTCTGGGAAGAGGCCTTCACTCCCGACTCACAATGCTTGAATCATGACTTCCAGAGATGAACCCGAGGGCACCCATTCCACATCTGGCATCTACAGCTCTTCGCTCCATCGTGGTTTGCCCTGTGTACACAGATCCCATGACAGCCTCCCCGAACAGGCGCCGGAATGTGGCGACTAGGGGCTTTTCACAGTAACTTCATTTGAAGCCTACTTGTGACAATAAGCGATTTTCGTTTCATTTCATGATTCCTGCCAAGGTGTCTTAGACATCCTTTATTGCTGCATCCGACACACCATCCCGTCCACCCTCCACGAGGTCAGTGAACAGAGGAGGGATGGGAACTCATTTCCTTTGGGAATCAGGGGGTCAGGAGCCCAACTTGGAAATGATTCTGCCTTTCCACCAGGGACTAAGATGAGAAGATCTGACCCTTTGATTCTATGAGAGTATAAAACATATCAGCGTACATTGGTATTCTCATTGACGTTCCTCCTGAGTTTTATTGACTTCAATAGAAATAAAAATTGTGAAATGTATTTCAGGCTACCTATTCGCTGTCAAATGGCACACACTGGGCGCAATTCAGTGGGAAAAAAATCCACGCATAGTTTTGGGAACCTTTAGTTGGGTCTTCCTCGGTGGCTGCAGTCAATGTTCGATGAATGGAGTTTGCTCGTGGTGCCTATGCATTCTTTGCCTATCATAAATCATTTAGCAGACTTTGGAAACAGTGCTCACCTGGAATATTCCACTGAGCCAATATGAGTGACAAGACAGGTGTTGACGGAACATGTTTCAACAGTGGCATGTTTCTCATGCTGCACACTTGCTAGTCCACAGATTCATGGGACATTGGTGTGTGAGTAATGTGAAGCAGTTAAAGCATTTTTCATAGCTCAAGAATTGAGATAAAGCTGCAGTACAACAGCCTCAAAGGGGATGTATTTCTCACTGAGGTGACACTCATGTAGGAAGAAATGAGCAAGCACATGAGACAGAAAGGAAAAATCATTGCCTCTACTTTATGCCAAACCAACCTCTTTATCCACAAACTGAAACATTTTCATGTTTTCTGTTTTTCTCATTAATTTATTCCTTCCTTTAAAAAAAATAGATTGACATATCAAGTCAGACATTGCCAACATGAGATTTTCTTTCTAATCGGTTTGCAAGAACTCATTTGCATAATATGGTCAACTAAACACAGCGACTGGTTAACCCAGCAGTAAACCTGATGGGTGGACAGCTTGGTTTGATGATTAAGACTTTCATTGTACATCTAACATGACTAATGCTGTGTCCCTAATGATGCCGGAAAAATCTACTTATAGCTTGGGGAGTCTGCATCCCGGGAAGGACGTATGCAAAGAAATTGATATTAGGTTGTTGTGCAACATGGAATAAAGGAGATCGGAATCTTGGAATTTAGAATCTAGGGCTGAATTCTCCGTCGGCGGTCTCCTCCGCTTCGCCAGCAGAGCATTCACCCCCGCAGATTTCCCGACAGCGTGGGGGTGCCACCACAACAGGAAACCCCATTTGCCGATGGAGGATCTCACTGCTGGCGGGGGCACACCACACCAGAAAATGGGTGCGGCGAGACGGAGACTCCCGCCCTATGTCTGGTTTGGGCTGTGAGCTGACAAATCTACAATAGATTCTATAATCTGTATCTGAGATCATGCAAAGGTGGTTTCAGACATGCATATAAAGAACAAGAACAATACAGCACAGGAACAGGCCCTTCAGCACACCAAGCCCGTGCTGGTCACGATACTAACCTTGGCTAAAACCCTCAGCACTTTCTTGTGCCATATCCCTCTATACCTATCCTATCCACGTGTTTGTCAAGATGCCTTTTGATTGCCGTTAATGTATCTGTTTCAACAACCTCCCCTGGCAATGGTTCCAGGCTTTCACCACCCTCTGTGCAAAAAACCTGCCTCACACATCTCCTCTAAACCTTGCCCCATGGACCTTAAACCTATGCCCCTGGTGATTGACTCCAAATTATATGATATACATTAGTATATTGTATTTGGATACATAAATGTGTATATTTTTCCATCAGTGAAAAATCGACATAAAATGCAATTAAATCAACGGTCAAAATAGCAAAAGGTTATTGTGTTGAAAACATTAATTCATTTTGTATGCAATTCTTCCATGATATTCTTGCGTTGCAATCATAATGCACCCCAGAGCAAAAATGGAGAAATAATTTCCTCCAAATGGCAGCACGACAGCATAGTGATTAGCACAATTTCTTCACAGCTCCAGGGTCCCAGGTTCGATTCCTGGCTTGGGTCGCTGTCTGTGCGGAGTCTGCACGTTCTCCCCGTGTGTGCGTGGGTTTCCTCTGGGTGCCCCGGTTTCCTCCCACAGTCCAAAGATGTGCAGGTTAGATGGATTGGCCATGCCAAATTGCCCTTAGTGTCCAAAATTGCCCTCAGTATTGGATGGGGTGACTGGGTTATGGGGATAGGGTGGAGGTGTGCAGTTGGGAAGGGTGCTCTTTCCAAGAGCCGGTGCAGACTCAATGGGCCGAATGGCCTCCTTCTGCACTGTAAATTCTATGAAAACATGTTTTAATGAATGTTTGGTTAATTATTAAAACATTAAATATGGAAATCAAACATGAGGTAAATCAGGAAATGGCAAATTAAGATGAGAACTGAGTTCCACATTCTGAGCCTGTTTATATATCCTTTAATGCCTGCACTGTAGATCTAACCTGAAAGCACTGATATGGGGTTGGTGGCTGGAGTTTGCATTTGATTACCATTACTCAAAGAGAATTAAAATGAAAGCAAAATGTAATAAACCATTGTGTTGCTTACTCGAGTGTTATTCCTTATAAGTTGCAATATTAATAAACAAAATCAACGATTAACCACTTGTTGCTCTTACCAAAGGTTATAGAGTTGTTCTGAGCTTCATTCAGAGCCTCAGTCAAGTTGTCTCAAAAGTATCCATCATTCAACATTGATTATAAAGTCATTGAATGACAAGCACATAAATAAACCATACATGTGTCAGCTCTCTGGTAGAGTTATTCAATTATTCAACTCCTCTACTCTTTCCCCATAGCCCTGTAATTGTTTCCTCCGAGTATTTATCTAATTCTCTTTTGAATGTTATTGGTCAATTTGCTTCCAACACAATGTGCCCTCTTTTTCTTTATCTTTTTGTCCAATTAAGGGACAATTTAGCGTGGCCAATCTACATACTCTGCACATTTCTGTGTTGTGGGGGTGAGACCCACGCAGATACAGGGAGAATGTGCAAACTCCACACAGACAGTGACCGGGACTGAGATGGAACCATGGATTGGCCATGCAAAATTGCACCTTAGTGTCCAAACGGTTGGGTGGGCTTACTAGGTTATGGGGATAGGGTGGAGGTGTGGAGTTAAGTAGGATGCTCTTTCCAAGGCCCAGTGTCGACCCGATGGGCCAAATAGCCTCCTTCAGCTCTGCAAATTCTATGATTCTATGATTCAAAGATGTGTGTGCTTACACCACCAGGTCTCTCTGTTCCTGCACCCCCATTAAAATTATTGCCTCTCCTTATTCTTTTAACCAAAATAATTCTCTTTGCAATTCTGTGTATTTAGTTTTATCTGCCACGCGTCTGACATTTTGCCAATCTATCTGTGCCCCCTTGAGGTATGTTGCTACCATCCTTATCATTTGTTCCATTCCAATTTTTGTATCATCTGCAAACTTTGAAATTATACCCTCTATACAAATACAGATGGAGGGTGAGAAAGTAAAATCAAATACTAGTGTTTTGTGTTTAAACAAAGGAGATTACAAGGGGATGAGAGAAGAACTAGCTAAGGTAGACTGGGAGCAAAGACTTTATGGTGGAACAGTTGAGGAACAGTGGAGAACCTTCCAAGTGATTTTCACAGTGCTCAGCAAAGGTTTATACCAACAAAAAGGAAGGACGGAAGAAAGAGGGAAAATCGACCGTGGATATCTAAGGAAATAAGGGAGAGTATCAAATTGAAGGAAAAAGCATATAAAGCGGCAAAGATTGCTGGGAGATTAGAGGACTGGGAAATCTTTAGGGGGCAACAGAAAGCTACTAAAAAAGCCATAAAGAAGAGTAAGATAGAGTATGAGAGTAAACTTGCTCAGAATATAAAAACAGATAGTAAAAGTTTTTACTAATATATAAGACAAAAAAGAGTGGCTAAGGTAAATATTGGTCCTTTAGAGGATGAGAAGGGTGTTTTAATAATGGGAAATGAGGAAATGGCTGAGGAACTGAACAGGTGTTTTGGGTCGGTCTTCACAGTGGAAGACACAAATAACATGCCAGCGACTGATAGAAATGAGGCTATGACAGGTGAGGACCTTGAGAGGATTGTTATCACTAAGGAGGGAGGGATGGGCAAGCTAATGGGGCTAAAGGTAGACAAGTCTCCTGGCCCTGATGGAATGCATCCCAGAGTGCTAAAAGAGATGGCTAAGGAAATTGCAGATGCACTAGTGATAATTTACCGAAATTCACTAGACTCTGGGGTGGTCCCGGTGGATTGGAAATTAGCAAACGTGACGCCACTGTTTTAAAAAGGAGGTAGGCAGAAAGCAGGAAATTATAGGCCAGTGAGCTTAACTTCGGTAGTAGGGAAGATGCTGGAATTTATCATCAAGGAAGAAATTGCGAGGCATCTGGATAGAAATTGTCCCATTGGGCAGACACAGCATGGGTTCGTAAAGGGCAGGTCATGCCTAACTAATTTAGTGGAATTTTTGAGGACATTGCCAGTGCAGTAGATAAGGGGGAGCCGATGGATGTGGTATATCTGGATTTCCAGAAAGCCTTTGACAAAGTGCCACACAAAAGGTTGCTGCATAAGATAAAGATGCATGGCATTAAGGGTAAAGTAGTAACATGGATAGAAGATTGGTTAATTAATAGAAAGCAAAGAGTTGGGATAAATGGGTGTTTCTCTGGTTGGCAATCAGTAGCTAGTGGTGTCCCTCAGGGATCCGTGTTGGGCCCACAATTGTTCACAATTTACATAGATGATTTGGAGTTGGGGACCAAGGGCAATCTGTCCAAGTTTGCAGATGACACTAAGATGAGTGGTAAAGCGAAAAGTGCAGAGGATACTGGAAGTCTGCAGAGGGATTTGGATAGGTTAAGTGAATGGGCTAGGGTCTGGCAGATGGAATACAATGTTGATAAATGTGAGGTTATCCATTTTGGTAGGAATAACAGCAAACTAGATTATTATTTAAACGATAAAATATTAAAGCATGCCGCTGTTCAGAGAGACTTGGGTGTGCTAGTGCATGAGTCACAGAAGGTTGGTTTACAAGTGCAACAGGTGATTAAGAAGGCAAATGGAATTTTGTCCTTCATTGCTAGAGGGATGGAGTTTAAGACTAGGGAGGTTATGTTGCAATTGTATAAGGTGTTAGTGAGGCCACACCTGGAGTATTGTGTTCAGTTTTGGTCTCCTTACTTGAGAAAGGACGTACTGGCGCTGGAGGGTGTGCAGAGGAGATTCACTAGGTTAATCCCAGAGCTGAAGGGGTTGGATTATGAGGAGAGGTTGAGTAGACTGGGACTGTACTCGTTGGAATTTAGAAGGATGAGGGGGGATCTTATAGAAACATTTAAAATTATGAAGGGAATAGATAGGATAGATGCGGGCAGGTTGTTTCCACTGGCGGGTGACAGCAGAACTAGGGGACATAGCCTCAAAATAAGGGGAAGTAGATTTAGGACTGAGTTTAGGAGGAACTTCTTCACCCAAAGGGTTGTGAATCTATGGAATTCCTTGCCCAGTGAAGCAGTTGAGGCTCCTTCATTACATGTTTTTAAGGTAAAGATAGATAGTTTTTTGAAGAATAAAGGGATTAAGGGTTATGGTGTTCGGGCCGGAAAGTGGAGCTGAGTCCACAAAAGATCAGCCATGATCTAATTGAATGGCGGAGCAGACTCGAGGGGCCAGATGGCCTACTCCTGCTCCTAGTTCTTATGTTCTTATGTTCTTATACCCAAATCCTGTTTCCTATTATATATCAGAAAGAACAGTTTTCCTAATACTGACCCCTGGGAACACCATTTGATCCCCCCCCCGCTCCCTCTCCATCCCCCCAACCCCAGCCCAGTTCAACACTACTATCTGCTTTCTGTCCCCAAATCAATTGTGCATCCGTGCTGTCACTGCCCCTTTAACCCCAACAAGTCTATAATGTGGCATTTTGCCAAATGTCTTTTGAAAGTCGATATGTAAAATATCAATCAGATTTCTCTCAGCAACCCTTATTTCATTGAAGAACTCAATCTGGTAAGTCAAAAATGATTTGCCTTTCACAAATTTATGTGGAGATTAGATTATTAGTCCACACGAATTGAATTTATCTCAGGTTATTGCTTCTGAAACTGGCTTCACTGCTGACGTTAGACCAAATGGCCTATAGTTTCCAGGTTTCTTGCTCTTACCTTTTCTAAAGAACAGAGGTGTGATGGGCATGATTTAATGGCCATGTCGTGCATGGCAAGAATCTATGCAAGCCGGTTCGATCACGGGAGTGGTCTAAATGGCGAACCTCGCCAGGTGACAAGTGATTTGCGATTGAACCAGCTCGCTCCCCTTGGCGGATTCCAGAACTTGGCACAGCGGGAACCCACTATTCACCACTCAAGGCCAATCTCTATCTCATTAAAGTGATGGTTGCCACATCAAATGGCCTCCTGTGATCGAACCGGCTCGCCAGCGAGAGGACATGACGATTAGTGTTTCTTTAAAAATTACGAGAGGCAGGGCAGTGGCTGCACTTGGAGGGAATCGGAGACAGGTCGTCTGGGTGGGGGCAATGCATCGTCAACCTCTCTGCAGGTGACTGCTCTGTCCTTGGTCAGCCCTGCAATTTCCAGGGCCCGTTCCTCTTTGGGTGTGAGGACCCTGATGTCTGGCTGGCTCTCCTGCCGATTATAGAACATAAACATAGAACATAGAAAAATACAACACAGAACAGGCCCTTCGCCCCACGATGTTGTGTCGAACCTTTGGCCTAGATTAATCATAGATTATCATAGAATTTACAGTGCAGAAGGAGGCCATTCGGCCCACCGTGTCTGCAGCGGCTCTTGGAAAGAGCACCCTACCCAAGGTCAATACCTCCATCCTGTCATAATATACACCAGTATATCATGGTGCAGACACACACACTGATGGACATACACTAGGACCAATCAACATGCACAAACACCGCAGCCAATCACCAGTTAGAACACACTCACTATAAAGACAGAGGGCATCACTTTTCCCGCTCATTCAGGATGTAGCCTCTCAGAAGCACAAGAGCTTATCAGTTACAGTACAGACTCTCACCATGTGCTGAGTGATTCAACTGGTTAGGACAGGCACAGGTCTCTAGTTAATCTAGCATTGTGTAAACCCACAGTAATAGCATGTCTAGCAATTTTGTATGAGTTAATAAAATAGTGTTGAACCATCCTCAGTGTTGGTGGCATGTATGTGCTTCACGGATCCAGAGCGCCCAACACATCATGGTACCAGTAGCTGAGGGATGTTAGAACTTCTGAGACCTACCTGCCAGTGATCAGCCTTCCACCAGTCTACAGCCATCCTGCAACATGGACAGCGTCAGCCCGCCACCGCCCTTCCGCATTACCGGCAACCTGGGGTCCAGCTGGAAGATCTTCAAACAGCGCTTCCAGCTATACCTTGAGGCAATGGACCTGGAAGCTGCCTCAGATGCACGGAAGATTGCTCTCTTCCTCTCCACAGCCGGGGACCACGCCATCCACATCTTTAATTCTCTCACCTTCGCCGATGGGGAAGATAAATCTAACTTCAAGACGGCCCTCCTAAAGTTTGACAGCCACTGCAATGTCGAGTTCAACGAAAGCTTCGAGCGCTATATCTTTCAGCAGCGCTTACAGGGTAAGGACGAACTTTTCCAGTCCTTTAGCACCCACCTCTGTGTCCTTGCGCAGTCCTACAACTACGGGTCCACCTCTGACTCCATGATACGCGACCAGATCGTTTTCGGTATTCAGTCGGACCCCCTTCGCCAGCAGCTTCTTACGGTCATCCAGAATTCGTCGCCCACCTCAGAGACTGAATGTATGAACTTTGCAAATTTATGGACTCTCTGAGATGTTTCCCTGCCTTGTTTAATCGTTTTCTCTTGGTTTGTATATAGCATTGTTCTCGTTCAATTTGTTGCATACTACTTTTCGGCACCAGGCACCTTCCCTTGTATATGACTTAGTTTCCCTGTACATAGTTCTGTAAATATGTCTTTGCACCACACATGTAGTTAGGAACATTCTTCACGCACTCACACTATTTATTGTCACATTACACATCATTTTGTAAAAGGGGGGATGTCATAATATACACCAGTATATCATGGTGCAGACACATACTGATGGACATACACTAGGACCAACCAACATGCACAAACACCGCAGCCAATCACCAGTTAGAACACATGCACTATAAAGACAGAGGGCATCATTTTTCCCACTCATTCAGGATGCAGCCTCTCAGAAGCACAAGAGCTCATCAGTTACAGTACAGACTCTCACCACGTGCTGAGTGATTCGACTGGTTAGGACAGGCGCAGGTCTCTAGTTAATCTAGCATTGTGTAAACCCACAGTAATAGTATGTCTAGCAATTCATAAGAGTTAATAAAATAGTGTTGAACCATCTTCAGTGTTGGTGGCCTGTATGTGCTTCACAGATCCAGAGCGTCCAACACATAACACATCACACCCTATCCCCATAACCCAGTAACCACGCCCAACACTAACGGCAATTATGGGCCAGCTTCTCCTGCGGGTACAGGGAGAAGGCATTCTGAGCCACGTGCCTGGTGCACCGGGGAGGGAGGTGCCAGTGGCTGGTGGCATGTGTGAGCACTGCTGCCAGGCATGGAAGGGTAGGGCTGCTCAGTGCCAGGATGCGGTGCTAGGCAGGGGAGGGAGGGGGGGGGGGAGAGGTCAGCATGAGTTAGTGGGACTGGTGGTGCCGGGGGTTCATGCCAGTTTACCCTTGCGGCCCTTTGGAGGGTGTTAGTCTCTTTCCGGCAATGTCAGGCTGCCCACTCTGTCAACCACTGCCACTCCCTCCCAAGCATCAATGACAACCCAGTGGGTAACCGCCTGCCTCCATTAGGGGAACAGGATGTCCCGTCTCATGTACAGCATGCTGGTTAAGTCGGTATTGCTGAGGTGTGATGCAGTTCCCCGTGGTGACATGGCTGCGTGCAGTCCAAAATGCGTTCGGGGGTGCGTTTATGTACGGCTCCTCCGAAATAGCGGGGGCCGCTGAGCGAGGCCACTGGTGAATCAGCTGGTGATACAGCCATTTCCACCGAAAAGCTCATGGGAGACCATTGCTTACATTCGATATTGGTCATGAGCTCACCAACGTGGCCGGCAAGGAGCTCGCAGGAAACCTCGTTCGCTTCGACACTTTGAACTTGGCCCGTTCAATCGTGCCTATGATATTTGTGATGTGCCAGTCCTTCAGCAGAACCACACTGTTATATTACGACATGTAATATATATATTACTCTTTTTCATCTCGCCGAGTGGTGACAGAGTAATTTATTGAGTAATATAAAATAATCTTGTGAGTTTTTTTTACTTAATACGAAACTAGTAAAACAAATAAATGACTGTAGAATATCAACTATTAAATAAGCTAATACAAAACTCTGATAACTAATAGCTTCTTCTCTCTAGCTTTCTCACCTTTGTTGTCTCTGCAATCCTGACACACACTTCTGTAGGAAAGAGCAGGAAAACATTTGCCTGTACTTGCTTAACATACTCTGATCCACGTATTATTAAATACAGAGATCACTGCACCCACCATATGGATAGCAGATTGGAAGGTTAAGGTCAGTGTCAGTGTTTGGTGTTTCACGGAGTGATCTGGAGGCTCTGCAGTGGAGAGTCTCTGGTGGAGGGATATGCAGGGTTTACATTGTTGGGGGGGGGGGAAGGAAAACACTCCCATGGACTTTGGGTGCAGCTTCCTTTAGGAGTTACCCGCATGGTCCATCCCGAGGTCAACCGTGAGGGCCACCCTGCCAGGGCCTAGCTAAAAAACACTTGCACCAATTCTCACCCACATAAATACCAGCCCAGAGGACCGGAGAATGACGTGGCGTTTGAGAATCCATGGTTAGTGGGTCTTCAAATGGTGCACGGAATTTACTGTCCCGCCTGCGCCGATTCCTTCAGCAGTCGGCACCGGAAAATGTAGCCCCTTACTGTTGTTGCTCTCTGCAGAAACTGTTTGGCCTGTACGAAATTCCCAGCTTTTTCTATTTTTGTGGCAATTCCAGCGTCACTTCCTTCCTCGTGGACTGGAAAAAGCTGATCAAGAATTTATTTTGCACATGTTGCAGGAATTTCCCCCCCTTCCTTCACTTTAAACTGCTCGTATCTTAGTCTACACTGAAGTTCTCCATTATCATTGCTCTAGAGCATTTACATCTCTGTACAATTTGCTTGCAACTCTGCTCCTTTATCACCTTTCCAATATTTTGTGGCCTGCAGTTTGCATCCAATAGTACAATGACTCCTCGATTCTTCCTCCCTTCCAACCAAATAGACTCTGGGAAGAATTTTCCTATCCGGAGACTAAGACTGGTGGCGGGGCAGGAGCGTGGAGTGTTTCCCGCTGTGGACGCCAGTGACAACAAAATGGCACATCTTCCGGCCCCAACCTAATTTATTACATAACCGAGTTTTTTCTGCCTATACCATTGTGTGTCAGGCTTAATGGAGCGTAGTCCTCCGTCCTATCCGGGCACGATAATGGAAAGGCATCAATTATCACTGACTCACTATTGAAGGAAAAAGGTGGAACATATAAAACGAAGATAGATTTCTGAAAGCACTTTGAGACCAGGAGATTGATAACCTGAGAAAAAAGATGCCTCCCCAGGGACCTTCTGAGGCTGGAAGATGGACCCCCTCCAGGACACTGAATCTAGAAGATCCGTGGGTCCAGTAGGTGCACCGCTGACCCACTACTGGGATGTACCGGGGTCCAGGGTTTCTGGCGGCCTCCATCCTGAGCTCTGGAGTCTGCCCCAGGCATTATTTAGGTGAATCCCAGCACCTGCACGTCACATTGTTCCAGTTGTGTTTCGCACCATCATGTTTTCTCTCTGGCGCCGCGGAAGATCAGGTGTGGGTGGTCGGATTTTCATCTGCACCCCATTACTAAGATGCAAAACAGTGTTATACCAGACTAAAGTGGGTTTCCTGAACCACCATAGTGGGCGGCAGTGGAAGATGCAGCTGTAAACTCACATTGGCATAAACCCCCCCACCCACCAACCCCACCCCCTCGTGCCTTGCCAGCTATTTAACCTGTCGGCAGGGTCTTGTGTGAGAATTCTGCCCCCTGTCTTTGGCTCCTCAGTTACTTCATCCCTCGCCAGTAATTTGATCAATACTGTCACTGCCCCATTTTGATTTTCCTAACTTTTTCTGATAACTTATAGCCAGGAATATTAAATTTGCAACATCGTATTTGAGCTAGTTTTTTGTTATTACTGTTATATTATCGTTTTAAGTGGCCATGTGTGTCTGCAGCCCACCAATCTTACTTGTCACACACGTGTATTTACATAAATGCATTCCAGACCAATCTTACACCTTCACATTTGTTGCCTGACTGATCCCTCCTGTTTGTTAACTGTACGAACTTTCCCAGTTTTGATTCCCGCTTGGGTCACTGTCTGCGTGGAGTCTGCACATTCTCCTCGTGTCTGCGTGGGTTTGTTCCGAGTGCTCCGGTTTCCCCCCCCACAGTCCAAAGATGTGCCAGTTAGGTGGATTGGACATGCTAAATTGCCCCTCAGGTTAGATGGGGTTGCTGGGTTACAGGGGTAGGGTGGAGGTGTGGGCTTAAGTAGGGTGCTCTTTCCGAGAGCCGGTGCAGACTCGATGGGCCAAATGGCCTCCTTCTGCACTGTAAATTCTATGATTCTATGATACTCTCCAGCTAGATGCTCCAGTCCTCTGACCACATTGGTTCTTCTCTCTGATATTTCCTCCTCCAATTCCTCAGCCAAATTAATTTAAACACACTCCTCCGTATTACTTAACCTTCTCACGGGTATTTGTTCCCAGCTGTGTTGAAGTGTAACCTCCATCTTTAACTCCCTCTGCCTGGAAATGGTTCACCAGGAAGTTGCCTTGCCCGGAGCGTTTCAGATATGAATAGAGACTGGTGTGTTTTCCTCAGAGTAGAAAAGGCGGATGAGGGACCTGATTGAGTGTACAAAATTATGAGGGACGGAGATCAGGGAGAGAGGAGAAACACTCTCCTTGGCAGAGGGATCAATAACCAGGGGCACAGATTTAAGGTACGGGGCAGGAGATTTAGAGGGGATTAACGATTTGGAAGAAGAAACTGAAGGCGCTGCGGCTAAGTTTGCAGATGATACAAAGGTATGCAGAGGGACAGGTAGTATTGAGGAAGCAGAAGGACCTGGACAGGCTAGGAGAGTGGGCAAATAAGTGGCAGATGGAATGCAATGTGGAAAAGTGTGATGTGCCCGTTTTCTCGCGGGCGTGGGGACATAGCCCCATTATCAGAGAATTCCGCCCCTAATCGTAATGCAAAACATTGGACATCATGCACCATATAGAGTGACAGAATTTCGCACTAACAGTGCCTTGTTTTTCTATCCTTGCCTTTCCTGAACACGGTAAAAGAGAGAATACTAAGTTCCCAATTCTGTACAAACGTGAGCTAAATCTCCATTGTGGTTACTGCATCATATTGCTCCCTCCTATATTGGGTTGAATGCTTGGTTTCAGCTTTTGCTCAGTTGGTAGCACAGTTCTCTCTGGATCCTGGTTCAAATCCCATTCCAGGGCTAACAGTCCAGTACAATACTGAAGGAGTACCACACTGTTGGAGGTGCTGTCTTTTGGATCAGACCACAAACCAAGGCCTCATCTGCTTGCTTGGGACTATTGTGAGGAAGAGTGGGGGAGGTATCCAATCTTTATTCCCCAATCAACATCGGAACAAAAAACAGATTGCTTGATTATTATCACATTCCTATTTGTGAGAGCTTGTGTGCAAATTGGTTGCCACGTTTCCAACGGTGTAACTCTGACTACCTCCTCAAAGTATTTCTTTGGCTCTAAAGCCAATGGGATGTCACGTGGTCCTAAAGCAACAAAAGTCTTTCTTTTCTTTCATTATTCTTATGTATTAACAGAAACTTTGTTGAATCCGGACCCTATTCATTTGAATTATTGACCCATATTCTTTTTCTTAGCTTTCTGATTTTTATTTCATACACTCGGACCATTTTAAACATTGTTTACTTCTCTATCACATAGCTTCCTTCTGCAACATTTTGTTCTTTCTTCATGTTTAGCCACATTTTTTCATCGAAGTACTTGCACTTTTTTCAAAATATCAATTTAGATTACCCAATTATTTTTTCCAATTAAGGGGCAATTTAGCGTGGCCAATCCACCTACTCTGCACATTTTTGGGTTGTGGGGGCGAAACCCACGCAGACACGGGGAGAATGTGCAAACACCACACGGACAGTGATCCAGGGCCGGGATCGAACCTGGGACCTCAGCGCCGGGAGGCAGCTGTGCTAACCACTAGGCCACTGTGCTGCCCTGAACTTGCACTTGTAAGGAAGTGTATCTTAAACTACTGTCATCACCGACCTTGACACGGTATGACAAATTAGGCTTTGTCGGCAGTCTGTAAGCAACAGTGATCAAAATCAGAGATGTAGCTTACAGTTTCTCGATTAACATTGTCATATACCCACATTATTGTTTCAACACCCCTTGTAAATGATTGGGAGATTTACGTTGAAGAAGAACATAGGAACATATCTGCAGGAGTTTCCCATTCAGCCCCACAAGCTGCTCCATCCGGCATTCAACTGGATCATGGCTGATCATTCAACCCAATCCCATTTAACTGCACCTTCTACTTATCGCTTGATGTCATGAGAATTTAGAAATCCATCAATCTCTGTCTTGAACATACTCAACATCTCAGCATCGAAAGCTCACTGGGGGAGAGAACTCAAAAGACTCACTACCCTCTCAGTAAAGAAACTCCTCGTCACCTCACTCCTAATTCATCAATCTCTTATATTGTGACTGTGTCCCCTGGCTCTATACCCACCAAGCACCTTTCCTGCATTTACCCTGTTGAGCCTTGCAAGAATTGTGGATGACTAATTGAGGTCGCTTTTCATTCTTTTGACTCGAGAGAACATAGGCCCAGTCTCCTCAATCACTCCTCATAGAGCCATCCCACAATCCCAGGAATCAGTCTGTTGGACGTCCACTGCACTCCCTCTCTGGCAAGTATATCCTTCTTTAGTTGGGCAGACCAAAATTGTACACACTGCTCCAGTTGCGGTCGAACCAATGTTATGGGCTGGATTCTCCGATTTTGCAGCTATGTCCGGAGGATCCGTGGCATTTTACATGGGAATAAACGGCGCGGCCCCAGCACCGATCCTCCGACCGGTAAGGAGGTAGCAGCCGTGCTACGTAAAATGCACGATATGGATGTTTGGAGAATTGGCAGGTCCGTGGGCGTGCATGCGCATGGCGATGACCTGTGGCGGTCGTGCCATACAACATGGCGCCGGCGGCGCGCGGACCCGACCTGACAGGTGGTGTCCCCCTGGGTACTCCCTCACCACACCCGTGCCACCCCCCACCAGTCCTCCCAGCCTTCGCTGAAGCCCCTCTGGCCAGCAGCATGGCTCCTGCCCAACTGTTTTTGGCGCTGGACACAATCCGCAGCCGTCACTCAGCATATTGGGGCGGAGCATCGGGGGAGGGCCTTCAGGTATCGTCCTGAGGTTATCCCAACGGCATCCGGCACGCTCCTCGGTGATGCTGTTTTGGAGGGGGCGGAGCATCCGGAAACAGGCACCGCCCCCGATTCAACCGTTAAAAGGGATTCTCCGCCCAATCGCCGATTACGAAATCGGGGTTGGGGAACCGAGAATCCCGCCCTCTATAATTGAAGCAGGGCATCTTTACTCATCTACTCTAATCCGCTTGCTCTGAAGGCTAACATACCATTTGCGTTCCTAATTGCTTGCTGCAATGTTTGTGTTAACTTTCCGTGACTTCTGAACATGGACACCTTAACTCTTGTCGCCCTCTATCATTGGGTCCTGCACGTTTATCTGCTTTGTCTGTCAGCTGGGGAATAAAGCAGTTGAACTAAATTGTCTTGGAAAGCTAAATGCACTCTTTCTGTGCGAAACAAACCACAAACTCAGGCCACAAATCAGGATGACAAATGGGTAGAGTATTGCCTCAATTGATTTATATGCAGCAGTTCTCAGAAACATATAATCAGTTTCAGTCCGGGGTAGTTGATATGTTGATATTTTGCAGTCCACAAGCAGCAATGAAATGTGGTAATGCTGGAAACTGGTGGTGTTGGTTGACAGCAGACTTGGAGAATACTTGGAGAAGTACTTTCTCAGCTCTCACCTAGACCAGCTGTTTGATGTTTGCTTGAACTAACAGCACTTCGAGCAATTCACTCAAATGGGTGCTGAAATATCCGCCTTGGTTTTGTGCTCAATTCATCGAGTATGTATGAACTTCCAACATTCTAACTTGGAGGCCAGAATGCTACAGTGGAACCAAATTAATACTTGAGATAGTTTTCCGAGTATTGTACCAATACTGGGGGACTTCTCCTGTCCCGAGCACAAATACAGCTATGGGCCTGTTGCCTCTGAATTGATGCTCTTGATTTCCATGGATGAAAATCATAGAATCATAGAATTTACAGTGCAGAACGAGGCCATTCGGCCCATCGAGTCTGCACCGGCTCTTGGAAAGAGCACCCTACCCAAGCCCACACCTCCACCCTATCCCCATAACCCAGTAAACCCACCCAACACTAAGGGCAATTTTGGACACGATGGGCAATGTAGCATGGCCAATCCACCTAACCCGCACATTTTTGGACTGTGGGAGGAAGCCGGAGCACCCGGAGTAAACCCACGCGCTCACGGGGAGAATGTGCAAACTCCGCACAGACAGTGACCCAAGCCGGGAATCGAACCTGGGACCCTGGAGCTGTGAAGCAATTGTGCTATTCGCAATGTTACCGTGCTGCCCATGGCCAGAGCACCTGGATTTTCCCACCTCCATCAACAGCGGATGAAGTGCTCTGCTGTGAATACCCTACTGAGTATTTAGCAAATTGAAACCTTGAAGTTCTGAACACCAATGCTTGCTCAGAATATTCAGTTTGTTCTCTGGCCATGTTTGCAAACTGATATTGTTCACGCTAGCCTTGTTTCTCCCGAGCGGAGATTGAGGGGAGGTCGGATAGAACTTAGTGTTCAAAATGATGAGGGGCCGAGACAGAAAAGCTGGGGAGAAACTGTTCCCCCTTGGCGGAAGGGTCAATAACCAGAGGACACTGCTTTGAGGTGATTGAGAAAAAGAAGCAATGGCGGCAATGAGGAAAAGCAATATTACGCAGCACGTGCTGAGGATATGCAATGTGCTGCCTGAAAAAGAGTGGCGGAGGCAGATTTGATCGAGGGCTTCAAAAGAGAATTGGATTGTCATCTGAAGAGATAAACAAAACACAGGGCTACAGGGAAAAGACGGCGGAATAGGACATGGTGAGTTACTGCTGCGGAGAGCTGGCATAGGCACGACAGCTGTTTGTAATCTCTCTGTGATTCATTGATTCTTTGGTCTGCAATACTCAACATTAAATCTATGTATTTCCCTGAGATACTGAGTCACTGGAGGTCATTTTGACTTTGAATGATGGTGTAAATGGAGGATAATAAATCAACCACCTGTTATATATCTCTCCTCATTTACATTTGTACAGATTTCCGTGTTAACATGTTAAAACCGATGCTTATGGTTTCAACACAATGTGAACTGAGAAGCATGCTTCCTTGCCGGCATTACTTTTATAAATTAAAATTTATAAAACTTTGATTTGGTTCATTGCAGAATGCAGCCAAAGTACAATATAACATTGTCGAATGCCTCAGTCTATCACTAAAATCCATTTGTTTTGCAAAATCTTTGTTCAGACAAATTGCATTGCAAAGCTAAGCCAGATGTTTTTCAAACCACCTATCAGTTTCCACTGCCACATCCATGCACACTGTCGCCACCGAAGCTGGCCACTTCCCAACTAAAAATGGAACATTGAGTTGCATGCAGGGAAAATTGGATAATGACAGAGAGGCAAGCAGGTTGCAGAACCGCTCTGTGGATTCTGTCTGTGAAGAAACCAGACAGCATAGAAACTAACAAGCTGCGCATATTAATTGAGCGATTCCCGGTGATTCCCGGGCACAATGGACACAATTAAGAATAACAAAGGCCAAGCTAGACTCTTCGACGCCAGCAGGAGTCCCGGACAATAAGATACAAACAGCCCCAAGAACCGTCCAGTGATCGAGGAACAGCCCCGTTATTGGGGAAATTCAAATCAATCGATTGGGAAGAGACCCAATCAATTGCAAGGTTATAGAGGGTCCACCCAGAAGGGCGCAAAACCCAAAACAGTATAAGACAGAGACCCCGACCCCAGCTCTCTCTCTTTGCTGGCCCTCCCAGCAGAACACCTTTGCAGCAGCTCTCCAGGACCGTGAACGTGAGAAGGAGAGGCCTGGCCAATTGCTACACCAACAAGTAAGTGTCATACAACGCACGCTATGAGAGTAGACACTCTTGACCCCTTTAGTCCACACCAACTGGAAGCCTGCAGATCCAGGACAAAGCTAGAGGCCATTGTTCCCTGATCCGGCAGTTCCCTTATTCCAGATAAGTATTAGCCTAATTAGCGGTAGGAACAGTTTAGTCTTAGTTTTATATGCATGAGTAGCAAATAACTGTATAATAATAAAGTGTCTTGTCTGAACTTACTAACTGGTGTATTGAGTCATTGATCTGAACTTGAACTTGAGCCTCGTGGCGGTATCATCAAGATACCTGGCGACTCTAGAGCTTAGGAATAAAATAGAGCAAATTGACTATTAAGCACACTCACCCAGAACGAGCAACAACACAGCAAGAGTCATCACTTTCGCCTTTATTGGCACTGGTACCTTATCAGATGGTGGTGATGCACACACCATGGCCTTTTTTTCACAAGTGCATTCATTTTCCCTCGATGCGTCGAAGGCTAAACCCATTTCCCAGTACAGCTGAGAGCTGTTTGAGTCCTTGATGTGGGGAGTGTTACCTCGTAATGTTTGCACATCGCAGTTTTATTGGACGAACTGTTATGCAAATCCAAGGTTAGATGAGCACAAACAATTATCTGAGTTGAGTGACACCGAGTGTATTCTAAAGCTTCTGTCTCTGGCACATTGGTTGCTGGGTTCTGCTCTACTGCCCGTTATTGCAGATGAGTAAGATGTTGTTGAACCAAAGGAGAAGCAGTTCGTAAAATCCAGTCAGAATATATTGGTATCACATATATTATCAGGCTCTAAGGGGAAACAATGCTTCAGGCGCTTCCTTCTTCACAGACCAACGAATGCTGACAGATGTCAGAAATCAAAGGTGTATTTAGAAGAAGCATCTGTCCTGAGCACAGCCTTGTCAAGAGCAATCATTGTGACGTTAGATGTTGATTTTTATGTCACTGACTTACCTTAGACCCTTTGAAATGATTACGTTGATATATTCAGTTCACTGTGTTTGCCCAGCAGGTTACAGCAGCATTTGCCAATCAGGCGTAACCATTGTCCTCTCAAAGTCCTTAACAACATGAACAGAACCCATTTCCTGTGCAAAATTTCCCGTTGTGTCAACCACGATCACTTGGGCACATATGAAGCACTGTAGATCGTTTATTTGCATGAGAATGGTTACTGCAATCAAAAAAGGGAGAGGGGGAGGGTAAAAAAAGAAATAAATGCGGTAATGAATATCATACCGGAGATGGTTGACATCTTCAAATTCCTAGGTGTGCACATCACTAACAGTCTGTCCTGGTCCACCCATGTTGACGCTACGACCAAGAAAGCATAATAGTGCCTATACTTCCTCAGGAAACTATGGAAATTTGGCATGTCCACATTGACTCTTGACAATTTTTACAGATGCACCATGGAAAGCATCCTATCTGGCTGCATCACAGCCTGGTATGGCAACTGCTTGGCCCAAGACCGTAAGAAACTGAAGAGAATCGTGAACACAGCCCAGTCCATCTCACAAACTCATCTCCCATCCATTGACCTCCCGCTGCGTTGGGAAATCAAGGACCCCTCACACCCAGCTTATTCAAATTTCCAACATCTTCCATTGGGCAGGACTTACAAAAGTTTGAGAACACGCACTAACAGATTCAAAAACAACTTCTTCCCCGCTGTCACCAGACTCTTGAATGACCCTCTTATAGACTGATCTGATCTCTTCACATATCTTCTCTATTGAGTAGTACTGCACACCTGCATGCTTCACCCAATGCCTGTGTCTATGTATTTACATTGTGTATTTATGTATGTCCTACCTTTTTCATGTATGAAATTATATGGCTGGACTGTACACAGGAAAATATTTTTCACTGTACCTAGGTACACGTGACAATAAACAAACCCAAATATCCCATTTGGCTGTGCAACCATTCAGGATCAAAATGTCTGGTACACCAACATTCAAAAAATATATTGGAGGATAGCATTAAATTCCCTCAGAAATGGGTCTGAGGATTGTGGTTTGTGATTAACTGGTGGCTATTCATTGCTTTGCAGGTAAATTAATGTTGCTTGCTACTTTAGCTTATGTCTGCACGTAGACTGCATTATCTGGATATTCATTGGTTGCATGTAAAAACAAGGGGTGTGATAGTATGAAGGACTAGTGCTGTTTAAAGGTGGCCAGCATTCCTTACACAGGAAGTACATTCTGACTATCAGAAGACAGTACAAAGATGTGCAGGTTAGGTGGATTGGCCATGGTAAAATTGCCCCTTAGTGTCCAAAAGATGTGCGTGTTGTTGGGTGGGGTTATGGGGATAGGGTGGGCCTAAATAGGCCGAGATAGAATTTTCTTTCAGATGGTCGGTGCAGACACGATGGGCTGAATGGCCTCCGTTATCAATGTAGGGATTCTATGAAGGCATGTGAGTTGTTTGAAAAGTCAACCTGGGCTTTGATTCTTTGAAGTAGAAAATGAGGCAGAGAGAGAGAGAGAATGAGAGAGAGAGAGAGCGAGAAAAAAACCTCTCACTGCGAGCAACCTCTAGCTTCACAGCTGAAGGTTATCACAAAGGAAGGATTAGACTTGATAGTTGTGATATCACTTCACGCTCCTGAACTCTCAATTGCCTCCTCGAATGAAGAGGTGCTCTGTCCGAAAGGCTGATTAGTGGACTGGATGTGCTGGAATCTTTGATGCCTGAACAGAGTGCCTGTGTGCCTGGACTTTAGGAGCTTCAGCATCATAGAAGCAGCTATCGTGGCTCGGTAATACAATGCAATTGCACTCCTCATCATCAGGTTCTAATTGGAGGCTCCGGGCTCTGGTCTGGCATCTCGATTGCGTAGGGCAGCGGATTTGGAGCTGACCTGTGATTTCCTATCCCTGCGGTTTTGCCAGCCACAAGTGCTGCACTGCCTTGGTCCATCCTCCACTGATTCCAGGGATGTGTTCTGCCTGTTGCGGCCCTGGGCCAACTGAGCTGGTCCTGACGTTGTTTGATCCACGGCTGGGTTCCAGGGGTCCCAGTCATAGGGGGCACTATGCGGAGAAATGTGGGGTGTCCTATGCTGTTTATCTCCATTCATGGCATCCCCCTGGAGTTCCTGGACTCTCTTCTCTGCACTCTCCCATGGGAGGGAGATCGCAACGGTTTTTTTCAGGTCCGGCAATGGTTCGGCCAGCAATTTCCATTGGGTTGTCATTTTATTTACTCCACATACCACGTGGTCCCGGTATCTTGGCATCTTGGATAGGGATGGCCCATAGTTGCAAAAGTCTGCTAATTTGCGCAATCGCACCAAAAACTCAGTAACGGATTCCCTTGGGGTCCTCTCGGCCGTATAAAATCGGTACCTCTGTACGATAACTGACGAATTGAGGTCATCGTGGTTTGACACTGGCTCTTTGAATGTCTTGAAATCGAGGACCACAGGATTTGTCAGGCTCTTTATGATGCTGAAAGTGGAAACCCCAGGTGTTTTGAAGAATTACCGTCTGGCAATCATTCCCAACCGTAGCGTTTGCCTTAAAAAAAAGTTCCTCCTCTCCACTTACTGAATCCAGTCCTCTACACCCATGTCAAGTGCATCAAGTCTGCCAAAGAAAGACATTTGCAAAATGGAGCAAGCCTATTCCTTCGTGAAGAGAGGTGGTTGTGCTCCAAATGGTTAGCAGCTGCGACTGTAGTTCTTCTTTATCCTCATCGCCAATTTAGTAGTCATGGAGGAGTCCGGAAAGCAGAGTCTAAAATGGTTTCTTTCCAAAAGGAAAGTATTTACAAGTAACACTCCCAGTCGTAGTTCGGACTATTCTGCAGCTCATCTCCTACCTAGGCCAGCTTTTATGATACTGAGTTAACCAGCTTGCTGACATGGCTCCTCCCCTCAGCGAGGGAGCCCGTACTCCATGAGGCTCATGGTGAAATTAGGTGGAACACCCTGATGGGTCTCATGAGGGTTACAACATGCGGGTTGTTACAACATGCGGGTTGTCCGTGAATTGCTCATCCAGTGAATACAACCACGGACAATACTTTTCTTCATGTATCATCACAGAATACAACCTCATCTTGGCAACATTGTTGAATGAGGGGAACTAATCATTGCCCCTTGACATTCAATAGCATTGCCAACACAGAATCAACATCCTGGGGTTTACCATTGGTCAGAAACTGAACTGGGCTAGCCATATTAATGCCGTGACTGCCACAGCAGGTCAAATGAAGGAATCCTATGGTGAGTAACTCATCTCCTAAACCCCCCCCCCCCCCCCCCCCCCCCCCCCCACACCGCTCAAAAGCCTGCCACCATCTACAAGGCACAAATCAGGAGTGTAATGGAATGCTCTCCACTTGCCTGAAGCTCAAGAAGCTCAACACAATCCAGGACAAATCAACCTGCTTGATTGCTCCCCCTTCCACAAAAATTCAAACCCTCCAGAATCGTGGAACCATGTATACCATTTACAAGATGTACTGCAGGAACTTGCCAAGGTTCCTTAAGCAGCACCTCCAAACCCACGACCACTACCATCTAGAATGACAAGAGCAGCAGATACCTGGGAACCCACTGCCTGGAGATTTCCCCCCAAGTTACTTACTATTTGACTTGGAAATATATTCTTCACCGACACTGTTCTACCATCCTGGAACACGCTCCCTAACAGCACTGTGGGTATACCTACATCTGAAGGACTGCAGTGGTCCAAGAAGGCAACTCACCACCACCTTCTGAATGGCAACAATGGATGGGCAATAAAGGCTGGCCCAACCAGCAAAACGCACATCCCGTAAATGAAAAACAAACACATCTGTTCATTAAGTCTATATCCTTTCCTTTGGTGTCAGTTGAAAGTTTTGGTCAGATCTCTGAAAACCCATGGGCGGGATTCTCCGTTCCTTCATTCGGGCGGGATTCTCCATCCATTCACAGCAATGGGATTCTCCAGTCCTGCTGCAGAAAATGGGGGGTGGATTCTCCAATTACGGGGCTATGTCCCCACGTCAGCATGGGAATGGTGGCGTTTTACGCCAGGACAAATGGTGCAAAATGGCCATCGATTCCCTGTTTGGCTGGGGGCTAGCAGGACGCAGTGTAGAGCACTCGTCTCTAGCTGCCGATACACACCGGAGAATTGCCGGGTCCGTGGCCGGCCATGCGCACAGCGGCAGTCTGCATGGCCACGCCGTGCGACATGACGGAGGCCGCTCGCGCACCTCGTCCGTGAATAGTGCCCCCCTTCGGCCGGCTAGCACTCCCTGGACCCCCCCCCCCCACATTGCCCCCAGCCCCGAATAATGTCCCCCCCTGCCCGCGGATCAGCCCTCCACCGACTGTGGTGGCGCTGGATTGAATCCGTAGGCACCACGCCGATTTCCCGACGGGTGAGACTATGTGCAACCCATGCCGACGAGACCTTGGCCGGTCAAGGGCGGAGCATCGGGGAGCGGGCCACAGGCAATGTCCTGAGGCTGTCGATACATGGCTCGGGATATTCTCTGAGTACGCCGCTTTGGTGGGGGTGGAGCATCACAAAAGCGGTGCCGCCCAGATTTGGTCGGATAGTTGGATTCTCCGGCCGATTGGCGAATGTGATTTTGGCGTCGGCGAACGGAGTTCCCATTCTGGGAGATTTGGCTGAGCGCGAAATTCTCCATCCTCGCTGGCGGCAGCCACAGGACGGACATGCAAAGGAGAATCCTGGCCCACCTTCTCCATACAATATCAGTCAAGTATCAGGATGAGACAACTGGGAAATTTGGATCAAGTCTTGTCTTGTTGAAGATAGGGGAGACGGTGATGTTGTGGTAATGTCAGTGGACTAGTAACCCTGGGGCTTGAATTCAGATCCCATCGTGACAGCTGATGGAATTTAAACTCAATTACAATAAATCTGGGATATAAACCCAGGCTCAGGTGTTGCCGGTGATGCTCATCTCCTGTGAATGCATAAAAATAAATAATGATTTTACCCCCATATTTTTGGTCGGTAGAATCTGTTTTGGCAGAAGTACCTCTGATGGACACACACCTTGGGAAATGTTAACTCCCTCCACACAATGAAAATGGACCAGAACATGAGTTAAAATTCAATTTCTGCCCACTGGCTGATTTCATGATATTTTGGGGGGAGTGGAGGTAGATATAGATATAGATATAGATATAGAACAGTACAGCATATAGAACAGTACAGCACAGAACAGGCCCTTCGGCCCTCAATATTGTGCCGAGCAATGATCACCCTACTCAAACCCACGTATCTACCCTATACCCGTAACCCAACAACCCCTCCCCCCCCTTAACCTTACTTCTTTTTAGGACACTACGGGCAATTTAGCATGGCCAATCCACCTAACCCGCACATCTTTGGACTGTGGGAGGAAACCGGAGCACCCGGAGGAAACCCATGCACACACGGGGAGGACGTGCAGACTCCGCACAGACAGTGACCCAGCCAGGAACCGAACCTGGGACCCTGGAGCTGTGAAGCATTTATGCTAACCACCATGCTACCGTGCTGCCCTGCCCTGTTTGGACAGGGACAGGTGGGGTGCAGTTTAAAAAAAATAAGTTTAGAATACCCAATTCTTTTTTTTCCAATTAACAGGCAATTTAGCGTGGCCAATCCACATACCATGCACAGCTTTGGGTTGGGGGGGTGAAACCCACGCAGACATGGGGAGAATGTGCAAACTCCATACGGGCAGTGACCCATGGCCGCGATCGAACCTGGGTCCTCAGCACCGTGAGACAGCAGTGCTAACCAATGCACCATCATGCTACCCCGGAGGTGGGGTACAGTTGACGTGTCCAACTTTATTGAGAAAGAACCTCAAATATATGCAAATCAAGGTCCTTTTGCTTAGTTACGACCCCGGTGCTTTTCTAACTGCCTGTTGATCATTACAATGTGAGAGTGCAAGTTGAAGTGAATGAGTTAACATTGTGCTTGATCAATTCAGCGTATGTCTCTTTTCTTGCCTCAGATGAGGACTACATGTGACCATTACTCCACAGGGGAGGTTGTTTGGATTGGCATTCAAATATTTTCATCAAACTCTGTTTTAACAGACCGGCTCACATCGAACTATTTTAACATGAGAAACAGCACCATGGCCAGTCTTGATAAGATTGCCTTTGATATGCTGATCAATATTGAGGCAGATATTCTGCTCTGATCTTGCACTCACTTGGAGGCAGCCTGATTCAGACTAGCTTTAAAGTGAGGAACCTTAACAGCTGCCAGAGGGACATATGTACAAAAAAAAGAAAGATAGACTTTAATTTCAGTACCAACGTTCAAATCCTCAGAAAATCCCAAAATGCTTTGCGACAACGAACTTTTGAAGTCTACTCGCTTGGTGTAAAAGTCAGAAAGCTGCACGGTGGCACGATGTCGGTGAAATCACAAATCTCAGGATGAAAAGGATATTGTGCGTATGCAATTCAAATCAACCAAATTGATCTCCTGTATAATGACATTTCCAGTGTCAACTTCAGGAGATGACAGAGGTCTACAAGATCTAAATTTGAGAGATGGGGGAATATTCTCTCTGTTCATTACTCAGAGAAACATCGCAAGCCACTTGTCTATGTGCATTTGTAAGCAGCAGCAGAAATGTTCCCTTGAGGTTAGTCCCGCTATAATCGTGAGACCCTGCTGATGGAAGGGTGGCACGGTGGTTAGCACTGCTGCCTCACAGATCCAGGGTCTTGGGTTCAATTCTGGCCTCGGGTGACTGTCTGTGTGGACTTTACACTTTCTCTGTGTGTGTGCGTGGGTTTCCTCCGGGTCTCTGGTTTCCTCCCACAGGAAAGATGTGCAGGTTAGGAGGATTGGCCATGTTAATTTGTCCAAAAGGTTTGTTGGGGTTACTGGGTTATGGGGATAGGGTGGAGGTGTGAACTTAAGTAGGGTGCTCTTTCCAAGGGTCGGTGCAGACCCGATGGGCTGAATGGCCTCTACCTGCACTGTAAATACTATGATTCGATGTAGATGTAATGAAAAAGGAGCTGCCAACGGGGTTTTCTGTTATTCTCACCTTCCTCCCTTGGGGAACTTGCCAACAGGGGGATGGAGGAGGAGGGGGGGGGGGGGGGTCACGATCGTTGGGACCAGAAGGTCCTGCTGGTGGGAATGGCTGGGAAATTCCATCCAACATTTGTCACAATCCCAAAGATTTAATCATTGGGAGTGAACACCTTCTTCTTCCTAGTGAGCTCCTCTGGATCAAAGGTGACTGGTTTCCACTCCGGTTCAATGGGTTTTGAGATGGCCGATCGGTCCAATGTGAAATCTGCAGGATCTGTCACATGTGGGGCAGGTGGGGCTTGAAGCATTGGGAAGATGTATTGTTTGGAGGTCAACGCGCTCCCTCCAATGCCTCAGCTTCATCTCGACATGTTCTGTGCTTTCCCGAATGAACCTTCTTTATTTTAGTCAGTTAAAATCCAGGTTCTCACATGAGTCTGTCTGACCTCTTCGAGATGCTTTGATGATATCCCTAAAGCGATCCTGCTGTCCTTCTGTGAGTCTCCTGCAGTGACTGAGCTCTAAGAGGTGCGTTTGCTTTGGGAGTCTAATGTAAGACGTACAAACAATATGTCCTGCCCAGCAGACCTTGTTTCGAGTGGTTAGCACCTTGATTCTGGGCAAGTTGGTTTGGGAGGATACACCATGGTAATTTGCATATTGAAGCTCAATGTCTGAGGTTGTAGTCGCTTTGACTTTGGATTGAAGATGATGTAGATAGAATAATTTCATGTCTGTTCTGTAAATTATCTCCATGCCTGTGAGTACTTTTCTGTGGGATCGGCTTGCTTGCCACTGGATTTGGAGGATCTTGCGAAATCACCATTGGTGAAACTCCCCCAGTGCTATGAGATGAGTGCTGTCATCTGTCCATGTCTCTGATGCATATGGAGCTTGCAAATCACGGCTGCAGGGCATGAACCATGACCTTTTGGTTTTGGATTGGAGATGATGCAGATTGAATGATTTCCCAACAGATCTCTGTAGACTACTCCCACGCCAATGGGTAATTTGCTGGTTGTGAGATGGAGTATTGTAATGAAGAAAATGGAGATGACATTTAATGCAGATTGAATCTTGTTTGGGCCCAGTTTTCACTGAGATAGGGGGCGGGAATCTCGACCCCGCGGCGCCACATTTCTGCCCTGACCGGCCAGCGGGATTCTCCGTTACGCCAGCCAATCAATGGGGTTTCCCATTGTGGAGTAGCCCCATGCCGTCGGGAAGCCCCCGGGCGACGGCATAACGGGGAATCACACCGGCAGAGAATCCCGGCCTGAGTTTGTGGTGGTTCCATTGGTGAGGAACACAGCTTGCGTGTCATCATGGAATCAGCAGAAGATGGCACCAAATTTCTGAGGGCAACCAGATTTCAGGAGAGTCAGAGGTTTTCATGAGGGCGAGAAATAAAGCCATGTACAGTGTTTGATGGTGTTTCTCTCATTTAGCTTGTAATTTTGCCCCACAGTGAAGACTTTGCTGCCTCTCGATGGGCAAAAATCACACTCCAACTCTGGAAGGCATTCTTCAGCTACCGAGAGGTGACAATCGAAAAGGATTCTTGCAAGGATCCTCTCTGCAGCAGACAAGGGAGCGAACAACAGGAAATTACAAAGGCTCTGATTATCCATCCAGTCAGGAATATAACTAACATAATTCCCTAATGATAGTCTCTCAGCACCAAGGTTTTGCATAAGAGATGACAAAGCAAAACATTTAGTTGTGTTCCAGACAGTCTTGATGCCTATATATTGTTTTTTTTGTCTCAATAAGCAGTGACCATCAATAACTTTTATATTGAAGTATCTTCAGCGCGACAGATGATCTCCCATCCTTCTAACTTTTACTTGCTCATAAATCGTTTTCTTCACAGCCTTTTTGCCGTTCCCATCCTGGCAACTTGCTGCTTGATCATCTCCTTACCTTGCATTTCAAGTGTAATAAAAACCTTTGATGGGAGCTTAAAGTATGTGTTTTATTCAGTGGGGAGTTTGAAAAGTGGATGGACCTTTTAAACTCGTTGTTACATTCCCTTCTCAATATATTTTTATCCTCGTTATTTTTTGACAATTTGAAGAAGATAACTTGTAGGGTTGTGAAGATTTACATTTCTTTCAGGGTCTTTAAATGTTTATGTGCCTTTGCCTACTTCTTTAAACCAGCAAGTTGAAAAAAACCTTCTTTTCGATGCAATGTTATATTCCTGTGAATTTTCTGAAGCAATTCCAACGTCACAAACTCTTGTAGGGAATTAGTTATGTGCATATTGATGCCGACAATTAGCTTTCTTTCAACTTTATAACACCAGGTTCTCGGAATAAGCAGTGATGTTCATAACGAATTTCATTTTGTTTCAATGACATGTTCTGCAGATGAATTAAACAGCAGCTATTATTAATGCAATGACTTTAGATAAGGCAAGAAACAGCAAAGTTAAATATTAAAGCCTTTATATGCATTCTATTTCTTCACCAGTGGGAGAAATACAACTGCATGGGCAAATAAATTCAAATTTGCTGTTCATGGTTCACACTTTTGTCTTATTTATTTATATGGAAATTAATCTCAGCTCTTCTGTAAAAGCATATGAAAACTCCCAACTTAATTATGGTTATCATGGCAGGAAAGTCATAAGTTATTTCAAATTGAAGCTATATCCTCGCTTTGAAAGTTAATACTTAATGCATGAGTATTTGTTAGGATTACTTTTTTTAAATGCAACGCTGATCAGAATAATTTGTGGATACAGTTCACTGATTTGAGGCAATATTCTGGCACAAGGTAGTTTGTTAACTAAACACAGAAGATTCTCGAATCACAGAAAGCTGATTACTGTAGCTGAGGAACTTGTTGTACAATAGAATGCCTTTCAACTTGGGTGCAACAAATAATTCATGGGCATAAGAGGCTTGTTTGGGAAGAAATGTGCATCATTTTTGATACAAAAAAGTTTTGTGCTCTGTGCACTATATCTCCCCTTTGGGCCTACTTGTGTGAAATGGAGTTAGGTTTCACAGAATCCCTCAGTATAAGGCAGTGCACAATGGCAAGGGAAACATGAGTTTATAATATATAGTAAACACTGATAAAGGTGGGAAAATAGTAGACATGATTATTGGTTATTCACTAAAAATAAATCTTTATCTTAACAAGACTAATGGAGACTTAATTACAACAAAATCTAGCTATCTTCACCCAATCAAAATACCAATGAGGCTACATTTGATACTGTTGGGAAAACAAAGGTAGTTTTGAGGGATTTATATTTGTATGGGTAAATATTAGAAATAAGGGCCGGGATTCTCCCCTACCCGGCGGGTCAGGGGGTCCGCACCTTTAGGGAGCAAGCCCTCACATTGAGGGGCTAGGCCCGCGCCGGAGTGGTTCCCATTCCGCCGGCTGGCATGAATGGCCTTTGGCGCTACATCAACTGGGGCCGAAAGGACTATGCAGGCCGGCGTAAGTCCGCGCATGCGCCGGAGCGTCAGCGGCTGCAGATGTCATACCGGTGAAGGCGGACGAAAAAGAAGCCCCCCACGGCACAGGCCCGCCCGCTGATCGGTGGGCCCCGATCGTGGGCCAGGTCACCGTGGGGGCGCACCCCCGGGGGTCAGATCGCCCACACCTCCCCCCAGGACCCCGGCGCCCGCCCGTGTCACCAATCCCACTGGTAAGAGAGGTGGTTTAATCCATGCCGGTGGGAGAGGCTAGTCAGCGGCGGGACTTTGGCCCATTGCGGTCCGGAGAATCGCCGCGGGGGCCCGCTGACCGCCGCGGGGGGCCCGCCAACCGGCGCAATTCCCGCCCTCGCCAAATCCTGGGGGGGGGGCAGAGAATTCAGGACACGGCGGGGGATCGGAGAATCCCGCCCAAGTTATAGTTTTAATGTTTCTGTCCCTGGAAGGGTAAAACCTATGGTTATATATATGGACAAGGGTGTTCGTATGTATGGGGGCTGGTTTAGTTCCAGCTGTGTTTCTATTTTGCTTAGAAAGGGCTACGATGTAAAGAGTAAATAAACTAGCAATGGTTGCTTCGTAACTGGAGGCCTTGTAAGATAGAAAAGTTTTAAAGTTTGAGTTTTAGCTGGTATATTGCCATTGTAGACTGGACACCAGAGGGTGAACATAGTAATCATAGAAATTACAGTGCAGAAGGAGGCCACTCGGCCCATCGAGTCTGCACCGGCTTTTGGAAAGAGCACCCTACCCGAGGTCAACACCTCCACCCTATCCC
Organism: Scyliorhinus canicula; assembly: GCF_902713615.1. Classification (NCBI taxonomy): domain Eukaryota; kingdom Metazoa; phylum Chordata; class Chondrichthyes; order Carcharhiniformes; family Scyliorhinidae; genus Scyliorhinus; species Scyliorhinus canicula. Next base: position 136,681,152 of record NC_052159.1, on the reverse strand, counting down.
CATAACCCAGTAACCCCACCCAACATTAAGGGCAATTTTGGACACTAAGGGCAATTTATCATGGCCAATTCACCTAACCAGCACATCTTTGGACTGTGGGAGGAAACCGGAGCACCCGGAGGAAACCCACGCACACACGGGGAGGATGTGCAGACTCCGCACAGACAGTGACCCAAGTCGGAATCGAACCTGGGACCCTGGAGCTGTGAAGCAATTGTGCTATCCACAATGCTACCATGCTGCCCATATCTCTACCCTGCCAGTTGAAAGACTGGACAGGACAGGAGTTGCAAAGAGGCAGGCTTCCCAAAGAAAGTTACTGTCCATATGACCAGTATTGTATCACAATCCGATGTTTCATGTTTAATCATTTTTTTTCTTGTTGTTGAAACTAATTGAGCAGTCCTGTGACTCTCTTTACCTCCACGTTTTCTGAAAACAAAATAAAAGTTGAGCCCAAGTTCCATTCTGTGATCCATCTGTCCAGTTATAGCATTAATGGGGATTGTAACAACACCCTGTGTACAATTTTGGTCACTTTCTTTTCAAAAAGATGTTAATGCATTGGAATAGGGTGAAATAGACTGAAACATAATTAGATGATTTAAGATTCAAGATATTTAGCCTCTGAGGATAAGTGGAGTGCTATGGGTAGAGAAATCATTGACAGTGAACATGACCCTTGCACGTTAAATGCTGAAAGGTGTGGATGATGCAAATTTAAGCCCCTTATTCTAACACAACCCCTGACATCAGGAGCAAAAAAAGGTTTAAATCTAAAATTCCCAAGCAGCAAATGAGATTAGAGAGCAGTGGTGGGACTTTCCGGCCCCTCTGTAGAGTGTCTTCCAGCAACACGGGCGGCTCGCCATTGGCTGTTGCTGGAATCTTCCAATCCCGCTGGCTTCTATGGCGTTCTGTGTGACTTGCCCATCCCGTCTCCGGGGAACCCATAGCTGGGGCGGGGGGGGGGGGGGGGGGGTGTGTGTGTGTGTGTGTCACATTTGGCGGCACAGGCTGGGAGGAAGAGCTGGGAAATCCCACCCCAGATTTCTCAAATCGATTCTCATTGTGGGAAGATGACACCATTCTAATCAATTCATTTCAAGTGTAGCTGGAAAATTACAAGAGTAAGAATGTTAAAATAGCCAGAGAACATAACATCTTATGGAACCCAGACAATACTAACGCTGGCACTGATTTAATTCTAAATATTTGAATAATAATATCAGCTTGATATTTTACGATTTTTCTCATGATCAGTGCAGAGTTAGGAGGATGTTTGGAGCTTTTGCTCATGGGGCTTTACCGATGTTGATTTCATTCCCTACGCAGGTTAAATGCAAATGAAATACAGATCCTGGGAGATAGCAGTGATCAGCAGAAAACGTGAACACTTCAGAGAACCCAGCCTTTTCCCATGCGATACTTTGTTGAATGTTTGTATTAGGGAAGGGATGTTGAGTATCCCCATGCCGACGACGATCAAATTGACTAGTTTAAATTATAACCCATGCAAAATAATTTCAAAGGGTTGGGCTCTGCAAAATATAAATAAATGAGAGGAACATTGGCCCCAGGTGCCTGCACAAACAGCCTTTTCCCAGCTGCCTGCAAGCAGTTAGACAGTCCCCAGTGTTACTGTGGGATATCACTCACTGTGCAGGTATCTACTGCTTGTAAGGATTTTGATGTTAAAACATTCTGCTGTGCTGATCAATTCAAGTCAGGCAAAGGATGACTAATAACTGATCGATAGTATAGCAAAAAAATATAGCAAACTACAAAGTGTACTGACTGTCAAGCACTCATGGTTAATTTAAACAAATAATTCAATAACAGTTAACTCCCCCATGATATGTTACTCTGTATTTGCACTTTCACTTTCTTCCCCATTCAGTGATTTAGCTCAAAATGGGCACTGTGAGTGAAGCATTGGTCACCTTCAGAAATATTCATGAGTACTGAGAATTCGTGCAGTCAAGGTATTAATTTTCAGTAAACAAGCTGAGGGATATAGTGACCGTAACAGAAGTCTGAAGATAAAGGAAACAGGTGATGAGCAATATACAATCTTATTTCTTTGAAGTGCGTGGCTGATTCATTCAAGTGCGTAGGCCCTTTAACATTTTCGGAGTGGTCAGGCAAGCATGGTTTCTTAAAATCTGTGGGTCCCGGGCCTACCAGGAAAAGGGACAAGGAAAACATTAACTGTCCTGGATCAAACCCTGTTATAAAAACAGAAGCAGAAAATGTTACTTCAACACAGCAATGTAAACAGCATCCAAAATAAAATGAGAGGCCGTAACCCCTAGTAATGAACTGGATGTAGTAGGAATAACTGAAACATGGCTGCATAAATACCAGGATTTGCAATTAAATATTGCAGGCTGAAGCAAAGTCAGAGAGGAGAGGGAAGGGAGAAAAGGGTGGAATAGCCGCACAAATTAGAGGTGATGAGCACAATTCCACCAAAAGGGAACAAAGTCCCATAGCGAGCGCATTGAGCCGCGCGTTTCCCAGCACTCGTGGTGCCAAGAAACACATGGGCTGGAATTCTCCGACCCCCCCGCTGGGCTGGAGAATCACCGAGGGTTGGCGTGAATCCCGCCCCGACGCCCGCTGCCGAACTCTCAGGCGCCAGTTTTTTGGCGGGGGCGGGAATCGCGTTGCGCCGGTCGGGGACTGTTGCAGTGCCCCCCCCCCCCCGGTGATTCTCTGCTCCGCGATGGGCCGCGCGGCCGCCCGTTTTTGTCCCGCCGGATACCGGAGAATCCCGTTCGTGGTTATTCAATGCGACTAGCATTGTATAAGGGGCCTGAACAGGGAATGTGCAACATAGCCTTGTTTTGTACAGTGGGGAGCTCTGCTCGCCGGATCTCTATGGTGTAGCGAGAGATTGGTACGCCATTTTATAGTGCTGTCCCAATCTTCGAAGCCCCTGAAGGGATCCGCGGCCTCCCCCCCCAGCCCGAATGCACTATGTGAGGGTCCCCGCCCCTTCCCACAACACCCAGGACACCCCTGGCCTCATCACGCACAAGTAAAAAATGCCAGCTTGGCACCTTGGCAGTGCCAACCTGACGACCTGGCAGTGCCCATGTCAGCTGGCAGTGTCAGATGGGCACCTTGGAAGTGGCAGGCTGGCACTCTAGTGGCACTGCCAAGATTCCAGGCTGGCACTGCCAGGGTATCTAGGGCACCACCCTGCGCAAAGGGTATGCCATCTGGGGGCCTCCGATCCCTTGGGAGACTCCCACCAGTGCCAATCCACCTGGCCCCCATGGTACTCGGCCAAGGTCTCTGAGGCGAAGAGGATGACAGAGAGTCTCGCTCTAACATGCAAATTTGCCAAAAGATGATTCTGCCCAAAAATGGAGTGGATTTACATCACAACATCTCGCTATGTCCAACGTGATCTATCGAGGCATTGCAAGCCAGGTAAATCCTGGGTGCGAAGTCTCCCGTCTTCTATAGGCAATGCCGCGCCGTGCTGCTGCTGCTTTTCCAGCACAGTGTGGTCATTGGATCGCGCCCAATATAACAGCAGTCGAAAAAAGGGACGTAACAAACAACAAGTTAGGAAAAAAATCCATACAGTTTAAAATAAAAGACAAAAAAGGATTGATTGTGTGAATTCGGGTATACCGCAAAGCATCTAATGTTGGAATGAAAGAAGAGGAAAAAATATGGAAGCAAATATGTGAAATAAGTAAAGGACATAGAATAATAATCATGGGAGATTTTAACTAACCCCTCTCCACCAACACTGTCTCATTCCCTCCAATACCAGCATCACTGACCCCCCCCCCCCCCCACATCCCCACATCTGTCACCCACCACCCCCCTCCCTCCCCACCCACTCCCACACATAATACCTCCAAGCTAACTGGCAGGAAGAAACAGAAAGGGGGTACATCAAATTCAGTTTTTATAATGTGTATAGATCTATTTTCTTACCCAGTCATTAAAATGCATAACAAGAACAGGAGCACTGTTAAACCTAGTAATGGGGAATGAACCAGATTATGTAAAATAAGTAAATTTAAAGGAACACCGAGGAAATAGTGATCACAATGTATAAAGGCCAATGTTATTAAGTGGAGAGAGTAAAAGATGAGAATGGAATGATGCAACATGAAGATGTCCTGAAAATAAAGAAATGGTACACTAATGGGAAACAGTAACATGGTGATGAATTGTCCAGTACTGTAGTGCTGGAAACTATATCCCACTAAAATGCAAGAATAAAATAGCCAGCAATGACAAACAATTGATGCACATTCTGTGACAAACAAGGAACATTCTGAGTACAGAGCCAAGGAAATTATAACTAAAAGAGAATGTGAAAAGTTTAGGAAAGAGTTCAAAAACAGTTTTGAAGGCACAGAAAAATTACAATATTGACCCATTTGACCCTCTGATGTTGACACCCACCCTCAACTTAATCCAATGTCACATCTCTCCCTCATTGTTATCAACAATAAATGATGTTCATCAATCATGGCACATTCCACTGCTCTCAACCATTGGTCTCTTTGCCTCCTCCTTGCCGGAGAAGAGAACACAGAATACCAGGGGGAGACAGGGAACCAAAGGTGGCCCTCCAGCCCAACTCGACACTCACTGTTACAAAAGAGAATAGGAGAGTATGGGCCTGCATGGCCATTGGAGATGAAGAGTCATGTGCCTTCCAGCTACCTGGTGACAGAACTAAATGCCACACAGCTCATTTTATACACCACTCACTCATATCAACTTGATGTTAGCTGCACGTGAAATATTCTTACCGTGACAGTTTTAATATATATCTTTAGTCTCCCATTGGTCCATCTACAGGAGGTGATGCAGGAGCAGACATAGACGATGCGGTGTTTGCAGCGAATAAAAGCAAATTACTGCAGATGATGAAATCTGAAACAAAAGAGAAAATGCTGGAAAATCTCAGCAGGTCTGGCAGCATTTGTAGGGAGTGAAAAGAGCTAACGTTTCGAGTCCCATGACTCTTTATCAAAGCCCCGATGACTCTTTGTCAATGGCAGCTTTGACAAAGAGTCAGCAGACTTGAAACGTTAGCTCGTTTCTCTCCCTACAGATGCTGCCAGACCTGCTGAGATTTTCCAGCATTTTCTCTTTCGTGGTGTTTGCAGGATTGACTTTAGGACATTGAGGAGGTTCAGCGAAAATCTTTATTGAAGAGATGTTAATACTACAGGCCGCGATGTTACTTTGCCGAATGACACAAACAAACGGTCGCTGACGTGACGCAAGCATTTTCTTAAAGTGCCCCTGTTCAGCTGCAAGGTTGCTGGTAAGTAATCACAGAAAATGCTATCAACGCTATAAATGTCTGCCAACTTTATATCAAATGTTCCGCAACACATTAAACAGTATAATACGAACAATCAATTGAAAACAACAGTCAGTAGGTAACACGCTTTGGAGGTTGTCATTCTCTGAATAGTTGTCTCAGCCATCTGCTTCTTAGTATTTGCTGCAACCTCTGGTATCTTTGGCTTGGTGTGAACGCTGTCAGTGGTTGTTTTAACCGGAATCAATGTTATGATCTATGGTTGACTTTGTGTTTGATTGGCAACTGAGGTGCTGTTTTCCCTGATCAGCTCTGTTAGAGTCAGAATTTTGGGAAGGTCCGGGAGGATTTGGACTTTCTGTTGTTTCGGCCACGAGCAGATTGGTTCCTGTTACCAAAAGTTGATTCATGTGCCTCCTCTAGATTGCACTGTCTCGGGTTTGGATGGTGCAGGAGACCAAACGCTGTGTGCTACGATGGTGGCAGGAATCCATTTTCACTTGTAGTATAGTTTCTTGTTCAAACTTCTTGCCCCTGGCGAAAAACACGCTGAGTTTTGTTTCCCGCCACAGGACCTGATCTTTTTGCATTTTCTAGACAATGTCTTTTGTCTTTCATGGTTTTAGCAAGTCGAATGCAACACGTAGCTGACATTTAATCAATAGCAATGCCGGAAAAACTTGGGTTGTTGAGTGAGCAGTATTTTTGTACATGAGCAGGAATTGACTCAAGCGCTTGGTCAATGAACCTGGATCTCTAGTTATCGTTAACATGCATTTCATTGTTTGAACAGAACATTCTGCTCATCCATTCATAGCAGGATGGCATGGTGCAGATCTGATGCGTTGTATTCTGTTCTCCTTCAAGAAGCTTTCAAACTGTTGAGCTGCACAGTGGTTATCACTGCTGCCTCACAGTGCCAGGGAACCGGGTTCAATTCCAGCTTTGGATAACTGTCTGTGTGGAGTTTGCATGTTCTCCCCGTGTCTGTGTGGGTTTCCTCCGGGTGCTATACTATGGTTTCCTACCACAGTCCAAAACTGTGCAGGTTAGATGGATTGGTCATGTTAAATTGCCCCTTGGTCACCAACAGTTAGCTGAGGTTACAGGGTTACGGAGGTAGGGTGAGGGGAATGGGCCAAGGTAGGTTGCCCGTTCAAAGGGTGAGTGCAGACTTGATGGGCCAAACAGCCTCCTTCTGCTTTGTGGAGATTCGATGATTCTATGACATGAACTGTGGTCCATTATCACTCATCAGTTAATGGAGCCGAATCTGCTGAATATTTCTCCCAATCTTCCAGTTATCTTCTCTGATGACGTTGATTTCATGATGACAACTTCTGGTCATTTTGCATGAGCATCGACTACAATGAGAAACATACGCCCTTCAAACAGTCCTGCATAATCAACATGTGCCTATTGCCAAACCTCTTCTGATAATTTCCACGGATGCAACAGTGCAAATACGGCAGGTTTCACACTTTCGGTTAAGACAGACACGGTCTTGCCCTCTATTATTGTATCTAAACCAGGCCACCAGAAATAACACCTCGCTACCTCCTTCATTCTCACAATACCACAATGGCCGATTGTCATCCTTTCAATACATGTTTTCACAATAGTGGTGGAATGATGACACTTATTCCCCAGAGGAGTCATTTCCCTGTATGGATAACTCACGTCTCTGGGTGAAATGCGGCTTCAACTCAGGGTTTACTCCAGAAGTCTTGCCTCGAAGCATCATGCCCATTACCTCAGAAAGTACTGGATTACTTTGGGTCTACTTCTTCACTAGTCCTGTGGTTAGAGGAGCATTATCTACTTCCTCAAAGTAGAAAATATTTCCACACAAACGACTTACCGATGAACGATCTGCTGAGGGTATAATTGCTTTTGGCTTTATTCAAAGTTCTGGATGTACACACCATTGTCAGCATCAATGGGGCCAAGGTGGAGATGGTCAGCAACTTCAAATTCCAAGGGGTACACATCTCCAAAAATCTGTCCTGGTCCACCCACGTTGACACTACCACCAAGAAAGCACAACAGCGCCTATACTTCCTCAGGAAATAAGGAAATTCAGCATGTCCACATTAACTCTGACCAACCGTAGAAAGCATCCTATCTGGCTGCATCACAGCCTGAGGACACATAGATACATAGAGAAATACAGCACACAACAGGCCCTTCGGCCCACAATATTGTGCCGAACTTTTGTCCTAGGTTAATCATAGATCATAGAATTTTGGACACTAAGGGCAATTTATCATGGCCAATCCACCCAACCTGCACATCTTTGGACTGTGGGAGGAAACTGGAGCACCCAGAGGAAACCCACGCACACACGGGGAGGATGTGCAGACTCCACACAGACAGTGATCCAAGCCGAAATCGAACCTGGGAAGCTGCAGCTGTGAAGCAATGTGCTATCCACAACGCTACTGTGCTGCCCTTAAGAACAAATTAATCTACACTCCATTATTCTCCAATAATCCATGTACCTATCCAATAGCCGCTTGAAGGTCCCTAAAGCTTCCTACTCATCTATTTCCACAGGCAGTGCATTCCATGCCCCCACTACTCTCTGGGTAAAGAACCTACCTCTGACATCCACCCTATATCTTCCACCATTTACCTTAAATTTATGACCCCTTGTAATGGTTTGTTCCACCCGGGGAAAATGTCTCTGATTGTCTATCTATTCCCCTGATCATCTTATAAACCCCTATCATGTCGCCCTTCATCCTTCTCCATTCTAATGAGAAAAGGTCTAGAACCCTCAACCTTTCCTTGTAAGACCTACTTCCCATTCCAGGCAACATCCTGGTAAATCTCCTTTGCACCTTTTCCAAAGCTTCCACATCCTTCCTAAAATGAGGTGACCCGAACTGCACACAGTACTCCAAATGTGGCCTTACCAAGGTTTTGTCCAGCTGCATCATCACTTCACAGCTCTTAAATTCAATCCCTCTGCTAATGAACGCTAGCACACCATAGGCCTTCTTCACAGCTCTATCCACTTGAGTGGCAACTTTCAAAGATCTATGAACATACACCCCAAGATCTCTCTGCTCCTCTACATTGCCAAGAACCCTACCGTTAACCCTGTATTCCGCATTCATATTTGTCCTTCCAAAATGGACAACCTCACACTTGTCATGGTTAAACTCCATCTGCCACTTCTCAGCCCAGCTCTGCATCCTATCTATGTCTCTTTGCAGCCGACAACAGCCCTCCTCACTATCCACAACTCCACCAATCTTCGTATCATCTGCAGATTTACTGACCCACCCTTCAACTCCCTCATCCAAGTCATTAATGAAAATCACAAACAGCAGAGGACCCAGAACTGATCCCTGCGGTACGCCACTGGTAACTGGGCTCCAGGCTGAATATTTGCCATCCACCCGTTTAACCTTATTTAAGGGTGATTCAAAATTCACCTTCAAACAAAGTCTGCACTGTAGCTGGATCCTTTTTAGCCTGGTATGGCACCTGCTCGGCCCAAGACCACAATAAACCTCAGAGAGTCATGAACACAGCCCAGCCCATCACACAAACCTGCCTCCCATCCATTGACTCCATCTACATCTCCCGCTGCCCGGGGAAAGCGGGCAGCATAATCAAAGACCCGTCCCACCCGGCTTACTCACTCTTCCACCTTCTTCCATCGGGCAAGAGATACAAAAGTCTGAGAACACGCACAAACAGACTCAAAAACTGCTTCTTCCCCATTGTTACTGGACTCCTAAATGACCCTCTTATAACTGAACTGATTAACACTACACCCTTGTATGCTTCACCCGATGCCGGTGTTATGTAGTTACAGTGTGCACCTTGTGTACCTTATGTTGCCCTATTATGTATTTTCATTTATTTTATTTTATTTTCATGTACTTAATGATCTGTTGAGCAGCTCACAAAAAAATACTTTTCACTGTACCTCGGCTCACGTGACAATAAACAAAATCCAATCCAAAGGCTTTTCTTCACCTGTGGGGAAGCAGCATCCTAACAGTATGGGGCGATGTGTCACACGCAAACTGCAAGAGTAGGTTTGGATCAATATGTGTCGGGACTTCTGACTTGAGAAGCTCCTCCTTGGCTTGCATGAACACTTTCTACTTTGATCCTTCCAATTTTTGTTTTGACACGGTAGATTATGCAAGGATTTTAGAATAGTCGGCAGATTGTGGACAAACCTTTCGTTGTAATTTAGTGAACCTAAGAAAGATCCTAGTTGATTAACAGTCTGAACTGCCAAGGTGCCCAGGTGGCACTCACAGCGGGCAGTGGAACTGCCAGGGTTCCAGTGCCAAGGTGCCAAGATTGCATTTTTCCCGCAACAAGATTAAGGCCTGGGGGTGCCCTGTGCAAGTGCATGGGGTTTTGAGAGGGGCCTTAGGACCCCCATTATAGGTGAGTTGAGCCTTTGGGAGGGGGATTCAGGGGTCGCGTGGGGGGTCGGGAGATCGTGACGCCATTTAAAAATAGCATCAGATCTCTTTCTGCACTGAGTTCCAGAGAGCGGAGTTCCTCGTTGCAGAATACGGGACTAAGTGCAGCCTCTTGGGGAATTCCCAACTGAGGTCACGAATCTACCCGAAAGGGAACAGAGTCCCCTTTGATAGCATGGGGTTTCTCGGGGCTCCGAGCGCCGGGCGACCCCTGGCTAAATGCACTTGTTATGAGTCTCTTCGCATTTTGGTAGATCACATCCAATGTCTTTACATAGCAGTCTACTGCTGAGAGCCTGGGTTTAGCACACCTATGGCAGGTACGAGCCTGTGTTTGTGTTTGTGTTTCAGCTGACATTCCATGAATTTTTTGGATTTGAATTCAGCTGTTGAGCTACTTTGGCTGTTAATTCCATTGATATGGAAATTTAGAAGACTTTCTTTAAAGTCAGGTTGCTTTTGGTTAACACCGTTTTTGAATTGCTTTGTTCCTCAAACCACTGACTATTTGATCCCGGATAGTATCATTTGATACATTCCCAAATTTGCAGTGTTCAGCCAATCTTTTCAGTGTAGCTACAATCCGTGCAATTGATATCCCTGCTTCTTGGCTTCGCTTGTGAAAGCTAAAGCTTTTTGCGATGACGCGAGATTTCTGTGAATAGTGGGCAGCATGGTAGCATTGTGGATAGCACAATCGCTTCACAGCTCCAGGGTCCCAGGTTCAATTCCGGCTTGGGTCACTGTCTGCGGAGTCTGCACATCCTCCCCGTGTGTGCGTGGGTTTCCTCCGGGTGCTCCGGTTTCCTCCCACAGTCCAAAAGATGTGCAGGTTAGGTGGATTGGCCATGATAAATTGCCCTTAGTGTCCAGAAAATTGTCCTTAGTGTTGGGTGGGGTTACTGGGTTATGGGGATAGGGTGGAGGTGTTGACCTTGGGTAGGGTGCTCTTTCCAAGAGCCGGTGCAGACTCGATGGGCCGAATGGCCTCCTTCTGCACTGTAAATTCTATGAAATGAAATGAGTGGCCCTACAAAATTTCCACAGTTTATTCATCTGTGCCTGGCTTTTCCGGCTTTACCAGACGCCGAAGGAAATTAAATGTTCCGACCTCCCACATAATGCTCAGGGATTTGGGGACTTTTATATTTGCTGGTATCATATTAACTTGAGCAAAATATAGTCAAATCATACTCTATAGGAGCTCCATCGCTCAGTATTCTCATCAATTGGTCTCACGGTGCCAAAAACCCCCAACGTGTTTTTCGATGGAAAGACCTCCTTGTGCACAATGTGCCACAAACGTTTCGCACTACTTGCTTCCTTTCTGCCAAAAAAAGGCACAACTCAAGCTCAGCTTGATTTTCTTTGTGTTTAATAGCACCCCCAGCTCTAATTTTGTTGTTGCTGTATAATTTATGGCTGTCGAGTTTGTTTCAGGCTGAACATCTGGTGAGCTTCTCTCCAAAGCTATTTTCTTCAACTTTTCTGTGTTTGCTTTATTACTGCGGGTGGCTGCAACTGCTAGTTGACTCCCTCAGAACCAGTTTTTGTATGGCAACAACTTTCATTATTGTTTTTCTTCTGTGTTTCCTTCCAGTGGCTAAAGCGTTGTCCGGCTTCCTCGTCGCCACTTTGTTTTGTGTGTAGTGTTCGCGGATTGACTTTAGGATGACGTGGAGGTTCAACATTTTTAAAATAATAATTTTTATTGTCACAAGTAGGCTTACATTACATTAACACCGCAATGAAGTTACTGTGTAAAGCACCTAGTCGCAACATTCCGGCACCTGTTCGGGTACACAGAGGGAGAATTCAGAATGTCCAATTTATCTAACAGCATGCGCGGGATTCTCCAGAATCCAGCGGGCGAGCCGTACCGGTGCCAAAGAGTGCCATGAACCACTCCGGCGTCGGGCCACCTGGTTTGGAACCCTCCGGAATCTTCAGGGGCTAGGCGCGCGCCGGTGGGGCAGGCGCCGCACCACCTGGTGCCGAAAGGCCTCCGCTGACCGGCCCGAGTTGGCACCTGCGCGGGGGCACCAGCGTGTTCTGGTGTAATCCCACTGCACGCGCAGGGGGGTTCTTCTCCGCGCCAGCCATGGCGGAACGTTACAACAGCCGTTGGGCCCCGATCGCCCCTGATTCGGACTTGTGGGAGGAAACCGGAGCACCCAGAGGAAACCCACGCAGACACAGGGAGAACGTGCAGACTCTGCACTGACAGTGGCCCAAGCAGGAGTTGAACCTGGGACCCTGGAGCTGTGACGCAACAGAGCTAAACACTGTGCTAAACATTAGGGGCGGGATTCTCCGACCCTCAGCACCTAAATTGCGGTTGGCGCGGGGGTGGAGAATTACACAAAATAGGCTCCCATGCCAGCACGCGATTCTCCGGTGACTAGATAATCACCACCAGTCGCACGCGCGTGATTGACATGACACCGGTCGGCGGCCGTTGAAAGCGGCCCCCGTGGCGATTCTCCGGGCTTGACCGGCCGAGTTCCGCTAAGTCCCGCTGGCGCGGTTCACATGTGGTCCCTCCCGGCGGGACCTCAGCATTCTGGCTGTGGGGGCCATCCTGGTGGGGGGGGGGGGGGGGGGGGGGGGGGGGGGGGGGGGGGGGGGGGGGGGCGGGGGGGGGAATCCGACTCTGGGGGGGGGCACCACGGTGGCCAGGCCCGCATCGGTGGCTATCAATTGGCGGGTACGCTCATTCCGGGAGGGGGCTATATTCCTCCGTGCCGGGCCCCTGTAGGGTGCCGCCATGTTGAGTGGGGGCCAGCGTGAAGACGGCCGCCACGCGCATGTGTGGACCCGCGGCCGGCCGCCGTGCACATACGCGGCCGCGTGGCCCGAACTGCAGGGCCCAGCCGGCAGCTGGAGCTGAGGGATGTATGCTGGCCCCCTTGAAGATGGACAATCACCCCAGACTTTCTAGGAAAATGTCCGGAGTGATTCCCGCCCGTTTTCCGGCCGCTGTGGGGACTTAGTCCCCAGAAGGGAGAAACCCACCTCAGATCTTTATTCAGGGAATGTTAACACTGCAGGCTGCGAACTGTCATTGCCCAATTACATACAAATGGCCAATGTCATCATCTCTGATGCTGTCACACAAGCATTCTCTTAATGCGTCCCTTTAAAAGTTGCAAGGATGAAAATAGGGAACACTCTAGATACACAATAGACTCATGGAGCAGGTCATACACTTCATGGAAAATCTATCACAGAACTCTTACAGACAATGCACCAGCTCAGATACACAAATCTTAGTGGGACTAGTATTCGAGGGTGTTGGACTTTTATCTGGCGATTGACACATCACAAGAGAATGTTGCAAAGACAAGGACAGCTGCAGAAGATATCTTGCCGGTGGGCATGGACTGCTCCTACCTCTGCTCAGCTGGATGAAGAGGCTTGAAGGGTTATAGAGTCATAGATGTCTACGATACAACAAAGGCTATTCGGCCCATCGCGTCTGCGCCAATCAAAATCAACCACCTAATTATTCTAATCCTATTTCCTATCGATTTGTCAATAGCCTTGTGTACCTTGACATTGCAAGTGCACTTCCAAATACTTCTTAAATGTTATGAGGGTCTCTGCCTCCACCAGCCTTTATGGCAGTGGGTTCCATCCTCCCATGACCCTCCACTGGATGAAAAACATTTTCCTCATATCCCCTCTAAACCTCCTGCCTCTCACCTTTAATCAATGCCCCCTGGTCATTGATCGGTCCACCAAGGGGAAAGGTTTCTTCCTGTCTACGCTACATGTTCCCCTCATAATTTTATACAACTCAATCATGTCCCCACTCAGTCTCCTCTGCTTCAAGAAAAACAACCCTTGTCTATCCAATCTCTCTTCATAGTTAAAACTCTCCAGCCCAGGCAACATCTTGGTGAATCACCTCTACACCCTTTCCAGAGCTCTGCCTACTGTAATGTGGATTTGAGAACTGCGCACAACACTCTAGCTGTGGCATAACCAACGTTGCATTGTTGAGGAAACACCCCATGTGTGGGATGCTGACAAGTTTTCAATTCAAATTGAATTCCGATTGAACGTTACTGCCCACGTGGAAGTACATTTTGGTTATTTTGCTTGTTCATTAAAGATATACATGTAAATAAATAAATTAAGAAGAAAATTACCCTAACACAACGTTACTCTAGTTTTAATTAAAATACTTATTTCGAACTGTTGCAATGGATTAAAATAATCAGTCAATGAGTCTCACTATGCGGACCAGAATCTGTGTGCTTGGCAAAAAGTGGAGGGGGTTCAATTCCAGATCGAGTGCCAGGGCATCACATGCAGGTCTTTGTAATGATGTCTTTGCCCAACAAATGACCACCGACATGAAACATCAGATGCTGCAGTCAAACAAATGCATGCTGGCCCTCTCCGATGGCTTTGACACTGTGGATGGCACCTTAAATAGGATCGATGAAACCTTAGAGTCTGGTGATGTCAGCCAACAGCCCCTTTGCAATTGGGCAGGGATCTGAGAAATCTGACTCACCCTCTAGATGTTGCAGCATGTTAGAGAAGCAGAAAAACTGGCAGCAAGGTGGCGCAGTGGGTTAGCACGGCCTCACGGCGCTGAGGTCCCAGGTTTGATCCCGGCTCTGGGTCAATGTCAGTGTGGAGTTTGCACATTCTCCCAGTGTTTGCGTGGGTTTCGCCCCCACAACCCAAAAATGTGCAAGCTAGATGGAATGACCCTGCTAAATTGCCCCCTAATTGAAAAAAAAAAATGAATTGGGTACTCTAAATTTATTTTTAAAAAAGAAGCAGAAAAAAGGAAGAGGAAAGATTCAGCGAATTTATTATCAGTGCACCCGGAGGCCATTCGGCCCGTCGAGTCTGCACCGGCCCTTGGAAAGAGCATTCTATTTCAGCCTACACCTCCACCCTATTCCCAGAACCCAGTAATCCCACCTAACCTTTTGGACACTCAGGGCAATTTATCGTGGCCAATCCACCTAACCTGCACGTCTTTAAACAGTAGGAGGGGACCGGAGCACCCGGAGTAAACCCACGCAGACACGGGGAGAAAGTGCAAACTCCACACAGACAGTGTTTCTTGTTGTGGAAGGTTCGTTTCCAATTAATCTTTGAGCCACATAAAAGTATTTATTGCATCGCTTCCCTGTCATGTCTATTTTTGCCCGAAACCTAGCAAATGGCCTTGTCACTTGAGGTGATGATTATACAGAATGCATTCGCGGATTGCTGACTGCAAAATTCTGCAACTATCCCTTGCAGAGCTGATCCCTTGAAGGCGCCTGAGACATAGAACCAGTGACATCTGCAACCACTGGTAAAGCATGGCCACTAGATTCACCTGACAGTGGCTCCAGTTACAGCAGGCGCCCACCTGACACAATAGCCCGAGCCTCCTGAGGAACTGGTGTTCGGACATATTCCATGTGCCTGATCCTCTGTGGTCTGGATATCACTTCCTCCAAACTGCATGTCTGTGCTCATCAGCACTTTCTTGTGGACGGGCAGGTCAGTCAGGCGAAGGTGCTGCTACATCTGGCTAATGCTGCTGCCGGTGGTGCTCCTGCTGACATTCTGACTGCTGACCCTCATCTTGGTCCTCATTCTGAAATCCAAAGTGAAGCAGCATCAGCAGCAACAATGCTGATCTTATATGTATTAGATGGAGAGTGGAAATCAGGTGCCCAGATCTCCGAAGTAGCAATAGTAATCTCCATTGTGAAAGGGATCATCGGCAAAGTGATGACGAGTTTCCTTCTTCCGTTCATGGTTTCTCCAATTTTACATGGGACCTCCGCAATGCTGGTTGACCACCCTTCTCCATCTCCTCATGCTGGTCACCCATTCCTCTTCCAATTCCACTGTGCTTAATTCTCTGGCCACCTCATTTTTCTCTCAGATCTTAGCCCTTCCTCTTTCCCTTCTTCCTGGCAATCGCATCTCCATCACTCACCTCACCACATCCTCTCTCTCTCGGCGCAACAAATGACCGCACCATTTCAAGCTCTTCTCGGCTCTTTACATGAGGCTTCCACAATCTTCACTGATTCCCTGATGTGCTGGTTCAAGAATTTATCTATTCTCATTACTCCACACATCCATTTCGGCATCCACATCTCATTAGTAATCTGTCGTCGGTCCCCTCCTCTTGACATTGCCTCGGTTTCTGCACCTCATAACAAGGCCAGTCACAAACATGTCTTGTTGACACTTCTTCCAGTTTTGCACAACACTCTACTTTTTTCCATTTACTCCAACCAGAGCTCATCGAAGGCTTAATTTCCATTTTGACATGTCTGTCTTCTGCCACCATTGATCCCTGATACCTGGAAACACTCACTTTCTCCAAGTCTTTAGCCATATGTTTACACCTTCACTCTGATTCTCTTCCCTGGGCCCAAACTGACAGCCGACAAATTGAGTCTCAGGTCTACTGATCTTCAAATCTTCCAGTGCTTTTCTTCAGTTCTCCAGATATGCAGTCATCTTCTCACCTACAGCTCCATGTCATCTGCAAACATTGGCAATCATGACTGTTTCCGTCTCACTAGCTCCATTAGAACATCCAGGGAAATCGGGACGAGGAAGGGACTCAGTGCTAATCCGTAGTGTGATCTGACTTTGGCTTTGAAACTCTTATGCTTCCCCACACTGCTTCCTACTCTTGCCTACTCCTTGTACAAGTCTTGGTAATATTCACACATACATCTGATCATTGCTCGGCACAACATCGAGGGCCGAAGGGCCTGTTCTGTGCTGTACTGTTCTAATTCTAACAAAAATCTCAGGGACTCCACAAATTTGAGCACATCCACAGACTTCTTCCCCAGGGACTGGTCATAAGTCTTTCCTTGATCGATGAATACAATCTTAATTGAAATTACGAAGCTGAGATATCGGCAAGTTGCAGATTCTGTAGGAAATCGAGAACTACTTACTGACCTCTTCAGTGGGCAGAACAAAAAAAGTCTTACATGAAAAACATGATTGGAACGAAAAGCTTTTCTCCTCTCAGTGTTTCTATCTGTCCTTCCTTCTGATGTGTGCAGTACACTCTGCAGTGACTAATTGGCTGAATAAATGATGCATAAAGTATAACCCAGAAAAAATAATCAGTGCATGAACATACTTCAAAAATATATTCAACATTTTCTATTGCAGACTTAGGTGTATAGTATTTCTCGAAAATGTTCTCCCCTTTTCTCTTTTTTGTAAGCATTGACTGTAGGGATAATTTACATTAATAAAGTCACATCCATTTCTTGCCTGGTTGATCAGTATTCACATGAGAGCCATAACAGTCAGCAGGCAATTCAACTATAAGGATATAACTGTATCAAAACTCAATTATATCTTCATCTGATGACTACACTTCTACATTTTTATTAGAGATTATTGATGGCAATAAGGGACAGGCACCCTGGTTTATTTTCTCCTTCCTTTTCCAAAACCCACAGACATGGTGACAATTGTAGCTTTCCTATTATGACCCCAAGTGAGATCATCTTTCTTCAGCACAGGGAGGAGACATAACCTGAGACCTCCCTGGTCTATATCTTTCAACGACTAAGTGGCAGCCATTTGCCTTTGAGTCAGAATGTTGGGAGTTCAAGCTCTGCTCCAAGTATCTCAGTTTATGACCAAAGCTGACATTTCAACGCAATAACTGGCAGTGCTACATTATTGAGAGGAATTCTTGGATACAACATTAAAGAGGGGCCCCTTCTCTCTCTGTGTCGGTGATTGTAAATGATCCTCTGGTACTATTTTGAAGAAATACAAGGGTCTTTTCCAGCTGTTCAGGAACAATGGGCGGAATTCTCCCATACCCGGCGGGGCGGGGGGGGGGGGGGGGGGGTCCCGGCGGAACGGAGTGGCCTAAACCACTCTGGTGCCATCCAGTCCCAAAGGTGCGGAATCCTCCGCACCTTCAGTGGCTAGGCCGGCACCGGAGTGGTTTGCATCCTGCCGGCCGGCATGGAAGGCCTTTGGTGCCACGCCGGCATGCGCGGGGTTCACCTACGCTCTGGCCATCGCGGAGGCTGACACGGCTGATGCATGGGAAAAGAGTGCCCCCACGGCACAGGCCTGCCCGCGGATTGGTGAACTCCTGGGGCCAGTTCACCCCGCGCCCCCCCCAGGGCCCTGGAGACTGCCCACGCTGCTAGGTCCTGCCGGTAAGGGACCTAGTCTAATCTACGCCGGCGGGACTTCGGCCCATCGCGGGCCGGAGAATCACCGGGAAGGCCGCTGTTTAGGCCACCGATCAGCCTGGCGCGATTTCCGCCCCCGCCGAATATCTGGGCCGGAGAATTTGGCAGGGGCAGGATTCATGCCGTCCCCTGGCGATTCTCCGACCCACCCAATATTTATATGTCAGGCAACATCATTTAAATAGATTACCTGATCAGTTATCTTAACATTTTGTTGGACCATTTGTGCAAATTGGCTGCCATTATTGCCCATTACAGCAGTGCCTATCCATCAAAAGTACCTAAATGGCTGTAAAGTAGCATATTCTGAGTATGCGGAAAAATGCTGTGTAAATACATTGATTGTTTCTTCCACTTGATAAAGTTGAATACATAGAGCAGTTCAATTCAGTAGCATAGACGTATATTGGGACCAGAAACAGAAATCAGTCATGATAAGTACACACCAAAATAACATATGAGGACATGCTTTCACCTTTGAGTCAGAAAATATTACATTGATGCGAGGTTGCAACGTAAGCGGGCTCTTACCGCGGGGCTGGTTTAGCTCACTCGGCTAAATCGCTGGCTTTTAAAACAGACCAAGCAGGCCAGCAGCACAGTTCGATTCCCGTACCAGCCTCCCCGGACCAGGCGCCGGAATGTGGCGACTAGGGGCTTTTCACAGTAACTTCATTTAAGCCTACTCGTGACAATAAGCGATTTTCATTTTCATTTTCTTCAGCCCAGTGCCATCTAAATGCTGAATTGTCAGTCCTAAAAGACTTGGACTGCATTTGTTTGAACAAATGTACCGTTCATCTATTCAAAACCAAATTAAATGTCCCATGGCAGAATTCAAGGAACAACGCTTTCTCTTGGTGTCCTGCCCAAATAGGAATCTAAGAACACAATACAAGAAAAAGGAGCCAGCCCTTCAAGTATGCTCTGCTATTCAATGGTTTATTTTCCAACTCAACTTTACCTTCCCACACTATTCTATATCCCTCAAACCCTTATTATGCAAAACAATTATCAATCCCTGTTTGGAATATGCTCAATGTTCATCAAAACCATCCATGCCTCAGCTCACCTGTTGCTTAAACTTGTTATGGGCCAGGGTTTGAAAACTCCAAAGTGTAATATGGAGTTCAACTATCCCATAACATTTTGTTGAATTTGACTAGGGTGAGTATAAGAGCCTTCACTTGAGGTGTGATTCAACAGTCTTCCTCGACACTTTCATTAAAATAAGCTTTATTCTGAGAACTTCGTTAACATTTATATCAACAAACACCAAGAATTTTCATCAATTACAAACAGAGCTACAGTAATCTATGTATCACACTTAATGAATTCCCCCTTAACTGTTCCAATTCAGAAACAAAATCTCATAACCCAAAAACCCTTTTTCAAGGGTATGACCCAGCATTCTGCATTCTGACTTAAATAAGACTGGCTTTCCCTGAGATTCTGATCCCGTCTCACCAGCAGGTTTAAACCCTTCCTGAAAACAAACTATATATTTTAAGTTCCCAAAGCAGCAGGCAGCAATAATCAATGTTTTTTTTTTAACTGGAACAGATTTTTAAAATGAAAATAGAGACAGACAGGCCAAAATACTTCTGTTTCCTGGCTGAGTTCAAAATGAAAGCGAAACTAAAAACCTCATACAGCCCAGCTCCACCCACACAATGCCATCACTGAAACCATGTGATAAGTCAAAACCCTTTATTAAAGGGGCACTCACATGACACACTCTCATCCCTCCCTTTGTTACGGGGATGGTTTAGCACAGTGGGCTAAACAACTGGCTTGTAATGCAGAACAATGCAGCAGCATAGGTTCAATTCCTGTACCGGCCTCCCCGAATGGCGCCGGAATGTGGCGACCAGGGGATTTTCACAGTAACTTCATTGAAGCCTACTTGTGACATTAAGCGATTATTATTAATATTATTGTAACCTCCAGACTCAACTTAGCCAATGTTCTCCTGGTCCTTGTCTCCTTCATAAACTCAAACTTATACAATCCGTTTCCCAACTTGCAGTAAGTTTCTTCAACCAGCACCCCTGTGCACACTGACCTACAATGGTTCCCGGAGCCACAACTTCAAAATTATCATCCTTTATTTTAAACGCCTCCATGGCAACAACCTGACAAATCTCAGTCACCTCCTTCAGCCTCCATGCGTTCCACAATATTGGAACTTCTCCAATTCTAACATCTTGCCCCTTCTCGATTTCGTTCCTCCCTCATGAGGGCATGGCCTTCAGCTGTCGAGGACTTAGTGAATTCCTTGCCTGACCCTGACTGCATCTCTAATTAGGGTGACCAGACATGCCATTTTGGCCGGAAGAGTCCTGGATATTTTGCTGAGCATCCCGGTGTCCTGACAGTTTACTCCAGGTTTTTGAAATATTTGCGTTCTTAGGTCTGCGGAGGCCTTTTTTAACTTGTAGAATGTTGGCTAGTTTCCAGCTGCTGGGTGAATTGAAGGTATTCCGCCCATCATACTGGGTACACACCTTGTGACGTTGGAGGAGTACAAGCCTTGCCCCTAAGGATTTGGAGGCAAAGGGCTGCCAGATGGGAAGTAGGAAATTGCTGCTCAGGTAAAACCAGCAAGCTGGGCCTGGGCAGGCACTGTCCACCAGGGCTGGACTGGACTGTGTGGAGTTAGTGAAGACTCTGGGGGCAGTTTTCAACCTGCATCAGCCCATCAGTGAGAGCGGCAAAATGGGCAGAAAATTCAGCGAGAATCGGGAAAACGCCGGTGAGACCACATCTTCTGATCTTCCGAGCCCCTCACCAGTGGCACAATCTGAAAAACGTCATGGAAGGCTGGGAATCTCATTTTAATACATTATAATGTCATTAGCAAGTCCGCCCGCTGGGACTTCCCCCTCACCATTTAATGGTTGTTGGTGTGAGATCACGTCAGTGCAATTAACAAAATGAGAAATTGGCAACATCAACACCGAAGGGGGTATCGGAGGTCAGCGCTCAGGTCACCATTCCCTCCAGGGGGCCAGTCACAGAAGGGGCAGCGGAGCGGGCGTGGGAGACCCAGATAAATTCAATTCGGGGTTGGCCTGTGGGTTCGGTTCAACACCAGCATCTCAGGGGGTGGGTTAATTTGCAAGCCTTCGCAAGCTTCGAGTCTCTCGGTACAAAGGGGTCTGGCTGCTGGTGTGCAGGCAGCACTTCCAGTGCGCTCCTTGTTTGGCTTATGGCAATATAACCGCTGACGGATTGCCCTTCCAGAGTGGCATTTAGAAAGTGGATGGGAGCTGGTGAATCAAAACGATCAGCACTTGGGGGGACTCTGTGGGTCTCGGGTATGGTCCCATGAGAGGCTGGACTGCATAGGCAGAGTGGGAGACACTGACAAGTGGTGTTTTCCAGCCTCATGTGGCCTGAAGACCCTCCCACAGAAGGAATGACGACTGCAGTGAGAATGAAATTTTACACTTTTTTAAAAATTTAGATTACCCAATTATTTTTTTTCCAATCAAGGGGCAATTTAGCGTGGCCAATCCACCTACTCTGCACATTTTTTGGGTTGTGGGGGCGAAACCCACTCAGACACGGGGAGAATGTGATGAAATTTTACACTTGAGCAGCACTCTGAATCCAGAGGGAAAGATCTGTATGGAAGTTCAAGGCCGCTGGTTATGGAGGTCAGGCTGTCAGGGATTAATTTCTGAGTGGCTGGCTGTTCTAATTGGAAAGCTCATTTATCCGCAGCCCATGGAAGGTGGGGGAATGAGGATGGCCTCTAAGGATAAAGCTGACATGCTAATTTCAGTTTTCACATGCGTCAGGTGTGCCTCACCTGCCATGAGGTGAAGCCTGTTGCCTAATTAGCCCCCTGACCCTTCCTTGCTGAGTCAGTTGTGACAGTGTAGTCAGCATTGCACTGCCTGAGTGCGCCAATGATTGGCATCCAATTTTTAACCCTTTGGAACCTTAAGCCACTAGCACAGAACCCCAAGGTTCATACTCATGACTACATAACAGAGAGGTGCCGCAAATCCAGCCCCAATGCAAGGTGTGATGGTGAAGTCACTCATCAGTCGCCACATTCATGGGATGACAGGGGGCAGTATGTTGTTTCTCCATGAGGTTATAACGCAGGTGCATTGAATGCACTCAACTGCCATCACCCTTCACCCTTGGGGGATTTATAGGCTCGTTGAGGCGCTCAAGGGCTGACTCGCTTCATTCAGGTAGAGTTGAGAGGGACAACTGAGGGGAAGTGGCTATTGTGTGACAGGGGAGGGAGTGAAACTCAGTGGAAAGGTGTTCACATAGAAGGATGTACCTGGGTGGATGTTCCAGATACTGAGAGAGCTGTGGGCCAGGGTATTTACAGGGTGCCTCATTGCTCACTTTAATGTTCTCTTCCTTTCAGATTTTGATTCTGGAGAATCATGGAATCAGTCGAGCTATGGAATTTAACCCTGAAAAGTGTGAGATGATAAACTTTGGAAGGAGTAATTTGATAAAGAAGTATGCAATGAGCGGCATGACACTCAGAAGTTCCACAGAACGGGGCAGCACGGTGGCGCCGAGGTCCCAGGTTCGATCCCGGCTCTGGGTCACTGTCCGTGTGGAGTTTGCACAGTCTCACTGTGCTTGTGTGAGTTTTGTCCCCACAACCCAAAGATGTGCAGGGTAGGTGGATTGGCCATGCTAAATTTTCCCTTAATTGCAAAAAATGAATTGAATACTCTAAATGTATATATAAAAAAATAAGTTCTGCGGAACAAAGGGACTTTGCCGTGTTTGCCCATAGATCTTTGAACGCAGAAGGTCAGGTTAGTAGGCTGGAGAAAAAAACATATGGGACACTTGGTTTTGTCAATCGTGGTATAGATTACAAATGCAGGGAGGTTATGTTGGAGTTGTATAGAACCTTAATGAAGCCACAGCTGGAATAATGTGTGCAGTTCTGGTCACCACATTATATGAAAGTTGTGATTGCACTGGATGGGGTGCAGTGGAGATTCACCAGGATGTTGCCTGGGATGGAATATTTAAGTTATGAAAAGGGGTTGGATAGGCTTGAGTTGTTTTCATTGGAGCAGAGAAGACTGAGGGGCGACCTGATTGAGGCGTACAAGATTATGACGGGCATGGACAGGGTGGCGAGCGAGCAGTTGTTCCCCTTAGTTGAAGGGTAAGTCATAAGTTCAAGGTAAGGGGCAAGAGGTTTAGAGGGGTGTGAGGAAAAATATTTTTCCCCAGAGGGTGTTGATGACTGGAATGCACTGCCTGGAAGGGTGGTAGAGGCGGGTTGCTACTACGGGCTGGTGGCTACATTCATGTGCAAGGCACTAAGATGATTGGCCGGATGCAACAGGAGAATGATGATGACATGCAGTGAGGACAAAGAGATGCTCCTGTCATCTTCAATGATATGTCTGTCTCCTATCTGGCAGAGACCAGAATGCAACCCCTTCAATATTCTTGTGCCATCAGACCATCAGACCACAAAAGATCCCCAAAATGTATATTTTATTGTTAAGGACCAACGTGCAAAAATAAATGAGAGTTTTAAATGGAGACTGGTAACACCATTGTGCATTTGCACAGAGAAAACAAATTAAGCCTTGGTTCTGTTTTTTTTGAAGAAAATGAGGCAGTAATGATATTGAAACAAAACCTGCGGTATGTAACTTCTGTCTTCAATAGGTGGGTGTCTTAATTGGGTTCCCAATGCTGGCTGGACATATTCTGGGAGGTATCAGCACATGAGAACTCTGACTTTCAACCACCCCCGCCCCCAGATTGCTACCATCAATTGTCCAACATGTCAATCATCACAGACTCCCGCCCTCCTCCCAAGGATTCTAATTCTATCCTTTGACTTTTGAAAATCGAGCCATCCAATCCCTCCTACTCGCTCCTTTTAAACACTCCTTAAGGTTTTGTAACATTTTTACAATTCTTTACACAAGATCTTGGTCCCTGTCGTAACATCTCCTTTTGCTGTTCAGTGTCAAATATTGTTTGATAATTGCATCTGTGAATCAAGGTGGCATGTTTCACTGTGCTCAAAGCATTATATGAATAGAAGATGTTATAGTAAAAGGATATTGTTAATTTCCTTGTAGTTATTTGGATTGCTGCGGATTTGGATGGTTGTCATGTAGGCTCAACATAATAACAATTGGAGTATCGCATTGTCACAAGATGTTTTGTTCTTCTTCTCACACCTAATGATGCATAAGGCAGACTTTTATCTGTTCCTATAGTGGGATTTTCCGCAGAACAGATCACTAGTCCGTCGCCAGAGATGTGTAGCTTGAAGGGCAACACTCCATATCAAGCATGACCAACCAGGAGTCTCTCCTGCTCTTCCTGCCTGCCACTGACGTGTTGGTAGGGTTTTGCAGGTTGATAATCAACGTGTTTTGCTGCACTATAAACCTGCCTTTCTTTGTCATCAAGCCCTGCAGTGGGACTTGAACCCGGAGCTTCTGCCTTCGAGGTAGGGACACTGCGCCCCAAGACCTCTCAAAATATTGTCAGAAGTGTTTTGAGATATGTCAATAATATAATGAACTGTGATATTAATTCAAGGGCCCATACTATTTTTTGCTGAATTTCGAGGATCATTGAAGTATATTGTTGAAGAAGGCAAGTAGGATGTATTTAGTTAAGATTAGGGACATAGCCAGTTGTTGGTTTGGGACAGGGAGAAGCAGGCATCTTGTTTACAATACTAAATGGCTGTGAAAAGAGCACTTATTGTAGTGAACTCTGTGTGTGCATGTACACAAGGGGTTAATGTGTAATCAGTAGCACTACATAATCACTAGAGGGCAGGACCAACAGGGGTATAAAAGGCACCCACATTGAGTCTCTCCTTCTTTTGGGTGCACTGTGACCAGGGCAATAGCAGGCTAGTTCAGATGGCTAGTGGTGTTACGTATAGTTACTGTAGTTAGATCTTTGGAGCTATAGGGCAGCTGGAAACAACTGGTAATTTAAGTTACGACTGGAAAAGGTTTGAACAGATATTCCAAATATTTATCACAGCTAATGATTTACGCACGGCCTCTGATGCAACAAAAATTGCACTACTACTCTCAATAGGAGAGCATGAAGCTAGAGAGATCGATAATTGCTTAAATCACTTAGAAGGTGAAGACAACACCAAATTAGA
Organism: Scyliorhinus canicula; assembly: GCF_902713615.1. Taxonomy (NCBI): domain Eukaryota; kingdom Metazoa; phylum Chordata; class Chondrichthyes; order Carcharhiniformes; family Scyliorhinidae; genus Scyliorhinus; species Scyliorhinus canicula. The sequence goes on along the minus strand of NC_052159.1, from coordinate 136,656,006 downwards.
AGTAATACTTTTAAAATTTGATGAACACTGCAAAAGTCAGTCTGGTGAGATGCTGGAAAGATTTAACTCTTGTCATAAATACCAGAGAAACAGAGTGCCCATCACTGATTTTATTACAAATCTCAAGTTAATACCACAAGGCTGTGATTATGCTGATGACAGAGACTGTTGCTCGTTCTGGGTGAGTGTGCTTTACACTCAATTTGGCTCTGTTTCGTTCCTTAACTCTAGCGTCGCCAGGTATCGTTAAGATACCGCCACAAGTTTCAAGTTCAAGTTCAAATCAATAACTCCACACCTGTTAGTAAGTTCAAACAAGACACGTTTATTATAATACAGTATTCTACTAATCATGCATATAAAACTACAAGACTAGGCTAATCCTACCACTAATAGGCCAAATACTTATCTGGATAAGGGGACTGCCGGATCAGGGAACAACGACCTCTAGCTTTGTCCTGGGTCCACAGGCTTCCAGCAGTTATGGACTAAAGGGGGTCAGGAGTGTCTACTCTCGCAGCGTGCGTTGTATAAGACCATAAGACCATAAGACATAGGAGTGGAAGTAAGGCCATTCAGCCCATCGAGTCCACTCCGCCATTCAATCATGGCTGATGGGCATTTCAACTCCACCTACCAGCATTCTCCCCGTAGCCCTTAATTCCTCGCGACATCAAGAATTTATCTATCTCTGCCTTGAAGCCATTTAGCGTCCCGGCCTCCACTGCACTCCGCGGCAATGAATTCCACAGGCCCACCACTCTCTGGCTGAAGAAATGTCTCCGCATTTTTGTTCTGAATTTACCCCCTCTAATTCTAAGGCTGTGCCCACGGGTCCTCGTCTCCTCGCCTAACGGAAGCAGTTTCTTTGCGTCCACCCTTTCTAAGCCATGTATTATCTTGTAAGTTTCTATTAGATCTCCCCTTAACCTTCTAAACTCCAATGAATTCAATCCCAGGATCCTCAGCCGTTCATCATATGTTAGACCCGCCATTCCAGGGATCATCCGTGTGAATCCCCGCTGGACACGCTCCAGTGCCAGTATGTCCTTCCTGAGATGTGGGGCCCAAAACTGGACACAGTACTCCAAATGGGGCCTAACCAGAGCCTTATAAAGGCTCAGTAGCACATCGCTGCTTTTATATTCCAACCCTCTTGAGATAAATGACAACATTGCATTCGCTTTCTTAATCACAGATTCAACCTGCATGTTTACCTTTAGGGAATCCTCGACTAGCACTCCCAGATCCCTTTGTACTTTGGCTTTATGAATTTTCTCACCGTTTAGAAAGTAGTCTATGCTTGGATTCTTTTTTCCAAAGTGCAAGACCTCACATTTTCTCACGTTGAATTGCATCAGCCATTTCCTGCACCACTCTCCCAAACTGTCTAGATCCTTCTGCAGCCTCCCCACTTCCTCAACACTACCTGCCTGACCACCTAACTTCGTATCATCGGCAAACTTCGCTAGAATGCCCCCAGTCCCTTCATCCAGATCATTAATATATATGGTGAACAGCTGCGGCCCCAATACTGAACCCTGTGAGACACCGCTGGTCACCGGCTGCCATTCCGAAAAAGAACCTTTTATCCCAACTCTCTGCCTTCTGTCAGACAGCCAATCCTCAACCCATGCCAGTAGCTCACCTCGAACACCATGGGCCCTCACCTTACTCAGCAGCCTCCTGTGTGGCACCTTATCAAAGGCCTTTTGGAAATCCAGATAGACCACATCCACTGGGTTTCCCTGGTGTAACCTACTTGTCACCTCCTCAAAGAATTCAAACAGGTTCGTCAGGCACGACCTCCCCTTACTAAATCCATGTTGACTTGTTCTAATCCGACCCTGCTCTTCCAAGAATTTAGAAATCTCATCCTTAACGATCGATTCTAGAATTTTACCAACGACCGAGGTTAGGCTAATTGGCCTATAATTTTCCATCTTTTGTCTTGATCCTTTCTTGAACAAGGGGGTTACAACAGCGATCTTCCAATCGTCCGGGACTTTCCCTGACTCCAGTGATTTATGAAAGATCTCAACCAACGCTTCCGCTATTTCTTCAGCCACCTCCCTCAGAACTCTAGGATGTAGCCCATCGGGGCCAGGAGATTTGTCAATTTTAAGACCTTTTAGCTTTTTTAGCACCATCTCTTTTGTAATGGCAACCATACTCAACTCAGCCCCCTGACTCTCTATAATTTTTGAGCTATTATTCATGTCTTCCACTGTGAAGACAGACGCAAAGTACTTATTAAGTTCTCCAGCCATTTCCTCGTCTCCCATCACTAGCCTTCCGGAATCAGTTTGAATTGGCCCAATGTCTACTTTGGCCTGTTGTTTGTTTCTTATGTATTGAAAGAAACTTTTACTATCATTTCTTATATTACTGGCTAGCCTGCCTTCATATTTGATCCTCTCCTTCCTTATTTGTCTCTTTGTTAACCTCTGTTTGTTTTTGTAGCCTTCCCAATCTTCTGATTTCCCAATGCTTTTGGCCACTTTATAGGATCTCTCTTTTTCTTTGATACATTTCCTGACCTCCTTTGTCAGCCATGGCTGTCTAATCCCTCCCCGGATAACTTTCTTTTCTTGGGGATGAACCTCTGTACAGTGTCCTCAATTATGCATACAAACTCCTGCCATTTTTGCTCTGCTGTCTTCCCCGCTAGGGTCTGCTTCCAGTCGATTTTCGCCAGTTCCTCTCTCATGCCCTCGTAATTACCTTTATTTAACTGTAACACCATTACATCCGATTTTGCCTTCTCTCTTTCAAACTGCAGACTGAACTCAACCATATTATGATCGCTGCTTCCTAAGTGTTCTCTTACTTTAAGATCTTTTATAAAGTCTGGTTCATTACATAGCACTAGGTCCAGAACAGCCTGCTCCCTTGTGGGCTCCATGACAAGCTGTTCCAAAAAGCCATCTTGTAAGCATTCCATGAATTCCTTTTCTTTGGATCCACTGGCTACGTTATTTACCCAATCCACCTGCATATTGAAGTCCCCCATGATCACCGTGACCTTGCCTTTCTGACATGCCTTTTCTATTTCCCGGTACATGTTGCGCCTCTGGTCCTGACCACTGTTAGGAGGTCTGTACATAACTCCCATTATGGTTTTTTTGCCTTTGTGGTTCCTCAATTCTACCCACACAGACTCCACATCATCCGACCCTATGTCGTTTAGTGCCATGGATTTAATTTTGTTCTTAACTAACAAGGCAACCCCACCCCCTCGGCCCACCTCCCTGTCTTTTCGATAGGTTGTATATCCTTGGATGTTTAACTGCCAGTCCTGAACCCCCTGCAGCCATGTCTCTGTGATGCCTACCACATCATAATCATTCACGATGATTAGTTCGTCCACTTTGTTACAAATGCTACGAGCATTCAGGTAAAGTGCCTTAATGCTAACTTTCTTATCATTACAGATATTGGAAGTCCTAAGATGTCCAAAGTTATCCTTCCTTTTTGTTAAATTCCTAGTCTGCCTCAAGCTTAAATCCACCTGCCTACATGTTATCCTCCTGCGTATCTTGCCATTTAACTCTATGCTCCCTGTCGCTTTCACTTTCCCTTCCCCCCAACTCAGAAGTTTAAAGTCCTACTGACCACCCTATTTATCCTCTTCGCTAGAACACTGGTTCCAGATCGGTTCAGGTGGAGACCGTCCCAACGGTACAGATCCCCCCGGTTCCAAAACTGATGCCAATGTCCCATGAAGTGGAATCCCTCTTTCCCACACCAATCCCTTAGCCACGTGTTTACTTCCCTAATTTTCTTGTCCCTATGCCAATTGGCACGTGGCTCGGGCAGTAATCCGGATAATTATGACCCTTGAGGACCTGTATTTCAGTTTTCTTCGTAGTGCTTGATAGTCCCCGAACAGGTCCTCCACCCTAGCTTTACCTATGTTGTTAGTCCCAACGTGGACCACAACAACTGGATCCTCCCCCTCCCGCTCCAATATCCTTTCAAGCCTATGACACTTACATGATGGTGGCTACAGTCCAGGCCTCTCCTCCTCAAGGTTCTTCTGCTGCAACGGTGTTCTGCTGGGAGGGCTGGCTGGTCAAGGAGAGGCTGGCAGAGAGAGAGAGCCGGGGTCGGGGTCTCTGTCTTATACCTCTCTCAGGGTCTTGCGCCCACCTGGGCAGACCCTCTATACACTCGCAATCGATTGGGTCTCTTCCCAATCGATTGATTTGAATTCGCCAATAACGGGGCGGTTCTTGGGACTTATTGTTTTGGACTTCTTTTGGCGCCGGGAAGTCTGGCCTTCTGTTCAATGTATCAATTAGCGTTAACTTGTTTCCATTGTACCTGGGAATCACCCGGTATCGCCTCATTAGTATGCTAACTTGTTTTCTTTCACAGTGATGTCTGGTTTCTGCAGCAGCCAGAACTGGTTTCTGCAGCAGTCAGAATACACAAGCGCTTCTGCAAGCTGCTTGCTTTTGAAACATGTCCATTTTCCCTGCATTCCTTGTAATCTTCCATTTTGTGTTGGGCAGTGGCCACCCCAGGTGGCTACAAGACACTGTGATAATGAATCAATTAATTTCTCGACTATCTGATAAAAATTCGAGGGATGAACTTTCACAAAATAAGTATCTAACTCTAGAAATCGCAATGCAAAAATGCCTTCCTTGTGAGCAAAAACAAAATGAATACTTTGAGTCGCTACAAACACAGGATCATTATCTAGAAAACAAAATCGGTAAAAATGCGCGAACACTCACCACGAGGCAGGATCTCACCCGATGCAACAGCACTTTTTGATTGGCAGCCATCTTAAGCGAGAGCGTTCGGGCCAGTACGCACATGCGCACTTCTCAAAAGAAGGAAAATGGCAAACTACACTTGTGCGCATGCGCGAGAAGCCGCGCATGCGCAGTTGTGAAAAGAGCGCACAGTAAAGGAAACTCAAATTGCGCATGCACATTTGATTCCTACGCATGACATCACGAGCGTCATGATGTCAGAGGACCCGGACCACACCCACTTAAAAGGGAAATGCACGAAAATGAACAAAAATAAATTTAAAGCTGCAAAACCCAATTTTCTTAACTCAAAAGACAGAACAATGCCCAAACTTACACCAGCAGTTGAAAATAACTTTCACAACACCCTGGAACAACCAGTCTGCACCACCCAAAGTGAAGAGCACAGTGATAAATTCAAAACCAAAGAAGATGATTTGTTCATTGAACATGAAGAGAACGATAACAAATCCGTAACAAAAAGAGATGATTTGTCTATCGAACAATACACACAGCAGTACTCAGACATGGCTGAGTTATTCAGATATGCTGATCACAGCATCAGCAACATGGTTGCAAGGCTCAACACGACTCTACTCATGGGAGATGAATCCAATACCTTGATGTCATGGCAGATCGTCGATACATTGGATGAGAGTAACCTGTCAAATACCCAAGAAGATGACGCCACACAGAGAGCACAGAACAACTTCGTTGAGAGAGCACAGATCGACTCTGCAGTGAGAACACTGCACGACTTCACAGAGAGAGAGAGAGATGAAAGACTCCACAGAGAGAGAGATGAAAGACTCCACAAAGAGAACGATGAAAGACTCCACAGAGAGAGCGATGAATAACTCCACAGAGTGATGAAAGACTCCACAGAGAGAGTGATGAAAGACTCCACAGAGAGTGATGAAGGATTCCACAGAGAGAGCGATGAATGACTCCACAGAGAGAGCAACAAAAAACTCCATAGAGAGTGATGAAAGATTCCACAGAGGGTGCGATGAAAGACTCCACACAGAGAGCGATGAATGACTCCACAGAGAGAGCAATGAAGACTCCACAGAGAAAGCGATGAAAGACTCCACAGAGAGAGCGATGAAAGACTCCACAGAGAGGGCGATGAAAGACTCCACAGAGAGTGCGACGCAAGCCTCCTCAGACAGCTCGTTGACAGACTCACAAATGGAAGCAAGCAAACACTCCATAGCGAACATGATGCATGAACAAGGCTATGGAGGTCTATCCACCTTATCTGAGCAACCAGCAGCAGACTATGAAAGTCTACCAAGCTCACGTGAACAACAAAAAGACTATGAAAGTCTACCCAGCTCATTTAACCAACAATAAGACACTGAATGTCTACCCACTGTATGTGAAAATAGTGACAGTGTGATCACAATCGACATACAGGATGTACAGGATCACATCGAGACTGACAGATCTCAGCTCGTCTGTACAGAAGCACTCAACAATCAAAGGAGGGCTACTCATGAGTCCAGAGAGACCATTTCAGTTGAAATCGTGAAGATTTTGACTCCAGAAGAGGAGCACCAAGAGTCCAGAGAGACCACGTCAATAGAAATCCTGAAGATTTTGACTCCAGAAGAGGAGCAGCAAGAGTCCAGAGAGATCACGGGCTGGATTCTCCAACCCCCAGCAGGGTCGGAGAAACGCCGGGGGCCGGCGTCAATCCTGCCCCCACTGAGTCCCGCATTCTCCGACTGGCAAAACGTTGGTGAGGCGCCAATCCCGCTGCCCGCCTGGGGGGGGGTGGTGAGAGTGAGAGTGAGTGTCGGGGGGGGGGGGCGGGGGAGAGTGCCGGAAGGGTGGGAGAGTGGAGAGGGGGGGAGAGTACGAGTGCCGGGGAGGGGAGGCGGGGGAGAGTGTCGGGAGGGTGGGGGGGGGAGGGGTGGTGGAGAGTGCGAGTGCCAGGAAGAGTGCGAGTGCCGGGGGGGGGGGGGGGGGGGGGGGGGGGGGTTGGGAGGAGTTGTCCGCCTGGCAAGGTGCCATCCCTATCACAGTTCGCGCCAATGCAGCCCTGGCACCTTGGCTTCCCGGGGGGGGAGGGTGTAGGGCAATGATGCCATGATGTAGTTTCCCGTCACCACACCGCCCACCCCCCCCCCCCCCCCCCCCCCCCCCCCCCCCCCCCCGCAGGCCGTCATGTTTTCTGATCAGCCAGCGATGTTGGCCACCGTGGCGGAAGCCGCTATTCTACATGTTGCCCTGGAGGAGGAGGAGGAGGAGCGTGGAAGAGCGTGGGAGCAGGCTGCCGCAGAGGGGTATGCCATAGAGGGGCATGCCGCAGATGGGCAGGCGGCAGTTTCCCATGCTGGCGGGCCACCCGCCCGACAGGAGGAGGATGAGGGGGAGCACGAAGAGGAGGAGCACGGGGAGAGGGTGGAAGACGTCATGGCGTCACAAGCAACGGAGAGGCCCAAGGAGGCCCCGTGTGTACTGGCCTCGTTCGTCATACCAGGACCTCACGGACCAGGAATGCAGGAGGAGATTCCGGAGGAGCCGTGTCCGTCAAGGTTATTGTGGCCCTGAACTTTTATGCCACGGGGTCATTCCAGGTACCGAGTGGGGACCTGTGCTGCATCTCGCAGACATTGGTGCACCGGTGCATCCGGGTCGGGATAGACGCCCTTTATGCAATTGCGGACCGCTACATCCAGTTCTCTGTGGACCGGGCAAGCCAGGATGCCCAGGCAGTGGGCTTCGCTGCTGTGGCCGATTTGCCCATGGTCCAGGGGGCGATCGATGGGATGCACGTTGCCGTGCGGCCACCTGCAGACAACAGGGCTATGTTCACCAATAGGAAGGGCATGTATTCCATGAACATACAGATGGTCTGTGACCACCGCATGATGATCCTGCACGTCAGCGCCCGGGACCCGGGCAGTGTTCACGACTCATACGTGTTGTCGCGGTCTTACAACCCTGGCATGTTCGAGGGACGCCAACCGTGGCTGAGGAGCTGGTTGCTGGGCGACCAAGGTTACCTGTTGTGGTCGTGGCTGATGATGCCTATACGGAGGCCACAGAGTGATGCGGAGAATTGCTACAATGATGCCCATGCAGCTACAAGGGGTGTGATTGAGAGGTGCTTTGGGCATCTCTGGGGGGGCCCTCCAGTACCCGCCAGAGAGGGTCGGCCGCATCGTTGTAGTGTGCTGTGTCCTGCACAACATCGCCCAGCAGAGGGGCGATGTGCCGCAGGCAGAGGAGGGGGGAGTGGAGGAGCAGGAGGAAGAGGTGCAGACCTCCCCAGATGAGGGAGATGGGGGCAATGGTCAGCTCAGACGGGCTGGACATGAGCGGGTGGCTGCCCACCGTTATCGGCTGGGCCAGCGAGCACGGGACAGGCTGATAGCCCCCCCGGTTCACTCACTAGGGGGCATACGAATCAGCGAGTATGGCCACATACTGCACACCATGGCAACATCCGACCACCCTCACCCCCCCCCACTCACCCAGCACCAACACCCTAACCCCCCCACCAACCACCACCAACCAGCCCCACCCCACCCGCATGCACACCACCCCTCCATTGCACATCCACCTGCGCCACAACGGGCCGGGCTCATATGGATGCCAGGGGAAGCGTGTCTATTGCAGGCCATGGAGGATGATGACGACCCGCTCTGCGATGATCTCCTGGCTCCACGTCGTTGGACAATGTCTGACCCATGGCCACAGTGCTACCCTCCTTCCGGACCATCCCTGCATGCGGCCGTGACACTGCAGCGCACGGTCCCATCCTCTGCCCGGGGGGATGGAGAGGGCGGTCCATGTGGAGGGGGGGCATACTCACCTGGGGCCAACGTCAGACCCCCCTCACACACACTGGTGCTCAACGTACATGACACCCCCGCACGCTTCAGACAGAGCACAAAGGCAGCTTCTGTAGTGTGAAAGTGATTTTAATTACAAACTGTCCATACACGTGCCCTAGCCCCTAAAACTCATCCGTGCCCATCACCCATGCAAACTTACTCAGTGCCTAATTGTTTGGCTTTACGGGCTCTTTGACTGTGCCTAGGCGGTTCCCCAGACAGAACAGCAGAACTGGAGGTGGACTCCTGCGATTCCTGCCCTGTGACTCGGGATCCCTTTGGCGGCCGTTTTCTGGGGCGGCCCAGCCTAGATGGGCCAGGCTGCGGCTCAGGCGACTGGGATGGAGAGCTGCCAGCCTGTCCTGCCCGCTGCCCACCAGATGCACCTGGGACGGAAGGGGGGGTGTCCGAGGTGTCGCGGTGCTCCGGGTCCTCCCCTATAGGGGGACAAGGGACGGGTCCCAGCACCTCCTCCTCCCTCCGGGTGCCCGATGGCCCCCGGACTCTATATGGGTCGGGGGTGCGAATGGACCGGCCATCCGACGCCCCCCCGACACCTGGCGTTGCCAGTCCTGGAGGCCCGTGCTGGTATCGACAAGGGTCTGTAGGTTTGCAGCCATGAAGCTCATGGAGTTGGCCGTCCCTGTCTGTGTCTGGGCGACGCCGGCCAGCACCTGGGCAATGGTGCCGATACCCTCAGCCATGGCCTGCTAGGACTGGGCCATGGCCTGCTGGGACTGGGCCATGGCCTGCTGAGACTGGGCCATGGCCTACTGGGACTGGGCCATGGCCTACTGAGACTGGGCCAAGCCCTTCTGAGACTGGGCCATGGCCTGCTAAGACTGGGCCATGGCCTGCTGAGACTGGGCCACGGCGTTGAGTGCCTCTGCCATCTGCCGCTGGCTCTGGCTCATGGCTTCCTGTGCGAGGGAAGCCAAGTCCTGTGCCATGGACGCCGCCTGCACGGGGAGAGGGGATATGGGGAGAGGGGATATGGGGAAAGGGGATATGGGGAGGGGGATATGAGGGATATGGAGGACGCGGAAGGGCCAATGGGTGGCTCACTTTCTGGCAAACCCCCGACCTCTGCATCGGCAACCTCCCGGTCCTCAGGTCCGCCTGCCAGTTCATGGGCCCTTTCCACATGGACGGAGAGTGGTCTCTCATCAGCTGTGCTCCCTCCAGTTCTCTGACGCTCCCTGTTGTTGTGTGCACACTTCTCCTGTAGGGGGCAGGCGGGTGGGTGGCAGGGGTAAAGGGCAACAGTGTTAGACAGGTATATGACTGCACGCCAGCGGTTGCACGTATATTGGCAGAGGTCGCAACACATTAAGGTTAGGGTTAGGGTAGTGTTAGGATTAGGGTAGAGTCAGGGTCAGGGTAAGGGTCAGGGTCAGGGGTAGGGTCAGGGTCAGGGTCAGGGTTAGGGTAGGGTTAGGGTTAGGGTAGAGTCAGGGTCAGGGGTAGAGTCAGGGTCAGGGTCAGGGGTAGGGTGAGGGTTAGGGTCAGGGTTAGGGTTAGGGTAGGGTTAAGGTTAGGGTAGAGTCAGGGTCAGGGGTAGGGTCAGAGGCAGGGACAAGGTCAGGGTCAGGGTTAGGGTCAGGGTTAGGGTTAGGGTTAGGGTTAGGGTGAGTCAGGGTCAGGGGTAGGGTCAGGGGTAGTGTCAGAGTCAGGGTCTGGGTTAGGGTTAGCGTTAGGGTCAGGGTTAGGATTAGGGTTAGGGTTAGTGTTAGGTTTAGGGTTAGTTGCATGTGGGGGTGTGCCGCTCATATGGGGGGAGGGGGGACTCACCCTGGCTGCCCTGACAAGGTCGTTGACCTCCTTGTGGCACTGGGTGCCTGTTCTCGGTGTCACAGCCACAGCGCTGACGGCCTCTGCCACCTCCCTCCACAGGTGCCGGCTGAGACATGGGGCGACACTGCGGCCGTGTCCGGGGTACAGGGCCTCCCTCGTCTCTTGAACAGTGTAGAGGAGTGCCTCAATGTCACGCGCCTGGAACCTCGGGGCTGCGAGGCGGACGGCCATGTTTGGAGATCTTCCGGAGGGGGTGGGGAGGCCGTCTTTTGTGCTTTGATGCCGAGCGGCGTTGATTACACCGCCTGGCGTCAAGTGACGCACCCCGTCCACAGCGGGTGACCCATCGCGAATGGCGTCACGCTGCTGCTAGCCAATTCGGGCCCGGAGAATTTGCGATGGTTGTGGGGGCCTGACGCCGGAGTGACACGTGCCGTTTTTGGCGCCGGGTCCTGGCCATCGTGCCGATTATCGGAGAAACCCGCCCCAGGTCAATAGAAATCTTGAAGACTTTGACTCCAGAAGAGAAGCACCACGACCCACAACAAAAGGAAATTGTGAAGGTTTTGACTCCAGACAAGGAGCGCCAAGGCCAACAAGAAAATTAAATCGTGAAGACTTTGACTCCAACAGAGGAGCACCAAGGAATGAATGATGATTCAAGTGAATCAGAAATGACTCGAGAAAAGGAGTACCAAGGAAGCAAAGAAGAGGAATCAAATCCACTACAAATGACAGATGTCACCAACATCAATGCAACTTCGGATCATTCTCACAATTCTCAAGAAGAAATATTCAATGTAACAGATACCACAAAGGACACTGCTGGCAATAACTGTAACAATGACTCAAATCATCCACAAGGAACAGTCATTCAGTGCAAAAAGAACAACAAACCTGCAAGAAACACAGCAGAAACAAGAACAACAACAGCAGCAACAAATACAACATGCAGCACAACAAGAACGACAAAAGCACCAAGATGCATCACAGGAACAATAAGCACAACAAGAAACACAACAAGAACAAAAGCAAAAACAACAAAAACAGAATCAACAAGCACAACAAAAACAACAACAAGGACAACAACAAAAACAACAAAGACAGAAACGACAGAAACAAGAATGAAACAATGACCTGTACAACAAGGTACAAATCTGCACATGAAGGACAATGCGATAGCACACTGAAAAACAATGACAAGACTACAAACATGCCATGGCATGACACATCTGCTCCAGAACAAACAAGCAAACCAGCTTTCATGGAAGATGACACACAGAATCAATACCACAAACACAAGAAAAAGTCCATGTCAGACAACAGAGATGACATACAGAATTACTACCACAAGCATAGAAAAAAAGCATAAATCAGACAAGTGATTCGACCATTGAAACATCTTATTGATGACTTCTTGGTTACTTAAACACAGGAACACTGATGACGTTCACAAAGAAATAACAATATCAACATCACCACTTCAACTACAGAAGAAGAAAGCAACTCGACCGCACAAATTCATAAAGTATGGCCTCACAATTTTTTATTTATTTATTAAGATTGGACTCATAAATGTTGATTGGCTTTGCATAATCATAAAGATGATCACAACTTGTACATAACCTCATTTGTCTACCTGTTTCACGCAAGCGAAAACAACCCAAGAAACTACATGCATCAACATTTGGCGGATTATCTCATTGATTTCATGTTATGCATTTGCAAACTGCATCCATTATGTTTGTTCAATTTTCTTTACAACATACAGAAAATATGTAACACGTAAAAAGGGGGATGCAGTGATCTCTGTATGTGCATGTACACAAGGGGTTCATGTGTAATCAGTAGCACCACATGATCACTGGAGGGCCAGACCAACAGGGGTATAAAAGGCAACCACATTGCGTCTCTCCCTCTTTTGGGTGCACTGTGACCAGGGCAATAGCAGACTAGTTCGGATGGCTAGTGGAGTTACGTATAGTTACTGTAAATAGATCTTGTTAACCTTATCACTAGTATCAAAGTTAAAGTAAACTCATGCAATTATTGTTATAGTTACTCAATAAACCTTTTGTTATTACTGAACGAGTTTGAGTCTTCTTCATCGAAATTCAGAAGACCTCATTAACCAAGGATTGAGTAACACGTGTTACCTACCAGGCAGGTAGCAAAACACTTACTATATTCATAGGAATAGGTAGAAGCATCGGGCGAGATTCTCCGGACTCACGACGGTTCGGAGAATAGCGGGCGTCGGAAATTTTTACGGCGACGCTGTTCCGACGCCCTCCCGCTATTCTCCGAACCCCGCAAATTGTCGGAGTCGCGTTTCCCGACAAACGCCTCCTTCCCGCCCCTGACACGACCAGAATCGCCACTGAGAGCCCCCCCGCTATTCACCGGCCCGGATGGGCCGAAGTCCCGACGTCATGGCGCCCTGTTTGGACGTCGTGAAACACACCTGCTTTTTAAATTCGTCAACCAGTCGGCCTGGCTGACGACTGCCTGGAGGAGGTCAGGGCACCACTCTGCGCACCGCTCAGCGCACCGTTCAGCGCACCGCTCGAGTCTGGCCACAACGGGGAAGGCATCCCTGGGAACGGGAGGGGGTCCAGAACGGGGGCAGTGGGGGGGAGACGGGGGAGGCAGTGGGGGAGACGGGGGAGGCAGTGGGGGAGACGGAGGAGGCAGTGGGGGAGACGGAGGGGGCAGTGGGGGAGACGGAGGGGGCAGTGGGGGAGACGGAGGAGGCAGTGGGGGAGACGGAGGGGGCAGTGGGGGAGACGGGGGAGGCAGTGGGGGGCGACGGAGGGGGGGGGGGGTTAGGTAGAGAGTGAGCCGTCCAACCCCGTAACAAAATGTCTGCCAGCATGCCATGGTGTGCAGGTGACGAGGACACGGCCGCTGGTTCCCCTATGGCTTCCGGCCACAGGCCACTGACGCACCCGTGAGGAGGCCATAGTTTACTGGCCGTTGGATGCAGAAAGTGACCAGGGGTTAGGCTGACCGCGTGTCAGCAGCGCGACCAGGCCACCGGGACACACTGGTATCCCATGGCTGGCGGCTGCCGAGGTGTCGACTAACGTCCGTCTAACATGTCCCGTTTCTCTGCCTCCTACCACCCTTCTGTAGGTTAGCACGATGCATGGGAACAGAACGGCTATGTTCTGCGCAGTGGTTGGGGCCGCTCTACTGGATTTGGAGATGCAGCAGCATCCACACCCACAACCCGCAGTGGCTGCAGGGCCAGCTGCAGCAGCAGAGGGAAGGGCCGAGGAGTTGCCAGTCATCGAGCAGCATGGGGGGGGGGGGGGGAGGAGGAGGAGGAGGAGGAGGAGGAGGAAGAGGAGAGAGTGAGGGTGCAGCCACGGCGTCAGAGGCGACGACCAAAGCCGAGGGTGTACCGTGTCTGGGTCTCTTTCCTAACAATGCCGGACATCACCTGCAGGAGAAGACTCCGGCTGAATAGGCAGACGGTGATACATATCTGCGAACTCCTGTCGCACCTCGCCCCACGTGGAACGGGGGGAGGACACGCGATCCCGGTAGCCATCAAGGTGACGGTCGCTCTGAACTTCTATGCTACCGGCTCCTTCCAGTCTCCGAGCGGGGACGTCTCTGGGATCTCCCAGTCATCGGTGCACAGGTGCATCCGGGATGTGACCGACGCCCTCTATGCCATCGCCAATCGCTACATCACATTTCCCGAGGACCGAGCAAGTCAAGACTCACGAGCCCGTGGATTTGCCAGTGTGGCCGGGATACCGAGGGTTCAGGGGTCAATCGACTGTGTTCACGTCCCCATGCGCCCGCCTGCTGTGGACAAGGAAGTGTTCACAAACAGGAGGGGGACATACTCCATTAATGTCCAGGTGGTATGCGACCCCCACATGAGGTTCATGAACGTCTGTGCAAGGTTCCCAGGGAGTGTGCATGACTCCTACATACTAGCGCAGTCGTTCATCCCTGCGATGTTTGAGGGACGTCCCCCCCGGCTGAGGGGCTGGTTGCTAGGTGACAGGGGTTATCCGCTGAGGTCTTGGCTGATGACGCCTATACGGAGGCCTCAGACCAATGCGGAAACACGATACAACGAGGCCCATGCAGCAACCAGGGATGTGGTGGAGCGCTGCCTTGGCCTCCTGAAGATGAGATTCAGGTGCCTGGACCGCTCCGGAGGGGCCCTGCAGTACCAGGCCGACAGGGTCGCTCGCATTGTAGTGGTCTGCTGTGCGCTGCACAACATCGCGATGCAGAGGGGAGATGACCTGTTGCAGGAGGCGGAGGGAGAAGCTAGTGGCAGTGGTGCCAGCACAGAGGAGGAGGAGGAGGAGGAGGAGGAGGAGGAGGAGGAGGAGGAGGAGGACGCTGGCGGAGTGGCGGGCGCAGCACGCAGACACGACCCAGGTGCTGGTGATGTCCAGGAGGCGGCACGACGGACCCGGCAAGGACGGCGGGCACGCGACGCCCTGGTGGCAGCACGGTTCACGCATCGCATGTGACGTCCCCGATGAATACCAAACCACCACCTGCATCGCTAGTCATGCAGAGGGTCACCACACAACTGCCACCACCACAACCCCCCCCCCTCAGTGTACACTGCTCCACTTCGACATGACGCTTATCACTGGGTACAGACGGAATGGCACAACATTGATGGCTGTGTCAGCGGGTGTGATCAGTGCCATGTGGAATGATGACAGCCCGCTCTGCGAAGAGCTGTGAGCTCAGAATCGTTAGAGAGAGTCTGACCCATGGCAATAGCTGAACCATCCACCTTGGTGGCCGCTGAGTTCGTCACTGACACTCCATCACGTGCCCGCGTGGGCTAGCTGTGGGAGGGGGGTAGGGGCAGGAACTGCACACCCGGCACCGAGGTTTCACCACCCGTTACCCCCAGCGACACTCGGTCACCATCACGATTCCTGTGGCTGTGGAACAATCACACGGTATTACAAGTAAGGTGGAACAGTGCGTTTAATATTAACAATTATTTACAGGTGCCCTAGCCCCTACAACTAAACTGTGCCCTTCACCCGTGCCAACCTACTCAGTGTCTATCTTAGTTGCCTTACGGGCCCTACCACTACGTCTAAGTGAATCCCCAGATGATACAGCAGGAGTGGAGGAGGATTGCTGCGAATCGCCCCCCTCGACTCGTTTCTCCTTGGCTATGCGTTTCCTGGGGCGACCCGGCCTTGATGGGCCAGGCTGCTCTGCGGGCGTCTCGGGTGACATTGTGCCACCCTGCTCTGCCTGCTGCCCACCCGATGCACCAGGGATGGGGCAGGGGGAGGCCGAGAATTCCGGGACGTCCCGTGATGGAGTTAATGGGACGGGCCCCGAAACCTCCTCCTCCCTCGGGGAGCCCGGTGGCCCCCGGGCCTCACTTTGGGACAGAGGTGCGAGCGGGGAGGTTCCCCGTCGCACCACCGACACCTGGCGCTGCCAGTCCTGGAGGCCTGCAACGGTATCCACCAGGATCCGAAGGTTTGCAGAGACGGAGTCCAGGGAGTTAGACATTCCCGCCAGGGACTGTGCGATCTCAACCTGTGTGTGCACGACGCCATCCAGCACATGTGTCAGGCGGTTGATGGTCTCCGCGACTGACAGCTGGGACTGTGCCAGCGACTGCTGGGACTGTGCCAGCGACTGCTGGGACTGTGCTATCGACTGCTGGGACTGTGCCATGGCGTGCTGCAACTGGCCAATGACCTGCTGAGACTCGGCCATGGCCCGCAGGGCGCCGGCAATGTCGGTTTGGCTCTGGCACATTGCTGCCTGTGAGAGGGCAACCCTGTCCAGGGCCGAGGATGACGCGTGCACATTAACCCCAACGTCTTGCATAACCTGACCCATTGCCTCCACCGCGGATGCCACCCGTGCGGTGTCGGACTGGGTCTCTGCCATGAGCGGCACCACTCCCTGCTCTTGGACGCGGTTCGACTCCTCTAACAGCGTCTCCAGAGTCTGGAAGGAAGCCCTCATCCCGTCATTGTTTCCCTGGGTTTCCTGAGGCATCGGCTGTGCGGGTGGGTTGATAAACTCCAGGAACTCAGAAAACGTCTGGGAGCCAGCTGCATCCTGGGCCTGGTCTGGCCTCCGCGAGTCCGGGCCCTCTGTTGCTCCGACCTCCACCTGCTGTACCTGCTCATCTGTGATGTGCCAACCAGACTGTGCCCCAGGAGACTCATCACTAAATAGGCCCGCCGGGGTGTGTATCTCTGGGATGATGGATGTGGTGGGAGAAAGCAGTGCCGCAAGCCCGACGCTCTCAATGCTTAGGGCCTCGTCCATGGTGTGGGGCTGCTCAGCGACAGGAGGGTTGTCCCTGGCCATTTCTGGTGGTGGTGGTGGACTTCGAACCCTCTGTGCGTCCTGGTCCGCAGATTGGGTTGGGGCGGATAGGGCTGCCCGCTGATCGGGCACCCTCTGTTGTGAGGCCCCGGGTGAGGTGGCGGCAGATTCCTGTCTCTGTCTGCAGCCAGACGGCCCTGGTCGTTCGGCATCACGTCCTAGGGAAGAGAATGAGACGGGTTATTTCGATTTGCTCGGCAGGCCGCTGGACGGTCCCAGTGGGCAGGGTGTGTGAAGGGACAGAGGATGGGGAGGTGTCCCAGTGGGCAGGGTGTGTGAAGGGACAGAGGATGGGGGAGGTGTCCCAGTGGGCAGGGTTTGTGAAGGGACAGAGGATGGGGGAGGGGGGGGTGTTTGTCAGGGAGGGTTGTCTCACTTGCTGCAGTTCCGCCAACCTCGCATTGCGCGATATCGCGGGTGGCAGACCCCCCAACAAGGTCCAGTGCCCTCTGTTCAAATGTGCTGAGGGGGTGCAGGTTGGGCGAACCCCCTCCAGTCTTGTGCCGCTCACGGTGGTTATGACCGGCCTTGGCCTGTTGGGGGAGGGAACATAGGTAGATCATTACAAAACGGTAGGTATCAGCAGTCCGTTCAGATACTGGCACAGTTTGGGGGGGGCAAGTTGTCATCAGATGATTGCATCTCTCCTCGGGGCCAGAGCGTTGGGTCTGTGACAACTTTGTGAACCATCCTCAAATAACTCTGCCCCAATCCCTCTTTCCCCCCCCCCCCCCCCCCCCCCCCCCCCGGGCAGTTAAGGGGGAGGGATGGTTGTGACTAGGGGGCACCCTCATGGCACTTACCCTGGAAGACCTGGTGAGGTCGTGTAGCTTCTTTCGACATTGCTCTGCTGAGCGAGGGGTCTGCCCCACAGCACTGACGGCAGCAGCCACGTCACGCCAGGCCTGGCGTACCGCGCTGGCAGGTTGGCGATGCCCTCTCCGCGGGCGGATGATGCCCCTCCTCTGCTCCACGGCATCGAGCAGCGCCTCGACGTCTGCATCTATAAAGCGAGGAGCAGCTCGCCTCGGCTCCGACATCCTGCCCGACACATTCTGTGGTCGCACGCGCCTTTTTACGGCGTCGGGCGGCGTCACATGGGCGGGTTCGTGTCGTCGTCGCGTTCCGTCGTCATCACGCACGTAATTGACGCGGCCACGCTACTAGCCCATTTCCAGGAAGTGAATCCGTCGGGAAATGAAGCCTTCGCGACCGTCGTAAAACGGTCCCGATTTTTACGACGGTTTGCCGACTTTCCGCGGGTGCGGAGAATTTCGCCCATCATTCCTGAGATTAAAGTATTCTTATATAATTATGTTTTCTGCATCTAATATTGGTTTGCACCACTGTTTGTTACATATTGTGAGTCGCTATTATTGTAAACTCAGGCACCACCGATTTCTCCCACACCAGCTTCTTTTCATTTCTTGATGGAAAGCAAGGAGATTCCTTGGGCGCGATTCTCCCAGAGGGGGAGAAATCGTAAGGCTGGCGTCAAATCCGGGCGGGTTTGACGCCAGCCCCCCCCCTCCCGGACTGGGAACCGATTCTGGTCCCCGGTCGGGGCTAGCATGCCGCCGCCGTAAACCCCGGCATCGCGGGCTTAACGAATTTCGTTAAGCCCGCTTGCCAGAGTTTGCGCCGGCTGACGCGTCATATGACGTCAGCCGCGCATGCGCGGATTGGAAGACTCCAACCCGCGCATGCGCGGATGACGTCATCGCGCATTTGCGCGAAACCCGCGCATGCGCGGGCCGGGATGCCCCTCAGCCGCCCCGCGAAGTGATACAGCGGGGCGGCGGAGGGACAAAGAGTGCGCGGGCATCGGACCCGCTGCCCGCGATCGGTGCCCACCGATCGCAGGCCTATGGCACCCTTGGCACGGCCGTGGTACTGCCGTGCCAATCGGTGCCATGGTTTTAAAAATCGGCACTTTACGGCCGTTTTTACGAACGGCCAGACCAGGTGTTTTTGCCGTTCGTAAAAACAGCCGTAAAGGGCTGGGAACTCGGCCCATCGGCCAGCTGAGAATCGCTGCTGGCCGTAAAAAAACGGCGGCAGCGATTCGTATCGGGAGTCGGGCGTGGGGGGGGAGAATAGCGGGAGGGCATCGGATGAGCGTGGCCGTAAAATTTTACGAGCCACGCTATTCTCCGCACCGTCGTGAGTGCGGAGAATTGCGCCCCTTGAGTTCCCCTTGTCTTTCTCAGCCTCCCTTTCCCAGCTTCCTAGTCGCAAGCGTAAATGCTCCCCAAGAAGATCTTCTCGTGTTATTGAAAGCCTTCGGGTTGTATTTGAAACTTAAGTGACGAGAAAGGTTCACCTTTTCCATGATATATTTCCTACCCCTTCTGACTATTAGTCTCTACTTTAAGCTCCTCTTTGGTGTCTGGCTCCATTCTTCCTCTGCCACTCCTCTCTTGCTGCTGATCTGAGAAGCTGAGTTGCTAGTTGAATGCTGATACTGAGTTCAACATAAGAGTCTGGAGGAACCCCGTTGAGGTTTTTCCACATATCGAATACCTAAAGTTTCCCTGTCTAGTTTATGAAAAGCTTTCGAATGTGCATGTAACTTTGAACTGAAGTCTTAATTAATGCATCGAAAAATAGAATATCCCTTTGCTGCCAAATGCTGTGTGATTTCAGAAGTGCTTGACGTCAATAGTAAGAAAATCAATGTATTTATTTTGTACAGCCTACTGACTATTCTCAGATATTTTTATTCTTCAGGTTAAGTATAAGTAATGAACTCATTTTTTATGCAAAGATGGAGCATTTTTAGAGTAAGTTCATTTCAAGGTTAGTGTGAATTTTATGCCTTTAGTACCCCATTAGGTCTACGCCCAGCTCCTGACAAGTTTATATGCGTGCTCAGAGCTCCATCTCTTGGCAGCTCATTCCCAGCCAAACCAAAGCAATGAAAATAATTCTGATTGCATATTAACCAAAAATGCCTGTTAGTACCTCTTGATTGATTGGGATATTATTTTATTGGAATAGACATAATGCAGTTTCCCAGTTTGATTATTCTTTCTCTCAGTACTTTGACAAAATAACAGAATTTAATCAGCGCAAGTGACTCTCTGGGTTGCCTGACGTTGGTTTTCAGGAAAATGAGCCAATTTGCCTTTTAGATTCTTGTAAATGTTTGATATTCAATTTAATCATTTAAATTACATTTCAATCCAATTTTGCAAATTATGTAAAGCTTTATTACGGTTTTTTGCAGGACTAATGGAGGACTTTGATTTTCATTGAAATAGGTTTTTAAACTAGTCTATAAATATATAACTGATTTCAACAACATTAGATATAGATGCCTTTAGAAATGCTTATCCCAGTGTGAGTGCATTTTGAAGGAACTTCATCTCAATATCATTGGTGCTGTCAGAAGAACAATGGATTCTCTGAAACACTAACCAGGATTTCCAGGACCTGCCTATGGCAGGACCCATCGTGGGCAAGACAGAAAATTAGCAGACCGACAAAATGTCCATTGACATTCGGCGGGAATTCCCTGTCACGTCACTGGCAGGATGACTGTGTTGGACTGTTTGCATTCATCTGTCCACATATTAAACTATTTCAATCTATATACCATGTGAGAAAATCGGTTGTGCCATACTGGCAATCATTGGAGGATGCTCCTGCAAAAGAATGTTACATAACACTCACTGAGCTCAGTTGATTCTGGCCTAACCAGTGATGCCCATATCCTGTAAATGAATAAAAAAGAACCTGGTTTCATAGAATTTACAGTGCAGAAGGGGGCCATTTGGCCCATCGAGTCTGCACTGGCTCTTGGAAAGAGAACCCTACCCAAACCCACACCTCCACCCAATCCCCATAAGCCAGTAACCCCACCCAACACTGAGGGAAATTTTGGACACTAAGGGAAATTTAACATAGCCAATCCACCTAACCTGCACATCTTTGGACTGTGGGAGGAAACCAGAGCACCCGGAGGAAACCCACGCACACACGGGGAGAACGTGCAAACTCCGCACAGACAGTGACCCAAGCCGGGAGTCGAACCTGGGACCCTGGAGCTGTGAAGCAATTGTGCTAACTACGATGCTACCGTGCTGCCCAATGCTACCGTGTGAGGTTAGACAACAGGCCCTATTTATACCCACCCTATCCTACTCACCTGGTTGTGAATTTGGATAACAGATGGGAGTAAGTCAATTGTAAATGTTGAGCAAGAGATGAAACTTTCGAATATTAATATTATTGATGTAAATAGAAAGTTCTAATGTGATTCTGACAACTAACAATGGTAATGAAAGTTAGTCATGTGTGCTAGCACAGTGGAGACTATCAATATTACCTTCCAAATTAGGCAGAAAATGTATAAAAAAACATTCAAAATGTGAAGGTATTGATTTTCTTCCTGACACATACTGCTAGTCAATAAACACCGATAATCTTAAAACTTCAGAGATGTATCTTCCATTATTGTTGTTGATTTGAAAGTTGTTTTTTGGTGTTCCTTAATGGTCGAGTTGGTAGAACCACCATATGAGGGAACCAGGTAGTGCAAAATAATAGAGATGCTGACCCTTCAGCTGTCAGACATCCATTCAACTTTCAACACAGATTGATATGGCAGTGCTCAATAGGATCTGCTGTACGAGTTTGTTGTGAAGTGAATTTCCTGTAAGCAGGGGCCTGCAGTTCCTCATTTGGGACAAAACATCTCTCATTCAGAGAAGTCGCAAGGTGCTAGCTTAGGAATGGAAAAATGCAACACTGCACTTTTATGATTGGAGCTGAGCATGACGGCAGAGAAACTAGCAACTTGACCTAAAATCAAATGCTGGCATTAATGCTCAACATGAATCGCCTCCCACCCTTCTTCATCTAACCTCATCAACATCAACATCAAATTGTGGTGAGAGGTCCCCTTGGCCTGAAACATTAGCACAGGGCGGAATTTTCTGAAAAAATGACCAATGTCAGGTTCTGATTGAAGGCCAACCTGTTTCTCCCAGAAACATTGCCAGGTTTTCTGTTCAAATCTTCTGACATTTTGTCAGAATATATTGGGTGGGTGTGTTTAACGGCCTCAATCTGGTAGGTCAGGGCAATAAAAAAAGTTGGGGGGGCAGCACGGTGGCACTGTGGTTAACACTGTTGCTTCACAGCGCTGGGGACCCAGGTTCGATTCTGCCTGGGTCACTGACTGTGTGGAGTCTGCACATTCTCCCCGTGTTTGCGTGGGTTTCCTTGGGGTGCAAGCCCAGAAAGACGTTAGGTGAATTGAACATTCTGGATTCTTCTTCAGTGTACCCGGACAGGCGCCGGAGTGTGGCGACTAGGGGATTTTCACAGTCACATCATTGCTGTGTTAATGTAAGCCTACACTTG
The DNA here is from genome assembly GCF_902713615.1 of Scyliorhinus canicula. Lineage (NCBI taxonomy): Eukaryota > Metazoa > Chordata > Chondrichthyes > Carcharhiniformes > Scyliorhinidae > Scyliorhinus > Scyliorhinus canicula. Next base: position 136,633,868 of record NC_052159.1, on the reverse strand, counting down.
TAAAGATAATGAAAAGTGTAAATGGGACCCTGTAGTTGAGTCAGAGGAAAACAAACTCAGAGGTGTCAAATCTCCAGTCTTCATGTCTACTGTTGATCTAATCCTGGAAAGTAGGTTATCTTAATAAAGGATGGGGAGTCCACAGTGGGTTTGAAAGAAAATACATTTATTTTAAAACAGTTACATCGTAATCTGCTAGTTATCTTTCCACGTGTTTGTTGATAAATCATCTTTCTAGTTCAACAACTAGATATTGTGTGTACATCATTGCAACAGCCATATCACAGAACACAACATGGTACTCGGAATGCAGAACATTTAAAGATAACAACAGAGAAGATGAGGCAAAATTGGCTGAAGAATTAAAAGAGAAAATTCTTCCGCTGACCTGGTGAACTATGGCCATCTCCAACTCAATGCAATAAACGACGGTGAAGTTAAAGAAGGAAGGTTTAAAGGCACCCAACCAGCTTCAAGCCTCAGGTAACGCAGATGAAAATTGGTGTGTTTTCAAGCAACAATTTGGCCTCTATGCTTCAGCCCTTGGCCTGCAGGCACAGCCTGATGAGAAGCATATTGTATTGCTGCTCACAGTAGCAGGTCCTCAAACAATAGAAATATACAACACATTTGCTTTTGACAGTGAAGAGGAAAGCAGGAGCTATGATGAGGTGATAAAGTACTTTGATCGGCACTGCTCTCCAAAGAAAAATGAAACATTTGAACGTTACAGATTGCGTACACGTATCCAAAAAGCAGGTGAATCTTATGATAGCTCTGTAACCAACTTGAGGCTGAAGGCCCAGCCCTGCAATTTCAGTAATATAAAGCCATTGATGATCCGCTTCCAAATAGTGTTTGTGGTATCGAATGCTAAATTCCGCGAGAGATTGTTACAGGAAGAAGACCTGAAATTAAAAAATGCTATTAAGATCTGCCATGCAAGTGAGCTGGCTGCACAACAGATCAGTACACTAAGCTTGAAACATTTTGGTTCCAATATGGAAGAAGGCGCCAGCGACATCAGCACTGTGACGCAGTTTATTAAAAAACATGGTCTCAGTGCGGGAGGCCATTTTAAGCAGCTGACCGGGTCCGCCATCTTATGTCAGAAATGTGGCAATCATCACGGGCCAGTATATCAAAAAGTACGTTCCAAGTGTGCCCGTACAAATCATTTTGTGAAGCAATGTTTTACACATTCTACAGTGGACCAAATAGGGTGAGTCAATGCAACTGATGAGATGCCCCTTAAGAATTATTTTTTGTTGATCTGATTTCAAACAAGGACAAAATGAATACGAAAACTGAAGAAGTCTTACTGACCAATTGTGACAATAGTGATAATGAAGTTGATAACATCAAAAACAGATGGACAATTCCAGTGATGCTGAATGGCACATTGATAAAATGCAAACTCGACACGGGAGTGAGGGCCAACCTCCTCAGTCTGTCCGATTTGCATGGGCTGTGGGTTGAACCAATAGCCGATAATCAACCAAGACTGTTGATAGACGACAGTAGGAAGGAGGTTGAGATGCTGGGTGTATGTGACCTCAAAGCATGGGTACACAACAGAAGTCACATAATACCACATGACGACACAGCAAGAATCATCACGTTAGAAAAGTAAAGAAGCTGGTGACGCAGACAAGGCCAGCAAGGAAACCGGTCTTCAGGATGCATCACCTCAAAAGGCTAAACAAGGCGTTGAGACAAAAAAGACCTGCAAGAAAACCGGTCTTCCGGAAGCAAAAGTGATGTGGGGAAGCTGGTACTAGCCCAGAAGATAAATGGGGCGGTGCTGTTGGAGATGTACTAAGCTGTGCACCAGGGATACGTTCATCAGACCTGTCATGTTGTTTGAAGCACAGTATCACAGTTGCATCTATATATAAAACTTGTGCAAAATGGCAATACAGATCATGATTTTGTCAGACACAATTATATTTAAATATAAATGTTAACATTTCCAAAGGAAGGGGGATATGGTGATATGTCTGTGCACAGTTCTGTATATAGTTAGCAATGCGACCTCCAGACAGCTGGTGGCGTCACACATACATCACATGACTTGAGATACCCGCCAGTTGGTAGAAGGACATACGAGAGGATAGTCACACTTAGAGCAGTTTCAGGAGAATTCACTGAATTCATTTTGTAGCCTTTGACTTGATAGGTTACTTATCTTTCCACGTATTTGTCAATGAATCATGGGTGTGACACCCAGTGGGAATCCCGATTTTGCCATCGCAACTGATTCAATGGGCCATCGCAATTCCCATCTCTGACTCAGGGCCCTGGATATTCCCCCTCCCCATGTCTAACTTATGGTGGGTGCCTTTTTCATAACCGATACTGGAAATTGTGAGCTAACGACGATCTTCCAAATTATGAACTTGAAAATTAGGGATGAACCTAAGAAATGCACCACAGACATTTTTTTTCAACCTGCTGCAATTTCATAATCAACGTTCTTCTTGTTCTATTTGTAACCTCACAATCACGCTTGTTTGCGGCCGAGGTTATTAATATTTGAAGCCACATTCATATAAAACAACCCCGCAATCATCAGACTTTACCCTCACTTGGTATTTTTTAATCACCAAGAATTCCTGTTTCCCAAACCAAACAAAAGTCAGGAACAGAAAAGTTTTAATAAAACTGCTGTGGTGCCCTCTGGTGCTCAGTTTGCCAGTCGAAGCCTTAAGCAACACAAATATTTCAGTATGGTTACGAATGAAAACAACCAGCAATATAACTGAATGGTGTCTTGTTATGTGGTTTACAAATCTGCTAGTTTCTGCTTACTGATGCGGAATGACACAACATTGCAGTAATTTAAATCCTAATGTATTTGTTTCAATCAAACCCGGGGTTTCCTTTGTCAGATAGACTTCAAATCCCCAAGTATGTGGTGGTTTCCCTCAATCGCACCACTCTTCAATTTTACTTGCCGTTAGTTATCATTTTATGTGTACTCTACAGCTTTTCTGTAATATTTCAGATTTTACTTTCGGGCAGCAGGGTAGCATGGTGGTTAGCATAAATGCTTCACAGCTCCAGGGTCCCAGGTTCGATTCCTGGCTGGGGCACTGTCTGTGTGGAGTCTGCACGTCCTCCCCCTGTGTGCGTGGGTTTCCTCCGGGTGCTCCGGTTTCCTCCCACAGTCCAAAGATGTGCGGGTTAGGTGGATTAGCCATGCTAAATTGCCCGTAGTGTCCTAATAAAAGTAAGGTTAAGGGGGTGGGGTTGTTGGGTTACGGGTATAGGGTGGATACGTGGGTTTGAGTAGGGTGATCATGGCTCGGCACAACATTGAGGGCCGAAGGGCCTGTTCTGTGCTGTACTGTTCTATGTTCTATGTCTATGTTCTTCCAGAGAACTAGTAACCTCTTGGTCCATGTGACTTAGAAACAATTCATTGAATATATTTACTCACTGATCCACTGAGAGCACCTTCCATTTTAATGGCATTGTCTGATTAGTTAATGTATTTATTTCCTTTAACTTACAGAGTGCTGATAACAACTTAATCTATTTTGCCTGGCAACTCCATGAGTTGTTCACAAGTTATAGAATGGCAAAGGGCCACTTACTTGCCATAAAAAGGCGTGACAAATGTTTCCGCTGGAAGATGCTGGATCGTCTTCAAATGTCTTAACAAATTGATTGGCTGAAAATGTGGGCTTCAGAACAAAGTTTCAGACAGCCAAGCGACCAAACTTCACTTACATACAACAGGAATCCGATTGCAATGTGCAGCAGGGCAGACAGCACCTGCGGAGGGAGAAATGGATGTGTTTCGGACCTTTCAACTTTCATCAAAACTGGAAAAGTTAGAGATGTGACAGTCCTGACTGTTACATCATGATGAGTTATAACCTCCTACACTCAACAAGTTACCGTACAGTTTGAATGTGAGAACTACGGGAAATAAGGAGACAACTCTCAAGGCTCATTTTATAAATTAAATGTAATTTCTTGCCCCCGTTTCCGGCCACCATTTGGCTCACCAGCGAGATCTGCTGGTCACTCCGAAGTCAATGGCCATTTGCGTCGCTCACTCGTTGTACCATTGAGAAACCACCCACGGAGGGTCATCTAAGGCGGGTCCAGAAGATCCCTCTGGTGGGAATGGCGGGAAAATACCAGCCAATGTCTTCAATGGGTTTGGCGAGAATATTAACAAGGGTCATTGTATACTTGTTAGTGATACAGTACAGTCATCAGTTACAAATAAGTTACAAGAGGTTATACATACGGGAGGGGATTCCCCCAGCTCCCACCCCCATGGCATCTTTTCTGGCGGCACAGGCGGCTCGCCATCAGTGGGATTTTCCTGTTCTGCCAAGTTCTTTGCTGTTTTTCATTGCCCCGGAACCCGCTGTGGACGCTCACCTTCAGAGGCACCGGAAGATCCCACTGATGGGAAGGGACGGAAAATCTGGCCCGCAATCAATTAGTGAGCAGTCACATCCTATTCCTCTTCAGGAACTGAGCAAGTTCTCATCTGAAGCATCAAACCATTCCTTGCAATGATCTCTCCACTCTTCTTTCCAAGGTAGCAATGGATGCCTTGTTGACATCTTCCTACTGCCCTATCAAAATCCACTTGAAGCTAAAACATCAAACAATATGTTGAATTCTTTATTTAAATTTTGGGGTGTCATGTGAGTGTCCCTTCAAGAAAGGTTTAGTCTCTTATCATGTGGCTTTTCACATATTGGGCTGTGGCTGTGAGGTGGGGAGGGGGTCAGTTTCCACTTGACTGCTTTGGAGAGATAAGGAGAAAGAAGTGTTTTCCCTGTTTTTCTCTGGTTTCATTTTAAAAGCTGTTCCAGATAAAAGCACAGTGGCAAACTGCCTTAGTAATTTTAATGATAAAGTTGCTTTCCAGAAGGAGTTTTGAATCTGCTGGTTGCAACTGGATCAGAATCTCAGGGACAGAATCAGTTCCATTCAAGTGAGAATACAGTGCTGGGCCACGCCCAGGGGTTTTGGTTTCACTGGATTTTATTATTGAATTGGAACAGCTAAGGGGGAATTGATTAAGTGCCATGTATATAGATTACTGTAGCTGTGTGGTGTCTTTATGTTTGTAACTGATAATTCTTGCTGTGTTTATATGCATGTTAACTATATTCTTAGAATACACCTTGTTTTGATTAAAGTGAGTAGGAAGTCCGATGAATCGCACCTGAAGTGAAGGCTTTTGTGCTGATCCCAGCCAAATTCAGAATAAAAGTTATAGATCAGGTGAACTTCATCATACACTTTTGAGTTTCTAAGCTCTGGCCCATAACAAGGGTTAAATCCTGCCTTGAAATTGTACATTTTTCTTAAACCTTTTTTGGTTCAGTAAAGCTTGCCTGTGAATTAACAGCTCTGAATTTTGAATTAAGACAGACCCTCATTAAATAATATCAACTTGTGTCATCTTTGTGCAGCTTTCACAGTTAAATTAACTAAATCTCAGCTTTTGGCTTATATAATCCTCCCTCGAGCAGACATCCTGACACTGTCTTCTCTGAGCCCAGTTTCATTCATGTCGAAATATAACGTTTCATACAAGGTTCTAACTCCGCATCAAAGTTAAACACTGCTATGAAGCATGGCTTTATGTTGCTTTCAGCCTGATTTTATGATCATTTGGGCTCTCAATAACGAGAGACTGAAAGTCCTTTTTATATCCCAGTTTGGTGATCTTGTTAAAAATAAAATTCCTGCAGCTTTTGACAGATTGCTTGAGTTTCAAAAATCTTTTGGTCTTCATAATGCATGCTGGTAAGATCCAGTTGGTTTCTGCACACCTGCTATATCATAGAATCATAGAATTTACAGTGCAGAAGTAGGCAATTCAGCCCATCAAGTCTGCCCTTGGAAAGAGCACCCCACTTCAGCCCACACCTCCACCCTATCCCTGTAACTCAGCAACCCCAAATTTTTTGGACACTCAGGGCAATTTATCATGGTCAACCCACCTAACCTGCACATCTTTGGGCTGTGGGAGGAAACCCACGCAGACACGGGGAGAACGTGCAGACTCTGCATAGACAGTGACCCAAGCCGAGAATCGAACCTGTGACCCTGGAGCTGTGAAGCAGCTGTGTTAACCACTGTGCTACCGTGCTGCCCTCCATGTTTCATTGAAACAACCAATGCGCAATGGATGGATCAACATGCAAGCTTCAAACCAAAGATTTTGGTTAAAACATTATTAATGTCTCTTACATTAACTGAGGTTATCAAACTTAAAAGTTAATTTTGTTCCTCTATCCACAGATGTCATCTGACCTGTTGAGCATTTCCAGCATTTTCTATTTTTAATTTCAGTTATCTGCTCTATTTTGCTTCTGACCAACTTTTATTGCTATGAATCTGTGGTTAGAAGTAGTTAAAAGACAGTGGTGCAGTGGGTAGCACTGTTGCCTCCCAGTACCAGGGATCCAGGTTCAACAGTGCTGAATTTTCTTATTGAGGAGTCTGCACGTTCTCCCTGTGTCTACGTGGGTTTCATGCAGATGCTCCGGTTTCCTCCCATGCTCCAAACATGTGCAGGTCAGGTGGATTGGCCATGCTAATTTTCCCTTTAATGTCCAAAGGTGTTGGTTGGATGGATTGGCCATGATCACTGTGTGGCATTACGGGGATAGTGTAGCGGTGTAGGACAAGATGGTAGGCCTCTTTTAGAAGGTCAGTGCAGACGTTTTGGGCTGAATGGCCTCCTTTTGCACAAAAGCTGACATCCCAATGTTGTACTGTTCGAGGATCTGTCTTTCAGATGAGAAGTGAACCTGATGCTCTGTCTTCACTTTCTGATCGATTTAAGATCACACAACACTATCTTGAAGAATTGCATGGAAGTTATCCCTGATGTGCTAAGAACAGAAAATGCTGGACAAACTCAGCAGATCTGGCAGTATCTGCGGAGAGAGAAGCAAAGTTAAGGTTTTGAGTCTGCATGACTCTTCAGAGCTGAAGAGTGGTAGAAATCTGATGGATGTTGTACGTGGAGCACGTGGAGCAAAACAGAAGGTCATGGACATGTGGGAGCTCAGAAGAGTTTTGACAAAGATGTCAAGGACACAAGACTAAGGTGGTGTCAAAGACTAAAGAAGGTGCTAATAGTGGCAGAATGTCTCAGCAACGGGAGGAGCATCAGCAAAAGTGAAGTAAAAATCCTTGACGTCCTGACAAGTATTTACCCCTCAATCAACATCATTAAGGCAGATGGTCTGGTCATTATCGCATTGTTGTTAGTGGCAGCTTGCTGGTGCAAATCACCTGCCATGTTTCTTATATTCAAACAGTGATTTTGTTTCATTTGCTGGATAGAGCTTTGGGCCATCTTTGGTCATAAAAGCTGCTGTTTAAAGGAAAGTATTTTTTATCTATATACATATATATATTTGTTCACAGTCAGAGCTATTGCATGACTTTTATCAGTTCAGATTTTAAAAAAATAACAATCCAATGAATTATTCATTCAGATGGATTCCCAAATGTAGTTATTCATGGCTATTCCGATGTTGGTGAGTGAATTTTAACAAGCGTTAAAATTTGTTCTTCCAGTTTTTATGTAGTTAAGATCAAACTATTTAAGTGGCGTTGAACCTTTGAATTATGTTCATTTATTTTGCAAAACGTACTGGCATATTCTTTTTATTTTTTTGAACAAATAATTTAATCATCATTGCGTCAAGACATCCTGAAAATTAGCTGGCATTTCACAAGTTGTATTCGGTACAAGGGAGGGTATGTATTCATTCCATTAAATAAGCAATAAGGAAGCTCCAACATAAGAATTGCTGACTCATGGGATGGGATTCTCCGACCCCCGCCGGGTCGCAGCGCCCCCCCCCCCCCCCCCCCTCCCCCGGCGATTCTCCGGCCCGCGATGGGCCAAAGTCCCGCCCGTTTTATGCAGGTCCCGCCGGCGTAACTTGGAGTAGATCCCTTACCGACGGGACCTGGCGGTGCGGGCGGGCTCCAGGGTCCTCGGGGGAGCGCGGGGTGATCTGGCCCCGGGGGTGCCCCACGGTGGCCTGGCCCGCGATCGGGGCCCACCGATCTGCGGGCGGGCCTGTGCCGTGGGGGCACTCTATTCCTCCACGCCGGCCATGTCAGCCTCCGCGATGGCCGGCGCGAAGGTGGAACCCCCCCCCCCCCCCCACCAGGGCATGCGCGGGGATGACGTCAGCAGCCGTTGAAGCTCCTGCGCATGCGGGAACCCGCGCCAGCCAGCGGAGTCCCTTCGGCCCCGGCTGGCGTGGCGCCAAAGGCCTTCCACGCCGGTCGATGGGGCGCAAACCACTCCGGCACTGGCCTAGCCCCTGAAGGTGCGGAGGATTCCGCCTCTTTGGGGCAGCCCGATGCCGGAGTGGGTCCCACCACTCCACTGCGCCATTTCTGCCCGCCCCGCCAATTCCCGGAGAATCCCGCCCATGATCATTTGCTTATACATCCAAAGTATGGCGTCAGTAATGATTGTGTAGTAATGCTGGAGCCTCAAGCGTAACTGAAGTGATTTAGTGGTGTATTAAAAATGATGGGAATGTGCTTACACGCTTTCTGGTCAATTGATCATCTTTCCCCCAGGATACGGGCTAGAATGATCTCACCAGAGTTGTCAAGGTAAAAAGGTACTACTCCCATAAACTCTGCTAATGATTCCACACATCAAGTTTCACAATTGACAACACCAACCAATGGAGGAGCTTTATGTACCTCATCTATTCATCACTGGCTCTGGCTTTGCCTTTTGACACCCTGAAGACACAGGATCCAATATGATGGTTGGGTGTTGGGGGGGAGTGGGGTGCACTTCCAGTTTGAAATAAATAGCTGTTTACTGCCTGCCATAGTGGATACTTGGGCGCACCTTGGGTGTCTGAATATTTTCTTCAGTGATCGTTCCACTTACTTTACAGAGCCAGCATTGTGCGTTCAGCAGTCACAAAGATATTAGTGCCTCTTTCAAAAAAATAATGAGATCCCTACTCATTTTCTGAATGATGTGGAGATGCCGGCGTTGGACTGGGGTGAGCACAGTAAGGAGCCTTACAACACCAGGTTAAAGTCCAACAGGTTTGTTTCAAACACTAGCTTTCGGAGCGCGGCTCCTTCCTCAGGTGATTCACAAACCTGTTGGACTTTAACCTGGTGTTGTAAGACTTCTTACATTTTCTGAATGTTAGAAATTCCTCTGGTATGAGTCATGGAAAGCTTTATCCATTTAAAAATCGATAACTTTTCATGTAGATATGTATTTATTCACCGTCCCATCTCAGTAGGGACATTAAAAGTTTGTGGGAGTATAGTGGAGTGCTTGGGGAGGTCTTGCAATGAGCTGCTGGATTGGAAAGTCATTGCGGTTTCTCCTTCACATCCAGGCGAGAGGGTCCGATGACTTGTCTGCACAAAGGTTGCAATGGGGCTGTAGGTGCAGTGTTTCAGGGTCTACAACATGATGGGCAAAAAGAGTAGAGACTGCAGAGATGATCTGTAAGTCTCCACCTTCAGACTGAATCACCTCGTCATAGCTGTCAGCAGTCGTAGTTGACCGGCTGAGAGGCACCAGCCGGTGAACGGGCTCGGTGGCTTCGGTGCAAGCAGGAATACTGTTGCCCTGAAGGAGAACAGCAGGTACATGCTGTTATATTCTGGCTGTTACTAGCTAAGGAATGATTGCTGGGACATAGGTGCTTCTGAGCAATAACTAATTTATTGGACAAATATCACAGTTTACAAAGATACCGGACTAGATGTTACTCAGTAATAGCTGTAAGCATTCTTCCTTATGACTCTTGGTCAACTATCTCTTACATCATCATGTGGGCAATACTGTTTCCCTTGTACCAAACGTTAACCCATTCAATCTTGATCACCGTTATACGACATCTCCCCCTATGTCTTTGTCCATATATATTTTACATTTGTATTTACACACTACCCTGTCTCCTAGACTCTGACCTGCTCTTGCAGCCACAGTATTTATATTGCCAGTCCACTTCAGTTTCTGTTCAGTGGTAAATCCCAGGGTATTGATTATGGGAGATACAGCGATGGTGATTCCATTGAATGCCAAGGGGTGATAGTTAGATTCTCTCATGTTGGAGATGGTCATTGCCTGGCACTTGTGTGGTGCGAATGTTACTTGCCACTTGTCAGTCCAAACCTTGATATTGTCCAGGCCTTCGGCATGGACTGCTTCAGTATCTGAGGAGTCGTGAATGATGCTGAACTTTGTGCAACCATAGATTACATAGAATTTACAGTGCAGAAGGAGGCCATTCGGCCCATCGATTCTGCACCGGCTCCTGGAAAGAGCACCCTACCCAGGGTTAACACCTCCATCCTATCCCCATAACCCAGTAACCCCACCCAACACTAAGGGCAATTTTGGACACTAAGGGCAATTTATCATGGCCAATCCACCTAACCTGCACATCTTTGGTCTGTGGGAGGAAACCGGAGCACCCGGAGGAAACCCACCCACACACGGGGAGGATGTGCAGACTCCGCACAGATAGTGACCCAAGCCGGAATCGAACCTGGGACCCTGGAGCTGTGAAGCGATTGTGCTATCCACAATGCTACCGTGCTGCCGGCGATCATCAGCAAACAACTCCATTTCAGATGTTATGATGGAAGGAAGGTCATTGATGAGACAAGTGAAGATGATTGGGCCTAGGAGGTTGGTGGTGAACTCACTGACTTTGACGACCCAGGTGAGGTCATTGAATTTTGTGCAGCACTGCGACCTGGTCCTCGCTCCCAGATTTGGGGATTTAGTTCCCCTGGCCATCGCATCCCATTTCCTTCAGATTATGTTTTCCGAGGGCCTCCTGGCCTACTCTGTGGAAATACAGCTTCTCACCTCCCGACAGTCTCTATCACTGAGACTTCCAACACTGCATCCATTCACACCTGTTTCCCCAGTGCTCCATTCAGTTTTTACTTGCATACAATTGCACTGCAGATAATCAGCAGCAACTCGCTTCTCATGAGTCCTGCTCCCATTTCAGAGAGGCAGGCTACCTTTTTAAGCACATAGTGGGCTGAGGTGAACTTAGGTACTAGTAGAGGTAAGACATCAGTGTAATAACAAGCTTGTATTCAAAATTACATTGATCACCCATAAAGTGCCCTCCCCCATTCTCATGTCACAGTGCCATGCTCCGCAATCCCTGCACAAAGTAGACGCTTCCTCCCTCAGCACTGAGGGGATGTCAGTCCTATGATGCTCCCACCTCTGAAACTAATGACGCAATACTGCCGCACTGCTCCTGTCACAGACCCCAGCCACCCTTCCCACCCCCCACCTACAACCCTCCCTCCATCCAGGGAGGGATACCCCCCACTCCGAGAGCAACACTCAGGCCTCTCATGTCTGCAAACATTCTCAAGTAATGAGGGTGCCATGGGATGCAAGCTTGTGAGAGTCTGTCCACCTTGCCATTAGATGGGCGAACACAGCGGGACCCCTGACCTCGCCGGAGGCAGTGGCATCTCAGATGTGTCACCCAGCCTCCCTGTGCCCCCAGATCGCCCTGTTCAGTGGTAGATCACTCTCAGCTCTCTGTCATACAGGATTCAGACATTCACAGAGGATAAGTGGAGCACCGCTCTGCCCTCACTTCAAATCATCATCATTTTCCTGCAGAGTCCTGCCATGTTGTTTTTTGCGCCCTGCCCATGAATAGTGTGATCGTTATGATGACCTTGCACAGGCAGAATACTGGCGAGAAGATGTAAGACACCATGGGGGGAGATGACTTGACACCCTAATCCTGGTCATCCCCAAACTGAAAGGCAGGGCATCCCTCGCCCTGCGCTCCATATCGACCCTGGCCATTGCCTGAGGTTATTCTTCTGCCTCCTCCGTGGGTTGCCTCTTGCCACCCTCCTTGGCCTCGGCCTCATTAGCTGCTCGCTCCATTGCAGTGCCAGGTCATGCAGAGAGCAGCACACCATAATGATGCAGGACACCCTCTCGGGGCAGTAGTGGAGGGCTCCCCTCTGACTGGTCAAGGCACCAGAACTGGAACTTCTACAGGCCTACTGCCTGTTAAACCAGCGCACGCATTGATGCAAGAGACTCATTGCACTGAGACTCAGCAGGTGTGGGGCCTCTGCACTGGTGTCTTCAACCACTTCCTGAGTGGGTGGTCTTTGTCCCCGAGGAGCCATCTCTCCAGCTATTCGTCTCCCTTAAAAATAGCTGGGATCATACACCTGCTTAATGTGCGATGTGGATGTTAAAATGATTGGATGTTAAGGGAGTGGAATCCCTGTTGATTTATAAACGTGGCCCCGTGCCGTGATGGGGAACACAGGGCAAAGTTGGCGCAGTCTAAGACATCCTGCTCCTGGGGCAGGCCAGCTAGATTATCATAAAAACCCATCTGATTTACTAATGTCCTTTAGGGAAGGAAATCTGCCATCCTTACCTGGTCTGGCCAACATGTGACTCCAAACCCACGGTCATGTGGTTGACTCTTATATGCCCTCTGAAATGGCCTAGCAAGCCACTCAGTTGTATTCAACTGCCAGAAAAACACGGAAATGGAATGAAACCAGACGGACCGCCGGCCTCGACCCAGGCACCAGAAACAACAAAGGCAAACCCAACCCTGTCAACTCTGCAAAGTCCTCCCCACTACATCTGGGGACTTGTGCCAAAGTTGGGAAAGCTATCTCACAGACTAGTCAAGTAACAACCTGACAAAGTCATACTCACAGAACCATACCTTACAGACAATATCCTCAAAACTACTATTCCTGCGTATGTCCTGTCTCACCGTCAAGATAGACTCAGCAGAGGTTGTGACACAGTGACATGTAGTCGGGAGGGAGTTGCCCTAAGAGCCCTCAACATCATCTCTGGACCCCATGAATCTCATGGCTTCAGGTTAAACATGGGCAAGGAAATCTCCAACTGATTTCCACATCTCAGCCACTCTCAGCTGATGAATCAGTTCTCCTCCATGTTGGGCACCACTTGGAGGAAGCGCAGAGGGTGACAAGGGCGCAGAGTATACACTGGGTGGGGGACTTCAATGTTCATCACCAAGAGAGGCTTGGTAGTATCACCACAGGCCAAACTGTCCGGGTCCTCAAGGACATATCTGCTAGACTGAGCATGCAGCAGGTGGTGAGAGAACCAACAAGAGGGAAAAAGCTACTTGATCATCCTCACCAATCTGGCTGCTGCAAATGCAGCTGTCCCTGAAAGTATCAGTAAAAGTGACGACCACACAATCATCATGAGGACAAAGTTCCATCTTAACTTTGAGGACACCTGCCATTGTGTTGTGGCATGACCACAGTGCTAAATGAGATAGAATTTGAACAGATCTAGCAACTCAAAACTCAGCATGCATGAGGCGCTGTGGACCATCAACAACAGCAGAATTATACTCAATCATAATATGGAACCTTATGGCCCGGCATATCCTCACTCTATCATTACTACCAAGCCAGGTGATTAATCATGGTTTAATGAAGAGTGCGGGAGGGCATGCCAAGATCAACACCAGGCATATCGAAAAATGAGATGACAACCTGGAGAAGCTACAACACTGGATGACTTGTGTGCCAAACAGCAAATGCAGCAAGTAATAGAACATAGAACATAGAACATAGAACGATACAGCGCAGTACAGGCCCTTCGGCCCACGATGTTGCACCGACATGGGAAGTCAAAAACTAAAGGCCATCTAACCTACACTATGCCATTAACATCCATATGCTTAACCAATAAACTTTTAAATGCCCTAAACGTTGGCGAGGTCACTACTGTTGCAGGTAGGGCATTCCACGGCCTCACCACTCTTTGCGTAAAAAACCTACCTCTGACGTCTGTCCTATATCTATTACCCCTCAATTTAAGGCTATGTCCCCTCGTGCTAGCCACCTCCATCTCTGTCCACCCTATCTAAACCTCTGATCATTTTGTATGCCTCTATTAAGTCACCTCTTAACCTTCTTCTCTCTAACGAGAACAACCTCAAGTCCATCAGCCTTTCCTCATAAGATTTTCAGGGTAGCATGGTGGTTAGCATAAATGCTTCACAGCTCCAGGGTCCCAGTTTCGATTCCCGGCTGGGTCACTGTCTGTGTGGAGTCTGCACGTCCTCCCCCTGTGTGCGTGTGTTTCCTCCGGGTGCTCCGGTTTCCTCCCAAAGATGTGCGGGTTAGGTGGATTGGCCATGCTAAATTGCCCGTAGTGTCCTAATAAAAGTAGGGTTAAGGGGGAAGGTTGTTGGGTTACGGGTATAGGGTGGATACGTGGGTTTGAGTAGGGTGATCATGGCTCGGCACAACATTGAGGGCCGAAGGGCCTGTTCTGTGCTGTACTGTTCTATGTTCTATATTTTCCCTCCATACCAGGCAACATCCTGGTAAATCCCCTCTGCACCCGTTCCAAAGCTTCCACGTCCTTCCTATAATGAGGCGACCATAACTGTACGCAATACTCCAAATGCGGCCGTACCAGAGTTTTGTACAGCTGCAACATGACCTCATGGCTCCGGAACTCAATCCCTCTACCAATAAAGGCCAACACACCATAGGCCTTCTTCACAACCCTATCAACCTGGGTGGCAACTTTCAGGGATCTATGTACATGGACACCGAGATCCCTCTGCTCATCCACACTGCCAAGAATTTTACCATTAGCCAAATATTCCGCATTCCTGTTTTTCTTTCCAAAGTGAATCACCTCACACTTCTCTACATTAAACTCCATTTGCCACCTCTCAGCCCAAGTCATGTCTAATGGCATCATAATTGCCCTTCCCCCAGCTATAACTCTTGCCCTGCGGGGTATAATTATCCCTTTCCATCACTAATTTAAAGGTCACCGAATTATGGTCACTGTTTCCAAAGTGCTCACCTACCTCCAGATCTAACACCTGGCCTGGTTCATTACCCAAAACTAAATCCAATGTGGCCTCGCCTCTTGTTGGCCTGTCAACATATTGTGTCAGGAAACCCTCCTGCACACATTGTACAAAGAACGACCCATCTAATGTACTCGAACTATATCTTTTCCAGTCAATATTTGGAAAGTTAAAGTCTCCCATAACAACTACCCTGTTACTTTCGCTCTTTTCCAGAATCATCTTCGTCATCCTTTCCTCTACATCCCTAGAACTATTAGGTGGCCTATAGAAAACTCCCAACAGGGTGACCTCTCCTTTCCTGTTTCTAACCTCAGCCCATACTACCTCGGAAGAAGAGTCTCCATCTAGCATCCTTTCCGCCACCGTAATACTGTCCTTGACGAGCAGCGCCACACCTCACCCTCTTTTGCCCCCTTCTCTGAGCTTACTAAAACACCTAAACCCCGGAACCTGCAACAACCATTCCTGTCCCTGCTCTATCCATGTCTCTGAAATGGCCACAACATCGAAGTCCCAGGTACCAACCCATGCTGCCAGTTCCCCTACCTTATTTCGTATACTCCTGGCATTGAAGTAGACACACTTCAAACCACCTACCTGAACACTGGCACCCTCCTGCGAAGTCAAATCTGTGCTCCTGACCTCTATACTCTCAATCTCCCGTACCCCAAAACTACAATCCAGGTTCCCATGCCCCTGCTGAATTAGTTTAAACCCCCCCAAAGAGCACTAACAAATCTCCCCCCCAGGATATTGGTGCCCCTCAGGTTCAGATGTAGACCATCCTGTCTATAGAGGTCCCATCTTCCCCAGAAAGAGCCCCAGTTATCCAGAAATCTGAATCCCTCCCGCCTGCACCATCCCTGTAGCCACGTGTTTAATTGCTCTCTCTCCCTATTCCTCGTCTCACTATCACATGGCACGGGCAACAACCCAGAGATAACAACTCTGTTTGTTCTCGCTCTGAGCTTCCATCCTAGCTCCCTAAAGGCCTGCCTGACATCCTTGTCCCCTTTCCTACCTATGTCGTTAGTGCCAATGTGGACTACGACTTGGGGCTGCTCCCCTCCCCCTTAAGGACCCGGAAAACACGATCCGAGACATCACGTACCCTTGCACCTGGGAGGCAACATACCAAACGTGAGTCTCTCTCGCTCCCACAAAATCTCCTATCTGTGCCCCTGACTATTGAGTCCCCAATTACTAATGTTCTACTCCTTTCCCCCATTCCCTTCTGAGCAACAGGGACAGACTCCGTGCCAGAGGCCCGTACCCCATGGCTTACCCCTGGTAAGTCCCCCCCCCCCACAAGTATCCAAAACGGTATACTTGTTACTCAGGGGAACGACCGCAGGGGGTCCCTGCACTGACTGCTTCTTCCCAGTCCCTCTTACAGTTACCCATCTATCTCCAGTCTTTGGTGTAACTACTTCCCTGAAGCTCCTATCTATGACCACCTCTGCCTCCTGAATGATCCGAAGTTCATCCAGCTCAAGCTCCAGGTCCCTAACACGGTTTTTGAGGAGCTGGAGTTGGGTGCTAAACAACAGCCCCTCCACAAACCACCTTCAAATTAGGCTGACCGTACTGCACGTATGCAAATTTCCCCAGAACAGCTGATCAGTAGCTCTGCTCTGCTGCCCTCTGCTGGATGCTTGCCTTCACTCAAACTCCTCGGGTCTTCTTCGCAGGTACACCTTCAAATTAGGCTGACCGCACTGCACGTATGCAAATTTCCCCAGAACAGCTGATCAGTAGCTCTGCTCTGCTGCCCTCTGCTGGATGCTTGCCTTCACTCAAACTCCTCGGGTCTTCTTCGCAGGTACACCTTCAAATTAGGCTGACCGCACTGCACGTATGCAAATTTCCCCAGAACAGCTGATCAGTAGCTCTGCTCTGCTGCCCTCTGCTCTGTAATAGACAGAGCTAAGTGATTCCACAATGAACACATCAGATCTAAGCTCTGTAGTCCTGCCACATCCAACTGTTAATGGTGGTGGACAATTATTCAATTCACTAGAGGAGGCTCCACAAATATCCCCATCCTCAATGATGGAGCCCAGCACATCTATGCAAAAGACAAGGCTGAAACATTGGCAACAATCTTCAGCCAGAAGTGCCGAGTGAATGATCCATCTTGGTCTCCCCGGAGGTCCTCAACATCAAAGATGTCAGTCTTCAACCAATACGATTCACTCTACGTGATATCAAGAAATGGATTACTGCAAAGGCTATGGGCCCTGACAATATTCCGGCAATAGTTCTGAAGACTTGCGCTCCAGCCTCCCGTACCAGCCTCCCCGGACAGGCGCCGGAATGTGGCGACTAGGGGCTTTTCACAGTAACTTCATTGAAGCCTACTCGTGACAATAAGCGATTTTCATTTCATTTCATTCAGAACTTGACATCAAGGCAGCATTTGACCGAGTATGGTATCAAGGAGCACGAGCAGAACTGGAGTCAATGGGAACCAGGGGGAATTTCTCCATTGACTGGAGTCATACCAGGCACAAAGGAAGATGGTTGTGGTGGTTGGAGTTCAATCAGAGTAGTGTCCTAGGCCCAGCCATCTTCAGCTGCTTCATCGATGAACTCCTTTCCATCACAAGGTCAGAAGTGGGGACATTCGCAGATGACTCCACAATGTTCGGCACCATTCATGACTCCACAGATAATGAAGCGGTCCATGTTCAAATACAGCAAGACCTGGACAATATCCAAGCTTGGGCTGACAAGTGGCAAGTTACATTCATGACACACAAGTGCCAGGCAATGACCATCTCATACAAGAGAGGATCTAACCATCACCCATTGTCATTCAATGGCATTGCCATCGCTGAATCCCCCACATTCAACATCCTGGGGGTTACCTTTGATCAGAAACTGAACTGGACGAGCCACATTAATACTGTGGCTACTAGAGCAGGTCAAAGGCTAGGAGCTCTATGGCAAGTAACTCACCTCCTGACCCCTCAAAGCCTGTCCACCATCTAGAATGGGGTTGGGCAATAAATGCTGGCCTAGCCAGTGATGCCTACATCCTGTAAATAAATAAAAGCAAGTATAAAAAATACCCTTCAAACTTCATTCATTGATTGAAAACACTAGGAGATGCCTGGAGATCGTGAATGATGCTATATTATTCACCGAGTTTATTTCTTTGTTTTCTACTGACAGACTTTGGGGAATGGACTATAAAGGCTTGACAAAACTGATATAAATAAGTGTTTCTAGATTATCTATTTCATAGTCATACAAATATTTATGCAGGCTTTGGGATCTTTGCCAGAGAGAGCTGCAGCATACAGTTCATGTTTATTCGATGATCTTCACAAAAGAAGGTATGGCTTTCCTGCTGCCTTTGCTCAATTGTTTCAAAACAACATTTTACTTCATTATTTAATTACATTGAACTTTACACGCAGCAGATACAGCATGAAATCGACTTGGGATTGAGAAAGATGCCAAAAGAGGCCTGAGGCCAGAAGAAGGACCGATTTGTGGCCTAATCAGAGAGGCTGAAACCATTTTCAATGGTTGCTGGACAGGACAGGAAGAGCTGACCCAGACTGTGACCTGTTAAGATGGCCAGTCAGGTGGGCCAGGAATGGGTGATGGCGTGTCAGAGTGGTTTTGATGAACCATGGTAGGCTGGAAAGACAATAAGGGAGAAATCACAGTTTGGTTGCAATGAGTCCTGAAGAAAATGCATCCATAAAATGAAATAGAAACCACTGTGGTAGAGCTCAGGTGGGGGTAAGCAAGAGATAGGTCTGTAGCAATGCTGCCCTGAACTGTTCTAAGGGTGGCACGGTAGCACAATGGTTAGCACTGTCACTTCACAGCTTCAGGGTCTTAGGTTTGTTTCCCGGCTTGCGTTACTGTCAGTGCGGAGTCTGCACATTCTCCCCGTGTCTGCGTGGGTTTCCTCAAAGAGCTCCGGTTTCCTCCCACAGTTCAAAGACGCGCAGGTTAGGTAGATTGGCCATGCTAAATTGCCCTTAGTGTTCAAAGGGGTTGGGTACGGGTATGGGGCGGAGGTGTGGGCTTAAGCAGGGTGTTCTTTCCAAGGGTCAGTGCAGACTCGATGGGTTGAATGGCCTCCTTCTGCACTGTAAATTCCATGATTAAGGGTTAGTCAAATAAGAATGACAGAAAGTGACTTTGAACAAGCCTCAAGCCTTGTTATAGCCGCAACTTTAGATACAACATGTTATAAAGGTGTTTTCAAAAGGAGTTGGACAATTTTACGTGTCCGTAGATTTTATTTTTGCAAATTATTTATGTTTAGGCATGCTTGTGATGTTTTAGATTGTATATTTTACCCATATGCATTGGTGACTGAAGGAAAGTAACGAAAACCTCAAGAATGTTGACTTTCTTTTGAATGATTAGATTGGTTTGGTTTCTATTTCATTTTATGGATGCATTTTCTTCAGGACTCATTGTAACCAAACTGTGATTTATCTGTTATTGTGAGAATGAAATTTAAGCCAATCAGGAGCAAGATGTTTGAAAGTGCAATACTAGAGCGTACATTAAATGTTATTCTCAGTGAATAACACAAGAAGAATGAATGTGATGATTATGTTGTAACACATTGGCAGAATGAACATATGGATGAATTTTACAACATTATAAATGGATTTATCACTCCTGTGCTCATGAATCTGCTTTGGTTCCTGGTTAAGCAACATCTTATTTTAAAATACTCATCTTTTTTTAAAATACCTCCATGGGCTGGCACTCCCTATGTCTGTAACCTCCCCCAATCTGACAGCCCTCCAAGATATCGCTGCTCTGTTGTGTTCTGATGCCTTGCTGTTGCAATGACGCTCACAGAACTGCTGATGACTTGCTTAGAATGATGTTCTCTTGATGAACACGTGGAAGGATAACATACAGAAAGCTATGAAGACCAGGTTGCTCTGGAACTACCCCGATGTGTGACTGTCGGTGAATAAGATTGTATGCTGTTCGCAATGCGGCCTCCAACCAACTGGTGGCATCAGACACATGATGTGGCAGGCTCACAAGCTGGTTGGAGGTTGCATTGCTAGTCTGAAGACCCGCACATCCAGACATCGGGACAGCTTCTTCCTCACAACTTCTCAACGACTCTCCCTTGGACTGTTCTTTTCCCTGCAAGAACACTATTTACGACGCACTATGCTGCTTCTGTTTGGCCCTTGTTCCGCACTGTCACCAATCAGTATTTGTTGATGTACCATTGTCAATGTACTCTGTTGATTATTCTTCTTTCTACTATGTACGTACTGTGCATGTTCCCTTGGCCGCAGAAAAATACTTTTCACTGTACTTCGGTGCACGTGACAATAAATATTAATCAATCAATCAATAACTGCGCACAATCGTATTCACAGACATATCACCATATGCTCCTCCGTTACTCTACCGTTCTCCTTGGTGTCTGATTGTTTTGTCATTACCAGTTACCAAAATCTTAGACCCTGTAATTCCCTCTCTAAACCTCATCATCCTCCCTACCCCTTTGTTCCTGTGAGGCACTTGTTACATATGCAAAGAAAGGACAAACTTGCTCAGATGGAATTACAATAAAGTTTCACTAGATTTGTTCTTGGGAAATGAAGATTGTCCTATGAGGAGAGATTGAGTAATCGAGATTTATATTCCCTGGAGCTTAGAAGAGTAAGGTGATCTAAATGAAACATATAAAGTTTTAATTGGCTCGACAGTGTAGGTCTGGAAAAATGTTGCCCAATTGGCGACGGCAACTAGGACACAGTGTGACTGTCTCAGAATAAGGCAAATCTCGAGAAGGAAAAAGTGGGTGAGCTGTCTGCCTCTGGGAGACTCCCCACCTCCCCGTGAACCCCCAGACCACCAACCAAATTAAGGATGTAAGTTCGGCCACAGGGAACTGACGTGCTCAATATGAGGGCCTCAGCAATGTCTGGCTGACAATCCCGCCAGGAGAGATGGGTGCTGTCAATATAGGTCGGAGAATATGAGGGTGCTGCAAGATGGAGACACACCTCGGAAGTGTACCTTGCAGCCATGGCTATCACCCATTGATCTCTGCAAATCAGGGAGGGGAGGTTTTAAAGGAGGCCTCACTGACCTCAACTCGCTGCCATGGTGATTCGGATTGCATCTAAAGGGGAAATAATAATAATGTCTGGCTACAGGGATTGGAGGGGCAGTGGGGTGAGCTAAAATGCACAAGCAGAGAGCCAGCATGGATTCAATGAGATAAGTGGCTTCCTGCTGTGCCATACCAATCTATGGTTATATTCCAGGATTATATAACAAAGAACTAATAAGTATTTGTGGGCTTTCAAAAACGTATTCATGACGTGTCCACAGATAACCCTGATTTACTTTATGTCAAGAATTAAGTTAAATATACCTCAAGAGTTTAAATGCTCAAAGCAACAGAACTGGGAATGAATGTAATTTGGATCAAGCAACATGAGACAAAGGCAAGCGTTTAGATAACCGAGTGAATATTTGCAAGTTTAACATTGGGACAACTTATTCATATCGAGCCCAGCAGGCAGTGTGTTCAAAGGACTAATCCTCAAGAGGAATGAGTAAAGGTTCTATCGACAGGCACACTGGTGAATCATTGCCTGGGGAATAACTTGCAGGAACAACGTCTACCCACACAAATTTCTGTGAACAGGAGGAACATAATAAGAGATCAAACAATGTTCCGAGCGGCTCGTTCTATTGAGGTCTGGAGAAGGAGGCTGGTTGCGTAAGAAACTCTTCAATATCCTGAGCTCAGAGGTGGTCAAAAACTGACGGCGGACAGGGGTGATGTGCGATACGTGAAGTTAAGGCACCAATATATGATTTGTTTGACATACTTAATTACTTATTATATTTCTTACTTACGAGGAACAAAGAAAATTACAGCACAGGAACAGGCCCTTCGGCCTCCCAGCCTGTACCGATCCAGATCCTTTATCTAAACCTGTCTACTATTTTCCAAGGTCTACTTCCCTCTGTTCCCGCCTGTTCATATACCCGTCTCGATGCCTCTTAAATGATGCTATCGTGCCCGCCTCTACCACCTCCGCTGGTAAAGCGTTAGAGGCACTCACCACCCTCTGCGTAAAAAAACTTTCCACACACATCGCCCTTAAACTTTCCCCCTCTCACTTTGAAATTGTGGCCCCTTGTAACTGACACCCCCACTCTTGGAAAAAGCTTGTTGCTATCCACCCTGTCCATACCTCTCATAATTTTGTAGACCTCAATCAGGTCCCCCCTCAATCTCCGTCTTTTCAATTAAAACAATCCTAATCTACTCAACCTTTCTTCATAGCTAGCACCCTCCATACCAGGCAACATCCTGGTGAACCTCCTCTGCACCCTCTCCAAAGCATCCACATCCTTCTGGTGATGTGGCGACCAGAACTGCACGCAGTATTCCAAATGTGGCCTAACCAAAGTCCTATACACCTGTAACATGACCTGCCGACTCTTGTACTCAATATCCCGTCCGATGAAGGCAAGCATGCTGTATGCCTTCTTGACCACTCTATCAACCTGCGTTGCCACCTTCAGGATACAATGGACCTGAACTCCCAGATCTCTCTGTACATCAATTTTCCCAGGACCCTTCCATTGACCATATAGTCCGCTCTTGAATTTGATCTTCCAAAATGCATCACCTCGCATTTGCCTGGATTGAACTCCATCTGCCATTTCTCTGGCCAACTCTCCAATCTATCTATATTTTGTTGTATTCTCTGACAGTCCTCCTCACTATCTGCAACTCCACCAGTCTTTGTATCATCTGCAAACTTGCTAATCAGACCACCTATACCTTCCTCCAGGTCATTTATGTACATCACAAACAACAGTGGTCCGAGCACAGATCCCTGTGGAACACCACTAGTCACCCTTCTCCATTTTGAGACACTCCCTTCCACCACTACTCTCTGTCTCCTGTTACTCAGCCAGTTCTTTATCCATCTAGCTCGTACACCCTGAACCCCATACAACTTCACTTTTTCCATCAACCTGCCATGGGAAACCTTATCAAATGCCTTACTAAAGTCCATGTATATGACATCTACAGCCCTTCCCTCATCAATTAACTTTGTCACTTCCTCAAAGAATTCTATTAGGTTTGTATGGCATGACCTTCCCTGCACAAAACCATGCTGCCTATCACTGATAAGTCTATTTTCTTCCATATGTGAATAGATCCTATCCCTCAGCATCTTCTCCAACAGTTTGCCTACCACTGACGTCAAGCTCACAGGTCTATAATTCCCTGGACATGAAACTAAGCAAAGTCCACGAGATTCAATGGCAGCTGTTACTCTGAATATTCACCTCTTGTCTGTAAATGAAATAGCTGAATGATCTGGCATTATGTCACCGAAGTCTGTTCTACCTGCGTTCCGAGGAATTGGAAAAGGGCAGATAAGGACATGTGAATTAAAAACAGAAAAAGCTGGGAACACTCAGCAGGCCAGGCAACAGTCAATGGCCGGAATTTTCCCATGTATTGTGGCCGGTGCTGATCTGGGCGTGCCGGGTGAATCGCGGGAGAGGCCAATTCATCTGGCACGCCTCCGATGGTGAATTCTGGATCTCGCCCAAAAATGGCAAGAAGGTTATTAAACTTAATAAGCATTCATTTCAATCACATAAGTGAGAATGAAGTCAAATACAGCAGCATCCCGGGAGTCAGCCCACACCCCAACGAGCAGTCATGTGGGCGTCGTTTAGTACTCCTCTACAAAAACTGGAACCTGGCGCTACCAGGGGGAAGTGATGTGGTGAGAAATTTTTTCCATTTACCGGCATGCATCTCAAGGGCACCGGAGCTACTACTCCAGTGCTCAGGGTGGGGGGCTTCATGGGGGTTTAGATTGTTTGGAGCAGATTGGATTCATGTCACATTACATTCACTCCCCCCTCCCCCCCCCCCCCCCTCCCCCCCCCCCCCCCCCCCACCCCCACCACCACCTGGGCTGGGCTTGCAAAATCCTACCGACTGTCCTGGCTTTAGACAACTCACATCTCTTTAACCTGGGGTTACTCTGGATCTATAAATACTTAATTACCTGCAAATGCTCACATTCAAAGCATTGTCTGACATCTTTGAATTTGTCTATATATATGTTTCAGGAACATACCTCTTCATTCACCTGAGGAAGGATCAGTGCTCCGAAAGCTAGTGATTTGAAAGAAACCTGTTGGACATTAACCTGGTGTTGTAAGACTTATTACTATGCTCACCCCAGTCCAACGCCAATCTCCACATTGTGATTAAATATGTCAGAACACATTTTTATTGAGCTGGGATTGCTAACAATATTTGAGAGATTCAATTTAATCATTGTCTAATTTTTGTTGAAAGCACTGCGGCTCTGGTTTATTAATTATGTTCTTTTACCTCTGTACTTATGTTTCTCTTTTATCTTTATAAAGGCTAAGTGCAGCAAGATTTAAATGAGATTGGCAGTATTTTTGTGTCAGTATGAGAGATGAAGGAGATGGTCATGGATTTTATTGCAATGGGAGATTGGGGTGTTTGCAACACTGTGGGTCATGGTAGGTTTCAACAGAAGACTGGGAGAGTGTGTAGCAACATCAGGGACATGTGGTTACTGGCATTAGTGAAAAACTAGTCTCAAAACTTTTTTTTTTCAAATGTAGGACACTTCTCAGACATATATGGCCTATTTATCCCAGATATAAGTCACAAGGTTCATTATTTACATCTTCACATTTATACAAAAATATTCACTTGGTCAACATATCTTCAAGGTTTCCCATCGTGTTACAAGGGACGGGGCTTGCAAACAACAGGTCTTGGAGAAATCCATTAATATTAACTTTGAGTCACATGAGAAGGACATGAAATTGAAGGAGCAAAAATTATGGCAATTATCCAAACAATAATTGTTCAGAAGAAATTTTCAGAAAATAAGCTCAGCAAAACTCATCAGATTAAATCACATTTAAGCCAAATACATCAAAAGGATTCTTGGACTTCTAACCCAGGATTAGACTCTTAAAGAAAGTACTTTGCTGATATTTACATTGCTGAATAGCAGTTCTAGAGAAGGAAGAAAAGGGCTGGGATATCTGTATTAGATGTTGGGCAACAGCTAGGCAATAGCGATCACAACCAAGTAAGATTTAAGATAGACATTGAGAAACACAAATGGAAGACAAAGAACACATAATAGGTTGGAAAATAAATAATATTGATGTGATGAGAATAAAACGACACTTTACTTGACCTCAAGATACTCAAAAACACTCTACATCCAATGAACTACTTTTCAAATGCAGTCATTGTTGTAGTGTCGGAACTGGAGCAGTCAATTTACATAATAAAAGCTTCCAGAAACAGCAATGTGATAATGATCAGATAATTTGTTTTTTGGGGATATTGATTGAAGAATATATATTGGCAAGGAAACTGATGCGAACTTGCAACTCTTCTTCAAAATATTGCTTGAAGTGTTGGATGGTGTAGGCTTCTGAGGTGAACATATACAACCAACACTGAGGAAGGTTCAACTCTATTTTATTAACTAACTATTAACTAATCGACATACGAGAACTGTGGGTTTAAACAATGCTAGTTCAAACTAGAGATCTGTGCCTGTCCGAACCAGTTGAATCTCTCAGCACGTGGTGTGAGTCTGTGCGTGACTTGGTGAGTTCTTGATCCACTGAGAGGCAGCACCCAGAATGAGCGGGAACCGTGGTGCCCTCTGCCTTTATAATGTGTGTATTCTAACTGGTGATTGGTTGCGGTGTTTGTGCATGTTGATTGGTCCCAGTGTATGTCCATCAGTATGTGTCTGCACCATGATATACTGGTGTATATTATGACATTGCTGTTGGATATTTGATGTACAGCTGGGAGAACAAACAAGGCCTTGGTTTAACACCTAATCCTGCAGCATCAACAGTGCAGCACTCCCTTGGTACAGCAATCAACTGAACTTTTGTGCTCAAGTCTCTGTAGTGGTATTTGAACCTCCAGCCATGTGACTCAGAGGTGAGAGTGCTATAATTGAAGACTGACTCATTTAGGATAAATGCCATAATTTTAATGAGCTTCTAATGTTATTAACTTTAGATTTGTTTCTGAAACTTTGACAGCATGACTATTTTAAAAATTATTGTGGGATCTGCGTGTTGCTAGCTCTGCCAGCAATAATTGTCAATCCCTTGAGAAGGTGGTGGTGAGTTGACTTCTTGAACCGCTTCAGTTCCTGTCATGTGGGTACACCCACAGTGCTACTAGGGATGGAGTTCCAGGATTTTAACCCAGTGACAGTGAATTATTTATTTCCTAGTTATATTCTCATCACATAAGCACTATCTTTATTCCAACCTACTACTATGTTCCTTGTCTTCCATATATCTTTCTTAATGTTTATCCTAAATCTTATTTGGTTGTGATCGCTATTGCCTAATTGTTGCCGAACATCTAATATAGATGTCACAGCCCTCTTCTTCCTTCTCTATATTTCCAAGTCAGGATGATATGCAAATATAAGCTTCAGGATGAAACCAGAACATCCTTGAAATGATTGGTTTGGTTAATTTTCTGTGCGTTTTCTGGTTGTTGGTAGATTTTTATCATTCATCATCGTTAGAAATTAGATAGAAATATTTTATTAAATTTATTCTTGCATCAACTATTCACAAAACATAAAGTGAACAACTAAAAATAAATACATATTGACTTTGCCTCTACATGTTCCTGACAAAGTTTCTTGGATGTGTTCTGTCCCTTCCCAAATAAGACTTCTCCATTTTGGTCAGTCACAAACAAGGATCGGCCATGGGTCAATGGGAATGTTTAACTTATTCGGGGTTGCTTTGAGGATATCCTGAAGGCGTTTCTGCAGTCCTCCTAGGAGTCCCCTCTTGTGATTAAGTTATGAGGAGAGCAGTTGGTTCGGGAGTCTGGTGTCAGGCACATGAACAAGATGTTCTGTCCAGCAGAGCTGGCTTTGAGTGATTAGCATATTGATGCTGAGTAAGTTGACTTAGGAGAGTATGCTATTGTTGGACCCCATTTCCTGTCAGCAGCTTTGGAGGATTTTGCTGGTGGTGCTTCTCCAGTGCTGTGAAGACCCTGCTGTAGGTTGTTCATGCCTCATAGTGGGTGGCACTGCTGCATCACAGTGCCAGGAACCCGGGTTTGATTCTGGCCTTGGGCGACTGTGTGGAGTTTGCACATTTTCTCTGGGTGCTCTGGTTTCCTCCCACAGTCCATGAATGTGCAGCTCAGGCAGATTGGCCATGCTACATTTCTCCTCAGTGTCCAAAGATGTACAGGTCAGGTGAATTGGCCATGATCAACATGTAGGATTACGGGGATAGAGCAGGGGAGCTGCTTTAGGGAAAGTGCAGATTCAATGGGCCAAATGGCCTCCTTCTGCACTGTAGAGGTTCTATGGATTCTGTGTCTAGACTGACAATGCAAAGTATTAGAAAGTGCAGCTTTCAATTATGGGATTTGAATTTAAGCATTGTTAAGATACTGCTTGGAATAGCATTTAAGAGTCTTCATCCAGCTCATAGTCGGTGTAGCTCCCCAGCGTAGTCTGTCTGCAGAATCAGCAATCTAATTCTGCAAAGCCACTAATATGCAGTTAAGAGGAGCTAACTCTTTTGTGGATAGAGATTTGATGGATCACAGTGGTGCATCGGATAGTGATTTATCCATTGTATTTTTAGGATGTTGCCAACTCATTTCTTCTCAATTTCCCTCTTAAAGTTAATGACACCCCAATGCAACATGAAAGCATGTCCAGCTAGGGAGCTGGCACAGGCAGGCTGGGTTGATAGGCACCTTCTGTGCTGTAGATCTATATGAATTCCAAGACAGGTGAAGCCCCTAGATTCCAACAATTGGAATAAGTCTCAACGTGGAGATGAATTAAAACAGTGACAAAATTTGATAGCTCGAACAAAAAAAAGCACAGTGAAATTCTAACTGAAAGTATATGTTTTCAACGAATATCTGACTTGCATTTTAGCCATTACAAATCGGATGGTCTACACCTGGGCAGGACTGGAACCAATGTCCTCGGGAGTGCTTTTGCTAACACTATTGGGGAGGTTTTAAACTAATGTGGCAGGGGGATGGGAACTAGATTAGGAAGTTAGAGGTCAGTAAAGAAGCAGCAACTAAAGCCAGTAAGGTACTGGATAATAAACTCAATGTGACTAAGGGGAAGAGCAGACAGGGAAGAAATGATGATCGCAAAGGGATAGGTGGTCTGAGGTGCATTTGTTTTAATGCGAGAAGTGTAGCAGGTAAGGCAGGTGAATTTAGGGCTTGGATTAGTACCTGGGAATATGATGTTATTGGTATTACTGAGACTTGGTTGAGGGATGAGCAAGACTGGGAACTAAATATCCCAGGGTGTAGAGCTTCAGGAGGGATAGAGAGGGTGGTAAAAGGGGTGGAGGAGTTGCATTACTGGTCAGAGATGATATCCCAGCTGTGATTAAGGAGGGCACGATGGAGCATTCGAGCACTGACGCAATATGGATAGAGCTAAGAAATAGGAAGGGTGCAGTAACATTGTTGGGACTTTACTATATTCCTCCCAAAAGCAAGCGTGAAGTAGAGGTACAAATATGTAGACAGATTATAGAACAATATAGGAGCAAAAGGGCGGTTGTGATGGGAGATTTTAACTTCCCCAACATTGAATGGGACTCATGTAGTGTTGGAGGCGTAGATGGAGCAGAATCTGTAAGGAGCATCCAGGAGAGTTTTTTAGAGCAGTATGTAAATAGTCCAACTCGGGAAGGGGCCACACTGGACCTGGTATTGGGGAATGATCCCGGCCAGGTGGTTGAAGTTTCAGTCGGCGATTACTTTGGGAATAGCGATCACAATTCCATAAGTTTTAGAATACTCATGGACAAAGACGAGAGTGGTACTAAAGGAAGAGTGCTAAATTGGGGAAAGGCCAACTATAACAAAATTCAGCAGGAGCTCGGGAATGTGGATTGGGAGCAGATATTTAAGGGTAAATCCACATTTGAAATGTGGGAAGACTTTCAAGGAAAGGTTGATTAGAATGCAGGACAGACATGTTCCTGTGAAAATGAGAGATAGAAATGGCAAGATTAGGGAACCATGGATGACGGGTGGAATTGTGAGACTAGCTAAGATGAAAAAGGAAGCAGACATACGATCGAGGCCACTCAAAACTGATGAAGCTTTGGAGGAATATCGGGAAAGTAGGACAAATCTCAAACGCACAATAAAGAGGGCTAAAAGGGGTCATGAAATATCTTTGGCTAACAGGGATAAGGAAAATCCCAAAGCCTTTTATTCGTATATAAGGAGCAAGAGGGTAACTAGAGAAAGGATTGGCCCACTCAAAGACAAAAGAGGGAATTTATGCGTGGAGTCAGAGGAAATGAGTGAGCTTCTTAATGATTACTTTGCATCGGTATTCACCAAGGAGAGGGACATGATGGATGTTGAGGCTAGGGATGGATGTTTAATTACTCTAGGTCATGTCGGCATAAGGAAGGGGGAGGTTTTGGGCATTCTAAAAGGCATTAAGGTGGACAAGTCCCCAGGACCTGATGGGATCTATCCCAGGTTACTGAGGGAAGCGACGGTCGGAATAGCTGGGGCCTTAACAGATATCATCGCAGCATCCTTGAGCACGGGTGAGGTTCCGGAGGACTGGAGAATTGCTAATGTTGTCCCTTTGTTTAAGAAGGGTAGCAGGGATAATCCAGGGAATTATAGACCTGTGAGCTTGACGTCAGTGGTAGGCAAACTTAGAACATAGAACATAGAACAGTACAGCACAGAACAGGCCCTTCGGCCCTCAATGTTGTGCCGAGCCATGATCACCCTACTCAAACGCACGTATCCACCCTATACCCGTAACCCAACAACCCCCCCCCTTAACCTTACTTTTATTAGGACACTACGGGCAATTTAGCATGGCCAATCCACCTAACCCGCACATCTTTGGACTGTGGGAGGAAACCGGAGCACCCGGAGGAAACCCACGCACACAGGGGGAGGACGTGCAGACTCCACACAGACAGTGACCCAGCCGGGAATCGAACCTGGGACCCTGGAGCTGTGAAGCATTTATGCTAACCACCATGCTATCCTGCTGCCCCACCACCATGCTACCCTGCTGCCCCTGCCCCAACTGTTGGAGAAGATACTGGGGGATAGGATCTATTTACATTTGGAAGAAAATAGACTTATCAGTGATAGGCAGCGTGGTTTTGTGCAGGGAAGGTCATGTCTAACAAACCTAATAGAATTCTTTGAGGAAGTGACAAAGTTAATTGATGAGGGAAGGGCTGTAGATGTCATATACATGGACTTCAGTAAAGTATTTGATAAAGTTTCCCATGGCAGGTTGATGGAAAAGGTGAAGTCATATGGGGTTCAGGGTGTACTAGCTAGATGGATAAAGAATTGGCTGGGCAACAGGAGACAGAGAGTAGTGGTGGAAGGGAGTGTCTCAAAATGGAGAAAGGTGACTAGTGGTGTTCCACAGGGATCCGTGCTCGGACCACTGTTGTTTGTGATATACATAAATGATCTGGACAAAGGTATAAGTGGTCTGATGAGCAAGTTTGCAGATGATACTAAGATTGGTGGAGTTGCAGATGGTGAGGTGGACTGTCAGAGAATACAGCACAATATAGATAGATTGGAGAGTTGGGCAGAGAAATGGTAGATGGAGTTCAATCCAGGCAAATGCGAGGTGATGCATTGTGGAAGATCTAACTCAAGAGCAGACTATATGGTCAATGGAAGAGTCCTGGGGAAAATTGATGTACAGAGAGATCTGAGAGTTCAGGTCCATTTTACCCTGAAGGTGGCAACGCAGGTCGATAGAGTGGTCAAGAAGGCATACATCATGCTTGCCTTCATCGGATGGGGTATTGAGTACAAGAGTCGGCAGGTCATGTTACAGTTGTTTCGGACTTTGGTTAGACCACATTTGGAATACTGCGTGCAGTTCTGGTCGCCACATTACCAGAAGGATGTGGATGCTTTAGAGAGGGTGCAGAGGAGGTTCACCAGGATGTTGCCTGGTATGGAGGGTGCTAGCTATGAAGAAAGGTTGAGTAGATTAGGATTGTTTTCATTGGAAAGACGGAGGTTGAGGGGAGACCTGATTGAGGTCTACAAAATTATGAGAGGTATGGACAGGGTGGATAGTAACAAGCTTTTTCCAAGAATGGGAGTGTCAATTACAAAGGGTCACGATTTCAAGGTGAGAGGGGAAAAGTTTAAGGGCGATGTGCGTGGAAAGTTTTTTACGCAGAGGGTGGTGGGTGCCTGGAATGCTTTGCCAGCGGAGGTGGTAGAGGCGGGTACGATAGCATCATTTAAGATGCATCTGGACAGATATATGAACGGGTGGGGAATAGAGAGAAGTAGACCTTGGAAGATAGGCAACGGGTTTAGATAAAGGACCTGGAACGGCGAGGGCTGGGAGGGCCGAAGGGCCTGTTCCTGTGCTGTAATTTTCTTTGTTCTTTCTTTGTTTTATATCGTAGATTTTCTCCAGAGAATTATGTGTTCTCAGTGGGCAAGGTCATAATCAAGAAACATGTGTCCTTTTTCCAGTTCCCTTCTGCTCTTCCTTAGGTGCTATGATATACATGTGCACATATATATATTTCCTCTATTTGAAACTCAGTTTCAATTATGGTGCGATAATACCAAGATGCTGTTCATATATATTATATATATATATATATAAGTGACGTATTTTCCCCTTCAGTTATTTGTGTAGCTAATGCTATGTTCCTGTGTGTTTACGCCACAGGATAGTGATGGTGGCTACGCTATTCTCTAAGTCTGAATAAAGATTGTAGACTTCCAGTACACAAAAATACTTTATTCAATAGGTTTGTTCTGTTTCCAGAACTTAACTAGATACAATACAGTCAAGAGGTAAGACCGGTGAAGCTAAGGTAAGCTGCCTGTGCTGAGCTGTCTCTGTCTGCTGCTGCTGCTTCCTAGCCCTGTGCTTCTGAATGAGACAGATCCTACCTTGAGCTGGACCCTTTATACCCGTCACTGATGCCCTCTAGTGATGCTGTGGCTGTTACATCTGTCTGCAGTCCCTGGTGTATGTGCAGATGTATGTACAGATCACTACAGTGACCTCAAGTGGAGTACTGCAACAGTACATTACATTAACCAGTGTCGATGGGAAAGAAATAACTGCCAGCAAAACACAATTCCTGAGACCAAAACCAGGATATTAAAATGTCATGTTTTGTTTTCTTCCCTCCATTTTAATAGTCTCTCAGCAATGGGCTGACAAAACTGATCAAGTGAATTCAACGTCTAACCACAGCGCTGCCAGGCTATTCTGCGCCTGTTTTAAGCTGCATAAAAGTATGCGCTCAACAGATCTAGGCTCACCCGTGCCGAATGCTTTGCCAGTTTCTCAAGATCTTGTGTAACACCCCGACAAAGGGCCCTGTATGTACACAGCAGTTGCAAGATTGGAAACTTTGACCAGATCACATCTGCATCCGCAGACACATAATGAACGCTTTTTATTTTGGCAAACGGAACTCCTGGAGAAATGTGGATTTTTTTGATAAAGGGAATAAATACTGACTCCGCTAGACGTAAAATTAACTATTAACAGAGTTAGCACGACACAGAGTATACCCAGAATGCAGGTACATTCCGAATGGATAAGGTCACTGAAAATTACAGTGTCCCTTGCTTTTCTGTTCTTTTTCAATGCCCCCAAGTGTGATAAATTAGCTGCTTGTCTCCCAAGAAACACGCTTCAAAATGCAATTTGTTGACATCAGATGCATTTTAATTATATTTCTTATTTTACTTGTGTGTCTTTGGTAAGTATTTCCAGTAACTGGCAGACTTACAGTCTTCCCCTTGTACTCCTGAAACGTGCTCAGGATTACAAAGGCTTGGTCACAAAGCGCTCCAGTCTGAGTTACTTGTTGTGAAAAAAACCTTATCTTGATGGCAATGGCATACTCAGAAGAGGGCGATTTCACAAGTACTGAAGTAGATCTCGCATTCATTTACCTACCCTTGCCGCCGATGGCTTTTCGAAGTGTTGACACAAAGCCAGTTTGACTTCGCCCCAGAATATGCAGCTGATACATCTTCCTAAAACATCGACATTGTATGGGATGATAGCATTTCCAATCAATCCTGGAAATACAGTGAGTGTAGTTCAGTCTGCAAATTTTATTGCGCATAACCTGCTGCAAACCTTTGTTACAATTCTGTACTTGATTCCTGTTTCCATTAAAATGTGTGACAACACAAATTATTCAATACATGTTCACAGAATCACGGGATTGTTACGGCACGTAAGAAGGTCATTTGGTCCTTCATGGCTGCACTGGCTCTCCAAACGGGCATTGTGGTTCAGTGCCATTCCCTTGCCTTTCCCATGTACTCCGGCACATTGTTGCTATTCAAGTAATCATCTAATGCCCTCCTGAATGCCGCGATTGAACCTGCCTCCACCACACTTCCAGGCAGTGCATTCCAGACTTGAACCACTCGTTGTGTGAAAACGTTGTTTTTTTTTCTCACATCCCATTTGCAAATCACTTTAAATCTGTGCCCTCTCATTCTTGACCCTTTTACCAGCGCAAACAGATTCTCCCTGTCTACTCTGTCCAACCACCTCATAATTTGGAAAATCTCTATCGAATCTCCTCTCAGCCATCTTCTCGCCGAGGACAACAGTCCCAGCCTCTCCATTCTATCCTCATAACTGAAGTTTCTCACCCCTGGAACCATTCTTATGAACCACGTCTGCATTCTCACCAATACAGTCACATCCTTTCTATAGTGTGATGCCCAGCACAGTACACAATATTCCAATTGAGATCGAACGAATGTCTTGTAATCATAGATCATAGAATTAACAGTGCAGAAGGAGGCCATTCGGCCCATCGAGTCTGCACCG
Source organism: Scyliorhinus canicula (assembly GCF_902713615.1). Lineage (NCBI taxonomy): Eukaryota > Metazoa > Chordata > Chondrichthyes > Carcharhiniformes > Scyliorhinidae > Scyliorhinus > Scyliorhinus canicula. Next base: position 136,599,988 of record NC_052159.1, on the reverse strand, counting down.
GCTCTTGGAAAGAGCACCCTACCCAAGGTCAACACCTCCACCCTATCCCCATAACCCAGTAACCCCACCCAACACTAAGGGCAATTTTGGACACTAAGGGCAATTTATCATGGCCAATCCACCTAACCTGCACATCTTTGGACTGTGGGAGGAAACCGGAGCACCCGGAGGAAACCCACGCACACACGGGGAGGATGTGCAGACTCCGCACAGACAGTTCTGCAGAACCGCTGTGGTGATATGATTTGCATAGCTGTCTGCCATTGGGGCAGAACACCGGCTTGCCATTGGCCCTGGTCGGTCAAGTGCCTACGACCAGTTGGTTGAGACCAGTCATGTGACAGCTCTCCGATTGGTCGAGAGGCTGAGTTAACCACACCTCCTTGCCGAGGTATAAATAGTCAAACGCCCGGCGGTCATCCATTTTATTGTAGACAACCGCAGGGCTAAGTTCTAGTTTATTAAAGCCTAACTTTTGTAAAGCAACTCGTCTCTCGTGCAATTGATGGCTCTTCAACCGCCTTCCTCTTATTCCCTCTGCCCCTATCAATGAAACCCAGAATACTATGGGCAGGATCCTCCAGCCTCCCAGCCACATTTTTCCCGGTGGCGTGCTGTTTGCTGGCAGAGGCATTCTTTGCTGACACCGCTGTCAATGAGAATTCCCAAGCTGCTCTGCGGGAGGGGTGTGCTGCTGGTGGGACCAGAGAGTCTCGTCGCAAGCGAACGGCCAGAGAATTCCAGCCGATCTGTTTTAGTAACTGTTCTTTCCATCTGTTCTCCTGCCTTCAACGATCTATGCACATATACAGCCAGGTCCCTCTGATCCTGCACCCCTTCAAGAATTTCACCCCTTATTTTATATTGTCTCCACATGTTCGTCCTACCAAAATGCATCACCTCACACTTGGCCGCATTGAACTTTACCTGCAACCCATCCACCCACTCCACCTACTTGTCTAAGTGCTTTTGAAGTTCGACACTGTCCTCTTCACAGTTTGCAATACTTCCAATGCTTAAATAGCATTTTAAAAGGTTCACTGTTTTATAGTGTTCAATTAATTTCAGAGTTTGGCATTTCAGTGTAATTTACTGCCGATATCAATTAAAACGTGATGTACTTGTGGGAAATAAGTCTGGGCACCATATGTAGTTTCAGTGAAAGTGAATACCAGGGGGTACAACAGTTACATGCAAATAGTTAGCAGAAAATAATACTTAATTTTATTAAAAGGTGCATCTTTCAAACAAGGTATTGCCAAAATCACAATGTTATAAACATGCCATAGACTGAAAAATTAACCTGGTCCTCTTTTCTTTTTGTTTCAATGAGATTTTAAGATACATCGACAGTCATGATAATGGACAAGAGAAGTTGCAGTTCTGCAATATAAATGTAAATGTTGCCACAGTCCCAGATGATCATAGGCTGCTTTCCCATTTGAGAGAGAGCTGACTGATGGTGATTTAACCTGAGGATCGCCGCACCTCAGGCGAGGGGAAAGGTTGAGAAGGCAGGGCCTTTATGAGTAATCTCAGCCAGTACGGGGATTGAACCCATGCTGTTGGCTTTGCTCTGGGTCACGAACAAGCTGTCCAGCAAACTGAGCTAAACCGACCCCCGGTAATTATATAGACATGCATACACACATGCTTGCTGAATGCAACAGTGGTTAAAATTGCCATAATTGTGCAGCTTGTATCAGGAAAATGGACTCAATACCTCAAATAGGAATTACGAGAACAATGACAGTTTAAAATTTTGCAATATTAAGGCGCTTTCATTTGACAAATTAAATTGAAGTTGTGTCTAATGAGAGAAAACATTTAATAACGGCTGTGCATTAATTGAATTGATATTGATGGGATCTTGTGTGAAAATTGGCTGCTGCGTTATCCTCCATAACAACGGTGACTTCAATTCAAAAGGAATCCAATGGCTGTAAAGTGCTTGCAGGCGCCGAGAAAGGCCCCACTATACACACCCAAAACGGGGCTCTGTTTATTGCACACTAAATGGTGTCATGATATGCAAATATGCAACCAATGAACACTCAGAATAGGACACAACCAATGGGAAGTCAGGACACTCAGAGGTGGCATCACCACAAGGGGGCATGACATAAACACTATAAAAGGGATGAGGTACTCACACCCTGACTCTTTCCACAGACAGACATCTAGAGAGTTAGACAGGGTTGATCAGCAGCATCACACCCCAGCACGTGGCTTAGAGCAAGCTGGTACAGTTAGACTGAGTTACTACAGTTAGATTAGCAGAGAGTCAAACTCATTTGAGAACTGTGTTAATAGTTTAATGAACACGTTGAACTCATTTCAGAATCTGGAGCATCCTTCAGTTAAGACTGCATCAAGTAGCAGCCTGTGTTATCCGAAGCAGCAGAACACAACAAATGGTGTCCTTAGTTTCCAGTCAGGATGTTATGTGACTTGGAGGGGTACTTGGGTGTCATGGTGTTCCCATGAGTCAGCTATCCTTGTCCTTCTGGGCTGTACAGGTCACAAATCTGGAAGGTGTTGCAGAAGGAGGTTTGGCAAGTTGCTGAGGTGCGATTTGTATATGGTGCAAAATGTTCCATATGTATGTGTGATGCAAGGTGTCATTGTTTAAGGTGGCAGGATGGTGTGCTTTTCAAGCAGCTGTTTCTGCTGGACGGTGTTGAACGTTTAGGAACGGCTTATTCAGCCAAGTGGAGAGTATTCCATCACACTCCTGACTTGTTCGTCTGAGATGAATAAGCATTGGAGAGTCAGAAGGTGAGTTACTCACTGAAGATTTCCTGGCCTCTACCTGTTTATGTAGCCAGAGTATTTATGTTAATCCCCTCCCAGGAATTTGAGTGCGGGAGTCAATGAGCGTAATATCAAGGAGAGATGCTTAGATTCTCCCTGATCGATAATGGGCATTGCCTGACACTTGTGTGCCAGAAAGTGTAGTTACCATTCATCAGCACAAGCCTGAATATTGCCCAGCTCTTGCTGCATGGAACTGCAGGCTGCTTCAGCACCTGAGGAAACCTGAATGGTGCTAAACATTGTGCAAACATCAGCAAAGTATCCCACCTCTGACCTTATTATAATGAAGGGATGGCCATTGATGAAGCAGCTGAAGATGTTTGTGCCTGGGACACTACCCTGGGAAACACTGTAAAAATCTCTTATGGCTGAGATGGTTCACCTCAAATAAGCACAACCATCTTCCTTTGTGTTAGGTATGACTCCAACCAGGGGAGAGTTTTTCCCCTGATGCGCATTGGTATCAAATTTGCTTATGCTCCTTGATGCCACGCTCGATCAAAAGGTGCCTTGCCGTCAAGTGAAGTCGCTCGAATTCACCTCTTGAATCCAGCTTTCCTGTTCATGCTTGAACAAAAGCTGTAATGAGGTCAGAGACCGAGTGGCCAACGCAAAACCCAAACTGCGCAGGTTATTGGGACAACTGGGTCATTGCAAAGTAATGAATTCATGGGATGATTCGTGTTTAGCCTGGCACAAATTCACAAGAAAAGTTAAACTGCTGATTCTCCCCATTGCTATTGAAATGCTTTCTCAACATGCCTTAGCTGTGCCTTCCTCTTCATTGGACAATGCAGATGTCAGTAAGCTAGCCCTTCAGTTGCTTCACAAGTGCAGTGGTTGACTTCTCCCACAAGTGTAGTGAGCTCTCCTCAGGAGAGCTTTTTTGCACATTCCTGTTAAACTGCGACAAAGCTTCAGTTTGGAAAATTAACGACCAGAGCAGCTCGACAACCCCCCTGTCATAATATACACCAGTATATCATGGTGCAGACACATACTGAGGGACATACACTGGGACCAATCAACATGCACAAACACCGCAGCCAATGACCAGTTAGAACACACACACTATAAAGGCAGAGGGCATCATTTTTCCCGCTCATTCTGGATGCTGCTTCTCAGAAGCACAAGAGCTCATCAAGTTTAGTCCAGACTCACACCACGTGCTGAGAGATTCAACTGGTTCGGACAGGCACAGGTCTCTAGTTAAACTAGCATTGTTTAAACCCACAGTTCTCGTATGTCTATTATTTTATAAGTAGTTAATAAAATAGAGTTGAACCTTCTTCAGTGTTGGTGGCATGTTAGGTTCACAAATCTACACTGCCCAACACTTCATGGTACCAGTAGTTGAGGGATGTTAGTACTTCTGAGACCTACCTACCAGTGATCAGCCTCCCACCAGTCCTCAGCCATCCTGCAGTATGGACACTGTTCGCCTGCTGCCGCCCCTCCGCATTGCCGGGAACCTGGACTCCAATTGGAAGATTTTTAAACAGCGCTTCCAGCTGTACCTCGAACCATGGACATGGAAGCTGCCTCGAACGCACGGAAGATTGCTCTGTTCCTCTCCACAGCTGGGGACCATGCCCTCCACGTCTTTAACTTGCTCACCTTCGCTGATGGGGAGGATAAATCAAAGTTTAAGACAGTCCTCTTAAAGTTTGACAGCCACAGTCCACCCCCCATCCCCGACCTTTGACTGTAAGGTCTTCCTATCATTCTGGAGGAGCATAATGTGCAGCTCGCCCTCCCTCCAATCAGTCCTGCCCATTAATTCTTGGTCCCATTGTCATAACAGTGGATATTCCTGCCTTACCCAATTAACCCCTTGAAATTGGTGTCCAATGTCCCATTTAGGCCTGACCACTCCCCTTCTGGAGGCCTACTGCACAATCAGCCTGCCTCCAACCCCATCTCCCTTAGACCTTTGTGTGGCCACCTCTACATTATCTGTTCCTGATCTGCAGGCTGCAGGGGCAGGGGGTTGGAGAATCGCACGGGGCCGGCGTCAATCCCGCCCCCGCCGTGTCCCGAATTCTCCGCTCCCCGAGATTCGGCGCAGGCAGGAATTGTGCCACGCCGGTCGGCGGCCCCCCTGCGGCGATTCTCCAGTCCGTGATGGGCCAAAGTCCCGCCGTTGACAGGCCTCTCCCACCGGCGTGGTTTAAACCACCTCTAGTACCGGCGGGATTGGTGGAGCCGGTGGGCTCCGGGGTCCTGGGAGGGGGCGTGGGGCGATCTGATCCCAGGGGGTGCCCCATGGGTAGCCTGGCCCGCGATCAGGGCCCACCGATCGGTGGGCGGGCCTGTGCCGTGGGGGCACTCTTTTTGTTTTGCCCCCACCATAGACTTCACCATGGCAGGGGCGGAAGAGACCCCCTCCCCTGCGCATGCGCCGGTCTGACGTCAGCAGCCGCTGACGCACTGGCGCATGCGCGGACTTCCGTCGGCCGGTGAAGGCATTTCGGCCCCGGCTGGCGGGTCGCCAAAGGCAGTTCGTGCCATCCGGCGGAGCGGGAGCCACTCCGGCGCGGGCCTAGCCCCTCCCCTCCTTTGGGGAGGCCCGATGCCAGAGTTGTTCACGCCACTCCACCCCGCTGGGACCCCCCCGCCCCGCTGGGTGGGGGAAAATTCCGCACCTTTGGGGAGCCCCGATGCCAGAGTGGTTCACGCCACTCCACCCCGCCGGGACCCCCGCCCCGCTGGGTGGGGGAGAATTCCGCCCCAGATTCCTCCTCTGATTGCAACTGTGCCATATTAAGCAGCTACTATGCCAGAAACCCCCCAGACCAAGGTGGTGACCATGCCCTACGCACCGCAGGCTGGGCAGACTGACACAGGATTGATTGGCCCTCCCCATTCCAGTACCAGCTGAAAGACAGTCTTTCTGAGGTCATCAATTTAATTTGTCTTTCTATTCTGGCCCCGAGGCACCCTTTCCCAGCCTCCCTCCCAACAAATGCGCCTTTGCCCTTTAGCTCCTTCCCTTGCCTCTGTCCTGTGTCACGTCCCTACTCTACCTCTTCAGGCAAGCCTTTCCCTCCAGCCCCTTTCCACCATGCCCCTCTGCTTTACTGCTGGTCTGGTATGTAGAGCATTGGCTCTGAATCTCCCTTGAGTTCCCTCTACTGTTGACTGCTGTTGACATCATGTAATGAGGTCAGAGACCGTGTGGCCCACACAAAACCCAAACTGAGCACAGTACGATGAAACGTAGACAAGTTAAAATCAAAGTCATGAGTGAAGTGCAGTTCCCCAAGTGAACATCATTTATTTTCGTTCGTGAATGACTCCATTAGACATCGGCGTGGCCTTTTGATCAGGAGTGGGGGTGTAACTCTGCCTTCGTAATGAGAATTCATGATATTTAAAAGTATTCAAATGTCGTTCTCGATGTGGCACAGCGTGAGACGTGCGCCACCATCAAAGCCAGCAGCGGCCAACTGCGACCTCTTTTTACGCCGGTGTAAAACAGCTCCCACCAAATTTTCCAATCCTGCCCACCATTACAGCCGTGATTGATGGAACCGGAAAAATCCCACCCAATGTGTTAGATGATGTCAGTACTTCTCAAAAGGCTGGTCAAATTCACAACTTCTTTTACGATTCAGGGAAACAACCAACTAATTACCTTGATCATTGAAAGAATTTAAATGCTTTTATTTTTAAAAAAGCACCGGGAAAATTCCTTGTCGGATGCTGTACGGAAATTAAAGGAGCTTCGTTGAGAAAGGCCAGGAATGGAACATAATACACTGGGGTGGCAAGGTAGCCACAGTGGTTTGCACCGTTGCCCCACAGCGCCAGGGACCCAGGTTCGATTTTAGCCTTGGGTGTGGAGTTTGTGCATTCTCCCCATGTCTGTGTTGGCTTCCTCCGGGTGCTTCGGTTTCCTCCCACAGTCCAAAGATGTGCAGGTTAGATGGATGGGCCATGCTAAATTGACTCTTAATGTCGAAAGGTTAGGTAGAGATAGTGCGGGGATGTGTGCCTGCGTAGCGTGCTCTTTCAGGGGTTCGGTGCAGACCTGATGGGCCAAATGGCCTTTTCTGCATTGTAGGGAGCATATGATGACTCCATGAGAGTAAGGAATTTGAATAGAAGCATATCCAAAACATCAGTTTAAATTTAGCCATCTAATTGAAATGGAAATCCTTCCTTAAGTAAAAGCAATTAACCTGAAGAGCAACATAAAGGAAGAGCGAATGAAATCACCAATGAACTTGGTAGAATTTTTAGCTGTGCAGCATTAACTATAATATTGAATAAAAGTAACGACAGAATTATAGGTGATGAAATTCTCTACAAGGTTCTCTTTTAGTCATTTTTAAATCTAATGTGACATTCAAACAGCAATTATGCAAATGATTAATAACTGCACCACTCAGTGATTGAACAGTCCACAAGCTGGGGTCAGAGCTCCCTCTGATAACATTTTGTGACTTTTTCAACCCTAGCTTGGGATCACTATTTAGCTTAACCTGTCTTTTAAAAAAATGATTTTCCACTACAGTGGCGCCCTCCGCTGCAATTCTTCATCTTAACTCCTTACCGATAACACTATTATGGGCCAGGGTTTAGAGAACACCAAAGTATTTCATGGAGTTCACCTGACCAACAACTTTAAATATATTTTGGTTATGAGGAGCACAAGGGCCCGCTTTGCAGGTGTGATGCAGCAGAGAGCCAAAATATGTTTAAAACAAAACAATGTTTATTCTATGAACCTAGTTAACATTTTATAAACACACAGTAAACATTTTATCAACTACCAATCCTGACCACCCCCTCCAAATGATACAGTACTCTATAGATAACCCTTGATAATTTTCCAAACAACATCCACATGTTAAACCCTTTCTAAATAAAGACAGCAAGTTTAAATTCTCTCCAGAAACAGGTATTAATTTGAAACCACCAAGTGATCTTTAGATTGCAGAGAGAGGTCATAACATCTTCTTGCTGTGAATGCTGCTCCTCACCTCTGAAAACGAAACCAAAAGCACACTGCAGTTGCCAACTCAAAAACAAAATTGAAAGACAGACAACCCAGCTTCATCCACACACTGACATCACCGCAGCTATTTGAGAAACACCCATTTCTTAACGGTACAACTTAGACAACACTAATAATAAACATTTTGTGCCAACCAAACTGCTTATCTTGAAGCAATCTTGCAGATGTGTAATATCTACTAAAATACCACGCAATTGCCCTCCTATATTCACAGAACTATTCCACCGTGCCGTGTGCTGATAAAAATTAAAGAACTTTCAGATATAAATAGCTGCTACTGTAGCACTTCAATGAGAACACGAAAGGTCAAGATCGGATTAGACAGATTCAGAGACTAATGCATGGAGAGCAGAAGCAGCAAGGGTGGATATCCAGTTAAAATGACAAAGTCTACAGCTTCTGTTTTATTGAGGGAGCGCAAATAAATGATACACAATTCCCGCTCTTTGCACCGACAATTAAATCTTGATATAATTGTGAATCCATTTGTTCCCATCAGTACAGATGTTGCAGAAGTGTTACTCTGAGAACTCATTGCTAAATAAGCACCCCTTTGGGATTGTAAAAGGCTGTAGACGTCAATGTGTTACCGCATGAAAAGCAGTCAGGAAGGTCCATTAAGAAACTAATGATGAAAAAGGCAAACATAACACGAACAAGAGAAAATTCTACATGTTCTGGCAGAGGTCTTTCTATGAATAGAAGTTGATCAAACTTGGTAATGCAGTCGATTTTCAGGAAGGGCACAGTAAGAAGTCTTACAACACCAGGTTAAAGTCCAACAGGTTTGTTTCAAACACGAGCTTTCGGAGCACGGCTCCTTCTTCAGGTGAATGGTGATCTTCAGGTGATCTTCAGTTCTTCATTCACCTGAAGAAGGAGCCGTGCTCCGAAAGCTCGTGTTTGAAACAAACCTGTTGGACTTTAACCTGGTGTTGTAAGACTTCTTACTGTGCTCACCCCAGTCCAACGCCGGCATCTCCACATCATGATTTTCAGGAAGGCATTGACAGTTCTCTCTGTATAATCCTGAGAAACCTAAGCATCCAAGAAATGGAATAGGGTCCTCTTCAGAATCAGAACTGTTTTTGTCAACCTATAAAGCTAAATTTTGCAGGTGTGGACTTCTGACGCAAACCCTTTCCCACTGGAAGTACATATTTAGAATTGCAACTCAAATGAAAAATGATCACCATGATTTGTTGTGACGCAATGGCACAGCAGCTAGCACTGCTGCCTCATAGCGGCAGGGACCCAGGTTCAATTCTGGCCTCGGGTGCCTGTATGTGTGGAGTTTGCATGTTCTCCCCATGGCTGTGTGGGTTTCCTCCCACAGTCCAAAGATGTGTACGTTAGGTGGATTTGCCGTGCTAAATTGCCCTATAGTGTCCAACGGCGAGGTGGGGTTACAGGGAAAAGTGACGGGAGTGGGCCTAGGTAGGGCTCTCTTTCAGAGGGTCGATGCAGACTTGATGGGCTGAATGGCCTCCTTCTGCACTGTAGGGATTCTATGATTCTATGATTCCCCAATATGTGCAGTACTCTCTGCTGGGAGTGTCCACTCACCAACCTACATTATGGTGTCAGTTCTTCCTTCATATAAGACTCTCGTTGTAATATCTGAGTCCATATACAGGATATTTAATTTGAAATCAGATCAGAATGATTCATAAGCTTTCTAACCATTTTACTTTTATTAGAAAATGCAGAAGCATAAAGACAGCTCATCCGAATAATTCCTTTTATGAAACACACAACCTTGCTTGTATCTTTCTGTTCCTTTTAAAATACTGTTTCATTGTAGTAGTTTCCACTTCTGATGAAGAATCTGCAACCAAATCACTAACTTGCCTGTCCGCTCTGATTGATCTACCAAATATTTCCATCATTTTCTGCTTTTGCTTCAGACAATCAAGCCCTCTTGTTCCCATGCACATTCATGCAACTTGTCGTGTCTTGTGCTTCACAGCATTTTCCCAAAGCATAGGCAACATTTGATCCAGCCTTATGGGAACTCGCAACACAATTGTGAACCACAAGGAGTTTCACTCCATTAGTCTGCATGTTGGTTTCATCTTTTCACAATCCATACTGCCAAAGATTGGTTAATGGAGCAAAGAAGCATGTTACATTAACTCTTCCGAGATTTTGTGATGAATTTGGACAGGATCTGTGGCAGAAAGGTTGAGGAAACCCGTGTGGAAAGGACAATTTGGGCATCCTTAGATAGGAGAGAGTACACTGCAACCATTTGGAAAACTTGCAGTTCCACCATTTTACTGGACAAATTGAATTTTACAATTTCAAACGATGAGGTTGCCATGAGGCACAGATATCACAAAAACACGGTCAGCGGAATCCTCCGGCCCGCCGGCGGCGCACCGACGCCCGGGGGGGTTTCCCGACAGCGTAGGGTGGCCAAAACGGGAAACCCCATTGGCTGGCTGTGGGAACAGAGAATCCCGCTGCAGGTAGGGGCACGCTTCGCTGGAAAATACGGCTGGTGGACTGGAAAATCCCGACCAGTGTGTCTCTCATAAGCCAGTTTTCAGGCAGAGAAACTGTGTCTATTACAATTTCCGGTCTATTCTACAATGTGTAACAAAGTACCATTGATATGACCCCAGTAAGTCTGCTGTTAGCAAAAGGGAGATGATTTAATGGCTACACCCAGATATCGGACCACCGGTGTCACTAATTGCAAGACAGCATACGCCCCTTTGTAATGATTGGATAGATTAATTAAGTCTGCAGTCATCTAATGTGATTCGGTAAGTATTCTCATATATTATGCATGATGTAACCTTAATCGATAGTCATGATTGGACATAGATAATAGTAACAAATGATTCGCACATTCTAATTTCTTGTAATTGAATCACAAAATATAACGTTCTGCACCATTCTTGAATCTGGGCTTTTTGGTGGCCTAATTTGAATGCCGAGAGCTTGCGCTATAGCCTGTAAATATAGACTAGTTTTTAACTCCAAGAGTCTTTGTCTGGTCCCTCTTGAGAGTGCGGGTGAAGTACACTGCAGTCAAATAGCTGTATCATTTTTTCCTCAACAAGGTGGAAAAAGTTGGATGTGACATTTACATGAGTGTGGCTTTTTGTCATTAGAATTGTTCCTTAAAACTGTTCTCTCCCCCCTTAAAAATCCTGTCATTACTATTTTTCTCATAATTCCATCCTTGATGCTACCCACTTTCACCCCACGTCTAATCGCTTAGCTCCTGGACATGCTCATTCCTGCTCAGCCCTCAGAAATTCCCATGTCAAATCCATTAAATCTAGTTTTTCTGTTCAGCTGTCGCCATACTGGTTGTCACTACCCGACTCTCGCCTTTGATCTTGCTGTATCTCACCCCTCCTGGAAAAGCCTCTTCAAAGTCTATCTCATTCACCGTGAATTCTGCTATCCATCCAAACTCTTCCACGATTGTTCAGCATCTGCTTCTCCTCTGTGAAGCACTTCAGTATATATTATTTTGCCATGTTCATGACACAATACTTCCTGAAGAAATTATTCTTGATGGGATACATAGGAAAATATATCAAGACTGGACTCGTCCCAGTAAGGTCAGTGTTAATTAATTAATCAGTGCACCTGCTGTCACTGCAATGTTCAACATGGGCTTAAATTCTGACAAAAACTGGCATCTTGCCTTGCAAGTATTGATTCTTGGTCTTGCTGATTTCCTCTGCAAAATTGGTACAAATGAATTCATTCTACAAACATTTAGTCAAGAACATTAACCAAGCGTCATTAAGGTTCTGATGGAGCAGTTAGGGAATGACAATAAATACCCTGTGGTCAGGGAATTGGCAATCAGGTGCCATCAATCGGTAGCATAGTGGTTAGCACAATTGCTTCACAGCTCCAGAGTCCCAGGTTCGATTCCCGGCTTGGGCCACTGTATGTGCGGAGTCTTCACGTTCCCCCCGTGTGTGCGTGGGTTTCCTCCGGGTGCTCCGGTTTCCTCCCATAGTCCAAAGATGAGCAGGTTGGGTGGATTGGCCATGCTAAATTGCCCTCAGTGTCCAAAATACCCCTTAGTGTTGGGTGGCATTATTAAGTTATGGGGATAGGGTGGAGGTGTGGGCTTGGGTATGTTGCTCTTTCCAAGAACTGGTGCAGACTCGATGGGCCAAATGGCCTCCTTCTGCACTGTAAATTCTATGAAAAGAAAATCTATCTCGGTTGAGCTATGGGCAGCACGGTAGCATAGTGATTAGCACAATTGCTTCACAGCTCCAGGGTCCCAGGTTTGATTCCCGGTTTGGGTCACTGTCTGTGCGGATTTGCACGTTCTCCCCGTGTGTGCGTGGGTTTCCTCCGGGTGCTCCGGTTTCCTCCCACAGTCCAAAGATGTGCAGGTTAGGTGGATTGGCCATGCTCAATTGGCCTTAGTGTCCAAAATTGCCCTTAGTGTTGGGTGGGGTTACTGGGTTATGGGGGTAGGGTGGAGGTGTGCGGTTGGGAAGGGTGTTCTTTCCAAGAGCCGGTGCAGACTTGATGGGCCGAATGGCTTCCTTCTGCACCGTAAATTCTATGATTATGACTAATGCAATCCTATCACCAGGAGAGTGAAGAAGCTAGGGCAGGAGGAATGATCTCTCCATGGAACATTGTTGAACCATGTTACTCTTTGCTGCAGGGAGTGGTTAAGCCAGTGATCATTGCAATATTTTTAAGGGATAATTCAATAAGTATTTGAGGTAGGGGAATAAAAAAGGCCATGGGCAGAAACATTCTCTGGCCATTTCCTGGTGATCATTCAGACATGACAAGTGTAATGGAATTGGACAAGATTGTTTGTATTTCTACAACCTAACAGGTGGCAGCTCTTGCTGGTGGCATTTTGTCCATAATACCGGACTCCGGTAACATTTTCCTGATTCCCCAGGTGTATTGAATAGCGAAACTGGAGCGACCTAGGAATAAAATTGTTATTTTACCTAATTCATACTATTTAATCTAATTGATCACCTTACCGAATTAATCTGTTCCTTTGCTGCTTCACTGGGTTGATTAAATGAGTAATTCAAGGTCAGCACGGTGGCACAGTAGTTAGCATTGCTGCCTACGGCCCTGAGGACCCAGGTTCGAATCCCGGCCCTGGGTCACTGTCTGTGTGGCGTTTGCACATTCTCCCCGTGTTTGCGTGGGTTTCACCCCCACAACCCAAAAGATGTGCAGGATAGGTGGATTGGCCATGCTAAATTGCCCCTTAATTGGAAAAAATTGGGCACTCTAAATTTATTTATTTTTTTAAATGAGAAATTCAGCTGATATTGATGCAGCATTAAGCAGTGGTTCTGTACAAATTGGCTTTTTATTTGGAGGAATTTTGATTTAAAGTCACCTAAGCACCACTAGAATGGGGCATGCATGAGAACTAAAATATCAGCAGCATAACACATACCAAACTTCGTGCCACTTAACAGGCCATGTGCAAAACTATTGACCCACCATGTGCCAATCTGTTATGGGTTCGGACCAGGACTCTAACTTTTGCTAAAGAACCCGGATTAGAACCCATTTGCATTTGGTAAAACAGTCAGAAAGCTTTACTGAATCACAGGAGTGATAACATTGATCAGTGGACAGCTTTTTAATAAAACAAGCTTTAATTTGAACACAGAATTTAGCATATGAGCAACAAAGAAATCATTTTAGTGTTACCAGTTACTTTAACTTGCTTCCTGAAATCTGCCTCGACATTCCATACATTTCAAATACCACTTACGTGTGCAGTTGACAACCAGGTTTTTACTTGCTTATCTTGGTGCAGAATCCTTGGAGAGAGAAACTTGTTTTTAGGACCAAGCTGAAAACCTTTTGTTCAGCTTAGAGCCCTGGCGACAGATCTTTTGTCCAGTCAGACCTAGTCCCTGCCATTAACTACACCAGCGGCACTCAAAGCGGACAGCATTCTTTTGTCTCTTGTTACCAGGTGTGCCTTGAGTTGATCAGCCAGGATCACAACATTGAGGGCTGGATTCTTCCGTTCCCCAACCATATGTTTCTCGGCGATGCGGCGTTGGTGGGACTGTGGTGGTGGGACTGTGTCTTCAGGCTCTTTGTCAATGTGATATCCCATTGAAACCGTCCCACGCCACCATGAAACCCACTGGCGGAGATGCGTTGCCTGCGAGATAATGAATTGCAATGGCCGGAAAATTCCGTCCCACATTTGTTTTCTATCTGCAAACGGATAAAATGGCTTTTAATCACAGGTATACTGTGTAAAAATGTTAACCTTGGTTTTAATAATATTACTGCAAAAATACAAACTATAAAGCATTAGAATTTCTTTATTCATCTCAGTTCTCACCAGGATTATCCTGCTAATGATCAGCACGCCTGGAAGAGGGTGGGAAAGGTAGAAGTATTTAAAATATTAAAAGATTAATTGAAGACCAAGAAGGGCAGGAATGCTCTTCTGGGCCTTTCAAGGTCTCCTCAGATATTCCAAGCTTGGGATTCCCATGATTAGTTAGCCTGCTCCCAACCTCCCACTTCCCTACCTTGCTGAGGGCCATGCTCAGCTTCGGAGCCCTGCCATGCTCATCAGAGTTTGCCTGCCAGGCTGACACCGGATTCAATTGGGTGTTGGGCCGACTCTATTCAAAAAAGGCCTGAGAGTGAAAATGGCCTGCGCCGCACATCATTGAGCCGGCTGGGTAAGCATTATCTCGCCCCGTCAGCCCAAGTTTCCCTCCAAGCCAATCACCATCCTCCCAACGTGAGTTAAGATCAGGATTTAAGTGGAGCTACCTGCAGTTGATATAGTGTGAAAAGGCAAAAAGGTTGTTTGGTTAATTAGAGTTCAGAAGTCGAGGTGCGCCCTCTGGCATTTGCTATTAAACTTGACGACGCTGAAAGGAATATTGTTGCTGCTTGGTGTTTTATCTGGGACTTAGTTGTTGCATCAAAATCAAGCAGAGCTTTCAAAATGTATGTCATCTGCCCGTACCTGCCCGTAACAGGCGGCGGAATGTGGCAACTAGGGGCTTTTTACAGTAACTTCATTTGAAGCCTTCTTGTGACAAGCAGTTGTCATTCATTTCATTTTGTCTGCACTACCTACACCTGCATGATCGCCATTGCTACATGTATGAGATTTTACTGAACAAATGAACAACTGGCTCATGTATAAAGGTTCAATCGTGTCCACATAGCTTCTCAACAAGAGCTCTTGTGATAATGCATAGGGCTTGGTGGTTGTGAGGGGGGTAATCGGAGTCTCGGGGAGAGGCCAGGAGGAGGGACATTGGAGGCCACTGGACTTGAAGCGGGAGGTTGGAAGGGCATCTAACTTCAGAAGGGGGGTCTTCTGATGAAGGCACATCCCCCCCTTCTCGTCCGAGATGTAACCTTTTTGTATTTTGTTTTTCCCCCATGAAGTTCAGTCTTCCCGCATGTCTAATAATTGAGGCTAGGTGGGAAATGACCCTTAACGTGATCATTAATTGGCCACTTAAGAGCCTCAACTGGGTCAAGCACTGGATTCCTATCCAAGGCCTTGCTAGCCTCAGCGTAAAACCACTGCGAGGTTGGATGGGTGGGAGGCCAGAGGGAATCAATTTTACGCCCTTCCCCATGTTGCCTAAAATCTCTCCAGTGGGGGAACATAAAATTCTGGTCATGGGAACACCACCATCCTGACTTGGAAATATGTAATTCTTCCTAAACTGTTGTCAGGCAAACATCCTGGAACTTGCTCCCTGCAGCATTGTGGGTGTACCTGCACCTGGACTGCAGCGGTTCAAGAAGGCAACTCACCACCACCTTCTCAAAGGCAATTAGGGTTAACAATAAATGCTGGCCCATCCTGCGAAGCCCATGTCCTGAGAACGAATAAAAAGAATGAACATTGTGATAGCAGAATGACCTTGCTCACAGATGCTTTCAAGGTATTTTCCACAAAGTCACCCATGAACAACGTATGTGTGGGTGTACACTGAACCAAGTGAGTGTATATATTTTACCCATGGAGTGAGTAATTCAATTTAAAATAACCCAGCATCAATGCCTTTTTACTAAAAAAGGCAAAAGGTAATTTATTTCATATTACCATACCATACCCACCATCACAGCTCCTGAAAGTGAACCCTCGGACGGGATATCTGGTCGTGCACTCAGAGCCTGCATGGACCAGCTGGCAGATGTGTTTGCGGACATCTTTAACCTGTCCCTACTCCACTCCGCGGTCCCCAACTGCTTCAAGAAGACCACCATCATACCGGCGCCAAAGAAGAACCAGGCAATGCGCCTCAATGACTATCATCTGGTGGCCCTGACTTCAGTTGTAATGAAGTGCTTCGAGAGGTTGGTCATGAAGGACATCACCTCCATACTCCCAGAACGCCTTGATCCACTGCAATTTGCATATCGCAGCAACTGGTCCACAGCAGATGCCATCTCCCTGGCCCTACGCTCATCCCTGCAGCATCTCGACAACAAGGACTCCTCCATCAGACTTGCATTTATTGCCAACAGCTCTGCGTTGAACATCATAATCCCAGCCAAGCTCATAGCAAAGCTCCAAAACCTAGGACTTGGCTCCTCACTCTGCAACTGGATCCTCGACTTTCTAACCTATAGACCACAATCAGTAAGAATAAACAAGAACACCTCCTCCACAGTAATCCTCAATACCCCAGTCCCACAAGGCTGCGTACTTCGCCCCCTACTACAGTCCCTGTACACACACAACTGCGTGGTAAAATTTGGTTCCAACTCCATCTACAGGTTTGCTGTCCAGACAACCATAGTGGGCCAAATCTTGAATAACGACGAGTCAGAATACAGGAGGGAGATAGTGAACCTAGTGGAGTGGTGCAGCGACAACAATCTATCCCTCAATGCCAGCAAAACTAAAGAGCTGGTCATTGACTTCAGAAAGCAAAGTACTGTACACACCCCTGTCAGCATCAAAGGGGCCAAGGTGGAGATGGTTCTCAGTTTGAAATTGCTAGGAGTACACATCTCCAAAAATCTGTCCTGGCCCACCCATGTCGATGATACGGCCAAGAAAACGCAACAGCATCTAAACTTCCTCAGGTAGCTATTTGGCATGACCACATTAACTGTTACCAACTTTTAATGATGCACCAGAGAAAGCATCCTATCTGGCTGCAGCACAGCCTCGCATGGCAACTGCTTGGTCCAAGACCACAAGAAACTTCAGAGAGCCATGAACACAGCCCAGTCCATCATACCAACCTGCCTCCCATCTATTGCCTCCATCTACACTTCCCGCTGCCTGTGGAAAGTGGGCAGCATAATCAAAGACTCCTCCCACCCGGCTTAGTCACTCTTCCAACTTTTTCCATCGGGCAGGAGGTACAAAAGTCTGAGAACACGCACGAACAAGGCCGTAAGAAACTTCAGAGAGGCGTGTGCACAGCCTATTCCATCGCATGAACCTGCCTCCCATCCATTGACTCCATCTACACCTCCCGCTGCCTGGGGAAAGCGGGCAGCATAATCAAAGACTCCTCCCACCCGGCTTAGTCACTCTTCCAACTTTTTCCATCGGGCAAGAGATACAAAAGAGAACACGCACGAACAAGACCGTAAGAAACTACAGAGAGTCGTGTGCACAGCCTATTCCATCGCATGAACCTGCCTCCCATCCATTGACTCCATCTACACCTCCCGCTGCCTGGGGAAAGCGGGCAGCATAATCAAAGAATCCTCCCACCCGGCTTACTTACTCTTCCAACTTCTTCCATTGGGCTGGAGATACAAAAGTCTGAGAACACGCACAAACTGATTCAAAAACAGCTTCTTCCCCGCTGTTACCACACTCCTAAACAACCCTGATTAATACTGCACTCCTGTATGCTTCACCCATTGCGGTGTCTATGTATTTATATTGTGTACCTTGCGTTGCCCTATTATGTATTTTCGTTTTATTTTATTTTATTTTTATGTACTCAATTATCTGTTTGAGCTGCTCGCAGAAAAACGCTTTTCACTGTACCTCGATACACGTGACAATAAACAAATCCAAAATAGGAATGTATCAGCCTCTGATATTACACTTTCCTGTTGCATCACACTATCGAGCTATGTTATAAGTTGCTTTTATACCTTTGAAGCCGCAGGTTTTCTTATGCTACCAGAGTAATGCTATGTTCATAACAATCAGTCTCATTATTTCCCCTATTACTACTGCTAATTTTCTTCAAAAGCCATCTATTGTAACATGAATTCAGTCACCCTTTCTGACTCCACTTTTAGTGTACAGCATCCATTCTTTGCTGTGAAATTCCTTCAGATGTTTCATACATGAAAGATAACATAATAAATTCAACATGTTGTGCTATTGCTAGTTCACAGATTTACATTCACTAAAGCTCCTTACATTGCGACCAAACAAATGTAACATTCAAACCCGACTACATTTCCTTCAACTCCAATGTCCAATATTCACCTCCAAGTAATGTTTCTTAAGTTTTCTGCTTCACAACATTAGTAGTAACATGACGTGCTATCTGTTTATAAAGGAACACAACAGCAATGATGAAGAGAAAGACAGAACAAAAAGCACACAATCATTTTTCAAATCAGGGAGGTGGTGGTGTCGTGATATTGGGCGAAATTCTCTGCCTCGCGCCTCCGGTAACAAAGTTACCGATGAGGTGGATATTCCAGCGTCATGAAGGAAACAGGATCGTCACCGATCAGTTTCCAGTGCTTTGGCCTCTGCGTTGATGGCGGGACCGAGGTTTGAGCCCCGCGTCAGGGGGAAGATGCAAGTGGGTCATTAAGATGTTTATAAATATTGTGGTGCGAGCCCTTCAGAGTTAGTCAAGTGTGAAGGAAGATGAATTGAACAATGCTGGCAGTTCCTTTCGGACTGTCAATGGGCGAAGCGTGATGGTAACATCATTTATGTTTGTAAATGGGAACGCATTCCAGAGTTATCATGGTGATTGACATAGAATTTACAGTGCAGAAGGAGGCCATTCGGCCCATCGAGTCTGCACCAGCTCTTGGAAAGAGCACCCTACCCAAGGTCAACACCTCCACCCTATCCCCATAACCCAGTAACCCCACCCAACACTAAGGGCAATTTTGGACACTAAGGGCAATTTCTCATGGCTAATCCACCTAACCTGCATATCTTTGGACTGTGGGAGAAAACCGGAGCACCCGGAGGAAACCCACGCACACACGGGGAGGATGTGCAGACTCCACACAGACAGTGACCCAAGTCGGAAGCGAACCTGGGACCCTGGAGCTGTGAAGCAATTGTGCTATCCACAATGCTACCGTGCTGCCCTAGATAATAATCGCTTATTGTCACAAGTAGGCTTCAATTAAGTTACTGTGAAAAGCCCCTAGTCGCCACATTCCAGTGCCTGTTCGGGGAGGCCGGTACGGGACGGGATATATAAAGCATCCACAAAAACTGGGAGCTGTCTCCTCAATACATTCCACAATGCTCGTGCCAACCGAAGGAACCTGGTACCTGAAAGGATTAACCCATGAAAAATATGTGAAATATTTTACCCAACATTGGTGTTTCGGAGAGGAAGTTTGGGAGTTAGCAATTTAGGGTTGGGAGAGGTTAAGGTCTGTTACTGGAGTTGGAAAACAGGTCTTAGAACAGATGGGAGAGGTCGTGTTTTGAAACTTTGCGAAATATGGAGTTGGGAGATACCTACCTGCTCCTCCCAACTCCACATTTGATAAATAACATATATTTCTTCTTGCAGACATTCTGCATGGTTTGTTTTCCCTGTGTGTACCCAGTGATGTTGCCAATGACCTCAGGGAGAGGCAATCTTGGAAAGGGGTCCTCAAGCAGATGCTGTTCCTAATGCCTCCTTCAAAAGTGCAGAAATGACACCTTCTGTTTGTCCTTACCCAATATGGTGGAGAAAACGGGAGCTGCACATGAACCTGTCTTTTACCGGAGTTTCTTGGTGATTTTCCATTGACATTTCACTGGAATACCTTCAAGGTCGAGTTAGCCAGATGTTTGATCTACAAGGGAGCATGGGTTGTGTGGGGCAGGCAGGAAAGTGGAATTAAGGCCACAGCCAGATCAGCCATGAACATATTGAGGCAGGCTTGAGATCCCAAACAGATTAATCCTGCTCCTATTTCTTATGTTCTTGTGATGATCAGAAACATCATCACGGAAAACCTAGGAAAAATAAGGATACAACCAGAGGTAAATTGACTACCGTTGTTGGAGCAACAGCTAATGGCAGGCCTATCGAAGAAATTAGAGTGATGTTCTGCAACTTCTGGGAAGACATGCTGCTCTACATGGGAGATGGAAAAGCTGTAGTGGAACTACCAACTTTGAGTTGGCAATGAATGAATCACTTAGACAGCAGGCATTCCAATGACCCTCCTGTCATTGCACAGTCACATATTCCCATTCATATTTCCCGTACCAGCCTCCCCGAACAGCGCCGGAATGTGGCGACTAGGGGCTTTTCACAATAACTTCATTGAAGCCTACTTGCGACAATAAGCGATTTTCATTTCATTTCATATTTCAGAGAGCAGCTTCCGAAACGAAGTGTGGTTTGTGTTTCTCAGAGGAATTCGCGGCTACCAATATAAACATCTGGCGAAAAGCCTGGCGCTTCTGGAGGGTCTCTGCATGTGCCAAATTCACTCATTGCAATATGGCGCTTCATTTGTTCAATGAGATACATCTACTTGGGATGAGAGTGTGTCTAAAACAGAAAGGTTATCACTGCTTAATCATTGTGAACCACTGAGCAGGAAGAATAGAGAGGGGATGAGATGAAATCAGCTGTCAATCCCAGGAGTGGCTCACCTTGGCTCAGATTGTCAAGTCTTGAAAGGACATATTATTCAAGGGATATTATGTGCAGACAGAGAGACAGTCTTCTCTCAACTGCAGATAGCGGCTACATTGAAATAGTTCTGGAAAACAATGAGGCAGTGTGCTATAATGCAGGGACACTTATTTATCTTGGAGGTCTCTGCTCAATAAAGGCAGATTAGACAATGAAATTCATGATAATTTCCAATGTGACAGCTCAGTCTTCGACCAACTGAAGAAGAGTATTTGAGGTCAAGCATCTCATACCTAAGAATAGTGTCATGGTTCACCTGGCAGCCGTGTTCTTGTAAGGCTCCAGAAGTTTGGACAACAGAAAGCAGACACCTCAAAGCACTGGAGAAGTACCGCCAAGGGTGTCTTTGCAGGATCCTCCAAGCCCCATGGCAAGAAAGGTGACCCAACAACAGCGTTCTGTCCTAAGATAGCATGCCCAACATCAATGTGCTAATCAATCAAAATAACTGGGCAGATCAGCCATGATTAAATGGCAGAGCAGACTCGATGAGCCCAGTGGCCTAATTATGCTCCTATGTTCTATGGTCGTACGGCCTTATGGTCTTATGTCTTTCGTATGCTTGTCACCAGACACCCGAAGCTCTACTTGGAACTTGTTACAGCAGCAGATTCCCAAGAACACAAAAGAAACATTTAATGGATGTCATCTAAACCTCTTTGAAGAGGTAACAACTCTAACGGCTCATTGACTGTGACCAATCAAAACAGAGAAGGTACCGAAAGTGTTGTGAGAATTCACAGGGAGTGAAGGCAAAGTCGAGGCATCAGGGATAGCACACAAACCTCAGAATAACTAATCTATTTAACCCCTCAAACCCCTTTGCTGATCATGCACTGGACTTATCAGCCACCTCAGAACTCATCAAACTGGAGTGGAAGGAAGTAATCAGTGCTCCCAAACGACGACCTAAGAGAAGACATCCTGATATCTTTTACCATCTAAAACTGATCAGTCAATTTCAGTTTATAAGGGCAGCATGATGGCGTAGTGGTTAGCACTGCTGCCTCACGGCGCCGAAATCCCAGGTTCGATCCCGGTTCTGGGTCACTGTCCGTGTGGAGTTTGCATATTCTCCCCGTGTTTGCGTGGGTTTCGCCCCCACAACCCAAAGATGTGCAGGGTAGGTGGATTGGCCATGCTAAATTGCCCCTTAATTGGAAAAATGAATTGGGCACTCTAAATTTATAAAAAAACAAGTTAGACAAGTCCCCAGGGCTTGATGGGTCCTACCCAGGGTACTGTGGGAGACAAGGGAGGAAATTCCTGGGGCCGTGACAAAAATCTTTGCGTCCTCACTGGCTGCAGTTGAGGTCCAAGAGGACTGGAGAATAACCAATGCTGTTCCTTCGTTTAAGAAGAGTAGAAAGGATAATCCGGGAAATTGCAGGCCGGTGAGCCTTACATCAGTGGTAGGGAAATTACTGAAGAGGATACTTCGAGACAGGATTTACTCCCATTTGGAAGCAAGTCGATGTATTAGCATGAGGCAGCATAGTTTTATAAAGGGGAGGTCACAGGCTGGAAGGCCTGTTTCAAACAATAGTGTTCTTCCCTGGGTCCAGGGCATTAGTGATCCATCATTACCAACACAATGATCCAACCCACCCACTCAACCGTGGCTGAAAATTGGAGAAATTTGCAGATGCAACAGGGTTATTTGGGATGAGGGAATAAAGAGGTTAGAGATTCGGAATCCAGCGATTTGGACTCCCAGTTGGTGGCAGGGCAAGGGATGTGGGAGTTAGTGGTAATGGGAAGTGTCGGGAGATCTGGACAGATTGGAGGAATAACAAGAGATCAGCTTGCGGTCTTCAGGTAAGAATGGGAGATTGGGATGGGAGCTCTTGGGGAGGGAGGGACACTTGAATGAGAGTCGGGCGATTAAGGATTGGAAGGGAAAGAAGCAGAGACGATGTGGGAATGTAATGAGTGTTGGGTGCATGAGACATGCGTCATTTTCTGCAGAGTTGGCATGAACAACCACAGCAACATGCTGATTGGGAATAGGGCGGGGGGGAGAAGCAGGCAGTAAGAAAGAGAGTGAAGGTGCTGGCGGATCTTGACTGGGCCGATGTAGAAAGGATGTTTCGTCTTGTCGAAGAATCTAGAATTAGCAGTTCAAAAGCAGTGGAAGCAGAGTCTGAATATTTTTGAGGCACACTTTGATAGGCTATTGAAAATCAAGGGGGTGAAAAGTCAAGGGGGTGAAAAGTCATCAGGGGT
Organism: Scyliorhinus canicula; assembly: GCF_902713615.1. Classification (NCBI taxonomy): domain Eukaryota; kingdom Metazoa; phylum Chordata; class Chondrichthyes; order Carcharhiniformes; family Scyliorhinidae; genus Scyliorhinus; species Scyliorhinus canicula. Next base: position 136,577,059 of record NC_052159.1, on the reverse strand, counting down.
AGGTGGGAATGCAGGGTTGTGGTTACAATCAGATCAGCCATGATCTTATTGAAAGACGAAGAATGCTGCAGGGGCTGTGTGGCCTACTCCTGCTCCTAACTTGTATGTTTGTATGTTTGTATGAGTAAAACCTGGGGAATTTCCCATGGGTTCCATTTTAACAATGGCGCTGAGATAATAATGTCTGTGAAACCTAGTTTTTCAAAGACTGTCTGCTCAAACTGGATAAGTTCATTTGGCTTGCTGTATTGTCCGGTGGTGGGCAATGCCAAATGAAGGAGGGCCAAACACAGGCAGGAGTGCTTTGGAATTGGGAAAGGCATACGTACATTCTGATTTCTCCAGCAGCCTTCTTCATTCTCTTTCAGGGATGATGCTTAGGCTGAGATGGAATTGGGAATGCTAGTTGGAGCTTGTGTACCACATGTTATGACTCCACCCTGGGCAAGTGTGCGGTCAATTCCAGGCCCACATGCCCCGAAGCACAACACAAGTGAATTAACCAGTAATCCTTATAAAAATTCCCAAAGTCTTTGGACCTTGACTGCCCAATAATTACAGTCACCAGGTTTGTAAGTGGAACCAGAATTACTGTTTATTTAGACCAAGAACTATCATGAGATATGCAATAAATACAATTCCATAAGAGAAAGCTAAACAACCCACTTTATCTGTACCACCCTCTACCCATGCACACAAGACAGACAAACACAGAGGGGTGGAAAGGGGCAAAATTTAAGGATGGAGGTCAAAAGATTAAGTCTTTGCTTGAAATGGTGGTTCTTTAGCATGCTTGCTGATTAACATCTCTGGTTTGCAACTGGTAATGGCCTTACTTGTGGAGAAAGTCATTTGGGGTGCTTTTAGTTTAGAAAGAGAATGCAGCACTCACAGGTAGCAGGCTTTCCGGCGGGACACTTTACTTCACATCAAACCTTGCTTCCAGTTTGTGGTTTGATTTCAGGCCCCTGCAGTCTTAAAAGGAAGATACTCAGACTTGCTGGAGAGAGGGTCAGCTGGTTCTTTCTGGAGAGAATTACAGCCCTCACAATAGGCCTCTCAAGAGAGAGTTTAGCTGCTTCTTTTTGGAGATAATTAGTATCATAGAATTTACAGTGCTCTTTGGGTTGTGGGGGCGCAACCCACACATAGATGCCCTCCTCTGTCCTTGAGTGGGCCAACCCTTTCCCTGTTTGTGGGATCTTGTCCTGCACAAATTAGCTGCATGTTTCCTTAAATTATGACATGATTAAACATCAGAAGTAGTTCATTGGCTGTAAAGCATTTTGGAATGTTTAGAGGTCATACCCATTATGGGGTAATAAAAATAATGGGGGGGGGGGATCTTACAGCATTTGTTCAGAAGATGTGGCAATTCCAGCATACAGATTGCCAGCTATTATATCCACAATATGACCCTCCAATATGTGTGCAAGAGCACATAAAAAATACACCAATTGATGAATATTTGTGATTAATGCCAAACTGTTATACATAGGAGTGAATCCTTGTTCGAGTGTCAACAGTGTGCATGTCTTAAGTGAAACATGAGTTCTCCACTTGTTGCAAGATTAGGACATTAAAGAGATGGATTATTTGCTTGAAACATGTCTCAGGTCATCTCTCTGCATAGCTTACCCGAATGTAAAAGTATCTTTTCTACAGAAATGTTTGAGCGAATAATTGAGAGCTGACTGATCGTATTCTAATTGTCCGCACTGTGTGTATAATGATCATCAATCTTCAATCTTTCATTTTAGATTTTGGTAGTTCGACTTTACTGAGGTCGTTCACGATTATACTCATTACTTCACTTTGTGTTGTAGCAATACAATGTTACTCAATCAATTCAGATTATGTCTTCCACAAATTCGAACAAACTATCCTGGCTCGTATACCTGCCTTGGATTAACAATGTTGACTAATTACATATATGTTCATTCGTTCATAGGAAATCGGAGCAGAGTTAGGCCATTTGTCTGCTCCTCCATTTGATCATGACTCATCTCATCCTGGCCTTAACTCTACCGTCCTGCCCATTCTCCATAACCCTTCAATCCATTACCAGTTAAAAATCTATCTAACTCCCTCTTAAATTAACTCACTGTCCCAGGATCCAGCGCACTCTGGGGTAGCGAAATCCACAGATTCACAACCCTTTGGGAGAAGCAGTTTCTCGACGACTCTGTTTTAAATTTACTACCGCTTATCTGAAGACTATGATCTCTTATTCTAGAGTGCCCCACAAGAGGAAGCATCCGCTCCATGTCTAACATTATTCATTCCTTTAATCATCTTGTATACCTCAATTTGATCTCCCCCCTTTCTTCTAAATTCTAGAGAGTATAGGCCTAAACTGTTCAATCTCTCTTCCTATGAAAACCCCTCATCTCTGGAATTAACCTAGTGATCCTCCTCTGACCTGCCTCCAATGCCACTACACCTTTCCTCAAATAAGGGGACCAAAACTGTGCACAGTACTCCAGATATGGTCTCACCAATACTTGTATAATTACAACGACCCTCCTGTAGTCACACCCTCCTGTTGCTGACCACCAACCAAGTTCAAAGTAGTTCATTTAGCATGTGCGATGATCCAGAAGGAACAAGATTGGAAAGTTCCCCCAACTTTGTCTTTGGCTTGCCCTCATATCTGTGGGCCAATTCAGCATCAGAACCAGGCAGAATTCATCAGGCCTTGATTAATGGACTGCATCAGAAGCACGTTTGCTGCCTGTGACTTACAGCTGTCATTCAAAGGAGGCCTGACTTTGGTTTGGGTCGAAGGCCAGTACAAGACAGTACAGTGCAACAATCATTCTGCCAATTTAGGTGCACATAAAATTAACCCCCCCCACCCCCCCCCCCCCCCCCCCGCCCCCGTTCTCACTGAAAGCATAGAATATAGAAATGTGCCGATGATATAATGGTAAAGCAAAATCTGAAAAAACATGTTCATCTCGGATTCAATTTTTATTAAATTTGGCTCACTCACGTAAGTGTTTCGATGCATCTGGTTTTGATTAACTGAGCTCCCATTTAGTTAGAGTTGCCTGGGGAAATTTAGCATTTGACAGGGTCACAGAGCTCAGAAGCTCTCGCTGAATCCACCGTGTGTGTTCTCTGTTATGAGAATCAAGGCACTTAAGACATTTGTTTCGTCCTGAGATCCTGGCATCGCTGAAGTAGTCAGGTCAGTGAATGCTTTGAAACGATGTCTAGTACTTTGTCCACAGTGGACCTCAGTGTGCTCACCACAGAATTCCTCAGTTCTTCAGTGCTGCAAAGAATAGATTTTTCCCTTACGAGACTGTTATCTCCTTGTTTCCCTGTCCTTGACTTGCGGTGGATCTCCCATGCGCAGTTTATCAGACTTTTACATTTCTTCTCTCCTGACCATGCTTCTTGCTCCACATGAAAGAATGAGGCTTATTATTACTCTGGATAATATGGGAATAATCGCAGCATCAACAGGGCATGAATAGTGTTCAAAAGATTGAGAGCAAGTGAAGATAAGGTCGTTGGAGGCCCTCAGACAGAGGAACCATTGAAAGCTGCAGACTGGTTTCAGTGACAGTCACAGATCTTTTAAACCTCATGTGAGTTTGCCTTGCTGCTGCGCTCAGCACGGGTTACTGTCTGTCTCTGAAAACTTCACTGCTTCACTGGAGCAACCAAATCTGAGATGTCGAACGGAATGAAATTTTTACTACCACAATTCTGAAGAAGGATTTAAGAGCCTTCTCCAAACAAAAGATGGCTACTTGCACACACCCTCATTATGCAAGCCAATAAAATTATCCCAATTTCAAATAGTTCAATTCCGCAATTAATTGTGGATATTCTAAAAAAAAGTCCGAACTACATTTGGTTTATTGCTTTCATGCACGAGATAGCACAATTTCAGAAGTTGTGAAAGGGGATCAAATAGAGCAAACCTTCAGTGAATGTAGCTCTTTTACTGTAGGGCAGAGGATTTAGAAAGCTGACATCAGATTTTACCATAATCTCTTGTTAGTTTCCTGCAGAGAAGGATAGATTTGCAAAAAGAAATGCGGTCGTGTGCTCAGAATGCAGAAAACAAGGTTCAAAGCTACGGACTGCATTAATCAGGGACTTGTTGGCACAGCATGTTAAGCAGTGCAAATTACAGAAGAGTTGATTACAGAACTTATATAATGAGTGTGAAACACAAAACAACAACAGTGAATGCTTTCCTGCAATCAAAATCTTCTATTTGGCACTTTCAATAATGTGATATCGCCATTCTTCCAAACATGTCCCCTGTTAGAAATAAGACAGGTTCACATGATGAAATTTTCAAACAAAAGATTGAACAGGGCCCTGCTGCTACACGGTGCTGAAGATCCAGGTTTGATCCCGGCCTCGGATCACTGTCCTGGTTTGTACATTCTACCCGTGACTGCGTGGGTCCCACTGCCACAATCCGTCTTTGTGCAGGGTAGGTGGACTGGCCACGCTAAATTGCCAATTAGTCGGAAAAAATTTTTAAAAAAGGATTGAGCATTAGCTTTATTTTACTGCAACCAAAAATATGGATGAAGCACTTAATTTATTTTCCAAATTGTTTCCATCCTATGTATATATAGCAGAGCAGACCCAGTTATGTGAAAAATAAATGGCACCCAATTTTCACATAGAAATGTCCCACATATTGAGAGACACTTGTGAGCAAAGACAGCCACCAGCTTATGCGTGTAGTGATGTCATTGCAGGCTGGGCAACACATAACTTATGAATGCATTACATTACTTCCACCCTTTTTTGAAATAAACTTTTTCCTGTTTCGCTAACTACAAAGTCGAAAGCAAATAAATGTTTGTGAAGATGCACACTTGGCATGATTACAGTTGATTCTCTTTTTAAACTACAATTACAAGTCAATTTCAGTAACTGATTTCTTTCCTGATCTGTTTACAGGTTTTGATGTAGTCAGGTTTGAACTGGTTTACATTCTAGTACGTGCTCTTGATCAAACAGGCCATGCTCATGTTTAAGTTTGACAGGATCATATGATGGACATTTCTCACCTTTCCATCAATTTCAATCAAGCATCTTTTGGTTATCATTTGGGAGTACAGAACTGGAGTATTGCTCCAGTTCTGTACTCCCAAATGAAAATCAAAAGATTTGGGCCGGAATTCTCTATCTGTTGACATCCTCTTTTCCCATGGGCAGCACACCACCAGCCGTGGGTTTCCTCATGGCATGGGATGGCTTCAATGGACAGTCCCATTGACAGACAGCAACAGTGAAGAATTCCGCCGCCAGCGAACGGTACGCCGCCAAGAAACACAAATGGGGGAATGGTGTCAAAGTTTTTCATTTTGTACTCATCAGGTCAGCTTCGCAATTATACCAAACCTAATGGGAATAATAATTCATACTGCATGGTAAGATGGTTCTGGTTGGTTGGCAAGAGAATTTTTATTGGTGGAGGAATTGCCATGGAGAACGTGTAAGGGAATAGTTAATTGTCAAGATTTTGTTTATCTTTTCTTTCCATCCTTGCCACCAAAATCTTACATATTAAGTGAGACTTGAAAACAAAGACAGACACCCAGTTGGCAAGTTCACATGTTTAATTATCTTATTGTGCACTGTGCATGCATATAAAATGAGAATACATGACATCCACAAATAGCCAATGGATGAACAACAATGGTTGAGGTGGAATGCAGGCCAGGATTTATCAGGGAAACCTGCTGTTTTTCTGCCGATAGTGACTTGTAGGACATGGTGGACATTTGTTTAGCCTCTTATAAGAAAGACAATGGATGAGATTCTCTGTCTGGGAGACTTCTCCCAACAGAAGAGAATTGCACAAATCACAAACCAATTCAGTATCCTTCACCATGCAAATGTATGCATGGCGAGGAATTAGAGGGATTCCCAAGGAAATCCCTCTATGTGGACACCATTTTGAGCAGGGCAACCCGATAGGGAAGTTCCGAGGCCAGTCACGCCCCTTCTGCACTGCAAGTCAACAAATCAACCGCATCTAAGAGAGTTAAGTGCAGTCAATTTCCAGCGCAGCATTTCAAAATCACTAAAGCCTGAAGGGGTGCGATTGGAATGTACTTAACACTTTTTGAAGTGGTTGATGATCCTAAACATTGTGGTTTCAGCACGTAGACTTACTCACCCATGAAGACGGTGACTGAAGCAATGTTTACAGCTGGTTTGTGGAAGCTGTCAATCACAGCCCATTATGAGAAATGAATGAATGGCTTGCAGCTAATGGACCTGAGGGGCTTAACAACTGTTTTCTTTCCAGGAATGAGTTCTCCCAGGTGAGTGTTACAACTGTAATTTTTTTCACTGCCCCTGTAATAGCATCACTGTCTAGCATCAGGGTCCTTGTGGGTCGGGGGGGGGGGGGGTCCCTCTGGTTGAGGCTCTGTGGGAGGTCTCTCTCATTCGGGGATTTCTGGGGGGGTCTCTGGGGGGTTTCCCTAGTTAGGAGGTCCCTGGGGCGATCTCCCATTTTAGGGAGTCTCTCGGGGGGGGGGGGGGGGCAGTGAGGGTGGGTATGGTCATGGATGGGTGGGCACGTCGTGAATTGTGGGGGAGGATGGCCCTTGGATGGACTTTGGGAGAAATTCCCTGAAGGAGTTATCCCTTTGGTCCACAACACGTCCAACACATCAGGTTCATGTTTAGTGATACCCGTAGTAATCCATGTCCACCCTGGCCCAGCGGACCGGAGAATCATGGGGCCCAGAGAATCTGGTGCCCGGCCCACTGATGCCTAGGTGTGAACCCCGATCTTGCCGTCGAGGAAGACTGAAACAGCGGGTCCGATGCCCGGCACGAACGTCGATTACGGCCTAACTCCCAATTGCCTGCCCAATTGCGATCCCAGTGTTGCAGGGTGGAGAATTCCACCCAGCATCTCTGACAGCCCAATTCCCCTTCAATATGGCACCAATCTGTTAACCTAAATAAAGTGTTTCTGTCCTGAAATGGGGCTTGCAGTCACAACCACTTTACTCAGTGTTGGGATTGCAACCAACTGTGCGATAATACACTTACTCATGTGTGAGGTACTATTTCTCATTTTTCGAAAGTAAATTGTCTCATTTTGATAATGGGAAAACTATATGTGTAACTTCCCCCCCCCCAAAAAAAATCAATGTTAATCACATGACTTTCAGTTCCTTGCCTGAAGCACTCCCGTCTTATCATTTTTGGTTCTTCATACCCAAGAATTACTGAAATATATGGGACAAGTCAGAAAGAAGATTCTATTCTATTCTATTTTTCAAGTACTTAAAATGACATGTAAAAAATACGAATGTTTATGTTGTAAGCCATGTGTAAATTGCTCAATGTAAAAAAACCATGACTGAGAACACAAGTTGAGTAAAATGCAATACTCCCTCAGGAAACCAATTCAAGCTGAACAAGATTAAGGGGTACCCACAGATGGTATGCACAAGGTTTATGAGCTATCATTGTGGCACAGTAGTGGCTCTCTTCCCTCTGAGTCAGAAGACTGAAACTCAAATCCCATTCAGAAACCTGAGCAGAAAATTTAGTCCTACACAGCTGCGCAGAGCTGGAGGTTTGCTTACAGGTGGGACCATAAACTGATACCCTGTTTACCTTCTTGCGTGGGTGAAACATATTGCCTCACTGTATTCGAAGAAGACCTGGAAGATTCTCCACAAAGTCCTGGCAAACACTTATCATTCAATCAAAATCCTAAATCAAAACTCGTATCTGGTCATTAAGACATGTCTCTGAATAAGGAATGTTTATATCAGAGAAACAGGTGATTGTCTAATTAGTAACAAGGTGCATAATTTTCGTGAGGCCATGAAAAGCTTTCCCATTGTTTTTACACTCGTCCCTGATGCAGACATTTTATTCTGAATTAAATTACTTCAGAGTATGGGAAACATGAGCACTTTTGGAGTCTGGCCTTGGCTTTAGTATAATTGGTAGTGTTATCTAATTTGTGTCATGTTTCAATGCAGAGGTAAAACTGGTTTCTTTAGGTGTACCAGTCTTTCTTCACAATACTTTAAATGCTTCAAATCTGGTTTCCAGCTCATTGCAATGAACTAATTAAGTACAGTGAGCGTCATTAGTAAGCAGACTCACAAAATTAAACACAGAACAATTGAACACATGCAGGGTGGATTCTCCATTGCCAGACACTGGTACAGGGATTCCTGAATTGGAGGAGAATGGAGTATCGAGTGAAAAACGGATTTGGCTGGCGCCAAACCTGCTCTGATGCCCACATCCCCTGCTGGCAGCAGCCTCCACACTCCCCACGATGTGCTGGCAGGAGGATGCATTCATTTCCATTTGATTAACAGGCTGGGACATGAGTTCCCTCCCCCCTGCATTATGCACAGATCACCATGGTGAGAAATATTCCAGGCGAACTTTTGGGCACGTCTGCCCAAACATGGCCCTGACAGTGTCCCATGGGGATCAGTACATAACTGAGGTAACCCCAAAGTCCATTGAAAGGCAATATGCACCCTCCCAATGCAAATCCTGCCCCCTCCTCAGACAAGTAGAGGGATCCTCCCCCACACCAGGAGATAATGGGTCACCCTCCCCCCCCCCTACAGCACACACACATGAACTGACCCAATCCCCCATTGCTGTTTCTCAGCAGAAAGCACTTAGGTTATTTTGCTGTGGTGAGGAGTTTTCAGTCATAGCAAGAGTGTGTTGAAACATGGTGGCTAGTATCAAAGAATGGTAATTGAGATGCGTTAAAGCATGAAGAGAAAGATAAATAAACAAACCCTCAGCTGCTATGTCTGGATGAATAAAACTGTCAATCACTGGTTAGTGCAATGTATTGCTGTGTGGAATTGAATGGACGATATGAAGTTCAAAGGCTGACCAATGGGGAGGGATGAGGTTGTCGGTGGGGGGGTGTAGAATCATCCTCATCCGTGTCTGCTGTGGAGGGGTGTGATCAGGCACTTAGGACAGGATTCTCCGAACACCCCGCCAGCCGCTGAATTCTCCAGCGTCCACATCCCTCCCATCGCTTGGTCAATGAAATTTCCCATTGAAACAACTCAACACCGCCATGAAAGCTGCTGGCAGTGAATCCCGACAACCAGAAAATTCCAGCCCTTATGTTAAATTGGACTATCATAAACAACAAGCATGCATAGCATCTATTTGACTGGCCAGTTTTCTCAAAGTACAGAAATAATCCGTGAGTTATGAAAGTCTCCAATGACTATGCTGAGATCGGCGTATTTGCAGTGATGGTTTTGCATGAACAACTTGATAAGTCATCTGACCACCATTACAGTAACTCAACAGAAAAGGAAATGTATCCTCATAATCATTGTCCTTGAATTATTCTGGTCTGCTCACTATTAAATGTTCTGTGTTCCACTTCCAACAAATAAATGTTAGTGCCATGAAAGCAACAGCTTGGTCTGTTTTTCTACAGTAAGACGTCTTACAACACCAGGTTGAGGTCTAACAAGTATCTTTTGAATCGCTAGCTTTCAGAGCGCAGCTCCTTCCTCAGGTGAACCCCAGTCAACGCCGGCATCTCCATACAGACAAAATAGGTTTGTGGTCATGATTTGGCCATTTAATGCAAGCCAGCTCAGGCTTCCAGCTCTTTCTATAGTTGGTTTACTTTCCTCTGAGTCAACGCCCAGGCTTAACCAATCAACAACAGTGAGCATCAATAGTAATCAGGGCCATATAATCAGACACAGAACAACTGAACAGTACATGTTGTGACTGGATACAATTCTGTGTTATTTTAGATGGAATTTATAAGTGTGTGGGAACCCAATGCACAAATTGTTTGCTGCATTCCTGCATTGCAACCGTTCCTGCACTTCAATGGCATTTCTTTGGTTATCAAGCACTGTGTCACATTCTGAGCATGTGAAAGTATCTAAATTCAAGCCTTTCTTCATTCCTCTTTACTTACATCATATGTTCAGGAGAATGAGGTTCCAAGGTGAGCTTCAGAACTCTCGGAATGATGTACCCACAGTGTGCTCCTCAATTATTTAAAACATTGATTGTTCAATGAGACTATGCAACTTTGGTGTCGAGCAAGGGTGTTATTTTTTTCAATTATTTTTGAAATTCAGTGAATTTTTTTCATTTGTGCACTGAACATTTTTCACACTTCTATTTACATTTATATTGCTTCCCTTTTGCAGGAAGCTTTAATTTATGAAGATGTACAGTTGCACTTCCTGCTGCTGTATGAATTGTACCTGGTGAGATTCATGGGATGGCAACCCCTTAGCTGTTCCTTTTAAGCTGCATGAATTGCATGAGGAAGACTGATTAATGAGGGAACAACATCCACAATCCAACCTCTCCAGGCATTATGTTGGCTGTCATCAATAGCCACAGAAGGACGACACGGTGGCGCAGTGATTAGCTCTGCTGCCTCACAGCACCGAGGACTCAGGTTCGAATCCGGCTCTGTGTCACTGTCCGTGTGGAGGTTGCACATTCTCCCCGTGTCTGCGTGGGTCTCACCCCCACAACCCAAAGATGCGCAGGTAGATGGATTGACCACACTAAATTGCCCCTTAATTGGGAAAAAAAATCAATACTCGCCTTCTCCCAGCAATGCAATTTTTTCTGCAAATTATTCACACAAAACAGACAGAGTCAGCTTGGGAGTCACGCTAAGAAAATCGAGGACAGGTAGTAGGCTTCAGGTGCAGGTACCAGGGAGTCACAAAGCAGATGTTTCTACAAGAAGAACAATGAAGAACCAATGTGAGCTGCGAGAGTCAGTGTCACCCGAGGCACAGCGGAATGATGCATGAGAATGGAGGGATCCATTTGTGTCATGTATCCAAATGTATCAGTGCTGTGAATGTATGATCCACTCCATTGAGATAGCGGCTATTCCCATGGAGAGCCAAATGCAGCATCACTGCAGTGGACTCAGGAACAGTTCATGGATATGCCACAGTAAGTATCATTCACTGGTCAGTACCTCAAATGGCATGAAGAACCCACCATGGAGTGGATGCCATCTGCCTGCCAGCTGCTGGTTCCCTCTAATGGTCAGGATTGCTTCGAAAGGGCTGAGGTGACAACAGATGGTGATGACGATGCCATCCCTCATTCGATTTGTCAACAATATCCACCTCCCTGGCCTCTCTGATGGACGAAGCATCCGCAGAGCCATGCCTTGTGACAGGAGCTGCCCCTGAAATGATGCCGGTGGAGCAGAATTTGGAGTCACATTCCTTGGCACATCCATGATGAGGACAATCACCAAAAGCATCTCAGTTCCAACAAGGCATGAGTGAGCAATCTGCTTCTACCTTCTGGTCAGCCGTAGCAGAAGGCGCTCACCATGAGTGGAGGTCTCCATGTGGAAATATCCCCTTGTAGGTTAATTGGGTGTTTCTGTTATCAATAATATTAAACTGTTCCTGGATAAAGCATTGAGTATGTTTTTGGACATTTGTGTTCATTTCACGAGGGCGAGAGGTAGAAGAATCAAAAATAAAGGTTAGCAAAGGAAATAAGTGCTTTAAGAACAGTGTGTCACGTGCTTACTCAGGAGCATTGTAGTGTGTGTCCCATTGGAAAGTTAGACTTCTGTTTTTAATGGATACCAGCTCCTTGTTCTCACTCAGGTGATGGAGAACATTCACTCCAAATGTCCTGCAGTCTGAGCATTGTTCCGGTGAAATGTGTCTGGATCAGAGTAGCCCTCATGCGCTACCATTCTGATCTGTGCTCCACCTCCTGAGCCTACCAAGACGACATCCCTGCAATGCATGGGAACTGTTTTCCAGTTTCTTTCAAGTTCCTCGTCCTCTTCCTCCTCCAGTGTGTTGCTCCAGTTCTTATTCCTCTTTAAGGTCAGCACCTCTATGGAAGGCCATGTTATTGGAGAGTGCAGCAATTCACCACAACATATTGTTTATTCGTTATGTTCAAACTATGTTCAAACTGTGTGTCTCTCTGTTCCAATTTTCCATGGCTAATAATCATATTATGTAAAACCTTTCAATCAAATTTTTAACCATGATATAATTCAAATCAAATCTGCCATATAAGGTTTGAAGAGGTTACTTTTATGAACTGGGAAATTAATGAGGTTAATAGTGCACTTCGGAAAAAAACAAAATAAGAGACAAGTAACAAGATTAGCAGGCATCTAGAGGAATAATGATATGTCATTTACCCGGCAACAAGATTAGCAGGCATTTAGAGGAATAGTGAGATGTTATTTTCCCGGCAACAAGATTAACAGGCATCTAGAGACATTAAGGTGTAAATGGCCAAATCAGAAATGGTGTGTTTAGTTATCAATATTATTAAGTGCCGTAGTGTATATTAGTCTTTTGTCATGTGTTTTTCTTATTTTCTTTTACTTTAATAACTTTTCTGTATTGATTGACACAATGACTGGACTGGTTCCTCACTGGGTTGTACATTACTCCTCACATTATTCCAAACAAATATATACCACTGATAAACAGTGTTTCAAGTTATCCTTCAGAGTTTTGAGACACTCTCACAGGTAACATCAGCGGGGTTCTTAACAGTTACACAGAAATGCATGCTCAGATTTAGCGTTGCAGACAATGCTTTCCCATCCATCTGCATTTCAAGGTCTATGGACAAAGAGATCTCAGCAGATTTGCCAACATATTTCCCAACATGCATTCCCAAATTCCAGAGCTTTCCATAATTCACATCATCAAGCCCAGTTTAAGGGAAAAATGTAAATCATACTTGAAGTCTTACCTCTTGGTAAAAATGTTTAAGTCAAAGAAGAGGTTCACATTTGGATTTACACCTGGAGGAGTCTCTTCCTCAGAGTGAGATACAACACATATATACCACCACAGGTGTTAAAATATTGGGTCATTTTTGGGATTGGTCAGTTGATATTGCAGACATCTCAGTGTCTCTTCTCATCAAATCCGGTGCAAAACAATCTACCATCCGTTAAAAACACAACCATCTGCATTTTTCATAACTTTGTCTTTCTCCTGCAACCCACGCCAAATGTTTGATGATTCTATCATTCTGGTCCCCACCAGACACATTAGTGTGATTGGTGAGACTGACCATACATACCAGTATCCTTCCTTATTTACTGGATTTGGGAGACTAAGAGGTATTGTGATGCTCCTCGCATTTAAAGGGCAGCACGGTAGCATGGTGGTTAGCATAAATGCTTCACAGCTCCAGGGTCCCAGGTTCGGTTCCCGGCTGGGTCACTGTCTGTGTGGAGTCTGCACGTCCTCCCCGTGTGTGCGTGGGTTTCCTCCGGGTACTCCGGTTTCCTCCCACAGTCCAAAGATGTGTGGGTTAGGTGGATTGGCCATGATAAATTGCCCGTAGTGTCCTAAAAAAAAGTAAGGTTAAGGCGGGAGGGGGGGGGGGGGGGTTGTTGGGTTACGGGTATAGGGTGGATACGTGGGTTTGAGTAGGGCGATCATTGCTCGGCACAACATCGAGGGCCGAAGGGCCTGTTCTGTGCTGTACTGTTCTATGTTCTATGTTTACACTGCAATGATTGCAGCTTTGGAAAATTTGACACAGTTGCCATTTGCAATCCATGCCAAAGTGTCACCCAAATTGAAACACCTAGAAGCAGATGGTATCACTGAGTGACTCATTCCATCATTGTGGACATTGAACCCAGTTGTTGCACAATGCAAAAAGTGGTGAACTTAGACAATGGAAAGCACTAAACAAAGCTATCATTCTAGACAAGTATCCACATCCTATGTTTCAAGAATCATCAGCATCATTTCATAACTCCATAGTCTTCACAAAGCTTATCATGTAACGTAGTTATCACCAGATACCTCTTGCTCAGCGAAACCAATATCTTACAGAATTTGTTACTCATTGAGGCATGTTTCAGTACTGCAGAATGCCCGATAGGCTGACTGCAACACTGCGCGCAATCCAAAAGATTGTTTAGTCAGTCTTTTAAGAATCTGAGGGAACGCTCAACATGATGATGTAACTGTCCAACACGATGAGGTAACTGTCCAACATGATGATGTAACTGTCCAATCAGTGGATGAAGCAGAACATGATCAGTGGTTATCAGCTCATATGGCTCAGACAACATCATTCGAAACTCAGCAAGGAAAAATGTAGATTTGTGGCTTCAGGCAGAGATTTTCTGAGGGCAAAGAGTGATATCAGCTGGAGTTAAAAACCGTTCGCAATGGCAAAGCCATTTATACGCCTCCGACCCCATCTAATGTGAAAGAGTCAGCATTGTCCCTCAGTACTGTCAACTTTCATCACAAATTTGTTCTGAAGTACGCAGAGATCACAGAGCCTCTCGAGCAGCTAAAGCACAAAGGAGCATAATGGGAATGGAACATTGTGCACCAAATATCATTTGATACATCAAAGGTGAAAATAACTAATCCCCAGTCCTTGAATATTTCAACACACGTGTGGAAATGTATGTGACAACAGATGTACCAGGAAACCACCATTTCTCGCTGAAAGTGAATTGAAAATAGTGAAAGCAACTTACGATGTTGAAGGCGATGACCAGGATTTTCCGTTCCTTCTCACCAACCGAATCTTCAGGTCCCAACAAAGGCGAACCTCCCACGGCGGGTTCCCTGGCAGCGGGGAGGATGAGTCATGAAAAACAGTGTAGACTTCAGCGGAACATAAGATGCTGCTGGCAGCCAACGGCGAGTACCCTCCACTGCAGGAAAACAGGTCATGGAGGGGCTGGAAAATCCCAGCCTATGTGATCATGGTGATTTTTTTCATAAGACCATGAATATGCTTACCTGAGAGAAATTCAAAGCAGAATTGGCGACTCACTGAACCTGATGTTATCTCTTTACAGACTCTTTTTAAACTCCTCATAACTTGCTTTCTTACCGATCTTTGTGCCATCTACAAATTTGGTGACAATACAGTTATGCGCCCGGATCAGAACCCCAGGTTTGCCTAAAGATCCCGGACCCAACAATTTGTATTTGATAAAACTGTGAAGAAATGTTACTGCGCCACATGAGCGATAACACTGACCCGTACAGTGATTTTGCATTAAAACAAACTTTAATTTGAACACAGAATTAAGGACATGAACATTAAAGAAACAGTTTTAAGGTTAACAGTTGCAATATTCTCTCGGATGCTGATATCTCTGAAATGTGGGGCTGGATTCTCCAGTCCCCCAACCGCGTGTTTCTTGGCGGCCGCCGTCCGCTGGCGATGGGATTCTCTACTCTGGCCGCTTGTCAATGGGATTTCCCATTGAAACCACCCCATGCTGCTGGAAACCTGCAGGCAGTGGTGCGCTGCTGGAGCAGGAAGAGTGAATTCTAACAGCTGGCAAATTCCGGCCTTGACCTCTACAGCTTGCACTCTGTGGTGTGCCTATCCTGTCCAATATCTAACCATACCATAACACAACTGAGGATACCGACTATGGGGAATCTCTATGTTTTCAATTCCATGTCGTGACTTCCACGTCCACGCACGTATTTGCCTCTCCAAACCTTTAAAAGCTTGAGTGAGAAAGCACTTGGTAAGATTGAGCTAGATACAAGTCATAATTTGTTAAGAGGCAAGTGAATGAAGTGAACATTTAATGTGATTCAACAAGACAGTTTGCCTTTGTCTAATACTACAAAATAATAAATAAGATATACCTTCAGTCGATTGCCTCATTTGATTTAAAATTAAATGGTCTAGTATTTCAGCTGTACATCAGAAATTTAACTGTAGGCAGCACGGTGGCGCAGTGGGTTCACCCTGTTGCCTCACGGCGCCGAGATCCCAGGTTCGATCCTGGCTCTGGGTCACTGTCCATGTAGAGTTTGCACATTCTCCCCGTGTTTGCGTGGGTTTCGCCCCCACAACCCAAGAGATGTGCAGGCTAGGTGGATTGGCCACGCTAAATTGCCCCTTAATTGGAAAAATGAATTGGGTACTCTAAATTTATTAAAAAAATAAGAAATTTAACTGGAATATTTATGGATGACTGAAATGTTCTTGGATGTTCTGAAACCTTTGAAACACTACCTGTTGGGAGAATCAAGAGCAGTATCTTGATGTTACACATAAAATTATAAGATGTGAATCAACTTGATTTCTGTTCTTTACTGATGTATTTTCAAACACGTTGGCACTATCTTCAACTTGTATCATAAATGGGCTTGAGATCCATGACAACAGTCTGAATGCATGATTGGGCGGCCAAACCTATTTTGGGCTTGAAAAGGCTCTGCCACCCTGCGGGTCCCCTAAAGGCACCCCACTACAGGTCATCGGTGTGAAAGGGTGTAAAATAAACCAAGCTTTGTGTATGTTTGGTCAGCACGTTATGCCTCTCTTGTTAACCAACTAAACTAAATCAACAAACTAGGAATGGGAAACAAGTTGTTTGTGTGTTGGGGGTGAGTGAGGGAGGGGTTGAGGGACTGAAGGGGGTGATCTGCATCTCAAGAGAGAGATGCCTGTTCCTGGTGGTTAATGCAACACGTGGTTTTTTTTGTGAGCTCAGCAGGAGCTTAGCTGTTTTCTCAAGTAACTTCTGGTTGGCCTTTTAAGGACTGCTCTTCAGTCCTGATACAAGTGAGTTCAGCATGTTGTACTTCAGTTCCATCCATTTGGAGTGGTGGCCCCACAACTGCTTTCAGATTCCAATTTGGAAGTATAAGCATCTTGCCGTTGTAAAGAAGCAAGTGGGCAGTACAGTTATTTATAAGCCTCTCAAAGTTACTTTAGGTGGGCCTCAGACATCAATACATGGTCAGAGTGACTGTTCGCACCACTGATCTGCTTCTTCAACATCTGGACATCTATTTCTCAGGTGTGCAATGGGTGAAGGGCAGTTTAAAGCATTCTTCAAGGCTTCCCGTTCTCTCTTGGCATCTCACCATTGAAAATCGATTCACGCTTTTGTACTGAGTTAATTAGTGCACATTTTAAGGGAAAAGATGCCCTGGAGAAAATCTGGAAGTTTGACAAACAATTCAAGCTTGGTATTCATTATGGGAGCTGATTTAATTTGTATTGATTTCTGCTCCACACAATGGGCGCGTGCTCTATGGTAAGATTCACCACACAGGCACAGGTGTCACTTAAAAAATATATATTGATTTGTGGACCTCTAGCTCATACCAATTGTCTTTGTCAAATTAGCAACCTTGGAAAATGCAAACCTCGATAAAGGATTGAGGAAACGTGATTTGAGTACTCTTGGTCAAAAACAAAACAGAATATGGCAAGCAGACATCATATGCACAGTTTGTTTAGTCTTGTAAAAAGCCACCGCGGAGAGTCCAAATTCCTTATTCATTTTTGTATTGTTGGGGTTTGGGCAATTCTGGCAATGTTGCATTGATTGCCCATCCCTACTTCCGCTGAGAAGCCGAGTCCTCTTCTTCAACCAGTGCATGGTGCAGTTTGACACAACTGAATGGTCGGTTAAGTCACTTCTGAGATACTTAAATGTTGACCACTCCGTTATGGGACTGAATACACATACATCAGAAGTCAGATTTCCTTCTCGGAAGGACATGGGTGAACCAGGTGGATGTTATGATATTGCAAGTTGCCATTTTACAGACAACAGCTTCTTACACAAAGGTTTAAAAAAAAAACATTCGATTAAAATTCTTGAACTGCCATTGGGTGATTTGAACCCATAAGGTGACATGTTATCAACTTAGTCCTTGCCAGAATAGGGCGATGCCATTCGTACGCCAGAACTCAAATAGTGAAAGAACTGGCTTTTCCATGGCTCTTTCCCTGTTCTGATGGGAATAGTCAGGAAGGGCAGTGGGATGACACACCCATTCTGTCCAAGGATTCCTACTCAAAGGTGGACATGATGTGGATTACAAGCAATTGTATTGTTAACATTGCAGCGATCACTGGAATGGAGAGGAGACCTGAGAAGCCTGCTCCCTGGGTTTCACCGGCTTACCTGGTGGCTCTGGTGGCAGTGAGATGAACGCTCAAAAGGATGGGATCAAGAGGGCAGCCTCCCCAACCAAGCAGGCATGGATGGAAGTGGCCAAGGAAGTCAGCAGCAGGATTGTAGTTCCTCCACCCCGAAGATAATGTAAGAATGCACTAGTCCTTCCTACTGTGTACTTGCCTCAGTAAACCGTGGTGTTGCCGCTTCTTTTCTACTCTGTCTTTTCTGGGCTCTGTTCCAATTATGGCATCAGTGGATTTGCCTTCTTTCTATATTGTCCATATCCGAATGCTTAGAGTCGGCAGGTATCAAATGATACCACCACAAGTTTCAACCGGCTATCGATCAAAGAGCCAAACACCAATTAGTTAGTTCAAGGTCAAGGGTACTTTATTTGCACACAATTAGTCATGCAACATAAATACTACAGTTAACCACACCTATCAACTAAGACAACCTGTACTTAACTTCGGGCACCCGGCTTAGGTCAGAAAACAGTGGCCGCTGTTCAATTCTGGATCTATCGGGTTCGAAGGGGTAACTGCTACTCAGCTGGGCTCATCCATCTGGTAGTGGGCGTTGAACTTGGACTCGCTTCTGGTGTTGCTGTGATTGGCGATGGCCGTGACCGGGGTACCAAGCCCAAAAGAGAGCAAACATATGGCGAACTCTTTTTTTCATACTCGGGGGGGGGCTTTTGCACTCTTTTGGGCGGTCCTTCGATTTGGGCCTTACTAATTGGGTGATCCCTGAACACGATTTGATTCCTTAGCCAATAAGTGGGCGGGGATCTGCATGGCTGGGCGTGTCCCAAGTGGTCACTGACCCTGTTGTTTGTGTTTCCCTTGGACAGGGAGTGGCACCGAAATGTCTGGGACTGTCCCGGTTGTTGGACTACCGGTCTTTTGTTTTGGTGAAGATGGGCCATCAAATGTTAATCGGCCCTATTACAATGCGAATTGGACGGAGTTTCGATCCCATCTGGACTTCTGCTGACAAATATACATTTCAGGCTCTGAGCCTGCCTGAGTCTTGGCTCGTCCATTTTACCCGCCAGTCTTTGCAAGTTCCTCTGTACCTAATTGGAAGTGGCCATCCCAGATGGCTACAGTGGGAATATTTTGACAGAAATGGAAACAAGTGCCCAGGCACATGAACACAAAATTCAAGGTTAAAGTAGTTCTTAATTAGCTTTTAAATACTTAATTACTTACCTGACAGATGCATGAGGACTCCCGACTTGCCTACAATCTGCCAGATGAAACATGAAGAGACCGCATGATGCCAGCACCCCAAAGCTACATCAATTTCAGGTGACTTAAGTCTCCACCAACACCCAAACTTGCCTCACATTGCCTGTACAAACATGGTGCCCTTACCGTCTGGATTGGAAATCAAGGGGCGGAATTCTCCAACCCCTCGGGGTCGTAGAATCACCCGGGGCCGGCGTAAATCCCGCCCCCGCCGTGGCCGGAATTCTCCGCCCACCACCCGGGAATCGGCGGGGGCAGGAATTGCGCTGCGCCGGTCAGCGGTCCCCCGCAGCGACTCTCCGGCCCACGATGGGCCGAAGTCCCGCCGCTGTCAGGCCTCTCCCGCTGACGTGGTTTGAACCACCTCTGGTGCCGGCGGGAGCATGCGCGTGAGTGGGCCTCGGGCGTCCTGGGGGGGGGTGCGGGGCGATCTGATCACGGTGGCCTGGCCCGTGATCGGGACCGACCGATCGGCAGGCGGGCCTGTGCCGTGGGGGCACTCTTTTTCTTCCGCCGCCGCCACGGCCTCCACCACGGCGGAGGCGGAAGAGACCCCCTCCACTGCGCATGCGCCGGGGTGGCGTCAGTGGCCGCTGACGCTCCGGCGCATGCGCGGACTAACGCCGGCCGGTGAAGGCCTTTCGGCCAACCATGGCGCCAGCTGGCGGGGTGCCAAAGGCCATTCGTGTCGGTCAGCGGTGCGCCAACCACTCCGGCGCGGGCCTAGCCCCTAAAGGTGCAGAGAATTCCGCACCTTTGAGGAGGCTCGATGCCGGAGTGGTTCTTGCCACTCCGGTACGCCGGGACCCCCCGCCCCACCGGGTAGGGGAGAATCCTGGCCAAGGTCTCCCAAAGCTGGCATGAAGAGCGCAATTAGATTAGTAACATAACCATTACATAACCACACCAGGTGTTCTCTTTGCAAAGGAAACATTCTTTTCAGAGAAAATACTCGTCTGGGATCAAGATTAGATTCTTCTTCATGAAACATTTTGTCTTTGAGGTTTGCTCTGATTGCCTTGTAAGTACAAAATCTATAGAAATGAAAGTGGTTATTATTTTGTTAAATAGGAAAGGGATACAATAGTGTAACCAGATCAGGAATTGCACACCTCATCATTCACAAACTCTATTTCCACAATATTGAGCATGCACTGAAAATCGCTTACTCGTTTCAGGAAGTGAGAACCCAATTTTTGATTTGTTTTTTGTCATATGTATTTTTCTTGTATTTCCCTTCACTGCACATCGATTCTCTGTAAGAAGGTAATTGGGCTTCTCCATAACTTTTGCTGTGAATGTGGCCACTTGTCAGTGTAAACAGTGTGACTGAATCTCTTGAAATTGCTCTTGCTCCCTCAAGTGCCAAGATGGGCAGCTCAGTGTTTGAAGTATGCCCATTGCAACAGACATGAATCAATATCCAACTGCTGCCATTTGCTGCACCGTTCAATACCAACCTACTGTCTGAAAATTGCTCGCTTCTTGATGCCTACATCTTCAGGCATAATACGCAAATGTAATTTGTTCTGCTTCACATAGCAGGATTCACAGTTTTCCAATCAGTTGCAAATCAGGGGCGAAATTCTCCGACCCCACGCAGGGTCGGAGAATCGGCCGGCGGCGGCGTTATTCCCACTCCCGCCGGGTTTTTAAATCTCCGACCGGCCAAAAACCGGCGTTGTGCAAATCCCGCCGGCAGCCTCTGAGAACAGCTGGCACCGGCGGGATTCCATTATATTTTTACTTACACTAATCTCCGGCCCGGATGGGCCGAAGTCCCGCCGACGTGGCCACGGGTCATGTCGGCGAAAAACAGAGTAGCTTTAAAACGGCGTCAACCATTGATGATGGTTGACACTGTTCAGTGACCGAGGGCGAGTGTGGGGGGGGGAGGAGGAGGAGAGAGTCCCGGCGTTTGTGTGGGGGGCGTTTGGGGGGTTGGGGGGAGATAGAGAGAGAGTGTCCCGGCGTTTGGGGGGGGTGAGGGGGTGGGGGGGTGGGGAGAGAGAGTGTCCCGGCGTTTGGGGGGGGGGGGCAGTTGCGGCGTTGGGGGGGGGGGTTGCGCCGTTGAGGGGGGGTTGCGGCATTGAGAGAGAGGGGGGGTTGCGGCGTTGAGAGAGATGGGGGGGCGGCGTTGGAGGGGGGTAGGGGTGGTGGTGAGGGGGGTAGGGGTGGTGGTGAGGGAGGTAGGGGTAGTGGTGAGGGGGGTAGGGGTGGTGGTGAGGGAGGTTGGGGTGGTGGTGAGGGGGGTTGGGGTGGTGGTGAGGGGGGGTAGGGGTGGTGGGGAGGGTGGTAGGGGTGGTGGGGAGGGGGTAGGGGTGGTGGGGAGGGGGGTAGGGGTGGTGCGGTAAGGATAGGGGTGGGGGTGGGTAGGGGTGGGGGGGTAGGGGTGGAAGGGGTAGGGATAGGGGTGGGGGGTTGGGGGGCAGCAGCGCCCCCCCTCTGCCCCCACCCCACCACCCCTACCCCCCTCATCACCACCCCTAACCCCCTCACCACCACCCCTACCCCCTCACCACAACCCCTACCCCCTCACCACCACTCCTACCCCCCTCACCACCACCCCTACCCCCCTCACCACCACCCCTACCCCCCTCACCACCACCCCTACCCCCCCTCACCACCAACCCTACCCCCCTCCAACGCCGCCCCCCTCTCTCTCAACGCCGGTACACACACCCCCCTCCCCCTCCCTCTGAAGGCCGGTACACACACCCCCCTCCCCCTCCCCCTCCCTCTGAAAGCCGGTACACACACCCCCTCCCCCTCCCCCTCCCTCTGAAGGCCGGTACCCACACCCCCCTCCCCCTCCCTCTGAAGGCAGGTACCCACACCCCCCCTCCCCTGAAGGCCGGTACCCACACCCCTCTCCCTCTGAAGGCCGGTACCCACACCCCCCTCCCCCTCCCTCTGAAGGCCGGTACCCACACCCCCCTCCCCCTCCCTCTGAAGGCAGGTACCCACACCCCCCCTCCCTCTGAGGGCCGGTACCCACACCCCCCTCCCTCTGAAGGCCGGTACCCACACCCCCCTCCCCCTCCCTCTGAAGGCCGGTACCCACACCCCCCCTTTCTCCTCCTCTCCCCCCCTCTCTCCTCCTCTCCCCCCTCTCTCCTCCTCTTCCCCCTCCTCCTCTTCCCCCCTCTCTCCTCCTCTTCCCCCCTCTTCTCCTCTTCCCCCCTTCTCCTCTTCCCCCCTCTCCTCCTCTTTCCCCCCTATCTCCTCCTCTTCCCCCCTCCCTCTCCCTCCCTCCCCCTCCTCCCCCTCCCTCTCCCTCCCTCCCCCTCCTCCCCCCCTCCCTCCCCTCCCCCTCCTCCCCCTCCCTCCCTCTCCTCCCCCCTCCTCCCTCTCCTCCCCCCCTCCCTCCCTCTCCTCCCCCTCCCTCCCTCTCCTCCCCTCCCTCCCTCTCCTCCCCCTCCCTCTCCTCCCCCTCCCTTCCTCCCCCTCCCTCCCTCCCTCTCCTCCCCCTCCCTCTCCTCCCCCTCCCTCCCTCCCTCTCCTCCCCCTCCCTCCCTCTCCCCCTCTCCTCCCCCTCCCTCCCTCTCCTCCCCCTCCCTCCCTCCCTCTCCTCCCCCCTCTTCCGTCCCTCTCCTCCCCCCTCCCTCCCTCTCCTTCCCCTCCCTCCCTCTCCTCCCCCTCCCTTCCTCTCCTCCCCCTCCCTCCCTCTCCTCCCACCCTCCCTCCCTCTCCTCGCTCCCTCCCTCCCTCTCCTCCCTCCCTCCCTCCCTCTCCTCCCTCCCTCTCCTCCCTTCCCTCCCTCCCCTCCCTCCCTCTCCTCCCTCCCTCCCTCCACCCCTCCCTCCACCACTCCCCTCCCTCCCTCCCTCCACCTCTCCCTCCCTCCACCCCACGCCGGTACCCGTCCTCTCTCTCTCAACGCGCCACTTCTGCAGGGCATTAAAATGACGCGTATCGCGTCGGTCCCATGCTGGCCCCGCCGGGAATGGAGATTAGCGGCCTAAAAGAAGGCCCCATTGCCGGAGTCATCTGCACCACTTTTGCTCACCAGAAATCGGCGTTACGACGGTCCGCGGAGAATTTCGCCCCAGGTGTGCAGACGTGATCTGTGTTATGTTCTAGTGCATGGACAATGATTGAGTCAGCGCACCAAAGAACATCTCGGGCGGGATTCTACGAACTCCGCCGGGTCGGAGAATTGCCGGGGGTCGGCGTGAATCCCGCCCCCGTCATCCTCCAAATTCTCCGGCCCTCCAAACGTCGGCGTGGCGTGAGTCGCGCCGCCCACCCCGGAGAATGGCGGGGACCGGTGCGACTCAATGGGCCCCGGGGCTGCCCGAATTCTCAGGCCCGCGATGGGCCGAAGCCCCGCTGGTTTTTAGCCAGATCCCGCCGGCGTAGATTAGACGCGGCCCCTTACCGGTGGGACCTGGCAGCGCGGGCGGATTCCGGGGTCTTGGGTGGGGTGCAGGGCGATCTGGCTCCGGGGGGTGCCCCACGGTGGCCTGGCCCGTGATCGGGTCCCACCGATCCGTGGGCTGGCCTGTGCCGTGGGGGAACTCTTTTCCTAGCGTCAACAGTGTCAGCCTCCGCGATGGCCGACGCGTAAGTGACTGCCCCCCCCTGCGCATGGGCGGAGATGATGTCAGCAGCAGCCAGCTGACGCTCCCGCTCATGCACGGAGTGTGCCGATGGCAGAGTCTGGACTTCCACGTCGGCCGGCGGGACGCAATCCACTCGGGCGCCGGCCTAGGCCCTGAAGGTGCGGAGGATTCAGCACCTTTGGGGCGGGCCGACGCCGGAGTGATTCACGCCACTCCGTCCCGCCAGGACCCCCCGCCCCGCTGGGTACGGGAGAATCCCACTCCTTGTTCTAGACTAGTCAAATTTTTATTATTGTATAACCAACTGTGGGCTGGAAACTAATGCTAACAAACTGGAATAATTACGAACACAACTAACCATGATGACTTCTCTTACAGACTCCCCTGAGGTTACAGTGTCACATGGTATAACTTGCCTGCCACATAAAGGTCGGAGGTGAAACATATTTACATGTACAATTGCTTATGCATATTACTACATTCTCTTTCCTTGAGATATTTCACAAAACATATATACACCATTTCAATAAATATTAGATATGATATGCAGAGCACAATAATTGATATCATGTACACCTATATTGTCCAATTACAGAATCAGTCTTTCGGGTTTCTTTCTGTACCTTGTTGATCTTCTTAATTTCGGTAGATCAGATGAATCTGCTTGACAGTCTGGTAGAACTGCATCATAAATTGGAACTTCAGACTGTACAATGATATTTGATTTGTCCTCTGGTTGTGTTGGCGTTGAAGAATATAAATTTTCATAGACATTGTCTGCTTGCAGTTGGACAACAGGTTGTTTCAGGAATGTCTGTCCGTTTCTCCTTACTACCTGCCCTTGCTCTGTGATTACAGTGTAAATTCTCACACCTATTTTCTGTAATACTGTTGTACATTTTGTCCAGCCATCAGAATCCTCCACTCTCACTACATCATTCGGAGTTAAAGGTTTCAGAGCCCTGGTTGACCTGTCATAGTAACTCCTATGCCTCTTCTTTTGAGATTGCAACTGAACCCGTATCTTGTCATTTACTTGTGTGTGGTATAGCATGGCAGAGTTGTTTGCAGCTTTTGACTCATCAACAGTTCTGATGGCAACAAACCACAACTTAAAAGTGATGCTCGATAGCAGAGCAATACTGGATATGGATCATCTTGACTGTCCATGGATCCATTCAGTAGTTGTTTGATTATCTGCAAACATTTTTCCGTTTTGGCATTAGACTGAGGACACAATGGACTTGATGTGACATGTCTGAAGTCATAATGCTGCGCAAATGCCTTCCATTCTTTTCAATTGAAACACAGACCATTTTCACTCTTAACTACCTGATGAATGCCATGACATGCAAATGCTGATACACAATCTCAACAATGGACAGCCAAAAGGTTCATGTTCAAAGTATCATCATATACGATGAGAACTAAGTGTAGCAAATGGTTTGTTACTAAGACAACAGAGAATCATTATTCTCCAGTCTCTGCGCATAATAACACAATTAGCTGATTACCTTGACAACTGTGCTACTTCAGGATTGTTTGACTAGTAGTCAACTATTAGCAAATATTCTTTACCCTCAAGATAGAATAAGTCTGTCCCAACCTTTTGCCAAGGAACTGACACAATTTTGCCCACCTCCATCAGTTCCTTTGCTTGTCAACATTGGTATCGTTGACAAGTGGTAAACTTTTCCAAATTGTCTGTGAATCTTTATTTATTCCTGGCCAACATACAGTATCTCACGCTCTTCTCTTGCATTTCTCGATTCCAAGGTGACCCTCATGAATCTTTTGCAGTATTTCTTTGCACAGACCCTGGAGAATAATGATTCTCTGTTGTCTTAGTAACAAACCATTTGCTACACTTAGTTCTCATCGTATATGATGATACTTTGAACATGAACCTTTTGGCCGTCCATTGTTGAGATTGTGTATCACCATTTGCAATACTTTATCTTTTTCTGTTTCCGCAACAGTTTTGACTTTGCATCTGACACTGGTAGTGTCTCCGTATCCGCATGAACTTGCACATCCTCCCCCATGGAATTGTCATCCAGTGCTGCTGTAGCTGTGGATAGCGCATCGGCTACTACAATGTGCTTAGCCGGTGTAGAGATCAATTCAGTCATACCTCTGAAGTTTCATTATCAATCATGCCTAGTACTCTTCGTACTTCCTTTTTGTTTGTTGGACAAGGCACTTTCATAATGGCTTGTATTTCATGTCATCGGGCTTTATTCCTTGAGCATACCTGTTCCTAGGAACGTTATTTCCTTAACACCAAACCAACATTTGGCCTTTTTAAGACGCAGCCCATTTTTCTTGTCATTCTGCAATACTCTAATTAGCCTTTCATTGTTTTCCTCTTGTGTGGAACCCCAAATGGTGATGTCACCGACATATACGTGAACATCCTGAATGCCTTCAACTATGTGTTCCATCGCTCTGTGAAAATTTTCTGATGCTGAGATCATACCAAAGGGCATACGAAGAAAGCAATATCTACCAAATGAATTATTGAACATATAATACTTTGTACTTTCTTCATCCAGCTTGAGATGCCAGAATGCCTGCGAAGCATCAGGTTTGTTGAAATATGTCACATCAGACATCTCACTTGTGATCTCCTCTAACTTAGGTATTGGATAGCATTCCTTCTTTATATTTGCATTTAGGTCTTTTGGATCCATGAATATCCTGAGATCATTATTTCATTTTTTAACACACACTATCGAATTGACCCAATCTGTCGGCTCTTCGATCTTTTTGATCACACCAAGATGTGTCATTCTGTTTAATTCAGCTTTAGACGGTCACGTAATCACGCTGGAACTCTTCTTGGAGCATGTATCACTGATTGAGCATCATTTTAGAGTTGAATCTTGTAGGTGAAAGGCAAAATATCAGAACCCTGAAATATTTCTGGAAAAGCCTGCACAAGGACTCCACCGATCCACTGTGTGTGTTCAGTGCACAGTCAGTGCTATACACTCTTTTTACCAGTTCCAGTGCTTCACACGCTTCAACACCTAGCAGCGACTCACGGTCTTTAGCTACAATGGAGAACTTGACTTTGTGAACTTTATCTTTTACTTGGCTATCTAGTTCACACATGCCTAATGTATCAATTTTCTGACCATTATAGTCCTTCAAGAAGAATGGCCTGTTTAATATTCTGGATTTTATTTTCATAGCTTCTCTATCACTGATACGGATGAGATTCACTTCCACTCCTGTGTCTAGTTTAACATTGGTGAGTGATTTATTTATTAACAATGAAACTGTCTAGTTATTTTTTGTTACTGTTGCAATATCATTTTGATAACTTTTTGTTTCTATAGACGACATTTTACTCTGGCTTCACTGACTGGCTCTATCTTCATTCGAGAGTACATCGATGAAAAATCAATGTATGGATGGACTTTTCGAGATTAACTTTCTTGTTGTGAAACATTGTTTGGCAAAATGGTTTTTGCTTTTGCATTTCGTGCAAATCTTTCCATCTGCTGGACATTGCCTCGGTTGGTGCCTATTTCCACATCTTTTATACGTAATGGCTGCTACTGGCAAGCATTTAAAATGGCCACCACTGCTGAGACCACGTTTTATTTTCAGGCACGTCACAACATCAATGGTGTTGGCATTGCTCCCAATTTTCGAGTTAAAACGCAGTTCATTCAGCGAGTTTATAAGCTGCGCAGCTAATTCACTGGCATGGAAATTCTTTCTACGTCTTTTAACTGAAGCTCATTCTCCCGTAAGAGATGTTCACGCACCTTATTAATTCCAAAGACAATCTCATCTTGAATCAGCGAGGATTTTAATGTAATCTAATATTTGGTCTTTTTTTCACATTTCCTTCCTGTGCTCCCGGAAGTGGAAGTACAGAGATCAACTTTGGACTGTGTGTAGCGTTGATTCCCTGGCCAATGTTACCTTTGAGGACAGCACTTCTCTCTTGATGCAAGATCTTCTTTCATTCCCATTATTTTGTTTCCTTTTCCCAATTTCTGTCCCTTTCTCCTCGGTTTGCTTCTTACACAATGAATTCCATTGCCATGGAATATCTGCTGTAGGCACTGCAACAAGTATTAGTGGGGTTTTTTTTGCATATCATTTTTGCATTCTTTCTTGGCCCTTGGATGTTTGTTTTTTTTTATAAATTTAGTGTACCCAATCATTTTTCCAATTAAGGGGCAATTTAGAGTGGCCAATCCACCTAGCTTGCACCTTTTTGGGTTGTGGGGGCGAAACCCACGCAAACACGGGGAGAATGTGCAAACTCCACACGGACAGTGACCCAGAGCCGGGATCGAACCTGGGACCTCGGCGCCGTGAGGCAGCAGTGCTACTCACTGCGCCACCGTGCTGCCCAATGGCCCTTGGATGTTTAATGCACTCCACTCAGAATTTACAGTAATAGACCAATTATGAATAAAGGCTTAATCAGGCTAACTTGAAGTCTGCTAATGCGTAAAACATTTGAGCTTTCTTTGTACGAGAGTAGCATTAGTTGCTGAGTAGGGATCATGCATTCTTAAATTATAATATCCAGAAATAGTTACAGGCATACACAATTCTAAAGTGACAACCATCTGCCTCATGAGAAAAAGTTAAACAGGGACATGTATAATAAAAGATTATTAACTTCAGCAGTTCAGAGGCAGGAGAGGCATAAAAGCTCTTTTTATACTGAAGGAAAACAGAAATATTTCATTCATTAGAAATTAGGACATCACTTTGTCACGTCCAAACTCTGCTATCATTGTTATTGTAGGACCTAGCTGAGATTAGCCCATATGACCATAAGACATAGGAGCAGAATTAGGCCATTCGGTCCATCGGCTCTGCTCCACCATTCCATTATGGCTGATATGCTTCTCATCCTCATTCTCCTGCCTTCTCCCCGTAACCCTTGCCTTATTAATCAGGGTGGTCCTTGGTTAAGATCAATGAAGGCTGCTGGGTACAAGGCTGTTGCTATATTTTAAAATTTATCAAACATTATTCTAACTATGTACAGGGAAAGGCTGAGCCTGCGGCTTCCCGCAGAACTATCTCTCAGTAAATTCTGTTGTCCTGTGATACAGAGTGTCTACTTACATTAACCCTTTACATCACATCTCCTCCCGAGTCTCTTCCTTCATCATTGCTTCACAGAGATAACTGTTGCGGTGGTTTCAGCAATCTCCTTGCCCTCAGCTCTCTTTGGAGGACGTGCAGTATTTAAGTTCTCCATGTTCACTCTTAAACCCGGTGGAGTAGTGTGTGAATCATCGGATACTGACCAGTTCACTGTTTTGCTCATCTTGCTGCTCTTCTGTGTAACTAGTTCATTCCATTAATAATCTTTGTCTTATCGATACAAGCTGTGGGATTCTCCATCGGCAGGATCCTCCATCCTGCCAGCAGAGCACCCACGCCACCACCTTTCCCGACGGAGTGGGGTGGCCCAAACTGGGAAACCCCATTGGCCGGCTGCAGATGAACAAGAAGCATGCCGGCGGGGGCATACCGCACCAAAAAATCGGACTGGCAGGACAGAGAATGCCGGCCAAGGGCTTTATTTATTCTCACGTTTTCATTTTTGGCCTTCACACATAAGATCATGGATTTATTGTTCCAAAACATTACCTTCAGGATTTTAGTGCAAAATACATACTGACTTCCTTGCCTGGTGTTCTGGTAAGGTAAGTACTCTATGACATTGATTATTGCTATATATTTTATGTTTTGTCCGGCAAGCCAGTGCATTGTGGGGTCACTGGATCAATGTTTACTTTGACTGAGACCGAAATAAAGCACAGTTGCAATATTAATAATTCCCTGTGATTACTTGTGTATTGATTGATCTTGAAAGGTACCAGAGCCAAAAAAAACACAAATTGCAGTATATTTATCCTCCTTCTGCCTTGCTCTCTCTATGTACTTTCAAAGCTATGTTGCTTTGAGGCATGTCATTTTGTTCAGGCTTGTCTCCCTTGTTCATAGTCTCATGTTTGTCCATCAGTATTTTGCTTGATGCAAGCTGCCCTCCAAGATATTAACTGGTTATACCATTCACCTGCAGTTATTCGGAAATAGTCCACCTGGTTTTCTCAAGGTTTTTACCTTGAGTTCCGTTTTAGTTCCGGTGTTCCCATTTCAGAGCACTTGTCTCCATCTTCTCGAGACCTCTCGATAAGTTTGGAAATTCTGTCCTGAATTCTTTGGTCTGTCTTGGCTTTCCAGTTTGTCTACTTTATAGATGAGCTGGAGACCAGTGCAAGCTTTTTGGCGTAATAGTGAGCACTTTTGGTTTGAATCATGTATAAGATTTCTGTGAATTATCGCCCTTTCTGCTGAGGTTTAGCAGTTTGATCTTCAGTTGAATGCTTCCTGGATCATGGTGTTGGAAGGTTGATGGAAGAAGTCTAGCTTTAACCATTGTTCCATGTCTAAAAGAAATGAAATTCTGCTTCAGTGTCTAACTTGAAATTTACTTTATGTCCATTGAATGTCTGCCCCACAATTGTTCCCATTAGATCCCGTAATTTCCCCCAAGAACGGCACATCACTGGGCGGGATTTTCCTTTTGGTCTTCAAAGTGCTGGACTAGGCGAGAACAGAACAGCTTTTTTTCTCATCATTTTGTCCAGCAATTAGAGGAAACAAATCCTGGGGGAGTGCCCCATGCCATCACGCTGATGGGGCAGGACGTGAAAATGCCGGCAATGTCAGGTTTCCAGAAATCCTGGTGCCTTTTTTGGAATGTCAATGCAAAAATGGGCACCTCAAAAATGGAACTCACGCGCCCACCTCCCCGGCCACATTCACATGGGTCATCCCACTAACACAGGGACCCCACCATGTATGTGGTCAACAACCCCCCCCCCCCCCCCACTTGTACATGGGTAACACTCCCCATTTACACTGGGGAGCATGTGCGTGAAGGGGCAGCAGGGTAGCATGGTGGTTAGCATAAATGCTTCACAGCTCCAGGGTCCCAGGTTCGATTCCCGGCTGGGTCACTGTCTGTGTGGAGTCTGCACGTCCTCCCCCTGTGTGCGTGGGTTTCCTCCGGGTGCTCCGGTTTCCACCCACAGTCCAAAGATGTGCGGGTTAGGTGGATTGGCCATGCTACAATTGCCCGTAGTGTCCTAATAAATGTAAGGTTAAGGGGGGGGGGGGGGTTGTTGGGTTACGGGTATAGGGTGGCTATGTGGGTTTGAGTAGGGTGATCATGGCTCGGCACAACATTGAGGGCCGAAGGGCCTGTTCTGTGCTGTACTGTTCTATGTACACTGGGAATCCCCTGCCATGGAGCTCTCAAGAGGATCCCTGGCATTGCTGGGGGCAGTGCTATGGCCAGAGCAATGGGATAGTACTAAGGTTCAAGGGGGCAGTAAAAAGGGCAGTGCCAGAGTACTGTGTGGGCATGTCCTTCTCCCCCTTGGGGCCATACTTACCTGTGTGCCCAGGCGGGTCCCCTTTGCCAGGTTCATGTTTTTAAAAACCTGTTTTAAATCTTGATGTGTTGGGTAGGCTGATTCTATGTGGACTGCATTTGATGCGAGAGACAGACTTCCAACACTTGATGAGATGCAACACGATTTTATTTAACAGCTAACTATTTTACATGTTCAACTGTGGGTTGACACTATGCTGACTTGATTGGAGACCTGAGGCTAGCCTGACCAGACTAACTGACTACCACATGGTGTTTGCACTGTCTAATGCTCACGAGCTCTGACTGTCTCAGAGGCTGGATCCCGAGAGCGCGGGAAAACCGGTGCCCTCTGGCTTTATAGTGGTTGTGTCCAGTCTGGTGATTGGCTGCTGTGTTCTGTGTGCTTACTACTCATCCTGTGTGCCAATCACTGCCTGTCTGCACTCCATTATATACATAGATGTATATTATGACATCTCCCCCACTTTTTTTTGTGAAGTTTGTGTTCAGGTAATAAATATTGAGGTGCATGTGCGTGAAGATGTGTATTTGTACGTGACTATATACAGAAAATGCTAAAATGGACTTATATACATAGGAAGGTGTCGCTAGTGCAGATATAAGGCAGCTGAAACAGTAACAAAAGCGATATGTACAGATGTCAAAACAATGACGTAACAAAGTAATTCAACGTTCAGTCTATAAGTTTAGTCTCTGTGGTGGGCGACGAATTCTGGTTGACCGCCCCAAGGGTGGAGCAGGGGCTGCCTGCACCTGGATGGGCGGGACTGCCTCCAATGCGGTGGTCGCAGAGGTCGGCAGGATTGCTGGTAGATTGGTGGCTTCGTGGCAGGGCGCGTCCTGAGGAAGGAGTGTGTGAGGTGGGACATCACGGTCTTGTGGCGGGCGTGGAAGCCTGCGCAATGCCAGCCTGTTGCATCGTAGGAGAGAGCCATCAGCCATGCAAACGAGGAACGATCTCGGGGCCACTTGCTTGACCACCAGAGCTGTAGCGGACCAGCCGCCGTCAGGCAGCTGTACACAGACCCGATCAGCTGGGACCAGCTCGGGGAGATCCGTGGCATGAGCCTCGTACGCTGATTTATGTTGGGCCCGAGATTGCTGCATCTTCTTTATGACCGGGAATTTGTCAAGGTCCAGCATGTGGATGGCTGGAACCGTTGTTCGCAGCATGTGGTTCATGAGAAGCTGCGCTGGAGACAACCCAATGGGCAACGGGTTCAATCTGTAAGCCAACAGCGCCAGGTTGAAATCGGAGCCTGAGACTGCAGCCTTACATAATAATCTTTTGACGATGTGGACCCCTTTTTCGGCCTTTCCATTTGACTGCGGGTAGTGGGGACTGGATGTGATGTGATGAAAGTTGTATAGCCGGGCAAAGTCAGACTACTCCTGGCTGTAAAAACAGGGCGGTTGTCACTCATCACCGCGAGCGGTATCCCATGTCTGGCAAAAATTTCCTTGCATGCCTTGATCACCGCCGCCGACGTGAGGTCAGACAGTCTGACCACTTCGGGGTAATTGGAAAAGTAGTCAACCAGGAGGACATAGTCACACCCCTTGGCGTGGAACAGGTCGACACCGATGTTGGACCATGGGGAGGTCACTCTCTCATGTTGCTGCAGAGTTTCTTTAGGTTGAGCCGGCTGACCTTTTTTGACACGTAGGGCAATTGAGGACCGTGTTGGCAATGTCCTGGCTGATGCCTGGCCAGTAGACTGCCTCCCGAGCTCTGCATCAACATTTCTCGACCCCCAGGTGACCCTCGTGGATTTGGCCAAGCACCATAGCTCGCACGCTCTGCAAGATCACAATTCTGTCAAGCTTCATGAGGATGCCGTCTACTACTGTCAGATTGTCCTTGACATTGTTAAAACTGGGGCACTGTCCCTTCTGCCAGCCATTCATGAGGTGCTGCATCACCCGCTGGAGCAGAGGATCCCTGGCTGTTTCCTCACGAATTTGAATGACCCTCTCATCAGAGGCCTGAACGTTGGAGGCACAGAATTGCACCTGCACGTCGATTTGACAGACAATGTCAGTCTGCTCACATGGTGTGGTGATAGGCCTGGAAAGTGCATCTGCAACAATGAGCTCTTTGCCTGGGGTGTAGACCAGGTCAAAATCGTAGCGGCGTAGCTTGAGAAGGATGCGTTGTAACCGTGGCATCATATCATTGAGGTCTTTTTGGATGATGTGAACCAATGGCCTGTGGTCCGTCTCAACCGTGAATTTAGGGAGGCCATACACATCGTCGTGGAACTTGTCGATTCCCGTCAGGAGGCCCAGGCATTTATTCTCAATCTGAGCGTACCGTTGCTCAGTGGGCTCTGGAGGCATGGCTCTGGAGGTATACGCAACTGGGGCCTTGGAGCAGAAGTCATCCCGTTGGACGAGCACCGCCCCAATACCGTTCTGGCTCGCGTCAGTGGATATTTTTGTCTACTTGGCGGGGTCGAAAAACGCCAGCACCGGGGCTTTGGTGAGTTTTCCCCTCAGCTCATGCCATTCTTTCTCATGAGTGGGCAGCCACTCGAAATCCGTCGACTTTCTGACGAGATTGCGGAGGGCTGTGGTGTGGGACGCCATGTTGGGAAGTTGACCATCCCTAGAAAGCGGAGGACCGCCTTCTTGTCCTCTGGAGTCTTCATGGCGTTGATCACCGAAACCTTGTCAGCATCCGGCTGGACGCCCTGCTGCGAGATGTGGTCGCCAAGGAATTTGATATCTGATTGACCGAATGAGCATTTGGCTCTGTTGAGTCGGAGGCCATGCTCGTAGATCCTGTGGAATACCCGCTTGAGAAGATCGATGTGGTCTTGAGGAGTTGTGGACCAGATTATGACATCGTCGATGTAAACTCGCACCCCCTTGATGCCCTCCATCATCTGTTCCATTATGCGGTGAAATACCTCCGAGGCAGAGATCATGCCAAAAGGCATTCGGTTGTAGCAGTAGCAACCGAATGGGGTATTGAATGTGCACAGCTTGCGATTGGACACATCCAGCTGTATTTTCCAGAACCCTTTGGAGGTGTCCAGCTTCGTAAAGAATTTGACCTGAGCCATCTCGCTGGTTAATTCATCTCGTTTTAGTATCGGGTAATGTTCCCTCATGATGTTGCGGTTTAAATCTTTGGGGTCGATACAGATTCATAGTTCCCCTGATGGCTTCTTGACCCAAACCATGGAGCTAACCCAGTCCGTGGGTTCAATGACCTTTGATATGATGCCCTGGTCCTGGAGGTCTTGCAACTGCTGCTTGAGGCAGTCCTTCAGGGGTGCCGGCACCCGACCCGGTGCGTGAGCCACAGGGGTGCCGTTTGGTTTCAGCAGGGTTTTGTATCGGTATGGGAGTGTGCCCATACCTTCGAACATGCTATGGTGTTGCACTATGATGTCATCAATTTGAGCCTGGAAGCTTTCATCAGGTGAGGCCGTCGCCTGTGAGGATGACATGAAGTGAACTCGTTCAACCAAGTTCAGGAATTTGCAGGCCCGAGCACCGAGCAGGGAAGCTCTGTCAGGTCCTATGATCTCAAATCGCAGCGTCGCTTTATGTGACCTATTGAATACTCCAAGTTGGCATGAGCCACTGGCAGCAATGTCATTGAGTATTGCAAAGAGTATCCCACTAAAATATGGAGTGCCAGTCCTGTAAGAAAAGACCTTGATAAATCGGTTTGCCAGAACAGAAAGAGCCTAACTCAGAAATTTAAAGAAAAATAAATAAAAGCAAGGAGCATTCAAGAGATTGAAGGTGTGAAACACAACGGCCAGCAAAGGTGGGTGCAAATAACAACCGAGGCACAAAATCCCACGAGAAGCCAAAATCGAGATTCTCACCAGCAAGAGCTTATGGCTGGATCGTCTCTGTCCCCAGCCATTGACATAATGAGGTTACGTCATTTAAGTATATTTAAATGTCATTAGCGGGCTTCCGCACTGTATCATTTCTTCCACATTGGGTTCTTCACCTCGCCGACGTGACATCCTGTCAGTGAGATTTGTCATAATATACATCCATGTATATGATGGAGTGCAGACAGGCAGTGATTGACACACAGGATGACCAGTAAGCACACAGAGCACAGCAGCCAATCACCAGACAGGACACAACCACTATAAAGCCAGAGGGCACCAGTTTTCCCGCTCTCGGGACCCAGCCTCTGAGACAGTCAGAGCTCGTGAGCATTAGCCAGTGCGACACCATGTGGTAGTCAGTTAGTCTGGTCAGGCTAGCCTCAGGTCTCCAGTCAAGTCAGCATAGTGTCAACCCACTGTTGAACATGTAAAATAGTTAGATGTTAAATAAAATCGTGTTGCATCTCATCAAGTGTTGGAAGTCTGTCTCTCGCCACATAGACCCAGCAAACCTAACACATCATGGCACCAGGTCTGGATGCAGAGAATTGACGAACCCACCTTGAGGTAATCAGTGTTGACCAGCAATCAGCCATCCGGTCACATGGACACCGTCCGCCCTCCTCCGCAGCTCCGCATCGCCGGCAACCTCGGTGCAAACTGGAAGATCTTCAAACAGAAGTTCCAACTCTGTCTCGAAGCCACCGACCTTGTGTCCACTTCAGATGCCACGAAGATCGCACTATTCATTTCTACAGCCGGTGACCACGGTATCCACATATACAACCCCCTTACATTCACTGAAGGCGAAGACAAGACGAAATTTAAAGCAGTCCTCCTGAAGTTCGACACCCACTGCCACATTGAGGTGAATGAGAGCTTTGAACGGTACATTTTCCAGCAGAGGCTTCAGGGTAAGGATGAAGCTTTCCAGTCCTTCCTGACCCATCTCCGCATCCTCGCACAGTCATGTAACTATGACTCAACAACTGATTCCATGATGCGGGATCAGATCGTTTTCGGGGTCCACTCCGATTCCCTTCGCTAGCAGCTCCTGAAAGTCAAGCAGCTCACCCTCACCATTGCCATCGAAACGTGCGTTCTCCATGAGCACGCTAACAACCGTACTCCGACATCAGGGCGGCAGAAGCGGCAAAGCTAAACCCCCACGAGGCAGAACGGGTGCAGGCCATCACACAAATGCAGGGCGAGTCTTGATGAGAGTGACCATTTTGGGCGCTTTTCCCGGGCTCCAGCGCATATGCGCCACGACCGAGGGGACGGCGAGACCGACGACCAGCCTGCGCAGGTGTGTACATCATTCGACCGCACTGCGCATGCGCGTTTGCGCACGGAACACGCTGATGTTGGTGTCATGACGTGTCCGAATTGTGGCTCCGCCCATTTAAAGCGGCAATGTCCGGCAAAATCACAACGCTGTCTACAGTGTGGCAAGCTTGGCCACTACGCAGCCCTTTGCAGATCTACTTCACTGCCCAGCATCCAGCAATCCCAGCCACAGCGCAGAGGCGTCCGTTCGATACAGCAGGCCATGCCAGACTCCAACCCCGACAGCCCACCAGATCCTGACATCGAGTACCTCAAATCCCTATTCCGGGTGGGCATCATTACTAAGCATGCTATGCCTTTCTCAAAGACGGTGAAACACCTCCCAATCCTGAGCATTGATCCTGGCGATGAATGGTGTGCTGTCCTCACAGTTAACAAGGCTCACATCCGTTTCAAGCTGACCACCGGCGCTTCAGCGAACCTCATTTCGAAATCCGATCTCGACACCATCCGCGTCAGACCAAGCATTCTTCCACCGGCCTAACAGCTGCTTGAGTACAATGGCAATTTTGTGGAATTTTGTGAATTGGTTGTTATTTGCACCACCTTTGCTGGCCATTGTGTTTCACACTGTAGCCACCTGGGGTGGCCACGTCCCGATTCCAAAATGGACACTTGCAAAGAGTACAGGGAAAAATGGACAGTACTAGGGAAACAAGCAAGTACACGGTTTCCTGTCGATTGGAAGTTGCAGGTCCCAGACAGAACTGAAATTACAAGCCATTAGCATAGTAATGAGCTATCTCCGGGGACAAAAGAGAAACATTTAAGCAATCGGTACCAGGCCAGACTCCCCGGCGCCAGTGGAGACTAAAACAAAGGCAGGGCAACGGTCACCTAGGGCTTGCCCAGCGATCGAGGAACGACCCCGTTATTGGAGAGAATCGATACAAATGATTGGGACATGGTCCAATTAATTGGGACCAAGTCCAGGGTCCACCCAAAAGGGCGCAAAACCATTTGGGGTATAAAACAGAGTCCCCAAGGTCAGAACGCGCTCTTAAGAACTCTTGAACTCTTCACCTTCACCTTGGCATTTGGCTCTCAGCGACGAGAGGCCTGCCAAGCACCAGCCAAGTAAGTCTAAGGTCAACGCTCGCTATGAGATAGGCGGTCCTAGCTACTATTCTATACCAGTTCAAAGCCAACAGTATCAGAACCGGACAACGGCCATTGTTCCTCTGACTGAGTGGGCACCCCAAAGCTAAGTATAGGTTTTTAGTGGTAGTTGTAGTTTAGTGAGTGGAGTTTGTGCATGAGTAATAATTGACTGTGTGTGTAAATAAATGTGCATTGATTTCAAACTTACTAACTGGTATATCGAGTCATTGATCAGTATTCGGTTTTGAACCTTGTGGTGGTATCAGAAAGATACCTAGCGACTCTTGAGCAAAGGTAATTAAAACAGAGCAAATTAAGAAAAGCATAACGAGCAACAACACCTTCAATTTCTTGAATGCTCCTTGTTTTGATTTATTTTTCTTTAAATTTCTGAGTTAGGCTCTTGCTGTTCTGGCAAACCGATTTATCAAGGTCTTTTCTCACAGGAATGCCACTCCATATTTTACTGGGATACTCTTTGCGCCGATGCATCTTCTTCCTGCTGCAGTGAAAATACTGAGTAACATTGGTTACTGAAGCTTCTTTGTTCTTTTTTCTGATTTTGAGTATATGTCATGCTTCTTCTCTATCCCACAAATTGAACTTTCTCAGCCATTTTTCTCCACACAATCTCCCTATCACCTCTAATGAATACACAATTTTTGCATTTTCACTTCTGCCTGTCTTGTGAACTGCACAGCTTTTGATCTCATTAAAACCACCCACAACTGTAGCCTATCTGATAAAGCCTCCTCCAAGACATCTACAACAATGTGATCCCAAAATAATTCACCTTTAGCGTTCCAAATTCTTAGCCAGTAATTGTCAGTCAATAACAAAGGAACCTACGCTCTCTCTAGTCTTTGGGTATGTCTATTGAACTTTGCCCTTTCATTGGTTGGTTCATTCCACAGTTGAAATATGCAACAAAATCTGTTTCTTCTTTTATTCCCTGTCTGATCATTATGCCAACTGCACTATTGCCTATGGTGTAGAGAATGGTACTGACCTGTTCCTTGCTAGGCTTCTATGTTAGTCCCAAAGCTGTTCTATACTTGATCAATCTAAAACATCAATTTTGCAACTTCTGGGTTTCCAAGGCATTCTGTTCAGTGCTTTTCTTCACTCCAGCCTTTCTTTGAGTTCTGAGGCCATTTGTTCCAGCAAATGTCTTTGCAGTCATTTTGCTTGCTGCGTTTTCAGTTACTGGGCGATTTACTTGCTGCCTTTTCCATTATCCTTACAAATGTCAAGGTCGCTAGAGAGTGCTGGAGGCAAGGATGTTGGTAAACTATAATTTTTATTAAACATTCTAACTATGTGCAGGTTAAGGTTAACACTAGACTTTATCTCTCAGCATGCTCTTCAGTCATGTGTGCTTGCATCACAGATGACGTACACTGTCTCAAAGAACAAAGAACAAAGAATAAAAAATAGTACAGCACAGGAACAGGCCCTTCGGCTCTCCAAGCCTGCGCCGATCATGCTGCCCATCTAAACTAAAATCTTCCGCACTTCCGGGGTCCGTATCCCTCAATTCCCATCCTCTTCATGTATTTGTCAAGATGTCAAATACATGACATCTAAATACATGACATGACAAATACAAAACGTCACTATCGTCCCTGCTTCCACCACCTCCACCGGCAGCGAGTTCCCGGCACCCACTACCCTCTGTGTAAAAACACTTGCCTCGTACCTCTCCTCTAAACCCTTGCCCCTTGCACCTTAAACTTATGTCGACTAGTAATTGACCGCTCTACCCTGGGAAAAAGTCTCTGATGATCCACTTTGTCTATGCCCCTCATAATTTTGTAGACCTCTATCAGGTTGCCCCTCAACCTCCTTCATTCCAGTGAGAACAAACCAAGTTTATTCAACCTCTCCTCATAGTTAATGCCCTCCATACCAGGCAACATCCTGAGAAATCTCTTCTGCACCCTTTCTAAAGCCTCCACATCCTTCTGGTAGTGAGGTGACCAGAATTGAACACTATACTCCAAGTGTGGCCTAACTAAGGTTCTATACGGTTGCAAAATGACTTGCCAATTTTTATACTCAATGCCCCGGCCAATGAAAGCAAGCATGCCGTATGCCTTCTTGACTACCCTCTCCACCTGTGTTGCCCCTTTCAGTGAAACTGTGGACCTGTACACCAAGATCTCTCTGACTGTCAATACTCTTGAGGGTTGTACCATTCACTGTATATTCCCTACCTGTATTAGACCTTCCAAAATGCATTACCTCACATTTATCCAGATTAAACTCCATCTGCCATCTCTCCGCCCAAGTCTCCAAATGATCTAAATCCTGCTGTATCCTCTGACAGTCCTCATTGCTGTCTGCAATTCCACAACCTTTGAGTCGTCCACAAACTTACTAATCAGACCAGTTACATTTTCCTCCAAATCATTTATATATACTATGAACAGCAAAGGTCCGATCACTAATCCCTGCGGAACAGCACTAGTCACAGCCCTCCAATCAGAAAAGCATCCTTCCATTGCTACTCTCTGTCTTCTGTGACCTAGCCAGTTCTGTATCCATCTTGCCAGCTCACCTCTGATCCTGTGTGACTTCACCTTTTGTACCAGTCTGCCATGAGGGACCTTGTCAAAGGCCTCACTGAAGTTCATATAGACAACATCCACTGCCCTACCTGCATCAATCACCTTTGTGACCTCCTCGAAAAATTCTATATCAAGTTAGTGCGACACGACCTCCCCTTCACAAAACCGCGCTGCTTCTCGCTAATACTGCTGCCTCTCGCTAATACTCTTTCCAGTACCCTTGACAGTACATCTTGCCTCAAGCATCTGACTCTATTAAATACATTTTTTTTTTTTTAATTTAGATTACCCAATTATTTTTTCCAATTAAGGGGCAATTTAGCGTGCCCAATCCACCTACTCTGCACATTTTTGGGTTGTGGGGGCGAAACCCACGCAGACACGGGGAGAATGTGCAAACTCCACACGGACAGTGACCTAGAG
Source organism: Scyliorhinus canicula (assembly GCF_902713615.1). Classification (NCBI taxonomy): domain Eukaryota; kingdom Metazoa; phylum Chordata; class Chondrichthyes; order Carcharhiniformes; family Scyliorhinidae; genus Scyliorhinus; species Scyliorhinus canicula. The sequence continues at coordinate 136,536,537 of NC_052159.1, read as the reverse complement.
CCGGAATCGAACCTGGGACCTCAGCGCCGTGAGGCGGTTGTGCTAACCACTAGACCACCGTGCTGCCCTTATTAAATACATTACTGACATGATCTTACGCAAATTAAATTGTTTCAGTGCCTCCCAGTGTCCATCCTCAATTAACTTCAACTCAGCAAAAACCTCCGTCCCCTTTATGTTAACATAGAACATAGAACATAGAACACAGAACGATACAGCGCAGTACAGGCCCTTCGGCCCTCGATGTTGCACCGACATGGAAAAAACTAAAGGCCATCTAACCTACACTATGCCCTTATCATCCATATGCTTATCCAATAAACTTTTAAATGCCCTCAATGTTGGCGAGTTCACTACTGTTGCAGGTAGAGCATTCCACGGCCTCACCACTCTTTGCGTAAAAAACCCACCTCTGACCTCTGTCCTATATCTATTACCCCTCAATTTAAGGCTATGTCCCCTCGTGCTAGCCAATTCCATCCGCGGGAGAAGGCTCTCGCTGTCCACCCTATCTAACCCTCTGATCATTTTGTATGCCTCTATTAAGTCACCTCTTAACCTTCTTCTCTCTAACGAAAACAACCTCAAGTCCATCAGCCTTTCCTCATAAGATTTTCCCTCCATACCAGGCAACATCCTGGTAAATCTCCTCTGCACCCGTTCCAAAGCTTCCACGTCCTTCCTATAATGAGGCGACCAGAACTGTACGCAATAGTCCAAATGCGGCCGTACTAGAGTTTTGTACAACTGCACATGACCTCATGGCTCAGGAACTCAATCCCTCTACCAATAAAGGCCATCACACCATAGGCCTTCTTCACAACCCTATCAACCTGGGTGACAACTTTCAGGGCTCTATGTACATGGACACCGAGATCCCTCTGCTCATCCACACTACCAAGAATTTTACCATTAGCTAAATATTCCTCATTCCTGTTATTCTTTCCAAAGTGAATCACCTCACACTTCTCCACATTAAACTCCATTTGCCACCTCTCAGCCCAGCTCTGCAGCTTATCTATGTCCCTCTGTAACCTGCAACATCCTTCCGCACTGTCTACAACTCCACCGACTTTAGTGTCGTCTGCAAATTTACTCACCCATCCTTCTGCGCCCTCCTCTAGGTCATTTATAAAAATGACAAACAGCAATGGCCCCAGAACAGATCCTTGTGGTACGCCACTCGTAACTGAACTCCATTCTGAACATTTCCCATCAACCACCACTCTCTGTCTTCTTTCAACTAGCCAATTTCTGATCCACATCTCTAAATCACCCTCAATCCCCAGCCTCCGTATTTTCTGCAATAGCCGACCATGGGGAACCTTATCAAACGCTTTACTGAAATCCATATACACCACATCAACTGCTCTACCCTCGTCCACCTGTTCAGTCACCTTCTCAAAGAACTCGATAAGGTTTGTGAGGCATGACCTACCCTTCACAAAACCATGCTGACTATCCCTAATCATATTATTCCTATCTAGATGATTATAAATCGTATTTTTTATAATCCTCTCCAAGACTTTACCCACCACAGACATTAGGCTCATCGGCCTATAGTTACCGGGGTTGTCTCTACTCCCCTTCTTGAACAAAGGGACCACATTTGCTATCCTACAGTCTTCTGGCACTATTCCTGTAGCCAATGATGACCTAAAAATCAAAGCCAAAGGCTCAGCAATCTCTTCCCTGGCTTCCCAGAGAATCCTAGGATAAATCCCATCAGGCCCCGGGGACTTATCTATTTTCACCTTGTCCAGAATTGCCAACACTTCTTCCCTACACACCTCAATGCCATCTATTCTAATAGCCTGGGTCTCAGCATTCTCCTCCACAATATTATCTTTTTCCTGAGTGAATACTGACGAAAAGTATTCATTTAGTATCTCGCTTATCTCCTCAGCCTCCACACACAACTTCCCACCGCTGTCCTTGACTGGCCCTACTCTTACCCTAGTCATTCTTTAATTCCTGACATACCTATAGAAAGCTTTTGGGTTTTCCTTGATCCTACCTGCCAAAGACTTTTCATGTCCCCTCCTTGCTCGTCTTAGCTCTCTCTTTAGATCCTTCCTCGCTTCCCTGTAACTATCAAGCGCCCCAACTGAAACTTCACGCCTCATCTTCATATAGGCCTCCTTTTAACAAGAGATTCCACTTCTTTGGTAAACCACGGTTCTTTCGCTCTACCCTTTCCTCCCTGTCTGACTGGTACGTACTGATCAAGAACACGCAATAGCTGTTCCTTGAACAAGCTCCACATATCCAGTGTGCCCAACCCTTGCAGCCTACTTTTCCAACCTACACATCCTAAGTCATGTCTAATGGCATCATAATTTCCCTTCCCCCAGCTATAACTCTTGCCCTGCGGGGTATACCTATCCCTTTCCATCACTAATGTAAAGGTCACCGAATTGTGGTCACTGTCTCCAAAGTGTTCACCTACCTCCAGATCTAACACCTGGCCTGGTTCATTACCCAAAACCAAATCCAAAGTGGCCTCACCTCTTGTTGGCCTGTCAACATATTGTGTCAGAAAACCCTCCTGCACACATTGTACAAAGAACGACCCATCCAATGTACTCGAACTATATCTTTTCCAGTCAATATTAGGAAAGTTAAAGTCTCCCATAACAACTATCCTGTTACTTTCGCTCTTTTCCAGAATCATCTTTGCCATCCTTTCCTCTACATCTCTAGAACTTGCATCAAATCCTGTTCACCTATCATCCTATTCTTCCGCAGCTCCACTGGACACTGGTCCACCACACCTCAGTTTTTAAACACTCATTGTTGTATTCAAAACTGTCTATAACTTCTTCCGTCCTGATGTTTATAAATTCCTCCAGCCCTACAACCTTCAGAGGACACATCTCTGGCCCATTGTGCATCCCTTGCTTCTTTTGCGCCACCACTGACAATCATACCTTCAAGCATCTAGGCCACAATTTCCTCCCACATGCTCTCCACCTCTTTCTCCTCTGTCAGGTGCTTTTTAAAAGTACTCCTTTCATCAAATTTTTTGCCACCCAAACTACTCTCTCCTCCTCTGACCCATTGTTCATTTTGGCTGACAACACCCAGTTAAAGTATTTTGGGATGACTTTACTACATTTAAACATGGCATGTAAATGCAAATTGTTGCTGAGGTCTGTCTCAGGAGAAATGCCTGTCTGACAAGGTTCAAAACCTGAATCTGGAAAGTTCGAGAGTCAAGTTCAGGGAGTTAAAAACAGTCATGGTTAAGCTATTTTTTCCCCCACTTCAAGTCTTGGAGCATGGGTCTGTAGCTGCACGAGGAGAATATAATCAAATCAGTACTGAATAATACATAAACAGAGACATTTGGTCACATCGTGTAATGCAGAGTTGAGTGAATTATCCTTTAGTTGGGAAGAGTGAAATGTGTAATCAGGATTCAGGTTCGTAAAAGCATAGATCAACCTAAACACTTCACTCAACATTGCGCTGTGTTAATGTCTCCAACCATCATATGCGGTTATATGTGCTATCTTTTAAGTATGCGTTTAAGTGCTATTGCATGTACTGTGTGCTTCATAAATCTATGAACTCTTGACCTCAATTCTTCAAGAAATGTACAAATTTTGATGAATAGGTAGAACATCCAATCATAAATTAAACTATCATCCAGCAACGGGAAAGGGCAGTGAATGGCCAAAGCAATGCTATAATGACATTGTACGAATCAGTGGAATTTTAAAGTTAGTCATTGATAAACAGATTGGGACTACGGGATCTAATTCTTGATTTCTATTTGTATCTGGGAGCCCTGGTCGGTGTTAAATTTGGCCTGAACTCAATGGAGCAGACGATGGGAATGGCCGGGAATTTTCGTTCCCAGTTTTCCGGGCAGGCAGTTGAGGACAATGCACTGAGAGCTGAAATATTTGTTGCCCTATGGCACAAAATAATGGTGGGAACTTGCCGACCCGACCATCGTGGTGGGATAATGGTTGGTCGACAGTCACAGTTTTCACATGTGCTGCTTGAAATTTAAATTGGTACGATCTGAAAAAATGTGAAAACTCTGCCTTTTTAATTCAACAATATCCAACAGTTAAATTATCTAACATGTTGGAATATTGACTGTACAGAAAACTGGATCATTACGCACAATCACAAATAACTGGGAACTCGTTCCTTTGCGATGGTCGTCATTGTCCCAGAGTAGAAGAGTTAGTTCAGCCAAATGTTTCACTGACTTGTGTTCTTAAGACAATGCAGAGGCAGTTTAATCAATCCTCAAGGGATATTATTTAACCAGTTTGAACCTGAGTTCAAAATCTCAAGCCATCACAATGGATTTTGAATTCAAATGAGAATTTGGTGATTATTAGTCCAACCATTGGATTACTAGTCCAGTAACATAACCATTACAGTAACATACATCAAGAGCAGAGCAGTTGACTTTCAAGCACGACCCTATGCTTAAACTCTTTGAACTAAGGAAACTGGTATCTGTCCCGAAGGAGAGAATTGACCCTCTACAATAGGAAAAGAGATTCTCGACAGGTGGTTTCTGTGACAATATGTATATTGTATGGTAAATGAAGGGTTAACAATTTAATGTGAATGCATCCAACCACTGGAGGGTGATTAAGAGCATACACGTGGATCATGTGATACTCTTGATTCTGGGAGTAGGTGATTAGGTGGGTTAGAGAGTAGTTGTGTTTCAAGAAGCTCTGTAGATAGAATCATAGTCTAGTTTAGCTGTAGTCTGTAAATCTCAGTAAGCAATTCGAAACTACTGAATTGTGGTGTCAATAAATTAGCTTTGTTAAAGACATAGCTTGATGTACTTTGTGAGACACTACACTTGGAAGTCACCTTCATCCATAAAGCAAAGAACATCACAGTTTCAGAATTCTCAGCGGCATGAACTGGAGACTTTTAAATATGATGATGGATATTCATACATGTTAAACAGCTGTTTGATCTAAATGTCACTTACTAATATTCTCTTATTGCTTTCTCCATCCCCAGTTTTCTGTCTCTTCCAGTTATTCTGTATTACCTTGGGTGTTTCTGCAAATAAATGTGCACAGCAAATTAACAGATTCGGAAAGGCCTGAAAATAAAAGTTGGAGAGCAATTTGTCACGACAGATAAGCGATCATTTTATTATGTGGATGAATGATAATAGTTGGAAAGAAATAGATGAATAGACAATACTGTATGACAATAGAAATTACACATTGATCAAGAATATGGCCATTAGGCCATTGAGTACAATTATTGCTTCTTCCATAATTACCAATGGTCTTGTGGTGCAGTGGTTGGTGTCCGTGTCTCTGAGCCTGAATCTCTGGGTTCAAGTCCCACTTCAAGACTTGATGGCCAAGGAAGGTATATTCATAACATGCGCAAACAAGCTAAGTACTAACTTGTAGACCATTACAACATGTGGCAGTGGGAGAGATTTCTGGTCAACCATATGATGGAACGAAATTGGAATCTGTACCATAGCTCCAACATGCATGTATATGTTGTCACAGCAAATCACCTTGGAGTGGCTGGATGGCCTGCATGAATCAGATTGGTGCCAACAACACAGGGTTTGATTTCCTGTTCTGGTTGGGGTGGATTCGGGGCCTGCTTCCTTGCCCTACTTATGGTGGGAAGTTGTGATGATGTGGTTCAGATCTGACAAAGGACTGAAGAGGAAGATATAGGCCGGGATTTTCCAGCTTCACCCATTTCGGGAGCTGCAACATTCTGAATAATATTCAATCACCTGCAACTCGGGTTTTTGCTTTTTAGTTATGATTACCACATACAGAATCAGTTATGATCTGGCCATTACTAATTGTCTTCTTCAGAGATTGGACATTTAAAATAATAGATTTAAAGGGAAATACATGGCACAGTGGCACAGTGGCTAGCACTGCTGCCTAACAGGGCCAGGAACCCGGGTTCAATTCCGGCCTTGGGTCACTGACTGTGTGGAGTTTGTATACTCTCTGTGTCTGCGTGGGTTTCCTCCGGATGCTCCGGTTTCTTCCCACAGTCCAAATATGTGTAGGGTAGGGAGATTGGCCATGATAAACTGCCCCTTCGTGTCCTAAACATTTGGTGGGGTTATTGGGTTATGAGGATATAATGGGTTGTGAGCCTAGTTATGATGCCCTTTGAGAAGATCGGTGCAGACTTGATGGGCCAAATGGCTTCATTCTGTACTCTAGTGATTCTATGATTTTTTTTTATTATGCAGGCTTGGAGATCACCACTCTACACCAGGATTCAGGACTCCTGTGATGCTGGCCTTCAATTTCACAGCCACTCATTCTCGATCATGCAATTTGTCATTGTGTCCGAATTCAAACCACCCCTCCATCCAGCAGTTTGTGAATTCCAAGGATTGGGAATGGTGTTGAGGGTCAGATCTGCTGAACTGGTGACATTGCCCCTAATAGGAACTTACCTACAGTGGAAGGAATGCATCAGGAGACTATTCCTGTAACTTTCAGTTGTGTTTGATCATGTCAGTCTAGTTACCATTCATGTTCACTGTGCTTGATTAGTTAAATCTGGGCGAGGGTTCACAGAAAAGTAAACAAACTGTGGAACTTGCTGGAAGCAAAGAGCTAGAAACATGGAACAGACATTTAAGGAACACTTGTGAATAAGCTTCCTACACATGTAAAGCTGCTGTGTCATCTCTGCATAGCTTCAAGATATAAAATACACAACAGTCCCAACACAGTTCCACACAATTCTACTCTTCCCGCAACCCCTCCTGTCACACAATGGGTAAAGGGTGAAATTCTGTTCCAGGTCCATGGAGCAGAAATGCCAAATGTCAAGGTCAGATTCAACGGTAGAAAATTTATAGATTTCAAAAAAAAATTTAGAGGACCCCATTGTTTTTTTTCCAATTAAGGGGCAATTTAGCGTGGAAAATCCATCTACCCTTCACATCTTTGGGTTGTGAGGGTGACACCCACGCAGACATGGGGAGAATGTGCAAACTCCACACAGACAGTGACCCGGGGCGGGATCGAACTCGCGAGACAGGAGTAAAGTATCAGCCTAAACATAAAATACTAAAACGTAAAATGTGGCAGTATCCTTTTAACGGGATCTAATTGTTCGGCGGCATGACTTTGTTAATAGAGTCAATCAGAAAAATAAGAAGCTCACCTCAGTAATATAGACGTGCTGACATAACAGGGTACGTTCACAAATCCTGCAACCCCGTAGGGAACCACTCTCAGTGGGATGATGGGCCGGAGAAGGTGAGCACAATGCAGTTGTGTCATACCTCCAGCCTGTGCTCTCTTCAGATGTGGGAATTACACACAGATTGTGTAGTCAGTGAAACTACTCTGAGTTCATTGATGCAATATGGATTCACAGGTAATAATGTTAATTCTCCCTCACTTTTCTCATGTACATTGAGAAGTTTGACACTGGCATGTGTTTTTTTGATTTGTAGCAGTCAACCTACCTAACCATGGGTGGATTGACTGTCAGTGTTATGAATCATACCATGAAAATGCCTCTTTCGTGCAATCACTTTTAAAATTGCCTCCTGTGACAATTTAAATACAGTTGTGTCCTTAATGCTTGGTTTGTAAGCTCTGATAACTCTCAGCATGATGGAAAGTCCTGCCGGTTTCTTTATTATGAGGACAAACTATCAAACGTAACTCTCATACAATTCCCATCTGAGGAAAATCTCAATGTCCTTAGCCAACAAATCATTGCCGACCATTACATGATGCAATTGCAGAGGGTGAGAATTAATCCTCTCCTCTCCCCAATGTACAGAAGCGGCATAATCATTGAAACCTGTGCTGAGTTGATCTAGGTCAGCTCTTCATAATGATATTCTGGAGAGAACATATGCATAACTGTGCGGCTTTTTAACCATAATAAAATATTTGAGATATAGTACAACACATACACGAGAATTCTTGAATATCACAAAAATAAAATGCTCAGATATTATTATGATACATTCATAGATGCATGTTTTACTATTTCTCCCGACTCCATTCATACCATCTCCGAGCTCACCATTTCGATGACAGCCATCGCCTCCTCCATTGACTCAATATCCAGTTAAGTGCTGACCATCCAATTACCTTTCCTCTCACCTACGCTCACTAACAGTGTAAATGTTTCCCTCGCTTCAGTGGCACGGTGGCACAATGGTTATCACTGCTGCCACACCGCACCAGGAAAGTGGGATCAATTCGAACCTCGGGTAACTGTCAGTGTGGAGTTTGCATGTTCCTCTCGTGTCTGTGTGGGTTCCCTCCCACAGTCAAAAGAAGTGCGGGTGAGGAGGATTGGCCATGCTAAATTATCCCTAAGTGTCCAAGGGTTAGGTGGGGCTCTGGGGATAAGGTGCTGGATTGGGCCTAGGTGGAGCGCTCTTTCAGAGGGTCGGTGCATACTCGATGGGCCGAATGGGCCCCTTCTGCGCTGTAGGGATTCTATGACTCTACTGCACCACTATCTTTCAAAACTGGTGTCCTTATTCCGTCCTTAAACAAAACGTATTTTTCCAATATTTCTTTACCAATCTAAAGTCATTGAAGATTGTCAGCTTCCGAATTTTGCAGATGTGCTCCCCTTTCCCGTAACTTCATGTTTGAAACTCTCCAATCAGACATTCAGTCCTTCCATAGCACTAAAAGGCTCAAATCAAAATCATAACTGACTTCCCCTGTGACTGTGACAATGTTACCGCAACCTTTAACATCCTTCTCATCATCTCTGTATCCACCAGTTGCCTCTACCAGTGTCCCTCAATTTTTCTTCAGTTTATACCTCAGTCAGACTGTTACACATATCAGTTCAATTGTAGCCATAGCATCTCGAGTATTGATGTTGCTTTTTGCGCATGACTGTTACATCTGGAACTTGGTAAAGATTATTGCTTGGCCGATTTTTCTCCTTGGCTCCAGGTGGCCACTTCATGACAACATCAAATGACATGAGGCCAATTTCCATGCCTCTCTACACCTCTCACGACTACTCCACTGACGCTGCAGTGTCTGACTGACATCCAGTTTAAATGAGCCACAATTTCCTTCATTGTGAACTCTGTATCTGTCATCTTTGTCCCCTTCCCGTTTCATCATAGCCTCTGCATCTTTACATCTAATTCCATTCCTTTCTTTGGTCACTGCTTCAAGTTGTAACAGACTATTCACATTCTTACATCCTTAATGGTCCATTCAATCTCCAGATGGACCATTGAACCCATATCCTCTCCATCAGGAAAACTACCTTATACTGGTTCTATTATGATTGCACCCCCCCCCCCCCCCCCACCGCAACCCCCACCCCCTCCCCCAGCACCACTGGCAAGTTAAACCTATTTCCTCGAGCTCATTCTAGCTTCGGATCTGAACTGAAAGGAATTTTCAATCATGAAAGGAGCATAGTCCACATAATTAACTGTAGACTGGGTCCTGAAATAAAAAACCTTTCTCCCAGGATTTTCCATCCTAGCATAGTTATCTTAGGGTAGAATGTCCATAAAAGCATAATACTGCAGAATAAAATATCATGGAATTTACCAATATAAACTCTTGGAATCCTAACTTAGAATTCTAGGATATCATTATCACGTGTCGGCTCGTGAGGATAATAATGGGAGAGCACAGTTTTTTATACTTCTTTACTAAATGTTTATTGTTGGAATAGTTGGAACCAATTGTAGATTATATTATAGTTAATGGTGATTATATAGCATAGATAGTAAATCAAACTAATTATAACATGTCAATTCTACTTTAAGATAACTTACAAATTTTGAATTCACTGTAATAAACGTTTTGGATATACAAACAATTATTGATTAAAGATGATTATACTCATAATCAGGTCAAATGTCTCATGGGCAGCACGGTAGCACAAGTGGCCAGCACTGTGGCTTCACAGCGCCAGGGTCCCAGGTTCGATTCCCTGCTGGGTCCCTGTCTGTGCAGAGTCTGCATGTTCTGCCCATGTCTGCGTGGGTTTTCTCCGGGTGCTCCGGTTTCCTCCCACAGTCCAAAGACGTGCAGGTTAGGTGGATTGGCCATGCTAAATTGCCCTCAGTGTCCAAAACGTTTAGGAGGTGTTATTGGGTTACGGGGATAGGGTGGAAGTGAGAGCTTAAGTGGGTCGGTGCAGACTCGATGTGCCGAATGGCCTCCTTCTGCCCTGTATGTTCTATGTTCTAAGGTATTGAAGTGCCTTTGTCAGAATCCTAGAGGAATTTTTAAAAAGTCTAACACTCAACCGCTGTGTCCAAAATTGAACTGCCCCCCCCCCCCCCCCCCCCCCCCCCCCCCCCGGCCCCCCAGCCATGGTATCTGCTTTAAGGAAAATTTCTGCTGAACTCAGACAGACTTCCACTGTGCATTGTTCCCTAGAAGCAAAAATTATTCTTAGCTCTTATCAAATTTGAGAACCTTGAGAACTATGCCGCCCATGTCTAGAAAACACAGCTGGCTGGCTGCTACCTCCCAATGTCTTCCACAGGTAAAGATCATTTAAGGACTTCATGTAAGCTTTTCCCGGCAGTAGCTGGCTTTCTGGCTACAGTTCAAATGCTGTGACAGTGTTTTTCTTATGCTGAGCAGAATTCTTTAATTATTTTCCAGGTAATCTAATTAAATTCTTAATTTGTCCATCAGCTCTGTTATTTTTGTCACACTCCTCCTTCAGGACATACACTTGTCTCGACCTCTGCTCATCTTCAGTGCAAATGCTCTACTGATTGGCTTCCCAAACTTTATAAACCTTTGCTGATTCAAAGCCCTTTGCCTCTATTCTATCCAGCATCATATTCCACTCAATAAACGTAACCGAGATATGCTGGTATTCGGCCTCCCAGCACCTCCTCCTCTTTGAAATTGTCATCCCGGTGTCCTGAAACTCTTATGGTCTCACACTCCCTATCTATTGAGCTTCATTCATCCCTACAATACCTCTCCCCTCCCCCCTTCCCTTTTTCCAGGATTCACAGTTCCTTTTTGTGCATTTTTAGATACATTTAAGTAATCATCAAATCATTGGTTCCCTACAGTGCAGAAGGAGGCCATTTGACCCATCGATTCTGCACCAACCCTCTGAAAGAGCACCCGATCTCGACACATGCTCACACCCTATCCCTGTAACCCAGTAACCCCATCTAACCTTTTGGACACTTAGAGACAATTTATCATGTCTAATTCACCTAACCTGTACATCTTTGGACTGTGTGAGGAAACCCGAGCACCCGAAGGAAACCCACGCAGACACAATCAGAATGTACAAACTCCACACAGACAGACACCCAAGGCTGGAATGAAACCCAGGTCCCTGGTGATGTGAGGCAGCAGTGCTAAAAACTGTGCCACCGTGCCGCCCCTGTGCCACCACATCTCTGTCATTATAATATCTGACAATATAACCCAAATTATTTAATTTACACAGATGCGCCGCTATTTAATGTAAACTGACTATGTCGGTGACTCAAATGGACAGTTTATGTATATATTCCATGTAATTCTTTTGTCCATACCATCCAAAAGAAGGTCGCAGTTAAACAGTGGTATACAAAAGCATTGTATCTGAACCATATACTGTGGTAATGGTGAGAAGTTCAGGATGTTGATGTAAACTTCTAGTATACAGATGCCTTATCATTTATTTACTGAAAAACAGATAGCTCTGCAGGAATGGAGCTTTGTGTCTGTTTTGGTAAATTCCAATTTTAAGTGGGAAAAAATCAAACATGTGAGCACTGAATTGTCTGCTCATCTTTTCTTGCCCTTATTTTTAATGTGTTCTCTTGCAACAAACTATAAATGAGTTAAATGAGTACAAATTAATATTTTTCATGGAATCGAGAGAATCCCCACAATGCAGAAGGAGGCCATTTGGCCCATCGAGCCTGCACCGACGCTCTGCTAAAGTACCCCACCAAGACCCACTCCTCCATCCTATCCCCATAACCCAGTAGCTCCACCTAACCTTTCAACACTGCAGGGAAATTTAGCATGGCCAATCCACACACCCTGCATGTCATCGGATATTCCACATTACGGTATCACAGTGGTTAGCTCTGTTAATTCACAGCACCAGGGACTCGCGTTTGATTCCCAACTTGGGTCACTGTCTGTGCAGAGTCTGCACATTCTGTGCAGAGTCTGCACATTCACTATACACACAAAGAGGCGGGAACTCGGCTTGAGTCTGTCTTTTATCCCCCTTTATAGTGCTGCCATCTACTGATCACTTAGCTGTTATGTCTGTACATTAACCCCTTGCATACATACGATATGCAGATCACTATATTCCTCCTCTTTTTTAACATATTTTCTGTCCTGTTTAAAGAAAATTGTACAATAAGAAACAATGATATGAATATCTGTTCAAGTTGTGACATATTGATAATTATACAAATCCAATTAATTTTTATTTATGAGTCCAATCTTTATAAATTTAGACGGTTGGGTTTCGTTCTTCCTCTATGGGATCTTCTTAGCTGAAGTGATGTTGTGGTGTTGATGTCTTTGTGAACGTCGTCTGTCGTCCTGTTGTGAATTAGATTCTGTCGAATAAGTGATTCGTTCAGATTCTACGTAGGAAGAGTGGTGTTTGAAGTTCAATCTTCAGTAGGTCTTCCCAATTACGTCGAGAAAACACACCCTCTGCAGACTTATCGATGTAGGATCGCAGTGCTACTTGCCTGAGTACTGTGGCTAGAGCAGACCATCCTCCTTCTGGGTTTCTCAGTCTGACGGTGTCATCTTTCATTAGTGATTTGAGCTGAATTGCGTGCTGATCATAATATTGCCTTTGTTTAGTACGTTGCTCTTTGATTTTGAGAATTTTGATTTGGTTTGATTTATTATTGTCACATGTATTAGTATACAGTGAAAAGTATAATTTCTTGCATGCTGTACAAACAATGCAAACCATACATAGGGAAGGAAGGAGAGACTGCAGAATAATGTTACAGTTATAGCAAGGTGTAGAGAAAAGATCAACTTAATACGAGGTAGATCCATTCAAAAGTCTGATGGCAGTAGGGAAGAAGCTGTTCTTGAGTCGGTTGGTCCGTGACCTCAAACTTTGGTATCTTTTTCCTGACGGAAGGAGGTGGAAGAGAGTATGTCCGGGGTGCGTTGGGTCCTTAATTATTCTGTCTCGTCATTGTTTGAAATCCGACCCACTACGGTAGTGTCATCAGAACATACGAATGATCAGGATCCTTGAATTGAATTGCAGGTAACATTGTTCTGACGTCTCTGTTAAAATGCATCTGAGCTGGTGGTAGTCCTGAGCTTAATGGAGTTGCTCGGTACGACAACAAAACTAAGTGAATGTCGGATTATGAATCATCCGCCTTGCTTACGAGTTGCTTGATGATCTGCACACCTTTCTCAACTTTCCCATTAGATTGTGGGGAGTGTGGACTAGATGCCACATGGCGAAAGTTGTAGTTATTTGAAAACTCTTGTCCGTTCCCAACTCGCAAAGCAAGGACCATTATCGGACATTACCGTGTGTGGAATCCCATGCCTCAAAAATGTTTCCTTTCAAGTCTTTATTACAGATGAGACGTAAGATCAGGAAGTTTCATAACCTCAGGAAAATTTGAGTAGTAGTCCATGATGAGAACATAGTCACGACCCATAGCATGAAACAAATCAATGCCTACTTTTGTCCACGGTGACGTTAACTCATGTTGCTGAAGTGTCTCTTTACACTGTGCCGGTTGATGTTCTGACAGGTGTCACATGTCATGATCATGTCAGTTCTTTCTTTGTTGATGCCAGGCCAATAAACTGCCTGTCGTGCTCTCCTCTTACATTTCTCGATTCCAAGATGTCCGTCATGAATCCTGTGTAGCATGTCTGAGCGTAGACTCAGTGGAGCTACAATTTGGTCATTGAGTAACAATAGCCCATCAACTACTGTTAACTCGGTCTGAATGTTCTGATATTGTGGACATCGTCCCTTTGGCCAACCATGCTGGAGGTGGTGCATCACTCTTCACAAAGTTGCATCTTTCTTCACTTCTTGACAAATCCGTTACAGTTTCTCTTCAGATGCCGGAAGATTCTCCGTGCATAATTGCGTTTGAGCTTCGATGTCTCCAATATACTCTGGTAGTGAACTTTCTGAGTCAATTGAATTTGATAACGTATCAGCAATGATGAGTTATTTTCCTGGAGTGTATACCAAGGTGAAGTCATATCTCCTTAACTTCATCATTATGCGTTGTCGGCGAGGAGTCATGTCATTCAAATTCTTATCTACTATGTGAACTAAAGGTCTCTGATCCGTTTCCGTTATAAATGTAGGAAGCCTGTACACATAGTCATCGAATTTCAGTATTCCCGTGAGTAGTCCAAGGAATTCCTCTTCTATCTGTGCATATCTGCACTCTGTTACAGTCATAGCCCTGGAAGCATATGCAAATGGAACCCAATCCGATTGATTGTTTTGTTGTAGAAGAACTGCGCCCATCCCTTCTTGTTTGGCGTCAGTGGAGATTTTAGGAGTTCTGGTTGGGTAAAAAAGGTGAGAATTGGTGCTGTCATCAGTTGATGATTGAGATCCACCCATTAATCTTGGTGACATTATGTCCATTCAAATTCAGTGGTCTTCCTTATCAAATTGCGTAAAGCTGACGTCCTCGTTGACACGTTCGAGATAAACTTGCCCAAGAAATTTACAAAGCCCAGAAATCTTAACACAGCCTTTTTATCCTGTGGCTTTTTCATGTTCTTAATCGCAGAAAGTGTCACATCATCTGGTCTGACACCTTGAGATGATATTATATCTCTAAGGAGTTTAAAGATGTTTGTGCAAATGTACACTTCGAGTGGTTTAGTTTCAATCTGTACTGATGGATTCTTTGAAACACCTTTTTCAAATGAAAAATGTGTCTTCTTCTGTTGTGGACCATATAATAATGTCATCGACATAGACTCTTACACCATCGATACCCTCAGGCATCTATTCCATTATCCTGTGGAAAATCTCTGAAACGGAGATGATCCAAAAAGACACGCGGTTAAAACAGAAGCGTTCAAATGGAGTATTGAATGTGCACAACAAACTACTCGAATCATCAAACTGCATCTGCCAGAATCCTTGCGACGTGTGGAGTTGAGTGAAAATGCGAGCATTCGCCATCTCGCATGTGATCTCTTCACGCTTAGGGATAGGGTAATTTTCCCTACTAATATTTTTGTTCAGATCGTATGCAGATTCGAAGATCTCCAGATGGTTTCGCTGTGAGGCACAGTGATTGAGTTTGGCACATTTTAAACATTGTTTCCCTTGAGCAGGGCATTTCTCCTTTAAGTGGGTGTTTCCATATCGGTAACTTGTCATGAGGTCGTCTCTTTGACGCATAAGACACGTTCACGCATACACAAACTTATTTTCTTCAGTCTTGCATTTTCAAGCAAACTGCGCATGTCACGGGCTGGAGTGTGTGCGTGCAAGATAGCTGCCGACCAAAACGTGCTTCTTTACTGCCTGCGACACAATTTTAACACTCTCGACCTCGTGGTTGACTTTTGCACCCTTTTCACAGTGATAAAATTCTAGATAATGATTTTTTACTCTGTTCATGAGATGAACATTTCTCAATTGCGATTGTTGCCTTAACAATGCTTCCCTTGAACTCTCATCACATCGTCCATATACAATCTGATCCCTGATCAGCGAATCATGCAAATCTGCATTGTTACATGTCTGCGTTAGCAATTATAAGTAGGTGACGAAGCTGGTGAATGACTCGCCATGTTTCTGCAACCTTTTGTGAAATCTACATCTTTCAAAGATCTAATTTGTCTGCTTTGTGCAATGGTCATCAAATTTTCCGATTATCAAATTAAATTTGCTTTTGTCCTCTCCTTCAGAGTAATTGAAAGAGATGTATATTTCAATAGCCTACTGTCCTGCCATGGATAAAAGCAGCGCTATTTTTCTAGCTTTAGAAGCGGTGGTCAAATCATGTGCCTCTAGATAAATTTGGAATTGCTGTTTGAAAAGTTTCCAATTTGAGTTAAGCTTACTGGTAGTTTTTAGTTGATGTGGAGCTTGAACGTGGTCCATCGAGTCGATTGTTCTTCGAGGGATCCGAATGCTGCGAAGCCTTCCAAAGTTGAAAAGTCGGTACAAATTTTATTTTTTTCTTGCTAATTCTTATCTAATCTATCTAGTAAGCTTTCCTGAAGTCAATATCCTGGTACCGTGTTATATTACCTTGTGTAATATATGTTACTCATTTGCTTCTTACCACGATGATCTTAAACTCGATGATGATTAACACTCGTAGTCTTCGAATTGAAGCAAATTATTTGTTGAGTAACTTTAACAAATAAACTGTGAGTTTGTTATCTCTCCAATACTTATACTACATATTACATAAACAAGATTGAATAAGAATAAATATGATTAACTACACCTGCACTCTGAGCTATCTCTCTCCACTTCTGGTACTACCCACTATACACTTGAAGAGGCGGAAACCGGCTTAAGTCTTTCTTTTACACCCCTTTCTAGTGCTGCCATATAGTGATCACTTACCTGCTATGTCTATACATTAACCCCTTGTATACATACAGATATGCAGATCACTACATATTCAAGTAGGCGCTGGAGTGTGGCGTTGAGGGGATTTTCACAGTAACTTCATTGCAGTGTTGATGTAAGCCGAACTGTGACACTAATAAAGATTATTATTATTAACGAAACAGGAGAAAAGACAAGTGAAGAAGCCAAATGTTTAATGAATTTGATTTTGGAACAAAGAAAGTGTTGCAAAGAAAAAATAATGAACTGTGAGGAAGAATATCACAATTTCTTTTGAAGTTTTGTGAAAACAGTGCAGCAAATCAATGATTAAAATGTGCACATTCGTGGGTTCAGGTACAGAAATTTCTGAAGAGAATTTGATGAACAGTAGAACCATTGTGCACAGCTTAATTGCTGATATTCTCTGTAAACCGTCTTGATTGATATGAAAGCTTGAAATACTTCGAAAGCCACTGTTTGCAGATCAGTGAGTCTATAATAATAATCGCTGATTGTGACAAGTAGGCTTCAATGAAGTTACTGTGAAAAGCCACTAGTCGCCACATTCTGGCGCCTTTTCTGTATGGGAATTGAACCCGCGCTGCTGGCATTGTTCTGCATTGTAAGTCAGCTATTTAGCCCACTGTGCTAAACCAGTCTACATTTCAGGCTGCCACTGTGTCACTCGGTGTGCACCTCTTTACTGGATTAAAGACTTGCCTCTGTGAGGTAAAAACTAGGATAGATTTTGAAGAGGATGAAAATAAATCAATACTTTATCAAATACTATTGGGGCAGCACGGTAGCATAGTGGTTAGCATCAATGCTTCACAGCTCCAGGTCCCAGGTTCGGTTCCTGGCTGGGTCACTGTCTGTGTGGAGTCTGCACGTCCTCCCCATGTGTGCGTGGGTTTCCTCCGGGTGCTCCGGTTTCCTCCCACAGTCCAAAGATGTGCGGGTTAGGTGGATTGGCCATGCTAAATTGCCCGTAGTGTCCTAAAAAGTAAGGTTAAGGGGGAGTTGTTGGGTTACGGGTATAGGGTGGATACGTGAGTTTGAGTAGGGTGATCATTGCTCGGCACAACATCGAGGGCCGAAGGGCCTGTTCTGTGCTGTACTGTTCTTCTAAACTATCCCACAATGCATTTCCCACTTCCTGCGAACCAGATCGAATCATTAATAAAGGGCTTTTTGCAAATATCTGGCATTTCGGATTCATTTTACTTGATGTGATTCAGTGGAATGTCTAATTTAGTTAATATAAATGTCATACTTGAACGGAACTTTGAAACTTGCTAGTGAGAAATAACATGAACCATTCTATGCTCTTATCACTAAAAAAGGCTTTTGAGTTGCGCCAATCAGGCACACTGTGAATTGTTTAAGGTTGAAAATGTCTTCCAATGAATCAGTATTACTGTGCTCAGACAGAAATCACACTATAGTATCTCCTTTGCACCACTCGTTTTAGAAATGCCATGGAAAGGGAATGATTACAGAGCCATCACCCTCTACTGCCAGCCAAGTTCCATTGTATTCTGCTCTCACAATGGGTTATTTATTGTGGCCGCTCCAGCGGCATGCTGGCCCTCTGTAGGGGCCAGAATTAGTCCTGGGAGCGGCCCGTTCCCGCCGTTGTAAAACACGATGGCGTTTACGACGGCATGGACACTCTGCCGCGAGATTGGAGAATCCTGCCCTTGATTTTTCACATTCATTCATGGAATGTTGGTATTGCTGGCTGAGCCAGCATTTACTGTACATCACTAACTGTCCTTGAGATGCTGGTGGTGATTCCCTTCTGCAGCCCATGTGATGCAGGTACATCCACAATGCTGTCAGAAAAGAAATTCCAAGATTTTGACCCTGTTCACGGAAGGAACGACGGTATATTTCCAAGTCAGGATGTTGTGTGGTTTGGAGGTGGTTTTGAAGGTGATGGTGTTCCCATGCTTCTGGCTTTGTCTTTCTAGAAGGTCAATGTTGCAAGTCTGGGAGGTTCTGTTGAAAGAAGCCTTGGTGAGTGACTGCAGTGCATCTTGTAGGTGGTACACACTGCCTGCACGGCGCACGACTGGTTGAGAGAACGAATGTTGAAGGTAGATGATCGGTTGTGAATCTGGCAGGCCTGATGTTGTTGAAGCTGCATTCACCCAGACAAATGGGAAGTATTCCAGCACACTTCCCACTTGTGCCTTGTAGCTGGTAAAAAGGGTTTGGTGACAGGATATAAGTGTATGTGTGCACAAGACTGTGGCAGGACAGGTTGAGAGCATTTGCTAAAGTATGTAGTATTCTAGGCTGTATTGATAGGGGCATGGGGTCCAAGAGCAAGTAGATTGTGTTGAAATTGTATAAGACACAAGTTCAGCCTCGATCAGCGACAGCATTATGTCCAATTCTGGGTTCCGCACTTGAGGAAGAACGTGAAGACATTGGGAGAGAGTTCAGAAAAGATTCACGAGAATGACTCCAGGGAACTTCAGTTATAAAGTTAGATTCAGGAAGTCGGGGGAAAATCTCAACAGGAGTGAAAGTATCCCTGGAGAGAAACAAAGTTAACATTATGCTCTGACTCTTCATTGGAACTGAAGAGAGACAGAAGCGAGATGGATTTTATGCTGTTCAAAAAGGGGGGAGGGGCAGCTGGAGCAAAAAGGGAAGGTCACCACTAGGTTTGAGGATGCGGGGAGGGGGGAAGATTAAATTACAAATATATCATGGAACAAAAAGCAAACACAGAGGGGATGGTAGCAGTAAAGCAACAACACATTGGTGTGGAGTAGATGTAAAAAGCAGATTATTACCACCATTCGTGCTTTGTTATCTGAGTTGGGAGATGAAATGAACATTGTGCAATCATCAGTGAATATTCTCACTTTTGACCTTTTGCTGGAAGGAAGGTCATTATTGAAGTAGCTGAAGATTGTTGGGACTTGGGCACTACGCTGATGAACTCCTCCAGTAATATCCTGGTGCTGAGATGTTTGGCCTCCAAGGACCCCAGCCATCTTCCATTGTGCTAAGTATGACTCCTATCAGTGGAGAGTTTTTTTTATGATTACGATTGACAATGTTATGAGGACTCCTTGATGTCACATTCAGGCAAATGCTGCCTTGATGGATAGTCACTCTCACCTCACCTCTGAAATTCTGTTCCTTTGGCAATGTTGTGGGAGTTTTCACAGCTGGAAATGTACTGCAAGTCAGACAACAGCTGTGCAGAGAAGTAACCTTTAACGTCAATAACGTTTCATCAGCTCATCAACTTGAAACATTAATTCTGTTTCTCTTTTCACAGATACTGTTTGACCTGCTGTACACTGCCAGCATTTTCTTTTTGATAAGTGAACGGCTTAGGGGTGAGTGAATGACACTTGGTTGCCCTGGCGATGAGGCCTTCTGTCACTTGACTGATGATTGAAGATGGTGCGAGAATTGGCCGAATGGGGCTCCCTCTAATTTTTGTGAATTGAGCGATTTCCCACTTTATCAGGTGGGTTCCAGCATTGTAGCTGTGCTGGAACAGCTTGTCCAGGGGTTGGGCTGGCACTGGAGCACAGGTCTTCAGCGCTACAGCTGGGATTTTAGCAGCCTTTGTCGTATCCTGTGTATTCATCTATTACTTGATTTTATAAGAAGGTTTCTAATTTGGTTGAAATCTTTGATAGTGGGGATCTCAGGAGGAGGCTGAGATAGGTCAGCCTCTCAGCATACTTGACTGAAGATTGTTGCAAATGTTTCAGTATGTTCCTTCCACTACATCATTTTTTTCTCCTCTGTTCATACACGTACTGAGTTCAGGTTTATATATATAGAAGAGCAGTAGTCCCAGAGATTTCCATTGCTAACATCCAACTATCCCAAAAAGATCCATCAGTCAGTGTCGGAATGCTATTACAAACAGATTTATTATCTCTGGGTTGTTACCCGTGGCACGTGCTAGCGAGACAAGGAATAGGGAGAGAGAGCAGTTGAACGCGTGGCTACAGGGATGGTGCAGGAGGGAGGGTTTCAGATTCCTGGATAATTGGGGCTCATTCTGGGGTAGGTGTGTAGCCATGCTGGCCACGCAAAATGGACACTGAGCCAAACTAAAATGGAAGGCTGCTGAGAAACAGACAGTTCAGCCAGAACAGCAGTCTGCAAAGAGCAGTTTGCATTCTGCAGTAGCAGAAACCAGTTTGGGCTCAGGTGAAGAGACCTTAGCTAGGTGCAAATGGCAAAACGCTTTGCATGCTAATGAGGCCATCAGACTTGAACACCCACACAATAGATACATTTGGTTCTGAATGGACACATTCCAATCAAGACCCAGACATCGAGGCACCAGAAACCTCCGAACAAAAGGACATAAGAAACGCCCCCTCCATCACGGAGACCCCCTCGCATTGGGGAATTAATCCAGTATCGATAAGAAATTGATCCAATAGGTAGAGCCCGCCCGAGAAGAGGGAAGGACAACGGAACCCCTATAAAAGATAGGGACCTCGTGTTGTCCGGTCTGTTAAACCCGTGCTCCGGCCCCGACTGACACCTGGTATCCTGACTCCAGCCGTTGAGCACCAGCCGCCGAAACCGTAAGTTCAACGCTCGCTACGCGATCCAAGCCCGCTAGACTCCCAAGTGCCAGAACGCTTGCTGAAGGCTGCAGACAAAACCAGGACGAAGGCCTCGTTCTCTGACCTTGCCTGTTCCTGTTAGATAAGTATTCTGTTTGCTTATGTTTAGTTGTAGCTTAGTCTCTTAGTGTGTGCATGAGTATTTATTATTAACTGTATAATAAATATTGATCGTTTGAACTTGACTAATCGGTGTATCGTCTTTATTACTTTGAATTTGACCTTGGAATACTTGTGACGTTGCCTATACGGCAGCTGGCGACTCCAGAGCTTAAATAATTACATAGAACAGAGCCTAGCAGTGTTAAGCACACGTCGAACTCGGAGGCGTGTTAATACACTCCAATAAACGCGTTTTACGCCCATAGTAAAACGTGCAACATTTAGTGGCGACTCCGCCGGGACCCTGTTGTAAGTGGAAACACCACAGTGTCCAGGACCCTGAAATTTGAATTAGAACTCCAAATTGCAGAGAAAGAAAGAGATCACAAGTATTCAAGGTGTTCAAAATAATAAGCGAAATTCGGAAGTGTGTTTTAGTGCATGCGTACTAACAGGGCTGTAAGGTAAAACTGAAAGCTTTTTGTTGCGACAAACTTTCGGTAGTTTTGTTAACGGAACATAGCGTAAGCCGTACCCGTTTTTCGAAACACCACCCCAGCAACCCCCTGTTCCAAATTATAAAAAGAGAGTCAGAGGAAATGGCCATGCAGGCAATGGAACGCCTGATGGATCCAGCAAAGTTTGTGGTCGCAGCGACCAGCAGCAGTAGCAGAGTAGGCCAGTGTCCCACGTGGGAGCTGGAACTCCGCAAATATTTACAAGGAAAGGGATGGCCCCTTTGGAAAGAGTTTTGTGCAAATGAGGAGACAGGTCCCGGAAGTATAGGTCATACTTGGTGGGAGAACCTCTCTCAGATACACAAAAAGAGTTTAAGTAAAGCACGCAAGCCGATGGCGATTGTGTCCTGCTTGGCACAGTTGCGAGGCGCAGAGGAGGTCATCAGGACGCTCCGGGCAGATTTAGAGGAAAGGAACCGAATGAGTAAGGTCGATGTCAGGGACGTCGAGAAAGAAAACCTGGATCTTAAAGGGAAGTTGGCAGAGAAGGGTAGAGAGGTGGATGATGCCAAGAGGGCTCACCAGTCTTGTCTAGCTCATCTGAACAGTTCCCAGACCCAGTATGAGAAAGCCTATCAGGACGTGCAACGTGCCGTTCTGATAAGACAGGAATCGGAGAAGCAGGTGGAGGCATTGCAGAGGCAATGCTCCGATCTCAAAGCAGCTTTGAGAGCACTCCATGCTGCAACGACCGAACAAAGACAAAGCACAGTTGACCACGCGAAATGCAGGAAACAGATTGCGGAACTGCAATCTCTGCTTTCGGTGCAGAATGGCTTCCAAAGCACCTTTGGAGCTCAGTTAGATGGGGAAAATGCCCCAGATTGGCAGGAACTAAGCGAGACAGCGCAGCGTTATGTTCAGGGAACATGTGCGCCCGCAGCTCAGCAGAAACGACAGGCACCCCAACCCCCCACAGCTCAGATCATAACCGCACCCATGAATCCCGTAACCACACAGAGGAAAGCCGAATCAGAAGGCGCCCCAGACATAACTTACACCACCCCTTTAACAGTAACCCAGCTAAGGGACGCTTGTGAAAAGATCACTCCGTTCCTCCCCACCGCAGACCCCCACCAGTTCTTTGCGAAAGTAAAACAGCAGGCTACCATGTACGGCCTGGATGAGAGAGAGCAGGTTAAGCTCACCGTGTTGAGCTTAGACCAGAGTGTAGTGGCAGCCCTCCCCGACCCACAAAACGTGGCAGGAGGCAGCCTAGAGGAGATGCACACTGCCATTTTAGATGCCATCGGGTACAATAGAGGTGACCCCGTAGAAGGCTTGAATAAGTGCAGGCAGAAGAGATCCGAACACCCCACAGCATTCGCAGGAAGGCTGTGGATTCACTTCAGCGCAGTTTTCGGACAGCTAGATAGAGCGCATTTAACCCGCGAAAACATGGTTAAGTGGACGCGCACAATTATCTCACACGCAACAGAAGCAGGACAGAGCGCTTGCAATAATTACGACCCCTCAGAAGAGGCCCATAACGAGAAATGGGTCCTCAAAAGATTGTCCCGCGCTTGGGAGCAATCGCTTCAGGCAAAAGCAAAGGTTAGATCCCCAGAAGAGGCTCAGGCTGCTGCAGATATCCAAGCAGTCAGAGAGCACCAGAAGCCCGCATGGGTAAATGAAGGCAAGAGCAGCCCTCAACAGAAAGGACAGGAATGCTATAACTGTGGACAGTTAGGGCATTGGGCAAAAGAGTGTAATGCACCCCAGCGATCTCAGAGAGGCCAGCAGACAGGCACTCTGAACCGCAACAAAGCAAAACCCATCCACAATGTAGCAGTACAGTCAGGACCCACCAATGTGGACGAGACGAACTGACGGTGTTCGGGCTCCCCCACTTGGGTCTGTGACACACTATGGGACTCATCAGGGAGGCCCGTAGTCACGGCAAAAGTCAAAGGGAAGCCCATAGAGTTACTGTGGGACACAGGAGGATCCCGCACCACCATTAACTCCACAACCACGGCACACTCAGACACGTGGCCGACCACCTCCACCATCACACTTAGCGGGTTCACCGGACACTCGCAGCAGGGACATATCACAGCACCCGTAGCGATCCAGCTAGGGAACATTAGCACAAGGCACCCCGTAGTTTTAGTAAATCTTCCCCGGACAGCAGAGCACATCCTGGGGATAGATTTTATGAACGCCCACAGCTTGTCGTTCGACCCAGTGAACCAGTGTGTCTGGCGAATGGCGAGATCAGACAGAGCCCCAGCCACCCTCACAGTAGGAGACTACGCTAATCGGATTAGCGCAGTGGGAGAGTACTCATTCGACCTGACTACACTCCACACCGACCGACAAATTAAGGCCCTACTAAACAAACACAGGACAGCATTTGCAAGTCACCGTCATGACTGTGGCAGAATGACTGGACAAGTTCATGTTACCGGACAGGACCCCCGACCGCAAAAGCAGTATAGGTTTCCCCTTGAAGCAGAGGTGGAAATAGAAAAAGTTATAGGCAGCTTGTTGGACCAAGGTGTACTGAGAACGGTAGCCTCCACCAACAATGCCCCTATTTGGCCAGTGAGGAAGCCCGATGGATCATGGCGTCTGACCATCGATTATCGGGAACTCAACAAAGTAACCCCCGCAGTAGCCCCAACGGTAGCTACTAGTCCCGAGACCATGCTCAAGCAGGGTCTCAACGCCAAGTACTTCACGGTATTGGACATCAGTAATGGATTCTGGTCAATACCATTGGCAAAAGCGTGCCAATACAAATTCGCATTCACTTTTAAAACGCAGCAGTACACGTGGACATGCCTCCCACAAGGATTCCACAATTCCCCCTCCATTTTCCACCGACAGCTGGCAAGTGGATTAGAAAAATTTTCCCGACCCGAATGTCTGGTACAGTATGTAGACGACCTACTACTGCAGACAGACACAAAGGCAGAGCACATTTCGCTTCTGGCCGAACTCCTAGAACTCTTAACTGAAATTGGCTGTAAAGTTAACCCGAAAAAGGCCCAAATATTGGAAAGTAAAGTGATGTATTTGGGATCAGTCATCACGCACGGCAAACGCGAGATCGAATTCAAAAGAATTGATTCGATTGTCAAATTGCCCCTTCCCCAGAATGTATCAGCCCTCCGGTCGTTTTTAGGACTGGTTGGCTATTGTCGGAACCACATCGACGGATTCGCGACAAAAGCCGCCCCACTTTCAGACCTCCTTAAGAAAGGAGCCCCCTGGGAATGGCTTCCGCAGCATACAGGCGCTGTGGAAGAGTTGAAACGAGCCCTTAGTGCAGCACCCGCGCTGCTAGTCCCCGACCAACTTTCACCGTACGCAATAGAGGTAGCGAGCACCGATCTGACCCTCTCGGCCGTGTTGCTTCAAGAACGGCACGAGCAGCTAAGACCAGTGGCTTATGCCTTCCGACTGTTAGACCCAGTAGAACAAGGATTTTCAGCCTGTGAGAGGCACCTCCTTGCTGTCTTCTGGGCAGTGCAGTATTTCTCATACATCACCGGACTCAACCCCATCACCATTCTAACCGAACACACACCCACACAGCTACTACTAGACGGTCGACTGAAGGACGGTTCAGTTAGCCAGATTAGGGCAGCTAGGTGGACCCTACTTTTACAAGGACGGGACATTACAGTGAAACGGACACGCACACACACATACTTAGCAGACAACCTCCAATACCCCGGACAGCCCCATGACTGTGAAATTGTAGCTCCCCTGCATAACACAGGACCCTTTTTAGCAAAAACACCCCCCAGGAAGATAGGGAACCCGAAACAAAGCCCCCAGCCCACAGACACGTGTGGACCCTTGAGGATTTATGTAGACGGTTCCTCCACAGTTTTAAATGGTGAGCGTATTACAGGATGCGGCATCTATGTAGAGGACGCGCAGGGGCGCGCTCTCGAAGAAATCGCTCTTAAGTTACCAGGTCACTTAGGCGCGCAGGCAGCAGAGCTAGCAGCCATAGCGTACATAGTGGACCACCCCGATTCTTTCCCCAGCCCAGCAGACATATATTCAGACAGCTTATATGTCTGCAATAGCCTAACAGATTTTCTGCCCCTGTGGAGGACACGAGGTTTTGTCTCCGCAGACGGGAAACCCCTTCCATCAGCCCCTCTACTCCAGCATATTTTAGCAAAGGCGAAGGACAGGACCTTCGGCATAATAAAAGTAAGAAGTCACCATAGGTCATCACCCCCTGGGAATGTAAAAGCCGACGCATTGGCTAAGGCAGGTTCCAGGAGAGGACACTTATGGACCCCCCCAGCTAGCGCACCAGCTAGCGCCCCTGTGAGCGCAGTCCAAGTCTCACAGACTGATATTAAAGATCTCGTGGCAGCACAAAAACAGGACGGAGACCTCAGGGAGGTTTTCAAGGGAAACTTTGTGCCTGCTTACGAGCACTTTAAACACGCACTGACCACACATGAGGGTGTGATCATTAAGGACCGACTTTATGTGGTCCCACAGCAGGACAGGAATCAGATGATTGCCTTGTTCCATGACGGACACGGGCATCAGGGAATTGATGCAACAACGAGGCACCTCAGGCAACTCTGTTGGTGGCCTGATCTCAGGAATGATGTAACACACTACATAGAGAATTGCCTGATTTGTGCTCAGAATAACCCGGACAGGTATTCTAAGAAGGCACAACTTCGGCATACTCGCCCAGTTAACGGCCCTTGGACAAACCTCCAGATCGATTTTATAGGTCCATTGCCCCCTTGTAGGAATGGCTATAAATACGTTCTGGTGGTGATAGATACCTTTACCAAGTGGGTAGAGGCATTTCCCTCACGAACAAATACAGCAAAGACAGCTGCAAAGATCCTGACCCACCACATCTTCACGAGATGGGGTCTACCCCGAAGTATCGATTCGGACCAGGGATCTCACTTTACAGGACGGGTCATGAGGAACGTCCTGACAATATTCGGAATCAAACAGAACTTCCACATTGCGTATCATCCACAGTCCAGCGGGATTGTGGAGCGCATGAATCGGACCCTAAAAACTACCCTTAGGAAAATGGTTCAAGAGAACAATTCCACATGGGATTCAGTGCTCCCCTTTGCACTTATGTTCATAAGGAACACTGTCTCCACATCGACAGGATACACACCACACACACTCATGACCGGACGCCCTATGAAAGGTACAGAATTCCTTTTAGGACTGGACATGACAAGCCCCGAAGTGACGGCCCTCACACATGAAAAGGCAGTTAAAGAACTAGTTGAGACT
This sequence comes from Scyliorhinus canicula, assembly GCF_902713615.1. Classification (NCBI taxonomy): domain Eukaryota; kingdom Metazoa; phylum Chordata; class Chondrichthyes; order Carcharhiniformes; family Scyliorhinidae; genus Scyliorhinus; species Scyliorhinus canicula. The sequence continues at coordinate 136,509,488 of NC_052159.1, read as the reverse complement.
GTGAGGTCTGCACAGCTCGCAGCCGCAGCCCAGCTAGGGAAACACCGACAGCAACGGACTGCCTGTTTCAATAAGACCGTACACACCACAGAATTCCAGGTTGGGCAACAGGTAATGTTATCTGTTTATAACCCCAGCAGTTTTTTGGCTCCAAAATATTCCGGCCCCTACTCAATTTCGGACAAAATTAGCCCCTCCGTTTACAGGATAAAGTATCCTAATGGGAAGACCGCGTGGTTCCATATAAACCAGTTAAAGGCATATGGAACACAGGCCAACCATGCTCACCATGTCCTGCTAGACGCAGCAGAACACTTCACCCCGCCCACCAGAGACACTTTTCCACCATCCCCCTCACAGACCAGTACATCAACGGACTCGCCCACGACTCCGCCCACAGACCACTACAGACCACGCCCCGACACGCCCACAAGCTGCCACAGCAGAGACAGTAGGACAGACACTGCCTCTGAAGACAGCGACACCACACAGCCATACAGCCCACACTGCACCAACTACGACCCCGACTCCAGTGACCCCATGGAAGTCACTTACCTCAAAAACCCCGAACCACCACCCGACCCCGACTACCCCGACGACACACTCGACGCCACACAATGGCACAGGGACAATTCCTACAGACTTGTCCGCAATGACGAGAGTGACCCCCGGTCACACAACTCCAAAATAGCATGCCTGATCCACACAAGGGTGTGGGATCCGGGAGAGCAGGACGACACGGTGTCTGACTCCCGACACGGCAACCCCTTTGTGACCCTGTTCACAGAGGCAGAATCAAAGTGAGGTGTCCAGATGATGTAAGATAGGAATCGTTTGAGGGAAACGATGTCCTTTCTGATGGAACCTGCACGTATGTTTGTCTTCGTTTTATGTCTGTTTGTTTTCAGGAATGCAAATGTTCAGTTGGAGGATGGACATCTTCTTTTCAGCTGAAAAGATTGTGACCACCTCACATGCACGTTAGTTTGTCCGCAGATACTTCTGAGAACTTCGGTTTGATTGGAGATCCTTTCCAAAGTTGTAAGGCCACACGCCAAATAGTTTATCTGCAGATATCTCTGAGAACTTCAGTGATGTCCTCAGTTGGAGCATCTTGGCTCCCTTGGTTTTTTTTTAGGTGCCCCTCTATTCGGCGAAATAGAGGCTGCAAGTCATGGTCAACACATTCGTACCCGTTTCTTTCCAGGTTACTCAGGCAGTGGACAAACGGCACTGAGGACCCGCCCTGTCTGAGAACCAACCCTTGGTCAGCCAAGCTCGGGTATGGCACAGCACGCCCTACCCGGGGATCCCATCCAACTCGTACCCGTAGCGGCCCATACGCAACTCATTCGGATGTTTCTTCCCAAATTTGTTTTCATTTTAGGTTAGGTAGCCCTTCGGCCGCCATCCCACATGCTATTTACATCCGGAAACATTCGGATGGTAAATCAGCAAAGCCTGCGAGACGGCTCGCAGAAGGAAGGATTGTTAGGTGTATGCTGGTCTTTAAATTCGCTTTTTGAAAAAAAAAAAATGAGGGGAGTCACAGGGTGTGACTTAGCCAGTCATTTTAAAGGGTCAATTGGGTTTTGAAAGACAGATGCACTAACAAGTAAAGGTCTTAAACTGTGTATTGACAGATACTGTGCTTGATCCCAAAGGTTTCAAAGGACGAGACAGAGGTCGAAGCCAGGATTGTCAATACCGGAGGAAGAAGGAAGAGAAAGAAGAAGAACAGCAAAATGATGGAAGCCCACTTATTACTATTTAATGTCATATGTATATGTGTGGAAACAAGACACGTTTCCCCCACAACCCCCACCGTAAATGTTTCTAGTACAGCAAACCCCCAGTGCTCAGCTCTGATCAGCGAGGTTCAGACCTGGTGTACTAAATTCATGACGTGGTACTCCATGTCCTACATAATCGAATCACTGTTGGTGATTGCGATCCTCACCATCCTAGTGCAGACCCTCAGGTTGAGGAAATGGAAGAGGAGAGCCTCTCGTTCCAGCACCTCACCCATCTATAGAGTGCAATCCCCCATCTTCGGATTCCACCAAACCCCTCAACCCCTCACTGATTACAACACTCTGTAAATAAAATTCAGCCATGTATTATATTGTTCCATACTCGACTGCCGAGTTGGGAAATGTGATGTTGTGGTGTGAATGGTTAAGGTTTAGAGTGATTACATGTTTAAGTTAAGGTTAAGGTTAATAGTGATAGGTAGAGGTTCCCAATTGTAGTAATGCATGTCCCTTTGACATAGGGCCAAGTAGAAATGTTAGTTAAATTTTTTTTTCTCTTCTTCCCATAGTTTAGAACAGAGTAGAACAGGAACTGGCAAGAGGTCAGAACACAAGGAGGCAAAGCACATAGGTGATCCTTCACAATAGTACGATTGTGAGGATCACAAGGAGGGAATGTAGCCATGCTGGCCACGCAAAATGGACACTGAGCCAAACTAAAATGGAAGGCTGCTGAGAAACAGACAGTTCAGCCAGAACAGCAGTCTGCAAAGAGCAGTTTGCATTCTGCAGTAGCAGAAACCAGTTTGGGCTCAGGTGAAGAGACCTTAGCTAGGTGCAAATGGCAAAACGCTTTGCATGCTAATGAGGCCATCAGACTTGAACACCCACACAATAGATACATTTGGTTCTGAATGGACACATTCCAATCAAGACCCAGACATCGAGGCACCAGAAACCTCCGAACAAAAGGACATAAGAAACGCCCCCTCCATCACGGAGACCCCCTCGCATTGGGGAATTAATCCAGTATCGATAAGAAATTGATCCAATAGGTAGAGCCCGCCCGAGAAGAGGGAAGGACAACGGAACCCCTATAAAAGATAGGGACCTCGTGTTGTCCGGTCTGTTAAACCCGTGCTCCGGCCCCGACTGACACCTGGTATCCTGACTCCAGGCGTTGAGCACCAGCCGCCGAAACCGTAAGTTCAACGCTCGCTACGCGATCCAAGCCCGCTAGACTCCCAAGTGCCAGAACGCTTGCTGAAGGCTGCAGACAAAACCAGGACGAAGGCCTCGTTCTCTGACCTTGCCTGTTCCTGTTAGATAAGTATTCTGTTTGCTTATGTTTAGTTGTAGCTTAGTCTCTTAGTGTGTGCAAGAGTATTTATTATTAACTGTATAATAAATATTGATCGTTTGAACTTGACTAATCGGTGTATCGTCTTTATTACTTTGAATTTGACCTTGGAATACTTGTGACGTTGCCTATACGGCAGCTGGCGACTCCAGAGCTTAAATAATTACATAGAACAGAGCCTAGCAGTGTTAAGCACACGTCGAACTCGGAGGCGTGTTAATACACTCCAATAAACGCGTTTTACGCCCATAGTAAAACGTGCAACAGGTGGGACCTCTATAAATGGGACGGTCTACACCTGGACCAGAGGGGTACCAATATCCTGAAGGGGAAATTTGCTAATGCTCTTCAGGAGGGTTTAAACTAATTCAGCAGGGGTTTAGGAACCTGAATTGTAGCTCCAGCATACAGGAGGTTGAGAGCAGTAAGGTTATGAGTAAGGTTTAAGGTTGCAGGAATGTTCCAGCAGGCAGGAAGGTGGTTTAAAGTGTGTCTACTTCAACGCCAGGAGCATCCGGAATAAGGTGGGTGAATTGGCAGCATTGGTTGGTAGCTGGTACTTCGATGTTGTGGCCATTTCGGAGACATGGATAGAGCAGGAACAGGAATGGTTGTTGCAGATTCCGGGGTTTAGGAATTTCAGTAAGCTCAGGGAAGGTGGTAAAAGAGGGGGAGGGTTAGGGTTAGAAAAGGACAGTATTACGGTGGCAGAAAGGACTTTTGATGAGGATTTGTCTACTGAGGCAGTAAGGGCTGGGGTTAGAAACAGGAAAGGAGAGGTCACCCTGTTGCGAATTTTCTATAGGCCTCCGAAAAGTTCCAGAGATATAGAGGAAAGGATTGCAAAGATGATTCTGGATAGGAGCGAAAGTAACAGGGTAGTTGTTATGGGGGACTTTAACTTTCCAAATATTGACTGGAAACGCTATAGATTGAGTACTTTAGATGGGTACGTTTTTGTCCAATGTATGCAGGAGGGTTTCCTGACACAGTATGTAGATAGGCCAACAAGAGGCGAGGCCACGTTGGATTTGGTACTAGGTAATGAACCAGGACAGGTGTTAGATTTGGAGGTAGGTGAGCGCTTTGGTGATAGTGACCACAATTTGGTTATGTTTACTTTAGCGATTGAAAGGGATAGGTATATACCGCAGGGCAATGGGGGAAAGGCAATTATGATGCGATGAGGCAAGACTTAGGATGCATAGGATGGGGAAGGAAACTGCAGGGGATGGGCACATTTTAAATGTGGAGCTTGTTCAAGGAACAGCTACTGCATGTCCTTGATAAGTATGTACCTGTCAGGCAGGGTCAAGTGGTCAAGCGAGGGAACCATGGATACTCAAGTAGTTGAATCACTTGTCAAGAGGAAGAAGGAGGCTTATGTAAAGATGAGACGTGAAGGTTCAGTTAGGGCACTCGAGAGTTACAAGTTAGCCAGGAAGAACCTAAACAGAGAGCTAAGAAGAGTAGGAGGGGTCATGAGAAGTCTTTGGCAGGTAGGATCAAGGATAACCCTAAAGCTTTCTATAGGTATGTCGAAAGAAAGAATGACTAGGGTAAGAGTAGGGCCAGTCAAGGACAGTAGTGGGAAGTTGTGCGTGGAGTCCGAGGAGATAGGAGAGGTGCTAAATGAATATTTTTCGTCAGTATTCACACAGGAAAAAGACAACATTGTCGAGGAGAATACTGAGATACAGGCTACTAGATTAGAATGAGTTGAGGTTCATAAGGAGGAGGTGTTAGCAATTCTGGACAGTGTGAAATAGACAAGTCCCCTGGGCCGGATGGGATTTATCCTAGAATTCTCGGTGAAGCTAGGGGGGGAGATTGCTGAGCCTTTAGCTTTGATCTTTATGTCGTCATTTTCTACAGGAATAGTGCCAGAAGACTGGAGGATAGCAAATGCTGTCCACTTGTTCAAGAAGGGGAGTAGCGACAACCCCGGTAACTATAGACCAGTGAGCCTTACTTCTGTTTGTGGGCAAAGTCTTGGAAAGGTTTATAAGAGATAGGATTTATAATCATCTAGAAAGGAATAATTTGATTGGGGATAGTCAACACGGTTTTGTGAAGAGTAGGTCGTGCCTCACAAACCTTATTGAGTTCTTTGAGAAGGTGACCAAACAAGTGGACAAGGGTAAAGCAGTTGATGTGCTGTATATGGATTTCAGTAAAGCGTTTGATAAGGTTCCCCATGGTAGGCTATTGCAGAAAATACGGAGGCATGGGATTCAGGGTGATTTAGCAGTTTGGATCAGAAATTGGCTAGCTGGAAGAAGACAAAGGGTTGTGGATGATGGGAAATGTTCAGCCTGGAGTTCAGTTACTAGTGGTGTACCACAAGGATCTGTTTTGGGGCCACTGCTGTTTGTCATTTTTATAAATGACCTGGAGGAGGGCGTAGAAGGATGGGTGAGTAAATTTGCAGATGACACTAAAGTCGGTGGAGTTATGGACAGTGCGGAAGAATGTTGCAAGTTACAGAGGGACATAGATAAGCTGCAGAGCTGGGCTGAGAGGTGGCAAATGGAGTTTAATGCAGAAAAGTGTGAGGTGATTCATTTTGGAAGGAGTAACAGGAATACAGAGTACTGGGCTAATGGTAAGATTCTTGGTAGTGTGGATGAGCAGAGAGATCTCGGTGTCGCTGTTTATAGATCCCTGAAAGTTGATAGGGTTGTTAAGAAGGCATACGGTGTGTTAGCTTTTATTGGTAGAGGAATTGAGTTTTGGAGCCATGAGGTCATGTTGCAGCTGCACAAAACTCTGGTGCGGCCGCATTTGGAGTATTGCGTGCAGTTCTGGTCGCCGCATTATAGGAAGGATGTGGAAGCATTGGAAAGGGTGCAGAGGAGATTTACCAGGATGTTGCCTGGTATGGAGGGAAGATCTTATGAGGAAAGGCTGAGGGACTTGAGGCTGTTTTCGTTAGAGAGAAGAAGGTTATGAGGTGACTTAATTGAGGCATACAAGATGATCAGAGGATGAGATAGGGTGGACAGTGAAAGCCTTTTTCCTCGGATGGTGATGGCTAGCACGAGGGGACATAGCTTTAAATTGAGGGGAGATAGATATAGGAGAGATATCAGAGGTAGGTTCTTTACTCAAAGTGTAGTAAGGGCGTGGAATGCCCTGTCTGCAACAGTCGTTGACTCGCCAATATTAAGGGCATTCAAATGGTCATTGGATAAACATATGGATGATAAGGGAATAGTGTAGATGGGCTTTAGATTGGTTTCACAGGTCGGCGTAACATCGAGGGCCGAAGGGCCTGTACTGCGCTGTAATGTTCTATGTTCTATGTTCCAATACATTTGTCAGACTTGCCTGGCCTTTTACAGATTTTTCATAATACTAATATGACACAGAGTATTCATTCAAATTCAAGGACATCATGTAGGTCAGATAGCTCATTCTCTAATTTGGCTGGCAGGAGAAGTTGTTATATTCTAACAGTATTCACTATACATTCTGAATGACATTTCCAGAACACTTGGTACGAAAGAAGTATTTGCGATTTCTATAGGAGCACAAGAAAGCTGATGCATTGGAAGAAATCTTCAACTCTGAACACCTCACAATGATAGCACATCAGCCCTATTGACACAACGCAAAAACATTTTTAATGGCAAGTATTATCTTGTACTGACAAATTTGAATTAGTAATGGTTCACATTATCTCTCAGCAGCAAGATTTAGAAATTTTGCTCAGGTATGACATTTACATCATCTAAATTAAACATTTCACGGAATCATGTAACTGAAATGAATCGGAAACACCAGGGGCTGAATTCTCCGCCGTCGGGATTCTCCGTTATGCCGGCAGCCTGGAGGTTTCCCAACGGCGTAGGGCTGTCCCACAATGGGAAACCCCCTTGACCAGCCGTCGAAACGGGGAATCCTGACGGAGTGCCACATCAGAAATCTGGTGCGGCGGGATGGAGAAACCCGCCCCAGTTGTTTGCATAACAGCCTTTATTAATGATTCTGTTTGGCAAGGCAGGAAGTAGAATGCGCACTGTGGGACATTATTTGGTAAAGGATTGACACGTTTTTGTCATCTTCAATATCGATTCTAGTTCGTAACCTACAGTGGGAGCTCTTTAATCAAGTAATAAAGGCTATGACTTAATAAAGGCAAGCATAAGCGGAGATAGCTTGACTGGGAATGTTTTTGGTCGTGGGTGAACATCTGAGATATCATATTCTGCTATTACCTTCTAACATGTGGGCAGTTTTCAAAGGTTCATTCCAAGGTTCCACCTTGACTGACACTTGAAGGAGGTCATTCCTTTTGGTCTTCATTTGACCTATTTGCACAACTATAAAATGTTGGTTGCGCCATAGCTAGAATATTGTGCGCAGTTCTGGAATCCACATTATAGGAGGGGTGTGATAGCACTGGAAATGGTGCAGAGGAGATTTACCTGGATGCTGCATGGGCTGGAGAGTTTTAGTTGTGAAGAGAGATTAGACAGACTTGGATTGTTTTTCTTGGAGCAGAGAAGGCTGAGGGGGAATGATTGAGATTGTGGTAAACCACAGTATTGCATTGTGTTGTACATGCCTGGGCTTGTCCAGGCTTGCTCCACCTGTGGCTCCTCCCCTTGGGCTCATGTATAAAGGTGGCAAGTTTCCGCCTCTGACCCATCCTGCGAGAGAGGATTATTGAGGCTAGTACCAGCCCCTGGAGAGCCCAAGTGGTGATCATCAAGACTGGGGAGAAGCACTGGATGGTCGTCGACTACAGTCAGACCATCAACCAGTATATGCAGCTCGATACGCACCCCCTCCCCGCATATCTGACATTGTCAACCAGATTGTGCAGTATCGAGTCTTCTCCACAGTTGACTTGAAGTCTGCGTACCACCAGCTCCCTATCCGCATGGAGGACTGCCAATACATTGCCTTCGAGGCAGATGGTTGCCTCTACCACTTCCTCAGGGTTCCCCTTCAGCATCACCAATGAGGTCTCGGACTTCCAAAGGAAATGGACCGAATGGTTGACCATACGGGCTGCGGGCCATTTTCCCATTCTTATACAATGTCACCATCTGCGGCCATGACCAGCAGAACCATGACAAAAACCACCTACACTTCCTCCACACCGCTAAACTACTAAATCTCACCTATAATAAAGAAAAATGCGTCTTCTGCAGATATTGCCAATGCTGCGATGCACGCGGTGGACGTGTCCATCCCATTCCAAGTGGAGAGCGATGCGTCGGACTTTGCTGTGGCCGCTACCCTCAACCAGGCGGGCAGGCCCGTGGTTTTCTTCTCCTGTACCCTCCATACCTCCGAAATTCGACACTCCTCTGTCGAAAAGCAAGCCCAAGCCATCGTAGAAGCTGTGCGACATTGGAGGCATTACCTGGCCGGCAGGCGATTCACTCTCCTCACTGACCAACGCTCGGTTGCCCTCATGTTCAATAACACACAACGGGGCAAGATCAAGAATGACAAGATACTGGGGTGGAGGATCGAGCTCTACACCTATAACTACGACATATTGTATCAACCTGGGAAACTCAATGAGCCCCCAGGACCGTGACCAGGGACTGCCAGATCTGCGTGGAGTGCAAGCCGCACTTCTATCGGCCAGAAAGAGCACACCCGGTAAAGGCCTCACGCCCCTATGAGCGCCTCAGCATCGATTTCAAAGGGCCCCTCACCTCCACTGACCGCAACGTGTACTTCCTCAACATCGTTGACGAGTACTCAAGATTCCCCTTCACCATCCCATGCCCTGATATGACCTTTGCCTCAATCATCAAGGACCTGCACAGTCTTTTCACCCTGTTCGGGTTCCCCGCCTACATCCACAATGTTCGGGGATCCTCCTTCATGAGCGACGAGTTGCGTCAGTTCCTGCTCAGCAAGGGCATCGCCTCCAGCATGACGACCAGCTATAACCCCCGGGGAAATGGACAGGTAGAGAGGGAGAACGTAACAGTCTGGAAGGCCGTCCTCCTGGCCCTACGGTCTAGGAGCCTCCCAGTCTCCCGCTGGCAGGAGGTCCTCTCCGACGCGCTCCACTCCATCCGGTCGCTCATACAGCCACCAACGAGACTCCTCATGAGTGTATGTTTGCTTTCCTCAGGAAATCCACCTCCGGGGTCTCGCTCCCATCCTGGCTTGCACTCCCAGGGCCCGTCCTCCTCACCTCCCCAACCTCCGCCCACCTACCTCACGAACTAGCACCCGCAGGCCCACCGTCAATAATCACCACCAACTCCGCCCATACACCGCCCCCCTCTTCACCGACTCAACATCTGGGTGAAGAAAAAGACAACACGCTCCTGGACGCGCAGGTCTCGACACCGATGCCCACACCACAGCCGGGAATGAGGCGATCATGGCGGAAGGTCAAGGCCCCCGACAGACTTGACCTTTAAAATCATTGTACATGCCTGGGCTTGTCCAGGCTGACTCCGCCTGTGGCTCCTCCCCTCAGGCTCACGTATAAAGGCGGCAAGTCTCCGCCTTCAACCCAGTTCGGGGCAGAGGCCAGGAGGGTTGCTGTTTAGTGTTAAGGGTATTAAAGCCTCAGTCACATTCATCTCTCATTGTGTGCTTATTGAAGGCATATCAGAGATGTATAACATTATGAGGGGCATAGATAGAGTAGACAGGAGCAAAGCTGAGAAGGTCCTGCTCCTCCATACAAATCCACAATATGCCTATGTGGCACATCAGGACGGGTGACAGGACACAGTCTCCCTTCGGGATTTGACACCTGCAGGTTCCCCAGCAACCATCACCACCACCGCCGACCGTCTTCCCCCACCTCCGCCCACCTACCTCACGAACTAGCACCCGCAGGCCCACTGGGAACAATCACCACCACCTCCGCCCATACATCGCCCCCCCCCCCCCCCCACCCCTCTTCACCGACTCAACATCTGGGTGAAAAAAAAGACAACATGCTCCCGGACATGCAGGTCTCAACACCGATGCCCACATCACAGCCGGGAATGAGGCGATCATGGCGGAAGGTCAAGGTCCCCGACAGACTTGACCTTTAAAATCACTGTACATCACTGGGCTTGTCCAGGCTGGCTCCGCCTGTGGCTCCTCCCCTCGGGCTCATGTATAAAGGTGGCAAGTCTCCGCCTCCAACCCAGTTCGGGTCAGAGGCCAGGAGGCTTACTGTTTAGTGTTTAGTCTATTAAAGCCTCAGTTTCATTCATCTCTCATTGTGTGCTTATTGAAGGCATATCAGAGATGTATAAAATTATGAGGGACATCGATAGAGTAGACAGGAGCAAACCTTTCCCCTTGGTGGAGATTCAATGACCAGCGGTCATCGACTAGGTAAAGGGCCGGAGGTTTAGAGGGGATGTGAGGAAAAATCTTTTTACCCAGAGGGTGGTGCAAGTTTGGAATTCACTGCCTGAAAGGGTGAAGGAGGCAGAGAACCTCATAACATTTAAGAAGTATTTAGATGTGTACTTGTGATCCCAGAGCATATGGGCCAAGTGCTGGAAAATGGGGTGAGAATGGTGAGGTGGTTGTGTTTGACCGGCGATGGGCCGAACCGCCTTTCAATGGTGTATGTGTCTATGACTCTAGCAGCGGGATTCTGCGGGCACATCTGCCCAGCAACCGGAGAATCTCGCCCGAGGTCAATGGGCCTCCGCATTGTCCACATTACGCCCGTGTTGTTCTTGCAGCAGGCGGGGCACAAGAATCCAGCCCTATGACTCTAATTCTCCGAGAATAAAACTTGTTACGGCTAAACCCCCAGTCACATGGCTTCTTCATAACCCAAGGTTTTTCTTTATACCTTGGATGGCAGAAATACTTGCCTGTTGATGATTGTCAACCAATCTTCTTGCCTGCTGATGATAATAATCCACCTTGTTTCAAGGAGTGTCAAGGAGCAGAAATTCTTTGCTCGTTCAATTGAATTGTTTACTGTGATTCACACTGGACATTGTGGAATCCAAAAAGAACATGTGTGAACATCCCTGATAATCCAACTGTAACAAAATGAAACTATTTGTTGCGGCCGCTCAGCCCATTCGGGTCAGAAAATCGTGGGGGGGGCCGCGTAGAGTGGCCTGCGACAGGCGCCGTACCAACCACGCCGGCGCCAATGGCGCCGATTCTCCACTCTGCGCGTGCCGGTGTCGGGGTGGCGTGGCCCATTCGCGGGGATTCTCCGGCCCAGTATTTGAAGGTGATGGTGTCCCCATACTTATCTATCCCATATATTACAATATATCACAGTGTGCGTCAGAGTGAATCAGACATTCCGAATACGCCCACTTTTGAGTAAAGGCAGAACTAGTTTGGATGTCAGGAAGTTTCGACTGAATAGTGGTCCTATTAACAGTTGGGTATCAAGCTGGTGAGAAATTAACTAATTCATGTTATTGGTGCATCGAGTGAATATCAATCCAGTTTATTCCTTCAAGTAAAAGCTGGTGGGGGAGGGGGTTGGGTTGTGTGGTGGGGGAGAGCGAGAGAGAGCGAAGAGAGTTCCTCTAGAACTGGGAAATCACATGGAAGGGTAGTTGGGTAGCTGGGGGAGTCCCAGGAGGAGGGGGGGGGGGGGGGGGAGGAGTGATAGTTGGGGCAGAGGTGAAGTCCCCTGGGAGTTTGGGGGTGAGAGGGGAGTTCTGTGGGGAGTTGGCGTGGGACTGTGCAATAACACAGAAGTTGTTATACTTCTAAATTTTTCGGTGTAACCATTTAGATAACGCAGTCAGCACTATCCACATTTATGATTTAAATTGCATTTTTCCAAATCCTCAGTATCTCCTATCATGTGAGCAGACTAAAACTGGATGAGGCATTCTAACTGAGGCCCAACTCGCGTCTTGTGCAATGACAAAATGGCACAATTTATTTTATGGAGAAATGAACTGTTAATGCAAGCTAGAAACGTATTTGCTTCACTTATATCTTCATGTTATTGTTCATGAACGTTTAGAGTATAAGTAGGTTCAACAATGTATCTGCCCAAATGCATATTCATGTCTTCCAGATATTGCAAAGCCTCCTGTTCTTATTGTTGAACAAGATTGACATAAAACTTCAATTATTCCAGAAATATTTGTTCTCCAAAAAATACAAGAAGTAGCATTAGGATAGACTCTTATTGCTGTACAATGTGTCTGAGGCTTCAGCTTCCTCCTGATCTCTGTGATGCTGTATCTAGCTAATGATAACTTAATGAATTCATGCCAGTTTGGCAGCCCTACAGAATGATAGCCAAATGAGAGGTCTTTAACTCTTGCGGGAAGAAATATAAGCCCAAACATGCACTCCAATCATACCTCCCACCCACTTTCTATCTTCATTATCGAGCTACAATAATGAGATAAATTTGCTAATTAGGCCTATGGAACAAGTTGGATTATGTAGTGCTTCCTGGCAGCCAAATTTGCGTCATCTGTTATTGCTTATTTCTGAGAGTTTTACCTGGTAAACAATTGGAAACAGAATGCGTTGAACTGAACTCTTTTACTTCAGGACATAAGACGATAAGCCCCCCCCCCCCCCCCCCCCCCCCCCCAAGTCAATTGTTAAAGTAAACCATTATTCAGCAGAAATGCAGGGGATTAGGTTTATTTTCAATGCATTAAACATCGTTAAGGTAATACTAATGTACTTTGCTTGCGAGAATATTTCTAAACCCAGAACATGTATCAAAACATAAGATAACAACAGATGGTGGAAAGTCTGTACAAGTGTCAGCAATGAAACTAGTAATGCCAGACTTCACATTGCTCAATGTAACATGCTTAATATACATTACTTTATTCTGTAAACATTACCATATGTTCCCACTGCAGAATTCTGTGCCATGATTATCGGGACACTCTGATTATCGGGAGTAGGAAATAGATATGTGCTGAATCCTACCAAAATGTAGCAAGGTGTTTTGTGAAACTTTCAGGGTAGAATTCATTGCAGCTTAATTAATCGCCACAACAGGGGGATTAACAATTTATCCATATATACTAAGACGTACAATGACTTCTGATGGGGTGAATTTGCATTTTGGGTAATTAACTGGCCATGAGAAATCGCTCCTGAGATTGGAACCTATGTCTCATGGTCAATCTATCCAATATCACCCATGCTACTTGTGCCGTGTTTCAGTACATGATGAACTCTCAGTCAATACTTTGCATTAAGAAAAGCAAAGGGCTACAAAAAGATGGCTGCTCGAAGATTACCTGCAATTTCTTGTGGACTGAAACCCTGCACTGAAACCCTCAAGAGATAATTAAATGAATTTTCGAGACTGATTTTGCTTGGTTTTTCCACAAATTTAAAATGGTAACATCAAAATCAATGGGTCATTCAAATACCAAGACGCTGACTGTCTCAAGCTTTCAGGGTGTAAAGGTTAGCACACAGAGGGTATAATCAACCTGGACACCCAACATATTTGGAAAAGGAATTTGGATTTGTAACAAGTCACTTGCGTGAGACAACCATTTTTATTTTTTTGCCTGTTTTTAAAACAGCAAGAAACGGCTCTGCGGAGACAGAGTGGCCATCAGAAAGCCATAAAACCAGTGCAGTCAGCCAAGCAGCAAAAGTAATAAATAGCAGTAATAAATAGCAGTACCTTAAAAGTGGAAGAAGAGTTCTCTCCAAGCTGTTTTGATTCTAAGTACACCGGAGAACCACCCACCTGAAAATTAAACCCCAAGAAGCCCTGCAACGTACGAAGAAACCTCTGCTTACAAGACCAGCACTTCAACCAAAATACATCAACTTATCGAAGAAACTACAGGTCTGACTCAAAAGAGTGATTGGGACAAATCTATTTTAATCATATATTTTTTCTGTATTGCATATATTTTTAATGTGAATGATAGTTGAATGGCTGACATGTTTTGCTTCTTCATTCTCTGCGGAAAGTGCATGATAATAAATAATCTTTCTTTTGCAAAGTCACAAAGCTTGTTCTGTTATTGAAATTGAGACAATCACACCAGGTGAGATATCACATCCACCTCACATGCTAAATGCATTGCTCGCAACAGTAATAAAATACATAAAACCCTACCCTTGACACTTTATACACCAGGTCAAATTTACCTTTTTCATTTCATATGCTGTACTGCCAATGTGTCAGTCTATATCTGAATCTTAGCCATCTTGGGACTTTCTTCTATGTTAAAGATGTTGCCACCATCGACTCAGAACATTGTGCATTTAAGTCCAAGTATAGATACAAAGAATAAAATCTATGTTGAGCTTATTATGTGATACCTACGGGAGTTGTGTTTCTCCCAGTATCAAATTTCCCTCAGTCCTGACAATATCTAACCTGCCCAACCCTCTTTATCTCAAACATTATCCTGAGCCTCCAATCTCAAACCTCCCTCACCTCTCACAATCTCAAACCTCCCTTGGCACTAACAATCAGAAACCTCCCGCAGCCCTCACAATTTCAAACCTCCCTCGGCTCTCACAATCTCAAACCTCCCTCGGTCCTCATAATCACAGATCTCCCTCGGCTCTCACAATCTCAAACCTCCCTCGGCACTCACAATCAGAAACCTCCCGCAGCCCTCACAATCTCAAACCTCCCTTGGTCCTCACAATCTCAAACCTCCCTCAGCCCTCACAATCTTAAATCTCCCTTGGTCCTCACAATCTCAAACCTGGGAGGGCCGAGGTTGGTTTGAGATTGGGAGGGATGAGGGACGTTTGAGATTGTGAGGGTCGGCGTAAATTTGAGATTATGAGGGCCGAGGGAGGATTGAGATTGGGAGGGCTGAGGGAGATTTGAGATTGTGAGGGCTGAGGGACATTGGAGATTGTGAGGGACATTGGAGATTGTGAGGGCTGAGGGAGGTTTGAGATTGTGAGGGCTGAGGGACATTTGAGATTGCAAGGGCTATAGGAGGTTTGGGATCGGGAAAGATGGGGTGGTTTGAGATTTGGAGGGCTGGGGGAACTTTGAATTTGGAAGGGCTAGGGAATTCCGGAGGAGCATTCCTGCTCTTCTTGACCCAAAGGCAGTACTCAAAGTGCCACTTATCCTTGGAGCCAGCAGATCCTGCCTTGGATTAGTTGCTGGGAATCCCACAGCTCGGGCCTTCACTGGCTGTTGAGTTTCAGTTACAATGCTAATGAAAATATCAGGCTGTGACTTTGATATATTAATTCAGAACTTGCTTCCTCCATAATTGGATTTTCTGCATGTTACCGTTTAACAGCTAAAAATGGGGGTCTGATGCCTAATCTTGATGCTTCAACCTCCCCACCAACCACCATCAGCCACCCTCAGCTCCACTACATTTTCCCGTCAATCGGAGGTGTCAAAATTGAGACCAATCTATTTCAATGCAATAATCAGCTCATATTTGAGCATGGAGGGAGAATTAACAATTGCAGATCTGCTCCCTGTTATGCACCCGACATGATTCATTTTTATCTTGACTACAACGGAGGCAACGGAAGCCAATTTTCCACTTGGTCTCAAAGTAAAAACGATCGCTCTTATTTCTAGATCCTTTCTGCATCAGTGATGAAACAAATGGAGTAATTTTCCAGTCAGTGTGTTACATCGCCCGTCACCTGTGTTTGCCGCAGATGCAATGTTTTTTTTCTGATTGGCACCACGAACAGGTATGCTCAGAAAAATTAGGCCCGGAATCAGTTTTTGTGTTCTCTTTGCTCCTTTTCCAGGACCGATGCTCAAAGACATCAACAACAATAATCATTGCAGGCATCAAACCTTATGGACCGCCGACAAAGGTGCTGAATTGATAAACAAACAATCCAAAAGGAATGAAAGCATCTCGCTGCCAGGAATGAGCTTCAACTGGTCAGCCCCATTCACAGCAAGCCCACCTCGTACTTAAAATAGCCTCTCAAACATCCGTAACCTTGAAGACCAGGAGGAGGAGAAAAGGAAGTCAAATGTTATGTGGTTTGAATGATGAGTTAGGAGGCTTTGCTGAACATGCTCACACATTCTGTTGCTGTCAGTGTAAGTGATCATGATGCTGAACTACACTACCAGCTCCTTGCCAGCACTAGATGAAATAATTAAACCCATGAGCAATAATTAGGATTAGTCAGTCAACACGGTTCAAAGTCATTTCTCAGGTCACCATTGCGGTATGCAGAAGCACACTACATTATGCCAGCTTCCCAGCATCTCAAAGTATAATGAGAGAAGCAAAAAGATATTTTCTGCAATTACAGACTTCTTCAGCGTCTTGACTGCATAAACATCCAAGCAGGGACATACAGATTATTCACAGGCAAACGGTAACAGGGAAAGTAATTATTTTGATTAATGATGTCAACAAAGGGCAGGATTGTCCATCTGGGAGATGAAGGGCAGGATTGTCCTGTCCACCAGCTGCATTTTCCTGCATGACGCGTCCTTGTCGGCACAGGGACCTCCGTTCAGGCAGCCGGCCAATGGGATTTCCCATTGTGGCCACCCACGCCATCGGGAACGGAGGAGGATCCTGCCGATGCTGAATTCCGCAGTACGTCTTCCGGCCGGAACTGGGTAGCGTGCTATTCACACTCCCAATGAGGGCACTATTCGTTCTGTGATTCAGGGTCAGCACTCTGCTGGGTGTGAATTGGAAGCAATACCCAGACCAGCAGGTGGTGGAACCACTGGGGCCGGATTTAGCACGAAAGAACCTGACAGGTGGAGCTGTTGTTAAAGGCTCCACTCACCACATACTCATTGTAGCCACAAAGATGGATCAGGAAAGAGCTGCCCCTCCCCTGATTTAGGGAGTCTGAAGAGGGTCCACAGCTCGATGCCAGTGAGGGGAGGAGGGACACCCTCTTCCCCAGGAGGGGGGGGGGGGGGCGCAGACTCAAGCCTGCTCTCCTGAACAGCGCCTGGGAGTAGGTGGCAGAGGCAGTCAGTGCTGCCAACGTCACCAAGAGGAGACAGCTCATGATCCTGATGGTTGGGTGTCAGTGGTGTGGTCTCTACTTTGAGAGGGTCAGTGTACCAGGGAATGTTCCTAAGGCTGTGTCCTTTGTTTGGGGTGAGCTCTGCTAATCCCCTGCTTCCTCTGCAGTGGGGCAGCGCTTCTGAGGAGTGCACTGAGGAGCGCCAACACCTGGTGGGCCAGTGATTGAGCAGAGCAACGCTATCCCCTTGATGATACCGCTGGAGTATGAGGGTTTCCAGAGCGATGACCTGGGCATGCACCCAGATGACTGGAGGTTCTTTAAACATTTACAGCAGCGTTTTAAATTTTTTTTGCCAGGGACCCATTTTTACCAACCGGCCATCCTTCACGACCCACGCCACTTGGGTTTCAGGACCCACCATTTTCACTGACATTCAATGTGACAGGTGAGCCTGCTGGGTCCTCACGATTTCACTTGCTTTGTTATTCAATGTTACATTTCTGATAATGACTTCAGCTGATGATTTAAGTTGTCACTGCATCCGTTGGAAAAACTCAAGAGGTTTGTCCTCGAACTCGCAATCTTCAAATGCCTTTGAAGTTTATAGGTTTTAAACGTTGAGTTGCCAGTGCTTTCCTGCATATAACACAAATGAACTTTGAATCCTGATTTGCAGTGGCACAATTAATAAATCATCTTTATGCTGCTTTGTTCCTGTTTTCAGCTTCTTCTGGGATGTTCACCGGCACTGCTGGCAGTTGCAAAATGGAGGAATCTCTCTCAAGTCCAGAACATTTGACGTCAGTGTATGGTGCACGTGACCTGCTCTCTGCCGCCGATCCAGGCAGGAAGACTCCAGCAATCAAAAAAAAATCTGCTCCTGGGTCAGCGCGCGGATGTCATGAGGAGGCGGTCTGTCTCGCTAGGCCTCGGGCCTGAGCACTGCTGAGTCATGTGCGGAACGCCCAACCTTCTGAAAGCCGGTCACGTACGGCATTTTTAATAGCCATTCGCAGTATTAGGCGCTACGTCTTGCGATCAGAAGCACCACGACGCATGGCTTCATGACACTCCCGACATCCACCTGTGACCCATCTGCGGGTTGCGACACACTGAGGTGGAAAATGACTGCTTAAATGGAGTTTCCCCCAAAGTCCATCAACGGGCCATCCTCATCCCTACAATGCAAGACCTGCCCACTCCACCTCCACCAGAGCTTGCACGCAGATAGTCTCGTTATAATTTTAAAGGAAGAGAAATAATTAGATTTTGCTCCGTTGTGCTAACTAATGGCATCAAGCTGAAGGAATTTATTTAGGTTGCTTCGATTGTTAATGAAGATTTTCTTTGTATTTGCATCCACTCCTCCTTCAGTAACAGTTTCATGGCTATATGTGGCCTCGATGATAACCCATCAGCATTTCACTCTTCCAGATTGCTTTCTTTCAGATGACCTTCTCTGGAGCTCTGCAATGATTTACCGATGTGGTCTAATTATCAACATGACAATGCAGTGCTTTTCTATTTCTGCTTAAGTAACTGATTATTCCTTCAAAAATAATAATTGTGAAAAAGTGCAGTACAGTAAGTGCAATAAAACCATAAGCATAAACCATTAAATATTGATGAGATGGAAAGGTTTCTCTTTCCCCAAATATTACAGCAATGGAATTGATGAATTACAGATTTCACCACAAAGTGAGTTAAATTTCATCACATTGTTTCCCATTCATGTTCCTTAAAAACGTTGAAGTTGCTGCATTGTGTCCTTGGCCTTCCTTCACTGGTCTTTAGTGGCCTGAATCAACAAGCAATGCTTCTGTTTTAAAATACTTATAATCGTGTTCAAATGCTTCATGCCCTCGCAGGACTCCTCCTTTGGCCTTTTTTCCCTCTGAGAACGTTGCGTTTCTTTAATTTTGGCCTCATGTGCAACTCGCATTTACTTCATCCCCATTATTGTCGGCCTTGTCTTCAGCCAACGAGGCCCGAAGCTCGGATATTTCCTCCCCAAACCTTCTTCCGTTGCCTCAATCCTCCTTTAAGGTGCTGGTTATGACCTACTGCTTTGAACAAACCTTTGGTCGTTTGGCTAAATATCATCATTGGCTCAGTGTCAAGAATTGTCTGATTACACACCCCTTAAGTGCTTTGGCGCATTTCACTCTGGGAAAAGTGCTAAATATGTCTCTCTTGGAAGGTCCCTCAGGGTCAAGGAGGACTTGCTTCTACTCTGGAAGATGAAATGAAATGAAATGAAAATCGCTTATTGTCACGAGTAGGCTTCAAATGAAGTTACTGTGAAAAGCCCCTAGTCGCCACATTCCGGCGCCTGTTCGGGAAGGCTGTTACGGGATGGGTTCTGTGGTGGCGGAATAGTCCAATCCTGGATCCTCAGACCCAGCCACAGGTTGGCAGATGGTGTTTGATGAGATGGATGGGTAGGACTCTCTGGATGCTGTGCTCTCTTTCTGCTCTTTATGCTTGACCTCTGCGTGCTCCACTCTGAGACCCTCGGGGTGATTGGCACCTTCACGGCAGCTTCTTCTCCAGTTTGTGCGTTCTGAGGTAAGTGATTCCCACGTGTCGATGGGGATGTGGCATTTATTTAGGGAGGTTTTCAAAGTGTCTTTGTAGCTTTTCCTCTGCCCTCCTAGTGATGCTTGCGATTGCAGAGCTCCAGTAGAGTATTTGTTTTAAGAGACTTGCGTGAAGCATGCGGACAATGGGGCCTGCCCACCGCAGCTGGTTAAGCATGACCAGTGCCTCAACAGTGGGGATATTGGCCTGTGAGAGAATGCTCATGTTGGTACGCCTATCCTGCCAGTTGATTTGCAGGGTTTTGCGGAGGCAGCATTGGTGATACCCGCTGGTGGGATACTCCATTCCGCCGGCAACGTACCCAAGCCCGCCGTTTTCCCAGCAATGGAAAATCCCATTAGCAGGTGGCAGGAATGGAGAATCCCACTGCCGGTGAGGGCGTGCCGCCAAGGAACATGCGGCTGGCGGGACCGGAGAATCCTGCCCGGTGTCTGGTGGACATTGTCCATGTTTCTGATGCATAAGGAAGGGATTGAATCATGGCAGCTTTTTGGACCATGAGCTTGAGGTCTCGGTCTTTGAAAAACTCTGTTCCACAGGTGTCGAAAGAAAATGTTGGAATCGATTATGAACAAATTAATAGCCACACATTTGGAAAATCATAATCTACTCAAGCAGAGTCAGCATGGCCTCATGAAAGGGAAAACATGTCTAATTTATTTGCGTTTTTCATGGACGATCAACCAGAGTGGGTAGAGGGTAATCAGTGGATGTGTTGTATTTGGACTTCCAGAAGCTGTTCAACAAGATACCTCACAAAAGGTGAAATTATAAGATAAGAGCCCACGGGGAGTTGGAGGTAGGATATTGGCATGGATCGAGATTTGGCTAATGGATAGGGGGTCCAAAAATCGGCTTTCCACCAGCGTGAATGTACAGCGAGATCTTCCATGGCGGATTGAGAATCCCGCTGGAGGCCTACGCGAAAGGAATACAGCTGAAGGCATGGGGTGCCGGCAGTAGACATGTCGATGCAAAACACATTTGGCGTGCAGATGTCGACACTAACCTGGACAACGCCTCGGGCGGCCTCAGGATGGAGGCTGCCAGCAACCGTCAACCCCAGGATACCACATCAGTGGGTGAGGAGGAGCATCCAAAGCTGGACTTTACAAGTTTGGGTTCCTGCACTTTCTAACTCCGTCATGTTCCTGGACATCCATCTTCTTTCTCAGGAGGTCCCTCTTCCAGCTTCAGAGTTCTCCCATCGATCCATCTTTATTTTAAGGAGGTTCATCTTCAGTCATTAATAGTGGGTCAGTGATGTTGGGTGCCTCCCAACAACCAGCCCCCTTCCCCCCCACAACCCCTGCTGGTCATTGAACCAAGTTCATTGGAAATTGGTTTGTCCACATGATGTAAGATGTAGTATAGAGAGATAACAGATTTGATCATTTATGACAGGGATGATGATATACGAATTAAATCAGTCAGTCATGTGTTGAACCCAAGAGAGAGAGATGCTGGAATAGACCATTCTGAGGAGCAACGTGCCTACTGCGTAATTTGTTTAGATGTAGTACTAATCAACAAGTGATAAGCAAGACCCAGAGTATGTCCACAATCTGTCTGGCTGTAAATTTGAAGGATCATCTCAAAACAGCCCGCACAGAGTGTACACTGGATAAGTGGCATAGAAGTTGATGTTTTCGGCAGGCTAGGTCTAAGTGGACTGTGTTTGATGCAGTGTAGCGAGAGACAGACTTCCAACACTTGATGAGATGCAACACGATTTTATTTAACATCTAACTATTTTACATGTTCAACTGTGGGTTGACACTATGCTGACTTGACTGGAGACCTGAGGCTAGCCTGACCAGACTTACTGACTACCACATAGTGTTTGCACTGGCTATGCTCACGAGCTCTGACTGTCTCAGAGGCGAGATCCCGAGAGAGCGAGAAAACTGGTGTCCTCTGGCTTTATAGTGGTCGTGTCCTATCTGGTGATTGGCTGCTGTGTTCTGTGTGCTTACTGGTCATCCTGTGTGTCAATCACTGCCTGTCTGCACACCATCATATACATGGATGTATATTATGACAGAAGTGCCATAGCTTGGCATAGAGAGTATGAGAAGACATTGGGGGTAGGCGAAGTGCATGAGGTGGCAAGAGTTGATATAGAGAGGGCATGGGGAGTGTGTTAAGAGTGAGGGGGTAAGAGGTGAGGGTGAGGGGGCAGTTCTATGTTTTACTCCTTTTATTGTAAGCAAGATGAAATCCCAAAGCACCAAGGTGGGACTTTAAAGCAACCAGCCTCTGCACACGGCACCTCCTGTGAATGTTTCTAAACTCTCTCTAGGGACAGAGGATCTGGCTCCAGAACTAACCCTCCCTGTGACTAACCCACACCGTACCATCAGAATGGAAGTCCCACCCTTCCAGGCACTTTCTCCCGAGACAGGTGCACCGAGTTAGGAAATTTCCTGATGCTGTGTACATGCTTCTTGGATGAAAGTCCAGCCCATCGTGTTTGCTTTTGAAATATTTCTCATCTATCCGTGTAAAAAATCAACAGCTGCTCTGGATACAGAGAAAGTTAGTTTGGAGCTCTGGGGTCAGTTAAGTAAACACAGGTAAACTAAAGCCTGTTTGTTACATCAGCCCTGAATCAACATGGTTTATTCCTGGTTATCTGCTGAAGCCAAGCAAGCAGGTCAGCTGTCTCAAAGCACTAGAATATTGTGGTTCAAACGGCAGTCCACTGCCTCCTTCTCGAGGAAAACTAAGGATAGGCGATACCCATATCCTGCGAACAAATTAAAAATAAGGGGCTGGATCCTGCGGTCCCTCAGCCGCATGTTTCTTAGCAGCAGGTCATACCCTGGCAGCGGGATTTACTCTTCCCATCGCTTGCCAATGGGTTGCCCCATTGAACCACCCCAAGCCACCGGAAAATCCGTAGGTGGGGCTGCTCTTCCAGCGGGAATCCCAACGGCTGGAGAATTCCAGCCAAGGTTGACAATGAATAGAATCCTCCAATTAAAAGGAACAGGATATTTCACAGAATAAAGGAACCATTCCCAGTGACGAGTCCAGAACAATGCACAGCCTTAAAATTAGAGCTTGGCCAGTAGATGGAGTTAATATTTAGATCAGCCATGGCCTGGGTGAATGAAGTGCAAGATGGACTCGAGATCCTGAATAGCCTGTTCTTGTTCCTCTGTACCTATATATGTAAAAGGCTCAGAATCAAATATAACCAACATACTTTTGATTGTATAAAACCTACCTATTTGGACGTCTGGGGGGGCGATTCTCCAATATGGAGCCCAAGTGTTCACGCCGTCGTGAACGCCCTCACTTTTCACGACGGCACAAACCGGGTCTAGGTTCGACCGATTCTGGCCCCCACAGGGGGCCAACATGGCAAATGGGTGCCGCGCCAACCCGCACATGCGCGGGAACTTCTTTAGCGTGCAGGCCCCGACCCAACATGCCGTCAGTGTTCAGGGACCGGCCGCACCAGAAAGTAGGCCCGGGGAGGGGGGTGAGGCCAGCCCGCCGATCGGTGGGCCCCGATCGCGGGCCAGACCTTATCGAAGGCCCCCCCCTCTACCCCCCCCCCCCCCGGTGAAGGAGCCCCCCCCCCCCCCCCCCACAGGCCGATCCGATTCCCCGACCTTTTGCGCAGTGTTCCCGCCGGCAGCGACCAGGTGTGAACGGCGCCGGCGGGATTCTGTCGTATCGGTGCAGCCGCTCGGTCCATCCGGGCCTGAGATTTGACGGCCCCGCCGATTCCAGCGGCCCGCGGCCAACGCCGCGCCAAACGCGTTGGCGCAAATGGCACCGATTCTCCGCACCTCGGAGAATCGCGCGCCGGCGTCAGGGCGTCTTGGCGCGGTTGCTGCGATTCTCTGGTGCAGGGCCCGGAAAATCGCCCCCATGGGTTGAACTGGATTTTGTACTTCTCTCATCTTGTACTTCCTTCGCAAGTGTGAAATGCACATGGAAGGGAGTAAATTCCAAAAGATAGTAAACATGAGCAAAGCTTATTGCAGGAGATATTACACCTTCACATCTGCACCATCAAAATGCTCACTGAATTTGCACAACATGTACCATTACTTTCACCTTGAAGTGAATCAGTCTCCACTTTTAATCAAAGCATTGTAATGTGATGGTAAGGGACTGTGTTTTCAAGGACAATCCAATCTTCCATCATGAAGTATGATATATCTTTGCATCAATTGAAATGATTAATACAACCTCAAAGTCTGAGGGTCATGAGTGCAAAACGCTGCTCCATCACTCTCCGGGTCTTCATTAACAGGAGGGGAAAAAAACGAAAAGAAATGTTTTGGAGGAAATTATACTGATGAAGACTACATATTTACTCCTCAATGAAGATCTTTCCATCAATGACAGAGAACGATTTCTTCGATGTGTTAAAGACTAGGATGACTGAACATATTTGACTTTCATTTCACTTCGGGCAAGGAGGAAATCTTTCTCTTATGCCATTCTTGCACTTAGATCATATTGCCACTAATTTCCATAGACTCTACGCTTGTTTTCACCACCACTGGGACACAAGGCTGCTCTGAATGCTGACTAGGAAGCTTTTTTTTTAATTTCAAAGAGCATGAACCAACAGCATAAGCCAATGAACAGTTGAAAGTAACTGACAGGGAAGAAATGGGAGCAGGACAGTAGCACAGTGTGTATCACTGTTGCTTCAGAACTCCAGGGTCCCAGGTTCGATTCCCATCTTGGGTTATTGCCTGTGCAGAGTCTGCATGTTCACCCCGTGTCTACATGGGTTTCCTCTGGGGACGCCCGTTTTCTCCCACATGTCTAAAAAGATCTGCTGTTGCGTAATTTGGACATTCTTAATTCTCCCTCTGTGTACCTGAACAGGCGCTGGAATGTGGTGATGAGGGATTGTTCACAGTAACTTCATTGCAGTGTTAATCTAAGCCTACTTGTGACAATAACGATTATTATTACTAAAACATTAGCGCAATGGTTTAGATGGGGAATTGAGCATTCAAGATGTTATTTTCAATCTGGACAAGTAAAGGAACAGCATCACATACTGTAAAAGGTCTTAAAAACGTTTTCCTTATGGTTCATGGAATAGTCTTGGCCTAATCTCAGATGTTATTGATGCTTTGTCTCGTCATCATAACATTATTTTATTTCTCAAAAGTGAATTTTGTATCATCATCATGTTTAAGAGTTATAGAAATCAGTCATTAAAACTTCATCAAAAGGGTCTTCATGTATTTTAATAGTTAACATTGTACAGTGAATAGGGGCTGTTTAGCACAGTGGGATAATTTGCTGGCTTTGAAAGCAGACCAAGCAGGTCATCAGCGCAGTTCGATTCCCGTAACAGCCTCCCCGAACAGGCGCTGGAATGTGGCGACTAGGGGCTTTTCACAGTAACTTCATTGAAGTCTACTCGTGACAATAAGCGATTTTCATTTTCATAAATGAAAATGCACAAAATATCATTTTACTTCAGTATAGTTCTTGTCAATGTTGTGACATCTCCGTTGGTGGGAGCCTCCGCTTCGCTGGCAGGACGCTCACGCCCAGGGATTTCCTGACGGCTTAGGGGTGGCCACAACCCACTGGCCAACTGTCGGGAGGGAAATCCCATTGGCCAGCTGCTGGGACGGAGAATCCCGCTGCCAGCAGGGGGGGGGGTGCTCCGCGCCAGGAAATGGGTGCGGCGGGATGAAGAATCCAGCATAATTATGATAAATGTCCGGATCTTATGTTCTTAAGTTACAACTTTCTACATGTTCTAAACTCATTGTTGCAGAAAGAAAATGTAGGATGTTCACCACCATGTGGAGCTCTAACACTGCAATTCAGCTGCATTGGAATATATTTAATGCTAATACAACTCAATGACTATTCAATCCAAAATGAACTACCAAAGTCGTTCTCAGAATTTTAATTGATCTTCTGACTGTCTCCTACTAGTCTGAAAATTGTAACATCATGCAACATCATTATCTTAAGTTTTTGTGCTTTTTCCTCCAGTTTCCATGCTATTTATGATACCACGTCCAGTGCATGTTTGTTCTGTATAAATTGAAAGTAACGACTGTACGTGATACACAAGGAAAACATTACAAACAGTCCCAGAATAGGGACAAATAGTGTGAGTTTGATTCTTGTTCTTGAAGTCACAAGATCGCATCAATGTGACCTCTCTTCAATCAAAGTGTGAAGAAAGATTACTTTGATGTATCTCAGTTTGAGACAGACATTCGTAATAAATTTGGTTCAGACTTGGTTCATTTGTAATTCAGATACTCTGCATTCAACTGCTAGCCAAGGTCATTTGGCATATAAATGGGAAGAACATTGTTATAGATAAGGGAGAAGAAATAAACCTACATTTAGATACTGCCTTTCACACTGACAGGATATCTCAATGTTCCTCATTTCAATGATCATCTTGGAGCTTTGGGAAACTTTGCAGGGAAAGAGGAATCTTGGGTAAACGGTATAGGAAACTCCAGCTTGTAGATGTTTATCCTGGAGTACTTTGAGAAGTAATTATTATCAGAAGATATTGTTTAAAGGGGCAGTCTAAAGCAGCAAGGTTTTATGGGTGTAGTTGAAATCTATCAGGGTGCCAAAGATCAGGGTTGGTCATATAGGGACAACCTGTTTGACCATAAGGCTATTGAATAATTGTTGAGGAAGTAGAGGAGTGTAGGGATGTCCTAATTCTTTGGAATAGAAATCATAGCATAAAGACGATGGCAAAACGTAGCAAAAGCCATAAGTCAAAACAATGCTGTGCCAAAGCCATGATAGAACTCTAACATATGAAAACGACATGCATGAAAAAATGACTTAGGCATTGGCTTGGATGTCCTATGTTTCATGTTTTGAGTCCAACGAGCTTCCTCAGGCGCTGAATGACCATGGACATGGCTGTATCACATTTTTCTTAAAAAGGTTGTTCTTATTTATTTACAACCAAGACCTCTTGTAAGAAACCTTTCTCGCTTTACACACACTGTCCTGTGACTGGCTCCTTCTGAATCTCTTGGTCACCTGATCTGATGTGCTGCTGGCATCATCATTAACATTATTGTTGAATTAACATAAACATCAGCCATTTGCTCAACATCCATCATCAAAATAATAATAATAAGCTTTTATTGTCACAAGTGGATAGTCAGAGACTTTTTCCCAGGGTGGAGGTGTCAATTACTAGGGGGCATAGGTTTAAGGTGCGAGGGGCAAAGTTTAGAGGAGATGTACGAGGCATGTTTTTTACAGAGGGTAGTGGGTGCCTGGAACTCACTGCTGGAGGAGGTGGTAGAAGCAGGGACGATAGTGGCGTTTAAGGGGCATCTTGACAAATACATGAATAGGATGGAAATAGAGGAATACGGACCCCGGAAGTGTAGAAGATTTTAGTTTAGACGGGCAGCATGTTCGGAGCAGGCTTGGAGGGCCGAAGGGCCTGTTCCTGTGCTGTACTTTTCTTTCTTCTTTCTTCTTTGTAAGTATGAAGTTACTGTGAAAAGCCCCTAGTCACCACATTCCAGCACCTGTTCGGGTAAGCTGGTACGGGAATTGAACCCGCGCTGCTAGCTTTGTTCTGTATCACAAACCAGCTGTCAAATCAGTGAGCTAAACCAGATGATTCAGCCAACCAACATCCACCCAAAGAAAACTGATGGCTTCAGCAAGAGATTGTGAACGTTTCTACAGATTTTACAAATGCTAGTGAGTTTTAAGTAAACAACTCAGTTCTTCAGCGCAGCACAATGATTTGACTGACACAGCTTTATGTAAAGGTGGGACAGCCTCATGTATAATTAGGACTCATTCATTGGTCACAAGGGTTCTTCACTCCACACTCCTGACCTTTGGTCATCTGATGCAGATGGGATAGGCTAATAAGAGAACCTCTTCATGGATTTGCTCCTGGACCTGGGCAAGGTGGCCATTTACAAGACCACACTGGACACTGCCCATGGGGGTGGTCACTTGCTTTTCTTCCGCAGTCTTGCCCATGACCAGGTAGCCCTGGATAAGGAGCTCATAATATCCGGCAAGCTTGAGATAATCCATGACTGCTTAGCACCACAGGGACTGGAGTGTATCATGTTTAGGAAGTGATGGGCGTGCTTCAGCCACCGTGTTGTGCCCAGCGTGGAGCCAGGCACGACGGGTGAATCCCGGGAAGGCCCAAATCGGGCTTCGTGCCGGGTGCAGGGATAGTCGAGAGTCACCCCACTCACTATGCCCGGTGTGATTCAGATAAATATATTTATTTAAATCTGCCGACATCACACTCACCCGGTGCCTGCGAGTCACCAGCCAGACTGACAAGACCTCAAGTGGGCGCTGATTAGTATTGGTTTCCACAAGCTTGGACCAGGCGTGATGGCAACTCGGAGGATCTCGGAGGCCATTAGAGAGGATCGAGTGGAAGCGACAAGGCAGAGTAGTACCCTGGACTCCCCCTGGCATGTGGGCACCCTAGTAGTGCTAATCTGGCACTCCCAGGTTGCTCAGTTGCAGTGACAAATTGCCTGGGCACTGCTTAGGTGCCAGGCTGGCTGTGCCAAGGTGCCCGGATGCCAAGGTTTGAGGCTGGAGGGGATCATTGCCATGAAAGTGGGTAGGGGAGGATGAAGATGGGGGGGTTCCTAACTGGAGGGTCTTGAAAGGGGTGGGTGTGGGGGACCCTCAATCTCACTTGGAGATTGGGGCAGCATTTCAAAATGGGGCCCCGATCTCCAAGGAATTGGCGAGTTCAGCTCCCCGGTGCTGGAAATGTGTGGCCTTAACCAGGGTGAAACTTCCCAAGGCCCCAAAAAATGGCTAAGTGCTGCTGAATAGCGATCTCCATCTTGACATTACAGCCGTCATGAAACACCACGCCAAACACGCCGGAAATTACACTTTGAAATGTTTCTGTTGAATCACAGCTGAATATCATTACTTAGCTTGAGCAGGTCTTGTGACAGAATGGTGACGTTGCTACCTCTGGACCAGAGGCTCCACGCTCAAGTCCAACACCGGAATTTGTTGTCCATGGCAGGAACATTCATGATGTGGTTCAACGAGCTGATTATCAGCTTGGGAATCTTCCCATTGTTCCCGAAAAAGAGGAAAAAAGTGTGTGTGAAGGTGTGCGATGAATTCTTAGTTTGAAAAGAATTTGTTGTCCTTTTATTTAGGCTCTCTAATATTTTATAATGGGCACCTTTATTGTTACTTATTTAGTTGTTATCTATTGATATCACCTGTGTACAATTTTGGTTAAATTATGAAAGGCGTTCAAATATCTCTAGTGACCAAATGCATGAAAGAGCAGTAAAACAGTAGAACTTTCTCAGTAATGGTAACAAATGCTGAATGCAAAGGGGAACGGCATTATAAATGTAATAGACGGCCATGGTATTGCAATATGTAATGACGTCTGCTCCCATTTGACTCTTGTGTAATTCTGAAAAACTTTCAAGAATGTCAACAATCATCAGGGTGCACATTCAAAAGCACAAAGATATCTGCAGTAATACAGAGAAACGTATTAACAGGAGTTGGCACTTAGCGTCTTGAACTTGTTAGCGTATTTGGTTATATCCTGCCTGACCTTCAATTTAGTTCCATTTACATAGAATTTACAGTGCAGAAGGAGGCCATTCGGCCCATCGAGTCTGCACCGGCTCCTGGAAAGAGCACCCTACCCAAGGTTAACACCTCCACCCTAGCCCCATAACCCAGTAACCCCACCCAACACTAAGGGCAATTTTGGACACTAAGGGCAATTTATCATGGCCAATCCACCTAACCTGCACATCTTTGGACTGCCTTACCTGCCTTAATTCTCTAACTCTTAATCCGCTTGCCGAACAAAAATTTATCAATCTCAGTTTTGAATGTTTAATTGAGGTAGCCTCCATATCTTTTTAGGGGAGAGAATGTCACTTTTTCCACTACCCTCTTGAATCCTTCCTGACATCACTGCTTAATGACTGAACTGTAATTTTAAATATAAATGTCTGGGTTCTGGATTCTGCGACCAAAGGAAATAATTCCTCTCTATCTACCCTATTAGCTATTTTAATCTTTCCAATTACTCGTTAATGTATATTGGAGGATTTGTTTTATTATCAATATTGGTTTTTTTTGCTTATTCTCAGGATATGGACTTTTCCCATTCCGAGGGTGGAATTTTACCACTCCTTCAGCCAGTATGATCTTCCGTTCGTTCCGATGTCAATGGCATTTTGAACAGATCACCACATTTTACTGCTCTCCTTTCATCATTTTAAATACTTCAACTACACCACAAGAACCCAAGCTTCCATCAGGAGCTGTCAGTATTGCTAATTATAATTGGAGTGTCGTGGGGCAACTTTACCCCAGATGACTTCCAAAAGCCTCCAGTAAAAGTAAGAGTTTCACTTTGACCAGAACTCCTCTTAGAGTGCCATTCTCCAAAACCGTCAGCACAGAACTGAACTTCAGCTATCAGATAGTAGATTAGGTTATCAGCTACTACAATGGATCACTCAAGGTTATCTCAAGCAGGGCTGGGTAAAAGGAGAGCACTCGAAAATGTACTGTTCATGGGTTGCAGAGCAGAGGAACTGAGGTAAAAGTGAAGACTTGGGGAAGTGGGTGACTAGGGAAAGCACCTCGAAACAAATGTCCACACCGGATAGAAAGTCAAACTAAATACCCAAATAAAGTAGATAGTTAAATGGAAGTTCGGACTAGATATAAAGTGAACACTTTAGATTTTTTAAAAGTTGCACCATAATATGCCACAGGAGTAGCACGAGAAAGCAACTTGAAATGGAGACAATGATAATGATTTGCTGCGGGATGATAGGAGGAAATACAATAAAGGTGCAAAGTAATGTGAACAAATGTAGCAAAAATAAGCAAGTGTTAGTACTTTGGAAAATATGAGACAGGTACCACAGACAGAAAACAAATGATTTTTGAGGAGGACTGGACGTAATTAGATTTTGTTCGTGAGCCACATCAGGTAAACAATCTTTCCAAGCTGGTGTCAAACCTCATCAGCGAACTCTGAGCATTGTAAATGGAGAATATTATTACCACAAATAGCTTTGTCATGACAACGCAACTAGTACTACGCAGCACCCATGAAATGAAAATTCTGTCAGAATTAACTTTGGGGATAGAAGCATGAAAGAGAGGAAATCTTGTGCAGCTATTCAGGAGATTGTGGGTGCGATTCAGCAGTTCTGTCGTGCCCACTCTGGATCCAGGCACAGTGGGCGAATCCCGCCAGAGCCCCAAATCGGGTTCTGCGCCGGGCCGATCGCGAGTCACCCGCCTGGCCCATTCGGCTCAGTAAAATACCAGGACACCGCTTTCATCTGCCGCCCAAGAGTCAACAGGTGTGTCCACAAGACCCTAACAGGGCTCCGTTTAGCACTAGTTTCCACAAACATGGACCAGGTGTTTTGGGTAATAGATTGGTCGGGAGCAGGACAGGGTAGTATCTTGGTACTCTCCTTGCCACCTGCAGATTATGGCACAGCCAGCCTGGATCCGTCACCTAGACAAAGATGAGGGTGCCAAAATGGCACTGTCAGGGTGCTGGGGCACTACCAGGGTACCAGAGTGCCAGGTTGGCAGAGCCAAGGTGCCCAGGTTGCAGGCAGGGGGAGAGGGGGGGGGGGCGCAGTGCTGGCTTGTCCAATAGAAGGGGGGCTCCAGAGACTTTGAGAATGTTGGGGAGATGAGGGGGAAGGGGGGATCCTGAAAGCCAGGGAGTGGGGTTCTGAAAGAGGGGGTTCTGCAGACCAGTTTAGCCTTACACAATGGTGCCCCTGTAGTGATCTCTGTAGGTGCTTGCACACAAGGGTTTAATGGGTAAATAGCAGCATCACATGATCACTAGAGGACTGGACAAACAGGGGTATAAAAACAGCCACACGGGGTCTCTCTCTCTCTCTCGTGGGTGCACTGTGAACAGGGTAACATCAGAATCACACAGATAGTTAGTGGAGTTACGTTTAGTTATTATTGTTAAATCTTATCAGCCAATTCCTAGTTTCCATGTTAAGGTAAAGAACTCATGCATTATTAGTTATAGTCACTCAATAAATCTTTGTTGTTACTGGATGAGTTTGAGTCTTCTTCAACAAGGTTCAGAGGACCTCACCATCAACCAAGGTTTGAGTAACATGTGTTATCAACCACACAGGTAACACAACATGTTACCAAGGAGTGTTAACAACAAAAACAGAAACTAGCTAGATTAGGTTCAACAGACAAGAAAAAGAAAAAAAATGGGATAGATATTCAACCACGGAAGGCATCGCAGCAGTCCTAACTCTCAAGCAAGAAAAAAACGGTACGATGGACTCACTTCCAGCTCCAGAGCCCCTCAGAACCTCTGGTAATCTCCAGTATAATTGGAAAACATTCCTTCAACACTTTAATCTATTTCTGGAAATTAAGGACATAACCGCTGCGCTAGATTCTAAAAAAATAACCTACCTCTTATCTGCGGCAGGGAAACAGGCCATGGAGATATATAATTCATTCAATTTCTTGGAAGGTGAAGACAAAACTAAATTTAAAGTAACTTTCGCAAAATTTGAAGACCACTGTAAAAATCAGTCTGGTGAGACGCTGGAAAGACTTACATTTCGTAATAGGTGCCAGAGATTCGGAGAGTCAATCACTAATTTTCTTGCAGACCTCCAGGTACTAGCACAATGCTGTAATTATGCTGATTTCAGAGATGCTATGATAATAGATCAATTAATTTATGGACTATCTGATAAAAATTTAACAACAAAATAACAACAGGATCTATCTCTAGAAATCGCGATTAATCAGTGCATAGTGCATGAACAGAAAAAAAATCAGTACCTTCAATTTATTCAAAGAAAAAATGGCGGCAAAACTTACCACGAGGCAGAGGCAGAATCCCACTCGATGCAGCAGCACTTTTTCATTGGCAGCCACCTTGAGCGAGAGCATTCCGGCAAGTACGCACATGTGCACTTCTCAACTTCTCAAACAGCAAAACAAACGGCAAAATACACTTGCGCGCATGCGTGAGAAGCCGTGCTTGCGCAGTTGCGAAAAGAGCGCACAGTACAAGAAACTCAGACTGCGCATGCGCAGACGATTCCTACATGTTACGTCACGAGCATCATGACGTCAGAGGACCCGGACCATGCCCACTTAAAAGGGAAATGCCCAAAAATTGCAAGTAAGAAATTTAAAGCTACAAACCACAGATTCTTTTCCTCGAATGACAAAATGAAGCCCGAGCCTCCACCCACAGTTAAAGATTACCTCCGCAGCACCCTGAAACATACAATTTGCAACACCCAAAGAGAAGAGCACAATGACAAATCCATAGCAAAAGATTTGTTCATTGACGATGATTACTCAGGGGATGAGTTCCTCATTGGACAAATAGAGCACCATGACATATCCTTGACAAGAAGCGATGGTTTGCTCGCTGACGAATGCCACTCAGCCATGGATCAGTTCTCTGGATCTGCTGGTCATTGCAGCAGCAACATGGGTGCCAAGCTCCATAAAAGTCTCATGGTGGGAGAATCCAGTACCATGATGACATGACAGCTCGGCGACGAAATGGATGAAAACCACATGTCACATATCCTAGCAGAAGGCGACACCATGCAGAGAGCACAGATTGACTCCACTGAGGGAGTGATACCGGCCTCCATAGTGAGCTTGTTGACAGGCTCCAGAATGGTCGCAAGCAACGGCTCCGGAGCGACAGCCATGAACGAGGAAGACTATGACAGTCTATCCACCTTATTTGAGCCACCAGAAGAAGACTATGAAAGTCTACCCAGCTCATTTAATCGGCAAGAAGACACTGAATGTCTACCCACTGTATGTGAAAACAGTGACAAAGTGATCACACTCGACTGGCATACAGAGTGTGCAGGATCACAGCGAGACTGACAGATCTCAGCTCGGCTGTACAGAAGCAAAGAGTAGGACTACTCTTGGGTTCACTGAGACCACGTCAATTCAAATCTTGAAGATTCTAACTCCTGAAGAGGAGCATAAGCAGATCACAGATGAAATCAACCATGATTGAATGGTGGAGTGGACTCGATGGGCCGAATGGCCTTACTTCCACTCCTATGTCTTATGGTCTTATGGTCTTATGGATTCAAATGAACCGGAAATGTCTCCATCAGAGGAGCGCCAAGGCAGCAAAGAAGAGCAATCAAATCCACCACAAATGGCTGATGTCACCAACATCAATATGACATCAGATCATTCTCACAATTCTCAAAAAAGAAACGCTCAATGTAACTGACACCAATAACTGTGACAATTACTCAAATTATCCACACGGAACACCCATTGAGTGCAACAAGAGTACAAATCTCACAAATTCGCATTTGCTCCACAACAAGCAAGCAAACCAGCTTTCAAGAAAGATGCAACACAGAATCGCTACCACAAACATAAAAAAGTATAAATCAGACAACAAAGTGATTCGACCATTCCGATGTCTCGTGATGACCTCAAGTACACACATAAACACTGACAGTGGTCACGACGACATGAAGACATCAACTGCCACCTCAACAACAGGCGTCGAGATCAACCCACCTGATTAAACTCATAGTCTGGACTCACAACGTTTTTCATTAGGATTGGACTTTTTAAACGTTGATTGACTTTGTACAGTCATTATTACCTTCACATTCTGTACACAGCATTACTTGTTTTATCTGTCCCCAGTTGACTTGATTCATTGTGTTTGTTCAATTTTCCTTACACCATACAGAAAATCTGTGGCACACTAAAAAGGGGGAGATGTAGTGATCTTTGTAGATGCATGCACACAAGGGGTTAATGGGTAAATAGCAACACCACATGATCATTAGCGGGCTGGACAAACAGGGGTATAGAAGCAGCCACACGGGGTCTCTCTCTCTCTCGTGGGTGCACTGTGAACAGGGTAACATCAGAATCACATAGATAGTGGAGTTACGTTTAGTTATTATTGTTAAATCTTGTTACCCAATTTCTAGTTTCCATGTTAAGGTAAAGAACTCATGCATTAATAATTATAGTCACTCAATAAATCTTTGTTGTTACTGGACGAGTTTGAGTCTTCATCAACATGATTAGGAGGCACTCACTGTGGTGATATGCATCACTGTAGATACACAAGGGGTTAATGTAAGTACACGTAGACTAGCTAGACACTAGAGGGAGCACCAGAGACATGACACACAGACACTCAACCAATAGGTCAGTAAGATAGGATACGACAAATCAGCATTCACGATACACACAGAGGCGACACTACCACAGGGGGGCATTACACCAACCCATATATAAAGGACACAGCACACATGATCTTCCTCTTTCCAGTGGAGACACTCAGTGAGTACAGACACAGGGTTGATTCAACATCACACCCACCACGTGGATTGAAGCAGACTGGTTCGTCAGTCTGAGTAGCTATAGAAGGATTAACAGTAGAGTCGAATTCAAGTAGGAGAATTGTTAATAGTTCAATAAATGTGTTGAAGGTATCTCCACGTCTGAACCTTCCTTTGTCAGAGTGAACATCAAGGAAGCAGCTTATTCTACGCCAAGAGCATAACAAGACACTCACCATCAACCAAGGATTGAGTAGCACATGTTATACGACCATGCAGGTAACACAACAGCCCCGATCTATGAAGAACCGTTTCTGCTCATGAGTTCAGATTGCCAGTGCAGGATGGCTGCCTAAGTGTGACCGCAACAGGGAGAAACTCTCCGAGGCCAAAAACAAATGGTAAAGTGCCGTTGAATAACGGGATTATTCTCGGCACTGCAGCCTCCGAGAAACACACCCACCAAATGTGCCCGAAAGCAGACGTTAACTTTTTTCAGCTGAATTGCGCCCCTTTGAGTGACACATATTGTTCAATATCACAGAAAGTAAGAAAGCCCCATAAGAAACTAACCAGATTGCCGGGGAGGAAAGATTGGACAAAGATGCTGTTTGCAATTCAAAGGAAAATTATGGTTGGCACTAATTATTTGTTCCTGGCTGAGGTTAGTAATACATGTTGTAAAGCCAACTCCTATATGATGGTAAGCTGGCTATCCAGTACGAAATAAATATAAGTTGAGGAAAAGTTAGAAGGTTTATTGAGGGGAATAATAGGGACACTTTGATAGCATAGCTGTTGGGGTAACTGAAATAGGAAGAAATAATACGGTCTGTATAGAGTCTCTCAATCAACTACAAAATCCTCTTCCTTCTCCTATCCTCGCTTCCCT
The DNA here is from genome assembly GCF_902713615.1 of Scyliorhinus canicula. Lineage (NCBI taxonomy): Eukaryota > Metazoa > Chordata > Chondrichthyes > Carcharhiniformes > Scyliorhinidae > Scyliorhinus > Scyliorhinus canicula. The sequence continues at coordinate 136,473,629 of NC_052159.1, read as the reverse complement.
ATTTTCTCTTTCTGTCAATGGGTGGTTTGCAAAACAAACCACAGGCATTATGATCCTAGATACCTTTCCCGCATTATATTCCAGTCATGTCAATCATGAGGGGTCAGCTACTGTGATCACTATATCCCAGTAGTACCTGTTGCAATGGTTGAGATGTCGGTGACTAGTTTGACGACACAGTGGAAGACAATGGAAGACAGAAGACACCCATAATCTGAAAATCTGCTTCATACATCTGACCGCATTCTGAGTGATCACTGGAGTGGAACCATTAACCACCTTCTCTCTATTCGCCACCATTAAAATGGAGTTCAATGTCACTGGCCATGGCAAAACCTGATAGCCAGTGTCACTGAAAAGCCAGTGTTCATCCCGTGACTGTGGTGATATGCATCACTGTAAATACACAAGGGTTTAATGTAAATACACTTAGACTAGATAAACACTAGAGGGAGTACCAGGGACATCATGACACACAGACATTCAACCAATTGGCCAGTAAGATAGGACACGACCAATGGGCATTCACAACACACGCAGAGGTGACACTACCAGAGGGGGACATTACACCAACCCATATAAAAGGACACAGCACACATGATTTTCCGCTTTCCAGTGGAGACAATTAGTGAGTACAGATAGGGTTGATTGAAACACATCACACCCACCACGTGGATTGTAGCAGACGGGTTAGGTAGTCTGAGTAGCTATAGCAGGATTAACAGGAGAGTCAAATCCAAGTAGGAGAATCGTTAACAGTTTAATAAATGTGTTAAAGCTATCTCCAAGTCTGAACCTTCCTTTGTCAGAGTGCACATCAAGAAAACAGCTTATGCTACGTCAAGAGCATAACAAAACATGGTACCAGTGAGTGAACTGTTTAAATCCATATAGTTACAACTCAGCAAATAGCGACAACCAGCGATGGCACAGGCAAGATGATGTTCGAGATTCCGGTTCCACAGCAGCTCAGGTACCACGGCAATCTCAGTGAAAACTGTTGTGCGTTTAGGCAGGCAGAGATTCGAGATCTACCTGGTAGCGTCTGACTTAGATGGCATGGCGGATGCAGAGAAATAAAGCTTCTACTTACCATCGCGGGTCCAAGAGTAGCTGAAATCTTCCAGACCTTCAAATACTCAAAGGGGCAAAACAAGAGCGACTTCCAGGCAGTCCTAGACAAATTCCAAGAATTCTGCGAGGAACATACAGAAAAAATAGTAAAACAGGCACCAAAACTCACCACGAGGTAGGCTTGCAGCAACAAACGGCAGTTTTGATTTGCAGCCATCATGGAAAAGGTGCTGCACATGCTCAGTTGAGCGAAGAGCGCACAGAACGGGAAGGTCCGTTTGCACATGCGTGAAAAGCCGGTATGAGCAATTGTGAAAAAGCCCCAAGTAAAGGAACAGTGATCTGCGCATGCGCTTCGCTTCCTACGCTCTACGTCACACGCTTCGTGAAGTCAGAGGCCCAGGACCATGCCCACTTAAAGGAGAAATGTCCCAAAACATGAAAAAAAAGTTTTCAAGCCATAAACCCGATTCTTCACCTGGAACGACAGCACAAAAATGCCTGAAATTCGACCAGTTGCTGAAAGTAACCTCCGCAGAACCCTGCACCATGCAGTGGAAGATGATATGGTCTTGGAAGACAACGACTCAGACTAAGATTTTACCTTGGGAAATGGCTTACCCAGTACCGAATCCGAACCGCAACTGGAGGTGGACAGTGAAGACCCGACGACACAATTTTTTCGGATTGGAAATCCTCAGCCCAGCATATATGACATCCCGACTCGTGAGTGCAGGATTATGCTGCAGCCTGATGCCAAGAGACAAAGAGCGGTACAAGCCCACAGAGAGCGGCTTGCTGCCACACAGAGAGTGGCCCAGCACCGTGAAGAGTCCCGACTCCACACAGAGAGTGGTCCACGCACCACGAAGGGTCCCAACCTCCACACAGAAAGTGATGAAAGACTCCACAGCGGACAACTGCACGTCTCCACACGGAAAGTGACTCCAGTGACACAAGCCCCACAGCGAGCTCGTGGACTGCCTCCATGATAGAAGCAACGCAAGACTCCAGAGCGCAGTCCTTGCATGAACAACACCATGAGGGTCTAGCAACCTCCTCTGAGCAACCAGCAGCAGGCGATGCAAGTCTGCCACGCTCAAGTGAACAACAAAAAGACTACGACAGCCTGACAGCTCAAGTGCATAGCAAGACGACAATGACAGTCTACCCAGCTCACTGAACGACAAGAAGATACTGGGGCTCTATCCACTGTATGTGCGACAAGTGACGATGGCATCCCACTTCCCATACCAGGGGCGGCATTATCCCTACCCGGCGTGACGGAGGTGCCGGAGTAGGGGAGTGGCGCCAACCACTCAGGGTTCGCGCCTCCCCAAAGGTGGGAATTCCCCCCACCTTTGAGGGCCAGCCCCGCGCGGAGCGGTTTGCACCAGAAGACGGCGCAAACCCCGGCGCTGTCAGTAGCAGGGCTGCTGAAAGGCTTCGCCGGTCGGCGCATGCGCCGGCAGTGACGTCAGTGGCAGCTGGCCGCTGACGTCACTGCCGCGCATGCGCGATGTGGTGTCCCTTCCGCCTCCGCCATGGTGGAGGCCGTGGCGGGCGCAGAAGAACATAGTGCACCCAGGGCACTGGCCCGGCCCTGATCGGGGGGCCCCGATGATCGGGCCAGGCCATCGTGGGGGCACCCCGTAGGTCCGATGCCCCCCCGCCCCCCCCCCCCCCAGGACCCCGGGGGCCTGCTCGCGCCGCTGAGCCGCTGTTCCAGAGGTGGTTTAACCTCGGCGGCGGGGGAGGCCTCCCAGCGGCGGGACCTCGGCCCATCCAGGCCGGAGAATCGCCGCAGGGGCCTCTCCGATCGCGGGGCGAGATTCCTGCCCCGCCACTTTCCCGGGTGGCGGAGAATCTCTGCCATGGCGGGGGCAGGATTTTAGGCGCCCCAGGCGATTCTCCGACCCTGCTGGGGTCAGAGAATTTCGCCCCAGATGTGCAACGTGACGACCTCAGCTAGTGTGTACAGAGGCACTCGGCAATCACAGTGAGACTCGGGTGACTCCGGTGACACCACGTTACTTCAAACTCACCTTCGCTAGAGCCTCTCAACAAGAAATGCATTCCTGAACGTTTTGACTCCGGACCGGGAGCATCAAAAAACCTCAGCGCTGACTCAAGTGAACCTGCAGTGACTCCAGACGGGGAGCGGCAAAAAACCAAAGCTGATTCAGGTAACCAAGGCGGGGAGCATCGACAAACCAAAATTGACTCAGGTGACTCAAAGACTCCAGACGGGGAGCGCCGCAAACTCAGTGGCAGCACGCTCAAGGAAACAGAAGATTCCACAAAGCACGCTGACACGAGTAACTGCGTGAAGGACTCGTATTATCCACACAGTGTAGTCCTTGAGCGCAACAAACCGACAACAAAACCAAAACACAGCAACAACATCAAAGACAATAACAAGAAGTGTACCAAAGGCAACAGCGTCGACAACAAGCACGACAAAACACAACGCCACTGGAACTAGAGACTGGTACAACATGGTATGACTCTGCAAATGCGGGTCACTGTACTGCTCAGCTCAGTACAATGACATACCATGGCAGGACGGCACAGATTGCATACATCGCTACCACAAGCATCGGACGAAAAAAAGACTCCAAATCAGACAACAAGTGATTTGACCACTTCTTGGTTTTACGCACATGGTCACTGACAGCGTTTACAAAGCAATGCCACCATCAACATCACCACCTCACCAACCAAACAAGAAAGACACTCAACATAATATTTAATGAATTTTGGACTCGTACAATGATTTGGACTTATTGTGTAATCATCAGTCATCATAACTTTTTTTTAAATAATTTTTATTCAAATTTTCCAACAAATTTTAACCAACAAAACAAAGAAAACAGTAACCCCCCAATACAAAAGCAATAAATTAACAAAAATATGATCATGAAACCATGAAACCACACACCCCCATAGCGAACAAGTAACCCCCCCCCCCCCCACCCATCCCCGCCCCACCCCCCCCCCACGGGTTGCTGCTGAAGTTGACCAGCCCCTAATGCTCCGCCAGGAAGTCTAGAAACGGCTGCCACCGCCGGAAGAACCTTTGCACCGACCCTTAGGGCAAACTTGACCCTCTCCAGTTTGATGAGCCAGCCATGTCGTTGATCCAGGATTCCGCGCTCGGGGGCTTCGCATCCTTCCACTGTAAAAGAATCCTGCGCCGGGCTACCAGGGACGCAAAGGCCAGAATACCGGCCTCTTTCGCCTCCTGCACTCCCGGCTCTGATGCTACCCCAAAGATTGCAAGCCCCCAGCCCGGCTCCACCCTGGAGCCAACCACCCTTGACAAGGTCCCGCAACACCCCTCAAAAGCTCCAACGCAGGACACGCCCAAAACATGTGGGTGTGGTTTGCTGGGCTCCCCGAACACCTGCCACACCTGTCCTCACCCCAAAGAACCGGCTCAGCCTGGCCCCAGTCATATTCGCCCTATGCAGCACCTTTAGTTGGATTAAACTAAGCCGTGCGCAAGAGGAGGAGGGATTCACCCTCCCCAAAGCATCCGCCCACGTCCCCTCATCGATCTCCTCTCCCAGATCCTCCTCCCACTTCTCTTTCAGCTCTTCCACCGAGGCCTCCTCCCCCTCCTACATCACTTGGTAGATTGCCGAGATCTCCCCTCGCCAACCAACGTCCCTGAGAGCACCCTGTCCTGAACCCCGGCAACAGTGGAAACTCCGCCACCTGCCGCCTAACAAACGCCCTGATCTGCATATACCGGAAGATATTCCCTGGTGGGAGACCACCTCCCTCCAACTCTCTAAGGTCGCAAACTTCCCATTGAGAAGAGGCCCTCGTCCGCCTAATACCTGCCCTGTGCCAGCTCAAAAACCCGTCCATCCTCCTGGTACAAACCGGGGTTCCCCCGTATCGGGGACCAAACTGAAGCCTCATCTCCCCCCATGCCGTCTCCACTGTCCCCAGATTTTGAGGGTAGCCACCACTACCGGACTCGTAGAATACCTTGCTGGGGGGAGCGGCAACGGCGCCGTCACCAGCGTGTCTAAGCTCGTGCCCACAGGACGGCGCCTCCAACTCTTCCAGGTCTCCCCCTCCATCACTACCTACGTATCATTGCCACGTTCGCAGCCCAGTAGACACAGGTTGGGCAGCGCCAACCCTCCCACTTCCCTGCCCCACTCCAGGAACTCTCCTCACCTCGGCGTCTTCTGCCCCACACAAACCCCGTAATACTCTACTGACCCTCCTGAAACAAGCCTTTGGGATCATGATGGGTAGACACTGGAATAGGATCAGAAACCTCTGGAGCACCGTCATTTTGACCGACTGGACCCTGCCCGCTAGGGAGAGTAGGGAGAGCACATCCCACCTCCTGCATCCTCTCTCCATCTGCTCCACCAGCTTCGTAAAGTTGAGCCTATGCAGGCATCCCAGCTCCTGGCTATCTGGACCCCCAAGTATCTGAAGCTCCTCTCTGCCCTTTTCAGCGGAAGCTCTCCTATCTCTCTCTCCTGATCCCCTGAATGAACCACGAACAGCCCATCTCCCCACGCTGAGCTTATACCAGAGAAGTCCCCGAACTCCCCAAGAACTCATCACCTCCGGCATCTCCCCCACCGGGTCTGCAACGTACAACAATAAATCATCCGTGTACAGCGACAGCCGATGCTCCTCCCCCCCCCCCGCACTATTCCCCTCCAGTTCCTCGATTCCCTCAGCGCCATGGCCAAGGGTTCGATCGCCAACACAACAGCAGGGGAGACAGGGGACACCCCTGCCTCGTCCCCCGGTACAACCGAAAGTTCTCCGACCTCCTCCCATTTGTCACCACACTTGCCACCGGGACATCATACAACAGCCTCACCCACCTAATAAATCCCTCACCAAACCCAAACCTTTTCAAAACCTCCCAAAGGTATCTCCACTCCACCCTGTCAAAGGCTTCTCCGCATCCATCAACGCCACTATCTCTGCCTCCCGTCTACCGCCGGCATCATTATGCAGTCATCATAACTTGTACATAGCATCACTTATCTACCTGTTTTTGTTCAAATTTCTTGAGCACTGTACAGAAAATATGTAACATGAAAAAAGGGGGATGTGGTGATGTGCATCACTGTAAACACAAGGGGTTAATGTAAATACACTTAGACTAGATAAACACTAGAGGGAGTACCAGGGACATCATGACACACAGACATTCAACCAATTGGCCAGTAAGATAGGACACGACCAATGGGCATTCACAACACACGCAGAGGTGACACTACCAGAGGGGGACATTACACCAACCCATATAAAAGGACACAGCACACATGATTTTCCGCTTTCCAGTGGAGACAATTAGTGAGTACAGATAGGGTTGATTGAAACACATCACACCCACCACGTGGATTGTAGCAGACGGGTTAGGTAGTCTGAGTAGCTATAGCAGGATTAACAGGAGAGTCAAATCCAAGTAGGAGAATCGTTAACAGTTTAATAAATGTGTTAAAGCTATCTCCAAGTCTGAACCTTCCTTTGTCAGAGTGCACATCAAGGAAACAGCTAATGCTATGTCAAGAGCGTAACAAAACAGTGACTTTTTTAACCAAATGTGGAATGGTTGATTACCTGAGAGTGAAAGCATCAGGTAGTTTTCAAAGGACTATGACACGTAAATATGTAATTTGGTCCTTGTACGTGTACACTGTAGTGATCTCTGTATATGTAAATACCTGAAGGGTTAATGTGTAGTCAGTACAGTCAGATGATCACTAGAGGGCAACACTAACAGGGAGTATATAAACAAGCTCAATCTGTTTACCCTCTCTCTTTGGGTGTGTTGTAGCTAGAGAACAGAAGTATAGCAGGCTCAGAATGTAAAGTATAATGTTCATTGTTAATCCAAATCTATCTTGTTTAATTTGACCACTCGTAAAAGTATTGAAGAATCAAACTCACAAGTAAATTGATTAGTTACTCAATAAATTATTAATTATCACTGGACGACTTTGAGTATTCATCATCATAGTTAAGTTCAACTCGGCATAAACAAATGAGTAACAAATATTACTCCCAAGTAATATAGCATATATGAACTTGAAAAATCCTTTTCAAATTCATGTAAGAAGCATGACTATGTGCAAAATTATCACAGACCCATATGGATCCTATTAATCATAATTTATACCTTCAGCTAGTTGGTGTAAGCCACGGCCATATGCTTACTGCTCTCTGGCATCCATGGAGAACACAATGGGCAATCATTTCCATCTGCCATTAGTTAATCGCCCTTCCAGGTTGAGATTTTTTTGGGAGCGTTGAGGTGTTGCTGAATATGCAAGCTGTTAATGGCACAGAGAGGGAAACTTAGGCAGGTGGATTCTGAGCGAACTTGGCAAGTAACTGCGTACCTCCTGAAATAATTAGAATAAAGAATTATGAAACAAATGGCACAAGGTCTGAGAAGGAGGTATGAATTAAAGTGGGTGAATTTAATGTTAAATCAGGTACTGAATGAGAAATAAAGAGAGGGAATGGGAGATTGGATTATGAAGGACAAAAGGGGCAGAATGGGAAAGGAAGAAAATATTAAACATATTTGACAGAATTCTCCATTCCAGAGGAGAAGTGTTGACCCCAGGGCAGGATTTGTGGATGTGTACGACAACAAAACTGGCGCTGCACCTGGACTAATTCAACGACCGTTAAGGTGCTGGCACCAGCGTTATGTGGTAGAGAGTTGATTCCAATGAGAAACGATGCGAGATTTGCTGGATTTGCGACTGACACTCAGGAGGCTGACAAGCTGCAATTGCATATGCACATTTCACTCCCCCCACACACTATCCCAGCCAAAAAGATGGCATCTTGGACAGTGGCACACCATTTTACTGACGCCAAGCTTGAGACCCTGCTAGATGTCATAGAGGAGAAGCGGGTGACCCCCTGCCCCGGTGCGGGAAGGAGGCTGCCAGCCATTACTGTTCGTCATTGGCCGTGCCTGGGCGCAGGTGGCGGAGGGGGCCAGCACCGCCAGTAACACCGTCTGAACCGCCCAGCAGTGCCATGAGAAACTGCACAACCTCCTCAGGGCGGCTAGGGTGTGTAGGCAGCACTGTGGCCCTGGCACCAACCTCCATCCCACACACCCATAACCCTACTCACCAACCGGGAGGGTGTACAACCCTCCCACCCTTCACCACATGCCGGCAACTATACCGGCCACCAGCTACCCTAGTGCATCACATGGGCAGCAGGCAGAACAGGGGGGCACCACGTCATTTGGAACGTCCGAGCAGCAGCCAGGCCCATTCAGGCCTGGTCTCCCTTAGAAGACGACCACCAAAGGGGACCCAGGTCACATTGGCCATGATCAGCAGGCCTGATGTATCATCTGGGGATCAATCTAGACAGTGTTAGGACTCGTAAGAACCAGAAAAGTAGACACCAGTTAAGTTGGAACATGTGTAGAGCACAGTATAGTGATAGGGGCTAGGGCACGTGTCTGTATTTTTATTTTCTCATTAAACACCTGTGTACAATGTTGCAACCTGCCTCAGTGCTCTGTCAAATGGGTGTGAGGAGTGGGCTGGTTTGGTCTGGCCGCAGAGGGAGTGCGGTGGGAGGGGGACTGGGTGGATGTTGGGGGTGGATTTGGCTTGAGGACCCCGGTTCAGTCCCTTTGCCGTTCCGACATCCGCCACCCAGGGAATCGATGAGACCATGTGATGGAATGGCCAGCTCGCATGCAGGGATCACGCAGGTGGACGTTGGAAAGTGCGACAGAGGGCAAGAGTCAGATGTTGTCAAACAATGCGGAACACCAGATCTCGTCGCAGAGTTGCTTATCATCCTCCATCCCATGGACTAGGGCCCACACCCCGTAGTGCGACAGGTATGTATCATGTAGGGGGGTGCAGGCGGGGGAGTGGTTGGCCGGGGGGAGATTGGGTGTATGTGCACCATCCAGTCCCCCCCCCCCCCCCCCCCCCAGCAGTCAGTGAACCTGAAGATGATTAGAAAGTCCCATGCATGTTGGCCCTGATGCACATATTGTGCAGTCTCCCGTGCCTGCCTGGGTCTTGTCCATCCTCGCCCTCCCATGAATCCTCTGGACTGGCACTCATCTTCCGTCTCCAGCACGGTGCCTCTCTGCAGCGTGATGTGGTGGAAGATGTAGCAGGCCACCACGATGCGGCCGACCCTCCCAGCGTGATACTGGAGGCCCCCTCCAGAGCATTCCAGGGACCTGAACTCCTTCTTCAAGATGCCGAAGGACTGTTCGATCACGCTCCTGGTTGCTGTGTGGGCGTCGTTGCAACAGGTCTTGCCGTCAGTGTGTGGCCTCTGGATAGGCATCAATAGCCATGACTGGAGTATAACCCCTGTCACCCAGGAACCAGCCCCCCCCCCCCCCCCCCCCCAGCCGGGGGTGCGCCTCAAAGAGGCCAGGAATTGTTGAGAGTGCCAGGATAAAGGCGTCATGACGCTGCCTGGCTATCGGGCGTATACGTGCATGATACGCATCTGATGGTCACACACCAGCTGCACATTCATCGAGTGGAACCCATTTCGGTTTGTTATCTGCAAGCGCTCGTAGTGTGAAATCCATGCCGTCGATCACCCTCTGGACCCGGGGCATCTCAGCGATGGCAGCAAAACCCACTGCCCAGGCATTCTGTGGGCTCGGTCCACATTGAAATGGATGTATTGTGCCGACTGGAATTATCGGGCCTCCATGATGGCATGGATGCACCTGTGCACCGAGCTCTGTGAGATCCCAGGTCTCCACTTGGTGCCTGGAAGGATTCCATGGCTTAACGGACCGAGGTGACTGTTACCTCGATGGTCACCGGGAGCAGGTGACATCCCCCTTTCCCCCTTTCCCCACCGGCGGGTGGTGGCCAGTTGGAGGGGACTTGGTGGAGGGTGGGCTGGAGAGTGGGAGTTGGATTGTGGGGTGATGGGGTAGGGGCTCCCAAACGGCCGGCGTTACTCTGCAGAACTGTTCAGTTGGGTGAGCAGCAAGATGTCTGCCTTGCAGGCCACAGCAATGGCGGCCCATGCCTGGACACCGCTGGAGTCCCTTGGGGTACCACCCCGTCCCCTCTCCTGTCCCATCTCCCCGGCCAGCCTGGCTGGTGTCCAGCCTGGCAGCCCACAGATGCGCCTCTGATCGTCCTACCTCCTCCCGCTTCCTCATCAGCCACGGCACCTATTTCCCAATTTTTAGCCCCTTGGCTGAAGCTGCTGTTAAATAATAATGGTGAGTGCCATTAATCTCACCATTATGACAGGACATAGGACCAATAAATCAATTTAATTTACATGATGTGTCTCTAAATTGTGTTTCTTTTGTCAGAGTATTTAAGGTGAACAGGGACAAGAAGTTGGTTCACTATGTTGTTTCATTCCAAGGTCACAAACTTAAGTAAACATTAAATGATAAAGCATTAAGATATTTTTAGTTCCCATTTATTCAGTGGTTTAGTGGTAATCCATCTAATATTGAGGCAAGGACGATTAAAAGATTTTAGGTGCGATAAATGATTGTTTTATCATACAAGTTGGTGATAAAACAATAAGTAATCAAGAACTGAATGTAGTTTTTTCTAATGACTATGTTGCAATGTCAACCCTCATGGATCTCTTATGAGAAACATTTGATGGGATTCTTCATCGGCGGGATCTTCCGCTTCATCGACAGCGCACTCACACCTGTGGATTTTCCGACAGCGTGGGGGTGCCCACAATGGGAAACTCCATGTGCCAGGACAGAGGATCCTGCTGCTGGCGGGGAGGGGGAGGGGGGGGAGGGGGGGGGGGGGGGCGCACCAGAACACGGTTGTGATGGGACAGAGAATCCCGCCCATTGTGCGTAACATTATTAGAATTGGTCATAAAATTCATCTGGTGAAAATTTATATCTGGAGACAAATTATATGATGACTACATTTGCAAGGATGCCAGACAATTCGAGAAAGATGTATTGGTTGGGTCTACATGTGTGGCGATGATACCAAAGCTGAAGAGCTATATCTTACAAAGACTCTTATTCTACGAATACCATGTATTCCTCAAAACCTAGCGGAAGTCTGCATGGTGAAACTAAACCAAACTGGCTAACTGATCTTGTGCAAGCACAGAAAAACTGAGAAAAAAGATTTGCATTTATATAGCATCTTTCACAATCACTGGCAGCCTCTCAGTATTTTAAAACAAGTTAAGTACTTTTGAAATGTAGTCACTGTTGTAACATACAAAACATGATAGCCAATTTGGTCCCCCTTGTCCTCACTTTTCACCTCACCAGCCTCCGGGTTCAAAGGCTCATCCTGTTGCGTCAACTCCAGCATGATGCCACCACCAAAAATATCTTCCCTTTGCTCCCTCAGTCAGCATTCAACAGGGACACTGGGTCACCCTTTACCCCATTCGGAGCATCTTGGCTCCCCCTTTTTTTTAGGTGCACCTCTATTCTGGGAACAGAGGCTGCAAATCCACGATGACCACATTCATGCCCGTTCATTCCAGGTCGCTCAGGCCGTGGAGAAACGGCATTGAGGACCCGCTCTGTCTGAGGACCCCCCTCTGGTCAGCTAAGCTCGGGTACAGCACAGCACGCCCTACCTGGAGATTCCATCCAAATCTTACCCATCGAGGCCCATACACAACTCATTCGAATATCTTATTTCTAAAGTTTGTTTTGTTTCTTTTGTTTGTTTGAGGTAGCCCTTCGGCTGCCACTACTTATGCTATTTACATTCAGGAACATTGGGATGGTAAATCGCAAAACCTGCGAGACGGCTCGCAGTAGCACAGTTGTTAAGTGTATGTATGGTCCTAAATTCGCTTTTGAAAAAAAAAAATGAGGGGAGTCACAGGGAGTGACTTGGCCATTCATTTAAGGGACAATTGGAATAAGAGAACAGATACACTAGCATTAAAGGTATTAAATGGATCATTGACAGATAATATGCTTGATCCCCTAGCTTTCGGACGTTCGATGGAGGGACCAAAGCAGGATCAGAGCAAGATCAACAAGAAAGAAAACAGAAGGAAGAGAAGAGAGAAGAACAATGACAGCCATTGTATTTTTCTTCCTCGCTTTTGTATTGCGCGCGACCGGAAATCCCTTTACCCCCACCCCGGCCGTTAATGTTTCCCAGACACCGACTACTCAAAGCCCAGTAATGAACAGCGATGACCCGACCTGGTGTCAAAATTTATGAATTGGTACTCCCTATCATATGTTGTAGAATCACTTTTGGCGATCGCAGTTCTCTGCATCATAGTACAGACACTTAGGTTAAGGAAATGGAGAAGGAGAGCCTCCCGCTCTCGCGCCTCGACCATATACAGAGTACAATCCCCTATTTTCGGCTTCCACCAGTCCCCCCAACCCCTTGATGTGTAATGAATGATTTAATTTTTGAGTTGCTGTTGTAAATAAAGACCTTTTCTGACGTATTGTGATGTTTTGAGCTCGACTGCCGAGCCAGAAATGGAATGTAATGATGATAGTGTTTTAAGGATAGGAAGTTAGAATGTTTAAATGTGTTAGGGAGTGTAGTTTACAAAGGATAGTTAGAGGTTCCCTAGTAATGCATGTCCCCTTTGGCATAGCGCCAACCAGAGACTGTTAGATAAAAATTTTGTGCCATAATTGAGGAAAGTGTAGAGGCCATGGGACTCGCTGAGATCAGGGAACACAAAGACACCGGGCGCAATTCTCCGCACTCATGACAGTGCGGAGAATAGCGTGGCTCGTAAAATTTTACGGCCACGCTGTTCCGACGCCCTCCCGCTATTCTCCCCCCCCCACGCCCGACTCCCGATACGAATCGCTGCTGCCGTTTTTTTACGGCCAGCAGCGATTCTCAGCTGTCCGATGGGCCGAGTTCCCAGCCCTTTACGGCTGTTTTTACGAACGGCAAACACACCTGGTCTGGCCGTTCGTAAAAACGGCCGTAAAGTCCCGATTTTTAAAACCATGGCACCGATTGGCACGCCAGTACCACGGCCGTGCCAAGGGTGCCATGGGCCTGCGATCGGTGGGCACCGATCACGGGCAGCGGGTCCGATGCCCGTGCACTCTTTGTCCCTCCGCCGCCCCGCTGTATCACTTCGCGGGGCGGCTGAGGGGCATCCCGGCCCGCGCATGCGCGGGTTTCGCGCAAATGCGCGATGACGTCATCCGCGCATGCGCGGGTTGGAGTCTTCCAATCCCCGCATGCGCGGCTGACGTCATATGACGAATCAGCCGGCGCAAACTCTGGCAAACGGGCTTAACGAAATTCGTTAAGCCCGCGATGCCGGAGTTTACGGCGGCGGCATGCTAGCCCCGACCGGGGACCAGAATCGGTTCCCGGTCGGGGAGGAGGGGGCTGGCGTCAAACCCGCCCGGATTTGACGCCAGCCTTACGATTTCTCCCCCTCTGGGAGAATCGCGCCCACCGAACTTGGGTGATCCTTCATGATTTCTCATGAGGATCACAAGGAGGTAGTGTAGATTGCAAAGAATGCAGGAAAAATGGACATGTTGCAAAAGCAAGCAGCTTGCAAAAGTGCTTGTGTATTCTGACTGCTGCAGAAACCAGACAGCACTGTGAAAGAAAACAAGTTAGCATACTAATGAGACGATACCGGGTGATTCCCAGGTACAATGGAAACAAGTTAACTCAAATCGCTACAGTGAATAGAAGGCCAGACTTCTCGGTGCCAAGAGAAGTCCTAAACAATAAGTCCCAAGAACCGCCCAGTGATCGAGGGACTGCCCCGTTATTGGGGAAATTCAAGTCAATGGACTGGGAAGAGACCCAATCGATTGCGAGTGTATAGATGGTCCACCCAGGTGGGCGCGAGACCCTGGGATAAGTATAAGACAGAGACCCCGACCCCAGCTCGCTCTCTCAGCCAGCCTCCTCTTGACCAGCTCCTCTTAGCCAGCGCTCTCCTTGACCACCATTGCAGCAGAAGACTTTGAGATGAGGAGGCTTGGTCAGCAGCCGCCACCAAGTAAGTGTCACACAACGCACGCTACGAGAGGAGACACTCCTGACCCCTTTAGTCCACACCGACTGGAAGCCTGCAGATCCAGGACAAAGCTTGAGGCCGTTGTTCCATGATCCGGCAGTTCCCTTATTCCAGATAAGTATTGGCCTGTTAGTGGTAGGATTAGCCTAGTCTTGTAGTTTTATATGCATAATTAGTAGATAACTGTATTATAATAAACGTGTCTTGTTTGAACTTACTAACTGGTGTATGGAGCTATTGGTCTGAACTTGAACTTGAAACTTGAGGAGGTATCTTAACGATACCTGGCGACTCTAGAGCTAAGGAATAAAACAGAGCCAAATTGAGTGTTAAGCACACTCACCCAGAACGAGCAACAGTGCAATCGCAGAAGGTGCAACACCTGCCTCTTTACCTCCTCCCTGTTCACCATCCAAGGGCCTGAGCATTCTTTTCAGGTGAAGCAGTGCAAACCGTACACCTCTGTCATTCTGGTCTACTGCATTCGCTGCTCCTAATGTGGTCTACTCCATGTTGGAGAAGCTAAATGCAGACTGAATGACCACTTTGAGAATATCTTCGGTCCATCCCCAAGAAGGATCCAGACCTTCCTGTCGGTTGTTATTTCAACTCACCATCCTGCTCTCACCCCCACATGTCTATCCTTGGCCTGCTGTAATGTTCAAGTGAAGCCCCGCGCAAACTGTAGGAACAGCACCTCATAGAACATAGAACATTACAGCACAGTACAGGCCCTTCGGCCCTCGATGTTGCACTGACCTGTGAAACCCCTCTAAAGCCCATCTACACTATTCCCTTATCATCCATATGCCTATCCAATGACCATTTGAATGCTTTTAGTGTTGGTGAGTCCACTACTGTTGCAGGCAGGGCATTCCACGCCCTTACTACTCTCTGAGTAAAGAATCTACCTCTGACACCTGTCCTATATCTATCTCCCCTCAATTTAAAGCTATGTCCACTCGTGCTGGACATCACCATCTGAGGAAAAAGGCTCTCAATGTCCACCCTATCTAATCCTCTGATCATCTTGTATGCCTCCATTAAGTCACCTCTTAACGTTCTTCTCTCTAACAAAAACAGCCTCAAGTCCCTCAGCCTTTCCTCGTAAGATCTTCCCTCCATACCAGGCAACATCCTTGTAAATCTCCTCTGTACCCTTTCCAATGCTTCCACATCCTTCCTATAATGCATCGACCAGAACTGCACGCAATACTCCAAATGCGGCCGCACCAGAGTTTTGTACAACTGCAACATGACCTCATGGCTCCGAAACTCAATTCCTCTACCAATAAAAGCTAACACACCGCACGCCTAACAACCCTATCAACCTGGGTGGCAACTTCCAAGGATCTATGGACATGGACACCGAGATCTCTCTGCTCATCCACACTACCAAGAATCTTACCATTATCCCAGTACTCTGTCTTCCTGTTATTCTTTCCAAAATGAATCACCTCACACTTTTCTGAATTAAACTCCATTTGCCACCTGCCAGCCCAGATCTGCAGCTTATCTATGTCCCTCTGTAACGTGCAACATCCTTCTGCACTGTCCACAACTCCAACGACTTTAGTGTCATCTGCAAATTTACTCACTCATCCTTCTACGCCCTCCTCCAGCTCATTTATAAAAATGACATACAGCAGCGGCCCCAAAACAGATCCTTGTGGTACACCACTAGTAACTGGACACCAGTCTGTACATTTCCCATCAACCACCACCCTTTGTCTTCTATCAGCTAGCCAATTTCTGATCCAAACTGCTAAATCACCCTGAATCCCATGCCTCTATTTTCTGCAATAGCCTACCATGGGGAACCTTATCAAATGCTTCACTGAAATTCATATACACCACTACAACTGCTTTACCCTCATCCACCTGTTTCGTCACCTTCTCTAAGAACTCAATAAGGTTTGTGAAGCACGACCTACCCTTCACAAAACCATGTTGACTATCTCTAATCAAATTATTCTTTTCCAGATGATTATACATCCTATCTCTTATAAACCTTTCCAAGACTTTTCCCACAACAGAAGCAAGGCTCACTGGTCTATAGTTACCGGGTTATCTCTACTCCCCTTCTTGAACAAGGGACAACATTTGCTATCCTCCAGTCTTCTGGCACAATTCCTGTAGACAAAGGTGACTTAAAGGTCAAAGCCAAAGGCTCAGCAATCTCCTCCCTAGCTTCCCAGAGAATCCTGGAATAAATCCCATCCGGCCCAGGGGACTTATCTATTTTCACACTTTCCAGAATCGCTAACACCTCCTCCTTATGAACCTCAAGCCCTTCTAGTCTTGTAGCCTGTATCTCAGTATTCTCCTCGACAACATTGTCTTTTTCCTGTGTGAATACGGATGAAAAATACTCATTTAGCACCTCTCCCATCTCCTCGGACTCCACGCACAACTTCCCACTTCTGTCTTTGACTGGCCCTACTCTTACCCTAGTCATTCTTTTATTCCTGACATATCTATAGAAATCTTTAGGGTTATCCTTGATCCTACCTGCCAAAACTTCTCATGTCCTCTCCTGGCTCTTCTTAGCTCGCTCTTTAGAGCCTTCCTAGCTAAATTGTAACTCTCAAGCGCCCTAACTGAACCATCACGTCTCATGATGTCAGCACGTTCTGTGCGCCAAATTCCCGAATGCCGTCCTGGCTTGCGTCTGGTTGGGTAAAAGAATGCCAGTACTGGGGCTGTGGTGAGCTTCGCCTTCAGCTCAAGCCACTGCGCTTGATGTGCGGGAAGCCACTGGAACACTGTCGACTTTTCTACGAGATGCCGGAGGGCTGTGGTGTGGGATCCCATGTTGGGAATGAATTTCCCGAGAAAATTTACCATCCCGAGAAAACGGAGGACCGCCTTTTTGTCCTCTAGGGTCTTCATGGCATTGATTGCCAGCAGCTTGTCAGCGTCAGGTTGCACACCCTGCTGTGAAATGCGGTCATCCAGAAACTTGATAGCGGACCTACCAAATGAGCATTTGGCCCTGTTGAGCTGGAGGCCGTTTTCATGAATCCGCTGGAAAACATGTTTGAGGCGAGCGATGTGATCCTCGGCCGTCGTGGACCAGATGATCACGTCGTCCACATAGACTTGCACCCTCTCGATGCCCTCCATCATTATGCGATGAAATACTTCGGAAGCCGATATGATACCAAAAGGCATGCGGTTGTAGCAATACCTGCCGAACAGAGTGTTAAACGTGCACAACTTCTGACTGGACTCATCCAACTGTATCTGCCAGAACCTATGGGAGGCGTCCAGCTTCGTAAACAATTTGGCATGAGCCATCTCACAGGTTGACTCTTCACGCTTTGGGATCGGGTAGTGCTTGCGCATGATGTTGCGATTCAGGTCTTTGGGATTAATGCAAATGCGGAGTTCACCAGAGGGCTTCTTGACGCAGACCATGGTGCTGACCAAGTGTGTTGGTTCCGGGACCTTTGAGATGATACCCTGGTCTTGAAGCTCATGTAGCTGCGTTTTCAGACGATCGTTGAGAGGAGCCGGCACCCGGCGTGGTGCATGGATGACTGGGATGGCATTCGGTTTGAGCAATATCTTGTAGCGATATGGGAGTGTGCCCATTCCATCAAACACATTGTGGTATTGCGTGCGAATGTCGACTATCTCAGCCTGGGCGTTTACATTGCTCCTTTACATTGGGCGAGGCAGTCACCGGTGTCGAGGACATGGCATTGACGCGCTGGACCAGATTTAGGAGTTTGCACGCGCGAGCACCGAGCAGGGATGCCTTGTCAGGCCGGATGATCTTGAATTGTAGCATCGCTTTGATTGCCTTGTGTGATACACCTAGCTGACACAATCCACTGGCAGCTATGGCATTGCCATTGTAGTCAAGGAGCTGCCAGGCCGGTGGAAGAATGCAAGGTTGGTCTCAGATGCTGTCGAGGTCCGACTGTGATATGAGGTTTGCAGATGCGCCAGTGTGCAATTTAAATAGGGTGCGGGACTGGTTAACCGTGATGACAGCACACCACTCCTCGTCAGGATCCACAGTGAGGATTGAAAGGCGGTTTGCAGGCACGATGGAGGACAGCTCGCGTGTGGTGATTATGCCCACCCGATATGGAGACTCGAGGCAGTGAGCATCGGGGTCCATTGGGCTGTCGGGATCTGAATCCTGCATGCCTTGTTGTACGCAGTGGACACGTCTGCGCTGCAGCTGGGATCGCTGGCTGTTGGTCGGTGGGGCGGACCTGCATCAGGCCGCGTAATGTCCAGGCTTTCCACACTGTAGACATCGCCTTCCTTTGGCTGAACATTGCCGCTTTCAATGGGCGGAGCCATAATTTGGACACGTCATGACGCTCATGTCAGCACGTTCTGTGCGCCATCGCGCATGCGCAGTGCGGTCGGCTGACGTTCGCACATGCGCATCTGGGTCTTCGGCCTCGCCGTCCACCCAGTTGTGGCGCGCATGTGTATGGACTAGGGAAAAGCGCGAAACGGCCATTCCCCTCGATGCTCAGGCCTTGTATTTTTGCGATGGCCTGCACCCTTTCGTTTGGCAGAGGTTTCCCTGTCTCTATCTTTGTAATCCCAGTTTATACAGCAACTGGCTCGACCCTGTGGTATTATCAAAATTATCAGCATTACAAGGATTAATGTACTACCATGAATAGCCACTGGAGGGGGCTGCAGATACTACTATATAAAGCAGTGATGCTAGACCTTAGGGGAGGTGCGTATGCAGGAGGCAGCTAGGGAAGGTAATCAGAGCAGATAGTGTGAGAAGGTTAGAAATAGTTTATACCAGTAGTGAGATTAGTAGTAGTGTTATTGATCAATCCTGTATTCTAAAGGAATAAATGTTGAAAATGAGTTTAGTAGTTTAAATAAAATCATAGCTTTATATAACTAAAAGCTATTCTGTGGTCTTGGTGATACACTACCATCCTAAATAAGCAACACAAAGAGCACCACAGACTTGGCCTAGCAGCTTGAAGCTGCACGGCAGCAGCACATAGAGAATGCTTTTCCATAAACAAGGGATGGGATTCTCCAGTCACCGATGCCAAAATCGCATTCGGCAATGGGCCGGAGAATCCCCGTTGGTGCTGAAATCGGTGACGGTGCCGCTTTTGCGATGCTTCGCCCCCTCCAAAATGGCATACTCGCAGAGTACATCGCACGCCATCGGTAAGGCCTCAGGACATTACCTGAGGTCCTCCCCGATGTTCCGCTCCCGATGTGCCGAGTTCCCGATGGCATGGAGCGCTGTGCTATTTTTGGGGGGAACCCGGAGAGGCAGCTGTGGACTGAGTACAGCGCAGTCACAGATGGAGGAGGAGCCGATCGCGGGCAGGGGGGATTTGGCGGGGGCTGGGCGAGGGTGGTCCGGGGCTGGCGAGCCTGGCCAAAGGGAGTCACTATTTGGTAGGCCGGGTTCGCGCGTGGCTGCCGCCGTGTGCATGCGCGGCCACGGCCCCGGCAATTCTCCGGCTTTATCAGCAGCTAGAGCCGGGGGCTCAATGCTGCGTGCCTGCCAGCCCCCCATCAGATGGAGGATCGGTGCGGACTTTGTGCTGTTTATTTGGGTGTAAAACATCACTGTTCCCATTTGGTCAGCACATAGTCTCCCAAACGGAGAATCCAGCCCAAGAGCCACGTTGAATGAGCAGCTCGGGGGCAGCATGGTGGTGTTGTGGTTAGCAGCGGGACTATGGCACTGAGGTCCCAGGTTCGAATCCCGGCCCTGGGACACGGTCCATGTGGAATTTGCAGATTCTCCCCGTGTCTGCTTGGGTTTCACCCCCACATCCCAAAGCTGGGCTAGTTAGGTGGATTGGCCACGCTAAATTGGTCTTGATTGGAAAAAAAAAAATTGGGTTCTCTAAATTTATATTAAAAAAAAGAATGAGCAGCTCAGCGAATAGGACAGAATGACAGTGAGATAGGAAAAACAAGACATTTGCCAGAACTCATGCCTGCTAGGCTTGGGCCCATGGCAGCACTGCTGCTGAATGTCACTTAATTGTACCAGAGCAGAGTGCTTACTGGTTCATGTCTCTGGGACATTCCATGTACATGTTTCATGGGCTATAAAAATATCCATTTCTAAAATTAAAATCCATTTGAGGTGCGTGGCAGCACGGTAGCACAGTGGTTAGTACTGTGGATTCACAGCTTCAGGGTCCCAGGTCTGATTCCCGGTTGGGTCGCTGTCTGTGCGGAGTCTGCACATGTTCTCCCCGTGTCTGTGTGGGTTTCCTCCGGGTGCTCCGGTTTCCTTCCACAAGGTCCGAAAGACATGCTGTTAGGTAATTTGGACATTCTGAATTCCCCCTCTGTGTACCCGAACACGTGTCGGAGTGTGGCAACTGGGGGGTTTTCACAGTTACTTCATTGCAGTGCCAGCCTACTTGTGACAATAAAGATTATTTTAAAGAAAATTATTCCCATTTTTAAGACCATAAGACCATAAGACATAGGAGTGGAAGTAAGGCCATTCGGCCCATCGAGTCCACTCCACCATTCAATCATGGTTGATTTCAACTCCATTTACCCGCTCTCTCCCCATAGCCCTTAATTCCTCGAGAAATCAAGAATTTATCAATTTCTGTCTTAAAGACACTCAATGTCCCGGCCTCCACCGCCCTCTGTGGCAATGAATTCCACAGACCTACCACTCTCTGGCTGAAGAAATTTCTCCTCATCTCTGTTCTAAAGTGACTCCCTTTTATTCTAAGGCTGTGCCCCCGCGTCCTAGTCTCCCCTGCTAATGGAAACAACTTCCCTACGTCCATCCTATCCAAGCCATTCATTATCTTGTACGTTTCTATTTGATCTCCCCTCAACCTCCTAAACTCCAATGAATATAATCCCACGATCCTCAGACGTTCATCGTATGTTAGGCCTACCATTCCTGGGATCATCCGTGTGAATCTCCGCTGGACCCGCTCCAGTGCCAGTATGTCCTTCCTGAGGTATGGGGCCCAAAATTGCTCACAGTATTCTAAATGGGGCCTAACTAGTGCTTTATAAAGCCTCAGAAGTACATCCCTGCTTTTATATTCCAAGCCTCTTGAGATAAATGACAACATTACATTTGCTTTCTTAATTACGGACTCAACCTGCAAGTTTACCTTTAGAGAATCCTGGACTAGGACTCCCAAGTCCCTTTGCACTTTAGCATTATGAATTTTGTCACCGTTTAGAAAATAGTCCATGCCTCTATTCTTTTTTCCAAAGTGCAAGACCTCGCACTTGCCCACGTTGAATTTCATCAGCCACTTCTTGGATCATTCTCCTAAACTGTCTAAATCTTTCTGCAGCCTCCCCACCTCCTCAATACTACCTGCCCCTCCACCTATCTTTGTATCATCGGCAAACTTGGCCAGAATGCCCCCAGTCCCGTCATCTAGATCGTTAATATATAAAGAGAACAGCTGTGGCCCCAACACTGAACCCTGCGGGACACCACTTGTCACCGGTTGCCATTCCGAAAAAGAACCTTTTATCCCAACTCTCTGCCTTCTGTCTGACAGCCAATCGTCAATCCATGTTAGTACCTTGCCTCGAATACCATGGGCCCTTATTTTACTCAGCAGTCTCCCGTGAGGCACCTTGTCAAAGGCCTTTTGGAAGTCAAGATAGATAACATCCATTGGCTCTCCTTGGTCTAACCTATTTGTTATCTCTCCAAAGAACTCTAACAGGTTTGTCAGGCACGACCTCCCCTTACTAAATCCATGCTGACTTGTCCTAATCCGACCCTGCACTTCCAAGAATTTAGAAATCTCATCCTTAACGATGGATTCTAGAATTTTGCCAACAACCGAGGTTAGGCTAATTGGCCTATAATTTTCCATCTTTTTTCTTGTTCCCTTCTTGAACAGGGGGGTTACAACAGCGATTTTCCAATCCTCTGGGACTTTCCCTGATTCCAGTGACTTTTGAAAGATCATAACTAACGCCTCCACTATTTCTTCAGCTATCTCCTTTAGAACTCTAGGATGTAGCCCATCTGGGCCCGGAGATTTATCAATTTTCAGACCTTTTAGTTTCTCTAGCACCTTCTCCTTTGTGATGGCAACCATATTCAACTCTGCCCCCTGACTTTCCTGAATTGTTGGGATATTACTCATGTCTTCTACTGTGAAGACTGACGCAAAGTACTTATTAAGTTCCTCAGCTATTTCCTGGTCTCCCATCACTAGATTACCAGCGTCATTTTGGAGCGGCCCAATGTCTACTTTTGCCTCCCGTTTGTTTTTAATGTATTTAAAGAAACTTTTACTATCATTCCTAATGTTACTGGCTAGCCTACCTTCATATTTGATCCTCTCCTTCCTTATTTCTCTCTTTGTTATCCTCTGTTTGTTTTTGTAGCCTTCCCAATCTTCTGACTTCCCACTACTCTTTGCCACATTATAGGCTCTCTCTTTTGCCTTGATGCATTCCCTGACTTCCTTTGTCAGCCATGGCTGCCTAATCCTCCCTCTGATAACCTTTCTTTTCTTTGGGATGAACCTCTGCACTGTGTCCTCAATTACTCCCAGAAACTCCTGCCATTGCTGTTCTACTGTCTTTCCCACTAGGCTCTGCTTCCAGTCGATTTTCGGCAGTTCCTCCCTCATGCGCCTGTAATTACCTTTATTTAACTGTAAAACCTTTACATCTGATTCTACCTTCTTTCTTTCAAATTGCAGACTGAATTCTACCATATTATGATCACTGCTTCCTAAGTGTTCCCTTACTTTAAGGTCTTTTATCAATTCTGGCTCATTACATAACACTAAGTCCAGAATAGCCTGTTCCCTCGTGGGCTCCATCACAAGCTGTTCCAAAAAGCCATCCTGTAAACATTCAATGAATTCCCTTTCTTTGGGTCCACTGGCAACATTATTTATCCAGTCCACCTGCATATTGAAGTCCCCCATGATCACTGTGACCTTGCCTTTCTGACATGCCCTTTCTATTTCGTGGTGCATTTTGTGCCCCTGGTCCTGACCACTGTCAGGAGGCCTGTACATAACTCCCATTATGGTTTTTTTGCCTTTGTGGTTCCTCAACTCTACCCACACAGACTCCACATCGTCTGACCCTATGTCGTTTAGTGCTATTGATTTAATTTCATTTCTAATTAACAAGGCAACCCCGCCCCCTCTACCCACCTCTCTGTCTTTTCGATAGGTTGTAAATCCCTGGATGTTTAACTGCCAGTCCTGAACCCCCTGCAACCACGTCTCTGTGATGCCTACCACATCATACCTGCCAGTCACAATCTGGGCCACAAGCTCATCTACCTTGTTCCGTACATTCTTGTTTTGCATTCTTGTTTTGCACAAGATAAAATGACACAGGCGACCTCATTAACGATATCTAGATAATCTCAAAGATGAAAGAAAATTACTGCGGTTGCTGGAATCCAAACAAAAACCAGAAAATATTGGCCAATCTCAGCAGGTCTGACACCATCTGTGGAGAGAGAAGGGAGCTAAAGTTTCGAGTCTGGATCACTCTGTGTCAATGCTGGAGAGAACTGGAAATAGGGTCAGATTTATACTTTTTCGCAGGGGGGAGGGGCATGGAGCAACGAAGCAGATAAGCCCCATATGATAATTTGCGATGCCAAGCTGTTGCTGGATTTTTCAATGTTTCTTAAAGGTGGCAGCAAGCTTGCTGATAACGACAATGCACCCACATTTCATTGAGCATACCATTCAGCCTTTTTGTGCACAGCATCCAACTAATTTTCTAATTTAATTCCCCTGATGTGTTCCATAAAGTCGTCACCAAGTCTGCTTTTGATCTCCAATGTACGTGGGGCAACATCTTGAGCAGCAAATACAATACTAAGTTGAAAGAAATGCAACTATATTGCTGGTTCATCAAGAAGCAGTCTTTGGAACCTTTGACAATAGGGACTGAGGCTGTAAAAGGGCAGGTGTTGCATCTCCTGTACTTGCATAGAAAGAAGACATAGGAAAGGGAGGAGATATTGGGGGCAGCACGGTAGCATTGTGGATAGCACTATTGCTTCACAGCTCCAGGGTCCCAGGTTCGATTCCGGCTTGGGTCACTGTCTGTGCGGAGTCTGCACATCCTCCCCGTGTGTGCGAGGGTTTCCTTCGGGTGCTCCGGTTTCCTCCCACAGTCCAAAGATGTGCAGGTTAGGTGGATTGGCCATGATAAATTGCCTTTAGTGTCCAAAATTGCCCTCAGTGTTGGATGGGTTTACGGGGTTATGGGGATAGGGTGGAGGTGTTGACCCTGGGTAGGGTGCTCTTTCCAAGAGCCGATGCAGACTCGATGGGCTGAATGGCCTCCTTCTGCACTGTAAATTCTATTCTATGATATTGGGGTGACATAAGGGTGGACCAGGGCATCATGATGGAATGTTCCTTTCAGAATGGTGAAAGGGGAGGGAAACTTGAAGTTACTGGTGGCATCATGCTGGAGGTGGCAGAGGATCACCCATTGAATATGGAGTCCTACACACCAACCTGACTCTGACCTTTCTGTCCTTGACCTGTTGCAATGTTGCAATGAAGCTCAATTTTTCTGATAATTATTTGTGAAAAATGAAAAATGAAGTTAGGAATTTGTCTAACCACTCTGACTAATTTCTAATTATATATATGGAAGGGTTTTGTGGTTTACATTCCACTCATACAAACTCTTCTGTCTATAATTCCCCATTTACTTGAACCTGTAGTCTGCTGAAAATCTACTTAAGAATGCAATAGAAATCCTTAGACAGCAGGCTAAAGGTTAAATAGATCATCAGTTGTCATGCGATGTCTTCAAATCATTTCTCCCTTCCCTTCGCCGAATTTCATTAAGAATATAAAATTGAACAAAATGCCTGAATCATTTCCATCTCAGGCAGGCTTGCAAATGAAAGCGGCCACTGCATAATTAGATGCTCAACACCATGAACCCTCATGTGTTTATTATAGCCTTATGGGCCCGACATTGGAAAAGCCGATATAGTAATGATTTGATCCAATTTTAGTTTGCATTTAACGCATGCTAATGATCTTTTAAGTCAACACCATGCTGAGTTTGTCACGAATAGAACAAATGTCGAGCATGTGTACAAGTTCAATAAATCAAATGCAATTAGTCGATAATATATATGGGTTGAAATTAATTCTGGAGAGAACTTTTGTTTTTTTACCGCACAAAGGAAAAGGTGGGCGGTAGATGGAAACTAAATTGGTTATTCATCCCACCCAGTGGCCTCAGCTTTTACAAATGGTCAGATCATCTGGGAGTCAGTAATCCCAGAGCTGGTAACTGAAAAGGGAGGCTGCCTCAAGAATTACATCAAATCAAGATGGATGTGCAAAAACCATCGTTTGGATCAGGAATGTAAATCATGAAGCGAAGCCATGCCGACACAAGTCCTTGCAGGACTCTGCTAAGAATCACAGTGCCACTGTCATCAATAACAACCCTCAGCAACCAATTCTAACATATCCACACAGTGTCCTAAAGGTGTGAGCCCAGAGTGCATACCTTGAGTGCTCTCTTGCACACTCAATTGCTCAACAAGTGTTCTAAACATGGGGGATGGGAGGGTGTTCTGACCCGTTCAAGAGCTTCATAAGAAACCTATGGCTGGCAACCTTAATTCTAGAATCATGGAATTTACAGTTCAGAAGGAGGCCATTCGACCCATTGAGTCTACACCGACTCCTGAAAGAGCACTCCACTTAAGTCCACACCCCCAGCCTGTTCCCGCAACCCAGTAACCCCAACTAACTTTTGGACAAACAGGGCAATTGAGCATGGCCAATCCACCTAACCCGCACATCTTTGGACTGTGGGAGCAAACTGAAGCACCAAGAGGAAGCAGACACGGGGAAAATGTTCAGACTCCACACAGACAGTGACCCAAGCCGGGAATCGAACCCGGGTCCCCTTGTGCTGTGAAACAACATTGCTAACCGCTGTGCTCAGGTGCTGCCCCTTTGAGAAACATGATCTTAAGAAGGCTTGATCTTTCAGACACCCAGCTGCAGATTGCAAAACAAAGCAGTCTGCCAGGGTAGTGTAGCCCATCTGGCTTGCTGGCATCAGGATAGGGATTGCTTTGCGATTATTTGCGTACATATAAAAGCTATCAGCTGAGATAGCATGGCACCACTGTCCATGCCAGTGCGCCGAGGCTCAATATTTGCTTACCTGCTGGAGATCAAATACTGGGAGATCCATGATTCAATTGAAGCCTTGAAACATCCACTCTTTGCCTATTCAAGGCAAAAGAGTTGAATGCAGCACCTGGACCATCCCAGTACAAGCATCCCGAGGGAGTGCTGTTGCCTGTCTTTCACAACCCCTTGCCAGGGAACCCAACAGAAACAATCATGAGAGGATCACAGGCTCCAAGGGGGGTTACTGAGTGCCATTGCCAGGAGTGAGACCTTCACACAATTAATAGGGGCAGCACGGTAGCATGGTGGTTAGCATAAATGCTTCACAGCTCCAGGGTCCCAGGTTCAGTTCCCGGCTGGGTCACTGTCTGTGCGGAGTCTGCACGTCCTCCCCGTGTGTGCGTGGGTTTCCTCCGGGTGCTCCGGTTTCCTCCCACAGTCCAAAGATGTGCAGGCTAGGTGGATTGGCCATGCTAAATTGCCCGTAGTGTCCTAAAAAAGAAAGGTTCGGGGGGGGGGGGGGTTGTTGGGTTACGGGTGTAGGGTGGATACGTGGGTTTGAGTAGGGTAATCATTGCTCGGCACAACATGGAGGGCCGTAGGGCCTGTTCTGTGCTGTACTGTTCTATGTTCTATGTAGTAGCAGTCTCAAACTTATAATCTAACAGGTTCTGGAAGTTCTCTGGCAGACAATCAAATGCATTTAGGAGTTATCAGTGCATAGGTGTTGCCTTTCTTTGAAAAGCTGAAACCTTGAAATCTGCACCGTTATCCTCTTCAGTATCCTTTCCCTTACCCTAATGCAGGCTATTCCTTGACACATCCAATATTCCTGCTCACTTGCACTCAGTAAATCAGATCCCACTTGTGGAATGCCAATTTTTTGCATTGGTGCATTGTCTGCAGAATTATCAATTACCTGCCTGGCTGTAATGGCCTCATCATTGATTGACCTAAGAAAAGGAGTGACTGATTGTTACTGATTATTGTTTATTGTTGGTGAGTGCAAATTTGGGAGAAACTGTGAAAAAGGAGGAGAATAGAAATATTTTTTAAAAAGAGAATGGTTGGAATGCAATTGCCCTGAAAACATTGGAAGTTCAATGGCTGCACAATGCAACACCTGGTTGTCATGTGCAACTTTATGAATGTGTGACTGGCATTGTTAAGTAAATAGAGAAAAAGAAGGGAGTGTTGGGCAACATAGCTTTCTGTGCCAGACCTCTAGCCCTGATTGTCATCTCTGGTATTGACTGTTTAATGTTGCTGATGGGGGACCTCCCCCAAAGATGTTATTGTTTGTAGAGTTGCAGGACCTTTTCCTGTGCTGATTATCTCTCTCCTGTTATGTTCTAGGCTGTCCTACAAGATGGGTGCCATGGGGCACAATGGTTAACACTGCTACCTCACAATGCCAGGAACCTATGTTCAATTCCGGCATTGGGTGACTGTCCATGTGGAGTTTCCACATTTTAATACTAATAGTGATCTTAATTATTGCCACAAGTAGGCTTCCATTAACACTACAATGAAGTTACTGTTAAAATCCCTGAGTCGTCACACCTGGGCGCCTGCTCGGGTACACTGAGGGAGAATTCAGAATGTCCAAATTCCCTAACAGCGCATCTTTTAGGACTTGTGGGAGGACCACCCGGAATGAACCTAAGCAGACAAGGAGAGAATGTGCAGATTCCGCACAGACAGTAACCCAAGCCAGGAATCGAACCTGGGACCCTAATTAGCTAATCACTATGCTACCTTTACGCCCATGTCCCCCCATGTCTGTGTGGGGTTTCCTCCAGATGCTCCAGCTTTCTCCGACAGTCCAAACATGCCCAGTCCATCACGCCAACCCGCCTCCCATCATTGACTCTGGACAGCATAACCAAAGACCCCTCCCTGAATAAGACTCTCACTTATTAACTCTTCCAACTTCTTCCATCGGGCATGAGATACAAAAGTCTGAGAACATTCACTAATGGATTAAAAAACAGCTTCTTCCCCGCTGTTACCAGACTCTTAAATGACCCGCTTATGGACTGATCAATCCAATGTGCAGGTTAGGTGGATTGGCCATGCAAAAATTTCCCCTTCATATCCAAAGTTCTGCAGCTTTATGGTAATAGGGGTAGGGCAGGGGAGTGAGCTGAGGTGGTGTGCTCTTTCAGAGGGTTGGCGCAGAGTCAATGGGCAGAATGGCCTCCTTCTGCACTGCAGGGATTCTATGTTCCAAGCTGAGTGGTCTAGTGCGTGTTTCGGGCAAGGGTTTTCAACACCATTGAGTCAAATACCTTAGTGAGTGCTTGACGGAAAGAAGCTGCAAGTGTGGACAAGAATGAGGAGCTGCTGATGTTGACGAGTCAGTCACCTCTTTGCTGCATATTCAATATCAATGAAATGGCACAAATCGTTTCTTTATGTCACAGTCAGTGATATGACAACCAAGTCATTTTTCTGTGAAAATGTGTTCCTGTCAAAGAATTATTTGAGAAAACCACAGTAAGTTGTATCAGCATGGGAACATTGATTTGTTTTCTGCCTCTTCGATGTTATTCCACACACAGTAAAAAGTAGAACAAGCCATTGAAATCCGCTGTATTTTATCAAATTGCCCGCAAAGGGAACTGAAACAGGGAATAATATTCAGTATTTTTGTCACTGAAACGCATTGCATTAAACCTCTTCAGCAATAAATCTCTGAGAAACCTTCCATGAAATGTTTGTAAGACTGAAAATCATCGCATTAAACCCTTGTAAGAAAGGACAATTTCAAAGCAAATTATGTGAAGTAATTGCAAACTGAATGGTAAAAGAAAAAAGGCCAAAGAGGCAAAGAAGAGGAGAAAAGAATGCCTGTGAATCTGTAAGAAATAAAAGTGCCATGAGCGTTATGAAAAATGCTGTCATAGAGCAGAGCGTTGAGTATAATTCTGGCAAGGAGTATGAGAATGCTATGTGTATCCATGCAAAAAAACAAAGAGCATGAAAGAAGCTCACTGTGGGAAATCATGTCACAATCTGATCATTTTAACAAGATGTAACTTAGAATCAGAAGCACTGTGACAAATGGTTATTGTACTGAGTCACTGATGAGCCATTAAGCTGCTGTGAGAAATATTACCAGGGTATTATTATGGAAAAACTAAGTGCACCACAATAGCAGTCAAGAACCGTTCTGTGAATCATGTGTACTGCAGGTCACTATAAGTTATTTGGAGATGCACTGGCCATCTAAAGAAATCAGGAGTATTCATTTTAAGCACTTTATTCACTCATATCATCCGAATTGTAATATTGCTTGTTATTAACAGCTAGTACAAATCGAAATTAAGCAGATTCAGGTCACATATAATGACTAATATTCCCCTGCTTTGTGTCCAGGGAATGCTCGGTTACCACGTGCCAAACATAGGGAAACATCTGGATCTCAGAGACCCATCCCACCAACGTGAATGAATTGAATGTTGCCCACTGATAAATATGTGGAGGACAGGAAAAAATGTTCTTTACAGCTGGAGAAGGGCTACTGACTTTGGATTAACTTAAAACACATGACATGATTTGAGCATATAGCTTTTGGATTAAATTACACACACACATCCTCGTAACATGGAGCCTCACCCATTGGGAATACATAGCAGGAAATTGTAAGCACAACTCTCCATGAGTTTCCAAGCCTGGATCACTATCACCTTGTTTTAAGATAAAAGAGAAATATAAATTCCCTCAGTAGTTTTAGTTAGCTGCTAAGTTGTTGATTGTAATGGACACTTGAGTCTGCTTCGAATTTTCTGGGTATGTAACACAATGAATTTCCTATTGCTAGTTATGACAAGTGATACCGCAACTGGTCATTATTTTCCACTTGATGTTTCCAGATGTTTCCACTTGATGTTTGGAGATAGAGCAGAAAGCAAGAGATGGGACAAAGAACCTGCCACCTGACATTTTCTTACTTGGAGGGAAGAGGTGATTCAATTTGCAGTTGTCAAGAGTTAAGGTCAAGTTTTTGTTGCCTGTATTCCTGCTTCCTCGGAATAACTCTTCCCCGATGTTTTGGCTTGCGGTAGCAATTTCCATTCACACTTTGGCCAAAATCTTCTGGCCGTTCCCGGTGGCGGGATGTTACGGTCCCACCGACGGCAATCCCCGTCATTGATTACCGGCGGCGGAGGGTATGGATAATGGAAAAATCTGTGGCTGGGCTGGAAGATTCCGGCAATGGCGGGCCGCCTCTGCAAAACACGCTGCAGAGGGGCAAAAGTGTGGGGTGGGCAAAGTGGTGGGGTGGGGGTTGGGGGGGGTGGGGGTCCACCCTTCTGTTTCTGGATTGTTTCTGGAAGAATAGAAAGTCAGGTAGAATTCCATCTGGAAGGCCGGCATCACGCAAACAACACGGCTTTGGGTGCCTGCTTTATACATGTTGCCTGAAGTATTGAAATGAATGAAACTGAATGTAGGGTGGGGAACATGATGCGAGTTTGAAGTGAGAGGACGCGTTTTTCATGACCAGTGCAGTTGAATTTCCAGCCCTTTGAGTTTAAGCCAAATAAATATTAAAAGTTATTTTGCGTTCAGCCTATGATCAAACTGGCTTCTTCCCGCTGAGTCTTGTGTTTAGTTATTCAGTTCAGTGTTTGATTCTGTGGGGTCTGGTTTTCCGGCCCTGCTCACCCTCAGGATCTTCCACTCCTGCCGAAATCAGTGGACTTTTGGCTTGATTGCTGCATTTTCCATCCACGCTTCCACTGCAGCGCGATATGAAAATTACATGCCGTATGATTATTAACTGCGCTGTGAGTGCGTGGTTATAGAGAAACAGAGACCAAGCAGTAAGGATGGGACTGCAGACATTTTAATGGCAGTGTGATAAAGCTCCTGTCCACGCATCAAACCTGGTGATGCTACATATCTCGGAGTCACAAAACACAATATAAAGCTTGGTAGAAGAAAATGAGCACTGGATTATCTGTCTCCCTAGCAGAAAATTGAAAACAAAAGCCATTTCTTGTTCTTCGCAGTAACAAAGATAAAACTTGACTTGGCAGCGACTTCTTCCCAACAAATCCAATGGAAAAGTTTCTGCACTCATCGCAGGACAAAAATGCAATCTTGTATCTCTGTTGTCACCTGTGCTTTGTAGAGCTGGAAATTATACGCTCGCCAATACAGAGATAGAAATAGGGGCTGGTTTAGCTCACTCAGCTAAATCGCTGGCTTTTAAAGCAGACCAAGCAGGCCAGCAGCACCGTTCGATTCCCGTACCAGCCTTCCCGGACAGGTGCAGGAATGTGGTGTCTAGGGGCTTTTCACAGTAACTTCATTGAAGCCTACTCGTGACAATAAGCGATTTTCATTTTTTCAAATATCTATAAACATTCTAAGATTATCACAGTTTATGTTATGACTGGAAGGATCACATCCGGAAAAGCAGTTGTGGCAATTGCAAAGCAATTTTTAAATCTGGGCCAACGTGTTCACTGCAGTCCGATTAGAGTTGTTTATGCATTGCACACTGCGTTTTTCAATCATTTTAGAAATAGTAACTGATTTGAGTGTGTTTGAAATATATTGCGGTTCTGAAACTCTGAAATTCCTGAAAATGTCTGATTTGAAATTTCAAACAAGTTAATGTTTCCTTTAAAACATAGCCAAATTGATCGAAGCATTTTCCCCCGCTGAAATGTTTGAATCTTCAAAACGCACGATTGAAAAAATGCACAGAATTAGTTTGATTTTTGCTTTCTGTGAAGCATACACTGTCTCAAAGTCTAAAGAATTTAGGGGAGGGCTGTGAAAGTCAAACTTGTGCCCCGCCAATGTGCACTTAGGTAGTTCTGGGATTTTACAAGTTTAAACCTGGGGCAGAATCTTATGAAATGATGGCAAAGTGTCAGCCCCGGTGAGAAAAATTGATTGAATCCCGTCCACTCCATCGATGGGATCTCTCATGGAAGCTTGAGCCGCTTCAAAAAATGAACAGTGAGTGGGCATAGTTAACGATGTTACTCTGGAGAGGCGAGGTCTCTTAGAGTCAGGATCTGGCTTCAAACTGATTTGGGCACCATCTTTCAGAGACGCTGTAGCTGAACGGCACCCAGGCCACATCTCGGAGATCTCAGGGCTCTACCCCACGACAGACATCGCCGGCAGATCCCACACCCCCTCCATGTTCACTTTCCCCCCACCCCATCCACCACACATATCCATACCCAACCTCCATAGGGCTCACACTAGGATTGTGCCCTGGCATTGCCCCCTGGGACGTTGGCACATTCAGAGCGGCACTGCAAGGTGGTAGTGCCAACCTGTGCCAGGACAGTGTCAAGGCACTGTCCGGGCATATACCTCTATCCCACAGCGGCTATACTTACATCTGTCTTCCTGGAAGGATCCCTTCAACTGCCTCACACCTGACCTGACTTGGTGCAAAAGATAACCAGTGTGATGTTTCGCTGGTGCCAGGTCAAGTAAAAATTAGTTTGATTCAACTGTCCCCCGAAAAGACTCCATCCTTGGTCAGACCCACAAGTAGACACCTTCCAGGAAACACCCCCTTTTAGATATTTAACTATAAAACCCAGTAATTTTACCCAAAGCAAACTGTGCAACTTTGGTAAAGGCATACCACACAGCATCTCACACTAACTTCCACTCTGCTGTGGAAATCCAAGAAACCTTCAGAAACAAGATTGCTTTTTGCAGCTGAAGACTTTTCTGGCTTTATCGGATGGCTGATTCACACTTAACATTCTTGCAGCCCAGAACTGTTGATAGAAAATCTTGCTCACACAGCCAATGCCAGATCAGCTCAATATCACGACTTGCACATCCTTTTTTCCCCCTTCATCTTTGATTCCATTGTTTTCAGCACTTCTTTGAACTTAAAGCGGAATTCTCCGCTCCCCACATGGTGTGGGAGAATCGTCGGCGGGCCTCCTGACATTTTTTACGCCCCCCTGGCGACCCCAGCGATCCCCCCCACCGCTCGGAAAAATCGGCACTCGCCGTTTTTTACGGCTAACGGCGATTCTCCAAGCCCGATGGGCCGAGCGGCCGGCCCTTCACACCTGTTTCACCACGGCAGCAACACCTGGTTGCTGCATTCGTGAAATGGGTGCCAGATGCCCGTTTGGGGCATCTCGGGGCCCGATTGGCACGGGAGCACCACGACTGTGCTCGGGAAGGGACAGGCCCGCGATCGGTGCCCACCGATCGTCGGGCCAGCGTCCAAAACAGACGCACTCTTTCCCCTCCGCCGCCCGGCAAGATCAAGCCGCCACGTCTTGCCGGGCAGCTGAGGAGAAAGACAGCCACCGTGCATAGCACGTTTAGCGAGTTGGTCACACCGCAGGTGAAGGTTACTGAGGGAGATAGAAAATGGGTGACCAAAAGAAAGAGCAAGAGTAGGAAGGCAGTGCAGGTGACCCCTGCTGTCATCTCCCTGCAAAACAGATATACCGCTTTGGATACTGTTGAGGGAGATGGCTCACCAGGGGAAGGCAGCAGCAGCCAGGTTCATGGCACCGTGGCTGGCTCTGCTGCACAGCAGGGCAGGAAGAAAAATGGCAGGGCTATAGTGATAGGGGACTCGATCGTAAGGGGAATAGACAGGCGGTTCTGTGGACGCAATCGAGACTCCAGGATGGTATGTTGCCTCCCTGGTGCAAGGGTCAAGGATGTCTCGGAGCGGCTGCAGGACATTCTGGGGGGGAAGGGTGAACAGCCAGCTGTCGTGGTGCACATAGGCACCAACGATATAGATAAAAAACGGGATGAGGTCCTACAAGCGGAATTCAGGGAGTTAGGAGTTAAACTAAAAAGTAGGACCTCAAAGGTAGTAATCTCAGGATTGCTACCAGTGCCACGAGCTAGTCAGAGTAGGAATGTCAGGATAGATAGGATGAATGCGTGCCTCGAGAGATGGTGCAAGAGGGAGGGATTCAAATTCCTGGGGCATTGGGATCGGTTCTGGGGGAGGTGGGACCAGTACAAACCGGACGGTCTGCACTTGGGCAGGACTGGAACCGATGTCCTAGGGGGGGCGTTTTCTAGAGCTGTTGGGGAGGGTTTAAACTAATGTGGCAGGGGGATGGGAACCAATGCTGGAAGTTGGAAGGTAGTAAAACAGGGACAGAAACAAAAGGAAGTAAGGGGAAAAGTGCAAGGCAGAGAAGACATAGTCAGAAATCCATAAGGGCGACAGTACAAGGTACAGTGACTGAGGGGAGCACAGTGAATAGGCCCAATAATAACAAAAGGAATAAAACTGGAGATGTTAAGATTCAAAACAGAGGTAAAAAAACCAACATAAGTGTACTTTACCTGAATGCTCGTAGTATTCGGAATAAAGTAAATGAGTTGGTGGCACAAATCATCGTAAATGACTATGATTTAGTGGCCATTACTGAAACATGGTTAAAGGATGGTCACGACTGGGAGTTAAATATCCGAGGGTATCAAACTATTCGGAAGGACAGAGTGGATGGTAAGGGAGGTGGTGTTGCTCTGTTATTTAAGGATGACATCCGGGCAATAGTAAGGGATGACATCGGTGCTATGGAGGATAAGGTTGAATCCATTTGGGTGGAAATCAGGAATAGTAAGGCGAAAAAGTCACTGATAGGAGTAGTCTATCGGCCACCAAATAGTAACGATATGGTGGGGCAGGCAATAAACAAAGAAATAACTGATGCATGTAGAAATGGTACAGCAGTTATCATGGGGGATTTTAATCTACATGTCGATTGGTTTAACCAGGTCGGTCAAGGCAACCGTGAGGAGGAGTTTATAGAATGTATCCGCGATAGTTTCCAAGAACAGTATGTAATGGAACCTACGAGGGAACAAGCGGTCCTAGATCTTGTCCTGTGTAATGAGACAGGATTGATTCATGATCTCATAGTTAGGGATCCTCTCGGAAGGAGCGATCACAATATGGTGGAATTTAAAATACAGATGGAGGGTGAGAAAGTAAAATCAAATACTAGTGTTTTGTGTTTAAACAAAGGAGATTACAAGGGGATGAGAGAAGAACTAGCTAAGGTAGACTGGGAGCTACGACTTTATGGTGGAACAGTTGAGGAACAGTGGAGAACCTTCCAAGCGATTTTTCACAGTGCTCAGCAAAGGTTTATACCAACAAAAAGGAAGGACGGAAGAAAGAGGGAAAATCGACCGTGGATATCTAAGGAAATAAGGGAGAGTATCAAATTGAAGGAAAAAGCATATAAAGTGGCAAAGATTGCTGGGAGATTAGAGGACTGGGAAATCTTTAGGGGGCAACAGAAAGCTACTAAAAAAGCTATAAAGAAGAGTAAGATAGAGTATGAGAGTAAACTTGCTCAGAATATAAAAACAGACAGTAAAAGTTTTTACAAATATATAAGACAAAAAAGAGTGGCTAAGGTAAATATTGGTCCTTTAGAGGATGAGAAGGGAGTTTTAATAATGGGAAATGAGGAAATGGCTGAGGAACTGAACAGGTTTTTTGGGTCAGTCTTCACAGTGGAAGACACAAATAACATGCCAGCGACTGATAGAAATGAGGCTATGACAGGTGAGGACCTTGAGAGGATTGTTATCACTAAGGAGGGAGTGATGGGCAAGCTAATGGGGCTAAAGGTAGACAAGTCTCCTGGCCCTGATGGAATGCATCCCAGAGTGCTAAAAGAGATGGCTAGGGAAATTGCAGATGCACTAGTGATAATTTACCGAAATTCACTAGACTCTGGGGTGGTCCCGGTGGATTGGAAATTAGCAAACGTGACGCCACTGTTTAAAAAAGGAGGTAGGCAGAAAGCAGGAAATTATAGGCCAGTGAGTTTAACTTCGGTAATAGGGAAGATGCTGGAATCTATCATCAAGGAAGAAATTGCGAGGCATCTGGATAGAAATTGTCCCATTGGGCAGACGCAGCATGGGTTCGTTAAAGGCAGGTCATGCCTAACTAATTTAGTGGAATTTTTTGAGGACATTACCAGTGCAGTAGATAACGGGGAGCCGATGGATGTGGTATATCTGGATTTCCAGAAAGCCTTTGACAAGGTGCCACACAAAAGGTTGCTGCATAAGATAAAGATGCATGGCATTAAGGGTAAAGTAGTAGCATGGATAGAGGATTGGTTAATTAATAGAAAGCAAAGAGTTGGGATAAATGGGTGTTTCTCTGGTTGGCAATCAGTAGCTAGTGGTGTCCCTCAGGGATCCGTGTTGGGCCCACAATTGTTCACAATTTACATTGATGATTTGGAGTTGGGGACCAAGGGCAATGTGTCCAAGTTTGCAGATGACACTAAGATGAGTGGTAAAGCGAAAAGTGCAGAGGATACTGGAAGTCTGCAGAGGGATTTGGATAGGTTAAGTGAATGGGCTCGGGTCTGGCAGATGGAATACAATGTTGACAAATGTGAGGTTATCCATTTTGGTAGGAATAACAGCAAACGGGATTATTATTTAAACGATAAAATATTAAAGCATGCCGCTGTTCAGAGAGACTTGGGTGTGCTAGTGCATGAGTCACAGAAGGTTGGTTTACAAGTGCAACAGGTGATTAAGAAGGCAAATGGAATTTTGTCCTTCATTGCTAGAGGGATGGAGTTTAAGACTAGGGAGGTTATGTTGCAACTGTATAAGGTGTTAGTGCGGCCACACCTGGAGTATTGTTTTCAGTTTTGGTCTCCTTACTTGAGAAAGGACGTGCTGGCACTGGAGGGTGTGCAGAGGAGATTCACTAGGTTAATCCCAGAGCTGAAGGGGTTGGATTATGAGGAGAGGTTGAGTAGACTGGGACTGTACTCATTGGAATTTAGAAGGATGAGGGGGGATCTTATAGAAACATTTAAAATTATGAAGGGAATAGATAGGATAGATGCGGGCAGGTTGTTTCCACTGGCGGGTGACAGCAGAACTAGGGGGCATAGCCTCAAAATAAGGGGAAGTAGATTTAGGACTGAGTTTAGGAGGAACTTCTTCACCCAAAGGGTTGTGAATCTATGGAATTCCTTGCCTAGTGAAGCAGTTGAGGCTCCTTCATTACATGTTTTTAAGGTAAAGATAGATAGTTTTTTGAAGAATAAAGGGATTAAGGGTTATGGTGTTCGGGCCGGAAAGTGGAGCTGAGTCCACAAAAGATCAGCCATGATCTAATTGAATGGCGGAGCAGGCTCGAGGGGCCAGATGGCCTACTCCTGCTCCTAGTTCTTATGTTCTTATGTGCGGTTCACGCCGTCTGCGCGATGAAGTCATCCGCACATGCGCGGGTTGGAACCGGCAACCCGCGCATGCGCGGATGACCTCACAAATACGCCGTTTTGCGCGTCATTTCCGGCGCGACGAGGTCACGGCTGGGAAAGACGGAGGCCCGCTCCTAGCCCCTCGGGAGCGGAGAATACCGCCCTTAACTTTTCAAACATATAACAATCATTCACGTCTTTCATAATGCCCTCAACTTCTGGGATCAAATAAAATACAATAATCCTCCCTTGTTTACATGTGAAACATTTGGAAGATGCAAAGGTTCCTCACTCCCCTTTGAAATTTAACAGTTGACAAATAAGCAGGTCCCTATTAATCTCCTAATGCAAATTTTTAAGCCTAGTTTATTTAAGTAAAAAGCACTTGACTGTGGTTTCATTACAAATGGATGCATTTAGCACCGTCACTTCTTTTCATCTCTCAATTCACACAGGCATGCTCTCCCTATTATCTTTATATAAGCTGAATTTAACAATTTACACGCACAAACATGCACACAGACACATATCCTTCTTTGTAGAACACCACAACATTCCCAGAAATATATATAAAAAAAATAAAATCCATTCTCATGCCTGAGCTGTACTTTCTGAATGTCAGTCTCATGCATATTTATCAAATGTTATCCACGGATAAGTGACCATACCATTTCAAGGAGTTAATGGCTAAAAGTAACCATGTTATTTTGCATTGAAAGTGCAAGATTCAACTGTGCAGCATCCTTCAATAACATAAAGAAAACAGCTCTCTGGGTCTCCTGGAGCACTGCCACACATTCATCTGTTTATTATAAGAGCCCTGCTATCATTATCCATGAAGAGAGTGGTGAGAATTTTAAATGACAGCAATTGTTTACCTTATCACATATTTCTGAATGTATAACGTCACAGTACTCTGAATATACACAACCTACTGTGTAGAATTATAAGTCAAAGTAATGGCAAAGCATTTCAGATCAGTTCCACTTCATCCAGTTTCACATATTAGACTGCGGAATTACACCGGCAATTGCTATGTAAGACAGGCACCCTGGCACAATTTTAGTTTGAACATAAATATCAAGTGACCATTGTGAACATTATTCAAACCTAAACTGCATGAATTCGATAGTGTCAATTCAATGAGATTCAGTGGAAGTGACTTTTCCCTTCCATTTTCTTTTACTTCTCTACACATTTCCTTAACTAACGGTCCTTTTCTCATGAAGTGGCTGTTGTATTTTTGACTCTTTTCCCCAATTACCAATGGCATCACTCTTTGCCATTGTGCTCCAAAGCAGAAAAAAATAAATTCTGTTAAAAAATGAATAAGCGTTACATAAATCGAATGAATGATATTCATAGAAATAGACTTAAACTGTTTTAGTTGGAGACCTGAGAAAGATAAAGAGGCATGAATGATCCAGGAAAAAAACTTTCAGGCCACCAAATCTGTACCCTCTACTGTCTGTTCAGGAGGGTTTAAGCTAGTGCGGCAGGGAGGGTGGGAACGGAACAGCAGGCCAGCAAGTGTAGCGTTATGCGCCGGGGTTAGAGAACCCCAAAGTGTATCATGGAGTTCACCTGACCCACAACTTTTAATAGATTGTGGTATGGACAGCACACGGTCCACTCTACAAGTGTGGTACAGCAGAAATGGAAAAGTATTTTTTAAAGCAAAACATGAACTCAAGTTAACCTTTTTAAAACATACAGTGAACATCTTAGCAACCATCAATTCAAATACAACCCCCAAAGAATACAACACTAAGTAATCCTTAATAACTTCCCAAACAACATCCAGAAGACAAAAGAAACATATTTTAACAGAAGCACATAGAGTTTACATTCACTACTGAAAACATTTGTAATTCTGAATTCAACAAATGATCAAGAGACAGTCTTTTCATGGCAGAGAGATCAACAGTACACCTGCTTTGTCTGGCTTCAGCTTCAACACTGAAAAAACGAAACCAAAATAACGCAGGCACATTCAAGCTTTCTCAAAGTTCAACTAAAAAGCAGAGCCAGAACCCAGTCCCACCCATACTCTGACATCACTGCAATAACATGAGCAGACAGATGTTTCATAAAGGGATTCTCATGACACCTCCCCCCAAGGAAAAAAAAACCCATCAACTTCAAGATGGTTTCATTTTTCACCATCTCACTATTCTTTAAGAAATGCACACAGTTTATATACTTTTTCATTTCAGAAAACAAAACACGCAAACAGGTATAATAATAGAGTCCATTTTTTTTGTGTCCTTCTTCCTCCAACTGGAATTCTTCTCGATTGACAGTACCTTTGGACAAGAAGGTCTCTGCATCATCCATCCATTTCTCTACACCTCGGCATTTCTCATTAAAGTCAAATAATTTAGTTCAGTCTGATCACAGAGTCCCTTGTAATTCTCCAACACATAAGCATTGGTTATCACAGCTTTCAGGCAGTCAAATGCCTGTTGAAAGTCCGCTGTTCATTGAAATTTTCGACGTTTCTTCAGCAAGTCCATCAGTGGAGGAATCACGCTACAAAACATTTTCAGAAATGTTTGTATCAAATCCACTCATGCCAAGAAATCACATTATTTCCCTTCGTCTTGAGGGTATTGAAAACTCCTCAAGAACTATTGGTTCACATCCCATGTGACCATTCGACCCTGTCCGATTGTATGGCTAAGGAAAGTGACTTGGGATTATCCATATTCACTTTTAGCTATGTTTATCACCAAACCCGCTTCCTGAAGTCGATTGAATAACTCCATCAGATGCTTTGAATGTTCTTTCCATGTCTGGCTGAAAATGACCAGATCGTCGATGTATACTGCACAATTGTCATTGGTAATTGGGGAAAAGAGTCAAAAATACAACAGCCATTATATGAGAAAAGGACCGTTAATTAAGGAAATGTGTAGAGAAGTAAAAGAAAATGGAAGGGAAAAGTCACTTCCACTGAATCTCATTGAATTGACACTATCTAATTCATGCAGTTTAGGTTTGAGTAATGTTCATAATGGTCACTTGATATTTATGTTCAAACTACAATTGCGCCAGGATGCCTGTCTTACGAGTTCAGAATCCTTGTTTCAGGATTATCTAACTAGTTAACCATTGAAATGTGGCTGGGGCGTGTTTCATGCCAAATGGCATAACTTTGAATTGGTATATACCATTTAGAGTTTTGGTAAAGGTACCTGCCAGTAAACTCTAAGAAAATCCAGTTTTGAAATATAAACTGATTGTCCCACTTTCTCAATGCAATCTTCCAAACGTGGGATAGGATAAGAGTCCATTCTTGCAGCTGCATTAACCTTTCTATAGTCCACACACAACTGTTGGGTACTGTCCGGTTTTGGTACCAACACTATGGGTGAGTTCCATTGGCTGCAACCCACTTCAATTATGCCATTTTTAAGAATACTGTCAATCTCTTTTTTCACCTGTACCAATTTTAAAGGGTTAAGTCTGTATGGATGTTGTTTGATTGGAACAGCATTTCCCACATCTCCATCATGTATAGCCATTTTAGTACTTCCCAATTTATCTCTACAAACTTTCCCATGTGATATCAATAACTCTTTCAGGTCAGTACGTTTTTCCTCTGGAAGGTAACTCAACAAGTTATCCCAAGTTTTAAGACCATCCTTGTATTCCAATTTAATTTGAGGTATGTCAAATTTACAGTCATCTGGATTTGGTTCGTCACAATCATTAAAACCGCCGCCTTTTTCTCTCCTTTCCTTTCAAAGTACCTTTTAAGCATATTCACATGACACCCTCGGTGAGTTTTCCTTCTATCCAACGTTTTTATCACATAATTCACCTCACTTAATTTCCTTTCAGTTTGATAAAGTCCACAAAACCTTGCTTTTAAATTTTCACCTACCACTGGTAACAATACTAAAACTTTATCTCCACTGGCAAAACTATGAACTTTGGATTTCTTGTCCACTACCCGTTTCATCACATTTTGTGCACCTTTTAAATGCTGGCTAGCCAATTCACCTGCTCTATTTAATCATTCCCTAAAATTTGACACGTAATCCAAGAATGTAAATTCCGACTTCTCACTCGCCAAATTTTCCTTAATCAATTTAAGTGGTCCTCTTACCCCATAACCAAAAATTAGTTCAAAAGGATTAATTTTTTTTGACTCATTAGGTGCATCCCTAATTGCAAACAGTACGAATGGAATTCTTTTATCCCAATCCTCTGGATAATCTTGACAATAAGCCCTCAACATTGTCTTCAATGTCTGATGCCACCTTTCCACCGCTCCCTGCGATTCTGGATGGTACACAGTTGATTTATATAGTTTTATTCCTAAGCTATCCATAACTTCTTTGAATAACCTTGAGGTAAAATTTGATCCTTGATCCGATTGTATTTCTGTGGGTAGTCCATAAGTAGTAAAGAATTTAAGTAACTCCTCCACAATCTTTTTAGCTGTAATATTATGTACTGGGATGGTCTCTGGAAACTTTTTTTTTTTTTTTTTTCTAAATTTAGATTACCCAATTATTTTTTCCAATTAAGGGGCAATTTAGCGTGGCCAATCCACCTACTCTGCATATTTTTGGGTTGTGGGGGCGAAACCCACGCAGACACGGGGAGAATGTGCAAACTCCACACAGACAGTGACCCAGAGCCGGGATCGAACCTGGGACCTCAGCGCCGTGAGGCGGTTGCGCTAACCACTAGGCCACCGTGCTGCCCTCTCTGGAAACTTAGTAGGCAC
The DNA here is from genome assembly GCF_902713615.1 of Scyliorhinus canicula. Classification (NCBI taxonomy): domain Eukaryota; kingdom Metazoa; phylum Chordata; class Chondrichthyes; order Carcharhiniformes; family Scyliorhinidae; genus Scyliorhinus; species Scyliorhinus canicula. The sequence goes on along the minus strand of NC_052159.1, from coordinate 136,431,426 downwards.
ATCCATTTTCATCAAAAGACATTGATTCCCACTTTTCATTTTAGGAAGCGGTCCTACGCAATCAATTAGGACCCTTGCAAAAGGTTCTTCAAATACTGGAATGGGTATTAAATGCACTGGTTTTATCACTGCTTGAGGCTTCCCTATCACTTGACATGTGTGACATGATTGACAAAATTTAACTGCATCTTTATGTAGTCCAGGCCAATAAAAATGTTTTTGTATTTTAGCTTGAGTCTTCCTTATTCCCAAATGACCTCTCACTGGTACCTCATGTGCAACTCGCAACACCTCCTTTCTATACACTACCGGCAATACTACTTGATGAACCTCTGCCCACTTTTCATCTGCCTGCATCTGTAAAGGTTTTCATTTTCTCATCAAGACATCACTTTTACGGTAATAACTCTCTGCTATACACTCGATTCCTCTTCCATATATGCTTTCTGATACATCTGTTTTATTTCTACATCTTTCTGTTGCAACTCCATGAATTTTCCTGAAATAAAAATATCCGCCTCATCCTCCACCTGTTCTTGTGCTTTTTCAACTACCTGATCAAAACTCGTTTCTGATAATTGCACTTCAATGTCATCATCACTCTTTGATTTCTCCTCTTGTCTTAACCTGTGACTTTGTGACCTTGTTAATACACAATCCGGAAAAATCCCAGGATATTTGTCCTTCAACACTTCAGTTGTCTGAATTTCCACTGGCTTATCAACCACAGTAAGCATCACTCCCACCTGTGATCCAGCTATATCATTACCCAAGTTAAACTGGACAAGATAGTTTCTCTATTACTCCTACTACCACTTCACCACTCTTCACTGGACTTTCCAACCTTACCTTATATATACCTCTCACCCTGAATTCCACATATTACCACCTTTTCTGGCAAGATTCTTCCCAAACTACATAACTCCTTATCTCTCACCATCAAAGATTGGTGGGAGACTAGAGGACTGGGAAATCTTTAGGGGGCAACAGAAAGCTACTAAAAAAGCTATAAAGAAGAGTAAGATAGAGTATGAGAGTAAACTTGCTCAGAATATAAAAACAGACAGTAAAAGTTTTTACAAAAATATAAAACAAAAAAGAGTGGCTAAGGTAAATATTGGTCCTTTAGAGGATGAGAAGAGAGTTTTAATAATGGGAGATGAGGAAATGGCTGAGGAACTGAACAGGTTTTTTGGGTCGGTCTTCACAGTGGAAGACACAAATAACATGACAGCAACTGATAGAAATGAGGCTATGACAGATGAGGACCTTGAGAGGATTGTTATCACTAAGAAGGTAGTGATGGGCAAACTAATGGGGCTAAAGGTAGACAAGTCTCCTGGCCCTGATGGAATACATCCCAGAGTGCTAAAAGAGATGGCTAGGGAAATTGCAGATGCACTAATGATGATTTACCAAAATTCACCAGACTCTGGGGTGGTCCCGGTGGATTGGAAATTAGCAAACGTGACACCACTGTTTTAAAAAGGAGGTAGGCAGAGAGCAGGAAATTATAGGCCAGTGAGCTTATAGTCGATAGTAGGGAAGATCCTGGAATCTATCATCAAGGAAGAAATAGCGAGGCATCTGGATAGAAATTGTTCCATTGGGCAGATGCAGAATTAGTTCATAAAGGGCAGGTCATGCCTAACTAATTTAGTGGAATTTATTTAGGACATTACCAGTGCAGTAGATAACGGGGAGCCAATGGATGAGGTATATCTGGATATCCAGAAAGCCTTTGACAAGGTGCCACACAAAAGTTTGCTGCATAAGATAAAGATGCATGGCATTAAGGGTAAAGTAGTAGCATGGATAGAGGATGGGTTAATTAATAGAAAGCAAAGAGTGGGGATTAATGGGTGTTTCTCTGGTTGGCAATCAGTAGCTAGTGGTGTCCCTCAGGGATCCGTGTTGGGCCCACAATTGTTCACAATTTACATAGATGATTTGGAGTTGGGGACCAAGGGCAATGTGTCCAAGTTTGCAGATGACAATAAGATGAGTGGTAAAGCGAAAAGTGCAGAGGATACTGGAAGTCTGCAGAGGGATTTGGATAGGTTAAGTTAATGGGCTAGGGTCTGGCAGATGGAATACAATGTTGACAAATGTGAGGTTATCCATTTTGGTAGGAATAACAGCAAACGGGATTATTATTTAAATGATAAAATATTAAAGCATGCCGCTGTGCAGAGAAACCTGGGTGTGCTAGTGCATGAGTCACAGAAAGTTGGTTTACAGGTGCAACAGGTGATTAAGAAGGCAAATGGAATTTTGCCTTCATTGCTAGAGGGATGGAGTTTAAGGCTAGGGAGGTTATGTTGCAATTGTATAAGGTGTTATTGAGGCCACACCTGGAGTATTGTGTTCAGTTTTGGTCTCCTTACTTGAGAAAGGACATACTGGCACTGAAGGGTGTGCAGAGGAGATTCACTAGGTTAATACCAGAACTGAAGGGGTTGGATTATGAGGAGAGTTTGAGTAGAATGGGACTGTACTCGTTGGAATTTAGAAGGATGAGGGGGGATCTTATAGAAACATTTAAAATTATGAAGGGAATAGATAGGATAGATGCGGGCAGGTTGTTTCCACTGGCGGGTGAAAGCAGAACTAGGGGACATAGCCTCAAAATAAGGGGAAGTAGATTTAGGACTGAGTTTAGGAGGAACTTCTTCACCCAAAGGGTTGTGAATCTATGGAATTCCTTGCCCAGTGAAGCAGTTGAGGCTCCTTGATTAAATGTTTTTAAGGTAAAGATAGATAGTTTTTATGAAGAATAAAGGGATAAAGGGTTATGGTGTTCGGGCCGGAAAGTGGAGCTGAGTCCACAAAAGATCAGCCATGATCTCATTGAATGGCGGAGCAGGCTTGAGGGGCCAGATGGCCTACTCCTGCTCCTAGTTCTTATGTTCTTAAGTTCTTATCTCCCGTATCTCTTAAAATTGTGACTTCTTTACCTGCTCCTCCTGATGCACATGAGTAAACTTTACCCACACAAGTAAATTCTTTAAAGACATCTGGCACCGTCTGATCAATCACCTCTTGATCAGGCTGTACAATCTTTTGCACCTCCTTCGCTTCGCTTGGGCTTTCCTTTACCACTTTAACAAACCCCACTGTCTTATCCTGTTTTGTCATATCAGCCTTCCCAGTGATTTTCTTCAACCACCAACACTATGACTTTACATGGCCTAGTTTATCACAGTGAAAACATTTGAAACTTTTCATTTATTTTCCACATTCCTGGATTTCCTTTTTAATCTGAGGTACACACTCCATATTATCTCCCATCAGATCACCTTTACCTTTATCACTTGAGTATTTCTCATGTCCCCAGTTTCTATCCCTCACAGGCTGAAACTGATGGTGGAAATCAGGCTTTGATTTATGAACTAATTCATAATTATCTGCCATTTCTGCTGCTCATCTCGCAGTTTTTTTACCCTCTGCTATTCCACATGAATTCTCATTACATCAGGAACTGAATTTTTAAACTCCTACAAAAATATAATTTCTCTGAGAGCTTCAAACATTTGGTCTATTTGCAAAGCCCTTATCCACCTATCAAAATTACTCTGAGCCTTTCAAACTCCATGTATGTTTGACCAAATTATTTCTTTAAATTTCTAAATCTTTGTCTGTAGGCTTCAGGCACTAGTTCATCAGCACCTAAGATGGATTTTTTCACCTCCTCATGCGTCCCAGATACCTCCTCCAGTAGTGATGCAAACACTTCACTCACCCTACCTATCAGCTTTGTTTGAATCAGTAATACCCACATGTCCTGTGGCCATTTCATTTGTTTAGCCACCTTCTCAAATGAAACGAAAAAGGCTTCCACCTTCTTTTCATCAAACCATGGCAATGCTTGGACATATTTAAATAGATCCCCACTATGCCTTCGACTTGGACGCTCTTTCTCACTCGCCTCATCACTATCATCTAACTGTACGTTTCCTTTTACATCTGCCAATTTTAACTGACTGCCATGTTTCATGGCCATTTTCTGAAGTTCAAACTCTCTCTTGTTATCTTTTTCCCTGATCCGTATCTCCCTTTCTCTTTCTCTTTGTTCTGCTAGGGCTATTATTTCCTTTCTCCTTTCTTCTCTCTCCTTTTCTTTTCCTCTCTATCTCTATCATATTCAAGCTGCTTTAATTCTTTCTCATGTTCCATTTGCTTAAGTTGCAACTGAATTTTTGCCATTTCCAATGAGTTAAACTGTATCTCAGGCAACGTTAAATGCTTAGCCACCACCATAATTACCTCATCTTTTTGCATTTTGCCAGGTAATGTTAACTGCAATGTTTTTGCCAAATCTAACAGTCGGCTTTTAGTCTCTATCCATAAGGTACCGCGTGTGACCATCTCCACCCCTAAAAACTCCAGAGCCTCTGAAAGAGCCATTGTCCACAACACACTCCCCACTTAAACTGGAATACCACACCTGAAAAGCAACCACAATATGCTAACCCCTCACTGTCTTTAAGTTCACTAAGCCAATCCAATAGATAGACTTTTATCCCCCTCTAGCCCCACGTTTGTTATGGGCCAGGTTGATGGAAAAAGCGAAGTCGTATGGGGTTCAGGGTGTACTAGCTAGATGGATAAAGAACTGGCTGGGCAACAGGAGACACAGAGTAGTGGTGGAAGGGAGTGTCTCAAAATGGAGAAGGGTGACTAGTGGTGTTCCACAGGGATCCGTGCTCGGACCACTGTTGTTTGTGATCTACATAAATGACCTGGAGGAAGGTATAGGTGGTCTGATTAGCAAGTTTGCAGATGATACTAAGATTGGTGGAGTTGCAGATAGCGAGGAGGAATGTCAGAGAATACAACAAAATATAGATAGTTTGGAGAGTTGGGCAGAGAAATGGCAGATGGAGTTCAATCCAGGCAAATGCGAGGTGATGCATTTTGGAAGATCAAATTCAAGAGCGGACTATATGGTCAATGGAAGGGTCTTGGGGAAAATTGATGTGCAGAGAGATCTGGGAGTTCAGGTCCATTATACCCTGAAGGTGGCAACGGAGGTTGATAGAGTGGTCAAGAAGGCATACAGCATGCTTTCCTTCATCGGACGGGGTATTGAGTACAAGAGTTGGCAGGTCATGTTACAGTTGTATAGGACTTTGGTTCGGCCACATTTGGAATACTGCGTGCAGTTCTGGTCGCCACATTACCAGAAGGATGTGGATGCCTTGGAGAGGGTGCAGAGGAGGTTCACCAGGATGTTGCCTGGTATGGAAGTTGCTAGCTATGAAGAAAGGTTGAGTAGACTAGGATTGTTTTCGTTGGAAAAACGGAGGTTGAGGGGGGACTTGATTGAGGTCTACAAAATTATGAGAGGTATGGACAGGGTGGATAGCAACAAGCTTTTCCCAAGAGTGGGGGTGTCAGTTACAAGGGGTCACGATTTCAAAGTGAGAGGGGGAAAGTTTAAGGGAGATGTGCGTGGAAAGTTTTTTACGCAGAGGGTGGTGGGTGCCTGGATCGCTTTACCAGCGGAGGTGGTAGAGGCGGGCACGATAGCATCATTTAAGAAGCATCTAGACAGGTATATGAATGGGCGGGAACAGGGGGAAGTAGACCTTGGAAAATAGGAGACAGGTTTATATAAAGGATCTGGATTGGTGCAGGCTGGGAGGGCCGAAGGGCCTGTTCCTGTGCTGTAATTTTCTTTGTTCTTTGTTCTTTCTTTGTTCAAAGTGTATCATGGAGTTCACCTGATCCGCAACTTTTAATAGATTGTGGTATGGAGAGCACAGGGCCCACTCTACAGGTGTGGTGCAGCAGAAATTGGAAAGTATTTTTTAAAGCAAAACTATGTTTATTCTATGAACTCAAGTTAACCTATTTAAAACATACAGTGAACATCTTAGCAACCATCAATTCAAATACAACCCCCAAAGAATACAACACTTAGTAGTCCTTAATAACTTCCCAAACAACATCCAGAAGACAAAAGAAACTTTTTTTTACAGAATCACATCAGGGGCGAAATTCTCTGCAGACCGTCGTAACGCCGATTTCCGGCGAGCAAAATTGGTGTAGATGACTCCGGCGTGGGGGCCTTCTTTTAGGCAGCTTTTCTCCTTTCCCGGAGGGGCCAGCAGTGGACTGACGCGATACGCGTCAGTTTCACCAGCTGCAGGAGTGGTGAGACCCGGCGTTTTTGGGGGGGGGGGGAGGAGGAGAGAGACAGACCGGCATTGGGGGGGGAGGAGGAGGAGAGAGACAGACCGGCATTTGGGGGGGGGGGGAGAGAGAGAGACAGACCGGCATTTGGGGGGGGTGGGGGGGAGGAGAGAGTCTGACCCGGTGTTTGGGGGGGGGGGGAGGAGGAGAGAGACAGACCGGCATTTTGGGGGGGGGGAGAGAGACAGACCGGCATTGGGGGGGGGAGGAGGAGGAGAGAGGGGGGGGGGGGTGTGGGTACCGGCCTTCAGAGGGAGGGGGTGTGTGGGGACTGGCCTTCAGAGGGAGGGGGACGGGGTGTGGGTACCGGCGTTGAGGGGGGGTGACCCGGCGTTGAGAGGGGGGGACCCGGCGTTGAGAGGGGGGGGTTGCGGCGATGAGAGGGGGTTGCGGCGTTGAGGGTGGGGGGTTGCGGCGTTGCGAGAGATGGGGGGGCGGCGTTGGAGGGGGGTAGGGGTGGTGGGGAGGGGGGTAGGGGTGGTGGGGAGGGGGATAGGGGCGTTGGAGGGAGGTAGGGGTGATGGGGGGGAGTGGTTGGGGTAGGGGGCAGCGGCATACAGGGGGGGGCGACGGTGCGTTGGCCCTGGGCATCCGTCGCCCCCCTCTCTGCACGCCGCTGCCCCCAAACCCCCCCCGATGCCGCAACCCCCCCCGATGCCGCAACCCCCCCCCGATGCCGCAACCCCCCCCCGATGCCGCAACCCCCCCACGATGCCGCAACCCAACCCCCCCCGACACTGAACGGCGTCAACCATCATCAATGGTTGACGCCGTTTTAAAGCTACTGTGATTTTCGCCGACGTGACCCGTGGCCACGTCGGCGGGACTTCGGCCCATCCGGGCCGGAGATTTGTGGAAACAAAAATATAATGAAATCCCGACGGCGCCAGCTGTTTTCAGAGGCTGCCGGCGGGATTTGCACAGCGCTGGTTTTTGGCCGGTCAGAGAATTAAAAACCCTGCGGGAGCGGGATTAACGCCGCTGCCGGCCGATTCTCCGACCCTGCGTGGGGTCGGAGAATTTCGCCCCAGGTTTGCATTCACTGCTGAAATCATTTATAATTCTGAATTCACCAAATCATCAAGAGATTGTCTTTTCATAGCAGAGAGATTAACAGTACACTTGCTTTGTCTGGCTTCAGCTCCAACACTGAAAAAACGAAACCAAAAGAACACAGACACACCCAAGCTTTTCTCAAAGTGAAACTAAAAAGCAGAGCCAGTGCTCAGCTCCACCCACACTCTGACATCACTGCAGTAACATGAGCAGACAGACATTTCTTACAGTGACATTCTCATGACAGTAGAGGCTGGGGAAAAAGGTGAGACTGAGATAAACATAGCACAGAATAAGAGCATGGCTCAGTGGGACTGTACATCTGGAGTGTGTTTGCTTCAATGCAAGAAGAGTAACAGGGAAAACTGAGATCCTGTATTACTGCATGGTATTATGATGTAATTGCAATTACAGAGAGATGGTTAAAGGATGGACAGGACTGACAGCTTAACGTTCCGGGATATTATTTTTCCGCAGGGATCAGTCTTGGGACCTCTGTTGTTTGTAGTGTATATAAATGATCTGAAGGAAATTGTGGATCGCCTGATTAGTAAGTTTGCGGGTGACATGAAGAGTTGCTGATAATGCCGAGGATTGTCAGAGGATACAACAGAATATAGATAGATTGGAGACTTGGGCACAGAAGTGGCAGATGAAGTTTAATACGGACAAATGCAAGGTGATACATTTTGGAGGATCAAATCTAAGTATGAATTATACTGTAAATGGGAACCCTTAGGAACATTAATATACAGAGGGATCTGTGCATACAGGTCCACAGTTACCTAAAAGTGGCAACACGTAGCCAAGATGATTAAGAAGGCATATGGCAGCATTTGGAGTATTGCATGCAGTTCTGGCACCACATTATCAGAGGATGTAGAAGCTTTGGACAGAGTGCAAAGAAGGTTCACCAGGATGTTGCCTGGTCTCGAGGGTGTTGGCTATGAGGAGAGGTTGAATAAACTAGGATTGTTTTCACTGGAAAGGTGGAGGCTGAGGGGAGACCTGATAGAGGTCGACAAAATTATGAGAGGCATAGATAGGGTGGATAGTCAGAGGCTTTTTCCAACGGAGGAAATGTCAATTACAAGGGGGCACAGGTTCAAGGTGCAAAGGGGAATATTTAAGGGAGATGTGCGGGGTTGGTTTTCCACGGAGAGAGCGGTGGGTGCCTGAAACGCATTGCCAGAGGATGTGGTGGATGCAAGCTCATTAACAACATTTAAGAGGCATCGAGATGAATACATGAATAGGGAGGAAATGCAAGGATACGGACCAAAGGAGGGCAGAAGATGTTTTTTTAGTTCAGACATCATGATCGGCAGAGGCTTGGAGGGCTGAAGGGCCTGTTCCCATGCTTTATTTTTCTTTGTTCTTTACTCTTTGACCATGCACAATTTTACAGATTATATTATCTGTCATTTCAGTGGGGAAAACAAACAACTTTGGGTAAGATCTTCACAGAATCACAGAATTTGTATGGTGTAGAAGGAGGCCACTTGGCCCTTCATGTCTGCACCAGCTCTCTCAGTGAAATACTCACCCAGTTCCATTCTCCTGCCTTCTCCCCATAACCCTGCACATTCCTCCTTTCCACGTCAGAGTCCTTTCAGTGCTTCAATTAAACCTGTTTCAGCCACGCTCACAAGCAGAGCATCCTAGACTCTAAACACTCGCTGTGTGAAAAATAATTTCCTAAATCTATTTGCTCCTTTCGCTAATTACTTTACATCTGTGCCCTCTCGGCGTCGATTCTTTCACAAGTGGGAAAAGTTTCTCCCCATCTGCTCTGCCCAGACAGCTCTTCGTTTTGAAAATCCCGATGAAATCTCTTCTCAGACTTCTTTTGTAGCGATGTGGTTAGCACTGCTGCTTCACAGCGCCAGGGTCCCAATTTCAATTTCCTGCTGGGTCACTGTCTGTGTGGAGTCTGCATGTTCTCCCCTTGTCTGCATGGCTTTCCTCCGGGTGCTCCGGTTTTCTCCCACAAGTCCCGAAAGACGTCTATCTCCCTCCTGTAATCTGATTCATTGTTTGAGATCCGACCCACTACAGTCGTGTCATCAGCAAACTTGCAGATGGAGTTGGAACCAAATTTTGCCATGTGTGTGTATAGGGAGCTAAGGGCTAAGTACGAAGCCTTGCGGGACCCCAGTATTAAGGACTATCGTGGAGGAGGTGTTGTTTATCCTTACTGATTGTGGTCATGGCTGGAAAACCATCAAATAAAGGTGGTGAGAAGGCAAGATTTGTCAGGTAATTGTCGCTACAGCAATGCATCTGGTCAGAAGAAGCAGGACCGTATTCCACTGTCCCATGAAGGGAGCCTGATTCCCTCCCTGAGATTTGCTAACCAACGAATCAACTACCATCATCAATAGGCTCCAACTTATTTAAGGCTTTCTGTCTCAATTCTGCCCCTCTCTCTGAATTATATGGGACTGAATTCTCTGATTCTGCAGCTCAGTCCGCAGGATCCGTCTGGTCTTATGACCAGAAATTCGACGCCACCCCCGCACCGATCCTTCATCTGGTGGGGCGGGGCGAGCAGCTGCGCAGCATAAAGCCCCTGGCTTTACCTGCGGATATGGCCGCAGAATGGCTGGGTCCATGGCCGTGCATGCGCACGGCAGCGGTCTGTGGCGGTCATGCCGTCCAACATGGCGGCGGCCACACGCGGACGCGGCCTGCCAAAAATAGCCCCCTGTTACCCCCTCCCCTCACAACCCGGGACATTCCCCCCCCCACCCCACCAGTTCCCCCAGACCCCACCGAAGCTGCCACTGCCAGCAAAACGGCACCCCCCCACCGAATGTGGCAGCACTGGACACAGTCCACAGCCGCCACGTGAGGGCCCCGATCATTGTGAGGACACGCGCCCCATCAGGGGAGGGCCTTACTTGACTTCCTGAGGCCGTCCATAAAGCGTGCGGAGTATTCGGAGTATGCCGTGTTTGAGGGGGCGGAGCATCGCAAAAACGGCGTCGCCCCCGATTCCAGCGCAAACGTGGATTCTCTAGCCGATCCCAGAATGCGGTTATGACATCAGCAATCGGAGGTCCTTTGCTACAACCTGCCCACCCCCACCCCCTCCATGATGCTCTCCATGACTTCCCTGATGTCCATTCAGTACACCCATAATGACCCCCAATCCTTCCTTCTCTCCTCTTTGCTCCCGGACTGTGGTCTGGTCCACGGGCCTTGCAGCCGAAAACCAGTTGTGCCTTTGTAACTGCTGATGGCTGGGAATGGAGTCATAAAAATTGAAGTTATGCATTTAACCTGCTTTTCTGGGTTTTCCTGCCTCTCTGCCCCTCTGCCTCCTCACAGGTGCTCCCTGCCTGACTGGAATTATTGTGATCGATGTCCCTGATTTACAGATTTAAATATCGGCAAAAATTAACAGAGGTCATAGGAAACGACCGTGTCATAACTCAGGTGTGGACAAGATTAGTACAATTGTGAAAGAGAAATAAAAAACTGTAAAGCTATGTTTTTTCTTAGTTTTGCCTCATCTAATCGAAAAACCCTACAGAGGTTTTGTCGCGTGTTGTTGGTTTAGAATGTAGTCACTATCTGTGCAATTCTCCTATTATTTTATTATAAGTAAGCCTGACCTTAATTAGTTTGGTTGACCGAAAAATAAACAGAGGAACAGATCTACCTTTCGGCAATACAGCCGCCATCTTCAAACACAAAATGAGTTTGTAATTGTTTGTAGCTTGGCAACTTCAATTATTTAGAGAAATAATGAAGAAATATCACTGCGGCTTTGTGACAAGACACATTTTAATGAGATTTTGTTTGAAATGCCACACTGTTCTGGAGGCCAGTTGTGCGAGTTTGTCAGCCCAGATAGGGTCACTTAGAGGCTGAGAAATGGGAGGTTGGCTCAGACGAAAGCTAGGAGCAGCATTGGTGTACAAATGTGTCAGGAGAAAGAGAAGGAACAGAAAGCAAAAGACATTCAGGATTAATTGTTAAACATAACAGCCAGGCTCTTTTTTCATCCTCTTATGCTGGTCTGAAAGGTTGAAAATCAAAGCATGTTAATACCAACTGAAAAAGCAGAGAAAGGAAATCCTAATGAGACACCTTAATGAAACAAAGATTGCTACACCTTCAACCAAATGAGAAAGGGCCACGTTAGAGTTAGGAAACTGAAAAGGTCTAAAAAGGTAAAATATGTTTGCCGGAATTCGCTGGCAACGGGATTCTGTGGTCATGCCGGCATTGCACCCCTGCCTTCCAGTAAGGGGTGGTTTTAATGAGAATTCCCATTGACAGCAGCTGGATTAGAGAATCCTGCCTCCAGCGAACGGCGCACCACTTCCCGACGGCGAGAAACACGCAGCTGGGAGGCTGGAGGATCGCGCCCGTTGTTTCACATCGAAACTGCAATACACTCACTGATGTTCAACTCAGAAAGCTGAATATGGCTGCTTTAAAACACGACAGGGATAAATGTTCACAGGTGTGGTATTATCATAACTGTAAGAACTGCAAGGGGTAATGAACTGTCTAGAGTAGCCACTAGAGGGAGCTACAGTTACAACTATATAAGGCAGTGATGCTAAGCCTTGCGGGAGAGTGTGTGCAGGAGTTTGCTAGAGAGAGTCAGAAGTACAGATAGTGTAAGTGAGGGCAGATCATAGTTTATATCAGTACTAAGGTTAGCTGCAGATGACTGTAGTTTAAATGTCAATGCGTATTCTTTCGGAGTACGTGTCGAATCCAAATTAGTAGTGTTAATACATTTATAGCTTTGTTTAAGTTCAAGCTATTTTGTGGCCTTTCTGAAGACGACGCCAACCATCCTGAATTAAGCAACACAAAGAACACCACAACAGAGATTTTACAAGTTTTGTGGATCTTCTGCCGAAGCAATGGAAGAGGATGGTGGGAGTTCCTGTGGAAACTTGGCTCCATAAATTATTTCCATCAACTCGTTTCACAGCTAGAAAAGCGCGTGGAGCCAGGATTTCACAGAATGGGGAGGAGGCGGCGTGGGAGGCAGAGGAGTAGGTTGCAGTCTCGGCAACAATATCATCCAGGAATCCCAGAAATAATATAATTTAGTCAGTCAGTAACGTTTTAAAGCAGTGACCTCATTAACATTTGACGTTCAAGTTTCTGGTACAATTAGCAACGGCAAACGTGATGTGGACCCAACATGGCTTCAATTTAACACTGGTATTTACAGAGACAATCTAAGCATGTGAGTTGAAGGAGTTGGAGTTGTCGGTAGAGAAATGAAAGTGTCACAATAGAGTGCAGACACTCAATGGTTGCATTCCACTTCACTGAAGTGGGCAGGAAAGAAGGTGGACCTGTAAAATAGGGCATCTACCAAGGTGTGAGGGAAACGTCTCATGGATTGCCACCATGTCGCTCAACTGAGGCCATTAAGTGTGCAATTAATGCCCACTGACACTTATATTTAATAGGGCGGAGAGGTCAACCTGTGCCCAGTGTGTAACCCGATAGTTTCGAGCCTGCGGGCACCTAGTTAGTGACAGTGTGGGGGTGCCTCCTTTCTGGACACATGGGGAAAATTGGAGGGCCCTTCCCACCGTTGGCTCCCCATAGGCCCAGAATCACGTCCGGGTCTGCCAGAATGGCTTCGGTGAGAATCCAAACTTTCCTGGAGGTCCGGTCCATTGCTGAAAACCACCTGCTTCAACTAGCTGCAGTACTGGCACTGGCCACCGCTCTCAGTGGCATTGCCAGTATTCCAGAGCTGTTAGTCTCTGATTTCTCACCGAGGAGAAATGTCCTCCTGTAAGTCTCACCTCATAGCAATTCAAGGCCTGTTGGCTGGAAACTTAAAGCAGGGTGAGACATCCAAGTGGATACAGACATGTCCCCGACATTTATGCTGGGGTGTGGGGAGCCCACCTGCATCTGATAATCCAGCACATATTTTCTGGCGGGGGTCATCGGCAACATTTAAATTGGAATCACAACAGCAAAATCTGGTATTTCCACAACAGCTCTGGCAGCAGCTCTGGAAAGAAAGAGAGAGAAAGAGAATTAATATTCCAGGACAATGACCCTTCATCAGAACTGGGAAAAGTGAGTGATGTAATAACATTTAAGCATGTGGAAGGGGGGAATGTGAAAAAAGAACTAAAAGGTCGGGTGGATGGCAGGAGGGATTCAATATTGTTCGAACCCACAAGCAGCTTATGGGGTGGGAACTATTAACTTCCCCATGAACCTTGCAAAGTACGAGCTCCCCCATTAGAGGGAGTGGGGGACCTCAAAACAATGTCTACTTGTATGATAATCAAAGCTGGCCAGTCAGGCACTGACAAGGCAGATCCAGTTGGGGCCTACCGTGTGATGTGTACAATAGTTATTGGAAATAAACTAAGTTTCTTTGAACTACATTGTGTGAACTCCTTTGTGACCTTATTAAACGTATCAAAAAGGTTCATTGGTGCAAAGCCAAAGGGATGGCAGTGTGGCAAGAAAAGAAAGGCAAGCTATGTCCAGAGGACGTATGAATAGTGGAACCCAGAACAGCTGCTGTCCGAAAGCATTAACAAAAGGGAAAAAACAGAGAGAAACAAAAGTGAAATACCAAACTAGGAAAAAACAGGAAACAAATTGAGGGTAGAGGTTATGATCGAAAATGATTGAACTCAGTGTTGAACTTGGAAGGCTGTAGAGTGCCCCAATTGAAAGATGGTGCACTGTTCCTTGCGCTTGCATTAAGCTTTAGAAGACTCTGCCATTCTCCACCGCAGCCCCCTCACTCCGCCACCCCCCCTTGCCCCGCCAACACGAATACACGCACAGTCACACACACACTTCTGGTCCAAATGTTCTTTTCTTTGCTCTTGATATCAATGGCACACAAGGATCTGAATACAATTTCACTAAATGTGAAACATCTTTATTAAATCTTGAAGCAAGCTTGGATATGCACGATGACACTGGTTGGTTAGGAATCCTGCGAGCTAGTCTCGGGACTAGTCAGTCCTTCAACAAATCTCCAGGTACGTTTTCGGAGCGGTTCACCGTGCCATTCGATAATTCTAGCAGTTACAATGGCTTGTGTCTTTATGCACCATTCTGATCCTGGCTTTTGGTGTATTAGACAACTCCTGAAATTGGATCATTCGATTAGGTTATCACTCCCACCCTGGCCATCCACGTGGCCATATCCTGCCCTCTGCAGGGAGCTGTCGCCTGGTGCATGCCACGAATGGGGGTGATTATTGGATCCTTGGGCAGGAAGAAAGCCATTTGCACATTCCCAAGTGGACATTGTCCAGTTCAGCTTCTGTTGACAGAGTATCTGTGACACACCACTACCTCACGGACATGCCCTGTGTAGTCTGTGGCTGTGTGCCCTTTTTCTTTAAAACTGTCCACGCAAGAATTTCTTTGGGCTGAATTTTCCCTTCATAGCTCCATCTTCGTGCCTTGAGGCAGTCTGCCCACAGAACTCCACCACAACCAGCTTACAATCATTAATATCAAATAAACAAAAGCAGGGTAAGATAATTAAAAGTGATTCATATAGTACAAAGGTAAATAATGCATTGGCTTACAGCTTCATTAGAACACTGCCAGAGGACAAGAGTGTAAAAGACTGCATGGAAAAAAGGAAGACAGCAAGGTAAATTTTAAATGACAGGCAATTGGAAGCTTGGGGTTATCCTAGATGTTATCATAGAATTTAGAGTGCAGAAGAAGGCCATTTGGCCCATCGAGTTCACACCGGCCCTTGGAAAGAGCACCCTACCCAAGACCGCACCTCCACCCTATCCCCATAACCCACCTAACCTTTCTGGACACTGAGGGCAATTGATCACAGCCAATCCACCTAACCTGAACATCTTTGAACTGTGGGAGGAAACCAGAGCACCCGGAGGAAACCCACGCATACACGGGGAGAACGTGCAGACTCCGCACAGACAGTGAACCAAGCCGGGAATCGAGCCTGGGACCCTGGAGCTGTGAAGCAACTGTGCTAACCACTGTGCTACTGTGCTGCCCTATGCTCACCTATGGTAAGGTCTTTCCAAAGTAATGGATCCAGTTTGTGAACAGCCAATGCAGAATAATACTAAATTGAAAGAATGACAAATAAACCACTGTTTCACTTGGCAGGTGTGTCTGGGGATGTGGATGTTGAGAAAGGAGGAGGTTTAAAGACAGGCATAGCATCTCTCAATGTTTGCTTAAAAGGTGGGGTGGGAATGGGAGCAGATGCTCCCGCTGGCTGAGGAGTGAACCAGGGTAACATGAATCTTCAGAGTGCCGAGAGGCAAAGGGAGGGGAGACGTGTTGAGTGGTGGAATCATGCTGGAAGTGGCAGAAAATATAGAGGCTGGTGGATGGAAGGTGAGGACAAGGAAACCGCACCATGTTTCTGTGAGAGAGAGGGGAAGAAGTGAGAGCATGAAAGCAGCCACTGGAATGGATACAGTCAAGAGTCCGGTCAAGCGAAGTGGGGGGGGTGTCCGCGGTTGAAACAAAAAGGAAGACCAATCAGAACAGTTACTACAGAGATGGAGAAACCTGGAGAATGGAATGGAGTCCTCACAGGAGAATGGTCGGAGGACGTGTGGTGTAAGTGGGCTGTGCGTGAATGTTGGTAGATAGCCCTATCTCCAAAGATGAAGACAGGGAAGTCAGTGAAGGAAAGGGAAATGTCAGACGTGCACAATGCTAGGATAAGAGAAGGGTGTAATTTGGGAGAAAGGTTGATGACATTTTCCGTGGAGAGGTTTGGAAACCGCACCAGGACTGTCATCAATGTACTGGGAAAATAAATGAATGAGGGGACTTGAGTGGGACAGGAATAAGGAATGTGCCACATATCCCCAAAAAGGCAGGTATGGTGAGGACCCAGGCAGGTACCCGCAGCAATACCTTTTCTTTGGAGGAAGTGAGCGCAATTAAAGGAGAAGCTTATTAATGTGAGAGCAAGTTCAAGTCATTGGAGGAGATCAATGGTGGATGGGGCTGGTTGTGCCTCCATTGAGGGACTAAGTGGAGAGCTCTCCAGTGCCCTGTTGGGGAATGGAGACACAGAAATTGGAGTGGGTATTGTTACCTAGTAGCATCACTACCCAGAAATCCAACACACTCATGCATGAAGTCCTTTTCCTGGTTGTCTTTCAGCTGCACGTTGATGGAGTGGTCGCCCTTATGGATACAGAATATTCTGGTTGTTCTGGTGGTGCCGAGATGGTGCCATGTGTTTGCAGCTGATGGCATTCTGCATCCGTGAGATGCCAGTCAGGGACGCAAACCCGAGTGGCAGTTCATCCTGGCATTGCTCATCACAGGAAAAGTTGACATAACTGCCCTGGCAAATGAACCACCAGTGACCTGCCCTTCTGCCTTTGTAGGCCGCTGACTCGAAGATTTCGGATGTGTCTACGGCATAGTCCTGGAAGGTTGCCAAAGCAAAAAAGGTTGAGGGCGATGGTTTCTTTGACAGCTACTGACCACCAAGTCCATTGGAGAGTAGGTCTTCCTCTCGGATGCTGAAGGTGTCTACCATACTTGATATGGCATTCAGAGAATCCTGTGACATTGCTATTCTGAAGTATTGGGAAAACGTAGCCTGTGTCTGTCCACCCTGTTTTGCAGATTGATTCAGTTCTTCAATTGTCTACTCACCTTGGGCGTGATTCTCCGTAGGCCGACGGTGGAATCGAGAAACGCGATTGGGCGGAGAATCAGTTCCCCTGCCAAAATCACAGCGGGCGCTGTTTTCACACCAAATCACAATTCTCCATCGTATCAACAGCGGCGTCAATGCATTCCAGAAAACATTTACATTAAAAGCTGTTGGCATATTATTAGAGTGTCCAACGCAGTATTCTCCACGGCATCCGCAATTCTTTGCAAACATTGGGCCGAATTCCCGACGGAGAGGCTCACTTGTACTTTTAAAAATTATAAAACAGGTGCTACTGAGGGATAGAGAGGGGATACGGAAATTGTCCAACATCACCATAGATTGCGAACATTGTGCTGCTGGCCAAGGGGGCTTCTGCCAGACCGGGGTGAGTAGAGGGGTTGGCCAGGAGGTGGGTTGTGTCGGGGTAGATGGGCATGGGACACCATTGCCGTAGCCTGCAAGGCAGCCATGCAGCAGCGCAAGTCACTGACTGCCCACTGAGAACTTAGGGTCAGGGGTCTAATCGATATCCACCCAGCCCACTCCCCCCCAGGTGCCCTCTGGCCCCAGCCAACCCATCAGCCATATGGGCACGCTACAGTGGAACCAATGTCATCTTGTTGGCTGGAATAGTGTTTGTGAGGAGTGAAGTGTGCATATGCGGCTGCAGCTTGTCGGCCTCCTGAGTGTCAATCGCAAATCTGGCTATTCAGGCACCATTTCTCATTGGGATTGATGTGTTCAACGTGGCATCGGTGCTAGCCCTTAACAGTTGCTGAATCGGTCCAGGTGTGGTGCCAGTTTTGCTGTCGTGGAAGCACAAAGATCCTGCGCCAGCGTCAACACTTAGTCTCAGGAACAGAGAATCCCTCTGCCCTATTTCTCACTGGTGTAACTGAGGAGCCTGAGAGAGAACTGATTCTCCGCCCAATCGCGTTTCTCGATTCCACCGTCGGCCTACGGAGAATCACGCCCAAGGTGAGTAGACAATTGAAGAACTGAATCAATCTGCAAAACAGGGTGGACAGACACAGGCTACGTTTTCCCAATACTTCAGAATAGCAATGTCACAGGATTCTCTGAATGCCATATCAAGTATGGTAGACACCTTCAGCATCCGAGAGGAAGACCTACTCTCCAATGGACTTGGTGGTCAGTAGCTGTCAAAGAAACCATCGCCCTCAAGTGGGATGTCAGCCGGTTGAAATAGGCTTACCTACATAATTTTAATTTTCCTGGTTTTGAACCCCCTCCCGCACTCCCTGCAACTTGTAAACAACCCCATGCACTCCACCATTGTGCAATTCACCTTGGGGGCAGCACGGTAGCACAGTGGGTAGCTTCACAGCTCCAGGGTCTCAGGTTCGATTCCCGGCATGGGTCACTGTCTGTACAGTGTCTGCACATTCTCCCCATGTCTGTGTGGGTTTCCTCCGGGTGCTCAGGTTTCCTCCCAGAAGCCCTGAAAGACGTGCTATTAGGTAATTTGGACATTCTGAATTCTCCCTCAGTGTACCCGAACAGGCGCCGGAATGTGGCGACTAGGGGCTTTTCACAGTAACTTCATTGCAATTTTAATGTAAGTCTACTTGTGATAAAAAAATGAAGGTGATTATTATTATTAGTATCTCATCTAACTAATGTTGATGTCTCAGTTGTTTCTCAGAATTTAGTTTAATTCTCTCCAAAATAACTTTTTAAAATTGTGAAATGATGATGAGCTTGCTTTTTAAAAATTAAAAATGCTTATGGCCTTGCGACATAGAGCGCAAAGGAAAAAAAAATCCTCCTTGTCAGAGGGAAGAAGATAGACATATGGATGAAAATGGAATAGTGTAGGTCAGATAGGCTTCAGATGGTTTCACAGGTCGGCGCAACATCGAGGGCCGAAGGGCCCGTACTGCGCTGTAGTGTTTTATGTTCTATGTTCTAAGTAAGAAGAGGGGCGGGATTCTCCGCCGGCGTGATTCTCTGTTTTGCCGGTGCCCGGGGGTTTCCTGACGGTGTGGGGCTGCCCCACAATGGGAAACCTCGTTGACCGGCCGGCGTAGCGGTGACTCCCGCGGGCGGGTCGAGGCTGAAAAGTGGCGTGGCCAGGCGGAGAATCCAGCCCCAGATCTCCAGAGGACCATCAGGAAGGAACTATGAGCCAAATGGGAGAGGAGTTTACTGAAGTTAGTCAGCTAAAGTGGATTGAGAGTGGAAACCAGAATGTGTGAGGTTGAGTGAGGTAGTTGTGATCTTGTAGGTTTTATGCTTTGATTTTCCCCGACAGAGAGTAATTGTCTCCTGAAGAATATCTTTCAATCCCCGTGCCCTAAATGTTAATTGAAGAAGACCTGCTCTGCTGATAAAATGAAATGAAATGAAATGAAAATGGCTTATTGTCACGAGTAGGCTTCAATGAAGTTACTGTGAAAAGCTCCTAGTCACCACATTCCGGCACCTGTCCAGGGAGGCTGGTACGGGAATCGAACCGTGCTGCTGGCCTGCTTTAAAAGCCAGCGATTTAGCCTTGTGAGCTAAACCAGCCCCAGTAATGTAGGGATGAATGTGAGGAGGAAGGTGCTCTGTTTTGCCAAGGAACCTGAGTCTAACATCATTACACGATTTCAACGAATAGCTAAACTCAATTCACACAGGCTTGAAAACAAAGGTTTATTCATTATAACTTGTATTTTTCATGAATGTTAGTCAATAGGCAGAGTTCCAGGGAGGATGCTTTCCTGAGAGGCACAGGCCGAGGAGCTTATTTTTGAAGTTAATGCCGTACTGCACATTGAAAATACCTTTCTCGGCTATAATCTTTGTTTTCCAATGAATGTCTGAGAATTCAAACCACTACTGACTGATTCTTTGAATCATTACGGATGGAAACATTTTGAAGACCAAGTGAAACGTACGGGGGGCAGCACTGTAGCACAAGTAGATGGTACTGTGACCTCACAGCGCCAGGGTCCCAGGTTCGATTCCCCGCAGGGTCACTGTGCAGAGTCTGCACGTTCTCCCCGGGTCTGCGTGGGTTTCCTCCGGGTGCTCCGGTTTCCTCCCACAGTCCAAAGACGTGCAGATTAGGTGGATTGGCCGTGATAAATTGCCCTGAGTGACCAAAAAGATTAGGAGGAGTAATTGGGTTAGGGGGATCGGGTGGGAAGTGAAGGCTTAGGTGGGTCAGTGCAGACTCAATGGGCCGAATGGTCTCCTTCAGCACTGTATGTTCTACGTACGAAAGGCTTTAGAAATTTATTTGGCTTTCATACTTTGTAAAAAGAAACACCAAATCATCACTGAAAACGCAAGAGTGAGCGGTTTTCATCAGTAATAATATTTAGCAAGGGAATAGCTGGTGTTGAGACTTGTTTATTTATAGGAACATAAGTTGCTGTAAATTTAAATGCAAATCATATCAGAATTAATAGTGTTGGTCTGATTTTCTGCTCAATTCTCCTTCTGGGGCACAGTCATGGTGGCACCATTGCAGACAGGTATTTACAACTAATGTTCATAAATGAACTTGCCAAGCAAGGTTTGTGGTGGAAAAATGTACCTGAATTTTACATTCTCCTGCCAGTGGGCTTTTAGGTGGAGGTGGTAAATGAGTGTAAAACCCCTTCCAGATAGACTTCCCCCTTGGTTCCTGCCCATCTTGACCACTCCACAATTGTATGCTGAGGTGGGGAAAGTCTCAGATAGGCTGCCCGCCTCTGCCTCAGTTGAGGCCCTTAAGTGGCCAATTAGTGACTCCCTATTGCCCATTTCCCATCCAGCTTCAATTTTTAGACTGGCGGGAGGAGTTCCCGGGTATAGAGGATGCTTGAAAATAATTGGGTTTAGGCCTCCAGTGGGAAGGGCAGGGTGGTCGCCTCCATCAGGACACTTCAGTTCAAGAAGGGAGGAAGGGAGGCAGAGAACAGGAAATTATAGGCCAGTTCGCTTGATATCTGTCATGGTGAAGGTAATAGAATCAATCATTAATGAGGTTACATCTAGGCAGTTAGACAAGCTCAAGGTAGTTTGGAAGAGACCACTAGTTTTATGAAAGGCACATCATATTTAACTAATAGGGCAGCATGGTAGCATGGTGGTTAGCACAAATGCTTCACAGCTCCAGGGTCCCAGGTTCGATTCCCGGCTGGGTCACTGTCTGTATGGAGTCTGCACGTCCTCCCCGTGTGTGCGTGGGTTTCCTCCGGGTGCTCTGGTTTCCTCCCACAGTCCAAAGATGTGCAGATTAGGTGGATTGGCCATGCTAAATTGCCCGTAGTGTCCTAAAAAGTAAGGTTAAGGGGATGTTGTTGGGTTACGGGTATAGGATGGATACGTGGGTTTGAGTAGGGTGATCATTGCTCGGCACAACATCGAGGGCTGAAGGGCCTGTTCTGTGCTGTACTGTTCTATGTTCTATGTTCTAATTTAGTAGATTGCTTTGAAGGTGTAACATACTGGGGATAGAAGGGTGCCAAGAGCACTATTATACTTAGATTTCCAGAAAGTATTTGATAAGGTCCCACGCCAAAGTATATTGCTAAAAATAAATGCACATGATGTAGGGAATAACGTATTAGCCTGATTTGAAGATTGGCTGGCTGGATGAAATAGCATATGCATAAATGACTCCTTGTCTGATTGGCCGAATGTAACGGGTGGAGCTCCAGAATGCTCTGTCTGGGGCCTCACCTTCTCAAAATTTACATCAATAACTTGGATGAGGGGAGCGAAGGCATGATAGCTAAATTTTCAGCTGACACAGAGATAGGCAGGAAAATATGTTGTGAAGAAGACCAATGGAGTTTGCAGATGGATATGGATAGGTTGAGTGAGTGGGAAAGAATTTGGCAGATTAAGTTTCAAGTGAGAAAGTGTGAAGTTGTTCACTTTGTCAGGAAAAATAAAAGAGCAGAGTATTACTTAAATGGAGAATGACTGCAGAGGAATTAGGTGTTCTTGTGCATTAGTTGAGGCACGGTGTCCATTGAGCCAAGCTACAAGCCAACCCGCTGAAGTTGGGTTGCATACTATCTGGATGGCCACATGATTTTAATCCTTTTTATTCACCCGGCTGACCCACTGATGCCTCGATGACCACATGAATGCAGACCCTGGAACCCTGGAAGAGGGGGAACCCAGCAATAACTGCAAAACCTCTGGCTGGCTTGGTCCATCCAGTAATGGATGAATGTGTGGATCTATCTGTAAAGAGATTGATGCAACCATGGACAGCTGATTGGGAAAACCCATTCAGGTCCACATTAATCCCTGGAAAGATACATATACATAAAAATTGAAGACAACAATGGCCTTCGAGTCACCGGCTTTGGTTATCCACCCATATGGTTGGAAGCATTTCCAGAACAGTCATGTGGCATAATGATGTCATAATTTCCCTCGAGAAGCAGAGCCTCTTGTGGCACTAGACCACGTACATGTTGTGGTAGCTGGAGCACTGCCTGTACACTCAGACAGAAAGACAGTGGCGTCTCATACGGGCCGGTCCTCCTTACCCTCCCTGCTGGCCCTGCACCCCCTATTCCAGCAGGTCTTCCCCTGAAGATATCTTACTGCGATGCTGCCTGCGGAAAACCGGTCTCCTCTCTCTCCTGCCCCTCTTTCCTCCTCAGAGGTGGTCACCGCAGCAGAGTACACAATCCCCATCTGCTGTGACACACATGGCAGTGCCCTGTGCACTGAAGGCTGCAATGGGCACAAATGTTCCGACAGAATAAAAGAGTCAGCAGAACAAGATTGGCATGCAAATACCTCACAAGAAAGCGAAGTAAAGGATCTGAAATCTCAACAGTTACACAATAGCACACTGAACTCCGAACAACTCAAGCACTGCCCCCTCCCTCTTTTATCCCACTCTTGGATGAGAAAAGTGATAAAACCCAATGGCCTGTCTAGCTTGCCCATGTGTTGACCTGATAATTGTGCATGATCTCAATCTTTAGCGGGTCTGGGCAAGTTTCCCTGGCACCTCCCATGATGTATTCATAAGGCAACACCCCCAGGTGCCCAACCTGTATGTGCAATGTAAAATTCCAGTAAATTGGACTTTTAGTCCCCTTAACCGACTGCTTAATTGTCATTAGGTGTGTAAGTTGACACCCACTCACGTCCACCGATGGAAATAGCGCACGACTGTGCAATGATGTTGGGGTGCACGTTTGATATATTTTTTAGCGATTTCACTTGCTTCCAGGTCGGCTGTGTGTGCCTACCCAAGCAAGGTAAAATTCTGCCTATACATTACACGTTAAATTACAGAAACAATGAAGATTAAGATCACGCATGTCCAGGTAGTCCACTCAGCATATATGACACTAGTTTTAGTCACAATATCCTTCCAAGTATTGAATTTTCTCTGATATAATTCCAGCTCCTTTTCTTCAAGGGTTTAGCCTGATCCGCAATTGAAAGCAGCACCCAAATTTAGGTTCTACAGATCTGATCTTCACCAAAATGCCACATCTAGCTTAAAAACATGCTGCTGGAAACTGGCTTCACAAAACTGGCCACATCTCTATATCAAATCAGTCACCACTGTGAATTTCTGCTAATTGCTCGAATATGTGGGACATTAATGAAACTCTTAAAATTAAGCTGTGATTCCTAGGCACAAGGATATTATTAGGCATCTTTTAACAACTTCTAATTGAAAAAGATAAATACTTAAAAATGAGCTATTGTATACCAATAACACAAACAAATGGTCTTGTGAAATTTTATGAAGATATTTCCAGTTAATTAAAATTGAGTTACGTACAGTTGATGGACTCGGAGCTCATTAAACATATGTATTTTTGCGATGAACCATTTGCAGCTGTTTAATCAGACTGCACCAGGGTACCAATTTTGAACATATCAAGGTCGAATTGCTTGGTAAAATATTGCCCAATTGTGTCGGATAATGACAGATTTTACATTCAGTTACAGTCAAATTTGTTTCATAAGAACATAAGAACATAAGAACTAGGAGCAGGAGTAGGCCATCTGGCCCCTTGAGCCTGCTCCGCCATTCAATGAGATCATGGCTGATCTTTTGTGGACTCAGATCCACTTTCCGGCCCGAACACCATAACCCTTAATCCCTTTATTCTTCAAAAAACTATCTATCTTTACCTTAAAAACATGTAATGAAGAAGCCTCAACTGCTTCACTAGGCAAGGAATTCCATAGATTCACAACCCTTTGGGTGAAGAAGTTCCTCCTAAACTCAGTCCTAAATCTACTTCCCCTTATTTTGAGGCTATGTCCCCTAGTTCTGCTTTCACCCGCTCACATGAGGTGAGAGTGTTTGCCCTGCATGCCAAGGCAGCATTTGACCGAGTGTGGTATCTCGCTTGACATTCAATGGTATTGACTCACCCAATTCTCCATCATTAATATCTGAGGGTTATCATTTACAAAAACATGGACCGGCCATATAAACATTGTGCATGCAAGAGAAGATCAGAAGATGGGAATTCTGTGGTGAATAACTCACCTCCTGACTCCCAAACTTCATCTTCCATTTACAAGTCACAAGTCAGGAGTATGATGGAATATTCTCTACAGGCCCCGGTGAATGGAGTTCCAACAACACTCAAGACGTTTGACGACAACCACAACAAAGTGACCCACTTGATTGGCACACATGTAATGAAGGAGCCTCAACTGCTTCACTGGGCAAGGAATTCCATAGATTCACAACCCTTTGGATGAAGAAGTTCCTCCTAAACTCAGTCCTAAATCTACTTCCCCTTATTTTGAGGCTATGTCCCCTAGATCTGCTTTCACCCGCCAGTGGAAACAACCTGCCCGCATCTATCCTATCTATTCCCTTCATAATTTTAAATGTTTCTATAAGATCCCCCCTCATCCTTCTAAATTCCAACGAGTACAGTCCCAATCTACTCAACCTCACCTCATAATCCAACTCCTTCAGCTCTGGGATTAACCTAGTGAATCTCCTCTGCACACCCTTCAGTGCCAGTACGTCCTTTCTCAAGTAAGGAGACCAAAACTGAACACAATACTCCAGATGTGGCCTCACTAACACCTTATACAATTGCAACATAACCTCCCTAGTCTTAAACTCCATCCCTCTAGCAATGAAGGACAAAATTCCATTTGCCTTCTTAATCACCTGTTGCACCTGTAAATCAACCTTCTGTGACTCATGCACTAGCACACCCAAGTCTCTCTGCACAGTGGCATGCTTTAATATTTTATCGTTTAAATAATAATCCCGTTTGCTGTTATTCCTACCAAAATGGATAACCTCACATTTGTCAACATTGTATTCCATCTGCCAGACCCTAGCCCATTAACTTAACCTATCCAAATCCCTCTGCAGACTTCCAGTATCCTCTGCACTTTTCGCTTTACCACTCATCTTAGTGTCATCTGCAAACTTGAACACATTGCCCTTGGTCCCCAACTCCAAATCATCTATGTAAATTGTGAACAATTGTGGGCCCAACACGGATCCCTGAGGGACACCACTAGCTACTGATTGCCAACCAGAGAAACACCCATTAATCCCCACTCTTTGCTTTCTATTAATTAACCAATCCTCTATCCATGCTACTACTTTACCCTTAATGCCATGCATCTTTATCTTATGCAGCAACCTTTTGTGTGGCACCTTGTCAAAGGCTCTCTGGAAATCCATATATACCACATCCATCGGCTCCCCGTTATCTACTGCACTGGTAATGTCCTCAAAAAATTCCACTAAATTAGTTAGGCATGACCTCCCCGTTATGATCCCATGCTGCGTCTGCCCAATGGAACAATTTCTATCCAGATGCCTCGCTATTTCTTCCTTGATGATAGATTCCAGCATCTTCCCTACTACCGAAGTTAAGCTCACTGGCCTATAATTTCCTGCTTTCTGCCTACCTCCTTTTTTAAACAGTGGTGTCACGTTTGCTAATTTCCAATCCACCGGGACCACCCCAGAGTCTAGTGAATTTCGGTAAATTATCACTAGTGCATCTGCAATTTCCCTAGCCATCTCTTTTAGCACTCTGGGATGCATTCCATCAGGGCCAGGAGACTTGTCTACCTTTAGCCCCATTAGCTTGCCCATCACTACCTCCTTAGTGATAACAATCCTCTCAAGGTCCTCACCTGTCATAGCCTCATTTCTATCAGTCGCTGGCATGTTATTTGTGTCTTCCACTGTGAAGACCGACCCAAAAAACCTGTTCAGTTCCTCAGCCATTTCCTCATTTCCCATTATTAAAACTCCCTTCTCATCCTCTAAAGGACCAATATTTACCTTAGCCACACTTTCTTGTTTTATATATTTGTAAAAACTTTTACTGTCTGTTTTTATATTCTGAGCAAATTTACTCTCATACTCTATCTTACTCTTCTTTATAGCTTTTTTAGTAGCTTTCTGTTGCCCCCTAAATATTTCCCAGTCCTCTAATCTCCCAGCAATCTTTGCCACTTTATATGCTTTTTCCTTCAATTTAATACTCTTCCTTATTTCCTTAGATATCCACGGTCGATTTTCCCTCTTTCTACCGTTCTTCCTTTTTGTTGGTATAAACCTTTGCTGAGCACTGTGAAAAATCGCTTGGAAGGTTCTCCACTGTTCCTCAACTGTTCCACCATAAAGTCTTAGCTCCCTGTCTACCTTAGCTAGTTCTTCTCTCATCCCCTTGTAATCTCCTTTGCTTAAACACAAAACACTAGTATTTGATTTTACTTTCTCACCCTCCATTTGTATTTTAAATTCCACCATATTGTGATCGCTCCTTCCGAGAGGATCCCTAACTATGAGATCATGAATCAATTCTGTCTCATTACACAGGACAAGATCTAGGACCGCTTGTTCCCTCGTAGGTTCCATTACATACTGTTCTAGGAAACTATCGCGGATACATTCTATAAACTCCTCCTCAAGGTTGCCTTGACCGACCTGGTTAAACCAATCGACATGTAGATTAAAATCCCCCATGATAACTGCTGTACCATTTCTACATGCATCAGTTATTTCTTTGTTTATTTCCTGCCCCACCATAACGTTACTATTTGGTGGCCAATAGACTACTCCTATCAGTAACTGTTTCGCCTTACTATTCCCGATTTCCACCCAAATGGATTCAACCTTATCCTCCATAGCACCGATGTCATCCCTTACTATTGCCCGGATGTCATCCTTAAGTAACAGAGCTACACCACCTCCCTTACCATCCACTCTGTCCTTCCGAATAGTTTGATACCCTCGGATATTTAACTCCCAGTCGTGACCATCCTTTAACCATGTTTCAGTAATGGCCACTAAATCATAGTCATTTACGATGATTTGTGCCATCAACTCATTTACTTTATTCCGAATACTACGAGCATTCAGGTAAAGTACACTTATGTTGGTTTTTTTACCTCTGTTTTGAATCTTAACATCTCCAGTTTTATTCCTTTTGTTATTACTGGGCCTATTCACTGAGCTCCCCTCAGTCACTGTACCTTGTACTGTCGCCCTTATAGATTTTTGACTATGTCTTCTCTGCCTTGCACTTTTCCCCTTACTTCCTTTTGCTTTTGTCCCTGTTTTACTACCTTCCAACTTCCTGCATCGGTTCCCATCCCCCTGCCACATTAGTTTAAACCCTCCCCAACAGCTCTAGAAAACACCCGCCCCAGGACATCGGTTCCAGTCCTGCCCAGGTGCAGACCGTCCGGTTTGTACTGGTCCCACCTCCCCCAGAACCGGTCCCAATGCCCCAGGAATTTGAATCCCTCCCTCTTGCATCATCTCTCGAGCCACGCATTCATCCTATCTCTCCTGACGTTCCTACTCTGACTTGCTCGTGGCACTGGTAGCAATCCTGAGATTACTACCTTTGAGGTCCTACTTTTTAGTTTAACTCCTAACTCCCTGAATTCCGCTTGTAGGACCTCATCCTGTTTTTTACCTACATCGTTGTTGCCTATGTGCACCACGACAGCTGGCTGTTCACCCTCCCCCCCCCCCCCCCCCCCCAGAATGTCCTGCAGCCGCTCCGAGACATCCTTGACCCTTGCACCAGGGAGGCAACATACCATCCTGGAGTCTCGATTGCGTCCACAGAACCGCCTATCTATTCCCCTTACGATCGAGTCCCCTATCACTATAGCCCTGCCATTTTTCTTCCTGCCCTGCTGTGCAGCAGAGCCAGCCATGGTGCCATGAACCTGGCCTCTGCTGCCTTCCCCTGGTGAACCATCTCCCTCAACAGTAACCAAAGCGGTATATCTGTTTTGCAGGGAGATGGCCGCAGGGGACACCTGCACTGCCTTCCTACTCTTGCTCTTTCTTTTGGTCACCCATTTTCTATCTCCCTTATTAATTTTCACCTGTGGTGTGACCAACTCGCTAAACGTGCTATCCACGACCTCCTCAGCATCGTGGATGCTCCAAAGTGAGTCCATCCGCAGCTCCAGAGCCATCAAGCGGTCTAACAAGAGCTGCAACTGAACACACTTCTTGCACGTGAAGGAGCCAGGGACAGTGAACGTGTCCCTGAGCTCCCACATCGCACACGAGGAGCATGACACGGGTCTGGGATCTCCTGCCATGTCTTAAACCTTAGGTAAACTTATACAACAACAATTTCAAAATAAAAATAAATAAATTAGACAATGAAAAGAATGAAAAGAAAAACTACTTACCAGTTTCAGGGGCGACTTGGGAAAATAAATCTAAATTGAAACTACAGCGTGATGATTGCACCCACATGGAAATTCCCAGTCTTGAAGTGATGTTCTGGTTGCATTCCTTATTAACGAGCTAATTTATAATTGGAAAACTGGCATTTTGTGGGCTGGATTTATCTCGAGTCTTCTGAAAGTCGTCTCTCCAACCATAGGGGGCAGCATTGCATCTGAGTAAGATCCAATTTGCTTCAAACCCACAGATTTGGCCATCCACTTTGGAACCAGGTGATTCAGAATTCATTTATTCAGAATTTACTGTCATTTTCACATAATGCTCCGACTGTAAAGGTGAGGATTACATTTAAACCAAAGCAGATCCCAGCCCTGGTGTTACTTCGAAAGGCTCACAGCCCACTAAACAGAAGACACAAGTAGACAGATAAATGATGACAAATTGACACGTGTCAGTTTTTGTTGAGCATTTTAATTTAGTTGATTTTTAATTCGCCAAGCTGAATTGTGCAATTACCCAACTCCACAATAACTCAATAAAACATCTTAGTTCGGATAAGACTTAACCATAAGACATGACAGGACTTTCCAACAGCAAATAAATGGAGGAAGTTTATTTTAAAAGGAACAAATACACTTAACAATACAGGGCAGATATAGCTTTGATCGGTTGACCAGGATGGTGAAGTTGCAAGATTCCTCAAGTTCCTTCATTGTCATCAATTCTTTCAGGATTCTGCCTCAGGAATATCCAGTATGTGATAAGTGAGCAAAGATGTTGTTTGAAACTCTATTTTAAACTCCTGAATTGCCATTACCTCATCTTGAATCCGGTCCATTGTAATTTAGTAATTGGTCAATTCCACTGTTGAATTATTTTCTTGGATTTTAGCTCCCAGAAAATGTGTCCACAAGAATGAACAATAAGGGCAGCACGGTGGCACAGTGGGTTAGCCCTGCAGCCTCATGGCGCTGAGGTCCCAGTTTCGATCCCAGCTCTGGGTCACTGTCCGTGTGGAGTTTGCACATTCTCCCCGTCTTTGCGTGGATTTTGCCCCCACAACCCAAAGATGTGCAGGCTAGGTGGATTGGCCACGCTAAATTGCCACTTAATTGGGAAAAAAATGAATTGGTACTCTAAATTTATAAAAGATAACGAATGAATTACGGATCTGTTCACAGTATCATTCTGACTTTGTAAATTTGTCAGGAGGAGTGGACCAAGATATCCCGGAGGGAAAGGTCCCTGCAAAATGCTGACAGGGGGAGTGAGGGGAAGATGTGTTTGGTGGTGGAATCATGCCTGTGTTGGTGGAACTGGCGGAGGATGATTCTTTGAATGTGGAGCTGGTGGGGTGTAAAGTGGGGACAAGGGAGACCCGATTCTGGTTCTGGTAGGGAAGAGAGGGACTGAGGGCTGAGGCGCGGGGGATCGGTCGGACACGGTTGAGAGCCCTGTGTGGCCACCCTGGGTGGGAAACCATGATTAAGGAAGAATGAAGACATGTCAGCAGTATCGTTTTGGAAAGTGGCATCGTCAGAACAGATGCGACGGAGACTAAAGAACTGGGAGAATGGGATGGAGCCCTTAGAGGGTTTGTGGGTGTGAAAAGCTGTAGTCGAGATAGCTGTGGGAGTCAGTGGGGACAGTCTATCTCCAGAAATTGAAATAGAAATGTCAAGGAAAGGAAAGGAAGTGTCAGAGATGGAACATGTGAAGGTGACAGAGGGATGGAAATTGGAAGTGAAATTAATACATTGTTCCAGGTCCAGACAGGAACATAAGCAGCTCTGAAACAGCCATCGCTTAACCGATAAAAGAGTTGTGGGATGGAACTGGAGTAGGACTGGAACAAAGAATGTTCCACATACCCCATAAAGAGACAAGCAAAACTGGGAGCCATTCGGGTACCCAAAGCCATACCTTTGGCTTGGAGGAAATGAGACATGTTAAAGGCTATATTGTTAAGTGAGTGGACAAGGTCAGCCAGACGGAAGAGAGTGGTGGTGGTTGGGGATTGTTCAGGCCCCATGTACGAGGAAGATATGGAGAGCCCTCAGACTATCCTGCTGGGGAATGGAGGTATAGAGAGATTGGACATTCATGGTGAAAAGGAAGCGGTTAGGGCCAGGGAACTGGAAGTTGTTATTATGTAGGGCATCGGAGGAATCACAAATTCATGAATGAGGAATCCTGTGAATAAGGCAACCGACTTCCTATGGTAATGTATCCCAGAGAGACAAGTTAATTTGTTCAAAAAATAACATTTTGGGTGAAAAAATTAAAAGAGACACTTATGGTAAAAAGATGGTGCAGCATTTTGGAATTTACAAATTCTGGGTGTCTTCTCATATTTTCATGGTATTATTGGTCACACATAAACATGTCACTTGAGCTTCAGGAGTTTGCTTGCATATAGACCTATGCATGTCATAATAGAATCCCACGAGACTGTGGAATCAGCACAAGCCTGTACATGTGTACTTATAAACGTGTACACATCTTAAACTTCTGAGAGGCAGACTGATTCTGGAATGAGGTAGCTACAATTCTGAAGGCTGCTGTACTTTACAATCAGCAAGGGAATACCCGAAATAGGTATAGAAAATCTTAGATACTTTAATTTCATATCAGATCCTCACCATCAAGGCAATCATACACTTTCCCTATTCCTTTGTTCAGCCTTATCGTTGAACCAGATCGGAATTGCTCCCGGCCTGTTGGTTCACTTTAGGCTCTTTTATGTATTTCTCAACAGTATGAACCAGATGACCTATTTGATGTCTTCTCTCCTGTTCATCTGTCTGGTGGTTGTCCAGGAAGTGCACCCTCTAACCCTGTTCCTATCTAGGGATTGGCCAGGATTATTCGTAATTAAAATTGGCCACAACCCTCTCGAAATGAATTCCTGCCATATTCAAGATTTTCAGGGAAGGCTCAAAACTACCATTTTGTTTCAAGTTGGAGCGATATGTTGACAGCAACATTATATGTACCAGACTTATATGTGTCTCCCTTGTACAGCTTCAGAAGCCTTCTGAACCATTGTGAGCTCCAATTAGCGAAAATGTGAAACTTCAATCTAATTCATCCTCACCCCAAACATGACAAAATGGTCAAAAATCCTGAAATGCAGGTGACATTTTCGAATATACTCCACTTGAACATATGTGGGTTAATTAACAATAATCTCAAAAATTGTTTATTTTTATTACGTGGATTGAAATTCAAGGGATGATTAAACAACATCATGCTTCTTGGCGGCCTCCTCACCAGTGTAAAATTGAGTGTAAAATTGTGGGTAGCATCTGTTCAGCTTTCGAGTCTGTACTGTCAGCTAATACAGCTCCTCATTAGGTGAACATAGTTAGAAAGTGGTGCCTGTTCCATATTTCAAAATGTACTATTTCAAAATGTCAACACTGACTAACTTGCCAGGAGTGTTAGGGGTAATCACTGCCGTGAGTTATATTAATATGTGAATTCCTAAAGAGTCGCTTCAGTCGATAATTTAGCTTGTCCAATTAATTTTTAGAGGTGAACATGAAAAGATGATTTTAAAAACTATTGTGAATCTAAAATCGGATTTTGTGTCAAAGTTGTAGTGATTTTATGCAAGATACCAGGACAGGTTTTCATCTGACAGGTTTGATTCCTGCTGCCTGCAATCTTTCAGCACATTTTGTAGACGATCGCTACTTTAGACTGGAGAAATTAATCTAAAATTTAAATTAACCATCATGCGATCGTCTCACCAGGATTGAACTGTGCACTCAATATCAGTGGTGCTCTATTTTTGCACGAAGTTTAAAGCCTAACAGTTAAATCTCTCATGGCATCTACCTGTATTATTAAAATAGAAATCGTACTGAATACTCCTCTCTGAACATTTTGTTTAGTGAAAGAAGTAATCAGAAGACTGGACAGCAGGCATTTCTTTTTTGCTACACACAGCAGTGTGTACAAACCAAAGCAGTCAATCTGTAAATATCCAAAGACAACTATTTTATCAAGCTCTCCTGTCTGAGGAAGACATTGACAGAGTTATGGCATTTACTAACATCTGGTCTGCAGTTGACATCATTGACAGAGACGGCACTGTCAATGGCCATGAGTTATGACTACAGTTCAGAACTGTTATGCGTCCGACTCCCTCTCAGGTATCTCAAGGGACATATGCTGCATCAATCAATATACTGCACACAGATACAATTAAGCAATTCACTGATGTGTTATTCACCAGGATAAACACTATAATCACACACCCCCCCCCCCCCCTCCCCCCGGGGAATCTGCAGGAGAGCCTGAAGGCATCGCAATTTTATTCCTCTGCAGGTTTGCCAAATGTGTATTACCAGCCTAGCTGTGAAGTAAAATGCCATTGTGTGCTCATGAACTGCAAGAGGCTTCACAACCTCAATATCCACTTATCAATGATGACAGAATTTTCAACCGAGCACGAAGCATCTACAAATATACAATTAGCCATTCATTTTAAAGCAATCCTCTGTGCTTGGGCCTTTTGAAAAAAACAAAAAGTAGAAAAGATGTTTGTCAGCAGATGAGGGGAAAAAAAAGAAGGCATTTATTCGAATATTTTCGCAATTCCAAAAGGCAAGTTAAGTAATTTTGAATTGTGATCATTGGTATTATATAAAAAATAAGCAGAAGCCAATATGCACATGGTAAAAACCTCACAGGATGAATTAAGTAAATGCACAGTTAGCGTGCTAAGTGAATTAATTGGCTGTTGAGCCTCTTTGAATTGAAGTGGGTCCTCTATCTACTTATTCTATGTCATGATGTGATCCAGAAGTTGGATCTGCCACATCTGATGCTGTGGGGATATATGTTCCAAACTATTTTCCGGGCATGTCTTCCATAACTTCATTGAGCGGGTGAATGGGCATGACACAACAATGCACTGACATGCGGTAGATTCATACGCTCTCTACAGCAGGCTCTGGTTCACCATCTCCGATGCCCTGTCAGCATTTGGGATGTTTCAAAGTCTTATGTATTGGCTGGGGGTACTTGCCACAGGGTGCAGTGATGCTGAATGCTGTGAACTGCTTTTTTCCTGGTTCAAGATGATTCTGAAAGAAACATGAGTGGAATGTACATTAGACTTCTAAACACTCCTTGAACTATAGAATGTATAGAACCCCCACGGTGCACAAGTAGGCCATTCAGCCCATCGGGTCTGCACTGGTTCACCTAGGCCCACTCCCCCGCCCTATCCCTGTAACCCCATAACCCCACCTAACCTGTACATCTTTGGGCACCATCGGGCAACTTTTAGCATGGTCTTTCCACCTAACCTGCACATCTTTAGACTATGGGAGGAAGCCGGAATGCTCGGAGGAAAACCCACGCAGACACAGATGAAAGTGCAAACTCCACACAGACAGTCGCCCAAGGCCGGAATCGAACCCGGGTCCCTAGTAGTGTGAGGTCGCAATGCTGCCCAATGTGACACTGTGCTGACTCGTTAATGTATGGTGTACCATGGTATCATGCTTTAGGTTATGTAATAGGAGTTAATTAGGGAGTAGGTAAGAGAGAGTAACAGGAAAGGAATGATGCTCACAGTTTGAAGTCTCCATCTTGACCTTCCCCATTATTGTATTTATTATGGGAGAAGGCTTGCATTTACAGCCAATGAAGTACTTCAGAAGGGCAGCCACTATTGCAATGCAGGAAACACAGCAACCAAACTGAACAATGGGCTCCCACAGACTGAGGTATGAGAATGAGCAGATAATCTGTACATTTTGATCATGTTGATTGGGGGATAAATGTTGGCCACTGCACCTGGGATAACCTCCCTTCTTTCCTCTGAAATAGCGGGATAGAATCATTGACTTCCTTCTATAAGGATCTTGGGCCTCACCCAAAAAACAGCAACCCCAGAAGTGTTGTGCTCCTTACTGCACTGTCAGCCTTAAGCGTTTGCTCAAGCCATGGCGTGGGATTTGACCTCGAGACACAAAGGCGATCAACTGAGCTGTCTTAACACGGTAGCATGGTGGTTAGCATCAATGCTTCACAGCTCCAGGGTCCCAGGTTCGATTCCTGGCTGGGTCACTGTCTGTGTGGAGTCTGCACGTCCTCCCTGTGTGTGCGTGGGTTTCCTCCGGGTGCTCCTGTTTCCTCCCACAGTCCAAAGATGTGCGGGTTAGGTGGATTGGCCATTCTAAATTGCCCGTAGTGTAAGGTTAATGGGGGGATTGTTGGGATACGGGTTACGTGGGTTTAAGTAGGGTGATCATTGCTCGGCACAACATCGAGGGCCGAAGGGCCTGTTCTGTGCTGTACTGTTCTATTCTATCTATACTCCTGCAACATGTTCTCATTATCTATCTGGAGAACGTCCTCCTCAAATGGATGAATGGGCTGTACCAACCATGCTAGCTTTCTCACCCTGGTTGTGAAATAATTTTTATTGTATTTCAAACTAACTCAATGCTGTGTGGGTAAAGTAAGCAACAATCATTAATCAGTTGGATAATTGGGCATGGAGTGAACTGCACAATATTTACCTGAGTTTCGACTGACAAGATAATGAGTTTTGTACCTTTAGCACTACCAATGCAAAACATCCCGCGGAAGGGGTGCGTAGCCGGAATTGCTAAATGTGCCGAATTCCTGATGTATTCTTCCTGCTGTGGAAAACTTAGGCTGGAAATGCCAAAGGAAAGAACAATTGCCTCCCTGACATGCTTTTTGGTGGCTCCTTTTATAGTACCGCCAACATCATCAGCCCCTTCCCACCACCTCCCTAATTCAATGGACCGGATTGCTGGCAAAACGAGAATGAAATGAAATAAAAATCGCTTATTGTCACGAGTAGGCTTCAATGAAGTTACTGTGAAAAGCCCCTAATCGCCACATTCTGAGGTTGGTACGGGAATATTACATACTTAGGTGTAGTGTTTCATTCCAATATACAGGCAGGGCATAGCAGGGCAGCATGGTAGCATGGTGGTTAGCATAAATGCTTCACAGCTCCAGGGTCCCAGGTTCGATTCCCGGCTGGGTCACTGTCTGTGCGGAGTCTGCACGTCCTCCCCGTGTGTGCGTGGGTTTCCTCCGGGTGCTCCGGTTTCCTCCCACAGTCCAAAGATGTGCCGGTTAGGTGGATTGGCCATGCTAAATTGCCCGTGTCCTAGTGTCCTAAAAAGTAAGGTTTGGGGGGGGGTTGTTGGGTTACGGGTATAGGGTGGATACGTGGGTTTGAGTAGGATGATCATTGCTCGGCACAACATCGAGGGCCAAAGGGCCTGTTCTGTGCTGTACTGTTCCATGTTCTATAGTCAAAATAGGAGTTTGCTCCTTTGATTAGAGAGAGGGGGAAGCATTCTGAACAATTCTGGGGGAGATGCGGTGGTTGAGTGATAATACCATTGCACTAGTAATCCCAAAATCCAGGTGAAGGCTCTGGGGACTTAAAACTAATATCCCACTGTGAGATCTGATGGAATTTGAGTTCAGTTAATAGATCTGGAAAATGAAAATCGCTTATTGTCACGAGTAGGCTTCAATGAAGTTACTGTGAAAAGCCCCTAGTCGCCACATTCCGGTGCCTGTCCGGGGAGGCTGGTACGGGAATCGAACCGTGATGCTGGCCTGCTTGCTCTGCTTTAAAAGCCAGTGATTTAGCCCAGTGAGCTAAACCAGCTTGATGCTAAATCTAGTCTCAGTAATGGTGGCATAATCGATTGTTGTAAAATAAAATGTCCAGTTCACGAATGCCATCCCTACCTGGTCTGGCCTACATGTGACTCCAGACCCACAGCAATTAGGGTTGACTTTAACTGTTCTCTGAAATGACCCAGTTGCAGGGGCAATTCGGGATCAGCAACAAATGCTGGTCTTGCCAGTGATGCACACATTCTATGAAATAATAAAAAGAAACTTTAAGCTGGTCAATTCTTCCATCACGTAGCAAACTCTGTAGAATAGCCGAGTAGCCAGCACCAGGACAATACTGTCACAACATGGAAGATGCAACATTTTAATAGGCAAATATTCACCATTATCTTATTTTAGAATCTGAGCTGCAGGTTGCAACAACATTCCACCCATTCTTCAAGGAAGTTGAAAGGGACCAGACTTTACAGAAACATTTGTCATTGCATGAAACAGAAATTTTGCATTTAAAGTAGTATTTTAAATTACACCGTAACTCAGTTTATTCAGCTTGGAACTGAATTTACTTAACTATAAACTCTAACTCGTCACAAATAAGCGATTGAGCACTTGAGACGGTCTAAAACATGTGACACTTGCATTGCTGTTTTATGGCAAATATTAAGAGATGTATTAAGAGATGTTCATTTTTTAAATTTAATTAAAAAAAATTTTATTAAGATTTTTACAAAATATAAACATCGCAACAATATTAACAGAACAACCGTGGTAAAAACCCAAGAACAACACCCACCCAACTTCAAAAGCAACTGCAAACAAAAGAAAAAACAAAAAAACACCCAAACAACAAAAGGGAAAGAGATAAGGGTTCGATTCCCGGCTGGGTCACTGTCTGTGTGGAGCCTGCACGTCCTCCCTGTGTGTGCGTGGGTTTCCTCCGGGTGCTCCGGTTTCCTCCCACAGTCCAAAGATGTGCGGGTTAGGTGGATTGGCCATGCTAAATTGCCCGTAGTGTAAAGGTTAATGGGGGGATTGTTGGGTTACGGGTATACGGGTTACATGGGTTTAAAGTAGGGTGATCATTGTTCGGCACAACATTGAGGGCCGAAGGGCCTGTTCTGTGCTGTACTGTTCTATAACACCCGCCACATCCCACAAACCCATGTACACAGTTCTCCCTCCCACCGAACCAACCCCTCCCCCCCGGGTTGCTGCTGCTGCCGGCCTATTTCCCTACCGTTCCACCAGGAAGACCAGGAAAGGCTGCCACCGCCTAAAGAACCCCTGTACTGATCCCCTCAGGGCAAATTTCACCTTCTCCAATTTAATGAACCCCGCCGTATCATTGATCCAGGCCTCCATGCTTGGGGGTCTCGCATCCTTCCATTGGAGCAGGATCCTCCGCCGGGCTACTAGGGACGCAAAGGCCAGAACACCGGCCTCTTTCGCCTCCTGCACTCCCGGCTCCACTGCAACCCCAAAAATTGCGAGTCTCCAGCCTGGCTTGACCCTGGATCCCACCACCCTCGACACCGTCCTTGCTACCCCCTTCCAAAACTCCCCCAGCGCTGGGCACGCCCAAAACATATGGGCATGGTTCGCTTGGCTCCCCGAGCACCTAGCACACCTGTCTTCGCCCCCAAAAAACCTGCTCATCCTCGCCCCAGTCATGTGGGCCCCATGCAGCACCTTGAACAGTATGAGGCTAAGCCTCGCACAGGAAGAGGAGGAATTCACCCTCTCCAGGGCATCCGCCCACGTCCCCTCCTCAATCTCCTCACCCAGCTCCACTTCCCATTTACCCTTCAGTTCCTCCACCGAGGCCTCGTCCACCTCCTGCATTACCCGGTATGTGTCCGAAATCCTCCCTCCTCCAACCCACACCTCCGAGAGCACCCTGTCCCGCACCCCACGTGGGGGCAGCAAGGGGAACCCCTCCACCTGCCCCCTGGCAAACGCCCTCACCTGCATATACCTAAACATGTTCCCCGGGGGGAGCCCAAACTTCCCCTCTAACTCCCCCAAGCTTGCGAACCTCCCCTCCACAAACAGGTCCCTCAACCTCCTAACCCCTACCCTGTGCCAGCCCAGAAATCCGCCAACAATGCTCCCTGGGACAAACCAATGGTTCCCCCGTATCGGCGCCTCCATCGAGCCCTCCACTTCTCCCCTATGTCGTCTCCATTGCCCTCAAATTTTGAGGGTAGCCGCCACCACCGGGCTCATGGTATACCTCTTTGGAGGGAGCGGCAACGGCGCCGTTACCAGCGCCTCCAGGCTCGTG
This sequence comes from Scyliorhinus canicula, assembly GCF_902713615.1. Taxonomy (NCBI): domain Eukaryota; kingdom Metazoa; phylum Chordata; class Chondrichthyes; order Carcharhiniformes; family Scyliorhinidae; genus Scyliorhinus; species Scyliorhinus canicula. The sequence continues at coordinate 136,392,939 of NC_052159.1, read as the reverse complement.
CCCACACAGGACGCCACCTCCATCCTCTTCCATGCTGCCCTTTCCCCGTCCATTACCCACTTAGGCACCATCGCTGCGTCGGCAGCCCAATAGTACCCACAGAGGTTGGGCAACGCCAGCCCCCCCCCTATCCCTGCCCCGTTCCAGGAACACTCTTCTCACCCTCGGAGTCCCATGCGCCCACACAAATCCCGTAATGCTCCTGTTGACCCTCCTAAAAAAGGCCTTCGGGATAAGGATGGGGAGGCACTGAAACAGGAACAAAAACCTCGGGAGCACCTTCATCTTAACGGATTGCACCCTCCCCGCCAGTGACAGCGGTAACATATCCCACCTCTTGAACTCCTCCTCCATCTGCTCCACCAACCTCAGCCACCTGGACCCCAAGTTACGTGAAGCTCTTCCCTGCCTGCTTCAGTGGGAGCCTAGCAATCCCCTCCTCCTGATCCCCTGGGTGCACCACGAACAACTCGCTCTTGCCCATGTTCAGCTTATACCCAGAGAAGCCCCCAAATTCACTACGAATCCTCATCACCTCCGGCATCCCCCCCACTGGGTCTGCCACATACAGCAACAGGTCGTCCACATAAAGTGACACTCGATGCTCCTCCCCACCCTGCACCAGGCCCCTCCAGTTCCCTAACTCCCTCAACGCCATGGCCAGGGGCTCAATCGCCAACACGAAGAGCAAGGGGGACAGGGGACACCCCTGTCTCGTCCCCCGGTACAGCCGAAAGTACTCCGACCTCCTCCTATTCGTGGCTACACTCGCCATCGGGGCCTCATAGAGCAACCTCACCCAATGGATAAACCCCCCCCCCCCCCCAACCCAAACCTCTCCAACACCTCCCACACTCTCCAACACATCCCACTCAACCCTATCAAAGGCCTTCTCCGCATCTAATGCCACCACTATCTCCGCCTCGCCTTCCACAGCCGGCATCATAATAACGTTGAGGAGCCTTCGTACATTTGTGTTCAACTGCCTTCCCTTCACAAACCCCGTCTGGTCCTCATGAATGACCCCCGGCACACAATCCTCTATTCTTGTGGCTAGGATTTTTGCCAGCAGCTTGGCGTCTACATTTCGCAGCGAGATCGGCCTATATGACCCACACTGCAGAGGGTCCTTGTACTGCTTCAGGATCAAGGAAATCAGCGCCCGTGACATAGTTGGGTGCAAAGCCCCCCCCCCCCCCCCTTGCCTCGTTAAAGGTCCGGACCAACAGGGGGCCCAACAGGTCCACATACCTTTTATAGAATTCCGCCGGAAACCCATCCGGCCCCGGCGCCTTCCCCGACTGCATGCTCGCACCACCTTCCCAGCTCTATCCGTCACTCCCCCAATCTCCCTGGCCGCGTCCCGCTTTCGGAGCTGGTGTGCCAGCATCCTGCTCGCCTTCTCCCCATATTCATACACCGTGTGCTTTCCTCCACTGAGCTTCCGCCTTTCTGGTAGTCAATAGGTCGAACCTGGCCTGAAGGCTACGCCTCTCCCCCAGCAATTCCTCCTCCGGAGCCTCTGCATATCTCCTATCCACCCTCACCATCTCCCCTATCAGTCTCTCCCTCGCCCTCTCCCTCTGCTCCCCCTCTCCCTATGGATTCGGATGGAAATCAACTCCCCTCTAGTCACCGCCTTCAATGCCTCCCAGACCGTCCCCACTCGGACCTCCCCGTTGTCGTTGGCCTCAAGGTACCTCTCGATACACCCCCGAACCCTCTCGGCCACCTCCTCATCTGCCAGCAGCCCACCTCCAAAATCCAGAGCGGACGTTGGTCCCTCTCCTCCCCCAGCCCGAGGTCCACCCAGTGCGGGGCATGATCCGAAATGGCAATGGCAGAGTATTCAACATCCTCCACCCTCGAAACCAGCCTCCTGCTCAGGAAAAAAAAATCAATCCTGGAATAGGCCTTATGCAAGTGGGAGAAAAACGAGTACTCCCTGGCCCTTGGCCTCGCAAACCTCCAGGGATCCACCCCCCCACCCATCTGGTCCATAAATCCCCTCAACACCTTAGCCGCCGTCGGCCTCCCACCCGTCCGGGACTTGGATCGATCCAATGGGGGATCCAGTACCGTGTTGAAGTCCCCCCGCCATGATCAGGCCCCCCACCTCCAGGTCCGGAATGCGGCCCAACATACGCCGCATAAACCCCGCATCATCCCAATTTGGGGCGTAAACATTCACCAACGTCACCCGCTCGCCCTGCAGCTTACCACTCACCATCACATACCTCCCACCACTGTCAGCCACCACATTTAATGCCTCAAACGTCACCTTCTTCCCCACCAGGATTGCCACCCCCCGACTCTTCTCATCCAGCCCTGAGTGAAATACTTGGCCCACCCATCCCTTCCTCAGCCGAACCTGGTCCGCCACTTTCAAGTGTGTCTCTTGGAGCATGGCCACATCCGCCTTCAGCCCCTTCAAGTGCGCAAATACCCGGGCCCGTTTGACCGGCCCATTCAGCCCCCTCACATTCCAGGTTATCAGCCGGATCAGAGGGCTCCCTGCCCCCCTCCCCTGCCGATTAGCCATGACCCATCCCTTGCCCACCACCGGCCAGCGTCCCCGGCTCTGCCAGTTCCCCATGGCGGCAACTCCCCCCTCCAGCAGCCCCTGCATCCTCCAGCTCCTTCCTGACCGTTTCAGCAGCAACCCGGTAGCCCCCCCCCCCCCCCCCCCCCACTCCCCAAACCAGGCCAGGACCCCTCCTATCTGCGCCCCTCCCTCCATAGCACTCCCGTGAGCCAGCTAACTTCTGCTGATCCCAGCGACTCCCGCCCTACCTCCGACTCCTCCCCACGTGGGACTATCCCTCCTCCTTCGTGCCCATCAGCAGGTCCTCCCCTCCCCCCCCCCCCCCCCACTCTTGCGCGGGAAAAGAAAACAGCCAGCAACGGCCCGCGCTTCTCAGCCCCGACTCCACCCCCACCATCTCACAGCACGGGAAACCTGCTTTCGCCCTGCCCAGCTCCGCCTCCTCTAGGGCAACTCCCATTGTCAGTCCCCCCCACCAGCTCCCCGAACTCCCCGTTTACCCCCCAGCCCAAACCCGTCCACCAGACCCATACAAAAAACCCATACAAAAAAGACATAAGGACATCATCCCACCCACCCTGAGGCCAACCCACATCTTACATAAACAGAGCAAACACAAGTACATTATTATACAACATCCCCCATCTTAGACCCTCAGTTTGAGTCCAGTTTCTCGGCCTGCACAAAGGCCCACACCTCCTCCGGGGACTCAAAATAATGGTGCCGATCCTTATAGGTGACCCACAGACGCGCCGGCTGCAACATGCCAAACTTCACGCTCCGTCTGTGGAGCACCACCTTCGTCCGGTTGAACCCGGCCCTCCGCTTCGCCACCTCCGCACTCCAGTCCTGGAAGATCCGCACCTCCGTGTTCTCCCACTTGCTGCTCCGCTCCTTCTTGGCCCACCGGAGCACGCACTCACGATCCACGAACCGGTGAAACTGCACCAACACCGCCCGCGGCGGCTCGTTCGGCTTGGGTCCCCGAGCCAGAATTCTGTGGGCCCCCTCTAACTCCAGGGGCCCCTGGAAAGACCCAGCCCCCATCAGCGAGTTCAACATAACAACCACATAGACCGCCAGGTCCGACCCCTCCAGCCCCTCCGTGAGGCCCAGGTTCCGCAAATTCTTCCGCCTCGACCGGTTTTCCAGCTCCTCGAACCACTCCTGTCACCTTTTATGGAGCGCCTCGTGCATCTCCACCTTCCCCGTGACGGCCACGGCCATATCCTCCCTTTCGGAGGCCTGCTTCTGCAGCTCCCGGATCGCGGCCCCCTGGGCTGTCTGAGTCTCCATCAGCTCTCTGGTGGTAACCTTCAACGACTCCAGCAGCTCCACCTTAAGCTCCTGGAAGCAGCGCAGCAGTCTCCTGCTGCTCCTGCACCCACTGCGTCCACTCCTCCGGGCCTCCGCTGGCCGCCATTTTGTTTTTCTTCCCCCGCTTTTCCAGGGGTGCTTCCACCGTTTTTCTTCTTACCTCACTCCTGGTCCGGACCATAGGACCGTAGGGATCGACTCCAGTCCTCTTCCCACGTCGGGATTTGCCGATGAAGTTCCGTTGGGGGCCCTGAAAAGAGCCCCAAAGTCTGTTTTTAGCGGGAGCTGCCGAACATGCGGCTTAGCTCCGCATTGCCGCCACCGGAAGTCCCCGAGATGTTCGTTTTTTGACACTGTGTATCGCACAAGCTGTCAGCTCCTTCACATCACTGTTTCTTTAAGGGAACAAAATAAAAACACCATTGAGATTGGGCAGTGTGTAACCACCATCGGGAGGAGCTGACTAGCTCTGAATTACTTTTTTATGCTCTGTGAACTTTATGAAACTGTCAGCTAATGCTGCTCATTTGCCAATGCCTATTAAGCTTGGGAGATGGAAGATTTCAGGAAATATTTCGATGCCTGGTAACTGTGGTACTGTATATTATGCAAAAGCAGCATATTTCAGTTACATTGCGTTCACAGTCTACTGACTGCGTGTAAAGATCTTTTTTCACCATCATGGACATAGTTTCATTTTGTTACCAATGAGTTAGTAAAGATGATGGAAGCTATTATAATGTGCTCTCTAAATGGACATAACCAGCGTGACTTCAGGAAACAGAGATTGTGTTTTATAAACCTCATTTATTTTTTAAGGAGTGATCAGAATGTGTGATCAATATAGGAATTTCAGATATATTGTGTTCTATGTATTTGGTGCATAAAGAGTGAAAAGACTGGGTTAGTGTGTGACTGCTGCAGTCATGTTTTTAAAAATCCTGGTTTGAAAGGCAACTAAACCTTTTGGAGACAGAAGTGCAATTAAAGCATGGGAAGAGTTTTGGCTAATTGATTTTTGTCCATATAAAGAAATTCCCTGGTGAGCAGATAATTAGAGACATTGAGCGTACTTCAGTGGACTTAAACTAAGTCCCCTTTCGGGCGGGTTTGGCCGCCAAGCACCAACCCGCTATTCAATGGCACTTTGCCATTTTGATTTGGCCTTGGAGAGTTTTTCTCTGCTGAGGTTGCACTTAGGGAGATTTCCTCGTCAGCAGGAATGGCTGTTCACAGATCAGGGCGTCATTTTGATTGGCAACACCGATCTTTCTCCACACTCCTTTCAGGCCCGCTTGCTTTCTGTCACTTCTCATCCCCCAACCTCCTTGATACCCTGAGGAAACCTCTCACCTCCCCCCCTCTGATTTGCAAGCTTCCAGGGCCCAACCACTGGCAATGCCAAACTGTCACCTGGAAGTCTGACACCCTGGCAGTGCCCCTGAAAATGTGACAGTGCCACCTGCACACCCTGGATGTGCACGAGTGACAGCAACAGGGGGCCAGACTGGCAGTGTCAATGTGACCAGGTGCCAGGGGGAGTGCCAGAGTACCACCAAGCCCTGTCTCTGACCACCTGAGGGTCTCTAAATCCCTGCAATACTTCCCAAAGTGCCATTATGCCTGGTCCGCACTTGGGTGGACAAATACTAAATAGCGCTTGGTGGGGTCGTGCAGGCATGACCGTTGAGTACAGGGAGCTGGGTGAACCCAGTGTCTGGGTATTTAAATGAGCCAGCAGATTGCACTGGGCGGAGTGAGTTGGGTGACTCGCGATCGGCCTAGCACTCTGTTCAGAGTCCGATTTGAAGTTCTTGCGTGATTCTCCCATTGTGCCGGGATCCGTTCCAGGCACAATGGGGTTGCTGAATTGCCCTGTTGTGTTTACTTTCAGTATGGTGATGTGATTAATGATAGGGGCCTGAGGCTGAGGCAGTCAGGTGTTGTTTATTTTAGTTTGGTTTATAGATTGGGATGTGAACAGTAAAGAAGCTGTGCTCTCAATAGAGTTCATATAAAGATCTGTCTGTGAATTGAACATGTGATTCTGGAAAGGCTGGCAGATTAGTCTGACTCAGGGAAGAATCTGCAACTGGTTCATGAAGGATCTCTCTTTCTAAAAGTGGTTTATCTCAGACATCTCTTTCCAGCAATTATTCTTGAGTCTGCTAATTGTATTTAAAAGTGGATTTTGGTTTGGATAGGTGATATTTGAGTGGAGATTAAGATAGCAATTAATGGTTATTGTGTAATTGCATTGATAAGCATTGTTTAACTGGTACTTGAAAGTTATTTGTCTTTATTATGTTAAAGTTATTGATACTGTGTTAGTAATAAAGTTTGTTTTAATATACCATACCCCATTTGTGTGTGAAATTACTCCTGGAGCAAGGTATCCTTTCCTCACAGTCCTACAAATATTTAAAAAATAGGGTTTCTGTCCGGCATCCGAGCAATTGTTCGGGTCTGGGCTGGGATTGTAATAAATGCTTGAAATGAATCGAACCTGGGCCCCTGGAGCTGTGACGCAACTTGTGTTAACCACTATGTCACCGTGCTGCCGGTATCAATGGGTGAACCAAAGTGTCCAGTGATAAATGGGTGGATAGCAGTTGAAAATCGTTCCCAGTGGCTCTTGATCATTTTGACATGTCTATTCTCATTCAGTGCCAGAGAAAGCCTGACTTATAGTGGCCGGGATTCTTTTGAGATATCATCTAATGATGTGTTTAAACTGGCATTCACACATCATGGGGGTTTCAGCCAATTTACTGTTTCAGACTCCTTTGGGAAAATAACTTCCAATGGTCACAAACAAGACTTAACATTTCTTCAAGTTTCTAGGCCACTTCCCTTGCCTGGTCCTCACTGGTGGGACCCACAATCACTCATGTAAAAGCCAGTATGGTTATCCTCTGCCAGCTCTTTCATGATATGCTGAGTCCCAAATGAACCCAACGAATGGGAACTCTGGTAATGGAGAAATTTCAACTCTATTTCCATTCCCTTTCAGGACCACTGGGGAATTTCAGCCCCAAGAGGATACAAATTACTGTTTAACAACTTGGGGAAAACCACACTTTCTGTTTGTGGTTACTTTCCTGTTACTCTTCAGTATCATTTATTAATCTCTTTTGCAATCGCTTTTACCTGCTCCTCATTCACAAACACTTGCTTGTCTCTTGTTTTGTATCAGGCAGCTTAATGATATCACCCTGTCAACTCTCTGTGGGGCACATGGCAGATGACAGCCAATGTGATTCAAACATTAGAATCACTACACGAACAAATATTTGATGAAAGATTATGTTTTATTAATTCATGGGATATAAACGTCACTCGCAAGAGCAGCATTTATTGTCCATCCACAATTGGCCCCGAGAAGGTGGCAGTGTGAATTGCCGCTGTAGCCCATGTGGTGTATGGGTACACACAGTGCTGTTTGGGAGGGAGTACCAGGACTTTGACCCAGGAGCCATGAAAGAACGGCAAAATGGTGTCCGTCTTGGTGGGCAAATTGCAGGTAATGATGTCCCAGTTCATCTGTTGCCTTTGTCCATCCAGGTGGAAGAGTCACATGTTTGGAAGGTTCTATCGAAGGAATATCGGTGATTTGCTACAGTGCTCCTTGTGGATGGATTTGGATTTGTTTTATTGTCACGTGTACCGAGGTACAGTGAAAAGGATTGTTCTGCAATAAGTCCAGACAGATCATTCCATACATGATAAAAGGGAATAAATGTTTAAGGTGGCGAACGGTGTGCCAATCAAGTGGGTCACTTTGTTGTGGTTGTCGTCAAACGTCTTGAGTGTTGTTGGAACTCCATTCACCGGGGCCTGTAGAGAATATTCCATCATACTCCTGACTTGTGACTTGTAAATGGAAGATGAATTTTGGGAGTCAGGAGGTGAGTTATTCACCACAGAATTCCCATCTTCTGATCTTCTCTTGCATGCACAATGTTTATATGGCCGGTCCATGTTTTTGTAAATGATAACCCTCGGATATTAATAATGGAGGATTGGGTGAGTCAATACCATTGAATGTCAAGCGAGATACCACACTCGGTCAAATGCTGCCTTGGCATGCAGGGCAAACACTCTCACCTCATGTGAGCGGGTGAAAGCAGAACTAGGGGACATAGCCTCAAAATAAGGGGAAGTAGATTGAGGACTGAGTTTAGGAGAAACTTCTTCACCCAAAGGGTTATGAATCTATGGAATTCCTTGCCTAGTGAAGCAGTTGAGGCTTCTTCATTACATGTTTTTAAGGTAAAGATAGATAGTTTTTTGAAGAATAAAGGGATTAAGGGTTATGGTGTTCGGGCCGGAAAGTGGAGCTGAGTCCACAAAAGATCAGCCATGATCTCATTGAATGGCGGAGCAGGCTCGAGGGGCCAGATGGCCTACTCCTGCTCCTAGTTCTTATGTTCTTATGTTATGGCTGGATGAGGAGGGATGAACTGGCTTCCATTTATTCAGACCCCTTGAGTGGTAGCAGCAAAAGTTTTCCCTGGCGATGCCTTTTTCAATCCAAACTTTTGAATCAAGAACCAATCAAATCAACGTTCCTTGCATTGAATAAACATGTTTCTGAGTTACTAACCCGTTGAAAAATAATAAATGATGTGACAACACACCGAGAGCAGGATTTTCTACGCAACCCGCCATGTATTGCACAGAAACAGCCCACCATTTGCCAGTTGCAGGATATTCTGGTCCTATCATTGCCAATGGGATTTCATATTGAATGCACCCTCACCACTGGGAAACCCGTGGAAGGTGTGCACCTGTCCAGAGATCTCAGAATTACGAAAATTAGAGTCCACCTAAAAGTTGAATCAATACATAGAACATACAGTGCAGATGGAGGCCATTCAGCCCATCGAGTGTGCACCGACCCACGTAAGCCCTCACTTCCACCCTATCCCCGTAACCCAATAACACCTCCTAACTGTTTTGGTCACTGAGGGCAATTTAGCATGGCCATCTACCTAACCTGCACGTCTTTGGACTGTGGGAGGAAATTGGATCACCCAGAGGAAACCCACGCAGACACGGGGAGGACGTGCAGACTCCACACAGGCAGTGACCTAGCGGGGAATCGAACCTGGGCCATGATTAAATAATTTTGCCCTTGAGCCATAGATTGTTGAATATTGCAGCCGTTTGAAGTTAGTTGGTTCGCTTCAAAATCCAGGAGTTAAATTAAAGTCCAGGCAACTGAACCATCTTGGAAACAATTTTCTTCCTTTTAATCCTGTTATCTGTCTTCCACAAATTGATGGGTTTATTTTGAGGTTCATTCCCATGGACAGCCACAGTCTCTTGGGTTGGATTTTTCTATTGTCAAGATGGGGCTTTTCTTAACTTGAGAGAGAGAGAAACAGAAAGATTTCTGACACCCTTCAGCAGTTTTTCCAGGTGACTTTGATTATTTTTTTATGCATCAAGCTTGGCAAAAACAGTTCTTAAAACCTCCTGTCTGTATGTTTCCGAAAATAAATTCAATTAACAGGTCTCACAGCCATTGTTGTAGAACACATCATCACATTTTGATCTTTCATCTCACGGACGTTTGACACCTTTCAAGATAGAACACACCAACAGGCTTCAGGGTTATTCTGTCCTCAACAGACGGTTCTGAGAGTCAGTTAGATCTTTCTGGCTGGTTAACAGTTTCCATTGTCTTTATTCGGCACTTTGCATTTTTAAGCTCTTCCTTAGTTGGTGTCCTTGATTTTGGTGTCTGTAGGTTTCCTGCAAATGTTCCTGTGAAAACGTTTCTCTTCACATTTCTTGTATGGAGTGGGGGAACATTTTCATAGAATCAGGGAATCCCTATAATGTAGATGGAGACCATTTGGCCCATCGAGCCTGGACTGACCCTCTGAAAGTGCACCCTACCTCAACCCACTCCCCTGCCCTCTCCATATAACCCCACATAACCTTATGGAAACTAGGGTGCAATTTAACATGGCCAATCCACTTAACCTGCATGTCTTTTGACTGTAGGAGGAAGCCAGAGCACCCGGAGAAAACCTACCCAGACACAGCGAGAATGCACAAACTCCATACAGACAGTCACCCAAGGGCAGAATTGAACCCGGGTCCCTCGCACTGTGAAGCAGCAATGCTAACCAATGTGCCACCATGTTTTTGGTTTTCGTACCCTCATCTTGGAAGGTGGCCTAAAATTTTAAAGCAGTTGTCTGTCAATTTTTTTAAAAAATACCACAGATTCAGTCAGTTGAAATAAAAAAAAACATTTTTGAAAATAAAGAGGCATTTGTGACATGTGCAGCCCAAGGGTGCAATAAGGTTTTGAACAAAGTGGCTCTGATCGGACCCAAACTGCACATCAGTGAGCAGATTATTGCTGAAAGTGCCACTTGATAGCATTGTTGACAACACTTTCAATCACTTTGCTAATGATGGTGAGTAGACCGATGGAGCAGCATTTGGTCAGATTAAATTTGTCCTTCTTTAAACGGACACAATATATCTTGGTAATTTTCCACATTGACAGGTAGATGTCTGTGTTTCAGCTCTCCTGAAACAGCTTGGTCGAGGATGCTGCGGGTTCTGGAACATAAATCTTCAGGACTACAGCTAGAATGTTTTTAGTGAAATAGTCAGTGCCTTCAGTTGTATCTTGATATCATGATTGTTGAATATCTTTCGTTTTGTATTATTTGTCAGAAGATGGACGAGTTAGATTGTTCTCTTGAACAGTTACATTGGTACAGTCATATATACTTTGTGTAATCTCAACTCAGGAAGACTCATCTGTTCCTTTGACTACATCTTCAGAATTATTTTCTTTTGGGCTTCTAAACATCTGCTGTTTCACACTCTCTATCAAAATCACATATGCTACATTCCTAAAAGCAGTTGGTGAAGGATGGAACTGCAGCCAATCTTCACAGACGTTTATAAGCATTTACTTGCAGGTCCACATTGTAACTATACACCTCCTAATCTTACCACCACAGTTTCAGTCTGTGTCCATTTACAGGGGCACAAGTAAACCCCCTGTTAATGCCCAAACTCTGTATACAATTAGATGCAATTAATATAGAATTGCCAACATTGTGTTGCTTCCTTTATTCCCTCCTTTAAAAACATCTTTACTCTTCTACCATGTAATGAACCTCCATCCATCTCATCTTTCTAATTTCCTGCTTAGTCTTCTTCTCGAATAGGGACAGGTTGTGAAAGGGTCCATGGAAATAAACACAATAACACGTGTTTCAAGGAAAATAGCCTTGAGTTTCAAGTTAATAAAAAATAACTATTTGTATTAGTGTCACAAGTAAGCTTGCATTAACACTGCAATTAAGTTACTGTGAAAATCTCCTCGTTGCCACACTCCGACGCCTGTTCGGATACACAGAGGGAGAATTCAGAATGTCTAATTCACCTAACAAGCATGTCTTTTGGGACTTGTGGGAGGAAATTGGGGCACCCGGAGGAAACCCACGCAGACATGGGGAGAACGTGCAGACTCCGCACAGACAGTGAGCCAAGCCGGGAATCAAACCCGGGTCCCTGGCGCTGTGAAGCAGTAGTGCTAACCACTGTGCTACAATGTGGTGTGCCCTGAGATTGGTTCATCTCCAATTGGCATGCCTGAGCACAACATGGGCTAGTGCTGAGGTCTCAAATTGGGCACAGTGATGATGGCCCGCAAAGTAAAAGTACAGATGCGGGCATTAGGTGGCTCCATATGCTGAAAGGGGCTGGTAATCTTGAGGCCTTAAGGCATGCCAATGGAGGAAATAGCTAACTCTGGTCATTTTGGAAGTTGAGTGAACATTTGATAACCAAAAGATTACAAGGAACCATTCTGGAATCTGTTGTGAGTGAATCTGTGCCAGTCGATGATTTTATCCAACACTTGTGCCAAAGAGGATGACTGTGTGACATGAACCTAAATATCAGAGTGCGATGGTTCAGATGCTGTTGTAGGGAAAAATCCCTTGTGCCAGTGCATTCAAGAGGTCGAGTCTCAAGGCAAGGTTCAAAGCGTTTTTACTGTATTTTACGAGTTCTGAAGTCCTTCAGGGAGACCCACGCAGCCAGCTCCTAACAATGGCTTGACCACGGTGATCTCTCCGATATGCAGACGAGGTTCAATATTTATAGAGAGTACAAGCATTTGCAAGGTTTTGGCGGGCTTTTGCTGTTTTACATTTGAATAGTACAGATGAATAGTACAGATACATGATTTCCTGGGCTTCCTGACTCTGACGTCAATGTCTCGTTATCTGTTTAGTTTTAATAGATGTTCCCTTGACTTACAATGGGGTCCCATTATCCCTATGCTGTACCTTGATTAGGTGTTGAGTGTGGTTCCTGGGTTAACCTGGGAATCTATTGTATCAGCCTCCTGTTTGATAGGATTTGTGTCTGTGTGTAAAACTAATCTAATCAATATATTTAATCCTTAGGTTTCTTTTGCCTGCCTGGGTCATTTTGGTGTTACAACATTTCATTTTATAACATTTCATTTTATAAGTCTTAGTTTTAATCAATATATATATATATATTTGCCCCACTGTCAGGGTCTTGAATCGCAGATATCCCGATCTTCTGGCCATGGTGCCGTTTTAAGATGCAGCTTCGTGCTGTTGCTAGGCAGATTATAGATTCTCCATTTCGTTCGAAAAAGGTTTCTCAGCTGTGTAAAAATGGGATTCAAACGAATGCCCATCCCTTTACATCATAAATGGTGCCAATCAGTCCAATAAATGAAGAATGCTTTGATGATGTAAATATTAATACGAATCCAATATAGCCTTAAAAAATGTCCTACTTCAGATGCCCAGTAAATACTTTGGCCTAGGTAAGGTGCTCTTTCAGAGGGTGAGTGCAGAACTGATGGGCCGAATGGCCTTCTTCAACACTGTAGGGATTCTATGGATCGATGCCTGGTAACACCTTTGAATCTCTTGCCTAACAAGAACCTATTTATCTCTGCCTTAAAAGTATACAATGACTTTGCCTCCAGTGCCTTCTGAGGCAGAGTTCCAAAATCGCACAAATCTCTGAGAGAAAAAAAACTCTCCTCATTTCTCCCCTACAAGGGCAACCCCCAATTTTAAAACAGTGCCTTATTATATTGTTAGACTCTAAAAAATCAATGCAGCCACCAGAGTATCAGCTTCCAAATACCAGTGGTCGCTCTTCTCGAAGCATGAACTTCATTATATCCGTGCTAAATATCACAGGAAAGTTCCCATGTTGATGGTAAAAGCCAGGTGAAATGGTGGATTTCCTGTGGATGTAAAGTTGTGCAAGATACATGAACACTGCAATGAAGTTACTGTGAAAATCCCCTAGTCGCAACACTCAGGCCCCTGTTCGGGAACACTGAGGGAGAATTCAGAATGCCCAATTCACCTAACAAGCACGTCTTTCGGGACTTGTGGGAGGAAACCGGAGCGCCCAGAGGAAACCCATGCAGACACGGGGAGAAAGTGCTAACTCTGCATAGACAGTGACCCAAGCCGGGAATCGAACCTGCGACCCTGGCGCTGTGAAGCAGCAGTGCTAACCACTGTACTTTGTCGTGGGAGTATGTGGGATTGTGCATGTTCCCATGGCTTTCTTATCTCAGACCTTGGGTGAAATTCTCCGACCCCCACCGGCGCATGCGCGAACCGGCGAAGGCATTTCGGCCAGCCCCGGCGCCGGGCGGCGGGCGACATAGGCCGCTGGTGCCAGTTTTGCCGGAACCACAATGGTAGTGGACTGGCCATGCTAAATTGCCCCTTAATTGGGAAAAAAAATCATTGTGAACTCTAAATTTTTGGCAGCACTCTAGCATGGTGGTTAGCATAAATGCTTCACAGCTCCAGGGTCCCAGGTTCGATTCCCGGCTGGGTCACTGTCTGTGCGGAGTCTGCACGTCCTCCCCGTGTGTGCGTGGGTTTCCTCCGGGTCCTCCGGTTTCCTCCCACAGTCCAAAGATGTGCGGGATAGGTGGATTGGCCATGCTAAATTGCCCGTAGTGTCCTAAAAAAAGTAAGGTTAAGGGGGGGGGGGGTTGTTGGGTTACGGGTATAGGGTGGATGCATGGGTTTGAGTAGGGTGATCATTGCTCGGCACAACATCGAGGGCCGAAGGGCCTGTTCTGTGCTGTACTGTTCTATGTTCTATATAAGAACTAACTGATTTGGAGGAGGGTGGATACAACTCTTTCTAGTGCCACAATTTGCTCTAAGTGGCACCTCATTTTGTTTAAAGCTTCTTGTGTATTGGCATTGAGGATGGACTTAGACTTGGCTAAGACCTCTGCCAGCTGTCTCATCTCCCCCACTATGTTTTGAGCGGGATACCTTTCCCAGAGTGGGGTCCCAGAGATTGAATAGAATAGAATCCCTATAGAATAGTGCAGAAGGAGGCCATTGGGTCCATCAAGTCAGCACGACCCTCTCCAACAGCATCCCACCCAGTTCCCCCCGCTCCCCCCTCCCCACCCCACCCCTGCTCAACCCCCATAATCCCACCTAGGCTTTGGACACTAAGGCACTAAGGGACAATCCAGAATGGCCAATCCACCTAACCTGCACATCTTTGGACTGTGGGAAGAAGCTTGAGAACACAGAGGAAACCCTCACATTCATGAGAAGAATGTGCAAACTCCACACAGACAGTCACCCAAGGTCGGAATTGAACGCGGGGCCCTGGCACGGTGAGACAGCCGCAGTGCTAACCACTGTGCCGCTGTGCTGCCATTCTCAATTGGATGGGTCTGAAGCTGGTGAGTCACTTCTGCAGAGCCGCCGAAACCCATTTTTTTTGGTTGGCATTTTGAGGTTTCTAATACCTCCTTCACCCATCTTACATTGTGTCTTCTGAAGATAAAAGAATCTCATTGGGATCAAAAAGTTGTTCAACTCTTTCCTTCCTTCTCTCCTCAGTGGCATTGAGCTTTGGGCTATCTGGAGAGAAAGAAAAGAAATGTTCTGAAGTTGTGCAGCTGACTGACATTCTGATAAAATGTTATTAGGATGCAAGTCAGAAGATCTGCCAAAAATATCAACATGATTGGGGGATGTTTCAGAATTCCTTAACGTTGCGAACATTAAGTATGCCTTTTATGGCTCAGATGGGGAATTCTGGATGAAATGGAAGCTGTTCTTATCTCTATTTACAGATATGTTTATTGCCAGCTGGTAAAGGGAGGGCGTATGGGAGATGGAATGAGGGGGGTGGGGGAGGAAATGAATGGTTCAATGGAAATAAGAGGAAAAAATTTCAAATTAGGAGTATTTTATATTGTTATTGATTGTATGTTATGTATATTCTTATTTGAATTAAAATATTTTTTAAGAAGTTGCACAGCTACTGTGACAGTTCTTCTGGAGCTTTTGAACATGATTGATTATGTTTCTTGATGGTTTGCTAGCACTTCCAACAATGCTCCAGAAAAAATTAGCATCTGCCATTGACCTTCCCACATATCCTGCCACACCAGGATTGCTTGCATGGTGACCCAGCCTTCTGCCACATGGGTCAAGATAATTTTGTTCGGAGACCAATTGTTACGGTCAGTCAGGGACCAGCATCCACGGCCATTTATACATCGTCTTTATTTGTGAGAGAATATTTGAAGACATAGCTACCATAGCGAAGATTTTATGTTGTTTGATCCATTAGGTTATTTGAAATGTGAATATCAAGGAAGAATGGGCGTGGTGAGGTAGTCAAGCTTGCTTTTGCACGGCCCAATCTCAGGGAAGCTGCAATTTGGTAACTGGCAACACAGCATTGAACAAGGGACCAAAGTTTCAGAATACAATCCAAGAACACTGGAATGCTAATGCCTGAAGGAGTGTCACACAGGTAAATGAAATGAAAATGAAAATCGCTTATTGTCACGAGTAGGCTTCAATGAAGGTACTGTGAAAAGCCCCTAGTCGCCACATTCCGGCGCCTGCTCGGGGAGGCTGTTACGGGAATCGAGCCATGCTGCTGGCCTGCTTTTGTCTGCTTTCAAAGCCAGCGATTTAGCCCAGCCCCTATATAAAGACGCGATGAGGGAAGATTAGAGGGGCAGGTGGTTTACTCAGGCTACTTTCCTCTACCCCAACACACTTAGAACTGCACCCTCAAAATTCCAATTGTCTCGCCGTTGGCCCTCCATTCACTACCATATTTCTGCAGCCACCAGTCTGTTTAACTGCATCCTCACCTCAATCAATGCCCTCAACTTGATTAAAACCGTTACTCTTTCTTACCCTGGCCATTCCCCTGGTGTAGCCCCTCATCTCCATTCACTAAAGCTCAAGGGGCACAGACTTGAACAGACAATTGCTTTAGTCATTAGCCCTCCCGATCAGTCTTGACCCAATACATTTGGTCAGGGTCTTCTCTCACCTGTGAAGACCACTAACCATTCGCGAATCATCCTGGAATGCAAAGGTTTTTTTCATTCTCTCAGCTTCTTAAACCCCTGTCTGTGGGCCAGCAGCTCTGAAGCTCTGACCATGGCCATTGTTGAGGAAGGCAGGTCATGCCAACATGTAGTTGTCAGCATCAAACACAGGGATAGCCATGGTCACCCATCCTGGTGGTTGGTGAAATGGTACTTAGGAGGACTTTTGCTTGTGCAAATTGGCATCCTGCCACGCCTGCCCAATCCCATTCCCACTGCCAGTAAACTTCCTTGACGGTGGGACACAGCTGGCTGATCCACCACATTCCTCAGGATTTTACTTGCTTTGATCGTGCAGGCTGGTATCATTCTGTTCAATGTCTGCACGTGTGGCTGGGTGTCATACTCAGCTTTATAATCCCGCTCTGAAGCGCCTTGAGATGTTTACTCTGCTGAAAGCGCCGTATAAAGTTATTGCTACAGTTGTTGTTGCTGTCCAGGTCATTACACTTCTTCCTGTACAACAAATTGTCTTGGGGTTGAGGCATCGGCATTCACATTCTCAGCCAACTCCCTTCACGGAGTGTTGTCTAGATCCTTGGTGGTTTACTGACCATCCAAACACCAAAACAATACACCCCTTCTGCATTTCATCCAAGTTAGCAGTACACAGAAGTCCAATTGCCTGCCGTTACACTTTTCTGCATTTAGCTGCCAAATCCTCAGCCCCCACCAGCAGCCCGTACCTTGCAACTTACTGACTACGGGCAGCACAGTAGCACAGTGGTTAGCACTGTTTATTCACAGCACCAGGGTCCCTTGTTCGATTCCCAGCTTGTGTCGCCGTCTGTATGTTCTCATCGTGTCTGAGTCGGTTTCCTCCAGGTGCTCCGGTTTCCTCCCACAAGTCTCGAAAGACTTGCTATTAGGTAATTTGGACATTCTGAATTCTCCCTCCGTGTACCCGAACAGGCGCTGGAATATGGCGACAAGGGGCTTTTCGCAGTAACTTCATTTCAGTGTTAATGTAAGCCTACTTGTGACAATAAAGATTATTATTATTATTACCTGCAGCTTGCATCCAATTTGCCAGCCATTTAGGGCTTACTTACGTCCTGATTTTGCAAGAGTTTTCTCATCTCACCAACATACCTGAATTTAGGTCAGGTAGATGGTATGTCTCTTTTTATGTTGGTTACCTGACCCTGCACTTTGTGATGGAGTCAGGATTGTTGCCATGGCAAGCTGCATTTCACTCCACTTCAAAAGTGCAAAATCATAATTTGGAAACCTCAGAGTTTATATTTCAGCTACTGCCGAGAAATCCCAGCAACAGTACATTGCATTTTGTAGCTTGCAGTTCAAGAAAACTAACCTTCCTGCCTGAGGCATAGTGGCACAGTGGTTGCTGCCTCATAATGCCAGCGACCCGGGTTCAATTCTAGCCTTGGTTGACTGTCTGTGGGGAGTTTCCACTATCTCCCCATGTCAACATGGCTTTTGGTTGCTCTGGTTTCCTTCCACAGTCCAAAGATTAGCAGGTTAGGTAGCTAGGATATGCAAAATTGCCTATGGCATCCAGGGATGTGCAGACGAGGTGGGCCTGGGTAGAGTGTTTTTTTGGAAGGTCAGTGCAGACTCGATGGGCTGAATGGACACCTTCTGCACTGCAGCGATTCAATGAATACTTCTGCTCTAGCCATAAAATATCTCTTGCATTGACAATTGTCGCAATTTAATAGCACGACAATATCCCACTGGCATGACAATATCTTATTGTTGCTTTTGCTCACACGGAATCCGCCAGTTTGCAAGTGAAAGTGGCGCATTCTCACAGAATAGCTAGCTACCTCATGAGGCTGAGTGAGAGTTGGTGGAAGAGGGGTTGATAATGGGGTGGAAGGAGTCTGGAGGGGAGCCTTCTTTTTAAATAATTCTGATGTGTAAACCTTCTGCTGGTAATATTTAACCGGACAGGTGGCAGCTGATCTATGCAAAGTACCCTAAGAAAAACTGCAGAGTTCGAGAAAACTGATCCAATAGTTCTGGGCAGGTCGGGAAAAATATATGTCATATGTTATCCCACAGCCCGAAAGGCTTTTTTTTTTAGAACAGTACAGCGCAGAACAGGCCCTTCGGCCCTCAATGTTGTGCCAAGCAATGATCACCCTACTCAAGCCCACGTATCCACCCTATACCAGTAACCCAACAACCCCCATTAACATTATTTTTTAGGACACTAAGGGCAATTTAGCTTGGCCAATCCACCTAACCCGCACATCTTTGGACTGTGGGAGGAAACCGGAGCACCCGGGGAAAACCCACGCACACACGGGGAGGACGTGCAGACTCCGCACAGACAGTGACCCAGCCGGGAATCAAACCGGGGACCCTGGAGCTGTGAAGCATTGATGCTAACCACTATGCTACCATGCTGATAGGCAACTGCCGCTGTGCGAAAGAGAACACTTCATAAATATTTACTTCTCCTTCCTGAACAGTAACAGCGAGCAAACAGTAAATTTATTGGGATTTATAAACTAGAGGCACATGTATCTCTGCCCAATTTTAAGAGAGGATTACAATCATGAAGAACAGGTGCACTGCATGATTGCTGATCATTGACTTTCCAGGATCTTGTTACAAATCCTTCATCTTTGCCACTCATTTTAATGCGGTGGCTGAGCAGGGAGGGGGAGCAAAACATAGTTGTGAAGTATTACATGCTTATTAAAGAACCAGCCAAACTTTCCACCTACGAATTAGGGCAGCACGGTAGCATGGTGGTTAGCATAAATGCTTCACAGCTCGAGGGTTCCAGGTTCGGTTCCCAGCTGGGTCACGGTCTGTGCGGAGTCTGCACGTCCTCCCCGTGTGTGCGTGGGTTTCCTCCGGGTGCTCCGGTTTCCTCCCAAACTCCAAAGATGTGTGGGTTAGGTGGATTGGCCATGCTAAATTGCCCGTAGTGTCCTTAAAAAGTGAGGTTAGTGGGGGGGGGTTGTTGGGTTACGGGTATAGGGTGGATACGTGGGTTTGAGTGGGGTGATCATTGCTCGGCACAACATCGAGGGCCGAAGGGCCTGTTCTGTGCTGTACTGTTCTATGTTCTATGAATGTGAATGGACATGACATCAACAGGTTCCATTATCAGTACACAATGGAATCTTTCCTTTCCTGCTCTGTTCAGACGATTTTTGTTGTCTCGCTTGTAAAGTCGCAAATCCACCATCTTAAGGCAACTAATCCCGAGGTGAAAACGTTCATAAAAAGACTGAATTTCGAATCAGCTCGATGGGCCAATCAGCTCAAAACTTTTGCTTTGCTTAATGCAATTGTTCTTCCAGGCAAGTCTGTTTGGCCCAAGCACTTCAGAGTAAGTGTCCCTTTGCATCCAGAAAACAGCAGGGAAACATATTTGTACCAGATCCCTGAGGAGCACCTCATGTTGGGCCTTTGGCCCTATTATCTTCAAACCGATGAACTGGTTGTTAAATCTTTCACTTGACATTTTGAGTGTCAGAAGGCTCCACAGTCTCAGGGAGATTCTGGACATCCAGCAGAAAACAGCAGTAAAGTCATTTTAAAGGGCTAATATTGATAAGTTTGATCATTTTTTCTGCAGATTTTGTAACTTTATTTTGTCACAAAGTTAGGAACCCAGAGTGGGCAGGCATAAGAGATGGCAGGCTAGTGGGGTGTGGCTTCCAGTACGTAGACTGTGAGCAAGGTCTGGAACAAGCAAAGTAACAGAAAATAATAGGGAAATAAAAATGGAACTACGATCGATGACCCAGAAAAATCAACTGGATTGGAGGAGTTGCAAAACAGAGTTAGAATCTGATGTGTTGGGTAAGCTGGGTCTGCGAGGACTGTGTTTACTGCAGCAGTGAGAGAGACAGGCTTCCAACACTTGAAGAAATGTAACTCTATTTTATTGAACTCTTAACAATCATACATACTTTAATTGTGGGTTGACACTATGCTGAGTTGACTGGAGACCTGAGGCTAACCTAACCAGACTGTCTTACTACCACATGGTGGATGTTCTAGTTATTGCTCACGGGCTCTGACTGTCTCAGAGGCTGCATCCCAAGAGAGCGGGAAAACTAGTGCCCTCTGGCTTTATAGTGGTCGTGTCCTGTCTGGTGATTGGCTGCTGTGTTCTGTGTGTTCATTGGTCACCCTGTGTGCCAATCAATGCCTGTCTGTGCACCATCATATACTTGTGTGTATATTATGACAGAATCCAAGCTACCAGTTTATTTCAACTTGTCAGCTAGATCAGATCAAATCACAGGATTTCCATTCAGCCAGTCACAATTTATCTGTCATGATTTAAAATTAGGCAGCGGGATTCTCCGACGGCGGGATCATCCACTTCGTCGGCAGTGCACCCATGCCCGCAGGTTTTCTGACAGCGTGGGGTGGCTACAATGGGAAACCCCATTGGCGGGCTGCGGGAATGGAGAATCCTGCTGCCAGTAAGGGAGGGCCATGCAGGTAAACAGGACTGGCGGAAAAGAGAATCCTGCCTCGGGTGTTCACAATTTATCCAAATGATTTGGACTCTGGAATCAAAAGCACAATTTCTAAATTTGCAGCTAACACCAAACTGGAGGTCGCAGTCAATGATGAGAAAAACATCAACAACTCACAAGAAGATATAAGAAACTGGTCGAATGGGATATAATTGGCAAATGAATTTCAACACAGATTAATGTGAGGCATTAGATGTTGGCAAGAATCACAAGAAAGTTGTATGTTCCTCAGGAAATAAGAACCTAAGTGGAGTAGGATCTGTGAGTACAACTAGACAAGTCACACAACCCAACAGTAGCAAGACTGTTTAAAAAGGCCAAAAAAAACCAGAGCAAGCACATAGGTTTATTTCTCGGGGGGGTGGAATTGTAAAGTAAAGCAGTTAAGATGAATTTGTATTGAGCCTGGGTTAGATCACACTTGTAGTGCTGCATTCAATTCTGGGTTTCTATATTATAAAAGAAGATACGAAGGAATGGGAGAGTGTGCCAAAAACAATTTACAATGTCATATCAGAAATGTGGCTGGACATCAGTCAGCAGAGTGTGAACAGGCTAGGCACCTTATCATTTTAAAGAGAAGTCTGAGGGGGTGACCGAATAGAGATCTTGAAAATTATGAGAGGTTTTGATGGAGTTATCACAGAAAGAATGGCCCAAATCTTCCAGTCTCTGGATCGTTGGAGATTGGATATTTGACCCAAAATGAATATGGAATCCCGCAGAAGTCTTAATGCACTGGTCTCTGTGGTAATTACCTTGAAAGGTTCAACTTCCAATAGGAAATTTTCCATGTCTCTGGGACCCTCCGCAAATTTCTTTGATACTGCGTTAGAAACATAGAATCATAGAATTTACAGTGCAGAACGAGGCCATTCGGCCCATCCAGTCTACGCCGACCCTTGGAAAGAGCACCCTGCTTAAGCCCACGCCTCCAACCTGTCCCCGTAACTCAGTTCCTCCACCTAACCTTGTGGACTCTAAGGGGCAATTTATCATGGCCAATCCACCTAACCTGCACATCTTTGCACTGTGGGAGGAAAAGCAGACCAACCGGAGGAAACCCACAGTCACCGAAGGCTGGAATTGAATCTGGGACCCTGGAACTGTGAGGCAGCAGTGCTAACCATTGTGCCACTGTGTCGTTAGAGTTGGAGACTTCAGGCAGTTCCAAAGTATTTAGCTAAAACGTTACCCAGGAAATGTTAGACAGAAAAAAATATCTAACTCCTGAGAAAATACACATTGACTCCCCAATCACTCACATTATCTACCCCACCCACAATCCCCCTTCGACCCCATGATTACTCACCTGACCCCCTAACTACCCCCCAATGCCCTGACCATCACCTACAACCTCACCCACCTACCACCTCACCCACTTGTCCAAGTACATGCTTAGCACCCTACCCACCTACATCCTATCCAATTACTACCTGATCCACCTACCACCTCATCCACCTGACCTACCTACCACCTCACTCACTACTACCTGGCCCACCTACCACCTCACTTACTACTACCTGACCCACCTATCACCTCACCCATGATAGCCACCTACCAACTACCCACTCACCTTCCACCCTATGCACCAGTCTCTCCAACCTACCCACACTACCAATCTACCCATTCCCTCATTCATCCATTCACCCACCCTCACTAACGCTCACACTAGATTCTTTAACTAACCATATAGCAGCTAGTGCCATAAGAAGGGGTGTGTCCTGTTTCCCTGACTCTACTGTGATCCAGCAGAGTTCTCCTGTGGACACTGTGCTCCGCACGTCTGGCAGATCAGAGCTCAGAAAAAACTGCAAGAAATGTGGGGCAGCATTGAGGCAGTTTGAGCAGAATGACAATCTGACAATAATTGCTTCTCTTCGGAAGATCATGGGTGAATGTTATGGGGCGAAATTCTCCAACCCCACGCAGGGTCGGAGATTCGCCCGGGGGTGCCGATAATCCCGCTCCCGGCATGTTCAAAATTCTCCCACCCGCCATAAAACGGCGTTCTTCAAATCCCGCCGCCCACCTCGGAGAATGGCTGGTGCCGGCGGGATGCCATTGTTTATTCAGGCTTAATTATTCTCCGGCCCGAATGGGCCGAAGTCCCGCCGACGTGGCCACGGGTCACGTCGGCGAAAATCAAAGTTGGTTTATAACGGCGTCAACCATTGATGGTGGTTGACGCCGTTCAGCTTGGAGGTGGGTGACAGGATGGGGAGAAAGATAAATTACCTACTCGAGTGCCGGGGGGGGGGGGGGGGGGGCTGTGAAGAGAGAGAGTGAAATCACTTACTTGAGTGCCGGGGGGGGGTAGGGGTGGGGGGTAGGGGCAGGTTTAGGGGTAGGGGTGGGGGGTAGGGGTAGGGGTGGGGGGGTAGGGGTTGGGGGTAGGGGTGGGGGGGTGGGGGTTGGGGGGGGGTTTGTGAAGAGAGAGAGTGAAATCACTTACTTGAGTGCCGGGGGGTAGGGGTGGGGGGTAGGGGTGGGGGTGGGGTGGGGAACACAAGGTTCTGCAAGATGGCATAATTCAGTTCAAACATTTGGAGTAATAAATAATGAGGATCACCAAGAGTGCAGCAATTTTTTTTCTCTCTCTCTCTCAGATAAGGCACGCAGCACAATATACTCGCCATTTAAAAAAAAAACAAGGCATTCACATCTATTCCAGCCGTGTTGGTTGCGGACTCTGCCACCCCTACCCCCCGGCACTCAAAGTAAGTGATTTCACTCTCTCTCTTCACAAACCGCCCCCCCCAACCCCCACCCCCCCCCACCCCCCCACACCCCCCCCACCCCCCCCAACGCCGGGCGGCGTTGATGATGTCGCCCGACATCAACCGACGCGCCATTTCCGCAGCGGGTGAAACTGACGTGTACAGCGTCACTCCGCTGCTGGCCCTTTCAGGACGGGAGATTTCAAGCTGATAAGCGGGCCCCGACGCCTGAGTCACCAGCGCCGTTTTTGCCCGCCGGTCAAGGGCGTCACGATGGACTTCGGTGAATTTCGCCCCAGATTTGTGCTGAAAAGCAAAACTACAGAGCTTCAACAGGGCTTCAACAGAATACAGTAACCAAGACAGCCTTTGACGCCCGCCGGCCGGCATCGGGCTGGCCGAAAGGCCTTCGCCGGTTCGCACATGCGCCGGTGCATCAGCTGCCGCTGACGTCACCAGCGGCACATGCGCGGTAGGGGGGTTCTCATCTGCCTCCGCCATGGTGGACTATGGCGGCGGGGGAAGAAAAAGAGTGCCCCCACGGGCCAACAATCGTTGGGCCCCGATCGCGGGCCTGGCCACTGTGGGGGCACCCCCCGGGGTCCGATCGCCCCGCGCCTCCCAGGACCCCGGGGACCCACTCGCGCCGCCAATCCCGCCGCCACCAGAGGTGGTTGAAACCACGGCGGTGGGATTGGCCTCTCGGCGGCGGGACTTCTGCAGGCCGGAGAATCGCAGCAGGGGGCTCGCCGATCAGCGCGGAGGTCATGCCGATCGGCGCGGCATGATTCCCGCCCCCATCGATTCCCGGGGGGCGGAGAATTTTGCCCCAGGTTTGTAAATGTAAACACAATTACGGTTTATTTCTAACAAGAACTTTCATGTAATATGCAGCAACTACAACTGGTTAACTATGAACTAATACCTAATTCCCATGTTAACCTGTTCCCACCCTCTGCACACACACACAAGAGGTAGACAAACACTGAGGGGTGGAAAGGCATAAAATTCATAAGTAAAAGGAAGGAAGAGTTTTTGTTTCAGATGATGGTTCTTAGCCCACTTTACTTCACAGCAAGCTTGAAAATTAAAATATTAATTTAAGGCCTGGAATGATCTTATCTGTAGATTCATTCATTCAGGTTCTCTGTAGTTTAGAAATGCATTACTTTCAGCATATTCTGGAGAGGTCCACTTACGTCTGTTCAGATTTTCCTTTCAATTTGTGATTTATATTCAGACTTCTGTAGTTTCAGAAAAACAGCATTCGCAGGGAGGTACAGCAGGCTTTCTGGACTGCACAGCCTGTCAATGTTCACTGAAAAATAGATTCTTCCATGCTCTCTGCCAGTTCAGAAACACAGCCTTTCTGGAAGAAAATGGAGGAGAGAGGGGAGCAGGATGCTTCCTCAGGGTGCCAAGGTCAAAACTGAAGTCTTGAAACTCTGTAAAGAATACTCGTCAAATTAAGACCAATCCTCACCTGTTACTGGGCTTAGCACAGCCTTTTGGACCAATTCATCGACCACCAGCCAAATCAATCAAACCGAGCCCCAGTCCATCTCACTCCTTGGTGCCGGCCAATCGCCAACTCCAGCACAGCCTTCTGGATGCTCGTGCTTGAACTAAAGATACAGACTGATTGCCTTAAAGTGACATGCCCAATAACCATCTATGGATCAAAAATATAACGGCAAAGCTCAAGGAAAGGGGAAATAAGGGAATATACAGGGAATTAACAGGAAAGACCCTTACACAATGTGGACAGGAGGCCGATGGTAGAATTGGTTGCCCTCAGGGCAGCTGAAATTAGGTTGATATGCATTGCATCCAGTATTCCTCAAGCGAACTATTGGAGGCTGGCCCTAAAAGGATGCTTTTAAAATATATTCTTCTCTTATATGCAGTGCAATGCTGATGACCTAGCCCGCTAGATTCTCATTGTTGTCTTTGTCAACTAAATCCTCTTCTCTCCCTCTACCTCCCACTTACCCGTCCTCTCCCATTTGCGCCTCATCCCACATCTCCAAATATCTGTCCTGGTCCACCGACATCGGCGATACTACCAAGAAAGCACAACAGCGCCTATACTTCCTCAGGAAACTAAGGAAATTCGGCATGTCCACATTAACTCTTACCAACTTTTACAGATGCACCGTAGAAAGCATCCTATCTGGCTGCATCACAGCCTGGTATGGCAACTGCTCAGCCCAAGACCGCAAGAAACTTCAGAGAGTCGTGAACACAGCCCAGTCCACCACACGAATCTGCCTCCCAGCCATTGGGCGCGATTCTCCGCTCCCCACGCCGGGTGGGAGAATTGCGGGAGGGCCACTCTGGCACCGCCCACGATTCTCCCACCCCTCCCAAAATGGCGTGTCGCAAAACGGTTTTTCCCGGCGACCGGCGATTCTCCAGCCCGGATGGGCCGAGCGGCCTGACAACCCCGACGGGTTCTCGCTGGCGGAAACCACACCTGGTCGCTGCCGGCGTGAACAGCGCGTGACAGGTAAGCATGGGGTCTGTGGGGGGAGGAGAGGGGATCGAGCACCACGGGCGTGCTCGTTAGGTGACCTGCCCGCGATCAGTGCCCGCCGATCGAAGGGCCGGCATCTCTAAGAGATGCACTCTTTCCACATCTTGCGGGGCAGCGGAGGGGAAGACAGTAACCATGCATGTGCGGGTTGGAGCCGGCCAACCTGCGCATGTGCGGCTGACGTCACTTAGGTGCTGCCGCCGCGATATTCTCGGCGCGCTGCCTTGATGCACGCGTCAAGGCCTGGCGGCCAAGTTCCTCGCAACGCCGCTCCCAGCCCCCCAGCGGGGGGGGGGGAGAATAGGGGACGAGGAGCGGCCTCCGACGCCGTCGTGAAACACTCCGGCATCGGCCGTTGCAGAGAATCGTGCCCTCAGGGTTTCACTCCGTCGTCGGCCGTTGCGGAGAATTTTGCCCCATATAGACCTCCCGCTGCCTGGGGAAAGAGGGCAGCATAATCAAAGACCCCTCCCACCCGATTTACTTACTCTTCCAACTTCTTCCATCGGGCAGGAGATACAAAAGTCTGAGAACAAGCACAAACAGACTCAAAAACAGCTTTTCCCCCACTGTTACCAGACTCCGAAATGACCCTCTGATGGACTGACCTCATTAACACTACACCCTTGTATGCTTTCAGGTCTTGGGCCAAGCAGTTACCATACCAGGCTGTGATGCCATTGTTTATGTAGTTACATTGTGTACCTTGTGTTGCCCTATTATGTATTTTCTTTTATTTCCTTTTCTTTTCATGTACTTAATGATCTCTTGATCTCGCAGAAAAATACTTCTCACTGTACCTCGGTACACATGACAATAAACAAAAATCCAAATCCAAATCGCCACTCCAATGGCGCTCTCTGAGGTCCACTGCTGTCAACTCAGCTGCCTGACATCGAAATCTTCCTTACTGGCAACCAATTCATTCACTTTGTAAGATTTCCTGGGTTTGGGGGCACAGGCACCTAAATAGGCAGTCAACTGGTTATGAGTCATTTTAAGGTGATTCATTGAGTTCATTAAGAAACAATGGTTTAGACATTAATACATTATCTAATTAGACAGAAAAGGTACAACAGCTTGCGTTAACAGCATTTTCCTCTCTCGTTGAAGTGTTAAGAAACTTGTCCCTTGAACCCTCGACCTTCCTCCTCCTCCTCCGTCTAGCTCAGTTGGCTGGACAACTGGTCATGAAGCAGGTTCAATTATTGTACCAGCTGAGGTTATTCATGAAGGCCCTGCCTTCTCATCCTTGCTCCTCACCTGAAGTATGGAGATCCTTAGGTTAAATCGCCACCAGTCAGCTCTCCCCCTCAAAGGGAATAGCAGCCTTTGGTCATTTAGGACGATGGCGACTTTACTTTGACACAAAACTGGCTGGACACAATGTATTTTGCCTATCTAAGCTTTTCTTACAGCTGCAATTCTCCATTCCTGGCAATATTGTAAATTTCCTCTCTGCCCACTGCAGCGTTATTGCATCCTTCCTGTAATATTGAACTTTATACTTTGGAGCTCAGATTAAGATCATCAACACCAGCAGCAGCAGGGGCAGCAGAGACAATGACAGCTTGCTTCTCAGAGCAAGCTTCTCGGAGACCTGCAGCTCATTAAGCGAGACCGACGGAGAGAGAGAGATTGAGCAGAGAGGTGTAACTCACACCTCGAACACTGGATGTGCAGGTAGAGAATAAGCTTCTACGACCACCAGTTTGCAGCCTGCTAGAACAGAACCTGTAGCCCAAATGGACCTGGCAGCCACGACTTACCAGCGGTTGCAAAGTCACAAATATCTACCGTTTCTTTGCCACTGGATTCTCTCGGGGTTTTAGCAAAGGCGTTTGTAAGATCACACACCCAGCGGAACACAAATGCTTCATAAAATGCACAGTCATCTAATTGTTTCTTTGCCAACCAGGCTCACAAGTGCAGAGCCTCTCCATATGTGTTACCCTCACAACCAAAATCGTCAGGGTATTGATAAAAGTGCGCTGTTTAATGTTCTTAATGTTGAGCATTTTATTCGATATAAAAAAAATATATAGATGATGAGGATAAAAGTCTTTATGATTGAATAGGATGAGCAGAGTGAGAGGTCATGTAATGGAACCTTTAGAAATACTTCCAACTGGATCTGGCACCACTTCTAATCCCATCATGAATTTAATAAATCTGGTCATCTTTAACCCAACAGCAGGAAGGAAAGCTGCTGAGTAGTTGCGAAAAGCCAACCTGTTATGGGTAATATCCTTCAGGGAAAGACAGAGTAATTTGGCTTCCACGTGACTCCAGTTCAGCAATATCCTCTGGAGTGGCCCGGCGAGTCTTTCAGCAGTTACAATCAAGCAATCAATCACTTGTCCAACCAGGGAAGGATAACTAAAGCAGCTTTGCAAGCATCATGCTCGGAGAGCTATTAAAATCAACCGCTAGCTGTTTACCAGGTAGCTGTTTATGTAATAAATGAGATATAAAGGTACAACATTCACATAAAGCTGCTCTCAGGGAATTCTCTCTACTAAGGAGAATAAAATGCAAGCTGGGTGCTACAGAATCACAACAACCATTGCAAACTTCTGGCACCATTGACCTCTGTAGATAATTGCAAGCTGTTCTGCTCAGCAAGCCAATTATTATGAAAGGCAAGTGAGTCGAAACAAGAAAGACAAGGCACCCTTTCTGCTAATTGCTTGTTCTATAGCCTAGTTGGCAATTTCGGATCCATCCCATTAATTAACAGAAGAAAATAAGGTCGGGGCCAATTTTTCTAACCTCTCCCACCTGTACATCAGGTAGCACGTGATCAGAACAGAACCCCGATATTCCTGAATTCAGTTCATTATCCTCGACTTGGTATTCTCACAGTGTGGGCCTATCTCTATCTCATAAGAGCTTTGTGCCTGTAAGTGTGGGAGGAAAGTTCATTGCTGCTGTCGGACAGCAGTGGACATGAAATGAACATTGCTTATTGTCACAAGTAGGCTTCAAATGAAGTTACTGTGAAAAGCCCCTAGTCACCACATTCTGGCTCCTGTTCGGGGAGGCTGGTTTGGGAATTGAACCGTGCTGCTGGCCTGCCTTGGTCTGCTTTAAAAGCCAGCTCTTTAGCCCTGTGCTAAACCAGCCAATCGGTTTCAGGGCAGTCATGCTGCCCTCCAGTATAGCAGCTAGAAGACCTCCACCTCCTAAATCTGGCCTGATGGAAGGCAAACAAAATACTTATCAGCTAGCTGCATATTTATAAACAGAAGCAATTCAAATCAGAGGATTTGAAGAGGGATTTGCATCTCCCCACTGAGGCCTCACTTAAGAGTGATTTCCGGCTGGTGGGTTGAAGCTCACCGGCAGGAAAGGCTCCTCGAGATCGAGGCACTATTTTATCTGGCAGCACTGAGCTCCCTCCTCCTGACTTCAGGCTCCCACCTTTTTGACACCCCTCAACCTCCCAAACTTGGGGAGAACCCAGGAACCGTCCCCGCACCACCACCCCCGGATGGCAAGGACCCCCCCCCAGGCCCGACCCCTAATGGTGTCAACCTGACAACTGGGCACCCTGGAGGTGCCAGGGTCGCACTGCTAGGGCTCCTGGCTGGCAGTGCCAGAGTGTCCAGGTGCTGGAGGGAGTTCCAGAGTGCCGCTGTCCCCTGTTCCTGACCACCTGGGGGTTTCCAATATCCTAGGAGATCACCCCCAATGTGCCGCTGTGCCTAGTCCATGTTTGAGTGGACCTGTACTAAACAGCACCCTGGGCATCGTGGGTATTGGGTGAATCCAATGGCCGGGTATTCAAAAGATCTGTCAAGCTAATTCAAATATTCAAATCTGAATCTCGCCCAGCGAGGGTGTGATCCAGATCACGCCGGGTGGAGCGAGTCGGGTGACCCAAATCCGGCGTGGATCACGATATCGGGCTTGCACGCCATTCACCCATTATGCCTGGATCTGCACTGGGCACAACGGGGTCGCTGAATTCCATCCTATAAAGCACTTTCAATAAATTTGTGCTGTGCACATATAAACTGGTGTGTTATCTCTGCAGTGCTCTGAGATATAAAAGTACAACAGTTACAGCACAGATGGAGGCCATTCAGCCTCCTAGTTTGTGGGATAGCTCTCTGCAGGAGCGATATCAGTCAGGCCCACTCCCCTGCACCCTTCCCTGCGATTCACCATTTATTTTTCTCTTCAGCTGCTTATCCAATTACATTTGTGGAAAGCCATGACTGAATCTGTTTCCACCACACTCACACACTGCATTCTCGATCCTAACCACTCATCTTGTAAATAACATTTTCCCTCATGTTGTCATTCAATATCAGGACGGAAGTTGCTTTGTGCAAGTATTGGTGAGAATATACCGAGTTGGCTGACTAAGTCAGGATATTGACTGACCCAAATAACACAAATGAAATTTGGATCAACTTAATTTCACAATTCTCATGTAAATGAACTTTTGATAACCTTGAATAAATGAAGTTTCAACATTCCTGTGGCTTGTCATGTTTTCAAGCAAAGAAATCAAAACCAATGATTCTTGAAAAAGGAGACGGAAAATTAATTTTTAAGTGACAGAGTAAACCTGAGATATATTGTTAAGGTACCAATAAGCATCTGTAGAAATATACCACCAGTTCCAATTTGCCGCAAACATTTAAAAGAAAATTTAGAGTACCTAATTCACTTTTTCCAATTAAGGGGCAATTTAGTGTGGCCAATCCACTTACCCTGCACATGAAATGAAATGAAATGAAAATCGCTTATTGTCACAAGTAGGCTTGAAATGAAGTTACTGTGAAAAGCCCCTAGTCGCCACATTCCGGCACCTGTTCGGGGAGGCTGTTACGGGAATTGAACCGTGCTGCTAGCCTGCCTTGGTCTGCTTTCAAAGCCAGCGAATTAGCCCTGTGCTAAACAGCCCCTTTGGGTTGTGAGGATGAAACCCACGCGAACACGGGGAGAATGTGCAAACTCTACACGGACAGTGACCCAGAGCCGGGATCGAACCTGGGACCTCGACGCCGTGAGGCAGCAGTGCTAACCACTGGGCCACCGTGCTGCCCTAGAATTTGCTGCAAACCGAACTATGGTGTTCAGTGAGCTCAATGAAAATTAGACTATTCGTATTTATTCTCGGCCACAATAATAAATCATCTTAGCTCAAAGTAGGTGCAGTTATATTTTCTTATCTTTTGAACTGTAGCAGACAGGATTAGGGTGTTAACACAGTTGGGTGTTGAGCTCAATGGAGAAGAAGCCAAATTAAGGAAAATCTAAGCAGAGATACACCACGCAAATTAAATTGGCCTCAAACCATATCATATTATGTCAGTTATGAGAACAACAAATACAAGGAATGGAAAATACTGAAAGTGATGCTGAATCAACTCAGATCGCCACGCGCCCCCCCCCCCCCCTCCTCCCCTCCCCTCCCAGGAGCCCGCCCGCGCCGCCAATCCCGCAGGTACTAGAGGTGGTTTAGACCACGCCGGCGGGATATGCCTGGCAGAGGCGGGACTTTGGCCCATCGTGGGCTGGAGAATCGCCGGGGGGGAGCCCGCCGACTGGCACGGCGCGATTCCCGCCCCGCCGAACCTCAGGGGGGTAGAGAATTCGGGACACGGCAGGGGCGGGATTGACGCTGGCCCCGGGCGATTTTCCGACCCCCAGGTATCGAATATAAAAGGATATAATGTTAGATTTGTATAAAACACCGGTGAGACCTCAACTGGAATGTTGTGTGCAGTTTTGGTCACCACATTACAGGAAGGACGTTATTACTCTGGAGAGAGTGCAGAGGAGGTTTAGAAGAATGTTGCCAGGGCGAGAAAGTGCGAGGAGAGATTGGATTAGTTGGGGTTATTTTCCTTGGAACAAAGAAGGCTGAGGGATGACTTAATTGAAGTGTGCAAAATTATGAGGGGAAGAGATAGGGTGGACAGGATAAAATTGTTTCCCTTGCTAGAGAATTCTAAACCAGGGGGTATATATTCAAGATAAGTGGCAGAAGGTACAGAGGGGACACGAAGAAGAACTTTGTTCTGCAGGGGGTACTGGGTGTCTGGGATTTGGTGCCGTAGTTGGTGGTGGAAGCAGAGACCCTAAACTCTTTTAGAAGGTACATGGATCTGAACCTTAAGTGCTCCAAGCTATAGGGCCATGGACCGGGTGCAGGATGATGGGATCAGAAAGGGCACCTAGGTGTCCTAGGGCTGGCATGGACAAAATGGGCCATATGACCTCATTCTGCGCTGTACCTTTTCTATGATTCTCATCTTTTTTGATTTTTGGTTGCTGTTGTCGACACAAATATGAAAATTTGAAACAACGCTCGAGTAGTAGGGATATAACATTCTTATGCACAAGTCATTAGTTAGTTCTGCATGGAGATTTCTGTGACTATTATTACGCAAAAGGAATTATTATCAATTGAAAAGGAATCATGAAATATCTCATGCATATGTTTATTATGACAGTCTTCCATTCACATGTTTTGTAGCAAAAGGCGCCCATCTGTAACATAACAGATGCCTAAACCAATTATCAAATATTAAAAACTTTAACGGTGCAGCATGTGGTCGACAGAATGAATGCCACAAACCTTGTTTGCTTTTAGGATTGCTAGAAATGGTGCATGCAAGAAACAGCTGAAGTATAAAAAGATGAAAACATTATCCACTGAACCGGACGCAAGACAAAAAGGAACATAAGTCATATATAATTGCTGAAACAGAATGCCTGCAGAAGGTAGAACTGCAGGGAGACTACCAATATATACCCAACACTGCAGCTACTGGTAATAATGATGATGTGGAGATGCCGGCGTTGGACTGGGGTGAGCACAGTAAGAAGTCTTACAGCACCAGGTTAAAGTCCAACAGGTTTGATTCAAACACGAGCTTTCGGAGCGCAGCTCCTTCCTCACCAAAGACTCGGGGTCCTGACTACATCCCAGCTGTAGTATTGAATATGTGTGCTTAAGAACTACCGGCTCCCCGAGCAAAAGCTGTTCCAGTGTCGCATCTATCCAACAATGTGGAAAATTTTCCAGGTATGTCTTTTCCTCAAAAAACAGGACAAATCCAATCCAGCCAATTACCACCCATTGGCTCACTATTGATCATCAGCAAATAATCGAAAGTGTCATCGACAAGTAACACCTGCTCACTGATGCTCAGTTTGGGCTTGGTCAAGGTTAGTTGGCTGCTAACCTCATTACAGCCCTGATCCAAAAATGGGCAAGAGACCTGGGGCGGAATTCTCCGACCCTCTGCAGGATCGGAGAATCGACCGGGACCTTAGTAAATCCCGCCCCCGCCGTGGCTGGAAATCCCGCCACCCGGGAATGGGCGGGGGCAGGAATCACGCCGCGCCGGTCGGCAGGCCCCCCGCGGCAATTCTCGGGCCCGCAATGGGCCGAAGTCCCGCCGCTGTTAGGCCTCTCCCGCCGACGTGGTTTAAACCACCACTGGTGCTAGCGGGATTGGAGGCGCGAGCAGGACTCGGGGTCCTGGGGAGGGCGCGGGGCGATCTGACCCCGGGGGTTGCCCCGACGGTGGCCTGGCCCACAATCGGGGCCCACCGATCGGCGGGCGGGCCTATGCCGTGGGGGCACTCTTTTTCTTCCATCCCCATCACGGTCTCCACCATGGCGGAGGTGGAAGAGACCCCCTCCACCGCACATGCGCCGGGGTGACGTCAGCGGCCGCTGACAGTCCGGCGCATGCGCGGACTCACGCCGACGGCAAAGGCCTTTTGGCCAGCCCTGACGCCAGTCGGCGTGGTGCCAAAGGCCGTTGCTGCCGGTCAGCAGAGTGGGAGCCACTCCGGCGCAAGCCTAGCCCCTAAAGGTGCGGACAATTCTGCACCTTTGGGGAGGCCTGACGCGCACTCCGGTACGCCAGGACCCCCCCGCCCCACTGGGTAGGGGAGAATCCCGGGCCTGAATTCAAAGAGGTAAGGTGTGATTCGCTGCCCTTGTCATCAAGGCAGAATTTGACTGAGTGTGGCATCAAAGAGCCCTGACAAAATTGAAATGACAAGGAATTGGATGAAGTGAGGCTGTATGGAGTTAGGGAGTTGGGGGGGGGGGGGGGGGGGGGGGGGGGGGGGGGGGGGGGGGGCGGGGGGGGGGGGGTGATGGCTGCTGAACAAATCTCCACTAGTTGGAGTCAGACCCGGTCCCAAGGTAAATGATTGTGGTTGTTGACAGTCAATCAGTCCAGTGCCAGCACATTCCTGCAGGGGTTCCTCAAGATAGTGTCCCAAGCCAACCATATTCAAATAGTTTCTACCCAACAAAAGGTTAAAAGTAGGGATGTTTGTTGATGATTGCATATTGTTCAGGGCCATTCACAACTCCTCAGATATTGAAGTAGTTTGTGGCCATATGTGACATAAGCTGGATAATATTGATGTTTGGGCTGATAAGTGGCAAGGAGCATTCACA
This sequence comes from Scyliorhinus canicula, assembly GCF_902713615.1. Classification (NCBI taxonomy): domain Eukaryota; kingdom Metazoa; phylum Chordata; class Chondrichthyes; order Carcharhiniformes; family Scyliorhinidae; genus Scyliorhinus; species Scyliorhinus canicula. The sequence goes on along the minus strand of NC_052159.1, from coordinate 136,358,452 downwards.
CTACAAAGGTGCCATGCAATGACCATCTCCAACAAGATCAAATTCAACCTTCTATCCTTGATATTCAAATTGTTACCATTGCCCTGTGAGAGTGCCTTTAAGAAATAGGTGTTTATCAAATAGCTACAGTGATGTTAGTGTGTGGGTGGAGCTGGGCTCTGCTCTGCTTTTACTTCGTTTTGAGCTGTGAGCTGGTTTTGGCTCTGTGTTTAGTTTCGCTTTGGGTTGGAGAGCTACAGTCAAAGCAAGCAGATGTATACTGCTCTCTCTCTACAAGCTAAAGAATGCCCGCAGCACATTTGATGATTTCAAGGTAAAACCTGTTTTTGTAGAGAATTCAAACCTGCTGTCTTTGTTAAAAAGTGCTGTGGCTTATGGATGATGTTAGGAAAGTTACTAAGGGTTACCTATGGAATATTGTATTTGGGAAAGTATCAATGTTTGTAGTCGATTAGATGTTTACTGTGTGTTTATAAAGTGTTAACTGAATTCGTAGAATAAACATTGTTTTGTTTTTTAAATTATTTTAGTTCTCTGTTGCATAACACCTGTAAAGTGGGTCCTTGTGCTCTCCGTAACCAAAATCTATTCAAAGTTGTGGGACACGTGAACCCCATGATATACTTTGGAGTTATCTGAACCCTGGCCCATAGCACCATCACCAAATCCACCACCATCAACATCCTAGAGGTAACCATTGAACATAAACATAACTGGCCGAATTATATAAATACTGTTGCTACAAGAGAAGGTCAGGGGCTAGGAAATCGGAGGTGATCAATTCATTTCTTGAGCCAAAGCCGATCCATCAGCAAGGCACATGTCAGGAGTTTGATGGAATACTATCCACTTGCCTAGGTGAGTCCAGCTCCAACAACACTCAAGAAGTTCAACATTATCCAGCACAAAGCAGCCCGCTTAATTGATTGGCACCCTATCCATCACCTTAAACAGCCACAGCAGTGTTACCACAGAATGAATGACAAATTGCTCAGAATTTACAGCACAGAAATAGGCCTTTGATCCCAGTTGGTCTCTGCTAATATTCATGCTCCAAATAAGCTCCTATCCCAATTTATTCAACCCTGTCACACACCATTCTGACCTGCAACTGTATCGCCGAGCCTTTCCTGTTACTAGGTTAAAATCTGGGAACTCCCTTAAAGTAAAATAAAGAAACAATCTTTATTGTCACAAGTAGGTTTACAATAGAAAGGGCATGTCAGAAAGGCAAGGTCACAGTGATCATGGGGGACTTCAATATGCAGGTGGACTGGGTAAATAATGTTGCCAGTGGACCCAAAGAAAGGGAATTCATTGAATGTTTACAGGATGGCTTTTTGGAACAGCTTGTGATGGAGCCCACGAGGGAACAGGCTATTCTGGACTTAGTGTTATGTAATGAGCCAGAATTGATAAAAGATCTTAAAGTAAGGGAACACTTAGGAAGCAGTGATCATAATATGGTAGAATTCAGTCTGCAATTTGAAAGAAGGAAGGTAGAATCAGATGTAAAGGTTTTACAGTTAAATAAAGGTAATTACAGGCGCATGAGGGAGGAACTGACGAAAATCGACTGGAAGCAGAGCCTAGTGGGAAAGACAGTAGAACAGCAATGGCAGGAGTTTCTGGGAGTAATTGAGGACACAGTGCAGAGGTTCATCCCAAAGAAAAGAAAGGTTATCAGAGGGAGGATTAGGCAGCCATGGCTGACAAAGGAAGTCAGGGAATGCATCAAGGCAAAAGAGAGAGCCTATAATGTGGCAAAGAGTAGTGGGAAGTCAGAAGATTGGGATGGCTACAAAAACAAACAGAGGATAACAAAGAGAGAAATAAGGAAGGAGAGGATCAAATATGAAGGTAGGCTAGCCAGTAACATTTGGAATGATAGTAAAAGTTTCTTTAAATACATTAAAAACAAACGGGAGGCAAAAGTAGACATTGGGCCGCTCCAAAATGACGCTGGTAATCTAGTGATGGGAGACAAGGAAATAGCTGAGGAACTTAATAAGTACTTTGTGTCAGTCTTCACAGTAGAAGACATGAGTAATATCCCAACAATTCAGGAAAGTCAGGGGGCAGAGTTGAATATGGTTGCCATCACAAAGGAGAAGGTACTAGAGAAACTAAAAGGTCTGAAAATTGATAAATCTCCGGGCCCAGATGGGCTACATCCTAGAGTTCTAAAGGAGATAGCTGAAGAAATAATGGAGGCGTTAGTTATGATCTTTCAAAAGTCACTGGAATCAGTGAAAGTACCAGAGGATTGGAAAATCGCTGTGTAACCCCCCTGTTCAAGAAGGGAACAAGAAAAAAGATGGAAAATTATAGGCTAATTAACCTAACCTCGGTTGTTGACAAAATTCTAGAATCCATCGTTAAGGATGAGATTTCTAAATTCTTGGAAGTGCAGGGTCGGATTAGGACAAGTCAGCATGGATTTAGTAAGGGGAGGTCGTGCCTGACAAACCTGTTAGAGTTCTTTGAAGAGATAACAAATAGGTTAGACCAAGGAGAGCCAATGGATGTTATCTATCTTGACTTCCAAAAGGCCTTTGACAAGGTGCCTCACGGGAGACTGCTGAGTAAAATAAGGGCCCATGGTATTCGAGGCAAGGTACTAACATGGATTGATGATTGGCTGTCAGACAGAAGGCAGAGAGTTGGGATAAAAGGTTCTTTTTCGGAATGGCAACCGGTGACAAGTGGTGTCCCGCAGGGTTCAGTGTTGGGGCCACAGCTGTTCTCTTTATATATTAACGATCTAGATGACGGGACTGGGGGCATTCTGGCCAAGTTTGCCGATGATACAAAGATAGGTGGAGGGGCAGGTAGTATTGAGGAGGTGGGGAGGCTGCAGAAAGATTTAGACAGTTTAGGAGAATGGTCCAAGAAGTGGCTGATGAAATTCAACGTGGGCAAGTGCGAGGTCTTGCACTTTGGAAAAAAGAATAGAGGCTTGGACTATTTTCTAAACGGTGACAAAATTCATAATGCTAAAGTGCAAAGGGACTTGGGAGTCCTAGTCCAGGATTCTCTAAAGGTAAACTTGCAGGTTGAGTCCGTAATTAAGAAAGCAAATGTAATGTTGTCATTTATCTCAAGATGCTTGGAATATAAAAGCAGGGATGTACTTCTGAGGCTTTATAAAGCACTAGTTAGGCCCCATTTAGAATACTGTGAGCAATTTTGGGCCCCACACCTCAGGAAGGACATACTGGCACTGGAGCGGGTCCAGCGGAGATTCACACGGATGATCCCAGGAATGGTAGGCCTAACATACGATGAACGTCTGAGGATCGTGGGATTATATTCATTGGAGTTTAGGAGGTTGAGGGGAGATCTAATAGAAACTTACAAGATAATGAATGGCTTGGATAGGATGGACGTAGGGAAGTTGTTTCCATTAGCAGGGGAGACTAGGACGCGGGGGCACAGCCTTAGAATAAAAGGGAGTCACTTTAGAACAGAGGTGAGGAGAAATTTCTTCAGCCAGAGAGTGGTAGGTCTGTGGAATTCATTGCCACAGAGGGCGGTGGAGGCCGGGACGTTGAGTGTCTTTAAGACAGAAATTGATAAATTCTTGATTTCTCGAGGAATTAAGGGCTATGGGGAGAGAGCGGGTAAATGGAGTTGAAATCAACCATGATTGAATGGTGGAGTGGACTCGATGGGCCGAATGGCCTTACTTCCGCTCCTATGTCTTATGGTCTTATGGTCTAATGCTGCAATGAAGTTACTGTGAAAGCCCCTAGTCATCACATTCTGCCACCTGTTCAGGTACACAGAGGGTGAATTCAGAATTCTCAGCTGGTACGGGAATTGAACCCACCCGACTGACCTAATTCTGCATCACAAACCAGCTGTCTAGCCCACTGAGCTAAACCAGCCAATTGGTGTATCGACATCACATGGACTGCAATGGTTCAAGAGGGTGACTCACCACCACCTTCTCAAGGGCAATTAGGGATGGGTAATAAATTCTGGGCTAGCCATTGAAGCACACATCCTGTGAATGAATGAATAAATAAAATTCCTTCTATTCTTTTCAGCTTCATGTGCTAATCCAGTTTCCCCATACGCCAGCAATGCTACCTGCCTCCACAACTAGATGCAAGAGCAAGTTCCATATTCTACACATTGGGTGAAGGAATTCTCCTGAACTCTTTATTGGGATTCTTGGTGCATATCTTATATGATGGCAACCTGATATCCTCCTACAGATGGAAATAACTTCTCCATGTCTGCCCTTATAAACTCTGACATTAGGTCAATGTTTTTCTGATGCCACCAAATGCGAAGACTCCTCGACCAGCCTAATTTGCATCCATTATTACTGCCTTTTTCCTGGAATGTGGTCGTCGAAGAGATGAGATGGGAGGTGAAGCTATTAGCAAACTCTTTCTTTTAGTAACCTTTATGCTCACTATTTACAAGATCGTTTCTACATTATGCACCACATGGAACATTTCTCTCCAGGCTGCTATCATGTCACCTTACATCACTGATTATGGGCTGGATTCTCTGATTTTCAGGCTATGTCCAGAGGAAGTGTCTGGCTTTACGACAAAAAAGTTGGCGCCGCCCCCGCACGGGTGCTCCGGCCGGTGAGGGGCAATCAGCCGCGCCCCATAAAACGCACGCCCTTCCCGATATAAACGGCTGGATAATTGCCGGGCCTGTGCAAGCGCACGGTGACGATCTGCAGTTGTACAACACAAGATGGTGCCGGCCGTGCGCGGACCCGACCTGCCAGATGGTGCCCCCTGGATACTTCCTCGCCACCCCCCCCCCCCCCCCCCCCCCCCACCATTCCCCCCAACCCTCACCGAAGCCCACCCTGGCCAGCAGCACAGCTTTCCCTCTGATTGCGGTGGTGCTGGACACAGTCCGCAGCCGCTATGCCGTGTTCACGAAAGCTTAGCGCACATGTGTCCTGCGCCATCAGGAACTCAGCCCATTTGGGGCAGAACATCAGGGGATGGCCTTCAGGTAATGTCCTGAGACCATCGCAAGGGCGTGCGGCGTACTCCCCTATGATGTCATTTTGGAGGGGGCGATTCATCCAAAAACAGGCACCGCCCCTGATTCCATCGTAAGCAGAGATTCCCCACCCGATCGCCGATTACGATATCGACGTCGAGCAAAGGAGATTCCCGCCCTACATGCTTACATATTTAATATTAACTCTTCATATCACAGTACAAACCTACAGCAAATATTATGTGATTCATGGGCAACTTCTTTTTTGTATTTTTCGTGAAAAGTTGACAACACGACAGAGGTTTTGCTGCCCATCCCTCAGTCCCGCTGAGGACTGATACTTTGCAGGGCATTCTTATACCGTGAAAAGAACATCTTTGCACTTTATTGATGTGTAGGTGAGAATGAATCACATAAAAATCATCATGCGTGCGTGTCTGTGGTAGTTCTCCAGGCATCAGCGAGCTGTCATTCTGCTGTCCACAGAGCCTGTGTTGTTTGAAAGAGGAGAAAAACAGAATGGTCGGTTCCTTCGCGGCAAAAGGCTGTAATCTGCAACCTCTGCAGTTGATAGCACAGAGGGAAAAGGAAAGCAAAGGGATTCCACAGTGTGGGTACTTCAACTTCTGTTTTGGTAATCCTTGGCATCTATACCGAACTTCAAATAATGTCTGCCGGGCAAAATGAAGGAATTTGCAATTGACTCATGGTTATGTGTGATGTGTCAACCTTGCTTCAGTTGGTAGCACTCTCAAATCTGGATTACAGGTTCTGGGTTCAAGTCCCACTTCAGGTTTCGAGTACAGAAATTAAGGCTAACAATTCAGTGCAGTACTGGGGCGTGCTGTCTTTAGATGACAGGTTGAACCGACACTATCGCTTGCTTGGGTAGATGTGAAAGATCCTCGGTCATTATTTCAAATAAGTTATCTCCAACATCCTGGCCAATATTTGCACCTCGATGAACATCACAAAAACAGATTGTCTGGTCATTATCACTTCACTGTTGGTGGAAGTTTGAAGTGTGTGAATTGGCTGTCATAATAATCTTTATTAGTGTCACAAGTAGGCTTACATTAATACTGCAATGAAGGTATTGTTAAAAGTCCCCCGTCGCCACACTCAGGCGCCTGTTCAGGGACACAGGGAGAATTCAGAATATCCAATTCACCTAACAAGCACGTCTTTCGGGACTTATTGGAGGAGACCAGAACACCCGGAGAAACCCACGCAGACATGGGGAGAGCGTGCTGACTCTGCACAGACAGTGACCCAAGTTGGGAATCGAACCTGGGACCGTGGCGCTGTGAAGCAGCAGTGCTAACCACTGTGCTGCCATGCCACCCTGTTTCCTGTACTCCAACAGTGGCTACATTTAAAAAGTACTTCATTGGATGTAAAGTGCTCAGAGATAAACGGTAGTCTGGAAAAGTGTTCCATAAATGTAAATGTTTTATTTATGCTTTTTATGACAGCTCTCTGAGGGCATAGCAGTTCCCAGCAGAGGCTGAGCCACTGCTGAAATAACCCACACTAGGAGTAGTTTAGAATTCAGCAAAGAAGGACCCAGGGATTGATTAAGAAGGGGAAAATACAGTATGAAATGAAGCTTGCAGGGAACATAAAGAGTGACACTAAGAATTTCTACAGATATGCGAAGAGAAAAAGATTTATAAAGACAAATGTAGGCCCCCTACAGACAGAAACAGGGGAATGCATAATAAGGGACAAAGAAATGGTTGAGCAATTGAATACACACTTTGATTCTGTCATCACAAATGTGGACACAAATCAGATACCAGAAATGTTGGAGAATGAAAGGTTTAGTGAGAGGGAAGAACTGAGGGAGATCAATATTAGTAGAGAAATGGTGCTGAGAAAATTGATGGGATTGAAGGTGGATAAATCCCCAGGGCCTGATAATCTGCATCACAGAGTGCTTAAGGAGGTGGCTCTGGAAATAGTGTATGCATTGGTGGTCATCTTTTAGGGTTCTCTGGAACAGTCCCTGCAGATTGTCGGATAGCTAATGTCACTCTAATATTCAAAAAGGGAGGTAGAGCGAAAACAGAGAATTATGGACCAGTAAGCCTAACATCGGTAGTGGGGAAAATGCTTGAATCCATTATCAAGGATTTTATAGCGGAACATTTAGAAAGCAGTGGCAGGATTAGTGAGAGTCAGCATGGATTTATGAAGGGGAAATCATGCTTGACAAATCTGTTGCCATTCTTTGAAGATGTAAACAGTACAGTTGACAAGGGGGAGTCAGTCGATGTGGTATATTGGGACTTTCAGAAAGTGTTTTACAAAGTCCCGTGTAAGAGATTGTAGGGCAAAATTAAAGTGCATGGGATTGGGGGAAGCATATTGAGGTGGATAGAAAACTGGTTGGCAGAGAGGAAACAATGAGTAGGAATTAATGGGTCCTTTTGAAATTGGCAGGCAGTAACTAGTGGGGTGCCACAGGGATCGGTGCTGGGACCCCAGCTATTCACAATATATATTAATAATTTGGATGAGGGAACAAAATGTAACATCTCAAAGTTTTCAGATGATACCAAGTTGGGTGGGAGGGTGAACTATGACAAGGATGCAGAAATCCTAAAGCATGATGTGGACAGGTTGGGTGAGTGGGCAAATCAATGGCAGATGGAGTATAATTTGGCTAAGTGTGAGGTTATTCACCATGGAAGCAAAACCAGGAAGGCAGATTACTACCTGAATGGTTGACAATTGGGAGAGGGAGTGTGCAGCAGGACCTGGGTGTCCTTGTGCACCATTTGCTGAAGGTAAGCATGCAGGTGCAGCAGGCAGTAAAGAAGGCTAATGGTATGTTGGCCTTCATTGCGAGAGATTTTGAGTACAGAAGCAAGGATGTATTGCTGCAATTATACAGGGCCTTGGTGAGTCCACACCTAGAATATTGTGTGCAGTTTTCGTCTCCTTTTCTGAGGAAGGATGTTCTTGCTCTCAACGGAGGTTGGGATTGTTCTCACTGGAGTTCAGAAGAATGAGAGGGGTTCTCATAGAGACTTATAACATTCTAACAGGAGTAGTCAGGGTAGATGCAGAAAAGATATTTCCAATGGTGGGTGTGTCCAAACCCAGGGGTCACAGTCTGAGGATTCAGGGGAAACCATTTTGGACAGAAATGAGGAGTAATTTCTTCACTAAAAGAGTGGTGAGCCTGTGGAATTCATTACCACAGGAAGTAGCTGATGCTAAAACATTAAATATATTCAAGAGGCAAGTAGATATAGCAATTGGGGCGAATGTGATCAAAGGTCATGGGGAGAAAGCAGGATTAGGCTATTGAGTTGGATGATCAGCCATGATCATGATAAATGGTGGAGCAGGCTCTAAGGGTCAAAAGGCCTTCTCCTGCCCCTATCTTCTATGCATCTCTGTATCTATGTACAAGAGACACGAGCAAATGGATGACTACAATTACATTAGCTCATTAGCTGGTTTAGCTCACTGAGTTAAATCGCTGGCTTTTAAAGCAGGCCAGCAGCACGGTTCAATTCCCGTACCAGCCTCCCCGGACAGGCGCCGGAATGTGGCGACTAGGGGCTTTTCACAGTAACTTCATTGAAGCCTACTCGTGACAATAAGCGATTTTCATTTTTTTTCACATTGCAGTGTTAATGTAAGCCTACTTATGACAATAAAGATTATTTATTTATTCATTTTTACTTACATTTCTCATGCCTGGTAGCTAGACATTTTTGTTTTGTAGCGAGGCAGAAGAGAGCTAGTCAACTGTGTCGACGCTGCCATGCTCAACACTGAATAATTAGGCACCGCCGACCCCTTGAGCCATGATGCCCATAGTTTGACTGTGCACTTCAGCTCAATTTTGTCAGAACCTTTGTACTTTATAAAAATTCTGAATGTAAAGGAGCTGCACTGCTGCATTACACATTGCCAGGGAAATTGCATAATTTTACTCAGTTCCCTACGTAGTCTTTCTGTACACACACTGTCAAAGCAAGCGGATGTTATCTGCGAGGGTATTCTAACTTGGAACATCGATTTGTGTGCGTGTGTAGCTTTGTTTTTGGAATGATGTGAGGAGACAAGTGAAACCTCAGCGAGAATAAGCAGTCCAGTCATCGTGTAAAATTACCAAAGTAAAGAAAAGACAAATACACACAAACAGGACTACACTACTCTAAGACAATTAGGTATGTGAATGACTTAACACACACTCAGTTTATGTAGCACATGCCCTTTGTTCCAAAATATATCAATGCTCCCTGAATTCCTTATGACTTGCCCATCTCCCCAAACAACATCCAAATTGAACAACTCTATTGGTTAAAACCAATTTATAGTTACCACACAATACAGGGAATGTAATTAAGTCTGGGAAACGTCTTTTCTTGGTCCAGCAACTATTTTTAAACGACCTTTATGAAGATTTGTGCCTTGCCTTGGCTCTGAGACTTAGAGGCTGTTGGAATGTAAAATTTGTCCTCCGTGCTGCTCAGTGGAATCTGGCGTGTCTGCTTCTGAGGCTGCTTTGTGTCAATTGGCCTCCCTGCTTCTGAGTCTCCTGGCAATTATACCTTTGTTGCACTTTGATCCTGTGTATTTGGCTGTCTGCCCCATCAGATTCCTTGACTCTCGATATTGGCATGTTCATACCTCATTGATCTCCCAGTCGCCTGGTGAACTGTTTCTATTAATAAGCTATTCACATCTGATTCTATCTAAATGCCTTCTAATCTCATTAGTGGGAGAAACTCATCTCATCAGGCCTTTTGAATATTGGCTGTCACTATCGCTAGGCAGATTTCCAGCTAATACTGGGCAGATCACATCCTATCAAGTCTTGTTAAATTTGTTTTACTGCTATTATTGGGCAAATCCAAGGCACACACAGTACCGTATTATCTTGGAAATAACATGGGAATGGTAGGGCAGGAGTTGTTGAGGAACTGCTGCACTCTTAAACGGAAACAGCATTTATCTTTTGAACCCTGGCAACAGGAGTGAATGACTGGAGAACAGCCCTTAACAGAAACTTTCAGTGAAGAAAACAATGAGATTCCACTGAAGGACAAAGGAAATCTTTTGACAGGGAAAATTGTTCATTGAAGAATGAGGGACCAGTACAGTTTTCTTACATGAGGCACTGATAACCTACATTTCAGTTATCTCCCAATCCCCCTCCCCACCCCCAAATCCTGGACTACCTATAAACTCCCCATCCTCAGCTCATGAAGCTGAAGCAATGCTGAACTTGCTGGAGACATTAATGGTGTCACTTTGATGATGTCAGAGCAATGTGGGCGGAATTAACCGGATGCTCACGCCGACGGGAGATTCTGGTCCCTCTGGTGGCACATCCCCGCCTCGGGTTTCCCAGCAACTAGGGGTGCAATCAACAGCAAATCCCGTTGGCAACAGCGGGAATGGAAGATCCCACTGGTGGGCTGCCTCCACCACCGAAAAATACCTGGCGGGTTGCTCAGTAAATCCCGCCCCGTGTATCCTGAATTCCTGACCCAGCACTGATCCCGGATCAGGAATTTTCGTTGCTCATTACAAAAGGGTAATGAGCAGGATGTTTCATGGGGACTGTGTCAGCTGGAATTCAGAAGCCTTTGTTACTGAGGAAAAGCATTGCATTGTTTCTCGTCTGATACGCAAAAGGGTTGTGAATGAAAAACTTTGATTGGACAAGGGAAATTGGATCATGGGAATTCCCCTTGCTATCCCACTGTATTAGTACCATCTGGATGGCGAGGATGAATAGGTAACTCCTTTGGATGCAAGAACAATAAGGCAGCACCTAAAAAGGGCACCAGCAACTGGGAGGTACTTCGCTGAGAAGGTTTACAGAGCCCGGCAGATATTATCGGATGTTTTTAAGGAGCCTTGCTCCCAGAGCTAGTTTAATAAGGAGGTCCTCAGATTTGTGTCACCTGCCATGAGAGGACCTTAAACTAGGGGGGTGAGGGTGGGGGGGGTGGGGGCACAGTAGCGCAATGGGTAACACTGTTGCTTCAGAGCATCAGGGTCCCAGGTTCGATTCCCGGCTTGGGTCACTATCTGTGCAGAGTCTGCACATTCTCCTTGTGTCTGCGTGGGTTTCCTCCACGTGCTCCGGTTTCCACCCACAAGTCGCGAAAGACGTACTGTTAGGTGAATTGGACATTCTGAATTCTCCCTCTGTGTACCGGAACAGGCGCCGGAATATGGTGACTGGGTGCTTTTCGCAGCAACTTCATTGCAGTGTTAATGTCAGCCTACTTGTGACAATAAAGATTATTATTATCAACTAGAACCCAGAGCTTCTGCCTCACTTACTGTGCGAGTGAATATCAGTACAATACCCAATTTCTACAGTGTTGGATGCTTTCTTTCTGGGCATCTTGCTTGCATAAGCCAATTAGCAGCTCTTTGATGCAACCATCAGATCATGGATGCCTTGCCTGCCAAGGCAAACACTTAAATTATGTTATTCACAAATGCTCGTGAGCAGCAAGTATTGCGTCCTTGGCTTTTATTGATGTATTTGCTAATCCAGTGTTCAGGGTGTGATTGATGAGATCCATGGACCTCACATGAATCAAAATGCCACTATTCTGTTCATGTCCAGCAAGTGTGTCACCACTGTCACAAAACTAAATAGTCTCCTGGCTGTTCAAATGACGCCTTGACTATCAGCCATTCTAACGTTCCAACTTCATATAAGAATGGCAAATATTAAAGTATTGGCTCTTTGGATACCTTGGAAACCAATACACATCATAGTCGATAGCTCTCATGTAATCTGTCTCTGATGGAGCAAAGTAGAGATATAATACAAGGACTTGCTTACACTGGAGAGATCAGCAAATGCGTTGCATGGCCAGAAATCTAATTTGCTGAAGGTATGCAAGTACATAATGCAAAACACACTCTAATGACGGTGTCGTCCACCTGGAGATGTAAGAACTGGTACAGACGGAGGAGAAGCAGAACAATTTGGTAGGTGAGGAAGATAAGGCTGCAGACAGACTATTACTCCTGGTCCACTCTTGTTCCTGTTTCTTGTGTGTTCACAGGATGACTAAGTTTTCGTAGGCCAAAACATCCAGAGAAATCTACTCCTGGAAAGACAGAAGTGTAAGATCATCCACTTTGGGCCTGCGAAAGGTAGTTCAGTGTATTATCTAAATGATAAGGATTCAGGAACTGAAGACAAATGGAAACGTTTTGGGATTTGTGTACAGAAATCGCGGCAAAAATAATGGATAGGTTTAAAAGGGCTATGGGGAGAGAGCGGGTAAATGGAGTTGAAATCAACCATGATTGAATGGTGGAGTGGACTCGATGGGCCGAATGGCCTTACTTCCACTCCTCTGTCTTATGGTCTTATGGTCTTATGGTCTTAAAAATAGCCACATGGTTAATTGAATGTTGCCCTTTACATCAAGGTGGCAGGAATACAAAGGAACAGAAACTATGGGTGCAATTTCCCTGCCCTACCTGGCACCTTGATCATCTTGCATCGATGAAGGTCAATGGGCCACTCGTCGGCTCATTGCATCACCCGCGATGAGGCCCGAAAATCTCAGCCTATGTTACAGCTGAAAAAAACCTCTGGCAAAAGGGATTATTATTTAAATGATAAAATATTAAAGCATGCTGCTGTGCAGAGAGACCTGGGTGTGCTAGTGCATGAGTCGCAAAAAGTTGGTTTACAGGTGCAGCAGGTGATTAAGAAGGTGAATGGAATTTTGTCCTTCATTGCTAGAGGGATGGAGTTTAAGACCAGGGAGGTTATGCTGCAATTGTATAAAGTGTTAGTGAGGCCACACCTGGAGTATTGTGTTCAGTTTTGGTCTCCTTACTTGAGAAAGGACATACTGGCACTGAAGGGTGTGCAGAGGAGATTCACTAGGTTAATCCCAGAGCTGAAGGGGTTGGATTATGAGGAGAGGTTGAGTAGACTGGGACTGTACTCGTTGGAATTTAGAAGGATGAGGGAGGATCTTATAGAAACATATAAAATTATGAAGGGAATAGATAGGATAGATGCGGGCAGGTTGTTTCCACTGGCGGGTGAAAGCAGAACTAGGGGGCATAGCCTCAAAATAAGGAGAAGTAGATTTAGGACTGAGTTTAGGAGGAACTTCTTCACCCAAAGGGTTGTGAATCTATGGAATTCCTTGCCCAGTGAAGCAGTCGAGGCTCCTTCATTAAATGTTTTTAAGACAAAGAGAGATAGTTTTTTGAAGAATAAAGGGATTAAGGGATATGGTGTTCAGGCCGGAAAGTGGAGCTGAGTCCACAAAAGATCAGCCATGATCTCATTGAATGGTGGAGCAGGATCAAGGGGCCAGATGGCCTACTTCTGCTCCTAGTTCTTATGTTCTTACGTTAGACCTTAGCTGGAATACTGTATACAGTTCTGCACACTGCATTTTAGCAAGGATATGTTGGCCTTGGTTGGGATTCAGCACAGATTCACCAGAATGATATCGGGGCTGAGAGGCTAAATTATGACTAAAAGCTCAATAGATAATCTAATCAAGGTGTTGAAAATGAATAAAGGATTTGATAGGGTCATAGATGTCATAGAATTTACAGTGCAGAAGGAGGCCATTCGGCCCATTGAGTCTGCTCCGGCTTTTGGAAACAGAACCCTACCCAAGGTCAACACCTCCACCATATCCCCATAACCCAGTAACCCCACCCAACACTAAGGGCAATTTTGGACACTAAGAGCAATTTATCATGGCCAATCCACCTAACCTGCACATCTTTGGACTGTGGGAGGAAACCGGAGCACCCGGAGGAAATCCACGCACACACGGGGAGGATGTGCAGACTCCACACAGACAGTGACCCAAGCCGGAATCGAACCTGGGACCCTGGAGCTGTGAAGCAATTGTGCTATCCACAAGGCTACCGTGCTACCCCGGTCGATCAAGATAAGCTATTTCCTCTGCTCGGGAATCCTGAACAAAAGGGTAGCTCGGTCAAAAAGGGAAGCACTTCTTTACACGCAGGCTGTTAGAAATCTGCAACACTGTCAAATAAACATTTATAACTGTGATTTTGTTTGGTAGGGGCATTAAATGGTACCAAACCTAGTGGATAAATCATGTTAAGAGACCAGCTATGATTTAATTGAATCAATTGGGTGGGACGGTGGCACCGTGGTTAGCACTGCTGCCCCGCAGGGTCAGGAACCTGGGTTTGATTCCGCCATGGTTGACTGTGTAGAGTTTTCACTTTCTTCCCGTCACTACGTGGGTTTCCTCCGGGTGCTCCGTTTTCCTCACACAGTCCAAAGATGTGCAGGTTAGATGGATTGGCCGTGATACATTTCCCCTTAAGGGGCCAAAAGGTTGGGTGGGGTTATTGAGTTACTCTGGGTGTATGGGTGGGGTCGTGGGCCTAGGTAAGGTGCACTTTCAGGGTTGGTGCAGAATCGATGGGTCGAATAAGCTCCTTCTGCACTGTAGTGATTCTATGAAAACTTAAAGGACTGAATGACCTTCCAGAAGGAAAGAAACAATTTAGACCAGTGTTCTTATTTCCCCAATTTGCTGGTATTCCATTTTAAAGTATACCTCTAAACAAAGAACCAACCCCATCCTCACTCCACACCTTCCTCCTGGTGACCCCCCACTTCAGTCCCATTAACTAGCCCGCCCATCTGGCATGCTGGCCCCCACCCATCCCTCCCCTAACCTCCCCATCCCTCTCCAGTCTACCCCTCTCCCTCTCCTCCCAACCACCAACAAAGAAGGACAAAATGCACACTTACCAACACCGGTCCCCCATCGAGACCCACCCCGAATAACCCACCCCAAACATTCTACCACAAACTCAAAGCTCCTCTCCAAAGTTCGATGTCCTCACAATCCTCCCAGTCCATCATCTCTCATAAAGTCCACCGCCTCCTCCGGCGAGTCAAAATAAAACTCCTGGTACCCACAAGCGTGAAGGATACAACACCCCAAACTCCACTCCCTTCTTGATGAGGGCAGCCTTTAACCGGGTTGAAACCGGCTCTCCTCTTCTCCAACTCCACACCCAGGTCTTGGTAGACCCTCAACTCACTCCGTTCCCAGATGCACATCCTGGTCTGCCTTGCCCACTGCAAAATCTTTTCCTTGTACAAGAAACTATGTAACCGCACCACCATCGTCCTCGGTGGCTCCCCCACCTTCCGCCTCCTCCTCAGCGTCCTGTGGGCCAGACCCACCTTGATGGGCTGATCAAAGGCCCCCTCCCCCATCAACCTCTCCAGCATCCTTGCCACATATTTTGCGGCGCTGCTCCCACGATGCCCTCGGACATCCTGACTATCCTCAAATCCTGTCGCATGGAGCGATTCTCCAGGTCCTCCAACTTCTCTCTCAGCCTCTTTGGGGTATCCACCACATCCCCAACTCCACTGCCAGCGAGGCCACCCGCTGCCCGTTAACCCCCACCGCCTCCTCCACCTCCCATATCACCAGGCCCTGAGCCTCCAGCCTCTGCCTACTTTCGAAATCACTGCTCTGAGCGACTCCACCACCGTAGCCAGGTCTTTTGAGGCCTTCTTCCTCAGATGCTGGAATTTATTGTTTCAAAGCTCCACCAGATGCTCCATTGACTACTGGACGGGCAGCGCTGCCCCCTTGCCCTCCGCCATCTTAACCTGTGGCGCACCACAAAAACTGTCCTGCTCCAACTGCTCTCTCTTTGTCGCAGCACCCCTCACCCTCTGATCCATACACCAATCTCACCAGAGGAGTATGACCTTCCCTGGGCACTCAAAACACATTTTGCCCTCCTCTACGCATGGGAATGACCAACAAAATCCACCTTGAGCGCGAGCCACTGAAGTGCGACTACATGGCTCCCACCAAAAAAGTCCCTTTTTTCCCTGTTTTACTGTGTTATTTTACTTCTAGGCTTCTCCCCTTCATAGAGTCCTGTGACTAACCCCCACGTTCCATCCTTCCTTTGCAATAAAAGTTTCCCTGAATGAATACTCTGAATTCATTCACAGTCCCTCTCACCATCTTTCAAATTATGACAAACATTTAACACCTGTTAAGATCAAAAGATCTTTCCACAAAGCAATCAGCAAATTTACTTCACATTTAATTATGACTGTGAACCTAAACATTTCCATCATGGTTCTCCTTTCCATGAGTGGCTACCTTTTGTGCAGAGTTTGCTTGTCTGATGATTGCCCGAAGTGGTTTGCCTGCTTCAGGAACAAGGCAGGAGGTTGGCAGCTGCCTCACTGCCAAGCACCAATTCCTAAGATGGTTCTTCAAGGCCAGAGATGGCTAATGAACCTTGAAAATGGGGAGCTGGGCAAAAGGTTAGATTATAAATCAGTGGCATGCAATGTACCACCAGGTTGAATAGTAGAGTTAAATGGAGTTAAATGGATCTCAGGTAGAATAATTGTGAACTGCTCCACTTTACACGAGTGCTTTGGTCTGAACTGAGATGAGCTTTGCTCTTGCAACTTAGCAGATCAATGTGGCTCACATCAGCTTCCCAAATGATCCCATTCCTTTTTTTAAATAAATTTAGCACATCCAATTATTTTTTTCCAATTAAGGGGCAATTTAGCGTGGCCAATCCACCTAACCCACACATCTTTGGGTTGTGGGGGTGAAACCCACGCAGGCACGGGGAGAACGTGCAAACTCCACACGGACAGTGACCCAGGGCTGGGATTCGAACCCGGGTCCTCAGTGCCATAGGCAGCATTGCTCACCACTGTGCCACCGTGCTGCCCAAATGAGCCCATTCCTGAGATTTAGGATGGGTCTTTATTTTGCAGTGATCGGGGGTACTGCTGCACTGCACTTGCATCAAGAGAATAGACCCCAGGAATTTCAGGGATTTTACAGTGTTACAGGAATTATTTCCAACTTCGACTCACTGGCTTTTGGATTTTATTTTTCACATGCTGTCAAATTCCTGCCAAGCTGTAATATAATAACGCGCTTTCAAAAATAAATGAGGCATGAAGAAGCCTTATTCACTTTTACAACTCACAGATGAACAAAGCTCAATGTAACCAATTTGAGCACATGCCCTTTGGGCAAGTATTCAATATTTCTTTACATGCTCACTTGACTGTCTTACTTTTCCTAATTAATGAGTCAATGACTTAATGTATCATTTTAAATGAGACAAATTTGTGACCGAGAATCTTGTTCTTGCCAGCTCACCTCTGTATTTGTGTTCTGTTTTGAAGTGTTCCGAAGGATAGCTGTGATGATCTTGAACTTATTTTTAAATGCAGTCCGTGTGGCAGGGGAACACTTGCTCATCAATACCTCAGTTGCACTAAAGTAATAATAACAAATATGGTGAGAGATATTTGAGCTGATTAATATTCTGCAGGATGATTGGTGCGATATTTCGTCTGGTTTATAGCATCTCAAAATGTCGATCCATGGAGGCATTTATACATTGGTAGCAAATATGGCTGACTCTGTGAAAAAACCCTGATTCTAGGGTTTATTTTTTCAAGTCAACTCCAAAACAGTTTTGCCTGCAGAATATCATAATGAGACGGAAATTTTAACGCTGCAACAAAATTTGGATCATTAATTTTTTTAAAAAGACAAATCAGGGACTGTGCAGGAATAATCTGACAATCAGCAAAGGCAATGGGGTCTGAATCGGTTCTCTCTCCCAGGCAGTTCTAATTCTGTGAGTTAAATCTATTAGAACTCCAAATTTAAGGCATTATCTTTCATCACCCAGCAAAAAAAATAAAAAAATTTGATGCTGTCAAACTGCCACCAAATTTGTCCCACATTATGTTTCATTTCTCGTGATAGAGTTGGAAAAGGAGAATTGAATTGGGTGTTTAATGGAATGCTGCATTGCTATCAACTGTGATTAAGGTGAAAAAAATCTCCATGATTCTTTTTATAACCCGTGTTATCTGATTCCCTCTCTGTCATCTTTCTTACTTTGTGTTCTGTTTAGTCAGTTAAGCGAGAAATGGCTGCCATGATGTGGTGGGGAATGGACCACCAATGTTGACATGTATTCAGTCATAAGAAGTGGGTTGGTTTAGCTCAGTTGGCTAGACAGCTTGTTTCTGATGTCCAGTGAGGCTAGCAGTGTGGGTTCAATACCCATACTGGCTGAGGTTCTTTATGAAGGCCTTCCTTCTCTTCCTTTCCCCTCACCTCAGGTTAAATCACCACCAGTCAGCTCTCTCCCTCACAGGCAAAAACCTGTGGTCTTCTGGGACTTTGGCAACTTTACTTTCAGATGAAGAATAGTACAGAAACCGTGTGGCCTTGTTATGATCAAAACAACTGACTTTAAGGGGATTGCAGCTCTTAAACGGAAGTGGTCACAAATTTACTTCACTTCGTATCTTTTCAAAACTTGGGCAATCCAATATTTACACTTGGCTCAAAATTTGACATTAAATATTGACCAGTCCGAACAGATGTTGATTGAAAAAAATGTAATTATAAATTCACGCAAATACTGCAAACCCACTCACCCAATTGGCTGGAGTTTCTATTCCTGAGGCTAAGTGTTGACGCCGGGGCAGGATTTGTGGACTTCCACGATGGTAAAGCTGGCACCGCACCTGGATCGATTCAGCGACTGTTAAGGGCCAGCACCGGCGTCGCATGGAACAAAATCAATTCCAATAAGAAACGGTGCCGGATTTATTGGATTTGTAATTAACATTCAGGAAGCTGACAAGCTGCAGCCGCATATACACACTTCACTCCCCACTCACACCATCCCAGCCAAAAACATGGCACCAAGGTTCACGGACACCGAACTCGAGACCATCCTGGATTACCATGGTGGAGGAGAGGCAGGCCACCTTGTAACGCGGCCCAGGAAGCGGGCTGTCAGATGCCTCCATCCGCCATGCCTGGGCGCAGGTGGCAGAGGCCGTCAGCGCCATCAGCAACACCGTCTGGAGTGGCCTGCAATGCAGGAAAACACTGCACAACCTCCTCAGGGCAGCTAGGGCGGGTATACAGCACTATGGCCCTGACACCAACCCCATCCGTGACCTCCGCCCCCCCGCCCAGGAGAGCACCCGAACCCCCACCCTGCACCACCTGCTGGTACTCCATACCGTCCACCGTGGCCGGGTGCCCTGGCCATGAGGCCACCAGATGTACACCCCCTGGGCTGCATGCTTCAGGTTGTCTAACACTGGCCGTTTTCTGTTCTGCATCCCAGGTGATGGTGGCACAGTCACAGCTTGATGTGGTGCAGTTCCAGAAGGAGACGGTCCACTCCCTGTGCTCCGTGGCTGCGTGTATGCAGATCCTGCTGAAACGAGAGCAGGACTGCAGAATTGGCATTGCCAGGTGGCGGGGGTGCCTCAGGGGATAACTCCGCTCGCACCCCCATCCCATGGTGTAATCTGGGGGCCATCAGGCACTCCGAGGGAGGAGGAGGTGGTGGGGCCAGTCCGGTGAACACCACGGCACCCGGGACTCCGTGTCTGGCACATTTGGTGGGCAGCAGACAGAACAGGGTGGTACCACACCACCTGTGACACCCAAGCAACAGCTGAGCCCATCCTGGCCCAGTTGCCCCAGAAGACAGCCGCCAACGGGGCCCCAGATCACAAGATGGTAATCACAGCAGGCCCCCTCCACTCCTGTTACGATTGTTACAACCTGCCTCGGTGCTCTGTCAGATAGATGTGAGGGTGGGCTGGTCAGGCTGGCCAGAGATGGCCCAGGGATCCAATGGAGTGTGATGGAGTGGCCAGCTCACATTTGGATTTGTTTATTGTCACGTGTACCGAGGTAAAGTGAAAAGTATAGATCTGCGTGCAGCTCAGACAGATCATTCCATACATGAAAAGAATAAGGGTGTCATATAGGAGTCTGGTAACAGAAGGGAAGAAGCTGTTTTTGAATCTGTTCGTGAATGTTCTCAGACTTTTGCATTTCCTGACCAATGGAAGAAGTTGGAAAAGTGAGTAAGCCGGGGGAGGGGGATCTTTGATTATGTTGCCCACTTTCCCCAGGCAGCGGTAGGTGCTGACAGAGTCATTGGCTGGAGACAGGTTTGTGTGATGGACTGGGCTGTGTTCACGACTCTTTGTAGTTTCTTGTGGTCTTGGGCCGAGCAGTTGCCAAACCAGACTGTGATGCAGCCCGATAGGATGCTTTCTTTGGTGCTTCTGTAAAGGTTAGTAAGAGTCAATGTGGACATGCCGAATTTCCTCAGTTTCTTGAGGACGTTTAGGTGCTGTTGTGCTTTCTTGGTTGAAGCGTCAACATGGGTGGACCAGGACAGATTATTGATGATGTGCACACCTAGGAATTTGAACCATGTTCACTTCAGCCCCATTGATGCAGACAGGGGTGTGTACAGTATTTTGCTTCCTGAAGTCAATGACCAGCTCTTTAGTTTTGCTGACATTAAGGGAGTGATTGTTGTCGTTACACCATTCCACTCGGTTCTCTATTACCCTCCTGGTATTCTGATTCATTGTTGATCTGACCCATTACAGGTCGTCAGCAAACTTGTAGATGGAGTTGGAGCCACATTTTGCTGTGCAGTCATGTGTGTCTAGGGAGTACTATCGGGGGCTAAGTGTGCTTCCTTGCAGGGCCCTGGTATTGAGGACTATTGTGGAGGAGGTGTTGTTGTTTATCCTTACTGGTTATGGTCTATGTGTCAGAAAGTCTAGGATCCAGTTGCAAAGTGAAGAGCCAAGTCCTAGGTTTTGGAGCTTTGATATGAGCTTGCAGGGATTGCCCAGGTGGACAGTGGAAAGTGCTACCATGGGCAGGAATCAGGCATTCTCAAATGACGCAGAGCACCAGAGCTCATTGCAGAGCAGGTTGTCATCATCCTCCATCCCATGGACCAGACCCGCATCCTGTAAACCCAGAGCCCGCATCCCTGTAGTGCAGCAGCAGGTATCTATCTTGGAGGGGGTTGCAGGCACTGCGGGTGGGTGGGGTTTGGCTGGTGGGGGGATCGGGGTGCTCGGGTGGGATGCGGTATCTGTGCACCTGGCCTGCCCACCCCCCAAATACGGTGAACCTGGAGACGATCAGAGCATCCCATATGCGTTGGCCATGACACACATGTCATGCGGGTTCCCGTGCCGGCCTGGGTCCCATGTCCTACCCATCATCATCCTCCCACGCATCCTACTCATGAGACGAGGAGTGGAGTTCATCCTGCTCCTCTGGCACATTACCCCTCTGCTGCGCGATGTGGTGTAGGATGCGGCAGGCTGCCACAAAATCGGGCGACCCTCTCAGTGCCATTCTGGAGGCCGCCTCCAGAGTGGTTCAGGCACCTGACCTGCATTTTCAGGATGCGGAAGCACAGCACTGTAGCGGGTCTCTGCATCAGTCTTTGGCCTTCGGATAGGCGTCATCATCCATTAACTCTGCACCTTCTGCTACCTTGGGAAAGCGGGCAGCATAATCAAAGACCCCTCCCACCCGGCCTCTCCGACTTCTTCATCGGGCAGGTGATGCAAAAGTTTGAGAACACACATGAACAGGTTCAAAAACAGCTTCTTCCCTGCTGTTACCAGACTCCTAAACGCCCCTCTTATGGACGAACTGATTAAGACCATACTCCTGTATGCTCACCCGATGCCAGGTGCCGTTCTAATGCAGTCTCAAGGAATGAACTTCGGCTAAGCCACTCCTTCATCATTCTGGTGCCCAACCCTTGAACAGTCTGACTGAGAGCAAAATATTCTGCCCCATGTCCCTGAGAATAGGTCATAGAATGTACAATGCAGAAGGAGAGCATTTGGCCTATGAAGTCTGCGCCGGCCCTTGGAAAGAGCACACCACTTAAGCCAACACCTCCTCCCCATCCCTGTAACCTCACCTAACCTTTTTGGACACTAAGGGGCAATTTAGCATGGCCAATCCACCTAACCCACACATCTTTGGACTGTGGGAGGAAACCGGAGGCTTCATGAGTGTGGGGCAGACTAGATGGACCTTTCATTCCCCATCTGTGGTCATTTGCGGCGATTGTCCCTTCAAGGGCAACACAGCAGAATATGGTTCACCAGGCTTGTGGGACCATTTGGGGGACACAGAGTAAATAATCACGCCAGGATGTGGAGCCTTTTCTTAAGCTGGAGACATGTAGGGAGCAAGGTGGAGTGCTGAGGCTGCTGTACAATTCTTAAATAACTAACACCTTTTGTGTTTACGAACAAAGTCAGAGAAAGTACATCGCTGCACCATCATTTCTGTTCTTATCCATTGAAATGAGACAGCCAAGCTGTATTTTCCCTGAATTTGAGCCCCAGCCAAATTAAGTGGCTTTGCAGAGACACCAAAATAACTGTATAGCTGCACCTAAAACAGAATGACAGATGCGCTGTGAGTGTCTGCCAAGGTGAGCTGGCCTGATGCTGTGGGAGCGTTTTCCAAGGCCTGAGTACTGAGCCAGCCTTAACGTGGGGTTCGTCCATCATTGTTAGGCCTTAGCTTAATAAACAGAGCAGACACACAACCTGGTTAACACAGAGATACATAGATACAGAGAAGATAGGAGCAGGAGTAGGCCTTTTGGCCCTTCGAGCCTGCTCCGCCATTCATCACGATCATGGTGGATTAGCCAACTCAATAGCCTAATCCTGCTTTCTCCCCATAGCGTTTGATCCCATTCGCCCCAAGTGCTATATCCAGCCGCCTCTTCAATATATTCAAAGTTTTAGCATCAACTACTTCCTGTGGCAATGAATTCCACAGGCTTACCACTCTTTGTGCGAAGAAGTGTATCCTTATCTGTGTCTGAAATGATTTCCCCGGAATCCTCAGGCTGTGACCCCTGGATCTGGACACACCCATCATTGGTAACATCTTCTCTGCATCTACCCTGTTCTAGTCCTGTTAGAATTTTATAAGCCTCTATGAGTTCCCCCCTCATTCTTCTGAATTCCAGCGGGAACAATCCCAACCTAGTCAATCTCTCCTCATATGACAGTCCTGCCATCCCTGGAATCAGTCTGGTAAACCTTCGCTGCACTCCCTCGAGAGCAAGAAAATCCTTCCTCAGAGAAGGAGACCAAAACTGCACACAATGCGCCAAGTGTGACCTCACCAAGGCATTGTACAATTGTAGCAACACATCCCTGCTTCGATACTCGAAACCTCTTGCTTTGAAGGCCAACATACCATTAGCCTTCTTTACCACCTGCTGCACCTGCATGCTTACCTTAAGATGGCCTTATTAACCCAAGCTTGATTTCGTGTACACAAGAGGCAGACCTGGATAATGCGAAGATCGATCTGCTGAACACTGATAAAAACACATCAATTATACAATTTCCAAAAATCCCATCCCAGTTGGACTCGATCCAATCCCTGAAGCTGTCATGTTCAAACTATCCAATAAAATTGTGATCAACCCATGATTTAACCCCATCCTGTCAGCTGTTGTTTACTAAGTTTCTATGTCCATTTTAAGTTGTATTCCTCATCCTAAAATCGGCGTCAGATCCTATCCACCCATTGTCCAACTAGGGACAGGATGCCAGAACCGGCTTCCTCTTTACTTCATGGATTGTTTCAGAGGGTATTGGGGGCCACTGATAAAACTTGTTTACTCATTCCACTGTGTAATCTGCTGACCACACATCTCGTGTGTCTCAAAAACATGGACAAATTAGTTAGCCTGAATCCCATCATGCATTGTGGCCACTGCTTGTCGCCAGAGCCTACGTGATTATCACTGCTATGTCCTAAATTATTGGTTTAATGGTTAATAATGATTATTGGGCATACTGTCTATAATTAATCTCAATCCTTAATAAACTAACTTCTGTAAAACTACTCTCGTGGCATCCTAGCTATTCAGTTTTAAGAGGTCTCGTCGCTGGGTCACTGTCTGTGTGGAGTTTGCAAATTCTCCCCGTATTTGCATGGGTTTCACCCCCACCACCCAAAAGCTGTGCAGGATAGGTGGATTGGCCATGCTAAATTGCCCCTTAATTGGAAAAAATTATTGGGTACTCTAAATTTATTTTAAAAAATGAAATGGGAAGGAATGCTGCTGAAAAGAAAAGGCTGCAGTGTCATGACAGCAATATGCCAGATGTCCAGGTCCAGGCGACACCCTAACTGCAGACTTCACTGTGTGGTGTTAAACGCGATTCTCCAGGAAAAGCATTGTTTCCAGCTGTATGAGGAAGGCCATTACCTGAGTCAGTACAATCACCTATCCTCTCAGATCTACATGTAGATGAGAAGACAGCATGTTGCTATCAAGAGATGAATGTGACCATGTTCCCCCATACTGTGCCGTAGTGGTTAGCACTGCTGCCTCACAGCGCCTGGGTCCCGGGTTCGATTCCGACCTCGGGTCACTGTCTGTGTGGAGTTTGCACTTTCTCCCTGTGTCTGCGTGGATTTCCTCCGGGTGCTCTGGTTTCCTCCTACTGTCCAAAGGTAGGTCAATTGGCCATGATAAATTGCCCCTTAGTGTCCAAAGCTGGTTAGGTTACGGGTTTGTGGGGAATGGGCCTAGGTTAGGTGCTCTTTCTGAGGGTAGGAGCACACTCGATGGGCCAAAAGTCTTCCTTCTGCACTGAAGGGGTTCAATGGTTCACACCTTCCTTGTGAAAGCCATACTGCTGCATTCTGAATGTGATTGGCATATCGGAGAATCCCACCTATAATGTTCAAAGCCAAGTTGGAATTGTCTGCACCCTCTGAGGGATACCAATTGTAGCACTGTGCACAACTGCACATAGTCTTACATTAAGCCCAAGCTACATGTCACACTTCCTTGAAGATCCAGAGGCTTCCATAACGATCTACTTCTCTTATATTGCGAGTTTTCTCAATGGCATCTGAAGCAACGCAAGAGGATGGTTAGCGAACATTAAAGGCCGTTGTAATTCCCAAAAGAAGTCAAAATTTTCAGGGTTTATTTTCAGCGTTTGTCATTAGTAAAAAAAAAACTCAACATGCTGGGCAAGAATTGGAGAAATTTAGTGGAATCAAATTACTTTCAACAACTCCGGAAAACGAGTAATGAGCTTAAAATAATGCAGGTTGTTGGACTGCTGCACATCACTCCCACATCCTGGATTGCGACCAATGTTATTAATTGTCTGGAATCTCTTTCACTTCAAAACAAGATGGGGTTAATATGAAGAGTCCTGACACCAAATAGATTCCTTGTGTAACCCCAAGCAGCTGGTCTGACATTTTTTCCATTAGGCGAGCTGCCTAAGGAGACACTGGCAGATTGTCCCGATAATTCAAATGAGGCCTAAGGATTAGTTTATTTAAGACTCTGTGTTTTCAGGCACAGAAAACATCCAATTGTGTCTCTTCCAGCTCTCCTTACACTGTGGAAGATAATGAGGTGCTATGAAAGCCTCAGACGAGGGCTCTTAGATTCACACAACCTTTGGTTATGATAACAGGCTCAGGTAACTGGGCCATTTTACTTTTAAAAAAGGCATGGATTTCAAAGAGACTTGACTGAAATATTTAAAATGATTAAGGGACTGGATTCTGTGCTTGTAGACAGATTCTTTGAATAATATCAATTAGGGAGAGCATGGGGATACATAAAGTAGAGAACTAGGTTAACCCTCAGGAGGCTTTTACTTTGTCAGAGGATCATGAGCTTTGCAGTGGGTTGTCAACACATGCTCATGAGATGCAGATTCACTGCAAACAGTAAAAGGAAGCTGGCGGACTGCTAGGAATAAACAATTGTGTACCGTGATGTTGGGTACTTTTACCTTGCTTCCATTGTTAACTCCAGGACTTTTCTTAGTATATATTCCGAGGTTGAAAAATGATGGGCGGGATTCTCCTTCCAGCGACATCGGATTCGGGAAACACAATTGGGCGGAGAATCTCGTGAGACGAAAAGCGTGGCTGGCGCCAGGCGCCCGACGGACTGCAATGCTCCGGTGCCCCGACAGCAACGTCAATGCATTCTACTCTGCACGTACAGTAAACACCGTAGGCATATCATTGACGGGCCCGGCCCGGTATTCTCCGGGACCTCCGCGATGTTCCACCTCCGCCAGGAAAAATTACCGATCGTGAGTTTCACTTAAAAATCGAGAAACACGCGCCGTGACTGCTGTGGAACAGAGAGGGGATGGGACATGTTCCCAGAGCCTGCCTCAAAGGACAGTAGGCAGCCAGTAAGGGTGGAGAGAAGGCCATACAACAGGCCGAGGAGGAGGTGGGAAGGAGGCGCCGCATCAGGTCTTGTGTGTACCGGCAGCGTCTGCCCTTCGAGGGCCTGCCGGACCGAGCATGCTGTAGAAGACTTCGGCTGAGAAAGGAGAACCATGCAGCATATCTGCCAGATCATGACGCACCTGGAACAGCAGGAGTATGGAGGAGGACACCCCCTCCCATTGGCCGCCAAGGTGATGGTCGCCCGGCACTTCTTCGCCTGGAGTTCATCCAGGCACCGAGTGGAGACCTGTCTGGTATTTCGCAGATCTCGGTGCACAGGTGCACCCCCGCCCTAACCTGTGTGCCTGCTCAGCACAACATATCACGTTAAATATGGACCGAGCCAACAGGATGAGCAGCCAGCATGGTTAGCCACCATCGCCGAGATGCCCCGGATCCAGGGGTTGATCAATGAGACGCATTTCCTCTTACGAGCGTGAGGGGCTGGTCTTCACAAATTGAGAGAGGTTTCACTTGCTGAACTTACAGCTGGTGTGTGACCATGAGCTTCACATCACGTCTGCGCCTGATACCCAGGCAGAGTGCACAACGCCTTCATCTTGGCACACTCAACGGTTCAGGGCACCTTCGCGGTGCCCCCATGGGTGAGGGGTTGGCTCCTGAGCGACAGGGTTTATCCGCTGAGATCATGGCTGATGATTCCAATTCAGAAGACACAGACCAATGCGGGGACCCCCTACAATGACGCCAATGCGGCGACCAGGGGCATGACCAAGCGGATCATCGATATCCTGAAGTAGCAGTTCAGGTGCTGGTTGGTGTGGTGGGTGGTGTGGTTAAGTTGGGGCAGTGAGGGAGTGTTGAGGGTGTGGTGTAGGGGCTGGTGAAGGGGTGTTGTGGGGATGGTGAAGGGGTGGTGTAGGGATGGTGAGGGGGTAGTGAAGGGGTGTTGTGGAGGTGGTGTGGGGGTGGTGCGTGGGTGGTGTGGGAGTGGTGTAAGTGTGGTGAGGGTGTGGTGAGGAGGTTGTGTGGGGGTGGTGTGGGGAGGTGGGGTGTGGGTCTTGCCATGCATGCCATGGGAAACCGCAATGCAGCGGGGTGTCATTTGGTTGTCGGATGCCGACCTCTGCCTCAGCGACTGCCCTCTCTCTGGGCCCACCAACTAGGTCCAGTGCCCATCGCTCCACTGCGGTGAGGGGCCGCAGGTCTGGAGGTCCCCCTCTGGTCTTCTCTCTCTCCCTGCAGTTGTGCACCAACTTCTCCTGGGGGTGGGGGGGGGGGGGGGGGACAGACAGAAAGTGCGCACTGGCAGACATAGTCAGACATGGGCAGCATAGGACATCAGCAGCTGCTGACCTTCATGATCAGGGCACCCGGCCGTGGCGAGCGGTATGGGTGCTGGCATGTGGTGCAGGGTGGGGAGCGTGCACACTGCCGACGGGCGGACTTCGGTCGCCCTGCGGGTCGGTGTGGTTACAAGTGTGTGGGACGGAGGTTAGTGCGAGGGGCACTATGCTGCCTTCTCACCCTGACCTCCCTGAGGAGTTTGTTCTGCTTTTTTCAGCATTGCTTGACAGTCTTCGCCGTGGGGCCCACGGCGCTCACGGCCTCTGCCATCTGCACCCAGGCCCAGTGTGCGGCGGCAGGTGGCAGCCTCCTTCTCACCCCTGGGAACAGGGTAAACTGCCTCTCTCCCATGGCATCCAGCAGGTTATCCAACATGGTGTCCGCAAAACTGGGATGCTGCTCTCCATGCTGCCATCTTGTTGGCTGGAATGAGTGTGTGGAGGGAGTGCTAATATGCAGCTGCAGATGGTCAGCCTCACGGATAGCAATCCCGACCCCAGCGAATTGAACGCCTTTCTTGATTGAAATCGATCATGTTCCGCGAGGCGCTGGTGCCCGCCCATTAACAGATCCTGAATTGCTGCCGGTCCAGCCTCGATTCAGTTGTTGTGGAAGTTCACCAAATCAATCCCTGCATCAACGCTTTGTTCTGAAACGGAGAATAACGCCTGACAATTTTCTATCCCTGAAATGGCCTAAATTTAAAAAATCTGTTTCTTGTTTACCTACCTCGGAATTTACATAATTGCTCATGGGGAGCGGGGTCAGACTGTTTTCAATGCAACATAACTGAGTGAGGCAGATTGAATGGGAGAGGTGGATCGGGACCAGCGATTGGGCGGAGAATGACTTCCGATGCCGATGTTGCGGCAGGCGCCAGTTTGACAGCGGGTCGCGATGCTCCGCCCCCTTGTGGTAGTATTACTAGGGGTATTACGGTACCTGGAAGTGTGAGCTGCCATTGGTGCAGAGGACTCGCTGCCCATTGGCCCAGGTATGTGCCTCTCAGCCGAGAGGCGGGATATAAGAACCCGTGCTTCCCGGCAGTCGGCCTTTCTTCTGTACGTCTGCTGCCGGGTACACTTCTTGTGTATTAAAGAATATCGTTCGGACTTCATCTACCTTTCGTGTCCATTGATTGTGCATCAGTTTAATACACAAGATTTTAAAGGATGGAGCTTCACATCACGCCGGAGTACCTTTGACTCAGCCCGCACGCAGTAAATGGAACAGCAGCATTTAAACACTGGCTGGCTTGCTTCAATAGCTACTTGAGTACAGCTGAAAGCTTCCCAACGAGGGAACAGAAATTGCACATCCTCCACTCGTGCGTCGGCACCGCCGTGTATATACTCATAGAGGACACAACAGACTACGACGCGGACATGGACTTGCTTAAAGGACATTTAATTTGGCCAGTGAACTAGGTCTACGCTCGGCACTTACTGGCCACGAGGCAGCAACTTCCTGCTGAGTCTCTAGACTAATTTTACCGGGCCCTCCTCGTTCTGGGGAGGAATTGCGGTTGCCCACAAGTTTCTGCGGCCAAACGCACCGAACTTTTAATCAGAGACGCTTTTGTTGCGGGTATGCAATCTTCGCAGATCCGCCAAAGACTTTTAGAGAAAGAGACTTTAAGCCTCACCGAGGCACGGGCCCTTGCCTCCTCCCTAGACGTTGTGAATCGTAACACCCGCGCACAAGTGGCCCGCCTTCGAACCCTCCACGCGGACCTCTGTCACCCGGGGGTCACCCGCTTTTTCCATTTCACAAAGACCTGCAACCTGCCCTACTCCATCGAGGAGGTCAGGACAGTGACCAGGGAATGCCACATCTGCGTGGAGTGCAAGTCACACTTCTATCGCCCTGAACAAGCGCATCTTATAAAGGCTTCCCGCCCCTTTGAACGTCTCAGCATGAACTTCAAAGGTCCCCTCCCTTCCAACAACCGCAACATGTACTTCCTCAACGTGATTGATGAGCACTCCCGCTTCCCCTTCGCCATCCCCTGCCCTGACATGACCACAACCACCATCATTAAAGCCTTACACACCATCTTCTCCCTGTTCAGATTCCCCGCTTACATTCATAGCGATAGGGGGTCCTCCTTTATGAGTGACGAGCTGTGTCAATTCCTGCTCAGCAGGGCCATCGCCTCCAGCAGGACGACCAGTTACAACCCCCGGGGTAACGGACAGGTCGAGAGGGAGAATGGTACGGTCTGGAAGACCATCCTGCTGGCCGTACGGTCCAGAAATCTCCCAGTCTCCCACTGGCAAGAGGTCCTCCCAGACGCCCTCCATTCTATCCGGTCACCTCTCTGTACCTCCACTAACCAAACGCCTCACGAACGCCTTCTTGTTTTTCCCAGGAAGTCTTCCTCAGGGACCCAGCTCCCAACCTGGCTGGCTACCCCCAGGCCCATCCTGCTCCGGAAGCATGTGCGGGTGCACAAGTCGGACCCGTTGGTCGAAAGAGTCCAGCTAATCCACGCAAACCTGCAATACGCGTACGTGGAGTATCCCGACAGCCGACAGGACACGGTGTCCCTTCGGGACCTGTCACCCGCCGGATCCCAGCCACACCCCCCCCCCCCCCGGCGCCAGCAACCCCCCCCCCAACTGTCCTCAGTAAGCACCCCCCCCCCTCCCCCCCCCCCCCCCCGCCAGCCCCACCGACACCTACACACCCATGGCCCAGCGGACAGGACGACCCTCCACCAGCTTGGCCCACGCTAGCTTCGACCAGGGGTATGGACACAAGAACAGGATCATCGCTCCCGGAGTCACGGATGACCACCACTCCAACGTCGCTGGCACAGCTACGCAGGTCAAGCAGGACATCCAAGGCTGCCGATCGACTGATTGAATCAATATGACCTGCTGATGGACTCTTGTTTTCCTTGTCTGTTCTCCATTTTTTTTTTCCCCCCAATTTTTACACACTGTACATAGTTTTGTTGTATTTTGCACATAATTGCGGGCCACTGGGCAGCCATCAATGCAATGGTACGACCTAACATCACTAGTCATACTGCCAGTCTCTCACGTACTCTCACGGGACACGCACCCCCCCGCGCCATGTCCGCGTTTCCCGTACTCCCCGCCGGTTCCTTTTTCAACAGGGGGTGAATGTGGTAGTATGACTAGGGGTATTACGGTACCTGGAAACGTGAGCTGCCATTGGTGCAGAGGACTTACTGCCCATTGGCCCAGGTAAGTCATGTGCCTTTCAGTCGATTGGCTGAGAGGTAGGTAACTCCGCCTACGAGGCGGGATATAAGAACCCGTGCTTCCTGGCAGTCGGCCTTTCTTCTGTACGTCTGCTGCCGGGCACACGTCTTGTGTATTAAAGGCTATCGTTCGGACTTCATCTACCTTTCATGTCCATTGATTGTGCATCACCCCTCCAAATCGGTGTCATCGAGACACGTGCTGCGCGCAGTCGCAACTCTGTTTGAATATAATTATCGGGCCCACCTGTGATGCTCCACCTCTGATGGGCCAGGTTCCTGAGGGCATGCGCCATGTGTGGTCTTAGCGGTCATGAGGCTGGCATGACAGCTGCGGAGAGAGAGAGAGAGAGAGGGCATGCAGACGGTTTCTTGCACGACCGTACTACGCCGAGAGTCATGCTGCTGGCCAGGGGGGACTTCGGCCAGGGCTGGGGGGAGCAGTGGGGCTTGGCCAGGAGGTGGGCTGTGGGGTCATGGTGGACGGGTATGCAGTCCAGCAGAACCGGCACCACCTTTTCTGGCGCGATTTGTGCGTGTGTAGGGGGTGCAGATGTATGCGCGGCTGCAGCTTTGTCAGCTCTGTGCATGCCCAGCACGGACCCGGTGATTCTCCCACCGTCTTTTGCACGTTCCGCAGGTGCTTCCCATGGCACTGCCGCTAGCCCCTCACCGGGAATCGGTGCTGGTGCGGCGCCAATTTTTCCATCGAGAAACACCATGGATCCTCCGTTGGCATCAGCACTTCGACAGGAACAGAGAATTCAGCCCGTGGTCTTCGTGCGTTTTGTATGAAGGAGAATCCCAGATTTATCAGCATCTGGAGATGTATGTAATGATAAAAGCAAATAATCATGGATGCTGGAATCTGAAACAATAATCAGAAAATGCTGGCCAATCTCAGCAGACCTGACAGCATCTGTGGAGGGAGAAGGGAGCTAACGTTTTGAGTCTTTAAGAGTCATCCAGACTTGATTGAGATTGACCTGGAGATGTATGGTTGCCTTCAAATTGCCAATTACAGAAGCAAACTTCAACCTGGATATTTGTTATGCTGAAAGCATCTGTGTGCAGATGTCAAGCCTGACTCTGGTGTGATTCATTCTGTGAGTATGTTGTCCCCTGGAACTCAGGGCAGAATCTTTCAGTCTTGCAGAGATGGAATTTGAGGACGCTAACTGTAATATTTGTAGAATAATATATAGGCACTAATCGTTCATAAGGATTTATGTAAACACGTCCTACCATTTTTTTCGATGAGTCACATGGAAACATTTATATGAATGTATAAAAGCAGCAGTGTTATTAACACAGTACTATCCTGTTTCTGTGAAGGCATCAACAGCAAAGCTGTGTGTGTTGTGTTCTGCTCACAGACCAAAGTAGAACTGACACTGGATCACATTACCAACTTCCCTTTGAATGAGAGTATGCTGTTCTCCTTTAACACCATATTACAACAGTAGCCTGAAGGGCAATAGGAAAGGATGACGTGTTAAGAGAAAATTTTCAAGAAAAAGATTCACAAACTTTGTTTTTGTTTTATTTTCAGGGCTTCGAAGCAATGCACAGGAGTCCCTTGTGCTAGAATTTGTCCGTTATTGTTTAATAATTCACTTCAAATCATGCAATAAGTAGCAAAGCACATTCAGTCAAATAGGATTAAGTTTATTGCATATTCTACTCCAACCTATGTCAGTCACAACCATGGCAATTATTCTGATTGAATAAACAAAACAGCTCAAATTAATTCAATATTTGTTCGAAGTTAGAGCAATTTAAATAAGGATTCTTTCTGTATTATTTACAGTTCTTTCCCAATCTGTTTTTGGTTTAGAACAATGCTGAGGCATTGAAGAATGTCTGCAGTTCTCCAAGTATTTTAAATTATTCAAGCAAGACTGTGGTAATTTAATAGTTGGAAGTCTGCAGACAGCACTCACTGAACTTTGTTGCTTGCTCGTCTTTTTTTTTGTACATTAGATTTGGCCAAGGATATCACTGATACTGGTTCATGAATTTTCATAGATTTGTAAATGAACATTCAAGAATTTGCATGTGTTTGAATCATCTCATTATACTAGTAATAGTTATGAATAACCATGAAAATGAAAGGAGTCTTTTAACATTCAAAGTTATTCCAACATATACATGGATCACTTGAATTTGATGATCGTTAAGAGACTCTTTGTCAACTAATTAAAATTATGAAAACCATGGGTGATATTTTGGATGTGCAAATAGGAGTTTTTCGTAGAGTTGAGGGTGTAATTTTAAGCTTCACCAGAGCCCTGCCCATTGGAGAGTTTTCCCAATTTTCATTCCTACACTTGGATTGAACTCAGGTGAGCAGATAGAAAGGAGATGGCATCAGAAATAAGGAAGGCAGGGCAGCACGGTGGCCTAGTGGTTAGCACAGCTGCCTCACGGCGCCGAGGTCCCAGGTTCGATCCCGGCTCTGGGTCACTGTCCGTGTGGAGTTTGCACATTCTCCCCGTGTCTGCGTGGGTTTCGCCCCCACAACCCAAAAATGTGCAGAGTAGGTGGATTGGCCACGCTAAATTGCCCCTTAATTGGAAAAATAATTGGGTAATCTAAATTTATAAAAAAAAAAATAAGGAAGGCATGGGGGCTGGATTGTCCAGCCCTTCCAGCCAACTGGATCATCCTGTCAATGGTGACCCCCATCGCGGCAGGATGGGTTGGATGAGCCACACAAATCGGCATAGAGATCGGCAAGACCGGAAGATGCCACTGGCGGGCACTGATGAACTGACACTGCCGCCAGGAAGCATGCTGCGGAAGGGACTGCTGCCTCACAGTGCCAGAGACTCAGGTTCAATTCCCGCCTTGGGTCACTGTCTGTGTGAAGTTTGCACTTTCTCCCCATGTCTGCATGGGTTTCCTTCGGGTGCTCCGGTTTCCCCCCACAGTCCAAAGATGTGAGGGTTAGGTGGATTGGCCATGCTAAATTGCCCTTTAGTGCAGGTTAGGTAAGGGGGTTATTGGGATAGGATGGGGAAGCGGGCTTGGGTGGAGTTCTCTTTCAAAGGGTCAGTGCAGACATGATGGGCTAAATGGCCTCCTTCTACACTGTAGGGAATTCTATAATTCCATGATAATAAAACTGGTCTCGTGTTTATAAATATCATCATGAATAGGCAAAAGAAAAATGCAGAACAAGAGGATGTCAAGTCTCGCACTTATACAGACGAGAGTTAGCTTTGTGGAAATGGTTGAAAAATTCATTTTCAGAAATGTGGTGACTCGATTAGGCAAGATAGGGATGCAACTATGGAGGACAGACAATGAAGTGAAGTGTTGTGGCCCAATGTGTAAAAAGCCACAGAGTACAAGAAGATTGAAAGTGGCTAATGCCACCTTGTCACAGTAACATTGAATGCTGTGGCCAACTTTGACCAAGGTATTCTCAATATTACAGGTTGAATGGTGACTAAAATAAAGGCATTGGGAATTGAATGCGCGGTGATAGGTGGTAAAGGTACATAACCTTGGTGAGATAGTAGTAGAGGGCAGATGAATCAGTGTACATTTCAAGCTATCATAGCCGTAATAAACACCCCTGAGGAAAGGTACTGGTGGGCATTAGATCAAAAAGAGATAAATGAATGCTTTAGATCTTCGGGAGTGAGTCAAAGAAACAGTATCTGAGAAAATGGATGTTAAAGTAAGATGATGATGGGGGGGTGGGGGGTGGTTTAAGGAGCTATAAAGTGGTGTGATGGCATGATGAAGGGTAAATTGGTGGTCATAATCTTAGACTGGATTGATGATCTTGGCGGGTGGGGGTTGACTGTGGTCGAGTTCGATTGGGTGTCAGACCTTTTGAACTTTAGGGCACGTTACTATTTGCTTGTCATTTTGCTCTCCATGTGACTGGACAGTACGAGTCTGAAGCGAATGAGTGTGCAAGGCCAACAGATAAAAACATGTAGAAGAAATTCAGTTAAGGCAGAGAGAGTGAGCTTAAAGGGAAAGAGTGCGACAGATCAAAGTCTAGAGTCAAAGTACAAGGTGGTTTCGATGCACTGAAAATGTTAATCAAAAGTGACGCCCCTGTGGAAGGAACAGATTGGTGTGTAGCAAGTAAATGTTAGCTTGTTTCATTGTTGATTTGTTTTTCTACATTTTTAAAAATAATTCACTTCCTAGTGGTGTTCACAATGTTTTTGATTGTTTGATATCTATTGTTGGTTTTATTGTTAACTTTTTCTTCCATAAGTATTTCAGTCCTTTCGAGATCAGTTGCTTAGAGGTACATCTCTCAGAACTTTAGAGGTCAATGTCTCATTGTCGAAGATTTTAGAATTCAGTGCTTTTAGAACATAGAACATAGAACATAGAACATAGAACAGTACAGCACAGAACAGGCCCTTCGGCCCTCGATGTTGTGCCGAGCATTGTCCGAAACCAAGATCAAGCAATCCCACTCCCTGTCACTCTGGTGTGCTCCATATGCCTATCCAATAACCGCTTGAAAGTTCCTAAAGTCCGACTCCACTATCACAGCAGGCAGTCCATTCCACACTCTAACCACTCTCTGAGTAAAGAACCTGCCTCGGACATCCCTCCTATATCTCCCACCCTGAATCTTATAGTTATGCCCCCTTGTGCTTTTGTGATTAGAAACACAGAGGCTCGTAGATTTATTACTGTGGCAGGTCTACGGGATCACAATTTATGTGCATTCTGTTCTATGTGGGAATTCCAGGGCACGTTAAACATCCTGAACAATCAAATAAAGGCAAAATACTGTGGATGCTGAAAACCTGAAATAAAAAAAACAGGAAAGGCTAGCTATACTCATTGACTCTGGCAGCATCTGTGGAGAGAAATAGAGCAAATGTTTTGAGTCCATATGGCCCTTCTACAGAACTGAAAAAGGGTAGATTTGTATAAATTATCGAGTAGGAGAGGTGGAAGACGTATCCTCCATTAGCTCGCGGCGGGACAGATCTTCTGGGGTCATTGATGTTGATGGGGTTTACCCTTTTTAGGAAACCCCAGCTGCCAGTAAACTGGTGGTGGGGTTTGATGTGTTATCTGAGTTGGTCTAACATCGGCTGCAACTGGATGCAGTGAAATGAGAAACAGGCTTCCGACACAGGAGATGGTCCAACATTGTTTTATTGAACTTGCTGATTGCTGTACATAATCTGCTGTGGGTTGACACTCTATTGACCTAACTGATAACCTCCTGCTGGCTTGACCAGACTAGCTCTCTACCACATGGTGATGATGTTCACTGGCTTGTGCACTGTGACTATCTCAGTAGCTGTGTCCTGTGAGAGAGGGAGAGTCTTAATGCCCTGCGGGCTTTATAGTGGTGGCGTCCTGTCTGGTGATTGGTTGTTCTGTGCCGTGTGTGTTCATTGGTTATCCTGTGTGTCAATCACTGCCTGTCTGCATCTCATGATATACATGAGTGGATATTATGACAGGGTTTGCCATCAGCGTGACTGGAAGATCCCGCTGACAGGAATGAAAATTCCGGCTGAAAAGTGAAGCAGAAGAGAGGGTTTCAGTTTTCCTGGGAATTGTCTGAAGGAAGGTTCGCCGGTTTATTTTGGCCGGGTTTCGCTTAATCAGAGCGGCGACAAATATGTGGGGATAACGATTTTGTTGCAGAGAGTTGAAACTAATTTTACAAGGAGAAGGGAATCAGAAAATAGTAGAATAAAGATGCGGCAGTGAGGTCCGGACACAGAGGTGTCGAAACGGTACTCTAATAGTAATTATCTTAAAAATAGCAGGGACCTCATTGAAAAAAATAGTAAAGTATGACAAAGAAGTTGTTAAACTGCACCTTTATCAATGTCTGCAGCATAAGCTATAAGGTTGGAGAGCTAAGAGTATATGCTGCCTCATGGGACCATGATGTGATTATATTAATGGAGACATGGTTCAAATAAGGCCAAGAATGGGTTCCTAATTGTTACAAGCTGAATGAGTGCAATGCTTCCAGTGCAATATCTTGATTAGAACCT
Source organism: Scyliorhinus canicula (assembly GCF_902713615.1). Classification (NCBI taxonomy): domain Eukaryota; kingdom Metazoa; phylum Chordata; class Chondrichthyes; order Carcharhiniformes; family Scyliorhinidae; genus Scyliorhinus; species Scyliorhinus canicula. The sequence goes on along the minus strand of NC_052159.1, from coordinate 136,321,742 downwards.
AATGTAACATGGCTGCCCTCAGCCTGTGCCTCATGGCAGAGGTCACATGATTATAGAAAGCCAAGTAGGATATTTAGTACACGATTGCAGTTCAATCCAAATACTAATATTCCTGATCAAGAATCATAGAGAACTAAAAAGAGAGGGGTAGGTTAAAAGTATTGATTGAAGATAATATTATAGTTCTTAATAGAAAAGATGATTCTAGGACTGATATGATTTGGCTTAAATTAAATAATAAAGTGGGAGCTAATACATTGCTAGGAGATCTTCAAACACTGAGAAAGAAATAGATAAGCAAATGTGTTCACAGGTTACCGAGGCATTTAACAGGCACAAAGTAGTAATATTAAGTGATATTAATTACCCTAAAATAGCCTTGGGGGAACAAGATAATACTCCACCACCGATGAACATTGGCAGCCTTGTGTACCATCTACAAGATGCACTGCAGTAACTCACCAAGGTTCTTTAGTCAGCACCTCCCAAACCCACACCATTACCATCTCGAAGGACAACAGCATCAGATACCTGGGAACCGCAATACCTGGAGGTTCCCCTCCAAGTCACTCACCACTCTGACTTGGAAATATATCGCCGTTTCTTCGCTGCCGCTGGGGCAACATCCTGGAATTCACCCCCTAACAGCACAGTGAGTGCACCTACACATGAAGGGCTGCAGCAGTTCAAGAAGGCAACTCACCACCACCTTCTGAATGACAACTAGGGATGGGCAATAAATGTTGGCCGAACCAGTAACGCCCTCATACCGTAAATGTATTTTTTAAAAACTCTACAATAAGGAACCAGACGAATTTCTGATATGTGCACAGGAGAACTACCATGATCAAAGTCATCAGTCCAACAGGGAAATAAATAGTGGTGAATCTGATCTAGAAAATGAAGTAGCAGAATTGAAATGTATTATAGTATGAATTCATCTTGCCACCAGTGTCAAAAAAATCATTCACTTTAAAGTCATTAAGGAAACAACACTGAGATCATTGACAATAAAAATGCTCAACTGTGGAAGAACCGATTTCAGTGACTGAAAAAGTGACAGATCAAATATAGGTTTGACAAGTTGATTGAATGGTCAAGCAGCAAAGGAGCAATGGAACACATTCAGAGGAGAATTTGCTGAGGTTCAAACTCAGTATATTTCTTTGATGGGATTAAACGCAAATATGGCCTGGATGCCAAAGAAAATAAAACAGAGAAAAAAGACATCTAGCAAATGATCGGAGCATAATTCTGTTAATAACCAGGCAGTAAATGAAGGAATTGAAAAAATTATGTAAGTCAAAGAGAAGGCACGAGGAAGATTAACAGGCAACATTAAATTGAGCCCTAAAATATTTTGTAAATATGTCGGGCAAGATTATATGGCTCCCTGACTCAGGCTTGGTGGGGGTGGGGTCTTAAAATTGGGTGTCAATCCCATCACCTATTAGTCTGTCCCTGCCCTCGCCACAGTTTACCCAGCAGCCGAGGATGTATTGGGAGGCCAGCCCACCTGTGTGCCAATTGATGCCCTTAAATGGGCAATTAATGGCCACTGCTGGATTTTCATCTGCTTTGGGAGTAGTTCACATCAAGTGTGCAGTCCTGTTCATTTCAGTGTTTGAGCTGGAGGTGCGTCAATGTGATGGGGAGAGATACCTCCTTTCTCCCCACACCCCAGTGGAATTTCAAGACCCCCCCCCCCCGTCACATGATTATCATGATATAATAACTCAAGATTATTTGGTTCACAAGAAACAAGGCACCAGTCGCTCATAAGAGATTGGATAACCATGTTATGGGTTCATTTATTAAGACTAGGCACGCAAAAAAAGTTATACATTGCAGAAAACTTGAAGGCATCAGAGCTGTGTGTGTGCTCTGCTCAGAGAATATGCAAAACTAAGACTGGATCACACGACACATGTCCTACCAGTGATGTTATGCTGAAATCCCTCAAAGGCATATTAAAATATTGCTCTTTCATTTTGACAATACTCCCCTCCCCCGCAAATAAATATAACAATTTAAAATACACATTCATGCTTCGTTGCCAACAAACAGATGCATAGAACTGATGAATCTGTGAGTTTGAAAAGCATAAAATTGATCTGCTAGCACATCCAGTTCTTGAGATGATCACTTTGTCTCGGGGTTTCTTTAATTGTTCACAGTGATCTGTGGAATTCTCATTCTTGGATGTTGTCTCTGGTTGCATTTGATTTCTTGTCCTCAGTGTGGACTGTACGACTGTTGAAGAGATGGAATGGATCTAATTTGCCCTCAGTTACACCCCACCATTATGCCTTTGTTTGCAATGGCTTCAGATGACCTTGGACCTGAAAAAGTCCTTGTCAACTCAGTTGGTTGCAACAAACCCTCTGTGGGATCCTGGCTGTGACCTATTTTCCCAAATGTTTCCCAACTGTAACGCTGCTGGTTCTGTACCTGAATTTTTATCGTACCTGTGGGGAATTTATTGTAGTTTTAAAAGTTGTTCTCTAGTTTTTGAGAGAGTTGAATGGGTAAGAGTAGGTAAATTGGTATGCACTGGTCTGACAAACATGAGCACTGCCAGTGATGGTCACTCGTAGATGTAACAATGCAATGTGCAGATATTGCCACTTTGATCTCTTGATCTGTCCACTTTGGAGAATTTCGGATTTGACTATGGGAATAATTCATTCAATTGGCCTGCTAGATCTAGGGTAATGAGCTGAAAAGATAGTGTGCTGGATATTCCAATTATAACACATACCTTGAAATGGCTTACCGATAAATTGCAGTCCGTTGTCCAAAGCAATCTCTCTTGGCGCACCAAATAAACTGAAAATAGCTCTCAGAATGTGTGTGGCAGTTGTGCTTGACAGATTGTACAATTGTTGAATAATAGGGTAATTAGTAAAATAGTCAACGGTGATGGTGAAGTCAGTGCCATCGACAGGAAAGAGGTCACATGTGATTTTGGATCACGGAGTAGGAAGTTCATGTGGAATCAGTGGTTCTTTGTGCTCCCTTGCCATGTACTCTTGACATTCTCGTACTTCTCGATGATGACTTCAATGTCATTGTTCATGCCCGTCCAATGGACATGTCTCCCCTGTGAGTCTTTTTGTCTGACCTATGCCCATGCGTGAGTGATTGAGTTGCTGAAAAATATCAGGTATTTGATTTAATATTTGATCTACTGTTTTGAGCCATTCCATATGATCAGTTGGTATTGTAACACCAGCTCTGGTGTCAGTGTTGAAGTCTTTAACTGCTATAGTCACTAATCAAAAGTCTTGTTCATGACCATTTACTTCTCCGAGGAACTCTGTAATTTTATGGCTTTCGTTATTTCCAATTCTTTGAATTGGCTGCATTCTGCTAATGTTCTCTTGCCTTCATGATTAACTAGGATTGTTAGATTCACAGAAGTGCTCGAAGAGTCCTGCCTTTCCATAGAGCTCCCTGCTTGCCAGACTTGCCTTCTGGGATCCTTCTTCGTGCTCAGGCGCAAACACCACACGATGGCTGCTGTAAAGTTCCCATTGCTTTTGCCTGTTCCGGCAGGCGGTGAAGTGAGCACAGCTGTCATTCTTGTGCCGACCCAAATAATAGAGTCAACTAATACATTGGTGTCTTCACAGAAAACCCAATTGTGCACTCCAACAAAGCAGCCATGAATAAGTTGCTCCTTCAATATACCATACCTAGAAGAACTGGCTAGCCAATGTAACTCAATAAGAGACAATTCAATGGCTTGCCCTTGTCTTCAGGATCTCTTATTGAATCACGCTTGCTCGATTGCAAGGTTCCATTTCGGACTGAAGTATGAGTATTGCTGCAAAAAGATCTACTTTGCCAAAGCTTCTCATTTAAATCAGGACAATTTGCAAGAATACCAAATCTAAAGAGAACAACAATTAATTTTGCATGAGAAGAGAGTGTTGATTTGTTGGTAAGTGGACTTTGACTGGTAGACGCATTCTCATGCAGAATACATCAGTTGACTGATGATTGACAGTTAACTGCTAAGCTTTGCTTACAATCAAACCAGCAGGATTCACTTGAGTCAAGGCATTGCTCTGGGGAATGAACCAGAGAATGGCTGTTGCCTATTTTATTTAATTGAAAAGGGCATAATGTGTGTTCATGTCCTTTCTACTTACACTGTCAGTTACAGTTAACTGGTACATCCTGCGTGGCAATGCCTCTACCAGTCAGAGTCCACTTGCACTCTTGTCTCAAGGAGCATAAACTGTGACAAGGAAATTACTGTGGATGCTGGAATCTGGAAAAAAATAGAAAATGTTGGAAAATGTCAGCAGATCTGACAGCATCTGTGCAGAGAGATCAGAGCTGATGTTCTGACTCTGGATGACTCTTCATCAGAGAGAACTGGAATGAGGATGTGATTTATACTGTTGTGATGGGTTGAGGGTGGAGCAGTAGCGCTTGATAGAGGGCCAGCAGAAGATGGAGACCATAAGCAATAGGAGCAGAATTAGGCCACTTGCCCATTGGCTCTGGTCCAACATTCAATCATGGCTGAAATGTTTCTCATCCCCATTCCCCTGTCTTCTCTGTGTAACCCTAATCCCCTATTAATCAAGAAGCTATCTATCTCTGTCTAAAGAAACTCAGTAACTTGCCCTCCGCAGCCTTCATGGCAATGAGTTCCACAGATTAATCATTCTCTGGCTGAATTACTCCCTCCTCATCTCAATTTTAACTGATCGTCCCTTCAGTCTGAGGCTGTGCCCTTGGGTCCCACATTTTCCCACTGGTAGAAAATTCTAGAGACTCTATCCAGGCCTCTGAGTATTCTGTAAGTTTCAATAAGATCCCCCTCATCCTTGTAAATGCATTGAGTGCAGACCCAGAGTCCTCAACCGCTCCTCATATGATAAGCCCTTCATTCCAGGGATTATTCTTGTGAACCTCCTCTGGCTCCTCTCAAAAGACAGCACAACTTTCCTTAGATACAGGGCACAAAACTGCTCTCAATATTCCAAATGCTGTCTGACCAGAGTTTTATACAACCTTAACAGTAGATCCCTACTCTTGTATTTTGGTCCTCTTGAAATTAATGCTAACATTGCATTTGCCTTCCTAACTGCCGACTGAATCTGCATGTTAACCTTAAGAGAATCCTGAACTAGGGCTCCCAAGTCCCTTTTCACTTCAGATTTCTGCATTTAGAAAATAGTCTGTGCATCCATTCTTCCGACCGAAGTGCACACTTTTTCACATTGTGTTCCATTGCTGACTCTCCTAGCCTGTCCAAGTCCTTCTGCCGCTTTCTCTGCTTCCTCAACACTATCTGTCCCTCCACATATCATTGTATCATCTGTAAACTTAGCAACACTGCCCTCAGTACCCTCTTCTAGATCATTAACTTATATTGGGAATGCACCACTAGTCACCAGCTGCCATCCTGAAAACAACCCCTTTATCCCAACTCTCTGCCTTCTTTTTTTCATTTGTTCATGGGTCGTGAGCATCGCAGGCTGCGCCAGCATTTATTGCACATCCCTAATTGCCCTTGAAGGGGCAGTTAAGAGTCAACTACATTGCTGTGGGTCTGGAGTCACATGTAGACCAGACCAGGTGAGGATGGCAGACTTCCTTCTCCAAACGAATTTGTGAACCTGATGGGTTTTTCTGACAATCGACAATGGTTTCATGGTCATCATTTGACTTTTTAATTCTAGATAGTTCACTGAGTTTATATTCCATCACCTGCCGTGATGGGATTTGAACCCGGGTCCCCAGATCATTATTCTGGGTTTCTGGATTACTAGCCCAGCGAAAATATCATTATGCCATCGCCTCCCCTACCAGTCACCCAATCTTCTATCGACGCCAGTACCTTGCCTCGAACACCCTGGACTCTTATCTTATTTAGCAGACTCATATATGGCACCTTGTCAAAGGTGGAAATCCAAATAGATCACGTCCACAGGCTCTCCTTTATGTAACTTCCTCATTACCTCCTCAAAGAATTCTAACAGATTTGTCAGGCATGAACTCCCCATGTTGACTCAGAGGCTGGGGAAGATTGATAGTGATGTTGTGGACAAAAAGACAAAGGGAATATAAATGTTGGTGCTCATGGCTACAAGAGTGCTGATAGTGGCACATTACGAAATCAGAATGTGTTGATAGCAGACAAAGGTAAGCAGTGTGTCAAAGCACAACCTGAAACAGGCATCAGATGGCTATCGAGGGTCGGGGTGGGGAGGAGGGGCGAAGGTGGTAATGGAAAAGCAAGAAGGAAAGCAACATGAAAGAGGGGATGGAAAAATGAATCAAAGGATGAAATGGAAATAAACAACAATGTGTAGAAATAACAATGAGGTGAAATTGGCAGAGAGAGATCTCAGTCTGAAGTTGTTGAACTCAATCTAAAGTCCGAAAGGCTGTATGTGCCGAATCAGAAGATGAGGTGCTGTTCCTCCAGTTTGTGTTGGGCTTCACTGGAACATTGTATCTGGCCAAGGACAGACATGAGGAATAAAATAATGACTAGGGTAAGAGTACGGCCAGTCAAGGACAGTGGTGGGAAGTTGTGTGTGGAGGCTGAGGAGATAAGCGAGATACTAAATGAATACTTTTCGTCAGTATTCACTCAAGAAAAAGATAATATTGTGGAGGAGAATGCTGAGACCCAGGCTATTAGAATAGATGGCATTGAGGTGCGTAGGGAAGAAGTGTTGGCAATTCTGGACAAGGTGAAAATAGATAAGTCCCCAGGGCCGGATGGGATTTATCCTAGGATTCTCTGGGAAGCCAGGGAAGAGATTGCTGAGCCTTTGGCTTTGATTTTTAGGTCATCATTGGCTACAGGAATAGTGCCAGAGGACTGGAGGATAGCAAATGTGGTCCCTTTGTTCAAGAAGTGGAGTAGAGATAACCCCGGTAACTATAGGCCGGTGAGCCTAACGTCTGTGGTGGGTAAGGTCTTGGAGAGGATTATAAAAGATACGATTTATAATCATCTAGATAGGAATAATATGATTAGGGATAGTCAGCATGGTTTTGTGAAGGGTAGGTCATGCCTCACAAACCTTATCGAGTTCTTTGAGAAGGTGACTGAACAGGTAGACGAGGGTAGAGCAGTTGATGTGGTGTATATGGATTTCAGTAAAGCGTTTGATAAGGTTCCCCACGGTCGGCTATTGCAGAAAATACGGAGGCTGGGGATTGAGGGTGATTTAGAGATGTGGATCAGAAATTGGCTAGTTGAAAGAAGACAGAGAGTGGTAGTTGATGGGAAATGTTCAGAATGGAGTTCAGTTACGAGTGGCGTACCACAAGGATCTGTTCTGGGGCCGTTGCTGTTTGTCATTTTTATAAATGACCTAGAGGAGGGCGCAGAAGGATGGGTGAGTAAATTTGCAGACGACACTAAAGTCGGTGGAGTTGTAGACAGTGCGGAAGGATGTTGCAGGTTACAGAGGGACATAGATAAGCTGCAGAGCTGGGCTGAGAGGTGGCAAATGGAGTTTAATGTGGAGAAGTGTGAGGTGATTCACTTTGGAAAGAATAACAGGAATGCGGAATATTTGGCTAATGGTAAAATTCTTGGTAGTGTGGATGAGCAGAGGGATCTCGGTGTCCATGTACATAGATCCCTGAAAGTTGCCACCCAGGTTGATAGGGTTGTGAAGAAGGCCTATGGTGTGTTGGCCTTTATTGGTAGAGGGATTGAGTTCCGGAGCCATGAGGTCATGTTGCAGTTGTACAACACTCTAGTACGGCCGCATTTGGAGTATTGCGTACAGTTCTGGTCGCCTCATTATAGGAAGGACGTGGAAGCCTTGGAACGGGTGCAGAGGAGATTTACCAGGATGTTGCCTGGTATGGAGGGAAAATCTTATGAGGAAAGGCTGATGGACTTGAGGTTGTTTTCGTTAGAGAGAAGAAGGTTAAGAGGTGACTTAATAGAGGCATACAAAATGATCAGAGGGTTAGATAGGGTGGACAGCGAGAGCTTTCTCCCGCGGATGGAGGTGGCTAGCACGAGGGGGCATAGCCTTAAATTGAGGGGTAATAGATATAGGACAGAGGTCAGAGGTGGGTTTTTTACGCAAAGAGTGGTGAGGCCGTGGAATGCCCTACCTACAACAGTAGTGAACTCGCCAACATTGAGGGCATTTAAAAGATTATTGGATAAGCATATGGATGATAAGGGCATAGTGTAGGTTAGATGGCCTTTAGTTTTTTTCCATGTCGGTGCAACATCGAGGGCCGAAGGGCCTGTACTGCGCTGTATCGTTCTATGTTCTATGAGAGCAGGATTGTGTGTTAAAATCGCAGCGACGGGAAGGTCTGTGTCCTGCATGTGGTCAGACTAAAGTTGTTCTGTTAAGCGGTCACCATGCCTGTGTTTAGTCTCTCCAATGTAGTGTTGACTGCATTGGGAGCAGCGAATTCAGTCGATCACCTTAAAGGAGAATCAATGAAGCACTACTTCACCTGAAAAGTGTGTTTCGGCTCTTGGATGGTGAGCAGGGAGGAGGTAAAGAGGCAGGTGTTACACCTTCTTCGATTGTTGTTTCCTTCACATTTGATATTTTTCCGAATTAACTCCCTTGCTGCTTCTACTTTTTGGTGTGTAAACCCAATGCTGTTAAATATCTTAGGAAACGTTTGTTCCACAACTTCCAATAATGTCTTCTCTATGGGCCCTCAAAATTTTCAAATGGCAGTAGAGGGACATTGAGCGCTCGACCGCTGTGAAATTACTACTTATTCTCATAGTGCTTCTGATCAAGATTATTGCCACGAGCAAGTCCTCTTTCAATTTCTTGCTGCGAATCTTCTGCCAATGGCACAAAGTTGTTGTTAGATTGGTATCACCACCACTGCCAACATGCAGTGGTTCAGTTTATGGCCAAATCTTTTTTTTTGAACAGTACAGCACAGAACAGGCCCTTCGGCCCTCGATGTTGTGCCGAGCAATGATCACCCTGCTCAAACCCACGTATCCACCCTAAACCCGTAACCCAACAACCCCCCCTCTTAACCTTACTTTTTAGGATACTACGGGCAATTTAGCATGGCCAATCCACCTAACCCGCACATCTTTGGACTGTGGGAGGAAAACGGAGCACCCGGAGGAAACCCACGCACACACGGGGAGGACGTGCAGACTCCGCACAGATAGTGACCCAGCCGGGAATTGAACCTGGGACCCTGGAGCTGTGAAGCATTTATGCTAACCACCATGCTACCATGCTGCCACCTATACTGGGAAGGTTTCCCTTTACTCATGATTGACCCACGTTTGACACAGGTAGGTTCCTTTCTTAACACTATTACACATGGTAAACCATAGGGGTGAGTACGTATCTCATGAGCACACTATTCCATCTGCTCTACGGCATATCGAGCACAAGACTCTGATGTCACTGTTTCATCACTCTTTCATTACCAGATCTATAAACATAATAAATTGCACATACTACCTACCCCTGAGTGCTCCCTCGCCAACCTCCCAACCTTTGCCCTTCATTCACTTGCCATTTTGATTGACCGTAACTTTCAGCAATAGGTCTTCATCTCAGATGAGGTGAGTATACAGTCTTGCCCAGAGCAGATTCATGGCTGGGTGTCTGTTAACTCTGCTGAAGGATTCTCAATCATACAGAGGCAGATTTGACCTCAGTTTTTAACAAGGTCTGGCAGTCATATCGGCAATGTCATTATACCCATGGAAAAAGTAGCAAAAATTACACACTTATTTCAAATTCTAAACCACTTTTAGATGCATACATAATTAATGTTCCTCCATTGATATAACAAAGCTCTCTTGCTGAATTAAAAATATGAGAAATTGATGACAAATATTTTCCACCATCTCAAGATTTTATACAAATGCATATGTGGCACTTGCATGAAAATAAGTTTGGTGTTGTATCATTTTATATCTTCACAAATTACCTGATTCTTTGTGGCGACCATGCTTACCTGGGCCTAACTATCAATATCTCTTCTCATTCAAACTGTGACACCATCCAGTAACTCAATTAATGTCAGAAATGTGTCTCTGCATGGACACGCAATGTGACATATTATTTAATAAGCAGTATCAAATGGTTCATTATTCATTTTTGTGTTTAATATGAGGCACTTGCAAAACAGAGCGTACTGAACCAGAAAAATATTTTAAAGTGTATCCATTCTTCCAGAAGGCTGACAAGGGCAGAAGGTAATGCAGTGAAATAATCGGCAACGTGCATAACAGTCAAAATCAGAGCTCAGAGTGAATGCAACCACATTTCCCGTTCTCATTTTGGAATGTGAATCTTGGGTTTCTTTCCATTCATTTCTGATCTGTCGGTACTTAATTCCTTGCCCCTTGACGGCAAGTGCTGATGGGGTGACACGGGTTTCTAGTCTTCCTGAAGACTTTCAGAGCTTTTGTCCTTGTATTGCGACACACACTTGAATTGTTCCTGTCATTTTAAGTTTTACTTATATGCATTGCTCTACTCCCACCCGTGTATCCCTGTAAATAATTATGCAGATAGTCTGACTCTTGAGATGTCATTTCCATTAATATTCTGATATGAACCATTTAAATAAGGTTTAAACCAATAGAGAAAAGCAACTTCTAACTATTTAACGTGATCCCACCTTTATCATTGCATATCTACAAGTGTGAATTATTCATGACATTAAATAAACCAGGGCTAAGAACTGATTGTTGTGTTTTAATTTGTATTAATCATTTTGGACCGTATGTGCATTGCGCAAGATGATAGCATTCACACAGTCACTGAGCAGTAACAAATAGTTAGGTTTCTTAAACATGTTGTTCATTTTAAACTATAATAGAAGGCAAGATAATTTCTTAACCCAGCTGAAACCGGACTTCATCAAAGTAAGAGAGCTAATCATACAAAATTATACATCTTCATTGTTTTGCATTCCTTACATCTTTCAACCAATTTGTTTTTCAATTGTTTTGAGGATTTGTATTTTTTGTCTGCATACTAGAAGGGACCACATGGTTGGATTTTAAAATCACAAGGCAATGGGAATGGACTGTGAGGCAATGCATGAGAAACCTGGGCCAGGAGATTATGCCATCCGTTGTCCTCACCACCCTGCTCTGCCAAAATAAATGGCAATATGCATGACCCGCTGCATCTGTCAGTGGGAGATGTTTGGTGGCAGGACGGCAAAGCCTTGGCCCCTGGATTCAGTGCAGTGTAACAACCAATGATTTCATTGGTTTCAGGTTCCACCCAAGCCTCCTCAATCGATTGCATCATATCCTATAAGCATAGCCTTCTATTCTTTTCTCCCTCATGCAACTTCCCCTCAAATTTATGGACGTTATTTGCCTTAAATAGTCCATGTGATCATGAGTTCCACACTCTACACACTCTCTGGATAAAGGAGTCTGCAAGCGACGGGATCAACCCCGGTATTGAACAACACTGTTATTTTCCCGAGCTTCAGCAGGGACCACCCCGCTGAGGCCGCATTTCCTGCACCGAGGAGATCCGTTGGCCAGTGCAGGGCGCAGGATGATATTGGGATGCCGTTTTTAAATGCTGCCTGATCTTTCGATGCCCCAAATGCGACACCCTGATTCCCCCACCCCCTCAAAACCTCAAAAATGTCCCAACTCACCTGTTGGGGAATCCTCAGGTCACCCACCCCCCCCCCCCCCCACCCCCCCCCACCCCCCACCCCCACCCCCCACCCCCACCTCACCTCAAACGGGCAGGGCACCCTTGGTCCTGATCCTCCACAGGTGTAAAATGCACCCTGCGTGCCTTTGCACGCCAGCCCGTCACTGTGGCAGTGTCAGGATGGCAGTGCCATAGTGCCACCCTACCCAAATTTGGAATCACCCGGGGGTCTCCTAAAAGACCTTCCCGTGCCCTTCCACCTGGTCTCCGTTTGTTGGGACCAGGTGTTCAATGACTCGCGGCTGAAGTCTCCTCGGTGAGACCAGTAGATCCTGGGGACCGGTTAGATCTGGCGGAGGCATAGTTTAGTGAGCAGTTAAGCTCACTAATCTGTGCAAGTCTCGCGACGTTTACGAGATCTTGCTAGAGCTCGCAATTCCTAACGACTTTCAGGAAACATTGAAGAGGCCTCTCGCCGGAACTCCGGGCCATGTTTCATCCCGATTCTGGTTGGACGAGGCCTGTAAATTACCCCCCCCCCCCCCACCCCATGATTTTCAAGACACTCAACATATAAGACAAACACTGTTTTCCATGACCAACCTCGATATTTCACCCTCAAACGCATGTTTTCTTGCTCGGTACCTCATACTGGATGAAGGGATCAAGCAGGCAATATGGGTCGTGTTGTGAAGATGCACTGAAGTTTAGGACAACCCCATTCTGGAATTTCCGGTGATGGGGATGCGCTAAGCAGACTCACAAACGTGTCTCTCCTCCTGGAAACTTGAAATCAAGAACGTTTAGTCCAAAAATAGACCGCTAGACCCAGGGAAAAAAGCCCTCCCTCTCCCTTCCATCCTCCTCCAACACCACAACAATGAACAAGGTTCGCCAAAAAGAAGGTAGAATCTGTAAAAGTCTGGAGGGGAAGATTGAGCCGGGGACAAACACACGGGATGCGAAGAACCAGCTGCACCCAAATGGGATGGGTCACCAGGACAAATGCTGGTTACACCCCCCCCCCCCCGATAAATTAATGGAGGAACTGTGATGTTTTCTGTTGAGTCCCTCAAGGTGGCTAAAAGTGGTAGTGCTGACAAAGAACATCTAGCTATGTATTTCAAACAAAGCTAGTTTATTTACTCTACTTTAAAATGATTTGCACACCTAAGTAATAGCTAAGAAAATAACAGTATTACATTTTTGTGATAGAAATCTATAATATCTAACTATGCTCTCTAATCTCTCTCTAAGGCAATGAACACCCATCTCAACCTGCCACAAACACCTTCTCCCTGAATCCCAGGAGTCACATTATATTTATGTGACTACCCTGTGGTGTCATCGAATGTTGAGATACATTAACATCATCTTGTTAACCCTTCACACTCCCTACATTATACATATCACTACAGGGACCGCCTAACACAGGAGCTGCAAGTGCTCAAAGACACCATCAAGCTCGAAATGATGACGACAGTGAAAGTGGCGGTAGCGGAGACGCTAGTCCCCCTTCAATGCTTCACTGAAAAAGGAGGAGCAGCGGCTGAACATACAGGAGGTGACGATCAAAGGGCTGGAGAAGGCCACAACTGACCAGAGCGGCCGCATCTTCTCACTGCTGACAGAGGTGGCACAGTTGGTGGCGATGCAAGGGACACTAAGGGGGAAGGCCGAAGTCCTAGAGGAACTGGTCATGCCACCAAAACTTCTGCATTGTGGGCCTACCAGAGGCTACTGAGAGTAGAAACCCTACGAAGTACAGAGCTGGGCAAACTTGTTGGAGGGAATAGCTTCCTGAAGCCCCCAGAATTAGACAGAGCCGACAGGTCACTCCAACCAAAGTCCAAGGCCAGGGAGCAGCTGCAGGCCATCATTGCAAAACTGCACCGCTACCAAGACCGGGAAAAGATCCTGAATTGGGCAAGGCACACATGGTCCTGTAAGTGGGAGAGGCACTCAATCTGTGTGCCCTAGGACATTGGGGAAGACCTGTGTGTACTGGGCCATTGGCCAAGTGTCAGGCAGAAATTAACACAGCTAACACGGCCCTTTACAAGAACAACGTGTGGTTCAGTATGCCGTACTGCCCAAAACTCTTTTTTAATATAAATTTAGAGTATTCAATTCATTTTTTCCAATTAAGGGACAGTTCAGTATGGCCAATCCACCTACCCTGCACATCTTTGGGATTTTCCAAGGTGGGGAGTATTACTTCACCACAGCCGGCAGATGCAGACAAATTTGTGCACAAGCACGGGCTGGGAAGGCAATGACACCAGCAGTGAAGCAGAACTCTAACCTCACCAGTAAAAAAAAGAAAAGGAGAGGCTATTTGCACGGATCTGATCTGCCTCGCCTTTGAGTGGATGGTGAGTCTCAGAAAGGAGGGAGTGAGAGCAGTATGACACAGAAAAGGGTGAGGAGGGGAAAAGGCGAGAAGAGAAACACAATGGTTGGGGGAAGATGTGGATCGACCCCGGAGTGGGTGCCACCACACTAGTGGGTGAGCTAGCACAGGGACATGTGAGCGGGGGGAGGGCCATGACACAACTCCCAAGTGTGAGAGAGAGCTTGGCAGAAGGGTGGGGGAGGGGGGGAACTCTAGATGCGGGATAAATAGGATGGGTACACAGAAGGGGAAAATATGGGGGGGGGGGGAACCAAAGGGGAAGGGGCAGGCAATGGTGGGGCAGACAGGCCCAGGGGAAAATTGAAGGATAGGGTGGGGATGGGGGTAGAAGACTGGCTATGACAAATCATATATGGCGACAATGGAAACAAGGACACCTCAAACATCCATCTTGGAGGATCCCCGTGCAAAGGGAAACCCTGAAGCGCAGGGTCACAACCACATGGCGAAAATGGTGGCCACGGCCATTTTGGATCACCCCCAAACAAAGGAAAACCCCGGGTGTGGGGGCGCATCCACAAGGTATATAAGATTGACCAAGCAGGAAGGGGAGGGAGGGGGAGACTGAAATCCCCATCAGAATGGTCACCTGGACTCTCAGAGGACTTAATGGCCCCGTGAAAACACCTGGAGTCTTCACCCATCTGAGAGCCGACGTAGTCTTCCTTCAGGAAATTCACCTGAGGGTGAAGGAACGACAGCGAGCAAGAAAGAGCTGCGTGTGTCAGAAATACCAATTGTGCTATGGAATGAGGGATGGGGGTGGGGGTGACCATACCACTCAATAAGAGGAAATCAGGGGGCAGAGACAGCGCGGGGCTGGGAGGGGAACACTCCCGTTCAAGCAAGCCCAGACCAAATTCCGCTATCTGGGCATCCAAATAGCCCATGACTGGATACGGACCCACAAATGGAACCTGACGAGTCTGGTGGAGGAAGTCAAAAGGGACGTGCAGAGGTGGGGCTCTCGCCCACTCTCCCTCACAGGGCTGAATACGGACAATCAAAATGAATGTACTGCCCAGGTTCCTCTTCCTGTTTAGATCCCTCCAGATCTACATCCCCAAGGCCTTTTTGAAAATAATCGGCAAACTAATCATGGCATTTGTGTGAGGTAGAAGAAGCTGGGGATGCAAAAGGGGGTCCTGCAAAGGAAAAAAATAGTGGGAAGCCTGATCCTTCCGAACCTACAGTTTTACCACTGGGCAGCCGCCACAGAGAGAGAGTACAGGGATAGGTGAAGAAACCGGGAGCAGAATGGGTGAAGATGGAAGAGAGTTCCTGCATAGGGATGTTCCTCTGAGCCCCAGCTACAGCCGATCTCCCATGCCCTCCTGGTCAAATACTCAAGGAGACCAGAGCTAGAACTGTACGGACATGGTACCATATGAGGCAACCCTTTGGCCTAACAGAAATGCCCACAAAGGCCCCCATGTGAAACAACCACATGCTCACTCCCACAATAATGGACGCCACCTTCAAAAGGTGGAGACAGGACGAGGGGACACTATCTGTTCGGGACATGTACAAGGACGATTGAGTAATGACCCTGAGGGAACTCATGGAGAAGTCCCAGTTACCAAGAGGAAACAATCTGAGATACATTCAGGTCAAAAACCTCCACCTCGGGAAACAACGATGTATCCCCAGATACCAGGACAATTGTCAGTAGAAGAACTACTGAGGGCAGCACGGTGGTGCAGTGGATAGCATTGCTACCTCAAGGCGCTGAGGTCCCAGTTTGATTCCGGCTCTGGGTTACTGTCCATGTGGAGTTTACACATTCTCCCCGTGTTTGCGTGGGTTTTGCCTCCACAACCCAAAGATGTGCGGGGTGTGTGGATTGGCCATGCTAAATTGCTTCTTAATTGGAAAAAATGAATTGGGCACTCTAAATTTAAAAAAAAAAGATCTGCTGGACGTGGATGACCAAGGGAAGGGCAACTGTGCGGATCTGTATGGGCAACTGCTGGATGAGATACGCTCCCTCCATGAGGAGACAAGGGAAAAATGGGAGGAGGAACGAGGCCTCGAGTTAGGGGAAGAACTCTGGATTGAGGCACTGCACAGGGCGAACTCCACCTCCACATGATCAGGGCTCAGCAAGTTAAAGGTGGTGCACAGAGCGCACCTAACCAGAACTCAAATGAGTGGGTTATTTCCGGAGGTGGAGGACAAGGTGAACAGTGCCACGGAGGCCGGGCCAACCGCACTCACATGTCCTGGGCTTGCCCCAGATATGTCGGGTACTGGGTAACCTTCTTTGAGCTCATTTCCAGGATTGTGGGAGTGAGGGTGGAACTATGCCCAAAAGTGGATCAGCCAGAACTCTTTGTGTGGAGGGGGGTCGATGCCCTAGCCTTTGCCCCTGATTTCCGATTGGAGAATACTGCTTGTCTTGTTATGCTCTTGGCAAAGCATAAGCTGTTTCCTTGATGTGCACTCTGACAAAGGAAGGTTCAGACGTGGAGATAACTTCAACATGTTTATTGAACTATTTACAATTCTCCTACTTGGATTCGACTCTACTGTTAATCCTTCTATAGCTACTCAGACTGACGAACCAGTCTGCTACAATCCACGTGGTGGGTGTGATGTTGAATCAACATGTGTCTGAACGCACTGAGTGTCTCCACTGGAATGAGGAAGATCATGTGTGCTGTGTCCTTTATATATGGGTTGGTGTAATGCCCCCCTGTGGTATCACCTCTGTGTGTATTGTGAATGCCCATTGGTCGTGTCCTATTTTACTGACTTATTGGTTGAGTGTCTGTGTGTCATGTCTCTGGTGCTCCCTCTAGTGTCTAGCTAGTCTATGTGTACTTACATTAACACCTTGTGTATCTATGGTGATGCATATCACCACACTGCTCAGCTGGTAATCGGCTGTACTGCCCACAGCTGCTAAGTAGCTGTCCGACCTGGCTGGAGGAAATAAAATTTGCCACCCGGGGATCGAAAGAATGCTTCCCCAGGACGGGGAAGCCATTCACCAACTTGTTCCAAAATCTGGTCGTAGCCAGTAACCAGTAGGGTAAGCGGGCAATGGAGGGGGGTAACACAAACGGGCTTCAAGACAAAGAGGAAAAGGAAAGGGGGGGGTGGTGGGGGGAGTCATGGGAGCAATGGAGCAGTGGGCAGTGAATGTACGCAAAGAGAACAAGAGGAACAAGAGATTAAGTGGTAGGGGACTGGCCCAAGGGCAAACTGAAGCCCAAACCAAACTGCAAATATACACTTGTAATTATGCGTTCCGGCCATACTGGGGATGTAACATGTGTATGCCGACTAAAGTGGGGGGCGGAAGTGGGGGGGGGGGGTGCATCACGACCACTGAGGGAGAGAAGACAATTGCCTATAAATAAATGTATGTGCTGCGTCCTGTTTGTCTTTCTTAGTTTCCTTTTATTTTGAGCAAGAGGTCAGCGAGTGCAAGCCCTCCACCCCAGAAGCCACGGATGAGCAACCTTCTCGATGGTCAACCCACGGAAAACAACTGGCCTGGATGGGGTATCCGGGTAGCACCCAGGTCTTGCGCGGGTCAGCTGGCGGGGGTATTCGCAGACACCTTCAACCTCTCTTTACAACAATCTGAGGTCCTTATCTCTTCATGAAGATGACCATCATCCCTGTACCAAAAAAAAGTCAAGCAGCGTGCCTTAATGACTATCGTCCAGTGGCTCTGACATCCATCATCAGGAAGTGATTCGAAAGGTTAGTCATGGCACAAATCAACTCCAGCCTCCCAGATTGTCTTGATCCACTACAGTTCGCCTACCGCTGCATCAGTTCCGCAGCAAACGCCATCTCCATGGCCCTGCACTGTACCCTGGAACACCTAGATAACAAAGACACCTATTTATCGACAACTGTTCAGCCTTCAACACCATAATTCCTACGAAACTCAATTCCAAACTCCGTGGCCTTGGCCTCGGCTCCTCCTTCTGTGACTGGATCCTGAACTTTCTAACCCATAGGCCACAATCAGTAAAGATAGGCAACAACACCTCCTCCACGATCATCCTCAACACCGGTGCCCCACAAGTCTGTGTACACCTATGACTGTGTGGCCAAATTCCCCCCCAACTCGATTTTCAAATTTGCTGATGACACCACCGGAGTGGGTCGGATTTCAATCAATGACGAGACAGAGTACAGGAATGAGATAGAGAATCTGGTGAACTGGTGCGACGACAATAATCTCTCCCTCAATGTCAACAAAATGAAGGAGATTGTCATCGACTTCAGGAAGCGTAGTAGAGAACATGCCCCTGTCTGCATCAATGGGAATGAAGTAGAAAGGGTCGAGAGCTTCAAGTTTTTAGGTGTCCAGATCACCAACAACCTGTCCTGGTCCCCCCATGCCGACACTATAGTTAAGAAAGCCTACCACGACTCTATTTTCTCAGAAGACTAAGGAAATTTGGCATGTCAGCTATGACCCTCACCAACTTCTAAAGATGCACCATAGAAAGCATTATTTCTGGTTGTATCACAGCTTGGTATAGAGCCTGCTCTGCCCAAGACCGCAGGAAACTACAAAAGCTGGTGAATGTAGCCCAGTCCATCACGCAAACCAGCCTCCCATCCATTGACTTCATCTATAATTCCCGCCGCCTCAGAAATGTAGCCAGCATAATTAAGGACTCCATGAACCCCGGACATACTCTCTTCCACCTTCTTCCGTCAGGAAAAGATACCAAAGTTTGAGGTCACATACCAACCGACTCAAGAACAGCTTCTTCCCTACTGCCATCAGACTTTTGAATGGACCTACCTCATATTAAGTTGATCTTTTCTCAACACCTTGCTATAACTGTAACATTATATTCTGCAGTCTCTCCTTCCTTATGTACGGTATGCATTGTTTGTACAGCATTAAAGAAACAATGCTTTTCACTGTATACTAATACGTGTGACAATAATAAATCAAAATTTTAAAAAATCAAGTTCATCACAACTGCATGTATCAGGGCAGCATGGTGGCACAGTGATTAGCATTGCTGCCTACGGCGCTGAGGACCCGGGTGTGGTGAATGTACATCATGTAATTCGCACTGTATAGTATTGCGTTCACACTGGATAGCATTGTGTCCTTGTGGGCGCTGTCTGTGAGCCGTTGCGCGGTACTGCCCACAGGGGGAGATGAGGAGCTTGTACAGGGCTCCACCCTCGGCTCCGCCCATGTCTCCGCCCATGGCTCCTCCCACTACCGGAAGTATAAAGTGCTGCAGCCATGTGAGCCTGCCCTCAGCTTGTGAGTCTGCCCTCAGTTCTTCTGGTCGCAGGCAGGCTCAGTTGTAAGTCTATTAAAGCCACAGTTTACTTCCTATCGTGTCTCGAGTGAATTGATGGTCACATCAATTTAATAGACTTAAGAAAACTACTATGCAATCATCCCTCAAGCCTGATCGACTAGAACTCAACCCGCAGGCTGCAGAGGCAAAGGAAATCTTTCCTTTGGAGATGTTTCAAGGCCTACCTTGGTAGTCGGCTGCGTCGACTACCTCTGCTACTACAGATGAGCAGAAACTCAGCCTACTGCATGCACGGGTGAGCCATCGCATCCCTACACAACTCAACAGTACCGATTCGTACACCGAGGCCCTCGCTATGCTCGACCAATTATACGTGTGGCCTGTAAACGAGGTCTATGCGTGGCATATTTTCGCTACCCGCCGCCAGCGCCCCGCAGAGTCGCTCGAGGACTACCTGCGGGATTTAAAAGCCCTTGCACGGGAATGTAACTTTCAGGCTGTAACTGCCTCCCAGCATATGGAACTCGCTGTCCGTGATGTGTACGCTGCGGGGGTCCGGTCTAATTATATGCGCCAACGACTCCTTGAAAAAAGGGCCCAGAACTTGGAGGACACGGTAGCGCTAACAACCTCAATGGAGGTCGCGTTTCAAAGTCTCAATTCATTCCCCGCAGACCAAGCGACCCCATCGTGGACCCCCGACCAGCGACTGCCCCAGGCCTGCGCCGTGCGGCCAACCACCCACTATGGAGCGCCAGCTTGCCATTTTTGTGGTCATCCCCGTGCACCCACGGCAGCATTGCCCAGCCCGCAACGCGACCTGCAGCAGCTGCAGTCGAAAAGGACATTATGCTAAAGTATGCCTGTCAAAATCGAAACCCTCTAACTCCCCCGCAATCCAGAGCAATCGCTTCCCCAACGCGCAGGCCCGCAGACCCCGTAATGTTGCAGCGGCCTGCCGACTCCGCCTCCACCCGACATGTGCGACTCATGGGGGCCGCCATCTTGGCAATCCTCCCCCATGCGGCCGGCCATGTGCGAGTTATGGGCGCTGCCACCTTGGGCGCCATCTTCCTCACCATCCGCCACGTGCGATCACGGGGCGGCCATCTTGAACGCCATCTTCTTCATCGCCCGTCACGTGCGATCAACGGGGCCGCCATCTTTGCCATCACCCGAAGCTCACCTCGACGACTACGAACTCCGTGGACAGTCATCACGGTGCCACTCCAGCACTGCTGATCGAGCCGCCGACTAGCCGCAACGCAACGCAGTCACTTTGGACCAGTCGCGTCCGAAGCACCTGAGGAGCTCGATGATGTCCGTTCAAGTCAACGGATACAAGACACCGTGCCTCTTCGACTCCGGGTGCACCGACGGCTTTGTACATCCTGACCTGGTAAGACGCTGTTCGCTCCCTATCTTCCATGCACGGCAAACTATCTCCCTCGCCTCGGGTTCGCACTCAGTCCAAATACAAGGGCCCACCGTTGCGACCCTAACGATACAGGGCACCAGCTACTCTAATTTCCAGCTGTACGTACTCCCCAACCTCTGCGCCCCACTCTTACTCGGGCTCGACTTTCAGTGTAATCTCAGGAGCCTCACACTCAGCTTCGGCGGACCCCTACCTCCTCTCACTATATGCAGCTTAGCGACTCTAGAAATCGACCCCCCTCCACTCTTCGCTAACCTAACGGATAACTGTAAACCAGTAGCCACTCGCAGCAGGCGGTACAGCCTGCAGGGCAGGGTATTCATTAGAGCCGAAGTCCAGCGGCTCCTACGTGAGGGAGTCATAGAGGCCAGTAATAGCTCCTGGAGAGCTCAGGTGGTGGTCGTCAAGACCGGGGAAAAGTTCCGGATGGTGGTTGATTACAGCCAAACCATTAACCGGTTCACGCACCTCGATGCGTACCCCCTCCCCAGAATTGCAGACATGGTCAACCAGATCGCTCAGTACTGCATATTCTCCACGGTGGATCTGAAGTCTGCATACCACCAGCTCCCAATCCGCCTGGAGGACCGCCACTACACGGCATTCGAGGCAGATGGCCACTTCTTCCATTTCCTCCGGGTTCCCTTTGGTGTCATGAATGGGGTCTCGGTGTTCCAATGAGAAATGGACCGAATGGTGGACAAGTACGGGCTGTGGGCCACGTTTCCGTACCTGAATAACGTCACCATCTGCGGCCATGACCAGCAGGACCACGATGCCAACCTCCACCGATTTCTCCAAACCGCCCAGAAACTCAATCTCACCTACAATAAGGAGAAATGAATTTACCGCACTACCAGACTAGCCATCCTCGGCTATGTCGTGGAAAACGGAGTCCTGGGCCCCGACCCGGACGTATGCGCCCCCTCTTACAACTCCCTCTCCCTCATTGCCCCAGGGCCCTCAAGAGGTGCCTGGGATTCTTCTCCTATTATGCCCAGTGGGTCCCCCAGTATGTGGACAAAGCCCGCCCACTATTTAAGACCACACTCTTCCCACTGTCAGCAGAGGCCCGCCAGGCCTTCAACTGCATCAAGGAGGACATCGCCAAAGCTGCTATGCAGGCGGTGGATGAATACGTCCCCTTTCAGGTGGAGAGCAATGCCTCAGAGGCCGCTCTCGCCGCCAATCAGGCAGGGAGACCAATAGCTTTCTTCTCCCGAACCCTCTCCGCTTCAGAACTTCGACACCCCTCAGTCGAAAAAGAAGCTCAAGCCATTGTGGAAGCCGTACGGCACTGGAGGCACTACCTCCCAGGTAGGAGGTTCACCCTCATCACCGACCAGAGATCGGTTGCCTTCATGTTCGACAACTCGAAAAGGGGCAAAATAAAAAACAATAAAATCTTTAAGTGGAGGATCGAACTCTCCACCTATAATTATGACATCATATATCGGCTGGGGAAGCTCAACGAGCCCCCAGATGCCCTGTCCCGTGGCACATGCGCCAGCACGCAAGACGACCGATTAAAGGCTATCCACAACGACCTCTGCCACCCGGAGGTCACCTGGCTCGCCCACTACGTCAAAGCCCAAAATCTGCCTTTCTCCACCGAGGAGGTAAAAGCCATCACCAGGGATTGCCCGATCTGTGCGGAGTGCAAACCGCACTTCTATAGACCAGACAAGGCCCACCTGGTAAAATATTCGCGGCCCTTTGAACACCTGAGCATCGATTTCAAAGGGCCACTCCCCTCGACCAATCGAAATGTGTACTTCCTCAATGTCATAGACGAATTCTCCCGCTTCCCCTTTGCTATCCCATGCCCCGATATGACCTCCCATACAGTCATCAGAGCCCTGCACAGTGTCTTCTCCTAGTTCGGCTTCCCCAGCTACGTACACTGCGACAGGGGTTCGTCCTTCATGAGCGACAAGCTACGTCAGTACCTGCTCGACAAGGGCATCGCCTCGAGCAGGACTGCCAGCTATAATCCCAGGGGGAACGGGCAGGTGGAGAGGGAGAACGCGACGGTCTGGAAGACCGTCCTGCAGACCCAATGGTCCAGGAATCTCCCGACCTCCCACTGGCAGGAGGTCCTCCCCGATGCGCTCCATGCAATTAGGTCACTCCTGTGCACTGCCACTAACCAGACCACTCACGAGCTATTATTTGTTTCCCCTAGGGGCACTACCACGGGGGCTTCACTCCCATCTTGGTTGAGGACACCGGGCCCGGTTCTCCTCCGGAAGCACGTCCGGACACATAAAACGGGCCCACTAATAGAAAGGGTACACTCAAACCCACACTACGCCTTTATAGAACACCCCGACGGCTGTCAAGACACCGTTTGCCTCCGGGACCTGGTGCCTGCAGGATCCACCACTACCACCACCACCGCGAGGTACCCCTCACACTACACCCCACCCGACCCCCTGCGCCCTGCGCCCCCACGCCTACAGGTTTCCTGCGCCCCCTTCGCCCGTCGCACTGGTCAGGAACGAATCTCGGACTGAACCACCCCCGGAGTTCAACCTCAGATCCACACCGCCCGTCACCACCCAGCCTCCTGATGAGGCTGCAACCCCAGTGCTCCGCCGATCCCAAAGGACGACTCGGCCACCGGACCGGCTCAACCTGTAGACCCGTCACCCCCTCCGGACTTGATTTTTTTACAGGGGGTGAATGCGGTGAATGTACATCATGTAATTCACACTGTATAGCATTGTGCCCTTGTGGGTGCTGTCTGTTGCGCGGCTCTGCCCACAGGGGGAGATGAGGAGCTTGTACAGGGCTCCACCCTCGGCTCCACTCATGGGTCCGCCCATGGCTCCTCACACTACCGGAAGTATAATGTGCTGCAGCCTTGTGAGTCTGCCCTCAGTTCTTCTGCTCGCAGGCAGGCTCAGTTGTAAGTTTATTAAAGCCACAGTTTACTTCCTATCGTGTCTCGAGTGAATTGATGGTCACATCACCGGGTTCGAATCCCGGCCCTGGTTCACTGTCCCTGTGGAGTTTGCATATTCTCCCCATGTCTGCGTGGGTTTCACCCCCACAACCCAAAGATGTGCAGGATAGGTGGATTGGCCTCACTAAAGTGCCCCTTATTGGAAAAAATGAATTGGTTACTCTAAATTGACAAATAAAAAAAATAACTGCATGTATCTTCAGCACCCCAAGGGGATGATTGAATAATGAACCAGTGAGAGCTTGGGAATCCAGTGGTAGCGAGAAATATATCAATCTTTAATCCCCTTCAAAAAAAATAGATCGAATCAAGTGATGAAAGCAACATTCTGGATTTAAAAATCAATTAATTATTTGTAGCCTACCACTTTATATCAAGTGAGAGTTTAATGCAGACTATTATTGAATTTATTTCCAAATGTTTCCTCATGGGGTTATTCAATGTATTTTCTGTACATAGAGTGGGGAAAAAAAGGAGAATAAAAGAGAAAGCTTACATTTATATGGCACTTATCATGAGCACAAGACATCTCAAAACACTTTACAACCAATGTTGTGCGTTATGAAGTGTAGTCACTGTTGTAATGTCAGAAATGTGGAAACAAATTGCGCTCAACAAACTCCCAAAAATAGCACATGATTAATGATCAGCTGATTTGTTTTTTATAATGTTGAATGCGGGATGAATATTTCCCAACCCACTGGAGATATCTCCTCTGCTTTTCTTTGCAATAGTGCCTTTGGAACTTTTACATCTACCTAAGATGGGGCCAGGGCCGGCTCAAGGTACCGGCAACTCGGGCAGTCGCCCGGGGCGCCATGTGCTAGGGGGTGCCATCATGAGACAAAAACCTAACTTGTTTGAAGAGAAAAGGAACCAGAAGAAGGAAAGAGAGAGAGAGAGAGAGACTAAACAAATTGTGAGTTAAACCCTCACAATCTTACTTTGGGCGACAATAAGCTGAACAGCCACAAGTGGGCTGAAAGCAAACTTGAGGAGAATAATGCCTCACACTCTGAGACTGGCTCGGAATTTTTCCTCCTCGGAGCGCTGCAGTTTCTGAGCTGCTATTTAGCCCCCTTGGAATGCGCAGCTTAGGTCAGCGAGAGTCAGGTATTTTAGATTAATTGGGTCTAATTGCAAGCTTCCCGAAATTTCATTATACTTCTGGTGCTCTCGAAGTGTTGTTTAAAAAAACACACACACACAAGGAAGGCAGATTTTGCTGCCGTAAATAGCGTTGGAGGGAGTTTCTGGGCACTCCTTGCCGAGTTAACCTTGATTTAAAAAGATGTGGGTTGTATTGCTGCCAAACCCTTTGCACTTCTCACTAAGTGGCAATGAAGAAGCAGACAATTGGCGTCTGAGGTCCTGAATATAAAAAGAGGTAGGTCAAGGTTCTTGGCTATTTGTTCTCTTTAATTTTTCTCTTATGAACCAATATCTGTTGATAAGAGTTCACTGTTGAAAATTACTGCTGGAGGGGTAATATTGTACCTGGGCAGCTCCTGCTGCGATGTCAGGGGCCAAATTATATTTAAAAATTATACTTGTAAGGGCGCCGAAGTTCAGCTTGCCCGGGGCGCAAGCAACCCTAGGGCCGTTTCTGGATGGGGCCTTAACGGAGTCCAATGTCTCATCTGAAAGACAGGGTGTGTGGCGACCCCTCAGTACTGCACTGGAATGTCAGCCTTGATATTTGTGCTCAAATCCTGGATTGCGGTTTGAAACCTGGGGCAGAATTCTCTGATAATGGGGCTATGTCCCCGCGCCCGCGAGAAAACGGGCGCGAATCACTCTGGACTTTCCTGGAGAAAGTCCAGAGTGATTATCCATTTTCCAGGGGGCTAGCAGGGCCCCAGAGTACTCCTCGCAGCTCTGGCTGCCGATATGGGGCCTGCACCTCCGGCCGCGCATATGCATGGAGGCCGCCCGCGGCGACGGCCCAATGCAACATAGCGGATGCACACCGCCCCCCCCTCCCGGGATCGCACGCCGATCGGTAGCCCCCGATCGCAAGCTTGGAGTCGTCCCACCCCTCAACCCCCCCCCCCCCCCCCCCGGTGACAGATTCCCCCCCACCCCCCCATCAGGGCAGCCGTAGAATGAGTGCACAGCTGCCACTCTGGGTGCCCGCTGGGTGGAACCATGAGTGAACCACGGCGGCGAGAACTCGGCCAGTTGTCGGCGGAGAATCGCCACGGAGGCTTCTTTCAATGGCCTGCAGAGGGGGCACACGGGGGGTGGGGGGGGGGGCTGGTGCTGGCAGAGGGTTGGGTCCCATACCTCCCCGCCAACATCCCCCCCCCCCCCCCCAACCAACCCCTGCCCACCACCTCTGCCACACCAGGGGTTCAGTGGGACCATGTGAAGAGCCAGCTCGCATGCAGGAATCACCCAGATGGACGGTGGAAAGTGCTCCCATGGGCAGGAGTCAGTCATTGTCAAACAGTGCGGAGCACCAGAGCTCAGCGCAGAGCAGGTTATCATAACCATCCATCCCATGGACCAGAAATCCACTGTTACTGCCAACCCAAGGCCCCCACTCCGGAGTGAGAGAGGTAGGAATGACGGAGAGGGTTGCAAGGGTGGGGGAGGGACGGCACAAAAGACGGGTGTTCATGGGAGGGTGGTCAGCTGGGGAGGGGGGGCAGTGGAAGTGGGATGGGATGATGGGATGTAAATACCACTGGCCAGGCCCCCTAGTCGGTGAACCTGCAGGCGATTAGAGGCCCCGTGCGCGCCGCCTCAGTGCACACGTCGTGCAGCCTCCCATGCCTGCACGGCCCCAAGTCCTGCCCATCCTGACGATCCTCTGCATCCTCCTCGTTGGACGAGGCCTGATGTTCATCCTCCTCGGCCAGCAGGTCGTCCCTGTGCTGCGCGATGTTGTGGAGAACACAGCAGGCCACCACAATGTGGGAGACCCTCCTAGCAATATACTGGAGGGCCCTTCAGAGCGGTTCAGGCATCTGAACCGCACCTTCAGGATGTCGAAGCACCGCTCGATCACGCCCTTGGTCACTGCATGGTTTTCGTTGTAGCGGTTCTCCACGTCGTTCTGTGTTCTCCGATAGGCTTCATCAGCTAACACTGCAGCGGATAACCCCTGTCACCCAGGAACCTACCCCCCCCCCAAGCCGGGGAGGGGTGCCTCGAAGAGGTCAGGAACCATGGAACCATCGCATGTGCAAGGATGAAGGTACACGACACTGCCCGGTTATCGGGGGCAGACATGCACGATGCACATCTCATGGTTACACACCAGCTGCGCATTCTTTGAGTGGAACCTGTTTCAGTTTTTGAAGACCAGCCTGTCATCTGCAGGACTGCATAGGGCGACATGCATCCTGTCAATCACTCCCTGGACCCGAGGCATCTCGGCGATGGTGGCGAAGCCTATTGCCTGGGTATCCTGGTGGGCTCGGTCGACTTTGAATTTGATACATTGATTGGGCGTATTAGGCTCTGTGACGGCACAGATGCACCTGTGCACCGAACTCTGTGAGATCCAGGACAGATCCCTACCTGGCGCCTGGAAGGACCCAGTGGCGTAAACGTTCAGGGCGACCGTCACCTTCATGGTCACTGGGAGCAGGCCCCCCCCACCCAGCCAGCCTGTCCAGTGTCAGAACCGTCAGTGCACACTCTCGCCTCTGTGTGTCCTACCTCTTCTCTCTCCCTCATCAGCCACTGTTTTCTGATATTTAAAAGCACAAGTGAACCTCGCAATCGGGAATTTCCCCAGTGGAGGGGGAGGATCATGGCACCCCCCGGGAATCCCAGATCAGGCCGGCTAATGTTATGCGAATGGTGTTTACTGTACGTGCGTATTGAAACACATTGACGCTGCTGTCGAATGAATCGCAATTTGGCGTGCGCCCGGCACGCGCCACCGATTCTCCGCCCAATTTCCTTTCTCAATTTCGGCGTCAGCCGACGGAGAATCCCGTCCAATATATTGAAACATAAGATGCCATCCAACCATGATGTTACTTGACTTTTGTGTAACATGCATCTACCCTGTGGGTGGGATTCTCCAGCCTCCCAGCCAATTGTTTCTCAGCACCGATCACCTGCACAGTGGGGGTGGGGGGGGATTCTCTGCTCCCAATGGGAATTCGCATTGAAGTCCCCCCCCACGTCTCCGGGTAACCCACGGGCGCGGATGTGCTGCCGGGGGACCAGAGAATTCCGGTCTATGTTTCCACTTGATCTTAATTAGAGTTTGTACTTCAGGAGCGACAACTATGGCAGCATTCAAAGCTTTGAGCAAGCAGATTGGTGTATGAGATTAATCTGGCTATACTGGAAAAACACAAATTCTTAAAAAGAAAGCCTTTCAGAATAAATAGGAGAGGTTAAAACCCCATTACAAAGATTGTTATGTAATTATGTAGCACAGGGGTATTTACCTGAACACCACTTATTTGCAGCAACTAGTTAACCTGACCCAGTTGGACCTTTCAGTTTGCCTGGCATGGATTTCATCTTAATATATATTTCATTTCCCCTGTCCTTATTTATTTGTGTTTAATGCAGTGAGACTCATAATGAAAACCTGATCAACAATGCAAACAGGATCCTTTGCTGACACTGGCACACAGACATTATCTGCTTTTGACAGAATGGGATTTTTGAAGCTGAGGAAGAATCAGAAATACTGATTTGTTCAAATGAGGCAGAGTTCAGTGTTTTATAGAACATAGAACATACAGTGCAAAAGGAGGCCATTCGGCCCATCGAGTCTGCACCGGCCCACATTAAGCCCTCACTTCCATCCTTTCCCCGTAACCCAAAAACCCGATCTAACCTTTTTGGACACTAAGGACAATTTAGAATGGCCAATCCATCTGACCTGCACATCTTTGGACTGTGGGAGGAAACCGGAGCACCCGGAGGAAACCCACGCACACACGGGGAGAACGTGCAGACTCCTCACAGACAGTAACCCAGTGGGGGAATCGAACCTGGGACCCTGGCACTGTGAAGCCACAGTGTTATCTACTTGTGGTACCGTGCTGCCCCCCCCCCCCCCCCCCCCCCCCCCCCCCGACACCAGTCAGAGTCGCGTGGGTGAAGTGCAAGGTCATTCTTCAACCCTTGCGGCTGCGAGATGGAGTGAAGCTGCCACAAAAACCATTTGCCAGCAGCCACTTAAAATACTGGGCACAGCGATGGCACTTTTACTGGGTGAGCTGTGTCTGACAGCATAATGCAATTTGGCAGTGGTCCATCAACATTTGGAGAGGCCTTCCCGGCACACAAGGTTTATTTTATTGTCCATTAATTTTCTGCTCGTAACAGTAACATTTGCAGGCACATGTGTGAGAACTATTCTTAAGTACACCTAATAAACTGTCAATGACCAGTTGAAGACATCAATGTAATGGCAAAATAAGCACAGCAAGAATTCCTGGGCAAACATGCACAACTTGGCAATTATTAAGTTCTATTTGATTTATGTTTTCCTCTCCATGTTTTATCTCACAAGTGAATGGAAACACTTGTGGAGAAAGTCAAATTAAATGTGTGGCTGCTTAAGAAACTGTTTGACAGTCATGATACAATGAAGTAAATAATACCCTTGACCAGATGAAATAAAATGTTTATCAAGAGACTGAAATGTCTGATTTTCTCCCACTCTGTTTCTGAAATGAAAATCATTTATTGTCACAAGTAGGCTTCAAATGAAGACACTGTGAAAAGCCCATAGTCACCACATTCCGGCGCCTGTTCGGGGAGGCTGGTACGGGAGGCTGGTCCCATTTTGTGAAGTCATCTGCTTTGAAATGAAAGAAATGCTGATTTTCCAGAAAATCCATATGAGCCCCATTCCGTTTTTTTGGTTTGCTGCAGTTTTCTACTGTGGCAAAACGACTACAAATGGAATTTTCATAGAAATCATAGAATTTACAGTGCAGAAGGAGGCGATTCGGCCCATTGAGTCTGCTCCGGCCCTTGGAAGAAGCACCCTACCTAAGCCCATGGCTCCTCCCTATCCCCGTAACCGAGTAACTCCACCTAACGTTTTTTGGACACAAAGGGCAATTCAGCATGGCAAATCTACCTAACCTGCCCATCTTTGGACTGTGGGAGGAAACCAGAGCACCCGGAGGAAACTGACACTGAGAGAAAGTGCAGACTCCGCACAGGCAGTGACCCAAGCCGGGAATCGAACCTCGGTCCCTGGCGCTGTGAAACAACAGTGCTAACCACTGTGCTACCATGCCGCCCTTTGGAAAAAAATGCCAAGCTTCCGAGCAAAGCTCGACGCAACACATTTCTATAAAAAGCGCCTTCCCGGGAATATTGGAAAGAGCGAACAACAGCTACGACCAGTTTCTATTCAAGGCTCAGTAGGGTTAGATTTTGAGTTGGTGTGTAAATTGGAAAGGATGACAGACTGCTGACGCATCATCATCTGGTTTACACTATCACTGTAAAGTGGAACTCTGCCCCTCTATTTAGACATTTATTGGGACATTTTTGAGGAAAACCTGGTGATGTACCATCAATTGGACGTGAGACACTATGAAGATCCAAACTGTGGCTTTAATCAGCTAGTTGTTAGCCCGGTGGTCGACTACAGAGGAAGGCCGACTGCCGGGAAACCTGGGTACTTATACCCCACCTCGGAGGCGAGGTCTACTAGCCTCTCGACCAATTGGTGAGCAGTCACATGACTAGTCCCAGCCAATCAGACGAGAGGCACATGACCAGCCAGAGTCAATGGGAAACCAATGCCCTGTACCAATGGCAGTGCTCCCACTCATATCTTCACACCTTGTTTCTCTTGCAACATTATTAATCAATTCAAGTTAAAATATCATTCACGTGGCTTGGTGGAAACTCAACTGTTCTGTTATCTTAACTTTTCTCTGTAGTATTTTGACTTTTGTATTATGTGACTGTATTTGTTATAATTTTCATGTCATGTCATACCTGTCTTATGTCTTGAATAATTTGAATAAATACTAATATTTTTAAAGGTAGCCTCACAGGGTCAAATTCCTGTTTTCGGGGCAGCACGGTGGCCTAGTGGTTAGCACAACCGCCTCACGGCGCTGAGGTCCCAGGTTCGATCCCAGCTCTGGGTCACTGTCCGTGTGGAGTTTGCATATTCTCCCCGTGTCTTTGTGGGTTTCGCCCCACAACCCAAAAATGTGCAGAGTAGGTGGATTGGCCACGCTAAATTGCCCCTTAATTGGAAAAAATAATTGGGTAATCTAAATTAAAAAAAAATAAAATAAAATCCTGTTTTTGAATGGCGTTCTTTAAATTTACCCACATCTGAATCCCATATTGATTGAATTCATCTGATGTCTAAGGTGAGGCTGTTAAAAAGCGAGCATTTGGTTACTTCTCACTCTGGTACTTATTCATCACTTTTCCCTCTTGCCACTTTTCCCACATAGATTCACTGCCGAATTACCTTCTTTCTCAATCTCGTTTCCTCTCCCCACTTCACTGATTACTAACTTAACTCTCTTCGACTTACTTTCCTTCCAGGTGTCTCACCATAACTCCCCTGGCTTCAGAAATTCCCTCCTGTTATTTTTTTCCCCTCAATGGACCCTTAATCCCCATCTGTTGACGGTTTCTCCATCTCTACCTTCTTCCCCTTGTTGCCGGTGGGTGTCCTTCGCACAGCTTCCCTTCCCACCCTCTTTCTGATGCACAGTGATCCTGCAGCTGCTCAGCCTCCTGGTTTGTCTCCTTCTCACGATTCGCCTCCCAACTGCCTGCTTTCCCCGACTGTCCCCTTCAGCTGCTCGCCTCAGATGCCAACTTTGTCAAATAACCATCTGCTATTGTGCAACTTTCATTTATGCAGATTAAACAGGTTTTCTTTTTTGAATGGGCTGCCATTTTTCCCCCCGGTGTAAATTACGAGCTAGAAAATGATTTGTGCGTTTGATTCAATTAATGTAATCGTTGATTCTGGATGGATATGCCTTATCCTGTGAAACGGCGCAGTAGAAATAATGTTCGTCCTTGCCACAGCTGCAACCTGTAGTACGCCACAAACCCAAATGGAATCACACTTAAAAATAAAATATTTACTCTGCAAAAGTTGGAAAATATAATCTGCAGTATCACGAATGAACCAAGATTCGTCAACCCTTAAAAATTGATTCACTAAGTTATTTAAATAGGCAACATTTATTTTTCAATTGAACCACAGCAGTGCTGCAGGCATGGGCCTTACACAACCAGTGCCATGTGTCTTTTATACATTACACAAGTTTGCGGCTCACTCACCATATTGCTATATTAAATTGCTTTATAATGCAACATCTTACACTTAACAGTGAAACAATAGACGAGAGTATAAATCTTACTCTGGTGGACCAAAGAATAAATAACATCGACTTCCCTCTCACAAAATTAAACAGGCAATTTGCTACGGTTCTTTGCTTTCTCCTTTTTAACTTAAAATGGTGTAGCTAACATTTCAACTTGCCGACTGTGCAGTTCTGGAATATTGTATGAAATATTTGAAGGCTTTCTCGCTTTTCAATTGTCAGCATCTCTAGGGAACTCCAAGATCCCTAGAGTTGTGATATCTTTATTGAAATTTCAGCTCGCCTGCCACGGTACTGAACAAACAACATTAGAATACCATGTCAGCAGTACCACTGCGGCTTCAACACTACTCCAAAGTAAATGAGGAAAAATATTTACATTAAATAAGAAAGTTCAAATCACATTTCACCTAAGCTCAATGGGTTCATTTCTTCCCCTATCTGTTGCTTTCTTTACTTTTTATATTTTGAAGTATTATTTCACTCATTTGACAAGAATATTGTCTATTCCATCAGCCTGCTCCATTTCATTGAAAGTTGTCCACTGGATCATTAAATTCCAATCTAAACACTTCTGTTCAATTGTTTGAAGCTCCTGATAGTAAGGAGTGATGGCCCAATATTAATGTGAGGGTGTCTTCTGAGAGGGATGTGGGGGTGGAATTTAATGGGGAACATCTCAAATTCGCCACGCCAGATTCTCTGATTATCAAGGCAATTAATTTTGATTTCAAGCATTCGCCCCTCTTATACTGAGATCATGGCTGGAATTCTCCGGCCATTCGCTGGCTGCGGGATTCTCTGGGCCCACTGGCAGCACACCACCTTCCATAGGTTTCCCAGTAGCATGAGGAGACTACTTTGGGAAATCCCATTGACAGCAGCGGGACAGAGAATCCCGTTGCCAGCGAATGGCGCGTTACCTCCTGCCGCCAGGAAACATGCGACTGGGAGACTGGAGAATCCCACCCCATATAACTGCTTCACCTCCTTCCCATTTGTCTTCCTTGGGATCATGCATAGAGCTGGTTGTGCATGAGGGCGGTTCTTCCAGGACCACTTGATGGCTTCCGTGGAACCTCAAGCAAGACTCTCAATGCACACGTACGATTAGTTGTTTGTCGGACTGCTTTGTGTCTGTGACACTGGCGTGGGAAGACAGAAAGGTGAGCATTTGATGTCTTTCTGACTTTGCTGCATTGGTGCAACTAATTGAAACTTGCATTGGCCCATCAACTACCTCACCCTCCCTGTCTTCCACTTCCTGCACCTGTGGGGAGGCAGCCAGAGCGACAAACCCAAGTTCCTGCTCATTCTGACTGGGTATCCTCCTCCCAGGGTGAAGTTCACATCATTTCCAGCCTGAGCAAATAAACCACCCAGAACCCAGCCTTGTGTACTTACGGATTGCCTACAAGAAGACGTTGATCTATGTCTCCGGCAGAGCACTGAAATGATCAGGACGCAAACGGTTGAGGGTGATGGTGAATTTGGCAGCCATTGTAAACGAGTAGCCATCAGGTTCTGCAGAGGCACAGATTGTTTTCTCTGAGGCAGCAGCTTGGAGCTGGCTTCCTGAGGCGTTCGCATATTTGCCAATTTGAATCTGCCAGCTGTAAGCAAACACACAGGCTCCTCCAGATTATAAATCCTCCACAAACCCCCCCCCCGCTCCCCCCACCCACTCCCCCGCCGCCCCCCACACACCCCCACCCCCTATAATTAAACCATCTTTCTCAGCTTTTTCTTTGATTCAGGGTGAAAATGTGAGGTTTACTTCTCATGATTTCCTAGCAGTTAAGAGTGAGTGCAACAGAAATAATGTGAATTCTGAGGTTGTTCTTTTACCTTTGGAATATTATCACAGATTTTAACATTGTCCTTCATAAACTACATCCCAACACTCTCACATGACAATGAAAAATGTGTTCGTAGCATTGGAATCATATGAAACATAGAAAAGAGGAGCAGGAGGAGGCCATTCGGCCTTTCGAGCCTGCTCTACTATACATTTTTTTTTTCATTATAAGTTTCGAGTGCCCAATTTTCTTTTTCCAATTAAGGGGCAATTTAGTGTGGCCAATCCACCTACCCTGCACATCTTTGGGTTGTGGGGGTGAAGCCCACGCAGACACGGGGAGAATGTGCAAACTCCACATGGACAGTGACCAAGGGCTGGGATTCGAACCTGGGTCTTCAGCGCATAGGCAGCAGTGCTAACCACTGTGCCACCATGCTGTTCCTCTACCATTCATTACGATCATGGTTGATCACCAAACTCAATAGCCTAATCCTGCTTTCCCCCCACATCCTTTGATCCCCTTCACCCGAAGTGCTGTCTCTAAGTGCTTCTTGAAAATATGCAATGTTTTGGCCTCAACTACTTCCTGTGGTAATGAATTCCACAGACTGACCACTCTCTGGGTGAAGTAATTTCGCCCCATCTCTGTCCTAAATCCCATAGCCTCAGATGGTGACCCCTGGTTCTGGTCACACCCACCATTGGGAACCTCCTTCAGGAACATCCCTCCAAAACCTCATAGTGACGCCCTCTCCTACCCCCAGCTTTGCAGGCGCTTACCTGCATTTTCAGGTTATCACAAAGAAAACTGCGTTGGAAACAGATGAGGAGCTGTGAGTAAATCAGACACAGCCCGAAGCAATAATGAAAATAGAATGAGGATAGACATTCCAATTGAATGAGTTGACCACCATAACTGAAATGCAGCCAGCATCAGTGTCAGAAGAAATATTGGGGCATCGAGATTTTACATGGCTGGGGTAACCTGAGCACGTCTTGAGGGACGCTGCTGGCGTCCTTCGCAATGTTTTACGGCAAAGTCAGGAAATGCTGGATTCAGAGGCAATCTTGACTCGTCCATAACTTGGCCTCCATTTTAACTTGGATTGGGAATGAAGCATTAACAGGGTGGGAAGAGTGCCCAGCTCAGTTGCTGAGGTCTGCAGGGATTTTAAACCCGGGTCTCATTTGCTCGTGCAAAACTGACCTTCCACCTGAATCTTGCTGGAATTATTGCCTGGTTTAACGCAGGATTAGGGCAGCAGAAAACCATTGGCAGGGGCTTGCAAGAAATTTAGTTTAGAAACTCTGCCCTATTTTGGGTTTGCGCTTTGTTTTTGCTGTACATTTTTCTTGATTCTTTCGAGTTACTTTGAACTTGGACGGCGGCTATCCTGTTTCTTACGCCTCCTGCAGACACACCTTGGGCGAGACTCTCCGCAAATGCGGAGAATCGTAAAGGCTGCCGTGGGACAGGCCGTGACCCACGGCAGCCTTCACGCCCACTTCCGGGGCCGATTCTCCCCCGCGGGCGGGGCTAGGAGCGCAGCCCCGTGCGTCAAGGCCGCACGTCAAGCGTCACGCCGGCTGATGCGGCCGATGATGTCAGCCGCGCATGCGCAGGTTGGACAACGCCAACCCGAGCATGCGCAGTAGGCATCGTTTCCCTCAGCCGCCCCGCAAGACACGGCGGCTTGATCTTGCGGGGCGGTGGAGGGAAAAGAATGCGTCCGTTACAGACGCACGGCCCGCGATCGGTGGGTACCGATCGCGGGCCTATGCCCCCCTTAGCACGGCTGTGGTACTGTCGTGCCAATCGGGCCCCCAGATGCCCCAAACGGGCATCTGGCACCCGTTTCACGATGGCAGTGAGCAGGTGTGTTTGCTGCCGTGTTGAAACGGGCATGAAGGCCCGGCCGCTCAGCCCATCGGCCTCGGAGAATCGCGCTCGCCGTAAAAAACGGCGAGCAGCGATTCGTGGCGTGGGTCGGGCGTGGGGGGGAGAATAGCGGGAGGGTGTGAAAAATGTCGGGAGGCCCTCCCGCTATTCTCCCACCTGGCGTGGGGGGCAGAGAATCGCGCCCCTTTTTTTTCTTTACTTTTTCCATTACCATTTTCCTTTGGCCTTACGAAACATTTTGTCATTCAATTACTCCTGTCTTCGATCCTGCACTCCCATTGATCTGATTAATCCCTAGTGTTTGCAGATCATTAATAAACAATGATTGTACGGTGTGATTACCACAGTTGGACTTGCATTACCATCATCACAGGCTTAACCACCATCACATTCGATCATTGAATGGTGGAGAAGACCTGATGGACCAAATGGCCTACTTCTGCTCCGATGTCTTATAGAATTCCTACAGTGCAGGAGGAGGCCATTCAGCCAATCGAGTCTGCACCAACTCTCAGAAAGAGCACCCTACCTTGGGCCACTCCCCCACCTTATCCCCATAACCCCATTACCCCACCTAGCCTGCACATCTTTGGACACCAAGGGGCAATTTAGCATGGCCAATCCACCTCACCTGTGCATCTTTGGACTGTGGGGGGAAACAACAGCACCTGGTGAAAATCCATGTAGAAATTGAGAGAAAGTGCAAACTGCACACAGTCACCCAAGGCCGGAATTGAATCCGGGTCCCTGGCTCTGTGAGGCAGCAGTGCTAACTTCTGTGCCACTGTGCCACCATGGTCTTATGGTCTATTTGGAGTGCAAGGTGATTCATATGAACAAGCAAGAGGTGCTCACTTTATGCAAATGCCCAATTCGCAGGCCATGAGTTGTGGTAGGTCAGGATTCTCCGTTGCGAGTCTGCCCTGCTAACGCTGCTAGCGAGGACAGAGATTTTGGAGCCCCGTTCTTCTACTCCAGCCGTTGTGCCAATGGGATTTCCCATTGAAGCCATCCCACACTGCCAAG
Source organism: Scyliorhinus canicula (assembly GCF_902713615.1). Taxonomy (NCBI): domain Eukaryota; kingdom Metazoa; phylum Chordata; class Chondrichthyes; order Carcharhiniformes; family Scyliorhinidae; genus Scyliorhinus; species Scyliorhinus canicula. The sequence goes on along the minus strand of NC_052159.1, from coordinate 136,284,987 downwards.
AAACCCGGCACCGGAGAATCCCACCCAATATCCTTGAGCGTGGTAACTATGAGACTTAAATCGGTGCTATGTCTTTTCGTCCGACGTCATTTCGTCCAACGACACTTCGTCCACGTCTTTTGGTCCAACGTCTTTTTGTCCGCCCGTCTTTTGGTCCAACGTCACTTCGTCCAATTATCCAATTACAAATAGTTTAATTTAGTTTTTCAATGTTACTGCTCAAGGATCCTCTCCACCTATTTCGCCTCTTGAGGTTGAGTTCTGCATTTGTGCTGCTTGATCTCCAGACATTATTAAGATAAGCTGCAGGATATTCACCCATGTATGCTCCAGCGTGATGAGAGCCATTGTATCTGATGGAATATTTGATCATTTCAGACCTGTAATGTCAGAACCCACTGCCAACCAGAGGTTTTAATCACTCGACGAAAATCGAGTTTAAATCTGCTTCTTTCAGAACTGCACTCATTGTCTAAATCCAATTAGACTCCCACTTATATCTGTGTCTGTCGGAATTGTAGAATATCAAATCATCTTGTCCTCTCCCCTTTATTCTCTCTTGGGTACAGTTCTGGAAATCTAACTTTTAGGGAATTTCGGGAATTTACAATTTACATCAATTTTAAGTAATTTCGGGAATTTTAAGTAATTAGTAAACTTTTAGATTTTTTAACTGCATTTTTAGATTTTTTAACTTTTTAACTGCATTTTTCAACTTGCATTTTACTTGCATTTTATCAATTACTTGCATTTTAGCAATTAAATTCACTTGCTGTATTGTACTTGCATTTTATCAATTAAATGGTTTTATACGGAGTTAATTTGTAATTGGATAATTGGACGAAGTGACGTTGGACCAAAAGACGGGCGGACAAAAAGACGTTGGACCAAAAGACGTGGACGAAGTGTCGTTGGACGAAGTGACGTCGGACGAAAAGACGCGACACGCTTAAATCACACCTTTATTTCACAATCTTGAATCTACTGCACTTGTGCATCAGTTAGCAAGGTACCGTGATAAAAGATTCTTCACCTTTTCAGATATTTTTGAGAGCAATTCTTCTCGAAGCCAAAGGGCACTAATGAAACGGTTCTGGTACAATTTCTGACTAATGAATGCAGTCATAGCTATCTTTGATGTGCAAATTGTGCTTTTCTTGAATAACTCATTTACATAGATATATATATAAGAAGTAAGAGCCGAGAGCCGGGAGGCAGCATCCAGTGACTGGCCCTCATTATTAACAGTCAGCTCTGATTGCTTCACACAAAGCACATTTCTATCAGTTTAATGACAGATCATTGGGAGTGTGAATATATAATTTTTATTGAAATCACACAAAGCATTACTTTTATCTTGTTACTATAAATATAATTAACAGCTTTAATGGCGAACAAAAGCATATTCCAGAAATAAGATATTTTAAAAATCAATGGCACGTAACTTCCGTGTATTGGCAAGAAGCCATGGCCCACCAATTCTACTTGACAGAAGTTCCGATTTACCTCAGCTCATTGACACCAGCGAACATTCCAACTCTGGCAGCCGGCACGGGCCTGCGACAGGGCAGAATGCACAGGCCCCAGCGTGGCGCAGGAGGAGTGTAGCTACAGCCCATCGTTCATGGGATGTATTGATGGGCCAGCATGTATTGCCCATCCCTAATTGCCCGTGAGGGGGAAGTTAAGAGTCAACCACATTGCTCTGGGTTTGGAGTCACATGTAGGCCAGGCCAGGTGGGGATGGCAGATTTCCTTCCCGAAAGGACATTACTGAACCAGACAGGGTTTTACGACAATTGACAGTGGTTTCATGGTCATCATTAGAATTTTCATTCCAGACTTTTCTTTAATTCACATTTCACCATCTGCGTTGGTTGTGCTGGATTGGGAACACCCAGTCAGAGCAGCAGGCTGTCAAAGAGCAGCTGTAAAGTGATGACAGGGACAGCCCAAGGATACCCTGCTTTTAATAAGGTGTTAAAGCTTTTTTATCATGTGTTTTTGTTATTTCTTTTAAACAATTAATCCGATTGTTATTGGCTCATTTGAAGTGTAATTTTTAATTTTCTTATGAGTTTATATTATTACTGTTCAATACATATCAATGAATATAGGTTTTGTTATTTGGTTTAAATCTAGGAAACTACTATATACGCCAACAGTATATTATTGTCCAGACTTACGTGTGGTGTGCTTAAAAATATTTGTATGCTTTAGAATATGGCAGCTCAAAATTTGGTCTTGAAATACATGGGCTGGATTATCTGATCGCCAACGCTGAAATTGCGTTTGGCGATCGGGCAGAGAATCCATTTTTACGCTGGAATCGGGAGTGGTGCCGTTTTTCCGATGCTCCGCCCGCTCAAAAACGGTGTATTCGAGGAGTGCGCCGCATGTCATCAGGACGGCCTCAGGACGTCACCCGATGCTCCGCCCCCAATGGGCCGACTCCCCAAGGGCATGGGACACGTGTCCTTACAACTTTCGGGGAGCTCGCGTGGCAGCTGCGGATTGTGTCCAGTGCAGCCACAGTCGGGGGGGTGGGGGGGGGAGCCAGTCTGCTGGTAGGGGTGCCTTCAGTAGGGGCTGTGGGGACTGTTGGGGGTTGGTCTGGGGGTACCGAGCGGGTTACAGGGGGGCAGTGTTTGGCAGGCTGGGTCTGCGTACGGCTGACAGTAAGCTGTGTGGCATGGCCGCCGCAGGCTGGCGCCGAGCGCATGTGTGGCTATGGACCCAGTTATTCTGCAGCCGTATCCGCAGGTAAAACCAAGGCTTCACATGGTGCGGCTGCTAGCCCCCACCGAGCGGAGAGTCGGTGCAGAGGTGGCACGAACGTTTTGGTCATAAAACCAGACGGATCCTGCGGACATAACCGCAGAATCAAAGTATCCAGCCCGAGATGTCGGAACTTCACGGACAATAAATTGGATACAGGGGGGCGGGATTCTCCCCTACCCGGCCGGGCGGGGGGTCCCGGCGTAGCGGAGTGGCGCCAACCACTCCGGCGTCGGGTCTCCCCAAAGGTGCAGAATTCTCCGCACCTTTAGGGGCCAAGCCCTCACATTGAGGGGCTAGGCCCGTGCCGGAGCAGTTGACACCACAGCGACTGGAGGCCAAACCAGCTCCATCGGCCTTTGACGCCCGGCGCCCGGCGCCGGCGCTAGCCGAAAGGCCTTCGCCGGTTCGCGCATGTGCCGGTGCGTCAGCTGCCACTGACGTCACCACCGGCACTTGCGCGCTGGGGGATTCTCTTCCACCTCCGCCATGGTGGAGGCTGTGGCGGCGGCGGAAGAAAAAGAGTGCCCCCACGGCACTGGCCCGCCCGCCGATTGGTGGGCCCCGATCCCGGGCCTGGCCACCGTGGGGGCACCCCCCGGGGTCCGATTGCCCCGCGCCCCCCCCAGGACTCCATGGGCCCGCTCGCGCCGCCGATCCCGCCGCCACCTGAAGTGGTTCAAACCACGGCGGTGGGAGAGGCCTCCCAGCTGCGGGACTACGGCCCATCGCGGGCCGGAGAATCGCCGCAGGGGGCTCGCAGATCGGCGGGTGGTGTTTCCCGCCCCCGCCAATTCCCGGGTGGCTGTAGAATTTCTGCCACAGCGGGGGCGGGATTTTCGGCGGCCCTGGGCGATTTGGCATTATCGCCCCCACGGTGTGTTTAGATCTTCAGCCATAAAGTTACTGCTAAAACCTAAAATCCTAGCTGTAAAGGTTAAGAAAGGAAATAGTGGTTGATCTGCCTGCTGAGTTTTTGATATATTGCATGCAATTTTGGTAACGCACGATGATGTCTGTTTGACACCTGTTTGCTAACTTTCTGACGTTGTCAAAATGCAGTAACATTGGTTCTGCGATACGTGAGCCCATCCAGTGTAAAGAACACACCTTGCTAACTTTCTAAGGTGTCATAAAATGGTGTTGCCTTGGAGATGGCTCTGACCTGGTCAGAGGTGTTACAATGTCCCTGAGGGTACAGGCTTTCAGCTGTCTCAGTGATTGACATTTCCATTTCTTTCTGCAGGCAAAACAGGCCCATTATGCCCAGAAGCATTCACTAACTGAAGGGAGAGGGGCTGTTGCACCATCTCCATTTATTATGTCTGCTTCTTTTTTTAATTGTTCTCTGCAGCTGGCCACTGACTTGACGCAAAATAGGTTTTGAAACATGGGGCGGGATTCTCCAATAATGAGAGAATGATGAGAAAACGGGAGCGAATCACTCCGGACTTTTTTCTGGAAAGTCCAGGGTGATTCTCCATTTTTAAGGGGCTTGCAGGGCCCTGGAGTACTCCAAGCAGCTCCTGCTGCCGATACGGGGCCCTGCACATCCGCCCACTGGTCCACGTACGTGCGCGGCGGACGCCTGCAGTGCTGGCCACGCGCGACATGGCGAACCCAGACAGCGGGCCGGCGCTGAAGAAGTCGGCCCCCCCCCCAGATCGCGTGTGCCCACCGATCAGTGGTCCCCCGGTGACAGATCCCCCCCCCCCAACCAGGAATCCTACCGCAGCCACGCCTCCAAGCTCCCGCTGGTTGGAACCATATGTGACCCATGCATGCGGGAATTCGGCCAGTCGGCTGCGGGGCCTCTTTCAACGCCCCCCGACTGGCGCCGCCTCGACTGCTTGCATTACTGGCAGCGATTCTCCAGTCACCGGAGAATTGAGGGAAGGCGGTGCGGGTCCGCTCCCCATTCTCCACCCCAGCGCCGGGCGCGATTGTGGCAGAGGCTCGGAGAATCCCGGCCATTGTTTTTTTTGTATTGGCTTTTATCATGAGTATTTTTCTGCCTTGTTTATTTCAAACAAGTTATGCAGTTAAGATTATTGTTACGGACGCTAAACCAGATCCCTACAGTGGCAAAGATACTGGACAAGAATCGCCAGATTTTGTCATTTTGAAGACTGTGTGAAAAGACTGATTTGCTCCAGGAGTGATTGCATGAGAAATTGGGCTTGGCTATTTTTACGAACAAATATTATTACAACAAAAGAAAAGCAATATTTAAACTTTTAAACTTCAAACCTAAAAACAACAGCTCACACATAGCTAGTAAGCTTAACACACAATTTCCCATTAAACAGCACATAAAATGGACATACAACTCTGAACTCCACTTACACAGGTATCCAAAAATGATTCTTGCATGGCAGAAAATATTCCTGCTGTTCGTGAAGCTCCTTCAGACTCGATCTGTGGCAGCTTTTCATGACCTCTCCCGATCGCTTTCCAAATCCTCCTGCTCCCAATGTTTGAACAGGATTGTTTTATCTCTCAAAGCTCCACCCAGCCCTTCAAAGATGATTTTGTCCTAGGGTGTCCAGACTTGAACTCATCATCGCAGTCTGGGCTTTTGATTACCCACTCCCATTTACACAATGGGGAGGCGATGGTGTAGTGGCACTGTCACTGGACTAGCAATCCAGAGGCTCATGGTGGTGATCTGTGGACACGGGTATGAATCCCACCCAGGCAGGTGGTGGAAATTCAAGAAAATATCTAAAAGTCTAATGATAACCGTGAAAGCATTGTTGATTGTCATGAATAACCATCTGGTTCACTAATGTCCTTTAGGGAGGAGACCTGCCATCCTTACCTGATCTGGCCGTTATGTGACTCCAGGCCCACAGCAATGTGGTTGACTCTTAAAACGCCCTCTGGAAGGGCCTAACAAGCTACTCAGTTGTATTCAACTGCGAGGAAAACACAAAATAGGAGTGAAACTGGATGGGCCTCCGGCATCGAACCAGGCCTGCTGACCCTGTAAAGTCTTTTTTACTAACATCTGGGGTCTTGTGCCAAAGTTCGGAAAGCTGTCTCACAGACTAGTTAAAGCAACAGCCTGACACAGTCATACTCAACAGAATATTACCTCACAGACAATATCCCAGACAACACAATTACTATTCCTGGGTATGTCCTGTCTCACCGGCAGGACAGATCCAGCAGAGGTCGCGGCACAGTGATATACAGTCAGGAGGGAATTGCCATCAGTCCTCAACATCAACTCTGGACCCCGTCAAGTCTCAAGGAAACCTGCTGATCACCACACACCGGCCACCATGAGCTGATGAATCAGTACTCCTCCATGTTGAACACCACTTGGAGGAAGCACTGAGGGTGGCAAGGAGACAGAATATGCTCTGGGTAGGGGACTTCAATGTCCACCACCACGAATGGCTTGGTAGTACCACCACAGACCAAGCTGGTCAGGTCCTAAAAGACAGAGCTGCTGGACTGGGACTGCAGCAGATGCTGAAGGAACCAACAAGAGGGAAAAACATACTTGACCTCATCCTCAGCAACCTGGCTGCTGCAAATGCATCTTTCTGTGACAGTATCGGTAGAAGTGACAACCACACAGTCCATGAGGAGACAAAATCTCATCTTCACATCGAGGATACCCTCCATCGTGTTGTCTGGTATCACCACTGACTTCTAGCAACTCAAGACTGGGCATCCATGAGGCACTGTGGGCCATCAGCAGCAGCAGAATTGTATTCAACGACAATCTGCAACCTCATGGCCCTGCATATCCCCCACTCTACCATTACCACCAAACCAGGGCATCAACCCTTGTTCAATGAAGAGTGTGGGAAGGCATACCGGGAGCAACATCAGGCATACCTAAAAATGAGGTGTTAACCTGGTGACTCTACAACACAGGACGACTTGCGTACCAAACAGCATAAGCAGCATGCAATAGACAGAGTTAACCGATTCCAAACAATTGCATCAGATCAAAGCTCTGCTGTGCTGCCACATCCAACCGTTAATGGTGGTGGGAAATTAAACAATTCACTGGAGGAGGAGGTTCCACAAATATCCCCATCCTCAATGATGGAGGAGCCTAGCACATATATGCAAAAGACAAGGCTGAGGCATTCACAACAGTCTACAGCCAGAAGTGCCGTGTGGATGACCCATCTCGGTCTCCTCCGGAGGTCCCCACCATCACAGATGTCAGTCTTCAGCCAATATGATTCACTCCACGTGATATCAAGAAACAGCTGAATGCACTGGATACTGCAAAGGCTATGGGTCCTGATAATATTCCAGCAATAGTATTAAAGACTTGTGCTCAAGAACTTGCTGCACCCCGAGCCAAGCTGTTCCTGTGCAGCTAAAACACTGGTATCTAACCAACAATGTGGAAAATTGCCCAGGTGTGTCCTGTACAGAAGAAAGCAGGACAAATCGAATCCAGCCAATTACCACCCCATCAGCCAACTCTCCATCATCAGCAAAGTGATGGAGGGGGTCATCAAAGTGCTATCAAATGGCACTTACTCAGCAATAACCTGCTCACAGAAGCTCCGTTTCGGTTCTGCCAGGGTCACTCAGCTTTTGACCTCATTACAGCCTTGTTTTAAACACTAGTAAAAGAGCTGAGTGCCAGAGGTGAGGTGAGAGTGACTGCCCTTGACATCATGCAGCATTTGACCGAGTACGGCATCAAGGAGCCCGAGTTAAACTGGAGTAATTGGAATTCAGGGGAAAACTCTCCACTGGTTGGAGTCATACCTGGCACCAAGGAAAATGGTTGTGCTGGTTGGAGGTCAATCATCTCAGCTCCAGGACATCACTGCAAGAGTTCTTCCGGGTAGTATCCTAGTCCCAGCCATCTTCAACTGCTTCATAAATGACCTCCCTTCCATCGTGTGGTCAGAAGTGGAATGTTTGCGGATGACTGCACAATGTTCAGCTCCATTCGTGAATCCTCAGACACTGAATCAGTCCATGTCCAAATGCAGCAAGACCTGAACAATATCCGGGCTTGGGCTGACAAGTGGCAAGTTACATTCGCGCCACATAAGTGGCAAGCAATGACCATCTCCAACAAGAGAGGATCTAACCATCGTTCCTTGACATTCAATGGCATTACCATCGCTGAACCCCCACAATCAACATTTCATCGAATTTAAGGTGCAGAAGGAGACCATTCGGCCCATCGAGTCTGCACTGGCCCTTGGAAGGAGCACCCACTACCCAAGCCCACACCCCCATCCTATCTCTGTAACCCAGTAACCCCACCTAACCTTTTTGGACACTAAGGGCAATTTTGCATGGCCAATCCACCTGACCTGCACATCTTTGGACTGTGGTAGGAAACCGGAGCATCCGGAGGAAACCCGGGAGAACATGCAGACTCCGCACAGACAGTGACCCAAGCCGGGAATTGAACCTGGGACCCTGGAGCTGTGAAGCAAATGTGCTAACCACTGTGCTACCATTCTGCCCAACATCCTGGGGGTTCATCGGAAACTGAATTGGATGAGCCATATCAATACTGTGGCTACCAGGGCAGGTCAAAGGCCAGGAATCCTAAGGTGAGTAACTCACCTCCTAACCACACAAAGCCTGTTCACCATCTACAAGGCACACGTCAGCAGTGTAATGAAATACTCTCCACTTGCCTTGATGAGTGCAGCTCCAAAAGTACTCAAGAAGCTCAACACCATCCAGGACAAGGCAGCCTGTGTGATTACTCCTTCTTCCACAAACATTCAAACCCTCCACCACCAACGAACAGTGGCAGCCTTATGTACCATCTACAGGATGCACTGCAATAACTCAACAATATTCTTTAGACAGCACATTGGAAACCCACAACCACTACCATCTAGAAGGACAAGCGCAGCAGATACCTGGGAACCCCACCACTTCGATGTTCCCCTCCAAGCCACTCACCACCCTGACTTGGGAGCATATCGCCGTTTCTTCACTGTCGCTGTGGCAAAATTCTGGAACTCCCTTCCTAAGAGCACAGTGGGTGTACCTACCCCTCAAGCACTGCAGTGTTCCAAGAAGGCAACTCACCATCACCTTCTGAAGGGTAACTAGGGATGGACAATGAATGCTGGCCAACCAGTGACACATACGTCCAGTAATGAATAAAAAAACACCAAAGAACAGGGCCACGCTATGAGTATACAACTAACTTCCATTTTCTGAATAAAAGAGGCCATCAGACTCCATAAGGGGCTAATGGCTGGCCAGACCAGAGTGTCCCAGAGTACAATGGATCGTGAGTTAATCATCCCGACTGAATAGGGATTTCCTGCTCATTCCAATAAATAAGTTTAAGTCTGAATAGGACAATGTAACTCCTGGTGTGGATCTATACCTCTGACCCAGTGTTAGCAGTTTTATCCTCAGGCTGTGAACCCCGACATTACTTACTACATCTTCGATCCAAATTCCTATCATCTCCCAGGCATCACATTATCTAATATTTAAATCTTGTGTTTTGATGTTAGAGTAAGACAATTACTGAAATATGTAAAGTTTAATGAGAAACATTTATGAACAAATATAATGTTACAAATACAAAACTTTGACATCATATTCACAGTTCAGCTGCAGTATGAAATTTTGTTGAAAAAATACCTCAACTTTTCAAACATATCAATTCAGCTAAAAACAGGGAGAAGCCGGTGTGAATACTAGCCTGAGCCCTCCTGAATCCACAGAGTTGCCTTGCATTGGGATCCTTAAGAGCACTGTGCTAAATTGTGCACACTCAACTCTAAGTTCCCCTTAGTATTCAGGTCACCAGGTGAACACCTTTGAAAGGCATTTCTGAATCACGCCGTTCTGACATCACTTGACATTGGAGTTAAATTTGATGTTTCAGTGGTGGGGGGGAGGGGGGTGGCGGAAATGGTGGGGTACAGGGTGGGTGACTTATTCGCAGCAATGTGGTTGATTCTTAACTGCGCTCTGAAAATGACCTCATAAACCATTCGCCTTGAGGGCAATTCAGAATGGGCAAGAAATGTTGACGCTTCCCAGTGAGGTCCACTTGTAAGAATAAAGGGAAAAAATGAGCACTTTGGGCAAACAAACCTTTTGTTCTTTTCTGTAATAGACTCATGTTAGTGGCAGTGGCAAATCGATTCTCTGGGGGAGAAAAAAAGCAACCGGCTTGCACATTAAACGAAAAGACGAAAATATTGTCGAAGTTCAAACGCGGATTGATCTTCTGTTTGCATGTTAGAGATTTCAAATGCAGACTGGCAGCAGATGTAGGGAGGCATCTAAGGACATGTGAAGGTTTGAGACATTTTCTATGCCTTAGTTCCAATTTAAATCAAAATATATTTAAATTTGAGAGGTGGCGTCAGTTTAAAATAGTCTGTGAATTGTATTGAGAGCACTAAAAGATTCTTAGACCATGACATGAACGGTTGGGGGAGCTGTGGTGTTTTGTTCCATTTCCTAACGGACACGGGCCAGTGAAAAAGGAAACATTTACCGATGGATGTTGAGTTCCAAGCAATGATGGCTGATTAGATGATGAAGATAGGTTTCCTTTGAAGTTGAATCAAAAGTAATCCAGGCCGATCCTTCACCTAATTGGCCCCAAGGTTTCCGAGGTAATAAAAACATGTCATGCCAATAACTATTGTTGGCAATTTATCTCATTCTATTTTATACTCGCTTCTGATATTGAGTTCACGACATTAACAACCATTTGCATTTATACAACACAAATTTACACAAATACCAAAGAAACAGTAGAATTTGTAAAGGTTGCAGTTAGATTGTCCAAATAGTTTACAAGTAAGTCTAAACATGATTCTGAGCTTTTTTTGAGACAACTGAAGCTTCGTTTTCACACAGAGCCAGTCTTGCATTTGTTCACTTTCTCTGTTAACTCACTAAAGGTTACATTTGTCAGCAACCTTCACTTAAGGCACTTTAGGCAGCACGGTAGCATTGTGGATAGCACAATTGCTTCACAGCTCCAGGGTCCCAGGTTCGATTCCGGCTCGGGTCACTGTCTGTGTGGAGTCTGCACATCCTCCCCGTGTGTGCGTGGGTTTCCTCCGGGTGCTCCGGTTTCCTCCCACAGTCCAAAGATGTGCAGGTTAGGTGGATTGGCCATGCTAAATTGCCCTTCGTGTCCAAAATTGCCCTTAGTGTTGAGTGGGATTACTGAGTTATGGGGATAGGGTGGAGGCGTTGACCTTGGGTAGGGTGCTCTTTCCAAGAGCCGGTGCAGACTCGATGGGCCGAATGGCCTCCTTCTGCACTGTAAATTCTATGATATTAACATACTCTCAATCGCTCAGCGCTGAAATTTGTTGACCAATTTCTCCTCAAACTAGCATGGACAAATTAATCACAGTGCATCCATTTAGCCATGGATATATTGAATTTGTCCGAAAAGTAAAAGGGAAACATACGTAAGGTACCTTTTTGCGACTTTTTCCATTCCAAGTGTGACATACCTCATAGGTGCCACATTATATTACTTCTGTGTATTTATTTGTTCTTGTCATTGTTGCAGAACTGTCAGTTCTTTATCTGCATAATGAATCTGGCATATCCTGACATGTCAGTAAAATACAAAGCATGTAGATAGGTAAATAGAGCTCTGCCAAATGATATATCAGCCGTTGGATTGCAGAATGTTTTCATTTGTTTACTCAGGCCAGGAGATGTTTCTCCCCCTGTGTTTTTTTTCTGCAATATTCGTGAAGCATAAAAATGCTTGTGTATTTAATGTTATTTTTCTTGTTGTGATTTGTTTCCAGGTAAAACTGAAGATTGGGCAGCACGGTAGCATGGTGGTTAGCATCAATGCTTCACAGCTCCAGGGTCCCAGGTTCGATTCCCGGCTGGGTCACTGTCTGTGCGGAGTCTGCACGTCCTCCCCGTGTGAGCGTGGGTTTCCTCCGGGTGCTCCGGTTTCCTCCCACAGTCCAAAGATGTGCGGGTTAGGTGGATTGGCCAGGCTAAATTGCCCTTAGTGTCCTAAAAAAAATAAGGTTAATGGGGGTTGTTGGGTTACTGGTATAGGGTGGATACGTGGGCTAGAGTAGGGTGATCATTGCTCGGCACAACATCGAGGGCCGAAGGGCCTGTTCTGTGCTGTACTGTTCTAATAAAAAAGAAACATTGTCCGGAAACCCAAGGAAAGCTCACAATCAGCATGTTGCTTCATTGAAGGAGATAAGGTCGCAGAATGTTTAAACTGCTGGACGAGGAATCCAGAGGCCTGAACTAATGATCAATGACATGTGTTCATGTTATTTAGCACTGTTTGTTTTGTTGCTGTTTCTCTTCTCACACCTAGTGGGACAAGTCACTCGTCTCAGTCTGTCACCAGAAATCTTTTGGCGTGAGGGGCGCCAATCTCCATCAAGCATGGTTTATCAAAGGTCTCTACCACTCTTACCGCCAGCCAGTGGTGTGTGTTGGGGAGATTTTGCAGGTTGATATTAAGCCCGTTGATCACGTTATGAGCACACCTTCCTTGGCCATCATGTCCTGGGGTGAGGACCCAAACCCAGAGCTTCTGGCTCAGAGGCAGGGATGCTGCCCACTGCACCCCAAGACTAAATCCATCATGTCGTCTGGGGAATTTAAGTTCAGGTAATTAAATACATCTGGAATAAATAGCTAGTATCAGTGACGGTAACCATGAAATTACCAGATCGTCATTAAAACCCCATCTCATTCATTGATATTGACCACCTGGTCTGGCCTATATTTGACCTCCATGTGGATGATTCTTACCTACCCTCTTAAATAGCACAACAAGTCAATTGGTTGTAGTTAACTGCTGCAAGTAAGTGTGCTGTAATTGAAACTGACAGATTGCTCATTACTCCCCCAGGCATGGCAATGACACAGTCTGTCTATCTGACTCTGTAAAATCCTTCTCATTAATACAAGGGGTCTTGTGCCAAAATTGGGCAAGCTATCCCGTGGACTCATCAAGTAATTAGCTGATACAGTCAAACTCACAGAATCACACCTTTCAGCTAACATCCCAGGCTCCTCCATCAGCAATGCTGGGTTCCCCTTGTCCTACTGGCAGGACAGATGTAATGAATGTGGGGGCATAATGAAAAGGGAATTGCCTCAGAACTCCTCAACAGTGACCCCCATGAAACCACATGGCATCGGATTGAACATGCACAAGAAATCTGACACCAATTTCTCTCCCTCCAAAAATGAAACAGTACGCCTCCATGCTGAATGCTACCCAGAAGAAGCATTGAGAGGAGCAAGAGCACAGAATATAATCGAGGTGGGTGAGGCGGTGCTTTAATGTCCATCACCAAGAATAGTTTGGCATTACCACAGGGGCTGGTTTAGCTCACTGAGCTAAATCGCTGGCTTTTAAAGCAGACCAAGCAGGCCAGCAGCACGGTTCAATTCCCGTACCAGCCTCCCCGGACAGGCGCCGGAATGTGGCGACTAGAGGCTTTTCACAGTAACTTCATTGAAGCCTACTCGTGACAATAAGCGATTTACATTTCATTTCTTGAAGGACACCATTGCTGAGCTAGGTCTGTAGCAGATGGTGAAAGAACCCAAATTAGGAAAAACCTACTAGACTTGTCCCCACCAATGTAACTAACACAGACGCAAGTACCCACAAAGCTATTGGCAGGAGGGACCATTGCACAGTTGCTGAGTGGGACAATTGCCAACATTAACCGTAAGGCATGAAGATAAAAGAGGGTAATGGTTAACATTGTGCCGTAAGACATGATGGGGTAAAGAGGAAAATGACCAACATTAAACAGACAAATGGAGAAAACTGCAGCTCTTTGCAGAACGACTTTCATGGGAACCAGAGAACTATAACACCATTTTTGTTTGGGATCATTGAGAACAGGCTCAAATTGTATCTAGCAGCTGAATATTTTGTTCAACTGAAGCCTTATAAAATACAGTATCACCGAGATTACAGCAATGATAATCCCAGGGATCAACCGGCATATGATCAGATCTGCGTTTCAAGGTTCACCAGCATATATGCTTCAGAGCGAACCTGGCCAAGTTTTCGCTAATCGGTTAGTATACCTTTAATTCAAGTCGTGAGTCTTGAAACTTATGTAACTGATTCAATGAACACATAGCTTCAATATACTTGTATTAATTCAACTGGCAGTGAGTATCCACATCTGATTGCATTCTTTGGTTGAAGCATGTAGAGACACAAACACAATGCATTTTTTCGTGCATTCTTGGTTTGTGAACTTCGCTGACTAGGCCAACATTAATTGCCCATCCCTTCTTGCCTTGAGGAAGTTGTGGTGAACTGCCTTCTTGAACCGCTGCAGTCCACATGGTTCACACAGAGTGCTGTTAGGGAGGGAGCTTCTGGATTTTGACCCAGCGGCAGTGAAGTGCCGTTTTGGGCACAAAGATGCGCCTTCACTTTGAGGCTCCCATCCATCTGTGTTAAATGGGATAGGGCAAGATTAATCTAACAGTTTTGGGGCGGCACGTGGCACAGTGGTTAGCATTGCTGCCTACGGTGCTGAGGACCCGGGTTCGAATCCCGGCCCTGGGTCACTGTCTGTGAGGAGTTTGCACATTCTCCCCGTGTCTGCGTGGGTTTCACCCCCACAACCCAAAGATGTGCAGGTTAGGTGGATTGGCCCTGTTAAATTTCCCCTTAATTGGAAAAAATGAATTGGATATTCTAAATTTATGAAAAAAAAAATCTAACAGTTTAAAACTGGGCATCTGCGAGGCACTGTGGGCCATCAGCAACAGCAGAATTGTATTCCACCATGAACTGCACCACATGACCGGCATATTCCTCACTTCACCATCAGGTCATAGTTCAATATAGGAATGGAGACGGACGTGCTGTTAGGGAGGGAGCTTCTGGATTTTGACCCAGCGGCAGTGAAGTGCCGTTTTGGGCACAAAGATGCGCCTTCACTTTGAGGCTCCCATCCATCTGTGTTAAATGGGATAGGGCAAGATTAATCTAACAGTTTTGGGGCGGCACGTGGCACAGTGGTTAGCATTGCTGCCTACGGCGCTGAGGACCCGGGTTCGAATCCCGGCCCTGGGTCACTGTCTGTGAGGAGTTTGCACATTCTCCCCGTGTCTGTGTGGGTTTCACCCCCACAACCCAATGATGTGCAGGTTAGGTGGATTGGCCCTGTTAAATTTCCCCTTAATTGGAAAAAATGAATTGGATATTCTAAATTTATGAAAAAAAAATCTAACAGTTTAAAACTGGGCATCTGCGAGGCACTGTGGGCCATCAGCAACAGCAGAATTGTATTCCACCATGAACTGCACCACATGACTGGCATATTCCTCACTTCACCATCAGGTCATAGTTCAATATAGGAATGGAGACGGACGTGTCATGAGCAGCACCGGGCATGTTATAAATGAGTTGCCTGCATGATGAAGTGAAAATATAGGACTGCATTCATGCTAAACAAAGAATGGAACATGGTATAAGCAGAGATTAATTATCTCTGTATTCTCTCAAAGTGGAATGCACTCTACTTGCCTTCAACAACATTGAAGAAGCTTAACATCAACCAAGATAAAACAGGCCTGTTTTGTTGAGACAGCATGTTTTATTTTTCATAAATTTAGAACACAATTCGTTTTTCCCAATTAAGGGGTAATTTAGCGTGGTCAATCTACCTACCCTGCACAACTTTGGGTTGTGGGAGCGAAACCCACGCAAACACGGGGAGAATGTGCAAACTCCACACGGAGAGTGACCCAGAGCCGGGATCGAACCTGGGACCTCGGCGCCGTGAGGCAGCAGGGCTAACCCACTGCGCCACCATGCTGCCCCCCAGAGACAGCATGAAACATTTACTCCCTCCACTCGGTGCACTATGGCTGCATTGTGTATCAAAGGCTTCCTTGATTGAACATTCCAAGACTTGAAGAACAAGGGCAGCATACCCATGTCAGCATCATCACCCATAAGGTCCCATTGAACTCGCACATTATTGTGACTGAGAAGTATTTTACCATTCCTTCATCTTCGTTGTTGGATAAAAGTCTTGGAACTTCCTACCTAATAGCACGGTAAATGCACCTACCCGATGAGGACCACTGTGGTTCAAGAAGGCAGCTCACTACCACCTTCTCAAGGGCAATTGGTGTAGACAATTTAAGTGTTGGCCTTGCTAGTGACACACGCACACCACAAGAGCAAATAAAACACAGGCTCGGATGTTTCTTTCCTCAGTCTCATTCAAAGATAATGCTTGATGTCATTGAACTTCAGCATGTATGTAAAATAAAAGTTGCATAACAAAGTCAATAAAAAAGCAATGCTTACATATTTTATAATGATAATGAATTCAAAGCTTTATTATAATCTCATTTTTTCTTACTCTGAGGGAAGACTATCTCTTGCTAAAATTTACAATATATGTCCACCTCACTTTTCAATTTTGCCTTAGTAAACAACTTATATTTTTTTAAATTAATGTTCTTCATTTAAATTCAACATCTTTTTGATAAATTGAGTTCACATTGCCAGCGTACTATCAGTAATGAAATATTAAGTTGCACATTTACATTTTTGTTGCTGCTCATTAAATCAGATAGACCAATGCTTAAACGCATTTGTCACAGACAATCCACATTATTTTCCCACAGGCAGAAACTTATTTTAGATGTGTTTTTTTTCCTGTTCTTTCAGGGTTAGATTGATTTGCGTTTTGTGGTAAATTTACCTTTACAACGATTACTTGGATTTGAAATAAATATTTAGAATCTTAATTTATATTCAACCTAATGAGGGAAACAGATTCAGAGCATAACTCTCACGTAGCCAGCAGGTTCAGAAAATTGCATAAGAAGAGGAGTGGGCCATTCAGCCCCTCAGGCCTGTTCTGCCATTGCATAAGATCGTGGCTGACCTGTCCTCGAACACCATTTGCCTGCATCTATAT
Organism: Scyliorhinus canicula; assembly: GCF_902713615.1. Taxonomy (NCBI): domain Eukaryota; kingdom Metazoa; phylum Chordata; class Chondrichthyes; order Carcharhiniformes; family Scyliorhinidae; genus Scyliorhinus; species Scyliorhinus canicula. The sequence continues at coordinate 136,268,287 of NC_052159.1, read as the reverse complement.
TGCTTGGTATCCCTACACTGCACATAGGATTGAATTTTATTTGCTTCCAATTGCCTGTAGCCTGTATTTTGAAACTAAAAATGAGCCTGAATGCATTTTGATCTTGAGGAACTAATCTACCGTTAACCTGCCAGGGCAAAGGGAAGGTATGGGAACAAATCAGCAACTGGCATAAAAGTGAACCTAAGCGGCAGAATTCTCCATTCCTGAGACTTAGCGTTGATGCTGGGGCAGGACTCAAGCAGAAATTACTAGTGTCTTTGAAGCATTATCTTTTTTCCTCCCTGGAACATTGGACATTTGAGATTTGAGAAAATAGGATGTGAGAGTGGGCACAGTTTACAGCCATTTTGACACAGTGTCCAGTCCATCGTAGTTGCTCTTGTAGGAGTTTTGCCTGACTCCTTGAATGGCTTGTTCAAGAAGATCACTAACGTTTGGCTGATGGCCCTCCCAATGAATCCAGAGGATGTAGTGGAGGCATTGATTTTGCTGCCGCTGATACATAGTCCAGTATTCAGTAAATTTTGATGGCTTATTTTTTTACACTTAACGCTATTCCCCTGATAATAAAGCCATTTTACTCCTATTTTGTGGGACCTTGGTAAGACCACACCAGGCGTGCTATGTATAGTTTTAGTCTCCTAACTTAAGGGAGGAGGTACTCGTCTTGGGAGGGTGGGGAGAGCCTGTCTGGGATGAGAGGATTGCCCTATGAGAAAGAAAATAGAAGAATAGAAACAAAGAAACATAGAAAATAGGAGCAGGATTAGGCCTTGAAAATGTACAATGTTTTGGCCTCAACCTCTTTCTGTGGTAGAGAATTCCACAGGCTCACCACTCTCTGAATGAATAAATTTTTCCTCATCTCAGCCCTAAATGGTTTACCCTGTACCCTTAGACTGTGAGCCCTCGTTCTGGACTCCCCGCCATTGGGAACATCCTTCTTGCATCTACCCTGTCTAGTGCTGTTAAAATTTTATGGGCCTCTATGAGATTCCCCCTCATTCTTCGAAACGCCAGTGAATATAATCCGGACCAATTCAATCATGCGCAGTTCCTATGAATCAGTCTGGTAAACCTTTGCTGCACTCCCACTTAGCAAGAACATCCTTCCTCAGAAAACAAGACCAGAATTGCACACGGTATTCCAGGTGCAGCCTCACCAAGGCCCTGTATAATTGCAGCAAGACAGCCTTGTTCTTGTACTCAAATCCTTGCATGGTGAAGGCCAACATACCATATGCCTTCTTTACCACCTGCTGCCCCTGCATGGTTACTTTAAAAAAAAACATTTAGAGTACCCAATTAATGTTTCCAATTAAGGGGCAATTTAGCGTGGCCAATCCACCTACCCTGCACATCTTTGGGTTGTGGGGGCGAAACCCACGCAGACAAGGGGAGAATGTGCAAACTGCATAAGTAACCCAGAGCTGGGCATGATTACTTTTAGCAACTGATGTACAAGGACACCCGGGTTTCGTTGCATATTCACCTCTCCCAATCTATTGCCATTCAGATAATGATCTGCCTTCCTGTTTTTTCCTACCAAAGTAGATAACCTCACATTTATTCACATTATACTGTATCGGGCATCCATTTACCCACCCACACAACTTGTCCAAATCACACTGAAGGATCTCTGCATTCTCATCACATCTCAAGTTACCACCCAGCTTCTTGTCATTTGCCAATTTGGAGAAATTACATTTAGTTTCCTCACCTAAATCATTAATACATGTTATGAATAGCTAGGGTCCGAGCACTGATTCCTGCGTTACCTCACTGGTCACTGCCTGCATTTGGAAAAAGGCCGGTTTATTCCTACTCTTTGTTTCCTGCCTGCCAACCAGCTTTCTATCCATCACAATGCACTATCCCTAATCCCATGTGTTTTAATTTTACAAGCTAATCCCTTAAGTGGGGCTTTATTGAAAGCCTTCTAAAAGCCCAAATAAATCATATTCAACAGGCTCCCCCTTGTCAACTCTACTAGTTATATCCTCAAAAAAATTCCAGTAAATTTGTCAAGCATGATTTCCCCTTCATAAATCCTGCTGACTCTGTCCGATCCTGACACATTTTCAAGTTCTCTGCTATTAATTTTTTTATAATGGACTCTGGCTTTTTTCCCATTTCCCATGCCAGGCTGATTGGTCTGTATTTCCCAGTTTTCTCTCTACTTCCATTTTAAATAGTGGGGTTACATTAGGTGACCTCATTGAAACTAATGCAATTCTTAAAGTAGCACGAAGGGACAAATGCTGAAAGGGTGTTTCCCCTGACTGCAAAATCTGTCGCCAAGGATCACAGTCTCAGAGAAAAGGCCAATGATTTAGGACTGAGATGAAGAGAGATGAGGTTGTCACTCAAAGGATTGTGAATCCTTATTGAAATTTTCGACAGCAAAAAGTTGTGGAATCTCTTTTCTTGGGTGTAATCAAATCATTGATCACAACATTTATGTGTACTCACGGAACTCACGGAATTAAGGAATAGGGAATAGTATGGAATAGTACAGTTGAGGTAGAATGTCAACCATGCTGTTATTGAATATGGAGTTGAATCGAAGCACTAAATGGTGCATTCCATATGTTTGCTCCTCCTCCCAGCTGAGAGTTTAATTACCCCCCCACCCCCCGTGCATGCTTCTCTGGTAATGCTTGAGTGGGCTAGAATGAGTGAGTGAGCATAATGTCTGATGTTCAGTGCTGCAAGGTCAAATGTGCTGTAAGTGCATATTCTTCATCAGGCACAATTCAGATTACCCTGAGAGTTTACATGCAATGTAAGAGGGTAATGCGAGTTCTGTGATATAATCTGTCAACCGGAGTAGAAATGGATATATGCATGTATGATTTATGGGTGCAAACCCAAGGTGGCAGGGACCAACGACTATTATTATTAACTTTGGGTGTTAGTGTCATGTTCCCCCAAAGGTATGTCAGCTGCCAAACTCCAAAAACATTTGCCAAACATTTAGTGGAAAAGATCACTTTCAGGCCGGGTGGCAAATGAAATATTAAAATTTGACCTGGTTACATCACTGGTGGTTCCAGATCAAAGCCTAATTTATTCTTCACAAGCAACCCAATGAGATTGTTTGCTGGGAGCTAAGGAGAAGAGGCACATCAAACCAAATCATCTCATTAGCAACAGCCCAAGGATTAACAAGGACCTGTCTGAAACAATAACGGTGAGGGAAACTCATTTGTGAATTTATTAGAAATGGTTAGCTTGTTGCCTTTTGTTCAGCATTGCTCCTTTTTGTCATCTTGTTTTATTGTACAGTGCAGGCACTGTAGAATTTTCAGTGCAAGTGAGTTTTGTAAAATTGTGCAAGTGAGGGTTTACGCTTCTGCCACATTCCACATGAAAGAAGTGACAGGTCGCACATTCTTGCATGAAATAATTTTATTTTACCACAGGGAGACAAATCTGGAGAAAAACTTCCAATTACTGAATTATATGAGTGCAGACTGGTCCATTCCAAAGGCAAAATGTAAGACATGAAAGTCGATCGCACTCTTGTCTTGATGCCAGGAGGGATGTGGTGGAAGGATTAGGAATGAGGCTCGATATGCTGCAATTTGTGGCTTCTTTGGTGGGCAGTCCCTTCGTGGCATCGTAATCAAGGGACCTACCCCGATGAGACAACATTGGAAAGAATGTTGTTCCTCTTTTGATGGATATTTTTCAACTTCATTGATAGACCTCTGCTTGTCTTACAGCTGTATTTCCTTTTCAAAGTATTATGGGCCAGGGTTTAGAGAAGCCCAAAGTGTATCATGGAGTTCACCTGACCCATGACTTTGACTAGAATGTGGTATAGGGAGCACACGGCCCACTCAACAGGTGTGATACAGCCGAAATCGAAAAGTATTTTTGTAAGCAAAAGAATGTTTATTCTATGAACTCAAGTTAACCTTTTTAAAACTACAGTGAATATCTTTGCAACCATCAATTCAAATACAACCCCAAAGAATACACCACTAAGTAATCCTTACTTTCCTTTTAACATCCATAAGACATTAAAAAAAAACATTTTCACAGAAGCACATCAGGTTTAAATTCACTACTGAGGGCAGGTATCACTCTGAATTCACCAAATGATCAAGAGATCGTCTTTACCATTACACCTTCTGTGGCTGACTGTAGCTCCAACACTGAAACAAAACCCACAAAAACATAAACACACCCAAGCTTTTCTCAAAATGAAAATAAAAAAGCAGAGCCAGAGCTCAGCTCCACCCACACTCTGACACCACTGCAGTAACATGAGCAGAAAAACATTTCTTAAAGTGACATTCTCATGACACCTCCCCCCAAGACAAAAAACCCATCAGTTTCAAGATGGTTTTATTTTTCATCTTTCCACTATCCTTTCAGAAATGCTCATAGTAAATATACTTTTTCCTTTCAAAAGACAACGCACACAAACAGGTATAATAATATAGTCCATTTTTGTTCTTCTTCCTCCAACTGGAATCCCTCTCCATTGACAGTCTCTTTGGACAAGAAGGTCACTGCACGATCCATCCGTTTCTCTCCATCTCGCCATGTCTCTTTAAAGTTAGATACTTTAGTTCAATCTGTTAACAGAGTCCCTTGTAATTTTCCAACATGGGAGCATAGGTTATCACAGTCAAATGCCTGTGGAAATTCCGCTGTCCACTGAAATTTTCAACGTTTCTTCAGCAAGTCCATCGGTGGAGCGACCACCCTGCTAAAATTCGGTACACATTTCTGATAAAATCCACTCATACAAAGAAATCGTATTATTTCCCGCCGTGTCGAGGGTATCGGAAACTCCCCAATAACATTTGTTCTCATATCCCGTGGGTCCATTCAACCCTGTCCGATTGTATGGCCAAGGAAAGTGTCTTGGGCTTTTCCAAATTCACTTTTGGCGAAGTTTATCACCAAACCCACCTCCTGAAGTCGATCGAATAAATCTATCAGATGTTTTAAATGTCCTGTCCATGTCTGACTGAAAATTACCAGATCGCCGATTTATACCACACAATTGGATAATCCTGAAATGACTTTGTTAATTAACCATTGAATGTGGCTAGGGAATTTCTCATGCCAAATGGCATAATTTTGAATTCGTATCTACCACCTGGAGTCACAAAAGCTGAAACTCCTTTGCCCTTTTCAATAAAGGTACCTGCCAGTACCATTTAAGTAATTTGGAAATACAAACAGATTGTCCGACCTACTCAATGCAATCCTCCAAATGTGAGATAGAATAAGAGTCCATTCTTGTAACTGCATTAACCTGTTCATAGTCCACAGACAACCATTGGGTACCATCTGATTTAGGTACCATCACTATGGGTGAGTTCCATTGGCTGCAACCCACTTCAATTATGCCATTTTTAAGCATACTTTCAATCTCCTTGTTAACCGGTGCCAATTTTAAAGGGTTAAGTCTGTATGGATGTTGTTTGATTGGAACAGCATTTCCCACCTCTACATCATGTATAGCCATTTTAGTGCTTCCCAAATTATCTCTACAAACTCTACAATAACTCTTTCAGGTCAGTTTGTTTTTTCTCTGGAAGGTAACTCAACAATTTATCCCAATTTTTAAGAACATCCTCATTTTCCAATTTAATTTGAGGTATGTCAAATTCAAAGTCATCTGGATTTGGTTCGTCACATTGAGTTAGAATAATTAAAATCTCCTTTTTCTCTCCTTCCCTTTCAAAGTACCTGTTAAGCATATTCAGAATAGTGAAAAGATATTGATTCCCACTTTTCGTTTTAGGAAGCGGTCCTATGCAATCAATTAGGATCCTTGTAAAAGGTTCTTCAAATGCTGGAATGGGTATTAAGGGCGCTGGCTTTATCACTGCTTGAGGTTTCCCTATCACTTGACATGTGTGACATGATTGACAAAATTTAACTACATCTTTATGTAGTCTAGGCCAATAAAATGTTTTTGTATTTTAGCTTAAGTTTTCCTTATTCCCAAATGACCTCCCACTGGTACCTCAAGTGCAACTCCCAACACCTCCTTTCTATACCCTACTGGCAATACTACTTGGTAAACATCTGCCCACTTTTCATCCACCTGCATATGTAAAGGTCTCCATTTTCTCATCAAGACATCATTTTTACGGTAATAACACTCTAGTGTACACTCAGATTCCTCTTCCGTATATGCTTTTTGATACATCTGTTTTAGCTCTACATATTTCTGTTCTAACTCCGCCAATTTTTCTGAACTAAAAATTCCTGCCACATCCTCCACCTGTTCTTGTTCTTTTTCAACCATCTGATTAAAAGTCGTTTCTGATAATTGAACTTCAACTTGATCTTCACTCTTTGATTTCTCCTCTTGTCTTAACCTGTAACTTTGTGATCTTCTTACCACACAATCCAGAAAAATCCCAGGATATTCGTCCTTCAACACTTCAGTTGTCTTATTTTCCACTGGCTTATCAATCACAGTAGGCATCACTCCCATCTGCGATCCAACTATATCATTATCCAAGATAAAATGTATTCTTGGACAAAATAGTTTCTCTATTACTCCGAGTACCACTTCACCACTCTTCACTGGACTTTCCAATCCACCTTATATAATGGAACTCTTCTCACCCTGAATTCAACATATTACCATCTTTTCTGGCAATATTCTTCACAAACTAAATAACCTCATCTCTTACCATTAAAGATTGACTAGCTCCCTTATCTCTTAAAATTGTGACTTCTTTGCCTGCTGCTCCTGATACACATGAATAAACCTTACCCACACAAGTACATTCTTTAAAGACATCTGGCACCTTCTTATCATTCACTCTTGGTCAGGTGCAAAACAATCTTTTGCACCTCATTCACTTTATTTGGCCTTTCCTTTCCCACTTTAACAAACCCCACTGTCTTATCCTGTTTTACCACATCAGCCTTCCCAGTGCTTTTCTTCCACCACCAACACTGTGAATTTGCATGGCCTAGTTTATTACAGTGAAAACATTTGAAACTTTTCATTTCTTTTCCACCCTCCTGGATTTATTTTTTAATCTGAGATACACTTTCCTAATTATCTCTGATCAGATCACCTTTACCTTTACCACTTGAGTATTTCTCATGTCCTCAGTTTCTATCCCTCACAGACTGTAAATAATGTTGGAAACCTAGCTTTGATTTATGAACTAATTCATAATCATCTGCCATTTCTGCTGCTAATCTCACAGTTTTAACCCTCTGCTCTTCCACATGAGTTCTCACTACATCAGGAATTGAATTTTTAAACTCCTCCAAAAGTATAATATCTCTGAGAGCTTCATGCGTTCGGGCTATTTTCAAAGCCTTTATCCACCTATCAAAATTACTCTGTTTGAGTCTTTCAAACTCCATGTATGTTTGACCAAATTATTTCCTTAAATTTCTAAACCTTTGTCTGGCGGCTTCAGGCACTAGTTCATGTGTACCTAAGATGAATTTTTTCACCTCCTCATATGTCCCAGATACCTCCTCCAGTAGCAAACACTTCACTAGCCCTACCTACCAGCTTTGTTTGAATCAGTAATACCCACATGTCCTGTGGCTATCTCATTTGTTCAGCCACCTTCTCAAATGAAATGAAAAAGGTTTCTTCCTCCTCCTCATCAAACTTTGGCAATGCTTGGATATATTTAAATAGATCCCCACCAAGCTTTCGACTTTGATGCTCTTTCTCTTTATCCTCATCACTACCCTCAAACTGTACATTTCCCTTTAAATCTGCCAAACTGACTGTCATGTTTCATGGCCATTTTCCAAAGTTCAAACTCTCTCTCTTTCTTTTTCCTCTCTCTCTCTTTCTTTTCTTCTCTATCTCTTTCATATTCAAGCTGCTTTAATTCTTTCTCATGTTCCATTTGTTTAATTTGTAACTGAATTTTTGCCATTTCCAATTAGTCAAACTGTATCTCTGGCAATTTTAAATGCTTAGCCGCTACCAGAATTACCTCATCTTTTTGTATTTTATCTTGCAATGTTAACTGCAAAGTTTTTGGCAAATCTAACAGTCTGCTTTTAGTCACTTTCCGTAAGGCACTGGGTGTGACCCTCACCACCCCCAAAAACCTCTGAGCCTCTGAGAGAGCCATTGTCCACAACTCACTCCCTCTTAAACTGAAATACCACACCTCAAAAGCAACCACAATATGCTCACCCCTCCCTGTCTTTGAGTTCACCAAGTCAATCCAATAGATAGTCTTTTATCCCCCTCAAGCCACAATTTGTTATTGGTAAGGGTTTAGAGAACCCCAAAGTGTATCATGGAGTTCACCTGACCCACGACTTTTACTACTTTGTGGTATGGGGAGCACACGGCCCACTCTACAGGTGTGGTACAGCAGAAAACGAAAAGTATTTTTTTAAGCAAAACAGTGTGTATTCTATGAACTCAAGTTAACCTTTTTAAAGCATACAGTGAACATTTCAGCAACCGTCAATTCAAATACAACCCCCAAAGAATATAACACTAAGTAATCCTTACTTTCCATTTAACATCCATAAGACATTAAAACAAAACATTTTCACAGAAGCACATCAGGTTTAAATTCACTACTGAGAGCTGTTATCACTCTGAATTCACCAAATGATCAAGAGATAGTCTTTACATGGCAGAAAGAACAACATTACGCCTTCTGTGGCTGACTGCACCTCCAACACTGAAACAAAACCCAAAAAACACACACACACACGAGCTTTTCTCAAAGTGAAACTAAAAAGCAGAGCCAGAGCTCAGCTCCACCCACATTGTGACATCGCTGCAGTAACATGAACAGACAAACATTTCTTAAAGTGACATTCTCTTGACAAAAGTTGTGACCTTCCTTAGATTGCTATAAATTAGATCGGGATTCATCGGTAACACGGACTACAACATGGTAAAATGTTAATTCTGTTTTTAGGTCTCCATCGTTGCATCCGTTAAACAACCTGGAAAGGTCATTAATAAAAGCATCTACTGTTTCGCTGGGTTTCTGGACTCTTTTGTTAAAGTTGGCACTTTCCAGAACCGTATTGTTCCACAGGCTGAAATAGTTATCGAAGGTTTTTATTACTTCAACTTTATCAGAAGGCTCATTAATGCTTGTCTTCCGATAACATCATCTGCTGTTGTTCCTATTGAGCAAAGTAATGTGTTGACCTTTTCAACTTCAGACTTACTGTCCAATTCGAAGCTTCAAAAATATTTTTCTCTGACATGCTCAGTTTTGAGTTTTGATTTGTTCCGTCCATGTAGCAATCCTCTCAGGTGGCATAATGTAGGAGCCATAGCTTTTCTAAACTTTCAGGTGGTTCAGCAAAAGTTTACATTTTCCTTTCATCATGTAATGCTTTCCCATGTTTTTTAGCTGCTCACCGAGACACACTTGTGGTCATTGTCTCTTCCGGGGTTCCCTCGTTTTACTTGGTATTTCTTTCCTTAATGCTGAAAAGCTGTCAATAAAATCTGCTTTGCTTTATGTTATTTTAATAATCTTTTAACTCCCTTACCCTGCGGCACTAAGTTTTAGTGCTGCCTTGCTTTTGTCTTGGACAATGGCACCAATCTCGGACTGGGACTCCAGGGTTTTCCACAATGAACCTTGCTAGGAACCTGGTTACAATGTTGCTGTCTGCCCAGTGGACCGATAAAATTGAGCTTTACCCTTGTTTTTTAGGATTTTTCACCAGTTCCATGATCTTTGCTTGTTTCTGAGATTCAAAGCCTATGATCGCCAGATCAGGATTTTCTTCACAAGAATATCACATGCTGTGGTACAGCCTTGAGTTACTTTGAATGTAGATTGTCTAACTCTTCCTGCCTCCACTTTTTTTAAATTTTAAGAATCTGTCTTGTCACAAGTAGGCTTACAGAAACACTGCAATGAAGTACTGCGAAAAGCCCCCAGCCACCGCATTCTGGCACCTACTCGGGGACACAGAGGGAGAATTCAGAATGTCTAAATTGCCTAACAAGCGCGTCTTTCAGGACTTGTGGGGAAATCGGAGCACCCGGATGAAACCCACACCGAGACGGGGAGAACGTGCAGACTCCGCACAGATAGTAACCCAAGCCAGGAATCGAACCTCGGACCCTAGTGCTGTGAAGCAACACTGCTAACCACTGTGCTACTGTGCCGCCCATTGATTATGGAGCAGTGTTGGAGTTCTTCAACCGTACCTCACAGAGTTATGCAATTTTGGTGCCACTTATACACGTTTAATCTCCTTGAGAATTTAATTTTCAGTATCTTGTGGTCTATCGCTGCTGCCACCATCTTGCACATTGGCTAGTCTAGCTTCAGAATAATTATTGAGATGTCGGTATGTTCAAACAAGAACTGGTATACTTTGTACAACAATGTACAACCATCCATGATTCATAGTGTTACACTGCTGAAGTCATGACCACATTCCTCCTCCTCTCTCAGTCATGTGTTCTAATTGTGGGAGGTGCTATTTACATGGTTCCACACATTAATCCTTACAAACCCGAATACTAAAACATCAGCTGAGTTTGCTGCATTCCTAGGGTCAGCTCATTTAAGTGAGGTGGATGAGCTATTGAAGATAACAATGGAGGAGACAGGACGAAACAGGCCGAAGTTTAGCCAAGTCTGGGGTACTCAAGGAGGATGGAGGGGATGTTGGGTGGGTGTGTGCTGAGTTTGAAAGACTGGGGATGTGGGGATGCAGGGGAAGGTTAAAGGGGAGAATGACCTTGTGGAGGATTGTCTCTGATGGGCGCAGGGGACACCCAAATTTGGTTCAGCCCTCTTTCCCAACTCTAGCTCACCCAGTAAAAGCTGCCAGGCTACCCACCTGGTGTGGACCTTCCCCTATGGCAAGGCGGATGAGGCACTTAAGGGCCTTAATTGGCTACTTCAGAGTTTTAATAGGTCATCCAACACCTCATCCACCTCCCCCGTAAAATGAGGGACAGATTGGGGTAAGTGGGTAAGTGACAGAAAAGCCATATATTGCATTGAACAAGACCTCCCCTGCCTTTAAACTCATGGTCGGGAGACCATAAATCCCATCTTTGGGAATTTGTGGGGATGGGAAATCTGCTCAATATGCAAATCTTTTCTGTTATGCCTGCGAGGGTCAATTAATTGGGCTGAACATGACAAGTAAGGCAACTCTATCCACTTGGCAGCCATTGGCTATTCTTAGCATACCAGTCAATTTCCTTAATTAGTTGTAGCGCTAGGGGAAACATTCAATACATAAATAAGAAGCAAGTTACATGATTATCATCGCTTTGACGGCACACCTATAAATGTAATTTCCCAAGCCTGAGAGAATTGTTTTCCTTCATGTTCAAGACAGTCAAAACAGAGCACAGAACCAGCATGGAGTCCTGTTGTAAAGTCCAAGATGAGCACAAAAAGATGGTTTGTAAGGAAAATGTTACAAATGTACCCAGCGCTTTCCTAAAATGATTGAAAATTCGAAATGTGCCTTCATTGCATTTCTAAATAGTTTGATTAAAAATTGCTCCAATGAACTGGAGAGAAAATTTCCATTACTAAATACTAATAGCCTTGCAGTCACAAAAATAATGAAAATGGGCACTGTTGCAGCTAATGATCTTGGCAGATTCTTTGTTAACACAACTTTCAAGTCATTTTGAACAAGCTCTTTCAACCTGCCTTAAAAGGGTCAGTTGGAGCTTAAAATAAGCAGGAACACTCGGAAGAGTAATTAACGTGTCAACTACATGGAGAAAATGAAAGCTTTTAAGTATACTCCATGCACACATTCCCTTTGGGAGAGGGAGGGATGGGGAAGGGACATTACATTCTTTGCAAGAGGAAGAAAAAAATCTTCCGGAACTGTCGGGACTTAGCACAACTGGGTCCCCGTCACATTCCTGAGGCTTCGACCTCTGGAGTTAGGATGGTGGATTGGCAGAACACCTGACAAATTTGAACCTCTTTTTTCATGTGACCTCCTCAGCCCCTAATCTGACACATACTGAAAGTTCCCTTCAGTGAAAGCATGTGGGTTCTATTCGTTCATTCCAAACCAAACTCTAAATGCCCTCTCATACCCCATCAATGGCACTAGAATGTGTCAACATGCATTGTGTATACTACAGGATAAATTATAAAGAATCATGGCCCCACCACCCACAAGCTTTGATAGACACCAGGTGTGTGCAAGGTACATCACCATGAGTTAGTACTCAGAAACTACGAAGAGAACAAAGAACAAAGAACAGTACTGCACAGGAACAGGCCCTCCACGTCTGTACAGGTCATGATACCAACCTTGTCCAATTCCCTCAGCACTTTTGAATGCTGTTAATGTATCTGCTTCCACAACCTCCCCTGGCAATGCGTTCCAGGCACTCACCACCCTCTGTGTAAAAGAACCTGCCTCGCACATCTCTGTAAACTTTGCCCCATGGACCTTAAACCTATGTCCCCTAGTGACTGACCCCTTCCCCCTGGGAAACACTGCCTGCCCATCCACTCTATCCATGCCCCTCATAATCTTGTAGACCTCTATCAAGTCACACCTCAACCTCCGCCGTTCTAATGAAAACAGTATGAGCCTATTCAGCCTCTCCGCATAGATAACACCTTCCATCCTGGTAAACGTCCTCTGCATCCTCTCCAAAGCCTCCACATCCTTCTAGTCGTGTGGCGACCAGAATTGTGCGCAATATTCCAAGTGTGGCCTTACCAAGGATCCATACAACTGTAGCATGACTTGCCAGTTTTTATACTCGATGTCCCGTCCAATGAAAGCAAGCATTCCGTATGCTTTCTTGACTACCCTGACCACTTTTGTTGCCACTTTCAAAGATCTGTGGACCTGCACTCTCAGATCTCTCTGACTTTCTATATTCCAAAGAGATTTGCCATTCACAGTATATTTCCCCTCTATGTGCGACCTACCACTCTACCAACTCTACCCTAATGTGCACATCTTTGAGAGGGTCCAACTGGAGGGTTCAACTAAACATACAGTTGATTGTATAAATGGTCATTTAATATGCCCATTGTTATGACCAGGTGTGAGGGGGTGCACTGGCTCCCCTCTGTCAACCTCCTCAGTTGGCCACAACAAAGGTTTCAGTTTCTTTTTCCACAAGGAGATGCCTTTTCCAAATTTTAATGTAAATCATTTCAACTGTGAGCAATAAGGGCCTAATCAGACGAGGTTTTCCTGAGTTAAAGAAAAAACAAATTTGCTAGCCACTAAACCTAAGAGAAAAAATTAATAAAAACATAATGTCATATACACAGGTATCAAACAGGAGAGTTGAGTAAAAGAAAAAGACATAATAATATATGGTCAAATGTCCTTTGATTGTCCTTGAGGTGTAGATTGTTAAACGTTGTGGCCGATTTAGGTTAACTGGTTTTGTGCATGCAATCAGATGCGGAAGATATTCAAACTAGCATGAGATCTCAGTTCGCTGGTATATTTCCAGTTACATTAGCTTCTGAATTGAGTAATACACTTATTCAAATGAAAGAGAAAGAGAGAGCAGCTTTCAGTCTGTTTCCTCTGCAGAATCCTTTCTTCCAACCTGTCTGTAGGGGCTGGTTTAGCACACTGGGCTAAATAGCTGGCTTTTAAAGCAGACCAAGGCAGGCCAGCAGCGCGGGTTCAATTCCCGTACCAGCCTCCCAGAACAGACGTCGGAATGTGGTGACGAGGGGCTTTTCACGGTAACTTCATTTGAAGCCTACTTGTGACAATAAGCGATTTTCATTTCATTATTTTTTTTCAGTGGCTACAGCCTGGCCTGTTATAATTCACCCATTGTGTATTTCCTAGGGTTGTGGTGGGTGTGTCTGTGGCAGCCATTGTTTTAATAATCATCAGTTTACATTTTAATGTTTCTTCCAAGAGACAGTGATGAGTTTTGATGCACCTTTGAATTATAGGAAATGTCTCTCTCCTCACACCTCCCTGAGGGGGACTTGTTTGTTTTAACGCCTTCACCTTGGAAGGCGGCCTTGCCTTTTGAAGTTTGTTCTATCTCATATTAATTTGCTATAATTCCCAGTCAGTTGAAAGTTTAAATCATGGGCTGGATTCTTCGCCGCCTGAGAATTCAGCATCGGGGAAGAAATGGGATCGGCGCCGGGCACAGATTTGTTTCCGATGCTCCATCCCACCTTGCGTCAGGTCTGAGGTTTGCCCCCGCGCTAACGCGAGGATGCAAATGAGTCATTAAGACCCATTTTCACCCTATCAGCAGGCCGGTTCGGCCCTCGTGATTCTCAGGTCCTCAGGGCCGTGAATCACATGCAAGTGAATTGGTGCAGGTCTTGACAAACATGTACCTGATGCGGTGGACCTCACGGTGGGCCAAGAGGGTAACTCTTTAAGGGAGCTTCTCCCAAAGTCCATTGGAAGGACACCCTTCCCCCACAATGTAAGATCTGCCCACCCACCCCCAGCAGACCCCTCCCCACCGACCCCTAGAGCCTCTCTAAATATGAGACCCACCCAGAGTCCCATTAAATAAAGGGAACCCCCAGAAATCCCCCAAATAACATGACCCCCAAGACCCCCCAAAATAAAGAGACCCCCCACAGGGAGACCCTAATTAAAGAGGTCCCCTAGAGGCCCCCAAAATATAGATACACACCCACAGACTCCCTAAATAAAGAGACCTCCCACAGAGACTCCCTAAATAAAGAGACCCCTCACAGAGACCCCTTAAATAAAGAGTCGCCCCACAGAAATCCCTTAAATAAAGGGACCTCCCACGGAGACCCCCTAAATAAAGAGACCCCCCCCACAGAGATCCCTTAAATAAAGAGACCCCCCACAGAAACCCCCTAAATAAAGAGAGCACCCACAGAGTCCCCCGAAATAGAGACCCACCCACAGTGACCCTCTAAATAAAGAGCCCCCCCCCCTCCCACAGACTCCCCACACCACAGAAGAGTGATCCTTGTCTAGAAGCTAGAAAACAGTCCAGACAGTGGCAATGAAAAATATCGCTGCTTTAAAGCTCACCTGGGCAATGCACCTGCTGGCTCAGGTACAGGAAGCAGCACCTATTAATTCCTGGAAAGAGAAAACCAATTAATTGGGTTTAAACCCCCTCAGATCTTTGATCCGCACGCCATTCATTCATTTCTTTTTGATATTGATTCTACTCAGATGTGATTGGCAGCTTCCACACATACCCAGCTGTCAGCATTGTTCCATTCATATCCCATCACAGTTGAGTAACTGTGAAGTGACCAGCTGTTAAACTAACCACACTTTTGATAAACATCAATCTTTGATTGATAGCTCCTGGACCACTTCAAATGGAGTTAAGTGCTTTCTGTTAGTTTCACAGCTGACAACTTCAAAGTCATTCAACCATGAAGGGAGATACATGGAACCCTTTTGAAATTGTCCAGGAGCGGTCAATCAATTCCTGACAAGTACTCTCTTCTGGATAGTTTCCAGACAGGGGTCTCCCGTCTGGGGATGTCTGTGGTGGGTCTTTAATTTAGGGGATCTCTGTTGGAGTCTCTTTATTTTGGACGTCAATGTGGGGGTCTATTTATTTAGGGGGTCTTTGGTGTTAGTTTAGGATGGCTGTTGAGCAAAGAGTCAAGAGATCTACTTCTTTCCCAAACACCTTTATTTTTCCTTGAACACACTCCATACAAAACTCGATCACCACCCCAAGTGCCACCTGCAACTCCTTTACAAATCAGTGTCAATTATTGGATACTTAAAATCAATTTGAAATGTAATTTGAATGTCTCTTAATCCATTCCTAACATTTGCCGGGGGGAGGAGGCTCTTTTTATTTAGCAGGTCTCTGCGGAGGTGATTTTATTTAGGGAGTGGGTGGTGGTCTCTTTATTTAGGGGGTCTCTGTGGGGGTCACTATATTTAGGGGGTTCTGATGGGGGGTGGTAGGGCAGGATCGGGTCAACCCTCATACTGGGGGGTGGGGTGGGGGGGGGTGGTGTGGGGGGGGTGACCCAGACAATCCTGGGCGTTGATGCAGAAAATGTGGGGTGGGTGCTAAATTGCAATGCGGAGGGGGGCTGTATTGCATAGGGAGGGGGACCCAGTGGCCAGACCTCGCTATCAGACCGCCCACTCTCAATGGTGGTCCAATAGCAGGATTCCCTAGGAGGCCCCTCGCAATCCTCGCACTGCAACCATTTGCAGATTGGGAATCGCTTCCTGACTTGTGCTCCCAGTGGCACGGTGACACAGCGGTTCACACTGCCGACTCACAGCTCCAGGGACACGGGTTCAATTACCACCACAGGTGACTGGGTGAAGTTTGCCCTGTCTCCCCCTGTCTGCATGGATTTCTTCCAGGTGCTCCGGTTTTCTCCCACAGTCCGAAGAAGTGCAGGTTAGGTTGGGTTGGAGGAAGAGAATGGAAGATTGGACCTAGGTGGGGTGTGTTTCAAAGGGTTGATGCAGACTTATGGGCCAAATGGCCTCCTTCTGCATTGGAGGATTCTATGCTTCTATTCAGAGGTGCAATTCAGCTCCAGCGGGAGAATGGTCCTGATATCATAGGTAGTAACCTTCAAAGATTATCAATCATCCAACATTAAATGTACTTATCACAATGTGTAACGGTTTGACCAATAACTCTGAAAAGTGCAATGTGTCTCTTTTTGTCAATCAACATCTGCAGCAGCTGCAAACTCCGGCCTGTGAAAATGTGGTGTTCCTGCAACTGGACTGAAAGGTGTGGGGTTGCGCAACATCATTTCCATGGGCAATGACACACTAGGCCACAATTTTGAGACAATTAATTGGCTATTGGGCTGCAGTCTTTATTGAGGTTGGTGACATTTCCCCAGTAGCTGCAGGCCCAAACAGAGGCATGGCATCTAAGCAGTTTCAGCAGCATCACTGCTGGGTCTGCACAAAATGGATGAAGGCAAATCAATGCCTGTGCGACCTGAAAATCAAGTAATTGGAGACTGAGGGCATTAGAGTCAATCAGGCATAACAGGGCAAGGCCCAAAGTGGAGTGGAAAGATAATCAGGCTGGGTAAATAACAGAAGGACTATTTCCCCCTCTTTGTTCTGTATGGCAAGTGGCTGATCTCCTCCAGTTGGGTTTGTCTGGTGAGTGGCTGATGTCCTCCTGTTGGGTTTGTCTGGGGAGTGGCTGATGTCCTTGTAATGACCTCCAATTAGCATTATTGGTTGGCCAATTGGAGTATGAGCTACCTCAATGATAGCTCATTGAGGGGGCCCATATAAGCGCCTGTGTAGGCTTTGTGAGCAGTCTTAAGTTGACTGGAATGCTAGCAGCACTGTTTGGAGCTGCTCTTGTATCTAATTATTGGCAATAAATATTGGTGTGGTGACGGGACTCCTGCCTCCTGTGGATTATTACAGGGGCGACGAGGTAAACAAAGAACTTTGCGGAGACCAGCTGCCGCACTCGGAGGGTAAGCCTTGCTATTTCAAAAATGCCGTTTTTTGGGAGGTTAGATGCATTCGACCCGACTATTGAGGACTGGTCCCAGTATGTGGAGAGAATGTGTTACTTCTTCCAGGCCAATGATATAATTACGGACGAAAGGAGACGGGTTATCCTGCTGTCGGCGTGCGGACCCTCAGCTTTCGCCATTATACGTAGTCTAACTTATCCCGATGTGCCGGACACGAATTATTTCCAAGAATTAATGGAATTGGTGAAAGAGCACTACGACTCAAAACCACCCCTCATTTTGCATAGGTACAGATTCTACACAGCGAAGCGGGAAGACAGGGAGTCAGTCACAAATTTCTTGACCCGCCTGAGAAGGCTGGCGGAGAAATGTGAGTTCGGCACGACGCTAAATGAAATGCTACGGGACCGGTTAGTGTGTGGCATAAGCGACCTCACAATACAGAAACGCCTGTTGGCGGAAACGCAGCTAGATTGCAGACAGGCATTACAGCTCGCACTGTCCCTAGAAAAGGCAGCAAGTGGGGCGCAGGGCACACCAATGAAGGTAGATACCTGTGAGAGGGACTGCCACAACAGGTCCAGCTACCAGATAGCCGCTCTCAGGAAAAGCCTGAGGAATAGAGGGCCAAAGGAAAACCCCAGAACTGCCCCCAAGTCTGCCAGGACTAACTGGAGACAGAGGGAAGTACCGGCTGAGGCTCCCCCAACAGAGAAGGACCGTTTCTGGCACCAGATAGAGTGGGGTAACAGCGACAGAAACCCTAGAAGGAGGTGGCAAAAGAGGAATAGCAGGTGGGGACGCAGGGAAGTATACAACCTAGACGCCCCATCCTCCTCCGAAGGGGAACAATTATATAATATTGAGATGAAGCAAGCAGAACCTATTAACATTACCCCACGGGTGAACGGTCGGCCGACAATAATGGAACTAGACACCGGTGCGGCCGTATCAGTAATGGGAGTGGCAGCATTCAAAATAATCAAAGATGGACTCCAACCACTAACCCTAACAAAAATATCGACAAAACTTAAAACCTACACGGGGGAGCCCCTGGAAGTTCTAGGCATGACTCATGTACCCGTGGAATATGAGAAACAATTGCTCAGATTACCGTTGACGATAGTAGAGGGCTCCGGACCGAGCTTAATTGGACGGAACTGGCTGAAAGACCTAAAATTAGATTGGATGAAAATTTTCCAGAGTGGAAGCGGGCAGTTGAGTGGAGTACTCTAAAAAATACCTGGAGGTCTTCCAAGAAGGTTTGGGGGAAATCATAGGCGCCAAAACAACTTTGCATGTGGACCCAGAAGCCCTTCCGAAATTTTGTAAGGCCAGGGCGGTACCTTTCGCGTTAAGGAAGAAAGTAGAGGTCGAAATAGAAAGGTTACGGCGCGACGGCATTATCAGACCAGTACAGTTCTCGGAATGGGCAGCGCCGGTGGTACCAATTTTGAAGCCAGACGGCTTGATACGTCTTTGTGGAGATTTCAAACAGACGGTAAACAAATACGCACTGCTGGACAAATACCCAATCCCAAAAATAGACGACCTATATGCCAAATTGGCAAGTGGGCTTTTGTTCACGAAACTGGACATGAGCCACGCCTACCTGCAGTTAAAACTGGACAAGGGCTCCCAGAAGTTTGCTACGATCAACACCCTGAAGGGCCTTTTTCGTTATACTAGGCTACCTTTCGGAGTGTCATCAGCCTGTGCTATATTCCAGCGTACGATGGAAAATATTCTGCAGGGACTACCGCAGGTGGCGATTTATTTGGACGATGTCTTAATCACGGGTAGGACGAACAGGGAACACTTACGGAACCTGGAGGAAGTGCTCAGGCGTTTCGCAAAGGCAGGCATACGGCTTAAAAGAGAAAAATGTGTTTTTCTGGCCCCACAAGTGACGTACCTGGGATATAAAGTAGACGAGTCGGGCTTACACCCATTGGGAGACAGAGTAAGGGCAATAAAAGAAGCCCCAGCTCCCACCACGGTCCAGGAGCTACGATAATTTCTAGGGTTGGTAACCTCTTCTGGAAAATTTATTGAAA
Source organism: Scyliorhinus canicula (assembly GCF_902713615.1). Classification (NCBI taxonomy): domain Eukaryota; kingdom Metazoa; phylum Chordata; class Chondrichthyes; order Carcharhiniformes; family Scyliorhinidae; genus Scyliorhinus; species Scyliorhinus canicula. Next base: position 136,248,828 of record NC_052159.1, on the reverse strand, counting down.
ATAGGGCGTCCATCCGAGAACCCCTCCACCAGCTACTAAAAAAGGGGCAAGAATGGAAATGGTCCGCCCGCCAAAACCGAGCATTTAGGGACATTAAGGAACAGCTGTCATCCGAAAATGTCCCAGAGCATTATGACCCAAGGAAGGAGTTGGTGGTTACTTGTGACGCATACCCTTACGGGATAGGAGCCATCTTAGCCCATAGAGGAAGGAATGGGGAAGAACGGCCAATAGCCTATGCTTCGAGGACCTTGGCAATGGCTGAGAGGAAGTACACCCAAATCGAGAAGGAAGGACTGGCGGTGATATTTGCAGTAAACAAATTTCACCAGTATCTGTACAGGCAGAAATTCACCATAGTGACGGACCATAAGCCGTTATTAGGGTTATTAAAAGAAGACAAGTCAATACTCCTGATCGCATCAGCTAGAATCCAACGCTGGGCGTTGCTACTGGCGGTGTATAGATACGTTCTGGAGCACAGACCGGGAACACGAGTAGCAAATGCAGATGCTTTGAGCAGACTTCCCCTCCCGGACACCCCGCCGCTAATACTGAAAGTAGAGGAGACAGTAATGACTCTAAATTTTTTGGACACCCTACCAGTGGACGCACAACATATTCGGTTGTGGACGCAAAAAGACCCAGTTTTAGCCAAGATGAAGCATTTACTGCTAACAGGGGAACTGGAAAGACCAGTGGAGCCCCAGATGCACCCATACTGGAGCAGAAGGGACCAAATAACCGTTGAAGACGGTATCCCTATTATGGGGAGCCCGGGTAATAGTCCCAGCTCAGGGCCGTCGGGCAATCTTAACCGAGTTACATCACGGACACCCAGGGGTGTCTAAAATGAAGATACTAGCTCAAAGCTACATTTGGTAGCCAGGATTGCACACAGAGATAGCAGCCTTGGTACGTCGGTGCCAGGAGTGCTAACAGGGGCAAAGAGTGCCACCAGCTGCGCCATTGCACCCGTGGGAATGGCCAGGCAGACCGTGGACCCGCCTGCATATTGACCACGCCGGCCCTTTCATGGGCTCAATGTTTTTGGTGATAGTGGACGCCCACTCCAAATGGTTGGACGTCCACCGGGTAAACACGGCAAGCACAGCATCGACAATTGAAAAGCTCAGAGCCTCGTTTGCAACACATGGACTGCCAGAGGTATTGGTGTCGGACAACGGAACGGCATTCACAAGTGGGGAATTTGGAAAATTCCTGAAAGAAAACGGAGTCCGCAACATCAAGACAGCCCCTTACCATCCAGCGTCCAACGGCCTGGCAGAGAGAGCGGTCCAGACACTAAAAGCGGGACTCAAGAAGCAGCCGGCAGCGTCAATGGACACAAAGCTCTCCCGCTGGTTGTTTGATTACAGGACCACACCGCATTCCACAACGGGCATACCGCCAGCTGAACTCTGAATGGGAAGGCGGCTGAGAACGAGGCTGTCTCCTTTTCCCAAATTTAACGGGGAAAGTGGAGAAACAACAGGAGGCCCAACGCAGGGGGCATGATAATAGTCAGCAGCAGAGACATTTCCAGGTGGGGGCACCGGTTTGGGTCATGAATTACGGGAATGGACCAATGTGGGTCAAAGGGATGGTAGAGTCCCAAACAGGGCCCATATCCTATGAAGTTTCGAGAGGAGGTAAGGTGCGGAAGAAACACCAAGACCAAATAAGGGCAGCGGAACCACACCTGGAGGCAGGCGAAGCAGGACCGCCTCAAGCTGGGATAGCCCAGAAGGAAAAGATACCCACACCCCAGCCCCGAGCAACTTCTCTAGACCCCGTCATCCAGTCGTCAGAGTTGGAGATGGACACGTTCGACAAGGCCGCCGCGACACCTCTCCCCGAGGAGGAGGAAGAACAACTTCCAAGGAGGTCGTCAAGAAAAAGACGGTATAAGGTACACCCCGCCCACGTCAGAGAACGACCCGGCGGATGACACAGAGGTGACAGACCCGGACATGAGGAGCAGGAAGAAGCTCAGAGTAATGCCAGCTGGCAGGAATTCCTCGGACCTTTGCGGGGGGAGGGGTGTAATGACCTCCAATTAGCATTATTGGTTGGCCAATTGGAGTATGAGCTCCCTCAATGATAGCTCATTGAGGGGGCCCATATAAGCACCTGTGTAGGCTTTGTGAGCAGTCTTAAGTTGACTGGAATGCAAGCAGCACTGTTTGGAGCTGCTCTTGTATCTAGTTATTGGCAATAAATATTGGTGTGGTGACGGGACTCCTGTGGATTATTACAGTCCTCCTGTCGAGTTTGTCTGGTGAATGACCAATCTCCTTATATATATTTAAATGGGCATGTGGCCAATCTCCTCCTGTTTACTCTCCACGAAAATTAACTGTGCAATCTGAGAGATACAGAATGGAATCTTCAACATCAAAGAATAAAACTACCCAAGTGTACAGCAGATTTTCATCTTTTCTTGAAAAAGTATTTCTACTTTTAATTAAGAAAGAAGCTATTTCACTACATATGGTAAATTTGTACATCCTTGTCTCCTTGAACGGATTAAGACCATGGTTAATCTCTAGCATATGATGGTATCTAATGCCCTCAGACGACGTTCAGATGTTAATTGCTTAAAATTTTATAAATAATTTTTAATGTACCCTTTGCACTTGTGCATTTATTAGCTTAGATCAATGAAGCAAATCTTAAGATTGGGTGAAGCAAAGCATTTCATAATAGCACAAAATGTTCAAACTAATCAGTGGAGACAGAAACCACAGTGGAACCTTCATCACCTCCTGATAAAAAATGGAAATGAGCAGTAACCTCGAGTGACAAATTTTGGCTTTACATATAATACTGAAATACTCTAGGTACTGTACTATAAATGATATTCATTAAATGTAGTCTTTCTCTGGCTCTGCAGGTGATTATATGCCAGAAAGGAAGAGTTTGGCATTAATGGGCTACTTAGCAAGGTAGGATTGCGTGCCAGGCTTTGTCCCATGATTCTTTTGTGGGTAATTGCCCAAGTTAGAATGCAAGTAATGGATTCAATGCAAATTGTTTCCTTGAACAGTTCCTGTCTCTCTCTGTCTCACGCTTTCACCAGTGAATTTGGTTTTGAAGATTTAACATTGGCCAGATTTTTATGCTCCCCCATGGCTTACTCTCCCACCCAACTTTGGAATGTCAGCAAACTTGGGTACTTTATATTTAGTCCTCTCATTTAATAGAGATTGGAAACAGCTGAAGCACAAGTATTGATCCTTGCTTTACCCCATGAGTTAAAGCCAGCTTATTCGAAAATATTCCGCTTATTCATACTGTTTCCTGCCCATTAATCAATCTGGAATCCACACTAAACTATTACCCCCAATTTTATGAGTCCTAAATATGTGTAGTTATGTCCTGCATGGCTTTTGCTTCTGCTGGTTGCCTCTTATCCATCTAGTAGTTACATTCTGAGAAAGCTCTGACAGGTTTCTCAATTGTGACTTCCCTCTCATAATATATGTTTGACTCTGCTTAATCATATGACTTTCTAAAAGACCAGTGTTGCAGGGAAAAGTACAGTTATTCGACCTTTGTGTACTTCACTCATCCACTCATGAGAAACCAGACAAAGACTCTTTGAGTAAAGGATCCAGTTTATTCAAGCTACAACGAGGGCCTTTGGCATTCCAAATGGAACACCAGAGAAATGCAGATTTAATGATAATACACAGTTATACTTCAAGATTCGAGTACGAGAAATTAGCATATACCCAATCATTTGTTACTAGTTATCTATGTCCAATCAATGATGTAACCTTAATCAATGATTATTGATTAAGGTTATATCATGTATAGTATATGAGAATAATTAACCAATCGCATTAAGGGTCTGCATGCTTAATTAAACCAACAATCATTACAAAGGCATGTATGTTTGCAATTGATGGTGGTCTGATTTCGGGTGTAGTCATCGATCACCTCCCTGCTGTTTTAAAGGCTCCTGTATGACATCCATCCAACTCCCCACTGATACCAGCACACAGGTTGGAGTCACAGCAAATGTTACAATGACCAACATTGAGCAACAAACCTTGAGACCCAACACCTGCAAATTCCGCCTTTGGAAACTGGCCTCTTCAGAGACAAATTGTGTCCTTGTATTATTACGCTTTTGATCTGTATTTAACTGTGTAACTCTGTACCTTCTCCCAGTGCAATGGAACTAAAGGTTTTAAACTGGCTTTAGTGTAAAATCTATTATTTAATGCTGCTCAAATAGCCCTATCTCTAATAGTAGATTCGAGCATTTTGTCGAATGATGATTTTAAGTTAGCTGTCTATGGTTCACCATTTTCTCTCCTCCTCCTTCCTCAATAAGGAGGTTGTACTTTCTACCTTCCAATCCTTTGGAGCAGTTCTAAAATCTAAGGTATTCCAGAAGAGCAACGCCAGGGCATCCACTCTTGCTGCAGCCACGTCTTTTGGAAGCAAAGCATGTTGACCATTATGCCCAGAGGATTTGTTGACATGGAGCCCATTAGTTCTCCAGTGCTACTGTACTTCTTTGCTTCGACTGATTTATTTAAGTTCCTCATTCTTGCTCGGCCTTTGGTTATCTATTATTTCTGGATTTGTACTCTTCATCCCTTCTGTCTCTGCCATTTGCTTATTTCACTCTACAATTTCACCTATCTCCCACTAATGGACCCCTATATACTTTCAAAAATCTCTTCCTATTCACACGAGAAACATTTACAATCGGTCTTTTGCTCATCTACTCCCATATTCCCTTTTCTGTTTTTTGTCTTTTTATAAATTTGAAGTTCCCAATTCTTTGTGTTTTCCAATTAAGGGGCAATTCAGTGCGGCTAATCCACCTTCCCTGCACATATTTGGGATGTGTGTGGGGGTGAGACCCACACAGACACGGGGAGAATGTGAAAACTCTACACAGACTGTGACCCGGGACCGGAGTTGAACCCGCATCATTGGTGCCGTGAGGCAACCGTGCTAACCACTGAGGCACCGTGCTGTCCTTGTATTCTCTTTTCCCTTTCCTTATCAATTTCTTGCTCCTCCTTTGGTGAATTCTAAACTCCTTGCAGACCTCTTTTTCAGTGACTTTAGAAACCTCTTTCTCTGATCTAATACCATCTTTAGCCTGTCTTTTACACATGGTTGCACCACTTTTGCTGTGCGTTTTTTGTACGTCAAATTATTATATAGCTTTTTGCAATCTATGTATTAATTATTGAAATGCTAACCACTGATTGCCTGCTATCATATCTTTTAATGTGGTTTCCCAACTTTCTATAGACAACCTACCCTTCATACATATTTGTAGTTTGCTTTGATGAGGGTTGAAACCCTCATTTAAGACATAACTTAAAAATTCTTAAACTCAATATAAAATTCCAACAGAATATGGTTACTCTTCCTTGGAGGGGTCCTTACTACAAGATTAGTAATTGAATCTTTCCCATTGCGCAAAATTAGATTCAAAATAGCCTCTTGCCTTGTTGTCCCAGGTTCGATTCCCGGCTGGGTCACTGTCTGTGCGGAGTGTGCGTGGGTTTCCTCCGGGTGCTCCGGTTTCCTCCCACAGTGAATGTTCTATGTTCTATGTTGTGTCCCTGCCATACGCACCTCGGAAATGACAGTGCATGCTTCACGTGAACCTGGCACTATCACTGCAAATTCTGTTTGCTGAGTCACTGCGAAGATTAAAGACCCCAGGTAATTGCAGTGACCTTCATATATATTCCTCTAATCTCCTGAGTTGTATTTGGACAACACTGTAACTACCACGAAGGGACCTATAAATGGCCCCCCCAATGTCATCTGCCCCTTGCTGTTTGTTAGCGCCACCCATTCTAATGCCACTTCTTCATTTTTCTGAGAGAAGATCCTTTCTCTCTTCTGTCCTTGCCTTATCCATTATTAGAACATAGAACATAGAACAGTACAGCACAGAACAGGCCCTTCGGCCCTCGATGTTGTGTCGAGCCATGATCACCCTACGCAAACCCACATATCCACCCTATACCCGTAACCCAACAAACCCCCCCCCTTAACCTTACATTTTAGGACACTATGGGCAATTTAGCATGGCCAATCCACCTAACCCGCACATCTTTGGACTGTGGGAGGAAACCGGAGCACCCGGAGGAAACCCACGCACACACGGGGAGGACGTGCAGACTCCACACAGACAGTGACCCAGCCGGGAATCGAACCTGGGACCCTGGAGCTGTGAAGCATTTATGCTAGCCACCATGCTACCGTGCTGCCCGTAGCTATTGTCATGGCTATCGCTCCTCTTTTTCCAGTTTGCCTATCCCTCCAAAAAGGAACGTATCCTGGAATATTTGGTTCCTGACCTTTGTCAATTTGCAACCACATCTCGATAATGGCTGCTAGATCTTTTTATTTAACCCTTCATGAGATGTGAGCATCGCTGGCAAGAACAGCGTTTTTTCCCCATCCCTAATTGCCCTTGAACTGAATGGCTTGCCACAACATTTCAGAAGGCAATTAAAAGTCAACCACGTTGCTGTGCGTCTGGAGTCACATGTTGGCCAGACCAGGTTAAAAAAAAAAATGGCAAATTTCCTTCCTTAAAGAAAATGAGTGAACCAGGTGGATTTTTTTTAATGACAATCGACAATGGGTTTGGTGGTCAGCATCACTGAGACTAGTGTTTCAATTCCAGATTACTTCTTGAATTAAAATAATACCAGCTGCCGTAGTGGGATTTGAACACTTGTAATCAGAACATTAACCTGGACCTCTGGATCCCGAGTTCACTGACATTAATCTATTCAATCGTATTAGTTTCTATCAATGTGTAATTTGCAGTGCTTGTCTCATGCAATCAGATATAATTCCTTTAGCTTTGTTAAATTTTCTAATTTTTCCTGCTGTCACCTTAGTCAGTAATGTCCTCTTAGGTTTGTTACTTGTTGACCCTTTCTTTATTTAAAATAAATTTAGAGTACCCAATTCATTTTTTCCAATTAAGCGGCAATTTAGCGTGGCCAATCCAGCTACTCTGCACATCTTTGGGTTGTGGGGGCGAAACCTACGGAAACGTGGGGAGAATGTGCAAACTCCACACGGACAGTGCCCCAGAGCCGGGATCGAACCTGGGACCTCAGCGCCGTGAGGCAGCAATGCTAACCACTGTGCCACCGTGCTGCCCTTCTTTGACCCTTTCCAACACACACTGCTTATTTTTTTAACCAAAACACAACTCTGCTCTGGAGCCTTGACAATATCCTTTGCTGTTTTTGAATTTACCTATTCCTGAATCCTGCTATCCCAACTCCATCTTCATTAAAGCCTGGCCTACTGCTCCAATGATCCAATTCGCCAGCACATGCAGGTTCCAGTCCTGTTCAAGTGGAGTCTGTCTCAAATGAATAGCTTCTTCTTTCTCAGTACTGGTGTTTCTGGGGACGTCCCCAATGTTGGGGTGAAGGTGAGTTGAAAACCGGGCAGGAAAAAAAGGCGGGGAACAATTTGCGACAGCCAGACAAAATGGTGTCCCGATCTGGAGGTGGTGCAGTGCTATTGTCGGGGAATAGTAATCCAGAGACACAGGGAAATCCTTTAGGGACCTGGGGCGGAATTCTCCGCAACGGCCGTCGCCGTCGTGAAACCCGGAGTGTTTCACGATGGCATTGGAGGCCGCTTCTCGCTCCCTATTCTTCCCCTCCCCCCCACCCACCGGGGGGCTAGAAGCGGCGTTTCGTGAAACTCGGCCGCCGGGCCTTGACGCTGGCGTCAAGGCGGTGCGCCGACAATGACGCGGCCAGCGGCGCCTTAGTGACGTCAGCCGCGCATGTGCAGGTTGGCCGGCGTGGTGGCTTGATTTTGCGGGACGGCGGAGGGGAAAGAGTGCGTCTCTTAGAGACGCCGGCCCGACGATCGGTGGGCACCGATCGCGGGCCACTCCCCTCTCGAGCACGGCCGTGGTGCTCGATCCTCTCTCCGACCCCCACAGGCCCCAAACTTACCTTTCGCGCCGTGTGTTTGTGGTTGCCAGGTGTGGTTGCCGCCAGCGTGAACAGGTCAGGAACGGCAGCTCGGCCCATTCGGGCCGGAGAATTGCGGGTCGCCGTGAAAAACGGCGACCCGCGATTCTCCGAGCAGCGTGTACACCATTTTGGGGGGGTGGGAGAATCGCGGGAGGTGCCAGAGCGGCCCTCCCACGATTCTCCCACCAGGGGTGGAGAATCGCACCCCTGGTTTCTAATCCCATCATTGCAGATGGTGCAATTTAACTCAATAAAACATCTGGAATTAGGAGTCCAGTGATGACCATGAAACAATTTCCAATTGTCGTAAAACCCGAACTGGCTGTTGATCGTGGGGAATTCACCGATGGTAGGTGTGGTGAACGCCTCAGCGTGGATTTCAAAGGTCCCCTCCCCTCCACCGACCGCAACACATATAACCTCAATGTGGTCGATGAATACTCCAGGTTCCCCTTCGTCATCCCATGCCCCAACATGACATCTGCCACCGTCATCAAGGCCCTCAACACAATCTTCGCTCTGTTCGGATTCCCCGCCTACATCCACAGTGACAGGGGATCCTCATTCATGAGTGATGAGCTGCGTCAGTTCCTGCTCAGCAGGGGTATCGCCTCCAGCAGAAACACCAGCTACAACCCCCGGGGAAATGGGCCGGTGGAGAGGGAGAACGGGATGGTTTGGAGGGCCGTCCAGCTGGCCCTATGGTCCAGAAGCCTCCCAGCCTCTCGCTGGCAGGAGGTCTTCCCTGATGCACTACACTCCATACAGTCACTACTGTGCACCGCCACAAATAATACACCCCATGAACATGTTTTTACCTTCCCTAGGAACCCCACATCCGGGGTGTCGCTCCCGACTTGGCTCGCAGCTCCAGGACTGGTCCTTCTACGTAGGCACGTCCAGCTTCACAAGGCGGACCGCTTGGTGGACAGGGTACACTTGCTCCACGCCAACCCCCAGTATGCCTACGTGGAGTTCCCCAACGGCCGCCAAGATACTGTCTCCCTCAGGGACATGGCTCCCTCAGGTTCCACTCCAACACACTCCCCCACCCATGCGTCACCCTCCCCTCCCCCGGCACTCCCAACATTAGCCCCACCAGGTCCATCCCTCCTTCACCTGCCCACGCAAGAGGACGAGGAAGATTTTGGCACGCTCCAGGAGTCATCCGACTACTGGCCAGCACCAACCCCGCCAGCACCGATGTCGGCGACACCAGCACCGCCATCACCGCCACCGTTACGTTGCTCCCAGCAAACCGTCAAAGCACTGGATCGACTTAACCTCTGACGGGCACCGGACTATCAAAATGGACATTTTTTTCCCCCTCCCCATTGTAAATTATTTGCAAAACTGTATATAGTTCCACGCCACCCCCGCCGGACACATTTTTAACAGGAGGTGAATGTGGTGAACCATTGTGTGCACCTGTATTAGGGGATGTAAGGTAGGACCTGCACTACAGGTTTGCTGGTAGCCCCTGCCGGCTATCTCTATCCACAAGGAGCTGTATAAATATGCGTGTCCGCCTTCTGATCAGCCATTTCGCCAGCTGCCGTAGGAGGCCACGCATCTGACTGTAATAAAACCACAGTTGTACCAATCTGAGTCTTTCGTGCTATTGATTATGCATCAGTAAGGCCATTGCATATCAAGGGACAATGGTTAGATCCTCTCTTGTTGGAGATTGCCATTGCCTGGCACATGTGTGACGCAAACGTTACTTGCCACTTGTCAGCTCAAGCCTGGATACTATCTAGGTATCACTGCATTTGGACATGAACTACTTCAGTATGTGAAGCGTTGCAAATGGTGCTGAATATTGTGTAGTTACTTGCGAACATCCATCACTTATAACCTTCTGATGGTGAAAGGTCATTGATGAAGCAGCTGAAGATGTGAACCCGTCACCCCTGCCGGACTTAATTCTTTTTACAGGGGGTGAATGTGGTGAATGTATAAGCACTGTTAATTCACCAGTAGACTGTGTTGCATTATGCCATGCCATTAACCCTGTGGGCCCCATCTATGGGCCACTGTGTGTCTTCACCCACAGGGGGAGATGTGGAGCGTGCACGGGCTCCGCCCATGTCTCCGCCCCTTATAGGAAGTATAAGAGCAGCTGACCTGCGGGACCGCCTTCAGTAATGTACCAGTCGCAGGCAGGCAAAGTTGTAAGCTGATTAAAACCACTGTTTACTTTGACTCGAGTCTCCGAGTGAATTGATGGTTGCATCACCACAATCTAGTAAAAGTTGTGGGTCAGATGAACTCCATGATACACTTTGGGGTTCTCTAAACCCTGGCCCATACAATCTCTTTTCTTCTGACCGAGAATAGACTGATATAGCAGTAATCGGCCAGTTTGGATTTGTCCTGTCTCATATGTACAGGACATATTCGGGCTATTTGCCACATTGCCAGGAAAATGCCAGTGTTATGGCCATCATAGATATCATAGAATTTGCACTGCAGAAGGAGGTCATTCAGCCCATCGAGTCTGCACCGGCTCTTGGAAAGAGCACCCTACCCAAGGTCAACACCTCCACCTTATCCCCATAACCCAGTAACCCCACCCAACACTAAGGGCAATTTTGGACACTAAGGGCAATTTATCATGGCCAATCCACCTAACCTTCACATCTTTGGACTGTGGGAGGAAACCGGAGCACCCGGAGGAAACCCACGCACACGCGGGGAGGATGTGCAGGCTCCACACAGACAGTGACCCAAGCTGGAATTGAACCTGGGAACCAGGAGCTGTGAAGCAATTGTGCTATCCACAATGCTACCGTGCTGCCTGGAACTGGATCCAGGAATGGTGTGGGACTTTATCTGCAAGGCATGATTCCGTGAGTACGGAAGGAGAAATGCAATAGCTGAACTTTTAATTGCAGAACAAATCACAGAATATATCGGTGAACTGAAAATAAGTAGAACTTTTAATACTTGTTAAAATTGCAGACAGATATATTTCTACAAATGTGGTAAGTATTCATACGCCAATATCATAGTGTCATATATCACAGAAAAGTACCATTCTGTTCCTCATATTCTTTGAAAGTGCTACCCAATTTGTCCCACTCTTCTGCAGTTTCCCCATAACTTGAGAGCTTCCAAAGAGAAATTTGCAAGCCTGCGTGAGGACTGAAAAGGAAGTAAAAACATATGCACTGGAACATAATTTTTTTCAATTAAATGAGTGGCATTTCATGATATGTTAACTGACAATGTGAAAGTAAGAACATGGAGTTTTTAATAATAAAAAAACCATTAGAAGCATTAACCTCCCTCATATACTGTATTTATAAACTTTAATTCAGTCAAGCAGAAATAAAATGAAAAAAATCTTGGACAGATTTTGTTAGAGATTTAATTATCTCATTTCTCAAGCTGGAAGAAACATCGCAGGACGTCTGAACTGTCCAATTCATTTGTAGATACATCTGTCCCTACTGTCACAACTGTTTATATTGAACAAGCTTGGAAACATGTCAAAATATATCAATAACAGAGCTACCGTTCTTGGATTGATTCCTGATCAACAGGCTTGCAGCGACAGAAATGATGGGTGGGATTTAGTGGGCCTGTTAGCCGTGGGTGCAAATCTTGGAATGCGGCACTCTTGCAACTGCAATGGCTGAATGGGGGAGTCCCGGAGCCTTCTGTCACAGGGGATGGTGCCGGTGATGCGTGGAACTCAGGCCAAAACTCCAAGGGTGGCATCCGCAGTGGAAAGCATGTGGAAGAAGGTCAGATCGATGATGGAAGAACTCTGAAGCACAACTCAGTCCCTGAGGGCCATGGCTGAGGGTTTCGACTGTATGGTTCAGACAACGGCGGGCCTCCAGGATTGGCACTGCCAGGTAATATTGAGGCTTCTGGTACTCACTCCTACTGCCCCTCCATCCCATGGAGTAGCCCAGGGCCCCACGAGCACCCGGAGGGAGGAGGATCCGCTGGAGCACTACCTGGGCCCTTCCATCCAGGAACCTCTGGGAGTAACCAGCCAATCTGAATCCCTCTCTTCCCGGGACTGGCGGAATTCTAGCACAGTGGTGCCACCTGAAAGTAGGCTGGGGCCCCCCAAGAGCATCTCAGCTAACAGTGCGTAGAATGGGGTAGGCCGCCTCCTCCTCAGACGTGCAATCTTAGAACACACCTACATGTAGTGGGAGGGTACGGAAGTTAAAGGAATTTAAGGGGCACTGCGTGGGCAGAGGTGACGTTGGCAGCAGCAGTAGGGGGCTTTCTCACTGGTGGAATCTTCTCATGTCACTGAATTAAATAATATTGTTCTTCACCACCTGAATGCCTCATCTTCTTTCACCCTCTGCCCGGCAGTTTACTGCTTCTCCCCATTGGGACGCAGATGTTCTCACTGGCCCTCCACGCCCATGAGATGGTGAGACCCTCTCAGTGCAAATCTTTCATTTGCAGTGATAGGATCCAGCCATGATTTGGTGAAACCTAGACCCTCGTTTCTAATCCCCCTCGAGAGCAGAAGGACAAAAGAATATAGGGCAGAACCTCACTAAGACATGAGCCGGAGAGTCAGTGTGATGGTAGCAGACAGACTGGAGTCAGACATAAGCAGTAGCTGAGGATTATCACAGACAATTCCTCACTGGAAGTTGTCATCACCCTCCTGCATTGATTGGGGAGCATGTTCTCAAGGATTCCCGCCGCCCCAGAACCCTGCTGATACAATATCTGTAAACTGCATCGCCTGGTTGCAAAGGGGTCACAACATCCTGCAGGAGTTGGTGGGAGGTTGGTGTACTGCTGTCAGACAACATGCTGGTCCTAACCCATGAAATGGGAGGCAATGATGGCATCTCTAGCCCTCCTGCCCATGCCCACCCTCTCCCCTACCTGGCTCCCATCCTCTGGATCCTCAGCAGCCTCTTCCTCAACCCCCTACTGAAAGTCATCCTCATCCGAGCACACATGCTGCTCCTCGAAGAGCCTGAAAATGGCAGTCCGGATCACACTGCCGGTGCTGACAGGAATTGCACCAGTTTTAGCACCAAAACTTTATACTTCATAATTTTCTGAAAATTTTGCTCAAAGGGCGAAATCTCGTGGCGCCGTTCATTGTTGGTGCAAATCCTGTTACGGCCGATAAATCTCGCAAGAGGGCCAAAACGAGTTTTATGCTGGCGAGATCTTGGTTTCAGATATTCCACTCCTCCTGCCGGTGACATAATCAGGTTCATGTTGAGTGAGGGGTGTGAACCAGATTTCCTTCAATTTAATATAATTAAAAGGCTTGAGGCCATGGCTGCCCATGACATACCCTCCCCCCTGGCGGTGTGATGTCACGCTGGTGCAAATCACGACTGGTTTTCAGTAATTTTCAGATCAAGGGTGCCCTTTGCCGTCATTGCTGATGTTTTTAGGCCCTCCCAGCTGCCTGTGTCATCTTTGTCAGCATTTTGAAACAACGCAGGCTGCTGTTAAATCAGGCGAAAAACAAGGGGCGAGATTCTCCCAAAACGGGAGAAATCATAAAGCAGCGCGCCCCTTCCCGACCGGGGACCGATTCTGGTCCCCGGTCGGGGCTAGCAGCCCGACGCCGTAGGCTCCGGCAAGACGGGCTTAACGAAAATCGTTAAGCCCGCTTGCTGGAGTTAGCGCCGGCTGACGCGTCATATGACGTCAGCCGCGCATGCGCAGTTTGGAAGACTCCAACCCGCGCATGCGCGGGTGACGTCATCGCGTTTTTGCGCGAAACCCGCGCATGCGCGGGCCGGGTTGCCCCTCAGCCGCCCCGCGAATGGATACTGCGGGGCGGCGGAAGGACAAGTAGTGCGCGGGCATCGGGCCCGCACCCCGTGATCGGTGCCCACCGATCGCGGGCCCATGGCACCCTTGGCACGGCCGTGGTACTGCCGTGCCAATCGGTGCCATGGTTATTAATAGCGAGTTTGTGACGCCGTTTTCACGAACGGCAAGACCAGGTGTGTTTGCCGTTCGTGAAAACGGCGTAAAGGGCTGGGACTTCGGCCCTTCTAACAGCTGAGAATCGCTGCCGGCCGTAAAAAAACGGCGGCAGCGATTCGGGTCGGGACTTCGGCGGGGGGGGGGGGGGGGGGGGAGAATAGCGGGAGGGCGGCAAAAATGTCGGGAAGGTCCTCCCGCTATTCTCCGACCCGTCGTGGGGGTTGGAGAATTTCGCCCAAGGCGTCTGTGGAGCCAAATACTTTCACACAACTTTTGTCGCATGATCCAGTACTCTGGAAATTTTAGGAAATTCTATTCAAAGTGTTCAATTCACAGTATTAGTTATGTTCAATCCTACCTGTTGCATTTTGGGAGAATTGACAAAAAAATACAGTGAGCAATGATAAGATTAATTTCCATGATATTTAAGTCAAAAACATTCACGGTGTCCCCCCCCTGCAGTGCAAAGCAAATTATTCACAACAATGCAGAAGGCATTTGTTAAAGTTACACACACATACACAAGGCCTTTAAATTGGAGTACATCATAGGAATTGACAACAAAAACAAGAGATGTTATTTTGCTGCAGATAGTAAGGCTACACCAGAAGAATCAGTTCTGAGCTGTTCAAGGTTGAACTGGCCTGAACTAATAGGATCTGGTTTTGATCTGGTCACAGCTCGATTTTGCCAGAATCAACCAATTAACTGGAAATTCTACAGGACTCATCGGTCCATGGGCCTTTTAATGCAATTGTTGAAGAAGCACAAATACTTTTAAGCTGACTTCAACCAGCATGTGTTGTCAATTTTACTAAACATACACCAGTGAATGGCTCTTTTTTGCTGGATTCTGCCTGTGGCCTAGTGGTATAGGTCACTGACTTGGTAAAGTTCACACCTAGAGCAATACTCCGCAGAGGTTGTAGGTTTGAGTCTCACTATGGGAGATGGTTGAATTTGAATTCTAAAATTAAACCTCGTTCTGTCATCTTCAGACTGGGACTTGGTGCTCACATAAACAAAATATTGACAGCATTCTGCATCAGAAAATTATTTCATGATCTCAATCATGAATTTTGATTTTAGTCTTAATTCCATTGTTCTTCAGGTTTGGGGGGAAGTTACCTAAAACAGCCTTGCCAACCAAATGCAGTAATTCGCACCCACTCCCGGATGCGGAAAGTGGACAACCATCCCACCCACATCCTCAATACAGCTATTGATCACTGTTGTCCCTTAGCTTCATATATCTCCCCCCCCCCCCCCCCCCCCCCCCCCCCCGCATGACCCCCTGTTATCTTTCTCTTCTTCCCCCACCCCAGTCTCTAGGTGCAATTCAACTGGACAAAAACAAGAGTCCTGTGTCGGGAGCGTTGAGCGGGATGTTCCTGTTGAATCTCGAAAGACATTTTGAGCGTCGCGAACCTTGCAAGAGCTTCTCGCAAGGTTCAACGGCTTGGTCGCATCACCAATTCGGGCATGGCAAGAGCAGTAAATTGAGGCCTTCAACTTCCCCATTCCTGCAACACCCAATCTTTATCTTGCCTCATGATTGGAGTGTTGTCTTCATGAAAATGCATCTGAGGGAATTAGTCACTGTCTATTTTGTGAAAATTTCTTTGCAGAAGGAAACTTATAAAAATCACAAAAGTTATAATTAAAAGTGTGGAAATTTATTTGTATCATCATATCTTATTTATATTTGCATATTCATATCTTATTTATATTTTATTCATATCTTATTTATATTTATATATTCATATGCAAACTCAGTGATTATGCGCAGTGATACATTAATGTTTATTGGCAGGATTGCATCACAAAAACATCGCAAAACAAACAGATTATTTCATGACATTGATCATAGACTTACTTTTGTTCCATTAAAATTCGTTGGGACTGTGTTTACCCTTGCACCTACCAGGTTTTAGAAATATCTATAGACGTTGTATAGCTTGGCCAACTTATTTACATATTTCGCTCCAACAATTATAAATGTGAAATCTTGGCTCCCCAAGTTAGGTCTATTACAAACTGTTCAAAGACCAAGTTCAGTTACAATCTGTTCAAATGATCAAGGTCTTGTTCAAATCCATGTAACGTGCAAAATATGTAACATCAGCACATAACACCGAGCTTCATTTTCACACTGTTGCTTAAGCTTGGATGCCAGGAGGAATGTGCCGATCCTCAGACATGCAATGTACCTTGGGCGGGATTCTCCGACACCCCCCGCCGGGTCAGAGAATCAGCGGAGGGGCGGCGTGAATCCGGCCCTGCTGCCAGCTGTTGAATTCTCCGGCACCGATTTTTGGCGGGGGTGGGAATCACGCCACACCGGTCAGGGGCCATTGGCAGTGACCCCCCCCCCCCCCGGCGATTCTCCGCTCCGCGATGGGCCAAGCGGCCGCCTGTTTTCACCCAGTCCCGCCGGCGTATATTACACCAGGTCCGTACCGGCTGGACCTGGCTCTGCGGCAGCCTGCGGAGTCTTTGGAGGCGGCACGGGGGGGATCCAGCCCAGAGTGTGCCCCCACGGTGGCCAAGCATGCGATCGGGTGTGGAGTGGTGCCAACCACTCCAGCGCCGGCCTAGCCCCTGAGCATGCGGAGGATTCCGCGCCTTCCGGGTGGCCCGATGCCGGATTGGTTCACGCCACTCCTTGGTGTCGGTACAACCCGCCCCGCCGGATACTGGAGAATCCTGCCCCTGTTTCTGGATCTAGAAATGAGGCATGAACATTTTCTTGGCAAATATTGGGCAATGATTTTGAAAGGTCAAGATGCTCTGCAGCATTCTCATTTGTTGCTTGCCAAATAAAACGAGAATTATTTATTTGTGTAGGCTCAGCTACTACCTGTACCCCATACCCTTTAACTTGTTTCTTCACCTGCCAATTGCACCCCTCAAAGGGGAAGGAAGGATAAATGAAACGACAAGGAACCCCACAACCCTATATTTCTGGGAAGATGGGTCAGCAAGTGCTCATTAAATATATTGATGACATCACCATGCAGAATGTGTATCCTGCCGACCAATCAATACATGCATCATATTTGCTTACCTCATGGAGATTGCTCACTTTAACAGGAGGAGAGAGATTTGCACAAGGACCACCCACTGATTTAAATAAATATTGAATGTATTTCGCTGAAACATAGCAAGTTTCAGAACTTTTTATTTGATGAATTTAAAGTACCCAATTCATTTGTTCCAATTAAGGGGCAATTTAATGTGGCAAATCCACCTACATCTTTGGGTTGTGGGGGTGAGACGCACGCAGACACAGGGAGAATATTCAAACTCCACGCAGACAGTGACCTGGAGCGGGGATTGAATGTGGGTCCTTGCCACCATGAGGCAGCAGTGCTAACCACTGCACCATTGTGCCGCCCCTGCAAGTTGTAGACCATAAGGAGGCCTTCCCATATCCCTTCAGCTAATTGCTTAATGCAGGCACTCATCCAGCACTGTGCTATGTTGGGAAGATCCAATCTGAAAGACCTCATTTTCTGGTAAGGAGAGCCATAATTTGGTTAACTGTCTGACAATCCCCAACAGAAGGCAATGGAAATCCCCATGATAACGGGCATGTGGTAAGTTCACAAAGGTGCTAGATCCCTTAACACCTCTAACTGTCCTTCTCTCTTCCAGTGCCCTTGACATGTCATACATTATTTCATAAATTCATATTTTATAACCTGGTCTACTTTTCCAGGATGGTAGCAGAAACCAATATCCATAGGAAACGTGGTGGCTTGAGACATAGACTAGAGGTTTCCTGCAGTTAACAAAGGGGTTAATTGATGAAAGGCAAAGGCAGTTATGTAACAAGCACAGAACATTGTACAGGAGGTCTTGCCATTTTGGCTCCCTGGCCCACACTACCCTGCGTCCTGCTCCCAGAACCCCACGTAAACGCTTGGGCTCGCATGGTCCTGTACGATTGGCCGTGAGGTGGTCACATGGTCCATGGAGGCCGCCCTCTTAAAGAAGCCATGCTACCACATCCGTTCCCCCTTTCTTTCCTCATTACAACTACCCCAAAAATATGCAGAAGTTACAAATGTGATACAAACAGGGGAAAGAGAGTCCATCAGAAAGTCAATCGGTTCAGGTCTCTCCAGGTCCTCCCAGACCTCCATAGCCTTGCCACAAGACTCGGCACTCTTTTTGGGTGACAAAGTGGTCAACTAGTGGTGCCACCTCTGGAGGTACCATATCAATAATGGGAGAACCGGACTCACCGGTCTTGACAGGCACAGCTGGTTGAACAGAAACTGGAGTCCCTGGTTCCCCTTGGCTGGACAGAGTTACAGGAGTATTCACAATGCTAGCTGGACTTACCAAATCCAAGTTTGGGGTCACCACCCCTCGACTCCTCAAGTGGTCAACGTGCTTTCTAATTCTCATCTCATTCAAATTGACTTGATAAGACACGGGCTCTGACTGGGCCACAACCTGTTGCAAGAATCCTACTGATTAAATTCTATTTGTTCCCTGTTTTCCCCTTTCTTTTACTTCTTTTATTTTTCCTGTTACAATTTTTGTCCATACACGATTAATGGTACAATGCCTTTAATTCGAGCCGAAGCCTTTGTTGGTTTAAAATGAAAATTGACCTATGACCCTAAGATAACGTAGTCTGCATTAAACTGCCTGTAATTCCAACCAGCAGGTTCCAAAGTTTGTATTGTCTTTGTTTTGAACAAGTAGATTCCACTGACTGACATCAGTGATGACTCAAATCAATGGACTTGGCTGACGGCCAATGAACTGGCTCGAGATGCTGGGCTTTTGCCGATGACCTAGAGATGGCTGGTTCAGATTTCTCCAGAATGTGTCTCTCTCTCCCCAATAACATTCAACATCCTTCTTCAGACAGCCTCCTTATTTCATTTACAACTCTATCCAGGAATGTTTCCATTTTGGGTTCACATTTATCAAACTATAACTCAGCAAGAATTAATTTACTCATTCTTAAGTTTGAGGCGAAATAGTTGATTATTAGATGTAATTATTAAAGGAGCCAATGAACATTTGGAAAAGTTGAATACTGGAAGCCCATCCAAGTTGATGATGCATGAAAAGTTCTTTCTGTTACTGGGTGATTGGCCTTCCTCAGACATGTATCTGTAATCCGCTCCATCATATAGGTCTTCAGTATTTCCCTCTGCCAAATTTCCATGGTTTTTTTCTGTTCTTTAGATTGTCTCTCATTTTCTCTCTCTAGTACAATGCCTGCTGCACCTGTGGCATGAGATCTGAACTGACAATAAAATTGCCACCGCTGAGATTTTTAACAATGCTCAATCACAATTAGGACTTGGTTCCTGTCCTTCTTCAAGAGCTCTGGAGGAATTGTCAAACTGTGGAAAGACAGGCAATGGGAGTAGAACTGTGTTGCTGCAAAAAATTTTGAGAATTGACTTTCTGGATTTAACTATCAACTTCCCACATAATAATGCAGCACGGTGGCGCAGTGGGTTAGCACTGCTGCCTTACAGCGCCGAGGTTCGATCCTGGATCTGGGTCACTTTCCATGTGCAGTTTGCACATTCTCCCCGTGTTTGTGTGGATTTCGCTCCTGGAACTCTAAAGATGTGCAGGCTAGATGGATTGGCCATGCTAAATTGTCTCTTGATTGGAAAAAATGAATTGGGTACTCTAAATTTAACTTCCCACATATTGTGTTCACATGGTTCAGGAGGTGCGCCACAGCAGCAGATGATAAACAATGGGCAGATCTAACGGAAAAGTTTCTATGTGTGGCAGCGAGTGAGAATTGCCAGGTGCTGTCTGATGGACGACCAGGCGAAACCGCCACCGATATGTAACATCACTTAGGACCGGTAAGGATGCTCCACGGGCTTCGCCTCGGTAATTAAAATCCCGCCAGCTGATTCAACTGGACTGCGCCCGAGGGGAGCAATTCTTAAACCCACAGAGAAAACCCCAGACAGCAAGGAGCCATGACACCGCTCAGACCTGCTCCACAATTCGGTGATGCTGACCTGGACAGACTGCTGGACGCGGTGGAGTTGTGACGAAACACTCTATTTACCCGAGAGGGGCAAAGGGTCAGCCACTGGTCTCCCAGTGCTACCTGGGAGGCAGTAGCAGCAACCATCAGCTCAAGGAGTGGAACCAGGATAACCGCCACCCAGTGCCATAAGAAGCTCAATGACCTACTGGGCCGCATGGGTGAGTTGGTGCCAGCCTCCTGGCATTGGTCACACCTGCCAACCCTGCTCCCCCCCGACGACCCGGCAGCGGTGCCCATGCCTGTCCCCCACCATAACCCCCTCTTCCCCTCCCCCCTCATCCCCCCTCCCCCCCCCACCCTGTGATGCTTTAAGCGTGCGGCTCACAAATCCCACTCTTTGTCCCCGCAGGAGAAGTTGGCAGGTGGGAATTGCCAAGGCGCCCCAGAGCATGTCCCAGTCACTGAAGACCATCTCCCAGATGCAGGTGGACATTGGCAAGGCACTGCAGAGCATGATTCGGTCACCGAGTTGCATCGCTGAGCGCATCGGCATCATGGCGCAGACAATGGGGAGCCCACAGGGCTGGCAGGTGGCCCCTAGGTCCCTGCGGGCACAGTCCAGGAGGAGGGAGCACCAGAGGCTGACCCAGAGCCTCCCTAAAGTGAGACAACGGCGGTCACCAGCTCTCCTGAGTCCCCCCATCCTGATAACAGCATGTCTTGAGGACAACGGGTGGAACAGGGTGGCAAGGCGAGGCATGTGCCACCACAAAGGCAACTGGGGCCCTCCACCCCCAGGCTCCCAGACGACGCTCATCAGGGGCATCAAAGGCCACAGGGCACAGTAAGCAGTGGGCCTCCTCCACCTCTGATTCACATCCTGTGGACACATCTCGTCATCGCAACAAAGCATGAAGGGCTAAGCAGTTTGAGGATCACTGAGAGGGCACTGAGGGTGAAGGGGTGGGTGGTAGCATTGGTAGCTAGGGATTGTTAGGATCACGATTGTACACCATTAAAACACATTACACTCGGGGCATGTGAAGCCTCTCTCACATTATTCCGCACTGCATGACGGCCTGCACCCCCCACCCCAGTTACCCTCCCCGGAATCAGTCTCCTGGGCACAGTGGTCCTGATCTGCACCCCACCCCCCACTCCCATTCCCACCCTAGGCATGGCACGTGCAAGTGATGGGTGAGAATGCCCTGTCAGCACACAGACAGGAGTCAGACTATGGCATTGATTGAGGAGCACCAGAGCTCAGCTCACAGCAGGTTATCATCACCCTCCTACACTGTATATTGACCCACTGACAGTGCCGTCACAGGCTCATCACCCTGGAGTGATGTAACACAAGCCGTGGACGGTGGAACTGGACGATCGGGTTGGTGGGTATTGGGAGGGGGGAATGGAAGGGTCGAGGGAGGGAAGGGTGGATGGGGAGAGGGGGTAGGGTGGGATTGATGGGTGGGGAGATGGTGTGTAGAAAGGGGGGATGGGTGACATGATGGAAAAAACCATGTTCTATGAAAAGTGGGTGAGGACGGGGGCCTCCCTGGTCCTCCGGGCATGCCGGACCCTCGCCACCGTTGCCTGTCCTCCATCCTCTGGCTGCTCCCACGGATCGTCCCTGGGCTCGTCCTCCAGCCTCTTCTGGTCCAATCCTCCTCAGATGAGGCTGCATGTTCCTCCTCCTCCACCTCCAGCATGTTGCCCTGCTGCTGTGTTAGGTTGTGGAAGGCAGAGCAGATCATCCAAAGTAGGTGACCCTCTGAGAGGTGTACTGCAGTGCACCACCAGTGCGGTCGAGGCATCAGAACCGTATTTTCAGCAGTCTGAAATGCCGCTTGAAGACAACCCGGGAGGCCGAATGGGCTTCATTTTATTGTGTCTCCGCATCGGTCTCCGGCCACCATAATGTGACATCTGTAAGGAACTGGAAAGGGTGAGAGATCCGGATGTGTCCCACCTGGACACGCACCCCGGGCCACAGCATCGGCCCCTGGACACTGGACCCCAGACCCCAGGCCCCCACCGGGAACATTACTTGGACCGGGCGCAGGTTCGCTTCCCGATCCACACACCCATCCTCTGGTCGCAGGGATGTCCCCAGTGCTAAAGCCCAGCTCTTGGGTGTTTGATCATTGGCTGCTGCCTCAGTGGTGTTGACGCCTCCAGTTTTCAGGCAAAGTGTCCAGGCCTTACAGTTTGATTCAGATGCTCAGCAGTAATTCTCATCTGCAAAATGGCAAGTCTACCCACGGGAATCCACTTGGAACCTATGAAGTGTTTACGTAACTAACATTGCCAATTCCCTATTAGCGATAGCCTTCAGCTGTGCAGCCAGAGGCCACCAAGGTGAGTGAGAGTTAAAGTGACCTTCACCAGAGTACCATGGACGGGGCTCTGTCCTGGAGGTGTTTGGTGGGACGAATAGGCAGCAGCTGAAGCTGCCGCTGGTGCGGGTAGACACAATCTGGGGGAGGCCTGTTGGACCTGTGAGCATCTCGCTGAGCACCTCACCACCCCACCCCCCCCCCAGCCCAAGGGCGATCCCCCACCGATGGTAGCCGCCCCCCGAAACCAGCACCCCCCCGCCGCCCTCCCCCCCGCCGTGCCCCCGGGCTTATTATCCAGTTTCAAAGATGGCTACTCACCTCCTCTGATTCTCACAGCAGCCATTGTGCAAGCTTCACGTTTTTAAATAGGTTTGCTAAAGGCCACCCGCGTGATGGCTCGCTGCAGAGCCGGTTTGATCACAGGAGGCCGTTAGATAGGAGATTTGTCGCAATAATGATCTGGAGATTGGCCATAATTGGTGATGATTGGTACCTCGCCATGCCTAGGCCAGATTCGGATCCCGCCAATGACAGCTGGCTGGTGAGATTGGAAGTAGATCGGCGCCCTGCGTAGATTCCGAATTCAGCCTCTCCCACGATCTAACCAGCTTGCTCAGATCCACGCCAGGCACAATGCAGCCGTTAGATTGCTCCCACAGTCTCATGGTGAATATTAAAACCAACAACATTGCTTCTGCCTTTGCTTTTTGGCATCCCTGAAACAATGGCTCAATAAATAATTCATGGAATAACTTCTCTGTCATTACCTTAATGACCTTGGCATCTTACTGACATGGCAACTGTTTGAAACCCTATGATGATCTTCTGGCCACATATCCATGGCATCACAAAGACTATCTAGCTTAACCTCCAAAACATCATCTGGCCTCACCACGACTTCAGCTCATCCACTTCTGAAACCCTCATTTATGCCTTCAATACCTTCAGACTTGATGATTCGACATACGCTTTGCTCCCACATTCTACCCTCTGTAAACTTGAAGTCATCTAAACCCTTTTCTCTTTACTCGAACCAAGTCCCATTATTTAAAGAACAGGGAATTTAAATACCTCACAGTTTGATAGTTCCAGACATCTTATCAATCTTTAATGATCTTTTATGTTTAATCAAAAAATCATAAGGCACACATTGCTAGATAAGGCCGAGACTGAAGCAAACATGGTGTTATTTTGATCTCGGCACTGTGTTCAAAAAGCCCTGATGTATTTGCATTTCCACCATTTGTGCATCATGACCTGCCCCTTTTTCCCTGCCAGTACAAATATGGGGCTGGATTCTCCGTTTCAGTCCCTACATTGTCGTGAAAACTGTGGTCTTTTACGCCAGAAAAACTGGCGTCAAAAGACCACAGATTCACAGCCCTGCAGGGGGCGAGCAGGCAGCTCTTGTGAAGCTCCCAGCTGCAGCTGCAGTTTTGGCCCCCTGCACTTCCAGGTCAGAGGCCGCGCATGCACACGGCAGCGGCCTCCAGCGGCCGCGCCGTACTCCATGGCTGGACCACGGATTTAGTTCCCCTGATCCGCCGTGCCCCTGACCTGGACCACCCGCACAATATATGCACAGTCCCATATGAGGACCCCATGCTCTTTGATCGGCCCGCCTCTGACCATGGCGGCCGCGGACTGAGTCCGCAGACTCCTTGCAAGTTTCCCAAACGGCTGGGACCATGTTAGAAATACACCATTGGAACTTCGTCGGGCGGAGAGCAGCGGGGTGGGCCTCAAGCAATGGCCGCAGGTGGGAGATACACGGCACGGCATGCATCCCGGGTACGCCGTTTTTTGGGGGCCGGAAAATCGAGGAACCGGCGCCGGTCATGATTCCATGATGCGTGGACCTGGATTCTCCGCCCCGGCGTCGGACGCGATTTCGGCATTGGGGTGCAAAGAATCCAGCGCAAGGTCTGTCAGGATGGAATGTGGGGTTTGGGTCTAGATCCAGAGTCCCCAGCAATACATAAAAATCTGAGCCCTGGGGCCGGATTCTCCAGGTGTGTGTTTCTTGCCGGTGGAAGTTGGCAAGTCTTTCACTGGCAGCGGTATTCTCTGTGCCTGCGATTTCCCATTCAGGCCACCCCACGACCAGAAAATCCCACAAACGGCAAGGGAACTCTGGCAATTAACTCTGTTTCTATCCCTATCCATATCATTATCGTGATATGCCAGGACTTTTGCGTATTCACAGCATTTTATTTTGTTTTTAATTTCTAGCATCTACCAATCTACCAATGCTTTCATGGAGCGAATAGCTGATGTGAGCATGACAAAACAGGAAAATAATCACCAATGTATAATTCAGCTCAGTCTAAGACAAAAATGATAATGAAGGCTGAATTGGGAAAAGGCAATGCTTAATGAGTGACAAAGAAATTTGCCCGAAGGTAGCCTTGCAGATTAATAAACAAATAGTAGGAATCCCTTTTATAGTTCCAAGAAGCAGAAGAGATGCAAAATAAGTGGTTGACTTTCTATCACCCATTTTATGCTTTAAATAAGGACACGGGATCACGCACTGAGTAAAAATAAGAACAAAGTTTTATTTACAAACTATATATATGCACTTCCGTATAGACCCTGTAGCCACCTGGGTTGGCCACTTACTAACACAAAATGGAGGACTGCAAAGGTTACAGGGAAAAATGGACATTGGCAAAGAGACAAGCAGTTTGCAGAATCCCCTGTATTCTAGCTGCTAAAGAACCCAGACAGAATTGTAACTAACGAGCTGTGCATATTAAGTGAGCGATTCACAGTGATTCGCAAGCACAATGGACACAACAGTTAACTGCAATCGCTACATTCTATAGAAGGTTAGACATCCCGGCGCCAGTGGAGTCTGAGACAAAGCACACAAATAAAGTGGAAGGAACCGCCCAGTGATCGAGGAACAGCCCCGTTATTGGGGAAATTCAAATCAATCGATTGGGAAGAGACCCAATCGATTGCAGGTTTAGAGAGGGTCCGCCCAGAAGGGCGCGAAGCCCCTGGGACCTATAAAAGTCAGGTCCCAGGACTGATTCCTTCTTCTTGACCAGCCGGCCCTCCCAGCAGAACACCTTTGCAGCAGAAGACCTTGAGAAGGAGAGGCCTGGTCAGCAGCCGCCATCAAGTAAGTGTCATACAACGCACGCTACGAGAGTAGACACTCCTGACCCCTTTAGTCCACACCAACTGGAAGCCTGCGGATCCAGGACAAAGCAAGAAGCCATTGTTCCCTGATCCGGCAGTTCCCTATTTCCAAATAAGTATTGGCCTGTTAGTGGTAGGAATAGCCTAGTCTTTTAGTGTGATATGCATGAGTAGTAAATAACTGTGTTATAATAAACGTGTCTTGTTTTGAACTTACTAACTGGTGTATTGAGTTATTGGTCTGAACTTGAACTTGAACCTTGTGGTGGTATCATAAGGATACCTGGCGACTCTAGAGCTAAGGAATAAAACAGAGCCAAATTGAGTGTAAAGCACACTCACCCAGAACTAGCAACAACCCCAAATGGGTTCCTGCTTGGGCCTTACTGGTTGACTTTATTTACACTGAGTGCTTGAGTTACCCTGATCCTAGTGGGGGAGTTTGTATTCTGCAAGGAACAAGGTTAGACAAACATTCCCAACTCATAGGTCCCATGAGGGATATTACACTACTGGTGTACAGTGGGTCTAAACAACTATGTCTATATTGATGATCATTGTAGTGATATGCATCACTGTACATACACAAGGGGTGAAGGTAAATACACTACAACTCAGTAACCACTAGAGGGAGCACCAGAGATGTACATATACATAGACAAACAGGAAGTAGTCTCTCTCTCTTCATAGGAACGGCAGCTGGCGAGCAGGACACACACAGGCAGCTCAGATGTAACATAGTATAAATGCTGGAGAGAGAACGAAACAATAGAAATATAGCATCCACTTCCACTGTAAGACCACAAGCTCAGACACAAGGAATAATACATGGTACCAGGCCCTGGCGACTTCAGAACGCTTACTAGAAATGTTACACAAGATGCAGACAAAGCACGATTGAAAACAGAAGAAAACTCGGACGTGGGGTGACTTCGCTGAGTCGATGCAACTCGTTAGAACTCCACCGCAACTGAAGACAACCGGTAATTTAAGTCATAGATGGAAAACCTTTAAACAAACATTCAAACTGTATATCATAGCTGATGAGTTGAGCGCGGCCTCAGAAGAAATGAAAATAGCGCTTCTCCGAGCAGGATAAGAAGCTAGAGAAATCTATAACTGCTTGAATTACTTGAAAGGTGAAGACATCACCAAATTAGAAGCAATGCTTAAAACATTTGAAGATTACTGTAACACCAGTAACAGTGCTGCTTTAAGACATTCAATGCTCAGAGACCAAATTGCACAGTGGATAAGTGATGTGAAACTCAAACAATCATCTGAACAGAAAGGTTTAATGCTGGAAATGGTGATTGACAAGTGTAGATCGGAAGAAAAAAATAACTTCAAGTTTTTAACGATAAAAAACGGCAAAAAAGTTCTTTTCTACGGGTCTGAAGAAGTTAAAATGGCGTCGGAGCGCATTTTAAACTCCCCGGGGGACAAAAGACGCAAATATGGGTCTGTGGGTGCGCAGGAAACAGCGATCACGCATGCACAATTGAAAAAAGACGTTTTGGGCGCAAATCGTTCTGCAGTTTACAAATGCGTAGTTTACAAAAAAGCGCACAGTAAAGGAAAATTGATTTGCGCATGCGTAATCAATACCTACGCTTTACGTCACAGGCATCATGACGTCAGAGGCCCCGGACCATGCCCACGTAAAGGGGAAATGTCCGAAAATTGAAAAAAAGTGTTTTAAAGCTACAAAACACAATCTTTTCACCTCGAAAGACAGAACAATGCCTGAACTTCTACCAGCAGTTGAAAATAACCTCAGCAGCACCTTGGAACAAGCAGTTTGCACCACCCAAAGTGAAGAGCACAATGACAAATCCGAAACCAAAGAAGATGATTTGTTCATTGAACATGAAAAGAACAAGGACAAATCCGAAACAAAAGAAGATGAATTGTTTATCAAATAATACAACTCAGACATGGCTAAGTTATTCGGATATGTTGATCATAAAAGCATCAGTGCTACGGTTGAAAAGCTCAACATGACTCTACTCATGGTAGATGAATCCAATACCATGATGCCATGCCAGATCGTCGATACATTGGATGACAGCAACCTGTCAAATACCAAAAAGGAAATGATGCCACACAGCGAGTACTGAACGACTCCGTTGGGAGAGCACAGATCGACTCCACAGAGAGACCACTGTGCTTCTCCACACGGAGAGCGATGAAAGACTTCACAGAGAGAGCGATACAAGCCTCCACAGAGAGCTCGTTGACAGACTACACAATGGAAACAACTCTAGACTCCATAGCGAAGTCCATGCATGAACAATACCATGAAGGTCTGTCAACCTTATCTGAGCAACCAGCAGCAAACTATGAAAGTCTACCCAGCTCACGTGAACAACAAAAAGACTATGAAAGTCTACCCAGCTTATCTGAGCCACCAGAAGAAGACTATGAAAGTCTACCCAGTTCATTTAACCAACAAGAAGTCACTGAATGTCTCTCCACTGTATGTGAGACACGTGACGAAGAAATCACAATTCCCATACAAGTTGTGCAAGTTCACATTGAGACTGAAAGATCTCGCCTCATAGTACAGAAGCACTCAACAATCAAAGTGAAACGACTCTTGAGTCCAGCGAGACCATACAATTAAAACTTCAACTACTCTAACCTATCCACAAGAAAATGAAATCTTGAAGATTTTGACTCCAGAAGAGGAGCACCAAGAAATCAATGATGATTCAAGTGAACCAGAAATGACTCCAGAAGCACCAAGCAATAAAAGAGGAATTACATCAACCACAAATGACTGATGTCACCAAGATCAATGCAACATCAGATCATTCACATAATCCTCAAGAAGAAACGCTGAATGAAATATCAGATACCACAAAGGGCACTGACACAAATAACTTTGAAAATGACTCGAATTAACCACACGGAACAGTCATTGAGCGCAACAAGAAGAACAACAAAAACTATAAGCACAGCAACAAAAACTACTAGCACGATGACAAAAACTACAAGAACAACAACAAAAACAACAACAACAAGCATAACAAAGGCAACAACAGCAACAACAAGCATGACAAAAACAACAAGAACAACAACGGAAACAACTCGGACAGAAACAACAAAAACAACAATGAAGCAGCAACTTGTATGACATGGTACAACTCTGCACATGAAGGACAACGTAACAGTACAGCTCAAAACAATGGCAAGAGTACAAACATACCATGGCATGACAACGAATCTCACATTCACATTTGCTCCACTACAAACAAGCAAACCAGCTTTCAAGGCAGGTGACATACAGAATCAATACCGCAAACACAGAAAAAAGCCCAGGTCAGACAACAAAGATGACACACAGAATCAATACCACAAGCATAGAAAAAAAGATCTAAATCAGACAACAAAGTGATTCGACCCTTCAAACACCTCATGATGACTTATTGGTTACATAAACAGAAGAACACTGACGACGTTCACAAAGAAATGACAACATCAACATTACCACTTCGACAATGGAAGAAGAGAGCAACTCAACCGAACAAATTCATAAAGTGTGGACTCATAATTTTTTTAATTTAAGATTGGAATCATAAATATTAAGTGGCTTTGGATAATAATCAATATCATCACAACTTGTACATATCATCATTTATCTACCTGTGTTGTAAAATTTTCTTTAACAAAGTATAGAAAATATGTAAAAAGGAAAAAGGGGGATGTAGTGATATGCATCATTGTATATACACAAGGGGCTAAGATAAATATACTACGAAATAGTAACCACAAGAGGGAGCACAGAGATGTATATATACATAGACAAACAGGAAGTAGTCTCTCTCTCTCTTCACAGGAATGGCAGCTGGTCAGCAGGACACAGACAGGCAGCTCAAATGTAACATAGTATAAGCGCTGGAGAGAGAACAAACCCATAGAAATAAAGCATCTACTTCAACTGTAAGACTACGAGCTTTATTCGATCATACAATCATGTCATTTTGATTGTATGATCAGTAATGGTGCAATGAACTGCCTTTACAGAGGACTGTGAAAACATCTTCAAAAGATTATTTGAACATTTCTATGACAAACCATTCAGAGGCCCAATTCCTTCCCTGATCCCTGTGATGAACATTGATAAAAAGATGATTCCACCTTTCACACACGCTGTAATTTTTTTTCTCATTCTTTAATCCTGCAATTTTTATTTCAGTAATCATGACCCACTCGGGAAATATAACTTCATATTATTTTTCTTATCTCTTAAAAACCTTCAGCAGGTTTCTCCATTCCTGAGACTAAATGTTGGCATTGGGGTGCGGGATTGGTGGGGTGGGGGCACTCATACAGCCGGTGTCACGCAGCAGAACTGGGGCGAAGGTGGGTTGTCAGTGAGGTGCGAAGCAGGTTGCAGTAATGACAATCCATGCCTGAACACCGCACCAGTGCCCTAAGGGGGTCCCTCCGGCCCCATGGCCGACCTCTATCACCCACCCCCCACCCCCAGCCTGCCTGGTGAGTATCAGGACTGGCAGCCCGTGGTCGCGCCTCTCCGTGTCCTACCTCCTCTCTCTCCATCATCAGCCACGGCGCCTGTTTTATTATTTTTAAAAGCACAAGTGAACCTTTCTGTCCGGAATATGCCCCAGTGGAGGCCAAGAATTGAGGAGGCCCCGGAGAATACCGGGTCAGGGACACTAAAGATATGCTGTAAGTGCAGAATGGAACGCAGTGACGCCATTGTCGAGGCATCGGTGAATTGCGATTTGGCGTGAAACTAGCGCCCGACACGATATCTGCGTCAAAGTCGATTCTCCATCCAGTTGTGTTTTCCAATTCTGGGTTCAGCCGACGGAGAATCCCGCTCCATATTTTTACAACTGCTTTCTTTACTGTCAATCTAGCTTAGTCTTCTTTCCTTATTCCTCTCAGGGGCAAATAGTTGGCCTGATGAGCAATGTGAAAGCAATTACTGCAGCACTGATCCGTGAATACAATCAAAGGCATTTTGCATCAAGTGAGTTGCTAAATGAAGAATTGTAAATTGTTCAAGACACTGGAAGTTGAGCATTTGCATTGGTTATACAAAGCAGTATATTGGGGATTTAATTGTGTTACATTCATCAATCACTTCTGGGTCAGCAATTGGGTTCTGTCATGGCCCTCAAAGCCCATGGATGGACCCGGAATGAAACAAATAAATGTCAGCCAGGATTCCAAGCCAATATCCATCGTCTTTTTCTGAAAAATGCACAAATGTCGACAAGTCAGAACAGGATCAGACTTCATGGCAATGTCCTCCAGGGAACCACAGGGGCCAGCTCTCACAAAACTGGCTGCACACCTGAGAACAGCATCAAATAAAGGCCGATTTTCAACAGCTTAGCAAATATCAAAAAAAAAATGTGATCTGCTCAAACAATCAAGATCACAGTTACTATGTCACCCGAACCATAAAAAACTTGGAAAGCAGTATTCACAAGGGTGTGACTTGAATAAAATCATGTTCCAGCCAACTGAACTCACAGACTCCTGTTGTCATAATAGATCTGAAATAACTCATTCATATCATAGAAGATCATAGATTCCCTACAGTGCAGAAGGAGGCCATTGGGCCCATTGAGTCTGCTACGACCCTCTGAAAGACCACCTTGCCAAGGCCCAATTCCCCCCCCCCCCATTCCTGCAATCCCACCCTAAGGGGCAATTTAGCATGGCCAATCCACCTAACCTGCATATATTTGGAATGTGGGAGGAAACCGTTCAGCACCCGGAGGAAACCCAAGCAGACAAGGAGAGAATGTGCAAATTCCACTCGGACAGTAACCCGAGGCCAGAATCGAACCCGGGTCCCCGGTGCTGTGAGGCAGCAGTGTTAACCACTGTGCCACCATGCTGCTCTTTGATGCACCCTTTTTGCGCTGAGTCCATTTGGCTACCATAATGCCTTTGGAGATAGATCAGGGCGTAAGTTGGAATGAGCATTCCACCAACTTGGTAGTAAGATTATGGCAGTGGAGTAGGAGTCGTTCTAAGAAAACCTCCAACCAAAATACCGAAGTTCTTATAGAAGGTTTTGAAAAAGTCTGAGCTAAAACAAAGTGCCCGATCAGTAAATTTGATGTGGGGAAAAGAAGGCTTTTGCATGATGCAGTATCTCTCCAGAGTCTTATCTGATGTTTACTAGAATGCTGCCCTCTCAGCATTGTGGGTTCCTTAATCCTCCCAATGTTGAAAGCACTCTGATAAAGTTAGACACATGATTTTACCACTTTTGACATTATTTTTATTATAAATATTAAATCTCTTAATCGTATTAAAATCACTTGTGCCTTAAAATTTCCCACTAATTAGATCAATGATGATTTCAAAATATTTAATATGGCATCAATTAATATATGCTGAAGCAATTATTCCATTAAATGTGATCCCACAATGCCTGAGAAATTTAATTGTTGCTCATATCACAGGAATTAATATTTGATCATTGAAGGCATATATAAATATATTATATTCCTTTATTTATCCTGAGTTGTTAATTAAATTCACATTTATGAAGCAAATTCACTTTTCTAAGACGGTATTGCGAAATGTAAAACAGACTCAGGTATGTTGCAGTGAACTCACAGCAAAAAACATGGGGACTTATTTAACTCCCAAGAACGAATCAATCAGGAAAACCAAAATTATTTAAAATTTCAAATGTCACCCAAAATTACCATCAACCTGTCCACTCTATATAGACACAGAAGCAGGCTGGGAGGTGTTGCAACCAATTGTGCTCAGGTCACAAATTCAAATCATTGAGGGAGGCTGCATGCTTCCATTTTATCAGGGGTTTTTGTTTATTTTTCTATGATATTGGCTGGCAGTCCAGAGGCTTAGGAATCCGGATAGATAAAAGGAGATGTGAAGGATGGAGTCTATTCAGTAAGTGCATTTAAAGCACTGCTTGTGGGCCAGGAGGAGCAGGAGTATTTTCTCCGGCCTGAAAAATGTACTTCCATGCGCCCACCCCCATTGATCTCCAACTCTTACCCTCCACTCATGGCCGATGGCTCGCCCCACTTACTTGACATCTGGGCCTTAACTGCTTTCGCGCCAATGTCAGAGGCTCCACAGATATCCCCATTCTCAATGATGGAGGAGCCCAGCACATATGTGCAAAAGACAAGGCTGAAGCATTCGCCACAATCTTCAGCCAGAAGTGCCAAGAGAATGATGCACTCAGCCTCCTCTTGAGGCCCCCAGCGTCACAGATGTCTGACTTCAGTCAATTTGATTCACCTCACGTGATCTCAAGAAAAAGCTGAAGGCACTGGATAATCCAAAGGCCTGACAATATTCCAACAATACTACTGAAGACTTGTGCTCCAGAACTTGCTGCGCCCCTAGCTAAGCAGTTCCAGTACAGTTACAACATTGGCATCTACCCAGAATGTGTTAAATTGTCAAGGTGTGTCCTTTTCACTTTTGACCTTTACACAAAAAAAAGGACAAATCCAACCAAACCAATTGCCCTATCAGTCTACTCTCAATCATCAGTAAAGTGAAGGAAGGAGTCACCGACAGTATTATCAAGTGGCACTTCGCAATAAGTTGCTCACTGATGTTCAGTTTGGATTCCACCAGGATCTCTCGTTTCCTGACTTCATTACAGCCAAACATGGACAAAAGAGCTTGACTCGAGAGGTGAGGTAAGAGTGATTGCCATTGGCATCAAGGCAGCATATGTCCGAATATCGCATCAAGAGTTTCAGCAAAAGTTGTGTCAATAGCAATCAGGGGGTAAACTCTCCACTGGCTGGAGTCATACCAAAGTCAAAGGAAGATGGTTATGGTGGTTGGAGGTCAGTCATCTCAGTCCCAGGGCATCACTGCAGGAGTTCCTCGAGGTAGTGTCCCAGACCCAACCATCTTCAGCTGCTTCACTAATGACCTTCTCTCCAACAGAAGGTCAGATGTGCGATATGTTCACTGATGGTTGCACAATGTTCAGCACCATTTGTAATTCCTGAGACATTGAAACAGTCTCTGTGCAAATGCAAAAAGACTTGGACAACATCAAGGCTTGGGCTGACAAGTGGCAAGTTACATTCATATAATGAAGGAATCCCTACAGTGCAGAAAGAGACCATTTGGCCATTTATTACATTCATGTAATCATAGAATCCCAACAGTGCAGAAAGACACCATTCAGTGCACCAACCCTCTGAAAGAGAACCCCACCCAGGCCCAATTCCCACTATATCGCGATAACCCATGAACCCCACCTATCTCCACATCCCTGGAAACAAAGGGGCAATTTAGCATTGCCAATCCACCATGGGAAACATGGTACATAGTGGTTAGCACAATTGCTTCACAGCTCCACGGTCCCAGGTTCGATTCCCAGTTTGGGTCACTGTCTGTGCGGAGTCTGCACGTTCTCCCCGTGTGTGCGTGGGCTTCCTCCGGGTGCTCCGGTTTCCTCCTACAGTCCAAAGATGTGCAGGTTAGGTGGATTGGCAATGATAAATTGCCCTTCGTGTCCAAAACTGCCCTTCGTGTTGGGTGGGGTTACTGGGTTATGCGGATAGGGTGGAAGTGTGGGCTTGGGTAGGGTGCTCTTTCCAAGAGCCGGTGCAGACTCGATGGGCCAAATGGCCTTCCTCTGCACTGTAAATTCTATGATTCTAACGTGCATATCTTTGGATTCACGGCACAAGTCCCAGGCAATGGCCAACTCCAATAAAGAGAATCATTGGACTGGATTTGTTTTATTGTAACGTGTACTGAGGTATAGTGAAAAGTATTGTTCTGCATACAGTCCAGACAGATCGCTCCAGACATGAAAAAAAACCATAGAGCATGCATAAATACACAATGTAAATACATAGACACAGGAATGGGTGAAGCATGCAGGGGTGCAGTACGACTCAGTAGAGAAGATGTGTGAAGAGATCCAATCAGTCCGTAAGAGGGTCATTCAGAAGTCTAGTAACTGCGAGGAAGAAGCTGATTTTGAATCTGTTAGTGCGCGTTCTCAAACATTTGTATCTCCTGCCCGATGGAAGGAATTAGAAGATTGAGTATCCCGGGTGGGAGGGGTCTTTGATAATGCTGCCCTCTTTCCCAAGGCAGCAGGGATGTAGACAGAGTCAATGGACGGGAGGCAGGATTGTGTGATGGACTGGGCTGTGTTCACGACTCTCTGTAGTTTCTAATGGTCTTGGGCCGAGCGGTTGCCATACCAGGCTGTGATGCAGTCAGATAGAATACTTTCTCTGGTGCCACTGTAAAAGTTGATAACAGTCAATGTGGACATGCCAAATTTCCTTAGTTTCGTAAAAAAGTATAGGTGCTGTTGTGCTTTCTTGGTCATAGCATCGACATGGGTGGACCAGGACAGATTGCTGGTGATGTGGCACACCTAAGAATTTGAAGCTGTCAACCATCTTCACCTCGGCCCCATTGATGCAGACAGGGTTGTGTAAGATACTTTGCTTCCTGAAGTCAATGACTAGCTCTTTCGTTTCTATTGCCCTTGACATTCAATGGCATGACCATCACTAAAGCCCCCACAATCAACATCCCGGGGGTTATCATTGACCAGAAACTGAACTGGACTATTCATATAAATACTTTGGTAACAAGAGCAGGTCAGAGGCTAGGAATCCTGCTTCGAGTAACTCACTTCTTGACTCCCCAAAGCCTGTCCACCCCCTACAAGGCACAAGTCAGGTGTGTAATGGAATAGTCCCCACTTTCCTGGATGTGTGCAGCCTCAACAACACACAAGAAGCTTAACACCATCAGGATAAAGCAGCCTGCTTGATTGGCACCCCATTCACAAGCATTCAGTTCTTCCACCACCGGCGCACAACAGCAGCTGTGTGTACCATCTACAAGATGCACTGCAGGAACTCACCAAAGCTCCTTCGACAGCACCATGCAAACCCTCAACCACTATCATTGAGAAGGACAAGTGCAGTAGACACATGGGAACACTACCACATGGAAGTTCCCCTCTAAGTCACTCACCCGACTGACTTGAAATATACCGCCGTTCTGAAAGTATTAAAATATGTCCTGTGATTAAATCCTGTGGGTCGTCCGGGAACCATTAATTCCAAGTTTTGGAATCCTGACTCCATCCTCCACGAACCATGAAACCCTATACACTCCACCCCTCTGTCACCTCTAGTTATGGTGCCAGGTAAACATTAAGCCACAAAATGATTGCTGGTTTCCAAGAAAACACATTATGGTGGACTAGAATTTAATAATGAAGATAAATAAGTAGCCAATCATGCCGCAAGTTGGGCTTCTCTCAGAACCCCGCATTGTGAGAAAGGAGATAAACCTCTCCCAAAGAAGAAATGCGGATTTAGGCTCCATGTTGTGAGCAAATGCAATGACAGAGTCATGTTATGTTCCACATTCAGCCAAATCCTTACACCTTCGTACAGCGGCTGTAAAGGCTGCAGCCACCATTAACTTCTGTATTAATGGAAACTTTCAGATTGCCAAGGGGAACATCAGCAATTTAAGTCAATCAGCCATCTGTAGATGTATAAAACAGATAACCAATGCCTTTTGTGTTGAGCCACCAATTTATTTCCTTCCCCGCGGGCAACTAACTGCAGCGTGAGAGCTCTGTGTAATTTTATGGAGTGCCAAGATCTCCAAGAGCTCGGGGCCAATACATTGTTTTCGCACACTGTGAAATGCATAGAAGAAAGATTCTACTCTCTCCACGGCCAGGAAGTTACATTCCCGCCGCAGCATGTCTCCCTCCAGCGGAAATGGCGAATCATTCAAATCACCATTCAGTTTGGCTGCACTGACTGGTCTGCCATGCATGATGGGTGGTAAACACCTGGACCATGTTTTGATCTTCTGTGATCAATTGATGCAAGTCAATGTCCACTTCCCAGGCAGGTGTCCCAATACCATATCCTTCAGGCAGCCCACCGCTCCACAATAGGTCTCAGGGTGGGCATTGAAAGCAGTGGTCCAGAGATATCATAGAATCATGGAATGTACAGTTCAGAAGGAGGCCATTCGGCCCATCGAGTCTGCATGGGCCCTTGGAAAGAGCACCCTACTTAAGCCCACACCTCCACCCTATCTCCGTAACCTAGTAATCCCACCTCAGCTTTTGGACATGAAGAGGCAATTTAGCATGGCCAAGCCTGCACACCTTTGGACTATGGGATTGAACCCGGGTCCCTGAAGCTGTGAGGTAGCAGTGCGAACCACTGTGCCACCCTGCCTATTAACAGTTAAATAAATGTGCTGAGGTCCACCAGAATGTTCACTGAGAACATTATTGCCAATGTTTGAAGTGGTTGAACACTTATGAGAGGTTTGCATAATACAACCAGCTGGAGTTTCAAGGATAGTGCTGGATGTTTTCGAGTTCCACCCTGTGCTGATGCCAGAAGAGGAAAGATACACAGGTGTATCACAGAATACAAAGAAAGATAGGACACGTCTTAACTCGCAATGCTAATAGACCTATGCACATTTTCCCAGGCCCACCCTCAATATGTCTTTATCTTTAACCTGTAAAATCTTCTAATAAATCTAAAAATGACATATTCTTCTCAGCAAATGAAACATGCCCACAGACCTTCACAAAAACATTCAATGTGAGCAGCTTTTAACTGCCAAATCTTGTTAGTGTATATACGTACCTGGAGCCGCCAGAAAGTTTTGATCACCTGCCATTGCCTTGCCCCCATCTGGGCAGTTTTTTTTGGCGGGCAAGTGTGAAATTGCAATTCCCTCGGGTTCCTGCATGCACAGATTTCACAAAGATTTTAATTGGGGTGGTCCAGGCCGCAGACAGGAAACCCACCCTTTCCCCAATTAATGGCCACTTCAGGGCCGCTTCCCATCCAGCCTCAATTTCTAGACTGATATGAGGATTAAAGCTTCATGGGGGAAACCCACAAAGTAAGTGAGATGTCAGGCAGGGAGGGGAAGTGGGCTCCTCCACCAGAAACCCCCTTCTGACGTGGGCGTCCTTCCCTTAAATCCCGGTGATCTCCGGACCTCCCTCCTGACCCCAGCCTAATCCCCAGACACCGATCGCCTCCCCAGACTGCCCTACCCTCCGTGCCCTGGCACCCCCGACACTTGGTTTTGTCTCTGGTTCTCGGGGCATGGGGCTGGATTCTCCGTTATTGGGACTTTGTCCCCACGCCGGCATCGAAACTGTGGAGTTTCACGCCAGAGAAACAGGCATGAAAGGGCCACATATTCCTAGCCCTGCAGGGAACTAGCAGGGATCCAGCGTAGATCTAGCAGCTTTTGTCCCCACATTTCCGGGTCAGAGGCCGCGCATGCGCACGGTGGCGGCCTCAAGTGGCTGCGCTGTGCTACATGGCGGACTCGGACCGTGGAGCTGGACCCTAAAAATAAACCCCCCGATCGGCCACACGCCCACACAACCATTTTCCGGCCACCTATAAGGTCCCCCCTCTGAGCGGCCCGCTCCCGACCAGGGCGGCTGCGGACTGAGTCCGCAGTTGCCATGCGAGCATCCCGACCGGCTGGACCATTTTAGATCCATGATGTCGGGACTTTGGCCGGTCGGGGGCGCAGAATGTGGCAGAGCGGGCCTCTGACAATGGCCCCAGGTAGGTCCCAGGTGGTGTGGCGTACTCTCCGAGTATGGCGCTTTTCAGGGCCTGCAGAAACGGAGAACTGGCGCCTGTCCCGATTCCTTGTGGGAAAAGTGGATTCTCCGCCCCCACGCCCGCCGCTATTTCGGCTTCAGGGTGCAGAGAATCCAGTCCAAAGTCTCAGGCAGCTCTGTGCAGTTCCTCCTCTGGCCACTTAAGCGCTGTCGTTGCAGGAACTGGAGAGATTTGGCGGCAGCTTTTGAAGGCAGGCCCCCCTCCCAAGTGAAGAACGGAAGCCCTGTCTTCTGCCAATCAATTCTCATTTGAACGTAAATTTGGTGCGGTGCAACCGGAGCTGGAGAGCATGTGTTTCCCACCAACTATTTGGAGGGCAGGAACCAAGCTTTGGCCATCCTAAAAATTCAGGTCCTCATGTTTTCTTCCCCCATGTACCGACTTAGTGAAGAATTAATTTGCTCATAACATTAGCATTACGATCAGGTGAGGCGGGGTAGAATGGTGCTGTTATTTTCTCACGTCATTTGGCCACAACAGGGACGAAATTCTCCGACCCCCCAGCAGGGTTGGAGAATCGCCTGGGGGCGCCTAAAATCCCGCCCCCGCCGTGGCAGAGATTCTCCGCCACCCGGAAAGTGGCGGGGGCAGGAATCTCGCCACTCCGATCGGAGAGGCCCCTGCGGCGATTCTCCGGCCCGTATGGGTCAAAGTCCCGCCGCTGGGAGGCCTCTCCCGCCGCCGAGGTTTAAACCACCTCTGGAACGGCGGGCTCAGCGGCACGAGCAGGCCCCCGGGGTCCTGGGGGGGCGGGGGGCGATCGAACCCCGGGGGGTGCCCCCACGGCGGCCTGGCCCGCGATCGGGGCCCCCCCTCAGAGTCCAGGCCAGTGCCCTGGCTGCTATATTTTCTTCCGCGTCCGCCGCGCCCTCCGCCATGGCAGAGGCGGAAGAGAACCCCACATTGCGCATGTGCCGACAGTGACGTCAGCAGCCAGCTGCCGCTGACGTCACTGCCGGCGCATGCGTGGACCGGCGAAAGCCTTTCGGGCAGCCCCGCTGCCGGGGGCGCCGTTTTTTTGCGCTGTTCTTCTGGTGGCAACCGCTCCGGCGCGGGGCTGGCCCCCAAAGGTGGGGAGAATTCCCCACCTTTGGGGAGGCACGACCCCTGAGTGGTTGGCGCCACTCCCCTACTCCGGGACCCTCCGTCTCGCCGGGTGGGGGAGAATCCAGCCCCAGGTTTCTTGAAAAACAAAATGCTTGCCAATTCAGTGAGTGTTTAACTGTTTACATACTGTAACTTTAAAATATATATACTGTTAGTTATCCTCGCAATTTATTTCAAGAAAAAGGAATAATATTTCTTGTACTTGTTATGCCCATGTGAAGAGTGGTACAACATGACTCCCCTATCGTACACACACACACACACACACACACGCATGCAGCATTACAAACTCTGCAGTACGTAATTACCTTCTCAGCTATTTAATGTTCAATGCTTTAAAGACGGTGAGTTCACTGTTTATGAGTCCTTGGGCTAGATTCTCCATTTCTGAGACTAAGTGTTGACACCGTCGTGAAAACAGTGAAGTTTCACGATGGTAAAAACGAAGCCACAGGTGTAGGTATTCAGACACTCCAAAGGGGCTAGCACGGGCGTCACGTGGAACGCCACACTTTGTAACAGGAGCGGCGGCGGATTCGCCGGTTCCGTGATTGTCACACAGTTGCAGCCGCACATAAGGGATCCTCCCCCTCCCATACACAAGTGTTGCAGCCAATATGGCCGCAAAGAGAGCAGCGCTGCATTTCCGTAGTGCAGAACTGGAGGAGTCCTTGACTCCGTGGCGGAGAGGTGGCTGGTGCTGTATCCCGACAGGACAGGGAGGTCCTCACGTGTCACCGTTCGCCGTGCCTAGGCAGAGGTGGGAGCCGCCATCAGCGCCGTCAGCGAAGTCACCCAGACTGGCACTCAGACTGGCACCCAGACTGGCACCCAGTGGTGAAAAAAACTGCACAACCACCTCAAAGCGGCTAGGGTGAGTAGTCAGCGCTGTGCCCCTGGCACTAAACCCCTACACACATGTGGCCTGGACCCCCCCCCCCCCCCCCCCCCCCCCCCACCCCAGGGGACAGCCGGACTCCCAGCCTGTTCCTCATGCCAGCACCCATGCCTGCCTGGCCACTGATGCCATCAGCTAAGCAACTTCTGGGCTGCATGTGCCGGTCTCTCTAACAGTGCTGTTGTTTGTGGTCCCCCCCCCCCCCCCCCCCCCAGGACAACGCCGCACACAACCGCCGGGAGCCGGAGAAGACCAGAGGGGGGGCCACCAAAGCTGTGTCCCCTCGGCCGACTGAAGGAGAGGGAGGTCGCCAAAGTGAAGGTCGGCGGTGCGCAACAAAGTCAGACCCCCTGTCTAGTTGCGGATCCTCATGACACATGTGTGCTCCCTCTCACCCCACTCCAACACCCCTCACCCTACCGCAACCCTCCTCCTCAACCCAACACCCCTTCCCACCCCCAACCCCTCTCATGCCATCTCTCACTCCTCACCTCAGCCTTCATCACACCTCGCCACACCTCACTGCCTCACCTCAGCCCTCACCACATCACGACTCACCCCTGTCCGGCTGTCTAATCATACATGCCATCTTGAGTCTTAAAGGACCTGCCGGAGATGGGCCTGGCCAACTTGCATGCAGGAATCACCCAGGCAAGGACTAAACAACATAATTGGCTACAAAGCGAAGCCGAGCAGTATCTCTGGCAGCAGCGCACTCCTCCCCGATGAACTTAATGCATTCTATGCTCGGTTTGAGCAGGTAACCAACAATCCGTTGTCAAGTGCCCCAGCAGCCCATAATTCACCCATACCCACCATCACAGTTTCCGAAGTCAGATCGGCCTTCCTGAAAGTGAACCCACGGAAGGCGATAGGCCCGGACGGGATCCCTGGTCGTGCACTCAGAGCCTGCGCACACCAGCTGGCAGAGGTATTCACAGACATCTTTAACCTATCCCTACTCCACTCCGAGGTCCCCACCTGCTTCAAGAAGACCACCATCATACC
Source organism: Scyliorhinus canicula (assembly GCF_902713615.1). Classification (NCBI taxonomy): domain Eukaryota; kingdom Metazoa; phylum Chordata; class Chondrichthyes; order Carcharhiniformes; family Scyliorhinidae; genus Scyliorhinus; species Scyliorhinus canicula. The sequence goes on along the minus strand of NC_052159.1, from coordinate 136,207,705 downwards.
GGTACCAAAGAAGAACCAGGCAACATGCCTCAATGACTACCGCCCGGTGGCCCTGACGTCAGTTGTAATGAAGTGCTTCGAGAGGCTGATCATGAAGCGCATCACCTCCATACTCCCAGAACGCCTTGACCCACTTCAATTCGCATACCGTCGCAACCGGTCCACATCAGACGCCATTTCCCTGTGGCCCTACACTCATCCCGAGCATCTCGAAAACAAGGACTCCTACATCAGACTCCTATTTATTGACTACAGCTCCGCCTTAATCCCAGCCAAGCTCAGATCAAAGCTCCAAAACCTAGGACTTGGCTCTCCACTCTGCAACTGGATCCTTGACTTTCTGACCAACAGACCACAATAAGTAAGAATTAACACCAACACCTCCTCCACAATAGTCCTCAATACCGGTGCCTTGCAAGGCTGCGTACTTAGCCCCCTACTCTACTCCCTGTACACACACGACTGCATGGCAAAACTTGGTTCCAACTCCATCCACAAGTTTGCTGACGATACGACCATAGTGGGCCGGATCTCGAATAACGACGAGTCCAAATACAGCAGGGAGATAGAGAACCTAATGGAGTGGTGTAACGACAACAATCTCTCCCTCAATGCCAGCAAAACTAAAGAGCTGGTCATCGACTTCAGGAAGCAATGTACAGTACACACCCCTGTCAGCATCAATGGGGCCAAGGTGGAGATGGTTAGCAGTTTCAAATTCCTAGGGGTGCACATCACCAAAAATCTGTCCTGGTTCACTCACGTTGACGCTATCACCAAGAAAGCACAACAGCGCCTATACTTCCTCAGGGAACTAAGGAAATTCAGCATGTCCACATTAACCCTTACCAACTTTTACAGATGCACTATAGAAAGCATCCTATCGGGCTGCATCACAGCCTGGTATGGCAAATGCTCGGCCCAGGACCGCAAGGAACTTCATAGAGTTGTGAATACCGCCCAGTCCACCACACAAACCTGCCTCCCATCCATGGACTCCATCTACACCTCCCGCTGCCTGGGGAAAGCGGGCAGCATAATTAAGGAGCCCTCCCACCCGGCTTACTCACTTTTCCAACTTCTTCCATCGGGCAGGAGATTCAGAAGTCTGAGAACACGCACAAACAGACTCAAAAACAGCTTCTTCCCCACTGTCACCAGACTCCTAAATGACCCTTTTATTGACTGACCTCATTAACACTACACCCTGTATGCTTCATCCAATGCCAATGCTTTTAGCTCACAAGGCTAAATTTGGCTGGTTTAGCTCACAAGGCTAAATCTCAGGCTTATAAAGCAGACCAAGCAGGCCAGTAGCACAGTTCAATTCCCGTACCAGCCTCCCCGGACAGGCGCCGGAATGTGGCGACTAGGGGCTTTTCACAGTAACTTCATTGAAGCCTACTCGTGACAATAAGCGATTTTCATTTCATTTTCATTTTATGTAGTTACATTGTATATCTTGTGTTGCCCTGTTATGTATTCTCATGTATTTTCTTGAATTTTGTTTAATTCCCTTTTCTTCCATGTACTGAATTATCTGTTGAGCTGCTTGCAGAAAAATACTTTTCACTGTACCTCGGTACACGTGACAATAAACAAATCCAATCCATCCAATCCAGGTGGAAGGTGCTTCTATGGGCATGAGTCGAAGAGCGGACTGTCATCATCCTCAATCCCATGGACCAGACGCACTGTAACTGCCAACACAGTGCCCCAACTCATAGGGCCACAGGTACATATAACGGAGGGGATGTGCATACGGTGGTTTGGTGGTGTGGGAGGTGAGGATGGGAGGTGGTGTGGGAGGTGAGGACGGGAGGTGGTGTGGGAGGTGAGGGTGGGAGGTGGTGTGGGAGGTGAGGGGGTGCGGTATGGTGGTGTCCGTGCCCCTGCCAGTGACCCCCTTCCCCCCCTCGTCTGTGTTGAGGGCGGATTGAGTGAATCTTCGTCTACTCATTACGGAGATGGTCCTGCCTTTTGGAGTTGCCGGGACATTTGATTGGCAGCAGCTCCACCAGTCCCGCCATTGCTAGCAGGGGATCAGTGGCTGTTGCTGGGACTGCTGAAGCAGAATACCAAGTCCGATGGATCCCCAGAGCAGGAAAGTCTGGCGTATTTGCCCAGTAGGGTTTGGGTCGGTTAGGGAGATGAGCTGATGGGAAGGTGTGGTTTCAAGGGATGGAATGGGTAGAAAGGAAAGGGGAGGGTGGGGGCGGGGTTCAACTTTAGGGGGACTTCCCCACGATCAGCTGCCCCAAAAGAATGACCTCCTTCCTTTCTGCCTTTTAAACAGAAAAGTTAAAAGATCGGGCTTCCCACGCAGCCCGGCTGCTAATGCCAAATGTTTTATGACGTGGGCACGTTTAATTGACCTTTGATTATTTATTTAAATATGGACAGCAGGCTGAAAATTTCAGTGACCATCAGCTACTGGGGTGATGGGTGGGCACCTAACTTATTTGACGTGCCCTTCCCCAAGGAAATATATCTTCTGGGTACTTAAGTTCAATCCATTGCTTCTCCTTGATTAGATTAAGGGCAGAATTCTCTGGCCTCCTAGCAAGATGCGGCATGCTGTTTGCTGCTAGTGGGATTCTCTGCTCCCACTGCTGTCAATGGGATTCCCATTGAAGCCACTCCTTGCCACCAGGAAACCCACGGCTGGGGGTACACTAACAGCAGGGCCATAGAATCCCACCGCCAGCGAATGGCCTTAACATTCCGGCCTATGGCCCTGATGGTTGCTCTCTCTCAGCCAGACCCCATTGCCTGAAGTTAATACGTCTGATGGCTTTTTCCCCACCAGCTCCTGTCTGGATGTTTCATAAATGGGGCAGGAGATGGGCTTCATTTATATTGATATCAGGTGATTATCTTAGATGGGTTCCTGCATGCAGTTTGATTCTGGGCACAATCCAACCGAATGGAAAATGAGACCCATAATGAGCGTGTTTAGCCAGGCGTCTAGCCAAGCTCCCTACCGGGACTCTGGCCCGTCAAGGCCACACTTAATCCTGCACTGAGTAGCTCTGCTCCCCGGAACTCCTACAGGAAGACATCGAGATGCCTTTTCAAATTGAAGTCCCGATCTCTCGACCCCCCAACATGACCCCCAAACTCCTCCAAAGCCCCAACGCACCTATGAGGTGCTCCTCATGGCCCTCCCCACGCCACACTTCACCAGCACAGGGAAACCCCAGGCCCAATCGTTGTCATGGGAAAAATGCAACCTAGACACCTACCAGAAGTGCCAGGGTTACATCCTGTCCAGATGGCAACCACCTGGGGGCGTCTGATCCCCTGGGAGACTGCCACGAATGCCATCTGGTCTCCATTTGCGGGAACCATCACTAAAGGGCGTTGGCCCCAGGTCTCCGAGGTGAAGGTGTTAGATCTCAATGCCTCAGGTAGATTATGGGCATGCATATTAGAGTAAGCCTAGCTGTCTCGTTCTAATATGCAGATTTGCAGTCCAGAGACCCACATTGGATAGGAGTCAGTGCCTCATGAGATCTAATGAGATCTAATCTGGAAGAGGGATCTCCCGGCATCTACAATCCAGGCAGATTGTTCCATACACAAAAAAACATAGGACATGTATAAATACATAATGTAAATACAGAGACACAGGCATCAGGTGAGGCATTCGGAGTGTAGTACTACTCAGTAGGGAAGATGTGTGAAGAGATCAGTTCAGACAATAAGAGGGTCATTCAGGAGTCTGGTAACAGCGGGGAAGAGGCTGTCTTTGAATCTGTTAGTGCGTGTTCTCAGACTTTTGTATCTCCTGCGCAATGGAAGAGGTTCGAAGAGAGAATAACTCGGGTGGAAAAAATGTTTGATTATGCTGCCTGCTTTCTCAAGGCAGCGGGATGCGGGGACAGAGTCAATGGATGGGAGGCAGGTTCACGTGATGGACTCGGCTGTGTTCACGATTCTTGGTAGTTTCTTACAGTCTTGGGCTGAACAGTTGCCATACCAGGCTGTGATGCAGTCAGATAGAATGCTATCTATGGTGCATCTGTAAAATGTGTTAAGAGTCAATGAGGACATGCCAAATTTCCTTCGTTTCCTGAGAAAGTATAGGGGGTGTTGTGCTTTCTTGGTCGTAGCATCAACGTGGGTGCACCAGGACAGATTGTTGGTGATGTGCACACTTAGGAATTTGAAGCTGTCAACCATCTACACCTTGCTCCTGTTGATGCAGACAAGGTTGTGTACGATACTTTGCTTCCTGAATTAAATTATCAGCTTTCTGGTTTTGTTAATGTTGAGGAAGAGACTGTTGTCATTACACCATGCCACTAAGTTCTCTATCTCCCTCCTGTACTCTGACTCATCGTTGTTTGAGATCCGACCCACTATGGTCATGTCATCTGCAATCTTGCAGATGGAGTTGGAGTCAAATTGTGCCTTCCAGTCTTGTGTGTATAGGGAGTATCGGAGGGGGCAAAGTACGCAGCCTTGCGGAGTCCCAGTACTGAGGACTATCGTGGAGGAGATGTTGCTGCTTATCCTTACTGATTGTGGTCTGTGCGTCAGGAAGTTGAGGATCCAGTTGGCGCGGGAGGAGCCAAGTTCTAGGTTTTGGAGTTTTGACATGAGTTTAGCTGGGATTATGATGTTGAAGGCGGAGCTGCAATCAATGAATAGGTGTCTGATGTTGGAGTCCTTGTTGGCAAGATGCTCCAGGGTTGAATGTAGGGCCAGGAATATGGCGTCTGCTGTGGACCAGTTGTGGTGGTATGCAAAATGCAGGGCAATCTAGGAGTAAGGAATTAATATGTCTTATGACCAACCTCTCAAAGCACTTCATAATGATAGATGTCAAGACTACCCGGCGGTTGTTTCAGTCCTTTAAAAAATGTAATTAGTAGTTTTCGGCCAGTAAATACATAAAGTCATTTTTTATATCAAGCATAGCCTTTTAACAATTAGTCTTCAAGGTGCTATGTCAGTGGGATAATTAAATGAGAGAATTGGCTCCTCAGTCCATGAACAACACTCCTAAGATATGCACTGCACTTCATCCATAATGGACATGTTGTGAACCATTTCTCCTCCACAAGGTCTCACCAAGGTGGACTCACAAAGGTCAGCGGAAAGCTTGATTCCTTCACCAATCTTCAAAAATGGGTAAAAGGCCATTTACAGATGATCACTGGACCCAACATCTGCTTCATGTTCCTGCCGCAACTTTACATTGCCTTTTAACAGTCAATGCAAACATTAAATAACCAATATCTTCTCGTGTGCAGGGGCAGCACGGTAGCATGGTGGTTAGCATAAATGCTTCACAGCTCCAGGGTCCCAGGTTCGGTTCCCGGCTGGGTCACTGTCTGTGCGGAGTCTGCACGTCCTCCCCCTGTGTGCGTGGGTTTCCTCCGGATGCTCCGGTTTCCTCCCACAGTCCAAAGATGTGCGGGTTAGGTGGATTGGCCATGCTAAATTGCCCGTAGTGTCCTAAAAAGTAAGGTTGGGGGTGGGGGGGGTTGTTGGGTTACGGGTATAGGGTGGATACGTGGGTTTAAGTAGGGTGATCATTGCTCGGCACAACATCGAGGGTTGAAGGGCCTGTTCTGTGCTGTACTGTTCTATGTTCTATTACTTATGGGTCCTCTGCATTCCTTGCTTGAGTTAAATTAATATTTAACAGATCAGTGCATGTTTTACTCAACAAATAATCAACCCTAAATCATTTTGGCCCAACTGATGAAAGGGCGCTGGAGGGCTTATTTTTGCTTGTCCAGCAATTAATGCAAAATGATACAAGCTCCATCTTTAAATGGAACTTGACACTAAGTCACTTCATGTAGTCGTTAACTTCTGCATTATACCTCATATATTAAGAAAAACTTGAATAAATGAGCTGAAGGGCTTAAAGCCATGGGGAATGTCTGGATGTAACAGGGCAGACTAAAGATGTGTTCTGCTCTGCTAAACTCGGTGGTTGATATTATAATAATGCAATTACTCTGTCGAGTACAAAATCAATGGACATATATGCTACACATATTTTATATGCACTTATCCAGGAGGCCACCAGTTAAAGACAACATGGTGAGAGCAAAAGAAGCCAGCAGAGAACTTGTCAACTGAAATTAATATTATCTTTATCATTAATGCCTGCACTTTTCCAGCATTAGGGGAGCCTAATGCACATTTTCAATGGGACTTCATTGGATGTTTTAAAAAATTATTTCTCATCACTTTCATCCCTGTTCAAGCTTCACATAATTCTTACTACATCCTACCTCTGATTCCCTGTCAGTCCCTAGCTATCCTCCCATCTCTACATCGCTGTTTAGGCCAGCATTTATTGTCCGTCCCTAGTTGCCCTTCAGAAGGTGGTAGTGAACTTCCTTCTTCAACACCTGCAGTCCCTCAGGGGTAGGTACACCCACTGCGCTGATAAATGCAGACAGAAAGACACATAAGCGCAGTGCAGTCCATTCTGTCTGGAGCAGCTCTTTCAAAGTGCAAACTCGATAGTCTCACTGACTTAGTCTTTCCCCATTTCCATGTACCATTTTTTTATCCTTCAAAGATTGATCCAATTCCCTTTTGAATGTTCTGAATGAATATGTTTCTACCAGCCTATGAGGCATTGCATTCAAATGCTAAACACACATTAGGCCGTAACTTCCTCGGAGCGACAATCGCAATGGGTGTCACTCCATAGAAACTTACCGGTGCTTAAAATGGAAACTGCCCATCTCGCCCAACCTTCCTAACTCGGGCGGAAGAGACTGAAGAAGCGAAGTGCGTCCACAGCTCCAGCGGCAAGGTGCAAAAGGATCTGAGTGAAGGAGGACACAATCCCTTTTTCCAACTTCAGTGGCCATAAAGCAGGGCAGCTTGAAGGTCCCAATGAAAGGGAGAAGGTAAGTTTCTGAGGTAAGTGAATGGAATGGGGCTGAGGTTCAGACATTGGCAGGGGACGTTCAGACTTCAGCAGAGGGTGGATCCAGACCTGGGTGGGGAGGGGGAGGTGCAGAAGGGGTTGTGGGGGATCCGGACATGGGTGGAGGCGATCCAGAGATAGATGGGAGGATCTGGACATGGGGGTGATCTGGGTAAGGTGGGGACCTGGACATAGGGGGAATCTGGATATGGGGGGTGGGGGGAGAGAAGAGATCAGGACATCAGGTTCAGACATGAGGAAGGATGCAAAGTTCAGACATTGCGGTGGTGGGTGGTGAGGGTGGCCAATTGGACATTGGGGGTTGAGTTGCCGTCAGAGGCTAGGCATTGGACCGGTGGGATCGGGTCGGTGGGGGTTTTGGGCCAGTTCTGGTCGGAGGTGTGAGGCCGGGTCGGATGAGGGTGGGGTGGGGGAGGTAGAGGTTGGGTCGGGAGAGGGGGTTGGATGGAAGGCGGTGGGTCGGGTGTTTTTTTAAATTCATCCTGATTTTTCATTGTTATCAAGCTGGTATCAGTCATATACCTTCTTTTTCTGCTTTTTCCTATTCACTAACTCTAATATCAAGGGAGTTCCTACTTTGGTTTCCTTCCCTTTGACACTTTGAAAATCTCCAATACCTTTCCTGCTGTCAGTCTTTGACTCTAAATTACACATGCTACATCCCTCCTCAATTTTCTGGGACTCACCTCCCTCTAATTTGTTGTTCTTCCTTGTCTTTCTTGATAACTGACCTCAGGACAATGATTGCTTTCCTCAAGATGCTTCCCCACAGTGCCATTCCCCTACTGGCCCATTTTACTACCGAGAACACAGAATGCTTCCTTTCTGGCTGTTCACGAAACAGACTGATCGAGTAAATTGCCCTCAAACTTGGAAATTTACCCCACTTCTCTGCCTTTGCCAATATCACTGGGACATTCCACACTGAGATTGATGCACCATCAATTGGACTCGAGTCGTGAAGAAGTTCCAATTAACAGGCTTTAATGAACTAGTGTGTGCCCGGCAGTCGACTTACAGAGAAAGGCCGACTGCCGGCTGCTATGGGTTCTTATACCCCACCTCGTAGGAGGGGCTACCAACCTCTCGGCCAATCGGCGAACAGTCACATGACTAGCCTCAGCCAATTGGCAGAGAGACACATGACCTGCCTGAGCCAATGGGCAGCGAGTCCTCTGCACCAATGGCAGCACTACTCTGAGGTACCGTAAACCTCCTAGTCATGCCACCACAGGGATCGCTAAAATCTCTCAGTGCTGTGAATCTACAACTCTTGCACCACAATCATGCCTTTGAAAATCTGCTCCTTTATCTCTCTTCCACATTATTTGGTGCCTATAACACCCACTGCCACTCCTTTGTCGTTTCTTAACTCTCAGCAAATAGATTCTGTCTTCGACCCTCAAAAGACATTTTCCTAAATCGTCCGGTTCTGCTCGCTTCGCGAATCGTCGCGATCGTGGTGGAAGATTCAGTGGACAAGCAAAAGGCCCGTTCACCATGAGCAGGAATTTTTGGTCCCAGGATGGAACGGACCAGCAGATCACATTGATTCTTTTTTTCTAATGAAACACTACTATCTGTGAGTGGTAGCCTGCGGGGTATTAGAACATCCAGATCTCTTCATGGGAAGGAGGGCCCGCAGCCCTTGCCTTTGCCTCCCTAATCGCCCGCCTGAAAATTCTGCTCGGCCAGCAGTCAGCAGCACCACCCAAAGATGTAGACTGGCTGTCCGACCTATCAGAATTTCTCTAAATGGACAAAATTAAATTCGGCATCCGGGGGGTCGGAAGAAGGCTTCCACAAAACATGGGAGCCATTTAATAAGTTGTTCCAAGACCCGTTTGTAGCCAACAGCCAATAAGCCAAAGGAAGGGAGAGGGTAGTCACGGTGCAACACGGAGAGGGGAGGGGGAGGGAGGAAGGAGGGGGAACAAGGAGGCATGGATCCCAACCATGCCCAGCACATAGCAAAATACACGGCATCACGCCAACTCAGAGCGAGCTGGACACAAGAGCAGATGAGGGAGGAAGGCACGCCAGATGGCCAGAAGGGGAGGCTAGGGGTGAGGGTGTCAGGAATAGAGGGAAACAGGGTACCCAGCCAGAACCAAACTGGAAAACAAAAAACAGGAAGCTGTAATCATTGTAAATAAGGTAAGACAACCAATGTACATTACAGAAGCCGACCAATGTGTATATATTTCTCTTATTCTAGTTCTGTATGCTACACAAAGCCTCAATAAAAATCGTTAATAACTAAAAAACTACTGTCCACCCTTTTGTCCTCCTGATCTTCCTGAATATTCTGTTGCTCAGAACATTAAGTTTCCAATCCTCCTCATTTTTTTGAACCATAAATTCTGAGTTACTTCATTTTAATCTCAAGTCATTTTTTGTGTCTTGTTAAACTTACAGGGCAGCACGGTAGCATAGTGGTTTGCACAGTTGCTTCACAGCTCCAGGGTCCCAGGTCCAATTCCTTGCTGGAGTGTGAACATTCTCCCGTGTGTGCATGGGTTTCTTCCCACAATCCAAAGATGTGTGGGTGAGGTGGATTGGCCATGCTAAATTGCCCTTAGTGTCCAAAAAATGTTAAGTGGGGGTTACTGGGTTACGCGGATAGGATAGCTACGTGGGCTTCAGTCGGGTGCTCTTTGTAAGAGCCAGTGCAGACTCAATGGGCCGAATGGCCTCCTTCTGCACTGTAAATTCTATGATTCTATGATTACTCATCTCCACTTTTAAACTAAAAGAAAAGCTCGCAATTCTGTAATACCTTTTATGAACTCAGATTTGTCCAAAGCGCACAATATCAATGGGAGTATTTTTGAACTGTAATCACAGTTGTAATGTTGGAAATGAGGCAATCAATTTGCACTCAGCAAGGTTCCACAGAAATGTGACAATGACTAGATAATCCAATTTTATGAAGTTTTTTGAAGGACAAGTATTGCCTCGGGAACCAGGTATTTTCCCTGCTTTTCTTCACAATAGAACCGTGGAATCTTGGATCTCCGACTGAGAGTAAGCGGGGCCTCCGTTTAATGCCCCATCTGAAAAACGGCACCTGCAAAGTGCAATATGCTCTTTCTCTCAGTACTCACTGCAGTGTGACCAGTTATCAATCCTCCTTACTAAGCTCCAGATTTTCTCGCGCATGTCTGCAAACATTACTGATTGCTTCTGTTGAAATTGCCTTTGTCACCTCCCTTCTCCAATAGCTCACTGTTGAACAACATAAAATCCGTACAATGCAGAAAGAGACCATTCAGCCCATCAGACTTGCAACGACCCTCTGAAAGAGTATTCCCCTGAGCTCACTTCCTCGCCCTATCCAATTAACCCCTTAATCTAACCTACACATCTTTTTGGACACTAAGGGGCAATTTAGCTTGCCTAATCTACCTAACCCACACATCTTTGGACTATGGGAGGAAACCGGAGCAGCAGAGGAAACCCACGCAGACGTGGGGAGAAAGAGAAAACACCACACAGGCAGTGAGCCAAGGCCGGAATTGAACCTGGGTCCCTGGGACTGTGAGGCAGCAGTGCTAACTGCTGTGCCGCCGTGCTGCCCCATTAACTAACCAACCTGCATGAACCCCACTTCCTCCACGCCGCCAAAAGCCCAGAACCAATCAATAAACTTCCCTTGTTTTCTGAGGAACTTCAATATGTCATAGGCTCTCAGTGTGTACTCATCTTGGCCAAAACTCTGCCTTCAACTTCCTTCTCCCTTACACCTACCCTGAGATTATTCTGGTCACATCCACAGCGATATCCTCTGTGTCATTACGCCATTGCCGCATCAATGTGTAAAATTAGTTTGCAGTCTGCGGGTGATTTAGACAAGGCTACATTGAATGAGCATGCCCATCTTTCAAAAGGAGTTAGTGGTGAGGCGTCTGTTTGAACTTCCTCAGTTCCTAAACCAATGATACGCCAACAAGGAGTGAAATTCTAGTCCAGGTTTTGAGTTTGGGAGATGCTGATGAAGTAAGTTTTGGTTAGCTGCTGAAGTCCACACGTATACTGCAGCCACAGTGTCCAATTGGTGGGTGTCAGGTTTTTAGTCCAGGGACAGGGGTGCCAATCAAGCAGCAACACTGTCCGTAATGATGGATCTTAACAGTCGTGTCAGGTGAACTGTCAAATGATATAGCCTGACAGCATGCTGGCAGGTATATGCATCAGGATAGAATGTGAGAATTATGCATCTTCCCTGTCAATGCACAGTATGATTGAAAAGGCGGTGCACATGATCCATTATTAATCTAACAATGATGGATGGCCAGAAGGCATCACGTGCAGGAGCACAGACAGCCCAAACTGGAGCCACGCAAAATAGTAAGTGCGCAACACTCGCAGAATGTACTGAATTGCTGCCATTTATGGGATAACAAGAAGTGTCCTGTCTGAAAATTCACTCGCACATCTTGTTCACAATGATGGGCAGAACTTTCACAAAAAATAAAATGGCCAAGTGTCAGGTTCTGAACAAAAGCCAGCTTGCTTCTCCCCAGAAACACTGGCAGGTCTTCTTTCCAGATTTTCTGACACTTCGTCAGAAGAGAATTGGTGGGCGTGTTCAGCGCCGTCAACCTGGTGGGGCGGGGTTGCATTGGCCGACAAGGCTGGCTACACAGAGATCGGGGTGCCGTCTTTCAACGAGAACACGGAACCTCAACCAGGGTTATCCAGGCATGTCCACACCCCTGGCGTAGTCATCACGCTATGTTTTCAATATTGAAAACCAAAAGTTAATCACACGAGTGATGTCTCGCCTCCGGGGTGGTGGGAGGGGGTGGGGTGGTGGTGGTGGGGGGGGTGCAATCATTACATGGACTGGAAGGTATGACGCAAAGCTATTTAATTACATTTAAATGCATTTGAATTAATGGAAATCAGGGGCAGGATCCTCTGGACCCCCGCCGTACCGGTCGGGGGCCGTTGGCAGCAGTCCCCCCGGCAATTCTCCGGGCCCCGATGGGCCGAGCGGCCGTCAGTTCCTGGCCAGTCCCGCCGGTGTGAAATGGACATGGTCCATCACGGCGGGACCTGGCTTGGCGGCCGGCTAGGTGAGTCCTCAGGGGGGTTCCGGGGGGATCCGTCCCCGGGGTGGGGGGGCCCCACGGTGGTCTGGCCGGCGATCGGGGCCCACCGATCTGCGGGCGGGCCTGTGCCGTGGGGGGCGCTCTTTCCTTCCGCACCGGCCTCTGTAGGGCTCCGCCATGGCCGGCGCAGAGAAGAACCCCCCTGCACATGCGCGGGAACACGACGGACGGTCTGCACATGAACGGAACCACGCCGCCGGTTGGCACGGCGCCAGCCTCTCCGGTTCGTCGAAGGGACCCAAAAACTCCTTCAGAATCTATAAAGTGTTTGTGTCAGGGATTTTTCTGGAACATACAACTGTACAAAATCCACAGGTATGACAAGACCAGTGATTTCATCACGGCTGTGCAACACAGTACTGATTGGAGCATCGTGATTAAACGTCTCCCACGCAATTCCCCCCGACACTCTGCATCTTTTGGGAGAGGCAAGGAAAAGACACTCCCTCAGGGACCAAATATAGTTCAGGATATCACATCGACCGAGTGTCACCTATAAATATCTTTAATGTGGTGCGATCTCGGCCTCAGTCAAGAACCTGTCCAGTTTCTTAGAATCATGCACTACAGAAGAGGTCCTTCAAGACTGCACTGACATGAAAACCCCTACTCTAATCCACACTAATCCCACCTCCCAGTACTTGCCCTTAACATTAAATGTTTTGACATTGTGAGTGCTCATCCAAGTACTTTTAAAATATTGTGAGGTTTCCTGCCTCACCTACCCTGCCAGGCATTTCATTCGAGATTCCCACCATCTCCTGGGTAAAGATTATTTCCTTAAAACCCCTGTAAACCTCTTTCCCCTCACCTTAAAATTATGCCCCTTGTTATTGACTCTTCAACTAAGGGGAATAGCTGCTTTCTATCCACCCTGTCCATGTCCCTCTTAATCTTATACACCTCAATCCGGTATCCTCTCAGCCTTCTCTACTCCAAAGAAAATAACCCAAGCTTTTCCAGCCTGCCTTCATCGCTAAAATGTTCCGTCCCAGGCAATGTCCATGTGAATCTCCTTTGCATCCTCTCGCGTGCAATCACAACCTTCCTATCATGTGGTGGATGTTTGAAAAGATCCAACACACCAGCAGGCAATGCATTCCTGAGAGTCAACACGCCCACCTACACGCAACTACTTCTCACCTCTTGAGCACACGCCGTTTCTTCCTCTCATTGTGCACACTTGACTCTGCTACCTCAAATATCTTGAAAAGCACCCATGGGCCACATATGAACCTATCTCCCCCCAATCGTGCAGTTTAGGCTGGCACACAGTCTGAGTGAGGGTACAGGGGCAGGCTCTCGACAGACACTGTCAGTAATGGATGAAGCCACCAGGCAGAGCATTAACAGAGAGGACTCATTGCCTTGGAGAATTTCAGACTGGAGGACATCTGACTGTTATGCTCTTCTTTTCTTTGACACAAGCATACCAATCATACACAATGATTTGTGAAACACAATTTGAGTTCTTTATTGAAAATAATACTGTATATTCAATGGGAGCTAAGTTTTGTGCATCTGACTTCTGCCCTGCTGATTTTTGACTGTTTAAAACTCACAGGATGAATACATCACACCCTGTTGAGGCGGAGAACGATTGGCAGTAGTGATCTCTGTTAGCAGACCACAGCTGATATTTCTGTAAGTAATAGAACAGAATATTTCATTGTTCATAGATACTGCACACAGTGCTTGGAAACAGGTTATCCAGCAAACGCTCCAAACACCAAGGAAAAAATTGCAACAACATAAAACTTTCAATGTTTGTTTTCGAACTGGAAATCCAGCATCCATTTTCCCACTAAAATCACTGCCTTGTGGGGGGACCTTAGATCTGATGTTGGGGGAGGGGGGAAATCAGAAACAGCTCAACAGCACCGCCATTGCAGTCAAGCAACGACCTGTGACCAACAAAGACAGCAGCCACAGTAGTTACTGCAATCCAGAGATAAATTATTTCTGAAAGAGTTTGAAGAAAATCACACAGCTCTCAAAAGTTCCAGATGCAGAAAAGAAAACTAAAACACGAGAACGCCATTTCCATGTGTCAATTAGGAAAATGATGGATATCCTGTTTGAATTTACTTTATTCTGACTACACACTGAACTGTGTTTCCTGAACCTCAATATTCCTGAATCAGATAAACAAACCATAAAAAAATTCAGAATGGTTATGGCAATAAAGACTTCCACAGACGGGACTTGTCAAGCCTGCTGGCAAATTATCTTAAAATATGATCAATTGCCGATCAATTACGAGTGAAACTATTAGAATCATAACCAATATTGGCATGTTGATTGAGCAATGTGGGTGGTGTTGCCTCATACATGCAGCCATGATCTGATTGAATGGCGGAACAGGCTCAAAGAGCTGAATTGCCTACTTCTGCTCCTAATTCTTATTTTCCTATGTCTCTAAAATGCCCAGGTTTTAACACTATGCAGGTACGTAACACCTCAATGCAGAAGGCAGATGGTTCAATGTCATCAGAAGCCACAGCCATGGACAGCATACTAAACAGATAAGAGTGCATACAAAACAGAGTGAAGACAAGGCGCTGGCTTCTCTGGTCGGCAACGGCAAAACCGCGTTCAGCGAACAGCCGGAGAATCACGTTTCATGACCGAATCGGGGGCGGAGCCACTTTCGCGATGCTCCACCCCCTCCAGGTATCGACGGCCTCAGGTCATTGCCTGAGGCCCCCCCCCCCCCCCCCCCCCCCCGATGCTCCGCCGAGTTCCTGACGCCGTGGATCTCTCACTGTCTCACCTATCGGGAATTCAGCGTGGCGGCTGCAGACTCAGTCTGGCACCGCCATAGTCGGGGGAGGGCCGATCCACGGGTAGGGGGAGATTATTCGGGGATGGGGGCACTGTGGGGGGGGGGGGGGTGGGGGTGATCCGGGGCGCGTGAGCCGGACAAAGGGGGGGGACTATTTCGTGGGCCGGGTCCGCGAGCGGCCTCTGCATGCGCGGCCATGGAACCAGTAATTCTCCAGGCCGTATCGGCAGCTACAGCCGGGTGCTCCACACTGCCTTTCTGCTAGCCCCCAGTAAAACGGGGAATCAGTGGCCATTTCACACCAGTTTTCCCGGTGTGGGGATATAGCCCCAGAATTGGAGAATACAGCCCTAGATCTTTGAAATTTATAGCCAAGTACATGGTGGGATGATGAGGATACACAAACTGTCAACATAAAGAGTGAACAGACATTCAGTACGGTGTACGTCAAAGAATATATTGGCAAAGTGGTACCAACAGAAGCCTTTGCCACTGTCTAGGTTAGATGCCCACAGATGAAGAGTCAGCGTAAGCCATCTACCACACTGGACGCCGGCGAAAGTACAGACATTCTTCCACTTTGCACACTGAAATAAATGTATCCACAGAAGTAGCAAAGCATGATTCGACCAACCAATGCCAAACTCATCATGTACAATGGATCAGAGATTCACTACAAACACTCACCCTGGACATCCCAGATACTTTATATTGTGGACACCACAAGTACACCAACGTAGGAGTACAGGCAAGCTGAGACTGACCTTGGTCCCCACCCCTGGCAACATCATGACCATGAGAAGAACCAGAAATCACAAGGAACACCATCAGAAACCCTGTGCTTCCACTGGGAGATGCAATGCAGATCACAGCAAAACAGGTCTCATAACACGTTTCAAACCAAGTATGTATACCCATTCCGGACATCCGGACTGCACTGCACTGGAGAATTGCTATTGAACAGAAGAGTGCAGGCAAAGCTCTCCAGTTAGGGCACCACGATAGCATAGTGGTTAGCGCAATTGCTTCACAGCTCCAAGGTCCCAGGTTCGATTCCCGGCTTTGGTCACTGTCTGTGCGGAGTCTGCACGTTCTCCCCATGTGTGCGTGGGTGTCCTCCGGGTGCTCCGGTTTCATCCCACAGTCCAAAGATGTGCAGGTTAGGTGGATTGGGCAAGCTAAATTGCTCTTCATGTCCAAAATTGCCCTTAGTGTTGGGTGGGGTTACTGGGTTGTGGGGATAGGGTGGGGGTGTGGGCTTGGGTAGGGTTGCTCTTTCCAAGAGCCGGTGCAGACTCAATGGGCTGAATGGCCTCCTTCTGCACTGTAAATTGTATGTATATTGTATATTATCACTCATTAATACTCCCAGGAATATGCAATACTCTACTTAAAACAAAGGGAAAAGTGAAAGGTGCCCAATACTGGCATGCAGGTAATGAATTACCCAACCCAAACATTGGAGAAATATTGATCACCACACCCAATTGATAGCACTTGTGATCCAGCAGAAATCATCAATATTTAAACAGAAACAAGGAGTGACAAAACAAAAGCCCAATTCAGAGCAACACCATAACCAGAAAAATTGAATAATCCAATTACGACCAGAACACAGTCGAACATGCAACACAACCAAAGCAGCTTCCAACAAGGATTACCGTAGCTAAGTGAAAATCGCTTATTGTCACAAGTAGGCTTCAAATGAAGTAAATGTAAAAAGCCCCTAGTCGCCACATTCCAGCACCTGTTTGGGGAGGCTGGTACGGGGATTGAACCCGCACTGCTGGCCTGCCTTGGTCTGCTTTAAAAAGCCAGCTATTTAGCCCTGTGCTAAACCAGCCCAGTCTGGAAAGATAAGCAAATAATTGATATGTTCCAGAGATTTGTAACTCTAAGCACTAGAGCAGGGAAGGTGATATTTAACAAAAGCACGTGGAGCACCAGCCTGGATGATAATTGTTGTAGAGGCATTCATATAAGGCCGTATAATGTAAAAGCATTTTGAGATTGTGTGGTAGTATGACTAGAGGTACTACGGTACCTGGGAATGTGAGCTACCATTGGTGGAGAAGGCTTGCTGCTCATTGGCCCAAGTGTTTACCTTTTCATTGGTCAAGACGTAAGGTAACTCCGCCCAATGAGTCAGGGTATAAGAACCTGTGTTTCCCAGCAGCCATCCTTCTTTCTGTACTCGAGCTTCTGGTGAAACATCTTGTAGATTAAAGCCTTCAATTCGGACTACTCCTTCATTTCAGTGGTTATTGATCGCGCATCAGATTGGATGCAGAGATTGTTCCTGTAGCATCTCGTGACCCGATTGTTGACAATGAATATAAATGCTAATCTTTGGGTGGCTGAAATTTTTTTGAGGGTGGACGGTGTTGCTAATTTGCAAAGTGTGCTTTACACTTAATTTGCTCTGTTTAATCACCATGCTGTAGAGTCGGTAGGTATCTTTATGATACCACCACGAGGTTCAAGTTCAAGTGCTGATCAATAACTCAATACACCAGTTAGTAAGGTTCAAATCAAAACACATTTATTATATACACAGTCAATCGCTACTCATGCATAAAATACTACTCACTAGACTATTTCTAACACTAAAAGGCCAATACTTAGCTTTGGAAACTGGCCCATCAGGTCAGGGGAAAAAATGGCCTTTCGTTCGCTTCCGGAGTCTGCAGGCTTCCAGCTGGTATGGACTAATGGTTAGGAGCGCCAATCTCATAGCGTGCGTTGACTGGACACTTACTTGGTTGGTGCAGCTGCTAGGCAGGTCACGGTCAAGTGTTGTTTTGAGCTGCTGAGAGACGCTACCAAGAAGATCGAACTGAACTTGGGGACTCTATTTTATAGTCCCCAGGGGCTTCACGCCCTTTTGGGTGTACCCCGTACCTGGTTCCAATTGATTGGACCATGTTCCAATCAATTGATTTGATTTCCCCAATACTGGAGCTGTTCCCTGATCGCTGGGCGGTTCCTATATGTCCGTTGGCCTTCCTTTGTCTTGGCTCCCGCTGGCACCGAGGAGTCTGGCTTGGCCTTGATTATCTTAAATGTTTCCAATTGTCCCTGGGGATCGCTCATCAATATGTAGATGGTTGTTAGTTTCAGTGCTGTCTGGGTTTCTGCAAGTTCTAATACACAGGAAGCTTTGCATCTGCTTGCTTCCCTGTGCCTGTCCATTTCTCCCTGCATTCTTAGCGGACCTCCATTTTAAAGTCGGGAAGTGGCCAACCCAGGTGGCTACAACGGTCTGGAAGAGATGGTGAACGTGATTAATGCAGAGGGAGTGAACATACACATGTAGAAAAATCTGGATGGTAGAGTTGCGATGAGGAAAATGGCATTTCAAAGAATGCAAGAATACTTATCTGAGCATGAGGAGAAAATGTAGACTGGCAGAATACTTCAGCAAAAATGGCTGCTGAAGGAATCCCTGGATGTTTTAAACAGCATGATGCTAATGATCCATTTGTACATACTAATTAAACAGTCACATATGCATAGTTAGTAGGGATTAAGGTTGAGATTGTCTGTATTTTTTAAGTATAAACATAAAAGAGCCACACATTGGGCAGAATTTTCAAAAGAAAATGGCGAAGTGTTGACTTGCGGCACAAAAAACGACGCCAATCTTGTTGGTCCCAGCTGCATGATCAGGACCACAATTATGAGGTACTTTGCAAAAAATGATTGCCCACATAAAAAAAGGCGCAGCTATGGCACGAAGCATATGATTCCTTGATCCACGAGTCGTCTGAGCATGTCTATCAAGGGTGCAGCCTTTAAATACCTCCACATTACTTACTCAAGTCAAGCCAGGAGGATGCCAGCAAAGAGGCCTCTCTCTGCTTCAGAGAGGGAGCCTTCACCATCTGCTTGATTCCATGGAGGAGACGAAGGGAGCAATCTATCCTCAGTCTGGCAGGAGACCCTCCAGCAAGGTAACAAACACTGCCTGGGGGACAGTGGCAGCTCTGGTCAGGGCCAGCAGCCCTGAGGTTGAACAACTCAGTTGAACAACTCAGTTCTGCGCAGGGCAGCATGGTTGCGCAGTGGTTCGCACTGCTGTCTCATGGCGCCCTGGTCCCAGGTTCGATCCCGGCTCTGGGTCACTGTCCGTGTGGAGTTTGCACATTCTCCCCGTGTTTGCGCAGGTTTCACCCCCCACAATCCAAAATATGTGCAAGCTAGGTGGATTGGCTACGCTAAATTGCCCCTTAATTGGAAAAAATGAATTGGGTACTCTAAATTTAATTAAAAAACACTCTGTTCTGCAGGCTAAATGCTGTCTGCATCCTTTTTAAACTCCACCTTTCCGTTATCACTTGGGATGTAACCTCGCCCCCATATAACTGCCACCCAGCAGGGCCCCAGCTCCCAGTGCTGTGCCCACACATGCCAGGTTTCATCAACATCTGACCCGCCATACATCCAGCTCACATCATTCCCATTTGTGTTCCTGCAGGATAAGCTTGCTCACAACCACCGCAGGTGAGCGACGATGGGCGAGGGAGCGCCAGACCTGAAGATCCATACTCCTTTTGAGGTGGGAGAGCACTGGAGTTCACATGGGAGGTTTGTGCTGAGAGCGAGGTAGGCCTGAAAGAGAAAAGTGATGAACCAATGCATGTTCATCCAGATGACCAAACTCAAGTGAGTTCGATGTATCCCAGACCAGTGTCCTGGTTTGCACTAAGACCTGTTCCTTTCCTTGCAGGAACATCATCCAATCAGCTTGGCCCATAGACCACAAGATATAGGAGCAGAAGTAGATGATTAGGCCCATCGAGTCTGTTCTGCCGTTCAATGAGTTCATGACTGATCTTATATAATCCTCAACTCCGCCTTATCCCTGTGACCCTTGATTCCCTTACTGATTAAAAATCTGTCTATCTCAGCCTTGAACATACTTAACAATCCAGCCTTTACAGCTCTCTGCGGTAAAGAATTCCACAGATTCACTCCCCTCCGAGAGAAGAAAGTTCTTCTCATCACTGTCTTAAATGGGTGCCCTCTGATCCTGGACTCTCCCACAAAGACAGAACAACCTCTCAGCAGCTACCCTGTCAAGATCCCTGAGAATCCTATATGTTGCAATAAGGTTGTCTCTCATTCTTCTAAACTCTGATGAGTAAAGGTCCAAACTAGTTAACTGCTCTTTATATAAAAAAAACCCCTCCATACGCAGGATCAACTGAGTGAACCTTCTCTGGACTGCCTCCGATGGCAGTATGTGGTGTAACTTGCAGATGAATTTGTAAATGATGTTGTTTTCATGCAGCTGCTCCCTTTGTCCTTCTGGGTGACAGAAGTCAGGGGTTTGGGACGTGCTGCCAAAGGGGTTTTGCCATATTGCTGCAGTGCATCATGTAGATGGTATCCATTCTCGCCATGATATGCTGGTGGATATTAAGTGAATGTACGAATGGACAGTCAAACAGACTATTTGTCTTGGATGATGTTGTGCATGGTGAGTTTTGTTGAGACAACACCCATCCAAGCCAGTGGACAGTATGCTATCACCTTCCCCAACGGGTGCTTTGCAGTTGATGGACCGGCTCTGGAGACTTCAAAGGTAAGCCACTCTTGATCAGTACATATCACATTACCACATATCGAAGATTAAATCTGCAGTCACAATGTTGGAGGTTAACTACAGGCCTCCCAACAGCCAGCGGGAGATAGAGGAGCAGATATGTAGGCAGATTTTGGAAAGGTGTGAAAGCAACATGGTTGTTGTGATGGGTGATTTTAACATCCCGTCTATTAGAACATAGAACAGTACAGCACAGAACAGGCCCTTCGGCCCTCAATGTTGTGCCGAGCCATGATCACCCTACTCAAACCCATGTATCCACCCTATACCCGTAACCCAACAACCCCACCCTTAACCTTACTTTTTAGGACACTACGGGCAATTTAGCATGGCCAATCCACCTAACCCGCACATCTTTGGACTGTGGGAGGAAACCGGAGCACCCGGAGGAAACCCACGCACACACGGGGAGGACGTGCAGATTCCGCACAGACAGTGACCCAGCCGGGAATCGAACCTGGGACCCTGGAGCTGTGAAGCATTTGTGCGAACCACCATGCTACCGTGCATATTGACTGGGAATCGCTTAGTGCTAGGAGCTTGGAAGGGGTAGAGTATGTAAGGAGCATCCAAGAGGGCTTCTTGAAACAAATTTTAAATTGTCCAACTAGGGACGGAGCCGTACTGGACCTGGTATTGGGTCTCCTACTGCATTGTAGGAATTCTATGCATGGAGCCAGAGGGTGAGGTACTAAATAAGTACTTTGCATCAGTATTCACCAAAGAGGAGGACTTGGTGAATGATGAGCCTGAGCAAGAGTGTTTAGACAGTCTGGGTCACATTGAAATCAAAAAGGAGGAGATGTTGGGCACCTTGAAAAAACATTAAGGTGGATAAGTCCCCATGGCCTGATGGGACCTACCCCAGAATACTGAGGGAGGCAAGGGAGGAAATTGCTGGGGCTGTGACAGAAATCTTTGTATCCTCACTGGCACGTCTCAGAGGACAGGAGAATAGCTAATGTTGTTCCTTTGTTTAAGAAAGGTAGCAAGGATAATCCAGGAATTTACAGGCACCAATGTCATTAGCCACGACCTGAGTGGATATTCTTTACCCCCAGTGAGCCAACCTGTAGCCTGACGTATAACTTGAAGATTCATAGATCTTTGACTGACAAAGATGCAGCTGTCATGTACGGTCCCTGGATAATGTGCACACACGTGCATAAAACGCAGCTGGTGATCGCACACCAGCTGGACATAATACAACCTTTCTTATTGTCAGGCTTACATTAACGCTGCAATGAAGTTACTGTGAGAAGCCTCTAGTCGCCATTCTCCGGCACCTGTTTGGGTACACAGAGAGAAAGAATTCAGAATGTCCAAATTACCTAACAGCACGTATTTTGGGACTTGTGGGAGGAAACCGGAGGGCCCGGAGGAAACCCACGCAGGCACAGGGAGAACGTGCAGACTCCATATTGAGGGAGTGGAAACCCTTCCAGTTGATGAGGGGACTCCCAGCTGCCGCGGGTGCGAAGAGTGAGATGGGTTCAGTTTATAGCCTCCTGAAACTATGGGGCAGACCAGTTACATGTACGAACCCCACAGGCCTCTCATCCTGCCAGGCCAGGTCTGGTCAAAATGAATGTAGTCCAGAGCTTGTGCACACAGTGCATCCTTCAGCTCATTGAGATAACAATGGGTGAAAGCCTGTGAGATACGAAAGAGGTCCCCCGTGGAGCCCTGGAAGGACCCTGCAGAAAAGATCTTGAGGACCACCATGACCTTGACAACCACAAGGAGTGGGTGTCTTCTGCAGCCAAATGGTGCCGCAAGGACACTATCCTTTGTGAGGCAGAATCTTCGATAGCGATGGTGTCGGACATCTCCAGGAAGGACGCACAAATACAATAGTCTTCTTCGCCATCGTTGAGCCCCCTGTATGGCTTGTGCAGCCTCTGGCCCTTAATCCTGCCCTTCAGCCCACTGGTCTTGTCCCGCAGGGTCTCCTCTCAGAGCTGCTGCATGTTGTTGCTGGAGTGTGTGCTCCTCAAGCACTGTGATAAATCAGATAGCCAGCTCCCCTCAATATCACTCAGAATTCTGTCAGGGATGAGAGAGTGAGAAAGAGAGAGAGTGAGAGTGGAGTCTCAGCTGCTGACTATCATTATAGAATAAAGAATAGAACTTAGAATTCTATAATGCAGAAGGAGGCCCTTCAGCCCATTGAATCTGCACTGACCCTCTCAAACAGGACCCACTCCCCCCCGCCCTATCCCCATAATCTCAGTACATCGACACATCTTTGAACTAAGGGGCAATTCAACACGGCTAACCTCAATCCGCCTAACCTGTACATCTTTGGACTGTGGGAGAAAACCGGAGCACCCGGAGGAAACCCACGCAGACACAGGGAGAACTGCAAACTCCACACAGACAGTCACGAAAGGCCAGAATTGAACCCGGGTCCCTAGGTGAAGCAGCAGCGCTCACCGCTACATCACCATGGCACTGACGGTCCCTGACTCATTGGTCCAGCTTCCCTGGGAGCAGCCTGTCCCAGAGCATCGCAAGCAGCGATCTGACACTCAAAATTCAGGTGCCTTCCCGTCACCAGAACAGGGCTGTAGATGACCTCGGCATCTTCCATTTGCTTGTACGCTTCAGACCCTCCCTTAAGCTCACTACCACTGGGGTTTCTTTCAAGTGGGTAATGTGCTCGCTCACCCCGGCTGCCCATGGTTTTGTCTGCTTTGCGGGTATGGGGCCTTTGATGCATCCTGACAGGCCGGCATTGCGGTCCCTGCAGGGAAGCGACCCCACTGCCTCTTCATCCCGTGCCACCAACTATGGGCCCTGAGGATTTACCCCATTTGTTGAATATGAGAATGTGGGGGCTGACACTACCAAGGGCTAACTTTTGATGGCCAATTAGTGTCACATGCATGAAGCTCAGGAGGGTAACAGGGCATGATTGATTTCTCCTTTAGGGAGAGGCAGAGCTAATAGGCAGCCAGCTTCGTCAGGCTGCATAATTCAGAGAACTCATTGCTGTCATGGCTCAACACTTAAGACTCTTGGACAGCTAATCCATAGGTTGAGGCTCCCCACCCCCCTCCCGGATTGGCACTGGGTTGCTTTCTCTTTCAGGATCTCACCCACCCAGCCCATTAAGCTTGACTGTCATCACATCCTACCCCCACCTAATGTGCTCCGCAGCCACCACCATTCCAGACTCATCATTCCAGGTGACACATTCATACAGCACAGACAGCAGACTAACACAGCACAGACAGCAGACTAACACAGCACAGACAGCAGGCTCACGCAGCACAGACAGCAGACTAACACAGCACAGACAGCAGGCTAACACAGCACAGACAGCAGACTAACACAGCACAGACAGCAGACTAACACAGCACAGACAGCAGACTAACACAGCACAGACAGCAGGCTAACACAGCACAGACAGCAGACTAACACAGCACAGACAGCAGGCTCACGCAGCACAGACAGCAGGCAAACACAGCACAGAAAGCAGGCTAACACAGCACAGACAGCAGACTAACACAGCACAGACAGCAGGCTCACGCAGCACAGATAGCAGACTAACACAGCACGGACAGCAGGCTAACACAGCACAGACAGCAGGCTCACGCAGTACAGACAGCAGACTAACACAGCACAGACAGCAGGCTAACACAGCACGGACAGCAGGCTCACGCAGCACAGACAGCAGACTAACACAGCACAGACAGCAGGCTAACACAGCACAGGCAGCAGACTAACACAGCACAGACAGCAGGCTCACGCAGCACAGACAGCAGACTAACACAGCACAGACAGAAGGCTAACACAGCACGGACAGCAGACTAACACAGAACAGACAGCAGACTAACACAGCACAGACAGCAGACTAACACAGCACAGACAGCAGGCTCACGCAGAACAGACAGCAGACTAACACAGCACAGACAGCAGACTAACACAGCACAGACAGCAGGCTCACGCAGCACAGACAGCAGACTAACACAGCACAGACAGCAGACTAACACAGCACAGACAGCAGAGTAACACAGCACAGACAACAGATTTACACAACACAGACAGCAGGCTAACACAGCACAGACAGCAGACTAACACAGCACAGACAGCAGACTAACACAGCACGGACAGCAGGCTAACACAGCACAGATAGCAGGCTAACACAGCACGGACAGCAGGCTAACACAGCACAGACAGCAGGCTAACACAGCACAGACAGCAGACTAACACAGCACAGACAGCAGGCTCACGCAGCACAGACAGCAGGCAAACACAGCACAGAAAGCAGGCTAACACAGCACAGACAGCAGACTAACACAGCACAGACAGCAGGCTCACGCAGCACAGATAGCAGACTAACACAGCACAGATAGCAGACTAACACAGCACAGACAGCAGGCTCACGCAGTACAGACAGCAGACTAACACAGCACAGACAGCAGGCTAACACAGCACGGACAGCAGGCTCACGCAGCACAGACAGCAGACTAACACAGCACAGACAGCAGACTAACACAGCACAGACAGCAGAGTAACACAGCACAGACAACAGATTTACACAACACAGACAGCAGGCTAACACAGCACAGACAGCAGACTAACACAGCACAGACAGCAGACTAACACAGCACAGACAGCAGGCTAACACAGCACAGATAGCAGGCTAACACAGCACGGACAGCAGGCTAACACAGCACAGACAGCAGGCTAACACAGCACAGACAGCAGACTAACACAGCACAGACAGCAGACTAACACAGCACAGACAGCAGACTAACACAGCACAGACAGCAGACTAACACAGCACAGACAGCAGGCTCACGCAGCACAGACAGCAGACTAACACAGCACATACAGCAGACTAACACAGCACAGACAGCAGACTAACACAGCACCGACAGCAGACTAACACAGCACAGACAGCAGACTAACACAGCACAGACAACAGATTTACACAGCACAGACAACAGACTAACACAGCACAAACAGCAGGCTCACGCAGCACAGACAGCAGGCTAACACAGCACAGACAGCAGACTAACACAGCACAGACAGCAGACTAACACAGCACAGACAGCAGGCTCACGCAGCACAGACAGCAGACTAACACAGCACATACAGCAGACTAACACAGCACAGACAGCAGACTAACACAGCACCAACAGCAGACTAACACAGCACAGACAGCAGACTAACACAGCACAGACAACAGATTTACACAGCACAGACAACAGACTAACAAAGCACAGACAGCAGACTAACACAGCACAGATAGCAGACTAACACAGCACAGACAGCAGACTAACACAGCACAGACAGCAGGCTCACGCAGAACAGACAGCAGACTAACACAGCACAGATAGCAGACTAACACAGCACAGACAGCAGACAAACACAGCACAAACAGCAGGCTCACGCAGCACAGACAGCAGGCTAACACAGCACAGACAGCAGACTAACACAGCACAGACAGCAGGCTAACACAGCACAGACAGCAGACTAACACAGCACAGACAGCAGACTAACACAGCACAGACAGCAGGCTCACGCAGCACAGACAGCAGACTAACACAGCACATACAGCAGACTAACACAGCACAGACAGCAGACTAACACAGCACCAACAGCAGACTAACACAGCACAGACAGCAGACTAACACAGCACAGACAACAGATTTACACAGCACAGACAACAGACTAACACAGCACAAACAGCAGGCTCACGCAGCACAGACAGCAGGCTAACACATCACAGACAGCAGACTAACACAGCACAGACAGCAGGCTAACACAGCACAGACAGCAGACTAACACAGCACAGACAGCAGACTAACACAGCACAGACAGCAGACTAACACAGCACAGACAGCAGGCTCACGCAGCACAGACAGCAGACTAACACAGCACATACAGCAGACTAACACAGCACAGACAGCAGACTAACACAGCACCAACAGCAGACTAACACAGCACAGACAGCAGACTAACACAGCACAGACAACAGATTTACACAGCACAGACAACAGACTAACACAGCACAGACAGCAGACTAACACAGCACAGATAGCAGACTAACACAGCACAGACAGCAGATTTACACAGCACAGACAGCAGACTAACACAGCACAGACAGCAGACTAACACAGCACAGACAGCAGACTAACACAGCACAGACAGCAAACTAACACAGCACAGACAGCAGGCTAACACAGCACAGACAGCAGACTAACACAGCACAGACAGCAGGCTCACGCAGAACAGACAGCAGACTAACACAGCACAGATAGCAGACTAACACAGCACAGACAGCAAACTAACACAGCACAGACAGCAGGCTAACACAGCACAGACAGCAGGCTAACACAGCACAGACAGCAGACTAACACAGCACAGACAGCAGGCTCACGCAGAACAGACAGCAGACTAACACAGCACAGACAGCAAACTAACACAGCACAGACAGCAGGCTAACACAGCACAGATAGCAGACTAACACAGCACAGACAGCAGACTAACACAGCACAGACAGCAGGCTAACACAGCACAGATAGCAGATTTACACAGCACAGATAGCAGACTAACACAGCACAGACAGCAGATTTACACAGCACAGATAGCAGACTAATACAGCACAGACAGCAGATTTAGACAGTGTGGTGAGGTGCATCACTGTAAGTACACAAGGGGTTAATGTAAATACATGTAGACTAGCTAGACACTAGAGGGAGCACCAGAGACATGATACACAGACACTCAACCAATAGAACAGTTAGATAGGACACGGCCAATGGGCATTCACTATACACACTGAGGTGACACGACCACAGGGGGGGGGGGGGGGGGTGGCATTACACCAACCCATATATAAAGGGTACAGCACACATGATCTTCCTCTTTCCAGTGGAGACAGTCAGTGAGTAGAGACACAGGGTTGATTCAATATCACTCCCACCACGTGGATTGTAGCAGACTGATTAGTCAGTCTGAGTAGCTATAGAAGAATTAACAGTAGTGGCGAACCCGAGTAATAGAAGTGTAAATAGTTTAATAAACGTGTTGAAGATATCTCCACATCTGAACCTTCCTTTGTCAAGTGCACCAACACAGCACAGACAGCAGACGAACACAGCACAGACAGCAGACGAACACAGCACAGACAGGGGATTTACACAGCACAGACAGCAGATTTACACAGCATGGGGCAACAGATTTACACAGCACAGACAGCAGGCTCACGCAGAACAGACAGCAGACTAACACAGCACAGACAGCAAACTAACACAGCACAGACAGCAGGCTAACACAGCACAGATAGCAGACTAACACAGCACAGACATCAGACTAACACAGCACAGACAGCAGGCTAACACAGCACAGATAGCAGATTTACACAGCACAGATAGCAGACTAACACAGCACAGACAGCAGATTTACACAGCACAGATAGCAGACTAATACAGCACAGACAGCAGATTTAGACAGTGTGGTGAGGTGCATCACTGTAAGTACACAAGGGGTTAATGTAAATACATGTAGACTAGCTAGACACTAGAGGGAGCACCAGAGACATGATACACAGACACTCAACCAATAGAACAGTTAGATAGGACACGGCCAATGGGCATTCACTATACACACTGAGGTGACACGACCACAGGGGGGGGGGGGTGGCATTACACCAACCCATATATAAAGGGTACAGCACACATGATCTTCCTCTTTCCAGTGGAGACAGTCAGTGAGTAGAGACACAGGGTTGATTCAATATCACTCCCACCACGTGGATTGTAGCAGACTGGTTGGTCGGTCTGAGTTGCTATAGAAGGATTAACAGTAGTGGCGAACCCGAGTAATAGAAGTGTAAATAGTTTAATAAACGTGTTGAAGTTATCTCCACATCTGAACCTTCCTTTGTCAAGTGCACCAATACAGCACAGACAGCAGATTTACACAGCACAGACAGCAGATCTACACAGTACAGACAGCAGACTAACACAGCACAGACAGCAGACTAACACAGCACAGACAGCAGACTAACACAGCACAGACAGCAGACTAACACAGCACAGACAGCAGGCTCACGCAGCACAGACAGCAGACTAACACAGCACATACAGCAGACTAACACAGCACAGACAGCAGACTAACACAGCACCAACAGCAGACTAACACAGCACAGACAGCAGACTAACACAGCACAGACAACAGATTTACACAGCACAGACAACAGACTAACACAGCACAAACAGCAGGCTCACGCAGCACAGACAGCAGGCTAACACAGCACAGACAGCAGACTAACACAGCACAGACAGCAGACTAACACAGCACAGACAGCAGGCTCACGCAGCACAGACAGCAGACTAACACAGCACAGACAGCAGACTAACACAGCACAGACAGCAGACTAACACAGCACCAACAGCAGACTAACACAGCACAGACAGCAGACTAACACAGCACAGACAACAGATTTACACAGCACAGACAACAGACTAACACAGCACAGACAGCAGACTAACACAGCACAGATAGCAGACTAACACAGCACAGACAGCAGACTAACACAGCACAGACAGCAGGCTCACGCAGAACAGACAGCAGACTAACACAGCACAGATAGCAGACTAACACAGCACAGACAGCAGACAAACACAGCACAAACAGCAGGCTCACGCAGCACAGACAGCAGGCTAACACAGCACAGACAGCAGACTAACACAGCACAGACAGCAGGCTAACACAGCACAGACAGCAGACTAACACAGCACAGACAGCAGACTAACACAGCACAGACAGCAGGCTCACGCAGCACAGACAGCAGACTAACACAGCACATACAGCAGACTAACACAGCACAGACAGCAGACTAACACAGCACCAACAGCAGACTAACACAGCACAGACAGCAGACTAACACAGCACAGACAACAGATTTACACAGCACAGACAACAGACTAACACAGCACAAACAGCAGGCTCACGCAGCACAGACAGCAGGCTAACACAGCACAGACAGCAGACTAACACAGCACAGACAGCAGGCTAACACAGCACAGACAGCAGACTAACACAGCACAGACAGCAGACTAACACAGCACAGACAGCAGACTAACACAGCACAGACAGCAGGCTCACGCAGCACAGACAGCAGACTAACACAGCACAGACAGCAGACTAACACAGCACAGACAGCAGACTAACACAGCACAGACAGCAGACTAACACAGCACAGACAGCAGACTAACACAGCACAGACAACAGATTTACACAGCACAGACAACAGACTAACACAGCACAGACAGCAGACTAACACAGCACAGATAGCAGACTAACACAGCACAGACAGCAGATTTACACAGCACAGACAGCAGGGTAACACAGCACAGACAGCAGACTAACACAGCACAGACAGCAGACTAACACAGCACAGACAGCAAACTAACACAGCACAAACAGCAGGCTCACGCAGCACAGACAGCAGGCTAACACAGCACAGACAGCAGACTAACACAGCACAGACAGCAGACTAACACAGCACAGACAGCAGGCTCACGCAGCACAGACAGCAGACTAACACAGCACATACAGCAGACTAACACAGCACAGACAGCAGACTAACACAGCACCAACAGCAGACTAACACAGCACAGACAGCAGACTAACACAGCACAGACAACAGATTTACACAGCACAGACAACAGACTAACACAGCACAGACAGCAGACTAACACAGCACAGATAGCAGACTAACACAGCACAGACAGCAGACTAACACAGCACAGACAGCAGGCTCACGCAGAACAGACAGCAGACTAGCACAGCACAGATAGCAGACTAACACAGCACAGACAGCAGACAAACACAGCACAAACAGCAGGCTCACGCAGCACAGACAGCAGGCTAACACAGCACAGACAGCAGACTAACACAGCACAGACAGCAGGCTAACACAGCACAGACAGCAGACTAACACAGCACAGACAGCAGACTAACACAGCACAGACAGCAGGCTCACGCAGCACAGACAGCAGACTAACACAGCACAGACAGCAGACTAACACAGCACAGACAGCAGACTAACACAGCACCAACAGCAGACTAACACAGCACAGACAGCAGACTAACACAGCACAGACAACAGATTTACACAGCACAGACAACAGACTAACACAGCACAAACAGCAGGCTCACACAGCACAGACAGCAGGCTAACACAGCACAGACAGCAGACTAACACAGCACAGACAGCAGGCTAACACAGCACAGACAGCAGACTAACACAGCACAGACAGCAGACTAACACAGCACAGACAGCAGACTAACACAGCACAGACAGCAGGCTCACGCAGCACAGACTGCAGACTAACACAGCACAGACAGCAGACTAACACAGCACAGACAGCAGACTAACACAGCACCAACAGCAGACTAACACAGCACAGACAGCAGACTAACACAGCACAGACAACAGATTTACACAGCACAGACAACAGACTAACACAGCACAGACAGCAGACTAACACAGCACAGATAGCAGACTAACACAGCACAGACAGCAGATTTACACAGCACAGACAGCAGGGTAACACAGCACAGACAGCAGACTAACACAGCACAGACAGCAGACTAACACAGCACAGACAGCAAACTAACACAGCACAGACAGCAGGCTAACACAGCACAGACAGCAGACTAACACAGCACAGACAGCAGGCTCACGCAGAACAGACAGCAGACTAACACAGCACAGATAGCAGACTAACACAGCACAGACAGCAAACTAACACAGCACAGACAGCAGGCTAACACAGCACAGACAGCAGGCTAACACAGCACAGACAGCAGACTAACACAGCACAGACAGCAGGCTCACGCAGAACAGACAGCAGACTAACACAGCACAGACAGCAAACTAACACAGCACAGACAGCAGGCTAACACAGCACAGATAGCAGACTAACACAGCACAGACATCAGACTAACACAGCACAGACAGCAGGCTAACACAGCACAGATAGCAGATTTACACAGCACAGATAGCAGACTAACACAGCACAGACAGCAGATTTACACAGCACAGATAGCAGACTAATACAGCACAGACAGCAGATTTAGACAGTGTGGTGAGGTGCATCACTGTAAGTACACAAGGGGTTAATGTAAATACATGTAGACTAGCTAGACACTAGAGGGAGCACCAGAGACATGATACACAGACACTCAACCAATAGAACAGTTAGATAGGACACGGCCAATGGGCATTCACTATACACACTGAGGTGACACGACCACAGGGGGGGGGGGGTGGCATTACACCAACCCATATATAAAGGGTACAGCACACATGATCTTCCTCTTTCCAGTGGAGACAGTCAGTGAGTAGAGACACAGGGTTGATTCAATATCACTCCCACCACGTGGATTGTAGCAGACTGATTAGTCAGTCTGAGTAGCTATAGAAGAATTAACAGTAGTGGCGAACCCGAGTAATAGAAGTGTAAATAGTTTAATAAACGTGTTGAAGATATCTCCACATCTGAACCTTCCTTTGGCAAGTGCACCAACACAGCACAGACAGCAGACGAACACAGCACAGACAGCGGATTTACACAGCACAGACAGCAGATTTACACAGCATGGGACAACAGATTTACACAGCACAGACAGCAGGCTCACGCAGAACAGACAGCAGACTAACACAGCACAGACAGCAAACTAACACAGCACAGACAGCAGGCTAACACAGCACAGATAGCAGACTAACACAGCACAGACATCAGACTAACACAGCACAGACAGCAGGCTAACACAGCACAGATAGCAGATTTACACAGCACAGATAGCAGACTAACACAGCACAGACAGCAGATTTACACAGCACAGACAGCAGATCTACACAGTACAGACAGCAGACGAACACAGCACAGACAGCGGATTTACACAGCACAGACAGCAGATTTACACAGTACAGACAGCAGACGAACACAGCACAGACAGCGGATTTACACAGCACAGACAGCAGATTTACACAGCATGGTACAGCAGATTTACACAGCACAGGCAGCAGACTTACACAGCACAGACAGCAGACGAACACAGCACAGACAGAAGATTTACGCAGCACAGACAGCAGACTAACACAGCACAGACAGCAGACTAACACACCACAGGCAGCAGACTAACACAGCACAGACAGCAGACTAACACAGCACAGACAGCAGACTAACACAGCACAGACAGCAGACTAACACAGCACAGACAGCAGACTAACACAGCACAGTCAGCAGACTAACACAGCACAGACAGCAGACTATTACAACACAGACAGCAGACTAACACAGCACAGACAGCAGACTAACACTGCACAGACAGCAGACTAACACAGCACAGACAGCAGACTAACACAGCACAGACAGCAGACTTACACAGCACAGGCAGCAGACTAACACAGCACAGATAGCAGATGTACGCAGCACTAATAGCAGATTTACACAGCACAGACAGCAGACTAACACAGCACAGACAGCAGATTTACACAGCACAGACAGCAGACTAACAAAGCACAGACAGCAGACTAACACAGCACAGACAGCAGCCTAACACAGCACAGACAGCAGCCTAACACAGCACAGACAGCAGACTAACACAGCACAGACAGCAGGCTCACGCAGCACAGATAGCAGACTAACACAGCACAGACAGCAGACTAACACAACACAGACAGCAGGCTCACGCAGCACAGACAGCAGACTAACACAGCACAGACAGCAGGCTAACACAGCACAGACAGCAGGCTCACGCAGCACAGACAGCAGATTTACACAGCACAGACAGCAGACTAACAAGCACAGACAGCAGACTAACACAGCACAGACAGCAGACAAACACAGCACAGACAGCAGGCTCATGCAGCACAGACAGAAGGCTAACACAGCACAGATAGCAGACTAACACAGCACAGACAGCAGATTTACACAGCACAGATAGGAGACTAACACAGCACAGACAGCAGATTTACACAGTGTGGTGAGGTGCATCACTGTAAGTACACAAGGGGTTAATGTAAATACATGTAGACTAGCTAGACACTAGAGGGAGCACCAGAGACATGACACACAGACACTCAACCAATAGAACAGTTAGATAGGACACGGCCAATGGGCATTCACTATACACACTGAGGTGACACGACCACAGGGAGGGCATTACACCAACCCATATATAAAGGGTACAGCACACATGATCTTCCTCTTTCCAGTGGAGACAGTCAGTGAGTAGAGACACAGAGTTGATTCAATATCACTCCCACCACGTGGATTGTAGCAGACTGATTAGTCAGTCTGAGTAGCTATAGAAGAATTAACAGTAGTGGCGAACCCGAGTAATAGAAGTGTAAATAGTTTAATAAACGTGTTGAAGATATCTCCACATCTGAACCTTCCTTTGTCAAGTTCACCAACACAGCACAGACAGCAGACGAACACAGCACAGACAGCAGACGAACACAGCACAGACAGCGGATTTACACAGCACAGACAGCGGATTTACACAGCACAGACAGCAGATTTACACAGCATGGGACAACAGATTTACACAGCACAGACAGCAGGCTTACACAGCACAGACAGCAGACTTACACAGCACAGACAGCAGACAAACACAGCACAGACAGCAGCTTTACACAGCACAGACAGCAGACTAACACAGCACAGATAGCAGATTTACACAGCACAGACAGCAGACTAACACAGCACAGATAGCAGACAAATACAGCACAGGCAGCAGACTAACACAGCACAGACAGCAGACAAACACAGCACAGACAGCGGACTAACACAGCACAGACAGCAGACTAACACAGCACAGACAGCAGACAAACACAGCACAGACAGAGGATTTACACAGCACAGACAGCAGATTTACACAGTACAGACAGCAGACGAACACAGCACAGACAGCGGATTTACACAGCACAGACAGCAGACTAACACAGCACAGACAGCAGACTTACACAGCACAGGCAGCAGACTAACACAGCACAGACAGCAGATGTACACAGCACTAATAGCAGATTTACACAGCACAGACAGCAGACTAACACAGCACAGACAGCAGATTTACACAGCACAGACAGCAGACTAACAAAGCACAGACAGCAGACTAACACAGCACAGACAGCAGACTAACACAGCAGAGACAGCAGACTAACACAGCACAGGCAGCAGATTTACACAGCACAGACAGCAGACTAACACAGCACGGACAGCAGGCTAACACAGCACAGGCAGCAGATTTACACAGCACAGACAGCAGACTAACAAAGCACAGACAGCAGACTAACACAGCACAGACAGCAGCCTAACACAGCACAGACAGCAGCCTAACACAGCACAGACAGCAGACTAACACAGCACAGACAGCAGGCTCACGCAGCACAGATAGCAGACTAACACAGCACAGACAGCAGACTAACACAGCACAGACAGCAGGCTCACGCACCACAGACAGCAGACTAACACAGCACAGACAGCAGGCTAACACAGCACAGACAGCAGGCTCACGCAGCACAGACAGCAGATTTACACAGCACAGACAGCAGACTAACAAGCACAGACAGCAGACTAACACAGCACAGACAGCAGACAAACACAGCACAGACAGCAGGCTCATGCAGCACAGACAGAAGGCTAACACAGCACAGATAGCAGACTAACACAGCACAGACAGCAGATTTACACAGCACAGATAGGAGACTAACACAGCACAGACAGCAGATTTACACAGTGTGGTGAGGTGCATCACTGTAAGTACACAAGGGGTTAATGTAAATACATGTAGACTAGCTAGACACTAGAGGGAGCACCAGAGACATGACACACAGACACTCAACCAATAGAACAGTTAGATAGGACACGGCCAATGGGCATTCACTATACACACTGAGGTGACACGACCACAGGGAGGGCATTACACCAACCCATATATAAAGGGTACAGCACACATGATCTTCCTCTTTCCAGTGGAGACAGTCAGTGAGTAGAGACACAGGGTTGATTCAATATCACTCCCACCACGTGGATTGTAGCAGACTGATTAGTCAGTCTGAGTAGCTATAGAAGAATTAACAGTAGTGGCGAACCCGAGTAATAGAAGTGTAAATAGTTTAATAAACGTGTTGAAGATATCTCCACATCTGAACCTTCCTTTGTCAAGTGCACCAACACAGCACAGACAGCAGACGAACACAGCACAGACAGCAGACGAACACAGCACAGACAGCGGATTTACACAGCACAAACAGCAGATTTACACAGCACAGACAGCAGATTTACACAGCATGGGACAACAGATTTACACAGCACAGACAGCAGGCTTACACAGCACAGACAGCAGACTTACACAGCACAGACAGCAGACAAACACAGCACAGACAGCAGCTTTACACAGCACAGACAGCAGACTAACACAGCACAGATAGCAGATTTACACAGCACAGACAGCAGACTAACACAGCACAGATAGCAGACAAATACAGCACAGGCAGCAGACTAACACAGCACAGACAGCAGACAAACACAGCACAGACAGCGGACTAACACAGCACAGACAGCAGACTAACACAGCACAGACAGCAGACAAACACAGCACAGACAGAGGATTTACACAGCACAGACAGCAGATTTACACAGTACAGACAGCAGACGAACACAGCACAGACAGCGGATTTACACAGCACAGACAGCAGACTAACACAGCACAGACAGCAGACTTACACAGCACAGGCAGCAGACTAACACAGCACAGACAGCAGATGTACACAGCACTAATAGCAGATTTACACAGCACAGACAGCAGACTAACACAGCACAGACAGCAGATTTACACAGCACAGACAGCAGACTAACAAAGCACAGACAGCAGACTAACACAGCACAGACAGCAGACTAACACAGCACAGACAGCAGACTAACACAGCACAGGCAGCAGATTTACACAGCACAGACAGCAGACTAACACAGCACGGACAGCAGGCTAACACAGCACAGGCAGCAGATTTACACAGCACAGACAGCAGACTAACACAGCACAGACAGCAGACTAACACTGCACAGGCAGCAGATTTACACAGCACAGACAGCAGACTAACACAGCACAGACAGCAGACTAACACAGCACAGACAGCAGACAAACACAGCACAGACAGCAGGCTAACACAGTACAGACAGCAGACTAACACAGCACAGACAGCAGACTAACACAGCACAGGCAGCAGATTTACACAGCACAGACAGCAGACTAACACAGCACAGATAGCTGACTAACACAGCACAGACAGCAGACTTGTATGCCGGAAGAAGTAGCACCGTCTTCTAGTCCGATTTTCCGAAATGCGGGCAGGGTATGGATCGGTCGGCACCCTTGATTTCTGTGTAGTATTGGTCCAGGAAGATTGCGCATATAGACACTGACATTAAGTTTCTCTATATAAATGTTTCTGGAACATACCTCGCCATTCACCTGAGGAAGGAGCTGCGCTCCGAAAGCTCGTGTTTGAATCAAACCTGTTGGACTTTAACCTGGTGTTGTAAGACTTCTTACCAATTTCCTTTTAATAGTTATGGGTCAATCTGCTTCCATTGTCCTTCCATACCACAGCAATTCAAAGCTTGGAAAAAGACTCCTCATATTCTCCCTGATTGTGTTTCCTCCCAATTATTAGTCATCTGATTTCTTTGATCACTGACCCTTCTGCCAGTAAGAAGTCTTACAACACCAGGTTAAAGTCCAACATGTTTGTTTCAAACACTAGCTTTCGGAGCACTGCTCCTTCCTCAGGTGAATGAAGAGGTTTGTTCCAGAAACATATATATAGACAAATTCAAAGATGCCAGACAATGCTTAGAATGCGAGCATTTGCAGATAATTGAATCTTTACAGATCCCGAGATAGGGGTAACCCCAGGTTAAAGAGGTGTGAATTGTCTCAAGCCAGGACAGTTGGTAGGATTTTGCAAGTCCAGGCCAGATGGTGGGGGATGAACGTAATGCAGCATGAGTCCTAGGTCCCGGTTGAGGCCGTACTCATGTGTGCGGAACTTGGCTTTAAGTTCTGCTCAGCGATTCTGCGTTGTCGCGCGTCCTGAAGGCTGCCTTGGAGAACGCTTACCCGGAGATCAGAGGCTGAATGCCCTTGACTACTGAAGTCTACCTTCTGCCAGTGGCAGGAGTAAACGGTGTCAAAAACTGTTCAGCATTCCCAACACCTCTCTCAAATCTCCCCTTCACCTTCCCGACTCCAAAGGGAGCAATCCTAAATTCCCTCATCTCCACATTTTGATTTCCTATCGCTGCAAAATTGGGCAGGAAACCAAAAGGGATTAGCAGTAAAATTACAGCTGGAACATTTCCATTCGTGTTGCTTTATTTTTACATGTCTGCTCCACTTTCTCTGTGGTTTTGTGTCTGTCTTGCTTGACCTCCAAAGAATCAAGTCTTAAGGGCTGTCTGCATATTTGCTACCATAATCCCCGTAATAATTGCTGGGCTCTGAGTCAAGATGTCAACAAATATGTACATTTTTAAGAAAACAACATGAGGATTTGTAAGTGACACTATTTTTCTCCCCTTATTTTGTGCACACTGTGCTCTCCGGAGCATGATTCCACAAATTCTAAAGATTTAAGTCAACTATTATTCTGCTTTTATTATCTGAATCATTAAATTCTTCTCAGTAATGAGGTGCAAATTGTAAACCATTTGCGAGTAACTTCTTGCCCTGACAAGTGTTTTCCATTCTGATAATGCCATCATTTTTTGTTGAAGGATTTTTGAAATTTTAGCATGTGAAGATGTACATCCTCATCTTTGTTCTGTTCTCAATAAGTGAAGGATAATCAGTGCATTTTATTTCCTGGTGCACTTGGACTTCCTCAATAGGATGGAGTGTCTGCGCTGCTTGATGACATTCCCGTTGCCGGATGCCTGGAGGTTCCTTTTCCTTGGCATAAAATTCAAATGGATTCTGGAAAAGGTCATCATTAAAAAGAGATGATTCAATCACTTTGTGCTAATAGAAAAAAAATCGGGACCATAATTGTCACAGACGATTGGCGAGAACACAGAGAAACAGGAGGAATGTTGAACGGTTGATCTTGTGCTCGAATCACAGCGGCCATTTTGGATCAACCCGGGGGAAATCTGCTCCATGGATTTCTGTTTATCTGTTTTATTTTTTAGCTTTCCCACAAGTTAAGATTAATCTCAGTGAGTAAGTGTTGCGTTTCATTTGACTAGATTCTAAAATCGGAAGACCTGTCCTGTGATTGGCCACATCATTGTTATCAGTAAGATGTCAGCTGAGGTAATTGGCGTTTGGTTCCTGTTGCTAATGTCTCTTCACAAACTCTGGCAAGAAATGTTGCAAGTTGGTGATTGGAAATAGTTAATTGAAAGTCACCAAATTTTTTGGATCTGTTTTTCCAGGAAATTATTTGAAATAAAATCAGCAGTACTGCTAACGACAGACAGTCAGGGGTAGTTTGGCACAAACAGTGCATCAAAGTAAATTAGCTTGATTCGATAAAAACAATGGACGGGATTTTCCGACACCCCCGCCGGGTCGGAGAATCGCCGGGGGACAGCGTGAATCCCATCCCCGCCGGCTGCAGAATTCTCCGGCACCGGGGTTAAGGTGGATGTGGGAATCGCAGCGCGACGGTCGGCGGCTGTTGGCAGCATTCCCCCCGGCAATTCTCCGGCCTGCGATGGGCCGAGTGGCTGCCCGTTTTCGGCTGGTCCCACCGGCGTAAATCACAACTGGTCGTGACAGGTGGGACCTGGCTCCACGGGCGGCCTGCAGAGTCCTTGGGGGGGCGCGGGGGGATCTGGCCCCAGGGGGTGCCCCCGCGATGGCCTGGCCCGCGATCGGGGCCCATCGATCCGCGGGCGGGCCTGTGCCATGGGGGAACTCTTTCCCTCCGCACCGACAGCTGTCAACGTCCCCCATGGCCGGTGCGGAGAAGAACCCCCCTGCGCATGTGCTGGGATGACGCCAGCACACCCTACCGCTCCCGCACGTGCGTCAACTTGCACCGGCTGGCGGAGGCCCTTTCGCGCCGGCATGTGTGGCGCCAAACACTCCAGCGCTGGCCTCGCCCCTGAGTGTTTCAAGCCACTCCTCGGTGCCTGAGTGGCTCGCCCCGCCGGTTCACGGAGATTTCTGACCAATCATTCTGATCTCACAATCAACGGCAACAGAGAATCTTGGATTGGATGCATGCTGGACCACAGGAAAAAAAATAAATGAATGCAAAAATACAGTCTGATTTTAGCTGAATGCATTGCACCAGGTAGATGTTAGGGGGTATGTTGTATGTTTCGCTGGTGCCACCCGATATTGAATTACATGGTAACGTACAACACAGACATGGCCATTCAGCCCAAATAGTCCCTGCAGCTTTTTATGCTCCACTTGAACCTTCTCCCAACCTTCTTCAGCCAAATCGATCAGTCCTCCCTTCTATTCCTTTCCCCTTCACAAGCTTTTCCAGCTTCCCCTTACATTTATCTGTGCTATTCAACTCAAGTACTCCTCATGACATTCTCTTCACCTTCAAAAGAAAAATCATTTCTTCTGATTTCCCTATTTGATTTCTTGACGAACATTTGAAGCTGCCGATTCTAGTTTTGCTCTTCCTCGTAAGGAGAAACAGTCACTCGAGATGGGATTTTGGCTTTTGGGGTAGGAAGCTTGAGGCGGTATATTTCCTAAGCTGGCAGTTGTCTCTCCTTTAAAAGGACTCCCCCCCCCCCGACCATATATTCATTCTGAGTGAGAGGGATGTGATGGAGTCAGGCGCGTCACTTCTGGATCTGATCACAAAGGTGAACGAGAATCTAGTCTACCTGACTAGAAGGACAGCCTCAGTTCTCTGAAACTTCAGCTCAGTTGTGTCAAAGGCTGTTCGGCACTCTCGCCTCATCCCTCCACCCACCCAGCCCCATGCACCCATATGCCCATGCCACCTCCTTGCCAACTCCAATGCCACCTCCATACTCAAATATCTTGTTCATACACTCATGCCACCATCTTACCACTATATTCACCCATGCAACCTCCATAGCCAGTCATCTAGTATCCACTATGAGCAGACCTCAGAAGGCATGTGGAGATGATATAGAAAAACTCCTGACAGTCTGACCTCTCACTCATATACACTCGCTGTTGGAAAACAAAATACAACTATTCATGCAAACCCATTAAAAAGTTAAAATCCCCTCAAATAGTCAAATTGTTGTAAAAAAAAACTTCTATTCATTGACCATATCAAAGAAAGCCAATCCTTTAATGGCCTCCTACAACTTTCAATCAACATGTGAACTCTGACCCTTGATGAGGTAAGTGGTCTTGAAGCAGTTGAAACTCAGTCGAACATTCATAATGGCTTCAGCTGCAATGTCAACCCTTGGGAAATACCAACAAGATGTCAATTGAAACTGCAGGAACTGATGGCTAATAAGTTATACCAGATGCTTTGTCAGTTAATACATTCCAGCAACAAGTATATTTGTTTTTTAAACTCCAACTGAAAGCCGCAGACTTTATTTTTACATTTTAAAGGGCTGGGGATTTAACTATTTCAGATAATACCAATTAACTAGACCATATCAACCCTTCAAGAATGTTTATGCCCCTTTTATGCTCATAACTCCAACACTGCTGGTCAAAGCCCTTGAACAGAAAATAGGGTCTGTTAGACCTCCGCGCTAATATCAACTGGTCCTGCTGACTTTGGGTTTCCAGCCTGCATGATTCAAGTCAAGCCCCTTTTCCCCTACTGGAAAAAATAGGAACTGCAACCAAATCCGCCCACCATTTTAATGCCCCTGAGGGCCCATCTAATTTCGAGAAAATCCATACTTCTCTGTCTATTCGTACATTATTAAAATTCTCAGCTATAAACAAAAGTCTTTCTTAATTTTAAAGACCTCTATTAGGACATCCCTTAGACTTGCCTTTTCAAGTCTAAAGAGCCCCAGCCTGTTATACACTTCTGACAGCTATAATCTCACAGGGAGGTCTTGTGGGATAGTGGGTAGTGTCCCTACCTTGGAGCCAGAAGCTCTGGGTTTGAGGTCCAACCAAGCAGTAGGTGACCAAGAGATTTGCTTCCGTAATATGGCTAACAGGTAGAGTATCAATGTGGAAAATCCTTCCAAAATCCCTCGAGAGTTGGTATACGTGTTTCTATCTAATTTCTCAACTTTCCGTGGCTGCTGTCTGTGACGTAATGAGGTTCCCACCCAGGAAAGTCAGGAACATCATTTTAATATATTTGCATCTAATTTGCGAGCCATCCTGCCGTCACTTTCCCCCTCATTGAAAATTCAATTCCTTTTTTTTTTTTTTTATAAATTTAGTGTACCCAATCATTTTTCCAATTAAGGGGCAATTTAGAGTGGCCAATCCACCTAGCTTGCACCTTTTTGGGTTGTGGGGGCGAAACCCACGCAAACACGGGGAGAATGTGCAAACTCCACACAGACAGTGACCCAGAGCCGGGATCGAACCTGGGACCTCGGCGCCGTGAGGCAGCAGTGCTACTCACTGTGCCACCGTGCTGCCCGAAAATTCAATTCCTGGCACGATTTACAACAGTACTATAAAAATGTGAATCTGCCGACCTCACCTCTGACAGGGATTTGGGAGGTCGCAAGTCACCGTTACCCACCAGGGTGTCCAATGGACTGGGGCAGTGGAGAAGTCAGGACCTGGGGGAGGGGGTTTGTGTCTTAGCACGTCGTAGGGCGGAGAGTGGGCTTTGCTCTTCACAGGCCTGAGTGGGACTTCAGTTTTGTGGATCCCTGTATCTTCAATGGATCAGGCAGCTGGTGTGGAGTTTGCGCTTGTCGGGTCCCCCTTGCTCAGGTTTAGGCAATGTTTCCTCGGTGGGCAGAGGGTAAAATCAAAGAGTCAGCACTGGAGGTGACTGTGGGGCCCCTGGGTGCAGTTCAGTGAATCATCACACTGCGTGGGCAGTATGGGGGACTCCGACATGGAATAGGTCGTAGCTCCATGAGGGCAAGAGGACCCTGATAGAGGGCACAAGTGCAGTCAGATTGATCCCCCAGCCTCAAGCTGCAGAGCGCAGCTTCAGGGCATGAGTTGTGTGTGGTAGTCATCCCTGATGTGTATATTGTATATAGAGGATGTTGTTATAGGTGCTTTACGGTAAGGCCCCTGTACTACAGGTACGGGGTAGATCCCTGCCTACTGGCTCCGCCCAGTAGGCGGAGAATAAATATGTGTGCTCCCCGTACAGCAGCCATTTTGTCAGCTGCTGTAGGAGGCCACACATCCTAGAGTAATAAAACCAATTACGGGCAATTTAGCATGGCCAATCCACCTAACCCGCACATCTTTGGATTGTGGGAAGAAACCGGAGCACCCGGAGGAAACCCACGCACACAGGGGGAGGACGTGCAGACTCCACACAGACAGTGACCCAGCCGGGAATCGAACCTGGGACCCTGGAGCTGTGAAGCATTTATGCTAACCACCATGCTACCCTTTTCTGGTATAGGGGGAAATTCTAAGAATAGTGGTGAGGTAAAAACCAAAGCGGGCAGTCAAAAAACCCCCGACATCGCTGCCCGGCGTGGAGCGCCCTCTGCAACGCCTGTGGCAAGAAGGGACATTTCACTGCAGTGTGCCAGGCCCGCTCAATCGTCGCTATTGTCCCGGCACCCCTATGTGCGGCCAGTGGATGCTGCATCTTGCTCGACTCGCAACACGTGAGACCCATGTGCGCCGCCACCTTGTTCCTCCCAGGACCAACGGGTGCTGCCATCTTGCCTTCCTCACGACACATGCAGCACCAAGGCGCCGCCATCTTGCCTCCCCCACGACACGTGCGGCTCGTGGGCGCCGCCACCTTGCCCGACTCAGGACCCCTGCCCATCGGGCATCTCATCAGGCCGCTCATCGCCTGCAACCACCGACGACCAGCCGCGTCTCGCCTCGGTCACGATTGACCA
Source organism: Scyliorhinus canicula (assembly GCF_902713615.1). Classification (NCBI taxonomy): domain Eukaryota; kingdom Metazoa; phylum Chordata; class Chondrichthyes; order Carcharhiniformes; family Scyliorhinidae; genus Scyliorhinus; species Scyliorhinus canicula. The sequence continues at coordinate 136,164,240 of NC_052159.1, read as the reverse complement.
GTCTCAACCACACAACCTCGCGACTGCTTCAACTAAAGTGAAGGTCAACAGACATGAGATCTCCTGCCTGCTGGACTCCGGGAGCACTGAGACCTTCATTCACCCCAATATGGTAAGGCGCTGCTTCCTTGCGGTACACCCCGCTAACCAGAGAATCTCCCTGGCCTCCGGATCGCACTCCCTGGTGAACAGGGGGTATTGCATTGCCACTCTCACTGCCCAGGGCGTGGAGTTCAGCGGCTTCCGGCTCTACGTCCTCCCCAAACTCTGCGCTGCCCTGCTACTCAGCCTTGACTTCCAGTGCAACCTCCAGAGCCTAACCCTGAAATTCGGCGGGCCCCTACCACCCCTTACTGTGTGCGGCCTCGCGACCCTTAAGGTCGACCCACCTTCCCTTTTTGCAAACCTCACCCCGGATTGCAAACCGATCGCCACCAGGAGCAGACGGTACAGCGCCCAGGACAGGACCTTCATCAGGTCTGAAGTCCAGCGGCTGCTTCGGGAAGGCATCATCGAAGCCAGCAACAGCCCCTGGAGAGCCCAAGTGGTAGTGGTCAAAACTGGGGAGAAAAATAGGATACTCATTGACTACAGTCAGACCATCAATCGGTACACCCAGCTCGACGTGTACCCCCTCCCACGCATATCTGATATGGTCAATCAGATTGCACAGTACCGGGTCTTCTCAACAGTGGACCTGAAATCTGCCGACCACCAGCTCCCCATCCGTAAGGCGGACCGCCCATACATTGCGTTTGAAGCATACGGCTGCCTTTACCACTTCCTGTGGGTTCCCTTCGGCGTCACCAACGGGGTCTCGGTCTTCCAAAGGGAGATGGACCGAATGGTTGACCGGTACGGACTGCAGGCCACCTTTCCGTACCTGGGCAATGTCACCATCTGCGGCCATGATCAACAGGACCATGACGCCAACCTTGCCAAATTTCTCCACACCGCCACTCTACTCAACCTCACGTATAACAAGGAGAAGTGCGTGTTCAGCACGAACCACTTAGGCATTCTCGGAGTTCTGGGGCCCGACCCAGATCGCATGCGCCCCCTCATGGAACTCCCCCAAGGAACCCCACTGCCCCAAGGCCCTCAAATGATGCCTGGGGTTCTTATCGTATTACGCCCAGTGGGTCCCAAACTATGCGGACAAGTTCCGCCCACTCATCCAAACCACTGTTTTCCCACTGACGGCCGAGGCTCACCAAGCCTTCAACTGTATCAAGGCCGACGTCGCCAAGGCCCCGGTAATTTCAACGAGCCCCCCGATGCCCTGTCCCGACGTACACATGCCAGCGCACAAGTGGGCCGACGCCAGACCCTGCATGACAATCTCAGTCACCCAGTGGTAACCCGTTTTTACCATTTCATCAAGGCCTTACTCCATCGAGGAAGTCAGGGATATCACCAGAGACTGTCAGGTCTGCGCGGAGTGTAAACCACACTTCAACCGGCCAGACCGTGCACGCCTGGTGAAGGCCTCCCGCCCCTTTGAACACCTTCACATGAACTTCAAAGGGCCCCTCCCCTCCACTGACCGCAACACGTACTTTCTCAGCGTGGTCGATGAATATTCCCGATTCCCCTTTGCCGTCCCATGCCCCGACATGACGTCTGCCTCCGTCATCAAAGCCCTCAACAACATTTTCGCTCTGTTCGGTTTTCCTGCCTACGTTCACAGCGACCGGGGATCCTCATTCATGAGCGATGAGCTGAGCCAGTACCTGCTCAACAAGGGCATTGCCTCGAGCAGGACGACCAGCTACAACCCCAGGGGAAATGGACAGGTGGAGAAGGAGAATGGGACGGTCTGGAGGGCCGTCCAGCTGGCCCTACGGTCCAGAAATCTCCCGGCCTCCCGCTGGCAGGAGGTCCTCCCCGACGCAATTCACTCCATTCATTCGTTCCTGTGCACCACAACTAATGAAACCCCCCCCCCAAGAACTTCTCTTTGCCTTCCCCACAAAGTCCACCTCCGTGGTATCGCTCCCAACATGGCTGACAGCTCCAACTCTCATTCTCCTCTTAGACGCGTTCGAGTCCACAAGGTGGACCCATTGGTTGAGAGGGTACAGCTACTTCACGCCAACCCGCAAAACGCTTACGTAGCGTACCCCGATGGCCGCCAAGACACAGTCTCCCTCAGGGACCTGGCACCAGCTGGTTCCCTATACACCTTCCTCTTACCCGGCGCCACCTTCCCTTCCCCCGGCACACCCCACCGCAGCCCCCGCTCCGGGACAAACCGTCCTCCCCTTGCTCACACCCGGGGATGAAGAGGATTTCGACCTGCTCCCGGAATCAATGAAGACCAAGCCGACGCCGGAGTCACCACCAGCACTACGGCACTCTCTCCGACAGGTTAAGGCACAGGACCACCTAAATTTGTAATGGTATCTGTACATTTAAAACACTATTTTCCATATATAGTTCTCCATCACCCCCGCCTGACTCATTTTTTAATAGGGGGTGAATGTGGTCGTCACCACTGATGTATATATTGTATATGGAGGGTGTTGTTATACGTTCTTTATGGTAAGGCCCCTGTACTACAGGTACGGGGTAGATCCCTGCCTACTGGCTCCGCCCAGTAGGCGGAGAATAAATATGTGTGCTCCCCGTACAGCAGCCATTTTGTCAGCTGCTGTAGGAGGCCACACATCCTAGAGTAATAAAACCTCGATTACATCCTACTCTCGTCTTTGCGTAATTGATAGTGCATCATTGTGTAAGTGTCACTGGTCAAGGAGTCCAGGCTCTCAGGGATGTAACCATGGTTCGCTCATGAGGGAAGCTCATTTAATCCACACCCCATGAGGATATTTAGGGTTTATTATCAACTCCATAATACAGAATAACACAGCCGAATATATATCAACAAGCAATGTACTAAAAACATCCACAATACAGAAACCAACGAATCAACAAGAAAATAAACACTAGCTTTCAAGTCAGCACATGCCCACCCTTCACTCACCCTAACAGTAGCCTCACATCCGTGGAAAGATTCACAAACAAGCAGCGCAGACCACCAGAAAAGGACAGACCAATGCGGAGCATGGTGGGAGTGAGGAGCAGAGTGAACACCACTCCCCTCCCGAGAGGAGACACGATTCCACCAAAAGAAATAGACTCTTTACACAAAAAATCAAGACAAAATGCAGGGTGACCACAAAAATCCAAAATAAAACAAATCCAACAAATAATCAAGTAGCAGGCAAAGCCACCAGCACTCAAGCTAGTGCACGCTCCTCCCTGCAACTACCTTCCGCCCCTTTCTACCCCCGAGCTCCAGCTAAACCCCGCGTTGGTGTAAAGATGCCCACAAGCAATGCAGTCCACTGGAAAAGGACAGGTGGAATGCGGCTGATAATAGAAAGAGAAAATACACCTTCCCCTCACAAGCACCATTCAGTTGATGCCCTGCACCATGGACCTCATGCGCTCAGCCATGGAGTGCATGATCTGAACCAGGGTGACATTCCCCACCATGGGGAAAGGGCGGGGTGTCCCGGCGCCGAGGAGTGGCGTGAACCACTCGGGCCGCCCCAAAGGTGCGGAATCCTCCGCACCTTCAGGGGCTTGGCCGGCCCCAGAGTTGTTTGCACCATGCCAGCCGGCGGGGAAAGGGCTTGGCACCACGCCAACGGGCGCAGAAGGGCGTCCGCCGGCTGACGCGAGTTGGCGCATGTGCGGGAGCGCCAGCGTGTGCTGGCGTCGTCCCAGCACATGCACAAGGGGGTTCACCTCCACGTCGGCCATGGCGGAGGATTACAGCGGCCGACGCAGAACAATAGAGTGCCTCCACGGCACAGGCCCACCCGCAGATTGGTGGGCCCCGATCATGGACCAGGCACCCCCCCCGGGGCGAGATGACCCCCTGCCGCCCCCCCCCCCCCCCCCCCGAGGACCCCGAAGGCCGCTCACGCAGCCAGGTTCCGCCGGCAAATACCTGGTGTAACATACGCTGGCGGGACTGGCCGTAAATGGGTGGCCACTCAGCCCATCGCGGGCCGGAGAATTGCCGGGGGGCCACTGCCAGCAGCCGCCGACCGCCGCACCGCGACTCCTGCCCCCGCCAAATCCCCAGTGCCAGACAATTTGGCAGCCGGCGGGGGCGGGATTCACACCGCCCCACGGCATTTCTCCGACCCGGCTGGGGGTCGGAGAATCCCACCCCATGTTACCTCCACAAAGAACAATGTGATAATGACCAAATAAGCTGCTTCCTGAAAAACCAAAACAAAAGGAAAGCATTGCAGATGCCGGAAATCTGAGGATGAAAATAGAAGGTTCTGGAAACACCCAGGCAGCCAGGAAGCACCTGTGACCAAAACTGTTCTGAAGAAAGGTCGCTGATCTGAAATCGGTTTCTCTATCTGCAGATGTTGTTGACTGTGTTTTTGTGGTGTTAAATGTGGGATGAATGTTGGCTCGGACACCAAGGATAACTCTCTTGGCTATCCTTGAAATAGCGCCATGGGATCTTTTATGTCCACCCAAATAGGCTAATGAGACTTCGATTTCACATCACGGGCGCGATTCTCCGATGTCACGCCAGTTGGGAGAATAGCGGGCCGCGCCAATTTTTCACGCGGCGCCAGTCCGACGCGCTCCCGCGATTCTCCGAAACGGCGAAACGGTTCCGTCGTGTTCCGCGCTCCAAAACCTGGAGAATCGCCCGAGGCACCTAAAATGGCGATTCGCTGGAACCCCCGCTATTCTCCGGCCCAAATGGGCCGAAGTCCCGACGGCGTGAACTGGGGTCACACTGTCGCCGTCCACACCTGCTTTTTAAAGTCGTCAGCCAGTCGTGCTGGCTGACGTGAGCAGTGAGGAGATGAGCGGACCGTCCCGGAGTCTCCGCAGTCTGGGGAAGGCATCCCCAAGAACGCAGCGGCTAGTGGGGAGGGGGGGGGGGGAGAGGGAGTGAGTAGTGGGGGGGGGGAGAGCGCATAGTGGGAGGGGCGAGAGGGAATAGTGGAGGGGGGAGCGGGAGTAGTGGAGGGGTAGAGGGAGTAGTGGAGGGGGTAGAGAGAGTAGTGGGGGGAGAGAGGGAGTAGTGGAGGGGAGAGAGAGGGAGTAGTGGGGGGAGAGAGGGAGTAGTGGGAGGGGAGGGGGGAGGAAGTAGTGGGGGGGAGAGAGGGAGTAGTGGAGGGGGGGAGAGAGGAGTAGTGGAGGGGTAGAGGGAGTAGTGGAGGGGGAGAGAGGGAGTAGTGGGAGGGGCGAGAGGGATTCGTGGGGGGGGGAGAGAGGGAGTAGTGGGGGGGAGAGAGGGAGTAGTGGGGGAGAGAGGGAGTAATGGAGGGGGGAGAGAGGGAGTAGTGGGGGGGAGAGGGAGTAGTGGGAGGGGAGAGGGAGTAGTGGGGGGGAGAGAGGGAGTAGTGGAGGGGGAGTGAGGGAGTATGGGGGAGAGTGGGAGTATGGGGAGGAGAGGGAGTAGTGGGAGGGGAGGGGGAGGGAGTAGTGGGGGGGGTAGAGAGGGAGTAGTGGAGGGGAGAGAGGGAGTAGTGGAGGGGGAGAGGGAGTAGTGGAGGGGGGAGAGAGGGAGTAGGGGGGGAGAGAGGGAGTATGGGGGGAGAGAGGGAGTAGGGGGGAGGGAGTAGTGGGAGGGCAGGGGGAGTTGTGGAGGGGGAGAGAGGGAGTAGTGGGAGGGGAGGGGGAGGGAGTAGTTGGGGGGGGAGAGAGGGAGTAGTGGAGGGGAGAGAGGGAGTAGTGGAGTGGGGAGAGGGAGTAGTGGAGGGGGAGAGAGGGAGTAGTGGAGGGGGGAGAGGCAGTAGTGGAGGGGAGAGGGAGTAATGGAGGAGGAGAAAGGGAGTAGTGGAGGGGGGAGAGGGAGTAGAGGAGGGGGAGAGAGGGAGTAGTGGGAGGGGGAGAGGGGGGTAGTGGAGGGGGAGAGGGAGTAGTGGGAGGGGGGGAGAGGGAGTAGTGGAGGGGGGGGAGAGGGAGTAGTGGAGGGGGAGAGGGAGTAGTTGGAGGGGGGGAGAGAGGGAGTAGTGGAGGGGGAGAGAGGGAGTAGTGGAGGGGGAGGGAGTAGTGGAGGAGAGAGGAGGGAGTAGTGGGGGGAGAGAGGGAGTAGTGGGGGGGGAGAGTGGGAAGTACGTGTGAGGGGAGGGGAGGGAGTAGTGGAGGGGGGAGAGAGGGAGCAGTGGAGGGGAGAGGGGAGTAGTGGAGGGGGAGAGAGAGGGAGTAGTGGGGGGAGAGAGGGAGTAGTGGGGGGGGAGAGAGGGAGTGGTGGAGGGGGGAGAGGGGAGTAGTGAGGGGGGAGAGAGGGAGTAGTGGAGGGGGGAGAGAGGGAGTGGTGGAGGGGGAGAGAGGGAGTAGTGGGGGGTGAAAGGGAGTAGTGGGAGGGGGGAGAGGGAGGAGTGGGAGGGGGAGGGAGGGAGTAGTGGAGGGGGAGAGAGGGAGAGTAGTGGAGGGGAGAGAGAGGGCGTAGTGGGGGGGAGGGGGGAAGTAGTGGGAGGGGAGGGGGAGGGGAGTAGGGAGGGGGGAGGGGGGAGAGAGGGAGAGTGGAGGGGGGAGAGGGTAGTAGGGGGGGGAGAGGAGTCGTAGGGGGAGAGGGAGTAGTGGAGGGGAGAGAGGGAGTAGTGGAGGAGGAGAGGGAGTAGTGGGAGGGGGAGAGAGAGGGAGTAGTGGAGGGGGGAGAGAGGGAGTAGTGGAGGGGAGAGAGGGGAGTAGTGGGGGGAGAGAGGGAGTAGTGGGGGAGAGAGGGAGTAGTGGGGGGAGGGGAGGGGAGGGAGTAGTGGAGGGGGGAGAGAGGGAGTAGTGGGGGGGGAGGCAGTAGTGGAGGGGAGAGGGAGTAGTGGAGTGGGGGAGGGAGTAGTGGAGGGGGGAGAGGGAGTAGAGGAGGGGGAGAGAGGGAGTAGTGGGAGGGGGAGAGGGGGAGTAGTGGAGGGGGAGAGGGAGTAGTGGGAGGGGGGAGAGGGAGTAGTGGAGGGGGGGAGAGGGAGTAGTGGAGGGGGAGAGGAGTAGTTGGAGGGGGGGAGAGAGAGGGAAGTAGTGGAGGGGGGAGAGAGGGGAGTAGTTGGAGGGGGGAGAGGGAGTAGTGGAGGGACGAGGAAGATGGGAGTTAGCGGGGGGAGAGAGGGGAGTAGTGGGGGTGAGAGTGGGAGTATGTCGGGAAGGGGAGGGGGCGGGAGTCGTGCGAGGGGGTGCAGAGCGGAATCACGTGGCGGGGGAGAGGGAGTAGTGGAGGGGAGAGAGAGGGAGTAGTGGGGGGAGAGAGGGAGTAGTGGGGGGGGGAGGAGAGGGAGTGTTGGAGGGGGGAGAGGGAGTAGTGAGGGGGGAGAGAGGGAGGAGTGGAGGGGGGAAAGGAGCGGGTGGTTGGATGGGGGCGAGAGGGATTAGTGGTGGGTGAAAGGAGTAGTGGGAGGGGGAGAGGGGAGTAGTGGGAGGGGGAGGGAGGGAGTAGTGGCGGGGGAGCGAGGAGTAAGTAGTGGAGGGGATGAGAGAGGGCGTATGTGGGGGGCTGCGAGGGAGTAGTGGGGGAGAAGAGGGAGTGTAGGGGAGGGGAGGGGGAGGGAGTAGTGGAGGGGGGAGAGAGGGAGTAGTGGAGGGGGGGAGAGGGAGTAGTGGAGGGGGGAGAGGGAGTATTCGGGGGAGGAGAGGGAGTAGTGGGAGGGGGAGAGAGGGAGTAGTGGAGGGGGGAGAGAGGGAGTAGTGGAGGGGAGAGAGAGGGAGTAGTGGGGGGAGAGAGGGAGTAGTGGGGGAGAGAGGGAGTAGTGGGAGGGGAGGGGGAGGGAGTAGTGGAGGGGGGGAGAGAGGGAGTAGTGGAGGGGGGGAGAGGGAGTAGTGGAGGGCGGGAGAGGAAGTAGTGGGGGGGAGAGGGAGTAGTGGAGGGGAGAGAGGGAGTAGTGGAGGAGGAGAGGGAGTAGTGGGAGGGGGAGAGAGGGAGTAGTGGGGGAGAGAGGGAGTAGTGGAGGGGGGAGGGAGTAGTGGAGTGGGGGAGAGGGAGTAGTGCAGGGGGGAGAGGGAGTCGTGGAGGGGGAGAGAGAGAGTAGTAGAGGGGGGGAGAGAGGGAGTAGTGGGAGGGGGAGAGAGGGAGTAGTGGAGGGGGGAGAGGGAGTAGTGGGGGGGGTAGAGAGGGAGTAGAGTAGGGGGGAGAGAGGGAGTAGTGGAGGAGGGAGAGAGGGAGTAGTGGAGGGGGGAGAGAGGGGGAGTAGTGGAGGGGGGAGATGGAGTAGTGGGAGGGGGGGGAGGGAGTAGTGGAAGGGGGGGAGAGGGAGTAGTGGAGGGGGGAGAGGGAGTAGTGGAGGGAGAGAGGGAGAGTAGTGGAGGGGGGAGAGGGAGTAGTGGGAGGGGGAGAGGGGAGTTGTGGAGGGGGAGAGGGAGTAGTGGGAGGAGGGGGAGAGAGGGAGTAGTGGAGGGGAGAGAGGGTGTAGTGGAGAGGGAGAGGGAGTAGTGGAGGGGGAGAGGGAGTCGTGGGAGGGGAGGGGGAGGGAGTAGTGGGGGGGAGAGGGATTAGTGGAGGGGGAGAGGGTGTAGTGGGAGGGGAGAGAGGGAGTATTGGATGGGGGAGAGGGAGTAGTGGAGTGGGGGGAGAGGGATGTTGCACGTTTTACTTGAGTGTAATACGCGTTTATTGGAGTGTATTAACACGCCTCCGTTTAAAGGCCATGTGCTTAACACTGCTAGGCTCTGTATGTGTAATTTCAGCTCGGAGTCGCCAGGTGTCGTATGTAAACACCTCACAAGTATCTCAAGGTCAGGTTCAAAGTAATAAAACTATACACCGATTAGTAAGTTCCAACGGTCAATATTTATTATACAAATATAATAAATACGCATGCACACGCTAAAGACTAATACCTATTTCTACTATTAAACGACTAAATACTTATCTAAGTGGGAACCAGCAAGGTCAGGGGACAAGGCCTTTGTTCCTTTCTGGGCTGCACCTTCTGTTTGTTTTAGTCGAATACTGTATAAGTTCACGTAGCGAACGTCGTTTTGGGACTTACTGAACGATGGCTGGTGCTCAACGGCTGGTGATGGAAGACAGGATCTGGAGACTGGAGTCGAAGTCGAAACAGCAAGCCGGAGTAACAAAACAGCAGTCCAAGCCGGAGCACGAACAGACAGGACCATGTGCGGGGTCTATCTTTATAGGGCCCCCAATGTCCGTGCCTTTTCGGGGCGGGCTTTGCCTGTCATGCATTGATTGGATCAATTCCCAATCGATGTCTCACAAATCCCCCAATCTGAGGGTCTTTTCTCGATGGGTGGGGCGGTCTCTAGGGTCTTTTGAGATGGATACTTCTGGTGCCGTTTTGTCTGGGCGTCCACTCAAAGTATCCATTCACAACCAAATGTTGCTATTGTGTGTGCCCAGATCTGGATTGCTTCATTAATATGCAAAGCGTTTTGCTATTAACACCTTTGGTTGAGATCTTCCACCTGGCCATAAACTAGTTTTGCTACGTGCAGAATGCTAATCAGTCTTTGCAGACTGCTTGTCTTGGCTAAACTGCTTTCTCCCTGCAGTCTTAGCAGTTCTCCATTTTGTTAGCCCAGTGTCCATCTTAGGTAGCTACAGGGAGTAGTGGGAGGGGGATAGGGAATAGTGGAGGGGGGAGAGGGAGCAGTGGGAGGAGGGGGAGAGAGGGAGTAGTGGAGGGGAGAGAGGGAGTAGTGGAGGGTGGGAGAGGGAGTAGTGGAGGGGGGAGATGGATTAATGGGAGGGGGGAGAGGGAGTAGTGGAGGGGGGGAGGGAGTAGTGGGAGGAGGGGAGAGAGGGAGTAGTGGAGGGGAGAGAGGGAGTAGTGGAGGGGGAGAGGGAGTAGTGGGAGAGGGAGAGGGAGTAGTGGGAGGGGGAGAGGTAGTAGTGGAGGGGGGAGAGGGAGTAGTGGGAGGGGGTGGAGAGGGAGTAGTGGAGGGGGAGAGGGAGTTGTGGAGGGGAGAGGGAGTAGTGGAGGGGGGAGGGAGTAGTGGAGGGGGAGAGGGAGTAGTGGAGGGGGAGAGAGGGAGTAGTGGGAGGGGGAGCGAGGGAGTGGTGGGAGGGGGAGGGAGTAGTGGAGGGGGAGAGGGAGTAGTGGAGGGGGGAGAGGGTGTAGTGGAGGGGGGAGGGGGGAGTAGGGGAGGAGGGGAGATAGCGGTAGTGGGAGGGGGAGAGAGGGAGTAGTGGGAGGGGGGAGAGGGAGTAGTGGGAGGGAGGGGGAGAGGGAGTAGTGGGAGGGGGAAAGAGGGAGTAGTGGGAGGGGGGAGAGGTAGTAGTGGAAGGGAGAGGGAGTAGTGGGAGGAGGGGGAGAGGGAGTAGTGGGGGGGGGGAGAGGGAGTAGTGGGGAGGGGGAGAGGGAGTAGTGGAGGGGAGAGAGGGAGTAGTGGTGAGGGGGGAGAGGGAGTAGTGGGAGGGGTGAGAGAGGGAGTAGTGAGGGCGGACGAGAGGAGTAGTGGGAGGGGGGAGAGGAAGTAGTTGGAGGGGGAAGAGATGAGGTAGTGGGAGGGGGAGGAGAGGGAGTCGTGGAGGGGAGAGGGAGTAGTGGAGGGGAGAGAGGAGTAGTGGGGGGGGAGAGGGAGTAGTGGGAGGGGGAGAGAGGAGTAGTGGAGGGGGAGAGAGGGAGTAGTGGGAGGGGGAGGAGGGGTAGGGAGGGGGAGAGGGGAGTGGAGGGGGGAGAGGGAGTAGTGGAGGGGAGGGGGGGTAGAGGGGGGGGGGGAGAGGGAAGTAGTGGAGGGGAATGGGCGGGAGTAAGTGGGAGGGGGAGGAGAGGGAGGATGTGGAGGGGAGAGTGGAGTTAGATGCGAGGGCGTTGAGTAGGGAGTAGTGGGGGGGGAAGAGGAAGTAGTGGAGGGAGAGGGAGTAGTGGGAGGAGGGGAGCGGGAAGTTATTGGGAGTGGGGAGAGAGGAGTAGTGGAGGGGGAGAGGCGGGTAGTATCGTAGTGGGAGGGGGAAGTAGTGGAGGTAGTGGAGTAGTGGGAGAGGAGGGAAGTAGTAGTGGAGGGGTGCAGAGGGCGTAGATGGAGGGGGAGAGTGGGAGTTAGTAGGGAGGGGGAGGGAGGAGTAGTGGAGGGGGAGAGGGAAGTAGTGGGAGGGGGAGAGGGAGTAGTGGGAGGGGGAGAGGGAGTAGTGGAGGGGGGAGGGGGAGTAGTGGGAGGGGGGAGAGGGAGTAGTGGGAGGGGAGAGGGAGTAGTGGGGAGGGGGGAGAGGGAGTGTGTCGAGTGGGTCGGCCACCCCCAGATGCGACATGTCAGCCGCCCTGCGATGGCAGGACGGTGACGAGGACACAGCCGCTGGTTACCCTGTGGCTGATGGGCACAGCCCACTGACGCACCGGTGAGGAGGACGTTGTTAACTGACCGTTGGACGCAGAAAGTGACCAGGGGTTAGGCTGGTCGCGTGTCAGTAGCGCGACCAGGCCATCGGGACACACAGATATCCCGTGGCAGGCGGTTGCCGAGGTGATGAATAACCTCGGTCTAACAAGTTGTTTCTCTGCCCTTCACCACCCTTCTGTAGGTGACCATAATGTATTCAAACCAAACGGCCATGTCCACCGCAGTGGTTGGGGCCGTTTTGCCATTTGCCAGAGGCAGACAGTCTCATTCAAGTTCCCCAAAACAATGATGGCGATTCCAGTCAACAAACTTGAGGAAGACAACTCCATCCCACCAAGCATCAAACGGCCTGATGAAAGACCTATCCAAACTTTCAAAGCATCGACGAAGAAACAAGCCCATAGGCCATGAATACTTTGCTTAGTGGACTTCTTGCTCTTGTACAATTCAGCCCTGCATACCACCATTGGAGTTACCCTGCCTGAGTTATTAATGGGCCAATGTCTCAGCACCTGGCTCGAGCCTCATAGAAAGGCCACCACGATACAGCCAAAAAGGAGAGTTTTTTTCAAGCAGACGATGCGGAACTTTGTGGATGGCCGGACTGGTAATTTAAAGGACTGGGCCAACATCCTGTGTCATAGACCTACAGGGACATGAGGCTAGACACCACATTGACCACCCGAGGAGGAGAGAAGCCGACATTCCAGAAAAGGGGCAGGTGGTCCCAATCCCAGGACCACTCTACCACTTCAAATGCGGTGGTGTTAGAACTGAGATATTCTCAACTCAATCTTCCAAGGGCCACCAAGGGCGTTGATGTGGCCATCAGCACAATCCCTGTGGTGACCTCTACAGATCTGCCTGCCCTTGCTGGAGACTCAGGTGCTCCTAATCTAGAAGAGCCAGTGGGCAAGTTGAGACTTTTGGCATGAGTTAGGAAATCGCCGACTTGGCTTGTGATCTTTGTTTTTAGCTCTGTAACCCTTCTGTAGATATAAAATTGTAAATTAGAATTTTTCTGTTTCTCGATTACAGGAATCTGTAAGGGAACTTAAGGGGGGGAAGAATGTGGTAGCGTGGTTCCTTTCAGGGGCGCTACTTTGTAGGCCACGTGATGGACTTAGATTCTATCGAGACACTGCAAATGCCATTGGGGTTTTTTCCAGAATTAGCCTGGAAATCATGGGAATCATGGGAATAAGACCTGTGGATTAGTTGTGTTGTCCAGTGTTTTTCGTTCACCTTAGTTCCATACACCTCGTTTGCATTTCGACACTGCCTCGTCGATCACCTCACAACACCACAGGCCTAGCAGGATTATTAAAAGCAAACTGGAAGTGACATTATTGGAGAAATTGGACAGAGAAGAAAGTTAAAAAAGCGCTGCATTATTTATTCAGAGCCAGCTGGGGTACGTTCCAGAAACAGATCCAACTGTCTGTCAGAGGAAGAATATATCGCTTCAGGACACATTGCGAAAGAACTCAGTTTATATTTTTCAAGGCATATGAGGAAACACAGGCGGCTGTAAAGTTTGGTGTCCTCATGCTTTGAGGTGAGTGAATAGTTGAGGGTACGCATCGACGGAAATGGTTTCTTTATGGAACTCCTGTTGTCCCTGGGGAGTGGAGGGGGTTGCGGAGAGAGCAACTTGACCAAAATCAAAATACTGCAAATGCCGAAAAACTAAAATAAAACAGAAAATTCCAGGCAAGGCAGCATCTCTGGAGATAGAGAAAAAGTCAACGGGTGGAATTTGCCGGCTGTTCACACCGGCGGGATATTCAGGTCCCACCGACACGCAACCCTGCCTTGGGTTGCCCGGCAAACGAGGGTTGCATTCAACGAGAAAGCCCATTGACAACAGCGGGATCTTCAGGTGGGCCGCATCTGCTGCCAAAAAAACACGCAATGGGTTCTTTGAGAAAGTGCCAGGCCTTTAAGGTTTGTGACCTTTCCTTAGAACATCTACTGTTGCTCAATAGTGAAGATTTAAGAAAAAAGGTGTGTTGAATAATGAGGTACAACTAACTATGTCCTTGTGGCTGTGGCATTAACTTTCTTTTTGCATGTATACTCTGTTAGGCATTAGCATGTTGACCCAGATTTTATGATTGAATGTTGGCAAAACCATCAGCATTTACCATCATTAGTCATCTGAAATTGAAGTCACCTTCTGAAGCCTACACTTTGGTCATTAAATGTGGAAAACTAAAAGTTGCTGTCAGTGATTCTGCACCTCCCAAAATGTGTGCTCATGAGGTCCTCCCAGAATGCAATCAAGTAAAAATCATTGAGCTGAAGAAAAATCTCCCTTTTATGTTATTAGTTACATTGTAAAACCCTCAAAGATGTTGCAACTTGTTCAATGAGGTATAACTGAGTTTTTAATGGTACTGAACGCCCTCACTGGACATAAAAAAATAAGTTTATTATCATAGAATTTACAGTGCAGAAGGAGGCCATTCGGCCCATCGAGTCTGCCCCGGCTCTTGGAAAGAGCACCCTACCCAAGGTCCACACCTCCACCCTGTCCCCATAACCCAGTAACCTCACCCAAAACTAAGGACAATTCTGGACACTAAGGGCAATTTATCACGGCCAATCCACCTAACCTGCACATCTTTGGACTGTGGGAGGAAATCGGAAGAGGTATGTCTTACCAACTGTCCTGGCTTGAGACAATTCACACCTCTTTAACCTGGGGTTACCCCTATCTCTGGATCTGTAAAGTCTTAAATGTTGTGATCCACTGTGTTAACTGTGTGCACCTGTATTAGGGGATGTACGGTAGTACTATACTACAGGCTCGCTGGTAGCCCCTGCCGGCTAGCTCCGCCCACAAGGAGCCGTATAAATATGCATGACTTCTCCTGATCAGCCATTCTGCCAGCTGCATTAGGAGGTTACGCATCTGACTGTAATAAAGCCTCTGTTGTACAATCCGAGTCTTTAGTACAATTGATAGTGCATCAATTTATTAGTCAGATTTTCTGCATTAGGACATCAGGATCAAACCAGATCACCTGCAGCTGGATCCGCACTTGCCAGACGCCAGAAAGGACTTCAATCACTGGCTGGCTTGCTTTCAGGCCTACATCAACTCAGCGACCCCCGCGCCGACGGAAGCTCAGAAGATCCAAGTTCTATACTCCAGGTTGAGCTTCAGCATGTTCCCGCTGATCCAGGATGCCCCGACTGACGCAGACGCCATGGCACTTCTTAAAGAGAACTACGTTCAGAAGACGAACATCCTCTTCGCAAGGCACGTACTCGCCACTCGCGTACAACTACCTGGTGAGTCGATCGAAGACTTCTGGCGGGTTCTTATCCCACTCGTACGAGCCTGTGACTGTCAGGCCGTCACGGCCATGGAACATTCCAATCTCCTCATGCGTGACGCATTCGTGATGGGGATTGCGTCGGACCCCATCCGAAAACGACTGCTGGAAGGGGCTACGCTCGAAAGCTTTAGCGCTCTCCATGACGGTCGCATCTCGCAACATCCAGTCCTACCCCGCTCGCCGCGCGGTGCACCCCCCTACTCCTCTTGGACCCCTCAAATGACCCCCCCCGACTGGGGCCACCCCTGCTCAATATGCCTGCGCTGCCCGCCCCACCACGCACTCTGGGGGTCCCCGCTGCTACTTCTGCGGCCACCAGAAGCAACCCCGCCACACTTACCAGCCCGCGCCACCATCTGCAAATTCTGCGGTAAGAAGGGCCACTTTGCGGCGGTGTGCCAGGCCCGCACAGTCGCCGCTATCGCGCCCGAATTCACTCCCTTCCCCCAGCCGATCGCACAATGGGCGCCGCCATCTTCTGCTCCCGGGGCCACGTGCGACCAGTGGGCGCCGCCATCTTCTCCCCCCAGGTCCACATGCGGCCCGCGGGAGCCGCCACCTTGCCCCGCCCCCACAATGTGCGCACCATGGGCGCCGCCGTCTTGCCTCACACCCGCAACGTGCACTCCATGGACGCCGCCATCTTGCCCCATCCCTAAAACGTGCGCTGCATGGGCGCCGCCATCTTCTCCCCCACAGGTCCTCTGGACGTCGCCATCGCCGCCATTTTGTCTCCCCCTCGGGACTGGAACGCTGGACCCGCGTTGCCGTCGCTTCCCATCTGACTCCTCGGACGACCACCCGCTGCTTGCCTCTATGACGCTGGACCAGTTCCGCCCTCACAACCTGGCCACCGCTTCGACGACAGTGCTAATCAATGGCCACGCAACCTCCTGCCGACTGGACTCCGGGAGCACCGAAAGCTTCATCCACCCGGACACGGTAAGGCGCTGCTCCCTCGCGGTCCACCCCGTCAACCAACGAATCTCCCTGGCCTCCGGGTCCCACTCTGTCCCGATCCGAGGTTTCTGTGTGGTCAATCTCACTGTCCAAGGAGTAGAATTCAGCGGTTTCCGCCTATACGTTCTCCCCACCTCTGTGCTGCACTATTGCTGGGTTACGCATCTGACTGTAATAAAGCCTCTGTTGTACCAATCCGAGTCTTTAGTACAATTGATAGTGCATCAATTTATTACCTGCAAAAGCTCGCATTCTAAGCATTGTCTTGCATCTTTGAATTTGTCTATATTTCTGTTTCTGGAACATACATCTTCATTCACCTGAGGAAGGAGCAGTGCTCTGAAAGCTAATGTTTGAAACAAACCTGTTGGACTTTAACCTGTGTTGTAAGACTTCTTACAGATAATATAAAGGAACAGCTCCTTTTGGCTGCATACTAAGTTTCACTTTCTCACCACCCCAAGCTTTGCCTGATTCTTGGGACAAATGTTCATCTCACAGTCTGAGCAGTAACCTGTCCCTGTGGAACCTATCCAATTATCATTTCATGAACTTTGTCATGTCCCAGTATATTCTGAACTTGAGGCTAATTTTATATTTTATAAAAACTGACCACAAAACCTTACAAAAATATGGCTGCCTGAGCATTACATCAATTGTCTTGTGGATTATAACCAGTCCACTGTCTCAAGAGGGAACTACAGCAATCACCCACCACCCCCACTGTAATTCACCTCCCCCACACCCCTCACCCCCAGCACTGCTCCTCCCCAGCAGGGTCGACGAGACAGTGACGATCCCACCAGCATGAAGGGTTGCAAAACACCAGCCAAAAGAACTGGTTGTCTCAAATTCTGAAAGTTTTGTAATCCACAACACACGGGACTGGATTCTCCCAAAATAGGACTCTATCCCTACATCGCCGTAAAGACGCTGGAGTTTTACTCTAGAGATTCCTGGAAAAAAGTACAGCTAATTCAATGCCCCGCAGGGGGCTAGTAGGGACCCGGAGTAATTCACGCAGCTTTAGCTACGGATACGGGCTCCCGCACTTCCGGTTTTGAGTCTGCGCATTCGCACGGCGGCGGCCTCCAGTGGCCCCGCCGAGCGCCATGGCGGACTCGGACCGCGGAGGCATACAAATTAGGCTCCTCCCAATCATCCGCGCACCCAAGCATCTAACCGCGCGGATCAAACGCCTGCCGCCAAAAAGGCACCCACCCCGGTGTCCGATTCCCCGCTCCCCACCAGGTTGGCCACGGACCGAGTTCGCAGCCGTCACGCCGCCATCTTGACCGACAATAGTTGGTTAGTTCCACGCCGTTGGGAACTCGGCCGGTCGGGAGCGGAGGATTGCTGGGCTGGCCTCCGTCAATGAGCCCCCAATGAGTACTCCGCGATCACGCCGATTCTCGGGTCCGGGAGAACCGCCAGACCAGCGCCCAGTCCGATTTCGGCAGGAAATTGGATTCTTTGCCCCCGCGTCTAAATTGATTTTGGCAAGTTGCTGCAGAGAATCCAGCCCACGGTGTACAATCGGCCCGCCTTGTGTAGAGATCCAGGCCGGGACTCTCCCCTACCCTGCGGGGCAGGGGGTCCCGGCGTGATGGGGTGGCCCTAACATTGAGGGGCTAGGCCCGCGCGGGAGTGGTTGGCGCTCCGCCAGCCGGCGTTGAAGGCCTTTGGTGCCACGCCAGCCGGGGCCGAAGGGACTTCACTGGCCAGAGCGTCAGCAGCTGCGCAGGCGCAGGGGAGGGGGTCACTTCCGTCTCTGCCATGGTGAAGACCATGGCGAAGGCAGAACGAAAAGAGTGCCCCCATGGCACAGGCCCGCCCGCTGATCGATGGGCCCCGATCACGGGCCAGGCGACCATGGGGGCACCCCCCGGGGCCGGATCGGCCCGCGCCCCCCCCCCAGGACCTCGGAGCCCGCTTGCGCCACCTGCTCCCGCCGGTAAGGTAGGTGGTTTGATCCACGCCGGCGGGAGAGGCTTGACAGCGGCGGGACTTCGGCCCATCGTGGGCCGGAGAATCACCGGGGGGGGGGGGCAGCCGACCGGCGCGATTCCCGCCCCCGCCGAATCTCTGGTGGCGGAGACATCGGGACACGGCGGGTGCGGGATTGGCGCCGGCCCCTGCCGATTCTCCCACCCGGCGGGGAGTCGGAGAATCCCGCCCCCGGGTTCAATTCTGACCTCAGGTGACTGTCTGTGTGGAGTTTGCACATTCTTCCCGTGACCGCGTGGGTTTCCTCCAGGTGCTCCGGTTTCCTCCCACAGTCCAAAGATGTGCAGGCTCGGTGGATTGGCTATGCTAAATGTACCATAGGTGGGGCCACAGAGATAGGGTGGATGGGGCCTTGGTGGGGTGGTCTTTCAGAGGGCCGGTTCATACTTGATGGACTGAATGGCCTCCTTCTGCACTGTAGGGATTCTATGATCTTATGGAGCAAGCTGTCCATCACTTTGCCTCACCGCCTCACAATGATTTGGTACTTGGTCTTTTGCATTTTCTTCCTGGAAAGCTGTTGGGATGTTTTCCCAAGATAAAGGCAAAATATAATTGGAAATTATTGATAACATTGCGGCTGATTAAAACATTGAGGGCATACCCTCTTAGGCGCAGACCTGAAGACTTGCTGATCTGAGGGATCCTGGAAGGATGCCAATGCCCATGAGCAGTATCCCAGCACAAATCAATGATGCCAGGAAGAGAGAGAAAGGAAACTATGCTGATTGAAAGTCTGCCAGGGAATATAACTTCATAAGGTCTTACTCTGAAGCCCTTGCTCCTCCTATGCTTATAACAAGCAGCTTTAAAGTATACATCAGGGGAATGAGATAATTGAGAAACGTTGACAGGTATCTCTGCTCAAGTGACAAGCAATTGTGTTTCTTTCCTGCAGAATAACGTATGTACTATGCATCTCGTAGCAGTGTTTTGCAACACGAAAAAAATATTAATAAAAATTGCCTGCAGTTGGCTCGGGCAATCTACTAAACATAATATATATTTTTTTAATTTTAAAAATAAATTTAAAGAACCCAATTTTTTATTCCAATTAAGGGGCAATTTAGCATGGCCAATCTACCTACCCTGCACATCTTTCGTTTGTGGGGATGAGACCCACGCAGACACGGAGAGAATGTGCAAACACCACACGGACAGTGACCCAGAGCCGGGATTCGAACCCGGGTCCTCAGCGGCGTGAGGCAGCGGTGCTAAACATATAATATATAAAGTTGTGCTGTCGCTATTGCAGGCATCGTTTTTATTTCATTTAGAGTGAGTTTTATTCCCTTTTCTTCTGTACGTGCTGAATGCAGTGTTGTGAAAATATTGAAGACTTGTCAGAGAGAGTGTGAACAATTGGGGTAATAGGCATTAAAGCTCTTGTTTCACTCTTGTCTTTAACTTGGCTGTGCAGAGACTGAAATGAAGCCCATTACAACAGTGCCACAGCAATATCTCCAATGATCCTGACCTGTAAGTACGCTAATCAACAGTGACGTCAGCCTTCAACAACTGTAAGACAGAAGGAGAGATGAAGCACTGTGCTTAGTATTCTCAATTCTGGCAAAAGTAAATCTCCACATGCAGGCACACCAGGATTTCAGGTGTGTATCGCCTGCTGGCAGTGCAAATCCAGCAAAAAAACCTGCTTACGTACAAATATATGGATTAGAAACAGACGGAGGCCACTCGGCCCCTCGAGCCTTCTCCGCCAGTCAACAAGATTGTGACTGATCTGATTTTAACCTCAACTTCACTTTCTTGCCGACCCCACTAACCTTTCACCCCCTCACTTCTCAAGAATCTATCTACTTCTGCCTTAAAAATATTCAAAGGTTCTGCTTTTGAGGAAGAAAAAGAAAATCTTCACATATCTGTCTGAAATGGATGATTCCTTATTTTTAAGAACTGAGACCCTAGTTCTAGATTTTTCCACAAGAGGAAATAAATTTTCCACATCCACTCTGCCAAGTCCCCTCAGGATCTCGTATCTTTCAATCAAGTCGCCTCTTACTGTTCTAAACTCCAGGGGATGCAAGCCCAGCCTGTCCTGTCTTCCCTCATAAGTCTACCCACCCATTCCTGGTATTAGTCCAGCAAACCTTCACTGAACTGCGTCCAATGCATTTACATAATTCCTTAATTAAGGATACGAATACTGTACATAATACTCCAGATGTTATCCCACAAACGGACTGTAAATCTGAAGCATAACCTCCCTACCCTTGCATTTAATTAATAGATATCATAGAATTCCTATAATGTAGAAGGAGGCCACTGGGCCCATCAAGTCTGCACCAACCCTCCAAAAGAGCACCCTGCCTAATCTACACATCTTTGGACACTAAGCGCAATTTAGCATGGCCAATACACCTAACCTGCACATCTTTGGGCTGTGGGAGGAAACCAGAGCACCCGGAGGAAACCTACACACAGATTAGGGGACAATGCACAGCACGGTAGCACAGTGGTTAGCACTGCGGCTTCACAGCTCCCGGGTCCCAGGTTCGATTCCCCGCTGGGTCATTGTCTGTGCGGAGTTTGCACGTCCTCCCCGTGCCTGCGTGGGGCTGCTCCGGTTTCCTCCCACAGTCCAAAGACGTGCAGGTTAGGTGCATTGGCCATGCTAAATTGTCCTTAGTGTCCAAAAAGGTTAGGATGGGTTATTGGGTTAGGGGATAGGGTGGAAGTGAGGGCTTAAGTGGGTCAGTGCAGACTCGATGGGCCGAATGACCTCCTTCTGCACTGTATGTCCAATGTTCTCAGGTGCAAACTCCACACAGGCCAGAATTGAAACTGGGTCCCTGGTGCTGTGAGGCAGCAGTGCGACCCACCAGGCCGCCTAAATACACCATCTAGTAAATGGTAATATTCTATTTGTTTTCCGAATTACTTGCATTTCTATAGAACCATTAATTTGGTAAAAACTAAATCCAAAGTGCTTCACAGGATCATTAACAGACCCAATTAGACACAGAAAAACAACATAAGGAAATATTAGAACAGGTGACTGGAGGCTAGTTTAGTGGAGTAGGTTTTGTGGAATATTTTGTAGGAGGAGAGCAAGTTTAAGAGGCAAAGAGTGTTAGGCAAAGAACTTCAGGCCGAGGTGTCCGAAAGCAATGCTGTGAACGGCTCAGTGATTAAAAACAATGATGAATGCAGGACCAGAATTGAAGAAGCACCGAGATCCAACAGAGGAAATGTTGGGATTGAGAAGGTTACAGACACAGGATGGCACACAGCTCTGGTGACATATGGCCAGGAGAAAATGTAGATGAGTAAGCGTAAGAGTGATGGGTGTTTGGGACTTGGGTCAAGCTAGGATATGGGCAGCAGAGATTTGGACCAGCTCAAGTTTTGGAGGTTGGAAGGCCAGAGGCTGTCCAGGAGAGTATTGTCATTGGAAAAATATCTTATATGAATAAGAATTGTACACTTTTAGGGCAAAATCATCAATTTTGGCTGGCATGTAAATCGAACAATATTGATCGGCGCATCATTATTCAAATGGCCCATTTTCTTAGTTATTAATGATGGAAAGGGGAAGCGGGCAGGATTCTAATAGGCAGATGCTCAATATTACCCATTATACACCATTCAGACTGTGTAGACCTTCATTCCAGTCCCAGGAACCTGGGGCGGGATTCATCGTCCCACCGCACCAGATTTCTGGTGTGGCACATCCCAGGGATTCTCCTTCCCGCCAGCTGGCCGAGGCACTTTCCCATTGTGGGCAGCCCCATGCCGTCGGGAAATCCCCGGGCTGCCGGCGCAATGGAGAATTCCGACAGCGGAGAATCCAGCCCCACAGCTGTGTACACTGTTAAAACATGAATTTGAATCGTAGGTCAGCTGCATCCCAATGCAAACTGGGGAATTTTGTGGAAATTCTGACAATATCCATTTGACCTTGATTCCTCTGTCGTGCCTGGGGTAAGTGTTGCTGCAACCTGCTTTTCCGAAGCTTCATCCAGTACACTGGGCAGTTTAATCATCACAATTTATTGTGCTGCAATTCCTGAAGCTATCCGTTAAAATTGCAATCTCCTCTGGCCTGATTTTTCTGACTTTCTGTTGTTTGACTCTCCCTTGCTTGCTATACGCTGGTCACTTGCCTTCCGCCACTAAGATAAACTGGTGCTGGTCCCCTTGATGCACTCTCCCACTCACAGAACTGACAGGCAATGTATTACAATCTCACTACCAAGGATCCATCTGCTTGCTAGCTCTTTACTGGCTTAAGTGCATAAAGCACTAGCTGATCATTATGTCTCGAAAGCTTTTCTTTACATTCACCACACTGCACCTTCAACATTCTCTGTGACTTTTTCCATAGTCTTTAGGGATCTTCTTATGCCTTGTAGCACTATCTAAGGCTGTTCACTGTATCATTGTGTACAATGATATAATACCTTAGGCTTACTTACTGCACAAGACACAAGTCATCAATCGCTCATTGGACACTGAATCAAATAGAAAAGAAAGTTAAAGGAAACTTAAAACATCAAAACAAAATGTGACCAGAGGGGTCAACTAAACACCCAGTCCCCACCATATCTCATGGACATGGAAGCCTCAATCGTGCCGGTGGACACCATTGCTCCCTTTCCAGGGACACACGGCAGTGCACATAACCGGGAAAAAGGGGCGGACAACCCCCTTAACATTCACAATCCAGGCCCATTAATGGTCAGGTTACCCAGATCCAGGAACAGGCCCACAAGGAGGTGCTCTTCCTTCCTCAACTCCCTCTGCACCGAGTGCCCAAAGATCAGGAGTGTGCATTTACGCGCAAACAAAAAGAAAGTCATAGATTTTTCAGAACACTATGAAGGGAGTGCAGCCCAGAAAAACTTACAGATGCATGGTCCACGGACTCCACAAGGCAACAAAAGACTTTGGCACCTTGGAACTCTGTCAACTAATGCGACCTATGGTTGTATGGGATGACTGTGTGCAACACCCTCCATCCAGACTATTATCAAATGTTGGTAAAAGACGGGAAATGCCAGTGAGGAGTTACAAAGACCCTTCAGGTGTATAAACTGGAATTGGACCTCATAATTCAGGGGCAGCACGGTGGTGCAGTGAATAGAATTGCTGCTTCACGGCGCCGAGGTCCCAGGTTCGATCTTGTCCCTGGGTCACTATGGAGTGTGTACATTCTCCCCGTGTCTGCATGGATCTCCCCCCACAACCCAAAGATATGCAAGGTAGGTGGATTGGCCACATAAATTGCCCCTCAATTAGAAAAAAATTAATTGGGTACTCTAAATTTATATTAAAAAAAAATAATTCAGCCGTGTAACTGGCAGAAGAAATATGTCACCAGGGCCCACCATCTGGGCAGGGGTCTCAATGATAAGGTATCGCTGCAGGATCTGAAGGCAGAATCTGCGTGGGAAAACACAACAGCGTCTGACGATCCTCCCTCGTTCGGAGACAACTTCAGCAGAAACCCAGCGCAGCGTTTTGTTCCAGAAGAGGTCAATAACCATCTTCGATATTTTTTTGTGTCAAATTCCGGGGAAGGGGGTCAAAGTAACCAGCTGGTACCGCGGCATGGGGGCGATCAGCTGGTTTATGATCAATACATGACCCCCGTGGGGCAGCACTAAGAGCAGTCCTGTTCCACCTTTCTGACTTTGATCTCCAGCTTCTGCTAGTCTGCCGGCCAAGAATCCTCAGCAGGGCAAGAGATGGAGCCTTAGGTAGAGGAAACTAGTCTTGTTCCAGGTGACAGGCCTGAGCTCCTATGGTAGGGGTTCCATCTGACACCGACCGAACAGGAGGCCAGAACACTTATCCCAGTTATTTCTTATAGAAGAAGCAGCAGAGTACGCAGCCTGGCACTCGCGCATCCTCTGCAGGTCAGCTGGGTTCGCGAACATGAGCACTGCATCATCAGCGTAGGCCGAATGAACCACTCCAATACCTGGCTCACGCAGAACAGATCCCAATAACCTCCTCCACAAGAAGCGCAGGAAGGCTCCATGCCAATAGAACATGACTGGCCAGTCATGGGACAACCCTGATGCACTCCTCCCAAAATGAAGGGGCACAATCAAGGATCCGTCACCTTTAGCTAGACACTCTGCGACAGCGTTCAGAAATCATATCCGCGTGCCAAATTGCATTCAGAAGCCGAAAGCCCGCAGAGACCCGAATGTTTATTCATGGTCCGCCCTGTCGAATGCCTTTTCCTGATTGAGAGACGAAGACGCTGGACAGGCCAGCTCAGCGAGAATAATTGATCAGGTCCCAGACCAGGTGGATGCTATCACGGGTGCTTCGGCCTGGGACCGTGGAGGACTGGGTAGAGTGCGTCATGCAGTCCAGCATGGGCCAAGGCATGAAGCTATCAACCTGGCAACACTTTTGGACCTTGTGCTGAGGAGGGAGATTAGGCGCCAGTTCTTAAGGAAGCAGAGATACCCCCCCCCCACCCTTAGGCAGCAGGGCAACCTGCGCTATCAAAGGGGCATTTCCCCGGTTGTGATATTTTCCCCCAGACCCGTGCATGGACATTTCCCAGGATGTCCTAGAATGCCCTGAAGAACCCCATGGTCAGTCCATCCAGCCCTGAGGACTTGCACTCGGAGAGGTTACCGAGGATGCTGGTCAGCTTCCCTGGACGGCAAGGGGTATCAAACTTTCCAATGCCCTCCGGACCTGCAGAAGTTCCTCCCATGAAACTCTGCAAACATCCTTGCTGGATGGAGCCAGAGAGAACAGAGCAGTTCACTAGACTTAGATTTGAGCTGTTACTCTTTCTGGAGACAAGACAAGGGATCCGTCATCACCCCACAGAGCAAATGCCCTATGCCTTTTCTCCAATGAGTAGGAGAAGGGAAACCAAGGTCCAGGTCTTTGGGCAACTGGATCCACGTCCTCACATATACGATTCAGGATCCGATGAGTTGCAGATTCCCCAGCGCACTCTTCTTCTCACTGTACACCAACTGCAGGGCTGGGCCTTCATCGGGCTGACTCCCGGTTGAGCACCTCCTTTTCCAACTCTTCGATCCTAGATTTCCACCTGTTTGACAACCCCATGTGTATTCCTGAGAGGAGACACAGACGTGAGTCTTGCCCAGATTCCACCTTAGCCTCCAGGAGGGGAAACCTCCCTGCTACTTTCTCCAATTGTTCCAGAAGTGACAGAATGAGTCCAGAAACTGTTTGTTCCCCAGCAGCAGGTTGTTTAAGTGCCAGTACTATTTTGATGCAAACAAATAAACAAAGTTAACAATTTTTTTTTCTTAAGGGACAATTTAGAATAGCCAATCCAGCTACCCTGCACATCTTTGGGTTGTGGGGGTGAGACCCACGCAGAGATGGGGAGAATGTGCAAACTTCACACCAACAGTAACCCAGGGTTGGGATCGAACCAGGGTCCTCGGCACCATGAGGAGGCAGTGCCGACCTAAGTTACAAATTGAGAGATGTGGTGATATAACCACTGTAGTGATGTGTACGTGCAGTAGGGGGATGTACGCCTGTACCTGTAATACAGGTTCCTCCGGTAAGCCCCTGCCGGCTAGCTCCGCCCACAGGGAGCTTGTGTATAAATATGTGTGTGAGTCACTCAGACCCTAGTCTACAGTTGCAGATGGAGGAATAGCATCGCACAGCAATAAAGCCTCTATTGTACTATTCTCTCGTCTTTGAGTATAATTGTTAGCGCTACAAGAGACAAAGTAAATGGCATCCCCTTCAAGGGATACTGTATCAAAGTAAACATAATTCTTTAAGTAAATGTAAAACATAATAACAAACTGGGATGAAAGAGGTCAATCAAACACCCCAGTTCCTGTGGTGCCCATTGCGCATGGGCAGCCTCGATCCTAATAATGGACACTGTGTGCTCACTCTCCACAGATACCTGACTGTGGACGTAGCCGACAAAAAAGGCCAAACAGTCCCCTCGGTTGCTCGCTGCCTGGACCAGCTAATGTCCTGGTTGGCCAGCCCCAGAACCAGCTTCATGAGGAGGTCTTCCTGCCTCCACGACCCCCTCTGGACTGGGTGCACAAAGATCAGGAGCATGAGAGAAAATGCTGGAAAATCTCAGCAGGTCTGGCAGCATCTGTAAGGAGAGAAAAGAGCTGATGTTTCAAGTCCAGAAACTTTGTCGAAGCACCACCCTGCCTCACATGCCATCGCCCGTACCGGCCACTATGGCTGGGTTCCCTGACCACTGAAACCACAAGCGACCCACCCCCTGGGCTGCATGCGTTGGACAGTCTAACACTGTGCGTTGTTAGTTCCTACCCCCACCCTTACTCAGGGAGAGGCAGAGACTACAGGCGGAACTGGGGGCACTATCCACGAGTAGGGCCATGGAACAGCTCAGGAAGGCGAGGGGTGAGGTGTACGAGCATGGGGAAAAGGCTAGCAGACTGTTAGCGCAGCAACTTAGGAGGAGGGAGGCGGCCAAGGAAATAAGTAGAGTGATGGATGGGGAGGGGCGCAAAGTGGAGCACCCGACAGGATTGAATAAGGTATTCGGAGACTTCTATCGCAAGCTGTATACTTCGGAGCCGCTGGAAGAACCAGAGGAGATGAAAAGGTTTCTGGATGGGTTGATCTTCCCAACAGTAGGTGGGGAGCGAGTGGATGAGCTGGGGACCCCGATTAGAGTGGAGGAGGTATTGGGGGGCCTAAAGGCCATGCAGTCGGGGAAAGCCCCGGGGCCGGATGGATATCCAGTAGAGTTCTATAGGAAGTTTTCTGAGCTGGTGGGCCCGGTCTTGGCGAGGGTTTTCAATGAGGCAAGGAACAGAGGGACCCTGTCGCCGACAATGTAGCAAGCCACTATATCACTGATATTGAAGCGGGGTAAAGACCCAGAGGCGTGCGGGTCCTACAGGCCAATTTCCCTGATTAATTTTGACGCCAAGCTCCTGGCAAAGGTACTGGCGGTTAGAATGGAGGACTGCGTACCGGAGGTGATTGGGGAGGACCAAACTGGGTTCGTGAAAGGTAGGCAGCTGGCGGCCAACCTGAGAAGATTATTTAATGTGATAACGATGCCCCCGGCGGGCAGGGAGGTGGAGGTAGTGGTGACGATGGACGCCGAGAAGGCCTTTGACCGGGTGGAGTGGGACTATCTATGCGAGGTGCTCGGACGGTTTGGGTTCGGGGAGGGACTGGTGGATTGGATCAAATTATTATATCAGGCCCCGAAGGCCAGCGTCAGGACTAACAGAGAAGTGTCGGAGTACTTTAGGCTGTACCGAGGGACCAGACAGGGCTGCCCGCTCTCCCCGCTGCTGTTTGCGCTGGCCATAGAGCCGCTGGCGATTGCGCTGAGAGCCGCAGAGGGATGGAAGGGGATGGTGAGGGGCGGGGTAGAACAGAGGGTCTCTCTTTACGCAGACGACCTGCTCCTGTATGTGCCGGACCCAGTGTCTGGGATGGGAAGTATACTAGGAATGTCGAGGAAGTTCGGCCAGTTTTCAGGATACAAATTAAATACGGCCAAGAGTGAAATGTTTGTGGTACAGGCAAGGGGCCAGGAGAACAGATTAAGAGGGCTACCATTTAGGCTGGTTGAGGAAAATTTCCGGTATTTGGGAATCCAGGTGGCACGAGACTGGGGCAGGCTGCACAAGTTAAATTTGGCCAGGGTGGTGGAGCACATGAAGGGAGAGTTTTGGAGATGGGATGCACTCCCGCTGTCGCTGGCAGGGAGGGTGCAGACTGTAAAGATGACAATCCTCTCTAGATTTCTGTTTGTTTTTCAGTGCCTCCCGATCTTTGTCCCACAGTCCTTCTTCAAAAGAGTTAACAGGATGATCATGAGCTTTTTCTGGGCGGGAAAATCCCCGCGGGTGAAGAAGGCGATGTTGGAGAGGAACCGCAGCGAGGGAGGGCTGGCTTTGCCGAGTCTGATTAATTATTACTGGGCGGCCAACATCGCTATGATAAGGAAGTGGATGGTGGGTACGGGGTCTATCTGGGAGCGGGTGGAGGCGGCTTCGTGCAGGGGCTCCAGCTTGGCAGCCCTGGTCACGGCTCTTCTACCGCTGCCGCCGGCCAGGTGCTCCACCAGCCCTGTAGTGGTGGCGACCCTGCGGATATGGGGCCAGTGGAGGAGGCATGTAGGGGAGACAGGGGCGTCTGTCTGGGCGCCAATCTGCGACAACCATCGGTTTGCCCCCGGGAGTATGGATGGGGCGTTTCGAGCATGGCAGCGGGCGGGGGTGGGAAGGGTGGGTGATATGTTCCTGGAAGGGAGCTTTGCGAGTTTGAGGAGCTTGGAGGAGAAGTTTGGGCTGGTAAGGGGAAATGATTTCAGGTACCTACAGTTGCGGGACTTTGTTCGTAGACAGGTCCCATCTTTCCCACGCCTCCCGCCAATGGGGATCCAAGACAGAATAGTCTCTAGGGGGGAAGAAGGGGAGGGTAGAGTCTCTGATATTTATAAGGTGCTCATGAGGGAGGAAGGGTTCCAGACGGAGGGACTGAAACTTAAATGGGAGGAGGAGCTAGGTGGGGAAATGGAGGACGGGCTGTGGGCAGAGGCCCTGAGTAGGGTAAATTCGACCGCGACATGTGCCAGGCTCAGGCTGATTCAATTTAAGGTCGTTCACCGGGCCCACATGACGGTAGCTCGGATGAGCAAATTATTTGGGATAGAGGACAAATGTGCTCGGTGCGCGGGAGGGCCAGTGAACCACGTTCACATGTTTTGGGCATGCCCTAAGCTTAGGGGGTACTGGGAGGGATTTGCGGGCGTCATGTCCCGGGTGCTAAAAACAAGGGTGGCGATGGGTCCAGGGGTGGCAATTTTTGGGGTTTCGGAAGACCCGGGAGTCCAGGGGGAGAAAGAGGCCGATGTTTTGGCCTTTGCTTCCCTGATAGCCCGGAGACGATTACTATTGGCGTGGAGGGACTCAAAGCCCCCGAAGACTGAGTTGTGGCTTGCGGACATGTCGAGTTTCCTGGGTATGGAAAAAATTAAGTTTGCCTTGAGGGGATCTGTACAAGGGTTCGCCCGGAGGTGGCAACCATTTATTGACTTCTTTGCGGGAGATTGAGCGTCAGCAGGAAGGGGGGGGGGGGGGGGGGGGGTAGAGTAGAGTAGAGTAGGAGGGATAAAATGGCGGGTAGTACCAGTGGGAGAGGAGCGGGCTTGTGCAGTATGTTACGATTGAAGTATTGAAAGTACATGGATGTTTGCACATTTTTGCCTTTTTTGCTTTCTTCCTGTTGATGTCTGCAACTGTTTACAAAGCCAAAAACGACCTCAATAAAATTGTTTATTAAAAAAAAATAACCTGTCCACACCAAAGAGTTGAGTCAAGTCCATTTATTGGCAAAAGTTTTTGGGAGAAGAGGTAGCACTCCGCAGTGCTCGCAGTCACCGTCACAATTTCACAGCGGCAGTTAGCCTTTTTTATACATGTTACTCATTATCTTGATGGGGTTACATTAATGACCAATTCGGTCCCTCTCGCAACAATTAGCTTCCAATCACATTCCTCTGAAAACATTTGATAACTGATGTCCACAACACCTTGTTTTCAGTTACAAGAATAGCAGGTGTCTGAACAATACATGGTTAGTTAGTTGCACTTTTGTATCAGAACCTTGCAGAATTTACCAATCGCTCTATTGTGAGCTGCACCAGATCTTTGCAGAATCCCAATTAAATTATTGCAAGCATAATTAAAACAGAGAGACCCTTAATTTTAACTTCTCCATGTACAACCCTTAATTAACATAACCTATAAATTAATATGTCAATCTTATTGCACAACTATAGATTTTTTGAAATTTAGAGTATCCAATTTTTTTTTTCTGATTAAAGGGCACTTTACTGTGGCCAATTTACCTACCCCGCACATTTTTTTGTGTTGTGAGGATGAGACCCACGCAGACACGGGGAGAATATGCAAACTTCACACGGACAGTGACCTGGGGCCAGAATTGAACCCAGGTCCTCGGTGCCGTGAGGCAGCAGTGCTAACTACTGCACCTCCATGCTTCCCTTGCATAGCTGCACTTCGATAGGTTAGAAAATCTGAGCTTGCATTTAAAAGAAAACCATTCCTAAAATAGAATTATTGCTTTAATATGTTTTTCTGCATTGGGCTTTCTCGTAAAGTATTACAGCAAGTATCCTCCTATTTGATTATTTGTACTGATGTCTTTAGCAAGTGTAAGCATGCACGAATCACGAACGAGGAAAAGAGCCAGCAAATAAAAAGGCGAAAGCAGCAGAATGTTTCAGGTGTGGAGGCACACACTATGCAAATTATCGCAAGTTCATGGGTGCTGTCTGTCACAATTGCATGGATCAAATATTGAAGAGATTTTCAGAGGTAAGTCTGCGTCTGAAGCGTAGCAGGTGCATCTTCCAGGCAAAGTGTGGAATATGTGGGTCATTGGATCACAGTGCATAGTTTGTCCCCTCTGGGTGAAACCCCAAGAATGATGTCTGCTCTCAGATCATTTCTGGGTTTAGTGAACTACTACGGGAAGTTTCTGCCAAACCTTTCAACATTGTGGGCATCACTGTGTCTACTGCTCCACAAAGAGAACAAGTGGAAGCGGGAGCCAACTCGAGAGAAAGCTTTCAAGGGCATCAAAGCGTTGCTATAATCAGCTAATCTGCTGGTTAATTTAGATCAGGACCGAGAGTTCACTCTGTCATGTGATGCCTTCCCTTACGACCTCGTGGCGGTGCTCTCTCATTTGATGGTGGACGGAAAAACCTCTTGGATTTGCACCACACACACTGACCTCAGCAGAGAAGGGATATTCGCAGCTCACCAAGGAACATCAGGCCATAATGTTCGCAGTGAAACGGTTTCATCAATACCTTTTTGGGCATTCCTTCAATATATGTACAGACTGCAAGCCATTGATGCGCCTTTTTAGTGAATCCAGATGCATTTCTCCCCGGATCTCAGTGAGAATACAGTTTTGGTCTCTCACATTAGTCAGCCCCCCAGTACAACATCGCGTACAGGGCAGGGAAGGACAACACAAATGTAGATGTGCTTATTTGTCTTCCTTTACCAGACATGCCAACCAAGACAGTATTTCCTCCAGAGAAACTTTTCTCGTTCAAGGGCAGCACGGTAGCATGGTGGTTAGCATAAATGCTTCACAGCTCCAGGGTCCCAGGTTCGATTCCCGGCTGGGTCACTGTCTGTGCGGAGTCTGCACGTCCTCCCCGTGTGTGCATGGGTTTCCTCCGGGTGCTCCGGTTTCCTCCCACAGTCCAAAGATGTGCGGGTTAGGTGGATTGGCCATGCTAAATTGCCCGTAGTGTACTAAAAAAAAAAGTAAGGTTAAGGGGTGGGGGGTTGTTGGGTTACGGGTATAGGGTGGATACGTGGGTTTGAGTAGGGTGATCATGGCTCGGCACAACATCGAGGGCCGAAGGGCCTGTTGTGTGCTGTACTGTTCTATGTTCTAAACTTTATGCCTCTGTGAATGCCAAGTAGGTTAAACAGTGGAAGGACAGAGATGCTGTCTTGTCCCGGTTGAGAATATTCCTTATGCAGGGATGGCCTCCTGTTATAAGAACATAAGAACTAGGAGCAGGAGTAGGCCATCTGGCCCCTCGAGCCTGCTCTGCCATTCAACGAGATCATGGCTGATCTCTTGTGGACTCAGCTCCACTTTCCAGCCCGAACACCATAACCCTTAATCCCTTTATTCTTCAAAAAATTATCTATCCCTATCTTAAAAACATTTAATGAAGGAACCTCAACTGCTTCACTGGGCAAGGAATTCCATAGATTCACAACCCTTTGGGTGAAGAAGTTTCTCCTAAACTCTGTCCTAAATCTACTTCCCCTTATATTGAGGCTATGCCCCCTAGTTCTGCTAAAAACCTATTGGATTTGCACCACACACACTGACCTCAGCAGAGAAGGGATTCACAGCTCACCAAGGAACATCTGGCCATAATGTTTGCAGTGAAACGGTTTCATCAATACCTTTCTGGGCATTCATTCAATATACGTACAGATTGCAAGCCATTGATGCGCCTTTTTAGTGAATCCAGATGCATTCCTCCCCGGATGATGATTTTGGAGGATGATGACTTGAAATCATTTGTGCAATGCAAAGGCGAGCTCAGAGTGCAGGCTGGTTGCATTCTTTGGAAGTCCAGAGTGGCCGTTCCATCCCCTGGTCATGGGCGAATTCCATGGGGCTTCTCCGGGTACCTTCCGAATGATTCCGAAACCTTCCGAAGTGCAGCAAGGTTGTATGTTTAGTGGCCTAATATCAATCAGGATTTGGAGAAGAAGGTAAAGTTCTGTTCTCTGTGACAGATAAGCCAAAAGATGGCACCACCAGTGCCACTACATACGTGGGAGTGGTCTGACAGCCCCCTGGTCGAGATTTTATGTGGACTGTGCTGGGCTTTTTATGGTATTTATGCTTTTAGTCATCATGGATGCACATTCTAATTGGTTAGAGATCTTGAGAAACATTATAGCAACCATTACAATAGAGAAGCTACGTCAAGTTTTTGCAACTCATGGCATACTGGATTCTCTTGTTTTGGATAATGGGACAAGGTTTACAAGCAATTAGTTCCAAGAGTTTATGCAAAGAATGGGATATGCCCTGTGTCCACGACTCCATTTCATCCAGCATAGAATGGTTTCACATAGCGAGCTGTTCAGACACTGAAAGAAGGACTGAAGAGAATGACAGGCAGTACTTTGGGAACTAAGCTCCCACCAGCTGAAATGCTGATTGGCAAGAATCAAAAGTCTATCTGTTACATCGAGGTGTCAAAGTGAAAGTCAGAAGGAGATAGGACAATCAGAAGGAGAGGCCTGGCTATCATCTTGAGGAGAGATATATCAATCCAAATGACTGTGTCTATGTAAGGAATATTGGCAATAACCAAAAATGGTGGCCTGGAGTTATTCAAAACCAAACTGGTCCAGTATCTGTAGTCATTAATCTAATTAATGGCAGAGTCATCCACAGACACAAAATCACATTCATCTACACCAGAACCTTGCAGCTAAGTTTCCGAATCACATGGAAATGCTGCTGTGGAAATTCAACAGGAAGTGGTTCCTGTTGTTCAGGGACATCCAGGGGACTCTACTCCAGAAGAGAATGAGGGAAGTTCATTCACAAACACTTGACCTACTGCTGTGCCCACAAGTCCAGCTCAATTGAAGTAAGCCTCACTGGAGTTTACTGAGTCACCGGTGGTTCTGTGCAGATCACAGCTAAGTAGCATAGCTCCTGAAAGACTGACATATAGTTGTGATATGAGTGTTATTTTATTTCTATCCTTCAGGAGGATTGGAATTTAAGGGGAGAAGTGTTATAGAATATTATACAAAGCATCTTCCCATTTGATTATTTGTATGGGTATTATTAGTAAGTGTGAGCATAGGTGAGTGATGTCATCGGTAGTGTGGGCTTGCGTGGTTCTCAGTAATTGTATATATCGGCTACCAGTTTCTGAATCCATGCTGTACTGCTACTTCAATATTTTTACGAGTAAAGAAGGTTGAACTGTCACAACCTGTTTGATTACCTTTTTGCAGCCAAAGTTAGTACAGGTTTCCATTCAGTTTCAAGAATTACAGCTCAAGAACGATATTACGACCTTGGAGACCGTGAGCACTTTTCACGCAAAGGGTTGCGGAACTCTGAAATTCTCATTCCCCCAAACAAGCTGTGGATGGTGAATTCACTGCAGTATGGAGACCTGAGATCAATTGTTTTGTTGTGCAAGGGGATCAAGGGATGTGAAGCAAAAATGGGTAATTGGATTTGAAGTGCAAATCAGTCACCATCTAATTGAATGACGAGCAGCATCGAAGAGTTGAATGGCTCACACCAGCGTTCCTAATTGTGCTTTAACTGCTTGTTAGCTTCAGCAGTGTGGATTGGATTCCAGGAGAAAGTTTTCTGCTCGGCAGCTGATTGGCGATTCAGTCAATGAGAAATTTCAAACTCTGTCCTCCTTACAGTCAATCGATCACCCTTGCTCCAGCACAACCGTTACACCATATGAGAACGCATGTCCTCTGGTCACCTAATGCAGTGGGATT
This sequence comes from Scyliorhinus canicula, assembly GCF_902713615.1. Classification (NCBI taxonomy): domain Eukaryota; kingdom Metazoa; phylum Chordata; class Chondrichthyes; order Carcharhiniformes; family Scyliorhinidae; genus Scyliorhinus; species Scyliorhinus canicula. The sequence continues at coordinate 136,130,582 of NC_052159.1, read as the reverse complement.
GTAAAAGTATTTTTGAAGACTCTCTTGTTGTTTCTAACACAATTGCAAGCATGTTTGAAAGGAGCATGCTTGAGGTTTTGCTACAAGTAGTGCATGGAGGCATATGATGCCACAGGGGGCAATTCTCCGGGATTATGCCACATCCAAGAATCACACTTCTTGACAATGAATACTGCAAATATGAAAGCGCTGCCTGAAACATTCCAGTTTGTGCTGCGGGCGGACAATTGTTTCTTGCTGCTGTGCAAAGTTAGAAAAGTTACGCTGTGACAGATGCAGTTTTTAATGCCAGTTCTGCAACTGTGACTACTGAAACCCGGGGCTCCAATTTACAAGTGACTTTAGGATTCAAGGAGGGAGAGAATCAAATTGCGGAAACCGCCCTGGCGCTGATCTGTGCAACTAAATATCACGCCCCCCCCCCCCCCCCCCCGGCCCTGCCAGATAACTGATAGAGGTCAAAGTGCTTTTATAATTAAATGGTAATAGTTGTGAGCAGTACAGTAAATTAATTGACTTCTCTTTAACAGAGGGAGCTCCCACTTCAACATCCTTCTGTCACCTACAGGCTGGTCACTGCTCCCACTCCCAAATAGCCTTTCTTACATCCTGGCTATTCTTACTCTCAGGACACTTGAGGTTTGTGCATGTACTTTTTCATGATTCTCAATCCAACTGCAGGATGGCTATGACGCACCACTTATTTTGCCTGAATTAAATGTTATTTATGTTAAAATAAATTAGGTTATGACAGGAAATATTCAATAGTTTCTAACATTGGTAACAGTTCAGTACATAACAAAATCAACACCTTAACATGACAAATATCCCAGTGACTGTCAGGACTGAGGGAAGAGGTGAAATGTAATTTTGAGATCCTGATACGAGCCTAAATTGTGGAGTCAGACTGCTCGGATACGTAGTGGCATGCAAGCTATGTCAGCACTTTATTACAATGCCACAGAGTTGTCAGAGGATTTGGAAGTATTAAAGACAGGGGTTGGAAAGTTAACTGTAGCCCTCAGTGGTTTTCAGGCGAATGGTTAAGTTCAAAACCTGTTCACTGGCTGAAGTTAACTGTTCTCATATTGGCTGGGATTCTCCCCTACCCGGCGGGGTGGAGGGGTCCCGGCGTGATGGAGTGGCATGGACCACTCCGGCGTCAGGCCGCCCCAAAGGTGCGGAAGTCTCCGCACCTTTAGGGGCCAAGCCCTCACCTTGAGGGGCTAGGACCGCGCCGGAGTGATTAGCACTCCGCTGGCTGGCGTGGACGGCCTTTAGCGCCACGCCGGTCGGGGCCGAAGAGACTTCGGCGGCCGGCGTAAGTACGCGCATGCGCCGGAGCGTCAGCGGCTGCTGACATCATCCCCATGCATGCGCAGAGGAGGGAGTCAGTTCCGCCTCCGCCATGGTGAATACCATGGCAAAGGTGGAAGGAAAAGAGTGCCCCCATGGCACAGGCCCGCCCGCCAATCAGTGGGCCCCAATCGCGGGCCAGGCAACTGTGGGGGCACCCCCTGGGGCCAGATGACCCTATGCCACCCCCAGGACCCCGGAGCCCGCTCGCGCCACCGGTAAGGTAGGTGTTTTGATCCAGGGTTGACAGCGGCGGGATTTCGGGCCATCGTGGGCCGGAGAATCGACAGGGGGGCCCGCCGACTGGCGCGGCGCGATTCCTGCCCCCCCGAATCTCTGGTGGCAGAAAATTCGGGACACGTCGGGGGTGAGATTGACGCCAGCCCCCGCGATTCTCTGACCCGACGGGGGTCGGAGAATCCCGCCCATTAGATTTGGTTGTCAGCACAGTTCTCCAGAGGTTTTGCTTCATCCAGTGTTTCGACTTATTTCTTAATCAGTTTTATGTCCCACTGCTTGCTCATGTCGCCAGTGGTATTTGCTGTCTTTTTCTCTCTCATTGTGGGTTTGGGCAGGCAATTGACTGACCGCATATAGATGAAGCCCAAGAGTCAGAATAACCCAGGTCTCAAAGTCACCACTATTTTACAGTGATTTCTCAGCACAATTTATTTTATGGGCGGAATTCTCCGCTGGTGGCCAAAATCGTGGTTCACGACGGCCTCGGAGCGCGCTCCCCGCACCTAATTCACCCCCACCCGGGGGGCTAGGAGCGGGCCTCTGTGTTTGCCGGCCATGACCTCGTAGCGCCGGAAATGATGTGCAAAACGGTGCATTTGTGAGGTCATCCGCGCATGCACGGGTTGCCGGTTCCAACCCGCGCATGCGCGGATGACTTCATCGCGCAGACGGCGCGGACCGCGCATGCGCGGTGGCCGTCTTTCTACTCAACCGCCCGGCAAGACGTGGCGGCAGAGGGGAAAGAGTGCGTTCATTTTGGATGCTGGCCCGACAATCGGTGGGCACCGATCGCGGGCCTGTCCCCTCCCGAGCACGTTGTGCTCCCGTGCCAATCGGGCCCATAGATGCCCCAAATGGGCATCTGGCGCCCATTTCACGAATGCAGCAACCAGGTGTGGTTGCTGCCGTGGGGAAACGGGCGTGAAGGGCCGGCCGCTCGGCGCATCAGGCTCGGAGAATCGCCGTTCGCCGTGAAAAACGGCGAGCGGCGATTTTTCCGAGGGGGGGGGAAGAATCGCTGTGGGCGCCAGGGGGCGTAAGAAATGTCGGGAGGCCCTCCCGCGATTCTCCCACGCCGTGTGGGGAGCGGAGAATTCCGCCCTACATATTTCATACTGAGGCCTGCGCCATACTGTTCAAATCATTAAATGTTTATCTCTGGCTTTAGAATCTGCTATATAAAAAAAAGAAACACTTCGCCAATTGCATTTCCTTAACCAGATTGGGAGTAGTTTCTGCTTGTGGGAAACATTGCCCAAGATATTACGGGCCTCACGGTAGCATGGTGGTTAGCATCAATGCTTTACAGCTCCAGGGTCCCAGGTTCGATTCCCGGCTGGGTCACTGCCTGTGTGGAGTCTGCACGTCCTCCCCGTGTGTGCGTGGGTTTTCTCCGGGTGCTCCGGTTTCCTCCCACAGTCCAAAGATGTGCGGGTTAGGTGGATTGGCCATGCTAAATTGCCCGTAGTGTAAGGTTAATGGGGGGGATTGTTGGGTTGCGGGTATACGGGTTACGTGGGTTTGGGAGGGGTGATCATTGCTCGGCGCAACGTTGGGGGCCGAGTGGCCTGTTCTGTGCTGTGCTGTTCTATATTGTGTTTATTTCCTGAAGAGAACTTATGGTTCAAGTTTCATGCAAACTCATAACTTGACCGGAACTTTATGGCCCTCTAGGGGGTGGACTGCAGACAAAGTGGGGGTGAGTATCTAAAATTGGGAGCCTTGACAGTCGTGCCATACCCTCAATTTTTCTGGATGCCAGTTGGCAAACTTGCCCATGGGCCAATTGAGGCCCTTGACTGGTTGATTACTGCCCACTTTATGGCATCCATCTGTCACCATTGAAATTTGATATTCAGTCGCTTGGCCAATGCCAAGTGCCTAGCCAGCCAGGTTAAATCTGGCAGAATGACGGCAGGCAAAGGAGGGCTGCCTCCTTTTCTGGGCCTTTGTCCATTGCAGTCCCCACCCACCACCCAAAAAAAGTTGCGATCTTTCCTTTGCTTCCTCCCCTTGACCTATCTCTTTACCCACTGTGTTTATAAATGTCAGAAAAATTCATTGTAGACTCTTTTTGGAACATATGGAGCAAACTAAAAAGTAAATCTTTATATCACTTCAGCATAGTATGACCCAGAACATTCTCGTTCGCACTCATGCGTCCCAGCATGTGCCTTTGACATTTGTGTGCTGAAGACCGATGATTCAAGTCTCAGTATTAATAAAGTCCACATGCTTCATCAATCTTGGAATTGTTCTGTATGTCGTGAGCCTTCAGGTCAAGAGTTGGATTTTACCAAACTCAGCGACTCTTCAGTTTCACAGTCTTTTACAGCTTTGTCCTTGAATATACTCAGTTTTGTGGTGAATTCATATGTGGTTGTACCCATCACCACAATGTCCATTGTACCTCCAGGTCCACTAATGATTAGAATCTATGCACGTAAGCTTTTTTCCTTCTCTTATGCTTATAAAATCTTCAACCTCAACCAAAACCGTGAACATTTATGTTAAAGTTGCACAGAATAATATAGGTCATTATAGGATAGGCACAATATTATGACAGAATATATGGATGCAAATTCAATATTTTCACTATGTTTTGAGAAGGATAGAGGTCAAGACTGCCCAAAGAATAGAAACATACATTCAGGTACCACAAGTTAATCCAATGCATGGTGCACAATATCTGTAAAAAAGCTTTAATGCTGTGAGACCGTTATTTTTCATTAAATAGAAAATATCGGTCTACAACATAGTACGGTTGAATACTCAAAATTATGTGAGGAAGAATGAACAAAGAAAGGTAATCATTTATCTTCCCGTCATATCCGAAAAATAGAAAAGCTCTCGTGCATTAAGAGCATTAAGTTGATCTTTTCTCTACACCTTGCTATAACTGTAACATTATATTCTACAGTCTCTCTTTCCTTCCCTATGTACGGTATGCATTGTTTGTACAGCATGCAAGAAACAATACTTTTCACTGTATACTAATACATGTGACAATAATAAATCAAATCAAAATAAGTAATGTCACAAAGCAAATCGGTCCAGAATTGGGGGTGATTTATTGCTTACATCACTGGTTATACACAAATAGCAAGAAGGATTGCTTTCCACTTAAAAGCTGTGGTCAGAAACATCATTAATCTGGCCAGAACAAGCTTCAGAATGTCGGAAGTATCTGGATGATGTCACCGATTACCTTCTGAACAAGTCACTGCGCATGTAAAACTGTCAAAACCAAAGTGAAAAATAAATACAGGTATTGTCAACAAGAATTTAAAGATTAGAAAATGCAGCATAAAAGGGTAATCAAACTGAGAAACAAATACAAAATTTGCAACTCACTGCACTGCACCACATGCCATTATATTGCTCCTTTTGGATGTGAAAGATTCCAGGTTTAATCTTGGATCTACAATGTGACTGATAGAACATAGAACATAGAACAGTACAGCACAGAACAGGCCCTTCGGCCCTCGATGTTGTGCCGAGCAATGATCACCCTACTCAAACCCACGTATCCACCCTATACCCGTAACCCAACAACACCCCCTTAACCTTACTTTTTAGGACACTACGGGCAATTTAGCATGGCCAATCCACCTAACCCGCACATCTTTGGACTGTGGGAGGAAACCGGAGCACCCGGAGGAAACCCACGCACACACGGGGAGGACGTGCAGACTCCGCACAGACAGTGACCCAGCCGGGAATCGAACCTGGGACCCTGGAGCTGTGAAGCATTTATGCTAACCACCATGCTACCGTGCTGAGCTTAGGCATGATAGCACCAGAACACTAACAGAGGCGTCAGGAGCCCTGCAATTTAAAGGGATAAATCAGCTCTGATTCGCATATCAAGTGGTTGGCAATTGACTCACGCTCATGAAGTTCTATCCGTGGATCTTTAGAGAAGACAGGATCAGCTTCAGCTGTCATGTCTCCCATGTTGAAGCAGACTGTCTTCGAGGTGAAAAATGGACAACTTTGCAAGATACTGGAGGCCATCGAACGGCATCCCAATATAGATTAGTTGAAAACTGTGGAAAACACTATTCTAAATTGTGGAATATATTTGCAGTAAAAATGTTCCTTCACCCATCTTAAGCAGTAGCCAGGTTCAGTTTTAGCAATTGTTATAAACAATCTTCTCCCTCATGTTAGGGCTCTATCTCTGTTGGGGTGAAAACCCCTGCACAGAGATAGAGAATTTTAAATCAAAAGGAAACACAGGTACAAAACCATTGCATTTTTGGAAAAGATGTATTATGTTTTAAAAATAAATTTCTGATGAAGACAGAAGAGGAAGATAACAAATTAAGTCCTTATCATTTCCTGAGTTAACAGGTCTCAGCTGGACAAATGAGAGCTGCATCAAGTTTACCTTCACCACCCAGGATAGGGAGGGAAATGTCTAATAGAGTTCTGTCTGTGTGATACTTATTAGAATTGTCCATGTATGGAAGTCGAGTGAAATTAAATCAAATAAAATTTGACCTGTAGATAAAGTCATAATAAAGGCCAATAGCATTTTGGTTTTGCAAACATGTTCTTGTGCTATTGGACTAATGGAGTTTCAATAAATTCTCAAAGGCTGCAAAGCACTCTATTGCAACATATTTACAGTTCTGAGAACACCCCATTGTAATGTTTTCTGTATGCACAGATGGCGAGGTCATTGTAGTTGAAGTGATCAGAGAACATACAGCTTTGTAAATTAACAAAACAGTTTATTAATTAATTAAAACACAAAAGGGTTTCTCTGGTGTCCACTAAGATCACAGTTGGATACAATGGCTAAATACAAACGACTATGATTGACTATCATTAGTTACTGTTGACCCAAGAGCTGCTCGATCTGTGACTGCAGATCAGTCACAATCTGTCCAGCTTGTGTCTCTCTGTGCTGTCCAGGAAAATAGGTTCTGGCTGACATGTGCCTGTCTTCCAGTGCCCTACTCCTGTCACCACGCCTCCTGTGCCCGGATGCTAGAATAATAATATATACATGCAGGTGCTAATGGTTATATACAGTTTGGTTCCTATGTTATATACACAAATGATATTTCACATATCATTACACCCATTACACTAACTTCTGACCCTGCTGACTTTCCTCAAGTTCCAAATCACCTGAGTATACCGTTTCCATCCTCTATCATAGAATTTACAGTGCAGAAGGAGGCCATTTGGCCCATCAAGTCTGCACCGGCTCTTGGAAAGAGCACCCTACCCAAGGTCAACACCTTCACCCTATCCCCATAACCCAGTAACCCCACCCAACGCTAAGGGCAATTTTGGACACTATGGGCAATTTACCATGGCCAATCCGCCTAACCTGCACATCTTTGGACTGTGGGAGGAAACCGGAGCACCCGGAGGAAACCCATACACACACGGGGAGGATCTGCAGACTCCGCACAGACAGTGACCCAAGCCGGGAATCGAACCTGGGACCCTAGAGCTGTGAAGCAATTGTGCTAACCACTGTGCTACCGTGCTGCCCAATCACAGATCATTACAGTTACTTGCTTAGACTTCAATCTTATCTGAAACTCCGGGAAGCTCAATGCTTGAGTCATACTGAACATCTGACCAATGGGGCATTTAGCTTCTCGATGCTCTCTTAGGTAAATGTTATTTTTCTTTCTCTCTCCATGGTTTTTTTCATCTCTGACCTCCATGTTATAACTTAATTTTAACATTTTAGCATTATGAGAATACCCCTTTACACTAACATCGAGACATGCTTACTCTCCTTCAGCCCAAGATCACGTGAGAGTCTGTCACTTCCTTACATGCCATCACAGATTGTTATCGCTCATCCTTAATGAAACGTAGTCTAACATACTCCATTATACAATGGTAAATAGGGTACCACAGCAAAATTGTAATGGTAAATTAGTGCAAAACATGAATTAGACCATAGTTGAAGCATTATGTACAGTTGTGAATCTTTTATGATAGAAATAACTTTAATTCACCAAGATGAGACCAAGAATGGGAGACATTAATTCTAAAATGAGCATTCAAATACTGCGACTATGTGTCCAGATGTGACTAAGAAGCAGGTTCGGTGAATACTTCTATTGTTGGTTAGTCAGTGGTGAGAAGGTCAACAATTCGAAATTGCCACTGAAAGTGGCGAGAAAGGTGAAGAGGATTTTTTTTTTACTCCAACATTTGTTAGACTATGGGATTGCCGACAGAGAGTAGTGGAGGTTGAAACTATAGTGTCTTTGAAAGTAATGGTTAATATATATTTAAAGTAAAATATATTGCAGGGCCATGAGGAGGAAGAGGGCAGGAGATTTTGTTTTGGAATATTCCAACAAGCAGAAACACAGTGGGGAAAAGGGTTTCCTTTTGTGTTTTGAACTTCTACAGCTCTGCTCTTCTGTAATACTGATCTGAAAATGACATTAATAATAAATGAGAATAGCACAAAAAAATACCAATATGAACAAAATGCGATGATACATATTATATGATATGAACTACCATTCCTCTCGATTCATATTATTTACATGATCTCTAAAGAGATCTGTTCAGTTGCCACAGGTCCCCTTTATTCAAGGTGGTTATTGCATGACTCTTTAGTTGGGACTTTTCCACCTGATTCTAATAGCAGTCAATAACAATTTTTTTTAGCATCATTATTTATGATGCATATGCCATTACCATTGCATATTGTGCAGTTCATAATACACTCTAAATTTATCAGTTTTATTTACTTGCTCACCAGTGTTGTAAAATTGAAGGTCAATTTTACATCCACCTATTTAAGTGGAAATAAAAAATGGAACAGCAGCCAGATGTTGCAAAATTTATGTTGCTCCAACCAGACATAATTCTCTTTCATTTGAAAATTCTTCAAAGCCTTCCATGCCTTCCCTTTTCAAAAGGACCTGCCAGCTATTGTTACAACACAGGCATATACTGAGAGCTCACACATAAAATGGTCCAGTAACCAATCCATTGCGGAGCAGAACAAATAGTGTTTGAGATCCAATTGCATATTATGACAATCTCATCAAGGCCAGTCTTCTGACAGCATACCCTTTTATTTATGTAACGGAAAAGTCCAAACCTGGATTCTCCTTGCAGCCCCTCTAGCTGCTACCTGCCTGGAAGATACTGCCAAGGCTGCAGATCAGGAGCCTTCCTGACCAGCGTGGAGAGCCAGCCGATCAAATCTACTTGGTTGAGGTGCCTAGTTTCTGTCTCCTAGTTGACTGGAAGGAACGCTACCATGGTTCTACTAGCCATCCATGTGGTCTCGGGACCCACATGTGATGGTCCCAACTTCAGGACGCATCCCATGCTGGGAAAACCCTGATCTTTGTTTCTGTTGCATTTACAAATCAGATTGTGAATTGCACTGCAGGCCAGTAAAGGCATTGTAAATTATTGCCACGTGCTGCATGTTTTATGACTTTTCAATTCACAAAGGGATAGTCCTTCGGAAGCAGACAAAATCATAAAAAACAGGAAGGAGGAATCAGTTTCATCATCAAATCATAAATACCAAAGGCAGGAGGCTCAGGATATCACTCTGCCTGCTTTCAGCAATTGCTCAAGAAGCACATTGATATCTTTTTCCTACTGGACATATTCACTGTTCTCCAAAGCTTTGGAAACTTGACACTTTCATGGAAAAGTCCCAGCCTCACAGCTTCAGAGATCCGCATGGAAACACAAAAAAGGCACTTTGAACTTAAACCCACAATACTTTAGACATCACACCAATTGTAGCTACAATAACCCCATAACATTGTATCTGTCCCTAAGGCTTCCTAACCTGAGCTCCCAACTTTGAATCCTGCAGGGAAAAATGCCAGGGTAATGGTTGAAAAGGTGTGAGAAAATGTGAGGGAGGGGGAATGGGTGGTGACGGGGCAACGGGGAAGTAGAAGTGGTTTAGGAAGAAATGAGAAGGCAGTTAATAAGAGCTACATTTTCTCCACATTGCCCAGCAGAAAATGTAGCTTTCCTTTTTAAAATTAAAAAAAAATAAATTTAGAGTACCCAATTAATTTTTTCCAATTGAGGGGCAATTTAGCATGGCCAATCCACCAAGTTTGCACATCTTTGCAGTGTGGGGGCAGCACGGTGGCACAGTGGGTTAGCCCTGCAGCCTCACGGCACTGATGTCCCAGGTTCGATCCTGGCTCTGGGTCACTGTCCGTGTGGAGTTTGCACATTCTCCCCGTGTTTGCGTGGGTTTCAGCCCCACAACCCAAAGACGTGCAGAGTAGGTGGATTGGCCACGCTAAATTGCCCCTTAATTGGAAAATATTAATTGGGTACTCTAAATTTTTTTTTTTTAAATCTTTGCAGTGTGGGGACGAAACCCACGCAAACATGGGGAGAATGTTCAAACTCCACATGGACAGTGACCAAGAGCCAGAATTGAACCTGGGACCTCGGTGCCATGAGGCTGCAGGGCTAACCCACTGCGCCACCGTGCTGCCCCCACTAGTTCCTTTCCTTACCACACCATACCCTGCCTTCATTACTATCCAAAAGAGAAAAAGAGTTCCTTCATCTCTTCTCTGAGTTGCTCTATCTTTTCCTAATTCTTGTACATCTAACAAGTTAATGATGGAGGCCCAGTGACAACATTGTTAACTGCTCCCCTCTTTGTTCTGTGAAATTCATTGTGTCCTCAAAACCTAATGGCACCCATGGCATCAGCAGCCTGCTGCACGACAATTTTACATAATACACTGTACATATTCCTTGCCTGTTCTGAGCAATACTCCGGCATTTGAATCCCCGAGATATTAATCAGCTCAGGCACAATTTCACGTTTAAAATTATATTTCACCCTCATTAAAAAGCTCAATTCCGTTTTCTGGTCCCTTGATGGTTAGAGGGCATAGCAATTCCCTGAGTTGGATAGATGTCATTATGGGCTATGGTATCCAAGGGGGATGAAAGGGGTCATGTAAGGAAAATGCTGGTGCCCCCTCTTCCTCGGAATACTCACAGAAGCCCCCACCCTTTCCATCGGTAACTTCTGGCGAGGGTTCGACAGGGGGCGTGCAAATTATTCCAAAAACACATCCATCAGTTTTTCTTGCCTCCCTCTGTCTGACACAGCTGACCTGCGTATCAGTAGAACATCGTACGCACACCCTGTCTTTCCCCTAGTGCACTTGAAGACATGCATTTAGATATGTCCTGGCTTTCCTCCAGTCTCTGGCCACTGGGATACATATCCCTTCAGTGACATTATACAGGGCACCATAGTTCCATTAATTCTGTCTTCATTGCCCCTGTTGCAAATCCAATGGCAGATTTCCATTCTTGTGTATCTTCAGTCATCCCATAACCACTTTGCTCCTCTCATTGTGGTAGGTTGTCATCAAATTTAAAGAGAAAGGACCTGGTCATCGCCAGGTGTTAGTATGTTTGTCTGTATAATATTCCTCCTGTATGAGTCAACCATGTCCTGTTATTCCGATGTTAGTAGTTCTTATACTTTACAATCTTATCATTTCTATTTCCTCTGTTGTGTTTGAACCTGACCCTAACCTGCTTGTGCCTATTTACTTATCCACGTTAATATAACCCACATCCTCTCTCCCAACGTCTTCCTTTTGAACAGGAGACACTACAAACAAAACTTCAGTTCTCTACTCAGTGCACAACTAGGTCAGTGAAAGATAATTGACCCCTGCAGAGCTATAAAAACAAACAACAGAACCCTTTTTGGAAGTAGCCTGGACCTGTCAATAAAGAGGTTTTTAAAAGGTAATGGGCCATGATATTGAATGTAAACAGTACAGTTAAAAGCTTTTCGGTTTCTAAGCAAACCCAGAGGCTTTAAATAGATCAAGGGGAATGAAATTGTGATGAATATCGGAAAATTTACTTTTATAATTTGTATTTTGTCGTAATGTTAGGTTAAAATGCTTACAGACAGTGTGTCTACTAGAGCTAGAGCAGGTGGCATGGTGGCACAATGGTTAGCACTGCTGCCTCCCAGTGCCAGGGAACCTGGTTCAGTTCCAGCCTTGGTGACTGTGTGTGAAGTTTGCATGTTCTCCCCATGTCTGGGTGGGTTTCCGATGGGTGTTCCAATTTCCTCCCACAATCCAAAGTTGTTTGGTTAGTGGATTGGCCATGCTAAATTGCCCCTCAGTGTCCACAGATGTGTAGGTTAGGTGGGGTTACAGGGATAGGACAGGGGAGTGAATAGGGTGCTCTTTCAGATGGTTGGTGCAAACCCAATGACCAATTGGCCCCCTTCTGCAGTGTAGGTATTCTATCCTCTGGATTAAAAGTGAGGTAATCAAAAACATTTGCAGGTAAGTGTTTTTTTAATAGATATTAAAAAACATTGTACTTGTTTTCAGAGAGCTAGTGCAATAATGTAACACTTTGAACTGAGCTAAACAAGTCAAGACACACCTTGAAACAAGAGACAAAAGAATACTGTGTGCTTTGAGTGCTGCTGGTGTGATAAATGGGAGGGGCCATGTCTTCCTGATCAAAGGAGTTTCTTCGAGGGTTCCAGGCTAAGCATCAGGTTTTCAGTTTTGTTCTAAAAATATTTTATCTCTCCAAGGACTCTGCACCAAGATGAGCAAGTAAAACCTGGCTGGTAACATTATGCACACGTGCTAATTGAAGTGATGTGGGTTGCTTAATTGGAATGTAGAGGCAGGTTTCAGGAAGCAAATTAAGATGTTGTACCTGTTAACTGTAAAGCTATTTCTTTGTTGCTAGTGTGCTTAATTTTGTGCTCCATTTAAAGCTTGTTTTCATATAAAAGCTGTCCACTGGTCAGTGTTGTCACTCCTGTGGTGCCGTATCATTTCCTCACAGTTTTACCCACTACAAATAGTTTAGTTCTAATCTAATAAAAGCTGTCCACTGGTCAGTGTTGTCACTCCTGTGGTGCCGTATCATTTCCTCACAGTTTTACCCACTACAAATAGTTTAGTTCTAATCTGGGATCTTATCCACAATTGGGGCACACTTCTGAATCCATAACAAAATTGACTTTGAAAAAGCACTTCAAAGGTTTCCAACACATTAAAGGGAAGATCTTTACATTCATCTGACAGATCAATGATCTAGACATGCTGGGAGAGACATCAAAGGGATTCAAGGCTGCAGAGAGAACACCTACTTGTCACAGGTTTCAGTTCTTATTTTTGTTGGTTGTGAAAAGTGAAGTTGAATCAATGGTATCAGTAGATGAGAGTTTACTTAATTGAGGGAAGAACTCAATATTCTCCAAATTAAATGTTGGTCGTTCATTCTGGCAAATTTCTCACAAGAAGAGAAATCCAAACATCTTTCACAACATCATTTGAAAGATTCTGTTTTAACAGGTTACCCCTCAGAATAATATCAGCACCAGAGATCAAACAACAATATCAAATCTTTTGGACAGTCTACACGGAGTTATTGCCACATTGATGACTTGTTGACACGGATCCACTCCAACTGAGCATAATATGTGAGTGGCAGAAGTGCTAAGAAGACCATAAGAAGTAGGATTGTGACTCTTCAGTAAGTGTGGGTTTCCACAGCCAACTATCAGGTTTCCTGGTCGCATACTGAGTGCATCAGGAATGATGATTATCCACTGAAGACCAGAGCCATCAAAGTATCCAACTCCAAGGAACATAATGGGAGCTAAGAAGGCTCGTGGGAATTGTGAAACAGGTGTCAAAATTTTGAAAAATTTTTTATAGAGCTCAGCAAGCCAGTTCTTGTGCCAATACACTGAATGGTGTTGGGAAGAAGCACATCAGAAATCATTCAGTCGCTGCAGTAAGAAGCATACAGTTGCTGAGGGACATTACTGCAGAGCACGGCACAGTCATTGAGGTCCATTGCTGGGTGCATCGACACCATGGTGCAGACAATAGGGAACCGCCAGGACTGGCAGAGCCAGGTGTCTCAGAGGCATCTGGAGCTCACTCCAGTCACCGGAAGATCCCATGGAGACCCCCAAGGCCCTACTTGAACTGTCAGTGAGGAGGAAGCTTGGGAGGCCAACTCAGGACCTGCCACCAAAAAGAAGATGGCGGTTTCCAGTTCTTCCCTCCGTCCTGACACCGGCACATCACAAGGGAAACGGGCATAATAGGGTGCCACAGCAATGCCATTGACACTGGTAAGTCGGTCAGGGCCCTCCATCTCGAGGTCCCCCAGAGGACGTCTGGAAAGGATATCAAAGATCATTGGGCAGCAGGCAGCCTCCACCTCTGATATGCATCCTGGGGATACACCTAGACATAGCAATAGACCATGAAAGATCAAGAAGAGAGAGAATCTTCTGAGTGGGCACTGGGGAGGGTGGGGGGAGGGGGGTAACTATCTTTATGTAGGGGAAGAGAAATGTCAAAGATTCACAATTAAAACATATGACACCTGATACATGTGAAGCCTCTGTCACATTAATCTCACAGTGGGTCTGTCTGCACCCTCGCCTTCCATTCCCCCACCCCCCACTCCTCGGGCACAGTGGTCCAAGATCAAACACCCCCCATTGCAGACCCCGTTCAGAGGATGGGTGTGAGCGGCCTTTCAGCACAAAGACAGGAGTGAGACTTTGACAAAAACTGAGGAGCACCAGGGCTTATGTCACAGCGAGTTATCATCGCTCTCCTGACTTCTAAATTGACCCGCTGACAGAGATCACGCAGGCCCATCACCCTGAAGTGGTGCTACACAGACCCTTGGAAGGTGGAACAGAATAGTTGGGGAGTAGTAGAGTTGTGGGAAGATTTGGGGAATGGTGGGGGGAGGAAGGAGGGAAATGGAAAGGCAATGGGGAGGAGGGGCGATTGGGGGGAAGCCAGAATTATGGGGGCAGATGGTGAGCTGACGGACAAGGCCTTATTCTATGTGAACTAGTTGAGGATAAGGGCCTCCTTAGGCCTCCAGAAATGCTGGACCCTTGTCTTCACCTGTCCTCCATCCTCTGGCTCCTCCTGCGAATCCTTTCCGGGCTTGTCCTCCATCCCCTCCTGGTCCGCCTCTTCCTCAAACGAGGCTACATGTCCCTCCTCCTGCTCCTCCAGCATGTCACCCTGCTTATATGCCAGGTTCTTAAGGGCACCGCAGACCACCTCAAAGCAGGAGGACCCCTGGGGGGTTTACTGCAGTGCACCACCAGGGCGGACCAGGCATCACAACCGCATTTTGAGCAGTATGATGCACTGCTCAATGACAGCCAGGTGGCAACATGGGCCTTGTTATGTCAGGTTTCAGCCTCGATTTCTGACCTCCGAACTGAGATCATCAGCCAGGACCTCAGTGGGTACCCCCTATCCACCAAGAGCCAACCCACTCTCCCAGGATGGCCCCCAAAGATGTACAGGATCTCTGTGTGTCCCAGGATGCTGTTGAAATGCACACTCCCTGCCACGGGGGTAACACGGTGATTAAATAGTGTGCGCACAGTATAATGGGACGTATTAGGCAGCGTCCCATAAGAGGTTAACTGTAATAGTCTGTGATGTCTTAGTCACCTTTATTTTTGTTTTGAGTATGTGATGTCATGGAAGGAAATCAAATGTACTCTTGTGACATGAGAGAACCTTGAAGAAGTAGCCTGGAAAGAAGCTCATACAAGGGAATGTTCTCATACCTGTAAGTATGTTTTGATAGATTGCAGTTAATTGTCTTTGAAGGTTATTGAAACTACTCCAGCCCAAAAAACACAAGGGCCCATAACTTTGTTTCGGATCACCAACTTACGTTATTAGACTGTCGCTCATGTGCGGCGCAATGACCCGGAGGTGCAGGATCGCGAGCAGAGGCAGGAGACATTTGTTTGATGGGTTAATGTTTTATATTATGAGTGTTTAGCGTTAAAAAATATGTTTAAAATGCAATAAAGTGAAAGGAAGATTCTTTTTTCAAACTTTATTTTGTCATAAGGATGTTAATTCCATTAAAGGAAATATAATGGATTGAATGCGGTGATCACTCTCTAACAAGCATGATTGTCCACCTAAGATACTCCATGTTACTTGTCACAGGTTCGGTGGGTCCTTGCATGGCTGATGAGCCTGATCCTAGAGCTGCATCTTCAATCACTCACTGAGCAGGAGATTCCAAAAGGTGGGATCAGTCCTTGGATGCAGGTATTCCTTTCTCAGTCTCCTTTTCCGGGCCTCCTCTTGCCATCGGCAGTCACAAAGAATTGTGTCCCTTCAATCACGAGGTTCCTCCAAGCAAAGGTCTCCCAGGCATTGATCTCTATGTTCCATTTCTTGAGGTCAGCCCTCAGGATGTCCTTGAAGTGCTTCCTTTGTCCTCCTCTTGTTTGGGGTCCTTCCTTGAGCTGGGTGTGAAAGATTTACTTTGGCAGTCAGAATTCTGACATCCTAAGCATATGGGCGGCCCAGCAGTGTTGGATTTGGGATAATCATGGCCTCAATGCTGGTGCCATTGACTCCTTCAAAGACACTAATGTTAGCATGCTTGTCATCCCAGCTGATTCAGAGCTAAAGAACATTTGGGTTTTACAATGTATTTTAAGCTGTGTTGTTTAAAAGTCTCCCTGATGTAATGTTCATCCTGACAAGCCTCAGTGATTACTTCAAATGTTTTAACAAAGTTTAATGCCTTAATTGGCGAATGCAAGCCTCCTGTAGGCTAATGTGAACTATCTCTCTGACAGGTATTGCAGAATCCAGTGCAGATTCAATATCTGTAGTCATGCTTAACCTCCATTGGGTCATCACACCAATAGCTTGGTTTCTTAAAATCCTTGAACTTCTTCTGAGGCGTCACTGTAGTTACAGGGATCTTGACAGAAGAGTCAGACTACAGCTCTGCCTCGCGAGGAAGCAAATCAATTACTCACCCCTAAGAGTGTACAGGTAAGGTGCTACCACCCCCTCAGGGGCCAAACCCTATATTGTATACAGTTCCCCTCCTACATCTTGGAGTACAAACCCCTCAGGTGATTGGGGGGGGGGAGGGGCAGAGCCTCCCCCCTAATTGGGAGGAACCTCATATGATATAAACTCCGACCCGGGTGCAGGTCGAGGAGGACAACCCTGTGGGGTGAGGACTAGTGTAATTGTAGTATCGTAAGTAGAGTAAGTAAACCTAGTTGCTATCCTGCCTACCTGTTGTCATATGAAGTCCTTACCTTCGGCTATCACACAAAATAAATCCCGAAGTTAAGTCAGAAGAGATGTGTGCCAGGACACTCTGCTTCAGCAGCTGCTGCTTTCAGATTTTCAGCTTGTAAAATGAACAATTGATATGTCTGGACCCTCTCTCTCTCCTCATCTCACTCCTCTCTCTCTGCGTTGCCCCCTCTCTCTCCCCTTCCCCCTCTTCCCTCCTCTCCCTCCCTCCCCTCCCATTTACAACTAGACAGGACCCTTGTGTTGACCATTGTGTTCAAGTCAGAAAATATATTTTATTGCAAGAAATTTGTTATTTCAAAAATATCATGATTCAGCTAATAATTTTAAATGTTAAGTTAAATGTTAATTGGCTTCAAAGTTTGACATTTATAAAATTAGTTTTGCAAATAAAAGCTTTCCATTAAACTTTACAAGCTTCGACAAGTGTCTGACTGAAACATCAAAACACAACATTTAATTATGATATAATTATCAATGAATAAGATAATTGAAGTAAACAAGGCAGAAATGTAATAAAATGGGTAACACAATGGTATACTGGTTAGCACTGCTGCCTTACAACACCAGAGACCCGTGTTCAATTCGGATCTTGGGTAGCTGTGTGGTGTTTGCACATTCTCCTGGAGACATAGACTAGAACCGTAGAATTCCTACAATGTAGTAGGAGGCCATTCGGCCCATCGAGTTTGCATGACCTTCTGAAAGAGCACCCTACCTTGGCCTACTCCCCTGTCCTGCACCCATCTAACCATCTACACCCATTTAACCATCTACACCCATCCTAACCTGTGACCTGACCCCATCTAAACGTTTGGACACTAAAGTGCAATTTATCATGGCCAATCGACCTAACCTGTATATCTTTGGTCTATGGGAGGAAACTAAAGCACCCAGAGGAAGCCAATGCAGAGACGGGGAGAACGTACAAATGCCATACAAACAGTTACCCAAGGCCAGAATTGAACCCGGGTCCCTGGCACTATGTGGTGGCAGTGCTAACCACTGTGCCACCGTGTCACCACTGTTTCCTCTGGTTGCTTCAGTTTCCTCCCACAAAGATGTGCAGGTTAGGTGGGTTGTCATGCTAAATTGCCCCTTCGCGTCCAAAGGTTCGGTGAGGTAACGGATATAGGGCAGAGGCGTGGGTCTGAGTATGGTGCTCTATCGGAGCATTGATGCAGACTCGATGGCCGAATAGCTTTCTTCTGCACTGCAGTGATTCTATAATTCTATAAACACAAATCAAAAAATTAACAGATGTTACAAGGACAGTGACAGCAAAAAGCCCTGAGGCACCTATAAAATCTTATGACCGTAATCTAAATTAAAACATATGAACAATTTTAAGCATGCCACATGTAAAGTTACATAATAATATATGCGGATTTAAATAGCTTCACAGATTTAAAACAAATAACAAAACCTCTGTTCACTGATAAATATTCACACTTAATCATTAAAAAATAAAATAAAAATGCATTTAAAAGAATCAATAACAACAAGTCTGTAAAGAAAACAATAAAAACTGTTCAAAAAACATTGTTTCAAAACACTTGTTAAACATGTTGCCTGTTGGCAACAATGCACACCTGCATTTTAAATGCTGGTCCTCAATGGGCTTTCCGTAGCTGCTGCATCACAAGGGGGCGTGGCTAGATCGAAACTGTGCCACGCTGGAGCCTATGCAGACTGTCGCGATGAAGGCCCGAGGCTGCCGCATGGAGAGGAATAATAATAATCTTTATTAGTATCACAAATCATAATAATATTTTCTTGTCACAAGTATGTAGTTACTGTGAAAAGCCCCGAGTCACCACATTCCGGCGCCTGATCGGGTAAGCTGGCCCGGGAATTGAACCCACACTGCTGGTCTTGTTCTGCATTACAGACCAGGGCCGGGATTCTCCCCTACCTGGCGGGGCAGGGGTTCCCGGTGTAGCGAAGTGGTGCCAATCACTCCGGCGTCGGGCCTCCCCAAAGGTGCGGAATTCTCTGCACCTTTAAGGGCTAGGCCCGCTCCGGAGCGGTTGGCACCACGCCGACTGGTGCCAAAACCGGCACCAACGGCCTTTGACGCCCGCCGCCCGGTGTCGGGGCTGGCCATAAGGCCTTCGCCGGAGCACGCATGCGCCACTGCGTCAGCGGCTGCTGACGTCACCACTGGCGAATGCGTGGTAGGGGGGATTTCTTCCGCCTCCGCCATGGTGGAGGCCGTGGCGGCGGCGGAAGAAAAAGAGTGCCCCCATGGCACTGGCCTGCCCGGCAATCAGTGGGCCCTGATCGCGGGCCAGGCCACCATGGGGGTACCCCCCGGGGTCCAATCGCCCCGCGTCCCCCCAAGAAACCGGGGGCCCGCTCGCGCCACCAATCCCGCCGCCACAAGAGGTGGTTGAAACCACGTCGGCGGAATTGGCCTCTCGGCAGCGGGACTTCAGCCCATCGCGGGCCGGAGAATCGGCGCAGGGGTGCCCGCCGATCGGCGTGGCGCAATTCCCGCCCCCGCCAATTCCCGGGTGGCGGAGAATTCCGGCCACGGCGGGGGCGGGATTTACGCCGGCCCCGGGCGATTCTCCGACCCTGCGGGGGGTCGGAGAATTTCGCCCCAGCTGTCTAGCCACTGAGCTAAACCAGCCGTATGGCTTACATTACACTGCAATGAAGTTACTGTGAAAATCCCCCAGTCACCACACCCCAGCATCTGGTCAGGTAGACTGAGGGAAAATTTTGTGCGTCCAATTCATCTAAGAAATCTTTCGGGACTTATGGGAGGAGACCGGAGCACCCAGAGGAAACCCACGCAGACACAGGGAGAACGTGCAGACTCCGCACAGACAGTGGCCCAAGCCGGGAATCGAACCTGGAATCCTGGTGCTATGAAGCAACAGTGCTAACCACCATGCTGCAGGTATTCGATATCCGAGCGCAGGTGGGTGCGTATTTTTAAAACTCAGAATCGGTGGCCCGTGGCTTTCCGGTGCAAGCTGGAAGGTAAGGGGCAATCATATCATGTACAGAGACAAGCAATGCAACTTCAACAAAGCTGACACTGCATCGGCATCACAGGAACATGGCTTTTATCTGCCAGTCAATCATATCATGGCTGACCTACTTCAGGTGTCACTACTTCATGTAAATACCCTTGATATCCTTATCTAAATAAAAACCTAGCATTCTCAGAAAATTTGCAGCCCTTTGCAAGGGACATTTCCCAATTTCTGTTACATTGTGCATGGAAAAGTGCTCCTGATTTCACTCCTGAATGGCTCAGCCATACTTCTGAGTGTCATCTCTTGTTCTGAATGCCTGCTGAGAACAAATAGATTCTGTATCTAGCCCATCAAATCCTTCTTACCATTTTAAATATTTCAGTTCAGTCATCCCTAAATCTTGTAAGCTCAAAGGAATACAAACTAAATCGAAGCAATCTGCCATCATAATTTAACCCTTTAAATCCTGCTGCCACACTACTGAATCGCTCTTGTACCTCCAAGGTTGTATTCGACTCCAGGTTGAGTTTGGCCAAGACTCTGACCAAATGAAGCAGAACTTCCTCCCCTTTGTATTCCAGCACTCTTGCGGTAAAAGTCAACATAATAAGTCCTTGCTTTAGTTGCTCTGCTTCATCTTGTTTTGTTTGAACCTTGCCTTTTCTTTCAGGACCATTTTTCCAATTTGCGTCACCATTTTCATTTTGACATCATTTGCGCTCTGGCCCCTGTAGTAATCTCTATATGTGCATGTACATAAGGGGTTAATGTGTAATCAGTAGCACCACATGATCACTCGAGGGCTGGACCAACAGGGGTATAAAAGGCAACCACATTGGCTCTCTCTCTCTCTCTTGGGTGTATTGTGACCAGGGCAGCAGCAGATTAGGTCAGATGGCTAGTCGAGTTACGTATAGTTACTGTAGTTAGATCTTGTTAACCGTATCACTAGTATCAAAGTTAAACTAAAGACCTCATGCAATTATTGTCATAGTTACTCAATAAACCTTTTGTTACTACTGGACGAGTTTGAGTCTTCTTCATCGAAATTCAGAAGACCTCATCACTAACCAAGGTTTGAGTAGCACACATGTTACCTACCACCACCGCCATGTATTCCTGCTGGAGTCGCCACCACTATCATCTGAGGATGAGGCTGTGGGGAGACAGCGAGGCCCGAGATCGGGGAATAGGAGCAAAGGGCAACTGGGTGCCAGGGAGACTGGCACAGAGGCTCGACAGGAGAGTTACCGCCACTTAGAAAGATGCCATGGCGGCTCAAGACAAGTAACTGGGGTCCCCCTGCCGCCTCACACCCCTCCCTGAATGCAGCCCCCTGTCCAATCCATGCATCCCACCCCGCTTCCCCCCGACCCATTTCTACCCCGGCTCAATCAGTGGCCCATGGCAAGGGCTCATGCACTGCCAACTGACAGGAAGCTATCCAGGCTCTGGAGAGGGAGAAATCAAGTGGGAAAAGAAAGAGGGAGAGGGATAGGGAGAGGGAAGGGAAAGCAAGTAAAACGTTGAACTGAGTGCTGTGGATAGTACAACAAAACTGTACTGCTCAGGACTTGTTTCGATGATTTAATGTTGTCTAATTGGAATTTATACAGTATTTCTGTTATATTCACTGATTCATTTTACCTTAGTAAGAAGTCTTACAACACCAGGTTAAAGTCCAACAGGTTTGTTTCAAACACGAGCTTTCGGAGCACGGCTCCTAAGGAGCCGTGCTCCGAAAGCTCGTGTTTGAAACAAACCTGTTGGACTTTAACCTGGTGTTGTAAGACTTCTTACTGTGCTCACCCCAGTCCAACGCCGGCATCTCCACATCATGGCTATCATTTTACCTTGCAATTTATTCTAACTAGGAAGGCGCAGTGCTGCACACAATGCATACGGTCCAGTATTTCAACTTGTACATTTTATTTTTCCAGGCAAGAATCTCTGAAGGCTTTTAACTCCAGCTTTAACATTGCTTCCTATGGGAAACCACGATTCACTTAAAGTCGTTTCACTTCCTGGACCGCAAACACAACTTTAAACGAGGACTTAGTGTATTTATTTTGTTTCTGTGATTAACTTTTATATGTGTGCACTATAGTCATTGAATTGATAGTACAGAAGGAGGCCATTTGGCCCATCGAGTCAGCACGGCCCTTGGAATGAGCACCCCACTCAATCCCACGCCTCTACCCTATCCCCGCAACCCAGTAACCACACCTAACTTTTCTTTTGGACACCAAGGGGCTATTTCGCGTGGCCAATCCACCTAACCTGCATATCTTTGGACTGTGGGAGGAAACCCGGAGGAAACCCACGCAGACACGGGAAGAACATGCAAACTCCACACAGTCACCCAAGGCCGGAATTGAACTGGGGCCCTGGAGCTGTGAGGCAGCAGTGGTAGCCACTGTGTCACCCTGCCGGCCAATCTTTTAGTGATTTATGTGTCATGATATGTAAACATTTTCATTCTCCCTGTTTCTAGCCTTTAGTGAGAAAATACTAGTTCTTGGCTTCCCCAAAAGTGTTACTTTTTCTCACATTGAAATTAGTAACCACGTTGACCTTTAGCACTTCAAGCTCCCACATATGCAATCTTCTGTGCCTCCTAACTTGGTGTTATATGTAAATATGGATGTGCAATTTAATTTTCCTTTATATAAGTCGTTAATATACCTGGTGAAAAGCTGAAACCCCAAGTACAGATCTTGTGTGAATGCAATTTGTTACGTCCCGCCAATTCGAAATACATTTTCTTCATGAAAAATGCATTGCAGTACTACTGCAAATGAACCATCTTAACTGAATCTCACCAGCCGACAGTCGCTTTCCATCATAGCAAACCGTTACCATGCCAAGACTAAAGAATTTATAATGTTACACAGCAGTGAATGTTTTGTGACATTTATAGTCTTATTGTACTGGCTCGCTGTGGAACCTTCGCTCCAGGTTTATGAATCCTTTAAGTGATTGGCACAAATGGTTGACACCTACCTTAATTGTGCCGCCTATAGGTTTGGAACAAATTTGTGAGATGGCAGCATCGATTAACCGCAATATGGCATTTGGGTCCGAATAAGGAGATAGCACTTGTTTTAATATGTTAGCTAGTCCCCTACGAGTTTTCAGCATCAGCAATTTTATTTGAATTATATTTGTCCCACTATCGCCCATTCATACTGAAAAACGGGACAATAGGGAAAATGGAAATCAGCCCCAGTGTATTCACATGCATTCAGTGTAGTCAGGATCTGGGGTCCATTTTCCAGCCTGTATCGGTGGACGTTAAATCAATCGTGAATTCGTGCTTGCGATTTTCTCTCCATGATCTAAATATAACATCATGTTCAGATTTATCGCTCCAAATATTCAACTGTGAAGACATGTTTGTCTGATTCTTGACAAAAGAGATACAAATCTCCATGAAAATAAATGCATCAAGCCCACCTCACCCCAAAACGATTCAGCTTTGTACCTACTCAACCTCTCCACGCCTTCCCAAATCACCCAAACCCATGGTCAGATAACCCTTTGACCCGCGTCATTGTTCATTTCGCTAAAAAGGTCAGCAATAAATACTTTATATTTGGTGTGGACGTATTTCTTCATCTGAACACCAAATTAATCTGTAATAGGCTTAACATGAAATGAAAATCGTGTATTGTCACAAGCAGGCTTCAAATGAAGTTACTGTGTAAAGCCTCTAGTCACCACATTCCTGCGCCTGCTCGGGGAGGCTGGTGTGGGAATTGAACTGTGCTGTTGGCCTGCCTTGGTCTGCTTTAAAAGCCAGCTATTTAGCCCAGTGTGCTAAACCAGCCCCAAAGTAGTAATATGAAGGTCTGCAAACCAATCCTTTAATCTGTACCAAAAGCAAAGAGGGTCGGGTGGGTGTGTGTGCGGGGGTGGGGGGGGGGGGGGGGGGGGGGGGAGAGGGGGGGGGGGGGTGCTGTGGGGAGGGTCACAAATTCATGCCACAGAGATTTCTGGATCTGATTACTGTTTGCCCTCAGACCTTGTGCACCTTTTAATGTGCTTTCATTTACAGCCATCTGTTTTCTGTCACATCAGAGCTTTGAGAGCATAGAACTATCATTTCAAAAATTACAAAAAACAAATGGCAGCAATGTTATGGCAGTTAAATTAGTTCCCAGCAGAGACTTTTTTTAAAACTCCACATTTACAAATGAAACACCAGATGTGTGTTTGCTTTTCCATGTTTCTATTTCCCACAATGAATTCCACAGACTTAATTTGGCTTCGCTTGAAAGTTGATTTTATGATTTGTGTCAATATTTCTTCCGAATTATACTTTGCTTAATCTATTAATTACATTTCAAAGTTTCACTGCATAAAAAGCTTGTAAACATGCTTGGTTGGTGTAATCTGTCGTAATGGATTATATGTTAATGGTGTCTCATCAGAATTTCTCAAGTAAGGCATTAATATATTTCAACTCAAGCTTTTAAGAAAAAAAATCTCCCGTCAGTAAAGATCTCAACGAAGAATTTAGCTTTCTGAAGATGGGCCCAAGTTTTACAAATGAAATTACACGGGAAAATGTTGTAGTTTTGGCACATTTACTGTCCAAAAATTGCCTTTGCTGATGTTTTGTGGCAGAAGTGTGGCTTTGAAATTTGAAAATTAGGACAACATGCAAAACGTTTTGTTCATGTTGAAAAATATTACATCTCCAGCTTTCCAGGTTTACAAGTTGAGTTCAAGAAGGGGTCGTGGTGTATGTAACAACCATTTCAAAGCGTTCACCCTTGGAGTACTTCAACTAAATAAATAAATGTTTACAGCACATTTTTACTGATGTGACCTTCAGTGAATCAGCTCCAAACTGATGCATCTGGTGTGCTTTATTGTGGCGTACATTCAGTTGAGCAACAAAGATGCTTCTGTAAACGGATCTTAAAATTTACAGAGGGTCACATGAAGGTTCCGTTTTCTCCTATCATATCTAAAAGCATTATGCAGGGTACAAAAAAAACACAGGTTTGTGATGTGTCCAGGCTGTCCAGGGATTTCTTGAGAACTTTTAAAGTGCGCTACAAAGTCAAACATATTTGAGACGATCTCCTGAAGAGTCAGATTGCCAGATCATTTCTGGAGTTGCACATGCGCTTTTAACATGTGCGCTCCCAAACGTCTTGTTCCTGAGATTGTGTGCCGTATGCAAATAACGTGTAAACATGTCAGCTAATTGCGGTGATTGGTTTCCTTGCCTTACTGTTGTGATAAAGTTGTAGAAGCCTTCTTTATAATTCTCGTTTTGATTTTGCTGGGAGGAATGAGCCTTTGGATTAGCCATAGCTTTTCTGAGTCCGGTGGTGGAGTGTTCAAGCCCCACTCCAGTCAACCCTGACCAAAGTGTATTGTTACGACCAGCCCCAGGGGAGGTTACCCAAAAGCAAGTGATCCGGGCGAGACCTCTTGATTTGTTACCGCCTGGCTGTGCTACCCCAAACTTGTCACAATCCTGGAGAGGAGGGGTGACTGGCTCCGTGTCTTTATTCAACCCACCCTCTGCTGGTAGCAACAAAGGTTTAATCTCTTTCTTATAAATGTTTTTATTCAGTTTTCATATTTTATATTGAACAAATTACAAATTGTTAGGAGAGAAAAAGAACAAAAAAAAAAAAAAAAAAAAAAACAACAAACAAACACGCAAAAATTAACATACATATTTACAGGTAAGCATCTTCGTAGTAGTAACTGCGCCCCCCCCCCCCCCCCCCCAACATGTTTATTTAGTTTGGTTTTGGGCCTTAGCTAGCCATCGAACCCCCGTACCGAACCTGTAGCCCCTCCCGCTACCTTCCCCCGACTATTCTTCCTCTTGTACATTGGCCACAAATAGGTCCCGGAACAGTTGCATGAATGGCTCCCACGTTCTGTGGAAGCCGTCGTCCGACCCTCGGATGGCAAATTTGATTTTCTCCATTTGGAGAGATTCCGAGAGGTCGGACAGCCAGTCCGCAGCTCTGGGCGGTGCTGCTGACCGCCAGCCAAACAGGATTCTACGGCGGGCGATCAGGGAGGCAAAGGCAAGGGCGTCCGCCCTCCTCCCCAGGAATAGATCTGGCTGTTCTGAAACCCCGAAGACCGCCACTATCGGGCATGGCTCCACCCTCACTCCCACCACTTTGGACATAACCTCGAAGAAGGCTGTCCAGTACTCCACGAGTCTGGGGCAAGACCAGAACATGTGGGCGTGGTTGGCCGGGCCTCTTTGGCACCGTTCACATCTGTCTTCCACCTCCGGGAAGAACCTACTCATACGGGTTCTTGTTAAGTGGGCTCTATGTACCACTTTTAGTTGCGTCAGGCTGAGCCTTGCGCACGTGGAGGTGGAGTTGACCCTATGCAGTGCTTCGCTCCAGAGTCCCCACCCTATCTCCATCCCCAGGTCGTCCTCCCATTTCCTTCTTGTTGCGTCCAGT
Organism: Scyliorhinus canicula; assembly: GCF_902713615.1. Taxonomy (NCBI): domain Eukaryota; kingdom Metazoa; phylum Chordata; class Chondrichthyes; order Carcharhiniformes; family Scyliorhinidae; genus Scyliorhinus; species Scyliorhinus canicula. The sequence continues at coordinate 136,104,395 of NC_052159.1, read as the reverse complement.
ACGGTGTCGTCCCTATCTACCAGTCGGTCATACATGTCACTACAGTTCCCTTTCTCTAGGATACTTGCGTCCAGTAGGTCTTCCAGTAGTGTCTGTCGTGGCGGTTGTGGGTTCGTCCTTGTCTCCTTTCGTAGGAAGTTTTTGAGCTGCAGGTACCGTAGCTCGTTCCCCCCAGCTAGCTGAAACTTCTCTGTCAGTTCGTCCAGTGTTGCGATCCTGTCGTCCGTGTATAGGTCCCTGACTGTCAGTGTCCCCCCGTCCTGCCTCCACCTTTTGAAGGTGGCGTCAGTCAGTGCTGGTGTGAACCTATGGTTGTTGCAGATGGGAGCCCTGTTCGACATTTTGGTCAGGCCAAGTTGCTGCCGCAGTTGGTTCCAGGATTGGAGGGTGGCTGTCACCACTGGGCTGCTGGAGTGTTTTTTGGGTGGGGATGGGAGTGCTGCCGTGGCGAGGGCCCGGAGGGAGGTTCCCATGCAGGAGGCCTCCTCCGCACGCACCCACTCAGCCTCTGGCTCCTGGATCCATCCCCTTACTCGCTCGGCTGTTGCTGCCCAGTGGTAGAATTGTAGATTCGGGAGGGCTAGCCCTCCCCTGGTTTTTGTTTTTTGTAAGACCTTCTTTGGGATCCTAGCATTTTTACCCCCCCATACGAACGCCATGATGAGTTTGTCCAGCGCTTTGAAAAAGGCCTTGGGGATGTAGATCGGAATGGATCTAAACAGGAAGAGGAACCTGGGCAGTACGTTCATTTTGATCGTCTGAACTCTCCCCGCGAGGGAGAGCGGGAGTGTGTTCCATCTTTGCAGGTCCTTTTTAACTTCCTCCGTCAGGCTGGTGAGGTTCCATTTGTGGATCCCTTTCCAGTCATGGGCTATTTGGATCCCCAGGTAGCGGAATTTATGTCGGGCTTGATTGAACGGCAGCCCCTTTAGTGCTGCCCCCCCCCCCCCCCCCTTGCGGGTGTACTGGGAAGATCTCACTTTTGCTCATGTTGAGTTTGTAGCCCGAGAAGGCTCCAAACTCTTTCAGGAGCGCGATGATTCCGTCCATGCTGCTTTGTGGGTCCGAGATATAGAGGAGCAGATCATCCGCATAGAGTGAGACTCTGTGCTCTCTACCTCCCCTTCGGATCCCCCTCCAATTTTTTGCTGCCCTGAGCGCGATTGCTAGCGGTTCAATTGCTAGTGCGAACAGCAGCGGGGACAGTGGGCATCCTTGTCTGGTGCCCCTGTGCAGCTGGAAGTATTGGGAGTTGGTATTGTTGGTCTGTACACTCGCCATGGGTGCGTTGTACAGGAGCTTTACCCAAGCGGTGAACCCTGTTCCAAGCCCGAACCGCTCCAGTACCTCTATGAGGTATTTCCACTCGACTCTGTCGAAGGCCTTTTCTGCGTCCAGGGAGACGATCACCTCTTGTGTTCTCTCCCCGGAGGGGGTCATTATCACGTTCAGCAGGCGCCTGATGTTCGCGGTAAGCTGTCTACCTTTGACAAAGCCCGTCTGGTCCTCTGTGACCACCTCAGGTACACAGTCTTCTAGCCTCTTGGCTAGGATTTTGGCCAGTATTTTGGCGTCTGCATTCAGCAGAGATATGGGTCTGTATGACCCACATTCCGTTGGGTCTTTGTCTTTCTTAGGTATCAGCGAGATTGAGGCCTGTGCTAACGTGGGTGGCAATGTGCCCCTAGCTAGCGAGTCTGTGAACATCTCCCGCAGGTGCGGGGCCAGCGCTGTCGCAAATTTTTTGTAGAAGTCCGCCGGGAATCCGTCCGGTCCCGGCGCCTTCCCCGCCTGCATGGAGCTAATGCTGTCCATGATCTCTCCCAGTGCTAGGGGTGCTTCCAGATCCCGTTTTCTGCCCTCTCCCACAACTGGTATGTCCAGTCCGTCAAGAAACCGGTTCATCCCAGCCTTCCCCGTTGGGGGCTCTGAGGTGTACAGCTCTTGGTAGAAGGCCTTGAAGGTTTTGTTAATCCTCTCTGGTTCTGTTTCCAACGTGCCTCTGGTATCTCTGATTTGCGCAATTTCTCTGCTGGCTGCCTGCTTTCTCAGCTGGTGGGCCAACAGGCGGCTGGCTTTGTCTCCGTGTTCGTATAGGGCCCCGCGTGCCTGGCGGAGTTGGTGTACTGCTTTCCTGGTGGAGAGCAGGTCAAAGTTCCTTTGTAATTCTTTCCTCTCCGCCAGGAGTTCTACGGTCGGGGCCTCGGAGTATTTATGGTCTACCTCCAGTATGGAGTCGACCAGCTTCTGCCTAGCCACCCTTTCCTCCCTATCTCTTTGCGCTTTGTAGGCTATGATTTCCCCTCTTAGTACGGCCTTAAGCGCTTCCCAGAACGTGGAGGGTGAGACCTCCCCGTTTTGGTTGATCTCAGTGTACTCCGCTATGGCCCGCGCTATCCTTTCGCTGAAGGCCTTGTCAGCTAGTAAGGCACCGTCCAACCTCCATTTGGGGCGCTGGGCCCTTCCCGTCTCTAGCCGCACATCCATGTAGTGTGGGGCGTGGTCTGATATCACAATTGCGGAGTATTCCACCTTGTCTATCTCTGGAAGCACCGTTTTCCCCACCACAAAGAAGTCAATTCTGGTGTACACGTTGTGTACTGGGGAGAAGAAAGAGAATTCTTTCTCCCCCGGGTGGGCGAATCTCCAGGGGTCTACTGCTCCCATCTGCTCCATATAGTGACTGAGTTCCCTTGCCATGTTTGAGGTTTTCCCCGTTCTGGGGTTTGATCTGTCCGTCGTTGGGTCCTGTACACAGTTGAAGTCCCCCCCCATGATTAGTCGGTGCGTCGCTATGTCCGGGATTTCTGCCATGGTCTTTTGGATGAAGCTCGTGTCGTCCCAGTTGGGCGCATACACGTTAACTAGGACTACCGGCGCCCCATCCAGGGCCCCGCTGACCATGACATACCGTCCCCCTGGGTCCGTAACCGTCTTTGTCGCCCTAAACATTGTCCTCTTGCCAATCAGGATCGCCACCCCCCTGGCCCTTGCCCCATAACAGGAATGATAGGTTTGTCCCACCCAGCCCTTTCTTACCCGCAGTTGGTCCTGCTCCCTCAAGTGCGTCTCTTGGAGGAAGACTATGTCGGCCCTCATGTTTCTAAGGTGGGTGAGGACTCTAGATCTCTTCACTGGGCCATTAAGTCCCCTTACGTTCCAGGTGACTATTCTGGTGGGGGGCTTCTGCCCCCTTGCTCCTGTGGGGTTAACCATATTTGTCCGGTGGACGCGCCCCTGCCCTCTGGGGTTTCCCTTTGTTAGGGGGCCGTCCAGGATGTCCACTATCACTGCTCTCCCCATGCGGTCGGGTCCCTGCGCTCCGGGGTTCCCCCTTGTCCCGGGGACACCCGCCATGGCCGTCCACTGTGTGTCCGCCACGCGGGTAGCCCCCTGCACTCCGGGGGGCCCCTTCACCCACAGACCGTACTGGGTGGGTGTTTGCAGCAGTTCCCTGTTTCGAGCCCTTGTCTGTGGCACTTTGTGGCCCTATTCCCTTTCTGGCCTCTTTTGTCCCTTCGTCCCTGCATTTCCCCTCCCTGGTCTCTCGCCCCCCGAGTGCCCCCCCCCCCCGCTCTATCCCTTTCGGGGATACCCCTGTGTACCCCTCCATTGCCCCTCTCTCCCCCATTCCTGTCCCCATTTGCTCTCCCACCTTTGATGGGTGATCCCCCCCCTCCCCTGCCTGGCGCCTTCCCCCCTGTTGGGGGTGCGCTGCGGCCCTGCTCTGTTGCGCGCCCCCTTCGCTAGCTTTCCTGCTAGCACGGTGGCTCCCCGCTCGGAGGTTGCTGTCCCCCTTCCCCTCTCCCCTCTCCAGTACTCCCGTTCCCTCGTGCCGGGGCCTGGCCTCCCACCTGGAGCGGGCCCTTGGGCATTGGGTTGTTTTTCCTGGGTGCTCCTGCCAGGGGGGAGGGGGCTGGCTTTGCCTCGCCCCTCCCCACCCCCCCGTCGGCATGACGTATCTCCTTGCCATGGGCCCCTCGTCCCTACTTCCCATGGCGTTTTTCCAGCCCGTGCTCCTCAACGAATCTATTCGCCTCGGCAGGGGCTGTAAAGAAATATTCCTTGTGTTGGTATGTGACCCAGAGTTTTGCTGGGTACAGCATACCAAAACGTACTTTGTTCTTATAGAGAGCTGCTTTCGCTCTGTTGAACTCCGCCCGTCTCTTAGCTATGTCCGCTCCAAAATCCTCGTAGATTCTGATGGCGTGCCCGTCCCAATTGCAGGCTACAAAGGTTTAATCTAACGAGGTTCCCTTTCACTTGGATACTTTTTGCAGACCCAATATTTATCATTTTAAAAGGAGCCAATTTAACCAGGCTTTCTTAAGTTAAGCCAGAAGAAGTTTAGTAACTACTAAAAGGGTAAAGAGAAACAATAAGCCACGTGGATTTACATTCAGAAAGATTAGAAGTAAAACTTGAGTCCTTGACCCTGAGGAGTAGATGATGACTCCTTGCAACCATTACAATTGTTTCCTGTATAGCTGGCTTCTGCTGGCGAATAGTTGATTCTTCAGTTCTTTTTCCAACCGCAATCCTTCCGCTGGCTGATCGACGTTCACAGTTGGAGAGAGAGTTTTAGAACGTGGCAGAGAAACAACAGCAACTCAGCCGCGGGCTAATCGATTTATTCTATCACTAATGGTATGCTTTTCCTGTCGTAGGTGATAATATTTCCATGAATAAACTCAGCAACAAATCTCCGGCTGAGTTCAAATAGGCCCAGCTAATTTGCGATAAGATAATGACATGACTTTCTAGATTTTTAAGAAATATTTACAAATTCTATTTCTGCAAAACAAAAAACTGTACACAGTTAATATGTTGTTGAAATTGTGATGGAAAATATGTCGATTGTATTTGAACAAACTTTTACTGATCTTTTTCTCCCTGGAAATGGGCGATATTGGAAATGGGCAGTCAGAACCTGTGGGTGACAAACGTAGCAAATTCTCGGTGTCTTTGGCATCGATGTGCAAAATGACTATTACCCTGGTACTGCAGTAACATGTGGCATACTCGCTGGTTAGACTAAAATTGGCCTTTCTGAGAACTTGTGACACTCAAGTCTGCATAATTAGAGTAGACCTATATAAGGGGCTGGTTTAGCACAGGGCTGAATCGCTGGCTTTGAAAGCAGACCAAGGCAGGCCAGCAGCACGGTTCAATTCCCGTACCAGCCTCCCCAAACAGGTGCCGGAATGTGACGACTCGGGGCTTTTCACAGTAACTTCATTTGAAGCCTACTTGTGACAATAAGCGATTTTCGTTTCACCTGTAACTTTATTGACCTTTGCATGCAATCTATATCTGTAACAAATACTTTGAACAGCAATGGAACAGTAATTATCTACATCAATTTATTATAAATGTTCTATCGATTATGAAATGTAAGCACGCAGTTTTGTGTCATTTGTATAATTAAAACTTGATAAAAGAATTACTTTCCCAGTTTCTGAAAGAAAAGGAGATAAAACTGTACTAATTTGTCTGTTGAGAGATTCCATTTATCGCAGGAATTAATTACAGGACTCATAGATTAATTGTAATTGTATTAAGGCCTCATTAGATAGACTAGTGAAAAGTTTCTCAACCCAATGTCTGTAATGGGAGTGATTAGGACACCACAATGTTGTCATTTTACCTCCAGGTGGCACAGTGGTTAGAACTGCTGCCTCACAGCGCCACGGACCCGGGTTCAACTCCGGCCTTGTGTGACCGTCTGTGTGGAGTTTGCAAGTTTCCCCATGTATGCATGGGTTTCCTCTCACATTCCAAAGGTGTGCAGGTTATATGAGGTTATAGAGCTATGGCGGGAGAGTGGGCACAGGTAGGGTGCTCTTTCGAAGGGTCGGTGCCGACTTAATGGGCCGAATGGCCTCCAAATGCACTGTAGGGATTCTATAATTCTATGATTCATCTCCGGGTCCCTCCGGTATTGTAGCAGAGATAACCACTGTGCAACCGTGCATGAAAGGGCAATTTCATTATGAGTGGCAACACATTGATGGCCCGAACTAATCTGGGGACTCAAGTGAATAATTCACAAAATATGAATACAGCTACACTGGCAGTTTGACAAGTTTAATTCAATTTTTGAAAATCTAAAAATAAAAATTTGACACCAGTTAAAATGATCATAAATGCTATTGGATGTTCATAAAAAGCCAAATGTTTCACAAGTATGATTTAGTGAATGTAACGTCCTGTCTTTTAACCGGCTGGTCTATGTGCAGTTCAAGTCCCACATCAGTGGGTTTGACTTTAAATCTTTCGTCTGAAATGATCCAGCCAGGCAGTCAATTGTATCAATCGATGACTCCAGCAACCAGAAGTAGACAGTCAATGCCAGCCTTTCCAACCATTTCAGTGAATGAATAAAAATGTTCCATGTCCTCAGCAACACTAAAGCCAGGCGACTCAGAACACAACCCCTCCCCAACTTCAATTCACCATCCTGAAATTACTGCATTATACTTGACACACCATGCAAACGAACACCAGGCACATTCTCGAATTACGATCACATAGTTGGCCCTAACATTATTCATTATTTAGTGCAGAGGGCGGGCAGCAGAGTGTTCACAGTGGTTAGAACTGCTGCCTCACAACGTCAGGGACCCGGGCTCGAGTCACCTTGGGTGACTGTCCGCGTGGAGTTCGTACGTTCTTCCCGTGTCTGTGTGGGTTTCCTCCGGGTGCTCCGGTTTCCTCCCACAGTCCAAAGATGTGAATACGTGGATTGGCCATGCTAAATTGCCCCTTAGTGTCCAAAAGGTTTAATGGGTTCGGGGAATGAGTGTAAAGTTACCCAGCATGCAGCTCACAGCGACAAACATGTGGCGTAGCCGGGGCTGTACAGTGAAGCTGCTCACAAGCCCTCCGAAAAGCAACAGTGTTGCTGGAACAGGTTGACCTTCTGCTCGATGCTGGGTGGCAGCATGGTTCTCATTGCTGGTCTGTAGCTGTGCCTATGTTTCTGACAGGAGGCTTGTGGCCTTGTAGCTAGCCTCAGCTTGACAGTTTGGTTGGAACAAAGGTGACACAGAAGATGGGGGCAGGACCTGTGATTCATAAGGACTACCTGGAAACCAAGCATGCAGATGCCCAGGAAGAAGCCTGATCTGATATAGCAGGCAGCACTTTGGTGTACAAACAGCTTGTGAATCCTGCCTTCCTTATCAGACACTTTTTATGTTTGTAAATCAGGTGCAGCACGGGCTGTTGTTTTACCCTTTGTTATGGGCCAGGGTTTAGAGAACCCCAAAGTGTATCATGGAGTTCACCTGACCCATAACTTTTAATAGATTGTGGTATGGGGAGCACATGGCCCACTCTACAGGGTGGTACAGCAGAAATGGAAAAGTATCTTTTAAAGCAAAAAAATGTTTATTCTATGAACTCAAGTTAACGTTTTGAAAACATACAGTGAACATCTTAGCAACCATCAATTCAAATACAACCCCCAAAGAATACAGCATTAAGTAATCCTTAAGCTGTCCCTTTAACATCCATAAGACTTAAAAAATACCTTTAAACAGAAGCACATCAGGTTAAAGTCACTACTTAGAGCAGTTATTAGTTTTAAATCACCAAAGGATCGATTTATAGGCTTTAGATTACAGAGAGAGAGAGTCATACACCTTCTGGCTATGACTGCAGCTATCCAGCTCTGAAAACGAAAATAAAAGACACCCTGCAGCAAACAGCCGAAAATGAAAGTAAAAAGCTGACAGACAGCTCAGCTCCACCCACTCTCTGACATCACTGCAGTCATAAACACCCATTTCTTACAGGTACTCGCACTACAGATATTTGTATACACACCCATTTATAAACACCCATTTCTTAAAGGTACTCTCACATGACGCCTTTAAGAGCAGAAACATGGTCATCAGAACTACATCACGTTTTAAGATGATGAGGTTTTATTTTCCTGCATCTGGGCATAGTACAGGCAAGAACAGTTGAATTTCCTCTGCCTGGCCAAATCGATAGAGTTGGGTTATTAGCCTAACCCCAATGAGCCCCAAGCATGGATTTGGATTTAGTCCTTGCAGGGTCTTGTGCCTGGGAAAGAATGAAGAAATGCAGCTCTTGCTTCAGTTCTGGGAGGTGATGGACACTAGATTCAATACATTTTGGCTGCTGTCCAAAACTGCCAGGCGGCAGACAGCCTCAACTGCCAGCACAGCTCTCTTTGAGAGATAAAAGTGTGTCAACTTTCTTGAAAATCTGCTCCTTGTTGTCTTTCTCTTATAAATTCTCCTATTTGTAAGGGGCTGGTTGTCCAGAATCAGGTCCACGTCCTGGGTGCCATTGAAAGTAAGCTTCCTGACTGCAATGGGAGAGTAAAGTTAAGCAAGGAGCTGCGCTCACTGACAATGATTAGTACGCTTGAGATGTGCTTGGTACAAAGATGGGAGTGAGCTTAATCTTAACATTGGACAGAAGGAAACAACTTAGGTATCTTCCCTTTGCCCTTAGTTTTTGCACTTGGGAACTGAGAACAAATTCAGTAACACTTCTATTCTTAGTGCAGGTAACATGATTTAAAGCCAAAATATGTACATGACTCACTATCCTGGGGCGGCATTTTCCGACCCCCTGCAGGGTCGGAGAATCGCCCGGGGCTGGCGTAAATCCCTCCCCCGCCGTGGCCGGAATTCTCCTCCACCCGGGAATCAACGGGGGCGGGAATCACACCGCGCCGGTCGGCGGGCCCCCCGCGACGATTCTCCGGCCTGCGATGGGCCGAAGTCCCGTCGCTGTCAGGCCTCTCCCGCCAACGTGGTTTAAACTACCTCTGGTGCCGGCGGGAACAGGCGGCGCGAGCGGGCCCCGGGGCCCTGGGCCCACCGATCGGCGGGCACCCCTGTGCCATGGGGACACTCTTTTTCTTCCGCCACCGCCACAGCCTCCACCATGGCGGAGGCGGAAGAGACCCCCTCCATCGCGCATGCGCCGGGGTGATGTCAGCGGCTGCTGATGCGCGGACTCACGCCGGCCGGCGAAGGCCTTTCGGCCAGCCGTGGTGCCGGTCGGCCGGGCGCCAAAGGCCGTTCGCGCCGGTCGACGGAGCGGGAGCCGCTCTGGCATGGGCCTAGCCCCTAAAAGTGCGGAGAATTCCGCACCTTTGGGGAGGCCCGATGCCGGAGTGGTTCTCGCCACTCCGGTACGCCGGGATCCCCCGCCCCGCCGGGTAGGGGAGAATCTCGGCCCTGATTTCCAATGTGACCACGACTCGGATTGAGGTTGCAAGTTGACTTCGAGCTCCATGAAGCCCCATTGCATCAGGTCAAACATGGACAAGGAAAACTCTTGCTAATTACCACATACACCCACCACGCTCAACTGATAACTCAGTATTCCTCCATGTGGGACAACACTTTGAGGAAGAACAGAGGGTAGCAAGAGCTCTGGATGGGGAGCCCATCAATAAGAGTGGTCCAATAGCACCACTGCTGATTAAGCTGGTTGAGTCCAAAAGAAAATAACTGCTGGACTAGGTCTGCGGCAGGTGGTGAGGGAACCAACAAGAGGGAAAAACATGCTGAATTTCATCTGCCTGCACAGATATATCTCCATGACAATATCGGTAGAAGTGACCACCGTAGAGTATTTGTGGAGACAAAGTCCCATCTCCTCCTTGAGTGATGTGTGGCACTACCACTGTGCTAAATGGGGTAGATTGAGCCAAGTTCTTCGGACCGTATGGAACTTTAACAAAATGTATTTTAATGCCACATGCATGAGGGAGAGCGAAAACCTGGTTGCTTTAACTCCAACTTGGTCCAAGTCATTCTGCCCGAACAAAGCCTGTACACGTTTCTTTGTACTGTTTGGATGGTACAGAATGATTCAAAGGAATAGCACTATGGCTTCACAGTGCCAGGGTCCCAAGTTTGATTCCCCGCTGGGTCACTGTCTGTGTGGAGTCTGCACGTTCTCCCCGTGTCTGGGTGGGTTTCCTCCGGGTGCTCCGATTTCCTCCCACAGTCCAAAGATGTGCAGGTTAGGTGGATTGGCCATGATAAATTGCCTTTAGTGTCCAAAAAGACTAGGAGGGGTTATTAGGTTACGGGGATAGGGTGGAAGTGAGGGTTCCTGATCCCTAATACCTGTGTACGGGTGGGTGCATAATGCCTCTTCCAGACATGCAGGAGCCAGGCTGTCTGTTTCTGATATGTCCCTGTGGCTTTGGAAATGTGTTGCTTGAGATATGCCTGCATGTTGTATGCTAATTTGTGTTTGTCCACACTTGGGTTTTGGAGACTTATCAGTTTAACGCTTTCCAGGCTGCCTCTTCCCTTCTGCTCCATGTGTACCTCAGATTCTCCATTTTCCCTACTATAATTTTGAACAGATTTAGCAACTGTAGACTGGAAAAGCATGAGGGCATCCAGCAGCAGCAGAACTGTAGTCAGCTACAATCTGTAACCTCAGGGCCCAGCATATCCCCCACTCACCATTACCACCAAGTCAGAGGATCCACCCTGGTTTACTGAAGGTGTCAACCAAGTGAATTTAGAACACAAGGCTGCTTTTGTACCAAACAGCATAAGCAGCAAATGATAGACAGAGCTAAGCAATTCCACAACCAATGGATCAGATCTAAGTTCTGCAGTTTTGCTACATTCAGCCTTGAATGGTGGTGGCCAATTAAACAACTCACTGGAGGAGGAGGAGGCATCACAAATATCCCCATCCTCAATGGTGGGGGAGCCTTGCACATCAGTGCAAAAGTTAAAGCTGAGGCATTTGCTGTAATCTTCAGCCAGAAGTGCCAAATGGATGATCCATCTCAGTTTCTCAGGAGGTCACCGACATAACACATTTCAGTCTTGAGCAAATCTGATTTACTCCACGGGATATCAGAAATGGCTGACTGTGCTGGATGCTGCAAAGGCAATGGCACTGCCAATATTCCGGCAATAGTACTGAAGACTTGAGTTCCAGAACTTGCCGTGCCCCTAGCCAAGTTCTTCCTGTCCAGCCGCAGCACTGGCATCTACCCAGCAATGTGGAACATTGTACATAAAAAGCAGGACAAAACTAACCTGTAAATTACCACCCCATTGACACTTGCTCAGCAATAAGCTGCTCACTGACGCTCAGTTTAGGTCCCGCCAAGGTCACTCAGCTCTTGGCCTCATTACAGCTTTGGTGCAACCACGGATAAAGGAGCTGAACTCCAGAGATCTGGTAATCAAGGCAACATTTGACCAAATATGGCATCAAGGAGCTCTAGCAAAACCTTAGCCGATCAAGAGAAAAAGCTCTATTGATTGTAGTGTTATGGGCCAGGGTTTATAAAACTCCAAAGTATATCATGGAGTTCACCTGACCCACAACGTTTTAGATTTGGGTTATGAGGAGCATAAGGGCCTACCTTTCAGGAGTTATTCAACAGAGGCCTTAAGCGCAATTAGGGCAGAAAATGAATGGTGTCCGAGCCAATAAAGCCCATATCTCATGAATTAATTTTAAAACGTGCTTCTGGACAGTCCACCTCTGATGTGTAACCAGCACTATGGTAATATTCAAGGAGAAATGGGATATTGGTGCTTTGGCAACAACGGGTCACATATGATACTGCAGTATGATTGGACCAACTGTTACAGATGGACATAGATAAGCTGCAGAGCTGGGCTGACAGGTGGAAAATGGAGTTTAATGCAGAAAAGTGTGAGGTGATTCATTTTGGAAGGAATAACAGGAAGACAGAGCACTGGGCTAATGGTAAGATTCTTGGTAGTGTGGACGAGCAGAGAGATCTCGGTGTCCATGCCCATAGATCCCTGAAAGTTGCCACCCAGGTTGAGAGGGTTGTTAAGAAGGCGTACGGTGTGTTAGCTTTTATTGGTAGAGGAATTGAGTTTCGGAGCCATGAGGTCATGTTGCAGTTGTACAAAACTCTGGTGCGGCTGCATTTGGAGAATTGCATGCAGTTCTGGTCGACACATTATAGGAAGGATGTGGAAGCATTGGAAAGGGTACAGAGGAGATTTACAAGGATGTTGCCTGGTGTGGAGGGAAGATCTTATGAGGAAAGGGTGAAGGACTTGAGGCTGTTTTCATTAGAGAGAAGAAGGTTAAGAGGTGACTTAATTGAGGCATACAAGATAATCAGAGGATTAGATAGGGTGGACATTGAGAGCCTTTTTCCTCGAATGGTGATGTCCAGTACGAGGGGCATAGCTTTAAATTGAGGGGCGATAGATATAGACCAGATGTCAGAGGTAAATTCTTTACTCAGAGAGTAGTAAGGGCGTGGAATGCCCTGCCTGCAACAATAATGGATTCGCCAACACTAAACGCATTCAAATGGTCATTGGATAGGCATATGGACGATAAGGGAATAGTGTAGAGGGACTTTAGAGGGGTTTCACAGGATGGCGCAACATCAAGGGCTGAAGGGCCTGTACTGCGCTGTAATGTTCTAGGTTCTCTGTTCTATGTTCTATGTTTCAGAGGGTGCTCTGCCATTACCACTGTAACTGAGTTGGAGCCAACATGCTCCCCTAGCACACACACACACACACAAATCTGTATGCCACTTTTTCAGGGCCCTGTCCCAAACTATAGAGATGGGGTCATTTTCCTGGCCAGGATAGGCACATCACGTCTGCAAAGGTAGTTCATCTGAACCCATGCCATGGGAACGTCAGAGCGACTCAACAAGGCACTGAATAGATCTTCTCCATCTTGTCCCCTGCTCCATGTGGCAAGTTAAACCCTCAGTAGAACTCAGGTCATCTCCCAGCCAGCAATTAATCCTATGGTGATAAGCTGCTTGAAAAGTCTCTGATACTTCTTCAATATCACGTGATCTCGCGAAGGGAGGGATATTTTGCTTTTTTCTTGTGATGAATCTGACCAATATCTTGTAGTCTCAGAGAAGGGGTGTACACAACCTTGGTGCAGTAGTCACATTGTTCATTATCCGATCTCTGATTTTCAGGGGGGAACAAGCAAACCCACAACGCAGTCCCTTGTCTGATACGCGAATGTATGTAAAAGGATGGGAGTTAATCGCCAAGACAGTTTTCCAATGTAGTGGAAGGCATTTTTAAAGAAACTGTTTTAATATTCAGAAATAATTATTGTGGAAACTCCAAAGCTTAATTCAATGCCTAAGACAGTGTCAATTCTTCATCACTGTCCGTGGTCTAGTTTTTTTTTCGACTCAAGAAAGTGTCAGGAAGGTGAAAGATTTCAAGTTATGCATATTTCAATAGTTAAGTCTGTCATGGATGGAACTGCGTACACATTCTATAATAAGAACAGTCAACCTGATGTCAAAATTTGGGCATGAGAAAACTGAGATATCAAGAAGACTTTCCCAGGAAGAAGAAGTTCAGCGTGGGTCACTGAAATCTGAACTAAAAGTTTCTCAGTATGAATGAATGGCTTCTCCAGTTTGGCAAACACGATTCAGAACAAAGCACAAAGACTGAATGCCTACTATCGCCATTGAGAAAATAAGAGACTAGTTTTGAAGCCTTGTGGCATACCAAGTCCTCAATTTATTTTCTGTTAAATGATGCATTTAAAAAAATATATATGATACAAGCTAAAAGCTCAGTGGTTTCTGGCAAGCAGTTTGGATTTTCTTTTGAGAGGATGTTGAATTCTAATAAAGACCACACATGGCTTTTCACTCAATTCGTTCCGGAAAGATCCTTTCTTTGTCTTTGTGCCCCTGGATGCCAGGCTGAAGCATCTTCCCAGGATATTGACAATGTCTTTCTTAGATCGCTGCAAATAATCTGGTGAGGACGTCGGTCCCTATGACTTCCCTCACAATAGGAAACACCCAACACTTCTCATGCAATAAAGTTGAGGTCAGCATTTCAGCCTATTACAACCCGCACAAGACTGATGGGATCGGACCAATTAGTTTCCCCGTGAGTCACATTGAGTACAAGCCTCCCTGCTGAGGGGCAGGGCCCCATTGCAGAATAATGGACAATATGGGCATGATTCAGTGGCCTCGTTGCATTCGAATAAGAGCGCTGTGAGGCTGGTGAATAGAGGGAGAGGCCAAAAACAAGAACAACACCGGACGTCAAACCGTCTGCGTGGCGTGGAGTGGAACCAATAATCGTCACTTAAGCCACAAATCACAAATCAAAAAGGGCGACAGTACAAGGTACAGTGACTGAGGGGAGTTCAGTGAATAGGCCCAGTAATACTAAAAGGAATGAAACGGGAAGTAAAAACATAAATGGAAAGCGACGCAGAAGGTTGTTACATGAAGATATGGGTTCAACGACTAGGAAAGTTAGGAGAAACGTTCAGTGGAAAAATAACTTATTTTTTATTTTTGATCAGTGACCTCTCGTAAGTTATTTTTCCTCTTAATGTTTCTCTTGTTAAGATTCAAAACAGAGGTATAAAAGCCAACATAAGTGTACTTTACCTGAATGCTCGTAGTATTCGGAATAAGGTAAATGGATTGATGGCGTAAATCATCGTGAATGACGATTATTTAGTGGCCATTACTGAAATATGGTTGAAGGATGGTCACAACTGGGAGTTAAATATCCAAGGTTATCAAACTATATGGAAGGACAGAGTGGATGGTAAGGGAGGTGGTGTAGCTCTGTTATTTAAGGATGGCATCCGGGCAATAGTAATGGTAGACATTGGTGCTGTGGAGGATAAGGTTGAATCCATTTGGGTGGAAATCAGGAATAGTAAGGCGAAAAAGTCACTGATAAGAGTAATCTATAGGCCACCAAATAGTAACGTTATGGTGGGGCAGGCAATAAACAAAGAAATAACGGATGCATGTAGAAATGGTACAGCAGTTATCATGGGGGATTTCAATCTACGTGTCGATTGGTTTAACCAGTTCGGTCAAGGCAGCATTGAGGAGGAGTTTATAGAATGTATCCACGATAACTTCCTAGAACAATATGTAATGGAACCTACAAGGGAACAAGTGGTCCTAGATCTGGTCCTGTGTAATGAGACAGGATTGATTTATGATCTCATAGTTAGGGATCCTCTTGGAAGGAGCGATCACAATATGGTGGAATTTAAAAAACAAATGGAGGGTGAGAAGGTAAAATCAAACACTAGTGTCTTGTGCTGAAACAAAGGAGATTACAATGGGATGAGAGAAGAGCTAGCTGAAGTAGACTGGGAGAAAAGACTTTATGGTGAAATAGTTGAGGAACAGTGGAGAACAGTCCAAGCGATTTTTCACAGTGCTCAGCAAAGGTTTCTTCCAACAAAAAGGAAGGACGGTAGAAAGAGGGAAAATCGACCTAAGGAAATAAAAGAGAGTATCAAATTGAAGGAAAAAGCATACAAAGTGGCAAAGATTAGTGGGAGACTAGAGGACTGGGAAATCTTTAGAGGGCAACAGAAAGCTACCAAAAAAGCTATAAAGAAGAATAAGATAGATTCTGAGAGTAAACTTGCTCAGAATATAAAAACAGGTCGTAAAAGTTTCTACAAATATATATAACAAAAAGAGTGGCTAAAGTAAATATTGGTCCTTTAGAGGATGTGAAGGGAGATTTAATAATGGGAGATAAGGAAATGGAGAGGAACTGAATAGGTTTTTTGGGTCGGTCTTCACAGTGGAAGACACAAATAACATGCCAGTGACTGATAGAAATGAGGCTATGACAGGTGAGGACCTTGAGATGATTGTTATCACTAAGGAGGTAGTGATGGGCAGGCTAATGGGGCTAAAGGTAGACAAGTCTCCTGGCCCTGATGGAATGCATCCCAGAGTGCTAAAAGAGATGGCTAGGGAAATTGCAGATGAACTAGTGATGATTTACCAAAATCCACTCGACTCTGGGGTGGTCCCAGTGGATTGGAAATTAGCAAACGTCACACCACTGTTTAAAAAAAGGAGGTAGGCAGTTAGGTCAGTTAGCTTGACTTTGGTAGTAGGGAAGATGCTGGAATCTATCATCAAGGAAGAAATAGCGAGGCATCTGGATGGAAATTGTCCCATTGGGCAGATGCAGCATGGGTTCATAAAGGGCAGGTCGTGCCTAACTAATTTAGTGGAATTTTTTGAGGACATTACCGGTGCGGCAGATAACAGGGAGCCAATGGATGTTGTATATCTGGATTTCCAGAAAGCTTTTGACAAGGTGCCACACAAAAGGTTGCTGCGTAAGATAAAGATGCATGGCATAAGGGTAAAGTAGTCGCATGGATAGAGGATTGGTTAATTAATAGAAAGCAGAGTGGGGATTAATGGGTGTTTCTCTGGTTGGCAATCAGTAGCTAGTGGTGTTCCTCAGGGATCCGTGTTGGGCCCACAATTGTTCACAATTCACATCGATGATTTGGAGTTGGGTACCAAGTGCAATATGTCCAAGTTTGCAGACGACACTAAGACGAGTGGTGAAGCAAAAAGTGCAGAGGATACTGGAAGTCTGCAGAGGGATTTGGATAGGTTAAGTGAATGGGCTAGGGCGAGGTTATCCATTTTAGTAGGAATAACAGCAAAAGGGATTATTATTTATATGATAAAATATTAAAACACGCTGCTGTGCAGAGAGACCTGTGTGTGAGTGCATGAGTTGCAAAAAGTTGGTTTACAGGTGCAACAGGTGATTAAGAAGGTAAATGGAGTTTTGTCCTTCATTACTAGAGGGATGGAGTTTAAGACTAGGGAGGTTATGTTGCAATTGTATAAGGTGTTAGTGAGGCCACAACTGGATTATTGTGTTCAATTTTGGTCTCCTTACCTGCGAAAGGACGTACTGGCGCTGGAGGATGTGCAGAGGAGATTCACTAGGTTAATCCCAGAGTTGAGGGGGTTGGATTACGAGGAGAGGTTGAGTAGACTGGGACTGTACTCATCGGAATTTAGAAGGATGTGGGGAAATCTTATAGGAGCATATAAAATTATGAAGGGAATAGATAGGATAGATGCGGGCAGGTTGTTTTCACTGGCGGGTGAAAGCAGAACTAGGGGACATAGCCTCAAAATAAGTGGAAGTAGATTTAGGACTGAGCCTCGGAGGAGGAACTTCTTCACGCAAAGGGTTGTGAATCTATGGAATTCCTTGCCCAGTGAAGCAGTTGAGGTTCCTTCATTAAATGTTTTTAAGATAAAGATAGATTGTTTTTGAAGAATAAAGGGATTAAGGGTTATGTTGTTCGGACCGGAAAGTGGAGCTGAGTTCACAAAAGATCAGCCATGATCTCATTGAATGGCAGAGCAGGCTAGAGGGGCCAGATGACCTACTCCTGTTCCTTCTTATGTTCTTCTGTTCTTAAGCCGTTTTTCCTTACAATTAACGGGTGCCAGCCCATTTCCAAAGGCCTCTCCAGCAAGTAGTCACGCTGGCACTGATTAATACTCCATTTTTAAAAGCTACAGCCCACAGGTGTATCCGGCAGGTCATGGATGATCTGTTTGCCCGGGCAGAAAACTATACAAACTTTGACATGGACCAGGCCCAACAGCATGCTTGGGCAACAGGATTCCATGTTATCGCTGAGATGCCGAAGGTCCAGGGGATGATAGACTGCACGCCTGTTGCAACAGGCCACCTGAGAGTTCCCTACAGGAAGGGGCATCTTAGGATCATGCATGTGTGTGCGTGCTTTTCAGGGAGTGAGCACGACAGCTTCATCCAGGGGCAGTCGGACATCATCAGACAATCGTGCCAGTACGGAGGATGAAGACCGATGAAGTGATAGCCTTGGTGCCACGCATTGCCGGGGCCATCTTCTGCGCCCGTATCCTCTGTGACTCCTCCAAACAGCTATGGATCTGCTAGAGAGTCTCTGACAGCTGTCTCTGAGGGTCATGGTAGCACAATGGTTAGCACAGTTGCCTCACAGCTCCAGGGTCCCAGGTTCGATTCCTGGCTGGGTCACTGTCTGTGTGGAATCTGCACGTTCGACCCGTGTGTGCATGGGATTCCTCCGGGTGCTCCAGTTTCTTCCCACAGTCCAAAGATGTGCAGGTTAGGTGGATTGGCCATGCTAAATTGCCCTTAGTGTCCAAAAATGGTTCAGTGGGGTTACTGGGTTATGGGGAAAGGTTGAGTAAGGTGCTCTTTCCAAGGGCCGTGCAGAATTGATGGGCCGACTGTTTTGCCTGGACGTTAAGCCACCACCTGATGTGCATCAGCAATTGTGTACTGCTCACCAGATTGTCCACTAACGTTGCCCACCGAGGTGCATGTCTCTGCACTTGTGGAGGTTGGGAATGACTGTTGTTACGCACCGATGGCGGCATCTTGGAGCTCTCCTCAGTGGTGGTCTCCTGGGAGGTGATGGGCAAGGAAGACAACCCCGGATTAGCCGGCACCGTCAGCAGGAGGTCCTGCGGGAGAATGGTCATTTGGTCGGTGGGAGGTGTGGGTCATTCAATATAGCATTAACAATTCACGTGTGACAGTCCATCTGGGTGGGGTCCAGTGGATACTCACCTCTGCGGCATGCACTGACTTCCGTGTTGGTGTCCTCGGCCATTCCTGAAACCTCCAGGGCTCATTCCTTGAACGTGGTGACGATTCTGATCTCCGGCTTCCCGCCGCCAGTCAGGGTCCTCTCTCGACAGTTGTGGAACAACTTCTCCTGCGGAGACACAGAGAGGGCAACGTTAGCCACACACGTGTTTCAACGCTGGGGGGATGGTTCTGGGAGTGCGTGGTTGAGGATGGGGCTGGGGGGGAGAGAATGTTTGGGTTGGAGGCAGCCTGGGCGGGTCAGAGCATGGCACAGTGCTGGGCATGGATGGTGCCATGTTCAGGCTCATGGGGGGAGGGGGATCCGGTATCAATTCACCCGTGTGATCTGGTGTAGGTCATTGACCTTGTTACGACACTTGATACCGGTCCTCCTGGTCACACTACCTGAGCTGTCGACTGCTACCACTTCATCCCAGGAAGCACTGGCTGCCCTGTGGCTCACTCTCTGGGACTTTCAGGGGAACAGGACATTCCTCCTGGCCTCGACCGCCTTAAGGTGCCTCCCCAGGTATGCATCCCCGAATTACTGGGCTGGTAGTCTCGGCACCATGTCTGCAAGCTGAGTGAGGTTATCTGTGCAAGAGCAGTTTATGTCCTGCTCTACCTTGTTAGCTGGCGAGTGCAGCCTGGGTGATTCGCCTGGCAATTCTTCATTTGCAGCACGAAGCCTGTGGGGCCTCCTTAAGTGGACCAATTAACATTGTATTGCGGTGACGGTCGTGTCGTGCCGAGTTACGGGAAGCTCGCGGCACTTCCCACCCGCTACCACACTTAAAAACGTTTTAGAAGAATCGCGCCCTCTGTATAAAAGCTTGGCCCGACTGGGAGTCAAGCAGGGAGGCCCCGACTAGGACCTTTGTACAATGTGGCCTTGTATAATTAAGCCTCTCGTGTGGACTCCACTGTGGACTCAATACAGCCTAATTGAGCAACCGTTCAATGGCCCAGCGCTTTGCATGTATACTGTTGTTCCATTGTCTATGACACTGCCAATTGGCAATAATTAAAATCCAGTTCTTTTGTAGTAAAGCACATGCAGAATTGATAATATCTGCATCTATTTATGCAGTAATAACATTGATGAATTGACTGATAAGAGCAACACGTCTTAAATATTCTGAATATGAATATGCATCGAGGAATAGCACTCTCTGTGTTAAGTTTGGCAGGACCTCCAAAGTCCTCATATTTCTGAGCTTCCCGACTGCTGAAAGTTGTCCCAGCTCCCTCCTCATCAGTATCAGGAACCATGGGCGTCATTCTCTGTTAACTGACGGCGAAATCGGGAAAGGTGATTGGGCGGAGAGTCGGTATCGACGCCGAAATCGCAGATTTCACGCCAAATCGCAATCACCTCGACAGCAGCAGAAATGCATTCTGGAACGCACGTACAGTAGACACTGTTTGCATATAATTAGCGGGCCCGACCTGGTATTCGCCTGGGCCTCCACGATTCTCCACCTCCGATGCGCCGTGTTCCCGACGGTGTGGTTCACGTATGCTTATAAAAATCGTGAAACCGGCATGGTGGCTATTGAGGGAGAGAGAGGGGTTACGGAAAGTGACCAACATCACCATAGTTTGCTGACAGTTGTGCAGCTGGCGGGGTGCCTCTGCCAGAGCTGGGAGGAGTAGTGGGAGGGGAGGGGGGGGGGGGTGGACAGGAGGTGAGCTGTGGGGTCGGGGTGGATGGATCAGAACAGCATTGCCGCAGCCAGAAAGGCAGCCATGCAGCTGTGCACACCGCTAGCAGCCCACTTTGAACTTAGTGCCACGGGTCGTATAGGTGCTCCCCCCAGGGCAACCCACCTGGGTGCCATCTGGCCCCAGCTGACCCATCAGCAATATGGGCATGCTCCAACACAACCACTGCCATCTTCTTGGCTGGGATGAGTGTGTGTGGGGAGTGTACTGTGTATGTGCGGCTGTAGCTTGTCAGCCTCCCGAGCTGACGGATCTGGTGTATCCCACACCGTTTTTCATTGTAATCAGATGTGTTGCATGCGGCACTGGTGCTAGCCCCGCAAAGATAATGGAATCATTCCGGGAGCGGCGCTGTTTTTTCTGTGGTAAAAGTCCATACATTCTGTATTGGCGTCAGTGCTTAGTCTCAGAAACGAAGAATTCCGCCCCATATGTTTCTGTTTCCTGATCAGAGAACTATTGGAGAGAACAGATTGAGCCCCATACGCACAAATCCAGGGGCACATATTGTGCACAATTCATCACTGGGACCATCAGCTTCTTTCATTCTGCAAGAAGCAGGGTTACACCTTCCTTTCGGAAGGAAAACAAGCAAAGGTTGAATGAAAACGTCAGATGGTGCAAATCAACAAAACATGATCCCTTTAAGGCTCTCACTTCTCCTGATGGGTTAAAGAGAATGACAGGCTCGCCCTTGTATTAATTTGCTCTAATTTCATCCCCAGCGTATTGATAATTCCACTGCTAAATTATAATATAGCAAGATTAAAAGTGGTGAATGTATAATAGAGACGATCACCGTAAATTAATTATATTCAGTTAAATGTGATAAAATCATTCAGCATTTGGTATACTTCAATTTAATTTACTCACAATAAATTCACAACCTGAGCAGTTTGTCAGAAACCAAGCAATCCTTATGTTGTGGAATTACTGTTCTCAAGGTACCCTGTACTGCGCGTGTGTACCAACACCTCAATATGCGGTGAGTTTAGAAGGTTGCTCTACACATCACTAAGCTAGTGTGACAACTGCAACATGAATTACATTCTTTGTTGTTCTTTCTGATCTGTGGTTTCAAATAAGTTAAAAGATCAATTTGTATTTAGAATACGAACACGGTGGAATGTTGGGCTGTAAAAGAAAACTTATTTTAAGCTTCACTGACCTTCACACTCAACCGTGTTGTTCAGCTCTTTGAAATTCATTTTGGTATTCCTATGTTCTTACCTTGGGCGATTAGCTATCAAGATGGTTGACCTCACTATACAGTGTAATGTTATGGGCCAGGGTTTAGAGAACCCCAAAATGTATCATGGAGTTCCCCTGACCCACAACTTTTAATAGATTGTGGTATGGGGAGCACACTGCCCACTCTACACGTGTGGTACAGCAGAAATGGAAAAGTATTTTTTAAAGCAAAACAATGTTTATTCTATGAAAAGTTAACCTTTTTAAAACATACAGTGAACATGTTAGCAACCATCAATTCAAATACAACCCCCAAAGAATACAACACTAAGTAATCCTTTAAGCTTTCCTTTTAACATCCATACGACTTAAAACACCTTTCAACAGAAGCACATTAGGTTTACATTCACTGCTGAGAACATTTATAATTCTGAATTCACCAAATGATCAAGAGATAGTCTTTTGATGGCAGAGAGAACAGCAGTACACCTGCTTGGTTTGGCTTCAGCTCCAACACTGAAAATGAAACTAAAATACACCCTGCCGCAAACAGCCTAAAACAAAAGTAAAAAGCTGACAGACAGCCCAGCTCTCTGACATTACTGCATTTCTTAAAGGTACTCTCACTACAGATATTTATATACATACCCATTTATAAACACCTATTTCTTAAAGATACACGACAGTAAGCATTTCTACTTTTAAGAGTGTGTATAATGTATGTATTTCCACATTATTTCCATGTCTTTAAATCTGCATTTCATTATGACACTTATGTATTCACTGTCTGATTAATGTGACTATTGACTTTCATGTTGGTGTTGCTCATGTTTACTTGTAGCTATTTTGGTTCAGAGTTTTAGAACTATTTCAGAAAACGTCACAACAGTATTAAGTCATTTTATTCAAAGTCTGTAATTTAAAAAAAAAACTGAAATCAACACAATTACGGATAAAATGACGATCAGGATGAAACGCCTTCGGAGATGCAACATTAAAAGATTCATCATCATGTGGCATGCAAGTTGTCAGAATGTCAGAGAAGCAGTAATATCAGTCACAATCCATTATAACACTATCCACACAAAAATAGCAACTGTCAATCTGTTTGCGTTATCGCAATCTCAAACAGAGGCAGATAAACTCTCCCCTCAATGATTGTCTCCTCAGATTATTTGATGTGGCTTACAAACATCATGTTGAAAACCTCTGCCATACTGTACAACAGAAGGAAAATAAAAGCAACAGCAAAACAAAACACGGGCAGCACGGTAGCATTGTGGATAGCACAATCGCTTAACAGCTCCAGGGCCCCAGGTTCGATTCCGGCTTGGGTCACTGTCTGTGTGGAGTCTGCACATCCTCCCCGTGTGTGCGTGGGTATCCTCCGGGTGCTACGGTTTCCTCCCACAGTCCAAAGATGTGCAGGTTAGGTGGATTGGCCATGATAAGAACATAAGAACATAAGAACTAGGAGCAGGAGTAGGCCATCTGGCCCCTCGAGCCTGCTCCGCCATTCAATTAGATCATGGCTGATCTTTTGTGGACTCAGTTCCACTTTCCGGCCCGAACACCATAACCCTTAATCCCTTTATTCTTCAAAAAACTATCTATCTTTACCTTAAAATTACCTATAAATTGCCCTTATTGTCCAAAATTGCCCTTAGTGTTGGGTGGGGTTACTGGGTTATGGGGATACGGTGGAGGTGTTAACCTTGGGTAGGGTGCTCTTTCCGGGAGCCGGTGCAGACTCGATGGGCCGAGTGGCCTCCTTCTGTACTGTAAATTCTATGAAAAAGGTGAGTTTAGAAGTCAAATGCGAAGTACTGCGAATCTGGAATTCTGAGGGAAAAATAGAAAATGCTGGAAAATCTCAACCGATCAGGCAATGTCTGTGAAGGGAGAAAACAGATTTAATGGGGTGAAATTTAGCCCCCTCCCCTCCCAGAAATGGATGGGTTTGGTGAACGCAATGTTAAAAATCTCAAACCCCAATCATTTTTTCCAATTAAGGGGCAATTTAGCGTGGCCAATCCACCTATCCTACACATCCTTTTGGATTGTGGGGGCGAAACCCGCACAAACAATGGGACAATGTGTAAACTCCACATGGACAGTGACCCAGAGCCGAGATCGAACCTGGGACTTCTGCGCCATGAGGGAACCGTGCTAACCACTTGCGCCACCGTGCAGCCCTAGATCCAGAACTGGTTTTGAAGAGGCAGACAGATGAGTAAGCCATGAGGCAGATTACAATGAGGCTATGTGCCTCATGTTTTACCTTGTTCGGGGTGATCCCTGGTCAGACATTGTCAGCCGAAGAAATTGCTATATGTGTCAGGATTGGTATAATAAGGATGTCTCAAAGTATTGTAATAGCTCAGGTCAAGGGCAAACCAGCAGGCAAGGGGTTAAACATATACCAAGGGAAAACCAGCAAGCAAGTGGTTAAAGTCCCCCACATTGGAAATTATTTAACCATCTCACAGAGCATTTGAATATGAAAAGGGAAACACAGGAGGCCCCAGTAAGTCTAAGGGATCCATTGTCCAACACATTCGCACCTCTTCTAGAAGTTAAATATGTTGAGCACAAACCCATGAGATTGTAAGGAAACATTGTATTCTTTAATCGTTTTCCCATTATGGGGAGCAGAAAATATGCATACTGATCACTTTGTATTGTTCCGAATGATTCAGTGACGTCAATACCTGCTTGTGACTCCAAGGAACTTTAAATATATATACATGTAATTCTGACTATGATCAGAGCTGACTTTTGCGAGCTGCAGGATGGTCGCTGGGTCTGTCTCTCCTGTGTGCACACAGTTTTTCCGAATTAAACAACATTTTACCAACACCACGCGGTTGAGAACAGACTTTGAGGTTTTTATTCCCTCCATAAAGGCATGTTTCCCAGGCCCCAGGGAACCCAGGAGTTAAAGGGAAGCAACATCGGCCTTTCCATCATTGATTGTGGTTCCAAGAGAAGTTGTCCTTCCTTATGGCCCATCAAACCAACCTACTCACCCACCCGCATGATTGTACACACTCCCTCCACAGTGATCCAAATACCCTCCAGGATCATTGGCTACACCTCCAGGATCATGGACATTCCCCAGGATTGCAACACTCCCCCCCCCCCCCCACCACACCAAGGATTGGACACACAGCAACAAACCCCCTCCCTGAACTGAGGCCTTCTCTAGATCGTTTCTGTCTGTCAGCCCGACTGACTTGTGGACTGAGAACATGTAGCGAAAAATCAAAGTGTCACACGTTGTGGAGCTACAGAGTGTGCAGGGCGACACATCCTTCACTTCACTGTTAAATCCTGATGACCTTCAATCAGAACTGGAAGGTGTTATTGGCGAGCAACATGTGCACAAAAAAATATTGGGGTAGATCTTGACTTTGCGTGATTTTCGTAAGAACAGGTGAGTGCCAATTGGCAGCTAAAAATGTCTTGGAGAAGCAGCTGAGATGATTTTTTTTCTAACTTCCCATTGCATGTTGTTCTTGGTTGGCCACCAGGGTGAGCAGGTGTGACAGACCAGCATTCGCCTTGATGGCGTCACATGGTTTATCACTATGCTCTGTAATGACAGCAGCAAGAGCAGCATATTTGAAATAGAAGAGATAAGCAATGTGCCTATTTACCAAACAGAACCAGGCAAACAGGATTTCATGTTCGAGATGATTGTTGCATGAGCATTTCCTCGTTTGAACAACCCAGTTGCATTCCTAAAGTCCAGTCATTGACAATATGCTAATTTTGCAAGGGTTGAAGTTCTATCAGCTAAATTTTCTAACATTTTCACTTGAGCAAACAAGAACTGTAATTGGATTTTACAGGGGTAAACGCATTTTGCAAGCACACAAAGAAGCTCTCACATATTGTTCTTCAGGTACCTTTGCTGCTCAGAAAGCAAGATTGATGATTGAAGTAATGTGCTGAGCAGCTGTCAGTCAAAGAGTTCCATTCAGTTAAAGGCTGTGGTATTTGGCTGCACAGCTCTCAGACCCTAACCAACCAGGCCATTACTAACCAGCGCTGCACCATCGATCAGATTTAATCAGCTGAATGCCCTGTTAGCAGAAGCAAATCTGGGGATTATTTAAACGGAAGAATACTTCATTTAAATAAATGTCTTGTCCTTCCTGCATGTTCCATTTTCAATATTAATATCAGTCAGTGTTTTACTCAGCATTTGCTGAATTTGCCCAACTCTATTTAAAGGAGAATGCAATATTTGTGGGCCTGTGGTTGTTTTGCCTTTTCAGGACTCTGACTAATTTACAGCTGCATTTTATTTAAACCTCAGGCAGGATTACTTTGCCGAAGTAGGAGGAGGTTTCGCTTGCCTTGTACTTTGGTTGCGGCTTGAATATTGAATACGAGGTACTTTGTCGCAGGCTTCTCTTTAGAACATAGAACACCGACAGTGCAGAAAGAGGCCCTTCAGCCCATCGAGTCTGCTTCTCTGCACGCTACTCACTCAAGTCTTCCTCCAGGCTGGAGGATAGGGGTGAGCAGCAGAAAGGATATCGCACAGCAGAAGCAGCTACCAGAAGGTGGAGCAGGAAGAGGAGAACCCTACATGGAAGGATGTACCTACAGAGGTTTTTTTCAGGGGGTACCTCTTTATTAACTTCACTCCGGAGCAATGCTTCCCATGCTCTCACCAAGTAGGCTGCCACCGAGCTATGCCACCTGGTTCAGCCGCAACTCCAACCTCTCCCCAGGGCATGGACAGCACTGTCTGTAAAGTCTCAAAGTCACTGGGCCTCTTCACGTTTATGCACTGGCTCCTTTTAGAATGCAAAAGGTATATTGGTAATCACTTCAATGATCTAACGTGATTAGGTTTGCACTCTGCCCCTCAGATATGAGAGTTAAAATCAACCAAATCTTAAACGTATCAATGGATTTGATGCCCATCCTCTCTCCCAAGTCAAAATTCTCTTAATCTGTCACTGGCATATGAAACTATTTGTTAGTCATTGTCATCAAATAACTGTTTGAACTTAAGTTTAATGCCATTGTAAAAGTGTACAGAGTGACTCCTTCTGTAAAAGCACCTCCGGTGTTTTAAGGTTGCAAGGTCTAAATTGAGCAGAAACAATGTCAATCTGAAGGGAAATATTCCTGAATGGTATATCGTACCTAAGATCATTAAGATGAGGGGCAGTGGAATTGAACTCCTTCTGCTTGAGAATGCACACATTCTACACTTACTGAGGGCTGAAACAGTTGCTTCATATTACTTCAGAACGCTCTTTCGTCTTCAAGATAAAACGTAGTCTGAGTTTGTTCATTGTGAAATCTTTCGAATTGATCAGTTTTTAATTCAGAATAATTTTAGCTGAATGTGAGCCTGAGCAATTGCATTAGTCAGCACAATGGTGTTCAGTACCAATCTTGAACTACACAACAGGATTTCACAGTGATTGAATTCATTGAGAGGGTGTTGGAACTTCATAGTGACAGACTGAAATTTTCTTGTATCATCTATCAAACTGCAGTCATTTGTCACAAAGGGGCTCTCAATTATCTCCCAATGATTCCTGTCAGTGTTAACCTTGAGAGGTCTTCTAATTTGAAAGAATCATCAATTATTTTCTTTGTTATTGAAAGCCAAAATTCAAAAACGTGTTTCAAGAATAATCCACCCTTCCCTCCTCTTCGTCAGAAAGGACGCCTGAAACTGAGGATTGGAAATTTGTGGGATCTGTTGCTTATTTCCCTTCTTGATTTGACTCCATTTCACCTTCCTTCTCCATCATTCTTCTGTTTCTTTCCCAGTGCTTCTAAGTTTCAATGCTTAAGGAACTACATTGTTGGTCCCGTCAATCACTAAGATCACAGATGGCCCATTGACTTCACCCTGCCATTGTTCACTCACAAGTCAAACTCCTCACCATGGATCACTGTATTGACAGTGATCACTCGGTAGATCCTTACTCCCAATAGGGACACCCGTCGGAGCAATGTACCGTGCTGGCGGGAATGTCAGATATGGTGAGGTCCAGAGGGCCCTCAATGGCAGAACATGAAGGCTGGTGGTAATGAAGAATCGATGATAGGTCAGGGCTGTGAACCTGGGAGTTACTTGTCAAGAATTTACACAAGGCAGTGAATGTATGAAGATGTCTATATTGGGACAGCAGTGCTTTGGGCACAGCATCTGTAACTGACCAATCCTCTTCCGGATTCCCTCTGCTCAATCTAACTGGGGAAAAGCCTAAAAAAGGTGAATTAAAACTACATGATCCCACTTTCTCCTGAGGAACCACACCACTTTGTGATCAAAGAAAATAAACTTGTTACATTTTGCAAATTGGAATGTTAGAACACTCATTTCAAGAAGAACTGCAATAGTATCATGGAAGCTATCAAGGCTCCAAAATGACATTGCCTTACTTAGTGGCACACTCCTTCCTGGGGAGGGGCAGCTGTAGGAGCAAGCTGGAGGATCAATCTTATACTGCTGAGGAAAGGCTGAGAGTAGCTTTTGTGTCCACAAACTTGGTTTTGCCATCTAGAATTGGATCTTGGATGTACTGCCAGAACTCCACAATTATATAAATGAAAGACTCCTGAGACTTAATGTACAGCAAAGCCGCAACCAATGTGTTGTCATCATAAGTGCTTATAAACCAACCTTGACTCCAATGAAGATCTTCAGCAAATGATCGTGATAAAGATCTCACCATCACCCCTAAAGAAGAAAACATAACTTTCCTTCTGACAGACCTTCTGACATGGTTGGTCATGACTCCAGTGACTGGAGTGAAACCACTGGGAAAAACAGGGTGGGAAAAGGCAATATTTTCCTCTTGTTAACAAAATGTGTTCCGCAGAGTTTCATGAAAAAAAAATCAACTTCCACCAAAAAGACAAATACAAACCATTTTTAGGCATCCGAGATCAAAGCCCGGGTACCTCCTGGATTACGTCATTTCTCGATCTAAGTGATATCTATGTCACAAAATCGATGTGTGGAACTGACGCCGTGACAATCCTCATTGGTGTTATAGCTGGACAGGACTATTGCAGAATGGAATCCTGGCTCAAAAGACCGTACTTTTATATTTTTTAAAGAAAACATGGAGAAACAAACTCACAAGACCGTTGATTAGTTTAAACAATGAGAACATGAAAAATGTTCATCAAACATGAAAAAATTGGGATTATTATACAGTACTCTTTTACTCCCCCTACCTTAACAATTACACACATATTTTAGGATTAACATGGATCTTGCTCTCCAAGGGTCTCATTAACACCATGTCCCTTTTAAGAACACAGGATGACTGTGGCAAATACACTCAACACTTCAAACATCTCGTGAATGTTCATGGATATCTCCTCAGAATCCCCCCAGAAGTTTGCCACATGAGAATTTCCAAAGTGCAGTCTCAAAAACACACTTTAAAATCTTCTCTCATAATTATGCTTTCCCTTAACAGTTTGCATTCCAAAATCCAGGCCAGGTTTTCCAACTGACACTTTTAAACAAAGCTTCCATTCCACTTTTAACAGTTTATCCAGTCCAAGATTTTACATCAACGCCTTTAGGATTTCTTTCTCTTGGCTGTTGTGCACAGTGCTCAAAATTTGTTTAACTCTTGATTCCCAGACTGCACTAAAATGGCATCAGGCATTTGATTTACCTTTGAAGTCTGCTGTCCCACTTTAAATCTATTTACTGCAATTGTATCTATAACTCAAAAGGTACAGGGAGGGATTCTCTGATACTGAGGCGAAGTGTCGACCCCATCGTAAAAGTCGTCGCGTTTTACGACGCCGTCAACAGGCCCCCAGGCTCAGCGATCCTGCGCCTCATAGGGAGCCAGCACGCCACTGGAGTGACTCACGCAGCTCCAGCTGCCGATACCGGTGTCAAATGGGTGTCGTGGGTCTGCGCATGCACGCTGCAGCTGGCGCAAGTTTGCCAATTGCGCGTTACGACCATCACGAACCAGTGCATGCGCGCTAGTTGCCTTCTCCGTGCAGGCCCCGACACAACATGGTGGAGAGCTTCAGAGGCCCTGCGCAGAGTAAAATAGGCCCCCACCAGGAGAAGCCAGCCCGCCGATCGGTGGTTCCCGATCGCAGGCCAGGCCACAGTGGAGGCCCTCCTGGGTTTAGATTCCCCCTCCCCCCTCACCAGGTCACCTCCGCAGGATGAACGCCAAGGTCCCATCGGGTAGGACCACATGTGAACGGCACCAACGGAACTCGGTCTATCTCTTCGGCCTCTTGGCCCAACGCACGCGGAGAATCACCGTGGGGGTCCACGTAGAGCGCCCCCCACCGCGCCGACACCAATGACGCTGATTCTCCGGCGACCGGAGCATCAGCGGACTTGTGCCGGGGCGTCGTCGTGTGAATTTGCCCCCCCCCCCCCGGCGATTCTCTTACCCAGCCTGGGGTCAGAAATCCCGCCCACAATTTCTTGGACTTTATTCACTTAACTCCAGGCTTCCTGGACACTTCTCTTCATACCTATAGTTTCATTAACTAGTTGGAATTTAGATTTCCGGAATTTGGTTTATTAACCATTACTCTATAGTATGGCTTTTCGTCCAGCAAGGCTTAGAGAGATGTTCCCTCTTTAACCTTCTGAAATCAATTGCTTTAGCAGAGCTGACTGTAAAAGTTGCCTTCTCTCTCACTACCTATCTCCAACTGAAGTCAAATTCCCTGAATTAAAACACAAAATATTCTCTATCTTACAAGGCCCTAGTTGTAATCAACCACTAGTGCTTGGTTTACCCTTCATGCCGTAGCACTCTTTAAGCCTAATAGATTCAAAGTTGGAATTTAACCAACCCCCACACATATAAACATATTTTTCCAGCATGAACCACACTATAGGTTTTACCCATCTCGGCACAGAAACATTAAATTGAACACAGTTGAAACTAAACCTTATTTCTAATTTCTACCAATACAAATATAAATCCCTTTAAACTACCTTTCTTTTACTAACATGCCTGATGGACAGATAATCAACTTAGTCAGTGATAAGCATTCACATAGCAGCACATTGTAAGGACAAAACGTCTAAGAGTAAGACGATCAATGACTGATTCCTGAAGTTACCACATTGAAGGGAGGAATCCCAAAAGAGTCTCATGATTAATCTGGAAAAAATTCACCCATTCAACTCAATTCTAGAACAGTGGGATCAAATGAACTTAGCTTTTCTGGACACAGTTATCTGGACCATTACGTTTGAGCACTGTTGTCATCAGGAATAATTCAATGGAAATTATGCTGTGATATGTGATGACCTGGAACAAAAATATGCAACCTTCAGTGCTTGGCAGAACCACCCAAGGTTGCAAACTAAGAAGACAGAGTTCTAATAGCTCAAGTCTAACACCGTGGGACACATCTGTAAACTCAAGAGCACATGTGAAAAGAGAAAGTCAGAGGGATCCAAAAATATGCTGACCATCATGAAGCCCCCCAAAGCCATCCATAGAACAAAGTAAGTGTATTCTAATTACTAAGTGCATTCCAATCACCAGCGGCTGATTGCAAAGCACTGATCTCCCTTTGATGTGGTTGATGTTTGTAAACATTGAAGTTTCAGCACTGAGAGTCACTCATTCCTGAAAGAAGATGAATGGATCAAGGCTGCAGCTCTTTCGTGGAAGCTGTAAATCAGAGCCCACTACTAGAAATTATTGAATGGCTTGCAGCTAACTTGATCTGAGGGGTTGAACACAGGTCACAGCTGTTTTCCTTCCAGGAATGGACAAGTAGAGCTTCCAGGTGAGTGTTACAAATTTTTGTTTCAGTGCCCTTGTCTGGACTCTAGCTTCCAGACAGTGTCTCTGATCTGGGTGGGTGGAGGGGGGGGGGGGGTGCATGGAGAAGAGGTGTCTGTGGGGTGTCTTTGATTGGGGGGGGTCTCTTTTGGGGGTTCTTTCTGTGAGGGGATCCATCAGTGTCTCCCCATTAAGGAGGTCTCTGGGGATCTCCCTATTAAGGAGTCTCTGGGGATTATCCCTATTTAAGGAGTCTCTTTGTGGGCTCTCCCATTTTGGAGATCACCGGGGGCGTCTGGTAAAGGACGAGGTGGGAAGGTAGTACATTGTGCGGGGGGTGATCTTTGGATGTACGTTGGGGGAACTCCATTAAGGAGTTACCCCCTTGGTCCACCACGACGTTCATCATGTCAGGCTCACCTTTGGTGAGACCTGTAGTAATCCCTGCCCACTTGGTTCCCGACCTAGGGGACCGGAAAATCTCAGAGGGCCAAAGATTAGGGTGCCACGGCCACTAAATGAATGTAAATGGCATGGTGGCAAAGTAGATAGCACTGCTGCCTCACAGCACCAGCGATCCGGGTTCAATTCGACCTCGGGTATCCATCTGTGTGGAGTTTGCACTTTCTCCCTGTATCTGCGTGGGTTTTCTCCGGGTGCTCCGGTTTCCTCCCACATTCCAGAGATGTGCAGGATAGGTGCATTGGCCATGATCAATTGCCCCTTTGTGTCCAAAATTATAGGTGGGATTACTGGGTAACGGGGATAGGGTCGGGTCGGTGTGTGGGCTGGGTAGAGACAGGGCATAGGTAGGGTGATCTTTCCAAGGGTCAGTGAATACCCAATGGGCCGAATGGCCTCCTTCTGTATGCATAGATTCTATTCTATTCCACGACCCATTTGCACTCATTTAAATCCTCCCTCTGGGCCATGGGCGAGAAACTCAATTTTTTTGATTCTCCGTCCCATCACAAAACTCTCTTCGGGCGTCCTGGGATGGAGCATCCAACTCATTATGTTTAATAAAAGACTGTTCGAGAAATTGCAGTTTACATAAATTCTAATTTCACTGGAATTTCAAGATATCCATGAGAAAAATCTACTTCAATACCAGCAAAGCACTCAAAAACTGAACTGTGGCACAGTGGTTAGCACTGGGACTGTGGCGCTGAGGATCCAGATTCAAATCCCAGCCCTGGGTCACTGTCCATGTGGAGTTTGCACATTCTCCCCATGTCTGCATGGGTTTCACTCCCACAAACCAAAGATGTGCAGGTTCGGTGGATTGGCCATGCTAAATTGCCCCTTAATTGGGAAAAAAAGAATTGGGTACTCTAAATTTATTTTTAAAAACTGAATTCTCAATGTTTGACTTTTTAACATTGAATGTTAAACCAAAAAGTACCGGCTCCTGGATAACTTGTTAGTTTTGAATGTTTGTGTGTTGCGAAGGTTGAGACATGCCTTTACCTTTTTAACTATCTTTATATTTTTACCTGGGTAGGTTTAAACTCACAAACACCTGCCAGCTTATGTTGAATGCACTGCAGTGGGAGTGTGGTACAATCCAATCCCTGGGCCCGGATCTATATTTGACATAAGCACCAGCAGTGGAGTCATATTATATTTTTTTTGAATGGCAGCACAATATGTTTATACTGGAATTTCTGATTCATCGAATCAGCAGGTACAACTGTGAATCAATACAATTTGCAGTTTCTGATCAATAGCAATTTATTTTGCTTTCTAAACATACGTTTTGGATTTTTAAAAGTTTTGGCAACTGAATAAATTTTTTTTTCTCGATTTTCTTACCCTGCATCAAACACATTTAGAACAGGTTTCGGCAGAAAACAAAAATAGAAATCGGAATTAAAAAGAGAAAACATTTTTGAACTATGCAGCAGGTCAAAAAGCATCTGTGGAGAAACGAATGGAGCTAATGTTTCAGCTCAATCACCATTGACAAAGTTTGGATTGTGTCCCACGCCTTTGAAGAGGCAAAAGTTTTACGTATCTGCTGGCTACGCTGCCTCCCACCAGCTTTCTTGGACTTCTGGTTCTTCATAAGAATAACAATATGGCACCATGAACAACATTCAGACATGAATGTCACATTGAAATCTGGCCCCCATTTTCCTGTAGAAGGGGCCTCAACATTATTTCAAAGTCAGCCAGGGTAGATTGTTGTCAAATGGGATTGGCGTGGCTACAGAACAGTAAGTGGATTGGGCCTGATCATAATACCTTGAGCTCATCAGTTGCGCTGGGAGAGGGGGAATTATAATAAACAGCCAAGCCTCTGTCTCACACTGCTAGGTTAATTATCAGCCGCATGTAGAACAACGTCTAATCATCTGGAACAATGGGCGGTCAAACTTCATTTGTAACAGATCTAGGGAAGAAAGAAAATAGCAATTCCCATTCACCCATGAAATTTGAAGCAATTATATCATCGACAACTGTCATGAACTTTCCTCGGACCAGCAGTAAAACAACATTTAACAAAATATAATAGGATGCACAATGTCCAGCAACAGGTAGAGTTCTGCCTAGAGACAACAGTAGATAGTATTCAAAGGCCCCAATGATATGCGTCACTCCCCAGTAACAAGTTTAAAAGGCAGTTTAGATGTGAATGGCTTATGAGAATAAACAGCTTATAGACATTTGGGAAGATTAATGAGGTATACATATGTTAATGTAGAGTAAAGGAAGTTGATAGAGGAAGATAGCGAATTGCACAGAAGGCATAATCAAAGAGGAACAAAGGTATAATTGGCCAGATAATCAAAAGCCAGGGAAGGTAGTTTTCACCTATCAGCCTTTGAAGCATATAAGCTAGTTTCCCAATTAACAGCCAAGAGGTCAGGTATACATCAAACAAGTTTTTATGTCTCAGAGTCAAGGCAGTGCAGAAAACCTTTGTCCCGGCATTTTTTAATATTTCGCTGGGTCAAAAAAAGACATTTCCCAGATTTCCCTATCAACCCTGTATTTTCTGGCAACTATCAGCTGGTTATTTATTTTGGATGTTATTTAGGGAACAGGGAATGTCTAACGGAGTTCAGATACCGGAGGAATATTTTGGAATAAGCAGTACGTTCCACATAAACTGTGTGCGTCTTGAGTAATTCATATACCATAATTGTCCAAGAGTAGAGTAGCCCTGTTTGTGTATATTTATCTTTCCTTTACTTTAATAAATAGTCTTTCATGATTGCTACATGGTAACCGGGATGCTTATTCTCACTGGGCTTTCACATGTCTCCTCACACCAAAATAAAATAAAACTATCTACCCCCATGAACCAGTGTTCTAAGTTGGAATACCCTCACTGATAACACCAGCATGTTTCATGACACAAACCAACAGTAATGCTGATTGCCCCCAAAATTGATGTTACAAATTAACATTTTGATGAGTTCTATAGCAGTGAAGTAAAAGACTTGCATTCAATTCACACAAAAGAATCAATGAATGTGGTAGATGTTAATCACACAATTTGTTTTTACAAAGGACATATTTGTTTTGCAATCATACTCATTCTTTTTTGAAGCAAAAATGTATATTAACGTGCTATTTAAATATGTAATTTTATCAGTGCCCTTTTGAAAAGAAATCAAAAGTTCTCAACAAAAATTATTTTCCATAACATTCTCTTCTCTTTTGGTGAGGTGAATTAACATCAGTAAATCCAGTCATTAATATGGAGAGCTTCAATGATCTTGGCCTCAATATTAACTCCTCTCAACCACCCCCTCCTCCTCCACAACTGCACTCCCATCCCACCACCACCCAACAGTGAAACCGGAAGTCTGATTTAAATTTAGCAATTGCCATGTGAATTGCTCCATCTACCATGAAACTCCCAAGGTTGGTCCCCAAAGCCCGTGGCGGTGGCCTTCTTCCACTGGATTCACTACATGACGGTTTGCCAGCCTATCACTTTGGCCAGTTGCTGGATGGGAAACAAAAACTATTTTCATAATAGCCTACCATGAAATTCAGCTGGGCCTCCATCTCCCCAGCTATCATCATGATACCCTGCTCCCTCCACACATTTTCCATAAATACTAGGCACTTTCGTGCAGTTGTTAAATCAATCTAGTTTGTTCAAAGAACTAAGAACAAAGAAAATTACAGCAAAGGAACAGGCCCTTCGGCCTTCCCAGCCTGCGCCGATCCAGATCCTTTATCTAAACCTGTCTCCTATTTTCCAAGGTCTACTTCCCTCTGTTCCCGCCCGTTCATATACCTGTCTAGATGCCTCTTAAATGATGCTATCGTGCCCGCCTCTACCACCTCCGCTGGTAAAGCGTTCCAGGCACCCACCACCCTCTGGTAAAAAACTTTCCACGCACATCTCCCTTAAAACTTCCCCCTCTTACCTTGAAATCATGACCCCTTGTAACTGACACGCCCACTCTTGGGAAAAGCTTGTTGCTATACACCCTGTCCATACCTCTCATAATTTTGTAGACCTCAATCAGGTCCCCCCTCAACCTCCGTCTTTCCAATGAAAACAATCCTAATCTACTCAACCTTTCTTCATAGCTAGCCCCCTCCATACCAGGCAACATCCTGGTGAACCTACTCTGCACCCTCTCCAAAGCATCCACATCCTTCTGGTAATGTGGCGACCAGAACTGCACGCAGTATTCCAAATGTGGCCGAACCAATGTCCTACACAACTGTAACATGAACTGCCGACTCTTGTACTCAATACCCCGTCC
Source organism: Scyliorhinus canicula (assembly GCF_902713615.1). NCBI lineage: Eukaryota > Metazoa > Chordata > Chondrichthyes > Carcharhiniformes > Scyliorhinidae > Scyliorhinus > Scyliorhinus canicula. Next base: position 136,068,509 of record NC_052159.1, on the reverse strand, counting down.
GATGAAGGCAAGCATGCTGTATGCCTTCAGGTCGCAAAACGCAGGGGGCTCAATCGTCTAATTGGGGTTCTCCAAATAATTAATGCGACCCAGACAAAAATATAGTCAGAAATCCATGACTGCCATTCTCCACATGTTATGTCATTTAATTAGTTCCAAGGATTGAATGTGCCTGCTTGAATGTGGCAAGGGCTTCATTCGAAGTTTACAATACAGATTGGAATTTCATTTCCTAGTGAGTGTCTGTATCACAAATCCAGCATTAATAATAATGCTCTTCTGAATTGTTGCATTCTGTGATCTTGTCCATGCAATGAATCTGCTGGTGACTTACCTAGAATGATGATTTATTGGTGTGCACATGATAAGGTAACAATCAGGGACGAAATTCTCCGACCCCCAGCAGGTAGGAGAATCGCCTGGGGCTGCCGAAAATCCCGTCCCACCGTGGCAGAGATTCTCCGCCACCCGGGAAGTGGCAGTGGATGAAATCTCGCCACTCCGATTGGCGAGGCCCCTGCGGTGATTCTCCGGCCCGGATGGGCCGAAGTCCCGCCGCTCGGAAGCCTCTCCTGCTGCCGAGGTTTGAACCACCTCTGTAACAGCGGGATCAGTGGCGCGAGCGGACCCCGGGGTCCTGGGGGGGCCGGGGGCGATCGAACCCCGGGGGTGCCCCCACGGGGGCCTGGCCCGTGATCGGGGCCCCCCGCTCAGACTACAGGCCAGTGCCCTGGGTGCACTCTTTCTCCTTCCACGGCCGCCATGGCGGAGGCGGAGGCGGTGGCGACGTCACTGTCGGCGCACGCGCCGACCGGCAAAAGCCTTTCGGCCAGTTCCACTGCCGGGGGCGCCGGTTTTTTGCGCCAGTCTTCTGGTGCCAACCGCTCCGGCGCGGGGCTGGCCCCCAAAGGTGGGGAGAATTCTCCGCCTTTGGGGAGGCCCGACCCCTGAGTGGTTGGCGCCATTCCCCTACGCCGGGACCCTCCGTCACGCCGGGTAGGGGAGAATCCAGCCCCAGAATTGCTATACAGCCCAAGTTATCAAAGAGTTTCATTAAACTCTCCTGGAACTACCCTTATGTACGACTGTCTTCATGTACGCCATACAACTTTCTCCCGATAGCCGGATGTCATATGACTGATTCCAGACGCCAGCTGCTGGTCGGAGATCACATCGCTGACTGTATGCAAAATTGTCCACAGGCATATCACGACATGAATCACCCCTCTTTAATGTACTTGAGAGAGGAGATGGACAAATAGTAACACACCAGGCTGGTGAATTTGCGTGAGAGGTTGTGCTGACACACAAACGTCTGCAGAGGTAAGTGTACAGACGTAGTTTTGTAGCAGATACTACAATAGAGGTGAGGGCTCTTGTACCTAAAGGAAACTGGGGCCGAAAACCCAACCCAAAGCTGTTTTTGGTTCACAGGAGATGGCGGAGTGGGGAGGCGGAGGGTCAGTGAGATACCCTCAATCACGTCACAGGAGAGAAGATAGGTGATTCAAAGGCTTTAATCATCTGAGAACTGTACAGCAGCCGAGAAGTGTGCTCATCACATGCTGCCGAGTGAGTCTCATCTTACATACCGTTTCCTGGGGGCGGAGCCAGAGGCGGAGTCCCCCAGGGTTCCCAGCCCGGTCTTAAAGGGTCAATGCATTAAAGGTAAGGTACCGTTATAGCAGCTACTGATAACAGTCATCACAGTCAGTGAATGCAAATGTCCATCTAACCATGAAGTTGGATGCTATGCATAGCATCTGGGTGCTTGGCGACAATCAGGTTCCAACATATCCAAATATGTTTAGAGTAACTGTAACTATATGCTTGGATATGCTACTAGGTTTTACAGCTCCAGGACTGAATCTGCCGGGAAAGTCTTTGCTGTGATCCCAGAACCACACACTGCGGCCCAGCTGGCCGATCCGTTTACATAACCTGGTGAACCCATGCACCTTTAAGGGACCTGCTACTACATGTGCTTCCTCAAAAGCAGCCCGATCATACAGTGTGGGATTTTTTTTTTAAATGGCATGAAAGAATATATTTTAGGGTGATGAACAACCAGTGTATCCTAAACTAACCACAATTCCACCAAAAATATCACATCTGCCTGGCAACAATTAGTCTACTCCTGTCCAGATGATCAAAGAGGCAGGTGCAGAACTGTCTGCAGATGGTGCAGTTAACCTGCAGCATCCAACCAACACACCCAAGGACACAGCCAGTCAAAATGTGGTATGGAAATGGATTGCAGCAATGGTGACTAACAGAGGTGGGGCAATGGAATGATTCAGACAGTGACGACCCTTGCATTCATGCCAAGCAGTAATGCCTCAGCTTCAGAAACCATCAAAGTTTAAATTGGGTGCTGCTCCATCAGACACACATCTCTATCTTCGATTTCTTTGCCCTTCATCTCTGCCAGTTAAATCTTTCTATTCAGTGCGAAAGAAAACCCACTATTGGGTGAGACAGCTTCTGAACCTTTGCACATATTCTGCAAACTCCTTTAATTGCCTGACACTATTTAACAAGCAAGGTTCTTCTCTCCCTCATCGCTTTGCGAACTTGTCCAAAGCTGCACCTAAAACATATATAATTATGATAATGTGCTGATCTCTCAAAGCTGCGTGGAAAGAGCAGATTTTCTTTTGAGTCCATCGAAAACACGTTTACATCTATTTAGTTGTGAACTGTGCCTGTGTTAGAAATTCCAGATTAATGTCTGCAAAAATCATTCCCTTGTCAATTGCATCAAATTGGTGGCTTGGAAGTGACATAGACGAAGCCCTCTATGTTTGTGGCCAAAGCCATTTTCCAAAAGGAATATTTGGATCAATTTGCCTAGTTGGTTTTTTACTCTTTCATGTTGGAAGCTGTGCTGTTGCTGAATTTTAATTGCAAGCTTTTTTAAAATTTAAATTCCTTGATGCTAATTTTGGTTTCTGCTTATTAATTATTGACGGGCAGGTTGAATTTTGGGTCAGTTGTGCTTCATTACCGTTTTTTGGCCGGAATTCTCTGGCCGTTCGCTGGTGGCGGGATTTTGCTATACCACACCGAAAGCGCACCCCTACCTGTGCGTTTCCGGTGGCATGGGATGACATCAATGGGAATTCCTGCTGACAGCAGCAGGAGCAATAAATCCCACCGCCAGCGAATGCGCGCCACCGAGAACACTCAGCTCGGACGCTGAACAATCCCACCCAATATTTCACCTGATAAGCGAGTTATAGAAAAATATATGGGACACTCAGTGTGAGGCCAAATGACCCTTTATAATAATTATGTAAACGGAGCATCAGACTCACTGAAGTCCATTGGGAATTTATTTATCATATGTTTAGATATGGCTGCCTAAGGCCTACAGGTCGCTGCAAGCCTGCCCACGGATTGGGAGAAAAATTAGTCTCGGACCAGACTTGCATAACGTGAGCTAGCAGAGTCTAAGATTATCACAAATTGGTCCTCAATGTTATAATTATCAAGGGGGCTCAGTGCATGAGCTGAGTTAATTATAGGTCATTGCCTCACTGACAGTTTAGCTCTCAGGTAAGTTCAAAGAGGTGTAGGAGTGGGTAGTTCAAGGGTAGTTGAAGAATCTATCTAGGTCACTTTGTTTGTGGAGGGGTCATTCAGCAGGCAGTCAGTCCTTCAAAAACAGCCCCAATGCCTGCGGCATCCATCCTTTGGCGATGGGATTAACTGTTCAGAATGACCACAGACCATCGCACTGCAATGCTAGTATGTTTGCTGCCTGTTTTCTGCATAAAACCGTGGGCTAAACATATTTTAATGTCTTCCCCATCGTGTGTACGTTTGTGACTTGGCATGCCACCTGCTCCTGTACGGTGCCACTTCTACTGGTGGATCACTTCTGACCCGCTGCCCCTTTGCGCTGCAACGGAAAAGGGGCAGTGCCAAGAGCTCCAGAAGATGAAGTCAGCTGATTCCTGCACAAATACGAGCAACATCTGAAGAGCACTAGTGAAGAACCCCATTGAGTTGAGGGACAAAATGGGTGCAGACTGCAAAATGTTACCATGAACAACAAAGACTAGTTCACTGATGGAGAAGTACTACATTTCAAAGACCTGGCAAAGTTTGATCAGCAATTTCTAGGAGAAGGCTGCGCACAAAGAAGCCAGGCTGGGCTGAAGTGGGTAGTTTCTTTAACAGCGATCCAGGTTTTGCAGTTTTGGGTTGCAGACTTTAGCGCACTTAAAAATAAAAAGCTGTGTAACCCTATCAACTTTAATTCGGTAAGAGTCTTTCTGAAATTTCACCACGGAATAAAGTGCACTTCAACGGCACTGAAGTATTGACAGACAATTTACTTGTCTCCGAGCAGATGGCAGTAAGTTTAAATCAAAGGCTTCCTATCATTTGAGGCCATCTGCTGTTTATTGCTGGGAGGGACTTCAACCAGTTGTTGTTCAGGTCATGGAGTGGATTCCATGCCATGGCAACATTTTTGACCGTCGAGAGAAAGGAATTGGCACCATTTGCTTGGCCCACAATAAACGCAACTCCCATTAACTGTTTGCAGTCTTGCTGGTCACCCTGTTGGAGACGATTTGTGTCTGAGCCAACTGCCTCCCAACTGAGGAAGCTCAGATCGGACATCTTGAAACAGAATAAATAAGCTGCATGAGTTAATTGTGTTAATTTGAGAAATTTCAGCAAATTTGTTGATTTCTTTCTTTAATCACACTCGTATCTTACGGACATTAGATTTCTGAATGATTTTTCAACTTTCAAAGTAACCAAACAAAGCATATTAGAAATAAATGTTCCTCCTGACAAATTCCAAAACCCATTTCTTTGCATTCACTGTCTCAGAAAACAAACTCGACTTTGCTTCAAACCACAAATAATTCACTATTATATATGTATATATTTTGACTCTGCAATTTTGTTTTCAAAGTCGTTGGCGAGAGTTCCTTTTTACCCTTCTTGGGTGAAAGGCAATATGCAAACACTGTTCGTAAACCTTTGCAAACAAATCTATCATTACCCGTAAGTAAATTGCGTTAAACGTTATCTCATGGTTTTGCAATCTTAAATGCGTAAAAACCAGACAGACCTCCGACAGGTGCTCAGATAGTTTACAGAGTCAAACTGTTTCGCAATTGAGAGAAGTCAAATTGTTTGTCAAATTGAAGACAAAGTGAGATTGCAAGGGCTGCCAGAATAAGATGCATTGGCCAAATATTTTGGCTCCAAGGTGCCTGCAGTTTTGGTGCCACCAGTGCCTCTTTGACCCTAAAAACGGCATGCATGCTGAGTGCCAAGATTCTAGATGACATTTTGGTGAGGGAGGTCGTGCAGTTGCTTGGAAAATGCACCAGGCGTATGCAGAGTGATATTGATCAGTGTGTAACACCACTTTGATGCTGGTGATGCAATTTTCAATCTCAGTGCTCCAGCTAACCCTCTCTCTTAACAACTGGGCATCCTTTCAACTGCAGAAACAATCCCCTTGTCAGGGCTATTTCAAAGGATCTTCGACTAATTTAAAGTTAGTCACTGATTGATTTTTATGTCTCAGCCTATAGAAGTGCTATGAGTTTTCTTGCAGCTCAAAGCATACAGGGAGTAGTTCTGCATGTTGAGAAGGCCTTCACTTCGACTTATTATTTTTACCTATTTCATGAAATGTGAGCATTGCTGGCCAGGGCCCCATTTTATGCCTATCCCGAACTGCGCTTGTGAAGGTAATGATCAACTGCCCTCTTGAACCATGACCCTTCTTTATAACACTTGTTGGGAAGATGGTGCTACCAGATAGGACAATTAGGTTGGATCGAAAGGAAGGTCGTCTCAATATGGCACAACTCCAAACTTTTACCATTGATGAAGCTCCGTAGGTACACGTACAGTGCTGTCCGAAACAGAACTCAGAATCTTTGACGCAGCAACAGTAAAGAAACGGCGATATAGTTCCAAGTCATGATGGTGTGTGACTTTGCGGCCAACCTGCAAAGAACAAAGAACAATGAACAAAGAACAAAGAAAAGTACAGCACAGGAACAGGCCCTTCGGCCCTCCTAGTCTGCGCCGACCATGCTGCCCGTCTAAACTAAAATCTTCTGCACTTCCATTGCTTCCACCACCTCCTCCAGCAGCGAGTTCCAGGCACCCACTACCCTCTGTGTAAAATACTTGCCTCGTAAATCTCCTCTAAACCTTGCCACTCACACCTTAAACCTATGCCCCCTAGTAATTGACCCCTCTACCCTGGTCTCTGACCTTCCACCCTGTAGTCTGCCCTTCATAATTTTGCAGACCTCTATCAGGTCGCCCCTCAACCTCCGTCGTTCCAGTGAGAACAAACCAAGTTTATTCAACCTCTCCTCATAGTTAATGCCCTCCATACCAGGCAACATCCTGGTAAACCTCTTCTGCACCCTCTCTAAAGCCTCCACATCCTTCTGGTAGTGTGGCAACCAGAATTGAACACTATACTCCAAGTGTTGCCTAAATAAGGTTCTATACAGCTGCAACATGACTTGCCAATTTTTATACTCAATGCCCCGGCCTATGAAGGCAAGCATGCCGTATGCCTTCTTGACTACCTTCTCCACCTGTGTTGCCTCTTTCAGTGACCCGTGGACCTGTATACCTAGATCTCTCTGACTGTCAATACGCTTGAGGGTTCTACCATTCACTGTATATTCCCTACCTGCATTAGACCTTCCAAAATGCATTACATCACATTTGTCCGGATTAAACTCCATCTGCCATCTCTCCGGCCAAGTCTCCAAATGATCTAAATCCTGCTGTATCGTCTGACAGTCCTCATCGCTATCCGCAATTCCACCAACCTTTGTGTCGTCCGCAAACTTACTCATCAGACCAGTTACATTTCGTTCCAAATCATTTATATCTACTACGACCAGCAAAGGTCCCAGCACTGATCCCTGCAGAACACCACTAGTCACAGCACTCTGGCTGCCCTCTTGCCTTTTATGTACGTGTAAAAAGCCTTGGGATTTTCCTTAACCCTATTTGCCAATGACTTTTCATGACCTCTTTTCACCCTCCTGACTCCTTCCTTAAGTTTCTTCCTACTTTCCTCATATTCCACACAGGCTTTGTCTGTTCCCAGCCTTCTAGCCTTGACAAATGCCTCCTTTTTCTTTTTGACGAGGCCTACAATATCTCTTATGATCCAATGTTCCCGATATTTGCCGTATTTATCCTTCTTCCTCACAGGAACATGTCGGTCCTGAATTCCTTTCAACTGACATTTGAAAGCCTCCCACATGTCAGATGTGGATTTAAGCCTCCCACATGTCAGATGTTGATTTAAGTGGTGGCGTTCCCATACATCTGTTGCTCTGGTCCCTTTGGGTATTAGGCATCTTGGGTTTGGAAGGTGCTGTTGAAGGACTCCTGGTGAGTTGCTGCAATGCATTTTGTACCGGAACATAGTTCTGTGCCTCTGTGCAGGGTGGAGGGAGAGAAGTTTGAAAGTGGTGGTTGGGGTGCTGGATTAACAGGCTGTCCATCCTGGATGGTGGAAAATTTCTTGAGTGGTGTTGGTGTTGCACTAATTCAGGAAAGTGGAGCAAAGGGGCTGGTTTAGCACAGTGGGCTAAACAGCTGGCTTGTAATGCAGAACAAGGCCAGTAACGCAGGCTCAATTTCTATACTGGCCTCCCCGAATAGGCCCCGGAATGTGGCGACTAGGAGCTTTTCACAGTCACTTCATTGAAGCCTACTTGTGACAATAAGTGATTATTCTTATTATTATATTGTATCACACTCCCAGCTTGTACCTTATTGACGGTGGACAGAGTTTGGGGAGCCAGGAGCTGAATTGCTTCTGACAAAATTCGCAGTCTTTGTCCTACTTTTACAGTCACGATCTTTAGATGCTGGGATCACTTTCTCCCAGTCATGGGTGCTGTCGTTACCCCCTCCCCTGGCATGTGAATGAAAGAGATTCAGAAGAGGGCACACTGTTCACAAAGTAAGAAGGAAGAAGAGCAGAATGTTTCTCGAAGGAATATTTCACTTCTCCTAACCTAAGCCAAGAAAAGTATGCGGAACTGATTCTGGCCCATCTGAGTGGGCTGGGTGTGGAAGGGAATGTAAAAGGTAGAGGGAATAGACTGGGCATCACCTCCCTCACTGCCTCTCCTTCAGTCGAGGTGGGGAAAGTTGAACATTTCCTTCTTGCCTCAAGGCTAATTGAGGCTCCACTCGTGGCCAATTAAGGGCCTCAAAGCACCACTGCTGGTCTCCTGCCAATGGTGGTGTGGGTGGCCCCGATCACGTTGAGAGACCGGCCAGTAAAAACTTCTGGCTTCTGTGTGGACTTGGGGCAGAGGAAACCATCATGCTCAGGCCACTCTGTGACCCACGAAGGGTCTGTCCAGTGGTAAGGACTACTCCCACTGAAAACCCCTCCCCAATGCCCTCTGCAGTGACCACACCCTCTTCCCAGTTCCTGCCTACATGGTCCCAATGATGCCAATCCCACTCAATTCCATTCCGGGGCCAGTTCCATCTGGCTGGTCCTGGCCGCATGCATTTCCAGCAGTAGCCACTGCTCGCAATGGCGCTGCTGGGAATTAAAAGATGCTGATTGGCTGGCAGCTCCTGATGACAAGATCACCAACATTAAAAGAACAAGAAAAGGACCCTGACACAAGGGAATTCATTGCCTGATGGACATGTAATTGTGAGGGTCTCCCGGAAATGGCCACGGCAGGTTTGACTCCGGCTTTCGGCCTGCTGTCATGAGCTAGCGCCATTGGTATTCAGTTCAGTCCACCTTTTGCAATGCCTCTGTTTTATGAAAATCTGCTCATGAAAATTTGCCACCTTCTGCAAGCAGATCTGAAACATCAGAGCAGGGTGAGAGTGGCGCTATCAATGACTTTGAAATTGACCATGACCATGAAATGCATTGTGCCAGGGTGATGGGGTTCCCTATGCTCCAGTATGGCATTAACTGCACACATGTGGCAATAGTCATGGTGAACTTATTATCTGCCAGTGTGTTGTTCCTTCAGTGTTTTGGCCCTTATGTTAAAGCAGAAAGTGCCACAGGGTGACCTAGCCAACCTCTGGCCTTCTGTTTCATGGCTGCAATGCACAACCAAACCTACGGTTGGATGGTTTTGATCCATTGCAGTTCACTTACCGCGGCAACCAATCTACAGCAGATGCTATCTCTCTGGCCCGACAATCAACACTCGAATATCTCGACAACCAGGACACTGCTGTTCATAGAATACAACTACGTCTTCAACACCATTATCCCGACAAGACTAATAATCAAACTCTGCAACATTGGACTTGACCACTCCCTGTGCAGCTGGATCCTTGACTACCTCACCAAGCAAAAGCAAATTCTGAACAGCTGTAATAAAAGCAGGAAATGCCAGAAATACTTAGCATGTCAGACAGCATCTCTGGAGAACCGACGTGATATCATCGACCTGAAACTCTCACTCTGTTTCTGTCTCCGCAGATGGTGTCCGACATGCTGAGTGTTTCCACCAGTGTCGGCAGGGCCCATGAGAGGTGGGTGAAGATGCTCCTAATCACCATGGCCCGTTCCTCTCGGGGGTCCCAGGCTGATTGGACAGGTAGCCCATCAATCTTGATAGTCTTTGTTCAAAGCGGCCAATCGGAAAAATCTTCCCTTTTGGTTGCACTTCAGCCCCACACTCCTGATTTTCGTGTACCCGGTGTGGAGGGGCATGGGGAGGGAAGAGAACCTCCTTGTGGGCCTGATCCTGGGCTTGGCTAAGTTAGTCAATAATAGCTCCAGGCAGCGGACAGTGGAGGGGGTCATCCGTCCTGACTGCCCCTCTTCTGCAGCTATGCCTATTGCCAGGTGTCCCTGGAAAGTGAACAAGGCCTTCCCTGCTCGGTGAGCACCACGGGGACTGGGGTGTTTTATTGACTCCTTTAACCACATTTTGTTTTGATGTTTTAAGATTCCTTTGAAATTCTGTTTACTTACATGCAGCATCCCTTTAAGGGGCTGCCTTTCAACTTTTCCTCAATTTATTGATTGAGTTCATTTGGTTACTCCATACGCAGCACAGCGTGGCTGCAGGATGGATGGTTCTCTTCATATGGTTTCACAGTTGCTCAATTAAATCAGCAACAATTTGCATGAACTAAAGCCTTTGATTGAAAAAAGGATCAGAAAGAGCCACAGAGAGGCATAACGAAGAGAAAGAGTACAATAAATTAGATTTTCGGACAAATATTTTGCATTTTATTTTCCATGTATTGCAATTTGTTGTCACAATCTCCTCCCCGTGACAGACTTGAGAGATTCCTCTGTGCCTGGGTCAGTTATTTTTAAAAATAAATTTAGAGTACCCAATTCATTTTTTTTTCAATTAAGGGACAATTTAGCGTGGCCAATCCACCCAGCTTGCACATCTTTTGGGTTGTGGGGGCGAAACCCACGCAAACACGGGGAGAATGTGCAAACTCCAAACGGACAGTGACCCAGAGTCGGGATCGAACCTGGGACCTCGGCGCTGTGAGGCCGCAGTGCTAACTCACGGTGCCACCGTGCTGCCCTGCCTGGGTCAGTTATGACTTGACAACTTGTTATTTTTGAATGATGTTAGCAATGATGAATTTATAATGAGCCTTGGCAGCATGCCAAGAGCAATAAGAAGAACGAATGGACGCAAGTGCTCCGAGTGCAGTGTGACCTAAAACCAAATGGGATCTTCATCGAGAAACAGGCAACGCTAATAAGCACCCGCAGCCTGTAAGGAAACTAGAAGCAGATGAGCTGTGAACATGGGCAGACTTTTCTCTTATTGTGCTTGGGTGTAAACAATGACTTGGCTGCTGGGAGGAGAAAACGTATTGTGCGGAAAGGCTCACGCACCCGTGGCAAACCCTGCACAATATTCTATCCATTTAAATTTGTGTGATAAGATTTGACAGGCTCTATTGCCGGTGTGCTCAGCTCAATAATCTCCTTCATGCTGCACCCAGGGGATCCATTCCCAAGTGCAATAAAAAGACAATTTGCTCAAATCCTTCCTGATGGAGATAATGACGGACCTTCAGACTGGTAGCTCTTTGTTATTTTCCTCTCTGAGAATATAAATTGCACAATTTCACAGGGATTGCAATTTTTGTACTTACATCATTAACCACACGCATAAACATAATTGCTTGTGAATACTTTAGCTTAATATTTTAATATTAGATCAAGGTCTGAGCTGTGGCACTTATCAAGCACTGAGGAAAGATCTTTTGTGAGTATGGAACAACAGCGATATTTTAATAATAGTTGACACACCAGAGGTTTGTGTTCCTTTTTCTGGCCACATTATTAAATATTTAGTCTTGGTAGTGACGTGAGTGAAAATATTCTTGCTGGCACAGAAGGTTGCACGTCACTTATATGAGAGTGAGCTAAGGTACGAGAACTGAAACATCTGGAGGAAAGGGGTTCAGAAAATATTTAAAAGCAGAACACAGCTTTTTCTTTTACATCTGCACGCACAGGATTCGTTCATGGCAGTGGGAGAACAGATTCCCACAGGCTGTTTGACTCTAATATGAAGGTCATGTGGTTGACTGCAAATGTCTCAAGGTAGTTCTTGGACTCAGGCACATAGCACAGTTTGTTGGAACCTTGAATAAGGTTAAGGTAATTGTTCGGGGAGTAATTTATTGGAGAGACTGGTGTATGGATTTTTTTAACCTGTAACCCCCATTAATTTGTGCTTAGCGAAAATTCCACTTCTCGCAACCTAACTTGAACCAAGTCCCATTTCCCCATTACTCCTGTGCTCATGGGATTGTGTACACATGCCTGGACTCCCCCCCCCCTCGCCCCGCCTTAACTTGGTAACCTCCTCCAAACCTACAACCCTCAGAAAATTCCGAACTTTTATTTGTGTATCCCCCATTTTGTGCGCCATCGGCACCACAGCTCCCTCGGCCTGAAGCTCTGGACATATCTTTCTAAAACATTCTGCATCTCCACCTCACTCTCCTCCTTTACCTTACTCCTTAAAACTTACTTCTTTGTCTAATCGTTTAGTGACCTGGCAGAGTATTTCCTCCTCCAGCTATTAATCAGTATCCATTTCTCTCTGAATGCCCTCCTATTCAGCAGCTTGGGTTTTTTCAATTTTTTCTGTAACTTCCAAACTCTGCAGCGTTGGATTTGGGGATTCCCCCAAGATGAGCTGGCAAATCCTTCTCGGGACTTCCTCGGTAGTTGTTTCCATGGCAATTGCCATGAAGTGCAACTTCCCCTGGACAATTCCATGGTGTTGGGAGCCATCCGATAATATGATTTGAATTGCAAATTTTGGATGGTTCCAGCTATGTTACACAAAGAATTAACCAGAAAAAGTTAGAAAAACGTCTTCTAACTTTTGGCGAACTATTGTAAAGATTCAGACTGAAACTCCCACTGGGCACCATCCACCAATGCACCTCACTCCCCCCCCCGGTCCCAAATCCCCACAACCAGACAAGTCCTCTCCCCCAATGGGACTCTCACTCACTAATCATTCCCTGGCAACATTTCCCGCCCCATAACTCACTATGAGATTCCCCATGACCTGACAGGAATCACACCCTCCTCCCCCCCCCCCTCCCCATCTCTTCTGCTACCCACCCGAGATCCAATCACTCACCGGCCCCCGAAATGTACATGAATTTACATAGAACATACAGTGCAGAAGGAGGCCATTCAGCCCATCAAGTCTGTACCGACCCACTTAAGCCCTCACTGCCACCCTATACTCGTAAATCAGTAACCCCACCAAACCTTTTTTTGGACACAAAGGGACAATTTATCATGGCCAATCCACCTCACCTGCACGTCTTTGGACTGTGGGAGGAAACCGGAGCACCCAGAGGAAACCCTCGCAGACACGGGGAGGACGTGCAGACTCCGCACACACAGTGACCCAGCGGGGAATCGAACCTGGGACCCTGGTGCTGTGAAGCCACAGTGCTATCCACTTGTGCTACCATGCTTCCAACCAAATTTGCCTCCAGCCACCCCCCCCCAACTTCAGATCCCTCAACCCCTCCCAAAGTCCCACCAGCCCATCAGAAGTCCTACTTCCATTCCCCCACTCCCCACCACCGAGGTCCCCCCGCTCCCCACATGGTCCCATCCCCCTAACCATCCAAGTTCCTAGACCCCCATCCTCCCACTGAGATCTGGTCCCATACCCACACCCACACCTCCCGCGCATCACCCCCACTTCCAACCTGTGACCCTCTCACCTCCCTCCCCCCCCCCCCCGTGCCAAATTCTATCAAGTTACCTTCACTCTGGTCTGTCAATTTCTTTTCTTTTTATTTGTTTTTATTGAAGCTTTTTTCAGACAGAATTTTTTCATAACCAATTACAGAAAAATAAAAGGAAAATATTTAACAAGACTAGGTGGCTGTTATCATTATACAAAAAGACAATATACATTAAATAAACAGTTCCCCACCCTTTCACCTCCTCCACCACCCTCGGATTTCTGTTGCTGATATTTTAATGCTCTCCTAGAAAGTCAAGGAACGGTTGCCACCGCCGGGAGAACCCCAGCAAGGACCCTCACAAGGAGAACTTTATTCGCTCCAGGCTGAGAAACCCAGCCATGTCACTAACCCAGGTCTCCACACTCGGGGGTTTCGAGTGTCTCCACATTAACAAGATCCATCTCCGGGCTACCAGGGATGCAAAGGCCAACACCTCGGCCTCTTTCGCTTCCTGCACTTCCGGATCCTCTGACACCACAAAGATCGCCATTCCTGGACTCGGCTTCACCCTCGTGTCCAAAATCTTGGACATAGCCCTCGCAAAGCCCTGCCAGAATTCTTTAAGCGCCGGGCATGCCCAGAAAATATGGACATGGTTCGCTGGACTCCCTGAACATCTCGCACAGCCGTCCTCCACTCCAAAGAACGTATTCATTCTCGCCAACGTCACGTGTGCCCGATGTACCACCTTAAACTGAATTAAGCTGAGCCTGGCACATGACGAGGAGGAATTTACCCTTCCTAGGGCATCAGCCCACAGGCTCTCATCCAGCTCCTCGCCCAGCTCCTCCTCCCACTTGCCCTTCAGTTCCTCCACTGGGGCTTCCTCCGCCTCCTGCAGTTCTTGGTAGATGTCCGACACTTTCCCCTCTCCTACCCAGATGCCAGACACCACCCTGTCCTGAATTCTACGAGGGGGTAGCAACAGAAATGTCCTCACCTGTTTTTTGAGAAAGTCACGGACTTGGAGGTATCTGAAGGCGCTTCCAGGGAGCAGGTTGAATTTCTCCTCCATCGCCTTCAAGCTAGGGAAAGTCCCATCTATGAACAGGTCCCCCATCCTTCTAATGCCTGCCTGTGCCAGCTTTGAAACCCCCCGTCTATCTTGCCCAGAACAAATCTATGACTGCGCTCCAAAAAAAGTCTCTTAACCCACAGGGTCTTGTTGGCCCACACAAATCCTGTGATAATCCTGTTCACCCACTTGAAGAAGGATTTGGGGATGAAGATGGGAAGGCACTGGAAAACGAACAGGAATGTGGGGTGGACCATCATTTTCACGGTCTGCACCCTTCCCGCCAGGGAAAGCGGGAGCATGTCCCACCTTTTAAAGTCTTCCTCCATTTGCTTCACAAGCCGAGACAGATTGAGCCTGTGCAGGACCTCTCAGTCTCTGGCCACCTGTATTCCAGAGTAAAGAGAGTTCCTCTCCACCATCTTGAGCGGGAGCTCTCCCAGTCTCTCCTCCTGACCCCTAGCGAGGATGACAAACAGCTCACTTTTCCCCACATTCAACTTGTACCCCGAGAAACTCCCAAAATCTCTTAGGATCTGCATGACCTCCCCCATCCCAAATAGCAGGTTGTCTGCGTAAAGTGAAACCCGGTGCTCCTCCCCCGCCGCACCAGTCCCCTCCAGTTCCTTGATGGATCTTGCCCTCAGCGCTATGGCCAACGGCCCAATTGCCAGGGCAAATAGTAGCGGGGATAGGGGACACCCCTGCCTCGTCCCTCTGTGCAGCATAAAATACTCCGACCTCAGCAGTTCGTGGATACTCTTGCTACGGGGGCCTGATACAGTCGCTAGACCCACCCTATGAATCCCTCGGCAAATCCAAACCTACTTAGCGCTTCCCGAAGGTACTCCCATTCCACCCGGTCAAAGACTTTCTCTGCATCCATTGCAGCCACTGCTTCTGCGTCCCCTCCTTCTGAGGGCATCATGATGATGTTTCGGAGCCTCCTCACATTTGCGTTCAATTGCCTGCCCTTGACGAAACCCGTCTGATCCTCATCAATCATTCCCAGAACGCAGTCCTCTATTCTAGTAGCCAAAATTTTAGCCAGCAGTTTGGCATCCGGGTTCAGGAGCGATATCGGCCTGCAGGACCCACATCGAAGCGGATCCTTCTCCATTTTCAGGATGTGCGAGATAGAAGCCTGCGACATTATTGGGGTGGGGGGGGTTCCTCTCTCCTTTTCCTCGTTAAAGGTTCTTCGCAGGAGTGGGCTCAGCAGCTCCGAGAATTTATTGTAGAATTCTACAGGGAAGTCATCCTGCCCCGGGGCCTTGCCCGACTGCATACTTTCTAGGCCCTTAACTATCTCTTCCAACTCAATCGGGGCCCCCAGTCCCTCCACCAGGTCCTCGTCCACCCTTGGAAACCTCAATTGGTCCATAAATTGCTTCATCCCTTACCCTCCCACCGGGGGCTCTGACTCGTACAGTTTACAATAAAACTCCTTGAAGACTTTGTTGATCTTCTCTGGGCCCAAGACCGTGTTACCTGCCTTATCCCTAACTCCCCCAATCTCCCCGGCCGCCTCTCTCCTGCGAAGTTGGTGCGCCAGCATCCTACTTGCTTTCTCCCCATACTCGTAGGCTGTGCCTTTCACCTTCCTCAACTGTGCCTCCGCCTTCCCAGTTGTCAGCAGTCTACGGCGCTCCTTTAGCAACCCCTCCTCGGGGGTCTCCACGTACCTCCTGTCTACTCTGAGTATCTCTCCCACCAGCCCCTCCCTCTCCGCCCTCTCCCTCTTCTCCCTATGGGACCTAATAGAAATTAACTCCCCTCTGACAACAGCCTTCATAGCCTCCCAGACCGTTTTTGCTGTTACCTCCCTTGTATCGTTTGTTGTCACACAGTTTTGGATGCTCCTCCTTATCTGCCCACACACCTCTTTGTCCGCTAGCAATCCCACATCTAGTCTCCAGAGAGGCGCTGCCCTCCCTCCATCTCGGGACACCCTTTCCTGCAGCGTATGAGGTAGACAACGTAGGCCGAGTCGCACGAGTATGTACCGTGTACCTGGTGGGTGGTGTTCTCACTTGTAATGGTAGTATCCATGTCGATGATCTGGCACGTCTTGCAGAGATTACCATGGCAGGGTTGTGTGGTGTCATGGTCACTGTTCTGAAGACTGGATAGTTTGCTGCAAACAATGGTTTGTTTGAGGTTGCGCGGTTGTTTGAAGGCAAGTAGTGGGGGTGTGGGGATGACCTTGGCAAGATGTTCATCTTCATTGATGATGTGATGAAGGCTGCGAAGAAGATGTCGTAGTTTCTCCGCTCCAGGAAAGTACTGGATGACGACGGGTACTCTGTCAGTTGTGTCCCGTGTTTGTCTTCTGAGGAGGTTGATGCGGTTTTTTGCTGTGGCACGTTGGAACTGTCGATCGATGAGTTGAGCGCCATATCCCGTTCGTATGAGGGCATCTTTCAGCGTCTGTAGATGTCTGTTACGCTCCTCCTCGTCTGAGCAGATCTTCTCAGTGCTCACCCCAGTCCAACACCGGCATCTCCACATCGAGAATAGATCAGCAATGGACCAGGGATCCCTTCACAGCATTTATAGGAGCTCACAACCTGCTGCCCACAAGTGCATCTCCCAGGTGGCAAATGCAGTGTTTGACAGGGCGTGCACTTTATTAGTAATGCATCCAATCTGAATGTGGTGCCTTTCAATATGCTACCCTGGCTGCATTTCCACTGAGTTCCCCACATGTAATAATTCAGGTGCCTACAGATCACCCGGCAGTACATGGGATTTCACTCCTTCCCTATTCAGCTGGTATTCAACCACTCAAATATTATCATGGATGTCTGCACAAGCGACCCCCCCCGAAGCTGCCATGGCGACTAGATTCTTGGACATCAGGAAACTTCGGAAGCTGCCATGGCGTCTAGATTCTGGAGACATCAAGCCTTTTCACAGATATTCACACCTTGAAGCAGAGTTAGCAATCGTTTCCTTGGCGATGGGAGCTCACCTCCTTAGGCTTGGCTAATGCAAAGCCCTATCAGTGGGACACAGGAAGGGTACAACAGATGCTCCATGAATGCCAGAGTTATAATTGAACAAGTGACCAGGTGGTGACGCATTTAAGGTGCCAGCACAGATCTGGAGTTCATCTGTGTGCAGCAGAAAGCATGGTTAGAATGATGGTGAGAGGTGCTCCATGTCTTTTACCTCACAGTCCAGCAGTGGGAACAGGGATTGCTGGACAAGGAAGCTGATGATTGCTCTTGCATTTCCTCCGGGTGCTCCGGTTTCCTCCCACAGTCCAAAGATGTGCGGGTTAGGTGGATTGGCCATGCTAAATTGCCCTTAGTGTCAACGTAAGGTTAATAGGTTAATGGGGGGGGGGGGGGTTACTGGTATAGGGTGGGTACGTTAGGCTTGAGTAGGGTGATCATTGCTCGGCACAACATCGAGGGCCGAAGGGCCTGTTCTGTGCTGTACTGTTCTATGTTCTATGTTCTGACGAGGAGGAGGAAGAGCAACAGGAAAAGGAGGGCGAGGAAACCAGTGTGGCCATGATACCTGTAGCCACTGACTTATCTATCAGGGACGGACACATTCAAGCACTCTTCAGCTAAGCTGAGGCATTGCAACCATCGAGCATAATATTGAACCGATTGGGCGGGATTCGACGTCCCGCTGCACCCATTTTCAAGGGTGACGGGCCCCCACTGGCAGCATGATCTCCATCCCGGCTTCCGGCCAATGGGGTTTCCTATTGTGGGCACTCCCATGACGTCGGGTAATCCACATGCACGAGTGCGCTGACGGTGAAGCGGAGGAACCCACGGATGGCGTATCCATCCCATTACTTTTACCCAGCACAAAACAATACTACATTCAATAAGCCATCCATTATTTATCTTCAACACACCTCATAACATTATTCTCAAGGTTTTTGGCACTTGAGGTGTGACAGGAAACAGTGGGGGTGATTGAACAATGAATCTTTGGAATAGAGTTTATGGCGCATAAACGTTGTCAATAAAGTGATAATTTAACAAACTTTCAAACATCCCTTGTGAAACTCCAACATTTTTCTCTGCCTTTTCCTATCACTCCTGGCTGACATCACCATAGTTTCAGCAAAGCTAGAATCAGGCTGATCATTCCCATTTTTTGATTGCTCGGATGCCCTCTGGTACATTGGCGAGACCATGCAAACGCTGCGACAACGAATGAACGGACATCACGCGACAATTACCAGGCAGGAATGTTCCCTTCCAGTCGGGGAACACTTTAGCAGTCAAGAGCATTCAGTCTCTGATCTCTGGGTAAGCGTTCTCCAAGGCGGCCTTCAGGACACGCGACAACGGAGAATCGCCGAGCAGAAACTTATAGCCAAGTTCCACACGCATGAGTGCGGCCTCAACCGGGACCTTGGATTCATGCCGCATTACATTCATCACCCACTATCTGGCCTGGGCGTGCAAAATCCGACCAACTGTTCTGGCTTGAGACAATTCACACCTCTTTAACCTGGGGTTACCCCGATCTCTGGATTTGCAAAGATTTGATTACCCGCAAATGCTCGCATTTCAAGCATTGTCTGACATCTTTGACTTTGAGCTTTATCCCTGAAGGCCTGGTAAAGACTGTCCCATCTGAACTCCAAGGTTCAGCATCTGTGTCCGGCTGAGCAGGACTTGGAGAGTCCTGTGCCTTCTGATGGGGATTCTCCATTGCTCTACCCGTCTCTGACACCAGCTTCTGCTCACTTGTGATGTTTTGCTCACCATGTGACATTCCGGCTCACGATCTTGGAGTTCCCGCTGAAGTATATGTTTCGAAGCTGTGACGGGTATGCGCGAATCCTGAGATGGTGCTTCCTCAGAGTGCATGAACTCTTTAGGGGAATCTTCGTTCTTCTCTAACACCAGTTTCTGAGTGACACTTGCAGGCCTCTGGGAGAGGAAGACATGAATTAAGGCTGACAGTGTTCAAAGTCATCATTGTGCAGATCCTCATATTTTAATTGCTTCTGACAAGAGTCAACATGAGTGAGTGTTGAATGCAATGTGACTGCGTGGTACCTAATCCTGCCACCTGGAATCAGGGAGACTCCCACTTCTTCAATGTCAATGGCCATACACATTGAACGCTGCTTATCTCCAGTGCTTCCTCTTCTACTATGGTCAGGGTGGCTATAGCCAGAGGACGAACCCCAGTCTCTGCCTCGCCTTGCAAGATGAGAAAGAAGAGGTTCATGATTGTGAGAAATGGAATGTATTGAGAGGATGGAAGGACGACATTTGCGGAGAATTACTGTCAGGGATGGATATGAGATGTCAATAATATATCAAACAGCAATTTGTTAATAATCACATCATCATTTTCGTGATGTTAATTGAGGGATAAATATCACTTCAGTTTTTAATTTAAATAGTGACATAACATTGTATCTTAAACAAAACACGCCCAATAGTGCAGGGCTCACTTAGTGCTGTGCGGCAGTGCCTGTCATTATTTTTGTGCTCAAGTCCTGGAGGGATGATTGAAGCCAGAATCTTGAAAGTGACAGGAATGTATTTCATTTTACTAATTTATCAGTTGTAAAAACACAACTGTGTAGTGCTGCAAAAATATATTTGTTGAAGCTTTTCATCGTGCACTCATCAGGGTACTTCGCTAGAATACCAATGTCAGGGGAAGCAACAATGTTATACAGTGTGAGAAGAAAGTGCTGAATGGTTGGCAAGTGGACCATGATTGGTAGAGGTGTTGCCACGGCGAATGCACCAGTTGATGGTGACTAACAGATAACTGCCAATCGCCGTTGAAATTTAAGACATACAGCTTGACTCTGACTGTTTTACTACACCAGGTTAAAGTCCAACACGTTTGTTTCAAATCACTAGCTTTCGGAGCACTGCTCCTTCCTCAGGCGAATCTGGTGTTGTAAGACTTCTGATATTGTAAGACTTCTTAACTGGTGTTATAAGACTTCTTGCTGTGCTCACCCCAGTCCAACGCCGGCATCTCCACATCCTGATTGTTCTAGGCATTGCCCTGAAGAATGAACCAGCAAATGGCTTATGACAGGTGTTAAAGTATATTTAATCAAATTGGATCAACGAGAGTTAAGGGTCTGAGGGACAGCCAGAAAAGTGGAGATGACGCCACAATCAAACCAGCCATGAACTTATCGAATGGTGGTGCAGACTCGAGGGGCTGAATGGCCTACTCCTAATCCTTGTGCTCTGGTGTTTGCGTGTCTCAGAGGTGAAAGTATGACTTGCTGAGCCACAGCTGACACCTGCTGGTGATAATTCAATATATTTTGACAGAATGTCTCCTCGGGTAAATGAGAGTGTTTCAGTTATAAATCCAAACAGCAAATATTGACATTGTCACTTTGAAGAAAATCATGGGTGATTTAGGATTTTCTTTTCAGGAAACGACTTTCATTCGAGCTGCCAGGCAGTGATCCACTTACAGCGGAAAGCTGAGGCACATGGATCGTAGCTGCAAGGCTGGAGATTAGTGATAGGATCTGTAATCTTGTGGACAATGGCTCCGTATGTTATGTGCTGCTTAGTTTAAGAAAATTTATGATTATGGAACCTTTCAAATCTCCTTTCATTTTACTTCTGTCCTTCCTGAAGGCATTGACACAAGCACAGCGTGGTTCCTCTCCTGTTCTTCATCTTCTTCCTATGCCACCCTAGACAATGAGATATTGATGCTGTCCTCACCACTCAATACTATTTTACAGCAGGGTTACTGGGTGACAATCAGAAGCAAGTAACGTGCCTGTTTTTCACCCCTCAAGTTAATTGTTTTGCTCCAATTGCTGCTCCAGACTCAGAATTGAAATTGGATTCACTTTGCATAACTCTGTTTGTCATTGACCCAGGCTGAGTAAATTTCTGTCTTTCGACAATGATGGAATTAAATGTATTTTTTTAAAGAATTAGACATGCTGAATTTGATGGACTCGAGTGTCTCCAGATTTGACACATTTAGCTATTGAATTGAAAGCAGGTCAAACATGCTTCCATTTATTTTTACTTCCTAAATGGTGTCGCAGCTTGTTCAAATTTACTATAATTGACCTGGAACCGCAGTCACGGGATTACTTTAATTGTCTGGACTAAATATTTGTATTCCTCCGTTTCTTCTCGTATTTGCCCTTTCCTGGACATGAGACTGTTTCTATCATTTGTTGGCAAATAGAATTGTTTTGCTGCTGTTCACGAAGATGCCATAAAACCATATTAATATCCACAAATGTAGTTAAATTTCCATCGCTCCCTATGTGGTGGCTCAAGACATACACTGGAGGCTTCCAGGAGTAAACAAAGGGGTTTATTGATGAAAGGCAAAGGCAGTTAGATAACAGGCACAGAACACTATGGGCGCGATTCTCCGCTGCCCACGACGGGTCGGAGAATAGCGGGAGGGCCTTCCTGACAATTTTCACGGCCTCCCGCTATTCTCCCCCGACTCCGGCCGCCCCCCGACACGAATCGCTGCTCGCTGTTTTTTACGGCGAACAGCGATTCTCCGCAGGCCGATGGGCCGAATACCGCGGAGTTTACGGCCGTTTTCACGGCCGCGGTCACACCTGCTTTCAGCGTTCGTGAAAACGGCCGCAAAGTGCCGGTCTCGGACAACAATGGCACCGATTGGCACGGCTGCACCACGGCCGTGCCAAGGGTGGCATGGGCCTGCGATCGGTGGGCACCGATCGCAGGCAGCGAGTCCGATACCGGCACACTATTTGTTCTTCATGAGGGGCATGACGGCCCGCGCATGCGCGGCTGACGTCATCGTGCGCGTCAGCTGCCGTGACTCTTGGCAGGCGGAGTTAGCGACGTTCGCTAACTCCGCGTCGCCGTGATTCCCCGGGCCTCGATACTAGCCCCGCCCGGGGGGGGGAGAATTGGGTCCCGGGACGGAGCTCCGAGGCTGGCGTGAAACACGGGCAGTTTCACGCCAGCCTTCACGGCACGCCGGATTTGCGGAGAATCGCGCCCTATATACCGGTCTTCACACTTCAGCTCCCTGCCCCACACTGCCCCCAAGGCCTGCTCCTAAGGCTCCGTGCTATCTCCCCATTGTCCAGGATTTGTGCACTTCCGCGTGATGGGTCCCAAGCAGGTCACATGGTCCCTGGAAGTCCCCTCCTTAAAGGGGCCATGCTTCTACGGCTCTCCCCGCTTAATCCCTGAATACATTACCCCAAAGCTACGTATAAAAGTTACAATGGTTAACAGAGACAACCAAACAAAGAGAGTCCATCAAAATGTCAATCGATTCGGAGACCTCCGGATCCTCCCGGACTTCCATAGCCCAATCTCAGGCTGAGCACACTTTTGGGCGACTGAGTAGTCCACAGTCGATGCCACCTCAAGAGGGCCCATTTTAATGCCAGGTGAACTAGTCTCACTGGCCTCAACAGGTACAGCTGGTTGATCATAATTGATTCGGAGACCTCCGTGTCCTCCAGGACCTCCATCGCCCAACCTCAGGTTTAGCACACTTTTGGGCGATTGAGTCATCCACAGTCGATGCCACCTCAAGCGGGCCCATTTTAATGCCAGGTGAACTAGTCTCACTGACCGCAACAGGCACAGCTGGTTTATCAGAATCAGGAGTCCCTGACTCCCCTTGGCTGGATAGAGTTCAGGAGTAATCACAATGCTCGCTGGGCTTGTCGACTCCAAGTTGTGGGCCATCACCCCTGGACTCTTCAACTAGTCAACATGTTTTCTGATGGTGTCCATCTTCATATTAACCTCCTAAGGCACCGGCCCTCACTGGGTCACAACCCGTCCAAACCAAGGCGAACCTGAGGTGAAATCATGGACCAAAACCAGATCTCCCACCTGGGACAACTTGTCACCTCTCTGCTCTGACTATTGACTCTACTGGAAGGCCTAATGTGCCTCCTCCCTCCCTGCCAAATTTGGAAATCAAATGGAAGATTCAATTGGGTTCTCAACCAATGGCCCATGAGCAACTCAGCTGGTGTGACACCAGTGCAGTTGAATGAGGGGTTAAGTTGTACAACAACAAAAAATTAGCCAACCTCTGGTGAAGTAGTTTATCGGATTGATTTTTCAAGGCATTCTTGAAAGTCTGAATGGCCCTCCTAGCCAGATGGTTTGATGCTGGGTGGTAGGGGGCTGGGGTGTGTCCTCGCATTTCATATGCTGTTTGCTCTCCCAAAACGCTGGAAATCATCGCTGGTGATGGAGGTGCCATTGTCTGAAACAGTTGACGGGAAGCCCATGAATGGCAAACACTTGGCGCAAGGCATGCACCACGGCCACTAAGAACTCATATCCACTTTGAGTTGGCATTTACCTGCACTAAAAAGGTCTTGTGAGGGAACGGGCCTGATTAACCCATGGTGGACCCTGATCCACAGGTGACCTGGCGATTGCCAGGGCGAAGGATGGCAGATAGTGGCAAAGATTGCTGCATTTGGCAAAGGTGGCACTGTTGTACAAGTTATTCAATGATTTTGTCTGTGCCTGGCCACTAATATCATCATCTTTGTCTACCTTGAGTGGGCGCTATGTAATTCTTGAAGGAAGGGGTCCTGTGGGCTGAGGCGGGACAATCACCCATGAACCCCACAGAATCATGCCATCTGCATATGTCAACTCATCTTGCAGACACTAACAAGTTCTCTCAGACGTTTAGGGCTAGAACAATCTCCTGGGGTGCCAGTGGTGGTGGAATGCTCCTGGATAGGGTCAGGCAACTTAATGCAATAGCATTATAACAACTTGCATCCCAGGCCGTTGCTGAAAAGCATAGTTAGAAACTGCCAACAGCAGGGCCCAACACTACGCCCTTGCCAAGGCAATAGACAATATGGGCTTATCTTCCCTTTGCACGCCCAGTAACAGCTTCTGGTCAGTCACTATATCAAACCGTCGACCATACACATACTGGTGTAATTTCTTCATACCGAATATAACCACTAAGTCTCCTTTTCAATTTGGGGGTAGTTTTGTTCTGCTTTAGAAAGGGTCCTTAAGGCAAAGGCGATTCCGAACCATCTGCCATTTTGTGGGATAAATTGCACCAAGAGGTTTGAAAACTGTAATACTTACTTCAGGTCTCGGAAGACTTTTTCTTGGGCCTCTCTCCATTGTCACTGCTGATTCTTCCTTAATAGCTGGTGTAATGGTGCCAATGTTGTGGCTAAATATGAAATGAACCTTTCATAGTAATTGATGATACCGAGGAAGGAGGTAAGCTCTCTAACATGTTTTGGGTGCAGGGACATCTCATATAGCCTTGACCTTTTCTTCAGGGGGTTGCAACCCTGTTGCATCAATGCAAAATCCTAGGTATGTCATTTCTGAGGCCTGAAAAGTAATTTTTTTGCATTTTAGGTGGACCACTGCATCACAAAACCTATTTACTACTTCCTCGAGGCTGGCCATGTATTCTTCTGATAAAGTGTCGGTCACTACCATGTAATCAAAGTAAACCATCACCTTGGGAATTCCCTGGAGGATATTTTTCCATCGTGCTCTGGAAGATAGCACAGGCAGAAGTGATGCTGAACGGCAGTCTGGTACACTGGAAGAAGACTTCATGAGTATTGGATACTTGTGGGGGGGACGACTTACCAGGGGTAAGCTATGGGGTACGGGCCTCTGGCACGGAGTCTGTCCCTGTTGCTCAGAAGGGAAGGGGGCAAAGGAATAGAACATTAGTAATTGGGGACTCAATAGTCAGGGGCACAGATAGGAGATTTTGTGGGAGCGAGAGAGACTCACGTTTGGTATGTTGCCTCCCAGGTGCAAGGGTAAGTGATGTCTCGGATCGTGTTTTCCGGGTCCTTAAGGGGGAGGGGGAGCAGCTCCAAGTCGTAGTCCACATTGGCACTAACGACATAGGTAGGAAAGGGGACAAGGATGTCAGGCAGGCCTTTAGGGAGCTAGGATGGAAGCTCAGAGCGAGAACAAACAGAGTTGTTATCTCTGGGTTGTTGCGCGTGCCACGTGATAGTGAGATGAGGAATAGGGAGAGAGAGCAATTAAACACGTGGCTACAGGGATGGTGCAGGCGGGGGGGATTCAGATTTCTGGATAACTGGGGCTCTTTCTGGGGAAGGTGGGACCTCTATAGACAGGATGGTCTACATCTGAACCTGAGGGGCACCAATATCCTGGGGGGGAGATTTGTTAGTGCTCTTTGGGGGGGTTTAAACTAATTCAGCAGGGGCATGGGAACCTGGATTGTAGTTTTGGGGTACGGGAGATTGAGAGTATAGAGGTCAGGAGCACAGATTTGACTTTGCAGGAGGGTGCCAGTGTTCAGGTAGGTGGTTTGAAGTGTGTCTACTTCAATGCCAGGAGTATACGAAATAAGGTAGGGGAACTGGCAGCATGGGTGGGTACCTGGGACTTCGACGTTGTGGCCATTTCAGAGACATGGATAGAGCAGGGACAGGAATGGTTGTTGCAGGTTCCGGGGTTTAGGTGTTTTAGTAAGCTCAGAGAAGGGGGCAAAAGAGGGGGAGGTGTGGCGCTGCTAGTCAAGGACAGTATTACGGTGGCGGAAAGGATGCTAGATGGGGACTCTTCTTCTGAGGTAGTATAGGCTGAGGTTAGAAACAGGAAAGGAGAGGTCACCCTGTTGGGAGTTCTCTATAGGCCACCTAATAGTTCTAGGGATGTAGAGGAAAGGATGGCGAAGATGATTCTGGAAAAGAGCGAAAGTAACAGGGTAGTTGTTATGGGAGACTTTAACTTTCCAAATATTGACTGGAAAAGATATAGTTTGAGTACATTAGATGGGTCGTTCTTTGTACAATGTGTGCAGGAGGGTTTCCTGACACAATATGTTGACAGGCCAACAAGAGGCGAGGCCACATTGGATTTGGTTTTGGGTAATGAACCAGGCCAGGTGTTAGATCTGGAGGTAGGTGAGCACTTTGGAAACAGTGACCACAATTCGGTGACCTTTACGTTAGTGATGGAAAGGGATAAGTATACCCCGCAGGGCAAGAGTTATAGCTGGGGGAAGGGCAATTATGATGCCATTAGACATGACTTAGGATGTGTTGGTTGGAGAAGTAGGCTGCAAGGGTTGGGCACACTGGATATGTGGAGCTTGTTCAAGGAACAGCTATTGCATGTTCTTGATAAGTACGTACCAGTCAGGCAGGGAGGAAGGGGTCGAGCGAGGGAACCGTGGTTTACCAAAGAAGTGGAATCTCTTGTTAAGAGGAAGAAGGAGGCCTATGTGAAGATGAGGCGTGAAGTTTCAGTTGGGGCACTTGATAGTTACAAGGAAGCGAGGAAGGATCTAAAGAGAGAGCTGAGACAAGCAAGGAGGGGACATGAGAAGTCTTTGGCAGGTAGGATCAAGGAAAACCCAAAAGCTTTCTATAGGTATGACAGGAATAAAAGAATGACTAGGGTAAGAGTAGGGCCAGTCAAGGACAGTGGTGGGAAGTTGTGTGTGGAGGCTGAGGAGATAAGCGAGATACTAAATGAATACTTTTCGTCAGTATTCACTCAAGAAAAAGATAATATTGTGGAGGAGAATGCTGAGACCCAGGCTATTAGAATAGATGGCATTGAGGTGCGTAGGGAAGAAGTGTTGGCAATTCTGGACAAGGTGAAAATAGATAAGTCCCCGGGGCCGGATGGGATTTATCCTAGGATTCTCTGGGAAGCCAGGGAAGAGATTGCTGAGCCTTTGGCTTTGATTTTTAGGTCATCATTGGCTACAGGAATAGTGCCGGAGGACTGGAGGATAGCAAATGTGGTCCCTTTGTTCAAGAAGGGGAGTAGAGATAACCCCGGTAACTATAGGCCGGTGAGCCTAACGTCTGTGGTTGGTAAGGTCTTGGAGAGGATTATAAAAGATACGATTTATAATCATCTAGACAGGAATAATATGATTAGGGATAGTCTGCATGGTTTTGTGAAGGGTAGGTCATGCCTCACAAACCTTATCGAGTTCTTTGAGAAGGTGACTGAACAGGTAGACGAGGGTAGAGCAGTTGATGTGGTGTATATGGATTTCAGTAAAGCGTTTGATAAGGTTCCCCACGGTCGGCTATTGCAGAAAATATGGAGGCTGGGGATTGAGGGTGATTTAGAGATGTGGATCAGAAATTAGCTAGTTGAAAGAAGACAGAGAGTGATAGTTGATGGGAAATGTTCAGAATGGAGTTCAGTTACAAGTGGCGTACCACAAGGATCTGTTTTGGGGCAGTTGCTGTTTGTCATTTTTATAAATGACCTAGAGGAGGGCGCAGAAGGATGGGTGAGTAAATTTGCAGACGACACTAAAGTCGGTGGAGTTGTAGACAGTGCGGAAGGATGTTGCAGGTTACAGAGGGACATAGATAAGCTGCAGAGCTGGGCTGAGAGGTGGCAAATGGAGTTAAATGTGGAGAAGTGTGAGGTGATTCACTTTGGAAAGAATAACAGGAATGCGGAATATTTGGCTAATGGTAAAATTCTTGGTAGTGTGGATGAGCAGAGGGATCTCGGTGTCCATGTACATAGATCCCTGAAAGTTGCCACCCAGGTTGATAGGGTTGTGAAGAAGGCCTATGGTGTGTTGGCCTTTATTGGTAGAGGGATTGAGTTCTGGAGCCATGAGGTCATGTTGCAGTTGTACAAAACTCTAGTACGGCCGCATTTGGAGTATTGCGTACAGTTCTGGTCGCCTCATTATAGGAAGGACGTGGAAGCTTTGGAACGGGTGCAGAGGAGATTTACCAGGATGTTGCCTGGTATGGAGGGAAAATCTTATGAGGAAAGGCTGATGGACTTGAGGTTGTTTTTGTTAGAGAGAAGAAGGTTAAGAGGTGACTTAATAGAGGCATACAAAATGATCAGAGGGTTAGATAGGGTGGACAGCGAGAGCCTTCTCCCGCGGATGGAGGTGGCTAGCACGAGCGGACATAGCCTTAAATTGAGGGGTAATAGATATAGGACAGAGGTCAGAGGTGGGTTTTTTACGCAAAGAGTGGTGAGGCCGTGGAATGCCCTACCTGCAACAGTAGTGAACTCGCCAACATTGAGGGCATTAAAAATTTTATTGGATAAGCATATGGATGATAAGGGCATAGTGTAGGTTAGATGGCCTTTAGTTTTTTTTTCCATGTCGGTGCAACATCGAGGGCCGAAGGGCCTGTACTGCGCTGTATCGTTCTATGTTCTATGTTCTATGTTCTATTGATTTTAGCAAAACTCTAAGACTCCCCATCCAACTCTAGTTGCAGGTAGGCGTGACTGAGGTCCAATTTTGAATAGCTGAGGCTCCCCCGCAGCTTGGTATAGAGGTCTTCAACTCGGGGAATCAGATACTGATCGGCCTGGACAGCCTGATTTATTTTCAGCTTTAGTCCCCACAAATCCTTATCAACAATCAGATTTAAGGACAGGAAGTTTTGATGTAGCCCACACTGAAAACTGAATCGGCTTAAATATATCCAGCTCTTCCAATCTCTTCAACTCTTCTTCAACCATCTGATGCAATGGGCGCGATTCTCCGCAAATGCGGCGAGTCGTAAAGGCTGCCGTGAAATTGGTCGTGTTTCACGGCAGCCTCCGCGCCCCCTCCCGGGACCCAATTCTACCCCCCCCGGGCGGGGCTAGCAGCGGGGCCCCGTCAAGCACGGCATCGTGGCCCTAGCGACCGTCGCTAAGTCCATGCGCCAAGCGGCACACCGGCTGACGCGCACGATGACGTCAGCCGTGCATGCACGGGTTGGGCGGCTCCAACCCGCGCATGTGCGGATGACGTCATCATGCAGACGCGTCAAACCCGCGCATGCGCGGGCCGTCATGCCCCTCAGCCGCCCCGCGGACTGATGCTGCGGGGGCGGCGGAAGAACAAATAGTGCGCAGGTATCAGACCCGCTGCCCGCGATCGGTGCCCACCGATCGCAGGCCCATGCCACCCTTGGCACGGCCGTGGTGCGGCCATGCCAATCGGTGCCATGGTTGTCCGGGACGGCACTTTGCGGCCGTTTTCCCAAACGGCGAGAGCAGGTGTGATTGCGTTCGTGAAAACGGCCGTAAAGGCCTGGGAACTCGGCCCATCGGCCTGGGGAGAATCGCTGTTCGCCGTAAAAAACGGCGAGCAGCGATTTGTGTCGTGGGGCGGCCATGGGGGGGGGGGGGGGGGGGGGGGAGAGAATAGCGTGAGGCCGTGAAAATTGTCGGGAAGGCCCTCCCGCTATTCTCCGACCCGTCGTGGGCAGCGGAGAATCGCGCCCAATGTGTTTGGCATTGGTCTGGCTCTGAAAAACTTGGTTGTTGAATCCAGATTGAAATATAGCTTGGCTTTTATGCCCTTAATCTGGCCCGATTCTTCATAGAAGATGTCTTCTTACCTCCTTCAGGCATTTTGGAGATATTTTGAAGATTTCCAATCCGTTTAGCCTAATTTTGTGTAACCAATTTCTTCCCAACAGACTGGTTCTATGTCCTTCCACAACACCCAGAGGCAGATTTGCCTCTTGCCCTCTGTAGGCTACTGGGGTCTTGGCTACTCTGAGGATCTTCAAAATCTCCCTGGTGCATGTTGAAAGCTTAGCTGTACTACCTTTCAAGCTTATTCCTGCTCCGGTCACTGAAATGTCAACTTCCATTTTAAGGGGTCTACAATTTATCATTAAGACGCATTCAAAAGATGCTCATAAAAGCAAATTATTGAGGATGCTGAAATCTGAAACAGACACAGAAAATACTGGACAATCTCAGCAGGTCTGGAGAGAAAAGGGAGATAATGTTTCGAGTCTGGATGACTCCTTGTCAAAGCTAGAGAGAATAGAAATGTGGTCAGATTATACTGTAGTGGGGGACTCAAAACGTTAGCTCCCTTTCCTCTCTACAGATGCTGTCAGATTGTCCAATATTTTCTGTTTTTGTTTCAACCTTACCCAGTTGGACGGCATTCAACTGATTCACTGCATGCTCTTCTTCAGAGCTCTTCCTCACTATGTTCAGTGGCGCTGTGAATTGTTGCTGCTTCTGCTGTATGTGTTTTGCATTGACGTGCTTTTCCTCACATGGCAATGTACTTGAATGTGCCCCCTTCGGTTGCAATGGAAGTACTGAACCTCCTGAAAATGGAAGGACTCCTGGGGGTGGTAGCCCCGCATCAATGCCCCGATTCCTTCCCAGTTCTTGGGTTCCTTTCCTGTCCCAAAGGCCATGACCTGATCTGTGCCTGTTGATCTGACCTCAGCCTTTGCGGTCATACCATCCCATATTGGTTAACCTCCCATTCGGACGAGCTCAGAAACACAGCGACGCCTTTTTCTGGTACACTCCCACGCCTGAGCTATCTCAATTACCTTTTCCAACTTAATTGTGGTCTCCACCAGAAGCTTCTTCTGGAGATTAAGGTTATGGATCCCACAAACTTGTCGGTAGCGCAACATGTCGCTATGGGGGGATCAAAACTCGCAAACTGGTGAAGCCTGGCTATTAAACCTCATGGATCCTCACTGCAGAGTTAAACTTATAGCTTTGGAGGATAATTGAGGGCCTTGGCTTGAAATGTTCTTTAACCAATTTCACTGACTGAGCAAAGGTCTTCGAGACGGGTGCGATCCGGAATGTGAGATTCCAAATCAAATGATATATCGGGGGCCCATAAACTGTCAGACGTATCACCTTCTGCTTGTCCGTTTGATATACTGACTCCAATCCTCAGCCCCTTGCTCAAACAGGTCTAGTTTCCCGATGATAGCCATTTCCACTCACGGTTTAAATTATTTTGACTTTTGCTGGAGTTTCTCTAATTTCTCAATGGCTCCTTCCCCCCCGCCCCACAATTCACAATGACTGTCACCTGAGATCGAAAACGTTTACCTCGTCACCAATGTAGTGATTCGAGTCACACACTGGAAGCTTCCAGTCATAAACAAAGGGATTTATTAATGAAAGGCAAAGGCAGTCATGTAACAGGTACAGAACACTGCACAACAAGTCTTCACACTTCTGCTCCCTGGTCCACACTGTGTCCTGCTCCCAGAGCCACGCATCAATTCCCCATTGGCCAGGATTTAGGTATTCCCGTGTGATTGGCTCCGAGCCAGTCACATGGTCCATGGAACCTGCCCCTAAAGGGGCCACGCTCCCAGACCCTAATCATCTTGTTTCCTGTTTGCTTCTAAAGATCAATGCAATGTCTGATTAAATAATTGCTGCTTCCTTGTAACAACCTAATATTTTACGGCATTTCTTTATGGGAATGTTCTACATTAGCACTGAGTTATCATAGCTCACGATATAAACATATCTCAGTAGGTGGCAATGTATCTCAGTACTTCACACAAGCGTAAACTCATTGCAGTCCATTGCTTTTCTTATAATTGCAATTTATTACTGATTTCTCAGACAAACATATCTTATTGAAAATAGAACATAGAACATAGAACATTATAGTGCAGTACAGGCCCTTCGGCCCTCGATGTTGCGCTGACCTGTGAAACCACTCTAAAGCCCATCTACACTATTCCCTCATCATCCATATGTTTATCCAATGACCATTTAAATGCCCTTAATGTTGGCGAGTCCACTACTGTTGCAGGCAGGGCATTCCGCACCCTTACTACTCTCTGAGTAAAGAACCTACCTCTGCCATCTGTCCTATGTCTATCTCCCCTCAATTTAAAGCTACGTCCCCTTGTGCTAGCCATCACCATCCGAGGAAAAAGGCTCTCACTGTCCACCATATCTAATCCTCTGATCATCTTGTATGCCTCAATGAAGTCACCTCTTAACCTTCTTCTCTCCAACGAAAACAGCCTTAAGTCCCTCAGCCTTTCCTCATAAGATCTTCCCTCCACACCAGGCAACATCCTGGTAAATCTCCTCTGCACCCTTTCCAAAGCTTCCACATCCTTCCTATAATGCAGCGACCAGAACTGCACGCAACACTCCAAATGCGGCCACACCAGAGTTTTGTACAGCTGCAACATTACCTCATGGCTCCAACACTCAATCCCTCTACCAATAAAAGCTAACACACCGTATGCCTTCTTTACAACCCTATCAACCTGGGTGGCAACTTTCAGGGATCTATGTACATGGACACCTCATCTCTCTGCTCATTCGCACTACCAAGAATCTTACCATTAGCCCAATACTCTGTCTTCCTGTTACTCCTTCCAAAATGAATCACCTCACACTTTTCTCCATTAAACTCCATTTGCCAACTCTCAGCCCAGCTCTGCAGCTTATCTATGTCCCTCTGTAACCTGCAACATCCTTCCGCACTGTCCACAACTCGACCAACTTTATTGTCATCTGGAAATTTACTCACCCATCGTTCTATGCACTCCTCCAAGTCATTTATAAAAATGACAAACAGCAGTGGCCCCAAAACAGATCCTTGAGGTACACCATTAGTAACTGAACTCCAGGCTGAACTTTTTCCATCAACCACCACCCTCTGTCTTCTTACAGCGAGCCAATTTCTGATCCAAACTGCTCAATCACCCTGAATCCCACGCTTCCGTATTTTTTGCAATAGCCTACCGTGGGGAACGTTATCAAACGCTTTACTGAAATCCATATACACCACATCAACTGCTTTACCCTCGTCCACCTGTTTGGTCACCTTCTCAAAGAACTCAATAAGGTTTGTGAGGCACGACCTACTCTTCACAAAACCATGTTGACTATCCCCAATCAAATTATTCCTTTCCAGATGATTATACATCCTATCTCTTATAAATCTTTCCAAGACTTTGCCCACAACAGAGGTAAGGCTCACTGGTCTATAGTTACCGGGGTTGTCTCTACTCCCCTTCTTGATCAAGTGGACAACATTTGCTATCCTCCAGTCTTCTGGCACTATTCCTGTGGACAATGATGACATAAAGATCAAAGCCAAAGGCTCAGCAATCTCCTCCTAGCTTCCCAGAGAATCCAAGGATAAATCCCATCCGGCCCTGGGGACTTATCTATTTTCACACTTTCCAGAATTGTTAACACCTCCTCCTTATGAACCTCAAGCCCTTCTAGTCTAGTAGCCTGTATCTCAGTATTCTCCTCGACAACATTGTCTTTTTCTTGCATCAATACTGACAAAAAATATTCATTTCGCACCTCTCCTATCTCCTCGGAATCCACGCACAACTTCCCACTACTGTCCTTGACTGGCCTTACTCTTACCCTAGTCATTCTTTTATTCCTGACATACATTTAGAAAGCTTTAGGGTTATCCTTGATCCTACCTGCCAAAGACTTCTCATGTCCCCTCCTGGCTCTTCTTAGCTCTCTCTTTATGTCCTTACGAGCTAACTTGTAACTCTCGAGCGCCATAACTGAACCTTCACGTCTCATCTTTACATAAGCCTCCTTCTTCATCTTGACAAGTGATTCAACTACTTTAGTAAACCACGGTTCCCTCGCTCGACCACTTCCTCCCTGCCTGACAGGTACATACTTATCAAGGACACGCAGTAGCTGTTCCTTGAACAAGCTCCACATTTCAATTGTGCCCATCACCTGCAGTTTCCTTCCCCATCCTATGCATCCTAAGTCTTGCCTCATCGCATCATAATTGCCTTTCCCCCAGCTATAACTCTTGCCCTGCAGTATATACCGATCCCTTTCCATCGCTAAAGTAAAAGTAACTGAATTGTGGTCACTATCACCAAAGTGCTCACCTACTTCCAAATCTAGCACCTGTCCTGGTTCATTACCCAGTACCAAATCCAATGTGGCCTCGCCTCTTGTTGGCCTATCTACATACTGTGTCAGGAAACCCTCCTGCACACATTGGACAAAAAAGTACCCATCTAAAGTACTCAATCTATAGCGTTTCCAGTCAATATTTGGAAAGTTAAAGTCCCCCATAACAACTACCCTGTTACTTTCGCTCCTATCCAGAATCATCTTTGCAATCCTTTCCTCCACATCTCTGGAACTTTTCGGAGGCCTATAGAAAACTCCCAACAGGGTGACCTCTCCTTTCCTGCTTCTGACCTCAGCCCATACTACCTCAGTAGACGAGTCCTCGTCAAACGTCCTTTCTGCCACCGTAATACTGTCCTTGACTAACAATGCTACCCCTCCCCCTCTTTCACCACCTTCCCTGAGCTTACTGAAATATCTAAACCCCGGAAGCTGCAACAACCAATCCTGTCTCTGCTTCAGCCATGTGTCCGAAATGGCCACAACATCGAAGTCCCAGGTACCAACCCATGCTGCAAGTTCACCCACCTTATTCCAGATGCTCCTGGCGTTGAAGTTGACGCACTTTAAACCACCTTCCTGCCTGCTGGAACACTCCTGCAACCTTGAAACCTTACTCATGACCTCGCTACTCTCAACCTCCTGTATACTGGAGCTGCAATTCAGGTTCCCAACCCCCTGCTGAATTAGTTTAAACCCTCCCGAAGAGCATTAGCAAATTTCCCCCCCAGGATATTGGTACCCCTCTGGTCCAGGTGTAGACCATCCGTTTGTAGAGGTCCCACCTACCCCAGAATGTGCCCCAATTATCCAGGTATCGGAAACCCTCCATCCTGCACCATCCCTGTAGCCACGTGTTCAACTGCTCTCTCTCCCTACTCCTTATCACGCTAGCTAGTGGCACGGGTAACAACCCGAGATAATAACTTTGTTTGTTCTAGCTCTAAGTTTCCACCCTAGCTCCCTGAATTCCTGCCTTACATTCCTATCTCTTTTCCAACCTATGTCGTTGGTGCCTATGTGGACCATGACTTGGGGCTTCTCTCCCTCCCCCTTAAGGATCCCGAAAACACGATCCGAGACATCACGGACCCTGGCACCTGGGAGGCAACACACCAACCGTGAGTCTCTCTCATTCCCACAGAATCTCCTATCTATCCCTCTAACTATGGCGTCTCCAATGACTAATGCTCTACTACTCTCCCCCCCTTCCCTTCTGAGGAACAGGGACAGACTCTGTGCCAGAGACCTGTACTCCATGGCTTACCCCTGGTAAGTCATCCCCCCCACCAGTATCCAAAGCGGTATACTTGTTACTAAGGGAAATGACCACAGGGGATCCCTGTACTGACTGCTTCCTCCCAGCCCCTCTCACCGTCACCCATCTATCTTCATTCTTCGGAGTAACTACATCCCTGAAGCTTCTATCTGTGACCACCTCTGCCTCCCGAATGATCCAAAGTTCAACCAACTCCAGCTCCAGTTCCCTAACACGGTTTCTGAGGAGATGGAGATGGGTGCACTTCCCACAGGTGAAATCAGCAGGGACATTGATGGCGTTCCTCACCTCAAACATTCTGCAGGAGGAATATTGCACTGTCTTCCCTGCCATCCTCTCGAGATAAAGCAAGAAAAAGAAAGGAAGAGCTTACCTGATGTTCACTCAATCCCTTAGGTTAGAGGAGGTGGAAGGGTGGGGGGCACTCCAAGTGTCGTGTCTCGGGTTTAGCAAACGCCCAACTTATATGCAGGTACTGCACATCTTCCCAGAAATCCCCACGGCCGACTTCCGGATTCCTGCTGCTCTGAAACAAAAAAAACAACTCCGAAAAAAAGAAAAAGTTAGTTAAAAAAAAACAAAAGCCGCTTCTCCTGCAAGGTAAGTTTTTAAAGTGGGAAACGTACCTTCCCAACAGTCCCCTGGTTACTGCTCTCACTGCTACCGCTGAAAAAACTGAAGGGGGCTTCTCCTGCAAGGTAAATTTTTAAAGCAGTAAACTTACCTTCTCAACAGCCCCCTGGTTACTGTTCTCGTTGCTACCACTAAACAACTGTAGGCCGCTTCTCCTGTAAGGTAAGTTTTTAAAGCGGGAAACATACCTTCCCGACAGCCTCCTGGTTACTGCTCTCGCTGCTACCGCTGAAAAACTGAATACTTTTGGGATTCTTTTATCATTTCAGCGTTACTGAAAGAAACCCTTAAATATTAATCCTTTAAATGCAACTAAATTTTATCAGTTCAATTTGGAATCTTGAAGGGCATTTGGTGAATAAATGTGATAATACACCTAGAATGCAATTAACTGTTGAATTTTCAATGATGATCTAATGTTACATAATTTTGGGAAAATTTGAGTTAAATTTGTTTGCATTTGGGCGCGATTTAACACCACGTTGTGCCCAGTGCAGATCTGGGTGCGCTGATTAAACAGCACTGGCCATGAATCAGTCTGTTTTCCAACCAACTAGCTCCAGATGGCGAGTTCCGGATCATGCAAAAATATCCCAAACATAACATTAACCCTCATTTGCATT
Source organism: Scyliorhinus canicula (assembly GCF_902713615.1). Lineage (NCBI taxonomy): Eukaryota > Metazoa > Chordata > Chondrichthyes > Carcharhiniformes > Scyliorhinidae > Scyliorhinus > Scyliorhinus canicula. The sequence continues at coordinate 136,032,014 of NC_052159.1, read as the reverse complement.
AATTTACATGTCATTAGCGAGATTAAAGTCGATTGCCATAGCCTCACGGGAATTAACTGTCTCCCGTGTGAGAAATCACACGGGTGTCATTTAGTACTCCTTTTTAAAAATGTCAAGCTACCACAGTGGCTGCTGGGAGGAACTGAGGAGGTGAGTAACCATTTCCATTTTCCAGCATTCAGCTCTCGGACACTGAAGCTGCTACCCCAGTGTTCGGGAGAGAGGAGGTGGTTTGCAGGACCCCTCGGGGGGAGTTGGCCTTAGTCGGGGTCTGAATCATTCCAGGTCAGAAGTCACCACTGGGCCGGGGGCAGGGGGAGAGTCTTTCTGTCTGTGAGACCTTGAAGTCATCTTTTAAGTATTGTGGATACCCATAACAGGGGAAAATACAGCTACTGTCTATCTGCCCTACCAAACTTAGAGGACAAAGCCCAGCTCTCTGTTCTATGCTCAAGATCATTTTAACACCCTTTGACTGTGAGCAACCTCTAGCTTCACAGCTGAAGGCTATTGCTCATGAAGAATTGGCCTTGTTAGTTGAGAGAGCATTTCAGCTGCAGTTATTTTTGCTGTTTGCTCAGATGGTGGCTACAGATGCCTCGAGGCTTCTATCATTGTATCCTTCCTTTTCTGTAGCTGGAAAGAAGGACAAGTTTTTCTAAGATACCTGGATCCTGGAATAGCGGGCACAAGGGGACATATGAGTTCAGAAGATGGCTTGAAGTGAGGAGACGCTGCGGGACCTGGTGTGTGTGATGGTTCCAAATGGGCCACCTGCTAGCACCATTGAAGAAATGCTTTCACAGATTCCTAATGCTTTTGTTGCTGATGTGTGAGTACCACATGTAACTGGCACGTCACTGCGCATTAAACACACTGGAAATCAAGGATGTTCAACTGCACCTTGGGCGCCAATGGAATATGTGGATTATAGGATTTGGTTCCAGTGGGATTGGGCTGTGTGGAAGGGCCTGCACAACTGCGGCGGCTCCTAGACAGAAAATCGTACATGGAACAAGCCACACATTGATGTACAGATCATTTCTACGACAAAGGTCTGGACACGATAACACATTCTCCGTTTCTGTTCAGGTATGAGTGATATCGTATATTTGTTTTATTTGTGAAAATGAGCCAATATAACTTTGTATTGGTCCCAATATGGAACGGTGATGCTTCCTTGTTTTTTAATGGTTAGTGTGATATGCGGAAAGTCGTTGATTATCAAATCGTTGGAACTGTTGACCGTTTAATAAACAAAATATTCTCAAGTGGCTTCTCGGGGGTACCATTTCTTAGACGATGGTTATTGCATTGCATTTCAATTAAACTTTGAAGCCTGAACAGTTTTCCTGAAATCTTGAAGCATCAGCACTACAGAGACAGCTGCCAATAATCAAACACGCAATAGTTGGGATTCAGCACTGGTGATATCCTTGTGGCCAAAGTGGGAGTGTGGGCATCAGGGGAGCATGGTTTCCCTAATGTTTCTGGTAGGTGTCTGGGTTCTAGGTGCTCCTGCAGTGGCCGGGCATGAGTGTACAGAGCTTGATAGAGGTGAGGCGCTGAGGGACGAGTCTAGTGAATCAGACGGTAAGATAGCAAGTCACGGCGAAGCCCGTAGGGACTTGTTTCCGGCACTAAGTGCCGTTAAATATGGGTCGCAATCTCGTCAGAACTGAGAAACATCCCACAAAACGTGCCCAAAATCACACTTAGAAATGTTTCTATTAGATCACGAACTTTGTGTCATGTTGATTACAAAGTTTCTTTCTGATTGGCTGCAGTACTGTCAATTTACTCAAATTGTTTCCATTAAAAACACTGAGTAATCACCCAAGAAATATTGGCCACTAAATATTCCGGGATTATCCGCAATTGCAGATAACTGCATGTGATACAAGAATATTCAGCTGAAATCTTAAATTACAATATAAAGATGAAGTAGATCAGAAGTCCTTGTTGGCACTTACTTTCTCTCTCTCTAATATAAATTGATATCATATATATTTATTTTTACTAAATTTGCATCTGTCAGTTCAGCAATGCTCACAACAAGAGAGTTGAAAAAAACACAAATATATATATTTGTGTTTTTTTCAACTCTCTTGTTGTGAGCATTGCTGAACTGACAGATGCAAATTTAGTAAAAATAAATATATATGATATCAATTTATATTTTAAAAACTTCTCCCTTTCCTCATGGGTTTCATTGTAGGGTAGATTCTTAGATCTAATTTGAAAGTTAAATGACTTGCACAAATGCGATGAGCCTCCCTATGTGATGGTAAATTCAATGATTATCATTTTTCTCTATTCCAGAGGAATGCACTGTCTGACATACATTATTATCTCAGAGTTATTAAATGAAGTTCTGATGTTGGACAGAGCCCCAGAATTCGCACTCTGTAAATTATCTTAGATGCTCCTGAACAATGCACCACATTATTCCCCAACCGCAGATAACAAATGTTCGGTATTCAGAAAATACATTTCAGGGGTATGCATTCAAGGGATGCTGAGAAGCCTTGCATGCTGCCAGCTGAGGTCAGACAATACAACATCAAAACATTTCAAGGCATGAATTAAAACACATACAAGGTCAAGCAACTGGCCTCTCTCAAGCCTTTATGGTTAGCACTGTTGCCTCACAGCAAACAGGGTCCCAGGTTCGATTCCCAGCTTGGATCACTCTCTGTGCAGTCTGCACATTCTCCCCGTGTCTGCATGGGTTTTCCTCCGGGTGTTCTGGTTTCCTCCCACAAGTCCCCAAAAGACATGCTGTTAAGTAATTTGGACATTCTTAATTCTCCCTCTGTGTACCCAAACAGGTGCCGGAATGTGGAGACTAGGGTTTTTTAACAGTAACTTCATTACAGTGTTGATATAAACCTACTTGTGACAATAAAGATTATTATTACTGTTATGGGCCAGGGTTTAGAGAACCCCAAAGTGTATCATGGAGTTCACCTGACCCACAACTTTTACTAGATTGTGGTATGGGGAGCACACGGCCCACGCTACAGGTGTGGTACAGCAGAAATGGAAAAGCAAAACAATGTTTATTCTATGAACTCAAGTTAACCTTTTTAAGACATACAGTGAACATATTAGCAACCATCATTTCACATACAACCCCCAAAGAATACAACACTAAGTAATCCTTTAAGCTTTCCTTTTAACATCCATAAGACTTACAACACCTTTAACAGAAGCACATCAGGTTAAAGTCATTGTTATTAGTTTTAAATCACCAGGATTGATTTACAGTCTTTAGATTACAGAGAGAGACTCTAATACACCTTCTGGCTGTGACTGCAGCTATCAGCTCTGAAAATGAAACTAAAACACACCTTGCAGCAAACAGCCTAAAACAAAAGTAAATGCTGACAGACAGCGCAGCTCCACCCCCTCTCTGACATCACTGCAGTAATAAGCACCCATTTCTTAAAGGTACTCTCACTACAGATATTTATATACACACCCATTTATAAACACTCATTTCTTAAAGGTACATTTCTTAAACAGCCATTTCTGAAAGGTACTCTCACATGACATTATTATTACTAGCATTAACTAAATATAAGCGTTTGCTAAGCTTATTTTCACCATGATGGCTATGTTACAAATGTAGATTTATTTCAATCCTTTTGGGGTTTTTTAAAACTTTACTTTGGGTAGGTGGAAATTTGCTCTTTGACTTTTGTTCACCTGGGCTGATATTTACAATCCAGAGGCCAGGTGGAACACCCAGATCCCAAGCTGGGAGCAATTTAAGGAAGAGTCACCCTTCCCATTTTCCATACGGAATTCTGAGCTTTTTCCTTTTTTGCCCCTAATGCTGGAATTGCTTTTATAAATGTCACAATGGTGCACAAAATGCCTTTTCTTGATTATCTCCCCATACATAACAGAACTGTCTGCCTGCTACCATTCTGTCATAGAGCTTTTTGTTGTATGATAAAGTAATATCCAGGATGAGAACAACACAGTTACTTTTCTTGCAAGTAATATTTTGACAAAATGTTTCTGTTTTGAAAACTCCAAAGTGCTCACTGGATTCAAAATGAGTCCTCGAAATACACAGTTCAAATGAAACACAGCATTGATCCAGTCACTAAAATGGTTACCGCTATCATTAACTAAGATTATCATTTTAATAATTTCCTGCATGATGTAATCCTTGCATACAATGGAAAATTAAGTCATTTTATTCAGCACAGATTTTTATCTTGGCTCTTCAAAATGATCTTCAGCGAACAATTTTCAGTTAATTATGATGTTCCTTTGTCAAGGAACACTGGTGCATTATTAATCTGAGTCATGCAGTACCATGAGCTCTGCCCTACATTTACTGAGGAGCCATTGAACCTAGAGATGCTGAGGTTTAGTGCAGCCCTTCCTTTCCTTAGTCTGTCACTACCGCATTCTTCAGGCCACACACATAAAGAAAAATAAATCTTCTGCAGACAACAGACTTCCAATGATATATGTGTCTGTGCATGTGAAAATGGCACAAGTTACAATTGTGCTGCACCATATTTGTGGGAATGTCCAGAGCAGTCCCACGATGCATTTCAAAATGGCATTCATAGATCTGGAATATGTGCTATTGATGTAATGTGGTGCTGAGTTAATAACCAATAGTTTGTACCTTATCTTCGGAGCATGCCCGTCCCTCATTCATCAACCTCTGCTAATGGGGGAAGAATTACAGATAATTAGTTTGATATGATAGGAAGGATAAGAGTGCCAAACTATTAACACATTATGAGTTTTTAACAGGAGCAAAGGCAAGAACATCTAACATTTATCTTTGTTTCTGCACTATTTCTTTATAAATTAACAGCAATATGCATATTCAAACTACGTTACTGTGGATCATAGAATTCCTTCATTGCAGAAAGAGGCCATTCGACCCATCGGATCTAGAGATGACACAGGCCCAAATCCCCCCATACTATCCCCATGACCCAACGACACATCTTTGGACACTAAGGGGCAAAGTAGCTAAGCAGCCAACCGAGCTAACCTGCACATCTTTGGACTGTAGGAGGAAACCGGAGCACCCGGAGGAAACGCAGGCAGACACGGGGAGAACGTGCAAACTCCACACAGACAGTCACTCAAAGCTGGAATTGAACCCAGTTCCTTGGCGCTATAAGGCAGCAATGCTAACCACTGTGCCACCATGCTGGTAGCAAATTACTATAACAGTGCAACGTAACTGTCACTTAATAGCTCTTACATTAAAAAGGAGTATGATTTCCGCTTGATCTTAAGTGTAGGTCTCACCATGCTAACAGGAAAACAATACACCGGTCCTAAATCTTTAGTTTTATTCAAAGTAAGTTTACTTTGTATAAGTGATATGTTCTTGCAAGCTTTGTAAGCTTTATAAAGGCCCAGATTTTGTGTAACAGTGATCGTGAAACTGTCATTGTTTGCTGTCATTATTCATTTGAAAATGTCAACAACTTCTGTCGTCCACACATGCATACCTAATGTGGAAATCCAGAAGTTGCTGTTAATAAGTCTATGATTGTCCATAGGATTGTTAAAGTCCCCCAAGACTTCAATCAAATGGAAATCATTAAAGTCACATTGACTTCCACTTTTATACAATTAGTTGCATTACAAAAACCATTGAAAAGTTACAGCTTGTTCAATGAAATGAAACTGTTTTTGTGCTAAATTCATAATTGCTGCTAAAAGTCTCACTGCCTGATAGACTAATTTTATATGGTTCATTGTCAAATGTCACTTTGTTGTACACAACAAAAAAGAACGTAAACATAAACAAATCTGGACACACCAGTAACTGTTTACAATTTACAAATACCCTGCATTTGAATTAGCTTCCTAACCCCAACTCTCGCTACTTCCACGAGACTCCTTCCCATTCTTGCTATTTGCCGTGTTTTCTTTATTCGCTAGTTCACTGGTCCTGTACAAAGTGGGGTAGTGTAGCGACACATATGTTGCAGTGTGGTAGGTTGTTCTTATTTAATTGCCAATATTCACAAGCTTTAGGTTTGGGGGAGGAGGGGTGGTGCCCTCCGCATGGGGTGCCGTTGGTTTATGCCTCCCTATTCCCTCCCCCTCCCCCTTCTCCTTGTTGGAGTCTATGGTCCCTTTGAGGGACCCCTCCCCTTGACCCATTGATTGTTGCCTGCAAACAGGTATTGAAATAGGTTGGTGATTGGCCTCCACGTCTTGTAGAAGCCCTCTTCTGAATTTGATATCCTCCATTGGATGGTGAATTTTGATTTCCTCCATTTGGAGAAATTCCGAAAGATCGGTCAGCCTGTCCACAGTTTTCGGTGGAGCTACTGATCACCAGCCGAGCAGGATTCATCGGCAGGCGATTAAGGAGGCAAAGGCTCGGGCATCGGTCCTCCTCTCCATAACGCGTTCTGGCTGATCTGATACCCTGAAGACTGCCACTTTGGACATGGCTCCAGCCTCATCCCCACAATGTTGGACATTGCCTCAAAAAAGGCTGTCCAGAACCCGACATGCCTCGGCATGCCCAGAATATGTGGTTGGCCAGGCAACCGAGGCGCCGTTCACATTTGTCCTCTACCTCTGGGAAGAATCTGGGCCGCGATTCTCCGCAACCACGATGGGTGGGAGAATAACGGGAGGTCCGCTCCAGCACCTCCCGCTATTCTCCCACCCCCCCAAAATGGCGTGTCCGGTTTTCCAACACGCCGCTCGGAGAAACGCGGGCCACCGTTTTTCACGGCGGCCCGCGATTCTCCGACCCGGATGGGCCGAGTGGCCTGCCGTTCCAGACCTGTTCACAATGGCGGCAACCACACCTGGTCGCTGCCGTCATGAACATGGTACGCTAGGTAAGTGTGGGGCCTAGGGTGGGGCGGGATCGGGGATCGAGCACCACGACCATGTTCGGGAGGGGACTGGCCCGCGATCGGTGCCCACCGATCGTCGGGCCGGCGTCTCAAGGGGACGCACTCTTTCCCCTCCGCCGCCCCACAAGATCAAGCTGCCACATCTTGCGGGGGCTCCGCCGCGGCATCATTCTTGGCCCGCCGGGCCTTGAAGCCAGGGACAAGGCCCGGCCGCCGAGTTTCCCGGTACGGCCCCCCTATCTCCCCCCCGCCCCCCGGGTAGGGGAGAATAGGGGGCCGGGAGACGCTTCCGACGCCGTCGTGAACCTCTCCAGGTTTCACGACGGCGCGGACCTTGCGGAGAATTCCGCCCCTGCTCATTCTGGTCCTGGTTAGGTGTATTCTGTGCACCACCTTCAGCTGCATTAGGCTTTGCCTTGCACATATGGAGATGGAGTAGACCCTGTAAAGTGCTTCCCTCCAGAGTCCCCACCCTATTTCAAACCCTAGCATTTTTCTCTTTTCTCGTCCAGTGGGACCATACCTTCCCAGTAGTCACCCATACAAGTCCCCGCAGTTTCCTCCCCATAAGTTATCTGTGTCTAGCAGTTCTTCTAATAGAGATCATCTCGACACCCACGGGTATGTCTTCATTTGCCTACGTAAGAATTTTTTAATTTGCATGTGTCGTAGCTCGTTCCCCTCAGTTAGATGAAGCTTCTCTATCAGTCCCACTCACATTGTCAGTCTGTTGGCCATGTAGAAGTCCCTAACTGTCAGTGTTCCCTGTCCTGTCTCCACCTTTTGAAGGTGGCATCCATTTTGCCTGGCGCAAACCTAAGGTTGCTGCAGATGAGGGACCATGATGGACATTTCAGTCAGACCGAAGAGTTGTCTGAGCTGGTTCTTCGACAGGAGCGTGGCTGTTACCAATGGGCTTGTTGAGTGTTTGGACAGTCGACATGGCTAGGGCCTGGAGGAACGTCCTTATGCAGGAATCCTCCTCCATTTTTATCCATTCGGCTTCTGGTTCCTTTATCCATCCCTTTATTCTTTCCACTGTTGCTGCCCAGTGCAAATATTGCAGGTTTGGGAGGTCCGGGCCCATCCATGCTTCTCGTTCTTTGCACAACTTTTTTGGGGATACTTGGGTTCTTCCCCAACGCACAAATGCCATGATTATTTTTTCTACTGTGTTGAAAAAGGCCGTGGGGATGGAGATCGGTCTGTATCTGAAGAGGAACCTGGGCAGTACGTTCATCTTGATCATCTGCACTGTCCCTGCCAAGGAGTGTGGGAGTGTGTCTCACCTCTGTTGTTCCTTTTAGTCTCTGTTGGTGCTTGGCCATGTCTGCCCCAATTTCCTGATAAATTCTTATCTGGTGTCCTTCCAGTGGCAAGTTTTTGACTGCTTGGCCCTTCGCAGGATCCTTTCCCGGTCTTGGTACCGGTGCATCTCCGCAATTATTGCTCTTGGTTGCTCTCTGGCCCTGGGTTTGGGCCGGAGCGATATGTGTGCCCTGTCTATCTCTGGCAGGTTGCGGAAGCACGTGTCCCAGCATCTGGGCCACATAGTCTGCCTTCTGTCCCCTCCGGCAGCCCCACTATTCTGAGGTTTTGGCACCCTGACCAATTTTCTTGGTCCTCCACCTTCCCTTTCAGGCCCAACCTTGCTTTGGCCAGCTCTAGGTCGGCGATCCGATCATTTTGATCCATGGAGGCCTTTCCATTTACAATCAGCTTCTAAATGTATTATTGTGGTATCTTGGAAGGAGTGGTAACTCTTGATCTATTTATTAACAGAATAACTATGTGCAGAGAATGATAATGATGTGACAAATGACTTTGACTCCAGTGTTTAGACTGCCCAGAAGAGCCTATGCTCAGCCCCAGGAATTGGGCTCTTTGGCCCGATTGGTCGGCGTTACATTACCTTTCGAAACCCCCCCACTTAAAGTGGCTCGCTACTCCAATTATCCTCTGCTGTGCATCGCCAATGAGGCATATTACTGATAACCAAAATGTATCAGTGACACAATTGCAAATATGGAACAATCTGTTTCGCATCCATTCATATATTTGAACTCATAGTTTGAAGTGTAGATATACACATGAAGCATAAACTAATCCTTATAGAGTACACATGATTCACCTGCTTGCTGTCAGGTTGTTTCCTTCCTTGTCCAATGTGCAAACATGTTGTGGATTCATTTATTGAGACTAGGCACATGATATAATTTATACAGAAGCTGGACAACACCAGCAGCAGAGCGGTCTGTGTGCTCTGCTTAAAAGCAAAACTAAAACTGGATCACATTTTCATTTCCTTTCCAGTGACGTCATGCTGCAGTCTCTTAAAGGCACATTACAACAGTTGGCAGTGTTGGACCTTTTTAAGAACAAGATAAACTAATGTAAAAATAGGGAAAACCACTTTTTACGCAGACATGGTTGATTGTCATTAGCAGCATTCTGAAATATCTCCCTAAATGTTTATGAGAGATCTGGAAAGATGCCAACTGGCAAAGTGATGTGAAGATGCACATTATAATCTTTCGATGAGCTGTTCATCTCCCAATATAAATTGTAATTGTGGTGTTTCAATCATATCCAGATTCATAAAGAAAAGCACATGTCCTACACAAAATCAAGCTTGTGTGCATTATTAGTCAAAGGATGTGAGGATGTGGCTGTGTGGATAACATTTGTTTAATGTTATCAAGGCGGCATGGTGGCACAGTGGTTAGCACTGCTGCCTCACAGCACCAGGGATCCGGGTTCAATTCCGACCTCGGGTGACTGTCTGTGTGGAGTTTAGACTTTCTCCCCATGTTTGTGTGGGTTTCCTCTGGGTGCTCCGGTTTCCTCCCACAGTCCAAAGATGTGCAGGCTAGGTGGATTGACCATGCGTATTCAAAGGTTAGGTGGGGTTACGGGGATAGGGGAGGAGATTGGGTCGAGGTAGGGTGCTCTTTCAGAGGTTTGGTGCAGACCCAATGGGCTGAATGGCCTCCTTCTGCGCTGTAGGGATTCTATGATTAATACATCGCCACCAGTTATTTTATTTGAAGAAGACTCGAAGAAAATTAGCAACTGGGATAATCTTGGAAAGGGACAATTAACTCTGAACAAGTAGTATTCAGTTCCTTTGCATATGGTGTTGGCTCCTTGAGGACTAAATTTTGACCAGATTTACGTTAACAGAATTTGACTACAATTTATTTGTAGGACAGGTATTTGTGTCTATCCTGATGCGGTAAGAAAACATGACTGTACATCAAGTATCCAGATAAGACTGGGGAAAGAAGACCCTGAAGTGCTCAGCCAATTGATTAGGTTATGTACAATTGATGAACCTATCGGAAAGATATAATTGCATTTCTGAATATTGGGTTTAACTTAAATATATAACAATTTTATTCAAAACTAACAGCAAGGTCAAGGATTCATTCTTTTCCCTTCAGGAGCTCATTATTTTAATGAATGCATCTAGGAATAGAATATAAAGACTGAAACCCTGCTGCCACTGTTCATTTAAAAACCTTATTTTCTGACATAGCTTTATTTATAATCTGAAATCTAAACATAAACTTGATAATAGACTATTTTTATTTTTTTTTAAATCACAGGATATTAACATCATTCGACATCCAGCGGAAGGGATGTCATATTCCGGATGACACACTTGTCGCAAATGCAAAACAATCTTAAAATACTGAAAATTTACAGCCCTGCCACGGAGCGGCCATTACTGTAAAGTACGCTGGTCCCTTCAATGCTCTATAGATTTCAGCAGGGACGTAAAACTCCGCTGAGGGGAGGGGGTCACAAAATTTCGCCCATGGGATATCTTTGAGTTCAATCCTAAAACTGAGATGCAACATGTTACCTGATTTTTTTTTTTAATTTAGAGCATCCAATTATTTTTTTTTCCCCAATTAAGGGGCAGATTAGCTTGGCCAAGCCACCAACCCTGCACATCTTTTGGGTTGTGAGGATGAGACCCATGCAAACATGGGGAGAATGTGCAAACTCCACATGGACAGTGACTCGGGGCCGGGATCGAACCTGGGACCTCGGTGCCGTGAGGCAGAAGTGCTAACCACTCCGCCACTGTGCCGCCCCTGCAATATCTTATTTGCAAAGAAAATTTTAACTTTGCTTGACCTGATATGAGTTTAATTAGCGACAATTTGACTCTGTGGTTTTAAACTGTATAGGACTATCTATTAATCTACCAAACAATACCTTGTGCATTTCATGTCTTTAAAGCCAGTTAAGCTACTCCCAGCCATGCATGATATAGTGTGGTACAGATGTAAATACTGTAGCATTACAATATATCTATAACTTGCTTATGCAGATGCCCGTCCCACTCCAGGTCAAGCACTTCTTAACAGCTGCAAGGCTGACTTACAGTGTGAAATGCCCATTTATCATGTCATAATTTTCAGAAGTATCATACCTGTGCCAAAACTCAGCCTGTGTTTTTTATTCGTTCATGGGACGTGGGCATCGCTGGCCCCTGGATTCTTACCAACACGATGAGATGCTTTAATAGGAATGTTGTTCATACAATCTAAGGTGGAGAACTGAAGTCCGCGCAAACACTCGCTACAAATCAAGTGACGCTTCACCAGCAGGGGTGTCGTCTCTGATATATCACCCCTCCCCCCATTTACTTCTTTAGTACAACAACAACTGCTTAACATTTTACAACAGAGCCACTTATGCATTATTTCTATGCACATATTCACAACTGATTAAGACAGGAGCATATCTATCCCTTTTAGGTTATATTTGATGTTCTGGAACCTGGTTGCTCGAGTCCTTGGAAGTGTATTATTTTCCTTCGGTCGGTGGTACTTCCTGGTACGTTACTTCAGTGTCCACCTCCAAAGGGATTGGGAAGTATATCTGAACTTGTCTCTGCGTCTTGAGAAGTTTCCACGATTTGACTTTGTGAAGCTAGCAGCTGGCCCACATGATGTCGCCAAACTCTTTCATCACCTGCCTGTACAGTGTATGATATTAGACCTGTCTTTGCTAGGATTACAGCAGGTACTCATTTCACGTTGATGGCATAGCTTCTGGCCAGCGCTCACTTTCCTTGATTGAATACACATTTTTTAGAGTTTTGTCTCTCCTAACAATCTGTATTTGTTGGTGTTGTTGTTCGACAATCTCGAAAGTATCAGGTGGGAGTAACAAATTGAACTGTGCTCGCAGTATCTTCCTGAGCAGCAGCATTGCTGGTGAACTCTTTGCCATGTGTGGTGTTCCGGTCAGACATTAAGAATTTGTTTACTTTTCTTGCCAATGTAGCTTGGTCCTTTGATGCTTTGAAGGAATGTTTGAATAATTGAACAAAACGTTTGGCTTCAATGATTGAACAAGATGTTCAGCCAACCCATTTGTCGAAGGACGGTACAGTCCTGACTTTGTGTGCTGCATACCATTTCTCTATTAAAAAAAAAATTAGTGTACCCAATTCATTTTTCCAATTAAGGGGCAATTTAGCATGGCAAATCCACCTACCCTGCACATCTTTGGGTTGCCGGGGTGAAACCCATGCAAACACGGGGAGAATATGCAAACTCCACATGGACAGTGCCCCAGGACCGGGATCTAACCTGGGCCTCGGCGCTTTCAGGCTTCGTGCTAACATAACAATAATCGCTTATTATCACAAGTAGGCTTCAATGAAGTTACTGTGAAAAGCCCCCAGACGCCACATTCCGGAGCCTGCTCCACTATGTTTCCCCATTCTGTTCCCTCTTAACTAGTACTCGAACATCACTCAAAGTGAACTGAGTACCACTGTCACAATCTGCTCTGTCGTACCAAATCATGTGACTATTTCATCCAGCTTTGTTCATGGATTTCATGATCATGACCTCTGGCCATTTAGAGTGTGCATCCACAATCACGAGGAACATGTGACACTCAAATGGGCCAGCATAGTCTTTGTGTATTCCCTGCCATGGCTGTGTCGGCCATTCCCACAGATGCAAGGATTGCAGAGGTGGAGTGTTTCTTAGTTTTGCACTGGACTGACATTGTCCCACTTTCTCTTCAATTTGAGCATCTAATCCTGGCCACCAAAAATAACTGCGTGTCAGTTACTTCATTCTCACCACACCAAGTTGTCCCTCAAGCAGTTAGTCAAGGAGTTTACTATTGCAAGCATGGAGGAATAATTACTTGGGTTACCCATAATAAAACTCCATTCTGGACTGTCAACTCAAGGCTTTGTTTAATGTCGGGCTTGTTTGACTTGTAACAGCAATCTTGACAAAACATCAGCATTTGCATGTTGCTCTGACCTATGATATTGGATGTTGTATGTTTGTGCCAACATTGTCAAAGACCAATTTTGTAACCGACTAGCTCAGGGGTGGGCAAACTATGGCCCGCGAGCTGCATGCGGCCCGCCAAAGGTCTTTATGCAGCCCACCAAGTCATTAAAAAAAAATTGTTTTTTAAAAAAATGTTTAAAAAAATTTTTTTTTTTTTTTTAAGGTTAATGGGGGGGGGGGGGGGGGCTGTTGGGTTACTTACTGGTATAGGGTGAATACGTTGACTTGAGTAGGGTGATCATTGCTCGGCACAGCATCGAGGGCCGAAGGGCCTGTTCTGTGCTGTACTGTTCTATGTTCTATATGAGGCGCCCAGAATCATAACCGGGTGAAGTAATTATTTTACTTAATATACTATGCGGCCCTTTAAAATTGTGAATTTCTGAATGTGGCCCTTGCACGGAAAAGTTTGCCCACCCCTGGACTAGCTGCTAAAGTAGGAAGAACTTTATACGGCCCAAAAATTGTCATCAAGGTTCAATGATCCATCCAAAGAGTAAAATGACTTCCATAAAGATAGTGGTGGAACATTACTACCCCCAAAATGGGTTTAGGCTGGGATGACTGAGCTGCAGGAGACATGCTTGTTAAATTGTGCATGTGGCCAAATCAGAACCAATTCAGATTTTTCATGTCTGTTGTTGGCCATTGCTGCCTACTGTATGTAGAAGGAATATAGGACAATAAATTCAACATCACTGCACTCAATTGACAAAACTAAAATGAAGCAATAGTGACAGTTTTAGCAAGAGGGCAACTTCACAGGCCCAATAAAGGAAAAAGGGAGAAATGACAGATTAGGGGACAGCTACAGACATAAACTATGAATTTCTACTGAACCTCAATATGATTCCATTGTTAAATATATTAAAAATGCTTCCGCATATAATGATTCAGGTATTAGAAACCAAGCAACTTGCAAAACCAAGCACCAGTCCCAAATGAATTGAATACAAAAATATCTATATTCAAATCCTAAATTGGACAAAGGCCCAATGGATCTCTGCAAGTAACACATGTTAAGAATTATCTTTTTATGCTTGATACTATTGCCAATGAGATAAAATCAGTGGTGAGGGACTGGAGTGTGTGGTGGGTCCAAGAACAATAGCTGTAGCCTTTACAACTGGAGGAGATTTTTGTTCATTGAACAGTGGATGAGACACAAGCTTTGTGACAAATCAGAGGCAATGCAAGTCTTGGGGTAGAGCTGGATGTTGTCACCTTACATGTGAAACCTGGTATTGTATTTTAGTAGGGGCAGCATGTAGACTTGTAATAGGAGGCGTAGGGGAGGACAGATCCTTGGTGGACTCGACAGATAATGGTGCTGGAATCTGTGGCCTCATGGGCCGGCATATTCATCATTCGAAAATTCACATCGAGTCAAGAGGTCAACTCTGCTTCAATGAAGAGTGCAGGAAGGCTTGCACCCAACATGCTTGAAAGTGAGGTGTTAACCTAGTGAAGTTAAAACACAGGACCACTTGCATGTGCAAAGAAATATGGTATTATTTTAAATATTTTGGGAGTTTATTGTGTTATCCCATGAAGCAGGCTTTTTGTCCATTTGCGTGTGTGTGTGAGTAATTTAATTGAACTGAAGACAGTTGCTGCAAGATTTAGGACATCAAAGGGCTCCAAGTGTGAAAGGCCAGCATTTGAAGTAAATGTGGCCAAGTTGTATTTTCTCCACGTAAATAGTCCATGGGTAGAAATTTGCATTAGGAGATAAAAAACGTTTTTTGCATTCAGTTTTTAACTATCAAAGAGAAGTGAAAAGGGGTTTACAACTTTGAAAATATCATAAATACATCAGGCAAGGTTGATAAACTTTATTTTACTCAAAGGTGGGGGGCAATAAGGAGAGTGTTATAACCTGCCTGCTTACCACTGGCTGGGGATTAATGACAATCCCACAATCCTGTGGGAGTATGAGCTTCCCCAATGAGGGGGCGGAGAAATCATTAGCAGACTCCCTGCATAAATAGAGCTGGCCAGTTTGGAACCAGTAGGGAGAGGAGTGAGCAGCAAGGGAAGTTGCTGCTGCTGTTGTTGTATATATATGTTATTGTAAATAAATGTTATTTCTTTGTATCCTGAAAACTCGTGCTGGATTCTTCGTGGCCCTCACAAAAGAGAGCATAAAATATGTTTATATTTTCGTAAAGATGAATTTCAAAGAAGGAGAAAGACAATGGAATGAAGATGAAAGAGGAAGAAAACTACTTAAGGAGCAATGTGAGAGCTGCGTGGGAGTGGCCATGTGAAACCTCATGCAGTGCTGCACTGTGCTGGGGAAAGTGCTGTGAAGGGACAAGGTGAAGCAGCTTCCAGTCAACCCAGAAAAATGCCTGTTTTTTTCAGAAAGCAGGCATTGTTTTAACGTTTCTTGAAAGTCCACAGCAGAGAACTTCCGGTGACAGCATGTGAAAGCAGGTCACACAAGAGGTGGCTTCTGCCAAGGTCCCGGTAATTTAGTCCTTTCTGCCTGGTTTATTTGGGGGATTTGGGGCTTGAACCCAGTAAGTTGGTGTGGATCACAGAAAAGTTACTGAGGAATGTCAAATGCCTTGGCACGAAAGGCCACGGGAAAGAAACCCCCGCCTGGGTGACCGACAAAGGAATCGGGGGGGAGAAAAGATGGCAGAGGTGCTGTGCTCATTAAGCTAGAAACATTGGCTGGGGTGATGGCGCAGGAGCTGGAGGAATTTGTCAGGCAGAGGTCTGGCCAATCTGAACGACAAGGGAAGGAGAGTAAAGAGTTATTTAAAGCAACCATTGAGGAGGCATTGGGCCCGATACAGGAGCAGCTGGGCACTGATACCAAAGCTATAAAGGAGCAAGGGGAGATGCTGAAAGGCATGGAGGATGCTTGTCAAAGCTTGAGGATCAGCATGCTTCATTGGAAGCTGAGGTGCTGCATGTCGGATAGCAATAAGGGCCTGCAGGCCAAGGTAGAGGATCTGGAGGACAGGTCGAGGTGCATGTGCTTGAATGCCACAGTGGTAGGCTTGCCAGAGGGTGAGTAGGCCTGAGGCCAACAGAGTATTTTTCAATAACGTCCGCTCAGTTGGTGACGGGGATGAAGTTGGCAGCTCCGGATGTGGCGCATCGGAGTCTGCGGCAGAAGCCGCGGCTGAACGATGGTGATCATCCAATTTCACAGTTACCAGAGGAAGGAGCGGGTCCTGGAGTGGGCCAAGAAAAGTTGGGACATCGATTGAGGTGGGCACACGGTACTCATCTACCAGGGCATTGGTACCGAACTGGCAAAGCGACGAGCGGCCTTTAGTAAGACGAAGGCGGAGCTGTACTATAAAGGTATGCAGTTAGAGATAGAGAAATACAGCACAGAACAGGCCCTTCGGCCCACGATGTTGCGCCGTACTTCTGTGCGAGGTTAATCATAGACTTTTGGACACTAAGGGCAATTTTTCATGGCGAATCCACCCAACCTGCACATCTTTGGACTGTGGGAGGAAACCGGAGCACCCGGAGGAAACCCACGCACACACGGGGATGATCTGCAGACTCCACACAGACAGTGACCCAAGTCGAAATCGAACTTGGGACCCTGGAGCTGTGAAGCAATTGTGCTATCCACAGTGCTACCGTGCTGCCCTTAAGAAGTTAACCTACACTCCATTATTCTACCCTAATCCATGTACCTATCCAACAGCTGCTTGAAGGTCCCTAACGTTTCCGACTCAACTACTTCCACAGGCAGTGCATTCCATGCCCCCACAACTCTCTGGGTAAAGAACCTACCTCTGACATCTCGTCTATATCTTCCTCCATTTATCTTAAATTTATGTCCCCTTGTAATGGTGTGTTCCACCCGGGGAAAAAGTCTCTGACTGTCTACTCTATCTATTCCCCTGATCATCTTATAAACCTCTATCAAGTAGCCCCTCATCCTTCTCCGTTCTAATGAGAAAAGGCCTAGCACCCTCAACCTTTCCTCGAATGACCTACTCTCCATTCCAGGCAACATCCTGGTAAATCTCCTTTGCACCTTTTCCAAAGCTTCCACATCCTTCCTAAAATGAGGTGACCAGAACTGCACACAGTACTCCAAATGTGGCCTGACCAAGGTTTTGTACAGCTGCATCATCACCTCACTGCTCTTAAATTCAATCCCCCTGCTAATGAACACTAGCACACCATAGGCCTTCTTCACAGCTCTATCCACTTGCGTGGCAACTTTCAAAGATCTATGAACATAGACCCCAAGATCTCTCTGCTCCTCCACATTGCCAAGAACCCTACCGTTAACCCTGTATTCCGCATTCATATTTGTCCTTCCAAAATGGACCACACTTGTCAGGGTTAAACTCCATCTGCCACTTCTCAGGCCAGCTCTGCATCCTATCTATGTCTCTTTGAAGCCGACAACAGCCCTCCTCACTATCCACAACTCCACCAATCTTCGTATCATCTGCAAATTTACTGACCCACCCTTCAACTCCCTCATCCAAGTCGTCAATGAAAATCACAAACAGCAGAGGACCCAGAACTGATCCCTGCAGTATGCCACTGATAACTGGGCTCCAGGCTGAATATTTGCCATCCACCACCACTCTCTGTCTTCTATCGGTTAGCCAGTTTGTTATCCAACTGGCCAAATTTCCCACTATCCCATGCCTCCTTACTTTCTGCACAAGCCTACAATGGGGAACCTTATCAAATGCCTTACTAAAATCCATGTACACTACATCCACTGCTTTACCTTCATCCACATGCTTGGTCACCTCCTCAAAGAAGTCAATAAGACTTGTAAGGCAAGACCTACCCCTCACAAATCCGTGCTGACTATCCCTAATCAAGCAGTGCCTTTCCAGATGCTCAGAAATCCTATCCCTCAGTACCCTTTCTATTACTTTGCCTACCACCGAAGTAAGACTAACTGGCCTGTAATTCCCAGGGTTATCCCGATTCCCTTTTTTGAACAGGGGCACGACATTCGCCACTCTCCAATCCTCTCGTACCACCCCTGTTGACAGCGAGGACGAAAAGATCATTGCCAACGGCTCTGCAATTTCATTTCTTGCTTCCCATAGAATCCTTGGATATATCCCGTCAGGCCTGGGGGACTTGTCTATCCTCAAGTTTTTCAAAACGCGCAACATATCTTCCTTCCTGACAAGTATCTCCTCGAGCTTATCAGTCTGTTTCACACTGTCCTCTCCAACAATATGGCCCCTCTCGTTTGTAAATACTGAAGAAAAATACTTGTTCAAGACCTCTCCTATCTCTTCAGACTCAATACACAATCTCCCGCTACTGTCTTTGATCGGACCTACCCTCGCTCTAGTCATTCTCATAGTTCTCACATATATGTAAAAGGCATTGGGGTTTTCCTTGATCCTACCTGCCAAAGATTTTTCATGCCCTCTCTTAGCTCTCCTAATCCCTTTCTTCAGTTCCCTCCTGGCTATCTTGTATACCTCCAGCGCCCTGTCTGAACCTTGTTTCTTCAGCCTTACACAAGTCTCCTTCTTCCTCTTAACAAGACATTCAACCTCTCTTGTCAACCATTGTTCCCTCACTCGACCATCTCTTCCCTGCCTAACAGGGACATACATATCAAAGACACGCAGTACCTGTTCCTTGAACAAGTTCCACATTTCACTTGTGTCCTTCCCTGACAGCCTATGTTCCCAACTTCTGCACTTCAATTCTTGTCTGACAGCATTGTATTTACCCTTCCCCCAATTATAAACCTTGCCCTGTTGCACGCACCTATCCCTCTCCATAACTAAAGTGAAAGTCACAGAATTGTGGTCACTACCTCCAAAATGCTCCCCCACTAACAAATCTATCACCTGCCCTGGTTCATTACCAAGTACTAAATCCAATATGGCCTCCCCTCTGGTCGGACAATCTACATACTGTGTTAGAAAAGCTTCCTGGACACACTGCACAAACACTACCCCATCCAAACTATTTGATCTAAAGAGTTTCCACTCAATGTTTGGGAAGTTGAAGTCACCCATGACTACTACCCTGTGACTTCCAGTAGCGTATCCAGCAAGGCTGAGAGACATGTTGACGTTGGGGGATCATTAATTTGACATGCTGGAGCAAGCTGAGGTCTTCATTAATGACAAAGGATAAGGACTGGTTTGAGGAGACTTGGTGGAATTTTTTTTCATCCATGTGTAAATTGGGTTGGGGTGACAGTAAATATTGTAATATTATGTTTTTGCTCTTTTTTCTTGCAGGATGGTGGGGGGATTTATTCCCTGGAGACCAGGGTCATGAGGGGACTGATATGTAATTGGAGGTAAAGAGAAGCATGGTGGGTATGTTGGGATTGGGACAAGGGAGTAGGGTGTGTGAGGGTTCTAGGCCTTTGTTCTGGTTGATTTTGGGTGGGATCTGTTAGGGGGGGGGGGAACACTTTGCTTCCACTAAGAGATAGGCTCATGAACAGGAGTGGTGTGGAGGGCAGGGCTGTGACTTGTTGGGCCAGAGTAGCGAGGCTCGATGGGTCTAGAGGGTTTGTATGGGAGGGGGTTAGTTGAGGCTGAATGCAGTCAGCCTGCTGAGTGTGTGGGGGCGGTGGGGGGAGGAGGTGGGAACAGAGGAAGTCAGTGGTTTGGAGATGAGGCTATTTTTCAGGTTTCGGATAGGCCGGAGCTGCACACGGGTGCAGGGGCAGATGTTCTGACCTTTGCCTTGTTGGTGGCACAGAGATGGATCCTGTTGGGCTGGATTGGCAATGCTGCTGAGTGGCATGGTTGGGGTATTTGATGGAGGTTTTGCAGCTCGTGAAGATCAAATACAGTGAGGGGGTCAACTGAAGGGTTCCAGCAGAGATGGCAGCCTTTATATTTCATTTCAGAGAATTGGTCACTGCCAGCTGTTGGAGTGTGGGGAAAGGGCGGAAGGAAGTGTAATGGGGCGGGTGGGGGTGGGGGTGTTCTCTTCTGTTTTGGTTTTGATGTTTTTGGAAGGTCGTGGGGGGAATTTGTATGGGGTTGGTGTTTTGTCAAAGGCATTTCTTTGTATGTTTTGTAATTAAATCATTTAATAAAAACATTTCCAGAAAGAAAATCTGCAGCAAAGTGGGAGTAAGAAGTCCTGTGACATACCTTCCCGACAGTAACAATGGATTCACCTTGTGGTAATATGACTGGAATTTTTTAAGTGACCATAAGGAATTGTTCCCTAAATGTGTGTTTATTTTGGAGTATAACCAAGGAGCAAATCGTTTTTGGGGAATCTTCTATCAGACTAATTTTAACTGTGTGAATGTAACACTTTGTGTTAATGTCATCTTTTGATTTGATAATAAATGTTTTAATTTAATATTTAAAGGTCTGGGGCGGGATTCTCCCACCCCCCCGCCGATTCTCCGACCCGGCAGGGACGGCGTGAATCCCGCCCCCGCCGGCCGCCAAATTCTCTGGCACCGGAGATTCGGTGGGGCCAGGAATCGCGCCACACCGGTCGGCGGCTGCTCGCAGTGGCCCCCCCGACGATTCCCCGACACGCGGTGGGCTGAAGTCCCGCCCGTTCTTTGCCAGTCCCGCCGGTGTAAATTAAACTAGGTCCCTTACCGGCGGGACCTGGTGGTGCGGACGTGTACTGGGGTCCGGGGGTGGGAGGGGGGTCGCGGTATGATCTGGCCCCGGGGGTTCCCCCACGGTGGCCTGGCCTGCGATCGGGGCCCACCGATCCGCGGGCGGGCCTGTGCCATGGGGGCACTCTTTTCATACGCACCGGCCATGTCAGCCTCCACCTGGAAGAGGATTATCCGCATTTATCCCTTGATGGAGAAGGAGCAAATCAATGCAAACGATAAGGCTGAGGCATTTGCAACTGCCTTCAATAACAAATGTCAAGTAGATGATTCAACTTGGCCTTCTCGTGAGATCCACACTACCACAGGTGCCAGTCTTCAGCCAATTCAATTCACTCCACACGATATCAAGAAGCAACTGAAGGAACTGGATACTGAAAAGGCCATGGGCCCTGACCTAATTCCGGCAATAATACTGTGGACTTTTGCCCAAGAACTAGCCTTGCCTCTGGACAAGCTGTTCCAATGCAGTTACAAAACTGGCATCTATACCGACAATGTTGAAAATTTCCCAAGTACGTTCAGTCCACAATAGGCAGGGCAAACCAATTCCGGTCAATCATCGCACCACCATCCAACTTGCTACCATCAGCAAAGTGATGGAAGATGTCATTGACAGTGCTATCAAGTGGCACTTGCTCAGCAACAACCTGCTCGCTGACACTCACTTTGGTTCTGCCAGAGCCACTCAATTCCTGGTGTCATTCTAACTTTCATTCAAACACGGACAGAAGAGCTCAACTCAAGAGATGAGTTGAGAGTGGCTGCTCTTGACATCCGTGCAGCATTTTACCAAGTGTGGCATCAAGGAGCCTTAGCAAAACTGAAGCCAATGGGAAGCATGGGGAAAGTTTTTATAGAACAGTACAGCACAGAACAGGCCCTTCGGCCCTCGATGTTGTGCCGAGCAATGATCACCCTACTTAAACCCACGTATCCACCCTATACCCATAACCCAACAACCCCCCCTTAACCTTACTTTTAGGACACTACGGGCAATTTAGCATGGCCAATCCACCTAACCCGCACATCTTTGGACTGTGGGAGGAAACCGGAGCACCCGGAGGAAACCCACGCACACACGGGGAGGACGTGCAGACTCCGCACAGACAGTGACCCAGCCGGGAATCGAACCTGGGACCCTGGAGCTGTGAAGCATTTATGCTAACCACCATGCTACCGTGCTGCCCCTAAAGTTCTCCACGGTTGAAGTCATACTTCGAGCACAGGAATATAATGGTAGTTATTGGAGGCTAATCATCTCAGTTGTACATCACTGCAGCAATTCCTTTGGATAGCATCCTAGGCTCAACCATCTTCAACTGTTTATTGACAACCTTCCCTCTATCATAATGTCAGAATTGGGGTGCTCACTGATGATTGTATGTTGTTCAGTACCAATCACAACTCCTCAGATACTGAAGTAGTCTTGTATACATATGAAGCAAGATGGGAACATTCAGGCTTGGGCTGAGATGTGGCAAATAACATTCAAGTAGTACAAATGCCAGACAATAGCCATCTCACTTTGATAATCAAAGGCACTATCATCACTGACAACCCCACCATCAAAATCCTGGGGGTTACCATTGACTTGAAACTGAACTGAACAATTATACAAAACTGTGGTTACAAGTGTAGGCCAGTGTGTTTGAGAATTCTGCAGCATGTAACGTAACTCCTGACTATCCAAAGCCCAGTCACCATCTGAAAGCCATACATTAGGGGTGTGATGGAATACTCTGCAATAGTCTGGATGAGTATAACTCCAACACTCGAGAATCTCAACACCATCCAAGACAAAGCAGCCTCTTTGATCAGCCACCAGTTTAAACTTCATTTCCTCCATCTCCAGTGCAGAGTTGCAGCAGGGTGTACCATATACTCACCATCCTGACTCGGAAATATATCACCGTTCCTTCACTGTTGCTAGGTCAACATCCTGGAGTTCCCTTCCTGACAGCACCCTGCACCGTATGTGCTGCCGTGGTTCAAGAAGGCAACTCATCACCACCTTCTCAGGGGCTGGCCTTCGTAGCGATGACTGCATCCTATGATAGAGTACTTTTAAAAATTATGATTTTATGACTGCAACTGAACAGATTGGATTAGAACCAGGCGAGGGCAGCCCCACCCAGCTGGACAGTGGAGAAAAGGCATTGGAGGAGGCTGGTTTGGTCATCCATGCTAAAGACTACAGACGCCACACTATTGGTTCCTTATCATTCTCCTCTTCCTCATCAATACAATGACCTTTAGTCACCTCAACTGCAGACATGAGGGTGAACCTGGTCTGCGGCAGTGAGGCAAAAAGTGCAACAATGAATTGGTAGTCTACTAGATTTTTAGAGTTGATTTCTGCTCCACAGCTAACTCATCTGTTGTTAAATAATCTGTCCGGAAAATGATTCACCTCTGCACTGGTATGTAGAGTTAAACTGTTTGCTTCATCCATTTGTCAGCTGAAGTGAAGCACACCTGGATGAGGGAAGGTTTGGGATAAACTATTGCATTTGTTATATTACCCTCTACAATAACTCAGTTTTAATCATAGGGTGAACTATGACAGCACCCATTGAATTGTGTTGCCTTTAGCCTTTCCATGGTATACGTAATTGAAACAGGATTTAACTCACAAACATTGGCACAACGTTGGTAAATAAAAATTTTATGAGGTATGAAGTAGAGGAAAACATCTCCAATTGAAATATTTATGAGCTACCAATGCAATACTACACACTGACAAAGCTTAGGGACAATTTTTCTCCGGCACGAATTGACAATGTTATAAATATAGCTGACAAACGTTTGACAATTATTTCCATGTAGTCAGAAATATATTATTTCAGGTCCTGCCTTGTGATTAAGTAAGAAATAGTGTGTAGGAAATCTTCCTGTTGTGTATACAATGCCACTCATACACAGCAATGATCATAGAATCCCCACAGTGCAGAAGGAGGTCATTTGGCCCATCGAGTCTGCACCGACCCTCCAGAAGATCACCCGACCTTGGCGCACTCCCTCACCTTTTCCCCTTAACCCAGTAACCCCACCTAACATTTTGGACACTAAGGGTCAATTTAAGCATGTCTAACCCACCTAACCTGCACATCTTAGGACCATGGGAGGGATCTGGAGCATCTGGAGGAAACCTACACAGACGCGAGGAGAAAGTGCAAACTCCACCCAGACAGTCACCCAAGGCCGGAATTGAGCCTGGATCCCCGGAGCTGTGAGGCAGCAGTGCTAACCATTGTGCCACCGCGTCGCCCTAATACAGCTTCCCCATAAACTAATGTGTGTGCATGATCAAGGAAAGTGCCTTCGATAGCAAATGAATGGCATCTCCCATTGCAGACTGTAGGAAAATATCGAGGCAATTCTGTCCTATTTTTTAAAAACTAGCTGTCAGAAAACAGGGCCTATGGGTCGTAAAGCAGTCTAATGTTTGGAGCATATAGGGACTGCAACACATCAAAATGTTTACATATTCCATGGGCCTCCATGCAAAAGATTACTTCAGATGAACCAGCAGTATTAAACTTAAGCAGGAAGGTTAATGTGAAGTGTTGCCATGGAACTTCAGTGTTGTCAAGAGGCATACGCAGGTTAAGGAGTTTCCTGGAAGCATCATAATTATTACTCATTGTCAATAAATCACTCTCCTGTGTTTACACTTTGAGATTATTTTACAATGTAAACAGCAATTGCCCTCAGTCCACATCTGTGTAAGCCACAGGTTGGAAAGGATAATTGAATCACTGCTCCAAAAGTCATGTTTCTTGTGAAAGAAAGATTTTAATGTTTCTATCAATCTTTTAGTTCCTCTCATTTAATTCTGAACACGCAAGCATTTAAGCGCCTGATAGTCCACTATAATTATAATTCTGTATTTTAATTGAATAGCCCGACCTTAGAAATTTAGAAAAATACTTGTGACTCTGCCATGTACTGAGGACTTGGTGGCTTGGGGAGTAGATCACATTATACTTCTTTTACAGGTGCTAAACAAATGCCTCATGATGCAATATGGTGGATAGCATGCAAGCGTTGTTTTCTGCCATATTAGTAAAGGTTTTGCTGTAGGTGTCCAGGATGCACAGGCCTAAAATTATTTGCATCAGAAAGAAGAGGGGGTGGAGGCGGGGTGCGGGGGTGGGGGAGGGGGGGGGGGGGTGTCTGGGAGTGGTGGAGGCGGTCCTGTAGCCCGTATGAGTACTCTTTGTAAAATTTGATTTTACAGGACTGCATTTTCTTCAGATGCTTAATTGCCTGCCAAATGCGAACTATTGGAGGCTGTTACCAGGGCGGTCAGGGAGAACATTCTTTTACTTATCTTATTGTGTATCTCCTGCTTTTCCTGGCACCATGTTAAATCAATGGGCTGGTTGCCCACCACCCCTCTCACTCCCATCAATTGCTTCCCCCTGCACCCCACATAGTCTGACATCTGAGCGAGGCAATGCTGTCTCCCACTCGCACTCCCTACCTCCAGTATCAGTGAGCTGCCTCTGGAGCCATGATTGGTGCCCGTAGCTTTCTGGCAGCAAGGAACATGAAGCTGGCTGATCAGTTCACCATGGTCCTGCCACCACAGCCCTTAGGTACATGCATTCTCTAAGCTGTCAAGTTCCCAGTGTATTTCGATGGTGCCAGCACCTAAACATCAGAAACGGTTTTTAAACATATGGCTTTGTCCTCTTTTTAAGTGTTGCTGAATATTCTTGTGACCTCCAGAGTAAATTGCTGAAAAGATGAAGTGGAGTAGCTTCTGATATTAATGAAATATATGACACCAAACTGAATGTTCTTAATTCTGCATTGCCGCCATAAAGGGGAAGGTGCCGAGGGTGGCACGGTGGCACAGTGGTTAGTTAGCACTGGTGTCTCACATTGCCAGCCTTGGGGGACTGTCTGTGTGGAGTTTGCACATTTTCCCTGTGCCTGTGTAGGTTGCTCCCACAGTCCAAAGATGTGCATGTTAGGTGGATTGGCCTCTTAGTGTCCAAAGGTTTTGTGGGGTTAGAGGAATAGGGCGGGGAAGTGGCCCTAAGAAAAATGCTCTTTCGGAGGTTCGGTGCAGACTTGATGGGCCAAATGGCCTCCTTTCTGCACTGTCGAAATTATATGATTCTGTGAAACAGAGGAGCTGAGTGCCATTCCCTGCATCACCCTGACAAAATGGAGGACATGTCATAAAGTATGCCAACATGTTCTGTGCTTGACAACAAACGGGAAAAGCTTTGCATCATTTTTCATGTAGGTGGTGCTCTTCTATCATATATTTTCTTACTTTCTGCAGTTCTCTTTCTTGTAAAATATCCTTCCATCATTTTTCTTATTCCATGAATATACAGAACTGTGTTGTAACTTAAATTATCCAGAAACAGCTGCACATTATATCGATGTACTTTAACATAATCAGATAGCAGGAAAAATGTCAAAGTAATAAAAGGTCCATCTATCACCAGTATTCAATGAAGCAATTAATTAAAGTGAAATAGTAGACCTCCCAGACACAGATATACAAAAGTTGTTGGTTGAATGTTAGCAGTCTGCTGAAAAACAGATTGCACAGTCGTTCGATCAATTTAGAAATGAAATGCAGTCAGGAGATTCACTAAGAGATCAAATGGATATTTCCTGCCGCATTTTTCTCATGTATTAAAATTGTGTTTCAAATGTCCGGCTTCGTAAAAGAGTACAACAGTCCAGTAAGTGTACAGGTGGGATTCTCCGGCTGTGTCCGCCGGTCAAACAGAGAATCCCTCTGGAGGTCAATGGACTTCTCCATTGTCCGTGTCTCGCCTGTGGCGTTCTTGCGGCGGCGGGGTGGAAGAATCCAGCCCGTAGCAAATTCTGGGTGAATACCAGATCCAGGGGCAGCTGGAGAATGGGCTGGAACGAAATGCGAGCAATAATTCCATCCCTACACAAGAGGCACAGACATAAAATTGATCATCCTCACTGCCACGTGGCTAAAATTAACTTCTTTAGCACTTTTGGGATTTAGTTTCATTTTCTTCTTACGAGATATAATCATAATTGAGCTGCTTAAGTCCAGTTGTCTTGTCAATGTCAAGCTGATCCCATTCCTTCCATTCTTGCAATCATTGATATTCTGCATATTTCCCCTGATATTTATGAGCTTTCACTACAATCCACATGATGTATACGCCTTTGAAGTATAGTAGCATCCTATTGTAGGCTAAGGAGGTTCAGCAGAGCAAGGGTTAATGTGGACTCCAGAACAGTACTGCTGATGGGCAGATGTAGAGAGTAATACGATAGTAAGCAGTAGAGTGCAGAATACACGCCTTGGCCAAATCACAAGAAGGATGAGCCCAATACAGCAAATAGGCAGACATCAGGGTCAATACATTCAGAAGGCAATTGGAGGAAAGCTGCAGTGCCAGTTAGCACCATTACATAAGGTGGCCGAGTTGGATTGAAGTTACAAAAAAATAAACAGCTGGAGTAAACCTAGAAAGAATTGCTCTGAAATCGATTTTCACAACTCAGAGGAGCCAATTCGCTGCAGTTTTTAAAGTTTTTTTTGACTGACTGACTGAGATCTGTTGTTGCTGAAGTGTGGAACCAAAAAAGTGTCAATGACATAGGGCAAGATTTTCTCATTATTTGGCTAGTGGGACAGTGGGCATGAAAAACAGTGTGGAAACCGTTGGCCCCAAGAGTGACTTCCTCCGCTGTCCATCAAAGTGGGAGCCTGCTAAACTCATCAAAGATTACAGCAGAAAAACACAGCAGTCACATGGCCATATTGAAGAGAGAGGGAATGATAGTTCCAGCACTGACATCCTGACAGGAAAGTGACATTCAAAGCAGTAACTAAAAACAAAAGTGAAAACGTCCATGGATAGAAAATTAGAACAACTAGATCCATTTTGGCTAAGACAAGGGCTAAACTTGAACCAAGATCCGGAGCCTTGGTGAAGATAACTTTTAGTTTACAGGAGTACCTCAGGATTAAGTAAGGAATCAGAAGAAGTACAAAATAATGGGCAGGAGTTTCCAACACCCGCCATTGGCCAGTGGCAGGATCTTCTGGATTTCCCATTGAATGCAGCCTCACCACTGGAAAGCCCATGGCGGGGCTGCTTTGCTGATGGGAATGGAAGATCCCACTGGTGTGACGGGCCCAAATATTCTGGCCAATATGTT
Source organism: Scyliorhinus canicula (assembly GCF_902713615.1). Taxonomy (NCBI): domain Eukaryota; kingdom Metazoa; phylum Chordata; class Chondrichthyes; order Carcharhiniformes; family Scyliorhinidae; genus Scyliorhinus; species Scyliorhinus canicula. The sequence goes on along the minus strand of NC_052159.1, from coordinate 136,004,028 downwards.
TCTTGTTTTGCATATGTGGGAGTGAGATAGCCATAAAATAAGGGAGAGATGAATCCTCAACTGCATTTGGTAAGATATTGCTCAGCTTTGACAAATATTTTAAGATGAAAGTTGTGAAAAGATTTGAAGTGCAAGATTCAAGCTCAGTATATACTTTTGAAAGTACACAAAATAAGCTCTACAACACCCTTGAAAGACAGCGAAGGAGTGAGAAGACTCAAAAATGAGTAAATACTAGACCCCAGAGTGAGGCAGAAAATATGGTCACAGTTCGTGTCATACATTGAAGTGGGCAATCCAAAGAGTTTAGTTTAGAAGAAAGGAAAGGCTGAGAAGCAGCCGAGAGGCTTAAAGAAAATGTTGACAAAGTACCCAAACTGAAACAGCAGTGGGCAGCAATCAGACTGGCTGTGAATGAAGGAAAGATATCTGAGGTAGCCCAAAAGAAACAAAACCTGCAAAAAGAAAGTGAAGCTATTCCACAGAAAAATGTTGATATCAAAGTCGAACTGAAAGATTTGAAGCTCAAGATTCAACCTGAGTATATACCTTTGAAGATATATTATAAACTACATTTTTCATTGAATCAGCAGTTTGAGATCTGAACAAACAAATTTTAGAGGCAACACCAAGGTACCAGGAGGAAATAATTGTTGTCAATTCCACTGTTGGAAAATAAAAATAACCAAGAGTTAGACAGTCAGGCATACCAGAAGACAGAAAGGGCACTCAAATAATTTTGGCCCTGAAAGACCTTTTGTAAAATCAATGTGTAGCCATGGAAAAACATGGAGTAGCTAAGAAAGATGTTGAACCCTAATTCAACAAGCCAGTTTTGGAGCTATCAATAGTGACAAAACAATGCACTGAAGCGCAGTTGGTAAGATGTCACCAAGAAAATAAACAGTACAAATAACAACTGAAGAATAAATGAAAAAAGAATGCATAACCCTTCAAGAACATAAATAAATGAAAATTGTCTCAAACAGCAGAATAGAAGAACAGCAGAAGAAACGCAAGGAAACTCTGTTGAATTACAAGAAAACTGAAGACAACGCAATTGAGCTTCAAAAAGAAAAGGAGAACCTGTTGAAAGACCTTCACATGTTACAAGGATACGCTGGGACAAAACTGGTTCCTCTGGAAACGTGTGAACTTAATTTAACTCAGAATAAGCTGAAGAACTAGTTGGCGGAGAAGATTCAGCAATGCTCGATGTTCCAGTAAGAAACCAAGGGGCACAAGAAAGAGACTGCTCTGCTGAAGAAAATGGTTAAACGTTTCGATGAAAACTTGGAAAAACACTGCGGGTGGGAGTTTCCAGCCATTCCTGCTGGTGGGATCTGCCGGTTCCGCTGATGGTGACCTCCACTGCGAGTTCACGCTGTGGAGGGTGTGAACAATGGGAAACACTGTTAACCCTGACAGGACCGGAAAATCCTGCCGCTGGCCCATGGTGGGCCATCTGCCACCACAAAACACGTCTTGGATTGGGTAGGGGTCTAGATGGTAATTGCTATTCTGCGGAAGACTTAGCCCATTCTATCATCAAGGTATCAATTACCCAAATGGTTATTGCTCAGTAAATTGACTTGATTGTAAATCTTTGCTCAAACTTCAACATATTTTCCTTTCCACAGGGTGTCCCAAGTCCCTGCCAGACCACAAGTTCCCTCAAGCATCAAAACTGGTGTTACACTTTCTGTGGGAACATTTTGCAAGATACCTTCCTTGGTGGGAAAAGGATATTCCAATTCTTCCCACAAATGTTTCTGAGACAAAGGAGTATGAAAACAGTTAAAGATATTGTATGGTGGGGAAATGGTAGGAAGCAATTATCATTTAGGTTAAAATGGAAAAATAACCACTTCCAAAACCTCCTCAAAATGTACCTCTTTGATGTGCCTCTGGTTACTTGTCTGAAGCCTCTACAGTTTGCTGATCATCTCTCTGCGAACTCACTTGGAGAAATGAATGTGTTGCAGATGCTTTGGAAATGCAAGTTATTGGACCGGGTATTGTTGTAGTTTTTTTTCTCCAGACCAGACCAGTTAGCTGCCGACTGCCTGGTAATCCGGGCAAAAGACGTGGTCCTGTTTGCATACCAGGCCTGATTGGCATCAGGCCTGACCAGTCATCTGACCATAACAAGCAGACACTCTAACTAGGGGAGACCGGTGTGGAATCTGGACTGGCAGTGAGCACAGACTAGTTTTGCACAGCCTTAAGGAGCACTATTGACCTTCCAGGGCCCTGAATTAAATATCAGCAAGGGACGTCTGGCCGAGAGGATCCCGCAGAATTGGCCAAGGCCACCACGGAATAGTAGATTCTTACTTTTAAGTTGCTAATGTTAAGTTGCTGCTAATCGGGTGGCCTAACACTTTTATCTGCTTGTGGATAAGTTCTCTGCTTTGAGTTACAGATCAGTAATTGTTCTGCTAACTTGATGCTTAAGAATGTAAGATAATGGCACGTGTCTATAAAAATGTAAACTTTGCAACTAAGTACAACTGTGACCAAAATGTAAAAATAAATAAGTGATGAGCTAACATCAATTTAAAGTTTAAAATAATAACATGTGTTTAAGTGCAAACAGGTGAGAGCAAGGACTTATTTAAACTGATTGTTTTTTTTATTTTCCCTGAGAATTAGAATCGTTGATTCAAACTACACCCATGTGTGAAAGTTATATTCAACCTCCTTCCTGTTTACAAATCAAACACACCAAATCAATTGTCCAGCCAGTGTTTTGTTTAGGTTTGTTGGCCAATTCAGCACCATTAACATATAATTTTCCTCGGAAGAAATAAATGGGCATGTTTTCCTTTCAAGTGAACTTAATCTTTTCTTCACACATTTTTTTCTCAATTAGAAAAGAGTGTCAATTAAAATGATGGGTATTGACGGTTTTGCTGCAGTCTGATCCATCAAAGATTTGGGCAGGATTTTCCGTTGGCCAACGTCGGAATTGGGAAATGCGATTGGGCGGAGATTCGCATGTCAAATGAAAATCATGGCTGACGCCGGGCGCACGACAGAATGCTGTGCTCCGGGGCCTCGACATTCACGGCAATGTGTTCTACTCCATACGTACAGTAAACGGCATTTGGCATATCATTCACGGGCCCGACCCGATATTCTCCGGGGCACCCACGATGCTCTGACTCTGCCAGGAGGAATTTCAGATGGCGAGTTTCATTTGTGGCTTTAAAAATCGGGAAATAGGCACACTGGCTGCAGAGGGAACGAGAGGAGGTAGGACATGTTCTCAGAGGCGTGACTGTGGGCTGCCGGACCTGCCGTGATGGCGTCTGCCAGGGTCAGGGGTGGGAGGGGCAGTAGTGGAGGGATGACAATGGAATATGCCCTGTGGTCGGAGTGACCCCTCCCAAGAACAGGGTCACCAGGCACGAACCGCCATTGCCATGACCTGCAAGGCAGCCATCTTGCTGCATACCCCACTGACCACCCACCGTGGCATGTGGTTGCTCAGGGTGACACTGGCTGTATGGGTGCCCCGACCCCCGCACTCCACAATCCCCTCCACCCCACCACCCCCCACAACCTGCTGGCAGGGCATCACTCAGCCCACCCAAGGGTGGATGCCCGCAGTTGTACCGACAGGAGGGCACCAGATGGGGGCTGTAGAGCATGTCTCTGGCATGGTTAGCACTAGCCACCAGTACCGCTGGCATAAGGGACGGGTTCCTGGTACAGAGGTCCCCGCTGTGCTGGGCATCGATAGTTCCAGGGATGCGGTAAGGAAGGCAGAGTGCCTGGGAGTGGCTGGGGATGAGTGTGTGGATAGGGGTGGTACGGAGCTGGCGACATGTAGGAGCAGGGGCCACAGTGCAGGATGGGGCCACCGTGTAGCCTATAGGACCTGGCTGGGCACGGGGTATGCACCATGCTAACATGTCTGCCTTTCACCCTCTGCAGGCAATATGCTTCGGAATCCAACCAGGAATGGTAGCCTTCATCCTAGCCGGGTGGCACTGCTGGAGGGCTGTCCCAGGAGTGGGCCGTCGAGGGAGCCCTATTCGGGGGAGGTACATTTATTGGTTTGCGGGTGGAGTTCCCTCATTGTTTGGGATGGGGGGTTACCCCAATGCTTTTGGATTTGCCCTGGTGCTTGATTGGGGAGGACCCAGTGCTTGTGCAGGCGGGGGGGGAGGAGGAGGACGCCAATGCTTGTGGGGGGTGGAACTGATGCTTGTGGGGGGTAGACCCAAGGCTTGTGGGGGGGAGGGGGACCTGATTCTCGTGAGGGAGGGGGGGCCTCGATGCTTTTGGGGGAGGGGTTGACTTATGCTTGTTGGCGGGGACCACTGATGCTTGTGGGGGAGCGACCCAATACTTGTGAGGGGAGGGATTGCCCCGATACTGTCGGGAGTCCCCCCTGTCCATGGGAGAGTTGAGGGCGGTCTCTTTTCAACACAGATCGGGGTGCCCTTTGAATATGATACCGTGACCTCTGTTGAACCAACAATGTCAGCTCTACCAGGCACCGTCCCGCCACAGTGATGGTGAAGACAAAGCGTCCAGATGTTTTGTGCAGAGTGACACTGTATCAGAAGCTGCGGAGCTGCATGCTGTTGTTCTCGCCTCAGTCAGCATTCTGTGCACAGAGCGCAAAATTCATCTCCATGGGTGGAATTCCTCACACCCACCAAAACATGTTTTACAGCAATGGAGACGGCCCATCATGGGCTGGCAACTGGACATTCTGGTTCCTCTACTGTCAATGGCGTGTCCTGTTGTTTACACCCTCCGCCCCGCCCTGGAACCCACGGCGAGGGGGTGGCTATCGGCGGGACTGGAAGAACGACGGAAAAATTTCGGCCAATGGGTTGGATGACCTCTTTCTGAGCCGTAACGTCTCTGTGGATCTCGTGGAGCTAATGACTTGATTGACTATTCAAAACTGTCCTATCTGGCCTGGTGAAATTTAATGTGAAGCATTAAACTTGTTTATGGGACATTACGCAAGGTTGTTTGACAGTTGTTTTTACTTCAACAGTTACTGTGATGATATGATCTGCATACTCGTCTGCCATTGGGCCAGAACGTCGGCTTACCATTGGCCCTGGTCGGTCATGTGCCTCTCGACCGATTGGCCGAGAGGCTGAGTTAACCACGCCTCTATCAACGAGGTATAAATGCTCAGAAGCCTGACGATCGTCCCTTTCCACTGTAGACGATCGCCAGGCTGTGTTCTAGTTAATTAAAGCCTGACATTGGTAAATCACTCGCCTCGCGTGCAATCGATGGTGCATCAGTTACCTTTGGGGCTGTGTTAGCTTTCTTAAAGCGGGCACCTTCCTGAGTTCGAACTTTGGGCCTGAATGAAAGCATTCTTCCAATTCAAGATACCATCAAAGAACGCCATCACTGGAAGAAATATAATTGCAGGTTTTACCTCACCAAGACATAACCGAAAGTCTGGAGCAGAAACGGTAAGGGTAATTATCTAAATCAATGTAGGCCAAGGACCTACCATTTTCCCAGATGTGCTGGAGGCCTGTGAGATTCTCCACATGCCACAGGTCTAGTGTTATGATTGATGCCAGAGAGGCGTTATCCCAATGTACCACATCTGGATTCTATCAGAGCAGTTCAAATAGGACCAATCAACATGTTGGGAAGGGATGAGTTTCCATGAGGGTTGTCTTTCTCGTTCACTGTGGCTTTGGCAGAAGAGCCACACAGACTCTGGGAAGAGTCATGCACAAAAGTTTTCTGGCCTTTCAATTGCTCGGTTGGTGAAAAGAAGGGAAATGAGCAGGGGAATTCCCTCCCTCCCCACCCACCGCAGCACCCCCACCCCCTCAAGAAAAAACCCCTCCCCCACCTCTACCCAACCATCTCCAATTGTTATTCTTCCCTTCATTTGGTATTGAAACAGAAAAGCAGGCCACATTGCTGTATCTTCAACTGCATCAGCATTTGTGTGGCGTGAAATGTAATTTTCAACCATACCCATCGTTATTTACAGAAACCTGCTATACCCAGACTCCAGGGACTTTATACCAACATGTTGAGCATTGGTGGAAAAAGTCAAAAAAGACACCAACTCAAGGCAATGCATATTTGCCACTCACAATCACTTCATTAAATGATCTGCAGTTACCACAGAATCTAACCTCTCGGTAGCTTGGGGAGTTTGGGTCCAAAAAACACAGAGGCTCAATAATCTAATCTGCCAGCATTTCCTCTGTCTGGGCTGACAATGCTCTTTTCATTAGTGATCTGCACTGTAATATTCAAAATAATATCTGACTGTTTTAGTTCAACATTAATTGTCGGAAAACAGATTGGAAAATTGACTTTTCACCAACATCATTTTTCTTGTGACATATTGTCAAAGATGTCTTCAGTAATCATTTTAACGTGTTTAACACTCTTGGGCGAGTCATGTTCTGAACACATGATTGGCTGCCTTACATTATACCTCCCCGTCTGTTGTGGAGAAAGTTTAGCTTAGGTTCCTGAGCTGTGAGTACCTGTAGTTTGGTAAATCTCTCAAAAGGCTGTTCTGTCAACGAGAAACCATGAGAGTAAACTCTGGGACTGGAGAAGATAATGTCTTCCGGCCCCAGCGAAATTCTTCATCCAGGGGTTTTGCGCCATCTTCCAAGGCAGTGTGAAATTGTTTGCATGTGTATCACTATCATCCTCAGGTCTCATAGTTAAAAGGCGCCCGACATCACTGTCCCACCACTGAAGAAAGAAGATGGACCGCCTTTTATGATACCCTGGGCTCGTGCGTGGTCCATTCCAGTCCCCCGGTACCTCCAGTGATGGGGATGTGTTGAGAAATCGCACATCAGGTGGCTCTCCTCCCACAAACCTGAAAAATACACTCTTTTCACCCAAAATAGCCCACTAACGCCAAGAAAAACACCCCCACACCTCTACCAACATCACTAAAAGAGGAAAATGCCAAACAGCAGCCATTCCAGAGGCCATGTGGACATGAGGAATGGAAAATGCCTGGACAAACAAACGGTTGAGTTGGCCGACGCAAGAGACGGCGGAGTTCGGGCCTCACCAGACTGAGAAGGATGTGCCTGTCATGTAAGGAGCTCTCTCCCAACAATCCCCCCCCCCCCACCCCGCACACAAACACACACACCAGGGGATGGGGTGGACAATGTTTCTCTCAAGAGAACTGAGAACTGAGAGAACATCGGGAAGAGAAAAATCAGATATTCAAACTGCGATGGCGGAAGGATGTCAGGCGCTTTTTAACTATGAGACCTGAGGACGATAGTGATACACATGCAAACAATTTCACACTGCCTTGGAAGATCATCCAGCTGGCCCTAGACAAGGTGGAGAAGCAACTGGAAGCTCAGGAAAATACGATTGGGGAAAGCCACAACAGACCAGGCCGACCGGAGTGTCGCCCTAGAGAAAGAGGTGGCAAGGCTGGTCATGGCGCAGGGGAGTCTGAAGGGGGAAATTGAAGACCAAGAGAACCGGTTGAGATGCCAAAACCTACAGATTGTGGGCCTGCCGGAAGGGATTGAAGTAGGAACCCCACGGACTATATGACGGAAATGCTGGGCAACCTGGTGGGAAGGGATAGCTTCTTCAGCACATCAGAAATTGACAGAGCCCGCCGGTCGCTTTACCCAAAGCCAGGGAACAGCCGTGGGTGATAATCGCCAAAATGCACCGGTACCAAGACCGGGAACTAATCCTGCGCTGGACGAGACAAACAAAGATCTATAACTGAGAAAGTCACCGGATTCGGACCTACCAGGACATTAGGGCTGACCTGGCCAAGCACTGGTCAGGATTCAATAGGGTGAAGACCGTGCTGTACAAAAGCGGCATAAAGTTTGGAATGCTGTACCCAGCCAAGCTCTGGGTCACATTCCAAGGCAGGAGCACTTTTTCACGGCCCCTGCAGATGCGGACAAGTTTGTCTCGGAGAATGGATTAGGGAAACAGCAACAGGGACAACAATGAGGAGCTCATAGGAAGAGACCTTTACTTTCTACTTTCTGTATTGCCAACTGTGAGCCACCATGTTGATCACTTTGCGCGGGATTGTACTGCTTTGCTTTGGGGAGAGGTGAGGAAACAGATGAAGGGAGGAGCGAGGGCAGCAGAGCGCAGGAGAATGTGAGGGGAATGGCAGTGAGGGAGCTCAGGGAGTGGGCGATGGGAGGATGCACAACCGGCCCGGGAAGGGGGCCAACTCACGAGTGGGGTAGCTAGCACTGGGAAGCGTGCAGGAGAGAGAGGCCATGGCGCATCTCCCACAAGGGGGAAAGCGCCTGGCAAGGGGGGGACAGACATCGGTAACAGGGGGGCGACTGGGGAAAGAAACAGAGGGAAGGGAGAAGGGGGGCTATGGGGGGGGGGGGGGGGGTGGGGAAGGAAGATGGGGGGGTGGAGAGAAAACACCATAAGAGAAACACTGGAACAGAGGGAGCGAGGGAATTAGGCTGGCAACAATAGGCCACGTGTGGGACCTGGGACAAAATGGCTCCGCAAACAACCACTCTGGAGGAACCCTGAACAAAGGGAAACCATCGACTGCAGGGGCTCACCAACATGACGTACGCACAGCTGGCGGCCATGTTGGCCTGCCGCTGGACAAAGTGAAACTGCAGAGCACAGGGACCCGACCTCATGGGGAGAACGGTGACTGTGGCCATCTTGGTCGGCCCTCTAACAAAGGGAAAACGCAGGATGCAGGAGCGTATCCACCGGGCAAGTATCGTTGATCCTTCAGGAGCGGGAGGACAAAATCCCCCCATCAGTTACCTGGAATGTCAGGGGACTTAATGGCCCGGTGAAAAGATCCAGAGTATTCACCTACCTGAGAAGTTTGAAAGACGACATAGTCCTCCACCAAGAGATGCACCTGAGAGAGAAGGACCGATTGCAGGTAAGGAAGGGCTGGGTGGGACAGACTTATGGTAGCATTGATGAGCGCCAAGGGGGTAGCCATACTGCTAAATAAGCAAACAATGTTTACGGCGACAAAGACGATTACGGACCAAGGTGGATGGCGCGTCATATGGTAATAGGTGCCCTAGACGGGGCATCGGTAGTACTGGTGAACGTGTACGCTCTCAACTGGGACGACACGGAGTTTATTAAAAAGACCATGGGGGAAATCCCCAACATAGACACACACCGACTAATCATGGTAGGGGGAGTTTAACTGTGTACAGGTTCCACGGACGGACAGGTTGAATCCCAGGTTGACCGTAGAGCTCCTGGGGAGAGGGAAAATCTACAATTGGACTTTGCCCTGCCCTCTGTAGGGAAAGCAGTGCACCAACTCCGACAGGCACGGGGGACCCCATCCAAACACGGAGACAAAGCCAGTCGCCTGCTGGCTCACCACCTGAGAAAGCAGGCAGCCATGAGGGAAATAGTACAGATTAGAGACAACAGAGGCAAACTAGTTAAAAGCAAATTACTGCGGATGCTGGAATCTGAAACAAAAAGGAAAATGCTGGAAAATCTCAGCATTTGACAAAGAATTTTACAGATCCAGAGATAGGGCTAACCCCAGGTTAAAGACGTAACCTCTGGATCTGTAAAGACTTAATCACCTGCTAATGCTCGCATTCTAAGCATTGTCTGGCATCTTTGAATTTGTTTATATATATGTTTCTGGAACATACCTCTTCATTCACATTGAGGAAGGAGCAGTGCTCTGAAAGCTAGTGTTTGAAACAAACATGTTGGACTTTAACCTGGTGTTGTAAGACTTCTTACTGTGCTCACCCCAGTCCAATGCCGGCATATCCACATCATTAAATCTCAGGAGAGGCCTCTCGAAATATTTGTGAAGCTCGGAACACTTCGCAAGAGGCCTCTCGCGAGATTTAACTGCTTTGTTGCATCACCGGGCACGACAAGGCCTTTCGATTGCACCCAAGGTCTCCTGACCAACTCTGGAACATCATTGTCGACTCTATCTTCACAATAGTAAATGTGACATTTGTGTCCAGTAGGGCTGTGAATTGCCTCTAGTTGATGCAATCTGGCAAGTGAGAATTCCCTATTGTCCCATATTGACGGTGGCCAAGTGTACCGCGGATACCTTGACTACCACTCGCCCAATTTTCTCAGTTGAAAATTATTCCCCTCTTCTCTTTCACAGATAATGTTCAATTCGATTCCTTTGGGGTCATGGGGTTGGACTTCAATCATCTCATGGTGAAAAGGATCAGCAAGTTTGGAAAATGCATCTCCAATCTTCTGGCTACGTGACACCCACCATCTTGACTGTGGTAGGTTAGCTGGCATGAGTGCGTATATTGTGAGGTGGAAAACTTCATAAAAATATCTAAGTCAGACTTCCCTAGTGCATGTGATGTTAATTGTATATTAATTGTTTGTTTAATTGTCTGCAAGTGGCAGGCATTAAATAAGCATCCACTCGTGCTCCTATAAAAAAGGAACAGGTTGATCCTGTGGTTGTTGGTTTTACGGTATGTATTTATTATCTGTCTTGCTGTGAATAAAAGCTTATACAAACGTGTGAAGATTAGTGCCGCGATTTACCAAACACCCCCCCACCATCCCCCAGTGGCACGTTTTCCGACGGCAGAGGCAGGTCGCCATTGACCATCGATTTCCTGGCGGCACGGCTGGTGACCAAAGCAAATGGCCGTTGACTTTGATGAACTGGAATATCCCGCCAGCAGCAAATTGGGGAAGAGCCGCCTTCGCTATTGGAAAAGGCCAGGATGGCTGGCAAATCTCAGCCTTGGTTCCTGTTCTATGCTTCACTGCCTGGCTTCATGGAATGCAACAGGGAGGATAGTTGCTTCAGAAGAAAATCAGATGTTTAACTAAAAACCCCAGGAACAGTTGGAAAAAATGGATGAATGCAAGTCCAAATTGTCAGGGCATTGCAAGAGTAAAAGGATAACTCTGCTAAGACTGAGCATGTGCAAAATAAGTGATGTCGCTGTGACATCACTTGCTGAGAGAGGATGTCTGAGTAGCAACTCAGAGCGCAGCTCTAGCTGTCAGCCGCGACCTACTGGTCTTAACGTGCACGACTTGGGACACGATGAGGCAATAAAACTTTGTGGCATCTCACAGTCATGCTCACTTGAATATGTTCGCACCTGAGTTACCCAAGGCGTGGGATCGAATGACCTTGCCTCAGTGACCGTGTACGAACGCCGTTCAACATTTGTCTCTGCCATGGTGAAACAGGTTTAATGGCACTTAGGGCATCTCCAAGGTGATTGGGGGCCCCTGGGTGTTTGGGCACTGGGCATGGTGCTACCCCACCACCCTTCATGCCACTGAGGCACTGCCAGCCTGGAACCCTGGCAGTGCCACCAAGGTGCCACCCTAGCAATTGCATGGCTCACAGGTAGCATGGCTATGCTGGAAGGGGCACTGCCAGATACCAGGCTAGCAGTGCCAAGGTGCCCAGGTGGCATTTTGCCTGCACTGGGTATTGTGCCCGGGCGTGCTCTTTCCTTTTGAAGGACAGGTTCCCCGATCTCTTTCTGCGCTGATGAGCGGAGCCTCGGTGGGATGTTCCTCGCTGAGGCACAGAAATGAAGTACGGCCCCATTTAATAGTGGGGTCGTTCTTGGTGCTGCCACTGCTGGGAAACACCCGGCTAAACACGCCTGACTCAGGACTCTGTTTCATTAAATCCGTTAAATCACATCCATAATCTTTGCAAACAGATAGCACGTAAATAACTGTTTTTCAACAAAGACTATTGCCTCCAATGAGACTTCTTCCAGAGCAAGAGGCTAACAAATCCTGAGACAAACCCATCAGAACAGTTGTATGATTCCCCTCCAGTGTTTCTGGAACCTGAACAATATGACCAGTGGAGATTTATGCGAGTTACAACGTAACCAGTGGGCTGCACAGTGGCACAGGGTCCCAGGTTCGATTCCCAGCTTGGGTCACTGTCTGTGCAGAGTCTGCACGTTGTCCTCGTGGGTTTCCTCCGGGTGCTCCGGTTTCCTCCAGCAGTCCACAGATGTGCAAGTTAGTTGGATTGGCCATACTAAATTGTCCTTTGTGTCCAAAGAAGTTAGGTGGAGTTACTGGGTTATGGGGATAGGGTGGAGGTGTAGGGTAGAGGTATAGGCTTAAGTAGGGTGCTCTTTCTAAGGGTGATGCAGACTCAATGGGCCAAATTACCTCATTCTGCACTGTAAATTCTATGTTTCTATGAAAACATGGTATGGCCTTGGCATTGTGGCTTATCATAAGAAGTAAAACAAGAAGTAAAGCATTTTGTGAGGTGAATGCCCATGATATGGATACTGATGAATATATGATACTTCTATTTGAGTCTTATCTGGAATCTACAAGAAATCTGAGCACTAAATCAGATTTCGGAGAATATCCCAAAGATGAACTCGTGAATTCCTCTTGGAAGGTTCCTCATAAAGTATTACCGCGCAATTGTCCAGAAACGCTAACTTCCTCTGGACAATTTGCTAGGCTAGGAACCATCTGACAAAGTGATTTAAATCACTAACTTCAGATAGTTCTGCCAGTGTTGCACTAATGGTTACTCTGAAAGGGTTAGAAGAACCAAAACCGCTTCTAACTTCAGTATAACTACTTTAAATACACAGTCCGGCTGCATACCCTCCTCCGACCCGACCCGATGCCCCCGACCCGATTCTCACCACCCCACCACGCAACCCAACCCCCATCCCCCCCCCCAGTCAGGAAGCCCTGGCAAGATAGAAAGTCATCATTGTGATGAAAAGGGTTGGGGTCCTTCATCTGTGGCTGCCTTTGCAGCTGAGGGAAAGCAGAGTTGTTTGATCAGTCTTGAACTGCTCTGAGCCAACAGAGGTCGCCGGACTTTACTGGGCACCTACCCAGCAGCCCTTTAGTGTCCATTTGACAGGCTCCTGATAGGCCTCAATTAACCTCTGAATAGGAAGGCCAGGTTTTCCAGCTTCTGTCCTGATGCTAAGGCCTACCCCTGCCTCCCAGCTCGCTTGGTGGGTGAGAGGGGGAATTAAATTCTTCCCATCATGTGTGGATGCACTCAGAGGGGCGGCACGGTGGCACAGTGGCTAGCATTGCTGCCTACGGTGCTGAGGACCCGGGTTCCAATCCCGGCCCTGGGTCACTGTCTGTGGGGAGTTTGCACATTCTCCCCGTGTCTGCGTGGGTTTCACCCCCACAACCCAAAGATGTGCAGGTTAGGTGGATTGGCCACGTTAAATTGCCCCTTAATTGGAAAAAATGAATTGGATATTCTAAATTTATTTTTTTTAAATGTGTGGATGCACTCAGTAATCTTGACCACAACTTGAGGTCATTAAACCTCTACCAACACTGTTGACAGGACCTCAGGACTAGACTCTGGGAACTGAGCTCCACGGCCATCTCCTCCTGTTCCCCTAACTGGGCGCCCCTTGACGTTTCCTGATCCCGTGTGGAAATGTGACTTATTTCCTCTTGTTAAATCTCATTTCAAGGCTGTCCAATGCCATGTCTATGAACCAGGCACCCCTCTCCCTGCCTCAATGTTCCATCTCTCATGGTTGAAGTTCCAAAAGTGGCATTTTCAACACCAGTCTCCTAAAAATGAGCGTAGTTGCCCTTTAAGAGAGGTAGACTGCTTTTAGGAGCCAGAGGTTAACCAGAAAATGTGCTGGAGCTGCATGCTTTTCGCCCCCCTGTTGTGCATGCAGCCAGCTAGCAGGTTGCTCTGGAGGCAATGCAAACTGTGCCCGAAGACACATGTAGCTCGATTTTGCAGCTCCTTTTTCTCACTTTGTTTTGATTTCATCCTCAACACATTTAATGAGGGTTGCTAGGACACTTGCTGCTGTTGTAAAAGCTATGGATTGCCAAACTGTGTTGCACTTCATTTTGATCCCATTTAGTATGGCTATTGGGATGCCTTCTTTGACCTTTAAAGACTGGGAATTCGACACAATCTCAATGAAGAGATTACAACTTGACATAATTTAAGAAGAACAACATTGCTCTTCATGTGGAGACCAAAATGGAACAACAATATCAAAAGAAAGGCAACAACTTTGCTGGTCAATCCCAGAGCTTCTGTAATGGTGGCAACCATGCCTCACTTAGCAATTAAAGGGATTTTTTGGATTAACGGCAATGTGAGTTTTGTGTACATAAATTGAATTTTGTCTCATTTAGGTGAAAGTACATGGCACTGGTTGTTCTAAGTTAAGTGCCTAAACATGATTATTAATGAGCATGTTGTACACAAAAAATAAACTCCTATAAATCTTTCAAAGTGTTTATATTTGCTGTTTTGGCGGAGAAATTCCGGACGAGTACGTGAAGTGGTTGTGTTACTATCTGCAGCGTTGTTACAAATCCATTGAGAAAACCTTTTGAAACTCATCAAGTAAGAGAGTTAAACTGAATTACACTTATCAAGTTCTATTTTATCATGGGCTCCATCTGTCCCAAATAAACAGTCTCCACATTTTTCCTTTCTTTTATGTTTTTACAACACATACTAAAGTCAAAATAAACACGCTTGAAAATTTATGATGGAACAATTAAACATAGACCATTGGAACAAACAGAAAAGTACTCCATTAGCTTATCAAAAACTAAATTATAATTTCAGAGTCTGTAAACAAGAATTGCAATAAATAAGAATGTAATATTATGGCCAGAGAAAGGGTTAAAAGACACAGGAAAATTGTGCTTTTTTTTCCAACTAAAGTAGTGTAACATTGGAAGTATGCTTTTGGATAGCATGAAATACTTAACTGACTATTCTGATACTCCTTTGTTTCCTGCTGGAACTGTTATTATTCCACTTGAGGGAAATTAATTTACATCTGCACTAAAAGTGTAGACAGAGAAATTCCAGATGAAAGCGTGAAGCAATTGTGATATTATCCACAGCATCGTTTTAAGTCCATTATGTAAAATTATTGAAACCTGTTTGTATTGGAGAGGAATGGAGGAGGAGGATTTTATTTTATTTTTAAAACGCAGAGACAATATGAACGCAAGATGGCTACACGACTTGTGGGCTCAGAAACAAAAGACGGAGCTCTCCAAATAAACACATCACGAGGAATTAGAGATTAAAATATATTTTTTTTACCCCAATGTGATTGAAATGTCGACCAGGTATCTCTGCTCATCTACAGTTTGAGAAAAAATGATAGATGTCTGCTTGAGAACAGGATCAAAGATGATAGGGATGGGTTAAGACTGAGATGATTGAATCCTCACTCGTCAAAAAGTTTCCTCTGGAATTGGAACTGCATAATAGGAGGTTATGTTATCCTTGGAAAATAATAGGGCAGGATGAAGTTGAAGAAATGTGAAGATGGACAAAAAGTTTGAAGTTTTGAGTGATCACTGTGGAGATTTAAAGTACTTAACTTTTTCTTTGGGGACAAATTAGCTAAGGGCGAGCTTGATGAGTTTAATGGCCTATTCTGATTCCATACATTTTTATATATATTCTTACAATAGCTTACTGGCATTAGCCTGGCAGATATAATGAGGAATCTCAGTATGGGTGAGAAATCAAAGATTGTTTTTTGTGTGAGGAGGTGCAGACCAAAATAAATGACCAACTTCAGAAAAGGGATGGAAGGGATTTTATTTTTATGAAAGGAAATTTGAAGAAAATAAATACTTGAAGATGAGATTTGAAGATTAGTCCAAAGATGTGCAGGTTAGGTCGATTGGCCATGCTACAAACTGTCCCTTAGTGTCCGAAATGGGTGGAATTGCGGAGATAGGATGGAGGCATGGGCCTAAGTAGGATGCTCTTTCAAGGGCTTGTGCAGACTTGATGGGCCAAATGGCCTCCTTCTGCACTTTTAGGGTTCTATGATTCTATGACTGAGTACACAGTTGAAAATATTGTACTTATCACTATAGCAGGCACAATTTCTCCCCTACCCATAAAGAATAAGTTTGCTTACATTCCTGTTTTCTAATTTTTCCAATTGAGGGACAATTTAGCATGGCCAATCCACCTACGTTGCAAATTTTAGCATTATGGGGGTGAGACCCATGCAGACACAGGGAGAATGTGCAAACGCCACGCGGTCAGTGACCCGAGGCCAGGATCGAAACTGGGTTTCTCGGCACCGTGAGGCAGCAGTGCTAACCACTGCGCCATCATGCCACCCTTTTCCTTTACATTCCTGACTCTCAGTTTTGTGCAGTGTAATATTTCCCCTGTTTGCTAATGAAAGTATGAGATCCATTTCTACGTCTTTCATTCACACAGAAAATTATTATTTCTGGCGATTGTGTAATACAATGACTGCCAGGTCTCACATAATTTTGGCAATCTAGTTTGGCTTGCTAACGTTGTTGGACGCATTTTCACCACACTCTTCCAACCAGCCCACCCAGTTAATCAGCCATTATTCCCAATCCCATATTTTTATATTCAACGAACACACGGCTAAACAAATGATGATGAATGAACTTCAAGAATTAACAGGCCATTGAAGTTAGGATTAATAAATTAGGGACATTAGGTGTGAAACCTGCCTTGGGCTGTAGTGCAAAATGGGCAATATAGTGAAGCAGCAGTCTATTTTACAATCAGTCTGATAAAATCGGCAGCACCTATTGCTCATTTGACACAACAAGCCAAGATAAATTTTACCTCTGCTGCTGACATGGATTGGAAATAGATTTTCTTTAGACCTGGCTGTTAAATGCTCAGTCTAGGACAGTTTTAAGCCAGCAGTGCATGATGAGCTTATGCAATGTTTGATTTTCCAACCTCCAGAATAATAACCAGTACTGTGATTAACATAAAACGTCAGCTACATCTTGTCATTTATTGGAATTGCTTGTACTTTTAGGGTCACGTACTCTTAAGATCATTACACATTGAAAAAGTTCTAAATACTTTGAGGCAAAAATAAATTAACTGGCTAACATCTAATATACTAAGTTATTGGGGCAGCACGGTAGCATAGTGGTTAGCACAATTGCTTCACAGCTCCAAGGTCCCAGGTTCGATTCCGGCTTGGGTCACTGTCTGTGCGGAGTCTGCACATCCTCCCCGTGTGTGCGTGGGTTTCCTCCGGGTGCTCCGGTTTGCTCCCACAGTCCAAAGATGTGCAGGTTAGGTGGATTGGGCATGATAAATTGCCCTTAGTGTCCAAAATTGCCCTTAGTGTTGGGTGGGCTTACTGGGTTATGGGGATAGGGTGGAGGTGTTGACCTTGGGTAGAGTGCTTTTTCCAAGAGCTGGTGCAAACTCACTGGGCCGAATGGCCTCCTTCTGCACTGTAAATTCTATGATTTATTGGCTTGGATACACTCACAATTGCTGTATTTTGTTTGCAGTGAAAATAAAACTATATGCATTCTGCCCATAATTCCTTCAACTAAAATATGAATGCAAATTAGGAATGTACTTAAAAAGCTGGCAGTTAACTCAAACATGCTGGAAATATTCTTACCACCAGGAGTTTTACATATAATGGAATATGTCTCAGCCAATAACCTTGTGTGGTCTGTAAATTCAATACATCTTTGGTGAAGCTTTGGCAGGCTCAGAGCTGTTGTTTTTGCCACAGCCATTATTTCTGATAAGTAACTCATTTTTTATCACTGTATCCAATCTGTCTGGGTTTATTCACAGGGAACATAAGCAATTTCCTGTATTGTTTTGGGATTGGATTTTAGCTGGAGTCTTTGCTTCTATTTCACTAGTTACTCACAACAGAAACCCAGGTTTGGAATACAAAGTAAAACGGAAATATGTCAGGCAACCAACTGGAGAAGTATTTAAGCTAAAGGTGATGTGGAAGCAAGGTATTACTTAAAGGACGTTTCTTTTTTGGAAAATTCTGAATGATTTATGATAAGCGGTGAGCAGTTATTAGATAGAATAGGCATGGGTGTATCTCTCTGAGTGCTGCCATTGTTCGATGTTGTGACACCTCTTTGTTCCCAAAGGTTTTAACAGAAAGATAATTGTGCATTCAGAGTAGATGACTCACACAGCACGCATCACTGAACTATTCCAAGCACAAACAAGAGTGCATGCCACCTTTTCATTTTCGAAAAGGAAGGGAAAATGTGACGTGATACACCGACTCCATCAATCACAATTACAACGGTGATAAAAAGAGTCCCTAATGCATTTCTGCCTCAAGTTCTAATCTCCATAAAAGGAAATGGACATGAAACATTCCCGGCAATTATTTAAAACTCCACCTTTCTGATTAAAGAGACAATTTGAAGCGCTTAATGTTGTTTAAATTATGATGATTCCTTTGTACAAATGGTGACCATTGAACTGGGTACCTACTTAACAAAATCATGCAATTCAATTTGAAGGTTGAAACTTTGGGGTCAGGAAACAGTCAAGATGAGATCACCAATTGAAAGATGTATTTGCTCCAGTTAACCACGATTTTGCACTTTGCTCTAAGGTTCTGTAATTCTGTGATGCTAGTTGCCATTAAGGAGGTCTTGTGGTGTCATGGTCGTGTCCCTTGTCTGAAACAGAAGCTCTGGGTTCAAACCATGATCCAGGACTTGAGCGGCAAAAGAAGTTGCATTCATAATATGGCCAATCAGATTGAGTATCAACCTGTATATCATTCCAACATGCAGCAATGGCAGGCGGTAAGACAGATACCTGGTCTGTTCCAGACTACGGCCGGAATGAAAATGTGCGTGTTGTCACAGCAACTCAGACTCTTTGGGAGGCAGGTTGACTCAGTTAGCTGGATGACTGGTCTGAATCAAATGATGCCAACAGTATTCTGCCCATCGAGTCTGCACCGGCCCCTGACAGAGCACCCCACCTGTGGTGAATCACAGTAGCGTAATTCACACTGTATTACACATGTTGTACTATGTCTCTGTAAGCTCGGCACACGAGCAGTTGCGCTGCTCTGCCACTAGGGGGAGATGCACTGGGAGTGTACGGAAGTTTGTACTAGGCTCCACCCTTGGCTCCACCCATGGCTCCTCCCCCTAACCGGAAGTATAAAGGTTGATGCTGAGAGCCTGCCTGCCAGTTCATCTGGAGTTCACCTTGTCACAGGCAGGCTCTGTTGTAAGATGGTTAGTCTCATCACCACCCAATCCCAAGCCTCTACCCTATCCCCGTAATCCCAGTAACCCCACCTAACCTTTTGGAGACGAAGGGACAATTTAACATGGCCAATCCACCTAACCTGCACATCTTTCGGGACCTATGGGAGAAACCGGAGCATCCGGAAGAAACCCACGCAGACACGGGAGAAAGTACAAACTCCACTGAGGCTGGAATTAAACCCGGGTCCCTGGCACTGTGAGGCAGCAGTGCTACCCACTGTGCCATCGTGCCGCCCATGAACTTGTTTACATAAGTTCCAAGAATAGCCATGAAAAAAACTATTCCGCCACATTGATACCTGAATGGGTAATGCTCAGACCCCATTGCTTGTCAATGGCCAAGTCATCAGTGACCATTTGTAAGGACAATGAAAAACAAATGCTATGGTCACATGACAGACACTAGGGGCTGGATTCTCCGCCTCACCGTGCCAATTTTCTGCCCCGACCCGCCAGCGGGATTCCCCGTTACGCTGGGTTTCCCATTGTGGGGCAGCCCCACACTGTCGGGAAACCCCGGGCACTGGCTAAACAGAGACTCCTGTCGGCGGAGAATCCCGCCCAGGGATCTCAGAGAAAGGCATTTAGCAAGGCACATTTTTGGAGTTGCAAAAGAGAAAGATCTCGACCAGCAAAGGAACAGGGCCCTCTCTAAGATCCATCAGCAGGCTGAGAATTCAGATTTTTTGCTCTAGGTGTAGCATAAGCGGCTTCTTTGTGGTGCACTTGACAAAGGAAGGATCAGACGTGGAGATAACTTCAACACGTTTATTAAACTATATACACTTCTATAACTTGGGTTCGACACTACTGCTAATCCTACTATAGCTACCCAGACTGACTAACCAGACTGCTACAATCCACGCGGTGGGAGTGATATAAAAAAAACCTGTGTCTGTACTCACTGACTGTCTCCACTGGAAAGAGGCAGATCATGTGTGTGGTGTCCTTTATATATGGGTTGGTGTAATGCCCTCCTGTGGTCGTGTCACCTCTGTGTGTATCGTGAATGCCCATTGGTCGTGTCCTATCTAACTGATCACTGGTTGAGTGCGTGTGTGTGATGTTTCTGGTCCTCCCTCTAGTGTCTAGCTAGTCTACATGTATTTACATTAACCCCTTGTGTATTTACAGTGATGCATATCACCACATTTTTGTTACAGGGATTTGTTGTTTTCAAGTGGAGTGAAGGTAGAGGGACATGCAACCACAGGCAGTAAAACACTGCGACTCTATCTTCATCAGCTTCCCTATTCTATTTCTCCAGCGAACCAAAAAGGAACCGCAGACCTGGAATCTTTCAAGACTTAATTTCGGGAAAAGCGGTTTATCAGTGAACCTTTGGACTTTTAAGATCTAAGTGCGTGCAAACACTTTTGTAATCATTATGGTTTCCTGTGAGTATTTGTCTGTGTGAGTATGTGAATACATTTCTGGTGATGAGGAATAAACGTTTGTCCTTTTAAAAAAACCACTTGGAAGAAACCCTGTCATTAGTCTGATTTTAACAGATGCAGCACTCAGGGGTTTATTTTAAAATACATCTGTCAAAATTCAGTCAGTTGACTGGTGGGGAAAGAGGGAATCATTCCTACCATCTCTCCCTGTCCATAGCGAGTGTTGTTATCATTAAATATAAGGGGTAGAGTAATACTGGAGGTGAGGGGAGGGGGGGGGGGGGGGCAGCGGGGGAAAGGTGACATGGCTTCCTCCCCTCCACTCATTCAACCCCCATGACATGAAAGTGACTGATCCTCACTAGCAGCCCTGCAGCAATACAGTGCTGCGGGGTTCATTAACGATGCCTGAGTGTGTTGTCTAGTCATCTGTCCCTTATTTCGGTGGAATTCCCACCCTCTGGAGCTGCTGGACAATTCGATCGGCCATTTGCTCCTTCAGTCCCAGCAGCACCATCAAGGTGGATGTGGCCACTGCCAGGACTGCTGTTGAAGAGAAGGGCCCAAGGCCGGGGATCTCCGGAGCAGATGTCTATAGGGTCTTGGGCTGGGAGCGTTAGGTGGAGGGGCAATGGCAGGGGGAGAGGGTGGGTTTAAGAGAGCGACAGAGTGGGAAGGAAGTGGAAGGTTTAGTTTAAGGGGAGGTCACACACGATCAGTAAAAGGCAGTCCCCTTGTTTCCCATCCTTTTAACCATTTGAGGGTAAAAATCTGGCTTCCTACTCTCACCTTGCAATCCACACCATAGTATATTATTAGAGTCAATTGGCTTAGTAACAAGCCTAATTGACCCTTAAATGGCCATTTTAATATAACTGATTGTGATGCCTGATTGCACTCTCTATTACAGGGGTGTTCTCGGTGGGTGGGAAGAAAAGTGTCCATGCCAATTTACATGCCACCCGCCCCTCATGGGTAACACGCCTGCCAGGAATAGGTAAAATTCAGCCCAAGGTGTTTCCTTTGTTCAGGATATTAATTATTACTATGTGCACAATGTTCCTTTCATTCTGTTCCAATAATTATTCCTTTCTTCTATCCAGGATGTTTATCACTCATCCTGTTTCTTTCAGACTAAAGCAGACTCACATCTTTGGATGACATTTGCTAACACCAGCCAGGTAGATACCTGTTACATGGCGAGCAACATTGCGACCAGCTAACATAAGACATGCGACCAGCTGAGCTAATGCCTCCCATCAGCTGTTAGAGACTGAGTATCATTCTTCTTCATTGTCATCAGACTTTTATTACTACCTTCATTTCACAGCTACACCTCCAAACGTATTTGTAGAATACGCCAAAGTAGCTCGCATAGACAAGCAGGTAGAAAACAAAGACTGGGTTTATTTTGATGTATGATAACCACGACTCCCCGAAGGATATCCCTCCTCAACCTGCACCCATGTTGGGCTTTATATACAAGCGAGGTTTCACCTTGTCATAGAACATAGAACATACAGTGCAGAGGGAGGCCATTCGGCCCATCGAGTCTGCACCGACCCACTTAAGCCCTCACCTCCACCCTATCCCCATAACCCAATGACGCCCCCTAACCTGTTATGGTCACTAAGGGCAATTTATCATGGCCAATCCACCTAACCTGCACGTCTTTGGACTGTGGGAGAAAACCGGAGCACCCGGAGGAAACCCACGCAGACACGGGGAGACCGTGCAGACTCCGCAGAGACAGTGACCCAGCGGGGAATCGAACCTGGGACCCTGGTGCTGTGAAGCCACAGTGCTATCCACTTGTGCTATCGTGCTTCCCAATGTGGGAAAATCCGCCCCCAACCCCTACCTGTTACAGGGGAAGTTCATATTCTGTGGAGAAAACAGGGCAGATGATAGTCCTTGTCCTGTGACCTCCATGAGAGATATAACATGCCTCTCTCCCACCAAGTCCATGGAAATGTCCATTGGTATGAAGAAACCGTCGTTTTCTCTGTCCAGGTACGGAATCTGGGGGCTAACTGCGTGGCATCTGGAGTCGTGTACCGAATCGGGTAGCGGAGTTTTCATGCGGATCGCCTGGAGGGGCCAAGAACACAAGACGGCCATGGGGGCCAGCGTAATGGGCTTGAGCGGTGGGAACTAATCCACATCTGAGTCGGAATCAGAGCTGGGCTGGACCTCTTTTGGCATCTCAGCATCCTCAATGTCTGAATCAGGTCTATTACGGCTGGCACACCGAGAGCAACGGTGGCATCTGTGGTGCAGGCGGTAATTCGAGCAGTGGACACGCACGGGCAGGGACCTCTGGGTCTGGGGTGTCGGGAATGCAGCTACAGAGATGGTCCACATGTCAATTTTACTCGTGTCCTTGGGCCTGCACCTAATATGAGGCTGGCCCAGTCTGGGTCAACACGATGCCAGAGATCCATGGTGCCCCTTCTCAAAAGGTCCATACATGCGCCAGATCCCCGAGGGCGAATGTGCACAAAAGCGTATGTCGTCCTGTGTCCACCTCAGACCTGTCCTGGCCCTGGTAGCCCTTCCTGCCAATGTCCGGGATATCTAAATTCAACGTGGTGTGGAGGCAGCGACCCAGCAGCAATTCGGCCGGAGCAATCCCCGTCATAGCGTGCCGTGTCACCCAGTTGCAGAAGAGGAATCATGCCAGCTGAGTCTCCCAGGAACCCCAGGTCCATGTCTTCATTCCAAGCTTAAAAGTCTGGACCACCAGCTCCGCTAATCCATTTGACGCTGGGTGATATGGAACGGTATGCAAGTTTCGAATGACATTCGCGGTTATGAACTGCCAGAATTTCGCACTTGCGAAAGCCACTCCATTGTCTGAAACCAGCACTTCTGGTATCTGGTGCATGTTGAATGACTGTTGCAGACTTTCTTGATTGTCCAAGCTGTCATAACCTGAATCTTATGGCCCTCCACCACTTTGAGTGGGGGACCATGAAGGTGAGAAACAGCGCCCCCTTGAATGGTCCCGCAAAATCGATACAGAGGCGGGACCAAGGCCAATCCCATCCTTGTGCCCAGCGTAGAATCTACCAAATTGGCTCGCATAGGCAAGCAGGTAGAAAATAAAGACTGGATTTATTATGATGTGCAATAACCTCCACTCATCGAAGGCTCGCCCTCCTCGACCTGCACCCAGGTCGGGGTTTATACACCGGTGAGATTTGACCTTGTTAAGGGGAAGTTTATATTCTGTGGAGGCCCCGAGGAATTTGATAGTCCTTAGAAGTTTTCCTCCACGGGGGTTATAATATTATTATAAACTAATCTTATTCTGTAAAATTCTGTTACCGCATTTTACCTGAATGGTGCTACTTGGATTAGCACAAACTGTCTTATTGTGGCTTTGTGGAATTAATAACTTTCTTTCAAAAAGTGTAAAACCTCAGGAATGTTGGAACTTAGTGATCAAAATAGATAGCAAAACTGCTTTACCACAACAAGAATGAAATTGTCTGTTTGTCAATGTTTATTTGATTGATTTTGGCCTTTCTGCCTGAATACACATTTCTATTGTAAGTTAAACCTTCATTTCAACATTAATGTTACTGTTCCAGACCCTAAAAAAACCCCACTGCACCCGAGACAAAAACGCGGAAATTAGGAATGATCTCTTGATTTGTTTCATAGATCTTCAATATTTTCTTTGACAAAGTACACTTGATCCTTTAATACCTTACAAGGAGCTGATTCTGGATGAGCTCGCAGTGAAGGAATTAAGTGTGTCAGATTCATAATCTGTGTGAAATGTCATGGATTAAAACATGGTGGAACAGGATGTGACTGATGGTCAGTCACTAACTTCAATCAGTATTTTTTTTTGCCTTTGTACCACAGCCGTTGACAGTTCTTTACGTTCATGGATTTTTCATATATTTGGTTCCCATCAATGGGAGGAATATTTGAGCTGGGGAGTGGAACTCTTTCTAATTTAGGCATACTGACTGCATGCTGAACATTCCCAGATCAGGTTTTGAGAAATTAAGTGCAGTGACTTGGATTTTCCCATCCTTGACCCAGAGCAGTCCCTAACTAAACCCGGACCGACTGGCTTTGCATGGCCTAGCGACTTACTGGATAAACATGCTGAAGCATTGGAGGAGTCCTCGGTACGTGATTTCTACACTGTGTCAGCAGCACTCAATGTCATCTCATGCTGCTAGATGTGCTTTGTTTTATTGATCTAAATGGCTAATTAGCCGATATAATTCAGGAGAATGGTAAAGGATGAGGCTACTTTTTTATTTTCATGTTGCAAAAAGCACTGAGAATCTAATTACGTTTATTCTAAAATGATTAGTCAAATCTTTGATGACCATCAATTCAGTCGAGACAGTTTGTACCAAAGAACAGTGGCTTTAATCAACTAGATGTGTGCCAACCTGTAGCTTCTCTCGCACTGAGAGCCTGTCTCAGATCGCCCTGTTATATACCTTCTCAGAGGGGTGGAGCCAGAGGCGGAGCCAACAGTAGCATCAACACAACAATTCAACAGCAACAGGAACAGCAACAACAGTAAGTACAATAGTGGATGTTGATGACAATAGCAATAATAGAACAACAGTGAGTATGTACAATAGCCAGACGTGGCTCACCACAAACTTCTTGCACCACACTTGGAAGGAGTGATGGGCACTCTTGATATGATAGGACAAACCCATTTATTAAGACTCAGAGCAGCAGATTATAAACAAAACAATAGTCAAATATGTTAGCTGAGCAAGAATTAAATCAATTAAAATAAATAGGCAGTTTCATTACCAATTCGACTTGAGCTTCACTCGCTGTTTTAGGTATTATTTCACTACCTGCCCTGTGAGATAGGGAATGAGAGAGCGAGACAGATATGGTGGAAAGGAAGTAAAGTTAAGGGGGTGCAGGCAGGCATCATCTGCAGTTAAATTGCACTTGAGGTTATCACTAAAGATTTAACATCTTGGTAGAGCCCTATCCATCTTGAAAGTGTGGTTCATATTTGTCATAGTTCGTCGCTTTGTAATAGTCCTATTGATAATTGCAGGGGTTGGACTGCTGTCCTCTAAAGCCTGCCCATTACACTTACGTACACCTTTTTCTGATGACTAATCAAGACCTATTTTAGCAAGCTTGGTTTCAAATAGCTCATTGCCATTTCAAAAATCATTGGGGTAGATCTTGACTTTATGCTGTAGTGTGAAATGGGGTGATAGTAAGTCAGCAACTTCTTTTCTTTATCTCCCCTGTTGAAATCACTGGCAGTAAAAGCTGTGAGAGATGTATAATGGGCTGCAGACTCACTCTCATCCATTTTCGTACCAGCGCACAAAGTCGAAGATCTGCTGCCTTATCTCTTGCAAGCTTAGGCTGCGGGATTCTCCGTTGGCGGGACCCTCTGCTTCACCAGCAGCAGACCCAAGCCCGAAGGGTTCGCGACAACATGGGGTGGCCATAATGAGAAACCCCATTGGCCGGCTATGGGAACGGAGAATCCCGCTACGGTGGGGGGCACACCGCGCCGGAAAACGGGTCTGGCCGGACGGAGAATCCCGCATATAGAATAATTCAGTTTTCAAATCCTTATGCTTTTAGCTTTCCTATACAATTTGATCTATCATATTGGGAGTTTCAGCTTATTGCATCCGTGCGAAGTAGAACACATAGACAAGAGTAGAAATTGCGATCAAGATTTATTTTGAAGAGGTAGAATTCCGAATGGACCACAGAAGATACAACATGGATACCGCCTGATATAAGATGGACTCTGTCAATGTTCTTGATCCTATGTTATTATCAGTGTCTGCAGCTGTAGTATGTAAAGCTTTGTGCAAAACAAGTGAACCACAAGCTGCATCCGGAGAGACAATTAGCCGTTAGCAAACTTGCCCAATGTCGGTATTGTTAGCTACTTAGCTAACGGACCGGACAAAGGGGCCTCAAATTAAGGAACTAGCAAGGAATGAGGAAGCACTTGTTCAACGTGGCTGTATGTAACCATCATCTCTGAAATAAGACACAAGTTGCCAATTAGAGGCTAGAGGAGCTAACTTGTAACCATTTATGGCATTGAAGATGCATGTTATGAATTTCTGACGTGAACAGAATTGATTGGGTATGTGTAAATGCGAATGCAAACTAATTCCACTTTCCTACTGTATATTAACTCAGTGCGACCTCAGCTCAGGCGAGAAAGGGTGCTGCAGACCACGGGGGTCAAAGGCCTTTCTCCCAGAATTCTGAAAATTAATAAATCGCTTCTTTATTCACTCAAAGGTCTGTTCGTGAATATTTTCCCCCTACAATTTCAACACAATTCTAATACTCCTCGTCTCTCCTTCCCGGACCTGCCCCTAGGTCAGGGCTTTCATACAGCTGGTGCTCTCCTTGTAGCGGGAAGCCCCGCTCCTTAAAGGGGAAGTCTCTCGCCCCACCCCTTAAAGGGGAAGCTCATATTCCGGGGAGTTCATGGGAAATCGTATTGTCCTGATCCCGGGACCTCTATTGGGGTTACAACACAGCTGAATTGAAGTAACTCCATTTTGATTTTTAACGCTACATGCGTACAGAATTAGCAGAGAGGTGTTAAGATTTGAATCTGAAAGAGCAGCAAAAATTTGACTTCAGCGATATCAGTCTGGCCCCCGCCTTGGTACTTTCTGACTGATTGTTGCTTTCTGACTGAATAATTGAAGTTTCCCAATCCACAGATATTGTACACTATCAATTTCCCCTCCACTTTCCATCTTCCAGTATGTGGAGAGCCTTCCGGTGATCAAGGTGCTGATTCAAATATTTTTTGCCATTCAGTTGTAAGTTGTGTGTTCAGCAGTTACGAGTTCCAGCTCTGTTCCTGCATGAAATTTAAATATGAGCTGTGCGCATGGATCACACGATTAAACATTGAAGTGAAAATTGCTCAAATTATTTTGTACTTAGCAGATGCAGGTTTCCCAGAATACAAATGAAAACTGAGAAGAGGATTCCTGGAGCGTTTCAAAGGTACCTACGTGGCACAGGTTCATTCATACGCACAAAATAAATATTTGCTCAAAAGGAGCAAACTTCAATATCACGTAATCAATTTTGCGTCAAATTTCAATTATGAGGACAGATTTAGCCTTCTTACTAAAAGCAAAGCTAAAAAAAACTGGCTGATGTTAAACTGTGAAGGTTTTCTAACGTGAATTACAAGGCATTCCGACATGATTTACATCCGCCTCTGCAGATTGTTTTTCTATTGCAATTGTAGTTGCTGATGTACATGCTGAGTGGGAGTCTGTGCTCACATAACTCTTCTTTTAATTATAGGCATTTAAGTATCCAAAACCAGTCACATAACACGTACCTTAACCGCAAAACGTCAATAAATTTCCTGAAAAATGTAATGCTTTAAATTATGCAATGAAACCTCATATTTTAATGATTTATTTTTCTCTCAGATGCTAATTGAAGCATTTGAAAATGTTTTCACTGAGTAAATTGCACCATAACTTAAAATTGAAAACATTAGGAACATGTGAAAATAGAAGTAGCAAGACGCAATTTTGATTTTTAAGCATGTTCCATCTCAGTGAAATTGTGGTTGATCCATGACCCGAATTTCAAATTCCCACTTTTGCCTCTGTTCCATAGTATTTTGATGAACAAGAGTTTATCACTCTCTGTTTTAAGATTCACAGTCGATCGAGCATCCAAATGCAATTTACAGAAATGTGTCCCAAACCATTTCCATGTGTGCAATAGTGGTTCCAAGGGCGCGATCTACCAGCGACATTGTGCCCGAAAGGCAGCGCGGTGCGGCTGATAGATGTCGGGAGATCCCTCTTCTGGGATCTACCCGGCCCGCCACGCCTCCCGAGATCTAACGTGATCTCATGTGACGTCGCGATGAGATCCCGCCCATTGTGGGTGGATCACTTTTATAACAGCTAGTCTCATCCTAATATGCTCTCCCATGATCTCCCCAAGGCGTCGGGATCTAACCCCTTCACGTCAGAGACCTTGGGTGAGCGGCATTCAGTGCTGGTCTCCACAAACATGGACCAGACAGAACGGCACTCGTGGGGGTCGCGCAGGGGATCCGAGGGTGCCAGGTGCTTGCCCTCTGTGTACTGTCACTCTTACACTGCCAGGCTGGCACTGCCCAGCTGACTCTGCCAGCAGCAGCGGCACAGGCAGATGCCAGGCTAGTGGTGCCAAGAAGGCATTTTTCCTGCAATGGGGATCAGGCCTGGCGGTGCCCTGCGTGGGTTACGGGGCGGGGGGGAGGTGTGGTGAGGCCCGAGGACCCCTTTACAGGTGTGTTAGGGCGTTGGAGTTTTTGGGGGTTGTGTTGGGAGGTCGAGAGGTCAGGAGACCATTTACAAATGGTGTCCCGATCTCCTCTTGCACTGAGGAGTTCCGGCGAGTGGAGATCCTCAGTGCAGGAAATGGGACAAAGCGGGGCATCAGCGGCACGTTCCCGGCTGAGGCCCCGAATGGGAATAGAATCCCGTTTGATAGCGTGGTGTTTCTCGGTGCTCCAAGTGCTGGTAAACACCTGGCTAAATACATTAGTTACGGGTCTCTGTTCCCATTTAGGTAGATCGTGCCCCTACACCGGGCAGCACGATGCCCCCATACCCCCACCCCGATACCTTTCCGCCTTCACAAGAGCATCCACAACCCCCAACTCTCCATGCGACCCACAACGCTCTCTTCGCCCCTGTGAACCACGCATGTGGCAAATTACGTTCTTTCTGTGTCTCCGCGGTAGAAACTGGCCAATGGGAGGGATGGTCAGTCAGTGTGGCACAATCACTGGAATAGGGCCCAGATTAACGGAGGGGTGCCAGCCCCAGCTGGGTCCCAGCCTGATGTTGAGCCGATGGAAAAGCTATTCCTGGATCCAATGGAGACATTTGGGTGCAGTCAGGACATTCAGAGGGCGATGTCAGCGACACTCCAGCAGATCAACAGCTGATTAGAGGAGTCCCAGAGGCAATGGGCGCAGGAGATGTTGCTGGCAATGCGTGCCATCGAGGCCAACACTGCTCGGGCGGTGGCCGCAGTGGAGAGCCTGGTGGATGACAGCAGCACCATTAGTGAAGGTGTCCAATGCATCGCACAGTCAGTAACGGCCGTGGCTGAGGGTCTTGGCAGAATGTCCGTCTCGCTGTGGGATGTTACCCAGTACCAGGCTGACCTTGCTGAAGTGCCACGGGACATGTCCCGCTCTCAGATGAGAATGGCTGAGGTGCTGTGGAGCTTGTTCCAGTCGCAGGTGGGCATTGCCAAGGCACGGCAGAGCATGTCCCAGTCACCAGGGAGCATCGTCAAGGGCGTTGAGACGATGTCGAAGGCATCGGGGAGCCGCCAGGGATGGCAGAGCCAAATGATGCAGGGGCAGCCGGTGTTCAAACCAGCTGCCTCTCTGTCCCAAGTTGAACCACACAGCCCTATGGGCACCGTCTGGGTAGAGGCTGTGCTGAGTGCCAACCCGGGCCCATCCAATGAAGTGGCGATGGTGACCACCTGCTCCTCCGAGTTCCACCCCTCTGATAAGGGCGCATCTCACAATCAGCACCTGAATCAGCTATGCAGGTGCTGCCGACAAGTGCACCAGGGCCTTTCGGCCCCAGAGCCTGTCATAATATCCACTTATGTAAGTCTGGTCAAGCCAGTAGGAGGTCATCAGTTGGATTAGTAGAGTGTCAACCCACAGCTGAACATATGCAGCAGTCCATAGTTAAATAAAACTGTGTTGGATCATCTTCTGTGTCAGAAGTTTGTTTCTAGCTTCCCTGCATCCAGCTGCAGTCAACGCCGAACCAACCTGCCTAACACATCATGGTACCAGAGTGCTATTAATACTGCCGAACCTACCTCGAGTGAATCTGCAATGACCAGCAAGCGGCCATTCAGCGAAATGGAAATCATCCAGCCTCCTCCGCAGCTCCACATCTCCGGAAACCTCGCTGCCAATTGGAAAATTTTCAAGTTTAATTTCCTCCTGTATATCGAGGCCTCCGACCTCGAGGCAGCATCAGATGCCAGGAAGATCGCGCTATTTCTCTCCACCGCGGGGGACCACGCCATCCATATCTACAACTCGCTTACGTTTGCCGATGGCGAAGACCAGACGAAGTTCAAAACAGTTCTGCTAAAATTCGACAGCCACTGCGACATTGAAGTGTATGAGAGCTTTGAACGGTACATCTTCCAACAGAGGCTTCAGGGTAAGGATGAACCTTTTCAGTCCTTCCTGACCCATCTCCGCATTCTGACGCAGTCATGTAATTATGGCTCGATGGCTGATTCCATGATCCGGGATCAGATCGTTTCGGGGTCCACTCCGATTCCCTGCGGCAGCAGCTCCTCAAAATCAAACAGTTAACCCTCTCCATCGCTATCGAGACGTGCGTAGTCCATGAGCATGCCAAGAATCACGGCGGCAGAAACTGCAAAACTGGCCTCCCACGAGGCAGAACGTGTGCAGGCCATTGCAAAAATGCAAGGCCTTGAGTATCGTAGGGACCAGCTTTTCCTAGGTCCCTACGCATGCGCGCCATGACCGAGTGGATGACAAAGCCAAAAACCCTAATGCACAGGTGCGTACGTCGGCCGACCGCACTGCACATGCGCGTTCACGCACGGAAGGCGCTGACATAGCATTATGACGTGTCCGAATTGTGACTCCGCCCATTTAAAGGGAAATGTCCAGCTAAAGGACGGCAATGCCTACAGTGTGGGAAGCCTGGCCATTATGCAGCCTTCTGCAGGTCCACCCTACCGATTATCATCCAGCGATCCCAGATACGGTGCAGAAGTGTCCGCTCTGTACAACAAGTCATGCAGGATTCTGATCCCGACAGCCCAACGGACCCCGATGCTGACTGCCTCGAGTCTCCATATCGGGTGGACCTCATAACCACACGCGGGCTGGTCTCCACTGCACCTGCAACCCGCCTTTTGGTCCTCAGTGTGGATCCCGACGACGAGTAGTGTGCTATCCTCACAGTCAACCAGGCTGACATCCGATTTAAACTGGACACCGGCGCGTCTGCGAACCTCATATCACAGTCAGATCTCGACAGCATCCGTGACCAACCAAGCATTCTTCCACCAGCCTGCCAACTCCTTGACTACAATGGCAATGCCATAGCTGCCAGTGGATCGTGTCGGCTAGGGGTATCTCACAAGGCAATCAAGGCAACATTACGATTCGAGATTGTCCGGCCTGACAGGGCGTCCCTGCTCGGTGCTCGTGTCTGCAAGCTCCTGAATTTGGTCCAGCGAGTCCACACCATGTCCACGACACCACTGTAATGCCAGCAAACCCGCCTGTCCAAGTGCCAAGGTGGAGTCTCCTGCTCCACCTCTGCGGCGATCGACAGGAATTTGTCGCCGGCCTCAAAGACTGAATCTATAGACTTTACTCTTGTAAATTTTGTTCAGCTTGCTCTGTATCTGCACGATAGACACCTTCCCATGTACATATGTTCGTTAACTCACTTGTAAATAGTCAGGCATGTATATACCTACACGTTCCAAAACTTATTTTTTTAAAAAGGGGGAGATGTCATAATATCCACTCATGTATATAATGAGATGCAGACAGGCAGTGATTGACACACAGGATAACCAATGTGCACACAACACAGAACAACCAATCACCAGGCAGAACACCACCACTATAAAGCCCACAGGGCATTAAGACTCTCCCTCTCTCAGGGCCCAGATACTGAGACAGTCAGAGTGCACAAGTCAGTGAGCACTATTACCATGCGGTAGCTAGTAAGTTTGGTCAAGCCAGTAAGAGGTCATTAGTTGGGTTAGTAGAGTGTCAACCCACAGCTGACCATGTACAGCAGTCCATAGTTAAATAAAACAGTGTTGGATCATCTCCTGTGTCAGACGTTTGTTTCTCGCTTCCCTGCATCCAGCTGCAGTGAACGTCGAACCAACCTGCCTAACATATCAGAGCCCTCAAACGAGGATGCCCACCAGCGTCCTCGAAGGCTACAGGATGGGGTAAGCAGCTGGCTGGCTCCACCTCTGATGTGCATCCTGGGGAGACACCTGGACCTAGACATTGAGGATCACTGAGGGAACCGGGGAGGGGGGTAGATAGGGGATGGGAGGGGCTGCACTTTTAGGAGAATGGGGAAAATTGTAAAATTTATTAAACATCCTTGACCACAACCAGTATGATGCCTCTGTTACTTTCTCCTGTAATGTGGACCAACCTACGAACCTTTGTCCCCCCCCTCCCGTTCCCCCCCTGCCCCCTCCTCCCCGCCCCCCGGGCACACCGCGTGCAGGTGATGGATGTGAGATATCACTCAGCAGACAGGCAGGGATCAGATTATGGCATAAATTGAGAGATTGAGGAGCACTGACACTCAACTCACAGCGGGTTATCATCACCCCCCTGCTCTCGACAGTGACTCGCTGCCAGTACCGACATATTCCCGGCACCCGCGACAGGATCGACCAGGCCACATCCCATGTGAATCGGGCGATCATGAGGGCCTCCCTGGCGCTTATAGCTTGCCGGACACTCACCGCTGCCCCTTCTGGTCCGCTGCCTCTTTATCCTCCTTCTGCTCCTGAGAGGTGGCCACATGTTCCTCACCACTAACCTCTACCTCATTGGCCCACTGCTGTGCGAGGTTGTGGCGGACACAGCAGCCCACCACAAAGCGGGCAATCTTCCAGGGTGTATACTGGAGGGCACCTCCAGAGTGGTCGAGACATCGGAAACGCATCGTGAGGGGTCTGATGCACTGCTCAATCACAGCCTGGGTAGCCACATGGGCCTCATTGTACTGGGTTTCCACTTCGGTCTTCCTCCTCTGTGCTGGCGTCTTTA
Source organism: Scyliorhinus canicula (assembly GCF_902713615.1). Classification (NCBI taxonomy): domain Eukaryota; kingdom Metazoa; phylum Chordata; class Chondrichthyes; order Carcharhiniformes; family Scyliorhinidae; genus Scyliorhinus; species Scyliorhinus canicula. The sequence continues at coordinate 135,970,683 of NC_052159.1, read as the reverse complement.
GCCAAGTCCTCAGCAGGTACTCCTTATCACCCAAGGGCCAGCTGCCCATACTAGGATGGTCCTCAAAGAGGCCGGGGATGACTGATTGCCCGAGCCTGTAGCAGTCGTGGGCGTTCCCCACATATAGGTCTAATAATAACCTTTATTGTCACGAGTAGGCTTACATTAACACTGCGAAAGTTACAAGAAAGGCTCCTAGTCACCACATTCTGGCGCTTGTTCGGGTACAAAGAGGAAAGATTCAGAATGTTCAATTCAGGGCAGCACGGTAGCAAAGTGGGTAGCACAGTTGCTTCACAGCACCAGGGTCCCAGGTTCGATTCCCGGTTTGGAGAACTGTCCGTGCGGAGTCTGCACGTTCTCCCCGAGTGTGCGTGGGTTTCCTCCCACAAGTCCCGAAAGACATGCAGTTAGGTAATTTGCACATTCTGAATTTGCCCTCTGTGCACCTTGACAGGTGCTGGAATGTGGCGACTAGGGGCTTTTGACAGTGACTTCAATGCAGTGTTAATGTAAGCCTACCTGTGACAATAAAGATTCTAAAAAATAAATAAATAGAAATTCATCCAACAACACGTCTTTGGGGACTTGTGGGAGGAAATTGGAATACCCGGAGGAAAGCCATGCAGACGCGGGGAGATCGTGCAGACTCCACACAGACAGTGACCCAAGCCTGGAATCGAAACTGACTCTGGCGCTGTGAAGCAACAGTGCTACTTACTGTGCTACCCTGCTGCCCATGCATGATCTTCCTGTGGTGGTTGCACACGAGCTGTATGTTCAGGAAGTGGAGCCCCTTCCTGTTAACATACGGCACTCCCAGATGACCCGGTGTGCGCAGAGCAACATGTGTGCCATTCACTATCCCCTGGATCTGTGGCAACCCGGCAATGGTGGAGAAACATGCTGCACAGGCATCCTGTTGGATTTGGTCTATGTCAAAACTTTCCACCCAGGCAGACAGGGTATCCATGACCTGTCAGATGCACTTGTGGGCTGTTGCCTGTGAGATGTCACACAGGTGCCTGCTTGAGCCCTGGAATGATCCTGAGGCGTAAAAGCACAGGGCTGCGGTGAGATTGATGGCCATAGAGAGCAGGTATTCTCCTTCTCCACATGGTGCCAATTCCGCGAAGACATGACATCGGTGCTGCACCGTCTTCTTTATTAGCAGGGCCTCCTGCGGCACGCTCTGTCCGTCACCTGTTCAAATGACTAGCGATGCTTAGACACCCTGGGCCGCTGCGGGACTCCCCCTTTGGGTTTCTCCCTGGCCTGATGGGCGGCTGGGTCCTCAGGGTATCGGGCCGGGCCACCACCTTGAGCATCTTCTGACACTGCTGCCGCCATCTCTGGTTTCTAACTGCCCGGATTAGCAACAGCACCACTAAAGCCTGTGCTGGGTCCAAATTCCTGCCATAGCGCTCAATATCTGTAAGGCATTGGGAGAGGGTGTTGGACTGACAAACAGCAGTGGCTCCAACCCCGGGACCTTCCATTTCCCCATTGATTCCCCCCCTTTCTTCCCACCCGGAATGCCCAGCCCATATACTCCCGGCCACAGCGGGCCCCCTCACTGGACCCCAGACCCTGTACAACGGACACCCGCTCATAACATCACCTGAACCTACCACTAGTCCCCTCCCCATGGCATGCAGCCACCTCTGGCCGTGGACATGCTCAACAGGAAGCCTATCTGAAGAATTTTACACGCACCACTATCCTACAAATGCACCAGTGAGGGAGTGTAAAAATCTGCCCTATGAGTTCAATTTTAGCCATCAATAAGGGCTTTTATCAAATGTCTTCTGGAGGTACATATTAATAACATCCATAAACATTCCCCTGGCCACTGCATCAGGCACCTCTACAAAAAATTCAATCAGGTTAATTAGGTCTGAATTATCCTCTAATAATTTGTGCTGGCTCTTTCTGATCAACACAAGGTAATTTCAAGGTACTCCGCCACCTTAATTACCCAACAACAGATGTTCGACTAAGTGGCTCCAGTTTTAGGCTGATGCTCCCATTGTTTCAGTTTGTTTCTACCTAACTTTTCGAATCCTTTTAACATTTAAATGTTTTGATCAGATTATCTCAAATTCTTCTGCAAGAGAAATAGGGGCCGGGATTCTCCGAAATCCAGGCCAAGTGTTGACGCCGGGCGTAAACACTGGAGTGGTATACGCCGGCATCAACAGGCCTCCTGGCACAGCAATTCTCTGGTTTTTAGGTGGCTAGAATGGAGCTGGAGTGCTGTGCCCTGCTCCGGCGCCGAAAGGCGGCATGCAACGGTGCGCTCTGCTCCGGCGCTGAAAGGCATCGCACGACGGCTGGCGCTGAGCAACATGTTGGGGACCGAACAGCAAGTCCGCGCGAAAGGAGTTAGCCCCCTCCAGATTGCGGCCGACAATCAGATACCCCCGCCTCCCCCACCAGGATGTCCACAGTGGCCGCGATCCAAGCTCTGGCTGGGTGGTACCAGGTTTGAACCACGCCGGCGGGACTCAACGAAACTTGATGGGAGTTCGGCTCGTCGTCCACGGAGAATCGCCGCCGAGGCGGCGCGGCGACCACACGGGCGCGATTGGCGGCGATTCTCCGGTCGCCAGAGAATCGGCGTTGGAGCAGCGTGGCGGGAATCTCGCACGCCCCCGACGATTCTCCGACCCATCATGGGCTCTGAGAATCCCGGCCAGGGTTCTCAGAAAATGTCAACTATAGTCATAAGAGACGCTGGTCCACTCTTGCCCGTGTAACTGCCGTTTCCATTGATATCGTCAAATGTGCAGTTACAGATTGCAGTGTAGACAACTATCGATCCAACATTCAGAATTTCATGAAGATGTTAGGCTAACTGCTGCATAATTCCTAATTTTCCTTCATAACCTTGCTGAAATAGTGCAGTGCTGTGCACAATGTTCCAATCTAAAGGAATAGTTCCCAAATGAAAAGGTTTTTCAGAGATTATGAGGGCGATTCTCCGAGCCCCGTGCCGGGCCAGAGAATCGCCGCAACCGTGCCACGACGCCCCGACACCAGTGCACGATTCTCCAAGGTGCGGAGAATCGGCGCCCTTTGCGCTGGTGCGTTTGACGTGGCGCAGGCCGCTGGAATCGGTGGGGCTGCCGATTCTCCAGCCCGAATGGGCGGCCGCGCGTCTACGACAGAGTCCCGCCGACATCGTTCACCCCTGGTCGCTTCCGGCGGGAATTCTGCGCGAAGGGTCGGGGGGTGGCCTGTGGGGTGGGGAAAAATGGTCCTTCACCGGAGGGGGGCCTCCGATGGGGTCTGGCCCACGATTGGGGCCCACCGATTGATGGACCAGCCTCTCTCCCCCGGGCCTACTTTCCTGCACGGCCGACCCTGAACACCGATGCCACGTTGAGTCGGGGTTGGCGCTGCACCCATTTGGTGCCGGGGAAGGAGGCTGGAGCTGCGTGAACCACTCCAACGCCGTTCTGGCCCCCTTTGGGGGATAGAATCGGTCGTCCCCATGCCCGTTTCATGCCTCAACATTGCGTGAAGCTCTCAGAGGTCCTGTGCAGCTGAGTAGCTTCTATCAGAGCTGACCATTCCTGTGTCAGTGTTATTTGAGGTGTTGGATGCAGGGGAGTCTGGAAAGCCACACCAGCAGGTTTGTCATGACCTGAGAGTGAGAGGCTCCGCAGAAGAAGCGGCTGGGTGGCACAGTGGTTAGCACTGCTGCCTCACAGCTCCAGGGACCCTGGCTCAATTCCGGCCTCGGATGACTGACTGTGTGGAGTTTGCACTTTCTCTCCGTGTCTGCTTGGATTTCCTCCGGGTGCTCCAGTTTCCTCCCACAGTCGAAAGATGTGCAGGTTAGGTGAATTGGCCGTGCTAAATTGCTGCTTAGTGTCCAAAATATTGAGTGGGGTTGCTGGGTTATGGGGCATGGTTGGAGGCGTGGGCTTAAGTGGGGCACTCTTTCCAAAGGCCAGTGCAGACTCGATGGGCCAAATAGCCTCCTTCTGCCCTGTAAATTCTGTGATTCTATGATTCCAAGTGCATCATGTTGGAAAGAACCGTGTCTATGGATCTCGAAGGCAGAAAAATAAATGTTGGAGGCGACTTGAGAATTAGACCCAGCACAGTAAACAGGGGCAAAATTCTCCGACCCCCAGCAGGGTCGGAGAATCGCCTGGGGGCGCCTACAATCCCGCCCCCGCCGTGACAGAGATTCTCCGCCACCCGGGAAGTGGCGGGGGCAGGAATCTTGCCCCGCCGATCGGAGAGGCCCATGCGGTGATTCTCCGGCCCGGATGGGCCGAGGTCCCGCCGCTGGGAGGCCTCTCCCGCCGCCAAGGTTTAAACCACCTCTGGAACGGCGGGCTCAGCGGCGCGAGCAGGCCCCCGGGGTCCTGGGGGGGGCGGGGGGCGATCAGACCCCGGGGGGTGCCCCCACGGTGGCCTGGCCCACGATCGGGGCCCCCCGATCAGGGGCCGGGCCAGTGCCCTGGGTGCACTATGTTCCTCCGCGACCGCCACGGCCTCCACCATGGCGGAGGTGGAAGGGAACACCACATCGCGCATGCGCCGACAGTGACGTCAGCGGCCAGCTGCCGCTGACGTCACTGCTGGCGCATGCACCAACCGCCGAAAGCCTTTCGGCCAGCCCTGCTGCCGGGGGCGCCGGGTGTTTGCGCCAGTCTTCTGGTGCAAACCGCTCCGGCGCGGGGCTGGCCCCCAAAGGTGGGGAGAATTCCCTATCTTTGGGGAGGCGCGACCCCCGAGTGGTTGGCGCCACTCCCCTACGCCGGCACCCTCCGTCACGCCGGGTAGGGGAGAATGCCGCCCCTGGTATGTCAGCTATTTAAAGTGTAGTTTGTAGTTCCTATTGGATACAATTTGCCTGTGAACTTGTTTAATTTTTGGTGATTTTAGTTTGATAATTACAGCAAAAGCTGTGAAAAAGTGAATTCTTGTCCATCAGTGTCTCCTATGGGAAGTTCAGTTCCTTCACATTAACTTGGCCCTGGCAATGAACAACAAAGACAAACAATGATCACTTTTCAAACTAAAAGTAAAATAGATCATGAGACTGATGAAGAACATGAATACGCTTTCAGCATGCATCCACAAAGAATACATTCTGTACTTGTTACCCCACAATTGTACCCAGAAAAATTCTGCATTTCAAGCTAACTAATAAACCATGATTATCAATGAAGAATCTGTGGAGCAGAGTATGGAGTCAACCCATATCACAAGGTTACCTTCAATGCACAATGCTTTTAATTTTGCTCATATGTCATTGAGGGGAATCAAAACACTTGCCTTTTGGAATTCCTTACGGACAACATTGATAGACATTCCCCTATCCACAATACTAGTGACCTTCTCAAATTGTCAACTAGATTAGTCATCAGTGATACTGGTCTGCTAGGCTTGCCTAAATAACTCCATTGGCCTGCCAAGTGTGTAATCAGAGATGACAGCGTAGACAACCATTGGCCCAATATTCAGAGCATCACGTGGATGTATGATCAGTTCACCCTCGGCATGATTCAGCGACCGCATTGCGTCCTGCATGGATTCGGGCGCATTGGATGAATACCAGGAGAGCCGCAAAACAGGCTCCGCACTGGACACCAGGCCGATTGTGAGTCACCCGAGTCGCTCCGCCCGGCACGATCTAGATCATGCACTCCCTGGCCTTTAGACTCATTTAAATACTCAGATACCACTTTCACGTGGTGCCCGAGAGCCATGACTGTGCCTGCGAGACTTTGACAAGGCTCCATTTTGAACTAGTCTCCACAAACCTGAACCAGATTCCAAGGTACGGCGGGGTGGAGGGTGTCGTACAGGCTATTAGAGACACCGGGGTGGTCAGGACAGGCTAAGGTAGTACCCTGGCATACCTTGGGGCCTTGGCACTGCCAGCCTGATGCTCAAAATGGTGCCCCGATCTGCGACGAGACATTCCTGCTGGCGAGTCGACTAAAGTGTGACCTCGGCAGGGTGAATTCCCTGAGGCCCAAAAAAACAGGGAAAGTGCCAGCGAATAGTGGGGTGAATCTTGGTGCTGCAGCCACCGAGGAACACTCTGCCACTCGTGCCCAAAAGTGGACTTGGTTTTAAGTCCATTGAATCGCGCCTGTGTTCCAACAGTCTAAATGAGAAACCAGGCTGATATATCCTGATAAAATTCACGAGTGGCACTTAACGTGTTTTAGTTGCCTTGCAAAATCTCAGCAACATTGTCCAGCATTTACCATTCATTTAGATGTCCTGAGGAGGCGGTGGCGGCTTGATACACCTAAGTAGTTTGCGAGTCATTTCAGAAGGCAGTGCAAAGACAACCAAGTTAGTATGGGAGTGAAGTCACACACAAACCTGACCAGGTAAAGGACAGCAGGTTTCCAGGGGTCACGATTTCAAGGTGAGAGGGGAAAAGTTTAAGGGAGATGTGCGTGGAAAGTTTTTTACGCAGAGGGTGGTGGGTGCCTGGAATGCTTTGCCAGCGGAGGTGGTAGAGGCGGGTACGATAGCATCATTTAAGATGCATCTGGACAGATATATGAACGGGCGGGGAACAGAGAGAAGTAGATCCTTGGAAAATAAACAACAGGTTTAGATGAAGGATCTGGATCGGCGCAGGCTGGGAGGGCCGAAGGGCCTGTTCCTGTGCTGTAATTTTCTTTGTTCTTTGTTCTATCCCTAATAGATAATATCGAACATGTTAATTTTTAAAAAATTCTGGCAGCATTTATTTCCAGATTTTTAAAAATCCCTTCAATTCTCAAATTACTCGGGTGAACTGGGAACATATATTGTTATTAGTCCAGATATAATAATAATAGAACATAGAACAGTACAGAACAGGCCCTTCGGCCCTCGATGTTGTGCCGAGCAATGATCACCCTACTTAAACCCACGTAACCCGTATACCCAACAATCCCCCCATTAACCTTACACTACGGGCAATTTAGCATGGCCAATCCACCTAACCTGCACATCTTTGGACTGTGGGAGGAAACCGGAGCACCCGGAGGAAACCCACGCACACACGGGGAGGACGTGCAGACTCCACACAGACAGTGACCCAGCCGGGAATCAAACCTGGGACCCTGGAGCTGTGAAGCATTGATGCTAACCACCATGCTACCGTGAGGCCCCCTGTATCAGGATATATCAGCCTAATAGTAATCTTTATTGTCACAAGTAATTGTGACAAGTGCAAATAATAATAATAGTGCATTTTATTGTCACAAGTAGTTGTGCAGGTTGCAAATATATCCAGTAATATAACCATTATTCTATCAGACCCTACTTGTGGCCTGTGGCCTGGTCATTTCTCCCTTTAAGTAAAATTGTGCTGATGTCTGGTTCAAATAAGATTGTTGTTTTTTGGTGTTCAGGTGAGTGGTCCTCTTTAAGAATGACTGGTAAACTACAGGACACTCAGCTTTCTGTGAAGCAGGGTAATGAGAAATTATTGTACACAAACACAAACTCATGTCAGCATTGCATCCCCAGTACATGCAGTATGTGTGCTTGTACACATTCACGACTTATCAACACGTTATATAACGAATTGATTTAAATTTTCTAAGTCATTTCAATAGCATAGAACCTTCTATTGCAAGCATAATTTGGGAAATTTCACCCAGCGTGCAAGTCATGATTAATATGATGATTATCAATAGTCCTGAACAGTCAACAGTGATCTCATTCAGAAAACGTACCCAGTTAGACTTGTTGATTGAAACCCTTGCTCCAATCAATGGATAAACTTTGTCTTTAAATAAAATTATATCTTCATTCGAAAAATGTAAGAAAACTTAAATACTTAAAAACTGATTCTCTTATACTACATCACATACACAACTCTTATACAACATCACATTAACCCACACCAACTTTTACAGATGCATCATAGAAAGCATCCTATCTGTCTGCATCACAGCCTGATGTGGAAATTGTTCGGACCAAGACCTCAAAAAACTTCAGAGAGACAGCACGGTGGCACAATGGTTAGCATTGTTGCCTACACCGTTAAGGACATGGGTTCGAATCCCGGCCCTTGTTCACTGTCCGTGTGGAGTGTGCACATTCTCCCCGTGTCTGTGTGGGTTTCACCCCCACAACCTAAAGATGTGCAGGTTAGGTGGATTGGAAACACTAAATTGGAAAAAGTAATTGGGTACTCTAAATTTATTTTAATAAAACTTCAGAGAGTCGTGAACACAGCCCAGTCCATCACACGTACCTGCCTCCCATCCATTGGCTCCATCGACACCTCCCGCTGCCTTGGGAAAGTGGGAAACATAACCAAAGACCCCTCCCACTCAGCTTACTCACTCTTCCAACTTCTTCCATCGGGCAGGAGATACAAAAGTCTGAGAACACGTGTGAACAGACTCAAAACAAGCTTCTTCGCTGCTGTTACAAGACTCCTAAACGACCCTCTTATGGACTAACCTCATTGACACTACACCCCTGTATGCTTCCCCCAATGCCGGTGTTTATGTAGTTACATTGTGTACCTTGTGTTGCCCTATTATATATTTTCTTTTCTTCCCTTTTCTTTTCATGTACTTAACGATCTGTAGATCTTCTCCCAGAAAAATACTTTTCACTGTACCTTGGTACATGTGACAATAAACAAAATCCTATCCTAGTTGTTTAATTACTCGGTAATTATATTGTCATGATGTGGAGATGCCGGCGTTGGACTGGGGTGAGCACAGTCAGAAGTCTTACAACACCAGGTTAAAGTCCAACAGGTTTGTTTCAAACACGAGCTTTCGGAGCACTGCTCCTTCCTCAGGACCTGAGGAAGGAGCAGTGCTCCGAAAGCTCGTGTTTGAAACAAACCTGTTGGACTTTAACCTGGTGTTGTAAGACTTTTTACTGTAATTATATTGTGTTATTCTTGCTATGTTGACTCTATTGAGTGACAGTGAGTGGGATTCTCTGGCCTACTAGCCGCATGTTTCACGGCAGCAGGAGGCAGCGTGCCATTCGCTGGTGGTGGGGTTCGCTACTCCTGTCTCTGTCAATAGGAATTCGCATTGAAGGCAACCCACGGCACTTGAGAAATCCGTGGGCCGGGGTGCGTTACCAGAGGAACCAGAGAATCCCGCCACCAGCGAATGGCCGGAGAATTCCGGCCAGTGGGTTACTGAATGTGTCAAAAGCATCATTACAGGACATGCATAGAGAGCCAGCTCCTCTCCACCCTATGTTTAAAGCAGTTAATGAAGGGATAATAAGTACATCAAGGAAAATTTATTGTGACATAGACCATAACATTCATGGACCAGAATTCTTTGAAAAACGTGGAAAGTAAAATAGATTCATAATGTGGAAAGACGCCTTTAAATAGTAACACTCATAATTAGAGAAGCTGTTCCTACATTTTCTCCTGTCTGACATTTTAATAGCCTCCATAGAGAAAAGTTTCATTTCATTATATTCTTTGTGTCGTATGTGACCTTTTTACCAGTATGTATTCTGCTGCCTCCTGGTTAACTATTATAGTTATTTAATTATAATTCTAAATCCCTTTACCCCTCTCGTGAAATTGTTTACTCCTTGCTGCAGTAAATATATATATATATATACCGGTGCCCTTTTGTAATTCAGCCAAATAAGCATATAAATATTGGGCAGGATTCTCTATTTGGGAGACTAAGTACCGCTGCCGGGACTGAATTGCGATTTGTGTTCCCTTTGGGGTACTATTTGGAAAGTGAGTCAGGACATGCAAATGGACCAGCACTCTGTCAGCGCGAATTCGGAGCAATTCACAGCCCAGCGGGTGTTCTAATTGCTGGGGTCAGAGTGAGCGCTAAAAAGACTGGCAACTGGATCTGTTTTCAAGAGCTCCACTTACCACACACTCACTGCAGCCGTGAAGATGTTTGACAGAACACCAGCCCCCGAGGTTGAGGGTCAGAAGTGGACCCACAGCTCCATGCCAGTGAGGAGCGGAGGGACACCCTCTTCCCCAAGGTGGGCCGCAGACCCAAGCCTGCCCTCCTGAACAGCGCCTGGGAGGTTGTGGCAGAGGCTGTCGGTGCTGCCAGCCTCAGAAGGATGGGACAGCTGCTGGTCGATAGGGGTGGGAGTCACTGGCGGGGTCACTGCCTTGAGAGGTGCAGAGACCGGGGAGGATTGCCAAGGCCATGGTGCAGGTGTACTCTGCTTGGAGTGAGATCTGCTGATCTTCTGCTTCTTCTGCAGTGGGGCGAGTGCTTCTGAGATGTTTCAACACCTGCTGGCCCTTGATTGAGTTTGGCCACACCCATCCCCTTGATGAAACAGCTGGGCTGTGAGGCTGTCCAGAGGGGCAGCTTGGTTGAGCTCCCAGATGACCAGAGGCTCTCTGAGCATGCATAGAACACAGGCAGCACTCAGCAAGTTGAGCAGCCAGGAGTCTGTAAGTAACACCAAAGGGGTGTGTTTAAAAGACAGACTACAGCAATGACGGTCTGAACCAGGACACCCCGATCCCGAGGGGACACTCCGAGTCCACGGACTTGGCACCAAGTTGTTCCCCACTACTGTCCTCAGCCCGGGCAGCCACCCCCAGCAATTCTGGCAATTCTCCAGGGTTTTGGAGTGCTTTTCAAGTGACCCGCTCCCCCTCCACAGCCATGGCACCCAGGCCCCGCTTGTAAATACTTGCACTTATTCACGCCCTTGAGATTTCTACTTCAGAAGGGTGGAGCATCGCGGATGGGTAAAGCATATTGCGTGCAAACTGCTAGTGATATTGAAATCCATGCAAATGGCGATATTGCATGGATGCTCTGACGCAGGCCTCAAACATCAATGTCGCCACCCATGAGGGACTGGAGCAGGGCATCCGAATGGGTGCTGGGCGCAAACTGCGATTTTTAGATTACCCGCGATTCTCTGTCCGATCGCGATTTGTGTTTCCGGAGTCACGATTCGGAGAGTTCAGCCCATTATGTTTCTTAAAGAAGATATTTTGTCAAATACCTTTGTGCATATTCTACTATATTCTTACTTTTTGAGATTGGATTGGATTTGTTTATTGTCATGTGAACCGAGGTACAGTGAAAATATTTTTCTGCGTCCAGCTCAAACAGATCATTTAGTACATGAAAAGAAGGTACGTAAGAGGGCAACACAAGGTACACAATGTAAATACATAAACACCGGCATCGGATGAAGCACACAGGAGTATAGTGTTAATCAGATGAATCTATAAGAGGGTAATTTAAGGAGTCTGGAAACAGCAGGGATGAAGCAGTCTTTGAATATGTTTGTGCGTGTTCTCTGAGTTTTGTATCTCCTGCCCGATGGAAGAAGTTGGAAGAGTGAATTTGCCGGTTGGGAGGGGTCTTTGATTATGTTGCCCACTTTCCTGAGGCAGCGGGAGGTGTAGACAGAGGCAATGGATGGGAGGCGGGTTTGTGCGATAGACTGGGCGGTGTTCACGACTCTCTGAAGTTTCTTGCGGTCTTGGGCCGAGTGGTTGCCATACCAGGCTGTGATGCAGCCAGATCGCATGCTTTCTATGCAGTACCTGTTGATAAGAGTCAAAGTGGACATGCTGAATTTCCCTAGTTTCCTGAGGAAGTATAGGCACCGTTGTCCTTTCTTGATTATGGGTGGACCAGGACAGATTTTTGGTGATACCTAATTAACAAATGATCCTCTCACTTAATCCTTTTCTGGAAACCAGTAAGTTTTGTGGCGTTCCAACATGAAGATGGCAACTTGAACCTTACCAGTGATCATTGAAATATGGGTTTCACGTTTGTCTGATTTAACTACACATTGCACCCACCTTCTTCAATAATATCAATTTACCCATGACATGCATGCTTTTCAATTTGTTTTCTGTGAAAGGTCTTGTACTGAAGGAGAAATGATCATACATAATGGCTAATGTACAAGAACCATTCAAAATATATTCATGTTCAATTCTCCTGCAAATTCCTCACTTTAATCATTGTAATTAGCACAAGAGTTTCCAAATAAATGTTTTACTTTGGGTATAAAACACTATCCAGTCAATCAACAATTAAGAGCTGTCACTTACTTTCAAGCAGACGAATTTCTTAAACAAAGATCCGTGATTCATATGTCAAATTATTATTTTGTAATCATGCAAGAAATGTTATATTGCCCACAGACAGGCTGAAAATTGGCAACATAATTCTGGTGAGCACCGCTTTTGACTGTGGTGTTGGCATATTTGCAGACTCTTAATTTGAAATGTATCAGTATCTGTGACTTCAGTGTTTGCAATGAGAGCTTTCATCCTAAAGTAGCCCTCATTACCTGGATGAGTAAGATGACCAACACTGGCAGTCATTTCCTGTTGCCTGATAATCTGACGTGACATACAGTTTTATAGAATGGGACACGGTGACTTGACAGTCTTCCAAGTTGCTCGAATTTAGGACACTGGTGTCACAAAACCTTTTGATAACCTCACTATGAACTATTGCTTCTCACATCTTTTAAGATGGGGATGGATGCAGTTCTGTGACAGCTAATTCATCTGACATTCATAACTGTGCCAACCTGCTTATCGAACAGAAATATCCACACAGTGCTCGGGTGGGTCTGACTACACTGTCATCATTTTGCAGTATTTACTCGGTGCATTTATACTCCATTATTTCTGAAGTGCTTTGGAAGGTAATAGGATTGTCCAATAATTAGTTCCATCGAAATGCTTCAGTAAATCAAACACAAACTGTTGTTAAAGTATTCCTGTCCATTTTTGTCAAAGTTTACTTCAATCGGTATTCGGCTAACTGCTTTGCAGTTTTGCTGAACACAATCTTAATTTTCTCAAGTATCATTAATATATCGTTTTAGCAATTATAGTTTATCAAACAGATTCAATTGCACGAAGCAGCAACATGTGACTGTGAAGGACTTCAGTTTGGTGGAGGGATTTCATACTGTCAAATGTGATTCTCAGTGGAACTGTTAAAAGCATTTTCTGAAGGTTGATGTAACTATCATCACATCATTTTCCTGCTTGCCTGCTGCAACCTCGACAGCAGAACCATGGAAACACTGGAAAAATGGTGGAAACACCATTCCCCCCCGTTTTTCTGGGCTTTCCGATGTGCTTGTGCCCAGTGAGTAGGCCTGGCGGGGTGGTGGGGGTCGGGGGGGAGGGGGAAGTTAGCAACTTAAAGGAGTTAATTGGGGAATGAGTGGGATTCCCGTCGGAGTCCCTAGCCACTCCACCGTGAAATTGCATCTGGGTTGGGCCCAGCGAGATCCCGGAGGGAAATCCCATCCATGCAATTTAAAGCTGGTTCCCCTGCCCCCTCACCCCCATCTCAGAATCCACCCAGGGAGGAGCTTAACATTCTAGTATGTGTCTTACGCTCAACCACCCAAGTGCAAAAATCTGTCCCAGAACCTTCTTCGAGTGACAAATGGTTCCTTATCACTGATGCTTCAATTTCTTTCCGTTGTGAAGAAAATGGTTCCAGTCAGCACCTACACTAAATAACATTTGTGGTACTAAAGGTCCACTGGGATTTTCCTGGTTCCATATTATACTTCTGACACAAGACTGGCAGACTCCCACATACCAGCAGAACGAGTAGAATCTAGTTACTTCTGTTCTACCGCTTATTGGAGAGCTCCCCTCTTATGACATCAATGTTACAAAGGGATCCGAGGAGAAACCCCATGGACGTTCAGCCTTGGCTATTGTCAAATTGTTTGCTGTGTATTAGGGGTGGCACGGTGGCACAGTGGTTAGTACTGCTGCCTCACAGTGCCAGAGACTCAGGCTCAATTCTGGACGTGGGTGACTGTCTATGTGTGGAGTTTGCACGTTCTCCCCGTGTCTGCATACGGTTTTTCCTCTCCCGGTGCTCCGGTTTCCTCCCACAATGCAAAGATATACAGGTTAGCTGGATTGGCCATGATAAATTGATGTCCAACGGGGGATTTTGCCCAGGTAGGGTTCTCTTTCAGAGGCTCGGTGCAGACTCAATGGGCCGATTGGTCTCCATCTGCACTGTAGAGTTTCTATGGATTCTATTATGTGAATTGTACGTTATGCTGGTTTGGCTTGGCTTGGATTCTACATTGACACACTATGGTCCAGGAAGTGGAGTGTGTCCAAGACAGGGAACGATCCCAATGCGTGCGACTGATGCCGAATGAGGCTGCTGGAAGGCCACTCCAATTTTACCCACTTGGAACGTTGTCGCGATATGAATGAGCTACAGGTACGAGTTAATCCCCAGAGGAGGCATGGCAGCTGTGAAATGGCTAAGGGACGGCAGCAAAGACCAGGCAGTTTGGAAGTCAGTCCAGAGCCTGTTAAGAGTTTGGGTGAGCGAGGTGGAGGGGCTGTGGAGTGATTCGGAAAGGAGTAAATGATCGCCGATGGCAGACTGTGGCTTTAATGTGGAGGCGGGAAGAATTCTCTTGCTCCTCCTGACTGACCACCCAATCCAATATGATGAATGGTATGCATCAAACATGGAATGGACCCACACACATTACTACAGTGGACCCTCAGTCACCAGATTTATGTATAGATCACTTGGTTGTCCAAGAGACTGGGACAACATGAAAAATTTAACAATAGCCATGATGGCCTGCATCATCAAAATCCTTCTTAAGTTCCATGAGGTAGTCGTTTGATTTACAACCAAGGGACATAACGTCTATTTAATGTTCCTTTAAACAGTTTAGGCTGCTCGAGGGGAACTGTGTCGTCACAAGAAAACTTTGCAGAAACAATGGATGCCTAGTGCATGACTTATATGTCGGGCTCGAAACCCTGACTTTGTGCTCATTTCTCAGTCCTCGCCCGACACTGTATCAACAACTATGTTGGAAGATAGTCATGTTTGCACTGCATGCCCTTTGGGCAGGGTGGTGCGTGCCCTGGCACTGCTGATGTCATATGGGCAGGGGGGGGTACCCTCCTACAGTGTGTTCGGGAAGCCAGGAATCGCTTCGGGGGCCTCGGATTTAAAAATGGTGTCCCGATTTCTTGCAACACTGGGGAGTTCCGGCAAGCGGAGCTCACCACTCTACAAAAAGGGACTATGTCAGGGGGTCGGGATTGAAGGCACTAGCAACAGCACCGCACCCAATGGCCCCGGGGAAATACTCAGGGAGTCCGGTAAAATAGCTTCATTGAGAATTTGGAGGTAGTTTCGCCAACACTTCGGGTTGGGGGCAGGATCAAGGGAAACGCCGATTCGGGGGAACCACAGATTTGAGCCAGGGAATTGGGTTGGAAATTTTCGGAAATGGGAGGAGAAGGGGATTAAGACACTAAAAGATTTGTTTCTTGGGGGTCGGTTTGCAGGATTGAAAGAGCTGGAAGCGACGTATGGGCTGAAGCAGGGGGAAATGTTTAGATACATGCAGGTTCGAGATTTTGCCAGAAAGGAGATACAGAGCTTCCCGGTGGAGCCAGCCACCACATTGCTGGAGGAGGTGCTGACGACAGGGAGACTGGAGAAGGGGGTAGTGTCGGCGGTTTACGGAGCTATTTTGGAAGAGGAGAAGGCACCACTGGAACGGATCAAAGCAAAGTGGGATGAAGAGTTGGGAGAGAGTATGAAGGAGGGGTTCTGATGTGAGGTGCTCTGGAGAGAGAATGCCTCCGCCTCGTGCTCGTAATTGGAGCTGATACAGCTGAAGGTGGTACACAGAGCACACCTCACGAGGGCAGGGATGAGCCGATTCTTTGAAGGGGTAGAAGATGTGTGAGAACGCTGCCGTGGGGGGGCGGGGGGGGGGGGGGCACGCAAATCACGTTCATATGTTTTGGTCCTGTCCAAAACTGGAGGATTACTGGAAGGAGGATTTTAGGGTAATCTCTGAAGTGGTGCACGTGAAACTGGACCCAGGCCCTAGGGAGGCCATATTCGGGGTGTCGGACAAACCGGGGTTGGAAACGGGTGCAATGCCAGATGTTGTAGCCTTCGCCTCATTGATCGCCCAAAGGCAGATCCTGATGGGATGGAGAGCAACCTCTCCACTCTGTGCCCTGGCGTGGCGGGGGGAACTGTTGGAATTCTTGACTCTTGAGAAGGTTAAGTTTCAACTGAGGGGACGGATGGAGCAGTTCTACAATTCATGCGCATTATTCATTATGCACTTTCAAGAACTGGATAACATCGAACATTAGTTGGGAGGGGGGAGTTGGGAGAGTTGGGGGTAGGGGGACTGTGTGTGTTATTGGTGACTATGGGTGATTCCTGATGCCTTTTTGTCATTTGTTTGTGTGAACATGTGGGCTAATGTTTGAGGTTTGGTGGGAGGATGGGATTGTTGTTATTGATATGGGGATTGACATATTTGTTTATTGATTATTGTTTATTGTTGGTGGGTGTAAATTTGGGAGAAAATGTGAAAAAGAAGGAGAATAAAAATATTTTTTTAAAAAAGGGTCTATGTGCGGCCTTGGCCACGCTTTCACCATTCAGACCCCTTATACAACACGAGTCGTGTTGAATAGCCATGTGTTGCTCGGCACTGTGAGCGCCGCGAAGCACACGGCTAAGTGTGCTTGTGTGGGACTTTGTTCCCTTTTGCGAGAATTGTGCTCTATTTCTCTGTCTCCCACCCTCCTTGCACCCACTCCCGCCAGCCTCATAAAGAGGCTGGGCTGGAAAAATGCCTTAAGTGGTCACTTCGGAGGTTTCCCGCCTGAGGCCCTGCCTTCCCTTTTGTGAAATTGTATCTGGGTCAGGGCGGAATCCTGTCCATATAATTTTATGCTCCTGCACCTCAGAACCCGCTTTGGGAGAGGGTAAGATTCTGCCCCTTCAGTCTAAACATGAGTTTGCTTTTCTTCCTTTCAAACATGACTTCAATTATATTGTGACCGCTGTCCCTTGAGTGCCTTCACTCTGAGGTCATTAATTAATCCTGTCAAATTGTACAATACCAAGTCTAATACAACCTGCTCTGCATTTGGTTCCAGACGTTGCTGCTCTAAGAAAAGATCTGAAAAGCACTTTGTGACCTTCTCATCTCGCCTACTGCTGCCGGTCTGTTTTTTCCAGTTTCTATGGCGATTTAATTCACCTATGATTATTGCCATCCCTTTATCACAAGCACTCAAATATTTCTTTCTGTATACTTTGTCTTACATTTTGGTGTCTATTAGTGGGCCTGTCGACCATTCCCACAAATAACTTCTTTCTTCTAGTATTCCTCACCTCCACCCAAACCAATTCTACATCCTGATCTCCTGAAGCAAGGTCATCTCTCCAGCATCAATGTTATCCATGATTAACACTGCTACACCTCCACCTTTACCTGACTTCCTATTCTTCTTGAATATAATATACTCTTCAATATTCAGGACCCAATTCTTATCATCCTGCAGCCATATCTCCATAATTGCTGTCAGATCATATTCATTTACTTCATTGGAAGCTATTGATTCGGTTACTTTATTATGAATACGACGTACATTCTGGTACAGAAAGTTTAGTTTTTTCTTTTTGTTACCCATGCAGCATCTAATCTTGACTATTTGTGTATTCTTAGGTTTTATCTCTCTGTCCATTCCTGCTGTTCCACTACCCTCATTTTCCATGTTACTATTATGTTCTCCTGCCTTGAATCTACCCCTTGATTTTCTTTATCTACCCAAGCCCAATCCTGCATTCACCTTGTTTATTTTACAGCCCTCTCTGTTTCCTAGGAACACTGGTCCCAGCATGGTTCAGATGCATACCATCCCAAAGGTACAGACCTAGTTTACCCAGTACTGGTGCCAGATCCTTCCCTCTAACTGCAAGTTCCTCTCCAGCCCTGAACAGATGCCCAGAACCCTGACATTGACAGGCAACACAGCCTGCAGGACACTCGTTCTTTGCTTCAGAGAACAGTGTCAATCTCCCTCACTATACTGTCCCTTACTGCCACTATATTTCTATTTGTTCCCCCATTCCCCCCCCCCCCCCCCCACCCCCCCCCCCCCCCCCCCCCCCCCGGCCTCCTGGACTGAACTGCTTCCTGTGCCATGGCCAGCCTCCACATCCACCTTTCAGGCCTTGCTTTCATCCACACAGGTTATTAGCACCTCAAACCTGTTTGACAATTGCAAAGTCTTAGGTGATGTGTTGGGTACTCTGGATCTGTGGAGACTGCGTTTACCTCAGCAGTAACACATACAGGCTACCAACACATTGATGCACAATCAATGGACACGAAACATAGATGAGGTCCGAACGATAGGCTTTAATACGCAAGAAGTGGACCCGGCAGTAGACGTACAGAAGAATGGCTGGCTGCCGGGGAACACGGGTTCTTATACCCCGCCGTGTAGGCGGAGCTACCTTCCTCTCAGCCAATCGGCTGAGAGGCACATGACATACCTGGGCCAATGGGCAGCGAGTCCTCTGCACCAATGGCAGCTCACACTCCCAGGTACCGTAATACCCCTAGTCATAACACCACATTCACCCCCTGTTGAGAAAGGAACCGGGGGGGGGTGTACGGGGAACGCGGACATGGAAGGGGGGGGTGCGTGTCCCATGAGTATGTGAGAGACTGGTAGTATGGCTAGAGATGTTAGATCGTACCATTTCATTGATGGCTGCCCGCTGGCCTCCAACTATTTACAAAATACAGAACACAGTAACTATGTAGAGTTTGGGAAATGGGGAGAAGAAAAAAGAGAACAAGAAAAAAAAAGAGTCCATCAGCAGTTCACATGGATTCGATCAGCCGATCGGGTGCCTTGGATGTCCTGTGCGACCTGCGGAGTTGTGCTGGCGTGTTGGAGTGGTGTTCGTCCGTGACTCCGGGAGTGATGATCCTGTTCTTGCGGCTGCGTCCGTACCCCTAGTCGGAGCTAGCGGAGGCCAGGCCGGGGGAGGGTCGTCCTGTCCACTAGGCAGTGTGTGTGAAGGTGTCGGTGGGGCCGGGGGGGGCGCGCCTGCCGGGGTCAGTTGGCTTTAGGGGGGGGTTGGGGGGTACTGGCGCCGGGGGGGGGGGGGGGGGTGGCCGGGATCCGGCGGGTGCCAGGTCCCGGATGGAGACCATGTCCTGTCGGCCGTCGGGATGCTCCACATATCCATACTGCGGATTCACGTGGAGTAGCTGGACTCTTTCGACCAACGTGTCCGACTTGTGCACCCGTACATGTTTCTGGAGCAGGATGGGCCCGAGGTTAGCCAGCCAAGTCGGCAGCGGGGTCCCTGAGGAACACTTCCTGGGAAAAACAAGAAGGCGTTCATGAGGCGTTTGGTTAGTGGAGGTACAGAGGAGTGACCGGATAGAATGGAGGGCGTATGGGAGGGCCTCTTGCCAGTGGGAGACTGGGAGATTTCTGGACCGTAGGGCCAGCAGGACGGTCTTCCAGACTGTACCATTCTCCCTCTCGACCTGTCCATTACCCCTGGGGCTGTAACTGGGCGTCCTGCTGGAGGCGATGCCCCTGCTGAGCAGGAATTGACGCAGCACGTCACTCATAAAAGAGGACCCCCTATCGCTATGAATGTCAGCGGGGAATCTGAACAGTGAAAAAATGGTGTGTAAGGCTTTAATGATGGTGGTTGTGGTCATGTCAGGGCAGGGGATAGCGAACGGGAAGCGGGAGTACTCGTCAATCACGTTGAGGAAGTACGTATTGTGGTTGTTGGAGGGGAGGGGACCTTTGAAGTCCATGCTGAGATGTTCAAAGGGGCGGGAAGCCTTTATCAGATGCGCTTGTTCGGGGTGGTAGAAGTGCGGTTTGCACTCCGCGGAGATGTGGCATTCCCTAGTCACTGTCCTGACCTCCTGGTGGAGTAGGGCAGGTTGCGGGTCTTCATAAAGTGGAAAAAGCGGGTAACCCCCGGGTGGCAGAGGTCCGCGTGGAGGGTTCGGAGGTGGCCCACTTGTGCGTTGGCACAGGTGCCGTGGGAGAGGGCATCGGGAGGCTTGTTTAGCTTCCCAGGACGATACAAGATGTCGTAGTTGTAGGTGGACAGTTCGATCCTCCACCGCAAGATCTTGTTGTTCTTTATCTTGCCCCTCTGTGCGTTGTCGAACATGAAGGCCACTGACCGTTGGTCTGTGAGGAGGGTGAACCTCCTGCCGGCCAGATAGTGCCTCCAATGTCGCACAGCTTCAACTATGGCCTGTGCTCCCTTCTCAACCGAAGAGTGGCGGACTTCGGAAGCGTGGAGGGTACGGGAAGAAGAAGGCAACGGGTCTGCCCGCTTGGTTGAGGGTGGCTGCCAGAGCTACATCAGACGCGTCGCTCTTGACTTGGAAGGGGAGGGACTCGTCCATAGCTCGCATCGTGGCCTTTGCAATGTCTGCTTTGATGCGGCTAAAGGCCTGGCGGGTCTCCATTGACAGGGGGAACGTGGCTGATTGGATCAGGGGACGGGCTTTGTCGGCGTAATTGGGGACCCACTGGGCGTAATATGAAAAAAAGCCCAAACAGCGCTTGAGGGCTTTGAGGGAGTGGGGGAGGGGGAGCTCCATCAGGGAGTGCATGCGTTCCGGGTTGGGGCCTATTACTCCGTTACGCACTACGTAGCCGAGGATGGCTAGACGGTCGGTGCTAAACATGCATTTGTCCTTGTTGTAGGTCAGATTCAGGAGTTTTGCGGTTCGGAGGAATTTCCGGAGGTTGGTGTCGTGGTCCTGCCGATCGGGGCCGCAGATGGTGACATTATTGAGATACGGGAAGATTGCCCGTAAACCGTATTGATCGACCATTCGGTCAATTTCTCGTTGGAAGACCGAGACCCCGTTTGTGACACTGAAGGGAACCCTTAAAAAGTGGTAGAGTCGCCCATCCGCTTTGAACTCAGTGTACTTTCGGTCACTCGCGCGGATGGTGTGCTGATGGTAGGCGGACTTGAGGTCCACCGTGGAGAAGACCTTGTACTGCACGATCCTGTTGACCGGGTCGGAGATACGTGGGGGAGGGTACGCGTCCAGCTGCGTAAACCTGTTGATGGTCTGAATGTTGTCCATGACCATCCTATTTTTCTCCCCGGTCTTTACCACCAGCACTTGTGCTCGCCAGGGGCTGTTGCTAGCCTCGATGAGCCCTTCTTTCAGAAGCCATTGGACTTCGGACCTGATGAAGGTTCGGTCCTGGGCACTGTACCATCTGCTCCTGGTGGTGACGGGTTTGCAATCCGGGGTGAGGTTTGCAAATAAGGACGGGGGATCGACCTTGAGGGATGCGAGGCTGCAGACAATAAGGGGGGGCATAGGGCCGCCGATTCGAATGTTAAGCTCTGGAGGTTGCACTGGAAGTCTAACCCCAGGAGTGCTGCCACGCAGAGGTGAGGAAGGACGAAGAGCTTTTAAACTCCCGCCCCTGGACCATGAGGTCCGCTATGCAGCACCCCGTGATCTGTACCGAGTGCGAAACGAAGGCCAGAGCAATTTTTCATTTGACCGGGTAAACAGGAAGAGCACAGTGTCTTACCGTGGCAGGGTGGACGAGACTCTCTGTGCTCCCGGAGTCCGACAGGCAGCATGTCTCATGGCCGTTGAGGAGGGTCTTCGTGGTCGCTGTGGATAGGTTGCAAGGCCGCGACTGTTCCAATGTGACTGAGACGAGTCGTGGCAGAAACTCCGAGTCTTCATCGGGCAGAGAGTAGTCACCTGCGGGGTCCTCGGTGCTGATCCAAGATGGCGGCGCCCGTCGGCCGCACATGGTGGTGGTGGACATAATGACGGCGCCCATTCCCTGCACGTGGAGTCGGGGATCCAAAATGGTGACGCCCGGAGATCGCACGTGGCGTCGGGGGCCCAAAATGGCGGTGCCTGGGGATCACATGTGGCGGCGGGGGCAGCGAGGTCCGTGGGCCGTACGGGGCCCCTGAGGAGAGTGGGGAGGAGGACCCGCGGTCGCTGCTCGGGACCACAGCGACCGCTTTAGATTGGCAGACGGTCACAAAGTGGCCCTTCTTGCTGCAGCCCTTGCAGGTTACAGAGCGGGCCGGGCAGCGTGACGGGGGTGCTTTGCCTGGCCGCAGAAATAGCAGCGCAGCCCCGTGGGTTTATCGGGGCGCCCTGCGGCGCAAGCCTGGGGGGGGGGGTGGAGTCCATGGAGGTGAGGGAAATTACGTTCCAAGCTGCCCAGGGGGCCGCTGCGCGGTCGGGGCATATGCGCGAGCGTTCCGATTTGCAACATCTAGGGAGGAGGCGAGGGTCCGTGCCTCCGTGAGGCTTAAAGTCTCTCTCTCTAACAGTCTTTGGTGGATCTGCGAGGACTGCATACCTGCAACAAAGGCGTCTCTGATCAGAAGTTCGGTATGCTCAGCAGCAGACACCTGTGGGCAGCCGCAGTTCCTCCCCAGCACGAGGAGGGCACGGTAAAATTCGTCCAGAGACTCACCAGGTATCTGCTGCCTCGTGGCCAGTAAGTGCCGAGCATAGACTTGGTTCACCGGCCGTATGAAATGTCCTTTAAGTAAGTCCATAGCCGCGTCGCTTTCTGGTGTGTCCTCTATGAGCGTGTACACAGCGGTGCTGACGCACGAGTGGAGGATGTGCAATTTCTGTTCCCTCGTCGGGACGTTTTCGGCTGTGCTCAGGTAGCTATTGAAGCAAACCAGCCAGTGCTTAAATGCTGCTGTTGCATTTGCTGCGTGTGGGCTGAGTCGAAGACACTCCAACTTGATGCGAAGCTCCATCCTTTAAAATCTTGCGTATTAAATTGATACACAATCAATGGACACGAAACGTAGATGAAGTCTGAACGATAGGCTTTAATACGCAAGAAGTGGACCTGGAAGCAGACGTACAGAAGAATGGCTGGGTGCCGGGGAACACAGGTTCTTATACCCCTCCTCGTAGGCGGAGCTACCTTCCTCTCAGCCAATCGGCTGAGAGGCACATGACATACCTGGGCCAATGGACTGCGAGTCCTCTGCACAAATGGCAGCTCACACTCCCAGGTACCGTAATACCCCTAGTCATACTACCACACATTTGAAATAGTACAACACTATTTTATTAAGCTAGGAACTGTTGAACATACTTTCATTGTGGGTCGACACTATGTTAGATTAAACTGAAGACCTATGCCTATCCTAACCAGTCTATACTATCAGCACATGGTAAAGATCTGTGCTACAAGCTGTGAGCTCTGTCCTTCTTAGAGGCTGCATCCCGAATGAGCGGGAAAACTAGTGCCCTCTGTCTTTATAGTGAGTGTGCTCTAACCGGTGATTGGCTGCTGTGTTGTGTGTGTTGATTGGTCTTGCAGTGTGTCAATCAGTGTGTGTCTGCTGCATGATATACTGATGTGTATATTATGACATTAGGCTCCTCCACTACTGTCTGCTCAGTCCCTAACCTTGGCTAATTTTACTGAGGCAAAAGCATTGCTTCCATATACGTTGTCGTTGTTTAGAAATCTGCTAACACACAAATCCACAGGAAGGCCGCTGATCAAACCCCAATAATCACTCACCAGTTATCCCTTCTGCCAATCGCAACAAAACCTACGGATACTATGGTGAATAGAAACCATTGTAATGTCTCTGACAAGAGCCGACTTGCTGGTGGATGCTATAAAAATTTACTCTATTTGCGAATCATCAAAGCTGCTTCACCATTGTCAATCGCTCATTTGAAAGACAAACAGAAAATAAATGATTGCAGTTATACATAGATGGGATTGTCCAGAAGCTTTTAGCTCTCATTTGTTCTGCCATCTATTTTTTTGAAGTAGCAATGTAATGTATGTCTTTAACATAAACTGCTTGGTAGTTGGCTTCAAGTGGAGAAAGTAGTTTGATATGAGAATGCGAAGCTTTCATATGGCAGAAGTGTTGATTATCATGTCTATTCTTATAAGCACCAACATTTTTTAAGTAACTGAAATTTGAATTTACTAAAGCACGGAAGGAAGCCATTTGGCCCATTAAGGGTGCATTGACCGTTTGAAATTGCATCCTCCCTCAACCCACTCCCCCCCCCCCCCCCCCCCGTCCTACCCCCGTAACCCCACCTAACCTCTGGACACACTAAGGGTCAATTCAGCATGGCCAATCCACCAACCCTGTGCACCTTTGGACTGTGGGAGGAAACTGGAGTAGCCGGAGGAAGGCCAAACAGACATGGGGAGAATTCCACACAGATGGTGACCCAAGGCAGGAATCGAACCTGGGTCCCTGGTGCTGTGAGGATGCCTTGCTAACCACTGTGCCCACATAGATGCCCATCAACAATAATTAAAGTATGTGCAAAAATATTTTTTGGTTAGCCAAGTGGCTAACATTCACAAAAACGTATCACCGTGTTGCAAGTTTTAAAAAAATACAAGGAAGTTTAAAAACAAATACAAGAGATTCACATTGGCAGGGCTTAGGCATACCTGGTACTGCTCCTGGCAAGCACTCCTGTACTAATCATAGAACAAGGGTTGATCCTCCCGGCTTGATGGCAGGGTACGGAATTCCCAGGTCATCAGTTTGGTTGTGGTTGAATAAAATTCTGCTGCTTTTGATGGCCCACAGTGGCTCATGGATGCTCAATTTTGAGTTGTTGGGTCTGTTCAAAATGTATCCCATTTACCACGGTGGTAGCGGCACACAGCACGATGGAGGGTATCCTTGGTGAGAAGGCGGTACCTTGAGCGGGGTTTTCTGGCCTCACCATGCGGCATGTTTTGTGGTGGCGGAGGAAGCCCACCATTGGTAACCGGCGCGACCTTCAAGTCCCGCGCTGTCAACGGAGTTTCCGTAGTTCCCGTCAACAACGGGAACGATTGGAAAATCCCGGCTCTTGACACCACAGGGGACCAATACTGTTATGGACAGATGCATCTGCCACACATAGATTGGTGAAGATGAGGTCAAGTACATTTCTTCCTCTTGCTGATTCCCCCACCACCTGCTGAAGACCCAGTCCAGCAGCGCTGTCCTTTACAACTCGGCCAGCTCAATTAGTCATGAGCCATTCTTGATGGGGTGCTGGTGGTCAACATGGAAGAGAGTTGATTCATCAGCTGAGTGGGGGAGGAGGGTAGAATTGGAGGGGCATTGGGGGTGGTGTGTGGGTGCAACAGGTGATAATCGGCTGCAGGTTTCCTGGCCCGCGTCTGACCTGTTCAAAGAGACTGTATGTGGTACGAAGTCAATGTTGAGGACTGCCAGGGCATCTCCCTTTTGACTGTATGCTACAGTGTTACCAGTGGGAGAAGACATACCGAGGAGTGTCCCAGGTGGCTTCTAGGATGTTGTAAGGAATGATTCGGTGAGAATTATTATTTCAGGGTGTTGCTCGACTCATCTGTGGGGCAGCTCTCCCAGTTTAGGCACAAGTCCCCAAATGTTCACAAGGAGGATTTTGCAGGCTTGTAAGTCTGCTGTTGTCATTGCCAATGCCGAGATCGATGCCAGACGGCCTGTCTGGTTTCATGCCCTTCAGACTTTGTCGTGGTTTGATACAATTGAATGGTTTGTTAAGTACTTCCAGAGGGAAGTTAAGAGTCAATCACATTCTTGTCGGCCTGGAGCCAGACAAACCTGGCAAAGTGACAGATTTCCTTCAGGTTTTCTTTACTTTTTATACATTTAAAGAACCCAATTCATTTTTTTTTCCTAATTAAGGGCCAATTTAGCGTGGTCAATGCACCTCCCCCCGCACATCTTTGGGTTGTAGGGGTGAGACCCATGCAGACCCGGGGAGAATGTTCAAACTTTGCACGGACAGTGACCTGGGGCCCGGATCGGACCCGGGTCCCCGGCGCTGTGAGGCAGCAGTGCTAACAACTGCATCACCGTGCCGCCCTTCCTTCAGTTTTGTTTTAAGAACATAAGAACATAAGAACATAAGAACTAGGAGCAGGAGTAGGCCATCTGGCCCCTCGTGCCTGCTCCACCATTCAATTAGATCATGGCTGATCTTTTGTGGACTCAGCTCCACTTTCCGGCCCGAACACCATAACCCTTAATCCCTTTATTCTTCAAAAAACTATCTATCTTTACCTTAAAAGCATGTAATGAAGGAGCCTCAACTGCTTCACTGGGCAAGGAATTCCATAGATTCACAACCCTTTGGGTGAAGAAGTTCCTCCTAAACTCAGTCCTAAATCTACTTCCCCTTATTTTGAGGCTATGTCCCCTAGTTCTGCTTTCACCCGCCAGTGGAAACAACCTGCCCGCATCTATCCTATCTATTCCCTTCATAATTTTAAATGTTTCTATAAGATCCCCCCTCATCCTTCTAAATTCCAACGAGTACAGTCCCAGTCTACTGAACCTCTCCTCATAATCCAACCCCTTCAGCTCTGGGATTAACCTAGTGAATCTCCTCTGCACACCCTCCAGCGCCAGTACATCCTTTCTCAAGTAAGGAGACCAAAACTGAACACAATACACCAGGTGTGGCCGCACTAACACCCTATACAATTGCAACATAACCTCCCTAGTCTTAAACTCCATCCCTCTAGCAATGAAGGACAAAATTCCATTTGCTTTCTTAATCACCTGTTGCACTTGTAAACCAACCTTCTGTGACTCATGCACTAGCACACCCAAGTCTCTCTGAACAGCGGCATGCTTTAATATTTTATTGTTTAAATAATAATCCCGTTTGCTGTTATTCCTACCAAAATGGATAACCTCACATTTGTCAACATTGTATTCCATCTGCCAGACCCTAGCCCATTCACTTAACCTATCCAAATCCCGCTGCAGACTTCCAGTATCCTCTGCACTTTTCACTTTACCACTCATCTTAGTGTCATCTGCAAACTTGGACACATTGCCCTTGGTCCCCAACTTCAAATCATCTATGTAAATTGTGAACAATTGTGGGCCCAACACGGATCCCTGAGGGACACCACTAGCTACTGATTGCCAACCAGAGAAACACCCATTTATCTCAACTCTTTGCTTTCTATTAATCAACCACACCTTCACATCCGTGTTCTTTGGGAATAGTGGAGGAAGTGATATGAGCATTCCCGAGCTGATTATCAGCCCGTTGAACTGCATAATGAATGCTCTTTCTGTGGCCAACAAATTCGGCCATTGGACTTGAACCCAATGTTCCTGATCCAGCGGTAGGGGCACCATCATTGCACGACAAAGACTATCAATTTCCTTCAGTGAAACAGTTGGATATTGTACGGAAATGAACGATAGTTCCATGACACCACTACTTTTAATTCCAGTTTTAAAAATTATATTTATAATTATATTTAAATTCCACCAGTTGCCTTAGTGGGATTTGAACCCCTGCACCACCCCTGCACCAAAAGGTTAGGCTGGGCCTTTTGATATCATCATTAAATCACCATCTATCCTCATTCCTTTCCAATGAACTGTGAACAATGCATAGATATAACACATATCAAAGATGCACGGCAGGAAAAAAACCCTCCTGGATCATAATAGAATGTCTAATGTGCACAATCCGAGTCATGGAATCTCCCAATGGCCACTCTAATTGACAGTTAGGTCTCCAGTCAGTGGCGAACCAGTTGGCCATGGTCACAGGGCCAGGGCCATCCACATCGAGGTTGGGAAGTGGAATTTATTGTAGAGGGGTGGTGGGAGGGGGGGGGGGGGGGGGGGTGTAACGAGGGGATTGATTGGCAGTGGAACGGAATCAATGACTGTGGATCGGGTTGATCAGAGGGGACGGTCTATTAGGAGGAGGGGTGGGTCAATCCGGGAAGGGTCCATCATGGAGAACGAGGGGAGCTTGATTAAGATTGAGTAGAGGTTCGATCAAGGGGTAAGGAGGGAGGGTCAGTTAGGGGTCACCGATAATGAGTAGAGGGGAGTCATTTGGGGGGGAAAACAGGTAAGACTGGGGGAGCAGAGGGAGGATCGATTAAATGAGAGGAGTGGGGTGGGAATTGGAGGTGATCAATGGAGGGAGAGGTCAGTGGGTGAGGGGAAGTATTGGGTGATTAGGTGGACTGGTAATTCCAGTTGAACGGGGGAGAAGTCGAGAGCGTGGAAGGCTCAGGGATTGGTGGGAATATCAACAGCTTCATGGTTTGGGTAATTTGAAGTTATGGGGTTTTCTGATTCAATGGTGGCGAGAAATGTATTCATATCAATCAGTGGTAGGCATTGGAAGTCTGCGGGGATGTTGAAGGTCCAGGGAAGGAAGGTCTGGGTCAATTGGAGGCCTGGAGGAAGGGGATAATAAGTTACCGTTTCTTTTATTTTATAAATTTAGAGTACCCAATTCATTTTTCCAATTAAGGGGCAATTTAGCGTGGCCAATCCACCTACCATGCGCATCTTTGGGTTGTGGGGGCGAAACCCACGCAAACACAGGGAGAATGTGCAAACTCCACATGGACAGTGACCCAGAGCCGGGATCGAACCTGAGACCTCAACGCCGTGAGGCAGCAATGCTAACCACTGCGCCACCGTGCTGCCCACTAAGTTATCATTTCTAATGGACCAGGATTTTCCACTGGAGCAAATTGATCACCCAGCCATCTCCAAGCTCCAGTCGAAGCCCAAAATGCAAGTTTCGGAGACAGTTTTTGTTGGGAAATAAGTACCTCAGACACTAACCCCTCCCCCACCTACTGACCACTTTCACTTCATCAATCTAATCCTCTGGCTTCCAAATTGCACTTACTCCAGGAAAACTCCCTGGCCCAGATTAATGTTACACAATTTCATTTCCTAATTTTTTAATTCTCATTTTCTGTTATCTTCCTTACTTATGTAGGTTAAACATTGAAATGGCTTTCTTTCTTCAACTCTTAGTGTAACTCAATGGAAGGATTTCCTGCTAATGCCATTGCTGATCACTAACAAGATCTGATTGTCTCTCGGTACATGTGGCAATATAATTCCTTTCTCTATTCGTTGGATCATTATTTTCCCCATTTTATAAATCGACTGCTTTCATCACCGAGAAAATGCGGGGAGACAATGTACTAATTATTTGCATCTAATTGGTATGTATTTCCATATATCACCTCATTCATTTTACTTATATAATCCATTATATTTTAATCATCACTAGTACCGTTCCTAAGCAACCAAACTGCTACAGTTTCCTTGGAAGCAAATCTATAATCAAATGCTTATTTACTCTGGATTCACCCTGCACAGCACTTCTCCCGGTAATTTGTAGTCATGAAAATGAATTTACATCTGGAATGCATTACGTTAAAATTAAATATTTTATTGATTTGAGTTAAAATGGAATGATGTTGAAACTTTAAGCAGCACATATTAAACAGAAACTAAATGTCTAAAAGAAAAATTCCAAGTGAAGAATTAGGCTGTGAAAATTTTGCTTTAGAGATACACAATATGACTGGATTTCTTTTTGGATAAAGGACATTCGGATTCTGTCCATTGCTTTCTGTGAGTTTTAAAAATACACATAATTTGGTAAGCAAATCAAGCATCTCCCTTTGGACAGGTTATCTGACTAAATTAATCGCCGAGTAAGTCAGAGTTAGCGTAATAACATCTTCATTATCTAAGCAGGGGATATTCCAATTATGCTACAGTCAACGGATCTTAGACTGGCCTCAATGCGATAAACATATTTGCAGGAATTTTAATTGAGAACCTGACAAGCATGGTTCTATTAGCTCGGACACATATAAGTCCTGAATTTCCAATTATAGTGGGATGCAACACAAAACTTCTGATCACTTCATTGTTCCAATGCTGCCCATTTGAATGGCTGGTCGATGATACGATTCCCACCAGTAATTGATGATATGGACCCGGGAGGCACAGGAAATATTAGGAAGAACAGAGGAAGTGCTCAGATGGTGCAGACGCAGCCTTTCCACCAGGAGTCCTCTGAAAGCAGAAAAAGAAGCCATGGGTCAAATAGAATGAATTAAAAGGAAGGCAGCAAATTTCTCAAAGTGATACAAATATTCTTATCAGGAGCCTAGGTGTAGTGAGAATGCAATAGTGTGAGAGGCTGGTCGGAGATCAGTCAATAGCAGCTCAAAACCATGTGAAATAAAAACATGGCATTGATTGTGATTGGCAAGTATTGATCATCGTGACTCTTTCCGTAAGAGGGAAATTTACCCAAAGAGATCACTCAAATTAAATATAAAAACAAAATACTATGGATAGTAGAAATCTGAAATGGAAACTGAAAGTGTTGAAATATCCAGCAAGTCTGACAGCAGCTGTGGAGAGTAAAGCAACGTTAGTGCGTGGAATTTAATTCAGCCCATTGCGGCAGAAAACATGGTGGCCACGCCCACTAAATTCTGTGGGAAGTCACGCAATATTCTGCCAGTGGAAGAAAGATTCCCATCATTAAGTCGGAGATGGGAAGGGTTCAATGACGGCAACTTCCTTTCAAATGAGGAGAAGAGTGCCAAATTTAAATTTACCAATATTCCACAGAGACCATTCCAAAATACAGTGACAACCATCAGGATAACACACAGTGGAACAGAGCAGTTCACCCTTAACATTGGAGCAAGAGCTTTTCTGCTTTGTTACTCGTTGCTTTGTTTTATAATGCCTTATCTTAGATCGGCAGCTTCAAGGACAGAAAAATAGAATTTGGGATTTATATTGTCGTCGATGTTCAGAACCATTCACAACCCCACAGATAATGAAGCAGTGCATGTCCAAATGCCACAAGATCTGGATAACCTACTGGCTTGGGCTGATAAGTAGCAAGTAACATTCACGCCACACAGATGCCAGGTAATGACCATCTTCAACAAGAGAGAACCCCTTGACATTCAGTGGCATTACCACAGCACAATTCCCCACTATCAACATCCTGGGAGTTATCAGAAACCTAACTGGACTAGCTATATAAATACTGTGGCGACAAGAGCAGGCCAGGAGCTAGGAATCCTGTGGTGAGTAACACATCACCTACTGATTAAAGCCTGTCCGCCATCTACCAGGCACAAATCAAGGGTAAGGTGAAATACTCTCCACTTGCCCAGATGATCGCAGCTCCAACAAACTCAAGAAGCTGGCCACCACCCTGGACAAAGCATCCCGCTATATTGGCAGCCAATCCACAAAATGCGCTCTCTCCATCACCGTCGCACAGGAGCAGCAGTGTGTACCACCTACATGATGAACTGCAGGAACTCATCAATGCTCCTTAGACAACACCTTTCAAACCCACGGCACTACCACCCAGAAGGACAAGGGCAGCAAATGCATGGGGACACCACTAGCTGGAAGTTCTCCTCCAAGCCACTTGCTATCCCGACTTGGAAATATATTGCCATTCCTTCACTGTTACTGGATCATAACTCTGGAACTTCCTCTCTAACAGCACCACATTCCTGCAGCGGTTCAAGAAGGCAGCCCAGCACCATCTACTCATGGGAAATTACGGATGGGCAATAAATGCTTCCTCAGCCGATAAAACTCCTATCCCTTGAATTAATTTAAAAAAATAATCATGACTAAATCTATCTACAGCATAAAACTATGGGAGCCTAACTTTAAACCAGCCATCTTGGGAACTTGGGCGAAAACTGTTTCAGATCACTTATGCTGGCACTTGGCTGCTTCCATCGTGGAAGAGGAATGTGGGCAACTAAAGTGTCTACATTTTTTAAAAAATAAATTTAGATTAGCCAATTATTTTTTCTAATTAAGGGGCAATTTAGCGTGGCCAATCCACCTACTCTGCACATTTTTGGGTTGTGGGGGCGAAACCCACGCAGACACGGGGAGAACGTGCAAACTCCACACGGACAGTGACCCAGAGCCGGGATCAAACCTGGGACCTCAGCGCCGTGAGGCGGTTGTGCTAACCACTAGGCCACCGTGCTGCCCTACTAAAGTGTCTACATGATTGTAAAGGTTAGTGGCTGTCCCTTCCAGCATTCTGAAGGGACTGTTACCTTTGTGACACCCATGTCTGCTCCTCAGTCACCCTCGCCTGTTCCTATAGCATCTTTCCATGCAAGTGCGGGAGATGCAAAAGCTGCATTTCCATCTCCTCGTTTCTCGACATCCAAGCTCCCGACCACTCCTTCAAAGTTAAAAAAAAATTACTTGTACTTCCTTCAATTTCGTATACTCTATTTGCTGCTCATGATGTGGTATCCTTTGCAGTGAGGAGACCAAACGCAGGCTGGGGATGCGATTCAGCAAAATCAGGTTCAAGTCCAGTTTTGGGTGCGCTTACCAGGGAGATTCACAATGGGCGCGTTGGCAAGATTGTCGCCGGTATTCAATGGAACTTGGTGCCAACAATGAGCCCCCACGAGATGCTTGACATTATTGGCTCCTTCACCATCTGATTCGTCCAACTCTCGCCTCAATAGCTCGCCGCTAACAAGGGGGAGCTCCCTTTAAACGCTCTCTGACCACTCACTACCCAGTCAACACAGAAGCATGGCAGCACGCAGACCTGCTCCTCACTTTGAGAATGCCAACCTCACAAGGTTTCCCGATGCTGTGGATTTGAGGCCAGGGCATCCTGTTCCCCTGAGGCGGTCGACGGAAGAGCTGCAAATTCAGCAATGCTGCCTGGGAGGCATTGGGAGTGACTGTCAATTCGGGAAGCATGATAAGGAGGACTGCCATCTAATGTTGGAAGAAGACCAACGACATCCAATCAGCTGCAGCCTGGCATCAGTTATGCCTGCCACCCCTCAAAATCCCAAATCCCCCATCCTCCCCCAATTGACTGGCAAACACCTCGCACCCACACCATATCCAATCTTCATGCTTGTTCCTCAGAAGCCCCTAGAACCTACCAGCGCAGCCTCTAGAACCGACCAGAGCAACCCTTTCATGTCCTGGTGTTGTGCTCAAGCATGCCACCTGCTATAGACCTTCCTCACCCATCAAGCATGTGGCTTACAATACCCCAACTTTGTCCCTCCTGGGAAAGATAACCCATAATGAACAGGAAAGGGTCAAAATGCAGAGAGGAATCCCAGAGATTTGATTCCCCACTCCCTGTGAGGAACGGGTCCCGGAAATCATGGAATTGCCCGCGGAGAGAGCAATGGGTTTGCCCATGGAGAGGGCAATCACTGACAACAAGCTTGGCCTGTTCTAGAAAGGGGAGGATCCATTGTCCTTCATCTAGACGACTAGTCTCAAGTAAATTGTTCATGTCAGACAAAATGATCCTTAACTCTCACTGACCACATGTCTTTTCTCTCACAGAATCACCATCTCATGAAGCAGGGCTATACGGAGTCATAACCGTCACCCCCCAGCATCCAAGAGAGCACCTCAGAGGTGTGCTCCAAGGAGAACACTAGTGATGCATCATACATTTCTCCTGCACCTTCCACCAACGCAGAGAAACACACCTTGGTGAGCGACATTAGTGACCAGGGTTCTGGGGCACAATCTGGTGAGAGCCACAGTTTCTGATCCACATTAGGTGAAGGCAGTAAAATCCAAGGGAGCTCTGCTGGATCCAAGGACACAGCTGAGACCCAGACAGATGCCGAGACTCTGTACAAAGGTTCACCCAGATCTAATGCAGACGATAGGACAAAGCTGTGAGATTCAGGAGGAGGTGTCAGCGACATTCCAGTGACTGCAAGGCCGATTAGAGGAGTCCCAAAGGCTGCAGGCTCAGGAGATGGCACCGACAATGCATGGCACCGAAGCCAACACTGCAAGGGTGGCGAATGCAGTGGGGAACCTGGAGCACAACGTCTGCGTGTGGAGTGGTGGTGTCGAAGACATGGTTCAGTCTGTAACGACGATGGCTATGTGCTTCAACATCATGTTGCAGTTGTTCAGAGATGTGTCCCAAATGCAGGTGAACTTTGCCGAGGCACTGCAGAGCATTGTCCAACAATTGAGGAACATCGCTAAGAGCATCGAAACCATGGTGCAGACAATGGGGTGCCTCCAAGGCTGGCAGCGCCAGATGACTCAGAAGCAGCTGGAACTCATTCCAGTTGTTCCTACGTCCCACAGAGTCTTCCAAACCTCCATGGGGACCGTCAGGGGGAGAAAACGCTGGAGGCCAAACCAGGATCTGCCATCAAAGAAACTATGGCAGTCTCCATTTCTTCTGAATCTCCCCATCCTGACATCTGTGCATCGGCAGGCAGAGCAAAACGGCATGGCGACACTAGTGACACCAGTATGGCAGGCCGGGCCACCTGCTCCTAATCCTCCAGAGGACGTCCGTCAAGGTCATCAAAGGCTACAGGGCATGAAAAGCAGCAAGTTGTCTCCTCCTCTGATGTGCATCCGCTGGACGCACCGAAGCGAAACGTACCACTAGACCATGGGAGATCAAGAAGAATGAAGAGCACTGACTGTAGCGAGAGGGAATGGAAATATGTCCCAGTGAAGTGCTCACGATAACATAGTGGTTAGCACTGTTGCTTCACAGCACCAGTGTCCCAGCTTGGGTCACTGCCTGTGCGGAGTCTGCACGTTCTCCTCATGTCCACATGGGTTTCCTCCGGGTGCTCCAGTTTCGTCCCCCAAGTTCCAAAAGACGTGCTGTTAGGTAATTTGGACATCCTGAATTCTCCCACAATGTACCCGAACAGAGTGTAGCAACTAGGGGAATTTCACAGTAACATCATGTAAGTCTACTTGTGACACAAATGAAGATTATTATTATAAACCTGTCGTACTTGATACACATGAAGCCACTGTCATGTTAATCTTCACCGAGGTCCTGCCCAGTCACCTGCCCACTGCTGCCTTTCTTTCAGAGAATGGGTGCGAGTGTACTGTCAGCAGAAAGACATGAGTCAACCTTTGGCAGTGTGATGAATGGAGAATTTTAGGAATATTGACTTCTAAATATTGGGCCAATTTAAGGGTTAAACGCCTGGTGTTATGTTTGTTTGACTGCAGTGGTCATATAGGCAAAAAGATTTTGTTTTGCAGGGCCTGGGAGCTTGTAGGAGCTAGAAAATGAAATTGACCAGAGGGATGTGGTTTTCAGTCTGTGCTAATGCACAATGGTTTGACTGAGGAAAGTCCCTGGAGAGTTAATGTGTTTTCAGCCTGGAGAGTAAAGTTGGGCGGGGAGGGGGATGCTGCCATTTCTGGGTGAAGCTGAGAGATGCAGAGACATTTTAGAAAAGCTTTGGAGAAGAGTTGAAGTCTGATTTGTCTGACACTGAGTCTCAAATCTCTCACAGTAGGATAGTTAGAAAAAGAGAAATAGTATTTAAAGCAGAGCAGTCTTATGAAATGAAATGAAAATGAAAATCGCTTATTGTCACGAGTAGGCTTCAATGAAGTTACTGTGAAAAGCCCCTAGTCGCCACGTTCCGGCGCCTGTCCGGGGAGGCTGGTACGGGAATCGAACCGTGCTGCTGGCCTGCCTTGGTCTGCTTTAAAAGCCAGCGATTTAGCCTTGTGAGCTAAACCAGCCCCTATCTGAGGCCAATGTCTGAAAGGGATCTAACAGGAGCCAAATCAGTTCTGTAAAGCAAGTATTACTCTATGCCATGCTGATTTTAAGATGGATTGAGAGCTGTACATTTCTTAACTTGTTATTTGCCGGGGAATTGTGTAGTAGTGTTTAAGGGGTAATTGTAAGCTGCTCCTTTTGTGTGCGAAGTTAAAGGATTTAATATTGTATTCCTAATAGAGTTTTCCTATAAAAATACCAAATTCTTAGTTCTTCATGTAATCAATCTTGGAGCAAATTGTTCTTTCCGCACAGTCTTTCAAATAAACTAACATATTGGGGTTTTGGTCCAGTATCGTAAACACTGTTGGGGTCTAATCTGCGATTATAATAAGCAGATGCCCAGGAATTCAGAGCAACCACCACTTCTCAGGTGTGCCTGTAGCCGGATGATTGGGATGTGCCACACAGGTCCCCACTCGATTCCTGGAATGATGCGGTTGCACAGAGGTGCTATTTATGCACACATTTATGGCTACAGGAGTGGGTGCCCTCCAGCTCCAGGCAATTTCACCCCCTTTCACTCTGAACGGTCTCTAGCTTCACAGCTGAAGACTATTTCAAATGAGGAAATACCCTTGTTATTTACAAGAGCACGTAATGTTCCTTAACTCTCAAGTGTCTCCTCAAAGGCACAGGTGTCACAGAGGATGATTACTGCACTGCAAGCTTTGATGCCTGAACAGTGTGCCTGAACTTTTGGAGTATTAGCACCATAGAGGCAGCTGCCAACAATCGAACACTAAAGAGCAGGGTTTCACCACTGAGGATTCTCTCGCAGCCGAAGGGCGAGTGTGTGGATAAGTGGAGGGCAAGTGAGTACGGCCTCCCTAATGTTCCTGAAATTGCCTTTCAGGAGAGAAGCCGCAGCAGGGCTCTGTCTTCGAAGAGTTTGGTCGGACAGGCAGGCCCTGATAGGGGCATCCATAATAATTAAAGATTGCCTGAAGGCCTCACAGATGTAAAGCCCCTCAACCACCTCCTCCCAGCCCAGGGGCCACCCCCAACCTGGAGCACTTCAGCCTCCTGCCCAAGCCCAATGCCCCTGAAGGATGTGTGTCTCTCCCCCCGCCACACCCCACCCATACACCCCTCCCCCCGAGCTTTGACACAGCAGCTCCGGTGCTCCTGAGTTGCATGCTGGAGCCATTTACTACTCATTTTGACGCACCTCCTCACTTCCCCCTAGGCAGCTATTGTGCCAGCTTCGCGTTTTTGAAAAGGAGTACTAAACAACGCTCGCGTGACTTCCTGCTGGGGAGCCGGGTATTTCCTGGGAAGTTGCTGCAGTTGACTTCGATCTTATTGATCAGATTGAAACGAATAAAAATGAGGGTTATGATATTCTCTGCATCGTTGGGCGTGATCCAGAACTTGTCATTGTGAGCGGGCCAAGGATTCACAAAATGGTTCGGGCCCAGCACCAATCTCAATTTTTCCTTCTCTCGCTATTTACCTAGCGTGCCCGGATCCACACTGGGCGCAATGTGGACGCTGACTCGCACCCTGCGTGGCCACTTTTCAGAATACCGCCACTCAATCCGGAAGCTTCTTTTTATTTGTCATTCCAATTCGCCACCTTTCTCCACTCTGACCTTTCTGTCCATGGCTAGTGGTGATATGCATCACTGTAAATGCACAAGGGGTTAATGTAGATACCCTGGAACTAAATGAACACTAGGGGGAGCACCAGAGACATCATGACACACAGACATTCAACCAATACGTCAGTAAGGTAGGACACGACCAATGGGCAGTCAAGACACACCCAGAGGTGACACTACCACAAGGGGGCTACCCATATGAAAGAACAGGGCACACATGCTCTTTCTCTTTTTCCACAGGCGACACTCAGAGAAAATGAAAATCGCTTATTGTCACGAGTAGGCTTCAATGAAGTTACTGTGAAAAGCTCCTAGTCGCCACATTCCGGCGCCTGTCCGGGGAGCCTGGTACGGGAATCGAACCGTGCTGCTGGCCTGCTTGGTCTGCTTTAAAAGCCAGCGATTTAGCCTGGTGAGCTAAACCAGAGACAGGGTCAGATCAGAGCATCACACCCACCGCATGAAATAGAGCAGACTGGTTAGTTAGATTGAGTTACTACAGTGAGATCAGCAGGAGAGTCGAGAATTCAGGGAGATTTGTCAACTGGCTGGAGAATTGTTAACTGTTCAATAAATGTGTTAAACATATCTCCAAGTCTAAACCTTCATTTGTCAGAGTATACATCAAGGAAGCAGCTTATGCTACATGAAGAAGCATAACACAACATGGCTTACTGGCACATTTGAAGCTCAATGCATGCTTGAGGAGCAGAACCTCAGTTTTCGAACTAGTACTCTGTGCTCTGGGCTCCGATTTGAGTTCAGCAACCTAACATAATAACTTCAGACTCCATTTTGTTTTGTCTGTGTGTATTGTTTTGCTGGTTCAATTATTTTAAAGTTTATTTCTTTATCTTTGCATTGAGAAGGCTGCGACCCAACGATTGACACCTCACTTAAGCACATCTTTTGTTTCTTTTCTTGTCCCATTGTAAAGTGGCAATCACAAAGTGACTGCTCAAAAACCCCACGGGCTCTGTAATATTGAATGTTAATGTGGGTGACTAATTGTTGAGTTCAACCTCTCATTCATATGAGTAGATAGTCTGACATCTGTTTCAAGTGGTCATCAGAAACAGCCTTAACATCATCTGCTCTGAAATTGGGTTGGATGTCTTTCGGGCACACGTTTGGGAATTGACATTTTTGCCATAAATTGGCTCATGGTGTGTTCATTTTTTGGCCATAAATCGGGCACAACAAATTTCAGTTTATCTCTCTCTGTATTCTTAGAAAAGTGAATGAAGCTGCCAACTTTGCAGAGCAGTGTATTAATCACCTGCTGAATGTGGGCGGACGTGCCGCTGTGAATAATGACATAAAAGCCATTTCCTAGTGACTGAAATGACTAACATTTATTGTAGCTATTAATCTCACATTCAGAGGGTTAGCATGTTACCTCCCCCAGCGCTTTCTGCAGCTTGCTAAGAACAAAGTGGAGGCTTCCCTGAATTGATAAGTGAGTAAATGCCATGGATGATGCGCTTCTAAGTCACGCACATCAGGAAAGTTTCAAGTTCAATCACAGATCTTTGTTAAGTCAGCTGATCTTTGCTTGAGTAGTTCTGGGCGTACTTCAAGTGACAGGGGACTTAATAGGAAAAGACAACCAAAAGATCCTTTAACGTTGTGCACTTAAGAATGCGTGGCCTTTCA
Source organism: Scyliorhinus canicula (assembly GCF_902713615.1). Classification (NCBI taxonomy): domain Eukaryota; kingdom Metazoa; phylum Chordata; class Chondrichthyes; order Carcharhiniformes; family Scyliorhinidae; genus Scyliorhinus; species Scyliorhinus canicula. The sequence continues at coordinate 135,932,128 of NC_052159.1, read as the reverse complement.
AATCCTTGGGAGTGAGATCCTGGGTAGGATTGAAGATGAGGACGTAGCAGGATAAATTCCAGCACACGTTTTCGTACATGCCAATTTCTCGGTTTCCTTTTGCACATTCTATTCATTGCCTGTCAATAAATCACACACTGAGGCATCACTTCTTCCGTTGAAAACACTAACTTATCGGTGAGGATACAAAAGTAATATCTATTCCTCTTCTTTATCTCTTCGCATATCGCAGAAAGACAAGCCAGGATTCGATGTCACTGCATCACCTAAAACTTCATATAAAACTTCATATTCATCACTGCCACTCATTTAACCCCGCTAAACATCAGGCCAGATGCTCCGGCATTGGGGAGATTAGACAGTGAGTTCGAAATAAGTGCATTGAGGGTCATGCTGGTATTAGCAGAGGAGGATCAGAAATTGATGTATCCATTGACATTTGGATACATGGCATACGCTATCAAAGAGTTGTGTACATCAAGATAGTTATTGGGAACTAACAGGGTTCAGTAAATGATGGCTCACATGGGTAATCCGCAAGCAACGTGCCCACAAACTTACATGACCATTTCACAATTCTGCAATCTATCATGAAGCACGCGGTAACTTGAGGGATACCCATAGTGGGCCTCCTCCGTTCTTGCGGTCTTAAATCCAGTTGACAAATCTCCCTGAATTCTCATGCTATAACAATATAAATTTCCAGGGGGCAGAGTGTGTTTAATTCTTTCAGCTTCAACAAACTCAGGGACAACTGTGATGCAGGGATTCCACCAATTATTGCCGTCTCCTCGGCGCTCTCCTCCGAGGTGGTCTCTTGGGTGGCAGAGCGGGAACGACTCTGGGCGCCATTCGTCTTGGTGTCACATTGATTCACGGGTGTGTTGGAGCTGTGCCGAACAGTATAATCTTCGCATGAATGTTTCTTCAGAATTGGAGTAAACATGGCCAACCCTCATCAAATGGTTACCCATGTGACAGAAAATATACAAGCAGATGTGGAAGTGGAAGGGCCTCCGGCTGGCCCATCTCAACCAGCAGCAACAAACTTAATAAAAACAAATTACTGCGGATGCTGGGGTGAAATTTTCAGTTTGCGAGCCTAAGGGCTCGATCTACTGGCCGCGTCGTGCCCAAAAGGCAGAGCCACTGATAGGTAGATGCCGGGAGATCCCACTTCTGGGGTCTATCCGGCTCGTCACGCCTCGCAAGATCTAATGCAATCTCGCGAGACGTCGAGTTGTAAATTCCCCCCATCTCCCCCCACAGATCACTGGCTGACACCTCACACCCTCCCCACATCTGATCTTCATGTTTGTTCCACAGAACCCCCTGACACCCACCAGATGGTTTAGCTCACTGAGCTAAATCGCTGGCTTTTAAAGCAGACCAAGCAGGCCAGCAGCAAGGTTCGATTCCCGTACCAGTCTCTCCGGACAGGCGCCGGAAGGTGGCGACTAGGGGCTTTTCACAGTAACTTAATTGAAGCCTACTCGTGACAATAAGCGATTTTCATTTCATTTTTCCATTTTCATTCATGTCCAGGTCCGGTGTCCAACCATGCCACCAGCTATAGATCCCCCGACCCAGTAAACATGCAGCTCACAATGCCCTCTCTTTACCCCACAGGAGAAGATAGCCCAGAATAAGTGGGAAAGGGCCAAGGGGTCCCAGAGGTACAATTTCTCACCCTCTATGAGGAATGGATCCTGAATATCATCGGGTTGATCAAGGAGAGAGCAGTCACCTAGAGGATGGCCTGGGCCACTGAGGTGAGGATATATTGCCCCTTCACCCAGATGATCTGTCACAGATGAGTCGTTCATATCAGTCAAAATAATCCTTCCCCTCACTGACCACATGCCCATTGTCTCGCAGGAGGGCCTCACGGTAGCATGGTGGTTAGCATCAATGCTTCACAGCTCCAGGGTCCCAGGTTCGATTCTCGGCTGGGTCACTGTCTGTGTGGAGTCTGCACGTCCTCCCCGTGTGTGCGTGGGTTTCCTCTGGGTGCTCCGGTTTCCTCCCACAGTCCAAAGATGTGCGGGTTAGGTGGATTGGCCATGCTAAATTGCCCGTAGTGTAAGGTTAATGGGGGGATTGTTGGGTTACGGGTATACAGGTTACGTGGGTTTAGGTAGGGTGATCATTGCTCGGCACAACATCGAGGGCCGAAGGGCCTGTTCTGTGCTGTACTGTTCTATGTTCTATGTTCTATCTCCATCTGATCAGGCCGTGCCACCCGCAGTCATTCCCTCTCTGCCACCCAAGAGACCACCTCGGAGGAGAGCTCCGAGGAGACGACTATCGAGACCTCACAGCTATCACACCCAATCTTCCATCAACACAGAGATACACACCTCGGTGAGTGACATTAATTGACAGGCTTCTGGGGCACAATCTAGTAAGCACAAAACAGCTGTTGATGCACAACAGGCGGAGGCAGGAGGTCTAAGGGAGACAGCAGTCAGAGGGTCTGCTGGATCCCAGGACCCAGCTGACTCCCTGTCAGATGCCGAGCCTCTGGACAAGGTTCTCCCAGAGCCGTTGACATTCAGGAGGTGATGTCAGGTACATTCCAGTGACTGCATAGCCAATTGGTGGAGTCCCAAATGCTTTATTCGCAGGAGATGCATTGCACCGAGCTCATACTTCTTACCACTGTCGAAACCCTGGAGCATGACGTCCGTGTCTTGAGTGGTGGTGCCAAACGCATGGCTCAATCTGTAACACCCATGGCTGAGGGCTTCAACATCATCTCCCACCAGTTGTTGAGGGACATGTCCCAGACGAACTTGGACATTACCGAGGCACTGCGGAGCATGACCCAGTCACGGAGGAGCGTCACTGAGGGTGTCAACACCATGTTGCAGACAATGGGGAGCCACCAGGACTGGCAGAGCCAGATGACACAGAGGCCTCGGGAGCTCACTTCAGCTGCCCTTTCTACCCATCAAGACTCCTCGGGTCCAATGGCACCATCAGTGAGGAGGAAGTCGTGAAGCTTGTCCAGCGCCTTCCACCAAGGAGGAAATGATGGTTTCCAGTTCTTCCTAATCGTCCCCCTCCTGACACCGGCACATCTCAAGAGCAGTGGGCAGAACAGGGTGGCACGGTGATGCATTTGGAACCGGTAAGTTGGGCGAGGCCCTTCGGCTCCAGGTCCTCCAGAGAACATCAACCGAAGGCATCAAAGGCCAGAGCGCGGGAAACAGCAGGCTCCCTCCACCTCTGATGTGCGGCCTAGGGACACACCTAGGCATAGCAGTAGGCCACGAAAGGTCAAAAGGATTGAGGAGCACTGAGTGGACCCTGGGGTGTGGGGGATGGAAGGGGGGGTACTTTCTGTACCCAGGGGGAATGGAAATGTCAGATCTTCACTACTAAAACAAGTAACACCTGATACATGTGAAACCACAGTCACGTTAATCTTCACAGTGGGCCTGCCTGCACCCCCACCCCCTGTTGCCCTGCACACCCCCAATCCTCCAGGGACTATGGCCCAAGATCAAACACCCCCCCCCCCCCCCCCCCCCATGCAGACCCTGTTCAGAGGATGGATGTGAACGCGCTGTCACCAGACAGACAGGAGCCAGACCTTTGCAGAAACTGAGGAGCACCAGAGCTTTCCTCACAGCGGGTTATCATCATTCTCCTTCCATGTATGTTGACCCGCTGACAGTGCCAATACAGGCCCATCAGCCTGTAGCAATGTTGCACAGACCCTTGGAGGGTGCAACAGAATGGTTGGGGGAGGGTGTGTGCCGTGGGGAATGGGGGGGAGAACGAGGGAATTGGAGGGAGGAGGAAAATGGAGGGAGAGGGTGTTTGGGGAAGGAGGGAACGGGGATGGGGTTTGTGGGAAGTAGGAAAATGGGGGGTGTCTTGTTATGCTCTTGGCGTAGCATAAGTGGCTTCCTTGATGTTCACTCTGACAAAGGAAGGTTCAGATGTGGAGATAACTTCAACACGTTTATTGAACAATTTACAATTCTCTTACTTAGGTTCGCCTCTACTGTTGATCCTTCTATAGCTACTCAGACTGACAAACCAGTCTGCTACAATCCACGTGGTGGGTGTGATATTGAATCAACCCTGTGTCTCTACTCATTGAGTGTCTCCACTGGAAAGTGGAAGATCATGTATGTTGTGTCCTTTATATATGGGTTGGTGTAATGCCCCCTTGTGGTAGTGTCACCTCTGTGTGTATCGTGAATGCCCATTGGTCGTGTCTTATCTAACTGATCTATTGGTTGAGTGTCTGTGTGTCATGTCTCTGGTGCTCCCTCTAGTGTCTAGCTAGTCTACATGTATTTACATTAACCCCTTGTGTATTTACAGTGATGCATATCACCACAGGGGGGTATTGGGGGGAGGTGGGAAATGGGCGGAGTGTTGAGCTGATGGACATAGCCTCATCCTGTGAGAATCTGGTGAGGCTGAGGGCCTCCTTGGTCCTGTCCTGCTGGACCCTTGCCGCAGCCTGTCTTCCATCCTCCGGCACCTCCTCCAGCCCTGCATGTCCCTCTTCCACCTCCTCTTCGAGCATGTCGCCTCGCTGTTGTGCCAGGTTGTGGAGGACACCGCAGACCACCACAAAGCGGGAGGCCCTCTGGGTGGTGTATTTCATGGCACCGCCAGAGTGGTCCAGGCATCGGAACCACATTTTCAGCAATCCAATGCACCGCTTAATAGGTGGCAGCATGAACCTTACTATATTGAGTATCTGCCTCGGTCTCACACCTCTGCACCAGCGATTACCAGGACCTCAGCTGGGATGCCTTGTCCCCCTCAAGCCAACCATCACCCTGGGGTGGTCCTCGAAGACACCGGGGATTTCCCATGCACGCTCCCTGGTACGGAGGCGGTGGTCAAACACAATCTGAACATTCAGGGAGTGGACCCCCTTCTTGTTAATAACGGGCACTCCTTGGTTCCCCAGTGTGTGCAGGGTGACATGGGTACCGTCTATTGCTCCCTGGACCCGGGGCATTCTGACGATAGTGGAGAATCCTGCATCCCGGGAATCTTGGAGGGGCTGATCCAGGTTGAAAGTGATAAAGTCGAATGCCCGGGCATAAGAGCATCCGTCACCTCTCGGACGCAGCTGTGGGCTGGAGATTGTGAAAGGCCCACAGGTCCGCGCTCCTGCCCTGGAATGAATAGGTGGTGTAAAAGCTCAGGGCTGCGGTGACCTTCACTGGCCTCTCCCTCTGGATTCCTCCTCAGCCTGATGGGTGGCTGGATCTTCAGGATGTGTGGCAGCTCCCTGCACATATGATGCTAACTCCAGCTTGCACGCTGCTTCACTTCTGCCTTCTTCCTTCAGTTCCAGGTTTTCATCTTGAATCCTCTTTTCAGGACAATGCACATCTACTGACCTGCAAATCATAACCTGGCAAAATTGTAAGTTGTCCCTGGATCTCTTCAGGATATTGTAACATTGCTTGTTGATCACTTTGCTGGTTATGTACAGCCAATCACACCTAATTGATTGACGCCTTGAGAGGTGGCAGGCCCTAGCTCTCGAAGTTTCGAGATTTGCTTGAGTGGCTCAAAAAAAGCATCATGCCAGTTGCCTGGGATTTATTGGCAGAATCATAAAAGTTCCATTTTGCCTTTCTCTTCAGGAATGCTAGCACAGATCAAATGGTCACTCTGCCCATCTCGTACTGAATGTCAAACCAGTATCTGGAGATAGCATTCTGTAATATAATAATCTTTATTATTATCACAAGTAGGCTCACATTAACAGTAATGAATTTACTGAGAAAATCCACTCATCACCATATTCAGGCGCCTGCTTGGGTACCTGAGGGAGAATGACCAAATTGCCCAACGGCACGTCTTTCGGGACTTGTGGGAAGAAACCGGAGCACCCGGAAGAAACCACGCAGACACTGGGAGAATGTGCAGACCCTGCGCAGACAGTGACCCAAGCGGGGAATCAAACCTGGGACCCTGGCGCTGTGAAGCAACAGTGATGAGCATTGTGCTTCCATGCAGCCTCTTCACTCACCAGGACCTTCTGGAGCAATGTTCCTTCAAAATTGTGCCACCACGTTGAAAGTTCCTGTTGAAGTAAAATTTAAGTTAAAACTTTAAGCTTTAACTTTAAGGTTTGCCCCTTCCAGGTACTGAACGTGCGCAACTGCACAAAATCCAGTTTAAAGGGGCCACACTCGGAAACAAATTGCCTACTGACTCACAAAGAAGGATGTGTCGATCTGATTGGAGTTTAAACCCTTAACCACCTCATTCAGAGGTCCAAGTGCTACACTCTAAGCCGAAGCTTCATTCGAAACATCCAAGAACATCATGCAAATTCTAACCAGACACCACGAATGGTGCTTTGAGGATAGTCACAATTGGGCATGTGCAGATAATTTCCTGCACTTTGTTCTGTGGATCTGTTTCTACTAGCGCTGTCAGAGTCAGTCCTAAAGAATATGATGAAAATCCACAAAATTGAAATAGGCAGAACTTATGGTTGAATTGTTCTTTCCCGCAAATTCCTGACTTTGAATCAGCTACTGATGCAAACAGAATAAAATCATTTCACACATTCAATTGCCATCCATAAATTCACATTGTTTGCAATGGAAATTACAAAAGCGCAACATCAATTAGTTTAGACATGTAACAGAAGTAAAGCAAGACAAACCATGTCCTTATAGAACATAGAACAGTACAGCACAGAACAGGCCCTTCGGCCCTCGATGTTGTGCCGAGCAATGATCACCCTACTCAAACCCACGTATCCACCCTATACCCATAACCCAACAACCCCCCCCCCACTTAACCTTACTTTTTAGGGCACTACGGGCAATTTAGCATGGCCAATCCACCTAACCCACACATCTTTGGACTGTGGGAGGGAACCGGAGCACCCGGAGGAAACCCACGCACACACGGGGAGGACGTGCAGACTCCGCACAGACAGTGACCCAGCCGGGAACTGAACCGGGGACCCTGGAGCTGTGAAGCATTTGTGCTAACCACCATGCTACCATGCTGCCCCTAATTATATGTTAATAATTGCTTATTGTCACAAGTAGGCTTCAATGAAGTTACTGTGAAAAGCCCCTAGTCACCACATTCCGGCGCCTGTTCGGGGAGGCCAGCATGGGAATTGAACCCGCGCTGCTGGCGTTGCTCTGCATTACAAGGTAGCTGTTTAGCCCACTGTGCTAAACCAGCCTCATTCTATCAATACCAAAGCACAAGCTGTTCTTTTTCTTTTTTTTCCAATTAAAGGGGAATTTAGCGTGGCCAATTCACCTCCCCTGCACATCTTTGGGTTGTGGGGGTTGTTGTGTTCTGCTGTCTTGCTGTTGCAATGATGCTCACTGAACCACTCATGACTTGATTAGAATGATGAATGATTAGTTAACACGTGGAAGGATAACATGCAGAATGCTATACAGACTTCGTTACTCTGGAATCTGGAACTACCCGATGTGTGACTGTCCTTGTGCATGCCTTACTATTAACTGGTGAGTCTGCCACATCACGTGACCAAGGTCTGATGCCACCAGCTGGTTGGAGGTTGCATTGCTAACTGCATACAATCTTATTCACCTTTCACCGACATATCACTACATTCCCCCTTCCTTTAAAGATGTCACTATTTATACATGGAAACATCCTTTGTCATGTACATAGACATTATTTGCATTCTCTTTCACCACATGTGGCATGTGCCTGTACAGATTTAACTGAACTTTAATCTACATAATATGTTGATTTAATTGTGCTTTCATTTACATGGTATGTCTGTTACAAGTGGCCTTTCTGTACAGTTCATTATGCGCCTCCGACGGGATCACCCCGCTGATCGTCTGAAGTCTTGTCAGCTTTCTGGCATTTAAAAAAAAATTTTAGAGTACCCAATTAATTTTTTCCAATTAAGGGGCAATTTAGCGTGTTCAATCCACCTAGCCTGCACATCTTTGGGTTGTGGGGGTGAAACCCATGCAAACACGGGGAGAATGTGCAAACTCCACACGGACAGTGACCCAGAGCCGGGATCGAACCTGGGACCTCAGCGCCATGAGACTGCAGTGCTAACCCACTGAGTCACCGTGCTGCCCAGTTTTCTGGCATACTGGTTTCTGTGCCGGTCTTTTATGTTTCCGCCATTTTCGGGACTTGTGGGGGAAACCGGAGGAATCCCACGGAGACACAGGGAGGATGTCCAGACTCCCCACAGACAGTTACCCAAGCCGAAAATTGAACCTGGGACCCTGGCTTGTGAAACAATGGTACTTACCACTGTGCTACATCAGTATTGTTTGAGTTGTCTGCTGCTGCATTCTTAGTGTCCATTTCTACGTACACTATCTCAGGGTATTCGCACTGCTCGGGGTCCGGCAAAGGCTGGGCGTCCATTTTGATCACCTCGTCATTCCCGCCAAACCACCGACATAGCGCAGCACAGGTTCCCTCTCTGAGTGTGCCATCTCTCCCACGAAACAGCTTCACGAGCATTTCATATTCGTCCAACTCCGATTCATCATCCAAACCCCTGCATACTTCATTGCCTTCATAATATTTGTAGGATTCATCAATGTACTCATCTTCGGAGTCTGTGTCATCAGCAAAGACTTTTCTTGTAAAAGACGACATTGTACATGGAATTATGTGTTCAAACAGGATCCAACCAATTTCAAAGTCAGCAGGAAGTCTTACTGCAGAACTGTTATTTAACATCACATGCTGCGGAGCTTCTGGGGGACAGAAGAAAATGAGTCCTTTGGTACACATGATGTGGAGATGCCGGCGTTGGACTGGGATGGGAAAACCTGGACTCCTTCAGCATTCACTTGATGAAAGAGCTGCACTCCGAAAACTAGAGTTTCGAGACAAATCTTTTAAAAAATAAATTTAGTGTACCCAATTCATTTTTCCAATTAAGGGAAAATTTAGCGTGGCCAATCCACCTAGCCTGCACATATTTTGGGTTGTGGGGGCGAAACCCACGCAAACACGGGGCGAATGTGCAAACTCCATACGGACAGTGACCCAGAGCAGGGATCAAACCTGGGACCTCAACGCCGTGAGGCAACAGAGCTAACCCACTGCGCCACCGTGCTGCCCTTGTTTCAAAACAAATCTGTTGGACTTTAATATGGTGTTCGAGGACTTCTTATTGTCTTCATTTGGTACAGTTTTCAGAACCTTTTTGCGAGTGCTCTCACCGTTATGCTTTGGTTTCACTTTAATGGTCTTCAATGTGCCATTTTTCCTTTCTTCCAGTCGATCTGGCACCCGGCGCATCCCGTCATTTCTGGTTCATCACAAAACGAGAATGCCCACTTATCAGGCCGCGATTCCAGCTGGTATGCTTTCGTAATGACCTCATTTGTAAAATCCTCATTTGGCTCAAACGTAAACTCCAGAGTGAAGCTTATCAGCTGTGTACGCTCTGAACATTTAACATTCATAACTTGTCGATGCTTTAATATGGGCTCATCATGCTCCTGTATCATGCCGCTGAGTATATACACCTTCTTGAAGACTGATAACCAGAATCCTGGAATTCCCTTTGGCTCTTCCAGCGCCTCACTGGATTTGTCGTTTTTCGCCTCGACCATCGCTTGCTTCTCATCGCGTGAGTGTACCAGCATATCTTGTTGCAAATTGCAGTAACCATCAGGCCACTCGGTGCCTGGACCATACAGCCGCTCACGACTATTCAGAAGGATTTCTTCACTTGTTTCAGTTGGACTGCTCTGGCCTGTTCTGAAATCCGATCAATAAAGAATTGGTCTTCTAAAGGCATCTCCTCCACTGCATTAACTTCTCTAATTTGGTCCACTGAAGGACGCAAAAATAATTTTTTCACAAAATGATTTGTTTGGCCGCACCTGGAGCATACTTTTCCATATGCTAGACATTGTTGCCAGCCATGTCGGTTGCCACATTTCTGGCATAAGATGGTGAACCTGGTCAGCTGCTTAAAATGGCCGCCCGCACTGAGACCACGTTTCTTCCTGAACTGCGTCACAATGCTGATGGCGCTGGCGTCTTCCTCTATGTTGCCGCCAAAATGCTTTGAGCTGAGTGTTCAGAATTGCTGTGCAGCCAACCCACTCGCATGACAAATCTTAATTGTTTTTTTTCCAATATCATAACTTCTTCCCACAGCAATCTCTTACGGAGCTTGTCATTTGATATGTCAAATATTATTTGGTCGCGGATCATTGAAGATTTTAGATTACTGAAATGTAGGCCTGGGCCTTCAGCCTCAAGGCAGTGAAAAAACTGTTAAAAGATTCGGCAGGTTTCTGGGTACGCATATGAAAAATATATCTTTCAAATGTCTCATTCCTTTTGAAAGAACAATGCTGATCAAAGTAGTCTATCACTTGATCATATCGCTTGCTTTCCGCTTCGTTATCAAAAGCAAATTTATTGTTGATTTTGATAGCGTGTGGACCTGCCACCATGAGCAGCAACATGTTGCGCCTCTCAACAGGCACTGCCTGCAGGTCAAGGGCTGAAACATGGAGGTTAAACTGCTGTTTGAAAACAAGCCAGTTTTCATTGACGTTACCCGATAGTTGAAGCTGGTGAGATGCCTTTAAACACTCCATCTCGAGCTTCACTGTCTTCTAGTGCATTGAGTCACCACAGGCCATAGTTTACCAGGTCGGTTGAAAAATTTTCTTTTTTTTCTATTTTGGTCTTCAGATGGTTTTTCTTTGTCTTTTCTGTTGGTTCCTTAAAGGTTCAATATTCCTGGTACCATGTTGTGCTCTGCTGATTGTCCTTGCAATGATGCTCACAGAACCGCTGACGACTTACTTAGATTGATATTTTATTACTTAACAAGTGGAAGGATAACATGCAGAATGCCACACAGACTTGGTTGCTCTAGAACTACCTGTTGTGTACGCCTTACTCCCAACTGGTGAGTCTGCCACATCATGTGACCAAGGTCTGATGCCAAAAGCTGGTTGGAGGTCGCATTATTAACTGCATGCAATCTTATTCACAGACATATCACCTCAGGTGTGAGACCCACGCAAAATGGGGAGAATGTGTGAACTCCACACGGACAGTGGCCCAGGGCTGGGATCGAACCTGAGTCCTCAGTGCCGTGAGGCAGCAGTGCTAACCACTGCGCCACCGTGCCGCCCGACTTTTCGCATAATTAAATAATGGTTTTATATAATAGCTGGAATTCTCTGGCTGTGAGGATTCTCTTTTCCCACTGTAAGGGCACCCCTGTCTGCCGGTTTCCTGGAGGTGTGGGTCGCTTCAATGGAAAACCCCATTGACAAGTGGCTGGAGAATCCCGCTGCCAGCGAATGGCGGGCTGCTGAGAATCACGTGGCGGGGGGACCGGAGAATTCAGCCCGATGCTACTCAGAGATGGTTGGTGATCTTTTGCTGCATAATGCCCAGGCTTCTTAAGCAAATAATGGCAACGTGATGTGCATCTGTCCACATGTAACAGTGAAAATCTCAATTTTGGCGTTTCCACACTATTTATTCGGCGCTACCAGATCCGCGCTGGGCACAACGCGGTAGTTAAATCGCGCCTCTGAAGTAGACTAGCTGCTCCCTGCATTAAATAGGCAGATAATTCGGATCCTATTAATACTGCAGCTGACTGGATATACATGAAACTTTGCACACATAGAACATAGAACATAGAACAGTACAGCACAGAACAGGCCCTTCGGCCCTCAATGTTGTGCCGAGCCATGATCACCCTACTCAAACCCACGTATCCACCCGTAACCCGTAACCCAACAACCCCCCCTTAACCTTACTTTTATTAGGACACTACGGGCAATTTAGCATGGCCAATCCACCTAACCCGCACATCTTTGGACTGTGGGAGGAAACCGGAGCACCCGGAGGAAACCCACGCGCACAGGGGGAGGACGTGCAGACTCCACACAGACAGTGACCCAGCCGGGAATCGAACCTGGGACCCTGGAGCTGTGAAGCATTTATGCTAACCACCATGCTACCCTGCTTCCCCAAATGAATCTCCGTTGCTGATAAAGTCAGAACATTTTTTGAAAACAAAAAGATTCAATTTTGTTTAACTCACCATGCTTAGGAAAGCTTGGTATCTCAGACAAACCTTCTTCAGTCACCAAGACTCACAATGCTTACTGCAGCATTAGGTCAGTGTCTAGTGATTCCATTGGAATTAGAATTGTAAGTCAGTCCAGCTTTTCCATGGTATGCTGTAATATGGATTGAAATGACAATGTAACGGATTAACTTTCAACTGCAGATCATAAAGAGTTATGCCTGTCATGGTGCGTGAATGTACGTAAGGCAGATTGACCACTTTTGAATTTGTTAGCTTCAGCTCTGTGGGAACACAATTACAGGAGTGAAAATACAGAACGGAAACCCTGCTCAACTCAGTTCAGAATAGAAGTGGATATAGGCAATAAAATTATTCAAAAGCTGGTAATTATAAGGTGTCAGGAAACGTTTCAATGGTACCAATACCTACGATTGTAAAACATGGACAGAATATACCTCACCAAGGAAATTTGGAAACTTCTTTTAATTTCATGAGGTAATCATTGTGGTCAGGGGTGTGAGAAGCCTTGAAACAGTGTAAGGAGCACACAAGTGCAATGCTTATCAACTATGGAATGTTTACAGGTCTTTCAACAGTCAAAAAGGGCATTTTGAAACAGTTTCTTAGGGACTCTACCCATCAGGGGTGACATCGCATTTGACCAGGCACGGAACAGACCAGGAAGGGAGTAACCAATCCCGCATCACCACAGGTTTTGAACACATGTACAGAGGGATATAGGAGAGGCTGACCTTTCCTTTGTCTTTAGCTGTACAGCTGGACATTGGCCAATGCATCAGAAGTTACATACTTTTCCCCTGGGTGCCTGACCAGGGCTCCTGATGTGAACACGAGAACCCAGATGGGCTGGGTAAGAGGAAAGCTTTTGAGCATCATTCAGGGAATATGTAACCTTATAGTCTCTTGGTTGAGTTAAGGCAGAGAACTGAAAGGGAAGTGCCAGTTGTTTCTCTGGGTTGAAGTAAAGGGAATGTAGGAAAAGGTTTGGGACCTTGTGAGGCATTAAGCTTTGAGGGTATTGTCCAGTCAACTCGATATGTAAATATTTGACCTGATGGCTAAAGTGAGACAGGGTATTGGATCAATGCAACCAATTAACCTGTGGTTTAAAAGGTAAAACACAAATTGGATTGGGAGGATTAAGTTTGTGTGGGATTTTTGTATTAAAATAATTTTTATTAGTGTCACAAGTAGGCTTACATGAACACTGCAATGAGGTTACTGTGAAAATCCCCTAGTCGCCACACTCCGGCGCCTGTTGGGGTACACTGAGGGAGAATTCAGAATGTCCAATTCACCTAACAAGCACATCTTTCGGGAGGATGTGGGAGGAAGCCGGAACACCCGCAGGAAACCCACACAGTCATGGGGAGAATGTGCAGACTCCGCACAGACAGTGACCCAAGCTGGGAATCGAACCCGGGTCCCTGGCACTGTGAAGCAACAGTGCTACCACTGTGCTACCATGCTGCCCCACTGTGGGATATTTATAAAATGAGGGCACAATTAAATTGTTAGACATCAGTTTGTAAGTTTTGTGGTTTTTGTATTGATGAGTGTTGAATGCTACTACTTTTTTCTTCATTCTTTTGGGATTTGGACATTGTTGAACAAAGTCAGCATTTGTTGCCTTTCCCTAATTTTCCTTGCACTGAGTGGCTTGCCATGCCATTTTAGAGGGCAAAAGAAAGTCAAACACATTGTTGTGGGTCAGAGTCACACACAGGCAAGACCAGGTAAGGATACCAATTTCTTTTTCACCTTAAGTGAACCAAATGGGTTTGTACAGCAATCAATGTTAGTTTCACGGTTACCTTGACCAACAACTACTTTTATATTCCAAATTGACTGATTGAAATTCATTTTTTCCAGCTGCCATGGTGGGATTTGAACCCATCTCCCCAGAGAATTAGTTTGATCTTTTGGATTAGTTGCCCAGTGACATTAACACTGTGCCACCATCTCACCATCTCACCTAGTTAGTCGGCTCACCAGCTAACAGTCTGCTCTTCATAGCCTTGTGATTTTGAAACCTGGTTCAATAACATTTGTGTGAGAATTCTATAATATTCTACCATTGCCAGTGTCGAGATTTATTCTATTCCAACAATTAAAGAGTTGCAAAGTCCAGAGTCCTTGATTCATCAGGAATACTGAGATAGAGAGAAAGTTCTCTGTAGAGTTGGTGTAATGACCCGAAAAAAACGGGCATAGTTGATCTAATGTCAGTCATGGAGAGTAAGGTTATATCTGAAGTATGTGTATAAAGCTTTTGCAACAAGAAACAGTAACATGTGAAATTGATTTTTTAACTTGTAAGCCAAGACTTGAGGAGCAACATTATCATAATGCACTTACAGCCTGGCCATGAGTGGAAATAAATTTCACATCACATTTGAGTCTAACAGAATGCTTTGTTCAAAACACGTACCCTTCCAGCCTCTTGCTGGCAGAGAATACTTTGCATAATTATATGATTTAAGCCTATGTTTTAGCAGAGGCTTGTTGATGAGCAGAGCACAAATTGTGACATAGCTTTCCAATGCACTATGTAGGAAATATCAGCAAAATATATACACATTGAAGAATAAATGATGTATTGGAGCGTGTGGACATTGAAGGATTTGGGTGGATTTCAGCGAAAGGACCGGTTTTGTGACCGTAGGGAGTAATTTGCCTTTAGATCTGTCTTTTTGTCGTGATATCATAGGAGTTAAAAGCAGGTTTGCCTTCAGGAATAATTTCAGTTCAAGAACAGGGCATTCCATTATTCCAGTCTGTCTAGGACGAAATATAAACTGTCTGTGATAACATTGGCCTTAATGGTGAATTTAGAAAGCTATTGAGATTTATGTCATGTGCCAGCTGCTTCTTTATTCTGTAGAAAGCCCATTTAAAACTAAAGGAGCGAGTAATGACGCATCCCCCCACCCATCCCAGCTTTTCTGAATCTGTTTTTCTCTTTCTGTGAGTGTTGCAGAATCTGCTGCATATTTCCAGCATTTTTTGTCTGGTTTGAATGTGAAACTCCTGTACCGCAAGGAATGGTTAATACTCATGTATTAAAGGGGGAGCTGGATGAACAGACGAGGTAGAGAGGAGTAGAAGCTTCTTTTGTTGAACAGGTTTGGATGAAGTAAAGTGGGAAGAGACTGGTGTGGATCATTCGCGAATGCATGGACCGGTTGGGCTGATTGACCTGTTGATGTCCTGTTAAACTCTATGACAAATGGACATGTCCGGCATCCATTCGATGAACCTTGTTCAGGTAAGGTGTTCCCATCATGCTGTAAGACCTCCTGCACTTTTACTTCCATCATTTTTCTGTGGTTTTGTCATGCCATCATTTCAGTTGTTGTCCTTCCTCCGCATTAGGCACCCTGAAGGACAACCCCAGCAGCCACGTTGCATGATTGTATGATTGTACTGAAGTCAGTACTGACAAATAATGCACCACAAAACTCCAGCCCAAGTCCCTAACACACTTCCCAATAGCACACCAGCTATAATTACTTCCCTTAAACTATACTTAATGGAGGTGAGGATTCCTTTATATTTCATGTCTGCGGCCTGCTCACCAACTTTTCCCGCCATGATTTTCTGGGCACCAGACACCAAATTCTGAAGAGGGGCCTGGTTCCAAGATTTTTATTCCACTCTGTCAATGACGCCTGCCTGTTTTACTTTTATTTTCAAGTTGCTGACTGCCCAACAATTTCTAACCCGCAAAAAATCCGACGTGGTGCTGGGTCATTTCCAGCAGTGTTCTGGCTTAATAGTGACTGTAAAATGTACCGTTAGATAGAGAGGCCCAGGATCAGGCAGTGTGGAGATGCCCGTGATTGGAATGGGGGTGGGGAAACTGGCATCTCCACACTGCCTGATCCTGGGCCTCTCTATCTAACGGTACATTTTACAGTCACTATTAAGCCAGAACACTGCTGGAAATGACCCAGCACCACGTCGGATTTTTTGCGTGGGTTTCCTCCGGGTGCTCCGGTTTCCTCCCACAGTCCAAAGATGTGCAGGTTAGGTGGATTGGCCACGTTAATTTGCCCTTAAGTGTCCAAAAAGGTTAGGTGCGGTTACTAGTTCACGGGAATAGGGTGGCGATGTGGGGTGTTCTTTCAAAAGGGTCGGTGCAGGCTCGATGGTTCAAATGGCCTCCTTCTCCACTGTAAATTCTATGTCTATGCCTATGTCTATCTGGGAACACTAACACTGGTCTCACATGTCATTGTTTCTGTTGATATTAGAAGAATCCTGGACGGGATTCACCAACCCCGCACCGGATCGGAGAATCGACGGGGGGGGGGGCTGCACGAATCGCGCCACACCTCCCAGACGCCGGGACGCGATTCTCCACAGAGCGGAGAATTGGCGCCATTGGGGCCGGCGTGGTCGGTGCACACCGGTCGGGGGCTACGCTACGTGGCCTCCCCGCGATTCTCCGGCCCGGATGGGCGGAGCGGCCATTAAAAAATCGAGTCCTACCGGCGCCGTTCTAACATGCTCTGAGCCGGCGGGATCTCAGCATTGAAGGGTCTGGAGGCGGCCTGTGGGGAGGGGAGGGGGGGTATGAACTCGGGGTGGGGGGGGGCACCCGATGTGGCCTGGCCCGCGATCAGGATCCATCGATCGGCGGGCCGGCCTCTCTGTCTCCCAGCCTCCTTTCTTCCACGCCGGCACCTGTACTTTTGCGCCATGTTGGGTCGGGGCTGTCGCTGACAAGGGAGACACCGCGCATGCGTGGAAATCGCGTCGGTGGGACTGCGCATGCGCAGGTTCACGCCGGACCTACGGCACATGCGCGCATCCCCCATTCCACGGCCGGATCAGCAGCTAGAGTGGCGTGAACCACTCCAGCGCCCTGCTGGCCCCTTGTAGGGGCCAGAATTGCTGATCCTGGGGCCGTGTTTGGCGCCATCGGCGTCAACACTTAGCCTCAGGATCAGAGAATCCCACCCCCTGAACCTCAGTTTTCCATGACACATTAAGTGAATGATGGAGGTCTTGTAATGCAATAAGTAGTGTTCCTAACCCAATCCAGAAGCTCGGAATTTGAGTCCCACCCCGGGACATGATGGCCAAGGAAGGTGCGTTCATAACACAGTCAACCTGCAGATCCTTCAAAATATGCCAATGTGTGGCAATAAAAACTGGAGAGATTTCTGGTCAGCCACGCTTGATGTGGAGGGGAGTCTCTCAAGCTATAAGACCCTGGCAGCAGACTAGCAACCTGTTCCAGGAATTACTATCTATCGAAGCAGATGAAAATCTGCCGTAATGCACCATTTGGTGCGGGAAGAGTATTAGAATTAACTCAACGACTGTGTCCTTAAACTTGCTCTCAATTTAAACAAGGAAATGTACATTTAATTTGTCCTCTTATCTTTCTGTTCTATGTTATGGAAGATTCCAAATATAATATACTGCAAGCAGATCGATTTGCCGAAGTTTGTAACTAAGTTAAAAGAGTTCTGTTTTAAAGTCTTAAGTGGAAAGTAGAGTCCAACTTCATATCAAAGGCATACACCAGTCATCCTCCATTCTGTCTGCAGTTCCTGGTGTCTGTGGATTCATTGAATTTGCAGCTACCATACCAATGTGTGGTTATTATCGCTGATCTGCTTATTTTGAAATGTATGGATCAGATTGTTGTCAGGCAGGACTCTGGTGAGAGGGGATGATTGAATTTATTTTGATAGAAGTATGACCATTTCTGGGCAAAGGTAAAGTAATTTGTTGCATGGAATATAGTATATACCTCTCACTCTGTGAACAATGTTATTTGGACTGAGGGGCTATGCTTTGTTTGTGACGGGTGATTTCTAAACTAGCCAAGCCTATAATTCACATGAATATGGGGCGGAATTCTCCGACCCGCCGGGGGGTCGGAGAATCGCCCGGGGCCGGCGTCAATCCCGCCCCTGCCGTGGCCCGAATTCTCCGCCATCCGGGACTCGATGGGGGCGGGAAACGCGCCGCGCCGGTCGGCGGGCCCCCTGCGGTGATTCTCCGCCGCACGATGGCCCAAAGTCCTGCCGCTGACAGGCCATTCCCGCTGGCGGGAATCAAAGCACGTCTAGTACCAGCGGGATTGGTGGCGCGGGTGGGCGTCGGGGTCCTGGCGGGGGGGGGGCCGCGGGGCGATCTGGCCCCGGGGCGTGCCCCCAAGGTGGCCTAGCCCACGATCGGGGCCCATCGATCGGCGGGCGTGCCTCTGCCGTGGGGGCACTCTTTTTCTTCCTCCTGCCATGGCCTTCACCATGGCGGGGGCGGAATAGAAGACCCCCTCCCCTACGCATGCGCTGGGATGATGTCAGCAGCCGCTGACGCACCGGCACATACACGGACGTCCGCCGGCCGGGAAGGCCTTTCAGCCCCGGCTGGCGGGGCGCAAAGGCCATTCGCGCCGGCCGGCGGAGCGGGAGCCACTCCTGCGCGAGCCTAGCCCCTTAAGGTGCGGAGAATTCGGACGGAAGAGATCCCTTGCCGCTATTTCAAAGGGGAAGAGAGTTTTCTTGCAATTATTCCTTTGCAAGACAAAATGAACTGCTCTCTGTGGCTTTTGTGGGTGGCATTATTTTGGGAAATAGACTGTTGTAATGAGAAAAAGATGGTATTTGACATGCTTATCAAATGTTCCTCGAAATTTTATTGAGTGAGCTATATGTGGTACTTCTTTTTAAATTGATGAAAATCCGCAAATGTGTTCCAAAACTAACAGCTGTTCTTTATTTTAGATAAATAACCATCAAGCGAAAACAGTTCTATTGAGTCATACGGACCTGAAATATTAACTCTGTTCCTCTCCGCGTGGATGCTGAGTTTATCTCGAATTTTCTGTTTGTATTAACCTAAAACAAATGTTTTTTTCACCTGACGTTTTGTACAAAATATAATCCCGGATCTTGGCTGGATTTGCACAATGCTATATGAATTTGCAACAATAACAGTGACAATTGGTTGCCTTTAACATAGAAAAATGTCCATCGTCCTTCTCAATGATCTAATCAGACAAATATGGACATTGGATCATACAATCATAGGATCGTCACAGCACATGAGGAGGCCATGTAACGAACATTGTGCACGTCGGATTTCTCTATGAACAGCTCATCTAATCCCACTCCTCCACCTTTTCACCAAAGCCCTGATGAGTTTTTCTCTTCAGACATTGATCCGATTTCCTTTTGAAAACCACGATTGGACCTGTTTACACCACAGACCCAGGCAGGCAATTCCATATCCGAACCATTCACTGTGCAAAACAACTTTTAATCATGTCGCCTCTGGTTCTTTTGCCAATCACCTGAAATTGGTGTCCTCTGTTTCTTGATCCTTCCACAAGTGGGAGCCAGATAGCTCTGTCAAATCTCCTCTCAACCTCTCCTCTAAAGAGAAAAATCTCGCTTCACCAATTCATTCAGTGTTGTGGTATGAATGGGAGCACTGCCATTGGTGCAGAGCATTGGTTTCCCTTGAGATGTGTCAGTGTCAGGAGGGGGCGGGGGGGGTAGTCAGAAGAGCTGGAAACTTCCTGAGTCTCTTTCGTTGAAGGCCCCTGGGTGGGCTCCAGCGTTTCCTCCACCATAGCGGTGCTCATGCGCCCCACCCCCTGGGTGAATCAATGTGATGATAGGACAGCTGGAGTGAGCTCCAGAAGACTCTAAGTCATCTGTCACTGCCAATCCTGGAGGCCTGCCATTGTCTGCACCATGGTGTCAAAGGCTTCAGTGACAGTCCTGTGACTGGGCCAAGCTTTTGAGTGCCTCAGCAATGTCCACCTGTGCCGGCGACATGCCCCTTAGCAAATGAAACATGATGTCAAGGACCTCAGCCATGATCATCTGTCTGAGCCATGCCTTGGACCCTACCACTCTTGGCTTGGACGTTGTGCCCCAGGTTTTCCACTGCAGTCACCATCCTTGCAGTGTTGGCCTGGATGTCACACAATGCCGGCACCATCGCCTGCACCTGAAGCCTTTGGGACTCCTCCAATCGGCCTTGCAGTTGCAGGAATGTCATTGACATCCCCCTGTATGTCACAGCTCTAGCTTACATCAAGCAGCTCAAGGAGAACCTTGTGCAGAGACTTGGCATCTGACTAGGGACTGGCTATGTCCTGGGATCCAGCAGACCTCTGACTGCTGCCTCCCTTCGAAATCCCTGCCTCTGCCCTGATGTGCACCAGCAGCTGTGTGGTGCTGACCAGATAGTGACCAGAGGCCTGTTTGCTATTCTCGGCCATTAAGTTGTGTATCTCTGCGATGGTGGATGGTGCGGGTGACAGTTGTGATGTACTTTTGGTGTTCTCAACAGAGCTCTCCTCCGAGGTGTTCTCTTGGGTGGCGGGGTGGGGGTGTGGGGACCAACTTTAGATGGCTCGGCCTCATCAGATGGTGAGCCTGCAAGGCATGGGACATGGGTTCAGAGAAAGGGGAGGACAAAGGACTCGGACATTAACTGCTCACATGAGACAGGCCATCGGGATGAAGCTGCAGTGGATCCTCACTTCTCTTGTGCAGGCCACCCTCACTTTCAGTCACTGCTCGTTCCTCGTCCACCCCACGATCTCCAAGGCCCCTTCCTCATATGTGGTGAGGCAGTGCTTGCCTGCGTGCTTAGGTCCTTCCCTTCTCAGTGCCGGTGTGAAACCCAAGATGTAGGTGAAAAGGAAATGAGCAAAAATAAATCCTTAACATATTTCAGAGATAACAGGAAGCAGAAAGTTAAGCTATAGGGTAGAGTGACTGAATACTTAGACAAATGACTGATCAAAGAGCGTCAGCATAAATTTATAAATGGTATGTTATGCCGAATGAACTTGGTTGAATTTATGAGAAGGTAACAACTAACGTGGAAGACAAGGAAAAGCAATGTTATTTTATGGCTGTCCAGACTTTGGACCCAGGTCAGATAGAACAGATTGTTTTTGAAATGGTAAGACGATGGTTACTGGGGAAGAACAGGCTGGTGTAAGAGTTAAACTGCAGAAAATACAAAGGCCATGATTTTCTGGATTTTTGGATGCTTTGGTGACAGATTGGAAGGTGGGAGAACTGGCAAAATGGCACGAGAAGGTATCGGGTGTGCCCAAGATCTTCCCATCTTGATGTCATTTTTCCAACGGCGGGAAAGGTAGCTGCAAGTCACCTGCTAGGACTCCAATTGAGCCAATTTAGTGGGCAACTAAGAGCCACTTCATGCCCCAGCAGGCATTTCGGCTGCATTGTGGGGGCTTATCACCACATGCGGAGACTGCCGAGTGAAATCGGAGGTCCTCCTTTCGAGGTACACTGTGGACTCTTGGGCGAGACATTGCCATTGCTCATCTATCCACACCTCCAGTCAACAATCACCACTGTCTGCCTGCCTGCCTGCTTCGAACATCCCTCAACCCCATTCGTCCCTCACTGAGGGCACCGCATTAGTGGTGGCACTGCAGAGGCTGGCGGGCTTCCAGCTTTCTGATTGGGCCAACAGCCCTTGGGAGCAGACCACCAACTTTTGAAGCTGGTTCAGTTGAGAATTTCAAAGCTAAGGTTAATATATTTTTTGTTTGGTCGGCAATTAAGTATTATGGAACCAGGACTAGTGGATGTGGTTAATGTAGGAATGATATAGTAATTAATATAGTAATTATTC
The DNA here is from genome assembly GCF_902713615.1 of Scyliorhinus canicula. Lineage (NCBI taxonomy): Eukaryota > Metazoa > Chordata > Chondrichthyes > Carcharhiniformes > Scyliorhinidae > Scyliorhinus > Scyliorhinus canicula. Next base: position 135,910,398 of record NC_052159.1, on the reverse strand, counting down.
AGTAATGATTCAACTGTATGCTGGAACAGGCTTGAGAATTGAATAAATGAATGAATGGCTGACTGCTGGGGCGGAATTCTCCGACCCCTCGTGGGGTCGGAGAATCGCCCGGGGCCGGCGTCACTCCCGCCCCCGCCGCGTCCCGAATTCTCCGCCCCCCCCGAGATTCGCCGGGGGCGGGAATTGCGGCGCGCCGGTCGGCGGGACCCCCGTGCCGAAGTCCCGCTGCTGACAGGTCTCTCCTGCCGGCGTGGTTTAAGCTGCAGAGAATTTCGCACCTTTGGGGTGGCCCGACGCCGGAGTGGTTCACGCCACTCCGACACGATGGTACACCCCGCCCCGTCGGGTAGGGGAAAATCCCGGCCCTGGTCCTTTGTCCACTGCTGAAGCTGGCGTGTTACAATGGGATAGATAAAAGTCAAATGAAGAATGCGCAGTTCCACTGGTCAATGGGAATGGTAATGGTCAACTGCATTAAAAGCTGATTCCTGAGATTGGCTGAATGGCCATAAATTAGGAGCGGGGAATGTGTAACGAGACTTGGACGTCTGCATGCAGTTACAGCAGGTGGTAAAGAAGGCAAATGGTATGCTGGCCTTCATTGCGAGAAGATTCGAGTAGAGGAGCAGGGATGCCTTGCTGCAATTAGACAGGGCCTTGGTGAGGCCACAACCTTTTTTTAATAATAATCTTTATTATCACAAGTAGGCTCACATTAGCACTGCAATGAGGTTACTGGGAAAATCCCCTAGTCACCGCATTCCAACCTGTTTCGGTACACAGAGAGAGAATTCAGAATATCCAATTCACCTAACAGCATGTCTTTCGGGACTTGTGGAAGGAAACTGGAGCACCCGGAGGAAACCCACGCAGACACGGGGAGAACGCACAGACTCCGCACAGACAGTGATCCAAGCCGGGAATTGAACCTGGGACCCTGGTGCTGTGAAGCAACAGTGCTAACCACTGGGCTACCGTGCCACCCATGGAATTTGGAAACCTGGAATATTGTGTGCAGTTTCGGTCTCCTTATCTGAGGAATGATCTTCTTGTCTAGAGGGAGTTTAACGAAGGTTTACGAGACTGATTCCTGGGATGGTGGGACTGACGTATGAGGTGAAATTGAGTTGGTTAGGATTATAATCGCTGGAGTTCAGAAGTATGAGGCAGGGAATCTCATAGAAATCTATAAAATTCTAACAGGACCAGACGGGATAGATGCAGGAAGGATGTTCCCAATGGTGGGTGTGTCTGAAACCAGGGGTCACAATAGTCTGAGGATACGGGGTAGACCATTCAGGACAGAGATTAGGAGAAATGTCTTCATCCAGAGGGTGGTGAGCCTGAGGAATTTGTTACCACAGGAAATAGTTGAGGTCAAAACATTCTGGGCGGGATTCTCTCAGCTCTAGCCGGGTCGGAGAATTGCTGTGCCGAGCGCGAATCGCGCAACGCGGCCCTGGCACCAGTCCACCGATTCTCTGGTGAGCGGAGAATTGCCGTCATTGGCGCCAGTGTGGTCGGAACGGCGCCAGCCAGGGGCCGCTCTACGCGGCCCCCCCGGCGAGTCCCACCGGCGCCTTTCACATCTGATTTTACCCGGCAGGACCTCAGCATCCATCCTGTCTGGGGAAGCCTGGGGCGGAGGGGGGGGCCTACCGTGGCCTGGCCTGCGATTGCGGCCTACCGATTGGTGGGCCTGCCTCTTGTGATGGGGGCTTCTTTTGCTCCATGCCGACCCCTGTAGCCCTACGCCATGTTGCATCAGGGCTGGCGCGGAGAAGGAGGCTACTGCGCATGTGCGCATTCGCGCCGGTCTCAGCGCGCATGCGCAGGCCCGCGGCGTCCATTTGACGCCGGTATCGGCAGCTGGAGTGGCGTGGGTCGCTCCAGTGCCGTGCTGGCCTCCCATAGGGCAGAGGATAGCTACACATAGCGGTCCGATTATGCCATTGTTAAACTCTCCAGTTTTTACGATGGCGTCAACCCTCTGCCTTCAGATGGGAGAATCCCGCCCTGTATGTTTTCAAGAAGCGGTTAGATATAGCACTCAGGGTGAAGGGGATCAAAGGATATGGGGAGGAAGCAGGACTAGACTGCTGAGTTGGATGATCAGCCATGTTCATAATGAATGGCGGAGCAGCTCGAAGGACCGAAAGCCTCCTCTTGCTCCTATTTTCTATGTTTGAATGATTCAAACATTGAATGGTGATATTGGGAAGGTTGCAACGCCTTCAGACTTTAAGAAGGAGGAAAGGTAGCGTTCTTAGGTAGGTTGACGCCTGTGACTTCAGAAGGCAGGGAAAAATACTTACACAAACAAACACGTTCGCAACATCAATTGCCATGGACATCAGGAATTAAAACTTGAGTTATCAGCAGTTAGAAGGAATGGGGTCAATAGAGTATGAGGTCCAGCTTATCAATATGATGAATTCAAAACCTGCTCATTTGTGAAGAAGCTCAGATCCTGGAATTTCCTTGGGACTTGTCTTGCTTTGAATTTCAGATTCCCAGTCAAGATTATTCCTGTGCTCTTTTGTTCCAAATTGATGCTTCCAGTAGGCGAATGGTGTTGCACTGAACCAGGTAAATGACGATGGGAAGGACACTGAGCCATTTATCAAAGTCACCATAAATTTGGCAGTTTAAAACCTAAGCCATAGTCTAGTGAAGGATCTATGACATTACTTTCCAAAATGAGGGGGAATTATGTGAGGACGGATAACATAATTGGTGACGCAAATATTGCAGCAAGAGATTTGGTTCAATTCACTTGAAACACTTGCAAATTTCTTTTGATATTGGTCATTAAGTTTGAGGCATTGGGAATGAGGGCTTGCCATAGAGGTGGCTTCTGATATTGAACCCAAGAAATCATCGAAATGTACAACCTCAGCCACCAGCAGTACCTTGTAGAAAGTACGTCCCCTTGTCCATTGTGCTAACCATTCTCAGAAAGAAAGTTCTTCAGAATTAATACTTTGGAAAGAGTAACGATTGTCTTGTATTTTTTTTTGAATGCGCTACTGAATTACAAGATGATTCAATAACATGCGACAATTAATAATTGGAATACATCAGGTGAATATTGCATGGGAAACAATTTTACATTCTCATTTGAAGGAAATTAATGTGATAACCTTTGAAAATGAAACACAAAACAGAAATTCAATGTGATTGTTTTGGTAAACTAATTGAAGAAGTGAAATATCTATACACACTATACTGACCAATGCATTCTGCAACGATGTGACTCTGGATCCCTCGGAGGGAGAAATTGAGGTGAGAATCTTAATCCTTACCCCTCATCATGAAATATAATCATGCAAGCTTTTGTTCAAAGTTGTGTTATTTCCCCTATGTGAGTGAGCGGTGTTTTTGCATTTTAATGTTTGAAGGCATCACATAGTCACAGAAAAAGAAGCTATTATTGTTTCAGAACTGTCTTGTATTAACTGGAATCAAAATGAGTAGCAGCCTTACGTGATTCCCATTCTGAGTTTCCATTGACTTCTTGAGTAGAGGGATTCATGCTATTGTACCATCTGTCGCAAGTGTTCATTTGCCCATCTGTTATTTCTCAATGGAGGTCTGCTTCTCACATGGAAGGCATGGTCTGCTTGACAAATCAACACATTTTAGTGCAAGGATGTGAAGCATTTATCAAGGCATGCCAAGAGCTTCAATCCATGAACAAATAGCCCATCAAGGCGTACCAGGAACATTTATGTAAATATAAGCAGTGTTTGTCAAAGGAGACCAAGACTAAATGGTAAAACTTCAGGAGAATGCTTTCTTCAAGATAACCACGTAAAAAGTAACCTATTTTTCTATTTTCCATAGAATCAGTGCAGTGCAGAAGGAGGCCATTCGGCCCATTGAGTCTGTGTGTGTTTTCTGTTATATCTTAAACGTCCAGGATTTATGTTTTATTATTTTAACGCAGATTAAAATTTGGAACCAGAAATTGTTTAATTATCTTTGTAATTATGCAGTAAAAAGACCTTGAAACATCAGGCTGAAGAGGGCGGAAGATGAAAAACAAATAGTTTTCAAGAACATCTGGAGGTCTTAGAGAGGCTGGAGATCGAAGGAAGGTGGCCTGGAGCATTAAGGGAAACTAAAGATAATAGATTGATCAAATGATCAGGCACAAGACCAAAGACAGAGCTTTAAGAGAATTACTGAAAGTCTTTATGAATTTGTTTGGGGAACATTGGAAAGAAACTAAAAGACTGAGAGTTTAGAATAAAATTAGCTGTAATGTTGCTCTTTTTAATGAGTGGAATATTATCCCACTAGCGTCGCCAATAATGTTGCCAATTGGCACCAATAATGTTGCCAAATTAACTAGATATGGCAGTTATTAATGATTATATTGCTTTTCAGAGTCGCCAGGTATCAATGATACCACTACAAGGCTTTACCAGATAGCGATCAAAGACCAAACAACCAGTTAGTCAGTTCAAGTTCAAAGATAGTTTATTTACACACAATGATTACTTCGATATGCAACATAAAACACTACAAGTTAAACTACACCTAACAACTACAATAACCTATACTTAACTTCAGGGAAACCGGCTCTGTGCAGATGAACAAGGCCTTTGCTCGGATCTTGCGTGGCTGGGTGGAAGAAGTGGTGTGGTTTCTGCTGGGCTCATCCATCTGGTAGCGATCGTTGGTCTTGAACTTGTCTTCTGGTCGTAATGCTACACTTGGTTTAAGGTGTAGGCCGCTCAATGTGCGTTGTCACTTTCTTCAATGCAAGTAAAGACAGTGTTTAGTATTTTTTTTATATGCAGGTTACCAGAGAAATGTTGATCCAATGTGGTCCTTAAGATTGAAATTTAAAAAAGAAATTCCCTTTCAATTCTGTTTCGAGCCACACCCACCTTAAATCTGCAAAGAAATATCTTGGACACCTGAGAGATATGAATATTATTAATGGCTGAGAGCATTGACACATGTTGGTTCATGAGATGCAGAAAGAGCCTTGAAACAAAGAGGAATATGTCCGTTCCTTCTCAAACCTTGATACCAAATTTGGCGACTAGTTGGTACATCTCACAGAGCAATCAAGCAGCATGGTAGCATAGTGGTTAGAACAATTGCTTCACAGCTTCAGGGTCCCAGGTTCGATTCCTGGCTTGAGTCACTATCTGTGTGGAGTCTGCACGTTCTCCCCGTGTGTGCGTGGGTTTCCTCCGGGTGCTCCGGTTTCCTCCCACAGTCCAAAGATGTGCAGGTTGGTGGATTGACCAGGCTAAATTACCCTCAGTGTTCAAAATTGCCCTTAGTGTTGGGTGGGGTTACTGGGTTATGGGGATAGGGTGGAGGTGTGGGCTTGGGTAGGGTGCTCTTTCCAATAGCCAGTGCAGGCTCAATGGGCCGAATGGCCTCCTTCTGCACTGTAAAATCTATGAAATCCCAAGACTTACTACATTTCAGATTTAGGTTTTTAGATTTAGATTTAGATTTAAGGACCAAGAAAGCATAACAGTGCCGATACTTCCTCAGGACACTGAAACAAATACGGCATGTCCACATTGACTCTCACCAATTTTTACAGATGCACTATAGAAAGCATCCTATCTGGCTGCATCACAGTTTGGTATGGCAATTTCTCGGCCCAAGACTGTAAGAAACTACAGAGAGTCGTGAACACAGCCCAGTCCATTATGTGGACCTGCCTCCAATCCGTTGACTGTCTACACCTCCCGTTGCCTTGGGGAAGCAGGCCGCATAATCAAAATCCTCTCCCACCCGGGTTATTCTCTCTTCTAATCTCTTCCATTGGGCAGAAGATGCAAAAGTCTGAGAACACGCACTAACAGATTCAAAAACAGCTTCTTCCCCACTGTTACCAGAGTCCTGAAGTGCCCTCTTATGGACTGGACTATAAAGAAAAAGAACAAAGAAAAGTACAGCACAGGAACAGGCCCTTCGACCCTCCAAGCCTATGCCGACCATGCTGCCCGTCTAAACTAACATCTTATACACTTCCTGGGTCCGTATCCCTCTATTCCCATCCTATTCAAGTATTTGTCAAGATGCCCCTTAAATGTCACTATCATTCCTGCATCCACCACCTCCTCCGGCAGCGAGTCCCAGGCACCCACTACTCTCTGTAAAAAACCTGCCTTGTAAATCTCCTCTAAACCTTGCCCCTCGCACCTTAAACCTATGCCCCCTAGTAATTGACCCCTCTAACCTGGGAAAAAGCCTCTGACTATCCACTCTCTCTGTGCCCCTCATAATTTTGTAGACCTCCATCAGGTCGCCCCTCAACCTCCGTCGTTCCAGTGAGAACAAACCGAGTTTATTCAACCGCCCCTCATAGCTAATGCCCTCCATACCAGGCAACATCTTGGTAAATCTCTTCTGCACCCTCTCTAAAGCCTCCACATCCTTCTGGTAGTGTGGCGAACAGAATTGAACACTATACTCCAAGTGTGGCCTAACTAAGGTTTTATACAGCTGCAACATGACTTGACAATTCTTATACTCAATGCCCCGGCCAATTCGGAGCCGTGCTTCGAAAGCTCGTGTTTGAAACAAACCTGTTGGACTTTAACCTGGTGTTGTAAGACTTCTTACCCGGCCAATGAAGGCAAGCATGCTGTATGCCTTCTTGTGGAGATGCCGGCGTTGGACTGGGGTGAGCACAGTAAGAAGTCTTACAACACCAGGTTAAAGTCCAACAGGTTTGTTTCAAACACGAGCTTTCGGAGCACGGCTCCTTCTTCAGGTGAATGGAAAGGCTTGTTCCAGAAATGTTTATATAGACACAGTCAGAGATGCCCCGGAATGCGAGCACCTGCAGGCAATCAAATCATCAAAGATGCAGAGAGAGAGGTAACTCCAGGTTAAAGAGGTGTGAATTGTCCCAAGCCAGTTCAGTCGGTAGGCCTCTGCAAGTCCAGGCTTGTTGGTGGGGGCCGAATGTAAATCGGCCTTCTTAGTATGCCTTCTTGACTCCCTTCTCCACCTGTGTTGCCCCTTTCAGTGACCCGTGGACCTGTATACCCAGATCTCACTGACTTTCAATACTCTTGAGGGTTCTACCATTCACTGTATATTCCCTACCTGCATTCGACCTTCCAAAATGCATTACCTCGCATTTGTCCGGATTAAACTCCATCTGCCATCTCTCCGCTAAGTCTCCAAACGATCAAAATCCTGCTGTATCCTCTGACAGTCCTCATTGCTATCCGCAATTCCACCAACCTTTGTGTCATCCGCAAACTTACTAATCAGACCAGTTACATTTTCCTCCAAATTATTTATGTATACTACAAGCAGCAAAGGTCCCAGAACTGATCCCTGCGGAACACCACGAGTCACAGCCCTCCAATCAGAAAAGCACCCTTCCATTGCTACTCTCTGCCTTCTATGACCTAGCCAGTTCTGCATCCATCTTGCCAGCTCACCCCTGATCCCGTGTGACTTCACTTTTTGTACCAGTCTGCCATGTGGGACCTTGTCAAAGGCTTGACTGAAGACTATCTCCCTACTCATCTTGTCTACTGTTGTAGCACTATACTCCGTATGCTTCACTCAATGTCTATGTCTATGGATTTACATTGTGCATTTATAATAATAATAATAATCTTTATTGTCACAAGTAGGCTTACATTAACACTGCAATGAAGTTATTGTGAAAATCTGCTGGTCATCATACTCGGCACCTCTTCGGGTACACTGAAGAATTCTATGGCCATATCTCATAGAAGCATATACAAATGAAGCATTTTAGCCACAAGGTTAGGTTGAAGAAGCTGAAAGTATCCTCCTTGGAGCAGAGATAGTGTGTGAGAAAAAATATGGCTGGGGGTACTAGATTAAGACCGTTTTGGACAAGATAAACAAGGACAGATTGTTCCCTTGAGCTGATGGCACATGAACTGGGAGAAGAAATGCAAGGTGAATGTAAGGGGAAACGTTTTTTAGCAGCATGTGGTCTGCTCATGAGGGCGCTTGAAGTAGAAACATTCATTGATTTTAAGAGGAAATAGAATGGCCTCTTGAAGGAAAGAAACATACAGATGGCAGCAGCACAGTGGTAATCACGGTTGCGTCACAGCGTCAGGGTCCCAGGTTCGATTCCCGGCTTGGCTCACTGTCTGAGCAGAGTCTGCATGTTAGAACATAGAACACACAGTGCAGAAAGAGGCCATTCGGCCCATCGAGTCTGCACCGACCCACCTAAGCCCTCACTTCCACTCTATCCCCGTAACCCAATAACTCCTCCTAACCATTTTGGACACTAAGGGCAATTTAGCATGGCCAATCCACCTAACCTGCACGTCTTTTGAGACTTGTGGGAGGAAACCGGAACACCCGGAGGAAACCCACGCAGACAGGGGCAGCACAGTAGCACATGTGATAGCACTGTGGCTTCACAGCGCCAGGGTCACAGGTTTGATTCCCTGCTGGGTTACTGTGCGGAGTCTGCACGTTCTCCTGGTGTCTGCATGGGTTTCCTCCAGGTGCTCCGGTTTCCTCCCACAGTTTCACAGTTGCTAAAAAACGTTTCCCCTTACATTCACCTTGCATTTCTTCTCCTAGTTCATGTGCCATCAGCTCAAGGAAACAATCTGTCCTTGTTTATCTTGTCCAAACCGGTCTTAATCTATTACCCCCAGCCATATTTTTTCTCACACACTACCTCTGCTCCAAGAAGGATACTTTCAGCTTCTTCAACCTAACCTTGTGGCTAAAACGCTTCATTTGTATATGCTTCTATGCGATATGGCCATCACTGGCTATGCCAGCATTTATTGTCCATCCCTAGTTGTCTTTGAGAATGTGGCAGTGAGCTGCCTTCTTCAACCGTTGTAGTCCATGGGGTGTAGGCACTTCTACAGTGCTGTTAGGGAGGGAGTTCCAGGTTTCTGACCCAACAACAGTGAAGAAACGGAGATATATTTCCAAGTTAGGGTGGTGAGTGGCTTGGAGGGGAACTTCCAGGCGGTAGTGCTCACATGTTCCTGCTGCTTTGTCCTTCTAGATGGTAATGAGTTTGGAAATGCTGTTAAAGTGCATTGGTGAATTCCTACAGTGCATCTTATAGATGGTACAGACTATTGCTACTGTGCGCCAGTGGTGGAGAAAGTGAATGTTTGTGGATTGGGTGCCACTCATTCAACCAAGCAGACTGCCTTGTCCTGGAATGTGTCAACATTCTTGAGTGTTGTTAGAGCAGCACTTGTCCAGGCAAATGGAGAGTATTCCATCACACTCCTGATATGTGCCTTGTCGATGGTGGACAGGCTTTGAGACATTAGGAGGTGAGATAATCACCACAGAATCCTAGCCTCTGACCTGCTCTGGTAACCATATTATTTAAATGGCTAGTCCAGTTCAGTTTCTGGTCAATGGTAACCACAAGGATGTTGAACGGACATGCCATTGAATGCCAACGGATAATGATTACATTCCCACTTGTTGGAGATGGTCACTGCTTGGCATTGTGTGACGTGAATGTTACTTGCCGTTTGTCGGCCAAAGCCTGAATATTGTCCAGGTTTTGTTACAATGGGACGTGGACTGCTTCAGTGTTTGAGAAGTTGCGAATGGTGCGAAACATGGTGTGATCATCAGTGAACATCGCCACTTCTGGCCTAATGATGGAAGGAAGGTCATTGACAAGCAGAGGAAGATGATTGGGCGTAGGACATCAACCACCCTGAGGAACTAAAGCAGTGATGTCCCGGAACCAAGGTGATTGAGCACCAGCTACAGAAACCTTCATCTTCCTTTGTACTAGGAATGACTCCATCTAATGCAGAATTTTCCCACTGATTCCCATTAACTCCAGTATTGCTGGGGCTCCTTGATGCCATACTCGGTCAAATGCTGCCTTGATGACAAGGGCAGTCACTCTCACCTCATCTTTGGAATTCAACACTTTTGTCCATGTTTGAACCAAAGGTGTGATGGGATTAGGAGCTGACTGGCCCCACCGAAAACCAAACCAAACATCAGTGAGCAGATTATTGCTAAACAAGTACCGTTCAATAGCACCGTTGATGGCACAAACAATCCTGTGTTGTAACTTCACCAGGTTTTGCTTATTTTTCGGTATGCTTGGCACTGCTTCTGCCAGCCCCTCCTGCACTGTCCATTGAACCCGGATTGATACCCTGGCTTGATGATATTTGTAGAGTAGAGGAAATGCTGTGCCATGAGATTACAGATTGTGGTTGTGCCCAATTCGGCTGCTGATGGACCACAGCGCCTCATGGTTTCCCAGCCTTGAGTTGCTAGATTTGTTTGAAATCTGTCCCATTTCGCATGGTGGTTGAAACATAGTAACGTAGAAAACAGGAGCTGGAGTAGTCATTCGGCCCCTCAAGCCTACTTCACCATTCAATATGGCTAATCCTCTACCTTAATGCAATACTCCTGCTCTCTCCCCACATCTCTTGGTGCCTTTTGGTAATCTATCTCCATCTTAAATATATTCAGTGACCTGGCCTCCTTGCCCTTCTGTGGTGGAGAGCATTGCCCTAAATGGCCTACCCCATATGCTGAGAATTTGATTCCTTGCTTCAGACCCCCCTAGACAGGGGGAACATCATCCCCATATCCAGTCTGTCCAGCCCAGCCAGAATGTAATACTTTTCAATGAGGTCATCTCTCATTCTTCTAACCTCCCGTGATACAGGCCTGGTCGATCCAAACTCTCATACGACAATCCTGCATCCCAGAAATCAGTCTGTTGAACCCTTGCTGCATTCCCCTGGAGGGTGCCATCAACGTGAGGATCAACATTGTCTCCACAAGCACTGTGCAGTGGCCAATCTTATTGATACTGTCATTGGCAAATGCATCTCCAACAGGTAGATCAGTCAGGTTGAGGTCAAATATGTTTTTCCCTCTTGTTCCCTCACGATCTCTTGTGGACCCAGACTAGCAGCCATGTCCTTTGGTCAGCTGGTCAGTAATGGTGTTACCTAGCCACATTTCGTGATGGACATTGTAGTCCCCCACAGTACATTCTGTACCCTTGCCTCCGTCAGTGCTTCCTCCAAGTGTGCAAAATGGAGGAGTGCTGATTCATCAGCTGGAGTGGTGGCAGTATGTGGTTTCCTTTTCCATATTTGACCTGGTACTGTGGGTATTACAATGTAAGGCTGTTTGAGTAGTCTGTGAGACAGCAATCCTGATTTTGGCACATCCACTCAAACGTTAGTAAGGAGGATTTTGGTGACTCGACAAATCACCCTAGTAAATCTCCTCTGCACCCTCTCAAGGAACATTTCACCAATCTTAATGTGTGGTGATCAGAACTGCATGCAATACCCTCGTTATGACCTAACCAGAACTTTATACAGGTTCAGCATAACTCTCCTACCTTTGATGTGGAGATGCTGGCATTGGACTGGGGTGAGCACAGTAAGAAGTCTTACAACACCAGGTCAAAGTCCAACAGGTCGGTTTCAAATCACGAGCTTTTGGAATGCAGCTCCTTCCTCAGGTGAACCTTGAGCATCCCTCAACATCCAGTGCCTTAGGGAAACAAAAATCCGATCATTTATAGTCATTTCGAAATGACACTCTGGTAGATGTGTATTGGTAAGAAAGACAGAATGAATACTGATAATAATTCCCTCACATTACTGAATAACCTATTTCCATGAAGAAGAATGGCAACCAGTCAGCTACCAGCTCTATACCACAGCTGGTGAATATTGATGCATTAACTTTGGCAGAGTAGGGGAAGAAACGAAGGACATGACTTTAAATAAATGATATTTATAAATGGTGTTCATGGTACTTGCACACGCTGTTCTGGAAAATAATAAACGATTCAGTCATTTATTCCATCTGGTTCCATTTGTCTTCTTCCAGTTGATGAAAATTAATTAAACTTTCCTTTTAATAGACCAATGAATCGTTTGCTGATTTTCAACAACAGGAGATTAATATTGTCTGACGTGTTCAAACAACAAGGGGATGAATTTTAGTCGCATTGCTCCTGCTTGCCCACAGTGGCAGAGGTTTGGATAAAAATGCGATCCTGGTGGCTCTTCCACCATGAGAGGCGAGCGGAACAATTCCCGCAGTCCCGATTCACCCCAATACTTTGCATCAGCGTTAAAATAATTGTTGCAAAGTATTCGAAACTGAACCAAATACTCCACCAAATGAATTTGATTCAAGATGTATTTGGCTGAGTTACATCCTGCAGATGCAAAACAAAAGTTTGAAATATACATTTTCTTTGTATTTTGATATTCATATGCACAAGGATTTGGGAATAAAATATTAAATGGTATTTTATTTATAATAGGAGGGAACCTCTGAAGCATTTTGATTCTGTGGTACACGTTTCCTTTGAGTGTGAAATGGAAAAAAATAATCTTATCTTGAAATTCTTGGGTAGGAGCAGCCAGAAAGTTAGGTCCAAATGCGTGTTCTTTTGATTGAGATATGTGGCCAGTTCGGTGCCTGAATGTAAAGATGTGTTCAAATCAGTATAAGACGCTCTCCATACCTGCCTGGGTGGGCCTACAACCAACAGACACCCTGGAGAGGCAGTTAGCCTGCACAACAATGACCCCCTCCCCATTACTCCCTGCCTACTCTGAATACATGATAACCTTTTTCTTTTCACTCACATTTTTCAAAAGAGGTAAAGTTGGCTTCTTGTTGAGGCATCTGTGGTGATCTCTGTGTGCAGTAATACATGATCAGATTATGTTAACCTAGTACAGGCAACTGAACACTAGATGGCCACACTATCAGGACCTATATCAAGGGTTTCCCGCTCTTTCCCAGTGGAGAGCGTGTCTGGAGTGCAGAGAGTACAGAGCTAGAGAGAAGAGGTTAATAGATATCAGTATTTAGCATTATCTTATTTAATAGTTTAATCTTCAGTTATTTGTTTGTTTATTTGTTTAGTATTAAGTAAAAAGAACTCACAGGATTATTTTATATTACTCATTAAATTACGTTATCATTACTAGAAGACTATGTTTAGATTTCAACAACTTGGCTCGACAAAAATTACAATATAGGAATATAACAGCGTCCTCCCAGTTGCTTACCTTGTCCTGAAGCCAGGTCTTCCGCTGAAGCCAGGAGGCCTCTGATTGGTCCAACAGCTTTGAGAGCCTGCCCGCTGCCTATAATTGGACAGGGAATGTGCCTCAATGCCAATGAAGGGCTCAATCACATGAAAATATATATTTTTATAAATTTAGAGTAGCCAATTATGTTTTCTCCAATTAAGGGCCAATTTATCATGTCCAATCCACCTAACCTGCACATCTTTGGGTTGTGGGTGTGAAATCCACACAGGAAAGGAGAGAATGTGCGAACTCCACATGGACAGTGACCCAGGGCCATGATTCGAACCCGGGTCTTCAGTGCCGCAGTCCCAGTGCTAACCACTGAGCCGCATGCCGCCCTTGAAAATTTTATTTTAATCAATTTTCCACTGCAGGCCGGTTCCTGACCCAAAACGAAACCCGGCCCCTGCTTCCTGACCTCCCAGCGAAAATACAGGGCTAACACTCAGCGATCAATGGAAACTGTAAACTCGCATACTTGTTAAATAGTAATGGGAATTAAAGTTTCAACTCATGTATATCAGGCTTTGAAGTTTAATAATGTCCAAAAGACAAAACGTGTCAATTTGTAATGTAACCTATATTGATGCCATCAAATCGCAAAGAAAAAAATCCAGTAAGTGCAGGATTCAGTGAGGATAAATTAAAGCTCAACAAAGTGCAATAAAATTCCGGCTGAATTTAAAATTGGTTGCAATTTGAAGAAAGCATTTGGGTAAATATTGTTGCAGTAAATGTGTAATTGAATCTTTGTACCTTGGGAAGCAATACATCCAAGCAGTGACATCAGATGGTCATACAAGATGAAGATGATTGGGTCATGGTATACTTACACTTAGGCCCAAAAATGGCAAATTTTATGAGTCATGCAATTTGGTATTTTGCTCAGGCTGCTGACACAGATCAACGATGCAGCAACTTGTGTTTAAATATGCTGAGCATACCTCATTTTTTCTAACTGGTTGTTGCTAGTTGGATAGGTGTTGCTTGTAATGTTCTTGTTGGATGGCTTGGTTTATATTACATTTGTAGCTAAAGCTATAAACAATTTATCAACATTAACTGTGGGTAAACTATATATAAAACAACATATGAATATCAGTAGTCAGACCAAGCACAAGCAACCTCTCTCTTCAGCTTCCTCCAGCCAGCCTGAGGGGTGACCCAAATCTAACATTCACTTATATGTGAGTGAGACTCCGAGTGGTCAGTCGGTGAATTACAACAGAACCAGGATATCATTACACTGCCAACAGTAAAAGGCTGAAAGGCAAACACAAAGATAACTGGGGGGGAAGATGGTGTTGGGTTGCTGCTTACAAACATCACCAGACAACTGTCAGATTCAGATATTGGGGGATGCGAGGAATCATCCCACAACCATTCCCAACCTGGACCTTGTTGCCAAAGCTGACCTGACCCAACTCCTCCTGGAACTAATATGGAACATCTGGATCTCTCCAACCCAAATGTCAAAATCAATCTACCTTATTTATGAGCAGTTTCAAACATGACCTCAGCAAATTTTCATTTCAAATTACCAGTCAGCCAGCCTAGTGAACCTTGTCTTAACTGCCTCCAATGCAAAGAAGGATTTACTTGCATTGGCTGCAGTTCAGAGGAGGCTCACTATAGGATTCTTGTGATGTGGGGGTTGTCAAATGAGGGAAGTATGAGCGCAATGGGCCTGTACTCATTGGAGTTGAAAAGAACGGTGGTGATCTTGCTGAAATATGTAAGACTCTGAGGGGGCTCGACAGGATAGATGCTGAGAGAATGTTTCCCTTGTGGGGAAAATCTAGAACGAGGGGCCACAGTTTCAGAATATGGAATCACCCATTTGAAATGGGATGAGGAGGAATTTCTTGCTTCAGAGGGTCATTAATCTTGGAAATTCTCTATCTCAGAGAGCAGTGGAGGCTTATCATTGGACAAGGCTGAGTGAGCCAGATTATTGATCTAAGAGGGGGTGTGTCGTGGGAGTTGGAGGCTGTTGGCAGTAAAGTGGAATCAAGGCCATGATCAAATTGGCCATGGTTTCACCAACTGGTGGAACATGCTCGAGGGACCAATTAGCCTACTCCTGCTTTTATTTATATCCTTTTGTTCAGCCTTAATAATTTGAAGAATGTGGCCAATTGGCCTAATACTTCACACACTTTTGAATGAAATAGTTTCCCTGAATTTACAAAGTTACAAGTGATAGTGCTCAAGTATGCAAAATCAATATGACAGTAAGTGTGCAAAGCTTTGTGCGATATCATGTGGCAACCTGATAGCATTTTCCCTACCAGCTTATTTTCCACGTGCGCATTCCCACCAGAAATGTATTAACTGTACTTTTTCCTATCCCAAGAGTGAAGGTTGAAGCTTTAAAATAATTTCATACTATTTTCCACAATTTCAATTTTACTGTACTGTAGTGATAGTTGTGCCTTGCAAGGCTAGGCAGTGCAGTGGGAGGAGATGTGGGGATGTGTGGTTGTTACTACATTGAGATTAAGGGGAATGAATCTTGATTCGAAGTAATTGAGCGCACCTTGGTTCAAAATGGATGAAGTAGCTGTGCTGCAATGAGGTCCGGATAAAGGCAGTCTGTGATGTCCAGATGGGCAACAGCGGAAAGCAAAATTTACAAAAATGTCTGCCAGACAAGTAGAAGACTATCAGTCCCAGGAACTAAACTATTACTACCATTTCATTTTTTCCTCTTGGTGAGGCAGTTCATTACCTGCTGAAGAATAAAAACAAGGGGCTGGATTCTTCATCGGCGGGATCTCCCGCTTTGCCAGCTGCGCACTCGTGCCCGCGTATTTCCCGACGGCGTGGGCGTGCCCACAATGGGAAACCCCTTTGGCCGGCTGCCGGGACGAAGGATCCCGCTGCTGGCTGGGGTGTGCCTCACCAGAAAACGGGTGCGGCGGGTGGGAGAATCCCGCCCAAAGATTTTGCAAGTAACTGATGAATTTCTGACTTTTAACGTGCACTTCTGTGTGGCACGAAACCAACAGAAGGGAACATATGGTCACCCACCACATTGATAGGTGGCTGTTGGGCACAGTTAGAATTCCAGCTTTGCCAAACCTTAGACAAAGACACAAGATACCCAAGTCTAAAAATGTGGCTATTTCCAAGGCACAGGATAGCTAGCATGCAAGCATCTCTTGAATAGATCACATAGGCTCGTCCAGCTTTCTGCTGTTTCTCATATAAATCCTGATATCTATCCCCACAGACAATTTAATTCCATCTTTCCAACCCCGTGTGAACTCATATTTCCTCATAATCTGCTGAGCATTTGATGAGCATTTCCTATTCTATTGCCAGAGATAACAGCTTGAATCTGGCAGTGATTTCAAATGAAAAAAGAGTAATTCGACTGACAAGGCTCCAATACACAATTAAAAGCAAAATACTGTGGTTGTCGGAAATCTGAAATAAAAGCACAAAATGCTGAGTAAACTCTCAACAGATCTGGCAGCATCAGTGGAGAGAAACAAAGGGCACAATTTAATTTTTAAAAATCAGAGTCCGTCCTGAGCGGGATTAGTAGCGCCAGGAACAGCCTCGCTATCCATTGGCACTTTGGTGCTAATTCGGACCCTGGCAGGGAATGCCCCCTCCGAGGCCGCACTCAAGCGCAGTTCCCTGCTATGCAGGAAGAGATCAGGGCGCCCAATGCAACCCCAGGCACCCCCAATGGCCTGACTCACCAAAAGAGGTCTTCGGGCCCCCGCATCCCACTTAACAGGGGCAGCCCACCCCTGGGCCCAATCACTGGTGCGAGAAAAATGCCAGCTTGGCTCTTCAGCACTGTCAGCCTGGCACCTTGGCAGTGCCCCGACTAGCCTGGCAGTGCCAAGTGGTCTCCATGGCAGTACCAGGGTGGTACCAAGGTGGCACGGTCAGGGTGCCAGGCTGGCAGTGCCAAAGTTCCTGGTTGGCATCAGCAATGACAGGGTGCCGCCTTGCCAAAAGGTCGATAACCCAGGGCCTGCAATCACCTGGAAGACCCTCCAAGTGATTTTCCACCTGGCCCCTATATTTGGGGACGTGCTAAATTGTGCCTGGCTGGGGCCTCCTCGGCAAGGTGTCGGGTGGCTGATTGATCTGACATCAGCAGATTTAAGAGAGCTTTTAAGCTCCCTTAACTCTGAGAGTCTGGGTTACGCCAATTGTAGGTGGGATCCAGAATGCGAGGTCTAACAAGTTCTCGCCAGGATAATGACCGTCAGGAATCCTGGGAGAGGCCTACCTTGGGATCTGCCGCCTGCGGCCTCCCCAATTCCAGCGGGACACCAAGTAAATCACGCCCAGAGTTAAAGTTTCAGATCTAAATGATCCTTGTCCAGAATTTCTGTGGAGATGCTGAGATTTTCCAGCATGTTCTGTTTTTACGGCAATATACAATGACTGCCAGGGCACATCCTCAGCCATCAGGAGATTGAAACATTTCTTTAAAGGTGAAAGAAATTGGGCTGGATTCTACATTCCTGAGACGATGGACAGAATTCTCCAATTGCTGACGCTGAAATCTCGTCCGGCGATCGGCCGGAGAATTTGTTTTTAAGGCAAAATCGGGGTCGCCGCCGTTTTTCCGCTGCTCCCCCTCCTCAAAAATGGCATACTCAAGGAGTATGCTGCACGCCATTGCGACGGCCTGAGGATGTCACCTGAGGTCCTCCCCCGATGCTCCGCCCCCCCGATGGGCCGACTTCCCGACGGCGTCGGTCGCGTGACCTCTCAACTTTCGTAAACCTGGCGTGGCGGCTGCGGACTGTGTCCAGCGCCACCACAGTAGGGGGGAAGCTGTTCCACCAGCAGGAGGGCTTCAGCAGGGGCAGAGGGGATTGGTGGGGAGGGTGGTCTGGGTACAGCAAGAGGGGTTATAGGGGGGGCAGTTTTTGGCATGCCAAGTCTGCGCACGGCCGGCACCATGTTGTCCGCACGGCTGCCGCCGTGCGCGGGCGCAGCCACGGACCCTGTCATTCTGCGTCCATATCGGCAGGTAAAGCCAAGGTCTTTACGTGGCGTGGCTGCTAGCACCGCCACTGGACAGAGCATCGGTACAGGGGCAGCGCTGACATTTTGGCCACAAGACCAGATGCATCCTCCGGACATAGCCGCAGAATCGGAGAATCCAGCCCTAAGTGTTGACACCGCCTCAGAAGTCGTGGCCTTCCACGACAGCAAAACTGGCACCATACCTGGACCAATTCAGCGACTGTGGAGGGGCTAGCATTGGTGCTTTGTGGAACACAATCAATTCCAATGAGAAATGGTGCCAGGTTCGCCAATTTGCAATTGACACTCAGGAGACTGACAAGCCGCAGCATCATAAACACTTCGCACCACATACACACCATGCCAGCCACCAAGGCGCCAGCAAGATATGCGGACACAAGATTTATGGGCGGCGAGCTGAAGATCCTGCTGGACACAGTGGACGAGAAGTGGGCCACCCTGTACCCTGGCCCGGGAAGGCCGCTGCCACACGTCGCCATTAGCCGTACCTGGGCCCAGGTGGGAGAGGTGGTGAGCACCGTGAGCAACACCATCCGGACGGACCAGCAGTGCTGTAAAAAACTGCATGACCTCCTCAGGGCAGGGTGAATGGACAACACTGTGCCCCTGGCACTAACCCACATCTCACATACCTGTAACCCATCATCCCCACCCTGCACTACATGCCAGTACCCATACCAGCTGTCATGGCCAGGTGCACTGGTGCCCTGGCCACTGTGGCCACCAGCTACCCACAGCCTGGTCTGCATGCGCCGGACTGTCTAACACTGTCATTTTCTGATCCCCCACAGCTATCTCTAACACCCACCCATCCCAGAGACACTCACCTCGGTTGGGAACTTTAGTGAGAAGGCTCCTGGGACACTATCTGGTGCCCACCACACAGCTGGTCTCAGGTGGAGGTAGGAACACCCAAGGGCGTGGATGGTCGGAAGGCAGGTTAACTCCAGGAACTAGCTGCCGTCCAGATGGGCTTCGGGCCTCTGGAACAGACAGTCCTATTGATTGTGGAGATGCAGTGATAGAGCCAGGGACTACATGTGGGGTTGTCGGTGAGCATTCAGCACCTGCAGGTGCAGGTGGAGGAGTCCAACCACGTTCAGGTGCAGGAGGTGGTATTGACAATGCATCCCACTAAGGCCAATGCCGCATGAAGACATTAGGACAAAGGTTAAAGCTGTGGATCAGCTTGCCCAAGGCCTGGGGCATTCTGTACAGGCACTGGCCGGGCGCGGGACAGGGTTGCAATCTCACTGGTAGCCATGTGCGAGTGTCACCTGGAAATTCCAGCGGTGCTTCTGAGCGGGGCCCAGTCACAGCAGGCCACGACTGTGACCGTCGGCAGTATTACTCAAGCGCTGGCCAACATGGTGCAGACACACAGGGAGGTGGTCCTGTCCCAGAGGGAGATGCCACATTCAGTGTGACACAGACTGAGAAGGTTGTGGCACAGTCGATGGGTGACATGGCACAGTGCCAGATGGCGAGGGTCCACTCCCTGTGCTCCTTGGCCACAAGCATGCAGACCCTGGTCAAGATCCGAGCTGGCCCTCCAGAACTGGCAGCAAAGGTTGGCAATGGAGCCTCAGGGGTTCGTTCTGCTCACATCCCTGTCCCATAGAGTAGCCAGGGGGCCATCGGGAACCACATGGGGAGGAGGTGATGGGGGTTGTGCCGGTGACTGCCTCAGGGGAGGTCCCAGAACACCACAGCACCTCGGAACCCCCTCCCCGGGGTGCCACTACATTGCCTGAGCAGCAGCCAGGCCAAACCATGTCCAGTCACCCCAGAAGACGCCCGCCATCGGGGGCCTAGGTCGCACGCTGCCTCCACCCTGATGTACCATCTGGGGGTCCACCTAGATGTAGCGTTAGGGCCCGTAAGGCCAGAAAGTTAGACACTAGTAAAGTAGGCATGGATGGAGGGCACAATTTAGTGATAGGGACTTGGGAACCTATCTGTGTACATGTTTTCACATGAAACACCTGTTCATACTGTTTCATCCTGCCCCGGTCCTCTGTTAGATGGGTGTGAGGGAGGGGCTGATCTAGACTGGCCAGAGAGGAGTGCAGGGTGAGGGTTAGGGAGAGGGAATGTGTGGATATTGTGGGCAGGCTGCGATCCACACTGTCCCCCCACAGACCACTCCCACACCATCACCCCAGGGACCTGATGGGATCCCTCGCATGCCGGGATCATCCAGGTGGACGGTGGAAAGGGGTCAGACTTTCTCATATGATGCGGAGCACCAGAGCTCATTGCAGAGTGGGTTATCATCATCCTCCATTCCATGGAGCCGATCTGCTGTTACTGCCAACCCAGGGCCCGCCATGGTGGCACAGCATTCCTACCTCACGCGCCGAGCTCCCAGGTTCGATCCTGGCTCTGGGTCACTGTCCGTGTGAAGTTTGCACATTCTCTCCGTGCTTGCGTGGGTTTCGCCCCCACAACCCAAAGGTGTGCAGGGCAGATGAATTGGCCACGCTAAATTGCCACTTAATTGGAAAAGATGAATTGGGTGCTCTAAATTTATAAAAACAAACAGGACCCGCACCCCTGTAGTGCGTTGGTTTGCCAATTCACCTGAGGAAGGAGCAGTGCTTCGAAAGCTAGTGTTTGAAACAAACATGTTGGACTTTAACCTGGTGTTGTAAGGCTTCTTACTATGCGTTGGTTTGAATCACGGAGGGGGTCTCAGGTGGGGGGCATGGCCAGGGGCGATTGCGATGCGGTGTCCTTGCCCCTCGCCAGTTACCTCCCACCCCTAGCCAGTTAACCTGGAGGAGAGCAGAGCTTACTGTGCAGGTTGACCCTGGTGCACACATCGTGTGGCCTCCTGTGCCTCCCCATGTCCTGCCCATCCCTGTCCTCCCCCACATTCTCCTCTTCGGACGATGAATGGTATTCATCCTCCTCCTCCAGCACGTTGCTCCTTTACTGCGTTATGTTATGGAGGTTGCGCAGGCCATGACAATGCGGGCGACCCGCTCACGCCATACTAGAGGGACCCTCCAGAGCAGTCCTGGCACCTGAACCGCATCTGAAGGATGCCGAAGCACCGCTCGATCACGCCCCTGATAGCTGCATGGGCATTGTAGTAATGCGTCTTCACATCGGTCGGTGGGTTCCTGATAGGCGTTATCAGCCACGATCGCAGCAGATCATGGGCGAGATTCTCCCCTACCCGGCATGACTGGGGGTCCCGGCGTAGGGGAGTGGCGCCAACCACTCCGGGGTCGGGCCTCCCCAAAGGTGGGGAATCCTCCCCACCTTTGGGGGCCAGCCCCGCGCCGGAGCGATTGGCACCAGAAGACTGGCGCAAAAAACTGGCACCTCCGGCAGCAGGGCTGGCCGAAAGGCTTTCGCCGGCAGGCGCAGGCGCCTGCAGTGATGTCAGCGGCCAGCTGTCGCTGACGTCACCACCGGCGCATGCGCGATGTGGGTTTCTCTTCCGCTTCCGCCATGACGGAGGCCGTGGCGGCCGCGGAAGGAGAAAGAGTGCACCCAGGGCACTGGCCCGGAGTCTGAGCGGGGGGCTCCGATCGCGGGCCAGGCCACTGTGGGGGCACCCCCCGGGGTTCGATCGCCCCCCCCGCCCCCCCCCAGGACCCCGGGGCCCTCTCGCGCCACTGATCCCGCCGGATGTGTTGGTTGGAGAAGTAGGCTGCAAGGGTTGGGCACACTGGATATGTGGAGTTTGTTCAAGGAACAGCTATTGCATGTTCTTGATAAGTACGTACCAGTCAGGCAGGGAGGAAGGGGTCGAGCGAGGGAA
Source organism: Scyliorhinus canicula (assembly GCF_902713615.1). Taxonomy (NCBI): domain Eukaryota; kingdom Metazoa; phylum Chordata; class Chondrichthyes; order Carcharhiniformes; family Scyliorhinidae; genus Scyliorhinus; species Scyliorhinus canicula. The sequence goes on along the minus strand of NC_052159.1, from coordinate 135,888,513 downwards.
CCGTGGTTTACCAAAGAAGTGGAATCTCTTGTTAAGAGGAAGAAGGAGGCCTATGTAAAGATGAGGCGTGAAGTTTCAGTTGGGGCGCTTGATATTTACAAGGAAGCGAGGAAGGATCTAAAGAGAGAGCTGAGACGAGCAAGGAGGGGACATGAGAAGTCTTTGGCAGGTAGGATCAAGGAAAACCCAAAAGCTTTCTATAGGTATGTCAGGAATAAAAGAATGACTAGGGTAAGAGTAGGGCCAGTCAAGGACAGTGGTGGGAAGTTGTGTGTGGAGGCTGAGGAGATAAGCGAGATACTAAATGAATACTTTTCGTCAGTATTCACTCAAGAAAAAGATAATATTGTGGAGGAGAATGCTGAGACCCAGGCTATTAGAATAGATGGCATTGAGGTGCGTAGGGAAGAAGTGTTGGCAATTCTGGACAAGGTGAAAATAGATAAGTCCCCGGGGCCGGATGGGATTTATCCTAGGATTCTCTGGGAAGCCAGGGAAGAGATTGCTGAGCCTTTGGCTTTGATTTTTAGGTCATCATTGGCTACAGGAATAGTGCCAGAGGACTGGAGGATAGCAAATGTGGTCCCTTTGTTCAAGAAGGGGAGTAGAGATAACCCCGGTAACTATAGGCCGGTGAGCCTAACGTCTGTGGTGGGTAAAGTCTTGGAGAGGATTATAAAAGATACGATTTATAATCATCTAGATAGGAATAATATGATTAGGGACAGTCAGCATGGTTTTGTGAAGGGTAGGTCATGCCTCACAAACCTTATCGAGTTCTTTGAGAAGGTGACTGAACAGGTAGACGAGGGTAGAGCAGTTGATGTGGTGTATATGGATTTCAGTAAAGCGTTTGATAAGGTTCCCCACGGTCGTCTATTGCAGAAAATACGGAGGCTGGGGATTGAGGGTGATTTAGAGATGTGGATCAGAAATTGGCTAGTTGAAAGAAGACAGAGAGTGGTAGTTGATGGGAAATGTTCAGAATGGAGTTCAGTTACGAGTGGCGTACCACAAGGATCTGTTCTGGGGCCGTTGCTGTTTGTCATTTTTATAAATGACCTAGAGGAGGGCGCAGAAGGATGGGTGAGTAAATTTGCAGACGACACTAAAGTCGGTGGAGTTGTAGACAGTGCGGAAGGATGTTGCAGGTTACAGAGGGACATAGATAGGCTGCAGAGCTGGGCTGAGAGGTGGCAAATGGAGTTTAATGTGGAGAAGTGTGAGGTGATTCACTTTGGAAAGAATAACAGAAATGCGGAATATTTGGCTAATGGTAAAATTCTTGGTAGTGTGGATGAGCAGAGGGATCTCGGTGTCCATATACATAGATCCCTGAAAGTTGCCACCCAGGTTGATAGGGTTGTGAAGAAGGCCTATGGTGTGTTGGCCTTTATTGGTAGAGGGATTGAGTTCCGGAGCCATGAGGTCATGTTGCAGTTGTACAAAACTCTAGTACGGCCGCATTTGGAGTATTGCGTACAGTTCTGGTCGCCTCATTATAGGAAGGACGTGGAAGCTTTGGAACGGGTGCAGAGGAGATTTACCAGGATGTTGCCTGGTATGGAGGGAAAATCTTATGAGGAAAGGCTGATGGACTTGAGGTTGTTTTCGTTAGAGAGAAGAAGGTTAAGAGGTGACTTAATAGAGGCATACAAAATGATCAGAGGGTTAGATAGGGTGGACAGCGAGAGCCTTCTCCCGCGGATGGAGGTGGCTAGCACGAGGGGACATAGCCTTAAATTGAGGGGTAATAGATATAGGACAGAGGTCAGAGGTGGGTTTTTTACGCAAAGAGTGGTGAGGCCGTGGAATGCCCTACCTGCAACAGTAGTGAACATGCCAACATTGAGGGCATTTAAAAATTTATTGGATAAGCATATGGATGATAAGGGCATAGTGTAGGTTAGATGGCCTTTAGATTTTTTACATGTCGGTGCAACATCGAGGGCCGAAGGGCCTGTACTGCGCTGTATCGTTCTATGTTCTATGTTCTATGTTACAGATGTGGTTCAAACCTCGGCGGTGGGAGAGGCTTCCCAGCGGCGGGACTTCGGCCCATTCGGGCCGGCGAATCACTGCAGGGGCCTCGCCGATCGGAGTGGCGAGATTCCACCGCCGCCACTTCCCGGGTGGCGGAGAATCTCTGCCACGGTGGGGGCAGGATTTTCGGTGGCCCCAGGCGATTCTCCAACCCTGCTGGGGGTCGGAGAATTTTGCCCCTTGTCTGTCATCCAGGAGCCAATGTCCCAACCGAGGAAGCATTTCAAACAGGTCAGGAATAGTCAAGTGTTCCAGGATGAAGGCGTCCTGCCCACTGACCGGGTATCAGACGCAGACGTGCATGATGTGCATCTGATGGTTGACATTTCAGCTGCACATTGATCGAGTGGAACTGCTTTTGTTTTGTGTGGAGTGGCCTGTCATCTGCAGGAGCACATAGGGGGACAGGCATCTCGCTAATCACCCACTGGACCCGGGGCATGTTGGCGATGGCGGTGAACCCTGCAGCCTGGGTATCCTGGTGGGCATGAACCATATTGAAATGGATACATTGTGTCAACTGGGCAAATAGTGCCTCTGTGATTGCGTGGTTGCACCTGTGCATCGAGGTCAGTGAGATCCCGAACAGGTCCAGACTTGCCATCTGAACGGACCCCATGACTTAAAGGTTCAGGGTGGCCGTCACCTTGACGACCACTGGGAGTGGCCATCCTCCCCATTACACCACGGTGCCAGGAGTGCCATCATCTGGCAGATATATTGCACTGTCTTCCTGCTCAGCCGGAGTCACTTTCTGGTTTGGCAGGTCCTCGAATGACAGGCACCGCCAGTAAACACGAGGCCTCATGTGGAACTTCCTTTGCAGCTCCTCCTCCTCGACCTGATGGGCGGCTGGCTCTCCATCTTGGGCGACTGCCTCATTTTCCGCTGCTGCCCACTCTGCTGCTTTAGCTTCCTCCTCCTCGAGCAACGCCAGCTTGCACAACCGCAGGGCATCCCCCAGGGCTGCGGTGACTAGATGGAAGGCCACAATTACTGGTTGAATTCCAAAATCCGCTGTTTACAGAGGGTGAAAGGCCGATATGTTGGTATGGTGCATACCCCAGTGCCCAACCAGGTCCACCGGGCTACACGGTGGCCATGGTTAGCATTGCGGGCTCTGCCCCGCATGCCTCCCTCTATCGCCACACACGTGGTCCGGTAGGTGCCGGTACCATAGGAGCATCTGGCCCTGATGCCCGTCCCTGATGTCAGGGGTATTGTCAGCCGGCGCTGCCCTTGCCAGCGGTACACTCCGTAGCTCCCGCCCGGAGCCCATAGGGGCTACAATGGGCGGTGCACTTGAGTGGGCTGTGTGATGCCTGCCGGCAGGTTGTGGTCGGTTGGGTGGTGGGGAATGCGGCGGAGGGTAGGCTGTGGGGGCAGAACCAGGGGCCAATTTGGGTGGTCAGTGGGGTGTGCAGGCCACAGCAATGGTAGTCCGTAACTGGACACCGCCCCAGCCCCGTGGGTGGTCACCCCGGCCACTTGGCCTGTTTCACCGTCACACCCGCCCAGTCTGGCCCTGGCAGCCTGCCCTCCCTCACCCCAGCCAGGCCAGCCAATGACCGGCCCAGTAGCCTACGGTTGCGTCTCTCTGTGTCCTACCTCCACTCTCTCTCTCATCAGCCACAATGCCCATTTTATGATTTTTAAAAGCACAAGTGAACCGCGCCATCGGGAATTCGGCCCGGCGGAAGCGGAGAATCGCAGAGCCCCAGAGAATACCGGGTCAGGCAAACGTAGTTCACTGGACGTGCATTTCTGAACGCATTAGCACCACTGTCGAGGTGACAGAGAATTGCGATGTGGCATCAAATTTCCGCGATTGTGACGTCGGAACCGATTCTCCGCCCAATCCCGTTTCCCAATTTCGCCTTCGGCCGACGGAGAATCCCGCCCATCTAGTTCTCCAGCTGCATCAACATGAAGAACGACCAGTTACGAGTTTTAAAAATTCTTTCACAGGGTGTGGGTATCGCTGCCGAGTCTGATACTTTTTATTGCTCATCCCTAATTGTTCTTGAGAAAGTGGTGGTGAGCCATATTCTGGAACTACTGATTCCAAGTGATGTCGGCACACAGTGCTGTTAAGTTGAGAGTTCCAATTTGTAACCTATTGACATTGAAGTAATGGCGATGTAATTCCAAGTCAGAATGATGTGTGGCGTGGAGGTGGTGGTGTTCCCATGCACCTGCTGCCCTTGTCCTTTTAGGTGGTGGAGGTCACGGGTTTGGAAGGTGCTGTGGAAGGAACCTTGCTCTGTTGCTGCAATGCAACATCTTTTGAAGACAAGCATGTTATGAAACTCAAATGTAATGTGGCTGTAGTCTAAGCTTTTTGTGGTATTCACAGAGCAGAACAGACAAAGCTACTCGTGATTACGCAGTAATCGTTCCTTCTAATATTGATAGTACTATTGTCCTTACTAATAGACAGATTACCTCATGTATTTGACTGAAATTCATTGACCTCCATTTCAATGGCAGTATCAACTCATTTATTTTATTTTAAATAGCTTAATGCCTGCATTAGCATAACAGACAGAGAACTGTCATATATGTTAGGTATTCAACCACTGATACGTCCAAGAGTATTTTCTAATTTTGAAATATTAATAAATCACATCAAATATGCATCAGTTATTAACTTATCCTAAATACCCAGAAATGACTCAGTTAATATGCACTTATTGTACTTGAAAATAAACTTGCTTTATGACTTATTTTCTGGAATCTAATGTATTCAAGTCTAAATAAAACAGCAGTCACAACAATAATTTAGTTTTTGTCAAAGATGTAAATTCAATCAACTTAAGCTTTACAGTGGCTTTATATAATAATAATCCATTACATACATTCATACCTTCTGTGGAATCATTAATTCAGAATGTCTGAAAGCTTAAACTTGGCGTTGAAAATTAGGATAAGTATGAATTCCAGATGTTCAATGCAGCTTTCATGAGAACACTTTTGTGGTGTGGGCAGAAAAGACTCTCTGAGCCACCAATTGACCACAGGTTCTGCTTGTCTCATTGAGCTGCCAAGGAACTGAAACACAACCACTCACTGTCAAGAAATTCACACAACATCTCCACCATATGGTTGCCATAGCACTCAGGGGGATAGCCACACAAAGACTTTGTGACGGTGGGACAGATAATCTAAATGATGAATTCAGTGAACTAGCTTCCTCAAATACTAACTGGGGAACAAAATGTTTGCATTGGAAATAGAGAGCGGGAAGCAAAAGTCATGATGGAGGTTCTCGGGTCTGGGACCTGCTATTGGGCCGGGGGGGCAGGGTGGGGGGGGGGGGGGAGACAGTCACCAGCCCTGAAATCCACATGGGTACCTCTTAATTGACCTGGAGATGGGTTTGACAGCCAGTTAGCAACATGGAGTAGAAGGAGGAGATGGACTGTTCAAGTGCAGGTTTGATTGCAAGAACCCATGGTAGCTATTGCTGTTGATGCTGTTTCACTATTTTAACCACTTTGTAACAAGGGAACCAAAGGCCTGGGACCCAGGACAGGACAGTCTCTGAAGTTGCTGACATAGCCCTGGAGGACCTCTTGGAAGGTGGGGGAAGGAGATCCTCTTTCTGAAAGGTGGCAACCGGAAGCCACCCACTGAGACTGAGGCATGGATGAAAATAGCTGCATGCAGGAGGAATGTGTTGCGAAGAAGCTGGGTCCAGGAAGATATTGGGAGATCCCTCTTCCGGGATCCACCCGACTCACCACACCTCGCGAGATATAACGCAATCTCGTGAGATGTCACAATGTGAATCCCACCCATTGTGGCGGAACACGTTTTAGCAAATCTGCCCATGAGAGTGAGACAGCTAGTCTCACTCTAATATGCTCTCCCACAATCTAACCAAAGCATTGGGATCTAACCCTTTTGCCTTGGAGACCTCGGGCGAGCACCATTCAGTGCTGGTCTTCATAAACGGTGACCGTACAGAACGGCACCCAAGGATAAAAGCAAACTACTGTGGATGCTAGATCCTGAACCGAAAGAGAAAATTCTGGAAAATCTCAGCAGGTCTGGCAGCATCTGTAGGGAGAGAAAAGAGCTAACGTTTCGAGTCCCATGACTCTTTGTCAAAGCTCACTCATGGGGTGAGCACTCATGACGGCACTCATGGAGTTCTCCCAGGGAAATGAAGGTCCCCAGATGCTTGCCCTCTGGGCAGGGTGGCAGCCTAGCACAGTTGGTGTCACCTGGGCACCTTGGCACTACCAGCCTGGCACTGTGGGTGCCATCTTGGCACTGCCAAGGTATCCAGTTGCCACTACCAGCTGGCAGGGTGCCAGATTGGACCTGGCTTTGACAAGCAGTGAGCTTTGACAAAGAGTCATCCAGGCTCAAAATGTTAACTCCCTTCTCTCTCCACAGGTGCTGTCAGATCTGCTGAGACTACGAGCGGGATTCTCCGACACCCTGCCGAGGGCTACTGTGCTGCCCTAAACTGTGTTGTCCATGGAAAATTTCCTGCTATATTTGGTCGAGCTTGGCTCTGAAAAATCAAACTCAACTGGGGAGCGGTGAATCACACTGGTTGACTTAAAGACCTGCAACAACTTCTGGAAAAGTGTGTTTGAAAACTGATTGGGCTCCATGAAAGTAGTTGACGTCCACCTCAAAATTAAGCCAAATAGCACATCAAAATTTCTCAAAGCTAGAATTACACCATACGCCATCCGGCCAAAAGTCAAAGGAGAACTGGAAAGACTAGAATAAACAGGAGTATTTGAACCAGTTACTACAAGTGATTGGGCAACACCAATAGTTCCTGTATTAAAACATGATGGCACAGGAAAGATAGATGGAAATTTGAAAAATACTATTAACCCAGAATTGTGTGCAAATCACCGTTCACTGATTGAAGATTGTTCATTAGACATTCTGGAATTCAGTAAATCAGTAAAGTTAATCCATCACAGACATATTTACAAACTAATGTGGCTGCAACATCACAGCCATTATTTACTATTGTGGCACACAAGGCCTGCTCCATTAAAGGTGACTTCCATTTGGGATAACACATGTTCCTGCTCTTTTTCAGAGGTCCATGGATCAAATTATGTGTGGGCTAAATGGGATGCAATATTATCTTGATGATATTTTCATCACCAGGTCGAGTGAACAGGAAAACATGAAGAACTTGGAAGCTACTCTGGAACATTTGCAAAACCATTATCTCGGAGTTAAAAAGGAAAAGTGTAACTTTTTCAAGGCATTCATAAGCCACCAGGCTCACACCATTGATAAAGGTGGCTTGCTCAAGGAGCCAAAAAAATGACAGTGATCTTAAGAAGCACCATATCCTCAGAATATCCACATATCCGAGGTCATTTCTGGGATTGATCAATTATTACGTTATGCAATTAAAGCCTTTGCACATTTTTGTTTTGTGCCAAACAGGCATCACACTGGAAATGTGAAAGTGTGTATAGAGATGAAATAAGCCTTGAAGAAGTCAGAGCTGCAATCCCAAACTTAAATTACAACTTGCTTGCAATGCAATACCCTGTGTGGTTGGTGCAGTTGTTTCGTACTTTTTGCCTTCAAAAGAGGAACGTCAGACAGCATTTGCTTCAGAAACTCTTACTAGCACAGAAACAAATTACACTCAGCTAAAAAAAGAGACATTCAGCATGATGTTTGGAGGCAGAACCACTAACTTTATGGGTTGCCATGTTACTTCTTTAATGGATCACCAACCCTTGACTACAACCTTCGGGTCAAAAAAGGTATTCTTTCGTTAGCAGCTAGTCGATTACAGAGATTGTCTTGGATATTATTGGAACACACATACGATATTCGACATCATAAATCAGAGCAAGTCAAGAATTCCATTATAAATCAAGCACGAACCTGAAGAGAATTTCATGCACATCCTTTATTTCTCGCACGTGGAGAATGTACCTGTGACTTAATCTCAAGTACAGAGATACACAAGAACTGATCCAGTGATGGGGAAGGTGGTGGACATGGTCCAAAAAGGAACGATGACAGATGAATATCGTAAAAGTCCAGACCTCAAACCCTACATCAGAGGAATATTTGTGTTGATAGTCCCATTAGCACAGGGCTAAAGAGCTGGCTTTTAAAGCAGACCAAGGCAGGCCAGCAGCACGGTTCAATTCCCGTACCAGCCTCCCCGAACAGGCCTGGAATGTGGCGATTAAGGGCTTTTCACAGTAACTTCATTTGAAGCCTATTTGTGACAATAAGAGATTTTCATTTTCATTTCATTTCAGAATGGAGTTTTATGGGGAATCCAAGTGATTATTTCTCCGTGATTGCTTGATAAAATCCTTGGCCAACCACTTGAGGGACATCCTTAGGTGGTAAAGATGAAGGAACTGCATGCAGTTATTTTTGGTGACCATGATTCGATGCTCAAATTGAAGGGAAAGTGGGTTAATGCCAGTCCTGTGCAAAACTAAGTAACACTCCAACACCCCAACACTTTAATCCATGGGAATGGTCAATACAGACATGGCAGAGAATACATATAGACCATGTTGGTCGATTGGAGTGTTGCATGATCCTAGTGATTGTGAATGTACACTCAAAATTGCTGGAAAAAGTGAGTATGAAACCCACGATGATAGAGCAACTGAGAAGTTGGTTGAAATATTTACAAGATTTAGTAGACCGGAGCTGGTCGTGAGTGATAATGGAACTCAGTTCACTTCTAAGGAGTTTGAAGACTACTTAAAAGGAAATGGTAGCACATAAAGTCAGCTCCATACCATTCTGCAACAAATTGATTGGCCGAGCAATTCATACAGTCATTGAAACTTTCAACCTAGACATTAAAGGATCAAAGTACATTGACAAGAGGAGTGATAAGAAGAGTGAATGATTTCTTGATGTCACACCGAAACACCCCATGCAACAGCCACAGAGTTCACAGCAAGGACAAAGTTGAACCTTTTGATACCACCTAGTACTTCAGGCATTGTCAAACGACAACAACAAGCATAGATTTCTAGGAGAGAACAAAACTCAAAAAATAGAGTTTTCACTCACAGAGAGTGAGTGCTCGCAAGACGCTATGCTATAAATGAGAAATGGGTACCTGCTGTCATCCTTGAAAAAACACAGGTGGATGATGAAAGATGTTATATTGACCAAATACTAGCTTCATGAAGTTAAATTGTTGAAACTTCTCAAGAAGTATTTCCATCCGGAAATCGAAGCAGTAATAGAATCCAAACACAGAGACACATTCAGATTCTGTTTCTGAGGACATTTCAACACTAATGCAGGCAGGCAATGAAGTAACTTGCCCTGTTCGTTGAATATTTTCTTGGAACCTTCACCTTTGAAAATGTTTTGCGTCATAACTGAGTGGAGTACAAGTTGATAATGTGCTGATATGCCTATGGGCTATATCGCAGATATATAATGTGCGACCTCCAACCAGCAGGTGGCGGTACAGGCACACCATGGGGTCTCTAGACCAAGGTCATGTGACCTGTGACTCACATATAAGGTGAGAACATCCGGCCATCTTCAGAAGGAGATTGAAAGGGTAATAAGACATACGTGTGAATGATCAGTGCTTGGTGCAAGTTCCAGAGGAGTAGTTAGCGGACTCCATGATCACGTGCTCTATATCAGATTGCTATCTTAGCACACGAGACTCAATAAAGGTTTCTGGTTTGGACAAGTCAAAGTGTTTGGTGGATTCCTTCTCAAGGTACAAAGGACCAAACACAACAGATAACAAAATACAACACAACAGAAAATCTGGTGACTGTGGTTCAACCTGGGAACAGTAGAGTATCTCCCTACCAAGATTTAAGGAGTTAGAAAGAAAGTGGAAAAAGAGAGAAAGTGGGTCAATTAGAGTCACATCGGCCGTGGCGGGAGAAATAAATGGTGGAATTCTCCCATCTGTGTCAAATTCCCTTGGTGGGAGCGGGAACCTGGAGTATTTAACATTGTTGAGGCCAGCAGCAAAGCATACCAGATCTTCAGGCCCCGACCTCATTAACTATGCAGCGGGGTTTCTGACACCATATTCTTTGGTGGGGCAGGCCTTATGGCGTGTCCTATCCAGGCGCCATGTTGAAAAGTCGGGCAACATCACTGACCCACTATTGAAAAAAGGTGGACCTCCTGAAAATGAAGATAGATCTCTGGGCACTCTGAATCTAAAAAGATGGATCTCCTGGAACATCCTGAGGCTGGAGGATGGACCACCTCTTGGAGTCGGAATCTGGAAGGTTCACCTGTAGATGCTCTCCGTACTCACTGTCGTGAGGCCCAGCGTCACTGCTTTCCTCCATCCCGAGCTCTGGAGTGAGCCCAGGCATTGTCCAGATGAGGCCCAACATCTGCATGCCAAGTTGTTCGAGACGGTGCTTTGTATCGTCGTGTTTTCCCGCTCGCGTCGGGAGGAATCAGGCATGTGTGGTCGGGCCTTCATCTGTATCCCATTAGTGGGAGGAAAATCAGTCTCACACCAGCCTCCAGCAGTTTTCCCAATATGGCATGGCGGGCACGAGTGGAAAATCCTGTGGGGAATTCACATCAGCTCAAAATATAATTTTGGGCCTCCTGCCATATTCTTCCCCTCACTCTTGCCCTTCATTGAACCCACCAATGTGGGCATGGAAGAATTTCACCCAAAGACACAAAATTTAGACTGGATTAGAAAGAGAGAGTAGAAAGTGCCTTGGAGGTAAAATATATAATTTTAGAAAATTGCTTTTTTAAAAAAAAGATCTCCAAGCAGAATTCAATTCAGGGATGCAATTGAACAGTTTGAACCATTCTCTTTCTGGGCCAGGGAGTTTGATTTGCATTAATTAACCAGCCTCACATTGTTAACAGTGACCTAACGTTCTTTGGCAAATTTAACGAGCAATTAATATGCAAATCCAAAATGCATATGCAAAATGCAGTGCAGTGTAAATCGATCAGAAATTTCTGGAGTTACAGAACTCACATTGTACTTCTTAATCCTCCTGAAGTGATGGCTGATTTGCACATCAATAACAGCATATGGTAACACACAATTATTTTTCCAGCAAAAATCAGACCCTTGTGTACTATATTGTACAACACACTCACCAGTAAAAAGCATCTAATCCCCCAATTACCATGAACAGCATCAAGCATGATCCACTGGCACTGATAAACACTTCTAACGGTAAATTGACAAGTGGCAGAAAAATAGAAAATTAGGAAGAAGAGTCATATCAGACTCGAGACGGTTAACTATATTTCTCCTCACAGTAGCTACCAGACCAGTTCATCTCCATTGCTTTATGTTTTCATTTCAGATTTCCAACACTTGCAGCATTTTGCTTTTACAAGTGAAATGGCTCCATTTTGGTGGAGCCCTCAATTGCTGGAGGGTACCACTGAAAAAATTAACCTTCTTCTTCTAGATTTTTTGAAAAGGTTTTGCGATGCTACCCATGCAAAGAAGTGTGCACAAATGAACATTTTAACTAATTGAAAACAAGGGCAGCACGGTAGTATTGTGGTTAGCACAATTGCTTCACAGCTCCAGGGTCCCAGGTTCGATTCCCGGCTGGGTCACTGTCTGCGCGGAGTCTGCACGTTCTCCCCGTGTCTGCGTGGGTTTCCTCCGGGTGCTCCGGTTTCCTCCCACAGTCCAAAGACGTGCAGGTTAGGTGGAGATTGGCCATGCTAAATTGCCCTTAGTGTTGGGTGGGGTTACTGGGTTATGGGGATAGGGTGGAGGTGTGACCTTGGGTAGGGTGCTCTTTCCAAGAGCCGGTGCAGACTTGATGGGCCAAATGGCCTCCTTCTGCACTGTAAATTCTATGATCAACTCTCTTAAAGAGAGTTAAAATGTCGATCCATGCTTTAATGTACGCGTGTCTGTTTGTGTGTGACTGTCTTTATTAATAATGTTTCAGTAGTTTTCCAGGTTTAGAGCCAACATTGACACCCATATTTTGATTTACAAAACTGTGGCAGCTGGAGCCTTCTTTTTGTGAATAATTTAATCTGCAAATTCATTAAGTATTGACAGAGTTATCAGTCAACTCTTCCTGACAATACTATCGGTGCCTGTTTTCTCCACTTCTAATTGATATTTAATCATCAAGTCCCACAATTGGCAGACTTATTAAAGATGGTGGGCCAGAGAAGCAAAGAGATCAATCATGATATCAAACGTAAATTTTCAACATGGCAAAACTTCCCTCAATTACGCCATAAGTGGAATGAATGTCTGACAATATCTCCTCTCAGCAGATGTCTCTCTATTTAACATTAACATCATCAGCAAGGCTTCGGGACATAAGCAATCGCATCTACCAAATGCCCTTGAACACTTGAGTTATGTCTTAAACATCCAATCAATAGAAGATTGAAAATGGAAATGTGAATTTGCAATGTAATGTAAATTTGAAATGCAATTATTCATTATATGCAGGATGATATAATAGCACCATGAATAACATATCTTTGAGTAAAACTCTTTCTATTGTGGAAAGCAATTTATTTCACTTAAAGAGCACGCTTATGCTGATTCTCCTTACTGCTCACAGGTCACAGAGAAGCAGATGCAACAACGTGCTTGATTGCTCAAACTAGCTGTTATCTAACACAAATAAACTCTGCAGACTGGCTGATGACTGTCACATCATCAACATGGGTTTGCAAAGAGCCAGTGGCATAGAAGATGAAAATTCCAGTCACCTTCATGGCTATTGCAAAGCTGCACAATTAACTCTCAAAACCCACTTATAGTGTCATACGGAAATCTCTGTCGGCTCATTCGACCCAGAGCATATTCTTCCAGGTCAGAGGAGCAAACTAAATTAGGATAAACAGGACAAGGGTGTCGGTCGCCTTGTTCTCTGACCATGCAGTCGCAGCCATTCTTTGGTATTCCGGGCCAGGTTTTTGTCTTGTCAGTTAAGTGCAGCTTCTTCAGTTTAATTTCCCCAGGGATTTGTTCTGCTTTTTGAAGGGGAAAATTAAAATTTCGGTGCAATAAAAATAAAAATGTGGACACACTTGCTGGAGCACATCTGCCATTTGTAGAAAAGATCTGTGCAAATAGATGTTTTACCATTGTAGGCAGGTGAAGGGTGAGTCCTCTTCAATCATTCCCTAGTCCTTTACTGGAGGGAGAAACTTCACAATTCTTTGATAGATCGATGCAGATGAGATGCATGTTGTGGTCACTCTACTCGAAGATAAGGCTTTTACTGCACCCTGTATAAAGCTCTATAAAGCAGAGAATTTGCTAAAATGGAACATCTTGCAGAGTATCAAATCAGACATCATCCATCACCTTTTAGTCTGGAATGTTTTGAAGTGCGGGAATACAAGCTGATCATGGCACTTATTGGGCAATGGGACTTCTGGGACCTGAGCGAACACAGTGACAACAATGTGAACATCAACAGCTTGCATTTATAGAGTGTTCAACACAGTAAAACATCCCTTCGCACTTCACAGGATCATTATCAAAACTAAAAAGATGTTCCGAGAAAGGATTAAAAGCTTGATCAGGAAGAAGGTCTCTCAGAGGAATCTTGAACAAGAAGTGCCCAATGTTGGAATGATTTAAATCAGAGATATGCAAGTGGCCAGATTGGAGGAGTACTGACATCCCAAGAGGGGTTGCAAAGATAGTTAAATGGGATGAAACCATGGAGGAATTTGAAAACAATGACGAGAATTTTAAAATTGAGGCATTGCCAGGCCCAAGGAGCCAATATAGGTCAGCGAACACATGGGTCAATGGAGTAAAGTTATTGTCGCAGCGCTTTTGATGGGCTCAAGTAATGATTTGAGATGGATAGAAAACTTGTTGGCTGACAGGAAACAAAGAGGAGGAATAAGTGGGTCTTTTTCCATATGGCAGGCAGTGACTAAAGGAGTACCACAGAAATTGGTGCTGGGACCCAGCTATTCACAAGATATATTAATGATTTAGATGAGGTAACTGAATGTAATATCGCCAAATTTGCAAACACAAAGCTGGAGAGCAGGGTGAGCTGTGAGGATGATGCAGAGATCCTTCAGTGTGATTTGGACAAATAGAATGAGTGGGTAAATGCATGGCTAACGCCGCATAATGTGGATAAATGTGAGGTTGTCCACTCTGGTAGCAAAAACTGGAGAATAGCTGAATTGAAAGGAGATTGTGTAACAAGATGGGTGTCCTTGCACACCAGGTGCTGAAAATAAGCATGTAGGTGCAGCAGGAGATAAAAAAGGCAAATAGTATGTTGTCCTTCAGAGAGAAGGATTCGAGTACAGAAGACAGGATTTCTTGCTGCAATTACATAGGGCCTTAGTCAGACACTTGGAATACTGTGTGCAGTTTTGATTTATTTATCTGAGGAAAGATGTTCTTGCTTTGGAGCGAGTGCAGCAAAGGTTTACCAGGCTGATTCCTCGGATGGCGGGACTGACGTATGAGGTGAGATTGAGTTGGTTGGGATTATATTCACTGGAGTTGAGAAGAATTAAAGGGGTTCTCAGGGTAACCTATAAAATTCAAACAGGGCTAGGCAGGGTGGATGCAGAAAGGATGTTCCTGGTGGCGGAGGAGGCCAGAACTAGGGTTCACAGTAGGGACTTGGATGAGGAGAAAGCTGTTTCCCAGAGAGTGGTCAGCCTGTGAAATTCTCGACCACAGGAATCAGTTGAAGCCAAAACTGTTTTCAAGAAGCAATTAGATAAATGGATCAAAGTATTGAAAATACAAAAAGATGGACTGAACTCCTTGGGTTTGTGAGGTCAATGGAGACTGTTCATACAGCTCATCAGACATCCAAAAACTCCCATTCCCTGTTGATTTATCTCGCAGAATGTCAAAAAAGTTTTGATATGACTGCAAGGCATGGTGATTTCCCCTCCCCCGAATACACAGGGAAAATTGGTTAAAACTGACTGACAACAAGTGTGAGGGAGAGGAACAATGAAACAGCAACTGGCCTTCTCTCTCTCCTGCAGGAGGCAAGTCCACAGAAGCAGAAAGAAACAGGACAGCCTCTTCAGTTGACCCTTCAGAAACACCCATGTTGTTTCTCCTTCTGGGAAACACCAACAAGTGCCTCGAGCAGAGAGATGGTGAATCTGCGAGAGTCAGCTCTCCCAAAATCATCCAGCTTCACAGTTTCAACGAATCACCATCCATGCCTCGCAGACAGGCCAAGGACTGATTTGTTATTTGGATTCTTTAACATGTATGTGTGTGGTATGTGTGTGTGTGTTTGTGTGGCATGTCCGTGTGTGTTTCTATGCATGGCATGTGTGTGTGGCTGGTGTATGTGTGTGTGCATGGGATGTGTGTGTGGCATGTGTGTCTTGTGTGTGTGTGGCTTGTGTCTGTGGTGTGTGGGTCTCATGTGTGTGCGGCATGCATGTGTGTGGCATGTGTGTATGTGTGGTGTGTATGTGCGAAGTGTGTGACATATGTGTGTGTGTGTGCATTGTTTGTGTGTGTGGTGTGTCTTTATTACCTTTTCTTGGGTTTTAGTAACAAATAAGCTTACTCTTTCTTTGATTTTAGAATGCTTGGTTAAATTAGCTCCTTAAAAAATGGATTGGGAAAAGGTATTATTTTATAAGCATAGGCTTAACAATACAAATCACAATTAAACCACATCAGGCCTCATTAAAGTGCAAGAGTGGTCTATTTTCACAAGTGTTAGAACATGAATAATTCCAAAGCGCATGTGAAATCAGAACTTCTTCATCTCACTCTCCCGATCACTTCTTTTAGGTCATCCTCCAACATCCACAGCAGGGGTAGAGGCAACCTGCTGACCAGTTGACCCTGTTCTCTTGGATGACCTTGGCAGCCTCCCTCTGGAGACCCGAGGCCTGGAGGGGCCTGGCTTAATTTGGCTCTCCTGCTGTGGGGCAGCTGCTCCCCCTGTGGTCAAAAGTGATGAAACTGAAGGAGTCAAAGGCAAGGGCGCTTCTGATGGGCGTGAAATACTCGTGAGTGGAATCGAGGACGAATGGCATGCAGTGATGAAGGTCAACCACTGCCCCATCTAGTTCAAACTGGACACAGGTACCTCCGCCAACCTGATTTCATAGGTGGACTTCAAGAGAATCGAGAAGCCACTGACAATCCTCCCAGCTGCCTGCAAACTCCTGGACTTCAATGGAAATGCAATCAAGGCACTGGGGTCCTGCCATCTGCAGCTGTCCAGCCGACACACACAAGCAAGCTTACGCTTTGAGATTGTTAAACCAGACAGGGCATCCCTGCTAGGTGCGCACGTCTGCAAGCAACTGAACCTCATTCAAAGGGTCTACACCACAACGCCGTCCCATTCGGATCTTCAGGCCAGCATCGACGACATCCTAACCCAGTACTCAGATGTATTTAGTGGGATGGGCACGCTGCCGTAAGAGTACAAGATTCTACTTCGGCCAGATGCCAAGCCAGTGGTCCATGCCCCATGTCGAGCCCCTGCTCCACTGAGAGAGCGCCTGAAGGCAGAGCTCACGAGTCTAAAACAAAAAGGCATCATCTCCAAGGTCACTGAACCAACCGACTGGGTCAGCTCGATGGTGTGCGTAAAGAATCCTTCGGGGGACCTACGCATCTGCATTGCGCCCAAGGATCTAAACAAAAACCTTATGCGGGAACATTACCCCATCCCGAAGGGGGAAGAAATCACGAGTGAGATGGCACACGCGCGCTTCTTCAAAAAATTGAATGCATCCCAAGGATTTTGGCAAATCCAACTTGAAGAATCCAGCAGAAGGCCTGCACCTTCAACACGCCTTTTGACAGGTTCTGCTACAACCGAATGCCATTTGGCATCATCTCGGCATCAGAGATTTTCCATCGCATCATAGAACATACGATTGAGGGAATAGAAGGGGTTTGTGTCTACGTTGACAATATCATATTCTGGCCCACAACAACAAACAAAGAACAAAGAAAAGTACAGCACAGGAACAGGCCCTTCGGCCCTCCAAGCCCGTGCCGACCATGCTGCCCGACTAAACTACAATCTTCTACACTTCCAGGGTCCATATCGCTCTATTCCCATCCTATTCATGTATTTGTCAAGATGCCCCTTAAACGTCACTATCGTCCCTGCTTCCACCACCTCCTCCAGCAGCAAGTTCCACGCACCCACTACCCTCTGTGTAAAAATCTTGCCTCGTACATCTCTAAACCTTGCCCCTCACACCTTAAACCTATGCCCCCTAGTAATTGGCCCCTCTACCCTGGGGAAAAGCCTCTGACTATCCACTCTGTCTATGCCCCTCATAATTTTGTAGACCTCTGTCAGGTCGCCCCTCAACCTCCATCGTTCCAGTGAGAACGAACCGAGTTTATTCAGCTGCTCCTCATAGCTAATGCCTTCCATACCAGGCAACATCCTGGTGAATCTCTTCTGCACCCTCTCTAAAGCCTCCACATCCTTCTGGTAGTGTGGCGACCAGAATTGAAGACTATACCTCAAGTGTGGCCTAACTAAGGTTCTATACAGCTGCAACATGACTTGCCAATTCCTATACTCAATGTCCCGGCCAATGAAGGCAAGCATACCGTATGCCTTCTTGACTACCTTCTCCACCTGTGTTGCCCCTTTCAGTGACCTGTGGACCTGTACACCTAGATCACTCTGACTTTCAATACTCTTGAGGGTTCTACCATTCACTGTATATTCCCTACCTGCATTAGACCTTCCAAAATGGACTTATCTACCTTAATAGTTTTCAAGATGCTCAACATCTCATCTTTTTGGATCTCAATGTGACCCAGGCTATCCACACACTTCTCCAGACTCAACATCCACCAATTCCTTCTCTTTGGTGAATACTGACTGAAGTATTCATTTTGTACCTCGCCCATTTTCTCTGGCTCTACACATAAATTCCTTTGCCTATCCTTCAGTGGGCCAACCTTTTCCCTGGCTACCCTCTTGCTTTTTATGTGCAAGTAAAAAGCTTTGGGATTTTCCTTAACCCTATTTGCCAATGACTTTTCGTGACCCCTTTAAGCCCTCCTGCCTCCTTTCTTAAGTTCCTTCCTACTTTCATTATATTCCACACAGGCTTCGTCTAGCCCAGCCTTCTAGTCCTGACAAATGCCTCCTTTTTCTTTTTGACGAGGCCAACAATATCTCTCGTTATCCAAGGTTCCCGAAATCTGCCGTATTTATCCTTCTTCCGCACAGGAACATGCCAGTCCTGAATTCCTTTCAACTGACATTTGAAAGCCTCCCACATGTCAGATGTTGATTTACCCTCAAACATTTGCCCCCAATCTAGGTTCTTCAGTTCCCGCCTAATATTGTTATAATTAGCCTTCCCCCAATTTAACACATTCACCCTAGGACCGCTCTTATCCTTATCCACCAGCACTTTAAAACTTACTAAATTGTGGTCACTGTTCCCAAAATGCTCCCCTACTGAAACTTCTACCACCTGGCCGGGGTCATTTCCCAATACCAGGTCCAGTACAGCCCCTTCCCTAGTTGGACCGTCTACATATTGTTTTAAGAAGCCCTGCTGGATGCTCCTTACAAACTCTGCCCCAACTAAGCCCCTGGTACTAACTGAGTCCCAGTCAATATTGGGAAAGTTGAAGTCTCCCATCACAACAACCCTGTTGTTTTTACTCTTTTCCAAAATCTGTCTACCTACCTGTTCCTCTATCTCCCGCTGGCTGTTGGGAGGCCTGTAGCAAACCCCCAACATTGTGACTGCACCCTTCTTATTCCTGATCTCTACCCATATAGCCTCGCTGCCCTCTGAGGTGTCCTCCGTAGTACAGCTGTGATATTCTCCCTAACCAGTAGTGCAACTCCGCCACCCCTTTTACATCCCCCTATATCCCCCTCAAACATCTAAATCCTGGAGCGTTTAGCTGCCAATCCTGTCCTTCCCTCAACCAGGTCTCTGTAATGGCAACAACATCATAGTTCCAAATACTAATCAAAGCTCTACGTTCATCTGCCTCACCTGTAATACTTCTTGCATTAAAACATATGCACATCAGGCCACCAGACCCACTGTGTTCAGCAACATCTCCCTATCTGCTCTGCCTCAGAGCCACACTGGTCCTATCCCCAAGTCCTCCCTCAATGCTTTCACCTTCTGACCTGTTGCTCCAGTGCCCAGAGGAACATGTGTCGTGACTCAAGAAAGTATTCCGACGCATACATGAACATGGCCTCAAGCTAAACAGGTCCAAGTGGTGTTTTGGGACATCCACAATGAAATTCCTGGGCGATCAGATTTTGCAACACGGTGTGCACCCAGACACAGACAAAATTAAAGCCATCGATGCAATGAAAGTCCCTGGGGACAAGATGGCAGTGCTGCGCTTCCCGGGAATGGTCAATTTCCTTGGCAAGTTCATCCCGAATTTAGCCACACACACCACGGCCCAAAGGAATCTGGTGAAAAAAATCAACCGCCTTTGAGTGGAAGGCGGAGCACCGAACAGAGTGGCTGGAGCTGAAAGCCAAGCTCACCACTGCACCAATCCTTGCATTCTTTGACCCAGACCGAGAGACCAAGATATCCACAGATGCAAGTCAGGGTGGCATTGGGACGGTGTTGCTTCAAAGAGACGACACATCATCCTGGGTACCAGTAGCAAATGCATCACGGGCAATAACACCCACTGAGACCAGATATGCACAGATCGAGAAGGAGTATTTAGGTCTTCTCACCGGCATCCTCAAATTTCATGATTATGTCTACGGCTTGCCAACATTTACTGTTGAGACGGATCAAAGGCCTCTGGTCCACATCATCCAAAAGGACCTGAACGACATGATGCCTCGTTTGTAGAGTATTCTGCTCAAACTCCGGAGGTATGATTTCAATTTGGTGTACACACCTGGCAAGGAGTTCATCGTCGCCAATGCATTGTCCCGCTCTGTCACCTCACCCAGTGAACCACTGGAGATCATCCAGCACATTGAATTGCAGGTACAACTGTGTACAAGCACTCTCCCGGCAACAGATAAGAAGATCATTCTCATCCGAAAAGAGACAGCCAAAGATGCCCTGCTGCAGCGAGTCATCCACAACCTCAGCAATGGCTGGCAGAAAGGGCAATGCCCTCAATTCTACAACGTCAAGGACAACCTAACGCTGATCGGTGGCATCCTGCTCAGCTGGACAGGATAGTCATCCCGCTATGTCTCCAGAGCATGGTGCTGCGGCAGATTCATGAGGGACACCTGGGTGTAGAACAGTGCAGACGCAGGGCCCGGCAAGCTGTCTATTGGCCTGGCATCAACCAGGACATCACGGACATGATCCTGAACTGCAAAACCTGTCAGATGTTCCATCCAGCGCACAGCAAGGAGACACTCCAACCACATGACCTAGAGACCTCTCCGTGGTCCAAGGTTGGCATTGACCATTCCACGTGAATGGTCGCGACTATATCTTAATCATCGAATACTTTTCGAACTATACTGAGGTGCTGAAGCTGCCAGACCTCACCTCACGGATCGTCATCAAAGCATGCAAACAGACATTCTCACATCATGGCATCCCGAACACTATCATGAGAGACAATGGCCCGTGCTTCCACAGTTGAGAATGGTCAACGTTTGCCAAGAGCTACAATTTCAGGCATGTCACCTCCAGTCCGCACTATCTTCAGTCCAATGGCAAAGTCGGAAAAGGGGTGCACATTGTTAAGCAGCTCATCCGTAAGGCCTCGGACTCCGCGTCCGACACACACCTTGCACTACTTGCGTACCGGGCGACTCTCTTGTCTGTTGGCATATTGCCAGCTCAACCCCTGATGAACAGGGACCTGCGGACGTTGCTTCCAGCCACACACCTGCCCAACCTTGATCACCTCCCAGTGCAACAAAAGATGCAGCAGCTTCACGACAGCCAGAAGCAGGGCTATGACGCACATGCCACCGATCTGGACGTGCTATCCCTGGCAGATACGGTCAGGATCAAGATACCGGGAGGTGGGTGGTCTGCTCCGGCAGTCGTTGTTCGACAGGCTGCACCCAGATCCTATGTCATACGTATGGCTGACGGCTCCATTGTGCAAAGGAATCGAAGGACACTGCGAAAAGTTGCTTGCCCACAACCACTTTCCCCTCCATTTGCACATGCCAAATTGCCACCTCCAGACACATCGAACCACGAGGCCACCAGTCGTGCCTCCCACTCGCCTGTCAAGACACCGTCATCCCCTCCACCACCTCTCCGGCGGTCGACGAGGATCAGATGCAAGCCCCAGAGACTGGATTTATGAGCATTTGTTTTGTTTGTTCTGTTCTGTATTCCTCAGTCAGTCACATTCGACAGACACATTCACATATACATCTACAAAAAGAGAAAAGGGGGAGATGTCACGATATGCAAATGTGCAACCAATTAACACTCAGAATAGGACACAACCAACGGGCAGTCAGGACACTCAGAGGTGACATCACCACAAGGTGACATGACATAAACACTATAAAAGGGATGAGGCACTCACACCCTGCCTCTTTCCACAGACAGACATCTAGACAGTTAGACTGGTTTATCAGCAGCATCACACTCCTAAAGGTGGCTGAGTGCAAGCTGGTACAGTTAGACTGAGTTACTACAGTTAGATTAGCAGAGAGTCAAACTCATTTGAGAACTGTGTTAATAGTTCAATAAACACGGTGAACTCATTTCAGAGTCTGGAGCATCCTTTAGTTAAGACTGCATCAGGTAGCAGCCTGTGTTATCCGAAGCAGCATAATACTACAGTGACCACCAGAATGCAAGACCGTGAGATTGAGTACCAACTGAGGTGTGTTTCTCTGTGCTGGTGGAAGGAGCAGGTGCCTGTTGTGACGGCTGTACGAGTGCACTTTCCTCCCCCTCCCCAATGTCCTCGGTTCTCTGTGGGCTGGAGCTTCTGCTCGACCCTGTTTCCTCTTCTGGTAAGTGACTAAATTAGCTGCCTCTAACAGGGAGGTTAGATTTCGATGTGACTACATTATGCATTGATTCCTACTGGATGGATACCATCTGCCAACCTCTCCATCCACACCCACTCAGTCCGGTTTCTCGTCTGCCAGTTTCCTCAGTACAGGATGGGCCTCTCTTGACTTCTCTCTCTTTCCCACTGTGCCTCAACTTTTGCTGAGGAAACATGTGGTTAAGAGCAGTTGGGTTTCGGTAGCTTTCTCCTGCTTCCACTCTTACAAATAACCCACTGGACTATGTGCCGTTTGATTGGTGCACTGCAGGTTGTCCACAATGTTACTGGGGCAGCACCCTCCATTACAGTGAGTCCACACCGAGATAAGGACAAAGCCCAGAGGCATATCATTTGTGGTGCTTGCGGAAGGAGGTGCGCCGTTCTCTGGTGGCGGGATTCTCTGCTCCCGCTGCTGTCAATGGGAATGCTCATGTAAGCCACCCCATATGTCGGGAAACCCGCGGGCAGAGAATCCCACCACCAGTAAACGGCCGGAGAATTCCGGAAGCTATCTTTACTTAAAGTTAGTAAGGGAGCAGGATTGGGTGAGATGCATCCAAGAGTACAGTGTGAATGGGTGGAAATTGCAGAGGCACTAATGATAATCTTCTAATCTTCCTCAGACATAGTGGTTGGTGGTTGTGCCAGACGACGAGAGAATTGTGAGCGTGACACACTTGTTCAAAAAGGGGTGCAAGAATAAAGCTGTCAATGACAGCGCAGTGAGCTTGACTTCAAATAGTAGGGAAACTTCTGGAAATAATAATTCGGGACAAACACAACAGTCACTTAGACAAGTGCTGGATAATTAAGGAAAGCCAGCATGGGTTCATTAAAGGAAAATAATGTTTAACTAACTCGCTGGAGCTTTTTGAGAAGGTTGACAAGGACAACGCTGTTGATATGGTGATGTGCTGACCACAAGAGGATGAGAAACAGGGTGCTGGGTCTCCGTACGAAACAACAATAGTGGTACAGCATCAGATATAGGGCCAAAGCCCTTGCACCCTAAACAGCAGGTCAGAGGGTTTGGATTCAGGACAGTAAATAAGAGGGTGTGGGGCTTTGAAGGATGGAGCATCCAGGTTCCAAAATCCATCTGGTCCATTCCGCCACATCAGGAGAGACCTCATTTCAATGACACCAATGAGATGACATGGTTTTGATTACCACACAATGGGGGATGAACATCCCACGGATACTTTGAGCAGCTTTCAAGATGCCAGAACTCACTTCCAGACCACCTGCCCCACACAGCAACCACAACAACGCAGTCTGGGAGAGTGGTGAATGCACCACTGTTATAGGCCAGGGTTTAGAGAACCCGAAAGTGTATCATGGAGTTCACCTGACCCACAGCTTTTACTAGATTGTGGTATGGGGAGCACACGCCCCACTCTACAGGTGTGGGAGAGCAGAAATGGAAAAGTATTTTTTAAAGCAAAAAAATGTTTATTCTAGGAACTCAAGTTCAACTTTTTAAAACATACAGTGAACATCTTAGCAACCATTAATTCAAATACAACCCCCAAATAATACAACACTAAGTAATCCTTAATAACTTCCCAATATCCAGAAGACAAAAAAAAACATTCTTAACAGGAGCACATCAGGTTTACATTCACTACTGAAAAAATGTATAATTCTGAATTCATCAAATGATCAAGAGATCGTCCTTTTAGGGCAGGGAGATCAACAGTACACCTGATTTGTCTGGTTTCAGCTCCAACACTGAAAACGCAACTAAAACACACCCTGCAGCAAACAGCCTAACACGAAAGTAAAAAGCTGACAGACAGCCGAGCTCCACCCACACTCTGACATCACTGATAAACACCCATTTCTTAAAGGTACATTTATTAAACACCCATTTCTTAAAGGTACATTTATTAAACACCTATTTCTTAAAGGTACATTTATTAAACACCAATTTCTTAAAGGTACATTTATTAAACACCCATTTCTTAAAGGTACTCTCACATGACAACCACAAAGGCTTAATCTTGAACTGGCGGACATTTGGGGGAAAAGGTGACAGAGTAAGTGCAATGCAAATAATTCAAAGTCACTGTGAGTGTAAATAGTTTGTTCATTGTTAATACCATTGTTAAAAGGTTGATAGTAAGGGCGGCATGGTGATGCAGTGGTTAACACTGCTGCCTCATGGCAACGAGGATCAGGGTTCAATCCCGGCCCTGGGTCACTGTCTGTGTGGAGTTTGCACATTCTAACTGAGTCTGTATCTGTCTCACCTCCACAACCCAAAGATATGCAGAGTAGGTGCATTAGACACGCTAAATTGCCCCTTAATTGGAAATTGTTTTTTAAAAATGTGATGGTATACTTGGGTGGGGAGTGGAGGGGCGGAGTATTTTAACAGGTTAATAATTAGTTATGGTAATGAGTGATGTAGGCCAAACTGTAACAGTGATATAAGCGGTCATGTGCTGGAGATGTTATACAGCAGACAGAGCTGCAGCACTCAGGAGCGATACGCCTACTCGTTAGCCCACCTTGTATCTATTTTACATAATGTAAATAAACCGGTTTGAAGTAACTATCTGTTTCAGTCTGCAGTCTCTCTTGATACAACACACCTCACCACCAGCATATGAAGCAAGTCCAAACTCTAATTTTGCTGGGAGCACCAATTTGGAACTGCACAGGGGAAATATTCACCAATCTTTCACATTTCCCATATTTTTAAGACTGCGGCTGTTGGACTTTCCAACGCTTGGCTTCAATGTTTGGCAAAACCTGCTGCCCATGAGTTGAGACCAAGCAGAAAAATACTGAAATACTGTGGGCAGCGCAGTAGCTGTGGGCAGCATGGTGCCACAGTGGGTAGCAATGTTGCTTCACAGCTCCAGGGTCCCAGGTTCGATACCCGGCTTGGGTCACTGTCTGTGTGCACGTTCTCCCTGTGTCTGCGTGGGTTTCCTCCGGGTGCTCCGGTTTCCTCCCACAAGTCCCAAAAGACGTGCGTGTTAGGTGAATTGGATATTCTAAATTCTCCCTCAGTGTACCTGAACAGGCGTCAGAGCGTGGCGGCTAGGGACCTTTCACAGTAACTTCATTGCAATGTTAATGTAAGCCTACTTGTGACAATAAAGATTATTATTATTGTTGTAAAAACTGATTAAACCTGTGCTTTTCTTTCTGAGTAACTGAACCGGGACACGACATATGGCAGTGGAATATTAAAATGTGTATGTGTGTCCTTAATCTCGTAAGATATTTTGTTCTACTTTTTATTGCTTCTTTGCCCAAAAATTGATTTGTTTTTCTGGTTTTATTCGGAGAACTAAAGTTCCAGAATAAGAGGCAGGAAGCGTGCAGTATTCCAAGTGGGAAGTGCACATTCTCAATATAGGATGAGAACAAGCAAAAGGCACACTTTACACATACATGGCAATGGCTTTGGAACCTTTGTGTGTGAAAATAATGGACCCAATGCCCATTTGCTTTTTCTGCTCCAAGGTTGATTTGGCTTGAAACAACCAATATTCCTTGCATTGATTGAAACCAGGGCCTGGATTTTTGTTACAATGGAGGGCCTCTCCATTGTTGTCGAAAATCCGATGTCCTACCCCCAAACATGGCTTGGGAGTGGGTTTCGGCCAAAGTTTCCTGATTTTCACTGCTTCCAGTCTCAAACCCTGCTCTAGCTCCCAGCCAGAGTTTTCCTGAGACCTTTGCAGCCCCCTGACACAATTAACTTACTCTTATGCTACCAATGACCAGATATTCTATCACACTTCACTAGTGGCCTCTGAGATTGTAGTAGCTCCATTATAATGAAGACTAACGCATATATGTATGTATTCCGTGCCACCTTGTCCCCAAGTCGTACTCGCCCAAGCCCTTGCATGCAAAATACTTTATGGGCCCTCATCGTTTAAACAAGCTTTTGAAATACAGAAAGTCTCTCAATTTAGAAAATACACATGCATTATTGAACAGTTTAGTGTAAGAGGGCAGCATGTCATTCATGCAATCCAGAATGAATCGCTCACTGTAAAATTCTTTAAAAATGGAAATAAAGTCACTTTGCGTAGGTGAAATCACTGCACGACTTGTGCACCTAGCTGACAGCAAGAAAGATTAATACTTATCACAAATGTTTTGTTTTAGAGCAATTTATCACTCAAAAGCAGAACATTTCACGCTCAAGGTTTTTCATGAATATTCTAAAAATATAACTACCCATGCCTTTGCTACTTCTATGCTTAACTAGTCCAACACTCTCCTGGCTGGCCTCTCTCATTCTACGCTTCGTGAACTTGAGGGCATCCAATATCTTAATTAGCAATCAGTCTCTCTCGGTCGTCACTGATCTCCATTCTTTCCCAGTCAAGCAGTGCTTCAATTTCAAATCTCTCTACGACCTCAAACCTTCCTATCTGTGTAATTTCCTGCAGCCCCACAACCCCCCCAGATTTTTGTTTTAAGTTTAGAGTACCCAATTCATTTTTTCTAATTGAGGGGCAAGTTACCTTGGCCAATCCACCTACCCTGCACATCTTTGGGTTGTGGGGGTGAAACCCAAGCAAACGTGGGGCAAACGTGCAAACTCCACACAGACAGTGACCCAGAGCCGGAATCGAACCTGGATCCTCGGTGCCGTAAGGCTGCAGTGCTAACCACTGCACCACTGTGCTGCCCACCCCCCCCCCCCCCCCCAGAATCTGGACTCGTCTCTATCCTTGTCACTTGTGCATTGCCAATTTTGATCACCCCACAATTAATGGCAGTACCTTCAGCGGCTTCAGCTCTGGAATTCTTTCTCTAAACTTCCAGCACCTCTCAGCTTCTCTTTTGTCCTTTTGGGATGTTCCTTAACACACCCATCTTTGACCAAGCTTATGGCCATCAACCCTCATGTGTGGCCCACTGCCAAACATTGCCTGACAATGCTCCTGTGAAGCAATCTGGGATGTCCGTCTGCGTAAAGTGCTATATAAGTACACATAGTTGTTTACATAAGATTTGTACCGTGTTTCCATCTCAACAAAACTTTAAGAGCAATTAGTTTAGATGCTTGTCAAAGTGTGTGACAGCTATTTCATGTCAGGTGGATAAGGTATTCCAATTAGTAAAAATATGTGTAAAGGATCCAAAACTCTGAAGGCTGATGTGTTTTGGATGTTGAAGGTGTCAGCATGGAAGAAAAATTCAGAGATACAACTTCAAGTCTCTGATTGGCATCATTTAATGCTGGTGGCACTGCGATGACTTAAATGAGACTGATCTGAAAATGCAGGTGAGATTCTGATGGGGCCGAGTTACTTGCTTCCATTAGTTTTATAAGTTTACAGCTACTCAAATCCCCACATTAAAATGATGGGCAAGCCAAATATTTTACAGAATTTGATTATCCATGGTCCAGTTTTTAGGTGGTGGTAGGGGGGGGGGGGGGGGGGGGGGGTTGGTTTGAAGGCGATGGAATTATTTTGTGCATTAGATAATGAAACCCGAAAGCCATGTATTTTATGATGCATGCTGGAATTCTTTCCCAGGTTGAGCAAAGGTGGATTTCTGACTGCAGTTGCCGGTATGTTGTGTCCGTGTCTCCAGATGATTACACGATGACGGCACTCACGAAAAGAAGGCTTTAGTGTGAAGTCTGACTGCATGTCAATGTACGATAAATGAAATTGAAGTGCGTTGCAACAATGTTGCCACATTGCTTTGTCTGACAACGTGCATACCTTCATCATGCAACATTGACTTCACTGGGCTTCTATCGCCCCACCTACTTGAAACGTTGCAGTCATGTGGCAGTTAGCATCTGTTGATACAAGAGATTGGAGCCAATTCTGCTGCCCCATCTTTTTAGCATCAATTAGGCAGTAACAGGATGAAATATCACAAAGGAAAATTGTCATTGTACCTGGCCAGAGGCAGATCCACTGTGATTCCTGCATATAACTAGTGAGGCATTAATTAATACGTTTCTCTGTCAATCAATTCAGCCACTTCTCCTTCCTCAACCAGTCCACGAATCAAGCTTGGGAGCCAACCGTCTGTAATGCTAATGAAAGAGGTCATTAGCTTCAGTTGGCGAAGCTCAAAGCAGAGCTTCATTATTTTGGGTTCTTTGAAATCTTAAAGGCTCCATTAGATTATCACTTGGTGCAGTCTCATTATAAAAACCTTTCTCGATGTTCATTCTCCCTCCCGATCCATCTTCCCTTTCTCGAATTCTTCTCCAGGCTTCCTTTTACCTCAGTCCAACAGGATTTCCACTCCTCCAGGTGGCGAGTTACCAATGGGCAGAGTGATTGGTGCTGGCAGATTGCCACCTGCTCAGAATGAGATCAACAGCTACTAACATCGCAAAAACTATTGTGTCAAAACAACATCACTACAAATCATTACGTTCCAAAGTAACCCTCTTAGGTCGATTGACCAATCTGAGTGACATATGTTGGGAAAGGTCAGGGGCTGGGTCCTCCGCCGTCGGAATGCTTTGTTTTGCCGGCAGCCGGTGGGTTTTCCGACAGTGTGGGGCTGCCCCACAATGGGAAACCCCATTGACTAGCTGGCAAAACGGAGCATCCCGCCGACGTGCTGAACTAGAGCGGCAGGACGGAGAATCCAGCCCCAGCTCTTTACACATCCCTCTTTCTAACATTCATGTCTTCCAACCCGCTTGTCCTGTCAAGTCACTGCAAGCATTTGTACGTTCTTTCTTCCTATTTGCTTTCAGTGTTTTGTGTACTTTTATGATTTGAGCTTGAGGAACCATGCAGAGGAGCAGATGGCCACAGTTGCGGCACGGGGCCGGGGTGAAAACGGGAATTCTGTAGTGACAGAAAATGGAGATTGAGCTCAAACCTCAATGAACAAGGCCATGAGAGACTTCTTCTGTAAATATCGCACTCAAAGCAAGATAAATGATTTTAGAATCTGCTGTAATTCATCCTTTAAAAACAGGAATGGAGCGACAAGCTGGATGCTCATCGAAGAGCAACACACAATTTCTCAGAAACATGAGTCCTCTTACATTGACTCATTGTCAGAAAAA
The DNA here is from genome assembly GCF_902713615.1 of Scyliorhinus canicula. Lineage (NCBI taxonomy): Eukaryota > Metazoa > Chordata > Chondrichthyes > Carcharhiniformes > Scyliorhinidae > Scyliorhinus > Scyliorhinus canicula. Next base: position 135,859,489 of record NC_052159.1, on the reverse strand, counting down.
GCAGTTTGTATACCAAGATTAAAACACATCAATCTCACATTAACACCCGGTTCTGTTACAGCTGTTTAGGTGTCGCTGAGGTGATTATAATCATGGTACAAGAGGATTTCAAACTGACTTGGAAACAAATGTAAAGGTACGCCTCGAGCGTTGGATTAAAAAAGTTGTTATTGGATCGGCCGTCTATGAAATGGAACAGCCAATATTCTGTTTATTTGACTGAATATCACGTGCTGTGTATAATAGGAGGGCAATTCTCCATCATCCGTTTTGTGACTTGGCCCAAGATGCATCTCTCCCCATCTACCTCCAAACACAACCAGGCAGCAGCGCCATCCTGCAGTATTTAAGTTTCTTTATGAGAAACAGAAATTGCCGGACAATCTCGGCAGGTCTGACAGCATCTGTGGACAGAAAGCAGAGCCAGTGCTTCGAGTCTGGATGACTCTTTATCAAAGCCTTTCTGTATCATTTGTTTTAAAAATAAAATGGTTCATTATTTATTTTTCTTCACATTTTCAACCTCCTCTTCTTTCATGTTGGACTTATGTGCTGAAGAACTCTTTCTTCCATTCCATCATTCCACTTGCACTGTTTTCTTTTTAATTGCCTAGTTTGGTTATTTCCTCATCTTTCATTCTTTCCAACTTGGTCATGTTTCTTTCGCGCTTTCTAATGTTGCAGGGGTCTTTTTTTTTGCTTGTGATAACTGTCATTCGTTTCAACCGGTGCACAATTAGCTTTCATTTCAAATCACATCCCTTTAAAACCAACTGTCACTTCAGCCATTACTTATTACCTCTTAAAATGGAATTATACATAAGAATGCCTTTTACCCAACTCCAATCATGCGGTACGGTAGAACTGTCAAGTTTCCTCACTTCATATATTTTGTACTCTTAGCTGTCATCCTGAGTCTGTTTTGCCGATCAGCGAACATGGTTCTAATGAATCTGGCAGTTGCTCAGAGAACCTCCAATAAGTTTCACATCTTATAAAATTAATAGACAGTTAACGGAGTGACTTTTATTTTGCACAGTGCAGTAACCGTGGCCACGACCATGAACTCTATTCATGCTGTCAGCACCGTTACATATCTGCCACAATATCAACATGTATGAGAATATTTTAGCCATACTAGAGAGTTGGTTTACAAGCAACATGGAAAGTGTAATGGTAATACCAAGTATCAGGCGGCACGGTGGCGTAATGCTTAGCACCGCGTCCTCATGGCACTGAGGACCAGGGTTCGATCCCGGCCCTGGGTCACTGCCGGGCGGAGTTGGCAAATTCTCCCCGTGTCTGTGTGGGTCTCACGCCCACGACCTAAAGGTATGCAGGCTCGGTGGATTGATCATGCTAAATTGCCCCTTAATTGGAAAAAAAAAAGAAATGAAGTCTAAATTTATTTTAAAGAAAAGTAATACCAAGTATTTCTTTCTTACTCTCTCTTACTTTGGGTATCATGTCCCAAGACACAAACCACTATGCTACCGTGCGGGCAGCACGGTTTTGCGCCGGTGGAGGCGGACTGTCATTGGCCGGCAGTGGGGCTTCTGGTCCCGCCATTGTCAACGGCGTTTCCCATTGAATGCACCCCTCACTGTCGGGAGACCCACGGCGGCGGGGGTGCGCCGTCGGCAGGACCGGTAGGTCCCGCCGCTGTGAATGACCAGAAAACTCTGGCCTTTGTTTTCTTACAACTTCTGTTAAGTCCTTTCTTCTCACTTTCACTGACTACTCTATCCAAAATGTTATGCAATCTCCCTTTAGAGTCAACAATAAGAATGGTATCATCGGTATATGTTATATTATTAAAGTCACGTTGGGTACCTCCAACTAATAATCCAGGAAAGTTTTCAATCTCCCTAAAATATCTTCACAAGTTAAATTGAACAAACCAGGGAATAAAACACCCCGTCTGATGCCTCGTAGAATCCTCATAAAATCGCTTAGCTCATTCCCAACTTTTATGGCTGCAGTTTGTTGCAAATAAAGATATCTTAACACTCTTAGATCCTCGCCCTCAAGGTCAAGAGATCTAATGGGCTCATTAGTTCTTTGTGTTTCATTTATTAAATGCCATAATAAAACTCATGAATGCATTTATTTTTATCTCTACTTTCTCATTCTGATAGCATGCAGACCATAAAGTTTGTATTTCTCTTTCTTCAATCTTCTACAAAACAACATTGGATAGCTGAAATTTCTGGCTCTATCTTGTTCCTGTCCCCTTTCATCAGTACTCAGAGAAGGATCTTAGTAATATGACTCATTAGACAGATAGTCCAATGGAGTTCACAATTAATGCCTTTTAGGGAGCACAATAAATATTGATTGTGCAATAAATGTTGATTTACTTAAGTCTTCTGGGATTTTTCCAGCACTGTAATCTTCATTAAAGATGAGTCAGTTTGTCTATTTCAAAGTCTTCTAAACTTTCAATTTGTTCAGGGACTAGTTCATCTGGGCCTTATTGTTTTACACCTTATTTATTTATGTCCTTACTTAGTCTTTCATGAATTTGAACCACCCATGTTTTTCTTAATTGTTGGTTTCTCTTCTTGTCTGTTGTCCTCTAATTAGTCCTGTATGCATTCAGTCCATCTTACAAGCACTTTCCGTGATAAATTCCCCAAGTTTCACTTTGATGCATCTGCCTGATCCATACCCAACTTTTTTGTGATGCCCCTAATGTCTTTATGCATTGTTCTGATTCTCTGTACATTTTTCTATTCTTTGCATTTTTTGTTCAACCATTTTTCCTTCTCATCAAGACATTTTTGTTTGAGACTTTTATCCAATTCCTGATATTTCCATCGATATATTTGCTTTAACTTCCTTATACGTTTCATTGGGTCCAATATGTAATGTGATCCATTTTTTCTTTTTTTCTTTCAGTATGTTACTTTTTGATGATTCTAACACTGATGCACTTCACACTCAAACATACATACTGAGACTTGGCATAGTGTCAGCTTGTGCTATTTTCCAGCGTACAATAGACATCCTCCTTCAAGGAATTCCCAAAGTGATGGTCTCCCTCGACGATGTTTTAGTCACCGAGACTACTCCTGAAGAGCACTTGTTTAGCCTGGAAGAGGTGCTAAAAAGGTTCTGTGATGCAGATATCCAACAAATGTGAAAATTGTACATTTCAAGCGTTAGAAGTGATGTATTTAGGATTCCATGTGTGGTGCAACAGGCCTACATCCCATTGAGGAGAAGGTCAAAGCTATCCGAGAGATCCCAGCACCCAGGAATGCAACTGAACTCAAATCCTTTCTTGGTATGGTAAATTATTATGGCATGTACATTCCAAATTTAGCCACAACATTGGCACCATTATACCAGCTACTAAAGAATTATCAATAGGCAGAAGACACAAGGAGGGGCTGTTTAGCAAAGATCTAAATCGCTGGCTTTGAAAGCAGACCAAGGCAGGCCAGCAGCACAGTTCGATTCCCGTAACAGCCTCCCCGCACAGGCGCCGGAAGGTGGCGACTAGGGGCTTTTCACAGTAACTTCATTGAAGCCAAATCGTGACAATAAGCAATTTTCATTTCATTTCACTTACTAGAACAAGCTTTGCAATCCTCGAACATTTCAATTTACTTTACCCTGGGAAACCAATTGTCCTCACATGCGATGCATCTCCTTATGGGATGGGCAGTACTATCCCACAAGATGGGGGATGGTTCTGAACGGCCCATCATCTTTGCCTCAAGGACCTTCTTATAACCAGAGCAAAACTAGGCTCAAATCGAGAAAGAGGGATTAGCAGTCATATAAGGTGTGAAGAAATTCCACCAATATGTGTACGGATGGGGTGGTTCATTATAATCACCACTATCGGCCCTCTTGAGAGAGGATACATCAATACCACAAATAGTCTCTGCAAACGTGCAACATTGGGCCTTGCGGCTGGTGGCTCACAAAACATCTTCCAGCACAGACCTGGCACGCAGATTGCCAATGTGGACACTGACTCACCTGACAAAAAAGGATTCCGCCGGCACCAGTACTCCAAGGGATCATTTTGGTGTTGAACGTCTTGGATACCTTGCCAATGTTGGCTGGCCACATCTGAAAATGGGCCCAGCAAGATCCGATATTATCAAAAATAAAATGGGTGATACAGACTGGGTAACACTTCGAGAAGTCCAAACAGTTGAGACCCTACTTAGACCTCCATGATGAACTGACCGGTGAGGAGGGGGTGCTCCAGTGGAGCTCATGAGTCATCGTTTCGCCACCACCCAGAGGACCTTTCTTACAGGAGTTACATAGTGTCCACCCAGGGAAAACAAAGATGAAGATGCTAGCATGCAGCTATATATGGTGGCCAGGAATTGATAAACCATCGAATAAATGGTATAGCAACGTATCCCCTGTCTGACTCAACAATCGCTACCTCCGTTAACCAGTCTCCACCCGTGGGAGTGGCCAGGTTACCCATGGACCAGGATCCATGTTGACTAAGCTGGCCCTTTCTTGGGCAGGATGTTCTTGGTTTTCATGGAAGTCCTCTCCAAGTAGTTCTCTATATGAAGATGGGGACCACGACATTGGCGGCTACAGTGGACGCCTTACGCCGAGTATTCGACACACACGAGCTGCCAAAATCCATTGTATCCGACAATAGAAGCCCTTTTACAGGGAATGACTTTCAAAACCTTATTTGAGGGAACGCCATTTGCCACCAGGATGACCCCATACTATCCTGGGTCCAATGGATTGGCCGAGAAGGCCGTACAAACTTTTAAGAATGCAATGAGGAAACAATCAGATAGACCGCTGTGCCATTGGCTTGCTAATTCTCTGTTATCCTACAACACAATCCGCACATCGCCATGGGGGTCACAGCTGCCAGGTTGCTGATGGGCCATTGCCTCAGAAATTGTTTGGAATCGATATTTTGTAACTTGGCGGGGAGGGTGGAGGCAGATCAGGAAATTAACGGGCTATGCAATGGGTGACAGATCATTCCAGGTGAGGGACCTGGTCTAAGTTTGACATTTCACCTCGGGCATGCGATGGTTACCTGGGCGGACTGAGCCCGACTTTGGCCCATGTCATTGTGATGGATGTAAATGGTAGGACAGTCAAAAAGCATATTGACCATTTGAGGAGCAGGAGGGGCGGCGACACTCGTTTCAAAATAGACAGGTCCCACCACACTTGGCATAGAGAGGGCATGTGGGAAACCTTTTGAACATACTTCGACCAACATGGAAACTGAACATAAAAACATAGGAAATAGAAAAATATGTAGGCCTTACAGCTTCTTGAATCTTTGTCACCATTCAACCAGATCATGGCTCATATTCCTCCTTAATTTCACCATTCTGCCAACTTCCTAAATGCCTTGATTTTCTTAGTGCCCCAAAATCTATCAATCGTACTCTCAATGATTGAGCATTAGCAACACTATTAAAAGGTTCACAAACTCTGAATGGAGAGATTTCTCACATCTCATTCCTAAATGGCTGACCTTTTGTTCTAAGGCTGTGATACCTAATTCAAACTCTTTGGTCAGGAGATACAGTCCCTCAGCATCCACCTGTCAGTTCCTCTAACACATTTCAATGGGATTATCTCTTATTTGTCTAAAAGCCTGAGAACATAGGCTCTACTGAACCTTTGTTTGTTTGAGAGAGAGAGCCGGTGAGGAAGGCTGGTGACCCGAATCAACTGCAACGTTCTGGAGGTTTGGATGACTGATTTACCATTTGATGCTGCTTTTGTTTGGACTTCTGACTGCCGTTTCTATGTTTGGAAGCCATGTGTTATTCCTACCGCTCCTACTTTTGTTGCCTGGACCGGGGGCTGGCTGGAGCAGGTGACCGAACACTGGGACTACAGGAGGTGGCTCATCTCAACTGGACACCTTGGAACCAGTAATGACAGGCCTTTGAAGGCTGTTGGCCACTTCTGTGTTACAATGACTATTTCTAGTTCAAGTTTGGAAAGCTATGTTAATGGCTGGTGTCTTTGTACTGTTACATATTGTTGTTTAATGTTTGCTCATATGCTTGTTATTGTGTTGGTGCAGTTTTGGTCTACTGTCTGGGTTGGTGTTTTCGCCATGTTTCTGCCTGATTTTTGTGTTTTCTTTTGGTGCACACTACTGATGCTGGTGGGGATATTCCCTCTCCTTCAGTTACCCCATGTCAGTGAGACGTTTTCCGCTGAGTTGGGCTGTTCGGAGCGTCCCTCCACCAATGTGGGTCTCTGCTGCTGGGTGGGGGGGTGGGGGGAGGTAAGGCCTCGGCACCTGGTGGGGTTGTCCTTTGTCTTTTGATGTGCTCTGTACGGTTTGATTATGATGTGCTGGGGTTATTCTGGGCTGAAATATGCCCATCTTGAGAGGGATGGACTGTTCTTTCTATCTCCTCCGCCGTGCTCTGTGTTGGAGTGGCCTATTCTGGTGGATTGGGCTGGTGTTCCTTTCCGCTGATGTAGGTCAGAGATGGTGGGAGGAGGTGGTAAGTGTGTTCTGGGGTGTCATGTGTTTGGTGTCCTTGTTGTACTGTTTTCTGCATTTAGACAATGTTATTAAACTAAAATACGTACATGGGCTGCACATTAAACAAATCCTTCCAACGAGAACAGCCAGCCACCCACAAAATAACCCCTGACAGCCTGCCCTCCACAACCATTGGCTTTGAATTTAAACACAGTGCTGCCTGGATGTGGTGATTAATTCTCACTGCAGTCATCCTTCCCACTGTGTGGGGGTCTTCCAGCCTCATGAGGCCAGAAAACTTCCCTTCTCCCAATCCCCCACTCTGTCCATGCAGGCTGGCCTCTCTGGGACCCCACCCAAAAACCACCCAGTCGCCCTCCCCCTCGGCTGACTCTATGTATTCACTGACCCCCATCCCACTTTCCAGCTACCATTCTGGAAGGGCAATTCCTCAACGGTTACATCGGCACAAGTCCAGGACACTGGAAGTGTTGCCTGCAAATCAGCCGCCAAACCTCTTTACACCTAGAGACTCTCAGACATGAAGGGCCACTAAGGCCCCACCCCTCGAGGTGCTGAGACTGGAGACTGAACCCCTCACTCTCCCAGCCCTGAGTTGAGCGTATCTAGTTCTCCTGCATCCTCTGCAGTGCCCCCTCTGCGACTGGCAACCTGGATGGTAATGGAGACCTGAGCGCTCACCTCCAATATCCCCGATAGAGGTGAGGTCACCAGGTTCTCATTTTTATACAACTGTATAAATCGCATGATATAATAATATATTGAAGTAAGGTTCCCACCTTCTGCAGTGGGCAATAAAAACCAATATGACCTTTGCCTCCCTGATTGCTATACTGGCATGCTAAATTTCCATGATTTGTGTGCAGTTCGATCAAATTCCTCAGAATACCAACTTTTCCCAGTCTCTCTCCCTTCAAAAAATATCCTGCTTTATTGCCTAAGTGGATAATTTTACCTTTTCACGCATAATTCTCCATCTGTCACAGTCTTGTCCACTCACTTTATCTGCCTCAAGCCTTTTATCGTCTCTTGCATCCTCCTCAAAGCTACTTTCCCATCAATGCTTTATCGGCAGCAAACTTGGACAAATCACACTCTTTCCCTTCAGCCACGTCACTGAGTTGCATTGCAAATAGCTGAAGCCCAGGCACTGATCCTTGGAGCACACCAGGAACTACAACGCGCCGACATGAAAATTACTTGTTCACTTCTATTCTCTTTTTCCTGCTCATTAACCAATCCTCAACACAGGCCACTACATTGCCCCTAAAAATCCCATGAGCCTTAACCGTGTGTCAAAACAATTTGCGTGGCACCTTGTCAAATACCTTTTGAAAATCTAAATGCACCACATCCACTGACACCTCTTTACCTAACCTGTATTTACACTCTCAAAAAACTACATTTGCCTAACATGATTTCCCTTTCATCAATCATGTTAACTCAACCTGTTTGTGTTTTGATTTTCCAAGTGTCCTGTTGGAATATTCGCAACAATGGATTCTCGCATTTTACTGAATATTGATATCAGACTAAATGACCTTGCTCTTTGCTTTTCCTTCACAAAACAAAGCTCCAGAACACATGGGGTGCAGAAAAAATATCGCTGAATGCCTGTAAAATCCCTTCTGGTACATAATGTGAAGCTGATGTAATTGATTTGCTCCATATTATGCATCTGTAAGTTCTCACTAAGGCAACTGAAAATGGAGATTTGCCAATTTGTTACCGTTGGATGCAAAGCTGTACTAGCCCCTTGCAAATCGAAGCTTAATCATTTTAAAAATAAGTTGCACACATTGAAATGCTGCAGTGGTAAATCGCTAGAAGCCATTGACCTTGTGAAGAGTAAGCTTTGTGAAAATGCTGCCTTATAGGTACCATGTAAATATAAGTGACAAATGCTTCAAGCTAATTCAACTCCTGCTTGCTCCTTTTAAATTCAATTGGAGTTCATGGTTAACTATTAATGAAGTTTAACCCACAAGTGACAGAAGGCACATTTTGTAGCCATTTTCAAATCTGCAACAAATGCACACATTCTTTTTGCTCCCAATCAATTAAAAACATTTTTTTAGCATTCTGCATCGTCCACAAAGTCTTCTTCACAATTAGTCGTGTTTAAGATAAGCACACAAAAATGTATTTCTTACTCGAAAGGTAATGGGCGGGATTTCCAGCTGTTCGTGCCAGCGATATCTTGCAGTTCCATGTGGCATGGGGTGAATTCATTGGGAAATCCTATTGACAGCGGTGGGGACAAGAATATCTCACCGCCAGCCAATGGCGGGCTGCCCCCCCCCCCCCCCCCCCCCCCCCCCTCCCTCCACTGTGAAACATGCCACGGGGGAGGCCAGAGAATCTGACCCAATATCTATGGAACATTCGGAAATTCTGATGTGAAATCTATACCAGCGGTATCTGTGTTCCACATTCAGTGCAGCTCCTGTCAGAGATATATAACGGCTGATTTCAACTCAATCTGTCCTGCAGGAACTGGACGGTCCAAAAATCGGAGATCTTCATTCACACGTCCGGTTCCTCCTCCAATCTCACCTCTTCACAACAGCAGTTCAAGGACCTACTTCCAATCAGACTTGATTGTAATTAGAGTATGGAAACCAGGGACCTATGATGTCAATGGGACCCAAGTTCCTTGGGTTCCGCCTTTCCAATCCCACGAGGCAGTAATAATATAAAATTACTGTTGGTTGAAGGTTTTGGTATATGAAATAATACAAACAACATTTTTTTACAATAATAATCTTTATTATTGTCACAAGTAGGCTTACATTAACACGTATTTGAAAAGGAACTTGCCTAAAAAAAGCACTCAGTTGTGTGCAGTTAAGTTGCTGGAAGTCTCTACATTGTAATTTGCTGCATTGCATTCTTATTCAGGCTCATACTTGCAAGGACAACAGGGTTCAAGACAGGAGTTATTCTGGGCACTCTCGTTAAAGGAAGATGAAGAATGGGCGAAGCAGAAGCAATTGGATCAAGAGGGTCACCTTCAAGAGATATGGACATTTAAAAGCACAGAAGGAGGCCATACGGTCCATTTGGTCTGTACTGGCTGAAAAAGAGGGGTCGGATTTTCAGCGTTGTGGAGACTTTGTGGGAAATTGAAGATGGTGGACGGCACCCAGATTCAGATGTTCCAGCTCTCCATTTCTGACAGATCAAATTTTTGCCAGCGGGGGAAGGAACGGGCCCTGACTGATACAGGCAGGAACCCCAAACACGGCAAAACTGGTAATTTCAACCATTTAAGTTGATGCAGATTCTATTTACGCTCTAGCTATGGCCTTAATACTAGATGTAGGAGTCACAGATTTTGGTTGGATGCTCATGGGGTTTGGAAAATATCTGTCAAGCTGTGATGTAATTTAAGTCCCAGCACGTGTCAGTGAGAAGTTATAAAAGCTCAAGCTTTCACAGCTACAGTAGTCCCCCGTTATACCGCGCCCCGCAATACCGCGGTTCGCGATATACGGCGGGGGGGCTTATGGACCCCAACTGTCAGCTTCCCTCTCCGGATCAAAGTGAGCCGGCCGCTGAAGTTGACACTGCCGGCTGATTGGAGGGAGATTCAGTGAGAGAGGAGCAGCTCACACAGCGTCCGGAAGTGGATAGTGCAGAGCTACAGCTGCCTCAACCCTGCACAGCAGACAGGTTCTTTAAACCGGTGGCGGTCAGAACATATTTTTGAAAGGCAATTCTTTCCTCCAGTTTGGTGAAACCCACCAGAGTTCCTGGTAGGTTTCCCTCTGGAATAACTCCCAGCCTCATTCTGTGGCAATCAGAGAGCTTGTTTTGATTAGATCCACGATGGGGGTTTTAAATTTATTTAAAAATCTATGCATGCGCTTCCCATTGTGAGTCTACGGGGGTCTGACCTCTCCCCCCGCCCCCCGCACCTTTAGGGGCCAAGCCCTCACATTGAGGGGCTAGGCCCACACTGGAGTGGTCCCCACTCCGCCGGCTGGCGTGAACAGCCTTTGGCGCCATACCAGTCGGGGCCGAAAGGACTTCGCCGGCCGGCGTAAGTCCGCGCATGCGCCGGAGTATCAGTGGCTGCTGACATCATCCCAGCGCATGCGCAGGGGAGGGGATCACTTCCGCCTCCGCCGTGGTGAAGGCCATGGCGGGATGGAAGAAAATTGGTGGGCCCCGATCACGGGCCAGGCCACCGTGGGGGCACCCCCCAGGGTCATATCGTCCCGCGCCTCCCCCCAAGACCCCGGTGCCCGCCTGCGCCGCCAATCCCGCCGGTCAGGTAGGTGTTTTGATTCCCACCGGCGGGAGAGGCGTGACAGCGGCGGGACTTCGGCCCATCATGGGCCGGAGATTCGCCGCGGGGGCCCGCGACCGGCGCGGCGCAATTCCCGCCCCCGCCGTATCTCTGGTGGCGGAGAATTTGGTACACGGCGGGGGCGGGATTGACGCCGGCCCCGGACAATTTTCCGACCCGGCGGGGGGGTCGGAGAATCTCGCCCAAGTTAACACGAAAGTCATAAGGGCCATGGTGATATCTGGGGACATTTGTTGGCGTTATATTGGCAGGAGATCATGCCGCTCACATGGGGAGCGGGTGGGGGAGTGATGGGGTATAAGGGATGTGGGCTAGAGGATCTATTATTTGAAGAAAAACAGGGACCAGTCCCAAAGAACCATGCTGACCATTAAACAATCCACCTTGACACTTGGCAATCCCTGTAATTATGTCTAATGGCTCACTTAAACATGCAATTCTGGATCTCGCTCAGCGAGGGCAAGATCCAGATCGCAACATCTCGCGAGATCTCGTTAGATCTCAAAAGGCATTCCAAGCATCATAAATCTCAATTCAACGGCCTCTCGCGAGATTCAATGGCCTCTTGTGAGATTGAAGAGGGGTCAGTGATGTTTGGTGCCTGTACAATAGGGTGCGCGCCTGCACAGTAGGGTGCATGCCTGTGCAGTAGGGTGCTTAGATAGGACGGAGGACTACGTGCCATCAGGTCAGCCCTGTCATAGAACACCGATTTGCATAATGAATGTGATGAGGTCCAGAGGATTTGGCGTATTTTCCCCATCCCCGTCCACAGCAGGAAACATTCCATATTCCCACCCCCACCGTGAGACTTAGTCCACAGTTGGGAGAATTCTGCCCTTGAAGACCATCCTTACAGACAGCATGGGCGGGCTTCTGTGATCCTGAGGCTAAGTGTTGACGCGGTCGGAAACGCGTCGCGTTTCTCGACAACGTCAACACAGCCTCAGGAACAGCAATTCTGGGGTGGTTCACGCCACTCCAGCTGCTGATCCCGGCGCGAACTGGGCTCCGCGGGATCCGCGCATGCGCAGTGGCACTGGCGCCAATGAGCTGATGCACAGTGGCACCGGCTCCCACGAGCGCATGCGCAGTGGCTTCCTTCAATGTGCTGGCCCGACGCAACATGGCGCAGGACTACAGGGGCCGGCGTGGAAGAAAGGAGGACCCAGCCAGAGAGGCCGGCCCGCCGATCGGTGGACCCTAATTGCGGGCCAGGAACATCGGAGGCCGCCCCTGGGGTCGGACCCCACCCTCCCCGGCCACAGTCTGCCCCCGGACCCTTACACCCCGAGGTGCCGCCGGGTGAGAGGAGGTGTGGACGGAGCCAGCAGGACTCGACGTTTTCATGGCAGCCGCTTGGCCCATCGCGGGCTGAGAATCGGTGGGCCGGCCATGTAGAGCGGCCCCTGACCGGCGCCGCGCCAACCACGCCGGCGCCAATTCTCCACTCTGCATGCTGCCGTCGGGGTGGCATGGCGCGATTCGCGCCAGTCGAGGCGATTCTCCGGCCCGGCCCCGGCCTGAGAGAATCCTGCCCCATGTTTCAGACCCCTACCACCTCTGGTCACAACAAAATATCCCCAAACCTCCCCATAATCCTTATGCTAATTACTTTAAACCTGTATGTTGATCTCTTTACCAAGGGAAATCAACCTTTTGCTTTTCCATTCAATCTATCTGTAATTTAAAACAACTCAATTAAATCCCCCCTCATACAGGGCATGAATTAACGGAAAATGTTCTGTGTCATTTCAGGCGGGTTTTGGCTGGGAGTTCCTTCCTGGCACTGTTGGTGAGTTCCCCATGGCTATCTAACCACTGCTGTCTAATGATGTACTATCAATTCGACTCAAGACACATTTAGGATCCGAACTGTGGCTTTAATCAGCTAGTTGTTAGCCCAGTGGTCGACTACAGAGAATCACCGACCGCCGGGAACTCTGGGTACGTATACCCTGCCTCGGAGGCGGGGCCTACTTGCCTCTCGACCAATTGAAGAGCAGTCACATGACTAGTCCCAACCAATCGGACGAGAGCCACATGACCAGCCAGAGCCAATGGGAAACCAGTGCTCTGCACCAATTGCAGTGCTCATATCCATACCACCCCATCTAACAACACTCAGTCACTTTTATCGGGCCTTGCGGAGTTTCTCTCCGGGCTAATCTACACTTGGAACTTTCTTCACCACCGGGGAACTGAATTCGCTGGCCAGACCGACTCCTCCGAAATTGGGCCACCATTTTGAAAGTGTGTCCTGATCTCAAAGTGAGCTAAAATGTCCTTCACACTTCCCACCCACATTGGAAGGCCCCCCTTTTCAGGCCTTCCAATGCCCCCCTTTTAGCTCTCCCCCCTTCAGGACCCTCATCCTTCAAACCCCCAAACTTCCAGAGGCCCCTTCATACCTGCCCTTCACCACCCCCACCCCTCCCCCACCCTTCAGACCACTCCATCCCTCCTTTCATGTCATAGTCCTCCTCAGGCCGTGACCTTTGATGGTGCTCCAGCCAGCTTGGCAGTGCCAAGATGCCAGGGGCAGCCAGGATGCCACTCTGCCCTGTCCCTGACCATCCAGGGGCCACCAATGGACTGGGAGACCCCTCAGGTGCTGTTTCACCTGATCCATGTTTGTGCAGACCAGTACTCAGCAAATCCTGGTTGGGGTCTCCCTGGGGAGGCCTATCGATGCCGTGAGTCGGTCAGATCTGGCATAATCATGGTTAAGTGGATTCCTAAACCCTGGTTCAATCTTGCAAGGCACCAAGGCCATTGCAGAGCCCGAGGGGGAGGCCTCTTGCAACATTTACTGGCCGCACCCTGCTCCGATTTCGATGGGACCCAGCCAGTAGATCGCACGCAAAACCTTTCTTCTTCAGAACTGGCAACATCCTGTAAAATTTTCTCTTCACCCCCTCTCATGCAATCATTTCCTTTATTAAGATACCTGTGGGGATCCGCAAATCAAATTTACCAAACTGCCCTCAAATGATAAATTGTTGAACAAGGCTGTACTTTACAGAACAATCGATGTAAATTAAACATGAAGTAACAGGCAAATCATGATTGGTACAAACCATAAATTACCCATGGTATAGTACCAGATACAATAAAGACAATCTCAGTGAGGTAATAAGCAGTCTGCTCCACCTCTGTGGTCCCAATTTCAGCCTCACAGTTTTTCCAAGCAGAATTCCAGATCTTTCCATTGAATAGATCGTTGATTCTACATAAACAGCAGCATGCCTAAGGTCCTGCCTGTGCAATCTTCCACACATTGGTACACTTCTTTCCAGAACCTTCTCAACATTCAGTTCCTCTCTGTTTCTCTTGGTCTCTGTGACTTGTCTGTCACACGGCCGCCATATTGTAAAACTTCCATCCTGTCAGTACTGCTTCCAGGTCAACAATCACCAGGCCCCATCCTTCAGTCTTTTTTATTGGCCAAAAATTATAATTGATCCATTTACAAATGATACAAACTTTTAGAGGTCATTTTCAATGTAGAAAAGAAACAGTTACAGATTCCCCAAAGATTTTAAATTAATCCCAAATTTTCCTTACTGTTACTGCTTCCAAGTCAAATTTCACTGCACCTTCCTGAAATGTGGTGGCCAGAACCTCTATGTTCTTATGGTCCACAATTTGGGTAAAAAAGGAAAGTACCTTATCTGGCTCCTTTGCCACCTCATGTTCTGCTAACTTTAGGGACCTCCAAGGACCCTCTGTTTCCCTGAAGCTATTATTAAAGAAGCTATTGCAGGGCACTTGGAAAAATATCAGGGTGATCAGGCAGAGTCAACGTAATTTTGTGCAAAGTAAATCATTTTAAACATTGGCTTTAAATGGAGTTCTTTGGAGTAGAGTCCCTGGGCACAGTGGCACAGTAGGTGCCAGGGACCCAGGTTTGATTCCAACCTTGGGTGACTGTCTGTGCCGAGTTTGCGCATTCTCCCCGTGAGAATAAGGCGGTTAAAATGATTCGAGGTAGGGTGCTCTTTCTGAGCGTTTATGCAGACTCACGGGCCGGGATTGTCCGAGCCGCGCCAGCCGACAGCCGTGGCAGCTGGGCATGGCCTGCCATGACAGGGCGGAGCCAACAGCACAGATGCCATGACGGCGTCCACACAGATGGGCATCCGCCCTGGTCGCTGGCTCAGCCCACGCGTGCAGGCTGTCCGGATGTGTGCCGAACCCCCCACGCCCTCCCCGCGACCCCCCCCCCCCTCCCCTCAGCCGGCGGCACTCACCAGTGCCATCTGACAGTGGCCTTTGCAGGAGGAACATGTGACAGTTGTCAGGGCACCAGAATGCGTGGCTGGTGTGCGAGCTGCCAACCGGGCTGACCATGTAGCCCCTGGCACCTAGTTATGGAGGGGGGTATGTACCATGATGAAACTTTGTCTACCTCCACCCCCTGCAGATTGTCATGTTTGGGCATCTTCCAGCGTTGTTGGCTACGGCGGTGGGGGGGCCGCTGACCTGCATGAAGCCCTGTGGGAGCAGGGGCGTCACAGAGAGGCAGCAGAGGAGCGTGCCGCAGAGGGTCAGGTGCCAGCTGTTTGGTGCTCACCAGTGACTGTCCAAGAAGCCTCATTGCTAAAGAGCCTAACCGAGGTGAGAGCCTCTGCGATGGTGAAGGTTGTAGGAGACAGCAGTGATGGAAAGTCAGTGTCGTCATCGGACCCAAAGTCAGGGATCCCCTGGGTTGTTGCATCATGTCTGTCCGTCTCTTCAGTGTTGGTGTCATGGGTGGTGGTTTCATGTCTGTCCGTCTCCTCCGTGTTCGTCCCCTGGGTCGTGGTGCTGTGTGTCTCTGGTCCCAGTGTGCTGGTGTCCTGTGTCAACCGTGCTAGTCCCCTGCATCATGGTATCGTGGCTCGAGAGGGCCGGAGGGCTGTTGTTGCAGCCACCCTCCCCGTCGCTGCTGGAGTCCCTGGGGGGTGGCTGCACTGGCACTGGCCGGAGGCGGGGTTTGCGTAATCGGCCAGGTCGATCGCCGGGTGGTACTGCAAGACACAATACACCATGCATGTCTAAACAGGCGGACGGTGGAGGGGTGAAGGATGATGTTTGGGGTGATATTCGGGGTGAGATGAGGGGCGAGGGGTGAGGATCAGAGTGAAGGGCGGGGACAGGCAGGGTGGTTTCACTTGGTGGCACGCCCCCGATTTCGGCATTGGCAACCTCCCGCTCCTCGGGTCCGCCAGCTACTTCCAGTGCACAGTGTTCGTGCACGGTGAGGAGGTTCAATTCAGGTACACCGCCTCCGGTTTTGTTCCACTCCCGCCTGTTATGGGCGCTCTTCTCCTGTGGGGGGTGGCACACAAACATCAGCATTGTTAGGAGGTCCACCGCATGCAGTCCTATGTTGGCATAGGAGCACAGAGCACCCAGCCAATGTGGCTGGCATGGGCGGGTGCAGCCATGTGGGTCAAGGCTGGGGTCGTAGCATCCTCCTGGGGAGAAGGGGGCGGTGTCACATGTATGGGAGGTAGGAGGGTTGGTGCCATGGGCACCAGAATAGCACAAGTGTCAATGGAAAAGATGCTGAATAGAAAGGCTAGAAAGAGAAGGAGCTTAATCACACGACCCAAGTACCAGAAACAGAGTACCTTGCCCATTCTTTCACATGTGACAGACCACGTTTGTGAATGAGTTGTCAATATATAAGACTGTGTTCTTTTGTGATTATGGTACCTGCATACGTGGTAGAGTAAGGTACATAACATGGAATTTACAGTGCAGAAGGAGGCCATTCGGTCCATTGAGTCGGCCTGGGTCACTGTCTGTGCGGAGTCTATACGTCCTCCCCGTGTCTGCGTGGGTTTCCTCTGGGTGCTCCGGTTTCCTACCACAGTCCAAAGATGTGCAGATTAGATGGATTGGCCAGTCTAAATTGCCCTTAGTGCCAAAAATGTTAGGCAGGATTACTGGGTTACGGAGATAGTGTGGCCTTGGGTAGGATGCCCTTTCCAAGGGCCGGTGCAGACCCGATGGGCCGAATGGCCTCCTTCTGCATTATAAATTCTATGATTTAGCAGAAAGGAAGTGTTTTTGGTGTCTGTCTCTTTAAGACAGTACAGCTGAAAAGTGCCAGCTGACTTTAAGGAACCAATGGGAACTGAGAGTGAGTGATCACCCCAGAGAGTGGAGGCCTTTCTTGGGCAGAATACATCTATCAAAGATATGGGCCGGGATTCTCCGACAGAATCGGCAGGGGGAGAAGGGGGGGGGGCATGAGAGTCGCACCACGCCTGCCCGACATGGCTCGCCGATTCTCCGGCGATGTTTTTCGGGTGCCCGCGGTATTGCCGTCACACTGGTCGGAGGCCGTTGAAAGCGGCACCCCCCCCACCGACGATTTTACGGGCCTCGACGGGCCGAGTGCCCGCTGAGTTCGGCCGAGTCCCACCGGCGTAGGTTACGTATGGTCCCACCCGGCGGCACCTCGGAGTTCTGTCTGCGGGGGCCACCCTGGTGGGGCAGTGGGCGGATCCGACGTCGGGGGGGGGGGGGGGGGGGGGCTCCACGGTGGCCTGGCCCGTGATCAGAGCCTACCAATCAGCAGGCAGGCTAGTTCCATGCGAGGCCTATGTTCCTCCGTGCCGGCCCCTGTAGGGCTACGCCATATTGCCCGGGGACCGGCGTGGAGACAGGAACCCATGCGCATGCGCGAACCTGCGCCGGCCATGGCGTGCCAGCTTGCGGGCGGCGGAGCTGTGGACACCACTCCGGCGCTGTACCAGCCCCCTCAGAAGGGTTGGATACCTGCCAGTTGAGGCCCATTGACGCCGGAGTGGCTCGCACCACTTTTCAAACCGGCATCAGAATTTGGCCGCAGGATTAGAGAATCCCGGCCATGAGATCGTGAGAGTTACCGTAGAATATACCGTGTGGTTGCTCAAACCATGTAGTAAGTCTGTTAGTGCTTGGAACTGTGCTGCAAGGCAGCTTAATGCTGCAAAACCTCCTGTGCCAAGTTGCTGTTTATTAATAAATACCTTCTTATTCCTAAAAATGTCTGTAGTCGCTTGACCATGCCAGAAATGTTCCAGAAGACTCCAGTGTATGTGTAGACCTAGCACACATGCAATAGCAAATGATTCCATTCACATAAGTCCATGTTCATGTCTGCATTCAAGCGAGTCACTTATGTTCACATTGTCACGGCCAACAATTATATTTCATTCACCACGGGCATCAATTGTCAGTTAGAAAAGGGCTAAGGGCCTTGCTAATGCAGAAGGCTTCTTACAGGTTCATGCTGTCATTGACTAATTGCAGATTAGCCATGATTGCACCTTCCACTCATCCAGCTGACTTACTGAATAGGACAGGCAGCCACTCTTATCAATGTCCAAACAGCAAAAGCACTGTTTGAGCAACCACGTGTATATTCTACAATGACTCTCGCAATCTGATGTCTTTGATTTTATTTCCTTTCTTGGAAAGACATCAGGTCTTCTCTGTAAGTGTCATGAACTATGCACGCAGAAGGTAATCCTCATCCTCTGTAGCAGCCAGCCTCTGTCATGCTGAGCCAAAGCAAAGAGAGCCGTCGGTTTAGGGTGTGGCTCAGGTACGAGAAGTGGAAAGGAGGATAGTGAACAGGCATAGCATGTATGCATCCACCACCAACAAATAATCCAGTGTGTGTCTGTTTCCTGACAACTATCATGGCACTAGGGTGACACGATCGCACAGTGGTTAGCCCTGTAGCTTCACAGCGCCAGGGACCTGGGTTCGATTCCCGGATTGGGTCACTGTCTGTGCGGAGTCTTCACATTCTCCCGTGTCTGCATGGGTTTCCTCCGGGTGCTCCGGTTTCCTCCCACTCGTCCCGAAAGACGTGCTTGTTAGGTGAATTGGCCATTCTGAATTCTCCCTCAGTGTACCTGAACAGGCGTCGGAGTGTGGCGACTAGGGGATTTTCGCAGTAAGTTCACTGCAGTGTTAATGTAAGCCTACTTGTGACACTAATAAAGATTATTATTGCTTACATACTCTGCCAGTCCAAATCCCCCTCCTCTCTCTCTCACTCATCTCTTGCGGATGGTTGCTGCTCGTGAAGCTCGCAATTGAAATGTTTTTCTTTTGGTACGCCTGATCGGCAGCTACTGCTCAAAGGCCCGATATAAATAACATTAAGCCCTAATATCGTTCTCTGCATCCATTCCAGGCCAAGCTCCTTTGAGGCCAATATGTGCTGGTAAATTTTTAAAAATCTTATAAATGGACTGAGCTGGAGCATATCAGTTGGTATATTAGGTATCAGTAATTGCTTCATCCAGCCCAATGTTACAGCACAGTTCAAGTCATGCTTACCACATCAATTTCAATGAGTTGATTAAAACATAAATGTCTGTTTCATCCAATTATATTTGTCATTCATTCTGGCTTACTTTTATGTACAGATGATTGCCAAGTGCAGCACAACCAACCAATGGTACCTAAATGACCTTTTCACGTTCTATGCTTTCCTCTGTTCTCATAATGTAGTGGATGCCATTTTAATTAATACTTCTGTTCGAAGCACTTCAAATGTCCAGTTTAATGAAATGGAAAACATCAACTAGTTGAGGCACAAATCCCTTTAGTTTTCAGGTCCACTGCTTCTGCCGCAGAGTCTCACGCTTCAGTAGGATTGTTGATCCCAGACTCAAATACATGAAGATTGGGTCTAAGACTGCAATAAACACTCTCAAAGTCAAACTTGCTGATTTTATTATGGCTGGATTTGATGAACGTTTGTACATTTTTTGTAACTTCAGATTAAATATACTTCCTTGCAGACTTAGATAAAATGTGATTGAACAGTTTTCTGGGCTTTGCGACAATCGTGAACATCAAGACTCAAACCTGTAGCAAAGTCCAACGATGACTGTATATTTTTTGTTGCGATAAAAGTACAAAGATTTGAACCTTTGATTTTCCAAGCATTTTGCCAAGAAGACCCTGCCTCTTGAATTTTAAATATGACAATTTTTACCATATGTGATACCCCTAACGAATCTCCAGTACTTAATTTTCTGCACTTATTTTATATATGCTTTTGGGTACGATATACTGCACAAATATGGCCCAACAAGACCATGTTAATAATAATAATAATAATCTTTATTGTCACAAGTAGGCTTACATTAACATTGAAATGAAGTTACTGTGAAAGCCCCTGGTAACCACATTCCGGCACCTGTTCATGTACACAGAGGGAGAATTCAGAATGTCCAAATTACCTAACAGCAGCGTATATCCTTACATCGAAGCCTTTATCTACCTTTAAGGACTTGTGGGAGGAAACCGGAGCACCTGGAGGAAACCCAGGCAGACACGGGGAGAACGTGCAGACTCCGCACAGACAGCGACCCAAGCCGGGAATCGAACCTGGGAACCTGGCGCTGTAAGGCAACTGTGCTAACCACTGTGTTACCGTGTCATCCAGGGCTTCCTTGACATTGTTACTAATGACAGTGAATATGCTATGAAAATAACAATTTAAAAACTAAATGTTGTGCTCCACTTGAACCTGTTCCAATCTTGTCTCATTTAAATCTATCATTGTGACCCTATATTTCCTTTTTCTTCACACGATTGCGTTGCCTCTCCAGAATGATATCTATAATATTTGTTTCCACAACTAACTGTGGTAGCAAGTTCCACAGTCTCACCACTCTTTGAATAAGGCATTTCTTATGAATTCTCCATCGGGTTTCTTGGTGACCATCTTATGTTGATGACCTCAGGTTATACCGTTCCCGCAAAAGGGAACATTCTCTCGTTATACTCACTCAAAGCCATCCATAATTTAAAAGACCTCTATTGTATTTGAACTTGTTTCATTAATTACGTATTTGGTGTAGGATAGGGACGTGCATTCTGAAGATTGGATACTGTGGGGTCTAAAGGAGTGTGAGCTGAAGAGTTGAGCTGTGGGAAACTAGCGTTGTGGTTCCTCCCACCTCTGAGGAACACCACCCTCCCACAGTCTAGTCTCTCAGGATCATTACAGCACAATTATTGGTTTGAACTGTGCACTTAATTTACAGTAAAAGTGGGAGCATATTTTAGCTTTAAAATCATGGTTACATACAGGCTTTCTTCTCCAACTTGGAGTATATTAACCTTCTGTCTTCCTCCATTGTACTAAAATAGTGCCGCGTATATCCTTACATTGAAGCCTTTATCTACCTTCATACTATGGGTAGAAGCCCCAGGACCCATCGCACTTCCCACCTTTATCCCCTCGCTTCAATCCTCCTGTCATTTCAGGCTATATCCTATCAGCCTTCATGTGGGACCAGGACCCATTATCTTGTAAGGTTAAATGTTTAAGGGCGGGGGGGACATGTCGGTTCCCAGCTTTTAATTACCAAAGAGGGAAACGAGAAACGTCTAACTCTTTTTCTTTCTCTAATTATCTTGGATTATTTTCTTAAGATGAGGAGCAGGACTTTACCAGCCTCATGAAGACAGGAAGAAGGCAAGGGCCCCTAAAACGCGTCAGCCCGCTTAGGACAGTTTCCGCAACTGATTCCCACCTCTGGCCAATTTGCGGTAGATCGTTGGCAGACTGAAAGGAGACAGGAAGACACTTCACATAATTCGGGATTCAATTGACCAAGATTTTTCCAGTGAATTATAATTTTACCGGGGGTGCAAGGGTCAGAGGCTCACCGAGTGAAACCAGGCAAAGAATCAGCCAGCAGTTTCAGAAGGATAAAACGTTAGTCGCAGCATGTGGTCCCCATCAAGCCAAGGTTTCAGGTTTGGTCTCTCTCCAGAGGGAGGGACCTTAGAAAGTTACTGCCACTGGATAGGTATCTCCGTGGTCCTAAGAATTCACTGGAGGCAGGAAAAAGTTCACTCGGAGCCTGTGGGACTTCATCAGGCAATGGATGAAGAGTTTGTAGCCTCTGACTCCTCC
The DNA here is from genome assembly GCF_902713615.1 of Scyliorhinus canicula. NCBI lineage: Eukaryota > Metazoa > Chordata > Chondrichthyes > Carcharhiniformes > Scyliorhinidae > Scyliorhinus > Scyliorhinus canicula. The sequence goes on along the minus strand of NC_052159.1, from coordinate 135,837,754 downwards.
CACATTGAGAAGATGAGTGGCCCAGAAATGCACATGGAACCACATGTTTGCACCTTTGCAGAGACAATGGAAGCGCCAGCAACCAGAGGAAGCCATTGGAGGTGAACAAGGAGGATACATTGGGCAACCAGGGCAGCCTGGATGCTGAACATGACGTGCTGAATGTAAAGGCGGAGGATATGTTTAATCAGGATGTCGGAGCACCAATGTCTATTCTGACCACATCTGTTCAATAAGAAGTCTTACAATACCACGTTAAAGTCCAACAGGTTTGTTTCGAATCACTAGCTTTCGGAGCACTGCTCCTTCCTCAGGTGAAGGAAGGGACAGTGCTCCCAAAGCTCATGTTGGACTTTAACCTAGTGTTGTAAGACTTCTTACTGTGCTCACCCCAGTCCAACGCCGGCATCTCCATATCACATCTATTCAAGAAGATGCTGCAGAGCTATAAAACCTGATGGAATTAGTGTTGGGACCACTGGGATGTGACATACTTTTAGGAAGGACTATCACATTAAGGACCAGTCAGATACTTAACTGGCTCTGGTGGCCTTTCAATAGATCCCAAGGTGCAGAAATCCTTCCCTTCGGCACCTGCTGGTAGCTCTTCATTGCTTGGCAATGCAATCAGGGAGGTGGTGGCTGCTGCTGGTAATGCACCTACATGAAGCCAACCCCCACCCCTCTCCTCAGTGCCTGACAATGAGGGTCCCCCACCTGGCTCCGGGAGATCATAAACAACCCCAACAGGGTTTGCAATTTGGCCTTCCTGCATGGTGAGTTCTCTGCCTGCTGTGGGCTGAATAACCAGTTGCACAGGAATGCCATCTATCAGCTACCCGCCCGGCACTTAATTAGTACAGATGTGGGAAGGTGCCAGGTTCCCACCTTCCATCCTCCTGCCCAATTAAATGCCCACTTTTTCCACTCAACTTGACTTGGGGGAGGGCATTGAATTCCACCTGCAGTGTCTTCAGGTGACGTTGCATCCTGTGAGCTTTTCAGGGAGGGCATATCACTTGTCTGTCCCTAATGTGAGGTCACATCTGATGGAGATGAAACATAAAAGTATAAAAGTTGGTTTTAGCACTGGCGCCTCCATTATCTTCTTGGTGAGGAGTTTCCAATGACATTGAAGGCCCCCTCACATGAGCGGAATGCCACACAAGGTGTAGAGAATGTTGGAAGCAACTGAATCTTGGTAAAATCTCCACACCTGCCTCGCCCTCAGTGGCAGGTTGCACTGCAGGGACCCAACTGATTTCCAAACGCACCTCCATCATTGTCAAGTTGGTGACGTGGCTGCTCCATCACCAGTCCGTTGGAGTTCCCTGGATTTCTGGGCAGGCTACTCCAGCAAGCACAAACTTGGGCAATGTCAGAATACAATGTTGACAAATGTGAGGTTATCCATTTTGGTAGGAATAACAGCAAACGGGATTATTATTTAAACGATAAAATATTAAAGCATGCCGCTGTGCAGAGAGACCTGGGTGTGCTAGTGCATGAGTCACAGAATGTTGGTTTACAGGTGCAACAGGTGATTAAGGCGGCAAATGGAATTTTGTCCTTCATTGCTAGAGGGATGGAGTTTAAGACTAGGGAGGTTATGTTGCAATTGTATAAGGTGTTAGTGAGGCCACACCTGGAGTATTGTGTTCAGTTTTGGTCTCCTTACTTGAGAGAGGACGTACTGGCACTGGAGGGTGTGTAGAGGAGATTCACTAGGTTAATCCCAGAGCTGAAGGGGTTGGATTATGAGGAGAGGTTGAGTAGACTGGGACTGTACTCGTTGGAATTTAGAAGGATAAGGGGGAATCTTATAGAAACATTTAAAATTATGAAGGGAATAGATAGGATAGATGCGGGCAGGTTGTTTCCACTGGCGGGTGAAAGCAGAACTAGGGGACATAGCCTCAAAATGAGGGGTAGCAGATTTAGGACTGAGTTTAGGAGGAACTTCTTCACCCAAAGGGTTGTGAATCTATGGAATTCCTTGCCCAGTGAAGCAGTTGAGGCTCCTTCATTACATGTTTTTAAGGTAAAGATAGATAGTTTTTTGAAGAATAAAGGGATTAAGGGTTATGGTGTTCGGGCCGGAAAGTGGAGCTGAGTCCACAAAAGATCAGCCATGATCTCATTGAATGGCGGAGCAGGCGCGAGGGGCCAGATGGCCTACTCCTGCTCCTAGTTCTTATGTTCTTATGTTCTTTCCCGTGGTGTCTGCGTGTTGCTTCCTCTGAGGCAATGTATGCAATGTCACACCTATGGCATTGTGAAATGGCTATTTAACCTACTCAATGCAGCTTTCACTCATGTCTGAACAAGGGTCTTTGGTGCATGGTGACAGGACACCTTGGTGCTTGATATTGCCACAAGCATGTGTTCACTACCTGACCTCCGATTTAATGGCCACAATATACTTAATGCTGCACAGCCAGATGCTAATTGTTAATGCCACTTACCTTCCAAACTGCAGCAGGTCATTAAAGTGCTTCCAGCATTGAACCCAGATTCTATTGGCACGACTCCTTGGTTGCTCACCACTTTGGCCACATCTATCCATGCCTTCCTGGCTCTGACTGCTGGCCTCCACCTTCCATCTTGTGGAAAAAAGAATCTGCCCTCATTTTATGAGCGGCACACTAGCACAGCGGGTAGCACTGTTGCTTCACAGCACCAGGGACTCGGGTTTGATTCCTGGCTTGGGTCACTGTCTGTGCAGTTTGCACATTCTCCCCGTGTCTGCATGAGTTTCCTCCGGGTGCTCTGATTTCCCCCCACACGTCTCAAAAGACGTGCTTGTTAGGTGTATTGGACATTCTGAATTCTCCCTCAGTGTACCTGAACAGGCTCCGGAGTGTTGCGACTAGAGGACTTTCACAGTAAAATCATTGCAGTGTTAATATAAGCCTACTTGTGACAATAATAATGATTATTATTGTACAAGAGGCTCACGGGAGGCAATGTCGAAGCATGGGGGCAACCCTTGCTTTTCTTGCGCCCTTCTCAACACCGCTGGACACCCCCTCCTTCTGTCCTCTGGGTTGCAGCTACATAAATACTGCACTGGTGAAACTTCAGGTGCATTCAGGCTGCCAGCACGAGGACCTGCCCACTGCTGTTAACTGAACGGCTTCCCCACTGGCAGCCTATTTATTGACTGTTCCTCATAAAATACAGGGGGATACCCTGCTGTTCACCCGTGTGTGTCTCCGGACTGCATTTGCTTCCAATTGGATCCTTCACTGGATCAGTAAAATCTGCTCTGGGTGGGATGGGGAGTATCTGTTTTGTCACAACTGTATGGGATGGGCTAGATGGATCAGGAGGTCTCTTCATGTCAAATATTTATGTATAATTGTAAGCCTAATGGCCTCACAGCGCCAGGGACTCAGGTTTGATTCCGACCTCGGGCGACTCTCCTTGTGAAGTTTGCACATGTCTTTCCATGACTGCGTGGGTTTCCTCCGGGTGCTCCGGTTTCCTCGCACAGTCCACAGATGTGCAGGTTAGGTGGATTGGTTGTGCAAAATTGTCCCTCGTGGGGTTATAGGGTGGGGGATTGTGCGTAGGTTAGGGTGCTCTTCCGGAGGTTCGGCGCAGACCTGATGTGCAGAATGGCCTCCGACACTGTAGGGATTCTATGATTTAATAATTTGCACTGAACTCTTCGATGATGATCGAGGCCTACTTTTATTCAGAATTAATGTCCGTGAATTGAACTTTGGAGGCCGGATAGACCAGGCTGGAAACCTTGGGCGCGATTCTCCGCTGCCCACGACGGGTCGGAGAATAGTGGGAGGGCCTTCCCGACAATTTTCATGGCCTCCCGCTATTCTCCCCCCCCTCCGGCCGCCCCCGACATGAATCGCTGCTCACCGTGTTTTACGGCGAACAGCGATTCTCCGCAGTCCGATGGGCCGAATACCGCGGAGTTTACGGCCGTTTTCACGGCCGCGATCACACCTGCTTTCAGCGTTTGTGAAAACGGCCGCAAAGTGCCCGTCCTGGACAACCATGGCACCGATTGGCACGGCCGCAAGAGTGGCATGGGCCTGCGATTGGTGGGCACCGATCGCGGGCAGCGGGTCTGATACCAGCGCACTATTTGTTCTTCCGCCGCCCCGCAGGATCAGTCCGCGGGTTGCTGAGGGGCATGACGGCCCACGCATGCGCGAGTTTGACGCGTCTGCGTGATGACGTCATCCGCGCATGCGCGGGTTTGACGCGTCTGCATGATGATGTCATCCACGCTAGTGCGAACTAGCATGCGCGGATGACGTCATCGTGCGCGTCAGCCGCCGTGACTCTTGCCGGGCGGAGTTAGCGACGTTCGCTAACTCCCCGTCTCCGTGATTCCCCGGGCCCCGATACTAGCCCCGCCCGGGGGGGGGGGGGGGGGGGGGGAAATCAGGTCCCGTGACCGAGCTCAGTTTCACGCCAGCCTTCACGGCACGCCGGATTTGTAGAGAATCGCGCACTTTGACTTTCAAACAATTTTCATACAGCACAGCAAGCCTAATGATGGTATCTCCTGAGTGTACTGTGCAGTGCCTGCAAGAAAAATCAGAGACCTGTCCAAACCTTTCCTCTATGATGGAAGGACATCTGAGAATTGATTCAGACTTATCATAAAGTTTTCCTTATGCTCCAGATCTGTCTCTGTTAAGCAGCACCAATATATTGGAGACAATTTTAAACAACCTTGCCTGTTGAAGAATTGACAGGATTAGGGTAATGCTAGTTTTACATCTTGATGTGTCATTGATGGTCAGTGGAGTGGAACATTGGAGGGTGTACAAAACTGGTTTTCCACCACCCAACCCTCTAGGTTTTCCATTTGGTAGGGAAGTTAAAATTACTCCCATTGTCCATTACCAGACATATTACTGTTAAGACCTTCTCATTACGTGTTTATTTACCTAGAGAGCTCTTGTCCAAAAAATGCTTGGTATTTTTTAGCTGGAAAAAGGTGAAAGGCCATTACTATTTTCCAGGTCTCATTCACAAAGTATGTACGAAATATTTCCGAGAGCTCTTAGTGTAATTTCTTGTGAAATTGATGAAGTAACTAATGTAGATTTTGGCGAATAACTCGACTGCGGAAGCCTTAAAAAAAATCGCTCCAGAAATGAGGGTCAACTGATGTACCAAGTATAAAAGTGAATCACCAGAGTGAGTGTGGGTGGTGCCCAACTTCATTCCTGGCCCTGCACATGTGGGTAAGTCTTCAACTCCCGTGTATCTTCTCAACGCAGTCCGTGACACCTCTTTGATCACTTGCACCCAGTTATCAGCTACGGGTATGTATCGGGCAATTAGAGACGGGCAATACATTCTGGCCGAGCCATCAAAGATGCCTAAATGAATAAAAGAGAAAGTAAATTCGCTTGTGAAGTGAAAAATTGAAGCTTAGTATCAATGTGAGTGTAGCCTGTCATGGCTGAAAAGGTGCTGGACACTGAGGGTGGGACTTTGCATCCAGAATGGAAAATGCTGGAAATTGATGAGCATGTGAGGAAGTATTTTTTCTTACAAAAGATTCTTTCAAAAATGTTTGTAGAAATCTATCAATATCTGTTTTAAACATACTCAGTGACTGAACTTGCACAGCCGGGTGGAGAATTCCAAAGATTCACAATCCTCTGTGTAAAGAAATTTCTCCTCATCTCAGTCCTTAGAAATACCCCCCTTATTTTGGGATTATGCCCCCGGTTCGAGACTCCCAACTGTGGGAAACATCTGACCTGCTTCTATCCTGCCTATTCCATTCAGTATTTTGTAGATTTCAATTAGTATTTCACACAGTATTGCGACTAATCAATCTTCTGTACATTTGAGGGAAGACCTCACTACTTGTGTACTCAAATCCTCTTGCATAAAGGCTAATATTCCATTAGCCTCCCGAATAGCTGCAGCACTTGCATTTGAGCCTTCATTGTCTTCTGGACCAGGACACCCAGATCCCTTTCTGCAGCTACACTTTCTAATTTCTCAACATTTAAGAAAAACTCTGCTCATCTGTTCCATCTACCAAAGTGGACTACCTCACATATTTCCACATTAGATTCCATCTGCCATGTTCTTGCCCACTCACTAAATCTGTCCAATTTCCATCTTCCTCACAACACACGTTCCCCCTAGCTTTTTATCATCCACAAAATTGGAAATATTACATTTTATCCCTACATCCAAATCATTGGTAGAAATTGTGGTCAATAGGAGCCCCGAGTACTGATCCTGGCGATAACCCAATAGCCAGAGGCTGCTAATCCAAGAATGACCTATTTATTCTTACTCGCTGTTTTCTGCCTGTTAGCCAATCCTCAATCCGTGCCAGTATATTGTCTGCTAACCCATGTGCTTTTATTTTGCCCATCAACCTCCTGAAAATTCAAATATATTGGGCGGAACTCTTTGTTTTTGTGGCGAGGTGCCCGTGGGACCTGTGGTGTTTCACGACCAGCAAATCCGTGCAAACCCCTCACCGATTCCGCTACTGGTGAAGAGCTAGCACTGGCATCACGTGAAATGACCGTGGATCGCGCTGAAAATGGACGGAGAGTCGCCGGGCCTTGGGCCGCGCATGTGCATGGCTGACAATCTGCACCGGTCGCACTGTACAACATGGCGCTGGTCATGCCCAACCCCACCAGTCCCCTCAGCCCTAGCAGAAGCCCTCCCGGCCAGTGGCTTGGATCCCGACCGAGCGTGGCAGCACTAGACACAGTCCGCAGCTGTCACACCGGGTTCCCGCACGGTTGGGACCACACGTGGCCCGCGCGTTGGGATCTCGGCCTACGGGGGTGGAGCACTGTGGGCGGGCCTGCCGATGACATGCCAACGCCGTTGAAACATGCACGGTGCGCCTCACGATAACGCCAGTTTGGAGGGGGCGGCGCACAGTGGACCGCCATAAAAATGATGATCAAATGCGTACGTTATTTCTATAGCATCCTCTTTTTGCCTTCCTGCAAAAAATCTCAAATTTTGGGGCACAATTAAATAGATAAGGAAAAGCCACTAAGGTCAATAGTCACGTTATCACCTCTCATGCATTAATGTTCATATCTGTTTCATCGTTACAACAGAAGGATTATTTTGACACTAATGCTAATTCTTGTGTAATCGCTGTAAACTCTCATCTTTGTAGTTAATTGAGCACAAGTATATTGCATGAATGTATTAGGTTGAAACCACCAATTATAAATGGGTGGACCTGATTATAACAAACCACGAATGACGTACTACATGCCAGGACAATATATATTTAGTATAAGGTATAATTGATGTATTTAGACTGTGTTAATGCAGATTGGGAATTTTTAGAAATGTTAATGAGTTGCAGCAATAGTTCATTTGTGGACCATTTGTATTACATCAACTCTCTCATAACAGAAAGTCAGCCATGTTTTAACAATAGGGGCACCAAAATTAACCATTTTACTGAAATCTTAAGTAATCATTCAAAAACCTTAATACTGGGAAGCTTGATGATGGCACTGGGAGCCAAAGCGCAAGCGTCCCATTCTAGAATAGTGCTCAACTGCATCGTTAAAACATAAAACAATTTTCTATCTGTGTATCATTGCCAAAACAAAACTTCATGCCATTTCACCTCCCAGGGAACAACTACTCTGCCTGGAAAGGTTGCTTCCACTTGGGAGAGGGATGGGATTGATATGAGAGATGGTATTTTCCACGGAAGGATAGTGATGGCATTGAAAGGATGGCTAGGGAATGGTGAATATGATAATGGAATTGGTGGAGTATGGCAAAATGATGGGTGCAGTCATTCTGTACTGCTCATTATTCAAATGCTATCCTTTGTGCGAAAGGGATTCATGAGATTTGAATGAAAAAGTTTGCAGAAAGCTGCAAGACGGCATCTGCATTGATCCCATAAATGAAGAAGATAATACCTTTTACACATCGATGGGCATGTCACCGCATAAACAGGGACTCAAGGAGGGAGCAGTTATCATGCTGCTCTGAAACTTGAATCCTAAATAAGGGCAAGGTCGCGGAACAAAATCAGCGGTTAACAAATTGTTTACTTTATTGATGTAAGCTGAAATTATAACATGCCAATTTCAAGGAAATAGTGTGTTTACTTCTTGAATAATATTGAGTCCATCAGACATAAACCTACATCTCAGCTCAGGAGAAAATAGTTCCAAATTAGCCTTTCATACCCGCTGACTATAAACAAGTCACAAGGCCAGACTCATGACAAAATTTGTATTTACATTCCTGGGACTGTTTTTACACATGGATAGTTTTATGTAATTTAGCCAAGGTGATAATTTTGCATCCTGTTAAGTTCTTTGCTGAAAGAGTAACTCAAAGTCCTGTGCTGTTGCATTAAATATATTGGGCGGGTTTCTCCATCCCGGGGTGTGGCACACCGTCGGGATTCTCCCTTTCGCCGGATGGTCAATGGGGTTTCCCATTGTGGGGCAGCCCCCACGCCGTCGGGAAACCCCTGGGGTGCCAGCAAAACGGAGAATCCCGACGATGGAGAATTCAGCCCACTGATTTGACTGCAAGTGTTTTCTCTGCCTCAGTCAGTTATGTACTCATTTCTTATGATTTTCCATTTCTGGTTACGCCTGACAAAGTTTGCACGTTTTCCCTAATAGTCCCACAAGGGTCTTCAAATTGAAGACAGACTATAGTTTACAAAACTGGCACTGATTATTCGGCAAGCGTCACTAAATTCAAAATGTCTTCTCCCATAGAGAATGAGAGAATTCTTCAGCCAAGTTGTGCACAAATCTAATTTGTAGCACTCTGTATTTTATTTAATATTTCAGAATCACTCTGGGAATGCCTAGCGTCAGTTTTGAGTAACAAGCATACTTCCACAACCTAAAATTGCATAGGGGGTTTTGAGTGGCAATCAGCAGTTTCGAGATGCATTAATTTAGCCACTACTGGTCATAACCTATCAAAATTAAAGATCAGTTTCCAGTATGCAATGGGAATAAAGCAAATTATGCATTATGAAAAATATTAAATATGTGCCCTGGGAGCAACTGGAGGTTATAGAATCAGGGGCAAGCTAATATTGAGGTTCTAAAATACAAAGCCTTTATAATTATATTGATACAGTTACAAAAAGTCTTACATTTTTAAGTACTTCAATATAATATTGAACCCACTGACCACTTGCAATATTAACACACACATTTCAAATTCAATAGCTGTGATGAGCAAAATCAATAGTCAAAATATATGTAATACAGTGGGGTTTAGTGCATATTCCTCTTGCCCAAGGATCTGCTTAAATAGTGGGACAAAAATGTCTCCTTTTTATTAGCTGCAAAACTGCAAAATGAAATTAGTTCACAAAGTCTTACCTTGGTTCCCAGCTGAGGGCGGTACGTGGCACAGTGGTTAGCACTGGGACAACGGCACTGAAGACCCGGGTTCGAATCCTGGCCCTGGGTCATTGTCCGTGTGGAGTTTGCACATTCCCCCCCGTGTCTGCGTGGGTTTCATCCCCACAACCCAAAGATGTGCTGGTTAGGTGGATTGGCCACGCTAAATTGCCCCGTAATTTGGAAAAAAAATAATTGGGTACTCTAAATTTATTTTAAAAAACTTGGTTCCCAGCTGATATCTATCCAAGAACAGTGCAACGCAAAGCAAATCTGAACCAAAAAAACATTTAATATAGAGATTTTAAGCACAAATGAAATGGAATTTAAAATATCACAGCGGTGTACCTGAAAGTTTATTTCAAGGTTTTGTTGTGAATGTTGTTCTGGCATAACCAGATTCCGTGGTTTGTCTTTTTGGAAAATAAGGGGCTGGATTCTCCCAAAATGAGACTATGTCCCCATGCCAGCGTAAAAATGATGGAGTTTTATTCCCGAAATTCCTAGAAAAAAGTTAGACAAATTCATAGCCCTGCAGGGTTGCTTTTGCTGCAGATATGGGTCCTTGTACTTCCGGCTCCAGCGGCAGCGCCGTGCTCCACGGCGGGCTCGGACCTCAGAGCCAGACAAAAAACCCTCGATCGGTGGCGCGTCCGAGCATTGAACCGCGCACATTTCATCACCGGCTGCCCACAAGGCCCCAATCCTTATTTAAAAGTCTCCAGGAGAATATCCTCTGTGGTCCCGGTATCCACCCAGGTAGGCTGAGATCCCAATGGAGTCCCACTGGTGGATACCCGGCATGCCAGTAAATTCTTTACCATATATTGTGAAGTGCTGATTCCATACTTGTGCGATAAAATTCCATAAAACTCCTCTGTGTTTTTTTTTTAACCCTGCTTAAAATAAGTGAGCTACTCCCTAAATTGAAAATGATGCACATAAAAACTTCGCATGAGTATGTTAAGCATTTTGGAACAAACCCAGTTTCAAAAGATACTGAAGAAATATCTGGAAAAGATAATTGTGGCATTTTTGGTAAAGGGTGTCCAAGTAATTACCCTCGAGACTGCAGTGGTGGGAGAGGGGCAGAGGGAAGAGCCATGATGCCTACCCAAAGTAGGGGTAGGAGAGAATCCCGATGCCTGAAACGGACGGTGCGATGTAGATGTCATGATGGGGGGGTGCCCGATGTTGGCATTGGGAGCAGGGAGTGGCGGGGGGAGGGGGGAGAGCATTGTTGCTTCCATTTGGTGAGTGTGGAGCTCCTGGTCTTACGAAGGGGATCCTCTGTGTCTGTGGATGGGGGCTGGGGCATGTCCACCGTCTGTTCTGATCCGTGTGCCCTTTAAAGATGACACCCCAATCTCTGTTGAGCTGGCCTTGCAGGGCCTCTATCAGGCCCTGTCCCACCAGACCAATGGTATAAACGCCACCCACTCATTTTTTTTCTTATGAATATCTGGACTAAAAACACAGCTGTGCAGCTGGAGTTTTCAATCAGAGCCTGACACTCTGAAAAATATTCAAAAATCCACCCTTAGTTTAAAGATTCAAATAGTTCGAGCTATTTGGCCTACTCCTAGTTCCTAGTTCTTAAACTACAAATAGCTTACAGTTTCATGACCTAAATTTCTGTAATGCACCTTTTGTGACCTCGTCTCTGATCTGTCCCAGGTCTATGAAAATCTGCAATTTAGGACTTCATATTTGAACAGAACATTTTGCCAAAGACAAAGATAAGACCGTTCCATATATGCTGAGAAACGTTGGCATGTAGTCAGGCTTTATGGTGGAGTAGGTGAATGAGGGGCCTTTGCCTCAGCCAGTTGCAAAGCGTGAATTTACAGCCAGGTATAGTCAGGTACCAGCTGTTTTCAATAGATTGCTCACTCAGCTAAATACCTTGATTTGCATGCTTTTGTTCACACATGCACAGCACAATGGTCACCGCACGGCCTAAATTAGCATAGATAACTCATCTTGAATCTGTCTATTGTGCCAACCTTTGACCTGGAAGCAGTACCACAGTAAGGAAAATTTATAACTATGTTAATATTGGGGGAATCCTTAATTTATTCTAAAAATGTTTGAAAAATGCTTTTAAGTGTTTGTCTCATTTGGAATAAGTATTATTTTTGGGGGGATAACAGGAAATATTTGTTCATGTGACCTGGCAACTTTGACCTGGAAGCAGTACCAACAGGAAAGAAGTTAAAATGCTTATGGTGAACACCACGAGTGTATATTATATGTATTACGGCACTGCCCATATATTAGAGGTACGTTGGTAAATCCCTGCCTGCTGGCTCCGCCCAGCAGGCGGCATATAAATGTGTGTGCTCACCTGCGCTGCAGCCATTCTGGTTCCAGCTACAGGAGGCACAACATCTCGTTCAATAAAGCCTCGATTGTTCCATCATTCTTGTCTTGTGGTAATTGATGGTACATCAATTTATTTAACTAGATTTTTAAACGATGGATCTCTGCATGAAGCCTGATTGCCTGCAGCTGAGCCCTCAAGCAGCTAACGCTATGTCCACCTTTGACCACTGGCCAGCCTGCTTCGAAAGCTATATCAGAACGGCCGCTGAAGAACCCTTGGACCCGCTGAAGCTCCAAGTCCTCTATTCACGGGTGAGCCCTGACCTTTTTCCCCTCATCCTGGATGCGCCCACCTACTCCGAAGCGATGGCGCTCCTGAAGGGACAGTACGTTTGACCGGTGAATCAAGTATACGCCAGGTACCTCCTGACAACGAGACAGCAACTCCCCGGGGAGTCTCTGGACGATGTTTGGCGTGCCCTGCACATACGAGGTAGGAACTGTGACTGCCAGGAAGTTTCAGCAGTCCAGCACACCAAACGTTTGATTAGAGACGCTTATGTCACCGGCATGAAGTCTGCGTACATCCGCCAGCGGCTACTTGAAGGGGGTACGCTCGACCTTGCGGGGACTGGGCAGCTCAATAATTCATTAGAAGTGGCCTCAGGTAAGGTTCAGTCCTCCGCCCCCGACCGCGCGGCACCCTTATGGGCATCGTGGGCCCCACCAGCTGCCGACTCCAGCTCACCGCAGGCCGGCGCCGTGCGGCAGCCAGCCAACGCTGGGGGCCCAGGAGTTATTTTTGCGGACAAAACACCCCAGGCAGTGCTGCCCAGCGCGGTGCGCGACCTGCAACGGGTGTGGGAAGAAAGGGCACTTTGTTTCTGTTTGCCAGGCCCGGTCGGTCGCCGCTGTTTCCAGGTCCGGCATTTCTACACCCCCAACGTGCGACCCAGGGGTGGCGCCATTTTCCTCACCGCAAGCCACGTGCGGCCCGTGGGCGCTGCCATCTTTGGCGCCATTTTGGACCGTGCCTCAGGACCTCTGCTTGTCTGGCCGTTCATCGCCTACCGCTACCTCTGCCACCATTGACCAGCCTGGGACCCTCCAGCACCTTCCGCAGCGCGCCTCGATCACCCTGGATCAGTCCCGGCCCTGCAACCTCGTGACCGCGACGACGACGGTGAAGATAAATGGGCATGAGACGATCTGCCTTTTTGACTCCAGGAGCACAAAGAGCTTCATCCACCCCACTACAGTAAGGCGCTGCCCCCTCCCGGTACACCCCGTCACCCAGAAAATCTCCCTGGCCTCCAGATCCCATTCCGTTGAAATCCGGGGGTACGCAATATGTATTGCGGCACTGCCTGTATATCAGAGGTACGTTGGTAAATCCCTTTCTGCTGGCTCCACCCAGCAGGCGGCGTATAAATGTGTGTGCTTGCCTGCTCTGCAGCCATTCTGGTTCCAGCTACAGGAGGCACAACATCTCGTTCAATAAAGCCTCAATTGTTCCACCATTCTCGTCTGGGTGGTAATTGACGGTGCATCAATGCTAAGCTGTGTGGCAGATACAGGAAGACAGTCGATCTGGATCTGGAGGTAGAAATTCCTGAGTGGTTAAAAGCATTTAAGCGTGCCACTGTTTATTTCGCTTCTGAGTGATTGAATAGCCAGAAGTGGCCCAACTGTGCAAAGGTAGGCAAATCTGCTAGATGTACGCTAATGTGACTGATGGGTGTAGACGTAGTGGTCACATGAAAATGTGATGATGCAGCTACATAAGAGCTCATGTGATGGGAGTGATACCTTGTGCTCTTGAGCTTAGGAATAAACTATAGCTTGAGCATCCTTCATCCGAAATTCAAAAAGCTCCGAAATTCACACTTTTCTGAGCATCGAAGTGACGTTGTGACTGGGAAATCCCAGAAGGCTCTGGGAGGATTCCCGGGCAATATGCAGGTCCCAGCACGTCGTAGATGGTTACAAGCCCTATGTGGGGTGTTTTGGCGCCAAAACCTCATCATAGCCAGATGGTAGTGTGGTGATATGCATCACTGTAGATACACAGGGGGTTAATGTAAGTACACGTAGACTAGCTAGACACTAGAGGGAGCCCCAGAGACATGAAATGAAATGAAAATTGCTTAGTGTCACGAGTAGGCTTCAATGAAGTTTCTGTGAAAAGCCCCTAGTCGCCACATTCTGGCGCCTGTCCGGGGAGGCTGGTACAGGAATCGAACCGTGCTGCTGGCCTGCTTGGTCTGCTTTAAAAGCCAGCGATTTAGCTGAGTGAGCTAAACCAGCTCCTCACAGACACTCAACCAATTGGTCAGTAAGATAGGACACGACTAATGGGCATTCACGATACACACCGAGGTGACACCACCAGAGGAGGGCATTACACCAACCCATATAAAAAGGACACAGCACACGTGATCTTCCTCTTTCCAGTGGAGACACTCAGTGAGTACAGACACAGGGTTGATTCAACATCACACCCACCACGTGGATTGTAGCAGACTGGTTAGTCAGTCTGAGTAGCTATAGAAGGATTAACAGTAGTGGCGAATCCGAGTAGGAGAATTGTAAATAGTTTAATAAACGTGTTGAAGTTATCTCCACGTCTGAACCTTCCTTTGTCAGAGTGAACATCAAGGAAGCAGCTTATGCTACGCCAAGAGCATAATAAGACAAGTAGTGCATTAAATTGTATTACTCACTGGGATTATAGCTTTGGAAATGTGTTTTGGTATGTACAAAACATATTTTGCCCCCTCGAACATTATAATCTAATATACACTCAGCCCTAAGCATTTCGCATAAGGGGTGCTCAACCTGTGCCTTTGTTGTAAGTGTTTGTTGTCAGTGATTCAGGGATTCCACAACATTGTACATGGTGTCATGAGTTGGCAGTGTGGCACAAGGACTTTGCTGCATTGACCCACTACACGTTGATTAAAATATGGTGGATAGTTTTGAAAAATTCCAGAAGGAGTGGCGTATTTAATACGGCGCTACTCTCTCTGACAAGTCAATACCCTATTAAACCTTGTGGGCCCTGAGGCATTTGAGTCATTTGTTTTCTCAGACAGAGGAGGGAAAAGACGATCCAGAGATAATTCTGAAACAATTGAGATGGTTTGTCTCCCGGTTAAAAAATATAATCCTTGATAGACATGTGTTCAGTTCAAAGAACTAAAAAGCAATTGAATCAATACAATCTTATATGGCCACACAAAAAATCTTAGCAAATAAATGCGCATTCGGAAAGCTCACTGAAGACCGAATCAGGGATCAAGTAGTTTGTGGAATATATCATGATTTAGTCTGCAAGCAGCTGCTGCGAGAAATAGACTTAACGCTATAAGCAGCCATCAATCTGTAGGTTAAATGAACAATCTGAGATGGGAAACCGAGGTATTTGCAGTACAGGTGGCGTCCTGCTCCAACTACAGTGACCAGTACCCACCAAACTGAACAGCTTGTTTTGCATATAGTAAAAGATGCAACGCATGTGGGAATCAGAGACATTTAGCTAAATGCTGCAGATCCAAACCACAGCAGCCCTCCTCTGCCATCATTTGATTTGATTTCATTTATGATTGTCACGTGTATTAGTATGCATTAGTGAAAAGTATTGTTTCTTGCATGCTATACCTACAATGCACACCGTACATAGGGAAAGGAGAGACTGCAGAATATAATGTTACAGTTATAGCTAGGGTGTAGAGAAAATATCAACTTAATACGAGGTAGGTCCATTCAAAAGTCTATTGGCAGCAGAGAAGAAGCTGTTCTTGAGTCGGTTGGTACGTAACCTCAAACTTTTGTATCTTTTACCTGACGGAAGAGGTGGAAGAGAGTATGTCCGGTGTGCGTGGGGTCTTTAATTATGCTGGTTGCCTTAGTCAATGGATGGGAGGCTGGTTTGCGTGTTCAATTGGACTACATTCACAACCTTTTCTAGTTTCCTGTGGTCTTGGGCAGAGCAGGATCTATATCAAGCTGTGATACAACCAGAAAGAATATTTTCTATGGTGCATCTCTAAAAGTTGGTGAGAGTTGTAGCTGACAGGCCAAACTTCCTTCGTCTTCTGAGAAAGGAGAGTCATTGGTGGGCTTTCTTAACTATAGTGTCAGCATGGGGGGGGACCAGGATTATTAACATGGCAGCTGTTCACTCCTCCAGTGGTAGCAGCATCAATGAGGTGAATGAATTGGAGTTCAACCAAAACAGAGAAGTTAAAGAGCTTCCAACTCTATTGTGACAGTGTTGACAACATTACAAGAAAGAATAAAATCTTCCCCACTCTCAACATAATTAACAGTGATCCCAAACTTAAAGTCAAAACTGATACTGGAGCAAAGGATAATGTCCTATCCAGCCAAAGGCTCAGGAAATAGACTTGTAACCAGCACCAGATCCCAGCACCCAGACGCCTCATGGGTTGTGATGGACAGACAATCCACATTGAAGGTATAGCAGCCTAAGCATGAAATTACAGGTGAATGTGAGGTGCTTTTGTGGGGTTACAGAGGGAGAGATCCACTCCTGGAGTGACAACCACTTCTCCAAGAGTTGCAGAGCACACAGCCTTGCCAAACCAAGATGAAGATGTTGGCTAAGAGTTACAGGGCGAGATTCTCCCAAAACGGGAGAAATCGTAAAGCTGCCGTAAAACCCGGGCGGGTTATACGGCAGCGCGCCCCTTCCCGACGGGGGACCGATTCTGGTCCCCGGTCGGGGCTAGCAGCCCGACGCCGTAGGCTCCGGCAAGACGGGCTTAACGAAAATCGTTAAGCCCGCTTACCGGAGTTAGCGCCGGCTGACGCGTCATATGACGTCAGCCGCGCATGCGCAGTTTGGAAGACTCCAACCCGCGCATGCGCGGGTGACGTCATCGCGTTTTTGCGCGAAACCCGCGCATGCGCGGGCCGGGTTGCCCCTCAGCCGCCCCGCGAATGGATACTGCGGGGCGGCGGAAGGACAAGTAGTGCGCGGGCATCGGGCCCGCTGCCCGCGATCGGTGCCCACCGATCGCGGGCCCATGGCACCCTTGGCACGGCCGTGGTACTGCCGTGCCAATCGGTGCCATGGTTATAAAAAGCAAGTTAGTGACGCCGTTTTTACGAACGGCAAGACCAGGTGTGTTTGCCGTTCGTGAAAATGGCGGAAAGGGCTGGGACTTCGGCCCATCTAACAGCTGAGAATCGCTGCCGGCCGTAAAAAAACTGCGGCAGCGATTCGGGTCGGGACTTCGGCGGGGGGGTGGGAGAATAGCGGGAGGGCGGCAAAAATGTCGGGAAGGCCCTCCCGCTATTCTCCCACCCGTCGTGGGGGGCGGAGAATTTCGCCCACAGTTTATGGCCAAGAATAAACAAAGCAATTGAGAATGTAGTCAGCCATTGTGAACACTGCCGGATGCAGCAGACTCTTCCTCCGGCAGCTACACTACACCCTTGGGCGTGATTGAGCCGTCAATGGACGAGGCTCCACTTTGATTTTGCAGGCTTTTTTATGGAAATTATGTTTTTAATTGTTGTGGACACCCACTCGAAATAGCTGGATTTCAACGACTGAGTTAGCCACGGTCGACTGAGTCAGCACCAGATGTTTGCCATACATGGCCTCCCAGAGGTGATTATTTCAGATAATGGCACCACTTTCACAGCTGTGGGGCGGGTTCTCCGACACCCCACCGGGCCACCGGGAGGCAGTGTGAATCCTGCTCTGCCGCCGGCCGCCGGATTCTCTGCCGCCGGTTTTTCGGCGGGGGCGGGAATCGCTTCGCGCCGGTTGGGGGCTGTTGGCAATGCCCCCCGGTGATCCTCCGCTCCGCGATGGGCCAAGTTGCCGCCCTTTTCCGGCGAGTCCCGCCGGCGTAAATCAAACAAGGTCCTTACCGGCGGGACCTGGCTCTGCGGGCAGACTGCCCGGAGTCCTCGGGGGGCGCGGGGGATCTGGCCCCGGGGAGCGGCCCCCACGGGGGCCTGGCCTGTGATCGGGGTCCACTGATCTGCGGAAGGCCTGTGCCATGGGTGCACTCATTCCCTCCGCGTCGGCCGCTGTGGGCCGCCGTCACGGTCCGCCATGGCCGGCGTGGAGAAAAACCCCAGCGCATGCGCGAGGATCACGCCGGAATACGCTGGCGCTCCCGCTATGTGGCCCGATGCCCGAGTAGTTCACGCCACTCCTCGCCGCCGGTACGGCCCACCCCACCGGATAGCGGAGAATCCCGGCCGAGGTGTTTCAACTCTACATCAAGGTTAATGGTATCCAGCATCTACATACGGCTCTCCGACCACCCCATTTCCAATGGGTTGGCGGAATGAGCAGTTTAAACCTTTAAGGCCTCAATCAAGAAACAGTGCATCCAACAACTGCTGCTCTGGTTAGCAGATTTCTTTTTCTCGTACAGCATGACCCCACATGCTACCACTGGGGTGACTCTGGCTGAGTTGTTGATGGGTAGATGCTGAGGACCCTTGTTGACCTCATTTTCCAGACTTTGATGGGGAGGTTGGAGGCTAAGCAAGATTCACAGAAGGAGTCTCACGGTAGCATGGTGGTTAGCATCAATGCTTCACAGCTCCAGGGTCCCAGGTTCGATTCCCGGCTGGGTCACTGTCTGTGTGGAGTCTGCACGTCCTCCCCGTGTGTGCGTGGGTTTCCTCCGGGTGCTCCGGTTTCCTCCCACAGTCCAAAGATGTGCGGGTTAGGTGGATTGGCCATGCTAAATTGTCCGTAGTGTAAGGTTAATGGGGGGATTGTTGGGTTACGGGTATACGGGTTACGTGGGTTTAAGTGGGGTGATCATTGCTCGGCACAACATCGAGGGCCGAAGGGCCTGTTCTGTGCTGTACTGTTCTATGTTCTATGAGTGCCGTGACTCAGCGAAGGAAGACAAGTCTGAAGTTGAGTATTTAGGTTGCATCTGAAATTTCAGAGGGGGAACCAGCTCGGGTACCTGCAGAAGGTAATTGCAACGAGTGGCCCAGTGTCTTATGCTGTCCACCTACAGGGCTGTGAAGTGTGCAAGCATGTAGATCATATGAGAAGGTGGGAAGCTGCCGCCTCCCCTGGTGATGCATGTGGACCTAGTAGTAGCCACCGGTATATCGCCACATTCGATGGTGAAAGCACCAAAGTGTTTCCAAGGGGAATGTCATGTGTCAGCAGGAGTGGAGGAGGGTTTTGGTACTGCATCATCTTTGGGATCTATAAATTTGCCTGCCCCTAATATGGACTCTGATGCTTCAAGGGTGGAGAAACCAGTTGCAGAGTTGCAACACTCAGCAAGAATCCGAAGCCTCCTGATCGATAGACCTGATGAACTTTGCCTGTTGGCTCCCTTACTGTTAATTGAAGTGAAGGAGGAAGGAATGTGAAAGCTTGCCAAGCGACTCACCTGGAGCCTATGAGGATGGAGATCGCAAACCAAGGGCAGGATGCCAGGGAATGGACCTGGGTATTGAGGGGATCTGCCGATTAAGCCTGGGAATTCAGGAAACAAGTCCTGTGTGGGAGTTGTGTAGATCTGTCACATAAAGGTCTTCATTTGTTTATCAATCATCATTGTGATTTAACACTGCCTTGTAATATTGCTTTGCATTACAGCAGTGACCAAAGTCCCTGTGGAGGCAAGTCCTAACTTTGCACTAAGGGCATCCTCCATTTGCATTATGTGGCAGCATTCCACCATAATCTGCAACCTGAAGACCCTACCTGGCCTTTACTCTACTATTGTCATCAAGACAGGGACCAATGTTGGTTTAATGAAGAATGTCGGAGAATATGGTAGGAGCAGCACCAAGCACACTTAAAAAGATGTAAAATGGAAGTCAACGTTGTCCCTGAGGCCTATACTCTTCTCTCCCTTTCATGTGGCCAGTTAACCGGGGGGGGGGGGGGTCACCACGCCTCAGGCGAGGGTAACGTTGAGAAGGTGGGGCTTTCATGGATAACTTCAGCCGGTATGGGAATAAAAAAGATGTATTATCCCAGTGAAGCTACAACACAGGACTATGTGCATGTTAAGCTGTGCACTCAATGTACCATAAACAGAGCTCAGTGATCCCATAACCAAAATCAGAACAAAGTTCTGCAATCTTGCCACATTCATTCATGAATGGTATTAGACAATTACATAACTTATGGGAGGATGAGCAATGAGCATCCTCATCCTCAATGATGACAGAGTCCAGCCAGCCAGGCTTTAGTCAATTGTATTCACTCTATATCAATGGCTGAAGGCACTGGATACAGCAAAGGCTATGGACCTGATTACATCTTGGCTGTAAAGCTGAAGACAGGGGCGACATGGTGGCACAGTGATTAGCACTGCTTCCTCACAGTACCAGACACCAGGGTTCAATTCTGGCCTCAGATATTTGCCTGAGTTTGTACATTCTGCACATTTTTGCGTGGGTTTCATCCAAGTGCTCTAGTTCCTCCCACAGTCCAAAAGATGTGTGGATTAGGTGGATTGGCCTTGCTAAATTGCCCCTTAATGTCCAGGGAGGTTCAAGTTATGTTACGGGATTACGAGGATAGGGCGGGGTGGACTCTCGTAAATGGGCAGAGTGCTAATTTGAATGGTCGGTGCAGACTCGATGGGCCGAATAGCCTCCTTCTGCGCTGTATGATTCTATGACACCAATACTAGCCTTGCCTCTAGCCAAGGTTCTCCTGTACTCCGGCAATACAAATATTTACCTAATAATTGCTCAGGTATGTACTGTCCAGAAAGACAATACAAATTAAAAAATAAATAAATTTAGAGAACACAATTCTTTATTTTCCAATTAAAGGCCATTTTAGCGTGGCCAATTACTTACCCTGCTCATCTTTGGGTTGTGGGGGGTGAGACCCACGCAGATGTGGGGAGAATATGCAAATTCCACATAGACAACAACCTGGGGTCGGGATCGAACCCACTTTCAGCAGTGCTAACAACTGCGCCACCATGCTGCCAAGACAAGACAAATCTAATCTAGTAATTACTGCTTCCATTTCTCCACACTCAAAAATCAGCAGAGTGTTAAAAAAATGTTGACAGTAATGATGCAGTACTCACCAGAATGTGCCACAAAGAGAAGAGAACGGAAATGCCCACAATCTGGATTTTTGTAAAACGTGACAAGACCTTTATTAAGTGTGTTGCTCAATACAATCAAATGGTGATTTGCCCAAAGCCTGTGCTAACACTCTGCGGTTGTCACCACACATCATGTAACACAGAACCAGCAGCAATGTATTCTCTAATATCTAACACGCCTCCCTCTTTACTTCATTAATGCAACAACAACAATTTACATTTATACAACAGATCCCCTGATATGTTGGCCTGTAACTTCCTTTTGGGTCCCCGGCTTCAGTCGCTGGACTGCTGCACATGAGCAGTGCGACAACCCGAAAGTGCAGAAGCATGGACACGCGTGCTGGAAGCGCGCGGCATTCAAATTACTGGTTGACTTTCTTTTGATAGCTTGAACTGCTAAATTAAAAATCCAGGGAGAGTGCTAACTTGGTCGACTGTCCCCAATGTGAGGTAAATTTATACATCTTTTTATTTTGTCATGTGAGAGAACCTTTAAGAACTGGGTGTTTATTAAATAGCTGGAGTGGATGTACCTTTGAGAAATGGGTGTTTATCAAATAGTTGCAGTGATGTCAATGTGGGTAGAGCTAGGCTGTCTGTCTCTCACTTTCATCTTTGAGCAGGCGCTGCAGGGTGTTTATAGTTTCGTTTTGAGAGCTATTTCGCTGCAGGAAAGGCAAGCAGCTGTATAAGGATCTCTCTGCAATCTAAAGACTGTCTCTAGATTATTTGGATGATTTCAAAGTGACAACTGCTCTCAGTAGAAAATTTAAACCTGATCTCTGTGTTAAGAAAGGTCTTTTGTCTTACGGATGTTGCAAGGAAAGATTAAGGGTTACTTCTTGAATATTTATCTGTGGGGATGATTGGTGTTGATAGTTGTTAAGATGTTTACTGTGAGTTTATAAAGTGTTAACTGGTTTCATAAATAAACATTGTTTTAATTTTAAAATATTTTAGTTCTCTGTTGCATCACACCTGTAAAGTAGGCCTGTGTGCTCCCCATAACCACAATCTATTAAAAGTTGTGGGTCAGGTGAACGCCATGATACACTTTAGGGTTCTCTAAACCATGGTCCATAACAATTTGCACTTGAATTTCTTGGTCCAGGATCATCGAGCAGAGGCAGGAGATATGGGTAGACATCAGTTTGATAGGTTAATGTTTTTATATCAATAGTGTTTGGTATATATTAATATATTTAAAATCCAAATCAGTGAAAGATATGTATGTATATTTTTTAAACGTTGGCTTGTCATGAGGCTGTTAATTCCATTAAAAGAGACTTTACTGAATAAAGTGAGTTTGGAGGCACAGAAAGTGAAAGAAAGATTTTTTTTCAATTTTGGTTTGTCATGAGGATGTTATTCCATTAAAGGAACTATTATGAATAGAATGCAGTGATCACTTACTAATACGCATGATTGTCCACCTAAGATACTCTGTGTTACTGGTCACGTAGCCTGTGGGTCCTTGTGTGATTGATGAGCCCGATCATCGAGCCGCGTCTTCAATCACTCACTTGGCAGAAGTTTCCAAAAGGCGGGATCGGACCTTGGACACGAGGTCATGGGTATTCCTTTCTCAGGTTTCTTTTCCAGGCCTCCTCTTGCCATTGGGTGTTCTTGAAGAATTGTGTCCCTTCAATTAGGAGGTTCTTCGAAGTAGGCCTGTTCTGAGCAATGGTCGCTAGGCACAGATGTCTGAGTTCCATTTCCTGAGGTCTTCAAAGAGTCTTTGAAGAGCTTCCCTTCTCTTCCTTTTGTTCGGGACCCTTCATTGATCTGGGTGAAGTAGATTTGTTTTGGCAGTCAGGTCTCTAACATCTTACGCACATGGGCGGCCCCAGCAGAGTTGGTTTCAAATGATTGTGGCCTCAATACTGGTGCTGTTGACTCTTTCAAGGACACTAATGTTAGCCCTCTTGTCTTCCCAGCTGATTCAGAGCTAAAGTACATATGGATATTACACTGTATTTTAAGCTCTGTTGATTGAGACCTTGGGCGGGATTCTCCGACCCCACGCAGGGTCGGAGAATCGGCCGGCAGCGACGTTAATCCCGCTCCCGCAGGGTTTTTAAATCTCTGACCGGCCAAAAACCGGCGCTGTGCAAATCCCACCGGCAGCCTCTGAAAACAGCTGGCGCCGGCGGGATTTCATTTTTTTTTTAGTTTCCACAAATCTCCGGCCCGGAGATTTAAAACGGCGTCAACCATTGATGATGGTTGACGCCGTTCAGTGTCGGGGTGGGGGGGGGGGGGGTTATGGCATCGGGGGGGGGGGGGGTTGCGGCATCGGGGGGGGGGGTTGCGGCATCGGGGGGAGTGGGTTGCGGTATCGGGGGGGTTGCGGCATCAGGGGGTGGGTTGCGGCATCGGGGGGGGGTTGCGGCATCGGGGGGGGGGCACCGGGGGGGGTTGCGGCATCGGGGGGGGGGGTGTTGCGGCATTGGGGGGGGTTTGGGGGCAGCGGCGTGTAGAGAGGGGGGGCGACGGATGCCCGGGGCCAACGCACCGTTGCCCCCCTCTGTACGCCGCTGCCACCTACCCCAACCACCCCCCCTCACCACCCCTACCTTCCTCCAACGCCCCTACCCCCCTCCCCACCACCCCTACCCCCCTCCCCACCACCCCTACCCCCCTCCAACGCCGCCCCCATCTCTCGCAATGCCGCCCCCCCACCCTCAACGCCGCAACCCCCCCTCATCGCCGCAACCCCCCCTCTCAACGCCGGGTCCCCCCCCTCTCAATGCCGGGTCCCCCCCCCCTCAATGCCGGGTCCCCCCCCCTCAACGCCGGGTCCCCCCCCCTCAACGCCGGTACCCACACCCCGTCCCCCTCCCTCTGAAGGCCGGTACCCACACACACCCCCTCTCTCTTCCTCCCCCCCTCCTTCCTCCTCCCCCCTTCCTTCCTCCTCCCCCCCTTCCTTCCTCCTCCCCCCTTTCCTTCCTCCTCCCCCCTTTCCTTCCTCCCCCCCCTTCCTGCCTCCTCCCCCCCCTTCCTGCCTCCTCCCCCTTCCTGCCTCCTCCCCCCCTTCTTCCTCCGTTAGTGGGGGGTGGGGGGTGCGGCATTGGAGGGGGTTAGGGGTGGTGAAGGGGGTATGGGTGGTGAGGGGGGGTTGGGGTAGGGGCAGCGGCGTGCAGAGGAGGGGGGCGACGGATGCCCGGGGCCAACGCACCGTCGCCCCCCCTCTGCACGCAGCTGCCCCTACCCCAACCCCCTCCCCTCACCACCCCTCCAACGCCGCACCCCCCTCCCCCCACTAACGCCGCACCCCCCCCCCACTAACGGAGGAAGGGAGGGGGGGGAGGAGGAAGGAGGAAGGAAGGGGGGGGAGGAGGAAGGAGGAAGGAAGGGGGGGAGGAGGAAGAAGGGGGGGGGAGGAGGAAGGAAGGGGGGAGGAGGATGGAAGGGGGGAGAAGGATGGAAGGGGGGGAGGAGGAAGGAGGAGGGACGGAGGAAGGAAGGGGGGAGGAGGAAGAAGGGGGGGAGGAGGAAGGAAGGGGGGAGGAGGAGAGGGGGGGGTGTGGGTACCGGCCTTCAGAGGGAGGGGGACGGGGTGTGGCTACCGGCGTTGAGGGGGGGGGACCCGGCGTTGAGGGGGGGGTTGCAGAGGGGTGGTGGGGAGGGGGGTAGGGGTGGGGAGGGGGGTTGGTTGGTGTAGGGGGCAGCGGCGTACAGAGGGGGGGGGCGACGGTGCGTTGGCCCCAGGCATCCGTCGCCCCCCCTCTCTGCACGCCGCTGCCCCCAAACCCCCCCCGATGCCGCAACCCCCCCCGATGCCGCAACCCCCCCCCCCCGATGCCGCAACCCCCCCCGATGCCGCAACCCCCCCCCCCCCCCCCCGATGCCGCAACCCCCCCCCCCCCCGGATGCCGCAAACCCCCCCCCCCCGATGCCGCAAACCCCCCCCCCCAAATGCCGGGTCTGTCTCTCTCCTCCCCCCCCCAAATGCCGGGTCTGTCTCTCTCCTCCTCCTCCTCCAAAAAACGCCGGTTCTCACCACTTCCGCAGCTGGTGAAACTGACGCGTATCGCGTCAGTCAGCTGCTGGCCCCTCCGGGAACGGAGAATCGCCGCCTAAAAGAAGGCCCCCACGCCGGAGTCATCTACTCCAATTTTGCTCGCCGGAAATCGGCGTTACGACTGTCTGCAGAGAATTTCGCCCCTGGTGTAATTTTGATCCTTACAAGCCTCAGTGATTACTTCAAATGCTTCAGCAAAGGTTCCCTTAGGTGACGTATGCAGTCCTCCTGTAAGCTAATGTGAACCATCTCTCTGACAGGTATTGCAGAATCCAGCGCAGATTCAAAATGTGTATTCATGCTTCACCTCCAAACATCCAGATTTTATGGGCCAGGGTTTACAGAACCCCAAAGTGTATCATGGAGTTCACCTGACCCACAAATTTTAATAGATTGTGGTATGGGGGGCACACGGCCCACTCTACAGGTGTGGTACAGCAGAAATGGAAAAGTATTTTTTCAAGCAAAACAATGTTTATACTATGAACTCAAGTTAACCTTTTTAAAACATACAGTGAACATCTTAGCAACCATTCATTCAAATACAACCCCCAAAGACGACAAAACTAAGTAATCCTTTAAGCTTTCCTTTTAATATCCATACGACTTAAAAACAAAACATTTAACAGAAGCACATCAGTTTAAAGTCACTACTGAAAACATTTATAATTCTGAATTCACCAAATGATCAAGAGATAGTCTTTTGATGGCAGAGAGCACAGCAATACACCTGCTTGGTCTGGCTTCAGCTCCAACACTGAAAACTAAACTAAAACATACCCTGCAGCCTGCTCAAAAAAGAAAGTTAAATGCTGAAAGACAGCCCAGCTCCACCCACTCTCTGACATCACTGCAGTAGTAAACACTCATTTCTTAAAGGTACTCTCACTCCAGATATTTATATACACACCCATTGAAACACCCATTTCTTGAAGGTACTCTCACATGACACAAACTCGACACACTGTCAAACAAGGTATCCATACTCTGGGTTCTTATATAACACAATGAGAGGTTTATTCAGAGGTGTTTCTCATACAATCAAAGACCGTGAAATGCCCAAAGCCCGTGCAAACACTCTGCTGATGTCACTGCACATCACGTGATGCATAGCCAGCAGGAATGTATTCATAGAATCTTAGAATCAAAGAATCTCTACTGTGCAGAAGGAAATCTCTACAGTGCAGAAGGAGGACATTCAGCCCCTTGAGCCTGCACTGACTCTCTGAAAGAGCACTCCACACATGTCACCATGCCGCCCATTCTCTGACACATAACACCACTCTTTTGATTAAAACTCCATTCAGTAGTGGAAAGGTTCACTTCCTCCTCTATCACTGCAGTGTGTCAGTCTCAGTTGTATCTGTTGCATTCCAGTAACATGCCTAGATCCCTTTAACCGTACCTTCTAAACCCAGGATCTCTCCCATTTAGAAGAACAAAGGCAGCAAATGCACGGTAACACCATTACCTGCAATTTCTCCCCAAGTCATACACTATCCGGAGGTGGAACTCCAATTATATTGCCTGGGTTAAAATACTGGATCTCCCTCCCTACCAGTCGTGTGTGTAGCTACACTACACGGGCATCAGCAGTTCAAGTTGGAAGCTTGCCACCACCAAGCCAAGGGCAAATAGGAACGGACAATAGATCCTGATGGTGCCCATACCCCAAAACAATTTTTGAAAATGCATGCCTTTCTCTAGGACAAACCAATACATCCATACTGACCCATACAAAACCAGATATTTTGAGCAGAATACTGCAACGTCGGGCAATGTTCTAACAGGTGAAGCATATTCATTACCACAAAAATGGGCCCTAACTCAAGAAGAATAATTACCATTACACCAATTAGTAACATTACCCTGTGAATAGAGCAAATGTCTTGAAATCAAAATGCAAAGAAGCATCATATATCACGTAACAGAATACCAAATTGAACTTTGCAAACCCAAATCTTATCTTTGGAAACAGGCTGAAGCCTCATCCCACGCCAACTTCCTCCTGACCCTGCACCACAACTCCTGAGACACTGAGGTAATTAGGGAATAAAATCTAAATCAACAGAAATTTAAAATAGTACCTGATCACATTTAAATATGTGTTTACTGCAAGAAAATTGGAATAAAAACCATTAATATGGATAATACGCTTAAGAAATTATTGTGCAGTGCAATTCAAATCAAATGCTCAAACACAAAGTAGAATTGGAAGAGCTCATTAAGCAAATTCAGCTATAGAGATGAGAAGCTGCAGTAAGAAGCTAAGAATGTCTGTCAGAAAACTATAATTTTATGAATATATTACAGAGAAGGGGGATGTAACAGCTTGTTTAAGCGTCTTGCAGATAAAGAAATGATCCAAAGGCTGGAATCTGCTGCTTCAATGACAATTTGACAGGCAGTCAAGATTTGAGAAAGAGAATGGATGAAATTTTTTTTCAAAATAGACCTCAACATTATGGGGAAACTGATAGGGAGTTGGGAACTCATTTGTTCAATGAACAAACTTTGGCATGATTCTTTAGTTCAGTCAAGGCATTCGGATTCCGTTTCTGGATCCCCAACTAACCAAGGTTGGTGAGCAAAGCAGATTGACAAATATATTGTGGAGAAAAAGACAAGGGGAATGTAAATGGTGATAATGTGTGAGTTTTAACTAAATGGGAACTAAGCCCCGTAGCGAGTGCTTTTAGCCATGTGTTTTCCAGTGCTCGCAGTGCCGAGAAATCCAACGCTATCTCAAACGTCGCTCGGGTTAGATAGAGGGCCTCAGCACGGAATTTGTTGAGGCTCTCCACTGAGGAACTCCGCTCGCTGGTACTCCTCAGTGTAGTGAGAGATCGGTGTCATAATATACACATCAAGATATAATGGTGCAAACACACACTGACTGACACACTGCAAGACCAATCAACACACACAACACAGCAGCCAATCACCAGTTAGGGCACGCTCACTATAAAGCCAGAGGGCACTAGTTTTCCCGTTCATTCGGGATGCAACCTCTGAGACGGACAGAGCTCGCAGCTTGTAGCACAGACCTTCACCATGTGCTAACAGTTTAGACTGGTCAGGATAGGCATAGGTCTTCAGTTGAATCTAACATAGTGTCGACCCACAGTGCAAGTATGTTCAACAGTTCCTAGCTTAATAAAATAGTGTTGTACTATTACAAGTGTTGGTAGCCCGTCCATGTTACTGCTAAGGTAAACGCAGTCTCCACAGATCTAGAGTACCCAACACATCATGGTACCAGTACGCGATGTTAGAATTTATTAGACCTACCATCAAGTGATCTGCCTTTGACCAGCAATCAGCCGTCCTGCAAAATGGACACCCCCCCCCCCACTTTTGGCTTTATGGCTGCCAATCTTTAGACCTCTTTTTGCTCTTCCCATTTAAAATACCTCTTCATTTTTCTTGCGGTCTGTGTATGGAATTGTTAGCATATAATCTAGCATCCGTACTTCAAAGACCTTTATTTTCCTCCACAGACTTGTATTTACTATCCAGGTTGCTGAGACATATCGGGAAAATGAATGCAATGTGGCATCTTATAAGGTTTTTATTGTTACAAGCTTGAGTTATCTTGCTGTTTACACATCCGTCATCGCCACAAAATGACTTTTCCCCATTTCTATCCTTCTTCTAACTTCACACCTGCCATCTTCTGTTATCTTTTGTCATAAATATACTAACTTCTCTCTTTATGCAATGTATAACCATCCGCTCTTCACGCTAGTTCACTACACATTGTGTTTACAGAGAATGTTTATTTGGGCACCAACCTGTCCAACTGCTCCAAGGCGGGTGGGCCTGTGCCGTGGGGGCACTCTTTTCCTACGCGCTGGCTGTGTCAGCCTTCCCGATGATCGATGCGCAGGTGCACCCCCCACCCCCGCACATGCACGGGGATGAGGTCAGTAGCCGCTGATGCTCCCGCGCATGTGCGACCCGGCTGATGCAGCGCCAAAGGCCTTCCACGCCGGACAGCAGGGTGCAAACCTCTCCGCCTCTGGCCTAGCCCCTGAAGGTGCGGAGGATTCCGCTCCTTTGGGGCGGGCCGATACCGGAGTGGTTCACGCCACTCCGTCCCACCGGGCTCCCCGCCCCACCGGCTACGGGAGAATCCCGTCCCATATCTTCCAGCTCCAACCTCATTAATTGTGCAACTGGGTGTTTTGCAGATTAGGCAGGCTTGTTGATGCCCAGTGTATCCGGGCGTCATGTTGAAAAGGAGCCCAATATCATTGACCTACTAAGAAAGGAGATAGACTTCCTGGAAATTGAAATATATCTTTGGAAACATTCTGAGGCCAGTAGATGGACTTTCTGAGAAGCAAGATGAATCTCCAGTATCTTCAATAACACTGATTCTGGAAAATCCACTGTGGATACACGCCACACACCCTTTTCCCACCCAGTGCTTTGGACATCTGGTAACAGAATTGTTGGTGGCCTCCATTCCGACCTCCGGAAACAGCCTTAGGCATTGTTTAGGTGAGTCTCAACATCTGCATGACGCATTGTTCCAGATGTCTTATGCACCGGTATGTTTTCCCGCTGGCCTCATGGCGAATCGGGCGTGGGTGTAAGATTCTGGTCGTGCCTTCATCTGCATCTAAATAGCGGGATGCAAATCAGTTTCATGCCAGCCTCCCAGTCCACCACAGGGTGCGGCTAGCAGCCAGCCAGGCAATGCTCTAGCTGCCGATATGGCCCGGAGCATTACCTGGTCCATAGCCGCGCATGCGCACGGTGGCAGCCTGCAGCGGCCGCGCCGTGCATCATGGCGGATGCAGCCCACGGACCCGGACCATCAAAAATAGTCCCCCACCCGCTTTGGCCGGCTCGTGTTACCCGGACCGCCCCTTCACAGTGCCCCCAGCCCCAAAAGAAGCCCCCCTGCCCGCAGATCGGCCCTCCATCGACTGTGGCGGCACTGGACTGAATCCGCAGCCACCACGATAAGTTCAACGCTGTCGGGAATTCGGCCAGTCGGGGACAGAGCATCGTGGGGCAGGCCTCAGGCAATGGCCTGAGGCTGTGGCTACTCCTGTTCATACTCCTGGAGTACACCGCTTTTCAGGGCGCAGAGCATCGCAAAAGCGGCGCCGCCCCCAATTTTGTCGTCATCGGGGGATCTCCGCCACTTTGCTGAACGCAATT
Source organism: Scyliorhinus canicula (assembly GCF_902713615.1). Lineage (NCBI taxonomy): Eukaryota > Metazoa > Chordata > Chondrichthyes > Carcharhiniformes > Scyliorhinidae > Scyliorhinus > Scyliorhinus canicula. The sequence continues at coordinate 135,807,737 of NC_052159.1, read as the reverse complement.
TCGGCATTGGGGATCAGAGAATCCAGCAAGGTATGTCTGCAAAGGGCAAAGAGGACGCTGTCTTCTTTTTTAAACAACTCAAGATCCATATCTGGGAAAATACATCCTTCATCCAACAGTCAGGAGCAGTAGTAGGGTGTAGTAGTAGCTGTGTCACATGTCCTCCCCCAATCTGCTCGAACCTGGAATATTGCCATGTAGAACTGAACTCACCAGTATCTTGGCGGCATGTCGGGGTATGCCAGGCATACTGGGAGTTGGCATGGAGTAAGTGTACCCTTTCCACCAACGGGTCCGCCTTGTGGAGTCGGACGTGCCTACGGAGCAGGACCAGTCCTGGAGCTGTGAGCCAAGTCGGGAGCGACACCCCGGATGTGGACTTCCTGGGGAAGGCAAAAAGACGTTCATGGGGTGTGTTATTTGTCACGGTGCACAGTAGTGACCGGATGCAGTGGCGTGCAGAGGGGGGGGCCGACGGTGCATTGGCCCCGGGCATCCATTGGATGGGGGCATCCAATCAGAGAAGGAAAAAAAAAAAATTTTTTTTTTAAAAATTTTTTTTTTTTTTTTAAATTTTAAAAAAAAATTTAGATTACCCAATTATTTTTTTCAATTAAGGGGCAATTTAGCGTGGCCAATCCACTTACTCTGCACATTTTTTGGGTTGTGGGGGCGAAACCAACGCAGACACGGGGAGAATGTGCAAACTCCACACGGACATTGACCCAGAGCCGGGATTGAACCTGGGACCTCAGTTCCGTGAGGCGGTTGTGCTAACCACTAGGCCACTGTGCTGCCCCAGAGAAGGAAATAAGATAGTAATTTTAAAATTTCAGCGGTGATAAATCAATTTTTGGAGGCTCACCACACTGCAGAGGCAGTTGTTAGCCCTTTATTCCTTTAACATGGTGTACCCTTTCTGTCTAGAGAAAATGGTCCTTCTCCCCATCCCCCCACACGCATGCGGATGATGTACGTGGTGCAACCATCAAAAGCAACAAGCAGACATGGCTGTTCGTTCCTGCGTTTCCTCGAGTCATAACTCGTCTTTTCTTCTGCTTTTTGTGCATCTAGATTAGTTCTTTTACCTACTCATGTCAGTGAATAGCTCTAGAACAGGTGTAACTACGGTTTTTATAGGTTTTTTGGCGATATTTAATGAAATATTTACGTGGGATGTAGTAAGAGTGAAGCCTGGATGATCAGAGGACTGCTATGGCATTTAATCTCGGAATAGGAGACATTTATTCCTTAACATGCTAATATTCGAATACAGATACCACTAATTTGCAAATCTATGATATAAATTGCACAAAATTATCAGTGGAGAATCAGTGTGAAATAATTTGATACGAAGGAACAAAGAAATGAAATATGGTTTATCCGTCTGCAACTGACCGATTGTTTACCATTTCCTTCCCATTTTCTCATGCGTCTTACGGTTTTTGAGATAGAAAATGAAATGTTACGAGTATTTCGTGTACAACCGAGTGGAGCACAGAACAGGAAAAAAAAGAGGGCCAGAGTCGAAGAAGAGTCCCATCAAAGAGGGGCATTAGATGCATGGATAAAAAGAAGTAAAGAAGTAGGAGAACCTGGAGAAGTAAAAGATGATGTGGGTGCAGAGAAGGATTTTTCTGATACGGATTCAGCTCGGTCAGAACATAATACTCTCTCTCCTCAGTCTCGTTGTCAGGATGATGATCCATGTGAAGAAAATAAAGAAGATTTTTGCATATTTTTGCAAAGAAGCGATTTTGGCTGTTTGAAGAAACCGATTCCAGATCATTTGAAGATGACAATATTACAATATGGCCCTGAAAGATATCAGAATAAAAGTGGTCCATTTGCTGAGAAGGATGGGAGATCATTTTCCAAACAGCGGTTTGATAAAGTTTCCACAAACGGAGAAATTGTGGAGAGAAAATGGTTGTTATACTCTCCATATCGGAAAGCATGCTACTGTTTTGTTTGCTTTTTGTTTTCAAAGGAGCATTTGTCGTCTGTGTTAAACTTTGGAAAGGAAGACGGTTTCTCCACTTGGAGAAAATTAAATCCAACAATACCTGACCATGAAAAAAGCCCTTCTCATAGAGCTCACATGAGGGAATATCTGAACCTCGTAGTTCGACTCCATCATTCAACTACGATAGATGCTGAACTTCAACAGCAAATGTCTGCTGAAAAGAAAAGATGGAAAGCTATAACTGAACGGATTGTCGAGGTTATATCCTTTCTGGCAAAACAGAATCTGGCCTATCGTGGACATCGAGGAGAAGGAATATCTGGGTTATCAGAGCCAGGGGAGACAGTCAGTGAAAATACAGGAAACTTTCTAGCAACAATCAGACTTTTGGCCAAATATCTTAGCAAAACACTTGCAGAGAGGGAAAGAGAAACCAAAAAGTGTCACCTACTTGTCCAACAGAATTCAAAACGAAATAATCAATCTTCTTGGTGAAACTGTCAAGAAAAATATAATTTCCGAAATTAAGGACGCAAAATATTTTAGCATAATGCTTGATTGAACTCCAGATATTGCCCATGAAGATCAGGTTTCTGAAATTCTGCGTTACGTTCATATTGATGAAAACAGAAAAGTAGAAATAAAGGAGACATTTCTGGGATTTTTTCAAGTCAACAAGAAAGATGCAGTCAGCCTGGTAAATAAAATTCAGGAAAAATTGGAAGAAGACAAAATTTCCATGAATGACTGTCGTGGTCAAGCATATGATAACGCAGCAGTTATGGCTGGAGTGAGAGGAGGTGTTCAACAAAAAATTCTTGAAGTTAACCCAAAAGCTGTGTTTGTGAACTGCGAGAACCACAGCCTCAATTTGTCCTGTGTCCATGCAAGTGAGGTGCAACCTGTTGTTACATTTTTTGGCATTCTAGAAAAACTCTTTACTTTTTTTTCTTCATCTACTTCTCGTTGGGAAGTGTTAAAATCATTTGTCACTCGGACTGTGAAAAGACAGTGTGACACAAGATGGAGTTCCAGCCATGATGCTGTGCAAGTAATCCACGAAGAGTGTGACAACGTTATTGCAAGCCTTCAACACCTGCTGGAAGGAGAATTTTCAAGGGAAACTAAATCTGATGCAGGATCGCTACTGAACTCTATTCAACAGTTCCCGTTTATAGCTTTATTAAATTTTTGGTACTCAGTTTTATCATCAGTGGATAAAGTCTCAAAACGTTTGCAGGATCCGAAAATGGGGTTCCATGAAGCTTCTTGTGATCTGAGAGGACTTATTCATATCTTGAATTTGAAGAATGACGAAATTATCCACAATGGAATAGATTTAGCCAATGAATATTGTCAAAATTGGGGAATACCAATTGCACGAACAAGGAGAAGAAGAATAATGCCTGGAGAGTCAGCAAGAGATAGTGGACTGACGGCACAAGAAGAAATGAATAGAGTAATGGTAGAGATTGTGAACAGATTAAAAACTGAAATTGAAGACCGCAGTGTCCGTCTTCAAAGACTCAGTGACCGATTTTCTTTTCTTCTGAACTTGAATTCAGGAGTGATTGAAGATGAACAAGAAAGAGAGAAATTAAAAAAGGAATGTTCAGACTTTGCAAATTATTATGACAATGATGTGGTTGCAATTCAGTTATATGACAAAATTATTGATTTTGTGATGCTCTTTCGAGCTGGAGGGAATAGAGTTCCCCCTGATCCTAAAGATGCTCTGGAGTCTTTACTGCAGTATGGGAGGGATGTCTTTCCGACGCTGTGTGTTTCATACAGATTACTGCTTACAATCGCATTTTCAGTCGCAAGCTGTGAAAGGTCATTTTCAAAACTGAAATTAATAAAAACATATCTGAGGTCTTCTATGTCACAGGAGCTACTGACCAACCTGGCTTTAATAAGCATTGAAAAAGAATTTCTCACAGCTGATGTAAAAAGTGAAGTAACTCAGGTGTTTTGTGACAGGAGGTATCATTTAGAACAGTACAGCACAGAACAGGCCCTTCGGCCCTCGATGTTGTGCCGAGCAATGATCACCCTACTTAAACCCACGTAACCCGTATACCCGTAACCCAACAATCCCCCCATTAACCTTACACTACGGGCAATTTAGCATGGCCAATCCACCTAACCCGCACATCTTTGGACTGTGGGAGGAAACCGGAGCACCCGGAGGAAACCCACGCACACACGGGGAGGACGTGCAGACTCCACACAGACAGTGACCCAGCCGGGAATCGAACCTGGGACCCTGGAGCTGTGAAGCATTGATGCTAACCACCATGCTACCGTGAGGCCCCAACCACAGACGTTTGGGGAAAAGAACTTAATAAATTTGATTGATTTATATTAAAATCGAATAAAGCGTTTATTTCATGTTTCATCTGTGTTTATATATTCAAAATGTTTTCCTTTCTCATAATATTTCTCAGTATATTAGGCCTTATACTTGAGTCTTTGGGGCATACAATCAAGATTTGCCCCGGGCATCACCAGACCTCTGCACGCCACTGACCGGATGGAGTGTAGTCCATCAGGGAGAACCTCCTGCCAGCGAGAGGCTGGGAGATTCCTGGACCGTAGGGCCAGCTGGATGGCGCTGCAAACCGTCCCATTCTCCCTCTCTCCCTGTCCGTTTCCCCGGGGCTTGTAGCTGATCGTCCTGTTCGAGGCGATACCCCTGCTGAGCAGGAACTGAGTCAGATCATCACTCATGAATGAGGATCCCCTGTCACTGTGGATGTAGGCAGGGAAACCGAACGGAGCGAAGATTGTGTTGAGGGCCTTGATGACGGTGGCAGACGTCATATCCGGGCATGGGATGGCGAAGGGGAACCTGGAGTACTCATCGACCACACTGAGAATAAATGTGTTTCGGTCGGTGGAGGGAAGGGGCCCTTTGAAATCCAAGCTGAGGCGTTCAAAGGGGCGGGAGACCTTCACCAGGTGCGCACGGTCCGGCCGGTAGAAGTGCGGCTTGCACTCCGCACAGACCTGGCAGTACCTGGTGACTGATGTACTTCCTCGACGGAGTAGGGCAGATTTCGAGCCTTGACAAGATGCCACAACCGTGTAACCCCCGGGTGACAAAGGCTGTCGTGTAGGGCCCGGAGCCGGTCTACTTGTGCGCTGGCACATGTACCTCGGGATAGGGCGTCTGGGGGCTCGTTGAGTTTGCCGGGGTGATACAGAATCTCGTAATTATAGGTGGAGAGCTCGATTCTCCACTGCAAGATTTTATCATTTTTGATCTTGCCCCGCTGTGTGTTGTTGAACATGAAGGCTACCGACCGTTGGTCAGTGAGGAGAGTGAATCTCCTGCTGGCCAGGTAATGCCTCCAATGCCGCACAGCTTCAACGATAGCTTGGGCTTCGTTTTCGACAGACGTGTACCGAATTTCTGAGGCATGAAGGGTGCGGGAAAAGAATGCCATGGGTCTGCCTGCCTGATTGAGGGTGGCGGCAAGTGCGACGTCTGATGCGTCGCTTTCTACTTGGAAGGGCAGTGTTCGTCTACTGCATGCATCCCAGCCTTGGCTATGTCTGCTCTGATACGGGCAAAGGCCTGTTGCGCCTCGGCCATAAGGGGAAAATGGGTGGATTGAATGAGTGGGCGGGCCTTGTCCTCGTAGTTTGGGACCCACTGAGCGTAGTATGAAAAGAACCTCAGGCAGCGTTTGAGGGCCTTGGGGCAGTGGGGGAGGGGGAGCTCCATGAGGGGGCGCATGCGGTCGGGATCGGGCCCCAGAACACAGTTCTGGACCACATAGCCGAGGATGGCTAAGCGGGTCGTGCTGAACACACACTTCTCCTTATTGTAGGTGAGGTTGAGGAGAGTGAGGGTGCGGAGGAATTTAGCAAGGTTGGCATCGCGGTCCTGCTGATCATGGCCGCAGATGGTGACATTGTCTAAGTACGGAAAAGTGGCCCGCAAACTGTACAGGTCGACCATTCGGTCATTCTCCCTTTGGAAGACCGAGACCCCGTTAGTGACGCCGAAGGGAACCCTGAGGAAGTGATAGACACGACCGTCCGCCTCGAAGGCAGTGTATGGACAGTCTGATTTATGAATGGGGAGCTGGTGGTAGGCGGATTTTAGGTCAATTGTCGAGAAGACCCGGTACTGCGCAATCTGATTGACCATATCAGATATGCGTGGGAGGGGGTATGCATCGAGCTGCGTATACCGATCGATGGTCTGGCTGTCGTGCACGACCATTCTATACTTCTCCCCAGTTTTAACGACTACCACTTGAGCTCTCCAGGGGCTGTTGCTGGCCTCGATGATACCCTCCCGAAGCAGCCGCTGGACCACGGACCCGATGAAGGTCTTGTCCTGGGTGCTGTACCGTCTGCTCCTGGTGGCAACGGGTTTGCAATCCGAAGTTAGATTGGCAAAGAGGGGGGGGTCGACCTTTAGGGTCGCGAGGCCGCACACAGTGAGGGGTGGTAGGGGCCCCCCGAATTTGAGGGTAAGGCTCTGGAGATTGCACTGGAAGTCAGGCCTAGTAATAGTGCAGCACAGAGATTAGGAAGGACGTAGAGACGGAAGCCGCTGAATTCTATGCGCTGGACCGTGAGAGTGACCGTGCAGAACCCCCAGATCAGGACGGAATGGGATCTGGAGACCAGGGAGATTCTTTGGTTGGCAGGGTGGACTGCGAGGGAGCAGCGCCTTAGCGTATCCGGATGGATGAAGCTTTTAGTGCTCCCGGCGTCCAGCAGGCAAGAGATCACATGACCGTTGATTTTCACCATAGTCGAAGCGGTGGCCAGGTTGTGTGGCTGAGACTGGTCGAGCGTCATCGAGGTGAGCTGCGGTTGATCGTCAGTGGTGTCAGAAGACGGAGAGTGTGGGGGTGCGCCGGTGGTGGAATGTCGTCGGCATCCATGCCCCGTGGGGAAGACAAGATGGCGGCGACTGAAGATCCTACGGGCAGAGATCAGGATATCGTTTAAAAATGAAGTTGTGATCTCTCGAACCCTCCCCCCCGATGCAACCCTCCTATGCAACTCACCTATAAGGGCATCCTCAGGACCCACCTCACGCCACCTCAAACATGCAGGCAACACCGGACCCCAGATCCACCTTGGGAAAAATGCCAGCCTGACACTATGGCAGTGTCCCTGAAAGATGGCAGTGCAACCTGGGCATCTTGGGAGTGCTAGGTTGGCACCCAGGTGGGTGGCACTGCCAGGGTGTCAAGCTGGCATTTCCACGATGGCAGTGCAAGGTGTCTCGCTGGCATCAGCAGTGCCTAGGTTCCACGCTGCCCTGAGGTCAAACACCTGGTGGGCATCCCATCCCATGGAAGACCCCCACATGTGCCGTTCTGTCTTGTCCCCATTTGTGAGGACAAGCATTGAGCGACACTTGCCCAAAGTCTTCGAGGTGCAGATGTTCGATCACAACACCTCGGGTACATCAGGGGATTTCACATCGTGATTCTAGCTGTCTCAATGGGTGGGATTCAGGATGGAAAGTCTAGTGAGTTGACGTAAGATCTCAAGAAACGTGAGGCGCCGGGTAAATACCGGAAGAGTGATCTCCGGGCATCTACCGGCCACACCGCCTTTCGGGTACAACACGGCTGGTAAATCACATCCCAGATTACATTCCTTCATTGTTGCTGGGTCAACATCCCTTCCGAACAGCACTGTGGGTATACATACACCAAATGGATTGCAGCGGTTCAAGAAGGCGATTCATCACCACCTTCTCAATCCAATTAGGGATGAGCTGGTCTGGCCACCAAGGTCCACATCCCATGAATGAATTAAAAAAATAATTAATTTTCCTTTCACACATAATGCCCAAAGTACACTTTGGCACAATTTTATGGCCACGTCATGCTTGCATGGGAACGCAACAAGCCCGTTAAATCGCGGGAGGCTCAAAACGAGGTGCAGCGCTGGGTGCCAATCTGTTTGCAATCTAACCAGTCTGCCCGTTAACGAAATCCGGATCCCACCAAAGCATGGCGAGAACCCAATAATCACCACTTAAGCCCAATTTCCATACAATTACCAGGAGCAACCCCCTATCTAACAGCCTCCCGTGATCTAACAGTCTCCCCGACAAATGGTCACGCTGGTGTCAGCACCCGCTTGTTCACCATATCAGCACTGGGACTGCGTGGTCCTGTTCCGGGGGCAACCCCAGCCCCAGTCAGCCTACTTCACCAGTCACCCATAACACCCTCTGCGTCAGGTCCAGGTAATGTTACGTGGTGTGCTGCTCGGGGAACAGGACATCCAGTCTGGCCTTGACCACTTCAAGTAGGCTGTGCATATCTGCATCCCTGCATCATGGGGCTTGTCTTCTCAGCAGCATGGCAGCGAGCTGAATGGGGCTGGCTCTGGTTTAAGTGCTGCTCTCTCTTGTTAGCAGGGGACTGGCGAGCGTGGTCCCGGCGTCTCTACCGGCAGGTCCATGATTTGCGACGTGAAGCCCGTGGGGCCTGGTTACGTGGACCAATTAATGTTTTATCGCAGTGACGGCCTCGCTGAGCATCGGAAAGCTTGTGCCAGTTCCTGCTCGCTACCACACTCAGAAACCGTTTGATTAAATCCTGCCCTTTCTGACTTTTACCTAATTGTGCCCTTTATGGCTGTTTCTCTTGCTCTGTCCCTAATATTTCTTTAAGCCATTCAATATTACCCTCATTCTAACATTATATAGTCAGCGTACCACGTGGGACTCCTGTTCCTGTTTGCAAATGATGTTATCCATCACCATAATTATTGAATCCCCTACAACTTTCCCTTCTGCTCATCCTTGTGCCCATTTTGGACAGTCTGCTGCTCCATTGTGCCATAAGAAACATTCTAACAGTCCTTCTGATAATCTTTATCCTTATCCTTTGTGGTAACAGGTACATTGTACTTGTCGGTTCAGCTCAATTGACTATTCAGCTGGTTTGTGATGTCGATCAAGGCCATTAGTGCGGGTCCAATTCCCGTACCTGCTGAGGTTATTCATGGCTTCTCATTGGGAAAAGCATTGGGAAATTTTCCCAACTCCAGTCCAAGCTTGGGGTGTTGCTTGCCAGGAGATAGAACACTTTGGATTTCCGGAACTCTGGTAGATCTTGGGCAGCACGACAGCACAGAGGTTCGCACAGTTGCCTCACAGCTCCAGGGTTCCAGGTTTGATTCCCAGCTTGTGCAGAGTCTGCACATCCTCCCCGTGTCTGCATGGGTTTCCCCCGGGTGCTCCTGCTTCCCCTTACAGTCCAAAGATGTGCAGGTTAAGTGGATTGGCTGCGCTAAATTGAAATTAGTGTCCAAAATGGTTAGCTGGGGTTACTGGGTTATGGGGATAGGGTGGAGGTGTGGGTTTGGGTTGGGTGCTCTTTCCAAGGGCTGGGGCAGACTCGATGGGCTGAATAGCCTCCTTCTGCACTGCAAATTCTATGATTCTATGAGATCACTAACTAACGGGTTCGAGAGCGAAGGTGCTGAGAAGCAAATATCGAATTGTTTTACTGGCGGGGAGATGCAAGTAGCTGAAGAGAATTCATTAAATGAATTAATATACTCATTTACCTACATCTTCAAGTTAATTAAATGTTAAAACTTGCCTTTTATGTACATGTTTAACATATGTTCCTTCTAATGGATTCAAATGTATAATTTTTAACAGATTATTTCAATTTTGAAAAGAGCAAACCTCAGATCATTTCCTTTATTAGTAAAATAGGTCACAAAGCTGTTAGCATGCTCTTATAGTTCTTTAATGAAAACGTTTTTAAAATATTCAAAAACTAGATCTTCTCTTTAAATGCCATTTTTAATTTACTATTTCCCTCATACCAATGATTTAACATAAGAACTAGGAGCAGGAGTAGGTCACCTGGCCCTTCGAGCCTGCTCCGCCATTCAATGTGATCATGGCTGATCTTTTGTGGACTCAGCTCCACTTTCCTGCCGGAACACCATAACCCTTTATTCCTTTACTCTTCAAAAAACTATCTTTCTTTTGAAAACATTTCGTGAAGGAGCCTCAACTGCTTCACTGGGCAGCAAATTCCACAGATTCACAACCCCTTGGGTGAAGAAGTTCCTCCTGAACTCAGTCTTAAATCTACTTCCCCTTATTTTGAGGCTATGCCCCCTCGTTCTGTTTTCACCCGCCAGTGGAAACAACATGCCCGCATCTATCCTATCTATTCCCTTCATAATTTTATATGTTTCCATAAGATCCCCCCCCGCATCCTTCTAAATTTGAATGAGTACACCCCCAGTCTACTCAACCTCTCCTTGTAATCCAACCCCCTCAACTCTGGGATTAACCTCGTGAATCTCCTCTGCACACCCTCTAGCGCCAGTACCTCCTTTTTCAGGTAAGGAGACCAAAACTGAACACAATACTCCAGGTGTGGCCTCACTAACACCTTATACAATTGCAGCATAATCTCCCGAGTCTTAAACTCCATCCCTCTAGCAATGAAGGACAAAACTTCATTTGCCTTCTTGATCACCTGTTGTACCTGTGAACCAACTTTTTGCGACACATGCACTAGCACACCCAGGTCTCTCTGCACAGCAGCATGTTTTAATATTTTATCATTTAAATAATAATCACTTTTGGTGTTATTCCTACCAAAATGGATAACCTCACATTTGTCAACACTGTATTCCATCCGCCAGACCCTAGCCCATTCACTTGAACTATCCAAATCCCTCTGCAGACTTCCAGTATCCTCTGCACTTTCTGCTTTACCACTCATCTTAGTATCATCTGCAAACCTGGACACATTGCACTTGGTCCCCAATTCCAAATCATCTATGTAAATTGTGAACAATTGTGGGCCCAAATCTGATCCCTGAGGGACACCACTAGCTACTGATTGCCAACCAGAGAAACATCCATTAATCCCCACTCTTTGCTTTCTATTAATTAACCAATCCTCTATCCATGCTACTACTTTACCCTTAATGCCATGCATCTTTATCTTATGTTGCAACCTTTTGTGTGGCACCTGGAAATCCAGATATACCATCCATTGGCTCTCCATTGTCTACCACACTTATAATGTCCTCAAAAAATTCCATTAAATCAGTTTGGCATGACCTGCCCTTTATGAACCCATGCTGCATCTGTTCTATGCGATCATTTCCATCCAGATGCCTCACTATTTATTCCTTGATGATAGATTCCAGCATCTTCCCTGCTGCCAAAGTTAAGCTAACTGGCCTATAATTACCTGTTTTCTGCCTACCTCCTTTTTTAAACAGTGGTGTCACATTTGCTAATTTCCAAACCACTGGGACCACCCCAGAGTCTATTGAATTTTGGTAAATTATCACTAGTGCATTTGCAATTTCCTTAGCCATCTCTTTTAGGACTCTGGGATGCATTCCATCAGGGCCAGGAGACTTGTCTATCTTTAGCCCCAAAGCCCCATTAGCTTGCCCAGCACCTCCTCCTGAGTGATAACAATCGTCTCAAGGTACTCACCTTCATAGCCTCATTTCCATCAGTCACTGGCATGTTATTTGTGTCTTCAACTGTGAAGACTGACCCAAAAAACCTGTTCAGTTCCTCAGTCATTTCCTCATCTCCCATTATTTCACCACCAACTTGATGTCACTAATGGGACAGATGTGGCTGAGAAACATTTTGCATTCGATTTCATGATCCATCCCAGGACAGGCAAAGTGGTGTGCAGACCATTAATTTAGGGTGCCGTGCCAACAGTGATGTGAGTGATGCCAGCCCAAGCACACCTATTCCCACCACAACTGGTGAGGAGAGGTCAGGTGGGCTACCCTATTAGTGGCCCAATGAAGCCCCAAATTTGTGATATTAATGCAAATGTCATGCTGACCTTTATTACAAGGGGAGTGGAGTGGCGTACACGAATAATGAAGTACTGCTACAATTAGGAAGGTCACACCTGGAATACTGTGTGCAATCTTGCTCTCCGATTTTAAACAAGGATATATTTGCTTTGGAGGCCGAACAGCAAAGGTTCACCAAGTTAATCCCTGGGATGTGAGGGCTGTCGTCCTACGATGAGAGGGTGAGTAAACTGTGCCTATATTCTCTGGAGTGTAGAAGAATGAGAGGTGATCTCTTTGAAATATGCAGGATTCTGAAGGGGCTTGAAAGGGTGGACACAGAAACTGTTTCCTCTGGCAAGGGAATCTAGACCACAAATTCAGAATCTCAGGATAAGGGGACAGATATTTAGGACTGAGATGAGGTCAAGACATTTTTCCAGTCAAAGAGTTGTGAATCGTTATAATTCCCCATCCAAGAGGGTTTTGGTTGCTCCATCATTGAAACATATTTAAGGCTGCAATAGAGAGATTTGTGATCTCCCAGGAAATCAAGGGATATGGAGAGTGGATAGGAAAATGGAGTTGAAGGCATGATTTTATGGAATGGAGAGGCAAGTTGTGTGGTCTACTCTTGCGCCTGTATCTTATCTTCTGTTAGGATACCGGCCTCGACCCCAACATTTGTTCAGATACCAAGGAGAATCCCAAACAAATTTCCGATTTGAAAAATGAGGGGAAATGATACTTCAGCCCCAGGAGTCATGACTCTGGCCATTCAGTATATTTTATGTTATAACAAACTTTAATTTAAAAACAGACCTAATCACATTGACATCAAAGAAATGGCTTTATAATTATCAGTTAAACAGTTCAAAAGTAAAAGGAAAAGCCCTAATGTGCTATCTGCACCTGCCACTAATTCCAATTAAGCAAGCCAATACAGTTCAAATGACACTTATAAAGAAATTTAATAAAACAGGTTACTTGCTTAGCTGCTCAGATTATTGGAGAGAGTTCCTTTTAAAGAGAAAATCCAGGACACTTCTATTCAACCTAACAACATTTGGTTTAACTTCAAATCTTATAACAGACTGAAAAACAAAGACAGACCTGGTTCCTCCCATTAGTTACATCATCTGCATCCCATTTAGTTCCATGACCTGCTAAGTTAAGAATAAACACCACTCACTCATAAATTATCTACACTGCAGGGAATCTCCAATAATCAAAACACCATTCCATTAGCCCTTTATCTGTAACCAAGTAAGTGGTTAGAATCAATCATGGCCTCACCTTTTACAACTCCTTAATTACATCGTGAGTACACGCATTGCCTGCATGTGTTTTAAAGCAGGGTTTTCAATAACATTACTGCAACAGAATATAAAATATTATATGTAGTAATTTCCACATTCATCACACTTCTTAAAGTATAGACAGTAATGCATATGGGGTCTCACCAAGGTTGCATGCAACTGAAGCAATACTCTCTCACTTCTGAATTTCAATCTTCTTGAAATAAGAGCTAACATGTAGCAGCCTTTTCAATTATATTTTTTATACCTCTGTACCTCTTGTGATTCCTGGTGGCGGGAGACAGGATGCCATTCGCTGGTGGTAGGATTCTCTATTCCCGCTGCTGTCATTGGGATTTCCCATTGAAGCCAACCCTCACCACCAGGAGACCAAGGGGCATGGTTATGCTGCCAGAAGGACCAGAGAATCCCACTGCCAGTGAACTGATGAAGAATTCAGGCCTTTTATCAGAAAAGATGTATTCAGATCACATGTGGACAATGTTCTGTAGTGTGACGCGTATTTTCCCAAACTGGGTTCCTGTGCCATAACACAATTATCTGCTGTTTATTGCTCAAAATCATAGAGCGAGAAGTCTAAATAATTCAGGATACCACGCATTTGGAATTTAGTAGCATCTGTATGTGATCTAAAATTACAGAGCACATTAAATGGTCTGTATGTTACTTAGTAAGTTATCTTTGCTTGCTTCCAATGTCAAAATCACAGACATTTGAAGAGATTCACATTCCGCAACAATGGGCGTGATTTCTATGGGGTTGAGAGGTTGCATTTGGGGTATGCGTGAGCCCAGTAGTGGACAGAGAATCCAGAGAGCTCACTGACATGGAGTTGATGTCAAACATTATTATAATGAATGTAGGAATTTCAGATATGTTGTATTATATGTATTTATTCTGTAAGGGTTAATAGCCTGGCCTAATGCATGCATTATGCTGCAGTTGTGTTTTTAAAGAATCCTGGTTTGAATGGTTTTAGGAGACAGATGCAATTACGACATCGTCCTAGCTTGGGCTAATATGAGTTTTGTTTAGATTAAGGGGTATCTGTGTAGTTATTTAGATACACTGGGCTAAGTGTTGATGCCAGCAGAGGAACTCCGAAAGGTCGCGATTCCAAACAAACCTGTTGGACTTTTACCTGGTGTTGTAAGACTTCTTACCTGTGCTCACCCCTGTCCAATGCCGGCATCTGCACATAATTAATTATTCTACCGTTGTTGAAGAACTTAACAGCTAAATGTAGTGACTACAAATGATGTATTGATCTGCAGTTACTTGTCAGAATTTAAGATTATCAGATTATTTTGTTCTCCTGGCAGAATCTTGCCCAATGGGAGTGCTTATTAAGAACTTAGAATGCTATGTACATTCATCTATTAAAATTAATGTAACATTGCCTCTCATATTCTAATAGCTGATGAAAAGGCAGCTAATAAAAGCTATATCTGTATAATTTATGAAATGTAGGGTCTTTAATATTTCTGAAAGATATCCTATAAATCTCAGGTGAGTGGAACATTCAATACTTACTTTATGGCTTTTAACAAAGCTGCTTCCCTCATTGAAGCTAAGAGCTAATTCCTAGATGATACCACTCTCAGCAGGCTATGTTTCAAAGTTCAACTCAAGCTAATGAATTTCAATAAGAGAAACTATGCTGAGGAAACATGTTTTTATTTTGTTTGAATAGTCTTAAACTCCCAATCGTATGGGTTGTAAATAATCACTTGGGTGCGACTAGTTATGTTTGGCAAGTGATTGTTCACAGAATCAGCTGAAGGTCAGATGTGCAATCGTGCTTTAAACCAATTAACTTATTGCCTCGTGAAATTACTACAGGGAAAGTGTTGTGGCAGGGCAACAGTGGGCAGAGACTGCAATTGATCAATGTACTCATTAAAAAGCAATTGGTTATTGCTGCTCTTGAAATACCGCATTTAAAGCAATAGTTTGCTTTAATACATTTATTTGGCTGGTTTGCTTTAATACATTTATTTGGCTGGTATATTCTTACATATAACTGCTTCAGTATTTCCTAAACAACAGGATATTATTGCGGTTTTACCCAAGCTAGGTCATCCTGCAAAATCAAGGAGGAAGACGTTACAATTTCTACATCTAAATCGAAAGTGAGTTATTTCCAGGAAAAAAAATCGTATTATCTCTTCAGAGCTTGAAGCAGTGCACAGTGGCTTGAAGCAGTGCTCAGAATGTTGATAGTTCCTTATGTTTGATCTTGGACAAATGCTGTATAACCTTGAAGGATAAGCCACAATGGTCGTGCTGTTTCTTGTAACGCATTGAATGCTCCAACATAACATGCATTGATAATGAACTGAGAATTCAGTCCTTGAAGTGACTTTGATTGTTTATGCTCACTTTTGGACAAACATCTTTAAAGTAGGTTGACAAAGATATGGGGGTGCATCCTCTGCCACCCGCCTCCGGTAGCAGAGTCCCCAATGAGGCGGAGGATCATGCATCGAGCAATAAACCGGATCGGTGCCGATCTCATTCCACTGGTCCAGTCCCCTGCCGGTAGCGGCAGCTGACTGCATGCCCCATGCTAGATGAAAATGGGTCATTTGTCTGAGCCAACCTGACAATGCCTGGCAGTGCTAACCTGTGCCAGGGCACTTCCCAGGCATGTCCCTCTTCTATGGCCCTCCCCCTTCCGTCCTAGGCGATGCTTACTTTGGCAGGATCCCCTTGACTGTTTCCCATCTTCAGAAAACTGTTGTGAACCTCGCTGACATGATGTCACATCAACAAGGTTTGGGTATTCAGTGAGGGAGATCATGTGATCAGCAGGCGCTTTGACAATATTCAACTGAAGTTAAAATGTATTTAAATGAGTTTCTCTGGGAATGAACCTTGCTACATCACCGGCGAGGGGCGGGAAAAATCAGAAAATGTGATCTCGCCAATGACTCATGCAGGATATTGGGCCTGTGTCACCATTCTCGCTGACAGCGAACAAGGTGCAGTCATCCCAATTGTGTACAATCAAAGTAATGACTTCTGTACTCATGTCCCAAGTGGCCAAATCACCTTCCGTTTGTTGAGTGTTTGCACTCTGACCAGTTTTACAGCTCAACACGGACAACAATTTGGCAGCTTCATCAAAGTTAAATTTGGCCGTCTGTCATTTCACTTTGACCTTGTCATTCACTCCTCTTACAACTTCTGGCTTCAGTAGTTTTTTTTAGCTGTTAGGAGTATAGTCGTGGTGCTGTGGCATTAGATGCTGCACTAGATTACTTTCCATGTTGTGTGTTTTTCCACTCTAAATTTGCCATGCGCAATGTGCTGGATGTAGCTTATTTTTTAATGATCCTTTCGGCAATTTTCAACACTGTCTCGGCCTTGTCGTTTGACTTGGGGATAGTATGGAGATAATTTGTAATGCTGAATTTCCTAATCATTCATTAAGTGCTTGAGCTCTTCACACATGAACTGAGGGCCATTGTCACTCATCACAATGTCAGGAATGCCATGAACATTAATGTGTGCTTTCCAACATTCTGCTACCTCATTGATAGTCATTGATATCAGCTTGTCTAAATCTCAGTAGCATGAATTGTAATTGATTCTAATGAAACAGTCAGTTCCAAAGAGAGTGAAGGTGTCTACTCCAAGCTTCGCTTCTGGTCTGTCTGGTATGTCATGAGTCATGAGCTGCTCTTTAGCTTGCTTAGCTTCCTGTAACAGCCTCCCCGAACAGGCGCCGGAGTGTGGTGACTAGGGGCTTTTCACAGTAACTTAATTTGAAGCCTACTTGTGATAATAAGCGATTTTCATTTCATTAATGTTCATTTCAAGCAATGTACTGGCAGATGTGGTGCTTAATCTCATTGCTCATATTTGGTCAGTGGAGTCTTTCTCTTGTCTTACTCAGACTTGACTCAATTTCTTGATGAGTTGCATGGATACATCAGCATCTTTTTTCTCATCTGTTTAGGGACAGTGACCCTAAACCTGTGGACATGATACAATCTTGGGTGATCATTTCATCTTGGTCTGTCCAATACTCTCTTGCTGCAACAGGGTGTGCCCATCGGCCAACCTTGCATGCCTCAATCCTTTAGCACTTGAAGAGCTATACCTCATTGCCCAGTATGCTCTGTCTAAGCAAGAAACTTGTATGTTCAATTGTCTCTGCTGGGTTTAGAACTTCAAAGTATGTAATACTGTTGCTGCCTGTTGAAATTTGCAATATTTAACTCTCTGTACGAGCATAATAAAATTCCTTTGAACAGAATGCACCTTTCCACGGTACTTTGCCGATGTACACCTGCGTCCGTTGCTTGTACTTCACTTCCAATTATAATGTCTGCAAACAAAGTAATAGCCTTTGCAAAGACTTCAGAGCAGATAGAAAAGATTTCAGAAAGATGCTTTGAAGTGGCTTGTGGTCAGAATCTACCATTACTTTCTCTATCCAAGCAAATGCCAATTAAGATTCTCACAAACAAAGACAATAGCCAGGATCGCTTTCTAAATCTGTGCATGGCATAGATCAGGATGTGTTAATGCTCTGAACGCAAACACAACTGGTTGTAGTTGTTGCAAATGGTTGCTCCAATGCTGGCAACACATCCTGGGGTATTCTGTTGTTCATGTCACACGGCTCAGCATTCGCATTTTCGTCACCAGTTAGATCTCTTCCATTCACCAGGATCTCGGCATTTTTCTGCATTCTGGTGAGGCGCCACAGCTATCAACCACACCTTACAGCAGCTCAGAGACACACACCGCAGTGGGCGACATTCGTGAACAGGCTTCGGGGACACAATCTGGTGAGCAGCACATAGTTGCTGATGCACATCAGGTGGAGGCAGGAATATCCAAGGGAGGCAGCAAAGGAGGTCTCCTGGGTACCAGGACTCAGCTCGGTCACAGTCAGATGCCGAGCCTCTGGAAAATGTTCTCTCAGATCTGATGCAAATGATAGGACACAGCCATGGTATTCTGGAAGGGATGTCGGTGACATTCCAGTGAAGGCATATCTGTTTTAAGGAGTCCAAAAGGCTGTGGGCGCAGGAGATGGTGCTGAAAATGCATGGCACTGAGGCCAACCTTACTAGGGTGGTGACCACAGTGAAAAGCCTGAAGCACGACGTATGCATCTTGAGTGGTGGTGCCAAGGCTTGGCTCAGTCTATGATGACCATGGCTGAGGCCCCGACACTGAGGGACATGGCCCAGATTCAGATGGATATTGGTGAGGCACCACAGAGCATGTCCAGTCACTGAGGAGCATCACTGAGAGTGGCGACACTGTGGTGCAGCCAACGATGAGTCGCGAGGACTGGCAGAGCCAGGTGACGCCGAGGCCTCTGGACCTCACAGCAGCTGTCCCTCTGTCCCATCGAGTGTCCCTGGGCCCTATGGGCACTGTCAGGGAGGAGGAAGCGCTGGAGGTCAATCTAGGGTCTGCCACCAATGGTGGCCTCCAGTTCTTCTGAATCGCTTGTGACACTGTCGCATCTCAAGGGCAGCGGGCAAAACAGGTTGAAACGACAACACTTGTGGCACTGGTAAGTCAGCCAGAGCTCTCCGGCTCCAGGCCCTCCAGAGGAAGTCTGCCAAGGGCATCAAAGTGGGTAGAAAGCAGCAGGCTCCCTCCACCTCTGATGTGGATCCTGGGGACACACCTGGACATCGCATGAGACCACGAAAAATGAAGGAGAGTGAGGAGCATTGAGTGGATACTGGGCTGTTCACTATCTGACGCTAGTGGAATGGAAATACCAAATGTTCACTATTCCAACACGTAACACGTGAAGCCTTTGCAGGTGAAGCATTTTTTACATTATTCATCACAACAGGACTGCAGTAGACAAGCATTTGGCTTCCAGATATTAGCTATTAAACGGTCAATAGTATAATAACCCTCCCCCCACACAGCTCCAACAGTAGATTTGCATCAGTGGAAAATTGCTCAAGGGTAGCATAACAAAACACCGGAAATTCAAACCTACACAGACCACGGCAGAAGAGTGAGAGCATGGCAGACGAGTGAAAGAGCAACCCTTTTCCTTAACTAGGATTGGTAGCGCCACCCATTCCCTTCTCCAAGCCGCAGAAACAAAAGGGATGGCATCAGACAAGCACAGGCTTCCAGGCATCAAACAATCAATGGTACAATTGCAAACATAGGGGAGGCAGTGGTGTAGTGGTATTGTCACTGGACTAGTAATCCATAAACCCAGGGTAATGCTCTTGGGACCGGGATTCGAAGATCACCAGGACACAGGTTGGAATTGAATTCAATTAAAAAAGAATCTGCCATTAGAAGTCTAACAATGACCATGAAACCATTGTCTATTGTCGTAAAAACCCATCTAGTTAACTAATGGCCCTTTAGTAAGGGAAATCTGTCATCTTTACCTGGTCTGGCCTACATGTGACTCCAGACCCACAGCAATGTGGTTGACTCTTAAATGCCCTCAGGGATGGGCAATAAATGCTGGCCCAGGCCCAGCGACGCCCATATCCAACAACCAAATAAAGAAAAAAACAATTTGGCTTCCGGACATTAACCATTGAACAGTCAACAGTACAATAAAGTTACCAGCAATCTGCACAGCTTCCAGACATTAAATAATAAACAGTCAACAGTACAATAAAATCACCAACAATCTTCAAGAGCATTTCTTCAAGACCTTCAGCAACTTGCTGAGTTGAATTGGGCTACCACCCTTCCCCTGCTTCAGCACCAACAGCAGGTGACCTGACTTCCTCCCTTTTCCTTGCTCCAGGCTTTAAAAACAAAAGAGGCAGCAGGAAGGAACCATGTGGCTTCTAGACATTAAACACTGAACAGTCAACTACACGATAAAGTCACCAACAAGCTGCAAAATACGCCACACTTCCTCCTCATTAGCACCGGCAGTAGTTCATCTCACTGGCAGTAGTTCATCTCACTCTCTCTCTTTCCTTATTGCAGACCACGGAAGCAAAAGAGGTGGCAGCAAACAGACGCACAGCCTCCAAACAGCTGCAGCAGCATTTGGGTCACTCCGCCTATCCCAATACTGCAGTTCCCAACAGCAGATTCTCAAAGGCAGGAATAATCATTACAGAAAGTCACACTGACAAAGAGCACAGCAGAAGAGTGAAAGAGCACCACCTCCCCCTCTCCTGCATTGGTAGTCGGCCAGCTTACATCCACCCTTTGCCTTATACCAGCCCATAGAAGCAGAAGAGGCAGCAGCAAACAAACACTCGGCCTTCAGGCATTTGCAGCCACAAGCAGGTACAAACAGTGAACACAACCTGCAGCCACTTTTCGTTTATTTAAACAGTCAACAGTAACAAAGATTTGAAAATCAACTACGTCACATTACACATATCACACTAACATTAAACAACAAGGAAACAGTACCATTCCATAGTGCACCAACGGACTATGTCAGCTCATTTTCACAAAAAAAAATGAGCACACCGTATCACCCCTCAGTCTCATCAACAGAAATGGAGAATCCTGAGAAAGTGTTATCATGTCGAAACTTTGTCATAGAAATGACCTGTCCATCAATGTGTGACTTGTTCCACGTATCAGTGGAATTCTCCGTCCAGGACCCGCAGCGATGCAGGCCCTCCCACACGGCCCAATCTCACCAAAACCATATCCTGCCATCCATATTTTCCACTGGCGTCCAAGGTGTAGTTGGACATGCTTGACTTCCAGCGAGTTTAATCCACAGTGACATGCCAGTTACATTCAGCACGCACCACACCAGCAAACTGCATTTCTACGACTTGAGCAGGTGGCCCATTTGGAACAATGCCAAGCATCAGGTCCCACAGCGTCTTTGTGCTTCAAACCGGCTTGCCTTCTGGGCACATACATCCCCCTGAGCCCGGTATTCCAGGACCCAGGTACCTTAGGGAAAATTTCCGGCTACAGAAAAGGAAGGGAACAGCAACAGCAGCCTCCAGGCATCTGCAGCCACCAGTAGGAGCAAGTGACAGAAACAACTTGCAGCTGTGAAGTGCTTTCACATCTCAGCCAACACCCCAATCTGTCCATTTTTGGGGGTTAAAACTGAGCCCATAAATTCTAATTGAAACACTTTTCAGCGAGACTCTCTAATCTCTGAATTAATAGTCTCCACTTCATTGCTGAAATTTTGTAGACGACTCCAATTGCAGTATTAAGCCCTCTCTTCTTATTATTCTATCAATATGGAAAATATTTAAATGAATTTGATATCAGACAGTTAAAACATTTAAAAGGATCATGGACTCCCTGCTCTCAAATGTCTTCATTTTTACATTTAAATCCGAGTGATGATTAACAAAATGATCAAAAAATATCCTCTTACAAATTTAAGATTAAGAATTTGGTGGTTGAATTTCATCCAAAAAACATTCAGATGTACAAATCAGTACATGCGTATTGATGAAATCTGATAAAGGAATACCCAGAATTGTGATGTTCATATCCGGATTTTAACACACCACTTACACAAAGGAACAGTCGGCAATCCTGGTACTTCTAAGTATTTAATTCCTCTTGCTGCAGGGGGTCCAGATCAAAACCCATCATGTAAAGACAGATTGTCTAAAAAAAAAGGCTTATATTCAGAGTATGACTGATCTGCTTGGATGCCAATATTCTGCAAGAAGCAACAAAGTTGGGAATAATTATCAGACATTTTACACTTGCACCTGCTTAATCTGTTTTGACCATGAATTTTACATAATTCAAGTAAAAGCAACAAGGCAATGAACATATGTACATAGAACATACAGTGCAGAAGGAGGCCATTCAGCCCATTGAGTCTGCACTGACCACTTAAGCCCTCGCTTCCACTCTAGCCCCGCAACCCAAAAACCCCTCCGAACCTTTTTGATCACTGAGGGCAATTTATTATGGCCAATCCACCTAACCTTTTGGATTGTGGGAGGAAACCCATGCACACACAGGGAGAACGTGCAAACTCCGCACAGACAGTGACCCTGCGGGGAATCGAACCTGGGACCCTGGCGCTGTGAAGACACAGTGCTATCCACTTGTGCTACTGTGCTTAGAGATACGTACAAAGATTGGTCTCCTAAAGGTTCACAAATTCACTCACAAAAATGGAAGTCCACTTGGACCACACCCTCTTTACACTCCGAACAAAAAGTAACCGGCTAAAGCGGGCTGATACAAAACATTACAAAAGTAGGTTGCTGTTCAGTTTTTGTTGATCTGTTGTAAGAATATAATGGTATAGATTAACACTCTGGTGCTATCGCGCTGAAAGGCTGACAGCAAGTTGACAGGCTCTTTTACATCTCCTATATTTCACTATTACCTGTTTTACAATGGAATAAAATCAACCTTTCCTCAGTGTGAGTGAACTGTGATAACTGCTCCATTGGCTAATGACACAGTAGCACAGTGGTTAGTGCCATTGCTTCACAGCGCCAGGGTCTCGGGTTCGATTCCCAGCTTGGGCCACTGTCTGTGTGGAGACTGCACATTTTCCTTGTGTCTAGGTGGGCTTCCTCCCACAATTCCCGAAAGACGTGCTGTCAGGTCTTTGGACATTCTGAATTCTCCCTCTATGTACCCGAACAGGTGTCGGAATATGGCAACTAGGGGCTTTTCACAGTAATTTCCTTGTGGTGTTAATGTAAGCCTACTTGTGACAAGAAAGACTATTATAATTTTTTTTTGAAGTTTAGAGTACCCAATTCATTTTTTCCAATTAAGGGGCAATTTAGCATCGCCAATCCACTAGCCTGCACATCTTTTTGGGTTGTGGGGACAAAACCCACGCAAACACGGGGAGATTGTGCAAACGCCATATGGACCATGACCCAAAGCCGGGATCGAACCTGGGACCTCGGCGCCACGAGGCTGCAGTGCTACCCCACTGCGCCACCTTGCTACCCCTAAAGACTATTATTATTACATTGAAGAATGTAACTGATATGCATTTGGGTCGACAATAAAACTGCTGGAGAGGAACATTTCTCATGATAAAATATCAGGTTAGATTTTGACTTTGTACAGTAGTGTGGAACGGGGTTGGGGGGAGTGTAGTGAGTCTGCATTAATATTGCATCTCTCCTTTCCTGTGAAGGGAAATAATATTTGGTGAGGTATGAAATGAGCTGCCTATTCGCTATCGTTTATCTTATGTTAAAGTCACGTCCTATCCCAGTTACTAACGAGCAACTCATTTCCAACAAACAATAACATTTAATGGACATCGCAAGTTCCCACTCTGGAGCTGCCAAATAAATTGACATGCTTTAATCTGGTAGTCGGATACATCGCTTTCAGCACTGCATTCATGCCAACATGATTTGTGAAAATAAAATGCAGCCTGAAGACATCTGAATCCTTTATTCAATGTCAGTACAACACCAGGGTAAACACAGTAATAATGAACCCAGTGATTCAGGAAGAATAAAGGCAAGTGGTGAATCTGAAGCATCTTAGATTTAATTGTTAAGGTAATGAAAAAAACAATATTTCAGGATACTGAGACTGAGAATGATTCAATTTTTTAAAGTGAGAATCTCTGTTTTCTGCAAGAGGCATCTAATTGCCTCATGTCTCACGGAATAATTGACCAGAAAAGATTAATCCCTATTGTTACGATCAGGCGAGGACTGGTGCCAGAACAGGTGCGCAAGTCATTTGACCGCACTGCGCATGCGCGTTGATGCACGGAAAGCGCTGACGTTCGCGTCATGATGTGTCCGAATTGTGGCTCCGCTCATTTAAAGCGGCAATGTCCGGCAAAATCACAACGCTATCTACAGTGTGGCAAGCTTGGCCAGTACGCAACCCTTTGCAGATCTGCTTCATTGCCCAGCATCCAGAGATCCCAGCCACGGCACGGAAGCATCCGTTCGGTACAGCAGGCCGTGACAGACTCCGACCCCGACAGCCCACTAGATCCTGACGCCGAGTGCCTCAAATCGCCATTCCGGGTGGGCATCATTACTAAGCATGCGCTGCCTTTCTCAAAGATGGTGAAATACCTCCCAATCCTGAGCGTTGATCCGGACACCGAGTGGCTTGCATCCATTTCAAGCTAGACACCGGCGCTTCAGTAAACCTCATTTCAAAATCTGACCTCGACACCATCCGCGTCAAACCAAGCATTCTTCCACCGGCCTGCCAGCTCCCCGACTATAATGGCAATGCCATTGCTGCCAGTAGCTCAAGGCGTGCAGCTGGGCGCTGACAAGGTTTCGGCGATCAAAGCCATGAAGACCCCAGAGGATAGGAAGGCGGTCCTCCGCTTTCTCGGGATGGTCAACTTCCTTGGGACGTACATCCCCAAAATGGCGTCACATACCACAGCCCTCCGCCACCTCGTCAGAAAATCAACAGATTTCCAGCGGCTACACGCTCATGAGAAAGAATGGTGTGAGCTGAGGGCAAAACTCACCAAAGCCCCGGTGCTGGCGTTTTTCGACCCCGCCAAGGAGACAAAAATATCCACTTACGCAAGCCAGGAGGGCATGTCTTATGAAGAAAGGTTGAGTGAGCTAGGGCTTTTCTCACCAGAGCGATGAAGGCAGAGAGGTGGCTTGATAGCGGTGTACAAGGCGATGAGAGCATGGATAGAGTGGATCGCCAAAGACTTTTCCCCAAAGTGGAAATGGATGTCACGAGGGACATAATTTTAAGGTGACTGGAGGAAGGTATAGGGGAGATGTCAGAAGTAGGTTCTTTAAACAGAGAGTTGTGGGTGTGTGGAATGCACTGCCAACAAGAGTTGGTGGAGTCAGAGTCATTAGGGATATTTAAGCAACTCTTAGACAAGCACATGGACAGCAGTAAATTGAAGGGGTGTAGGTTAGGTTGATCTTAGATTTGGATAAATGGTCGGCACAACATCGTGGGTTGAAGGGCCTGAACGGTGCTGTACTGTTCTATGTCCTATATACGAAGGGCAAAAACTCACAAAGTAGCCAATGACATCATGGTCTGACACATGACTTAGTTCTTAAAGAGATATTGCAAACAACTGCAATAACTCACAGATTTAAAATGCCTTCCCCTTTCCTTTAAAGTCCAACGCAACTAATAATTAGTATTTTAACATAACAATTTACATAAATATACACAAGGGCAGGCATCATGTTATTACATTGTGAGAACACCGTCAATAAGATGGAATACCAGGTGGGCATCCATTTCTCGCTGGTTGCCTGCGAACTTCCGGCACATTGTTATTCTCGATCTTATATAAATTTTCAGGTTTTCTGGTTGATGTCTCGACCCTGAAAGGTATTATAGTCTCTTTTTTCAAGGGAAGACTGCTAATAGCAGGTGCTTCTGGTGCAAGCTCTGCTTCTGTAGGTAGACTAAGAGTCTCACAGTCAGATGGACGGAGATCATTACCTCTTCAGGTAGTTCTGGCACTGGCACCCAAACGCATATTGACAATAATTGACCTGCATGGTGTCTCCACACGAGTTTGTCTGTCGTTTGGACCAAGTAGGAGATTGGACCGTTCTGAGCCAATGCTGTTGCAGGGATGCATTTCTCACCAATGATATAGTCGCACACCAAAACCTGTTCTCCTTGATGAAATGAGTGCTTCGTTGAGTCACTTTCTTGTCTCTTGATCTGTGACTGTTGGTTTTGCTCTAATATATCAGGTGTCTCCTCTTGCAAGAGTAAATCAAAGGTAGTCCTCAGCTTCCTATTCATGAATAGCAAAGCCGGTGAACTTTGTGTACAGTAAGAAGTCTTACAACACCAGGTTAAAATCCAACATGTTTGTTTCAAGCACTAGCTTTCGGCGCACTGCTCCTTCCTCAGGTGAATCTTTTTCTTTCGGAGCACTGCTCCTTCCTCAGGTGAATGAAGAGGTATGTGCCAGAAACATATATATAGACAAATTCAAAGATGCCGGACAATCCTTGGACTGCGTGCATTTGCAGGTAATTCAGTCTTTACAAATCCAGAGATAGGGGTAACCCCAGGTTAAAGAGGTGTGAATTGTCTCAAGCCAGGACAGTTGGTAGGATTTTGCAAGCCCAGGCCAGATGGTGGGGGGTGAAAGTAATGCGACATGAATCCCAGGTCCCGATTGAGGCCGCACTCATGTGTGCGGAACTTTGTGTAGTCGCATGTATCATATTTTGTTATGTTACTGAAAACCTGTTCACGTGGTGCTGTAGTGAACCTTGGTCCTTGGAAGCATTCAGTGCATGCTTAAAGGATTGGACAAATTTCTCAGCTAAACCATTTGTGGGTGGGTGGTAACTTGCTGATTTAGTATGTTAAACTCCACATATCTTTAAGTCGTCTTCAAACACTCGGGCTGTAACTGGCCGATTATGCTCATGATCGGCTCTGGTTTTACGAACGTTGCAAAGATCTTATTCAATTTCTCAATGGTTTGTTCCGCAGTTGTTGACTTCATTAGGACCACTCAGGCCACTTTGAGTGTGCGCCTACAATGACTATGAACCTGAGCCCCTTGAATGGACCAGCAAACTCCATGGAAGAAGTTGGAAAAGTGAGTAAGCCGGGTGGGAGGGATCCTTGATTATGCTGCCCGCTTTCAGCAGGCAGCGGGAGGTGTAGATGGAGTCCATGGATGGGAGGCAGGTTCATGTGATGGACTGGGCGGTATTCACGACTCTCTGAAGTTCCTTGCGGTCCTGGGCCGAGCAGTTGCCATACCAGGCTGTGATGCAGCCCGATAGGATGCTTCCTGTAAAAGTTGGTAAGGGTTAATGCGGACATGCCGAATTTCCTTCATTTCCTGAGGAAGTATAGGCACTGTTGTGCTATCTTGGTGATAGCGTTGACGTGAGTGGACCAGGACAGATTTTTGGTGATGTGCACCCCAAGGAATTTGAAACTGCTAACCATCTCCACCTCGGCCCTGTTGATGCTGACAGGGGTGTATTTGCTTCCTGAAGTCGATGACCAGCTCTTTAGTTTTGCTGGCATTGAGGGAGAGATTGTGGTCGTTACACCACTCCACTAGGTTCTCTATCTTCCTCCTGTATTCGGACTCGTCGTTATTGGAGATCCGGCCCACTATGGTCGTATCGTCAGCAAACTTATAGATGGAGTTGGAACCAAGTTTTGCCACGCAGTCGTGTGTGTACAGGGAGTAGAGTAGGGGGCTAAGTACGCAGCCTTGCGGGGCACCGGTATTGAGGACTATTGTGGAGGAGGTGTTGGTGTTCATTCTTACTGACTGTGGTCTGTTGGTCAGAAAGTCAAGGATCCAGTTGCAGAGTGGAGAGCCAAGTCCTAAGTTTTGGAGCTTTGATATGAGCTTGGCTGGGATTATGGTGTTGAAGGCGGAGCTGTAGTCAATAAATAGGAGTCTGATGTAGGAGTCCTTGTTTTCGAGATGCTCTAGGGATGAGTGTAGGGGGAAATGGCGTCTGATGCCGATTGGTTGCGACGGTATGCGAATTAAAGTGGGTCAAGGCGTCAAGGTATGGAGGTGATGCGCTTCATGATCAGCCTCTCGAAGCACTTCATTACAACTGACGTCAGGGCCACCGGGCGGTAGTCATTGAGGCATATTGCCCGGTTCTTCTTTGGTACCGGTATGATGGTGGTCTTCTTGAAGCAGGTGGGCACCTCAGGGTGGAGTAGGGATAGGTTAAAGATGTCTGTGAATACCTCTGCCAGCTGGTATGCGTAGGCTCTGAGTGCACAACCAGGGATCCCATCCGGGCCCGTCGCCTTCCGTGGGTTCACTTTCAGGAAGGCCGATCTGACTTCGGAAACTGTGATAGTGGGAATGGGTGAATTATGGGCTGCTGGGGCACTCGACAGCGGATTGTTAGTTACCTGTGTAGCCACCTGAGATGGCCACTAATGAACACAAAATGGAAGACTGCAAAGAGTGCAGGGAAAACGGACATGTTAAAGAGCAAACAGCTTGCAGAGCAATTATGTATTGAGACAATTGCAGAAACCGGTTTCCTGACAGCTGCAGAGATCAGGCAGTGCTGTAAATAAGAAGCCGTTAGCATATTAATGAGGTGATACCAGGCCAGTCCCAGGCACAATGGACACAAATTAAGTATCAATCGATACATTCAATAGCAGACCAGACACGGTGGAGCCAGAGAAGCCCAGGACAATAAGTCCTAAGAACCACCCCAGCGATCAAGGAACGGCCCGAGGATTGGGGGGTTCAAACCATATCGATTGGGAAAAGGCCCAATCGATCCCCAGCAGGTGAGGGAGCCCGCCCAAAGGGGCGCGGACCCTCTGGGACCTATAAAAGAAAGGTCCCACACATGGTTCAGTCTCCTGTCTCCGGCCTCCGGCTCCAGCCTCCAGACCCCTGTCTTCTACATCAGCCGTTGAGCAGCAGCCACCAATAAGTAAGTGCCTAACGACGACCGCTACCTGAAACCGGCATTACTTACACCCTTGCCGACTGATAGTGATTTGAAGCTTGCAGACCAGAACAGAACAAAGGCCTTGTTCCCTGACCTCGCAGTTCCTTCTTAGCTAAGTATTAGTTGTTTAGTAGTAGAAGTAGGTTTAATCTTTAGCGTGTGCATGAGTGTTATTATGATTGTGTTATAATGAACTCTAATTGTTTTGGACTTACTAATTGGTGTACAGCTTTATTGCTTTGAACTTGACCTTGAAACTTGTGACGGTGTCTTTACGGCACCTGGCGACTCCAGAGCTTAGAACGAGAAACAGAGCCAAGTGAGTGTTAAGCACACTCACCCAAAACGAGCAACACCTGCTCAAACCGAGCATAGAATTCATTAAGTTCATCGGGGAGGGGTGCGCTGCTGCCAGAGATACTGCTCGGCTTCGCTTTGTAGCCCGTTATGTTGTTTCCTTGTCTCCTCACTGAGAAACGCTTTGAGTGTCTCTCCTTGTCCCCTTTCCCTGTCCCATTACTGGGACAGTCGGCTGTACTCCTGGTCACCTGGTCTGGGTGTTCTTCATGCTATATTTCTTCTTGCACAGGTGCGCTGGGTCCAAAGAACCTCAAAATGCCACCTTCCCCAAGTTTATGCACAAGCAAGGTCATAGATTCTCTACAGTGCAGAAAGAGGCCATTTAGCCCATCGAGTCTGCACCGACCCTCTGAAAGAGCACCCTACCGAGGCCACCCGGCCTTATCTCCACCGTATCTACCTAACCGCTGGACACGAAGGGGGTCAATCAACTTAACCTGCTCATCTTTGCACTGTGGGAGAAACCGGATCCCCCGAAGGAAACCCACGCAGACACTGGGAGAATGTATAAACTCCACACAGTCCCCCATTGTCGGAATCGAACCTGGGTCTCTGGGGCTGTGAGACAGAAGTTCTAATCACTCTGCCCCCCACCTCGGAAAAATATGTCTGGGATAGTTTGGGAGTCAAATTTCCCAACCGCCCACTCTCAATGTTAAGTTTGACTTTTAAAAGAAATAGCGAAAGGCAATTAAATGGATGTGTCAGCTTTTAACTCCTCGATTAATCCATTTTATCCTTGACAACGAACCAAGGAGGCTTTCACACTTTCATGCCATAGTCTGTCTGAGCATTCCACAGACCCCCTGAGTGACTTTCACAGTTGTAAATTAGCAACCATTGTAAGTCAATATGTTTTCTTACTTTAAATTCCTTAAAAAGAAAGTTCAATATTTATCTGACCAGCAGATGAAATTAAAGATTAATATCGCGCCTTGCACGTCACATCATCGTGACACTATTCAGAATGACTAACTCTGTGCAACTAAAACAGGGGACCATGATAGTGCAGTGGTGCTGGTGAGGCAATGTGGAGGGGAGAGGGGATGTGGGATGTGTTCTTGATAACCATTCATCCAGTACAATAGAGTTCTTGCCCAGGGAAATTGGAAATTGCTCAACTACAAAATTAGACCATTCAACACATTCCACGCGTTATATAGTTTATTCACAGTCTGACTCCTCGATCCCCTCAACACTCCATGCTGCTCCCTTGCTGCTATGCATACTGCCTCCTTGACACTACACTCTGTTCCCCAAGGACCTCCACGCTGCTCGAGGATCTCATTGCTTCTCAAGGAGCTCACTGCTCCAGGACCTGCAAAACCGTCCCTTAAAACATCTGAAACAACAGTGTCGGAAACCTCTGCATCTCCTTAAAACTTAACTCTTTGATCACCTGTGTAAGTATTGATTCAAAGAATAATAGAATCACTTTACAGTGCAGAAAGAGGCCATTCGGCCCATCGAGTTGGCTCCGACCCTCTGAAAGGGCACCCTACCAAGGATCGGGCCCCCACTCTTTCCCTTTGGTCCAGCAACCCCACCTAACCTAACTAACCTCTTGGACACGAAGGGGCAATTGACCATTGCCAATCTACCTAACCTGCATATTGTGGAAGGAAACTAGAGCACCCGGAGGAAACCCTCGCAGACATGGGGAGAGCACTGACAGTCACTCAAGGCCAGAATTGAACCTGGGGCCCTGGAGCTGTGAGGCAACAGTGCTAACCGCTGTGCTGCCGTGCACCCATTCGCCGGAGACAGGGTTAGCACTGTTACTTCACAGCGCCAGGGACCTGGGTTTGAAAAGATAGAACTGCTGCCCACCCAATAATCCCTTGCACAAACCACCCCTCCTGCTGGCCATGACCCACCCCCTCCTCGACTGACAAACCCCCAGTGACCACTGGACACCCTCCTCCACTGAGCTCGTCCGCCACACCGACCACCCCCCGCAATGACCAACCAACCCGCCCTAGAACCACCCCCCCCCACCATCCTACCCACTCACCTTGCAAACTGGTCATCTTCACAATGCGACTGGACCTTTAAACCTACCCATGCTGTGAGAAAGGCTTCCTCATCTCCAACTCTTCTGCCCTCAGCACAAGGCCCCAGGAACCCACTGCACCATTCTCGCAAAGCCTGTGTCAGAAGGTCGGGAGAGAAAGGAGCTGGCTCATTTTAAGGTACGAAACTGCAAGTGGATCTGCGATCACGTCATGGTGGAGAAGTAATAATTTTGCCTGGTTTTTTTTGGACTGATTTTGTTGCTGATGTTTGGCTGCAACAATAGTGGAAACTGGAAAATGGTAAATTAAGAATTTTTAATATAGCTCCGGCCTTTTTGAGTCCTCATCTCTCCTCCTTGTGGCTGAGTGGGCCAATGGCAGGGTACATGGATAGGTGAACAGTGTCCATGCTCAAACATCAAAGATCCGAGGGCAGCTGCAAAAGGCACCTCCCAGTCATTACCCAAAAAGTATAGATGTGGAGATGCCGGCATTGGACTGGGGTGAGCACAGTAAGAAGTCTTACAACACCAGGTTAAAGTCCAACAGGTTTGTTTGAAACACGAGCAGTGCTAGTGTTGTAAGACTTCTTACTAAAAAGTATAGGCCAAAGGCACCCCAGGGTTCCAATGAATAGGATTTAGGACAAAATGTAAAGTTGTAGGATGATCCTAAGATACCCTGTGCCCCTAACCTTCATTATTAATGATTAATTAATGGAAGAATTATAATTTGTTTCAATTTTTAAAAATAAATTCAGAGTACCCAATTTTCTTTTCCAATTAAGGGCAATTTAGTGTGACCAATCCACCTACGTTGCACCTCTTTGGGTTGTGGGGGTGCGACCCACGCAGGCACAGGGAGGATGTGCAAACTCCACACGGACAGTGACCCGGGGCCAGGACCGAACCCAGGTCCTCAGCGCCATGGGAGGCAGTGCTAACCACTGCGTCACCGTGCCGCCCCGTAATTCTTTTTAATGTCTGCTCGCTTAAAGTTTGATCAGGGTCTTGCAGAGGGAGGAATGTCGGACTCCATTTAGGCAAAGCCTTCTGATTACAGATGAGGTGTAATTGGAAAAGCATTCTCAAAACCCGTCTTTTCGAACTTACCTAATTGACCCCAATGTTAATCCTGTACCGATTTTTTGTTTCCGTCCTGAAACTTGGACCTCGTTGCCTGAGACACAAAATTAATTAATGTGTGATCGGATTGTGAAAACAATTGTTTAACAATATAGAGGGATCGGTAAACCAACAGAGGTCTTTGTCCTTTATGCAGACATCTCGGTGCAGCTCTGATTCCAGGTTTTATTATTAAACATAGAAGAGTGCTTTCCAAATTAATTTGCAATGGAATCCCATTTTAACTTTTTAAAATTGACATGACCCCAAATGCTAATGAAAGCAAATCAGCAATAAAGCAGCATTGTAACACTCAAAATATAATTATTAGTGTTTGGATATTTTGATCAGCATATAATAAATACATCATATAACATGAAAATCTGTATTTTGATCAACTTTGTAAAAATGTTACAATTTAGTTTGCGAATATCAGTTTCAGTCAAGCACTTCATATTCCCCAGTGACAGAAGATTCAGTGAAAATTATTTCCCTCTGATCCTGGTCCAGGATGGCTGTGCATGCATCCTGCTGTAAACCCCTCACTCCTGTGCACTTCAGCAAACCTGCAATCACCCTACCCTCCCCCACACCCCCTCCCTGCAACCAACAATCTGGAACTGGTGCCCACAGCTCGCAGGTGTGCGCAGCACACACAGCACCGGGAATCACATCCCTATTCTGACATGAGCCACTTTCTAGGCTCTGACATTCATCTCGTATAGTTTGAAAGGCTGAACGTTCAGCTACGATATGAATCCAAGACCTTCCGATCTTTAGCCCAACGCTTAACTGACTGACCTACAGCAGAGTACAGTGATACATCTGTTTCTAGCACAATTTGTCAGATATTTTCATAAATATGTGAAATAAGGACAATTACATTGCATATTTCATGCTATGGAGACTAATGGGCCCCACATTGTAAAGTAAGGTTGTGTTAATTTAGCATTACTACACTGAAAAAGTTCACTGAATTATGTTTTGTGTTCTGTGAGGGTAAATGACTGGCTGTGGTAACTTACACCAATGATATGTGGCATTAATGCCACACTCCTTGAGTTAAAAAGCAGAAAATATGAGGCAAAGTGATATGTAGCCATGTGTTAAAATGATCACATGTGTTAATATAATTGTGTTCTGAACCTAGGACCAATAAATTGTCAGTAGGATGCTAAGGTTTACTGAGCAAAATGGAATAAGCTAAAACATGCTTCTCACTGCATACATTTTGATGATCCAATTAATGTGAAGCACAACATCTGCCCAGAAAGCAAATTAAGATTACATCCAGTTTTCTATTTTAATAAACTTGTCTAACTGTTTTGGATCATGAAGATGGAAAGAGCGATTGTGATCACAAGACTGCATTATACAATTCAAATGGGCGTTGGACTGGAGCCAGCACTTTTGTAATGGAACAGATGCTCAGGAACACGTACAATAGTTATTACATTGCACAGAACACTAATACACTAATACTGGGAAAGAAATAAATCACTTTTATGGCAGCTTATCATATCTTTCAAAAACATTTTCAAGTGTTCCACATACAATGCCTTACTTTGAAGTGTGGTGGATGTTGAATTGTCATCAAATGTACCGATAGGAAGATTCTACAAAGAGCAAAATGATGAATGACCAGTTAATCCCCTTCTGTTTAATGGCAGATCTAAACAGGACATTGGGAAAACGCCAGGCTTTTGTTGGAATAGTGCCAAAGGATTTTTCACATCTACCTGATCTACAAAAGCAGGCGGTTAGTTTAACATCCCCTCTCTCACAAGACAACAAGTTTGAGGCCGCATTCTCCCAGCAGTGCACTGGAATATCACCTTACACTGATGCCTTGGAGTGATATTTGAGATCAGAACCTTCCGACTTGCTCCATCAACTGAGTCAGAATGATAAATGGGATGCAAAATTGAATGGCGTGGCTTCACTTTTAATGATGCTGTACAGGCTTTGTGACATTTACTCAATATGGGCCGCAATGCCAGCTGCTTTCTGCAAGGGCACAGACAGGCATGTCCCCAGTGTGCATAAGAATGCTGTGAAGAGACATTATCCTCGCTGGCTTAGGCAGCACCAGGTTTGCAAATTGGAGCATGCATGTCCTGTCTACATATGTGTTATAGCTCAAAAAAGAAAAAGGTCAGAAGGGCAAAAGGGACTTTGAACTAAGGTTATTTAAAGAGACATTCAACAAGCTGAAAAGGAGGTGATTTCTCTTAAATGTGCACAGGTAGAGTTGGTAGAGTGTTGTTGGAGGTGTTTTGTTGCAGTTGGTGATTACAATCAGGGAGGAGAGAGGAGAACTTCGTGAATGTCAACAGCCACAAGGTTTTTATCCAGCAATAATCTGCCTTCCCCACCATCTGCTATCATCAAAGAAGATTCAGCTAGTGACCACTCTGGGCCAAGGGTTATCAATACCCTTGTGCCAGCCCACCTCTCAAGCAAAGTCAATGAAAGCCAGGGAGCTATGCGTAACATCATGGAGCAGGCAATAAGTCTTAGAACATAGAACAGTACAGCACAGAACAGGCCCTTCGGCCCTCGATGTTGTGCCAAGCCTTGTTCGAAACCAAGATCAAGCTATCCCACTCCCTGTCATTCTGGTGTGCTCCATGTGCCTATCCAATAACCGCTTGAAAGTTCCTAAAGTGTCCGACTCCACTATCACAGCAGGCAGTCCATTCCACACCCTTACAACTCTGAGTAAAGAACCTACCTCGGACATCCCTCCTATATCTCCCACCCTGAACCTTATAGTTATGCTCCCTTGTAACAGCTACATCCACCCGAGGAAATAGTCTCTGAACGTCCACTCTATCTATCCCCCTCATCATCTTATAAACCTCTATTAAGTCGCCTCTCATCCTCCTCCACTCCAAAGAGAAAAGCCCGAGCTCCTTCAACCTTTCCTCATGAGACCTATCCTCCAAACCAGGCAACATCCTGGTAAATCTCCTTTGCACCCTTTCCAATGCTTCCACATCTTTCCTATAGTGAGGTGACCAGAACTGCACACAATACTCCAAATGTGGACTCACCAGGGTCATGTACAGTTGCAGCATAACCCCACGACTCTTAAACTCAAGCCCCCTGTTAATAAACGCTAACACACTATTGGCCTTCTTCACGGCTCTGTCCACTTGAGTGGCAACCTTCATAGATCTGTGGACATGAACCCCAAGATCTCTGTTCCTCCACATTCCTCAGAACCTTGCCATTGACCCTGTAATCCGCATTCAAATGTTTCCTACCAAAATGAATCGCCTCGCACTTATCAGGGTTAAACTCCATCTGCCATTTTTTGGCCTAGCTCTGCATCCTATCAATGTCTCTTTGCAGCCCACAACAGCCCTCCACCTCATCCACTACTCCACCAATCTTGGTGCCATCAGCAAATTTACTGACCCACCCTTCAGCCCCCTCCTCCAAGTCATTGATAAAAATCACAACTAGCAGCCACTGCCTTGACTGCTCGGACGGTATCCTTTCATACGATCCAGAGGGGCCTCGCGCATTGCGGTGGTGTGTTTGTTGCATTCTCTACAACCTAACCGTCATAAGGTCACCACCATTAATTGGTGGTAATTACCAGCCTAGCTCGCTGGCAGTGCCACCTGGGTGCCACACCACGGGGTGCCCTGCCCATGTGAGGTGGGATGGGGAGGCTGGGGATCCCCTTTATAGGTCAGTTTGGGCTTTGGTGGGGCCCGAGGATCATGTCCGGGTTGGGGGGGAGGGGGGGGGGGGGGGGGGGGGGGGGTTGAGAGATCATGGTGCCAGCTCCTCCTGCCTGCACTGAAGGGTTCTGACGAGCAGAGCTCCTCAGTGTAGGAACAAGACTAAGTGTGTTCCCTGCTGAGGCCCTGGATTGCAACAGAGTCCCATTCGATAGCATGGTCTTTCTCGGTGCTGTGAGTGCCGGGAAACACCTGGCTAAATGTACTCGTCAGGGAAGTCTGTTGCAATTCGGTTACATCACTCCCACTGGATTTAATGTCATCCTCCCATACTTCAAAAAAGGGTCCTCAGAGAGTATCTACATTGGACTGGGGGGTGGGGTGGGGGGGGGGGGGGGGGGGGGGGGGGTTAAAGGGCATGGCTGAGATACTAAGTGCATACTTTGCATCTGCCTATTCCAAGGACGTAGATGCTACCAAAACCCCAGTGCCACTGCTATCAGTGGGTTTTCGCATTGATCGCACCCTCCGCCACCACAGAGCCTGTGGCGGGGTTTGCTGTCAACAGAATTGGCAGTACCTGCCTGCAGGACCGGCCAGAACATTTAAGCCATAGTGAAAGGCAAGGCCGTTGAAATTCAGGATGGTCTAAAAAGTGAGAAAGAAGTGGTATTGGAGAGCTGGCTGTACGTAAAGCTGAGAGGTCATCAAGACTGAATGGAATGCATCTGAGCATTCTAAGGGAAGTAAGGACGGAAATTGTGGCAGACACTGTTCACAATCTTCCACTCACTTTAGATACTGGCATGGTGTGAGAGATCGAGAGATTGGAAAATGTTACAGGGTGCTACAGGTCAGTCAGTTTAACTTCAGTGGGCTGTGGGGAATCTTTTTAATCAATAATGCAGAACAAAATAAACAGCCACTTGGACAAGTCTGGATTAATTTAGGAAAACCAGCATAAATTTGTTGAAGGAAAAATATGTTTACTAACTTGATTTAAGTTTTATAAAGGGGCAATGGAGACAATTGATAAGGGGACTATGATTGATACAGTGTACATAAACTTGGGTGGCATGGTAGAAAAGTGGTTAGCACTATTGTTTCACAGTGGCAGGGGACTGGGTTCGATTCCGGCTTGGGTCACTGTGCGGTGTCTACGCATTTTCCCTGTATCTGCGTGGGTTTCCTCCGGGTGTTCCAATATCCTCCCACTAAGTCCTGAAAAGACATGCTTGTTAGGTGAATTGGACATTCCGATTTCTCCCTCAGTGTACCCAAAGAAGCGCCAGAGTATAGCGACTGGGGGATTTTCACAGTAACTTCATTACTGAGTTAATGTAAGCCTACACTAATAAGGATTATCATCATTATACTTACAAGATATTATAAGAGCATAAGAAATAGAAGCAGGAGTAGGTTAATTGGTCCATCAAGCCTGCTCTGCCATTCAATAAGATCGTCAATGATCCAATTGCAGTCTCAATTCCATTTTCTAGCTGTGCCCCAGAACCCGCAATTCCCAAATCCAAAATCTGTCTAACTCGGCCTTGACTTTATTCAGTGACCCAGCCTTCACTGTTCCCTCTAGAAGAGAAGTGCAAAGACAAGTCACTCTTGGAGAGAGGAAATTCCTCCGCATCTCCACCTGAAATCGGAGAACCCAATGGTGCCCCTGGTTCCAAATTCCCTCATGAGAGGAAACATCCTTTCGGCATTTACCTTGTCACGCCCCCTCAGAATCTTATATGTTTGAGTAAGATTATTGTTCATTCTACTGAACTCCAACGACTAAAAGGCCTAATCTGCTCCTGCTTTTTCCCAAGAATCAGTCGAGTGAACTTTCTCTGAACTAATCCAACGCAAGTATATCCTTCCTTAAGTAAGAGGACCAAAACTGTGCATAGTACGCCAGATGCAGTCTCAACACCGCCCTGTAAAACTGCAGCTAGACATCTCTACTTTTATACATCAGGCCCCTTGAAATAATGCCCAAGATTGTCAATAATAAGCTTGCCAACGAACTGGAAGCTTATGAAACAAAAGGGAAAGTGGCAGCAAGGGTGTGAAGTTGGCTGCCGCTGGGAATGGTGTTTTTTCAGACAGGAAGAAAGCAGACAGTACAATTCACCAGGGGTCAGGAGTCAGACCACTGCCTCTCTTGATATATATTAATGACTTAGACTTTGATGTACAAGGCACAACTTTACAATTTGCAGATGATACAAAACTTGGAAGTAATATGAACCATGAGGAGGACAATGATAGAGTTCAAGAGGACACAGACAGGCTGCTGGAATAGATGGACACTCGACAGATGAAATGTAACAGAGAGGTGTTAGTTGATAGATTTTGATAGGGTGAATGAGGGGAGGCAATGTGAACTGAAGGACCCAGACAAAAGTAGTTTTAGGAACTGAGGGGCCTGGGAATATATGTGCATAAGTGATTTTTAAAAGTATTTGAGATCCCGGACTTTAAACTTCAAGGGAAAGAGTACAGACGCAAGGAAGTTTGATGAAATTTATAAAGCAGTGGTTCAGCTTCAACTGGAGTATTGTGTCCGAATCTAATTATTGGTACTTTGGGAAGTGTCTTGTTATGCTCTCGACGTAGCATATGCTGTTTCCTTGAAGTGCACTCTGACAAAGGAAGGTTCAGACGTGGAGATAACTTCAACACGTTTATTAAACTATTAACAATTCTCCGACTCGGATTCGACTCTACCGTTAATCCTTCTATAGCTGCTCAGACTAACGGACCAGTCTGCTACTATCCATGTGGTGGGTGTGATGTTCAATCAACACTGTCTGTACTTACTGAGTGTCTCCACTGGAAAGAGGAAGATCATGTGTGCTGTGCCCTTTATATATGGGTTGGTGTAATGCCTTCCTGTGGTAGTGTCACCTCTGTGTGTATCGTGAATGCCCATTGGTCGTGACCTATTGGATGAATGTCTGTGTGTCATGTCTCTGGTGTTCCCTCTAGTGTCTAGCTAGTCTATGTGTACTTACATTAACCCCTTGTGTATTTACAGTGATGCATATCACCACAGGAAGGATGTAAATAATTTAGGAATCTCAGTGGACCACACTTTCCACGATCAAGTGGATAAACTCGATGATCTGTGCAATGGCTTGTGACAAGTGTAGCCAGATATGTTTGGGTTTTGAAATATAACCAGTCCGATTGACAACTTGGGCTTTCTGCAGTCATGTGACTATGCCATGAGGCTACCTCTGGAGGCAGGCAGAATAAGTTCAATAAAGATTCTCACAGAAACGCACTAAAGAAGACTGTTGTCCTTATACATGAAACATGCAGTACAGAGGTTAAGTACAGTAGATGCTTTTAAACACTGGAAATGATACAGAGTAGATAATGAGAATCCAGGAACACGGAAAGGCTACCTACAAAACTACTGCTGAAAAGAACAATGGAAAACAGGCAAAGGTTGCAAGTGAGGCAGCTCAGAAAGTCACACAGAAAAGTATAATTTTGCAAAAACGTTGCTTGAAAAAAGGACAAAAGCAAAACACAAGCTGCAAGTGAAATTATTGACGGTAGGGAACAGGACAAATGAAAAGAGCGCACAGTTGCAAGTGAAATTACTGGCTACAGAGAAAAAGGACAAATGAATCACAGATAGAGGCTTAAATTAAATTACTGAGTGAGTAGAAATGGCTGCAGTAAATTTTCCAAGACTGTCTCAAGTGCAATTGAAAACTGATGAATTGAAATACTGGCAGATTTTCACTTACGATGGCAAACTATGAGATTGCAACAGACTTCACTAACAAGCCTGAACCAATAAAAGTATCTATACTCCTAATACTACGAGAGACGGACTACTATACCCTCAATCTAACAGACCAATAATGAAAAAACTTGACCGAGATTTTGAAAGCCTTGAATGTACATTTTGAAGTAATGCTCCATATGCACCTTATGTATTCAGCATTAGAGTTTAGAGTGCAAAAAAGATAATTGAAAGGCATATCATTGAAGTAGCACAACCAGCAGAATCATATGAATTTCGACAACTAAAAGGCAAATGATTAAAGATAGATTAGTCTTAAACATGAGAGACGCCTCGGTGAGAGCAAGTCTGCTGAAAGATGCAAAACTGATGCTACCAGAAATGTTATCATGTGTTGAAATGCAGAAGCTGTGAAGCAACAGGTAGAACATATGTATGGCAGACCACACCGGGTGATACATTATGCTGTTAGACAGCCCAAGCCAAAACAGCTGTGCAGTTACAGGCAAAGAGCAGGGTGCAAATATTGCACAGGAGAACATGCACAGAAAAGGACTGCCCCGCATGGGGAAAGCAGTGCTTGAACTGCAAGAACCAAGATCATTTTGCACCCAAGTGCTTGGCCAGATAATTAAACAAATATATTGGCAATATATTTCTAAGTCAAGGACGCTGAGTGGCTTGGAGTGGAACTTTCAGGTGCTAGTGTTTCAATGTGTCTGCTGCCATCTAGCTGGTAACATTCATGAGTTTGGAATATGCTGTCTAAGGAGCCTTGGAGTAGTGCATCCTATAGATGGTACAGACTGTGGCTATTGTGCACAGGTAGTGCAGGAAGTGAATGTTTGTGAATTGGATGCCAGTCAAGCAGGTTGCTTTATCCTGGATGTTGTCAAACTTCTTGATTGAATGTTGTTGGACTAGGAGGTGAGTTACTCGCCACAGGATTCATAGCCTCTTGTAGCCCTTGTAGCAATGGTACTGTTATGGCTGGTTGAGTACAGTTTTTGGTCAATGGTATACTCCAGGATGTTGACAGTGAGGGATTCAGCAATGGTAATGCCATTAAATGTCTAGATTAGATTCTCTCTTGTTAGAAGTGGTCATTACTTGGCGCTTGTGTGGCACAAATTTACTTGACACTTGTTAGCCCAAGTCTAGGCATTTTTCATGTTTTGCTGTATTTGGACATGGACTGCTTCTGCATCTGAGGAATGAGAAATGGTACTGAGCATTGTACAATCATCAGTGGACAACCCCACTTCTGGCCTTATGGTGGAAGGATGGTCATTGATAAAGCAACTAAAGGTGGTTGGGCGAGGACATTACCTTGAGGAGCTACTGCGGTGATATCATGGGACTGAGATGAATGACCTCCAACAACCACAGCCATCTTCCTTTGTGCTACCTGTCATCCAATCAGTGGAGTTTTTCTCGATTCCCATTTACTCCAGTTTTGCTAGGGATCCTTGATGCCATACTCAGTAAACTGCTACCTTGATGTCAAGGGCAGTCACTCTCATCTTACCTCAGGAATTCAGCTCTTTAGTCCATAT
The DNA here is from genome assembly GCF_902713615.1 of Scyliorhinus canicula. Lineage (NCBI taxonomy): Eukaryota > Metazoa > Chordata > Chondrichthyes > Carcharhiniformes > Scyliorhinidae > Scyliorhinus > Scyliorhinus canicula. The sequence goes on along the minus strand of NC_052159.1, from coordinate 135,766,782 downwards.
ATAAACCAAGACTGTAATGAGGGCAAGAGTGCAGTGGCCCTGGTGGAACCCAAATTGACCATCAATGACCAGGTTATTGCGAAGCAAATGCCATTTGATAGCACTGCCAATGTCCCCTTCCATCACTTTACAGATGATCAAGAGCAAACTGATAGGGCAGTAATTGGGTGGGATGGATTTGTCCTACCTTTTCTGTTCAGGACGTAGCTGGTCAATGTTTCACATTGCCAGGAGGATGCCCGTGTTGTAGCTGTACAGGAACAACTTGGTTAAGGGCATGGAAAATTCTGGAAAACAAGTCTTCAGTATTATTGCCGGATTATTCTTAGGGCCCATAGCCTTTGCAGTGTCCAGTTCCTTCAAATATGTCTTCATGTCACGTGGAGTGAATCAAATTGGCTGAAGACTGGCATCTGTGATGCCGAGGCCTCCAGAGAGGCTGAGGTGGGTCATCCACTTGGTAGTTGTGGTGGAAGATGGCTGCAATTGCTTTAGCCTTATCTTTTGCACTGAGGTGCTACGCTCCTACATCATCTAGGATGGGGGTAGTTGTGTAGTCCCCTCCTCCATAAGTTGTTTAATTGTCCACCATCATTAACACTGGATGTGACAGGACTGCAGACTTTAGATTTGATATGTTGGTTGTGGAATCACTTAGCTCTGTTTATCGCTTGCTATTCATACTATTGGCACACAAGTATTCTTGTGTTGCACCTTCACCTTATTTCTAAACGTGCCTCGTGCTGCTCCTGGTATCCACTCATGCACTCGTCATTGAACCAGTGTTGATCCCCTGGCTTGGTGCTAATGGTAGATTGGGGATATACCGTGCCATGTGATTACAGATTGTGGTTGAGTACAATTCTGCTGCTGCTGATGGCCCAGAGTACATCATGTATGCCCAGTCTTGAGTTGTTAAATCTGTTCAAATTGTATCCCAATTAGCACAGTGGTAGTCTCACACAATACAATGGAGGATGCCCTGAATGTGAAGATGGGATTTTGTCTCCAAGGATTGTGCGGTGGTCACTTCTAATACTGTCATGGAGAGATGCATCTGCAGCAGACAGGTTGGTGAAGAGGAGATCAAGTATGTTTTTTCCCTTTTCCTGGTTCCCTCCCCATCTGCTGCAGACCCAGAGTAGCAGCTCCATCCATTAGGAATTGGTCACCCTGGTCTGTAATGGTGTGAATGAGCCACTCTTGGTGATGGACTCTGAAATCCCCCACCCATTTTGTACCCTTGCTACCCCTCAGTGGTGTTCAACATGGAGTAGTAATTCATCAGCTGGGGAGGGGGACGACGTTGTTATCAGCAAGAGGTTTCCTTGCCCATGTTTTACCTGATGCCTTGAGACCTCAAGGCATTCAGAGTCAATGTTGAGGACTCCCAGGGAAACTCCTTCCTAACTGTACAGCACCGCACCGCCACCTCTGCTGGGTCTGTCCTGCTGGTGGGACAGGGCCTACCTAGGGATGGTTATGGTGGCACCTTGGAGATTACCTGCAAGTTATGCTTCTGTGAATATGACTGTGTCTTGTGAAACAGCTCCAAGTTTCCGCACATGCCCTGAAATCTTAGTAAGGAGGTGTTGTCAGGGTCGTCAGAGCCGATTGTCGTTTACTATGCCTAAATTGATGCTGGGTGGTCCGGCCAATTTCATCCCTCTTTACTTACCTACAATTAAGCGGCTTGCCAGACCATTTAAGATGGCATTTTTGAAGAGTGATGAGATTTGAACACTGGACTGTAGATTACTAGTCTAGTGACAATACCACTATACCACCACCTCCCCGTAAGTGTAACACCACAAAAGCCTTGCCAATTGTGTAATTTGGGGTGCGTTGGAAACTGATTTTCTGTCATGACTGATTGTAGCGGGGCAGCATGGTGGCGCAGTGGGTTAGCCCTGCTGTCTCACAGCGTCGAGGTCCCAGGTTCGATCCCAGCTCTGGGTCACTGTGGAGTGTGGAGTTTGCACATTCTCATAGATATCATAGATATCATAGAATTTACAGTGCAGAAGGTGGCCATTCGGCCCATCGAGTCTGCACCTGCTCTTGGAAAGAGCACCCTACCCAAGGTCAACACCTCCACCTTATCCCCATAACCCAGTAACCCACCCAACACTAAGGGCAATTTTGGACACTAAGCGCAATTTATCATGGCCAATCCACCTAACTTGCACATCTTTGGACTGTGGGGGGAAACCGGAGCACCTGGAGGAAACCCACGCACGCACGGGGAGGATGTGCAGACTCCACACAGACAGTGACCCAAGCTGGAATCGAACCTGGGACCCTGGAGCTGTGAAGCAATTGTGCTATCCACAAGGCTACCGTGCTGCCCATTCTCCCCATGTGATGGGTTGTGATGATAACCCACAGAGAGCTGAGCGCCAGTGCTCCTCAATCTATACCATACTCTGACCCCTGCCTGTCTGCTGAGTGCTCGCACACACCCATCGCTTGCACATGGTGTGCCAGGGGATGGGGGGAGGCTTGGAGAGATGGGCCAAGGGTTCGGAGGTCGGCCCATATCGTGGAAGAAAGTGAGAGAGTTATCATACTGGTTGTGCACAATGGTGTTTAATGTGTAATATAATTCCCCACCCGCCCGATGGGGCCGCCCCCACCCCCCACACACCCTGTTCCCGCCTCCCCTGGTGCCCTCAGTGATCCCCAATGTTCTTTGTCTTCCTAGCTCTACCGCCTGGGAGTCCCTGTCTCCACCTCAGCAGCAGTGTGGTTCTAACCAGATTGTGCCCCAGGACCCTGAGCACTAACATGTCCCGCCGAGGTGTGTATATCTGCACTGGTGGAGGGTGGGGATGACAGCTGTGACATGACTGTTATGGTGGCATCCTCAGAGCTCCCCTCCAGGGTGGTCTCATGGGAGGCTGGAGAGGGTGCCACCCGGACTGGGCCGTCACTGTCGGCTGGAGGACTTGCGGGAGAATGGACATGTGGTCAGTGGGACGGATGGGTCAGTCAGTCATTAAGGCAATAACAACTTGTATTTGACAGGTCGCCCGGGTGTAGCCCAGTGGTTCCTCACTTCTGTGGCATCCGCTGGACTCCCTGCCATATCAGTCATCTCCAAGGCACGCTCCTCGAAGGTGGTGAGGATTCTGACGTCTGGCACCCCTCCGCCAGTCTGGGCCCTCTCCCGGCGATTGTGAGGCGAGCTTTTCCTGCGGAGACACAGAGAGGGCATCATAAGCCAGACATGTGGTTCACATTGGTGGGAGAGGGTGTGTGAAGGGAGGGTCGGTGTGGGGGTGGGTGGGGTAGTTAAAGGGAGAGGGGCTTGGAACGAGGGTTGGGGATCGCATGGAGAGTTGGGGGGGGTTGACATTTCCGTGGGGGTAGAAAGGTCTCGGGGCGGGGCTGGGGTGGGTGACGTTTGTGTCTACTCACTCGTGCTGCCCAGTGTTGGTCCTTGACCTTCTTCCTGCATTGGAGACCAATCTTCCTGGTCACATTCCCGGCGCTCACAGCTGCCGCCACCTCATCCAAGGCCGCACTAGCTGCCCTATGGCTGACCCTCCTGGGCCCTCGGGGGAATAGGACATCCCTCTTGGCCTCCACGGCATCTAACACCCTTTCCAGGGCAGCGTTCCCGAATCATGGGGACTGGTCTCCTCGGCGCCATTGTTACGAGCTGTCTGGGGTTGGCTGAGCAAATGCACCTTAAGTGCTGCTCGGCGATGTTAGCGGGACACTGTCAAGCATGACCCCGGTGAATCAGCTGGCGAGCCTTCATTTGCGGCAAGAAGCCCATGAGGCCTCGTTAAATGGACCAATTAACATTGAATAATGTTGCTGGCCTCGCTGGTCCGAGAGCCGGGAGGCTCGAGGCAATTCCCACTCACTATAACACTTCCTGGAAAATCGCGCCCAATATCTTGAATTGTCATGAATGTCTTTAAAGACAGCTTAATCGGGTCACTGTCAAACATGATACATTCAACACAAAAATGTTGGTGCTCATTTCAACTAATTGCGTACAAATGTGCCATCTGTCTAATGTTTTTGGTGAGAGACTTCAGCCAATTTAACGATCAGGTCCCACTTGTGCAGGAGTTGGAGGTGAATGCGAAACAAACACTCACAGACACTTCACCGCTTTGAGATGGGGGACAGGAAATCCAGGGCAACTGAGGCATAAGTTGGAGGACGAGGGGCGAATGGAGAGGCTATTGCAGGGCAAGAAGGAACAGAAGTTCCAGCAGAGGCAAACTAAGATGAGTAGCACAGCTTATTTTTGGGGTATTCATTGATGGACTTTAGGTGTCCAGTTGAGGACCACAATGTGTATTGCTCTGCATCTCGTATAATAGTTTGAGCAGGCGTGGCAATGGTCTGCACGTTGGCATCTGCACGTTGTGATGGGAGTCTAAGCACATCAAAGAAGCCTCATTTGCATTCAATAATGAGGCACCCATTTGAAACAGACAATTGCTACCAGCACCCTTCTCAAAGCACCCCGACAAAATGGCAACAGATCAGGAGTGAGAATGATGTGGCACATTCGGCATTGATTTCGAGAATGCCCCTTTCAAATTGAAAATTCCACTGTCCCCTCGGTCCTTTGCAGCTATTCTAAAATTAATTTAAATGTTGATTATACTGAGCTCATGAATGATAGCTAGTTACAGCTCTGCGAAACTGGTTGAGTTTGGAGAGAAATGAAACTTAACTACATGCCATTCATGCTACGGACACAAAAATGGATTTGTTCAATATCCTCAAAGAGATTTATGTGGAAGATTCCAGCCTTGACGGATGCCTGGAGGGAAATTTCTGAGCTAACTCCAATTCCTTGACATTGGTACTTTTGTGAGGCTATCTGACAAAGGGGTTGTATTCCAAAATGAGAAGCATAAGGGATCAAATAGATGGACTGAAAGAGTATAATTGGATAATTGGTTTATCCTGTTTTTCTACAAGGATTCGTACACAACATGAAACAACTGCCTTGAATAATGGGAAATCTCAACTCCCAGCAACTTGAAATTGCAACTGTGCCTGTGAAATATACAATGGCCAAATTCAGAAGATTGGTTAGGCTTCTTATTAGTAATGAAATTAAGGATGGTGGTTTTCCTTTAATAGGGTTGCACCATCAAAAATCATGTCTTCAGCAAAGACACTATTCAAAATGTTGATTTGATTTATATTTATCCTGATTAATGTTGTGATTTAAATTTAAATTTCAAGTCAAACAGGTGACCATTTCTTTGACATGTCAAATTATGACCTTTTTTATCCATTCTTTCAACCAATGCATTTCAGCTTCAACTATTGGAGTCACGTTATTCAGTGAAAAATAAACAAACAGATTTAAAGACAGTCTCAGATTTCCTCCAGGAGAGTTGATAGCTGATGTCCGTATTTTAATTTCACTTTTCATTTTCAGTTTCTAACTGCTAATCGGGATTTGTCAAAGACTGGACTGTCCTACATTAGCATCCTTTACGAGGACACTCAGAACACAATGTGATGCTTCAAAGTAAACAGGAAAGGGCCAAGAATGAAAAAAAAAAGCTTTCATTCATATCGCACAGTCCATCACTTCATGACATCTGAAAGCACTTTATGGCCAATCAAGTGCTTGTGAAGCATAATCAATGCTATAAAACAGGAAACAAAAATTCACTAAAAAGTGATTTTCAGTTATGTTCATCTTATAGTTCGGGATTAAATTATTTTCATCTCATTATACTTTTTCTGCATTAAACCAATATAAGTACGTGCTTGGAAGTACATTGTTGACCGCATAGTGCTTAAGAATGTCCTGAAGTCACGAAATTGCTATCAAAATGCAAAACCTTCCTTCTTTTCTTTCTGTCATTTCAACAGAATTCCTTCACTGAACATTCAACTAAATTCCAAAAGCAGGACGATGAGAACCTTGCCCCAGTTCATACCCACTGGTTCTGGGTACATGGAACTCTTTTAGAAAGAGAAAATTATATTTTCAATGAGCTATTCGGAACGGTTTAAGTACAAGGGAGGTAGGAGGAGAAACAATTTTTGTGTAATGTGACTAAGTGGAGTTGGAGAAGTATTTTAATGTTCATCCTTGGGATGTGCATTTCAACACCATCCCAATTTGCAGTGGAAACATTTAATACAACAGAATGGCTTCTTCAGCAATGCCGGAAGGCAGTTCAGAGTCCGATGCGTTGATGTAAGTCACATATGTGCTGGGTGAGGTCAGGACATTAGTAAACCAGTTGGATCTTTTCTTTTTTTGATACAATCAGTCAGCTTCATTTTTACCGAGGCCACCTTTTGATTTTCAGTTTCCTTTTAAACTCTCAACCAATGATATTGGGATGTATTTTTCCTCCAGGGTTCTGGATTACTCATTCAATAATTCTGCCAACACACTGCCATATTCTTTTGGCTGCCCATTTGCAAAGATCACAAGAATATTATTAATGACACAGACATTAGTTCAATGGAGGTGGAGCCATATCGTTCCCCCCGTGTGTGCGTGGGTTTCCTCTGTGTGCTCCAGTTTCCTCCCACAGTCCAAAGATGTGCAGGTTAGGTGGATTGGCCTATTGGGATAGGGTGGGGTTGTGGGCTTGGGTAGGGTGCTCTTTCCAAGAGCCGGTGCAGACTCGATGGGCCAAATGGCCTCCTTCTGCACTGTAAATTCTATGATCTATTGGTTTTATAAAAACACATGATCCATTTTGCCAAATTGGCTCCAGGACAGGAATGTACCCCATTTTGCCTAATACACGTTGAAAATCCCTTATCCGAAATGTTCGGGGCTGAGTTTGAATTGGATTTCGGAAATATTGCGGAGGTGTGATGCGCATTTGCGGAACGTTGGGAGCTGCGCATGTTTGAGGTACGTTGAGAACTGCGCACATCCAGAATGTTGGGAGTTGCACAAGTGCGGCACGCTCGAAAAAAGTGCAGATTTCGGAACTTTTCGGTTTTTGGAGTTTCGGACAAGGATTGCTCAACCTGCTGTCACTTTCTAGGCTGTTAACGTCGATGCTCCCATAAACCTATACTTTTAAGTTACTGAAGGACAGTGAATGTTATTCTGTAGACAGAACATGCAAAAACCACTTTGTAGGTAGCAAGGCACCATAAATGAGGTACATGATGGGTTTTTTTTCGGTGGTGTTGTAGTGAGGGATGAATATTTTCCAGGATACCTGGAGAAATCTTTGTTCTTCAAGTAGTGCCTTCGATGTTCACAAATTAATCTGAATTAGAATCAGTTTAGCCGATCATTCAAAAGATGGTTGCTACGATCAATAGCTCTGTCGAGTCAGTAATTTTGGTGTGTGACTGAAAGCTTAGGTGAAAAATGGTATCCACTCCTGCCCAATTCTGGCATGACTCTAAGTATTCAGAGTCGTCAGATAGCAACATCAAAACCCATTCCCAAGTTATGGAGCAATCCAATTTAGCCCTGCAATATCTCTGATAATACATTACTCCCTTAATACTACATTGGAGTGTCAAATTCTATGTGACTCAGATATAGCACTGATTGAGACGTGCATGTGAACCTTCAGGCAGTGTTTTTCTTATTAGTTTACAGGATCTGTACATCACTGGTTAGGCCAGCATTTATTGCCCATCCATATTTGCCCTTCAGAAGGTGGTGGTGAGTTTCCTTCTTGAACTGCTGCAGTCCCTGATGTGTAAGTACACTGACAATGCTGTTAGGGAGGGAGTTCCAGAATGTTAACCCAGTGACAGCGAAGGAACTTGATATGTTGCCAAGTCAGGATAGTGAGTGACTTGAAGAAGAATCTCAAGGTGGTGGAGTTCCCAGGTATCTGCTGCGCTTGTCCTTCTAGATGGTAGGGTTGTCGATTTGGAAGGTGCTGCCGAAAGAACCTTGTTGAGTTACTGCAGTGCATCATGTAGATAGTATACACAGCTGCCACTGTTTGTCAGTAGCGTAGTGATTGAATGTTTGTGGAAGGGATAGCAATCAAGTGGACGGCTTTGTCCTGGATGGTGAAGAGCTTCTTGTGTTGTTGGAGCTGCATTCATCCAGCAATTGGGGTGTATTCCATTACATTCCTGAATTGTGACTTGTAGATGGTGGACAGGCTTTGCCGGGGTCAGGAGGGAGTGACTCCCCATAGGATTCCTAGCCTTTTACCTGCACTGGTAGTCACAGTATTAATATGACCAGTGCAGTTCAGTTTCTGATCAATGATAACCCCCAGGATGTTGATTGCAGCACTTTAGCACAGTGGTTAGCACTGTTGCTTCACAGCTCCAAGGTCCCAGGTTCGATCCCGGCTTAGGTCACTGTCTGTGCGAAGAATGCACATCCTCCCTGTGACTGCATGGGTTTCCTCCGGGTGCTCCGGTTTCCTCCCACAAGTACTGAAAGATGTGCAAGTTAGGTGGATTGGCCATGCTAAATTGCCCTGAATGTCCAAAAAGTTTAATTGGTGTTATTGGGTTACGCGGATAGGGTGGAGGTGCAGGCTTAAGTAGGGTGCTCTTTCCAAGGGCCGGTGCAGACTCGATGGGCTGAGAGGCCTCCTTCTGCACTGTAAATTCTATGATTCTATGATTGTGGGGGATTCAGCGATGGTAATGCCATTGAATGTCATGGAGGATTGTTAGATCCTCTCTTGTAAGAGATGGTCATTGCCTGGCACTTGTGTAGCGTGAATGTAGCTTGCCACTTGTCAGCCCAAGCCTGATATTGCCCAGGTCTTGCTGCGTTTGGACATGGACTACTTCATTATCTGATGAGTAGCGATTGGTGCTGAACATTGCAAAGTTATCTGCGAACATCATCAGTGAGGACATTACCAGTGCAGTAGATAACGGGGAGCCAATGGATGTGGTGTATCTGGATTTCCAGAAAGCTTTTGACAAGGTGCCACACAAAAGGTTGCTGCATAAGATAAAGGGTAAAGTAATAGAAAGGATAGAGAATTGGTTAATTAATAGTAAGCAAAGGGTGGGGATTAATGGGTGTTTCTCTGGTTGGCAATCAGTAGATGGTTGTGTCCCTCAGGGATCAGCGTTGGGCCCACAATTGTTCACAATTTACATAGATGATTTGGAGTTAGGGACCAAGGGCAATGTGTCCAAGTTTGCAGGTAACACTAAGATGAGTGGTAAAGCAAAAAGTGCAGAGGATACTGGAAGTCTGCAGAGAGATTTGGATAGTTTAAGTGAATGGGCTAAGGTCTGGCAGATGGAATACAATGTTGACAAATATGAGGTTACCCATTTTGGTAGGAATAACACCAAAAGGGATTATTATTTAAATGATAAAATATTAAAACATGCTGCTGTGCATGGACCTGGGTGTCCTAGTGCATGAGTCGCAAAAATTGGTTTACAGGTGCAACAGGGGATTATGAAGGCGAATGGAATTTTGTCCTTTTTTGCTAGAGGGATGGAGTTTAAGAGTAGGGAGGTTATGCTGCAATTGTATAAGGTGTTAGTGAGACCACACCTTGCCAGGACGTACTGGCGCTGGAGAGTGTGCAGAGGGGATTCACTAGGTTAATCCCAGAGTTGAAGGGGTTGGATTATGAGGAGAGGTTCAGTAGACTGGGACTGTACTCGATGAAATTTAGAAGGATGTGGGGATCTTATAGAAACATTTAAAATTATGAAGGAAATAGATAGGATAGATACGGGGAAGTTGTTTCCACTGGCGGGTGAAAGAAGAACTAGGGGACATAGCCTCAAAATAAGGGAAAGTAGATTTAAGACTGAGTTTAGGAGGAACTTCTTCACCCAAAGGGTTGTGAATCTATGGAATTCCCTGCCCAGTGAAGCAGTTGAGGCCCCTTCATTAAATGTTTTCAAGATAAAGATAGATAGTTTTTTAAGAATAAAGGAATAAGGGTTATGTTGTTTGGATGAGAAAGTGGAGCTGAGTCCACAAAAGATCGGCCATGATCTAATTGAATGGCGGAGCAGGCTCGAAGAGCCAGATAGCCTACTCCTGCTCCATGTTCTTATGTTCTCACCTTATGGTGAAAGGGAGGTCATTGATGAAGGAGCTGAACATGGTTGGGCCCAGGACACTACCCTGAGGAACTCCTTAGGTGACGTCCAGGAGCTGAGATGATTGGCCTCCAACCACTAAAACCATCTTCCTTTGTGCGAAGTTTGACTACAAACAGCGGAGAGCTTCCCCCTGATTCCCATTGACTCCAGTTTAGCTATGGCTGCTTAATGCCATACTCAGTCAAATGCTGCCTTGATGTCAAGGGCAGTCCCTCTCACCTCAACTTTGACATTCAACTCTTTTATCCAGGTTTGAACCAAGGCTATGGTGAGGGCAGGAGCTCGGGGAACCCAAACTGAGCGTCCGTGTGCCGGTTATTGCTGAGTAAGTGCCTCCTAGTGGCATTGTTGACTCCTTCCATCACTTTGCTGATGATGGAGAGTAGACCGATAGTGCGGTAATTAGCTGGGTGCATTTGTCCTGTTTCCTGTGCGCAGGACACGGCTGGGAAAATTTCCACATTACCGGGTAAATGCCAGTGTTGTAGCTGCACTGGAAGAGCTTGGCTAGGGTACGGCAATTTCTGGAGCACAAATCTTCAGTACTATTGCTGGAATATTGTCAGGGCCCATAGCTTTTGTCGGATCCAGTGTCTTCAGCCGTTCTTGATATCACGTGGAGTGAATTGAATTGGCTGAAGACTGACATCTGTGATGCTAAGGACCTCTGAAGGAGACCGAGATGGATCATCCACTCGGCACTTCTGGCTGAAGATTGTTGCAAATGCTTCAGCCTTGTCTTTTGCTGAGATATGCTGTGCTCCTCCATCACTGAGGATGGGGATATTTGTTCAACCTCTTCCTCCAGTGCGTTGTTTAATTATCCACCACCATTCACGGCTGGATGAGGCAGGACTGCAGGGCTTAGATCTGATGCATCTGTTGTGGAATCACTTAGCTCCCTGAATCCAGATCAGTCACACATCAGTTAGATTTAAATAAAATACTGATAGTGCACTTCCACAAGTATTAAACCAAAAGATGAGTTAGTTCCATAAAATACATCAACCCGACAAGGATATACTCATTGATTGAGCATCCATGGCTTTCTGGGGTGGAAAATTCAAAAGATTCTATGATAATCAATGAGGATTTTAAGTCCAAAAAGTTTATTCCTTGCTCACAGTAAGTCCACACAGTGTTGAAGAACACATATAGGCCCAGCCTGGACCATCCGAAGATGGTGACTCGCTTCTGAGCCAACTTTCACCTCGGGGAATTAACAAGGCTGCTATTGGGTCTCCGCCCCTCAACAGGGAGTTCATATTCCATGAGTCCCACAGGGAGATCGATCGGGTTGTCCCTGTGGGTCTTGTGGGGGTTGCAACAGATTCACAATCCTCTGAGTGAAGAGGTTACTCCTCATCTCAGTTTTAAATATCTGACCCACATTCCAGCGACTATCAACCTTAATTCCAGGGGAAACAGTTTCTCAGTATCTACCCTCTCAAATCTTCGAAAAATGTTGTCCACTTCACTGCTCGCCGCTCACTCTCACAGACCCAAGAGGATGTTAACCCACGCTTCCCAATCGCTCCTTAATGGACAACCCTCTCATTGTCGGAATCAATTTAGTAAACAATTGTTCCATTCCGTTTGAAGCAAGTATATCCTTTAGATAAGGGGACCATGATTGTTCACAACACTTCAAGTGTGGTCTCCCCAAACTCTGTATAATTGCAGCAAGAATTCTTTACTCTCATATTACGAGCTCAGCAATAAAGACACACCTACCATGTGCTTTCCTAATTGCTTGTTGCACCTGCTCGTTAACTTTCTGTGATTTGTGCGCATAGACACCCAAATCCATCTGTTCACCAACTTTTACAGGTCACTCTACTGTGAAAAATATTCTGCTTTTCCTATATTCATAACAAAGTGCATAATTGCACACTTTCCCGCAATTTACTTCATCTGCCAGCATCTTGGCCAAGCACTTAACCTGACAATATCCCTCTGCAGCCTCTCACATTTCTCTCACAGATTACGCTCCCACTTGTCTTTAATTTTTCAGTAAACGTGCTTGCATTACACTCAGCCTCCTTATCTAAGTTAGTAATGCAGAGTGTACCAGCCTCCCCGAACAGGCGCCAGACTGTGGCGACTAGGGGCTTTCACAGTAACTTCATTTGAAGCCTACTTGTGACAATAAGCGATTTTCATTTTTCATTTCAAATAGCTGAGGCCCTGGTATTAAGCCTTGCAACTCCCCACTTCTTGCACCCTGCCATTCTTAGAATGACCTGCTTATCCCTACTCTCCGCTTTCTGTCCATTAACCTAACCTCAATCCATGCAAATACATTCTCCAAACTTCATGTCCTTTGGCAGTGTGAAATGGCAAATTGTTATGGATGGGGGAGGGTCAAAAGAAATAAACTGGCCCGACCCCCTCATTCCCTTCCCTTGCAGTCCACAGTCAGTGTGGCTACTTTGAAAAGGGAGCTGCGTGTGCTTCTATGGCTTCCTTTCGTGTGTGGTCAATTTAAAGAACCAGCAACGTCAGTTTAAAAGTAAAGAAGATTCCTTGTCCCCACACTCACCCCTAATCAAACCTCTAGCTAAGTCACACATCAGAGAGGCAAAATGATACAAAAGAAGACAGCGCACTTCCATGAGTGTGAAACCAAAAGAATAGTTAACAGTTCATGCATTTGGCTTATTGTAGGAGATCAGTCATTGTGGGCCTAGTGGGGAAAGGAGCCTTTTTCCACTTTCACACTGTCTTTCAGATGCATTCAAACAGCTTGTTATGGCCAGTGAGGACGGATGAACTGGTTCTCTTTTATTTAACATCCTCGGTTAATCACCACCAAGGTTTACGTTTCTTTTTCACGAGGATATGCATTTTCCAAATCACAATGTAAAGAACCATTTCAACTATAAGCAATAAGGAGCCAATGAAACAAGGGGCGGGATTCTCTAATCCCACGCGTTTTACAACGGCGTGAACAGGCCGACCCCACGAATAATTCTGGTCCCGACAGGGGTGGGGGTGCGATATCGGTGGGACTGGAGGATCTCACCAGCATGAACAGCCGGAAGATCTTGCCCATTTTAATTATTATGAGAGTCAGAACGTTCCGGCCATTCATACAGGAGGGATCTTACGGCCCTGCCGATGGTGCAGCCCCATTGTGTATTCCGCGGTTAGAGGGGGACATTCAATAGGAAACATCTCTGACAATGACGAGGCCCACCCGCCCACCAATGGCCTCCTGCCAACGGGAATCATGTGGCGGGTTGCGCGGTAAATCCCACTCAAAATCTCAGTTCACTGGTAAGTTTCTGGTAGAGTTGGCTTCTAGATTATAGGAAATGTCTCACTCTTCACAGTACCCTGAGGGTGATTCATTTGTTTCTCACCTTCGTCATGGAATGGGGTGTTGCATTTTTAAGCAACTTGTTCCACCTCAGTTCAAATTGTAAAATTTCCAGTCAGCTGAAAGCTGCAAACTCACCTTTTCAAAAATAAAATGGCACAGCCCTTTGACAAGCTGAAGTCTAATATCCAGATCGGTTCAGAATTCCCTCAAAGAGATGACTCTTCACTAAGTCATGAAGCTAGGCATATGAGTTTTCATATCAGGAGTTCAAACTTCTTCACGGATGGACTTTGAGTTTTGGAATCAGTTTGGGGGTCTTTGAAAGACTTTACACCCTCCTGGTTCTTCAATGCACAAAGACGATACTGCCTTGCATGCAGTAGCTATATTTTCTGTGTTCTTCTGCACACTGACCATGCCTTTCCAGGGCCTTGGGATGAAACAATTTCAGTATCAGAGGCCAGTTTCACTCACATGTCCAACACCTACTGTTCACCCAGAATAGTTAAAACTAAAAGGCCATTAATGTATAGTCAGTGACACAGGGTGGTTTTTTGTACTTATATTGTGGATAATTGGATTGGATTTGTTTATTGTCACGTGTACCGAGGTACAGTGAAAAGTATTTTTCTGAAAGCAGCTAAACTGATCATTAAGTACATGGGAAGAAAAGGGAATAAAAGAAAATACATAATAGGGCAACACAAGGTATACAATGTAACTACATAAGAAGCGGCATTGGATGAAGCATACAGGGTGTAGTTAATGAGGTCAGTCCATAAGAGGGTCATTTAGGAGTCTGGTAACAGTGGGGAAGAAGCTGTTTTTGAGTCTGTTCGTGCATGTTCTCAGACATCTGTACCTCCTGCCCGATGGAAGTTGGAAGAGTGAGTAAGTCGGGTGGGAGGGGTCTTTGATTATGCTGCCCGCTTTCCCAAGGCAGCGGTAGGTGTAAATGGAGTCAATGGATGGGAGGCAAGTTCGTGTGATGAACTGGGCTGTGTTCACGACTCTCTGAAGTTCCTTGCAGTCCTGGGCCAAGCAGTTGCCATACCAGGTTGTGATGCAACCAGATAGGATGCTTTCTATGGTGCATCTGTAAAAGTTGGTAAGGGTTAATGTGGACATGCCGAATTTCCTTAGTTCCCTGAGGAAATATAGGCGCTGTTGTGCTTTCTTGGTAGTAGCGTTGACGTGGGTGGACCAGGACAGATATTTGGAGATGTGCACCCCTAGGAATTTGAAACTGCTAACCATCTCCACCTCGGCCCCATTGATGATGACAGGGGTGTGCATAGTACTTTGCTTCCTGAAGTCAATGACCAGCTCTTTAGTTTTGCTGGCATTGAGGGAGTGATTTTTGTCATTGCACCACTCCACTAGGTTCTCTACCTCCCTTCTGTATTCTGACTCGTCGTTATTCGAAACCCGGCACACTATAGTCGTAACTTGTCAGCAAACTTGTAGATGGAGTTGGAACCAAGTTTTGCCACGCAGTCGTGTGTGTACAGAGAGTAGACTAGGGGGCTATGTGCGCAGCCTTGCGGGGGCCCGGTATTGAGGACTATTGTGGAGGATGTGTTGTTGTTCATCCTTATTGATTGTGGTCTGTTGGTCAGAAAATCGAGGATCCAGTTGCAGAGTGTGGAGCCAGTCCTAGGTTTTGGAGCTTTGATGTGAGCTTGGCTGGGATTATGGTGTTGAAGGCGGAGCTGTAGTCAATAAATAGGCGCACTATTCTCCGACCCCCCGCAGGGTCGGGGAATTGCCCGGGGCCTGCGTAGATCCTGCCCCCGGCGTGGCCGTAATTCGCTGCCACCCGGGAATTGGCGGGGGTGGGAATCCTGCCACGCCGGTCGACGGGCCCCCTCCGGCGATTCTCTGGCCCGTGATGGGCCAAAGTCCCGCCGCTGACAGGCCTCTCGCGCCGGCGGGAATTGGAGCACCTCTGGTGCTGACGGGAGCAGGCGGTGCGAGCGGGCCCCGGGGGGGGTGGCCTGGCCCGCGATCGGGGCCCACCGATCGGCGGGCGGGCCTGTCTTTTTCTTCAGCCACCGCCACGGCCTCCACCATGGCGGAGGCGAAAGAGATCCCCCCTACCGCGCATGCGCTGGGATGAAGTCAGCAGCCGCTGACGCTCCGGCGCATGCGCGGCCTCACGCTGGCCGACGAAGGCCGTTCGCGGTGGCCGGCGGGGAGCAGTCCGCACCTTTGGGCAGGCCCGATGCCGGAATGGTTGGCGCCACTCCGGTACGCCGTTACCCCCCCGCCCCGCCGGCTAAGGGAAAAATACCGCCCTAGGAGTCTGATGTAGGAGTCCTTGTTGTCAAAATGCTCTAGGGATGAGTGTAGGGCCAGGGAAATGGCGTCTTGCTGTGGACCTGTTGCGAGGGTATGCGAATTGCAGTGGATCAAGGTGTTCTGGGAGTATGGAGGTGATGCACTTCATGATCAACCTCTCAAAGCACTTCATGACTGTTATTTTCAGCTTTTATTTTGAGAAGCATTGATCTTGGAGATGGGAAATCTTGAGGTTGTTACAGTTCAGACAAATGACAGACAATAACACATATAATTCCCACAGATCGCATTTATCTTGTCTGTCTGGGTGGAATTTGGACTTTTTCCACATGACTACATGGGTTTCCACTGGGTGCTACAGTTTCCTCCCATAGTACAAAGATGTGCAGGTTAGGTGGATTGGCCATGATAAAGTTGCCCCTAAGTGTCCAAAGATGTGCAGGTTAGGTGGAGTTATGGGGGTTGGCCAGAAGAGTTGGGGCTAGTGGGATGCTCTTTTGGAGGGTCAGTGCAGGCTCAATGGGCTGAATGGCCTCCTTCTATACTGTAGTGATTCTATGGTGCTATGGTCTATTGCAGCGAGAGGTGCAGACCCAGCATGATTCAGTTCAATTTTTTTTGAAGCTTGGAATAGTCTGTGTTGAATAAGCAAAATTGTCTTCACCAACTTAGAACAGTACAGCACAGAACAGGCCCTTCGGCCCTCGATGTTGTGCCGAGCAATGATCACCCTACTTAAACCCACGTAACCTGTATACCCGTAACCCAACAATCCCCCCATTAACCTTACACTACGGGCAATTTAGCATGGCCAATCCACCTAACCCGCACATCTTTGGACTGTGGGAGGAAACCAGAGCACCCGGAGGAAACCCACACACACACGGGGAGGACGTGCAGACTCCACACAGACAGTGACCCAGCCGGGAATCGAACCTGGGACCCTGGAGCTGTGAAGCATTGATGCTAACCACCATGCTACCGTGAGGCCAGTACTTGTGAGTGTCAATTTCAAAATATAAAAGGTAGTTCCAGAAACTTCCACATGAGCACAGTCCATGTTTGGAGTTATGAATAGGACATCACAAATGTGATTTCTTGTCATAATTGATGAAAATTCATAGGCAGCACATTTACAACACGCAACAGCCTGTCTGCCAGAAGCACTAACCTCTGTTTGAGACCAAGGTGCTTGAAAAAAAAACCCCACTCTCTGGATTACTTAAATAATTATTAACTGGTCCAGTAGGTTTTCTGAACAACATTCTGCTTCTCTGAGGGAATATTTAACCCCACCTTGTGAAGCAGGGAATGCCGCAAAGGTTTTGGCTCGTAAAACAAAACATAAAACTAGGAATTTTCATTAAAACTAATAAAATTCACATGTGAAAAAGATAAACATTTATGGTGTTCCAATAAAATGTGTTATAGTTGAGAAATATTAGTCAAATTATTCTGTCCTATTTAATATGTTGGCTTAAATTGCTCACCTCAATTCCCTTTGTAGGTAACTAAATATTCACAATGCAAAGCTTCCCATGTAACACGAACAATACTTCAGAGTCTGCTATTCCTTCCTAACATTTGGTGAGGTTACCAACCAACACACAGCACATTACAACCGTATTGTTCGTTTTTCAACTTCTTTTCCCTGTAGGTGTTTAAATCCCGGCCAAATTAAGCTATGTGCAATCCTTGCACTCACTGCCTCCAGTGACTACAAGATCAGGTATATTACTTTATCACACAGAAAGTTACTTGCTGCTGTATTAAAAATTGCACCAACATTTTTGGAAAATACGGTTTATCAGCTCCTCGTTGCACTTCACCCACAGTATTGTGTTATGTCAAGAAATACATAATTCTGAGCCAAAAACTAAAGCAACCTACTCAATGAATTATTTTTAGTCTCAGTGATATTGCAACTTAATTTCATATGTAGTTCCACGTAACAACTCTCTCCAATTCTGGCTCAAAATCAAAAAAATAAATTCTAACACTGTGGATTGCAATACTTTTCATAAAGGGTTTAAACACACCACTTAACAGATTGTGACATGTGGGCCGGGATTCTCCATTGCCAGTCGGTCCCCCGACCACTGCTAGTGAGGATAGAGAATTTTGTACTTGCCCAATCTCCCATTCATTGTAGCAGAACTGGAGAATTTCATCAGATCAATTGCTATTTATCACTTCTTTAGTAGTTGACACTCATAGAATTTATAGAATTTACAGTGCAGAAGGAGGTCATTCGGCCCATCGAGTCTGCACCAGCTCCTGGAAAGAGCACCCTACCCAAGGTCAACACCTCCACCCTATCCCCATAACCCAGTAATCCCACCCAACACTAAGGGCAATTTTGGACACGAAGGGCAATTTATCATGGCCAATCCACCTAACCTGCACATCTTTGGACTGTGGGAGGAAACCGGAGCACCCGGAGGAAACCTACGCACACAATATGCAGACTCCGCACAGACAGTGACTCGAGCCGGAACCGAACCTGGGACCCTGGAGCTGTGAAGCAATTGTGCTATCCACAATGCTACCGTGCTGCTCTCAGACTCCAATATTCCACAAACTGTGATTCTATTAGTTGAATTGGATTGTACCCATTCTGGCAATACTAACCTCCACCAGAATTCGCAGAGCCAGTGGGCAGGCACAATTTTTACTTACAGTACTGAGGGAGTGCTGCACTGTTGGAGGTGCTGGCTTTTGAATGAGATGTTAAACCTAGACCCAAAATATTCTCACAGGGGGATGTAAAATATTCTAATGTACTATTCTGATGAAGACCATGGGAATCACCCCAGGTGTCCTCATCAGTATTTATCCTACAATCCACATTACAAAAACAGATTATCTCTGATTATTATCACAGTGCTAATTGTGGGATCTTGCTATGCACAAACTGGCTGCTATGTTTCCTACATTATGATTACACTTCAGAAGTATTCCACTGAATATGAAGAGTTTTGGAATATCCCAAAGTTGTGGAAGTTGCTATATAAATGCAAGTCTTTCTTCCATTTGTTGTCACCTTTCCTATCTATTTGGGAACTGGGATGTTCACCTACTTGGGTTGGGGTCGGGGCAAAATTCAGCACTTCCCACGTCTGCCTTGTTGCATCTCTCTGGTTGGCTCCTGAGTGAGAGTTCCAATCAAGGAACTCATTTTTAAAGATGCCAGACCTGCAACCCACTGGTGGGGTTCAATTGCATTCTGTTCAAGCACCGTCAGAGTCTTCAGAGTCGGCTTTTTCTGGCACTGTGATCCCTTTCCTGAGGCCTAACGCACAATGAAAGGGAGAAATAAAAGGTCGTACACAGTTGCTGTGCTTGTGTTGCACCCCTTCCGCTTGACTGCACGAGTCGGTTGCATTGAAAGAGTTGAACCCGGTACCTGATTCCCTGTCAGAAGAGAAGCCGCTTGTCCCCTGTAGACACATGCCGCTTCCTTCTTGCTGTATTGAGTAATATTAATGCTTTAGTGTACTGAGTTATCGGGTGGAAGGACCCAAGTTTATGTCTATAGCTTCGTAGATGGTGATTATGAGTCTATTTCTGACTGTTTTTCGCCTGTTAGTTAAACTTTATTATTTATAGCACCACTTTGAACTTATAGGCAGCCCACACAGTATCAATTAATTTTTCCTTCTTAATTTCTCCTTTATGATCTATTGCAGGAATATTTACAATTTATACCATTCCTTGCAGGGAGAATCGTTTAATGTGAAGTATCTGTGACAGTTGTCTCTGTAGCCATTACTTTGGAAGAGTACAGGAGTAGCCCTTCTAGTATGTCTTTTGTGATTAAAGTCGGGACTTGGAAACTTCTGGTGATTACGACACGAATACATCAACCGGATACAATGATTCACTTTATTTTGTTACCTTTCGAACTGAAAATATTGAAAAGTGGGAGATCTTGAACTGCAATTCTCACTGACAAACTGCCTTAATCAATCAATTCACACATCCGGCATGCTCAGATTAGAAGTTCACAACAACATAAGTGAAATTAACCCTGCCAGCATGAGTTTTTTTCTTGGCTCGTGGGTGAAATGTGAAAACCCAACCATTCGCTTCCACAAATGTTACACAAACATAATGTGGGAGGAAACCACTTTCTTTCTCGTGGTCAGCCCAATGGAATTCAAGTCCAAACATGTTTTCCAGTGTGGAGGTCAGAATGGTGATGAGAAAATGACTCTACATCCATTATATTAATAAAACTACTTCTGTTAATAATATATATTTGTCCCGAAAAAATAAGAAGATATATTCATATAATTTCTGTGTGTTTTTCTTAGTTTGCATGTCATGGGCAATGGTATCAGAAAGATACCCAGCAGGTCTTTTATATCTGCATCTCTGAAAAATTTAAATGAGTCAAATCTTTAAAGGTAGTCCAAGAGATGAGGATCTGTTGGATATCGTTGATTGTGAGGTTTAAATTATTTCCACCATTGGGCACCTTTGATAGTGTTGAGCAAGGGGAGCTCCAGGAGAAAGATGAAAGATGTACAGACCATTGTGTGAGGTCAGCATTGTCAAATCCATTAGGATTTCCCATCACTCATCCATGCTTATCACAGTAGGGCTAGGCTATTATGTTGCTCACCATACCTACTTCATGTTTGAAATTATGATGATCCATATTAACTAAGTTCCTGAATAGAAGATGCCCAAAGACCATAACCCAGATAGTTTGAAATGGTCTTTAGATTTTACTCTTTGTAGTTTTCAGATCGGAGGATTCCGTTTTGGATAATGTCAGCATCGGTTCCATTCCAACCAGCTATGGATCAGGTCTTGAGTGGGCTATCGGGTGTGGAATGCTACCTGGATGATATTTTGATGACAGGTATGAACGATATAGAACATATAAAGAACCCAGAACCTACTCTTGCAAGGCTGCAACTACATAATCTCAGGGTCAAAAAAGAGAAGTGCGAATTTTTAAAATCCTTTATACACTATCTTGGACACATCATCGACCAAGACGGTCTGCTAAAAGAACCGAAGAAAATGCCAGAGGTCC
This sequence comes from Scyliorhinus canicula, assembly GCF_902713615.1. NCBI lineage: Eukaryota > Metazoa > Chordata > Chondrichthyes > Carcharhiniformes > Scyliorhinidae > Scyliorhinus > Scyliorhinus canicula. The sequence continues at coordinate 135,746,071 of NC_052159.1, read as the reverse complement.
TTAATGCTCTACGACTGCAGAACCTGATTCAGTTAAGGTCATTTCTAGGATGATTAAATTACTGTGGAAAGTTCGTACTGCACTTAGCAACAAGGCTGTAGCCTTTACACACATTGCTTTGTACTTGATGAAAGATTGTGAGGATGTTTACCAAAATGTCAAAAGAAGTTACAGGAATCGGAGTAATTGGTCCATTAAAACCCAAAACTGGAGCTGCAGTTTGCTTGTGATTCGTCACCTTATGGGATTGGAGCAGTTGTTTTGCATCTAACGCCTTCAGGCGAAGAGCAACCAATAGCATTAGCTTCCAGGACATTGACTAGCACGGAGTTCAACTATATTTAACTGGACAGAGAAACTCACAGCATTATTTTTGTTATTTGAAGGTTCCGCCATTATTTATTTGTATGCCAATTTACTCTCTTGATCGACCATCGTCCCTCAGCAACAACATTTGTGGCCCATAAGGGGATCCCTTTATTTGCTGCTAGTCGATTGCACCATTAGCGTTGACCTTGTCGTCACATGATTGCATCATTGAATATCATTGATCTGAACAGCACGTGAACGCGGGTGCTTCATCCAGATTGCCGCCGCAAGATCAGCAAGACCAAAAAGATAAGCATGAATCTGATGAACTCTTCAATGGCATATTCTATCTGCCTCATATGGAAAATATTCCAGTAACGTCTTCTCAGATGCGAACACATCCGAGGATGGTGTTGGGCAAAATTCAAAAAGGCACTCCAACACAAGGGAACAGAATGAATTCAGACCTTAAACCACATCTTACCAGGTATCTTGAGTTGACAGTACAAGATGGAATATTGTTGTGGGTTATTGAAGTAATTATTCCACTGTGGCTACGAGGTAGAATCCTGGAACAACTGAATGAGGATTATCTCAGTATAGTTAGAATGAAGGAGTTGGCGAGAAGCTACATCCTGTGGTCCAGGTGGGATGTCCAAATAGGGAAGATGGGTTATACCAATCCTCCACTGTACTGAGAAATGTTCCTCCATTATTACCTTAGCATCCATGGGAATGGACTACCAGGCCATGCCAAAGAATCCATGTTGATTATGCAGGACCAGTCGAAGGGCACATAGTTTTGGTCATAGTTGATGCACATTCAAAGTGGCTGGAAGTTGCCATCATGAACTCCACAACTACGGAACTGATAACTTTTTAAAAAATTTAAAGTACCTCACCAAAGTTCTACACAACTCCAACATTACCTCCCTGCTTTTGTAACCGATGCCTCGATTGATAAAGGTAAGTGTTCCATATGTCTTTTTCACCACCGTATTAACCTGCCCTTCTGCCTTCAGAGATCTGTGGACAAACACTTCAAGGTCCTTTTATTCCTCAGAACTTCCTAGTGTCAAGCCATTCATTGAATATTTCCTTGTCAAATTACCCCTTCCCACGTGTATCACCTCACAGTTTTCAGGGTTAAATTCCATCTGCCATTTATCTGCCCATTTGACCATCCCATCTATATCTTCCTGTAACCCAAGACATTCAACCTAATTGTTAACATCCCGGCTAATCTTTGTGTCTTCTGCAAACTTACTAATCCTACCCCCACATAGTCATGTATGTCATTTATATAAATGATGAAAAGCAGCGGACCCAGCACAGATCCATGTGGTACACCACTGGACACTGGCTTCCAGTCACTAAAGCAGTCACCTATCATCACCCTTTGTCTCTTATTTTGAAGCCAATTTTGAATCCACCTTATCAAGTTAACCTGTATCCCATGAGCATTTGCTTTCTTTATAAGTCTCCCGTGTGAGACCTTGTCAAAGGCTTTGCTGAAATCCATGTACACTACATCAACTACACTACCCTCGTCCACGTACGTGGTCACATGTTCAAAAACTTCAATCAAATTTGTTAGCATGACCTCCCTCTGACAAAGCTATGCTGACTATTCCTCATCAAACCTTGCCTCTTCAAATGGAGATAGATTCCTTCCCTCAGAATTTTCTCCAATAGTTTCCTCACCACTGACGTGAGACCCTCTGGTCTATAGTTCTCTGGCTTATCTCTGCAACCTTTATTAAATAGTGGAACCATATTAACTGTTCTCCAGTCTTCTGGCACCTCCCCTGAGGCCAGAGATGAATCAGAGCCCCTACAATCTCTTCCTTCGCCTCCCATAACGTTCTGGGACAAAATTCATCCAGACCTGAAGATTTGTCCACTTTTAAACCTGCCAACACCTCCAATACCTTGTCACGCCCTGTGACAATTTGCTCAAGAGCCTCACAATCTTTCTCCCTGAGTTACACATCTGCCTCCTCATTCTCTCGGATGAACACAGATGTGAAGTATTCGTTCAACACCCTACCAATGTCCTCTGGCTCCACCCACAGATTTTCCCTACTTTTACCAGCCAGTGCTTCCTCACCTCACCTCTTTGCTCTCCTAATTAATTTCTGAAACTGCATCCTGCAGTTTCTGCACTTCACTAATGCCTCTGCAGACCTGCTGCCCTCACCCTTGCTAAAAGCCTCCTTCCTTCTCATCTTATCCTGAATGTCTCTGGTCATCCATGGTTTTCTGGGCTTGTTACTCCTTCCTATTGGTCTGGATGGAACATATTGGGCGTGCAGCCTCCCCATTTTATTCGTGAATGCCCCCCCCCCACCCACTACTCTCTAGATTTCCCCACGTGTAACTCTTTCCAGTCTACTTTGGCCAGATCCAGCCTTATTTTACTAAAATCCACTCTTCCCCAACCTTTTTTTGCAACTTGTTTATTTCTTTGTCCATAACAATCTTAAATTGTACCATGTTGTGGTCGCTATCACCAAAATGCTCCCCCACCAACACATCAACCACCTGTCCTGCTTCATTCCCCAAAAGTAGGTCCAGCACTGCAACGTGCCTTGTTGGACCCTGTGCATATTGAGCTAAAAAGTTCTCCTGTATATATTTTAAGAACTCCAATCTATCTCAGTCCTTCACATGATGAATAACTCAATTAGTGATGGGAAAGTTGCTGGGGCATTTCAAACATCTTGAGGCATCCAGCCATTAAAGCCAGAACTTAGGGTGAAAGACTGAATTAAATGATTGTTCAAATATTCCAATGCCCGACAACTCCAAATGAGTTTTTTGTTAATTTGCCCTGGGAAAATCCGGGAGTAGGCAAGGAACGCATCAGATATGAAGATTGAAAAGGTTATCAACAGTGATGAGAGTAGTACTGAATTTCAAAAGGACTTAGACATGTTGGTGGATTTGGCAGACATGTTGGTGGATTTGGCAGACATGTTGGTGGATTTGGCAGACGAGTGTCAGATGAAGGTGAATGAATGCAGTGAAGTGTGAGGTGGTTCATTTCGTCAGGAAGAATGTGGAGATACAGTATAAAATGGAGAAACTCTAAAGAGGACAGAGGGGCCTCGGTGGTTAGCACTGTTGCTTCAAAGCGCCAGAGACCCGGGTTCGATTCCAACCTCACTGTGTGTGTGTGGGGCATTTGCACATTCTTTCTGTGTCTGCGTGGGATTCCTCTAGGTGCTCCGTTTTCCTCCTACAGTCCAAGGAAATGTAGGTTAGGTGGATCGGCCATGCTAAATTGCCCCTTCGGTGGGGTTACGGGGATAGGGTGGGGAATTGGGTCTTGGTAGGATGCCCTTTCAGAGGGTTGATGCAGACTTGATGGGCCAAATGGCCTCCTTCTGCCCTGTAGGTATTCATTGAAGATGGCAGGACATGTTGAGAGAGCAGCTAATAAAACATACCTTAGGCTTTATTAATAGAGACATTGAGTACAAGGGTAAGGGGATCATGTTGAGACACTAGTTAGGCCTCATTTGGAGTACTGCATCTATATTTGACCGCCATACTTAATGAAGGATGTGAATCTTTGGAGAGGGTACAGACGAGATTCACAAGAATGATCCAGGGATAAGGAACCAAAGCTATGTGTATAGAGAAATACAGCACTGAACAGGCCCTTCGGCCCACGATGTTGTCCCGAACTTTTGTCCTAGCTTAATCACAGAATTTTGGACACTAAGGGCAATTTATCATGGCCAATCCACCAATCTTGCACATCTTTGGACTGTGGGAGGAAACCGGAGAAACCCACGCCTGCACGGGGAGAACGTGCAGACTCCGCACAGGCAGTGACCCAGTCGGGAATCAAACCTGGGACCCTGGAGCTGTGAAGCAATTGTGCTATCCACAATGCTACCGTGCTGCCCAAATAAAGACTGAGAAGAGACTTGAGAGATGTATTCAAGATCAGGCTGAGGGTTAATAGCGGTAAAATGTTCCACTCAAGAGAGCATCAAGAACTAGACGGCAAAGATTCAAAATAATTGGCAAAAGGAATAAAAGTGATTGTTCACCCAGAGTGTGTTTGGAATCTGGAATGAACTTTCTGAGAGGGTGCTTAAGGCAGGTTTGATTGAGATATTAAAAAGGGATCAGATTGTTATCTGAAAAGAAATAATGTGCAAGGTTACGGGGATAAGGCAGAGGAGTGGGACTAGGTAGAATGCTCTTTCAGCGACCAGTGCAGACTCGATGGGCTGATTGGCCTCCTTCTGCAATGTAATAATTCTGTGATTCTGTCAGGCTTCCAACCACCAGCATTTTCGAGTCTTTCAGCTCCTGCCCTCAATCCCCCCTGTGGCAGTTAAAATTCTGCGCTCAGTTTTTTTTTCAAAAGAACTTTGGGCAGGATTTTCCAGCCCCTCCCTCGTCAAAGATCACCGCGAGCGGGCCAAAGAATTTAACAGACCAGAGAAATATGCGGTGACTTCAGGTGGGAAATTCCGGCCCCACAGAGGGCAGGAACAGAAATTCCCGCCCTGTTCCGATATTTTTCTTCTGCATCTCGTTGCCGTGGCATTAAAAGCACAGCAGGACTGTTCAATGTTGTTAGATCTCTGACAATACTGTTGAAAATTCAGCTTTTCACAGCAAGTGTCTGGTCCATTGTAACTGTGTTCATTATCCTCTGTTAGAACTTGCCCTCAATTTTAAATAAAAGCAGGCAATATAGGAGGCTCTCAACAGGGTAGCCAACACGTGTGGATTTTAGTTGCTGCATGTTAATCCACAGTAAACCATAGTTTGTGTAAACAAAAACATTAAATTTCCACTCTTCCAAACAAATGTTAGTCCTTGTCTATATTGTTGATAATGTACGGTGCTCATTCAGTTTTGATTGAGCTATTTGTTAAATGCATGTTTCCTGAGCGCTCGAACATAGATGCACATGGAAGGACTGATTTAATCAGAAGCAAAATCTTCTTTCTTCCTCTGTGGTGGTTCGCCCCTTCAGGCTAGAACATGATCTTTTGATCATTATCTGTCCTTTCAGTACACACTTGCCTCCAACCAGCTTTCTCTTCCTTTCTCACTTTTCCTTTAGGTTCCTGACAGGCTTCCCCTGTTTCGTGGCTTCTGGCTCATGCAATTGAAACTTAATTTGTCACAAGTGCTGTCTTTCAGGTATATCTTAATTTTCGTCTTGCCATATTTTATTCTCCTATTTCCACCAGCTGTTTTTTAATGCTAATTCTGACTGTTGATTCCTCCCCTGGCTATTCTTTCAGCTTAGTATTTTCTATGTCCCTTGTGCTTCCTTCTATTCCCAGTTCTATGGCTGTCCTGCTTTTGTTCATTCTCCTGCAATTCATGTACTTCCTAATTCCCTGCATTTTCTTTTCAGTTCAGCTAACGAATGGACGTTTATGTTGCTCATTGTCTCCATCTGCACTGGATTCTCAGATTTCTTTCCCCATTCGTTCTCTTGTGACAAGTTTCATTTACTCAATACCACATTCCTGCCCATCAATGCCAGATCACAGTTGAATCTAATAATAGTCCATTCAAAGATTGAAGACCACCCTCTCCTTTGCAGATGTATTGACGTCTTCCATTCACAACATATTAATGAGCTTCCCTTTTACCCAATGGCTTCTTTATTTCTATTTCAGGAAAAAAGACAATCTCAGCACCGCGCCTGAGAGCAAGTGCAATGGAATTGATGCCCGAACTTGGGCACGCATAATTCTAAACCTGAATAACTTCATCCTAATGTCAAACCTGAATACCTTTGTCCTTCCAAATCCTTTCACCAGCTCTTTGGTCTGTCAATGAGAACTGGAAGGTCCTGATATGGGGGGGAAAAATTGAACTGAACTCACCTCAAGGCATTGGATGCATACACAGTCGCATCTATGAAATTAAATGAAAGTTGCCGTAGTGGCCGAGGACCATGGGTTGCTCTCCCTTTGACGTCACTCTGCACCACGAACCAGCCGTCCAGCCAACTGAGATAACCAACCCCTGCAGTCACCTGTGTATGACCATGTTAGCAAGAGAAAATAAGACATGACTTTTTTAGGAATTCTGTACACATTTTACCAGTTGAAAGCACCTGAGTTTTGTTGATGTAAAGAAACACTTCTACAGTCTTCACTAATGAACACAAAATGTATTTATTAATAAAAAATTGTACAGCAGCCTGATGGGTGCAACTAGCTCCCTAAATGTCTCATTGCCTAAGAATCTATGTCACCATGGGGCAATTACAAAGTCTGAGTTCCGATTGGTCACACAGGTTATGTGACTCTTACTCTGCTGTGTTGCTCTTAAAGGGACAATCACCACATTGCTCCCCCTTTAAGTCCTTCATATAATCTTCAATAATTAATTCACTGCTAAATATTAACTAAATACTAAGTACAAGAGTTGGACAATTATAAATTGAGCCTTTGAGCAGGTTTTCTGTGACTTGGAGAGTGGCACAATTCTGTAGTTTGAGATGCTTCCACAGGATCGATGTTAACAGCAATTGCCTCTTCGAACACAGGCGATTCGTCACTATTTGCTTCCACGAAGACATCAATTATGTCGATAACAGGTCGATTGGATACTTTGGTGCTTACGGGTTCAAAAATATTTATTGATGATAACAGTGACTGCTGGAGCATCCCTCTACTCCTAAAGTGGCCCACATGTTTAAGAATGATCCATCCCTCCACGTCCACTTGGTATGAAATGGGTCCAATCTTAAAGACTGTGGGCGAAATTCTCCGCACCCGCGGAAAGTCGGCAAACGGTCGTAAAAATCGGGACCGTTTTACGACGGTCGCGAAGGCTTCATTTCCCGACCGATTCACTTCCTGGAAATGGGCTAGCAGCGCGGCCGCGTCAATTACGTGCGTGATGACGACGGAACGCGACGACGACACGAACCCGCCCATGTGACGCCGCCCGACGCCGTAAAAAGGCGCGGGCGACCACAGAATCTGTCGGGCAGGATGTCGGAGCCTAGGCGAGCTGCACCTCGCTTTATTGATGCAGACGTCGAGGCGCTGCTCGATGCCGTGGAGCAGAGGAGGGGCATCATCCGCCCGCGGAGAGGGCATCGCCAACCTGCCAGCACGGTACGCCAGGCCTGGCGTGACGTGGCTGCTGCCGTCAGTGCTGTGGGGCAGACCCCTCGCTCAGCAGAGCAGTGCCGAAAGAAGCTACATGACCTCACCAGGTCTGCCAGGGTAAGTGCCATGAGGGTGCCCCCTAGTCACAACCATCCCTCCCCCTTAACTGCCCGGGGGGGGGGGGGAGAGGGATTGGGGCAGAGTTATTTGAGGGTGGTTCACAAAGTTGTCACAGACCCAGCGCTCTGGCCCCGAGGAGAGATGCAATCATCTGATGACAACTTGCCCCCCCCCCCCCCAAACTGTGCCAGTATCAGAACGGACTTCTGAGACCTACCGTTTTGTAATGATCTACCTATGTTTCCTCCCCCAACAGGCCAAGGCCGGTCATAACCACCGTGAGCGGCACAAGACTGGAGGGGGTTCGCCCAACATGCACCCCCTCAGCACCTTTGAACAGAGGGCACTGGACCTTGTTGGGGGGTCTGCCACCCGCGATATCGCGCAATGCGAGGTTGGCGGAACTGCAGCAAGTGAGACAACCCTCCCTGACAAACACCCTCCCCCCCCCCCCCATCCTCTGTCCCTTCACACACCCTGCCCACTGGGACACCTCCCCATCCTCTGTCCCTTCACACACCCTGCCCACTGGGACCGTCCAGCGGCCTGCCGAGCAAATCGAAATAACCCGTCTCATTCTCTTCCCTAGGACATGATGCCGAACGACCAGGGCCGTCTGGCTGCAGACGGAGACACAAATCTGCCGCCACCTCACCCGGGGCCTCACAACAGAGGGTGCCCGATCAGCGGGCAGCCCTATCTGCCCCAACCCAATCTGCGGACCAGGACGCACAGAGGGTTCGAGGTCCACCACCACCACCAGAAATGGCCAGGGACAACCCTCCTGTCGCTGAGCGGCCCCACACCCTGGACGAGGACCTAACCATTGAGAGCGTCGGGCTTGCGGCACTGCTTTCTCCCACCACTTCCATCATCCCAGAGATACACACCCCGGCGGGCCTATTTAGTGATGAGTCTCCTGGGGCACAGTCTGGTTGGCACATCACAGATGAGCAGGTACAGCAGGTGGAGGTCGGAGCAACAGAGGGCCCGGACTCGCGGAGGCCAGACCAGGCCCAGGATGCAGCTGGCTCCCAGACGTTTTCGGAGTTCCTGGAGTTTCTCAACCCACCCGCACAGCCGATGCCTCAGGAAACCCAGGGAAACAATGACGGGATGAGGGCTTCCTTCCAGACTCTGCAGACGCTGTTAGAGGAGTCGATCCGCGTCCAAGAGCAGGGAGTGGTGCCGCTCATGGCAGAGACCCAGTCCGACACCGCACGGGTGGCATCCGCGGTGGAGGCAATGGGTCAGGTTATGCAAGACGTTGGGATTAATGTGCACGCGTCATCCTCGGCCCTGGACAGGGTTGCCCTCTCACAGGCAGCAATGTGCCAGAGCCAAACCGACATTGCCGGCGCCCTGCGGGCCATGGCCGAGTCTCAGCAGGTCATTGGCCAGTCGCAGCAGTCAGTCGCCGAGAGCATCAACCGCCTGACACATGTGCTGGATTGCGTCGTGCACAATCAGGTTGAGATCGCACAGTCCCTGGCGGGAATGTCTAACTCCCTGGACTCCGTCTCTGCAAACCTTCGGATCCTGGTGGATACCGTTGCAGGCCTCCAGGACTGGCAGCGCCAGGTGTCGGTGGTGCGACGGGGCACCTCCCCGCTCGCACCTCTGTCCCAAAGTGAGGCCCGGGGGCCACCGGGCTCCCCGAGGGAGGAGGAGGTTTCGGGGCCCGTCCCATTAACTCCATCACGGGACGTCCCGGAATTCTCGGCCTCCCCCCGTCCCATCCCTGGTGCATCGGGTGGGCAGCAGGCAGAGCAGGGTGGCACAATGTCACCCGAGACGCCCGCAGAGCAGCCTGGCCCATCAAGGCCGGGTCGCCCCAGGAAACGCTTGGCCAAGGAGAAACGAGTCGAGGGGGGCGATTCGCAGCAATCCTCCTCCACTCCTGCTGTATCATCTGGGGATTCACTTAGACGTAGTGGTAGGGCCCGTAAGGCAACTAAGATAGACACTGAGTAAGTTGGCACGGGTGAAGGGCACAGTTTAGTTGTAGGGGTAGGGCACCTGTAAATAATTGTTAATATTAAACACACTGTTCCACCTTACTTGTAATACCGTGTGATTGTTCCACAGCCACAGGAATCGTGATGGTGACCGAGTGTCGCTGGGGGGTGGCGGGTGGTGAAACCTCGGTGCCGGGTGTGCAGTCCCTGCCCCTACCCCCCTCCCACAGCTAGCCCACGCGGGCACGTGATGGAGTGTCAGTGACGAACTCAGCGGCCACCAAGGTGGATGGTTCAGCTATTGCCATGGGTCAGACACTCTCTAACGATTCTGAGCTCACAGCTCTTCGCAGAGCGGGCTGTCATCATTCCACATGGCACTGATCACACCCGCTGACACAGCCATCAATGTTGTGCCATTCCGTCTGGACCCAGTGATAAGCGTCATGTCGAAGTGGAGCAGTGTACACTGAGGGGGGGGGGTTTGGTGGTGGCAGTTGTGTGGTGACCCTCTGCATGACTAGCGATGCAGGTGGTGGTTTGGTGTTCATCGGGGACGTCACATGCGATGCGTGAACCGTGCTGCCACCATGGCATCGCGTGCCCGCCGTCCTTGCCGGGTCCGTCGTGCCGCCTCCTGGACATCACCAGCACCTGGGTCGTGTCTGCGTGCTGCGCCCGCCACTCCGCCAGCGTCCTCCTCCTCCTCCTCCTCCTCCTCCTCCTCCTCCTCCTCCTCCTCCTCCTCCTCCTCCTCCTCCTCCTCCTCTGTGCTGGCACCACTGCCACTAGCTTCTCCCTCCGCCTCCTGCAACAGGTCATCTCCCCTCTGCATCGCGATGTTGTGCAGCGCACAGCAGACCACTACAATGCGAGCGACCCTGTCGGCCTGGTACTGCAGGGCCCCTCCGGAGCGGTCCAGGCACCTGAATCTCATCTTCAGGAGGCCAAGGCAGCGCTCCACCACACCCCTGGTTGCTGCATGGGCCTCGTTGTATCGTGTTTCCGCATTGGTCTGAGGCCTCCGTATCGGCGTCATCAGCCAAGACCTCAGCGGATAACCCCTGTCACCTAGCAACCAGCCCCTCAGCCGGGGGGGACGTCCCTCAAACATCGCAGGGATGAACGACTGCGCTAGTATGTAGGAGTCATGCACACTCCCTGGGAACCTTGCACAGACGTTCATGAACCTCATGTGGGGGTCGCATACCACCTGGACATTAATGGAGTATGTCCCCCTCCTGTTTGTGAACACGTCCCTGTCCACAGCAGGCGGGCGCATGGGGACGTGAACACAGTCGATTGACCCCTGAACCCTCGGTATCCCGGCCACACTGGCAAATCCACGGGCTCGTGAGTCTTGACTTGCTCGGTCCTCGGGAAAGGTGATGTAGCGATCGGCGATGGCATAGAGGGCGTCGGTCACATCCCGGATGCACCTGTGCACCGATGACTGGGAGATCCCAGAGACGTCCCCGCTCGGAGACTGGAAGGAGCCGGTAGCATAGAAGTTCAGAGTGACCGTCACCTTGATGGCTACCGGGATCGCGTGTCCTCCCCCCGTTCCACGTGGGGCGAGGTGCGACAGGAGTTCGCAGATATGTATCACCGTCTGCCTACTCAGCCGGAGTCTTCTCCTGCAGGTGATGTCCGGCATTGTTAGGAAAGAGACCCGGACACGGTACACCCTCGGCTTTGGTCGTCGCCTCTGACGCCGTGGCTGCACCCTCACTCTCTCCTCTTCCTCTTCCTCCTCCTCCTCCTCCTCCCCCCCCCCCCCCCATGCTGCTCGACGACTGGCAACTCCTCGGCCCTTCCCTCTGCTGCTGCAGCTGGCCCTGCAGCCACTGCGGGTTGTGGGTGTGGATGCTGCTGCATCTCCAAATCCAGTAGAGCGGCCCCAACCACTGCGCAGAACATAGCCGTTCTGTTCCCATGCATCGTGCTAACCTACAGAAGGGTGGTGGGGGGCGGAGAAACGGGACATGTTAGACGGACGTTATTCGACACCTCGGCAGCCGCCAGCCATGGGATACCAGTGTGTCCCGGTGGCCTGGTCGCGCTGCTGACACGCGGTCAGCCTAACCCCTGGTCACTTCCTGCATCCAACGGCCAGTAAACTATGTCCTCCTCACGGGTGCGTCAGTGGCCTGTGGCCGGAAGCCACAGGGGAACCAGCGGCCGTGTCCTCGTCACCTGCACACCATGGCATGGTGGCAGACATTTTGTTACGGGGTTGGACGGCTCACTCTCTACCTAAACCCCCCCCCTCCGTCGCCCCCCACTGCCTCCCCCGTCTCCCCCACTGCCCCCTCCGTCTCCCCCACTGCCTCCTCCGTCTCCCCCACTGCCCCCTCCATCTCCCCCACTGCATCCTCCGTCTCCCCCACTGCCCCCTCCGTCTCCCCCACTGCCCCCTCCGTCTCCCCCACTGCCCCCTCCGTCTCCCCCACTGCCCCCTCCGTCTCCCCCACTGCCCCCTCCGTCTCCCCCACTGCCCCCTCCGTCTCCCCCACTGCCCCCTCCGTCTCCCCCACTGCCCCCTCCATCTCCCCCACTGCCCCCTCCGTCTCCCCCACTGCCCCCTCCGTCCCCCCCACCGCCCCCGTTCTGGACCCCCTCCCGTTCCCAGGGATGCCTTCCCCGTTGTGGCCAGACTCGAGCGGTGCGCTGAGCGGTGCGCTGAGCGGTGCGCAGAGTGGTGCCCTGACCTCCTCCAAGCAGTCGTCAGCCAGGCCGACTGGTTGACGAATTTAAAAAGCAGGTGTGTTTCACGACGTCCAAACAGGGCGCCATGACGTCGGGACTTCGGCCCATCCGGGCCGGTGAATAGCGGGGGGGCTCACAGTGGCGATTCTGGTCGTGTCAGGGGCGGGAAGGAGGCGTTTGTCGGGAAACGCGACTCCGACAATTTGCGGGGTTCGGAGAATAGCGGGAGGGCGTCGGAACAGCGTCGCCGTAAAAATTTCCGACGCCCGCTATTCTCCGACCCGTCGTGAGTCCGGAGAATCTCGCCCAATAATTCTGGGAATCAGCTTGGTTCACTACCATAGTTCCTCATGTATACGGCATTATTTACCATAATGATTGTGCTGAACTGTGTGAATCATGGCTTGCTTTTTGATTATTTTTGCTGGCTTCTACCCTTCCTGGCAAATTTGGAAGCACGAGGATCAGTCTTGTTCTGAAAGGATGTTTGATTCACAGTTCTACTGGTGGAACCCCCATTAAAACATGTGGAGGAATCATGAGATTTTGAACTCCAGGGTTCTTCCGGACAGTTTCTTCAGGCCAAACTTGAAAGTTTGAACGGCTCTCGTGGCTAGTCCATTTGATGCTGGGTAGTAAGACGAAGTTCAAATGTTTTTAATACCGTTGAGAGCGGTAAAGGTTTGAAACTCAGCACTTGTGAATAAGGTTCCATTGTCTGATACCATGACTTCAGGTAATCCATGGGTTGAAAAGCATTGGCGTAATCTTTCGATGGTAGCATGCGATGTAGGTGACGTCACCTGAAAAAAGTCCAACCATTTGGAGTGTGCATCTATCACGAGCAAAAACGTTGTGTCCAAGAATGGACCAACATTATCGATATGGATTCGTACACATGGCCGCCAGGCCATTCCTCAAGGGTACAGTGGGTCTATAGCGAGCAGCGTTTGTTGCAATTTGCATTGTTGACAGTACTTGATGAGCTTCTCAATATCAACATCAATTCCAGGCCACCACACAACTTCTGACAAGTATCTTCATCTTAGACATGCCAGGATGAGCGCTTCATTCTTGCGGGTAAAGAATGGTTTCATTTCCTCGGAAACTGCCTCATTTATCCACCCGATAAGTATTTTGTCTCTTACTTTGGGCAGAAATGGATCTCAATTTGTTCAATTCCTAATCTGCTTCGCCGAGCCTGGCAATGTGTTATAAACATTTGATGCCCCAATGATTTCCTGTGGTACTGGAGTACATGTGACACTTTCTTGAAAGGGTAGGCGGCTAAGAGCATCCACATTCTCTATGTGTGTTTCAAGTCCGTGTTTGAAAGAATGTTCACAGGCGTATAGGATTACTGCCCATCATTGAATTCTGGCTGAGGCGATTGGCAGCTACTGTTGTCCTCTTTGAAGAGACCTAAGAGGTTTGAGGTCAGAAATAATAGAAAGTCTCTACCATGCGATACTGGTGTAATTTCTTGATGCCAAAGGTCATTGATAGTCCTTCATTCTCGATTTGTGACAGGCCTTTTTCAGCCTCTGAGAGGGTCTTTGACACCTTATCAGCCTTTCAGAGCCATCGTCCCTCTCATGGGACAAGCCATTTGGACAGGCATCGCAGGTCAATATCTGTTCTTTAGATAGGTTGAAGTGCACTAACTGATTTGAGGAATGCAGCAATTTCTTTAATCGCTTGAAAGCTTCCTCCTCGGGAACATTCAAAGACCAACAATGGTGTTTCATGAACCATTAATAAGTTTGGTAAAAAAATATCTACTGTTGTTTAACATCCCCCAAAAATGATTTGTGTTGCATTGTGTTTGTGCGAGCAGGCACCTCCTTTATCATCTTGGCCTTGTCTTCTATGTAGTTTAATCCTTGTGCGTCGATATGGAGCCCCAGGTAGGTCACCTCAGTGGCTTCACAGGTGTACTTCTCTTTCTTGAGGTGAACTCCAGCCTCCTGAATTCTCTTTAATACCTCTTATAAGGTCTCTGTTGATTCAGTTATAAGGATATCATTAAGGTATACTATCACCTGCCGTAGCCCCTGTAGCAGACTCTCTATTGTCGTTTGGAATATTGCACATGCAAAGACTTGCCAAAAGGTAGGCACATATACTAGAATAGGCCTTTATGTGTGTTTAGCATGACGTACCCCTGGAAAATGTCAGCTAATTCAAGTTGCTGGTGCACGTAACTCAAATGCCTTGTGTAAGAATGACCTCTTGCCAGTTTTGCAGGTCTTCAGTTCTTGAGATTGGATATTTATCCAGCTTGGCAGCCTGATTAACTGTTTGCTTATAATTGCTGCAAATGTGGATGGTCTTGTTTGGTGTTTAAATACAGGGACTATACGTGCTGCCCATTCCAGGAACTGATCTGGTTGGATAATGCCTACTTATTCCAACCTGTTCAACTCAGTGTCTAATTTTTTTCCTATAGCATATGGCACTGGTCTTGCGTTCATCACAGAAAATGCTCTCATATTTTGTTATCAGTTCAGATAGTCCCCCTTCCCGCACTTGAAATATCTCGGCCCAATTCAACTTGATTTCTTTACACCAATCATGATTTAGAAGGTTCGGTTTTTAATCAATTATTACAAGGAGCTGGGTAGAATGTTGTCCATAGCTTACAGGTACCATTGTGGGGCATTTATTTTTATTGCTTCTCCCATATAAGTCTTTAACTCAGCATAAGTGCTCTTCAGCTTCAATGTTTAGACTCCCTCTCTTAGGTACTGAAATGTATGCTCACCCATAACAGTGCCTGATGCCCCTGTATCCACTTCCATCTTAAGAGGCTCCCCATTTACCTGGAACTTTACAGTAAAAGGGTCTATCTTGCCTGTTTCTAAATTAAACAGAATGAATACCAAAATCAGTGATGCTAAGCTTTCCACATTAAGATACTTGTAACATCTTGGTTAATCGATTACTCAGCAATCTTGACTTAGCTCTGCACTGTGTTATCAAATGTCCTCTTTCGTGGTAATAAAAATACTCAGCCTCCTTAAACCAACGTGATTCATGAGTGTGGTTACGTTCACATTGGTAAAATTTAAATTTAAGCGTTACTGACTGATTACGGATTCTGTACCTTTTTGTTTTGTTGGGGGCTGAAATTACTTCCCGCTTCACGGCTGCTTCAGCGGTTTTGGCGTCACGGCTCACTGCAGTTTCCTTCCTGAACTGGTGAAGGGAGCCATTTTGTGCGCTCTGCTCCTGACTGGAGTTTTGTCTACAGTGTTATCAGCAAACCAGGGAAGGTGCAGGGGAACATGTAACTCAACTAGGGAACCTAGAGACGCCAAGGACATGGAAACCTGCCCCCACCATAATGGCAGAGCCTCATTATAATGTTGATCCAAATGCAAAATATTGTGGATTTTGGAGGAAATATTATTGATTTGAAGTGTTAACGCTACTTATGTCCATGCAGGTGCCGCCAGACCTGGTTTCCTGCATTTTCTATTTTTATTTAATTAAAATATTGTTGGGAGGCCTCCAGACTGGCTGTTGATCAAGTGCAGAGGCTGGTTGGTTGGTGTAGTGTCGGCCATGAATAAAAGAGGGGGGGGGGGGGGGTGTCTTGTCATGATCAGAGATTGGGTCAGAAATCTGTCATCAACAGCCCTGATGTGCACATTTATAACAAGACCCTTCTTCCTCCCTGCTCAGAAAGAAAAGATTAATATGGGGACATACTGGGAAGGAAGTGGGATCACTGGCTGCAACTGACCCACCAAGCATCCCTCCAGTTTCTTCCAGGTTGGGGCAATGTTAAAAGAGGAGCCAAATGATTCCTCTGTCCAGGCCAACAACATTTCGAAATGTAGCCTAATCCTGCACCGGTTTCATCTGACATCTAACGTCCATCAAAAAGTTTCATTCCACTTCTCTTTCCACTCTCGCAGGTCCCTGCCTCCAGATTTGTGCTTAGCCATATGTGAAGCATAAGCCACTTCACAGTGAGGCGAAAGCTGCATTGTAAATGGATCTTAACACGGATAGTACAACGTGAACCCCAATCAATTGACTTCAGATGATATTCAAAACTTAAAATTGTACAATTTTGGCGGCACGCTGGCGCAGTTGTTAGCACTGCTGTCTCATGGCACCGAGGACCTGGGTTCAATCCCGGCCTTGGGCCGCTGTCCATGTGGAGTTTGCACATTCTCCCCATGCCCCACAGCCCAACGATATGCAGGGTAGGTGGACTGGCCACTCTAAATTGCCTCGTAATTGGAAAAAAAATAGTTTTAAAAAATGATACAATTTTGGCATTTTGCAGCACCACAACAGAGAACAATGTGGGCTGAGTTCCACAAAAATACTGAACCGACAATCTCAGCTACGATAAATTTGAACAACAGAGCTATACAGTCTCAGGTGATGGAACGTAGGTGCCTGATGGCCGGCGCAGACAAGATAGGCCAAAGGGCCTCTTTTTAGTGCGGTAGAACTCGATAGGACTCTGAGTATGGCAGAAAGAAAGAGCTGGGTCAAAATGGAGGTCTCAGAAAATTAATAACTGTAGCATGGTCCTTTAGAGGATGAGTAGGGAGTTTTAATAATGGACACCACTGTTTTAAAAAGGAGGTAGGCAGAGAGCAAGAAATTATAGGCCAGTGACCTTAACTTCGGTAGTAGGGAAGATGCTGGAATCTATCATCAAGGAAGAAATAGCGAGGCATCTGGATAGAAATTGTCCCATTAGGCAGACGCAGCATGGATTGATAAAGGGCAGGTCGTGCCTAACTAATTTTCTGAGGACATTACCAGTGCAGTGTATAACGGGGAGCCAATGGATGTGGTATATCTGGATTTCCAGAAAGCTTTTGACAAGGTGCCACACAAAAGTCTGCTGCATAAGATGAAGATGAGGGTATTAAGGGTAAAGTAGTAGCATGGATAGATGATTGGTTAATTAATAGAAAGCAAAGAGTGGGGATTAATGGGTGCTTCTCTGGTTGGTGATCAGTAGATAGTGGTGTCTCTCAGGGATCCGTGTTGGGCCCACAATTGTTCACAATTTACATAGATGATTTGGAGTTGGGGACCAAGGGCAATGTGTCCAAGTTTGCAGATGACACTAAGATGAGTGGTAAAGCGAAAAGTGCAGAGGATACTGGAAGTCTGCAGAGGGATTTGGATAGGTTAAGTGAATGGGCTAGGGTCTGGCAAATTGAATACAATGTTGATAAATGTGAGGTTATCCATTTTGGTAGGAATAACAGCAAACGGGATTATTATTTAAACAATAAAATATTAAAGCATGCTGTTGTGCAGAGAGACCTGGGTGTGCTCGTGCATGAGTCACAGAAAGTTGGTTTACAGGTGCAACAGGTGATTAAGAAGGCAAATGGAATGTTGTCCTTCATTGCTAGAGGGATGGAGTTTAAGACTAGGGAGGTTATGCTGCAATTGTATAAGGTGTTAGTGAGGCCACACCTGGAGCATTGTGTTCAGTTTTGTTCTCCTTACTTGAGAAAGGACGTACTGGCACTGGAGGGTGTGCAGAGGAGATTCACGAGGTTAATCCCAGAGCTGAAGGGGTTGGATTATGAGGAGAGGTTGAGTAGACTGGGACTGTACTCGTTGGAATTTAGAAGGATGAGGGGGGATCTTATGGAAACATTAAAATTATGAAGGGAATAGATAGGATAGATGCGGGCAGGTTGTTTCCACTGGCGGGTGAAAGCAGAACTAGGGGGCATAGCCTCAAAATAAGGGGAAGTAGATTTAGGACTGAGTTTAGGAGGAACTTCTTTACCCAAAGGGTTGTGAATCTATGGAATTCCTTGCCCAGTGAAGCAGTTGAGGATCCTTCATTAAATGTTTTTAAGGTAAAGATAGATAGTTTTTTGAAGAAAAAAGGGATTAAGGGTTATGATGTTCGGGCCGGAAAGTGGAGCTGAGTCCACAAAAGATCAGCCATCATTGAATGGCGGAGCAGGCACGAGGGGCCAGATGGCCGAATCCTGCTCCTAGTTCTTATGTTCTTATGTTCTGAAATTTCCTGCTGTGAGCCCGTAATCACTTTTCTTTAAAAGCACCGGCAAGTGAAATGAAAAGACCTGACGAACGAGAAGCTGTGAAAACTAGGGAAGAAACTGTCAAAGGGAAAACACATTTATACATTTTGGATTGATGTCTGACTCGAGTGGAGTGCACAAGATGTGAAATGATTCTGCAACCATCCAGCGTTAGGTCATTTAATGATCCATTGTATGCCACTGTGTTCACCACACCAAGGAAATTCCATTTCTTTAACATACCTGGGGCATTCTTGAGTGGTGTAGAAAACAGCCCTTTTTCTGTTTTCAGATTCAGTCCCATGTGAAGATACTATTGGGCAGACACTGCCTCAGAAGCAAAAGACTTCATAGCATAAGGAGGCTAGTAGGTGGCAAGGGTTCAAATTTAGCCTTTCATTCTGGGAATCAGAGTTAAAATCCAGTGGGGATTGACGGAATGCAAGCCTGTTCATCTGTTGAATGCATGGATTCTACAGAGCAATCTCAAGCTAGAAGCAAATGACCACAGCACAATTACTATCCCGTGTTCAATACTAATTGGTGTTAAATTAACACTCTCACACAGACTGCCCATGAAATGGTTACTGTGGGGAATAAAAGGATTCACATAGATGCAGTGTGAGGCACATGGGTCCAGATAGTCATCACAACGGAGAGCCTCTCCATCGTGGAGCCTGGAAATCCAAAATCATCCTCCCACCCACCCTCTTACCCCTCCCCCCACACCCCCGAACTCGGCACTCCCTATTTTCACAAGGGTGTGTCTTGAGTTAGGCCAGGGCTCACGCATAAGTGACCTATGGAGGCAGCTGGCCATCTAATTCACCGTCTGCTTGCACTGAAGTGGGATTTTGCTTGTCCAGGAATGTGAAACCTGGAGAGCACAGATTATGCCAGGTAAGAGCTGGTCTAAATTGGGTAGATTCATTTGGAGAGGCAGGGTACCTGTTTGGATACTGTCCCAGGATACCTTTGGGAGAGATAAGGCATATATTTAGATTGTTAAAGTAAACATGATTGTGTGTAGAAAGTACAGAAAGTACATAACGTCATTGGAATTGTCCAAAGCTGTCAAAGAACAGTCAAATGATACTAGGTATATTGACACAGAGTGGGGGGGGGGGGGGAGGTAATGGCAGATTGGTGGTGTGTGCCAAGCATAGGTTGGCGCAGGGACTACGTAGGGCCATGGTGTGGTATAAAGGGGTATTGTGAGCCCATGAGGATGGGTCGAGGAGTAGGGATTGACATAGGGTATGAGGGGTCGTGAGAGGTGCATGGATTATCTTGGGGTTTGAGGGACCATTGGGGGGTGTGGGATATGGGGTAGAATAAGTTAGCAGGAATGGGACATGGGGGCTGGTGTGGGGGAGGGGGGGAACGTAGGCAGGAGGTCTGTTTTTTTAAATTCAATTCAATCCCCCCTCCTCATACTTGGGAATAAAAACCATCCTAATGGTCGGCCTTCAAATGAATTCTTCCGTCTCTGCACGCCTGACATGAGAAAGGAAATCTGGAATCTAGAGCCAGCCCCGAAACACCATGGTAACTTTAGACAAAGAGCCTCAGAACCATCAGAAAAATGGTACAGTTAACTGTTTGCCAGGTGTTTCAGTGGCTCTTCCCTCTGCCAAAGTTACTTGATGTGTCTCCTCAGAGTACCCCCTGAGGAAATGAGGTCTAGAGGTTAATGCAATGAACCATTAAGAGGTTAGATGAGTGGGCACATTTATTTAACAGCTCATGGTACTATAACTACCCTGGGGATTTTTGACTATGCTACTGGGTGCTCAAAATGGAAACAACCCTGACGAGCACACAACCTTTAACATGGAAAGTAAAATGGGGCTGTTTAGCACAGGGCTAAATCGCTGGCTTTGAAAGCAGACCAAGGCAGGCCAGCAGCACGGTTCGATTCCCGTATCAGCCTTCCCGAACAGGTGCCGGAATGTGGTGACTAGGGGCTTTTCACAGTAACTTCATTTGAAGCCTACTTGTGACAATAAGCGATTTTCATTTCATTTCATTTCAAATTTAAAATAGATCAACAACTTACCTCCTTAACGGGACAGTATGTTCTAACAACTAAAGGAAAATGGTGTAGAACAATACAAATAATGCAGAAATGATGAACAAGTTGAGTTGAGTCATGTGAATAATTATGAATGAGGATATCAGAAAACCTGTCTTCTAAAGGAATTTTGATTAATTACAGCCCTTATGGTTAATGTGCTTCATTGTGTACTGAATAATTATCAATAGCAGTGTGTCCTGCTGATCATGATAATAGCAGTACCAATTATTTTACAAAAACATGCATGCTTTTGTTTTATATTGGGATATTTTGGACTACTAAACAAACGGAACTGAAGAGTGGTAGATGATAAGTGATGACTTTGATTCGCTGACAGGGAAGCAAGATAAAAGTGTCTGCCTTCTACACATCTCATTTGAAAGCGCGTAGTACATACCTCTCTCCTTACTAAGCTCCACCTCTGCCCTAAATCTGCGGTTCTGTCCTCTCGATCCCAAAGTTCTGTCCTGAAATTAATGTGCTTCGGTGCAGCTCATCAACATGAATGCACACATGTTGCTATCATTATTGTGACATCAAAGTAGCCCACTAATTATTAATAGTAAAATGCAATACGTAACTCTACAACACTCGGTTGATGGAATTAATCATCTTGTCCAACTCTGTTTTTTTTTTGTTATTCTTGAAATGTTTCACATTTGCTGCCCTGTTTGCCAGCATACATTAAAGCTACAGGGTAATGCTTTCTCCCCACATAGATTGTCCTCGAGGGACCTATCAGCAGCCTAGGTTAAAAACAGATCACAAATCAAAACTGAAAGCTATGACAGATGGAAAATAATGTTAACAACGATTAGAAAAGCTTCACTCTGCTTTTTGTAGAGACATTGTTAAAGTGACCCGGCATACATGTGTTTGCCACATTGCGTTGCAAAAAGTAAACAGATGAAATAGTCCTCCATATTGGACATGAACTTTAATTTGTGTATGTGGAGTTTTCAATCTGCCAGGTGCATATAAATGTAAGGTAGCTGCTCATTTTTAATTTCATTCAATTTACGGTGAAACAGTTAATGTACTTTTACGAGGCCTCTGCATTTCACATTTACGAAGATTCTTGCAATCCAATCAAATGCTTGTTAACTTTGCACAAATTTATTGTGCATCCATGCAAGCGAGCTCCTTGATTGAAGCAATTGAAGGCATGCAGTGGACCAGCATGGTAAACACCTCTGGGCTTCAAGAGACTGAACATATTTTCAGCCAATTCAAGTCAACTCCCTTCCAAAATGAACTGTGGGATTTGGGAGCAGTGGGAAATTGGCAGGTACAATGTTTGATGTGCTGAAAAAAAAAGGTGGAATAGAAAGAATTTATGTGGTGATTTTCAGAGTTGGTTCTTGCATTTGGAAAAAATGCCTTTCTGGAAATCAGGGACAAGTATTCCAAAATTGTGCCCATTCAGAGAACCATAGAATCACTATGGTGCAGAAGGAGGCCGTTCAGCCCATCGAGTCTGCACCGACCCTCTGAAAGAGCCCCCTACCTAGCCCCATGTCCCCACCCTATCTCCATAACCCAGTAACCCCACCTAAACATTTGGACACCAAAGGACAATTTAGCATGGCCAATCTACCTAACCTGCACATCTTTGGATTTTGGGAGGAAACCGGAGCACAGAGAGGAAACTCACGCAGACAGGGTAGAACGTGCAGGCACCGCACAGACAGTGAACCCAGGCCCCTAGCGCTGTGAGGGAGCAGTGCTAACCAATGCCACGTATTTCAAAAATTACACTTCAAAAATGTAAAATTAAACATTAAGCAACAAAATTATAAATTTGGCAAACCAGCGCTCCCAATGAGGAGGCACGTTCACAGGGAGAAATAAGGGCCGGGATTCTCCCTACCTGGTGGGGCGGGGGTTCACGGCGGGATGGAGCGGAATGAACCACTCCTGTGTCGGGCCTCCTCAAAGGTGCGGAATTCTCCACACCTTTAGCGGCTAGGCCCGCGCCGGAGTTGTTCCCACTTTGCCGCCTAGCACGAACGGCCTTTGGCGCCCTGCCAGCCGGGGCCAAAAGGCCTTCGCCGGCCGGCAGAAGTCCACGAAAGTGCCGGAGCATCAGCGCCTGATGACGTCATACCGGCGCATGCGCAGGGGAGGGGGTCTCTTCCGCCCCCGCCATGGTGAAGGCCATGGCGGGGTGGAAGAAAAAGAGTGCCCCCACGGCACAGGCCCGCCCACTGATCGGTGGGCCCCGATCACGGGCCAAGCCACCGTGGGGCCAGATCGCCCCAGGTCCCCCCCCAGGACCCCGGCGCCCGCCCACGCCGTCAATCCCGCCGGCACCAGACGTGCTTTGATTCCCGCCGGCGGGAAAGGCCTGTCGGTGGCAGGACTTCAGCCCATTGCGGAGCGGGGAATCGCCGCGGGGGACCTGCCGATTCCCGGGTGGCGGAGAATGCGGGCCATGGCGGGGGCGGAATTGACGTCGGCCCCGGGCAATTCTCCGACCCCCCGGAAGTCGGAGAATTCCGCCCAAGGTGTCAATGTAATAGTCCCAGTTCCATAATTCATGCAATCCTTCAGTCTGACTTCCTGCTGGGAGTTGACTGGATTGAACATGGAGTAGAATGGGGCAGAGGAGAATAGAAATTATGGAACTATGGGCGGGATATTCTGCCCCCCCCCCCAACTCTGCGACATGTTTTGCAACATTAGAGGTGGCCAGTTGGTCAGCCGCGGGATCTTCTTGTCCCTCTGCTGTCAATGGGGTTTTCCATTGTTCATGCCCTCCACTGCCGGAAGATCCCGCCAAAAGGGATGACCAGAAAATCCCATCCTATAGCTACACATTAAACAAGTACCTTCATGGTTTATCTGTAAATTGTTTCACTTATATTCACAAGTTAATTATATATAGATTGGTTACACTCTTAAGCTGGTATTTTCCACTCCCGTTCTCATCAGGCAGGTTTGGCAGCGGTAGTAGTTAGTTTCACGAGTAGAGCAAAATTGCATGTTTTGTCAACACGAAAGCTTGTCACTGTCATCCCCTACCCCTGTCAGTGTTGGGCATATTTGCACCGTTCAACGCCAGGATCCAAATTATCATACATTAAGGTCTCATTATCAGGTCCACACACCGGAAGCGTACTCTCCCATCAAACATCCATCCACGGCGACATAATTTCAGAACAAGCCAACCACGGCTGGCTTCAATAGGTGAGCTGACCTCGGGGGGGTGGGGGGGAGCTCTAAAGTAAGCTCAGCACTCCCAGTGAATGATGATAACAGTGCCCACCCTCTGTGATAAGTCTCCTGTCACAAGGAAGGACGCCCAGAGTCCGACATTTCAGAAGGATGATGATGACTTGTGGTGGGACAGCCAATTGATCTTCATAGAGCTTCTGCGAATGCGTGACTCCTGTTTGGCTGATGGCAGCTCGTTTGCTCTCAACGACTGGGGCCATATCATGGCGATGCAATGGATAAAGTTGTACATCTCCATTCCAGTGGCATCCTTCATGGGCTGTACCTTGAGGTGCAGTATCTCCGGAGGCTGATGGAATGGCGGGGCGGGGGGGGGGGGGGGGGGAGGGGGGGGGGGGGGTGTGGGGGGGCGGTGGCATCCGGGGGCAGCCTCACCTCTTCAAAGGTGCAGAGAGCACACATTGAAAATGGCTGGAATGAGTGACCCTTGCACTTTACATTATGGAAGACAACCGCATTCCCTATGAGATACAGGCATGACTGATGTGTTCAGTCACTGTGAAGGGATGCCAGCAATGTGCTGGGGATGTTGTACAAAGCATATGGAGGAAGCCCTGGACTGAGCACCCGGCCTTTATCTAGCGCAGGAATCAGGTTTTCAAGTCAGAATTATAGGAACTCGGCTCATCAGAACAAGGACTCATAGAAAGGGTGCATAGAAGTGGGAGTTTATTTTCAGAGGTGAACATGATGTACAAGTGCTTAACATTCATGCCCATACTGTGCAATCAGAGCTTCTTAACATTCCTTACCCTGCTGCTATGTCTTGGCACATCCCCAATGTCCACAGCGGACGTGGAGGTAACCTGCTGCTTGCCATACCTTGGTGTTTGTGGTGACTTTGGGGGTGTCATCTTGAGGACCTAGACCTTTTGGGGTCCTGTAGAGCTGAAGCTAAAGCGTTCACAGGAAGAGGAGGTTTGGGGTGGGTGGGACACTCTAGGAGTAACCTGTGTGGATGACCCTGGGGTGTGCACCGGCTGATCCTTTTCCCTATGGGCCGCGAGGGCCGCTGGCTTCTTCTTTGGAATAGAGAGGCAACTGAAGCGATCTCGAGAAAATCTGCCGTCCTCAGGCAGTGCAGGACGAAGGTCTTGTGCCAAGCTCTCCACGGCAGCGGTAGCTGAGGTGTGCTAATCTTGTTGACTTGGAGTGTCACCCCAATCACCTCAGGCATAAGGCAGATGGAGTCCTCCATGCAGCCTTTCGATCTGAGGAGTGTACCAAACATCCCTTCCTGATTTTCCCTCCTTTGCTTTTGGAGCTGCAGCAATTGAGGCATGACCAAGTCTTGGGATGCCCCTGGCAGAAAATAAATTCATTAAGAACTGTAACGGGTAAACGCCATGTCATGGAGGAGAACTTGGAAATGTTATTTCTTGTCTCTTTATTTCCTTCTTGCAGGTATGTTTTGTCTGTGCTCTGTATTTCGGGCAGCGTGGTAGCACAAGTGATAGTCCTGTGGCTTCATAGCGCAAGGGTCCCAGGTTCGATTCCCCGCTGGGTCACTGTCTGTGCGGAGTCTGCACATTCTCCCCGTGCCTGAGAGGGTTTCCTCCGAGTGCTCCGGCTTCCTCCCATGGTCCAAAGACATGCAAATTAGGTGGACTGGCCATGATAAATTGCCCTTCGTGACCAAAAAGGTGAGGAGGGCTTATTGGGTTACGGGGATAGGGTGGAAGTGAGGGCTTAAGTAGGTTGGTGCAGACTCGATGGGCTGAATGGCCTCCTTTTGCACTGTATGTTCTATGTATTGTGTTTTCCTTTGGTTCTCCTTTACTATCCTGTGTCTTATTCTTTTTACTCTTCACCCACCTTACTCAACATTTTAGGTTCAGATTTTCACTGCTTTTACACACTTATTGTAATATGATTTTAAGGGCTAACAGCATGAATCATGTTATCCAGTCTTAGTTTCACCTTTGTTTTGAGCAGAACACAGCACAGAGCTCTGGTATCTTCAAGATTTAGATCCAATTGTGACTGTTCTCATAGGCCTCCCTCCCCTATCTTCTCTGGGACTCTTGCCACTTACCTCACACCGGCTGCCTGCACTTAGTCCCAGGCATGGCACACAGCGCCTCTTCCATCCATTGCAGTGCTGTGCCTCAATGGACTGGAGAACCTTCGGCCAATCTGATCGGCCGACAGCTCTCTAAGGCTAGACTTCCTCTCAAGTGCAGGATTGCGTTCCCCACTGACTCTCCAGATTACGGGGTTTGAGTACCTGCTATCTGAATAATACAGACCATAGATTCATCAGTTCAATGTTCTTATATAATACAAACAGAACACGAACATGTGTTATAAATAGTTATACTTCTTTGGAAGGGGGGAGTATCTTTGAAAAGAAAGGGGGATTTGTAAGATGCTTCTGAGGGATATCAGTGTGACATCATTAGAAGGGAAGTGTGCCATCTAATTCAGTCTTAGTATCCCTTTTGTTTTGAGCAGAGCACATACAGACATAGCTTTATACCTATGTATAACTGTTCTCATGCACTTAGTCTTAAGAAATAAACCCACAACATGTTCACCAGCTCACTTATGAGTGATTGTTTCCCTGTGTCTTGTACAATAAATAATTCCAAGATATTATATCATTATAATAACACAGCATGGTTCGTCTTTACTGTTCTTTGTGGGGTTTTTCTCTTCATCCACTCTCCCCATATATTTGGTTTGGCTTTTCACTGCTTTTGCTTAATTACTGACTACAGATTATGCACTTAACGAGAGGGATGAAAGGAATTCGAAAGGAAGAGCCATTCTAGTGTGTTATTTTGCTCTTTCCTGCATTGTTACAGCCTGATATGGGGTTGAGACTTGAAAAGGTCAATCATAACACATGGAAAAGCGATGAAGAGGATATAAAACAAAAACGTTTAATGCTTCATTTAACCTGGACGGAGCACTTTACTAAGCTTTGCAGGATTTAATGATAACCTTTCATTGTCACAAGTATGAAGTTACTGTGAAAAGCCCCTCATCGCCACATTCCGGTGCCTGTTCAGGTAAGCTGATACAGGAATTGAACCCGTGCTGCTGGCCTTGTTCTGCATCACAAACCAGCTATCTAGCCCACTGGGCTAAACCAGCCCAATCAATTTGTGGCCATACCACCAATCTTGCTATTGAGAACCATGATCATGTGTACTGCTAATTCAAACCAACACTGTCTGCCAAGTATTGCAAAAACTATCTGACATGGAAAGGAGAGGACTCAACCGCACAGTTTGATCTACAACTCCGACTGTGCTCAAACGGCAGTTGCAATAAACTCGTCATTCGCCACAACACCCACTCTGAGCTTGCAGACTGAACATGCAGCTGGGTTAGGATTGGCAAGTCTATCACCAATCAAACTATTAACGTACACACATTCCAAAAGGTAAATAATGCTTTGTTTCACCTGTTGATTAAAGTCGTAAGTCCTCAATATTAATTGTAATGGTCAACATCTGGAGCACCAATACTGATGTAATGATGGATGCAATATTCATTGTCACCTGGCTAAGGCTGAGATCTGATGGGAAACGGAAGTCCAACCTAGCTTAGAGTACAGAGATGTACTGAGATCTGAAAATAAACAAGATTTTATTTTTATGAATAAGTCTATAGTAGCATTCTCAGGGTAATGGGCAAAACCCTACAAACTCCCATCTAAACCCCAAACGCAAGACAAAACAAAGGAATCTGTATTTTTTTTCTCTGTCCAACGAATGCAACTGAGGCAGCTGCATTAAATATTACACTAATCTTTACTTTTAGATGAGCTGACACAACTCAGATCAAAGTTAGAAGCCTGCGAGATCAAACTTCAATTCAAGATTTGGGCACATAATCTAGGCTAACCCTTCATGCAGGAATGGAAGAGTGCTGCATTGTTGCTAACAATGTGTTTCAGATGAAACATTAAACGGAGACCCATTGAGCCTATTCGGATTGACAAAAATATGCCACGATATTAATCAAAGAACAGAATCTAGCATCAATTGCAAATTGCAAAGGAGTTCCGAACTTGGACCATTTTTAATGTCTTACCTAAATTTAATAATAATCATCATTATTATTGTCACAAGTAGGTTTTCATTAACATTGCAATGAAGTTACTGTGAAAAACCCTTAGTCAACATACTCCTGAGCCTGTTTGGGTACACTGAGGGAGAATTTAGAATGTCCAATTCATCTAACAAAGCATGTCTTTCGGGACATATGGGAGGAACCCCACGCAGACACGGGGAGAACGTACAGACTATGCACAAACAGTGACCCAAGCCGGGAATCGAACCTGGAACCCTGGGGCTGTGAAACAACAGTACTAACCACGGTGCTACCGTCATTTTGCTCCTATTACTATTGGACTCACAACATTCTATCTCCTTGAACTTTTGATACACTTCAATCAAATCACCCCTTAGCTTTTCATTTTCCAGGGAATATAACACTAGTCTGTGTAATTGTTCATTCCATTGAATCCCTACAGTGCAGAAAGAGGCCATTTGGCCCGTCGAGTCTGCACCAACCCCCTGAAAGAGCACCCTACCTAGGCCACTCCCCCGCCCTATTGCCGTAACCCCGTAACCCCACCTAAACTGTACATCTTTGACTGTGGGAGAAAACTAGAGCACTTGGAGAAAACCTACACAGACACGGGGAGAATTGCAAACCCCACACAGACAGTCACTCAAGGCCAGGGTCCCTAATGCTGTGAGGCAGCAGTGCTAACCATTGTATACAGCTGGTCCAAGGAATTTAAACCCTGCTGTCCAGGTATGATTCTGGTATCTATGCTACACTCCCTCTCAGGCCTATAAGGCCTAAATGGCTATAAGGCCTATGCCAAAATCTGTTCAGAGTGCTCCACATGTGAGATTTGCATTACTGAAGCATGGCTTCTGCCTTCTTGTATTCTAGCCCTCTAGATGTAAGGTTGATGTTCGCCTTTTTGATTATTTTCTGTGTTCATTGCATCTTAACAAGTCTGTACTAACAGCAAAGTTTCTGCAAATTGGCTGCAGGTGTCATAATATACACATCAGTATATAATGGTGCAGACACGCACTGACTGACACACTGCAAGACCAATCAAAACATACAACACAGCAGCCAATCACCAGTTAGAGCACGCTCACTATAAAGCCAGAGGGCACTAGTTTTCCCGTTCATTCGGGATGCAGCCTCTGAGAAGGACAGAGCTCACAGCTTGTAGCACAGACCTTCACCATGTGCTGATAGTCTAGATTGGTCAGGATAGGCATAGGTCTTCAGTTTAATCTAACATAGTGTCGACCCACAGTGAAAGTTCAACAGTTCCTAGCTTAATAAAATAGTGTTGTACTATTTCAAGTGTTGGTAGCCTGTCTGTGTTACTGCTAGGGTAAACGCAGTCTCCACAGATCCAGAGTACCCAACACATCAGCATGTTTCTTGCGTAATGACAGTTACAATGCTTCCAAGGTATTTTGCCAGCTGCAATGTGCTTTAGGACATTTAGAGATAAGAAATGGTGGTATATAAATTCATATTATTTCTTTCTTTAATGCTATTCCTCAGCCAACACCATCAAAAACAAATTAGCATGTCATTTATTTCCCTGCTGTCTGAGCACCTTACTGTGCGCAACTTGATTTGAACAGCTTAAGTCGTTGCCTCTCTGGGCCAGAGTTGATTGACATTGCATTAAGAATTATGAGAATGTTAATAAGATACTTATGCACTTCATTACCAGACATAAAACGAGGAATAAAAGGATCTCGCAAGTTCTTAAAAATAACGGGGGGGTGGGGGGGTGGGGGGGGGGGGGGGGGGGGGGGGGGGGTGGCTGAAGGGTGACAGGTCATGCCACAATTTTATCTCTGTCATTCTTAAAAGAGAATTGACAATTATACCTCACATTGTTTTTCACATAAATTGCAGATGTTATTCCACATATACTGCAGATGTTTTGTTTGTTTCATTGTTGGACAGCTACTTTATTTTTGACATGATACAAGAACGACAGACTAAAGAAAATGGTAAAAGTAATTTCATGCAGCCAGGGTAAGTTTTCAATGAGTTTCGGTGCAGCAATCACACGTTTCTTTTGAGAACTGCTCTACGTCCTTTTACAAAGTGCTTACTTAACTGAGGGAGTAGTACTGCTGTATGAATGGGCAGCCAATTGGCACACTGCAGGAATACTGTAATGAACTCCAATTGGCTTTATTGGTTGGCCAATTGGAGTATGAGCTCCCTCAGTAATAGCTCATTGAGGGGGCCCATATAATCACCTGTGTAGGCTTTGTGAGCAGTCTTAAGTTGACTGGACTGCTAGCAGCACTGTTTGTAGCTGCTCCTGTAATATCGTTATTGTAAATAAATATTGGTGTGGTGACGGAACTCCTGCCTCCCGTGGATTACTACAAATACCGTCTGCTTGCTATATTTATAACTAACCCTTGTGGATCTGCAGGAGTGCAGTGATTCTCTGTTGCTGTAGCCATTGTTAGCTCAGTGCTGTCTGACGTGATATTCAACATGCAGATGTGCCACTGATAGTTAATCAGGTATGATTTGTGAATGCCATCATATCACAGTGCTCAGTGATCTCTGTGAAGAAAGAACAACAGACATATATGATTTTTGGAATCCATCTCTCATGGTTACCTGTCTGTAATCATTCTCTAAACAAGTTGAAACCTGCCATGACTGCTCAAGTCCTTGGCCAAGCACTGAATCTGGCTAGCTATCGGATGGTAGGGTGGATGACTACTCCATGGGCCGAGTGCATTTGATTAGGTGTCAGATGGTCGGGTGGAAATTTTTGTTTAAGTATCTTTGACCTACCTAGGTTCACCACCAGCAACCGAACTCTTGAGCTCTTTGTCGCACCATCTCCCAGAAATTGAGGCCTTGTTTCACCTGGGAGACAAGAATGTCTTGACCTTTAGTCAACCTCGGGGTCAAGTGCAGTTCAGTGCAAACTTGAATTATTTGCCTTTGGCCCTCCAAGGCAGTTAATGAGGGCATCCACAATGTCAGTCAGTCAGCAACATAAAGCAGCCAACTGGTTCATTCAAAGTTAAGAAAGTGCCATGCATTTGACAGCTGGAGTTAGCGAAGTTCCCAAAGATAGGCCTACCACCCTGGGCAGAAAATGATCAGCCTCTTGTTAGCTCTATGTGATTTTCTGTCTTTAGGAGGTGAACCCACAGCTCACCTACTATATGGCAATTGCTTTGAACCAGGAATACAACAGGATTTGATGTACCTGGTCTCAGACAGGTGCGATTCCCACCTCCTGTCAGTTTCCAGGACACCCAAATTGGTTCCACTGAATCGGATTGTTAAGGAGCAGAAATAACATTGGGAGAGAAATGAGTCAGGATCACCTGTGCTTGTCAAATTCCTCTCCCACGCACTGTCAGGCAAAGTGACTCTTCCAAGACAATAATGTATTCCTGATGTAATCATCAGCACTCTCTCTTGAAAGTTTCTATTAAAAGCATTTTTAAATGGCAAAAATAGAAAGAAAACAACCAAATGATGTTAACTGCAATTCTTTATTAAGATTGATCTTTTAAAAGAAATTAGGAACTTCTATCCCAATGGACAATAACTCAAGAGTGCAATATAAATACATCATTAAGTAGAACCATTAAAATTTAACACTGCTACAGAATAGAACTGATAAACCTTGAATAAAATCTTGAATGTTGGCAACTGCTAAAAGCATCACAAACAACGTCAGGGGAGGAATTAAAGCCATGCTCACTTAATGTGCAACAGTCAGAAATGTCCCGTGTTAATGGAGGCAGTAACACATTTATTTTAAAGGGTAAATTCACCAATCCTCAAACAGGCATGTTCAAACGGAATGTATAGGTCCAATTCTCTGACCTTTGTTTCCTTGGGCTAATTATTTATGTCCACACCCCCCCCCCCCCCACCCCGCCGCCCTCCCCCCTACTCCCGCACCCCCCAAACCCACTGGTGGGGCGGGGGGTGGGGGGGGGGGGGGACACACATAAAATCCAGCCTTTTTAAAATATATATTTTTATTCTCCTTTTTCACAATTTTTCTCCTGAATTTTACACCCAACAACAATCAATAACCAACAACAAATATCTCAAACCCCATAACAGTAACAACGATCCCATCCTCCCACCATGCCCAGACATCAGCCTGCATGTTAACATAAACAAATGACAAAAAAAAAGGAATCAGGGATTACCCATAGCCATCTTTAACATACATAGCCCCCCCCCCCCCCCCCCCCCCCCAGGTTCGGGACTTTGCCAGGAAGGAGATACAGAGCTTCCCGGAGGAACCGGCCTCCATGTTGTTGGAGGAGGTGCTGGCAGCAAGGGGACTGGAGAAGGGGACAGTGAAAGCGGTATACGGAGCTATGTTGGAAAAGGATAAGGCACCACTGGAGGGGATCAAATCAAAGTGGGAGGAAGGGTTGAGAAAGGTTATAGAGGAGGGGTTATGGTGTGAGGTGCTCTGGAGAGTGAATGCCTCCACCTCGTGTGCGAGGTTGGGGCTGATACAGCTGAAGGTGGTGTACAGGGCACACCTCACGAGGGAGAGGATGAGCCGATTCTTTGAAATCCAGCCTTTTGAGTGTACCTCCAGCTGGACATACCTCTAACTTTCTCACCTTCTGTAATTTCTCACCTTCTGTTTCAATCAGCTGGTGGCAAGTCGGCACTTTAGGAAATCCGTGTCACCCTGTTCACTTTTAGCGATCAGCTCAAAATAGGAAACAAATGAGATCAGCTTGGTTTCAAAATACGTTTTATTTGGCACTTATTTGGTTATTGTTTTCCTGAACAAAGACCCAGATTTTCATCACCATAAGGCCATAAAACATAGGAGCAGAATACGGCCACTCGGCCCATCGACTCTGCTCCACCATTCAATCATTTTTTAAAATACATTTCAAGTACCCAATTCATATCCCAAATATATCAGCCACAATTGAATGGCAGGGGCAGCATGGTGGCGCAGTGGTTAGCATTGCTGCCTCATGGCGCCGAGGTCCCAGGTTCGATCCCGGCACTGAGTCACTGTCCGTGTGGAGTTTGCACATTCTGCCCAAAAGGGCGACAGTACAAGGTACAGTGACTGATGGGAGCTCAGTGAATAGGCCCAGTAATACTAAAAGGAATAAAACTGGAGATGTTAAGATTCAAAACAGAGGTAAAAAACCAACATAGGTGTACTTTACCTGAATGCTCGTAGTATTCGGAATAAAGTAAATGAGTTGATGGCAAAAATCATCGTGAATGACTATGGTTAAAGGATGGTCACGACTGGGAGTTAAATATCCGAGGGTATCAAACTATTCGGAAGGACAGAGTGGATGGTAAGGGAGGTGGTGTAGCTCTGATATTTAAGGATGACATCCGGGCAATAGTAAGGGATGACATCGGTGCTATGGAGGATAAGGTTGAATCCATTTGGGTGGAAATCAGGAATAGTAAGGCGAAAAAGTCACTGATAGGAGTAGTCTATCGGCCACCAAATAGTAACGTTATGGTGGGGCAGGCAATAAACAAAGAAATAACTGATGCATGTAGAAATGGGGGATTTTAATCTACATGTCGACTGGTTTAACCAGGTCGGTCAAGGCAACCTTGAGGAGGAGTTTACAGAATGTATCCGCAATAGTTTCCTAGAACAGTATGTAATGGAACCTACGAGGGAACAAGCGGTCCTAGATCTTGTCCTGTGTAATGAGACAGGATTGATTCATGATCTCATAGTTAGGGATCCTCTCGGAAGGAGCGATCACAATATGGTGGAATTTAAAATACAGATGGAGGATGAGAAGGTAAAATCAAATACTAGTGTTTTGTATTTAAACAAAGGAGATTACAATGGGATGAGAGAAGAACTAGCTAAGGTAGACTGGGAGCAAAGACTTTATGGTGGAACAGTTGAGGAACAGTGGAGAACCTTCCAAGCGATTTTTCACAGTGCTCAGCAAAGGTTTATACCAACAAAAAGGAAGGACGGTAGAAAGACGGAAAATCGACCGTGGATGTCTAAGGAAATAAGGGAGAGTATCAAATTGAAGGAAAAAGCATATAAAATGGCAAAGATTGGTGGAAGATTAGAGGACTGGGAAATCTTTAGGGGGCAACAGAAAGCTACTAAAAAAGCTATAAAGAAGAGTAAGATAGAGTATGAGAGTAAACTTGCTCAGAATATAAAAACAGACAGTCATTTTTTTACAAATATATAAAACAAAAAAGAGTGGCTAAGGTAAATATTGGTCCTTTAGAGAGGATGAGAAGGGAGTTTTAATAATGGGAGATGAGGAAATGGCTGAGGAACTGAACAGGTTTTTTGGGTCGGTCTTCACAGTGGAAGACACAAATAACATGCCAGCGACTGATCGAAATGAGGCTATGACAGCTGAGGACCTTGAGATGATTGTTATCACTAAGGAGGTAGTGATGGGCAAGCTAATGGGGCTAAAGGTAGACAAGTCTCCTGGCCCTGATGGAATGCATCCCAGAGTGCTAAAAGAGATGGCTAGGGAAATTGCAGATGCACTAATGATGATTTACCAAAATTCACTAGACTCTGTGGTGGTCCCGATGGATTGGAAATTAGCAAACGTGACACCACTGTTTAAAAAAGGAGGTAGGCAGAGAGCAGGAAATTATAGGCCAGTGAGCTTAACTTCGGTAGTAAGGAAGATGCTGGGATCTATCATCAAGGAAGAAATAGTGAGGCATCTGGATAGAAATTGTCCCATTGGGCAGACGCAGCATGGGGTCATAAAGGGCAGGTCGTGCCTAACTAATTTAGTGGAATTTTTTGAGGACATTACCAGTGCAGTAGATAACGGGGACCCAGTGGATGTGGTATATCTAGATTTCCAGAAAACCTTTGACAAGGTGCCACACAAAAGGTTGCTGCATCAGATAAAGATGCATGGCATTAAGGGTAAAGTAGTAGCATGGATAGAGGATTGGTTAATTAATAGAAAGCAAAGAGTGGGGATTAATGGGTGTTTCTCTGTTTGGCAATCAGTAGCTAGTGGTGTCCCTCAGGGATCCGTGTTGGGCCCGCAATTGTTCACAATTTACATAGATGATTTGGAGTTGGGGACCAAGGGCAATGTGTCCAAGTTTGCAGATGACACTAAGATGAGTGGTAAAGCGAAAAGTGCAGAGGATACTGGAAGTCTGCAGCGGGATTTGGATAGGTTAAGTGAATGGGCTAGGGTCTGGCAGATGGAACACAATGTTGACAAATGTGAGGTTATCCATTTTGGTAGGAATAACAGCAAACGGGATTATTATTTAAACGATAAAATATTAAAGCATGCCGCTGTGCAGAGAGACCTGGGTGTGCTAGTGCATGAGTCACAGAAAGTTGGTTTACAGGTGCAACAGGTGATTAAGAAGGCAAATGGAATATTGTCCTTCATTGCTAGAGGGATGGAGTTTAAGACTAGGGAGGTTATGTTGCAATTGTATAAGGTGTTAGTGAGGCCATACCTGGAGTATTGTGTTCAGTTTTGGTCTCCTTACTTGAGAAAGCGCATACTGGCACTGGAGGGTGTGCAGAGGAGATTCACTAGGTTAATCCCAGAGCTGAAGGGGTTGGATTATGAGGAGAGGTTGAGTAGACTGGGACTGTACTCGTTGGAATTTAGAAGGATGAGGGGGGATCTTATAGAAACATTTAAAATTATGAAGGGAATAGATAGGATAGATGCGGGCAGGTTGTTTCCACTGGCGGGTGAAAGCAGAACTAGGGGACATTGCCTCAAAATAAGGGGGAGAAGATTTAGGACTGAGTTTAGGAGGAACTTCTTTACCCAAAGGGTTGTGAATCTATGGAATTCCTTGCCCAGTGAAGCAGTTGAGGCTCCTTCATTAAATGTTTTTAAGGTAAAGATAGATAGTTTTTTGAAGAATAAAGGGATTAAGGGTTATGGTGTTCGGGCCGGAAAGTGGAGCTGAGTCCACATAAGATCAGCCATGATCTCATTGAATGGCGGAGCAGGCTCGAGGGGCCAGATGGCCTACTCCTGCTCCTAGTTCTTATGTTCTTATGTTCTTACGTGGGTTTCGCCCCCACAACCCAAAGATGTGCAGGCTAGGTGGATTGGCCACGCTAATTTGCCCCTTAATTGGAATAAATGAATTGGGTACACTAAATTTAAAAAAAAGAGAATAATGAACAAGTCCCTTGGTGCTTCTGATTTCCGAAGCATTTCCCCTTTTAGAAAATAGTCCAAGCTCCATTCCTCCTTCCAAAGTGCATAACTTCACACTTTCCCGCATTGTATTCCATCTGCCATTTCTTTGGCCACTCTCTTAGCCCGTCCAAGTCCTTCTGCAGCCTGCTTACTTCCTCAATACTGTCTGTCACGATAGAGAGACTGGCAGAAGTCTCTTTCCCATTTCCTAATTCCATTTGTGTGGGTTTGGGGGTTGCTTCGCGGATGGACAGTCCGTGGAGGCAGCTGGTCAATAACTTGTCAGCTCTCCGCACTGACGTCTCTGCTGTCTGGCTGGAACATTGAAGTGTGAAGAGTAGACCATGTCAGAACAGGTGTATTCTTTGTGTAATGTTTTTGAGACAGCCAAGATCCCACTTTGGAGAGGTGAGGTACCCTTTCAGAATTAAATATTAGTTTGTACTTACAGGCCCAGCAGTGTCAAGAACTGAACTTTCACTGTCTTCCCATACCCATAACCCAAGCGAGTGGGCGGGTGGGCTTGATGGTGTGCCTAGGCAAACTTTTGCCCCCCCCCCCCCCCCCCCCCACCACCCACTCCTCCGTCCCCCTCCTACTGACTCTTCTCTTGAACCCGGGTGCAAAAAATTGGTGCTTCAGAATTGCACATTGTGCTTTGTCCGAGGGAGCACAAAAGTTGGATATGGCCTTCTCCCACTGAGAAGCAGTAGAAGCCAGTTAATGTGACCAACCAGAGACCGAGGGTGGACAGAAATTCACGAGAAATAGGCAGCAGCCATGCAGCAAGAAGAAGGACAATCAGGTTATACCTTTTTGCGAGGTAAAATTGAAGGCATCTTCCTTCAAACCTGATCCAGGAGATCCAGCTTGATCCGTGATATTATGAGAGACATTTATCAAATGGAACCCACGATCCATTGACCCCCCATGACCTGCCACTGGCTCTGAAGATAACCGCCACATTAAGCTTCTGGACCTTTGGCTCTTTCAAGGACTCAACAGGAATGGTATGTCCCAGTCAGCAGTACACAGCTGCACTAATGCCCTGTTTGCTGATGTGGGGAATACGTTATTTGTGTCTCGGACTCACAAAGCCAGATCATTGCCCAAATTACAGGCTTCCCTCAAGCACATGGCATCATTGACTGCACTCATAGCAATAAAGGTCCTAACTCAGTGCAGACACCTTTAGGAACCACCAAGTCTTTTGACTCAATCGATATACTGGTGGCTGTGACCAATACAAGGCCTTTCTTCAAGTGGGTGCAAGATTCCCAGTCAGCTGCCATGTCTCCTTTATATTAAGGAATTTGCAACTCCTCAACATATTTCAACCACCAATACAGATCCATGGATGGCTGCTAGAGTCCCCCCTTTAGGAATCCACAATGCAAAACTACAATAGTGGCAATGTCATCACCATGAGCACTATCAAGCAGGACATTGCCATCTTATAGATTAGATTTAGGTGTCCCGATCACTCAGATGGATCTCTATAAGATTCCCCAGCAAGGGTTTGAAGAACCGTTGTATGCCGCGTGCTGCACATTGTGCAGTGGTGGGGCCTCCAAATAGATGATGGTGAGGCCATGGCTGAGATCCACCTGCTGAGAAGGATGAGGATGAGCGGCAAAGAAGCCCACCAACATTCAGGTCTTTCTGAATCAGGTAAAGATGAGACCACCAGAGCAATAAGGAGGCCTGGTCATGCATCCAGGACTAATACTGTGCAAGAGGGAATCAGCGCCAGATAGGTCCTTGTTCAAAATAAATTTTCATAAAGTCCCCCAACATAACAACTGCCATCAGGCCATCCCCCGGTGTCATACCTCCATAAAATGACCTTGTACATTGATGCCACAGTCACTTAAGGGCCTGCCCATCCCCCGTTCTGGGCAGCAGTGTAATTAGCACAGTTACTTCACAGCGGCAGGATCCCAGGTTCGATTCCCGGCTTGGATCACTGTCCGTGCAGAGTATGCACGTTCTCCCCGTGTCTGTGTGAGTTTCCTCCGGGTGCTCCGGTCTCCTCCCACAGTCCAAAGATGTGCAGGTTAGGTGGATTGGCCACACTAAATTGCCCGTAGTGTCCATAAAGGTTAGGTGGGGTTACTTGGTTACAGGGATGGGTGGAGTGGCGTGTTGAAGGTTGCGAAGAAGATACCGGAGTTACTCCGCTCCGGGGAAGTACTGGACAATGAAGGGTACTCTGTTGGTTATGTTCCATGTTTGTCTTCTGAGGAGGTCAGTGCGGTTTTTTGCTGTGGCGTGTTGGAACTGTCGATCAATGAGTTGAGCACCACATCCCATTCATATGAGGGCATCTTTAGCATCTGTAGATGTCTGTAGATATCCCCTCATATGAGCATAGCACAGCAAAACACTGCACCGACCTCCTCAGAAGACAAACACTGGACACAACCATCATCGATGAAGATGAACGTCTTGCCAAGGTCATCCCCACATACCCACTACTTGCCTTCAAACAACCTCGCAACCTCAAACAAACCATTATTTGCAGCAAACTACCCAGTCTTCAGAACAGCATCCACGATACCACACAACTCTGCCATGGCAATCTCTGCAAGACGTGCCAGATCATCGACATAGATACCCCATTACACATGAGAACACCACCCACCAGGTACGTGGTACATACTCGTGCGACTCGGCCAATGTTGTCTACCTCATACGCTGCAAGAAAGGATATCCCGAAGCGTGGTACATTGGCTAGACCATGCAGACGCTGGGACATCGCGCGACAATTGCCAGGCAGGAATGTTGAAAAATGAAATGAATGAAAAAAATGAATGAAATGAAAATCACTTATTGTCACAAGTAGGCTTCAAATGAAGTTACTGTGAAAAGCCCCCAGTCGCCACATTCTGGCGCCTGTTTTGGGAGGCTGGTACGGGAATTGAACCGTGCTGCTGGTCTGCCTTGGTCTGCTTTAAAAGCCAGCTCTTTAGCCCTGTGCTAAACCACCCCCTTCCAGTCCCTCCCAGCCGGGGAACACTTCAGCAGTCAAGGGCATTCAGCGTCAGATCTTCAGGTAAGCGTTCTCCAAGGCTGTACATAATCTGCTGCGGGTTGACACTCTATTAACCTAACTGATAACCTCCTACTGGCTTGACCAAACTAGCTCTCTACCACATGGTGATGATGTTCACTGGCTTGTGCAATCTATCTCAGTAGCTGTGTCCTGTGAGAGAGGGAGAGTCTTAATGCCCTGTGGGCTTTATAGTGGTGGTGCCCTGTCTGGTGATCGGTTGTTCCGTGTCATGTGTGTTCGTTGGTTATCCTGTGTGTCAATCACTGCCTGTCTGCATCTCATGATATACATGAGTGGATATTATGACAACATGCACTAACCATTTACATAATTTCATCTAAAAATACTCTTAACAGGTGGTTGAGAGAAGGGCACTGTACAAATGTGAGGGACCTGGTAATGGGTCCACAGCATGGAGGCTTCTAGATAGATAAGTGGCAACAGGGGAAGTGGATAGGAGACTGAGCATGGCAATGTTGTTCATTCATCCACTGAATCCATCAACTGCGCACCATCTGCATCAAGCAGTGGTTTTCTTGAGAACTCACTCAGTGGTTTAGTTCGGCAAACCTTTGATTACCCAGCAGCAATGACAATTCTCCCATTGGGAAAGCCCATGATGGACCACCCAGTCTCAGATAATCTAACAATTGGACAGCATTTACAGCTTTCACACTCACCTGATGACCCAAAATGTCTCCTCCAAGGCTCAGGAATTGCTGTTTTGAGAACTTAGTCTTTAGACTGAAAATTTAGATCGGGCGCTTTTCATCTGCACTCGAGCTGCCTGCCCAGCACTGGGCCTTTCGGGCTCACCTGCCCCAACGTTGAATCCAGCCCACACTGCTGCCCAGCCCTCCAAACCAAAAAAAAAGGAACTGCAGGTCACCAATCACCATTTTTGAGTTCAGATTTACAGATTCCAGGAATGCGCCTTCCATCTCCACGCGCCTGACTCCGGAGCGGGGATCCTCTCCGAAGAAAACAGACAGAACCCTGACATAATGAGTGCATCTGGCACTCAGGGGGTTAAAATAGATCCTTTGTTAATATTCTGTCATTGTCAGATTAGAGGTCAGTTGTGCACATTTCTCTGAAAAATCCTGCTCAAAAGTTGCACTTCAGTCTTGGCTCCAGTCCAAGTTCTGTGTTGAATTCTTTCACTGACATTGTACAAATGTGAACACAGGGAAAAAGTAATTTTTTTAAAAAGCTGCAGATGATTGGGTTGATTATGTTTCAAAACTATTTCTGGTTTGGAATTTGCTTGAATGAACAGATAATAATAACAAACACAACAAGTTGCACCGATATAGTTCCTTTAGAGCAAAGGCGAATAAATCCCAAGGTGCTTCACAAAAGCAAGAAAATGACGGCAATTTGATTAATCCGGCATGACATTCCCTTGGGAAATAATGTCAAATGAACTATACTCTTGCACCATATGTAGAACTTGAGCAAATTGAAAGCTTCTCATCAGTACTTGCGTCCTGGTCAGTTTAAATGGCACAGTTCTGCAGCAATGTTTCAGGTTAAAGACTCCTGTTTGTATGCAGTGCTGTGAGCGATCCCATTAACTTGCAATACTCCTGACAGAATGTTTAAGTTTTAACATAATTACTTAATCAGAGTGAGCTGCTATTTATCCAACAGGGTAAATTTGGGAACTCATAACACTGAGAGAGATATGAAGTGTGGCTACGGCTGTTTAAAGTGTTGCCGTGGCCATTTACATTGCTCCCACTGAATGTAAAAAGAGAAAGGGTGGAGGTATAAGTTGCACATTAGTTTGGTCCAAATTTTATCTGGTCGTGTGCCCTTAAACTCCGACTGCATTCACTGAGGTTACGCCAGTAGCAGTCAAGGGCATCCTTCCTGGAGAAGAAGCACTCAAACTGACCGGAAGGAGTTAACCCCCAGGGCAGCACCAGTAGGACATGTTTGCAAGTGTAGAAAAAGATGGCACACCAAAAGAAAAATGGCAAATTAAATTAAGCTACCTGTGGTTTCCAATATGTCTCAACTGTCACAAAGTGTGTACTCAATATCTGTTGCATTTTCAAAGTAACTTCCCTTCCAAACTATTCAAAAATCTGTTATAAAATGGTGTCTGCTGAGTATACATTGCCATATAATGCCATATCACACAGACATGCAGCACCTCACATACATTGTTTCTTCAATCACACCAAAGATGTAAGAAGGCAGCAGACCGTAATTCTTCTGACACACCCTACCTGGGATTGCTAATTACTGTACCGGGATACCTGCCTGAAGGCAAAACCACACCGAGGTGCTGTTGTGACAGAGTTTCCTGCTTGCGGCTCTTACTGCATTTTTGTGAACCAAGAGGTTATTTATCAAAATCAGTAAAGTCGGGAAAAGCTCAATATGTCTGGCAGCAACTGTGGAGAGAGAAAATAGAATTTGCATTTCATGTCCTTACAACTCTTCTTCAGCGCTGAAGAGAAGGAGAAATATTGATCAACTTTTACAACGCATGCCAGAATATTCTGGACAACATACAGATAGCTCTGGAAGTTAGGAGTGTTTGGAAGTCAAGAGCTGGGGCTGTCAAAGTAGCAGGAAACACTGTCACAACAGCATCTCGGTGTGGTTTTGCCTTCAGGCAGGTTTCCCGGTGCAATAATTAGCAATCCCTTGGTGGTGGTGGGCAGGCATATCCAAGTAATGGTGACCTCAATCGAGGGCCATTTGCTGAGATTAGTGGGAGTTTCTCAGTGTCAACAGGGCCTCCTGCTGAACCTGGTGATGCTTTGCAGGCAGCCTCATAGTGGGCGATCAAAGGGGCATTGGAGACTGAAAGTAATACTACAATCAGTGAGCTCCAAAGCTCAAAGAGGTCCTATCATGGCCGCTGGCATTCTTCTTTGTTATAGAGTGCTACAGTAAGGATCTTAAGCAATATATCATCAGGGGCAGAATGATGGTTAGCACTGCTGTTTCACAATGCTAAGGATCTGGGTTCGATTCCGACTTCAGGTGACTGTTTGTGTGGAGTTTGCACTTTTTCCCTGTGTCTGCGTGGGTTTACTCCAGGGGCTCTGGTTTCCTCCGGGTGCTCTGGTTTCCTCCCACTGTCCAAAGGCATGCTGGTTAGGTCAATTGGCCATGCTAAATTGTCCCTTTGTACCAAAGGTTAGGTGGGGTTATGGGGTTACATGGGATTGGGACTAGGTCGGGTGCTTTTCCAGATGATCGATGTGGACTCGATGGGCCGAATGGCCTCCTTCTGCACTGGAGGAATTCTATGATTCTATCTTCCTATTTGATTATACATATCGATGTTTTTAGCAGGTGTACATATGCACGAGTGACATCGGTGGCGTGGCTTGCGTGGGTTTTAGTATTCGTCGCAAGGAACCTGTGTATAGCTGCAGCTAGATTCTGAATCTATGCTGTCCTGCTATTTTGATATTTTCATTACTAAAAACGATTGCATTTTCACAATAACTTCCTTGACCTTTTGTGGTCAAATAACCACAATCTATAAGGGTTCTGTTCCCACTCTAAGGCTTCTCATAGCTCAGGGTTATTGTTTTTGCAGCCACACAACACTCAAGGATCTTGACACCATCATGACCAAAGCAGCCTGCTTGATCAGTACTCAATCCATCACCTTCAACGTTCACTCCCTCTAAGAGCATGGCTCACACTGGCTGCACTCTGTACAATTTATAGTATACCTGCAGCAACTTGCCAAGGTCCTATGACAGCATCCCCCAATCACAAAGCTTTTACAGCCTCGACGGACAAGGACAACAGATGCACAGAAATATCAGCACCTGCACATTCCCTTGCAAGGCACACATCATCCTGACTCAGAACTATAATGCCGTTCCTTGACTGTCATTGGGTCAAAAACCCAGGGGAGCTCTTCTTCCAATACTTTGGGAGCATTTGCACCAGATGGAGTGCAACAGTTCAAGACAATGGTCCATCACCATCTTCCCAAGGATAATTAGGGATAGGTAACAAATGTTTTTTTTAATAAATTTAGCATACCCAATTCATTTTTTCCAATTAAGGGATAATTTAGCGCAGCCAATCCACCGACACTGCACATCTTTGGGTTGTGGGGGCGAAACCCACGCAAACACGGGGAGAATGTGTAAACTTCAAACGGACAGTGACCCAGAGCCGGGATCGAACCTGGGACCTCGGCGCTGTGAGGCAGCAGGGCGAACCCACTGCGCCACCGTGCTGCCCCATAGGTAACAAATGTAGGCCTTGTCAGTGATAAATGTCGGGGAAAGAATTTTAAAAAACCCTGACATTGAGCCTTTCGTGAGCATCTTTATTTTAAGGTGCCTTCTACATTTTCCTCTCATTCAGCAATGTTCACATCTCCTGGCGGGGTTGTTGGCCAGACATTCCTGGATCTCCTCCATTCCTATTCTGCCTGCAACCCTTAATTGGATGGTAAATGTGGAAGTGGCCTGCTAATTGGTTGCCCTATTGATCTGAATGGGATAGGAGACGAGAAATGGTCCCCGTTTGAAATTAAGTTTGAAATTTCCCCCACTTTTTCATTTACCAAATAACACAGAAGAACAAACCTAACTAGAGCTAGCTTCGGAATTACAGATTCTTCCCAATTTAGCTTGAGGACATTGACAGAACAAGGAAACATGAAGTCAACACATTCTCTCAGCTCAGACCTCGTCACTCTGCCTTTGTGTTTTATTCCTCTACTTACTGACACACAGGGATACAGTCAAGCAAAAATCATAGCACTGGATATCGCACGCAGAGTTCCATATGAAGACTTCTCTTAGTGTCAGAAATGTAAAGGATAAACCTCTTGCGCTATTGTATTATTTGAAGAGCAGCATGCCAGGCCTGGCAGGAGCCCTAAATAATCAGTACCTTACAGCATCCTCTGAAATCCTCACCAGCACTGACAAGCAGCAGCATCATGACTCATGGTTTGGAGAACATGAGCCTGAAGAGGTAAGGCAGCTGAATCACAATGTGTACTGGCAGGGATGAGCAGGCGGGGGAGGTGCGGGAGGCATTGGCCCAGATTTTTGCCACGACGAAGATTCTCTCCGTTGCGGCAAAAGTTGCGGAAGTGACCGGAAGTCAGAAGTTCCACCCCCTGGCTGTGACATTTCATGGGGGTGAGAATTGGGGTGGTTTGCATTTCACACGTGCACGGTTTACAGAGGCAGCTGGCCACTTAAATCATCAAGTGCCTCCACTCAAGCCGGATTTTGGTAACCTGGGAGTGTGAAAGCAGAAGG
This sequence comes from Scyliorhinus canicula, assembly GCF_902713615.1. NCBI lineage: Eukaryota > Metazoa > Chordata > Chondrichthyes > Carcharhiniformes > Scyliorhinidae > Scyliorhinus > Scyliorhinus canicula. The sequence continues at coordinate 135,701,974 of NC_052159.1, read as the reverse complement.
ACAGGATTTTCCCATCCACTGGCAGGATTTTCCGGACCCACCTGCTGGCGGGATTTACCGGCAGCACCAAAGTCAATGGAATTATGGCTGGCTCGCTGCATCCGCCATGGGGCAACCTCATGGGGCAGGGTCAGAAAATCCTGTCTGAAGTGTCTGAACTTTGTGGATTCATTTGGATAGTCATGGCACTCCTTTAGAGGGGGAAGGTACCCCATTTTGATCTGATGCAGACTTCTTTTGGGGAGGTTGGATACCTTTTGGTGGAGGACAGGTGCCATTTGGCCAAGGTCAAGTGCCCTGTGGGGTAAAACATAGAAACATAGAAAAAGGAGCAGGAGTAGGCCATTCAGCCCTTCGAGCCTGCACGCCATTCGTTACGATCATTGCTAATCATCCAATTCAGCAACATGGTCCTGATTTCCCCGCCTATATCATTGGATCTCTTTTGCATCAAGAGCTATATCTAATTCCATTGAAAACATACATTTTTGCCTTACCTGCTTTCTGTGGTAGGGAGTTCCACAGGCTCACCATTCCCTTGGTGAAGAAATTGCTCCGAATGCTAAGTGGTTTACCCCGTATCCTCAGATTGTGATCCCTGGTTCTGGACTGCCCTGCCATTGGGGACATCATTCTTGCATCTACTCTGTCTAGCCCTTTTCGAATTTTATTGGTTTCTATGAGATTCCCCTTCATTCTTCTTAATGCCAGCAAATATAATCTTTACCGACTCAATCTCTCCTCATACGTTATTGCCTCCATCCCAGGAATCAGTCTGTTAAACCTTTGCTACACTCTCTCTGGAACAAGAACATCCTTTATTGGATAAGGAGACAAACTGCACACAATATTCCAGGTGTGGCCTCACCAAGGCCGCGTACAATTGCAGAAAGTCATTCCTGCATGTGTACTCGAATCCTCTCACTATGGCCAACTTACCATTTGCGTTCTTTGTCATCTGCTGTACCTGCATGCTTACTTTCAATGATTAGTGTACAAGGACACCCAGGTCTCATTGCACATTCCCCTCTTTCAATCTATAGCCATCCACATAGTAACCTGCCTTACTGTTTTTGCTATCAAAATGGATAACCTCACATTTATCAATATTTTACAATATTTGCCATTCATTTACCAACTCACTCAACTTGTCCAAATCACACAGAAGCTTCTCTGTATCCTCCTTGTAGCTCACTCTCCACCCAACTTTGAATCGCCTGCAAATTTGGAAATAGTACATATAGTTCCTTTATAAAACCATTAACATATAGTGTGAATAGCTGGGGTCCTTGCACTGATCCCTGCAGTACCCTACTAGTCATTGCCTATCAATTGGAAAAACACCTGTTTATACATATTCTTTCTTTTCTGCCTGCCAACCAGTTTTCTATCCATCTCAATACAATCCCATTTGCTTTAATTTTATATGCTAATCTCTTGTCGAAAGACTTCTGAAAGGCAGGTTATGTGCCATTCGGAATCATTAAAAGTAGGTATAAATATGCAGAAAGCATGCATCAACTCATTGTTGTTAAGCTTATTGGAACTGTCAACAGTCCTGTTAAAATCAATTTATAAAACTTGTCAGAAGCATTTGTCAAAGGGAGCTATCAAGCTGTCAAGGCATTTAAATGTTCTGCCCTTTAAATCTTCAGAATAAGAACATTTTGAGTGTTAAAAACATGACAGATTGCTCTTTCAATTTTTACCAGGTGCAGATCACACATCAGTGCTGGTTTTAATAATGGTTTTCATAGAAAATTCAGCTTCTCAATACTTTTGAAAAAACTTTCAGTAAAAGAGTGGAAAATAGAGGACGGTTGAAATTTATACAGAACATAGTGGGCTGGATTCTCCAATCTCCATTTCTCGGCAACAAGCCGTTGGCTGGTGGCGGGATTTCCCATTGAAGTCACCCCATGCCGCCAGCCCACGGCCAGCCGGAAAAGTGAATCGCAACATCTGAAGAATTCCAGCCAGTACTTCACAATAATGGGCTGTTAAAGCCATATTACAAAAGTTTGGACTGTAGAATCTAGCACTTTGCAGTATCTGAGAGTTCTACACTCATGTCTGATGCTAAGACCGCAAGATTAACATTGGGGGCAGTCTCCACGACATGGCATAAGAATATTCAATACTGCAGTCAATGAAATTAATTTCCAAAAAGATTTTCCTGCTGTCTACACTCACTCCATTGGAAGGACTGCAGAAACCTCGAATCAGTGGCATAAAATGTCCTTCTGCCACTCTCCCACTAACCATCAGTAACTTTTCTGTCTTGTGAAAATCCACTCATTATGTTATTATTCGTTCTTAACTGAAAACATCCCTTCATCTATCACATGGATTATGGAGAACAACATATATGGTAACCAGATGAGGGAAGAATCAAAGACTATTTAAGGGGATTTATCATTCTGTCGAATGGAGTCTGGAATTCATTTCAACTTTTAGACGGCTACTTTGAAAGACAACTAAAAACTATTTGCAGTCAAGAAAAGTGATCTGTGGGATATTTTCACCCCACGTCTAGCTCTTTATTCACTAATGTTCTCTCTCTCTCTGAACCCCTGCACAAACACTTGGCCACCAACTGCATAATCCATACTGGAAAAAAAAATGTTTTGATTGCTTACAATGTCATAATGCTGGAACTTTCATCCTGACCATGGTTTCTGGTGAAATTCTAAAATAAATCTTTTAGTGTACCTTTTTTTAATGAGTTGACTATAGCGGACAAAGGAAATAATCCCACTAGGTTCATAATGTCAAAATTTATTCAGAATGATTTTAATCTCACCACTACCCTGACTTTCAGTGTGAACGAGGAAGAACATTTTTCAAGGGTTCATGCTGAAATCTGTCTGTGGCAATCTTTAGGGTAGTGTGGGGCGGGCAGGTGTCATGACATAGATGACATAGGTGGCCAGCATTCCTGCCAGATACTACTGGTCGTTTAATATCAATATGCAAATGAGTATCCTGCATTGTTTTAAGGATCAAACCTTTGGCCAGGATTTTACGATTTGGCAATGGTGCTGTCCATCAGCCTGAATGTCAGGGGAAGTCCTTCCTCAGCAGGGTGATGGGATTCCCGATCCAGGTTTACATGCAGCAGCTAATTAACAGCCCTGCTGCTGGGGCTCCTAATCTATTAAAACTAGAGGTCCTACCCCCAAAGAGCTGCCAGCAGGTCACATGTCCAGCACCATTCAACACCAGCAGCACACGCTGGGTGGTCCCTGCTGGGACTGCAACCAAACAGCAGCATCGATGGAAAAGACTCAAGTATGTGGAGCATGGCTCAGCGGGCCCATTCATCCAGCCCCTGATGGGCGAGGGAGGGGTTGCTTGGAAGGTTAGCAGCCCTGATTACTGGGAGAGGTGGGGGGGGGGGGGGGGGGGAGGATGTAACTGGGGCAGTCTCCCATATGGGAAAGTCCCCACCCACCACTTGTAATATATCAGCAATCATGGGATTGTACCCTTAATTGCCCATCTAAATGCCACAATTGGCCTCAGAGTGGGGTGTCTATCTTCCATCTTCCTTGCTGTTGGTATATAACGTAGGAACATGAATTAATTAGTGGGGGCAAGGGATCCAATTTGGGAAGATGTGGTAAAGCAAAGAGTAGAGACAAGGCAAGATAGAAAGCTATTAATATGGATAAACAGAACTCAATAGGAAGGGATAGCGTGCACAAGTCTAACTGCAAATCATCAGTCAAAGCTAGGGGTTACAAATTTTTTTAAAAAGGACGATGCTAAAGTCTCTGTAGCTGAATGCACACAGCATTTAAAAAAAAACAGATGAACTCACAGCACAAATGGAAATAAATAAGCAATATCTGGTAAGCCGTTACAGAGATATGGCTGCAGGATGACACAGATTGGGACCTGAATATTGAAGGGTATGTGAAGGACAAGAAGTTAGGAAAAAGTGGATGGTTGACTCTGTTAATTAATAATAGTATTAACGCATTTGAGAGGGATGACCTAGCATCAGCAAACTAGGACGTCGAAGCGGTGTGGGTTGAGGTGAGAAATGATACAGGGAGAAGTCACTTTTGAGAGTGATGTGCCCTCCTAATTGTAATTACATGATAGGACTGACGAGGAAGGAAGAGATAATGGGAGCTTGTCAGAACGGTATAGTGATAATCATGTGGGATTTTCATCCACATAAAGACTGGAAAAATCAAATGGAGAAAGGTTGCCTGGATGAGGAATTCATAGAATATTTTCAGTATAGTTTCTTCGAACAGCACGTTCTGGAGCCAACCAGAGAGAAAGTTATATCACACCTGAGATTGGGCAGAACATAAAGAACAACAAAGAATAACAAAAAGATTAAAAAGAAAGGAAAAAATTAGTGCATGAGAAAAAGTTAGCTGGAAATATAAAGACAGATAGTAACAGTTTCTATCGGTACCTAAATCAGAAAAGAGTTGACAAAGTTAGTATTGGTATTGTAAAAAGTGAGTCCAGGGAATTATTAATGGGAATAATGGAGATGGCAGATGAATTGAACAGGTACTTTGCATCAGTCTTCACCATAGAGAATACAAGTAAAATCCTAGAAATATTTGTAAATCAGGAATTTGAAGGCAGGGAGGAACTCAGGAAAATGACAATCACCAGGGAAGTGGTATTTAGCAAATTGTTGGAGCTGCGGGCTGATAGGTCCACATGCGCCGATGGACTCCATCCCTGCATCATAAAAGAAGTGTCCAGTGAGATAGTTGACGTGTTGGATTTAATTTTCCAAAATTCCCTGGATCAAGGGAAGGTGCCCTTCGATAGGAATTTAGCAAATGTAACTCACTAGTCAAGCCCACACTTGGAAATTCTGTCAGCAGTGGGGCAATAAACTTGCCAGCCAGACCGGCTCCTCAGTGATCAGGGCACCATTTTAAAAATGTGCCCCAATTTCTAAGTCGTCTTGAGGGTTCCCCATACCCCCACCCATGGAGAATGTGACCCCCGCAGACATGAGCATCACCCTCCTCCTGCTAGTGGACACACTCATTGTGGAGTCACTGAGGGACCCCCCCCCCCCCCCACCCCACGTTTAGGGCCCACCCTTTCCGTTCCAACTACTTTCAGGCCCCTCCTTTCACGATCTCTCCCCTTCACCCCCTCCAAAAAGCTTCATGTTCATCTTTCATATGCCCCCTTCACTACCCAGTCTTCACAACCCCCCTTCATCCCCACTTTCAAGGAGGTGGCCCCCTTGAGGCCCCAGTCCATGGCAATACCAACATGGAACCCTGACATTTCCAGGCTGGCACTTGGGCAGTGCCCCTGATGCCCTGCCAGTGCCAACTTGACATCCTGGCAGTATCAGACTGGCACTGACAGCGAGCCCGGCTGTTGGGGGAGTGCCAGGGCACTGCACTTCCCTGTCCCCAACCACCTGGGGAGCTCTAATGCCTCTGAGAACCCCGGTTTTCTGGTTTCCGCTTGTGTAGACCAGTACAAATCAGCGCCCAGGCGAGGCCTCGTCGGTGCGGCCAGTGACTCCCAGCAGCTGGGAGACTACGACCTCAAACAGGCCGAGTTTATTTCGATTAGCTTAATGGCTCAGTTAAATATAATTATCCGGATCACGCCCGGTGAGGGTGTGATCCAGATCGTGCCAGGTGCCTCAGGTCGGGTGATTCACACGTAGTTTTGTACTTGGCGCAAAGCCCGATTTGGGACTCTTCCACAATGCTCTGGACGTAACGTAATGGGAAAATGGCGCTGGACGTTACGTAATGGGAAAATCACGCCACATATTTAACCAATTTATTTGAAGGTGTCATGTACTCTGGATGAAAGGGGAACCCATGAATACACTTTTTGTGAGGGCCATGACAAATCCAACATGGTTTGTAGAGTCAAATAGAAAGTAACTTTATTGACAACAATATGTCCACAGTACCAGTAATTCACTATTGGTTCCCTCTTGATCCAGTGCTGCACTGGCCAGCTCTATTTATACAGCTACACTGTTGATGATCTCCTCTCCCACCCTCCCCATTGGGGAAGCTCATATTACCCAAGGAATCTGGGGTAACCAATTAGCCCCAGCTGATAGAATCCGGGCAAGTTATAACAGTATTGTATTCAGATTTCCTGAAGGCATTTGATAATTTGCCACATCAAAAATAATTGAAGAAAATCAAAGCTTACGGTGTTGGGGTTAACATATTGTCATGGATACAAGATTGGCTAGTTAACAGGAAACCAAAGCAAGCCGTAAATGTTTTTTTTTCTGGGTGGCGGGATCTTACAAGTGGAGTCCACACATGGATCAGCGCTGGGCCCTCAACTTTTGATTGCATGTCCAAATCCTACTCCAGGGACTGGCGCACAAAATCTAGGTTGATGCTTCAGCGCCGTGCTGTATATTTTAAAGTTTGGGAGTCACCGATTGCCTGAAATAGGTGATAAGAACTCATAAGCAATTTTAAGATGGCTTGTCAAAATGAAACAAGTTTAGATATTGTACATCGGCTAAATAGTTAGGGAAGGCATACAACCTGTGACAGCCGGGAGTGGTTTACTGATCCCAGAGGTTGAGTGGATGAATCACACAGCATGTGTTCATCCCTGTTCAGTAAGAAGTCTTACAACACCAGGTTAAAGTCCAACAGGTTTGTTTCAAACACGAGCTTTCGGAGCACGGCTCCTTCTTCAGGTGAATGGAAAGGCTTGTTCCAGAAATGTTTATATAGACACAGTCAGAGATGCCCCGGAATGCGAGCACCTGCAGGCAATCAAATCATCAAAGATGCAGAGAGAGAGGTAACTCCAGGTTAAAGAGGTGTGAATTGTCCCAAGCCAGTTCAGTCGGTAGGCCTCTGCAAGTCCAGGCTTGTTGGTGGGGGCCGAATGTAATGCGACATGAATCCCAGATCCCGGTTGAGTCCGCATTCATGCGTGCGGATAGCTAAGTTCCGCACGCACTTATAGCTAAGTTCCGCACGCATGAATGCGGACTCAACCGGGATCTGGGATTCATGTCGCATTACATTCGGCCCCCACCAACAAGCCTGGACTTGCAGAGGCCTACCGACTGAACTGGCTTGGGACAATTCACACCTCTTTAACCTGGAGTTACCTCTCTCTCTGCATCTTTGATGATTTGATTGCCTGCAGGTGCTCGCATTCCGGGGCATCTCTGACTGTGTCTATATAAACATTTCTGGAACAAGCCTTTCCATTCACCTGAAGAAGGAGCCGTGCTCCGAAAGCTCGTGTTTGAAACAAACCTGTTGGACTTTAACCTGGTGTTGTAAGACTTCTTACTGTGCTCACCCCAGTCCAACGCCGGCATCTCCACATCATTCATCCCTGTTGTTTGTGGCGGCTGCCTTCCGCTCTTGAGTCGGAGTGGTGGGAAACGTTCCTGAATAGAGAATAGGGTTCAAGACACCATCCTACCCGCTGAGGAATGTCAAAATGGAAACCTGAACGTGGAGATCTCAAGCATTTCTCAGGACTGTTTATGTATTTTTTTGAAGAGAGATAAGCATATTTCCTTCTTCTGGGAGTCCACAATTCTCTGGCCGAGATTCTCTGTTGCGCGTCCGTCCCACTACCGGAGAATACTGCTCCCGTGAACGGATGGAGAATCCCTCTCTATTTCTGCTGATTCGATAGCAATTCTGTAATATTCTGAAGAGTACCATTTCTTACAGTACAGAGGCAGCGCTGTTCTGTCAGAATTGTGATAAGATATTTTGGATAAGTTATTACATCAAGGTCCTCTCTGATTTCTAAATGAACACAAAAGATCCTATAGTGCTGTTTCGAAGAAGAGAAGGAGAGTTAGCTCTAATGACCTGGACAATAATTATCCCTCAATCAACATCACAAAAAACAGATCATCTGGTTATCATGTGTCTGCTTGTGGGAGCTTGCTGTGCACAAGTTTGCTGCCACATTTCCAGCAGCACCTGCACTTCAACAAGTACTTCAACGGCTGTAGAGTGCTTCGGCTTATGTTATGACTTTATAAATTCAAGACTAGATGCTTTCCTTGAATTTTAAAAATGAGGCTTCGCACCAAAACAAATACGATTGCATGGAGGCAGCAGACATTTGCATCCCTTCCCCATTGTCTGCTCGATGACATAACAACTTCCCTATCGTGACCTGAGGAAACCTTTCAGTAAAATGTCTGACAGATGTTAACAGATGGCCCATTCCTGCACTATAACCAGAGCTCAGAACCTCGAAAGCTTCCTACCACAGGAATCCACAGTAATTTTCAAATAATGGCACCTTATTCCACTGCCAGAAATAATCTACGGGATTCCATTTATTTTAATGTTGAGTGAAACTGATCTTGCAGTAAGCTGCTTTTTGTTTGTCCTTCTGTGAAGAATGTCTCAGCATTGTTTGGTTTTGAAAACTACGCATTGGTTTAGCACAAAAACAGCACATTAGACCAACATCTTTGCAGAATAACAATATGAAAGAATGACAGGATAAAAGATACGCAAATAGGCCACGTTTACAAAAGCAGGTGACCAGTGAGTGAGGTTTACTGCCGCCAGCAGTTCTCCAAGATATAGTGGCTGCCATTCATCATTTTGCTAAATTTTATGGAACTATTGTTTCATGGTCTTGGCAAAGAATCTTAAAAAAGAAAACAATCACAAGGCAATGAGGCTTAGTACGTCAAGGAACAAAGAAATGCATAGGGCTGGATTCTCCTCCTCACCTTGCCGGAAACGGGATCGGGCGGAGAATTGGGTGCCGGGCAACGATCGAGCTTCGCGTCTGCCGTCCAAATCCAGCGCCATGCTCCGGTCCCTCCCTGGTGGTGGAAACAAGGTTGGGGCGCAGGTAGGGGCATACAAAATTGGCACTTGCACGCATTTAAATCTACTTAGTGCATTGGACACAGCATGCTCCGCCCTTCCGCGATGCTCGGGCCCTCTCAAACGGAAGACACGCGGGCACGATTTGCTCCAGACATTTACAAACGGGGACCGAGTGCCATGGTTGCCGAGGGGAAGCGAGAAGGTAAGGAAACTTTTAAAACGTGTTCAAAATTGTAGCACTTGCTGGGATGGCTGTCCTGGTTGAAGGGAGTAGCGGGGAGCGACTTGGCGACAGGTCCGTGGATTTGTGGCGCACCTGGCACCGCAGGGGCTTCGAGGAGGATATCCACTCCTGGTGGCTGTCAAGGTGACGGTCATCCTGAATGTTTATGCCTCTGGGTCTTTCCAGGGGCTGAGCGGGGACCTGTCTAGAATCACTCAGACATGGGTACAAAGGTGCATCAGCACTGTTATGGGTGCCCTATGCACCCGGGAAGGGGACTATATAAACTTCAGTCTGGACCAGGCATACCTGGATGCCCAGGCAGCAGGTTTTGCTGCCATCGTTCGCATGCCCCAGGTCCATGGGATGATCGATAACATGCATGGCATGTCCCCTCATGAGGACTGTGTCATCAGGGGATGCCCTTCATCAATAAGAAGGGATTTCATTCCCTGAATGTGCAGTTGGTGTGACCACCAGCTGCATATCTGTGCCATATATCCAGGCAGCATGCACGATGCTTACATTCTGTTGCACTCAGCGGTTCCGGACACCTTCAAAATGTCTCCTCGGGTGAGGTGTTGGCTCTTGGGACACAAGGGTTACCCACTGAGTTCTTAGCTAATCTCACCTGACTAGAGGCTCCAAACCATTGCGGCGACCCATTATAACAATGCCCTTGCAGCAACCAGGAGCGTCATTGAGAGGTGCATCGGCATCCTCAGATACGCTTCCGATCCCTGGCCAGCTCCGATGACGTGCTCCAATATAGCCCCTGGAGGGTTACTAACTCCGTGTTGGCCTGCTGCGTCCTGCACAACATCGCTCAGCAGAGGGGGGAATATGCTGGAGGAGGAGGAAGAGCGGCAGGCCTCATTTGACGAGGAGGATAATGAGGATGGCCAGGAGGAATGGAGCTTGGAGCCTGGGCTGACACTGGAGGCCACCCAACGTATGTTCCAGGCCCACCGCATGTAGGGCAATCTCATCACCTCACGATCTGCTGACCAAGAAGCCTGGTTCCCCAGTAGCTCTGCCGGCCTGTCCCACCACTCCATACCCACCTTCCCTTCCAAGCGGTGCCCCTTCCCCAGAGCTGCTCATAACCTACCCTGTCCCTTTCCCCTTCACTGCACCTTCCCATCCCTCCTCCCTTCACTACACCTTCCCTGTCCCTTTCCCCTTCACTGCACCTTCCCATCCCTCCTCCCTTCACTGCACCTTCCCTGTCCCTCCTCCCTTCACTGCACCTTCCCTGTCCCTCCTCCCTTCACTGTACCTTCCCTGTCCCTCCTCCTTTCACTGTACCTTCCCTGTCCCTCCTCCGTTCACTGTACCTTCCCTGTCCCTCCTCCGTTCACTGTACCTTTGCTTAGCTCCATCCCAACACCCCAGCTCCCACTCACCCGTCCAAGGATCCTATAGCATCACCACAGGGTATTGGCCCTGGGTTGGCAGAATCAGTGGGCCTTGTCCATGGGACGGAGGATGGTGATGACCCACTGTGAGATGAACTCTATTGCTCCTCATTGTTTGACAAAACTGCCTCCTACCTTCAAGATCACATTCCACTGTCTGCCCGGGTCATCTCTGCATGTGTTCTAGCCATTGTATCTCCTGGGCCCCATTTATCCTTTGGAGTGATAGTGTGTGGAGTGTGTGATTATGGAGATGGTGAGTGGAATGGGTCAGTCACTGGGTAAGCTGTCATACAAGGCAGTACTTCCGGTCCCGTTCCCTGCCACCTCTCTGATTGTGACACCAGGTGGAACATTCAAGTGCCTTGGGGGTCCTGCCCCATGCTATTCTTCCAACACTTCCCCCAGCACCATCCCACCCCCCCACCCAGCACACCCGCTACACCCAGCCCTGCTCATCCCTAACACTCTTCAGACAAAGCATTGAGGTGGGTCAGAATGTTGGTGAGGTGTTCAAAGGTGACTATATACATTGATGTGCCCTGACCCCTAACTCTAATCTATGTGCGGCACCTGTCCCAACTTAACTGGGATCTTATTTCTAATTTTCCATGTCCTAATGTTCCTTCTCGGTGTAACCTCAGACAGATATGGAGGTGGCCTGCTGCGTTTCACACCCTGCAACCTGAAATGCCATCGGTGATTGTCCTCTGGGGCGCCTGGACCTGGATGCGCCCGGCCAACTTTCTGATGGCACAGGTGACCAGGTGCCATACTGTTCTGCCCGCTGTCGCCTGGCACTACCTCCAGGACTGGCAGTGCCAGGTGACAGTGGAGCCGCCAGCGGTTGCTCCGGCCTCAGCTCATTTCCATGGAGTAGCCCAGAGCCATCCAGCACCCCAAGGAAGTGATGGGGTCCATGCCGGTGCCTCCCCCAGGGGAGGTGCTGGAATACCTCAGAGCTTCGGAATTCCCCCCTCCCCCATCTGACACTGGCACATCTCATAGTCAGTGGGCAGAGCAGGGTAGCCCCTCATCGCCCGTGACACCAGAAAGTTGGCCGGGCCCAACAGAAAGTTTCCCGTGGTGGGAAACGTTCCTGAATAGAGAATAGGGTTCAAGACACCATCCTACCCGCTGAGGAATGTCAAAATGGAAACCTGAACGTGGAGATCTCAAGCATTTCTCAGGACTGTTTATGTATTTTTTTGAAGAGAGATAAGCATATTTCCTCCATTTTCCCTAATCTTCTTCAATCTGAAGATAAGGCATTTGTCTGACAAGGACTACCTCGCCCCGAGAAGCTGTTAATATGCTGTATTTGTGTACGCCGGTTGTTGATCCACTATCAATCACCTATGAGAATAGTTCTGGCCGTTAGCTGTAAGACAGCAATCAAAGGTGTAATCAGGTCACCTCCCACTTGTCCATCACTTTAGCTTAAGGTAAGTTATCTCATGCTGAACGCCATTGTCAGCCTTTACTAGACTCCTGAATAGAGAAAAGGGTCCAAGACACCATCCTACCCACTGAGGAATGTCAAAATGGAAAACTGAACGTGGAGATCTCAAGCATTTCTCAGGACTGTTTATGTATTTTTTTGAAGAGAGATAAGCATATTTCCTTCTTCTGGGAGTCCACAATTCTCTGGTCGAGATTCTCTGTTGCGCGTCCGTCCCACTACCGGAGAATACTGCTCCCGTGAACGGATGGAGAATCCCTCTCTATTTCTGCTGATTCGATAGCAATTCTGTAATATTCTGAAGAGTACCATTTCTTACAGTACAGAGGCAGCGCTGTTCTGTCAGAATTGTGATAAGATCTTTTGGATAAGTTATTACATCAAGGTCCTCTCTGATTTCTAAATGAACACAAAAGATCCTATAGTGCTGTTTCGAAGAAGAGAAGGAGAGTTAGCTCTAATGACCTGGACAATAATTATCCCTCAATCAACATCACAAAAAACAGATCATCTGGTTATCATGTGTCTGCTTGTGGGAGCTTGCTGTGCACAAGTTTGCTGCCACATTTCCAGCAGCACCTGCACTTCAACAAGTACTTCAACGGCTGTAGAGTGCTTCGGCTTATGTTATGACTTTTTAAATTCAAGACTAGATGCTTTCCTTGAATTTTAAAAATGAGGCTTCGCACCAAAACAAATACGATTGCGTGGAGGCAGCAGACATTTGCATCCCTTCCCCATTGTCTGCTCGATGACATAACAATTTCCCTATCGTGACCTGAGGAAACCTTTCAGTAAAATGTCTGACAGATGTTAACAGATGGCCCATTCCTGCACTATAACCAGAGCTCAGAATCTCGAACGCTTCCTACCACAGGAATCCACAGTAATTTTCAAATAATGGCACCTTATTCCACTGCCAGAAATAATTTACGGGATTCCATTTATTTTAATGTTGAGTGAAACTGATCTTGCAGTAAGCTGCTTTTTGTTTGTCCTTCTGTGAAGAATGTCTCAGCATTGTTTGGTTTTGAAAACTACGCATTGGTTTAGCACAAAAACAGCACATTAGACCAACATCTTTGCAGAATAACAATATGAAAGAATGACAGGATAAAAGATACGCAAATAGGCCACGTTTACAAAAGTAGGTGACCAGTGAGTGAGGTTTACTGCCGCCAGCAGTTCTCCAAGATATAGTGGCTGCCATTCATCATTTTGCTAAATTTTATGGAACTATTGTTTCATGGTCTTGGCAAAGAATCTTAAAAAAGAAAACAATCACAAGGCAATGAGGCTTAGTACGTCAAGGAACAAAGACATGCATAGGGCTGGATTCTCCTCCTCACCTTGCCGGAAACGGGAATCGGGATCGGGCGGAGAATTGGGTGCCGGGCAACTATCGAGCTTCGCGTCTGCCGTCCAAATCCGACGCCATGCTCCGGTCCCTCCCTGGTGGTGGAAACAAGGTTGGGGCGCAGGTAGGGGCATACAAAATTGGCACTTGCACGCATTTAAATCTACTTAGTGCATTGGACACAGCATGCTCCGCCCTTCCGCGATGCTCGGGCCCTCTCAAACGGAAGACACGCGGGCACGATTTGCTCCAGACATTTACAAACGGGGACCGAGTGCCATGGTTGCCGAGGGGAAGCGAGAAGGTAAGGAAACTTTAAAAACGTGTTCAAAATTGTAGCACTTTCTGGGATGGCTGTCCTGGTTGAAGGGAGTAGCGGGGAGCGACTTGGCGACAGGTCCGTGGATTTGTGGCGCACCTGGCACCGCAGGGGCTTCGAGGAGGATATCCACTCCTGGTGGCTGTCAAGGTGACGGTCATCCTGAATGTTTATGCCTCTGGGTCTTTCCAGGGGTTGAGCGGGGACCTGTCTAGAATCACTCAGACATGGGTACAAAGGTGCATCAGCACTGTTATGGCTGCCCTATGCACCCGGGAAGGGGACTATATAAACTTCAGTCTGGACCAGGCATACCTGGATGCCCAGGCAGCAGGTTTTGCTGCCATCGTTCGCATGCCCCAGGTCCATGGGGTGATCGATAACATGCATGGCATGTCCCCTCATGAGGACTATGTCATCATGGGATGCCCTTCATCAGTAAGAAGGGATTCCACTCGCTGAATATACAGTTGGTGCGACCACCAGCTGCATATCTGTGCCATATATCCAGGCAGCATGCATGATGCTTACATTCTGTCGCACTCGGCGGTTCCGGACACCTTCACAATGTCTCCTCGGGTGAGGTGTTGGCTCTTGGGACACAAGGGTTACCCACTGAGTTCTTAGCTAATCTCACCTGGCCAGAGGCTCCAAACCATTGCGGCGACCCATTATAACAATGCCCTTGCAGCAACCAGGAGCGTCATTGAGAGGTGCATCGGCATCCTCAAGATACGCTTCCGATCCCTGGCCAGCTCCGATGACGTGCTCCAATATAGCCCCTGGAGGGTTACTAACTCCGTGTTGGCCTGCTGCGTCCTGCACAACATCGCTCAGCAGAGGGGGGAATATGCTGGAGGAGGAGGAAGAGCGGCAGGCCTCATTTGACGAGGAGGATAATGAGTATGGCCAGGAGGAATGGAGCTTGGAGCCTGGGCTGACACTGGAGGCCACCCAACGTATGTTCCAGGCCCACCGCATGTAGGACAATCTCATCACCTCACGATCTGCTGACCAAGAAGCCTGGTCCCCAGTAGCTGTGACGGCCTGTCCCACCACTCCATACCCACCTTCCCTTCCAAGCGGTGCCCCTTCCCCATAGCTGCTCATAACCTACCCTGTCCCTTTCCCCTTCACTGCACCTTCCCATCCCTCCTCCCTTCACTACACCTTCCCTGTCCCTTTCCCCTTCACTGCACCTTCCCATCCCTCCTCCCTTCAGTATACCTTCCCTGACCCTTTCCCCTTCACTGCACCTTCCCATCCCTCCTCCCTTCACTGCACCTTCCCTGTCCCTCCTCCCTTCACTGCAACTTCCCTGTCCCTCCTCCCTTCACTGTACCTTCCCTGTCCCTCCTCCTTTCACTGTACCTTCCCTGTCCCTCCTCCGTTCACTGCACCTTCCCTGTCCCTCCTCCCTTCACTGTACCTTTGCTTAGCTCCATCCCAACACCCCAGCTCCCACTCACCCGTCCAAGGATCCTATAGCATCACCACAGGGTATTGGCCCTGGGTTGGCAGAATCAGTGGGCCTTGTCCATGGGACGGAGGATGGTGATGACCCACTGTGAGATGAACTCTATTGCTCCTCATTGTTTGACAAAACTGCCTCCTACCTTCAAGATCACATTCCACTGTCTGCCCGGGTCATCTCTGCATGTGTTCTAGCCATTGTATCTCCTGGGCCCCATTTATCCTTTGGAGTGATAGTGTGTGGAGTGTGTGATTATGGAGATGGTGAGTGGAATGGGTCAGTCACTGGGTAAGCTGTCATACAAGGCAGTACTTCCGGTCCCGTTCCCTGCCACCTCTCTGATTGTGACACCAGGTGGAACATTCAAGTGCCTTGGGGGTCCTGCCCCATGCTATTCTTCCAACACTTCCCCCAGCACCATCCCACCCCCCCACCCAGCACACCCGCTACACCCAGCCCTGCTCATCCCTAACACTCTTCAGACAAAGCATTGAGGTGGGTCAGAATGTTGGTGAGGTGTTCAAAGGTGACTATATACATTGATGTGCCCTGACCCCTAACTCTAATCTATGTGCGGCACCTGTCCCAACTTAACTGGGATCTTATTTCTAATTTTCCATGTCCTAATGTTCCTTCTCGGTGTAACCTCAGACAGATATGGAGGTGGCCTGCTGCGTTTCACACCCTGCAACCTGAAATGCCATCGGTGATTGTCCTCTGGGGCGCCTGGACCTGGATGCGCCCGGCCAACTTTCTGATGGCACAGGTGACCAGGTGCCATACTGTTCTGCCCGCTGTCGCCTGGCACTACCTCCAGGACTGGCAGTGCCAGGTGACAGTGGAGCCGCCAGCGGTTGCTCCGGCCTCAGCTCATTTCCATGGAGTAGCCCAGAGCCATCCAGCACCCCAAGGAAGTGATGGGGTCCATGCCGGTGCCTCCCCCAGGGGAGGTGCTGGAATACCTCAGAGCTTCGGAATTCCCCCCTCCCCCATCTGACACTGGCACATCTCATAGTCAGTGGGCAGAGCAGGGTAGCCCCTCATCGCCCGTGACACCAGAAAGTTGGCCGGGCCCATCCAGGTCCTGTAAATCCTGGCTCCATGCCTGCATCTCTACCAGCGATCGGATCATACTTTCCTGAAGCGCGATCCCCATCTAAACTGCAGCTACCTCCTGGGATTAGGCAGACCTCTGTCCGCTCCCTCAGGAGTCCCTAACTCCACCTGATGTGCTGCAGCATGTGTGATGCGTGCACCAGAAGGTGACCCAGGAGCCTTATCACTAAAATGCCCGACTGAGGTGATAGGCTCTACGATGGTGGAGGGTGCAGGTGACAGTAGTGATGACGAGTCCCTGGACAGGTGCTCTGGGGTGTGCTGGGGATCTGGCTGGGGCCGACGTACACTGGTAGGCCCGGAATGATCTGATGCTGATCCTGCAAGAAAAAGGAAAAGACACATGGTGAGATCTTGGGAAGGAGTAGTCTGTGGGTGGGGTGAATCATTTGCTTTAGGAACATCATTTTGTATTAGTGGCTCACTTGGTTGACACATACCAACCTCCACCTCAGACACAGCCCTCTTCTGTACTTCACCGGCTAACTCCAGCGCCCTCTGCTCCACGCAGGTCTGAGCCCTGAGAGGTCCTGGACACGCCCTCCGATCTTCTCCCACTCCCTTCGATTGTGGGTCATCTTTTCCGAGGGACACATGAATGGTATGGTGAGATGCATGAAGGTGATTTATACGGGGCCGGGATTTGTAGTTGGTTGTATGTGTGTGCAAGGAACCTGAGTACAATACAAATGTTGAGGTTTGGAGTCGGGTGGTCTGAAGGGAGATGCAGGCAGATGGGTTTTGATTGGCCTCGAGCAGAGTGGGGGATGGTGGTGTTAGTGATGTGAAGAGTGAGGAACAGAGGTGACATAAGGGGAACAGAGGTGATGTAAGGGGAACAGAGGTGATGACTCACACAAACTGTCCTAAGGAGCCCATTCATCTTTCGGCACTGGTTGCCAGTTTGCCTTTACATAGTCACCATTAAACGCCTTCTCACCAACATTCTGGTTGGGCCAGTGTGATGAAACTACTGTGTTGTATTGTCCGGCCACAGTATTACGTGTTGTACAGTATTGCCACTATATTACATATTGTACGGTTTTGGCTCTGCCCGTGGCTCCTCCCCCTAGGGCCTGAGTATATAAGCTGCGACCTCTCACGCTGCCTCATTCTGGGGCACGCTGCCAGCTCTGTTGTAAGTCAATTAAAGCCATAGTTAATTCACTCTGCCCTCTCCGTCTTAATTGATGGCATATCAGCCGGTATCGCTGACCACCTCTACCACCTACTCTCAGGCCCGGCTCAAAATGGCAGGCTCCTGCCCACCCTGGGGAATAGGGGGCCGGAGAATCACATTTCCCGATCGAATCGGGGGCGGTGCCACTTTCGCGGTGCTCTGCCCCATTGGACAGTACACCGAACGCCGTATCGATGGCCTCAGGCCACTGCCTAAGGCCCACCCCCGATTCTTTGCCCTGACCGGCCGAGTTCCCGACGGTGTGGGTCTCTCAGGGTCTCGCCCGTCGGGAACTCAGCATGGCATCAGTTCAGCACCACCACAGTCAGGGGAGGGCCAATCCGTGGGTAGGGGGGTCATTATTCGGGGCTGGGGGCACTGTGAGGAGGGGGGGGTGCGGGGCGCGCGAGCGGCCGAAGGGGGGAGATTAGTTTGCCGGCTGAGTCCGCGAGTAGCTTCCGCCGTGAAGCATGGCACGGCAATTCTACAGGGCGTATCGGCAGCTAGAACCATGTGCTCTATGCTGCCGTCCTGCTAGCCCCCAGCAAAACGGGGAATCGATGCCCGTTTTGAGCCAATTTTCCTGGCATAAAACGCCGTCGTTCCCATGCCGGCGTGGGGGACATAGCCCCAGAATTGGAGAATTCAGCCCAGGGTGTCCCGTCTCTCCTCCACTGCATCCAGCATCCGATCCAAATCACCGTCCAGAAATCATGGTGCAGGTCTCCCTCAGTGACATCTTCTTGGAATGAGAGTGTGTGGGGATGGAGTGCTTATCAACAGCTCCAGCTTGCATTGCTCTCCAGCATCAATTCTGGCCCCAGCAGATCAGACATTGGTGGAAATGGGAATTGCTCTCGATTCATGTGGGTAGATTTCTGGCCCATTTGCATGTCCTGAGTTCCTCCCCGCACAGCACCTCCAACGGAATGCAAACCACATGCAATTCAGTCCCAACATCACCGCTTAGGGTGTGATTCAACTAAAAGGGAGTGAAGTCCCATAGCCAGTGCGTTTAGCCACGTTTTCCTGACACTCGCACATAATCCAGCACAGAAAAGGCAGTGTTGGGAGGGATGGTGCAGCAGTATAGAAAACATTCAGAAACAATGAGGGCAAATTCAACTTTGGAGTCCAGTGGGAGGGAAAATCTGACAGTGTATCAGTCCTGATTTGATATGGCTGGTCTTGCAGTAGAAATTTATTCCCTCTCTGTTTTCTGCCCTGACAGCTTCTATCTTTCCAATAATGAAGGAAAGATCATTGACGAAAAGTGAAGCAAACCACTGAACGCATACTGATGAGTCTTGCTCTGATTATCAATGTGTGCACATTTTAACCATAAAGTGAGCATTTAACATCAGAGAAGACCTGATGTTAGGGAGCTAAATAAGCTGAAAAATAACCGCAGCAGCGACAGAATCAAATTGGGCACAGATGGTTGTTTCAGAGGAATTCAGTGTAACAGCAATTGTCACATATAAAACAATGAAACAGGAGGAGGAGGAGGAGGAGGAGGAGGCGGAGGAGAGGTAGACTTGGAAGCATGAAGTGAGTATTAGGGACATGACTCATAAGAATACTGAAGCAGATGAGGGGGAGTTCCTACACCATAGTGAAATGCCTGCACCACTATTAGATGCCATTGACAACTGCTAGTCTGAGGTACAAACTCTTGGGGCGTCAATGCCGATGTCTTTAGGCTAAAAATAAGGATATCACATACCGTTCTAGTGAGATCACACAAATCAGGGGCAGGATTCTCTGTCCAGCCGCACCCATTTTCCGGTGCGGCGCACCCTCGCCGGTAGCCGGCCAATGTAGTTTCCCATTGTGGGCCCCCCCCGCACGCCGTCGGGAAATCCGCGGGCTTGAGTGCCGGCGAAATGGAGGATGCCGCCATCGGAGAGTCCAGCTCCAGGATTCTGACCCAACGGTTTTATTGTCAGGCAAGCTGACATGAAATTTTGTAAAAAACTAGAAGCAGCATAAATATAATAATCTTTATTATTGTCACAGGTAGGCTTACATTAACACTGCAATGAAGTTACTGTGGAAATCCCCTAGTTGCCACATTGCGGCGCCTGTTCAGGTACACAGAATTTTCTAACAGCACATCTTTCGGGACCTGTGAGAGAAAACCGGAGCACCAGTACAGACTCCGCACAGACAGTGATCCAAGCCGTGACTTGAACGTGGAACCCTGGCGCTGTGAAGCAACAGTGCCAACCACTGTGCTACTGTGCTTACATTTGCATAGTTTCATTTCATTTCCATCTTTTCATTTCATTTTCATCTTTGGGACTAGGAATTGACTTACCCCGATTGTTGGTTTACGATCCAAGACCTGCCCATACTGGTTCTATTGCAGCAACGCAACACCTAAATTTGGTGCTGTCATCTCATTACCAGGTTTATAGCTTTGGGTGAAGTGTTTGTCACATTGCTGGCTGCCGCGACACTTTGCATGGGGAAGAACAGTTTTGTGCTAATAAGGCTCCACTTAAAGGAAGTCTGAGAGGGAAGGTGCCCTGAATACTGCTGTCGCAATTTAATCCATGGCAAAGGAACACCGGGGCGGGGAGAGGGTTCCAGGGAGATTTATTCTGCGCTACTGGCACGAGTGGTGTAGATGAGCCGGGGAGAGTCACAATGCTTCTATGGAGATGCAGGAGGCCCTCAAGGATCACCCTCAGTAGGGAATGGGAGAAAGTGACCAGGGAGGTCAATTATCAGCGTGTGGACCTGAAGATCTCACAGCAGCACAAGAAGTTGACTTGATCTCTGCAAGTTGGTTAAGGTCAGTGAATGTATCTTCACACGTGGTCACCACACAGCCTACCTCTCACACTGCTCCATGCCCCTCATCCCTATCACTCAGCCAGCAGCAGTACTCGTAACACAATACTGACAGCCTCACACCCATCCCTCATTGCCTCCACCCTCCTTCAGATATGACATATCATCTAAATAGTGTTACACAATCACAGAAATTCTTCCCTCTGTCTTTCAGGCCAAGCTGACACACAATAGAAGGGGGCAGAGCAAAACAAAGCAGGGGACCAAGGAATGGATCCCGTCACTTCAGCTGACACACAACCATTGGTTCAGATATTAACGCTGCACTTAACTGGGAGCCTAGTATAGAGATGGGATTAGCACATGGTAAATCATCGGGTACCAGTGAGACCTCCGCTAGGTTGGGCATTAAGGAGAGTTCATTTGCGACCTCCCTAAAGAGTGACATCACTGAAAAGACCTGTTACGGAGGATTCAGATGAGAAACTCGAGCAGGCAGTGTACAGGGTAACTTTGAGTTTGCACATCGAGATGCTGGGTGTGTTTGCTGGCCTGTTGGAAAGCCCCTTGTCACTGTCAAAGAGCACTGAGTTAGAAGAGGGCATCGTGTGGAGCTTTCCTTCTCTATAGCCACCGTCCCAACTCTGTGTTGTCCTCCAGACTCAGCGGCACTGCCACCTCGGCCCCATAAATGTTACATCTTTTGTGTGAACACTCATCTAATCATCTGCCTTTGCTGTGAGAATCCTGCAACACCTTATGGCAAATCTAGGGACTCACCACTGCACCCCAAAAAACACCAGGCATTTTACAATAGCATAGGTTACTCAAAATCACCTTACCTGTAGGTTTGGGTGCCTCGTTCTTTAAACAGCACTGTTGCTGGGCCCATCCGACAGCTCTGCACTTGCGTTTTGTAGAATGACGCACAAGTTTGTTGCCTGGAACTGTATGGTCCAAGTTAGGCTGTCTGGCATCACATCAGTGGTAAGGTTGTAAGACATCATGATGGTTTCTGGTGTTCGTTGACGACATCTGTATGGACATACTTTCTAAGAGGGTGTGCTATCCAGACCACTCTGGAAGCACCTGCCAGTGAAGCATGCACCTCCAGGAGGCTAAAAGCATCTACAGCAGTTCCGTGAAGATGGAATTCGCACCCCCATGAGCTTTGCTGTTATTCTCCTTTACATGGAATAAAACAATGAAACTGTTGAGCATTCAATGCACTTTATATCAATTCATGATGTAACACAAACGTTGGATACTAGGTTTGACTGTATGGTTTCAGGAAATGGGTTTTGGCACATAGTCAGAACAAATTATTGCTCACAGCAGATGACTTAAAATAGGACTTTGATCTGAAAAGTTTATTTTGTGTTCAAGAGCAAAAAGCACATTACCCAAATAATTACATAATGCACATATTTTATTTGACATCTGGGAACTGTCATCTTTTTTAAAAAATCATTGTGACATGCAATCTCTTCAAAGCAAGGCATTTATTATACTCAAGTAAGCTGTAAATAGATGGTCTCACACTTTGCCTAGCTACCTCCTCCACAAGTACTAGGATTGCCACCTCTCCAACTCCCCCACTGTCTCTGCTGGTCCATTAAACTTGAAACTTCCCTGTCTCTCCAAAGTTGGAGAATGTGTTGTTCTGTTCCAATCTTTAATGTTCCTCCCTTTTTGATGTTTTTGACACCTGACAAACTAATTTACATCCTACGCACATCATTGAGATTACTTAGGTCAAGTTCCAACATGACTTTAACCATGGCCCTTTATGCCCCTTACACTTGCCAATCTCTCCTTTATCAAACTTTCAAACCTTCCTCAATATTCCTCTCTCACAGCCTGCTTTCATTGAAATACTTTCTCGTTAATCCATTCTTATCCATCATGAGTCACACCATTGATTTGAACCATTTCCTCTGTGTAATGATATGTATATAGATACGCCAGTGAAGGGTTAATCATTACATCTCAGTGTAATACAAACACTCGAGGGCACCACCAGTTCCCAATATAAATATCAGACCTCAGCGAATGCTGGGTAGTTAGCAAAGGAGAAGGACTGATCGCAGCACAAGGAGCAGTTTAGATTAGAGAGAGAGTTAGCACAAGGTCATCATTAGTTAATACTAGATTATAGATTATTGTTTAACAGATTCAATCTTACTTTATTAATAGTTATAGCTCTGAAGTATATGTGAACTTTATTTCATTAATCATTATTCAATAAACTAGTTTTGTTTCAATCTAAAGATTGGTGGTTTCTTTATCATCAACTCATCAGACCATTTTGGATGAAAAGGCAAAGAATAACGACATATTACCACAAAGAGTAATATAACACTCCTGTGTCCAGGTAGCCTTTCTAGTAGTCAAGTACCCATTTGACCATAAGAAATAGGAACAGGAGTAGGCCATTCGGCCCCTCACGTCTGCTCCACCATTCAATAGGATATGGCTAATCCGACATTCCTCACGTCCACTTTTCTACCCTTTCCCTATAACCCTTGTTACCCTTACTGGTCAAGAATCTATCTATCTCAGCCTTAAATATATACAAGGACTCTGCCCTATAGTTCTCTGCAGCACGGGGTTCCAAAGACTCACAACCCTCTGAGAGAAGAAATTCTTCTCATCTCAATCTTAAATGGGCACCTCTTTATTCTGAGACTATGCCCTCTGGTCAGAGACTCTCTCATGAGGGGAAACATCCTCTCAGCTTTTACTATGTCAAACCTCTTAAGAATCCTAAATGTTTTAATGAGATCACCTCTCATTCTTCCAAATTCCAATCAATAGAGTCCGAGCCTGTTTAACCATTGCTCACAAGTTAATTCCTCCATTCTGGGGATCGTCTAGTGGACCATCTTTGAACCACCTCCAGCCACGTTTTTCTCGGCAGTGCGCTGCTCGCTGGTGGTGGGGTTCTCTCTTCCCGTCGCTTGTCAATGGGATTTCCCATTGAAGCCACCCCATGTTGTCAGGAAACCCACAGGTGGGAGGGTGTTGCCAGTGGAAAAAGACAATGCCAAAGGTCGGAGATCCAGCCAACATCCTTCCTTGAAAACTGCACACGATATTCAAAATGTGGTCTTCCCAATACCCTGTACAGTTGCAGCAAGACTTCCTGACTCTTATACTCCAACCCCCTTGAAATAAGGATCGACATTCCATTAGCCTTCCTGATTACCTGCTGCACCTGTGTGCTAGCTTTCTGTGTTTCTCGTACAAATACCCCAAAGTCCCTTTGTGTTGCAGCGTTATGTGGTTTTTCTCCATTTAATTAATGCTCTATTCTTTTGTTCTCCTTCCAAAATGAACAATTTCACATATCCCGCATTGTACTTAATTTTGCCCACTTACTAATCTAACAATATCCTTTTGTATCAAACTGTTTGTATCCCTCTCTCAATTTGCCTTTCCACCTAGATTGTGTCATCTGCATTTGGCTACAATACATTTGCTTCCTTCCTCCAAGCCATTGGTATACAGTTACGGTCCCAGCACTGAGCCCTGTGGTTACAGGTCACCTAACTGAAATATAACCCCTTATTCCCACTCACTGTTTCCTCCCCATTAACCAATTCTCTATCCATGTCAATATACTACCTCCAACACCCTGGGTCCTTATCTTATGACTTAACCTTATGTGAAGTACCTTGTTGAACGCCTTCTGCAAGCCCAAATACACCACATCTACTGGTTCCCCATTATCTACTCTGGCTGAGACTTCCTCGAAAAACTCTAATAAATTAGCAAGACAATAAATTCATGAAGCCATGCTGACTCTGCTTGATTAACTTATAATTTTCCAAATATGCTGCTATTATTTCCTTAATAATTAATTCCAACATTTTTACAACAGTAACTATCAGGCAAACCAGCCTATAGTTATCTGCTTTTTTCCTCCCTCCCTTTTTGAATAGGGGTGTCACATTGGCAGTTTTCCAATCCTCCAGAATCCACGGATTTAGGAAAATTACAACCAATGCATCCACTATCTTTGTAGTTACTTCTTTTGGGATGCTAAGATGCAAGCCATCAGGGCCAGAGGACCTATTTGCCTTTATCCCCATTAGTTTGTCTATTATTACTTCTCCAATGATTTTGATGGTATTTAATTCCTCCTTGCTAATCTTTAATATCAATGGGATGTTCAAAGTATCTTCCACCATAAAGACTGATGCAAAATGTTTAACTGCTCTGGCATTTCCTTGTTCTCCAAAACTATCTCCTCTGATTCATTTTCTAAGGGGCCTATGTTCACTTTGACCTCTCTCTCTTTTTATATATTTCAAGAAGCCTTTATTGTCAGTTTTTATATTCCTTGTGACTTTGCCCTCGTACTTTATTTTCTCTCTTTTTATTCCAATCTTATCTCAATCTTCGGGGCCCTCACTGACTTTGCCTTTTTAATGCATTTTCTTTGAACTTAATGCTCTCCTTAACTTCTTTGATTATCCATGGTTGGGTAATCCCTCTCTCAGAATCTTTCCTCTTTACTGGGATGTAATTTTGTTGAGAGTTGCGAATTACCTTCTTAAATATCTTTACTATCTTTCCTGCTCAACTATCCACCCTGCCCACTTCAGCTAACTCTATCCTCATTTCATTGTAATTCCCTTTAATTAAGTTACACATGGTTGTTTCTAAACCAAGTTTCTCACTCTGAAACTGAATGTTAATTTCTATTGTGTTATGATCACTACTTCCTGGGGGATCTTTTAACCTGAGGTCATTTATTAAACGTGCCTCATTACCCATTACCAGATCAAAGATAGCCTGCTCCCTGGTTCACTCCATGACATATTGCTCTCGGAAACCAGCCCCCATGCACTCTATGAATTTGTTGACATAGCTACCCTTACCAACTTGATTAATGGAAACAACATGAAGTTTAAAGTCACCCATAATTATTGCTCTATTCTTTTTTCATACTCCTATTTTGTTGTTTTTATAGCCTTTCCTATAGTGTGGGTACTGTTTGGGGGCCTCAAAACTACTTCTACCTTTGACATTATGATAAATGTACAGAACTGGAAGGATTAATGCCATGTCCAAATCAACTACAAGATGCAGAATTATATAAGACATCGATGCTGAGCCTCCTGGGTGAGAGGTTGAGGAGAAGGCTAGAAGATAGACTGCAGGAAAGATAGTATGAGTGAGAACATATCATAGTTATTGTATTAGTGTGGAGACTAGTAGTAGATGAGTGTTGATAGTATCATTGTCAACTGTTTATTATATAGGAGTGAGTGTCAAATCCAATTAAGTAGTGTAAATAAATATTTCGCTTTGTTCAATCTAACAATGAGTTATTGTCTTTGTGAACATTATGCCAACCATTCTCGGATTGGAACCACAAATAACACCGCAACACCAATGTCTTATTTCCTTTGTTTTTTACCTCCACACAAATGGGCTCTGCATCATCCAAGTCTAGATCTTCTCTCACAACTGCCTTCATTTCATCTCTTATTAACAGTGTTATAGTGTTACCAAATATCTTTTCCTTCCCTCCTGTCCTTCTGAAATATCATTTCATGTTAAGTTCCCAGTTTTGATCTCCTTGTAATCATATCTCCATAATAGCTATGAGATCGTATCCATTTACCATGATTCAAACCTTCATTTCGTATAGCTTATTCTGAATTATTTGTGCATTCAGATACAAAACCTTTAGCCTTATTGCTATTTTTAATCATTCTTGACCCAGCCCCCTCTGGCATTTAAATACTGATACTCAGTAGACTAATTTGAAGGTATGTAGTCAGTTTTCACGTATGCACATGTGACACCAAACTCTATCTCCATGTTCAGTCCTATTGGGCGGCAGGGTGGCTCAGTGTTTAGCACTGCTCCATCACAGCGCCAGGGACCGGGGTTCAATTCCAGCCTTGGGTTACTATCTTTGTGAAGTTTGCACGTTGTCCCTATGTCTGCTTGGGTTTCATCTGGGTGCTCCGGCTTCCTCCCACAGTCCAAAGATGTGCAGGTTCGGTGGATTAACTGTGCTAATTTGCCCCTTTGGAACCAAAAATGTGCAGGCTAGATAGGTTTATGGGAATAGGGCAGGGAGATGGGTGGGCCTGGGAGGGTGCTCTTTCAGAGAATCGGTGCAGACTTCATGGGCTGAATGGCCTCCTGCACTGTAGGAATTCTATGATTCTATGATTCAATAATCATTTCTCTACCTTCTCGACTGCCTGTCCAACATTAAGTTTTGGATGAGTTGTAGCTTACTGACTTATTTGGGCTGGTTTAGCTCAGTGGGCCAGACAGCTGGTTTGTAATGCAGAACATTGCCAGCAGTGCGGGTCAATTCCTAGACATGCTGCCAGCTGACAATTCTGAATTCTCCCTCTGTGTACCCAAACAGGCACCGGAATGTGGCGACTAGGGGCTCTTCACAGTAACCTCATTACAGTGTTAATGTGAGCCTACTTGTGACAATAAAAAGATTATTTATTCATTTTATTATTTTACTTCACTTTGAATGAGAAAAGCCCTAGCCCTCTCTTTGGCTCCTGGCACCACAGCCATGTCATTGGCCTGCATTTCCTCAACCCTCTTGAAATGAAATGAAAATCGCTTATTGTCACGAGTTGGCTTCAATGAAGTTACTGTGAAAATCCCCTAGTCGCCACATTCCGGTGCGTGTTCGGGGAGGCCGGTAGGGGAATTGAACCGTGCTGCTGGCCTGCCTTGGTCTGCTTTCAAAGCCAGCGATTTAGCCCAGTGTGCTAAACCAGCCCCTACGAGTCTTCAGTTGGCCTCCCAGTTTAACCCAGAGACATGAGACACTCATGTCCAGGTTAACTCTGGCCTGAATATCCTTTACCATGTCCTGTCTGCCACTGGTGTTTTCAACGTCTGAAATCTTGTCCATCTTAGCCATTATCTTCAGGAATCGGTGGCACAGTGGCATTGCACAGGACAAGTAATTCAGAGACCCAAGGTTCATATCTCACCATGGCAGATGGTGGAATTTGAATTCAATAAAAATCAGGAATTAAAATTCGATGACCATGATTGGATTGACCCCATCTCGTGCATCTGCCATTGTTGTCTGGTCTAATCGACATGTGTCTCCAGATTCACAGTAATGTGGTTGACTCTTAAATTCCCAGACAGTGGCACCCAAATCCTGTGAATCCATAAAAAGAATGACCCAACATGCCTTCATCACCACTTTATTTTCCAACCCCCACAGATGTCAAATTGCTCAAAATGCTGGGGAAGTGGAAACACTGAATAAAATCCGCAGCCTGTCACATCTGCTGTCACCAAGCTCCGTTAATTTCCTCTACTGGCAATAACATCTTTGTACTTGTACAAAGTAGGCTGTGGAGTCCAAGTCACTGAGCGTTTTTAAGACAGAGGTAGATAGGTTCTTGATCAATAAGGGGATCAGGGGTTATGGGGAGAAGGCAGCAGAATGGGGATGAGAAAATTATCAGCCATGATTGAAATGCGGAGCAGACTCAACGGGCCGAATGGGCTAATTCTGCCCCTCTGTCTTTGGTCTGAAATTCCTGCTTGGCTTAATGGCCCCACCTCTGGAATTGCCTCCACGTTATTTGCATACATTCACTTGCTGTTCGTCAAACCCTAATCTCCACTTTTAGACCAGAATTCTCCGGCCATTGACTGGTAACGTGAGTCTCTATCCCGCCGGCAGCACAGCCCCGCCCGAGGGATATCCGTTGGCGTGGAGAGGCTTCAATGGAAATTCTCATTGACACGGCGGGACCAGAGAATCCCTCCGCCAGTGAACAGCGCGATGCCTCCCGCTGCTGAGAAACATGCAGCTGGGGGGTGGGGGGGGGGGGGGGGGGGTGGAGAATCCCGCCCTTGGTAATTGTCTTTTCAGACACAGGACAAAATTCTCCGCCCCCCACGACGGGTGGGAGAATAGCGGGAGGGCCTTCCCGACATTTTTGCCGCCCTCCCGCTATTCTCCCACCCCCCAACCGAAGTCCAGACCCGAATCGCTGCCGCCGTTTTTTGACGGCCGGCAGCGATTCTCAGCTGTTAGATGGGCCGAAGTCCCAGCCCTTTCCGCCGTTTTTATGAACGGCAAACACACCTGGTCTTGCCGTTCGTAAAAACGGCGTCACAAACTCGCTATTAATAACCATGGCACCGATTGGCACGGCCGTACCACGGCCGTGCCAAGGGTGCCATGGGCCCGCGATCGGTGGGCACCGATCGCGGGCAGCGGGCCCGATGCCCGCGCACTACTTGTCTTTCCACCGCCCCGCAGTATCCATTCGCGGGGCGGCTGAGGGGCAACCCGGCCCGCGCATGCGCGGGTTTCGCGCAAAAACGCGATGACGTCACCCGCGCATGCGTGGGTTGGAGTCTTCCAAACTGCGCATGCGCGGCAGACGTCATATGACGCGTCAGCCGGCGCTAACTCCGGCAAGCAGGCTTAACGATTTTCGTTAAGCCCGTCTTGCCGGAGCCTACGGCGTCGGGCTGCTAGCCCCGACCGGGGACCAGAATCTCGTTTTGGGAGAATCTCGCCCACAATTCCTCACCCTCTGAAAAGTCCTTCCTGATTTCCCTCTATCTCGTCTAACAAAAACTCTACCTCTAACATAACCTCCAGATTTTTGTCACGAGACTAGCCTTTTTAATGCTGTCATTCTGCCATTTACACTGCGAGTTGTGCATTTAATGA
This sequence comes from Scyliorhinus canicula, assembly GCF_902713615.1. Classification (NCBI taxonomy): domain Eukaryota; kingdom Metazoa; phylum Chordata; class Chondrichthyes; order Carcharhiniformes; family Scyliorhinidae; genus Scyliorhinus; species Scyliorhinus canicula. The sequence goes on along the minus strand of NC_052159.1, from coordinate 135,673,097 downwards.
TTTATAGAGGCCTGAATTCTCCATTTGTGAAACGAGGGGCTGGATTGCCCGACGCCCAAATCGTAATTGGTGATCAGGCGGAGAATCGACTCCGACGCCCAAATCGAGGCCGGCGCCAGTTTGATGCCGGTCAGCCATGCTCCGTCCCCTCAGGAATGACATAATCGTGGGTCTTTCGCGAGGACTGGAGGGACTAGTGGGGGCTGGCCAGGGGGTAGCCAGAGGCTGGCCTCGCGGATGCAGGGCTGGGTCCGCACTCAGCCAGCACCACGGCACGACCGCTGCAGGTTGTCAGCCATGCACATGCATGGCAGCGACCTGTCCATTTTCTGGCTGGTTTCGGCACGGGAGCCGTGTGTATCACCCGGCGCCGCTGCGAGCCGTTCACCGGTCCCTGAATCTGTATCGCCGCCAGCGAGGGACCAGACCATGGCATCGGAATTGGCACCGGGCATAAAGCAGATTTGTTTTCCATTTTGTGCGATTCTCCGCCCGATTGCGATTCTTACTTCCAGCGTCGCGAAGCAGAGAATCCAGCCCATAGTATCAAGAGCCTTATTAGCTCCTTAAATTAAATGAGATTATTACAGCAATACTGTCATGAGCTGGGTTTTTTCATGATCAGCAGTGAAAGTGCATTTTACAGTGTGCTAAAATGGTGAAAAAGGATATTTTCTCTCCGATTACCAAAATGAAAGTAATCAGCTGAACAATTGTCCAATTATTTTTCAGGATTCCATAAATTGAAATCACAAGGTTGGCCTGAAAACCTATTTTGTATAATTTCCAATCATAGCAAAGCTTGGTCTGAATGTCTGATCATGGTTTGCAGGTGAAAAAGGAACAAGGATAAACTATGATCTTTTGTGACAGCTTAATCTGGCAATGAGAAATTATATTTAATACCAATAGAGCAGTACTTTTTTAAAAGTAAGGCGCAATGTTATATAGTACTAACAAGTTGTAAGTCAACATTGACCAATAGCGTAACTGGACCTTCCATATCAATTCCATGGCGACAGATGAAGACCAGAGGCTTGTTACTCTGTGGTAACTCCCCACCACCTGACACCTCAAAGCTTCTCCAACATTTGCCATGAGCTGCTCACCTGCACGTTTGAATCTTCTCAATACTTAAGAAGATTGACGTCAATCACGACAAAGCAATTCACTTGTTTGGTATCATTGCAAATGGATTCAATAATCATTCTCTTTACTACTGGCACGCTGTGGCTGCAGCGTATGCTATCTAGAGGATGCACTGTAGCAATGCTGAGGCTTGGGTGATAACCCTCACAAGGACCATGGAGTGAATCGCTGATTGATCTCCCCATGTGCTTCATAGAATACAAATTCCTGTGGTGAGTGGGTGGAGGCCCACGCAGCTGGGGCACATTCACACGACCCTTACATGTAGCTCCTAGACCCAGACCAGCAGTTCCTAATGGTCCTGGACTGGGGTGTTTGTTTGGTGTGCCAAGGTGGCAGCTTTATTTTCAGTTTAAAGTAAAAAAGTTTTGACTTTGGCTCCTCGCCTCTTGAACTTATTACAGCTTGCTTCTGCAACACATCCCAACACTAAGATACAATGAGCATGAAAGACTAGAGCAACAAATTCACAAGGACAACATCAACTGCAAGTTCCTCAGTCACACACCATCCTGATTTTGGACCTATATTTCTTATTGCCACTGTGCGAAAACCCCTGGATTTTACTGCCTAGCACAATAATGGAGGCCCCATCAGCATAAGTTCTGCAGAAGGTCTAAAAAACAGCCCAGGACCATGTTTTCAAAGCAATGATAACATCGACAGTGAATCTTTAATCAGCCCGTTACTATTCCAGTTCCATTGATATTGTTCAACATTTATCAGATGCCTCCACCAGCCTTGTTCACATTTTAACCGCAGCATTTTGATGGGTATTACATTTTATTTAACTCCGCACCTTGCTCTCATACCCACATGTCGTCCTTGGCCTGCTGCTATGCCCCAGTGAAACTCGGCCCAAGCTGGAGGAGCAGCACCTCACCTTCTGGCACAGCCCTCGGGAGTCAACGTTGAGCTTGGCAGCTTTAGATTGCGATCTCACTCCTCCATCTTAAACCTGCTTTTAAAAAATGTCCCCTACAGATATTACCTCAATGCAACCACCCCCTCCCCCTCCCCCTCCCACTCCCACAACAGGCCACCTGTATCCTGCTCTTAACGTTGTTACTTTTGGTCCAAACTATTGCACCTCTGACACATACTCCCATCCAGTTGTGATGAAGAGTCAGATCATAGAATTTACAGTGCCGAAGGAGGCCATTCGGCCCATCGAGTCTGCACCGGCTCTTGGAAAGAGCACCCTACCCAAGGTCAACACCTCCACCCTATCCCCATAACCCCACCCATCACTAAGGGCAATTTTGGACACTGAGGGCAATTTATCATGGCCAATCCACCTAACCTGCACATCTTTGGACTGTGGGAGGAAACCGGAGCACGCGGAGGAAACCCACGCACACATGGGGAGGATGTGCAGACTCCGCACAGACAGTGACCCAAGCTGGAATCGAACCTGGGACCCTGGAGCTGTGAAGCAATTATGCTATCCACAATGCTACCGTGCTGCCGTGTTTGGAGTCAAGAGACTCCAAACAATCACGCTGCTTTTCTCCTCATAGATGCCCCCAAACCTGTTGAGATTTTCAGCGTCCTCTGCTCTTGTTTCTGATTCACAGTAAATTGCTTATTTAAATTTTATTTACCTCCAATATTTAAGTATACCTAATTAGACCTGAGGTAACGCAGAACGCATGGCAGGAATGTGCCAGTAAAGCCACAGGTATCTCAATTTGCAATCTTCACCTTACTCTCCTTTTTTAAAGCAGTTCATGGCAATAATATTCCTGTTAAATCTTGTTTTTGACGATACAATAAATATTGATGTGACCATTTGAGAACTGACTCAGTTAAGTTACAAGCTCAATAGCAAATTACTGCGAATGCTGGAATCTGAAAGAAAAGCAGAAGATGCTGGGAAATCTCAGCACATCTGACAGCATCTGTGGATGATGAAGACTCATCCAAACTCAACGTTAGCTCCATTCTCCCTTCACTGCTGCTGTCAGACCTGCTGAGAGTTTTCAGCATTTTCTGTTTTTGTTTCAGTTGTGTCACTGATGCCGATGATGTAAAAACGTTGAAGTTCGTGTGCACAATGAGATGCAAGCCATTCTCTTATTCCCCATCAGCAGATAAAGCAGTCGCAATTCTTGCCATCCAATTACTATCAGATCAAATATTGCATGTCAGTCTCGGCATTAGCAGCATCTTGACTTTAGCCTGGTCAATCCACAAAACCTGCACACCTTTGGGCTGTGGGAGGAAACCGAAGCACCCGGAGAAAACCCACACAGGCACGCGGGGGGAAACGTCACACAGTCATTTGAGGTCAGATGTGAACTCAGATCCTTGGCTCTGTGATGTGCAGGTTAGGTCGGGTTATGGTTTTTTTTTTAAATAGAATTTACAGTGCAGAAGTAGGCCATTCGGCCCATCGAGTCTGCACCGGCTCCTGGAAAGAGCACCCTACCCAAGGCCAACACCTCAACCCCATTCCCATAACCCAGTAACCCCACCCAACACTAAGGGCAAATTTGGGACACTAAGGGCAATTTATCATGGCCAATCCACCTAACCTGCACATCTTTGGACTGTGGGAGGAAACCGGAGCACCCAGAGGTAACCCACGCACACATGGGGAGGATGTGCAGACTCCGCACAGACAGTGACCCAAGCCGGAATCGAACCTGGGACCCTGGAGCTGTGAAGCGATTGTGCTGTCCACAATGCTACCGTGCTGCCCGGGTTATGGGGATAAGGCGGGTAAGTGGGCCGAGATATGGTGCTCTTTCAAATGGTCGGTGCCGACTCGACGGGCCGAATGGCCTCCTACCCGCACTGTAGGAATCCACTGGTTACAACACAATAAGGTGCAATAATGTAGGTATGGGGTTAATGCTATGTTGTACATTTGAGAAAAGATTAATTCAATCCATGACTATTCTGAGCACTGAAAATACGTAATTAGCCAATTATAAGGGGGTGGAACCAATTATCTGCAATAACTTTAAACATTCTGTGTTTTCAACGTTCTGACACCACCTCTGCAATGAGTCACAATTAGACCAAGCTTTGTTAATGCCAACAAACTGAATGTGGCATGCTGATGGAATGCAAATGAGATCTGGGCCTCAAAGTGGTTCAGGCATCACGTTGTCACAAAGTGGCAGGATGGCATGGCGACCACCGCATCACCTTTGCCCCCCATCTTGGATCTATTCGAAAATAGGGCAACCTAGAAGAATACGTTGATGGTGGTTTAGCAGGACACCTTGGCGAAGTCCGAATATAGTGTTCTGTAAAAGGATAGCAACTTGACCTCATCAGAGCAGTTGAGGAAGAGAAAGAAGATGGAGAAATGAGAAAGTAACTTCCCTTTTATTTCGAAGAATAACGTGTACAATTTTTGAGTACTTATTTATAGTCAGCAATTCAAATATGCTGTATTTGGGTTTGCATTGACTAGGTCAGGGGATTTGGACAATGCTGAAAAGTGAACATGACAAACTGTAATTAAATTGTAGATACAACTGTTCTGGTTTGACTCTCTGCACATGTTCAAATGTGAATTCAAGTGTAAGTTGAACCAATAAAAAAATACCACGGTGAGAGTCAGCATTCATAAAACTCAATTGGAAGTAGTCATGGGGTCTCCAGGACAGAGGATCGCAATAAAGGTGAAGCTGAAAGTCAGACAAGTTGCTATCCTTTTGTCTTGATGGTGGTTCTTACACCTGTTACTTAATTTATATCAACAAACTCGGCAGCTCCCACATGTACCACCTCCTGCTCTGCTATATACTCAACATCAAATGATGAGGCAAAGGAGACAACACTGATATCCTGTTCGAGTAACACCTCCTGCATTGCAACAATGCTGTACTGGATCAGTCATCTAATGAGACGATAGAAGGATCAGTCTGGTATGATGGATAATAATTATAGTAATGCAATAGTGATGCTGGGGACCTCCGGCTGACAGTCTTCAGTCATTTTGATTCACCCCCTGTGATAGCAAGAAATAGTTGAAGGCACTGGACACTATATGCTATGGGCCCTGACAACATTCTGGCAATAGTACTGAAGGCTTGTGCTGCAGAGCATTGTGGGGCCAGAGCCAAACTGTTCCAATGCAGCTACAACATTGGCACCTCCCCGGCAATGTGGAAAATTGACTAGCTATGTCCTGTACTCAAGAAAGAGGACAAATCCAACCTGACCAATTACTGTCCCATCAGTCTACTCTCGATCATCAGTAAAGCGAAGGAAGGGTTATCAAGAGTGCTATCAAGTGGCACTTACTCAGCAACAATCTGCTCACGGTTTTGGCTCTGCCAGAGTCGCTTGACCCCTGACCTCATTACAGCATTGGTTCAAACATGGACAAAATAGCTAGATGCCAGAGGTGAGAGTGACTGTCCTTGACATCAAGGCAGTATTTGACTGAAAATGGCATCTGACTGAATCAATGGAATTCAGGGCAAAAACACTCCATTGGTTGGAGTCATAACTGGTTGATTGTGATGATTGGAGGTCAATTATTCCATTTCAAGGCTATCACTGCAGGAATTCCTCATGGTCGTGTCCTCAGCCCAATCATCTTCAGATGCTTTATCAATGCCCTTCCTTCCATCATAAGGTCAGAAGTGGGATGTTTACTGATGACTGCACATATTCAGTATCATTCGTGACACTTCAGATACTGAAGCATCCATGTTATAGAATTTATAGAATTTACAGTGCAGAAGGAGGCCATTCGGCCCATCGAGTCTGCACCGGCTCTTAGAAAGAGCACCCAACCCAAGGTCAACACCTCCACCCTATCCCCATAATCCAGTAACACCACTCAACACTAAGGGCAATTTTGGACACTAAGGGCAATTTATCATGGCCAATCCACCTAACCTGCACATCTTTGGACTATGGGAGGAAACCGGAGCACCCGGAGGAAACCCACGCACACACGGGGAGGATGTGCAGACTCCGCACAGACAGTGACCCAAGCCGGAATCAAACCTGGGACCCTGGAGCTGTGAAGCGATTGTGCTATCCACAATGCTACAGTGCTTCCTGTGTTCCCTGTTTACTCACTTATTTCCCCTTTCTTTTATTATGCCCAAATGTTTTTGATCCATGGATGATTAATGGTCCTGTGGCTTTAAGGCAAAGCAGCTTGCGAGTGGACCTGTGCCTTTAATTCGATAAGAAGCATATGTTGGTTTGGACTGGAGGTTGACCACTGACAAAGTTGGGCTGCAACTCAGTTTGACTGACTTGGCTGTGGGCCATCATTGGCCCAAAAAGCCGGTGCTCTGCCGCCCAATAACAGGTGGTGATCACACTGATCTGCTTTTCAGTGTCACAAGGCTTGTATTTTTCTTTCGCTTTTGATTCTGCGGGCTGGATGGAGGAATCTAACTAACTCATTCCAGGAACATCCAGTTAATTTTGACCAAAAGGCCATTGTGAGAATGACCACTCTTTCCAGAAAAGGCTGTGCAAACAGAATAAAGAGTCTGATAATTCTCTCTCTCTGCAAAAAAATGTTGATGTGAAACAGAGACCAGAAACTGATAACTCTCTCTATGAACAGGTTGAGGCCAGAGGCCTCTCCTGGAATAGCTGTGCGTAAGATATACTGCTGAACTGCAAAGAAGATCATTACAAGTTGTAGACCAGGGTCTTTAAACTACACTCACACTGGGAAGAGAGTATACTGAAGAACTCATCCTCTGAAGCAAAGACCTCTGAAGCAAAGACCTTTTGACTTTAATCCTTATTATTTTTATGCCTTTCCACCCCTCTGTATTTGTTTCACTTGTGTCAGAGGGTAGAGGGTCGGGAGGTTAAAGTGTGAGTCAGATATTAGCTTGATGGTAAGCAGCTGTATTCACTGCAAGTTCATCTTTATTTCTATTATAAGTAAACAGTAATTGTGTTTCAACTTACAAACCTGGTGACTGTGATTAATATGCTGCCATGGGCAAAAGAATTGGGGAATTTTTAGAAGAACTATTGGTTAATTCACTTGTATTGTGACTCCGGGGCACATGGGGCTGGAATTGACCGTGCACTCCCCAGGGTGGCGTAACAATGTCCAAATGCAGCAAGACCTGGAAGATATCCAGATTTGGGCTGACAAGTGGCAAAGAACATTCATGCACACAAATGCCAAGCGATAACCATCTCCAACAAGAGAGGATCTAACCATCGCCTCATGACATTCAATTGCCTTACCATCGTTAACTACCGCCACGACCAAAATCTTGGGGGTTTACCATTGATCAGAAACTGAACTGGACTAGCCATATAAATATTGTGGCTATCAGAGACGGTCAAAGGCTAGGAACCCTATGGCGAGTAACTCACCTTCTGACTTCCAAAAGCTTGTCCACCATCTACAAGACACAAGTCAGGAATGTAATGGAATAATCTCCATTTGCCTAGATGAAATGAAAAAAAAATGAAAATCACTTATTGTCGCAAGTAGACTTCAAATGAAGTTACTGTGAAAAGCCCCTAGTCGCCACATTCTGGCAAAAATTTTCAATGACTGTCTGTACACAATTCCCATCATCAAGAATGGAGACAAAGCAATCTGGAAAGTGCCGAGGAACTGCCCCACTCTCCATCACTGTGAAGATCATCACCCAAATTGTCTCTAATCACCTTCTCCCAGTCTCTGAAGAGATCCTTCAGAAAGCCAGTGTGGCTTCTGCCCAAACCGTGGAACAATGGACATAATTTTCACAGCTCAACAACATCAAGAGAAATGCCAGGACCAATTTCAATCACTCTACATGCCTTCATCAAACTGATCAAGGCTTTTGATTCAGTCAACTGGAAAGTCTGATGGAAATCCCTGTCAAAAGTCGGCTGTCCAGAGGGATTTATCAAGATCCTCTGACTCCTCCACGACAATATGCCAGTAACGGTCCTCACCCATGGAAATATGACAGAAACCTTTGAGATCAAGGCTGGAGTCAAGCAGGGATGTGTCATCACTCCCAACCTTTTCTCCATTTTCATTGCCACCATCCTTCACTTTGTCAAGAAGCTTCCCAGTGGATTGGGCATCATCTACAGGATGGACGGTAAACCTTTCAACCTCAACCGGTTGAAATTCAAGAAGAAAGCAACACTGACATCACTCATGGAATTTCAGTTCGTGGATGACATCTCCACTCTTTCGGAAGAGAACCTCTAAGTTATGCTTGACGCCTTAACGGAGGTGTACCGAACATTGGTCCCAACCTCAAGAAGACATAAGTCCTTTACTAACCGGCACCAGAGCATGATCTGGTCTCTCCCTTCATCAAAGTCAAAGGAGAAACCTTCCTACATGTTGAAAATTTCCCCTCCATGGGCTACCATCTTTCATCAAAGGCTGACATTGACGTGGGGATCCAACATCATATCCAATCTGCAAACAGTGCTTCAGGTGCCTAAGGATGAGGATCTTTGATGACCATGACATCCGTGCTGGTACTAAGATCCTAGTGTACCCTCACAACTCTTCTATATGGCTCAGAAACCTGGACTACATACCTCAAGGCCCTGCAGACGTACAAGCAATGCTGTCTTCGATGGATCATCTGCATCAGCTGGGAGGCCAGGCATACTAACATCAGCCTCCTAGAACGGGCCAAAAGTACCAACATTGAGGTGATGATTATCCAAACCCAGCTCCATTGGGCTGGCCATGTGCTTGGGATGTCTGAGCCCCAACAGCCAAAGCAAATCTTCTTCGCCCAGTTTAAGGAAGGCACCCAAATGACAGGACAAAGTAAGTGCTTCAAAGACACCCTGAAGGCTTATCTCAAGAAATGCAGCATAGACGTCAATGCCTGGGAAACCCTTGCTCAGATAAAAATGACCTGAATGAACATCCTATTGAAGGGACACAATTCCCTTGTGTGATCGCTGAAGAAGCACACAATTCCTGTGATCTTTACCCTCACCCTGTGATCAGAGTGTTCAGCCAGTGGATGCAGTTTAAAAAAATATATCAAGTGAATGAAAAAAATAAATCATGATTAATCAAGCATTATGGCGGGATTCTCTGAGCCTGCGCGCTAAAATCGCGCTCAGCGCGGGGACGGAGAATGGGGTCTCAGACCTGCGATCGGCTCCGATGCTGGGACGCGATTCTCCGGCGACCAGAGAATTGGTGGCAGATGCGTGCGCGCGCAGTCGATGCGGCGCCAGTCGGGGACAGCTGAAAGACGCCCCCACGGCGATTCTCCGCGGTCGACCAACCGGGTTCCTGCCGAGTTCCGCCGGTATGGTTCCTGTATGGTTTCACCAGGCGGGAACTCAGACTCGCACCCACGGTGGCCGTCCTGGTGGGGGGCGGGGGGATCAGACTCCGGGGTGGGAGGCCTCCACAACGGCCAGGCCCGCGATCAGGGGCTAACGATCAGTGGGTGCACGCTATCCGGGAGGGGGGCTATCTTCTTCCGCGACGGCCCGCTGTGTGGCACCGCCATGTTGCACGGGGGCCGGCGCAAAACCGGCCTCCCTGTGCATGCGCGCACCCGCGGCCGGAAGTGCAGGGCCCCGTATCAGCAGCAGGAGCTGCGCGGTGCATGCCGGGGTCCTGCTATCCCTCTTGATGTCAGAGAATAACTCCAGACTTTGTGAAAAAAAGTCAGGAGTGATTCGCGCTCGTTTTCCAGTGGGCGTGGAGCATAGCCCCATTTTCGGAGAATCCCGGCCTATAGATTTTCAGTGCAAGCTGAAAGAATAGCTTATAATACAATTTAATATGCATTAACTATAGCTCATGAAATCGAAAAATACATTTTCGTGAAAAGTTATACAGAATCAACCTTGTCGAAACATCCATTCCCCAAAATAGATTAGCTATTCTAACAGGAGATCCTATCAACTGGTTTCTATTAAAACATAGTTAAAATGATATATAATGGCTAATACATTTGAAATAATAATAGTTGAATTAAAAGTTATGTTCAATTTGTGATAATATGTGCAATCTATTCATATCTCCATACCAATCTTCGGATAGGAAAATGAGATGACTGCACGGTTAACCTGCTTGCAGACTTCTCTTATGTTGATCTATCTAACCTGATAGACAATGGCAAATGTTGCTTCTATCTGACCAATTATTTCTCTCTCTCCATTTCTGTTCTCGCTCCATCAAAAGATGGTGCCTTTACCCTTCTGGAGGAAATTGTCATAAGTGATCTCCTGCAGACTGTCTCAATTACCTGCCCGTTCTGGGTACTAATGAAAGGTATGTCTAACTTACGCCGATTTTACACTTCACTCCTGGAGACACTTCGGTTGCACTTTTCTACTTTTTATATTTTTAAATCTGCTTCTTTGAAATACTTGTCACAATATGAAATGTCTGGAGTTCATGCTGGTCACCCTGTGGTACAAACAACATCTAACTTAGGCATTGTTGAAAGGCTGAGGAATCCGATGACATGTTCTGGTTACTTCACAAGCAATAATATCTGTTCATATAGAAGAATTCTATTCTGTTTCGCAAAGTAATTTGAGTAAAACTCTAAGTTTGGTGCAGTATCTCCCTTGCTACAGCACCAAGAGCAAAAACAACCAGGTCTAAAATATTACATCTTTATTTTATTTCTACCTGATGTGTCTTCAACAAAACATCTATTTCACTGGAGCAGGTGATAGTTTTTATTCAATATTGAAAGCTAGTTTTTTTCCTCATTTTATGGTTTACAAACAATAAGTTAACTGATGTCGTGGTTCGAGAGATGTTGGGCCAGAATTGTATCTCACCCTCACCCAGAGTAAGTCGAGAAACTGAGATGGAAATTGCATAAGAAACAGAACTGTTCCATCTCCATTGCACAACTGTCTTTGCTACTCTGCTGTAGCTCAGCATTCTTACCAATTTCCAAGCGAGCAGACAGCAGGAGAAGGTGATTTGACTGAAGCACCTGTTCTCCCAAGCTGTTCCAAAACAGGAGGAGATGGTGGAGATTGCAAAGTCCCAGTATGAGCCTCGCTACAACTGCTGTCAGTGGTGAGGCAGGGCCAGCGCTAGAGAACCACAGGGAGAAATGTGGGTGACTGCAATGTGTCAACGCCTTTCAACACAATGCCGCGGAAAGTTGGTATTGGACTCCTCCAGATTCACTGACATGTTGCACAAACTCCTTGGCAGTATAATCAATCCAGCAATTGCCGATGCAGATACAGCACTTTACAGTGAAAGGATGGCTCCCCAATGCCTGATTATCTGTCTTCCTCGCCAGGGTCACAGACAAGCTTGCCCTCCAATAAGCTGTGTCCCGGGCTGTATTTTCCATCTGCTCTTGTGTGCTTGCACTCAGTGAATCACCCAGTGCAGGCGCTCTAAGCTCATTATTCACATCACACACACTGCTAATGTCTCCATAGTGCTTGCAGGAGTGGAAGTGAGAGATGATGTATGTCCTGGTTATGCCATATTGGAAGGAGTGAAAACATTCTGGGGATGGTTTTAACGTCAGCAGGACCGTGCTGAGGGTGGGTTGGGGAGTGGGTTATATGGGGGAAGAGAGATTAAATTGTTCAAAAATACGAAGCCTAATCCAATCAGATGCAAGCTTGTCTCTTTCCAGTTTAATCTTGGTAGGTTTGGAGGGTGAGTAACCTGGTCAGGAGAAGTGGACTGACCATTTTAATATTTAAATGAGGCTCTCGGGCTTTGACTTTATCAGTGATTTGGATTTAAAGGCTGTGGGCCTGGTTTCCCAAGGCTCAGGAATCCTTGCAGCTAAAGGGAGCCATGAGCTGCCAGATTCGGCAATTAAATGCTTTTGCATTGTATGACCTGAGGGCGATAGGAGTGTATAGCCCTCTGGACCCCCAGCAAGCCTCCTTGCCTTCGGTCAACATACACTGCCAGTAATCTCTGGAACAACCCAACCCAAGGGATCTCCTCCCACTGAGCGCCAGTCCCACCCATGCACAATCTCTGGGCCTCTGTCATGAACTCTCCCTGACTTCCACTTTTCCTAAATGCCTGGTCCTCAATCCGACTCTCGCATGGAATTTAATTTCCTTGACTGCTGGGGATTATTCCCAATGATACCCTGGCTGCTCCCGTTAAGCACATGCCTTCCCGCCCAGCAGCCAGCTAGCCTTCAATCGGAAATTAAAGCAAAATACTGCAGATGCTGGATGTCTGAAATAAAAACAGTAAATGCTGGAAAAACCCAGCAAGCCTGGCGGCATTTGTGGAGAGAGAGTAAGAGAGTTATGGTTTCGAGTCTGCATGACTCCTTCTCACAGTTAAAGACAGGGAGAAATGTGATGGTTAAATACTGTTTTTGGAGCAAAATGGAAGATCAGAGGTAGATGGGATCAAGGTTTGACAAACATGACATGGGCACAAGACAAAGGGAGTATTAATGGCAGCTTTAAAGCCTTCACAATGCATTACCACCTGCATCTGTGAATTTATTATCCTACCTACCTTCACCATAAACCTCGTTCCTTAGTTGCCGACTCGATTCTTGATAGTGGCAAATGGAAAATTCCCTCCCCTCCCTGTGTTATCAGCATTACTAAGATTTCAATCACAGATACAGTACTCCCTCCCTTTAAATCTGGAGACTTATAAATTATCTCAGGGAGGGAGGTTCCAGCAACCCCCCGCAACCCCCCCCCCCCCCCCCCCCCCCCCCATATTGGCCACTGGCAGTCTTCAGGTCCCATTGATATCTATGGCACTTTGCGCATCTCACCTATCCTGTCACCAGGGAACCGGCTGCGGGCAGTTGACATTGCTGGGACCAGATGGTCCCGCTGGTCGGAAGAGCCTAAAAATCCCATCCTAAATGAAAAGAAATAAAAGTGTGGCTAAGAGGGGAAAGCTGTTGTGAGAGTTCTGTAGGGCTAGGGAACCTGGGTAACCTGGTAAATTAATTACAAAATTTCTTACACTATAACCAGGCCTTGACAATATTATTGTTTGCATTAAAATACCCTTCTGTCTCTCATAAATGCAAACTCTCATCATTCATCAATGGGAAGAGAACTTTCTTCCTCCTTTTTCCTTCACAATGCACTACCACCTGCATCTGTGAATTTATTATCCTGCCTACCTTCACCATAAACCTCGTTCCTTAGCTGCCGACTCGATTCCTCTATCGGTGACTTAAACAGATTGTTTGCAATCATGACATCGTGGGCTTGATTTTCCGTTTCAGGGACTATGTCCCCACGCCGTTGTAAAAACTTGGCCTTTTACAGTAGAAAAACTGGAGTCAAAAGGCCACAGATTCACAGCCTTGCAGGGGGCTAGCAGGCAGCTATCGTGGATCTCGCAGCTCCAGCTGCCGGTACGGCCCCCCGCACTTCTGGGTCAGAGGCCGCGCATGCGCAGGGCGGCGACCTCCAGCGGCCGCGCCGTGCTCTATGGCGGACTCAGACCGTGGACCTGGACCGCGGAAATAGTGCCCCCCGATCAGCCACGCACCCGACCCAGACCGCCCACTGGAAAATACCCCAGTCCCGAATGAGGCCCCCCCTGCCCTCTGATCACCCCAGCCCTGACTGTGGCGGCCACGGACTGAGACCACAGCCGCCACGCGAGATTACCGAACAGCTGGGACCACATTAGAAATGCACCATCGTTAATTCGGCCGATCGGGGGCGGAGAATAGTGGGGCTGGCCTCTGGCAATGGCCTCATGTGGTGGATACTCTGCATGGCATACTTCCCGAGTACGCCAGTTTTCGGAGGCGGAGAAATTGCCGAACCAGTGCTGGTCCTGATTTCATGCGGGAAACTGGTTTCTCCGCCCCATCGCTGAACACAATTTCAGTGTCAGTGTGTGGAGAATCCAGCCCCTTATTGGACTCGAAGTTGAACTTCGGCCCCAAGTTTATTCCATTACCCTAAACCCTCATAACAGTGTCCATCTCCTCCCTTATCTCAGCTTCTTTTCTGCCAAAACCCTCTTTTGTTACCTCTAGATTTAAATATTCAATACTTGCATGGCTAACCTCCTGCCTTGCATTCTCCTTAAGCTTGATTCATCAAACACTCTACTGTCTCACAGAAAATGCAATTGACATCATTTTTTGCTCGTCGACCTACATTGGATCGAGTCCAAGCATGCTGGATTTAAAAATTCTCATCCTCATTTTTATGTTTCTCCATGTCCCCACTTCTCCCTATTTCTGTAACCTTCTCCAGCCCTACAACCTACCAATACCTGCGATCCCCTCCCATTCTGGCCTCTTGTGCATCCCCGATATTCTTAACCTTACCATTGGTGGATGAGCCTTCAAATACTGGTCCCTGGGCCTTAGGCCTTGAAATTCTTTTCCCCACTCTCTTTACCTCATGATCTTTCCCTCTTTCCTTAAGATATTCTCTGAAACCTACCTCTTGGACCAAGCATTTGTCCACTCTTCAAATATCTTCTTCTGTAACTTGGTGTCAAATATTGCATGATTACCCTCCTGTGAAGCATCTTGGGGTGTTAAACGGACAATAGTAATTAAGTTGTTGACTTTGCTGCCGTTCCACAATGTCACTGCTCACTATCCACCACTGGGAAAAGTATCTCTCCTTTCAGGAGCTGCAAACTGACCTTAAGTGCTAACCACTCCAGCAGATTTGCTTGTCCTCCCAATTAGCAAGCTGCCTGCATGGTCTGTGTTTCACAGCTCGCAAACTGAAATTAAACCTTATCCCAGAAATAATAATGGTTCCATGCCTTCATATAAGTGAAGGTCGCTATCTATCCAATTAACATTGATTATGAAACTATCCAAAAATTTGGGTGATTCATTTTTAAAATAAGTATTGTAAACTGAATTACAAAGTGATTGTAACAAAGGTATGAGCAATATTTAAGCAGAAGCTGGACTGAAGGAGGGGATGAGATGGGGGGGATTCTCTGGTATCCGGCGGGGTGGGCCGTACCGGCGCCAAAGAGTGCCGTGAACCACTCCGGCGTCAGGCCGCCCGGAATGTGTGGAATCCTCTGCACCTTCGGGGGCTTGGCCGGCGCTGGAGTGATTGGCGGCGCGCCAACCGGCGCCGAAGGGCCTCCGACGGCCGGCGCGAGTTGGCGCATGTGCAGGAGTGCCAGCGTGTTCCCAGAACCGCTGGCGTGATTGCTGCACATGCGCAGGGGGTTTCTTCTCCGTGCCAGCCGTGGTGGAGCTTTACACAGGCCGGCGCGGAGGGAAAGAGTGCCTCCACGGCACAGGCCCACCCGCAGATCGCTGGGCGCTGATCGCGCACCAGGCCACCATGAGTCCCCCTTGGGGGCCGGATCCCCCCGAACCCCCCCAAGGACTTTGCAGGCTTCCCTCAGAGCCAGGTCCCACTGGTACAGACCTTGTGTAATTCACGCCGGCGGGACTGGCCAAAAATGGGCGGCCGCTCGGCCCATCGTGGACCAGAGAATCACCGGGGGGGGGCCACTGCCGACAGCCCCCGACTGATGCGGCACGATCTCCGTCCCCGCCAAAAAAACGCCGCCGGAGAATTCGGCAGCTAGCGTCTGAGCAGCGGGGCAGGATTCATGCCGCCCCCCGATGATTCTCTAACCCGGCAGGGGGTCAGAAAATCCCGCCCCCATTTTTAAAAAAAATTTAGAGTACCCAATTCACTTTTTTCCTATTGAGGGGCAATTTAATGTGGCCAATCCACCGACCCTGCACATCTTTTAGGTTGGAGGGGCAAAACCCACGCAAACACGGGAAGAATGTGCAAACTCCACAAGGACAGTGACCCAGAGCTGGGTACGAACCTGGGACCTCGGCGGCACCGTGAGGCAGCTGTGCTAACCACTGTACCACCGTGCTGCCCTTAAAAGACCCCATTTACTCTCACTGTATACCAATGGCCTTTTAGCCTTGGGACACTCTGGATGGACAAGGCACATTGATCATGTGACCAAAATTAGCCAATGGCACAGTTTCGTTATTAACTCAAGTCTAAGACGAGACCTGGGGCGCCATTTAGTGGACTTAAGTTAAAGACTTCAGAATGGCGCATTTAGTGGGATGTTTCTCAGCACCTGCAATGCCAAAAGAAAGACCCCGCTATTCAACAGCACCTTGCCGGTTCTTTTGGCCTTGGCAAGGAAATCTGGTCGTGCCATTCTTTAAGTCATTTCCTGCACTGGTGAGCTGAGCTCACCACCCCTGAGCCCTCTCAATTCACCCAACCTATTTGTTACGGGGTCATCATGGCCCCTCTTGCCCCCCTCTTATGGGCAAAACACTCCGGGCCTGACCACTGCCATGGGCCACCTGGCACCTGGGCATCTTCAAACTGTCAAACTGTCAGATGCCAGGGGAAGTGTCAAGGTACCAACCTGTCCTGTCGCCGACCACTCGGCAGCTTCAACTCCCCAGTGAAACCACCCCATCCCATCCCAACCCCTTCGGTGCCATCATGACGGGTTCATGACTTTGTGAACCTCCCCAGTTGAGGCCTCACTGGTGAGGCAGCTGAATCCAATGAATATGTATGGAAATTATGTTAATATGTCATTTAAATATGAATGCCTTGATCTCGTCCAGCGAGAGCTAGATCTTGCGAGATGTTTCAAGAGTTGCAAATCTCCCGAGAAGCCTCTTGCGAGATTGAATAGTCTCGTCCCGGCACCAAGTCGGGCGCAATGAAGCCGTTGAATCATGTCTCTAGTCAAGCTACAGAAGAACACTGACAAAACAACAGGTGCATTGAAAGGCAGTGCCATCTTTGACTTTTAAAACCACCAGTAGTCAGCCAGACTGAGAACCAGATCCTGAAACTAGCTGCAAGTGATCAAGCAGGCAAAGAATTTAACCTGTTCCAGTATCAAAGTTCAGTTGTGTACCAACCTCCGAGGTATACAACGACAAGAAACCTTCCAACCTTGCGAACCCTTCACTTTACAGGACCCTTACTTCAACTTGAAATCATCGGACCCATTCAAGAACGACAGACCTGTCACATAGGAGACGAAAAATCATAAATCAGAGACTGAATTCATTGTCAGCTGCAAAAGTGCATTATTTTTACATTTGTCCATGTGTGTGTCCAATGCGTGTGTTCGTGTGTGTGTTTGCATCTGTGTGTGTCTGTCCATGTGTATGTCCCTGTGTGTCCGTTTGTCTATGCTTGTGCCCATGTGTGCATGCGAGCATGCGTACATGTACATTTGTGAAACTGAGTAAGTGATGTTGCGGAATAAATAGCATTCTTTATTTTGAACTAATGAAAGCTTACTGCTGAATTACTAAATTGGAGTACATTCTCCATGGATAAGAAAAGGCATATCTCTTTCTACACAAACATACTGATTACAGGCAGGAAGAGAGGAAATACATTCTCTCAATGACAGTTAGCATAAAACAGACCACAGAACATTTCTTATGATCCTTTTCATCCTCCAAGTTGCTGTAATCAGTAACTATAAAATCAAGTTTTGCTGGATTGGGATAAATCATAGTTACAGTCACTGCTGAAAGAATACATCTGCTGAAATATGAATAAATGAGGCAATGCAACTGTTTTGTATTAAATATCAGGAACCATTTAACATTTATTCACATTTGTGTTACTGAAGATATATCATGCTGTTTGGGTTCATGAAGGAACGTACGATGTATATGGAAAATCCAGCTTCAAAATTAATGTTTTAATTACATAAAACTTTCTTAATGTGAATTTTTTCAAGGTAATTTAATCAATAACAGTAAAGTTGGAACAAAATATAAAGTTAAGCATGCATTCACCCATTATTGTATCACCTTTATGCCTTTTATAAAATAAGAAATATAATGAGATGCTGATAGAACATAAAATGGAAATATTAATTCTTTAATCTGGAAGCAACAAAAATCATGTCTAGTTTTGGAGCTTCCGAAGTACATACCAAAAAAAGATAATATGCTCCTGCAGGAAAAGAATGGAATCAGGAGATGGGATTTCCATTAATACCTGTCATATAAATCAATTTACTGGGTTATCCTTAACTAATTAAATGAGCACAGTAGAATTTAGAAAACAATTAGCAGAAATATCTGAAATAACAGTGTCATCAGTTAAGTTAGAATAGGTCATACTGCGTCGAAGGTGCTTCACATCATTCTCAGACACTCTGGAAATTTGAATTTTGTACTGTGGAACTTGTGGAAGTTAGAGAAAATATTCGGCCTGAGTTTTCAGGGTGGCAAGTGTGCAGCAACAGGGAGCAGGCCGGGGAGAGGGTTGAAATTTATGTCGGATCAAACTCTTTTTTGAAAAACTTTTCCAATTAAGGGGCAATTTAACATGGCCAATCCAGCTACCCTGCACATCTTTGGGTTGTGGGGGTGAGACACACGCAGACACGGGGCGAATGTGCAAACTCCAAACAGACAGTGACCCGGGGCCGGGATCGAACCTGGTCCTCAGCGCTGTGAGGCAGCAGTGTTAACTACTGCGCCACCGTGCCGTCGCAGGTTCGAACTCATGAATAGATATGAGGTAATTTTTTTAACATATGTAAATGTCACCACAGTCTCAGAGGCTGCTCTCCCCTTTGAGAGCTGACTGGTAGTGATTTAACCTGAGGGTCACAGCACATCAGTCAAGAGGAAAGGTTGAGAAGGCAGGGCATTCATGAATAACCCCTATGGAAATTGATCCCACACTGTGGGCGTCGCTTCATATCACAAACCAACCATCCAGTAACTGAGCTAATCAACCCTCAGATATGAGGTAAGGGAAATAGAAATAAACAGTTTTGGTAATGAATTGTATCTTATAACATTTTAAGATATGAATATATTATCTAGCTGAAGGATTGATTAACTGAAGTTTTATTTATTGAGAATTAACTGAGACATAAATTGTGTAAATAACTATGGTAATTAAACAAAACTGTCGTAACTAGCTTGGTCGATCATTAAGGTTTTTTTGTCCTTGTATATAAAGTTTGAAGGCACAGAAGGAAATATTTTTCCCTTATTAACTATTTAGTTGCTCGCCAAAACTGCCAAATGTTGGAATCGCTGATTGTGAATTGCTTCATCCTGCTTTTTAAAGTTATAGATCTCTCTTATTATTTGTGGGTTTTCTTAGCAATTATCCCACCAACATGAAGACCCACCTTACGACAACCACGAACTCTGAAAAGGAAGATAATGCATCAGCACACTCTTCAACTTCCTTAAGTACCGAAAACACAGGTGGACTGGTGACTAACTTCCAAAAAAGCGTTGTGTAAAGTTCCAACTGAAAGACCAAGGCTTGAACGCAAAGACTTGAAGATAGAGTATACCCATTGATTTGAAAAGAAAATGGCTGAACGGTAATTTTGGAAAGGAGGAAAGTGCCATGTGGGGAGACTATTTACTGCTTAGTGCTGGGGCCAATGTTGTTTCTAATTTACATAAATAACTTGGATTAGGAAATTGAGTGCAAAGCAGTCAAACTTTTCAACTAAATTAAACAAAACGGGGAAATGGAATCGCACAAGGCATCTCAACAACAGAATGAATTGGACAAAATATGTCAGTGAGCCTAGCAATGCCAGGTGAGATTTAATGCGGACAAGTGTAAAGTAAGAAGAAAAAATATATGGCATACCGACTCCTTAAATGGTGCAGAAAAAGGCATGGATGGAAGGAATCTATAATTTGTCATAGATTCAATACCAAACATCTCCAACCAATGCAAATCATCAATGCCTAAAACTGATAGGATGCTGAACTATATTACGAAAGTAATAGTGTGTCACAGGAGATAATGATCAAATTATGTAGTCCCCTGGGCCTGAGATTGTTATTTTATAGGTACATAAGATTAGAAAAGGATTTCAAATAAGGCAGATCATGACTTTAAACTAAATCAACCCGTTGGAGTAAAAATAGGGATTATGTGTTCAAATAGGAAAGATAATCTTAGGGACAGTGCCAGGATATTCTTCATCGCACTGTGTAAAATAAAAAATTCCCGTGTAGTAGTAGAAATAAAAATCATTGAATCATTTAAGACACAATTAGATGCTTTAACAGAGGGACATTGCATTCTGCCTGGATAGAACTGTTGAGATAAAACAAATAGTCTTGCTCACCTATAATTATCTTGTGACCTTTTGCATTTCCCTCCTTAATTCTACTTTCACATCATGGCAACCTTGCCTAAAGATTACAATGAACAGTTTATTTTTATGACTGTGCCTTCCTCAATCAAAATCATCATTCAGTTTCCTGTGACCAAGCAGCATTTTTACCAATTACTTTGACGGGACTGTCACTGTTAGTTCAGTCTAACATGTAGCAGTTTATTCCCAAGGATTAAGAATGGCCTTCCATTACCTTCCAACAATACTTTGCATTCATATCACATATTCTTCATCACTCTATGAGTGACTGCTATGTAAAATATTAACTTCCTGATGGGATATTGGGAATAAGTGAATCTCGTAAAAAAAAGTCCCTAAAATGTTTCATAATAGATTATTTGGACGTGAGCAGGATTAGGAGGGAGACGAAAAGGAGTGGATAATGGTGGACATGGAGGCAGTATTTTGGATGTGAGGAGGATGTGAAGGAGGAACTTCAGAAGGGAGTTCCAGGAAATTGGGAGAAGGCAACTGAAAGCCCTGCCCCTGATAACGCTCAGGGAAGGTGGAATGGATCGTGGAGGGGAGGCATCAGGGGCATTTTGAAGAAGTCGACGTTCTGAGATACATTGGATTATGATCAACAGGATCAGCAATTGATCATACAGCTCCTCATGCTATCTCCACCATTCAATATAATTATCATTGTTCATCTACCTCAACTCCATTTCTCTGCCCTATCCCTGATTCCTTTTGTATCAAAAAGGAAATAGATGATAGCAGAATTGGTTTATTGGTGAACATGCTTTTCATAGAATCATAGAATTTATAGTTCAGAAGGAGGCCATTCGGCCCATCGAGTCTGCACCGGCCCTTGGAAAGAGCCCCCTACCCAAGCCCATATCTTCACCGTATCCCCATAATCCAGTAACCCCACCCAACACTAAGGTCAATTTTGGACACTAAGGACAATTTAACATGGTCAATCCACCTATCCTGCACATCTTTGGACTGTGGGAGGAAACCGGAGCACCCAGAGGAAACCCACGCAGACACAGGGAGAATGTGCAGACTCCGCACAGGCAGTGACCCGAGCCAGGAATCGAACCAGGGGCCCTGGCGCTGTGAAGCAATTTTGTTCAGAAGAAGATGCCGGTTGTGGAATTTTAAACTATTGAATCAAGTCTGGGGATGAAAAGAATACGATGAAAATGTCAACAACAGTGAGGACAAGACAAAGGTGGAAATAGGCCAAGGCTGCATATCAACATGCTTTCCAATTTACAATTTTCAACAATCCACTCATCCTAATACAACTGATTCTGTTAACCTACTTGTTAATTCCCTTTCTTCTGCTTTTGGCGTGCCAATTGCTCTTCAGTACAAGATCCAACACTAAAGGTGCGTTTAGTAGGCACATTAGCCGTGGGCAAATCCCGTCATGACTGTTAAATATCGTGAGAGGCCAAAAATGGGATTTGTGCTGGCGAGATTTCAGAATGGGATCTTCCCAGTCCCCCTCCGGTGAGGCAATCAGGCTCATGCCCAGGAAGGGTGTTAGCATCTACTTCGCAGACTTAGTGTTGCATTTTCTGCGCTCCTTGAACCTTCTCAGCCACCAGCCGTGATGTCACGTTGGCATGAATCACTGCTGCTTTTTATAAACGGGACCAGGTGCCGTGTTATTTACTCGCTGGGGGTTTCTCAGTTGGTGTCGGTGGTCTTGGGGTCTGCTCTCTTGTGATATGCAACTCTGCTTTCAAAGCTGTCCACCGGATTTGTGTCTCCATCCTGGAGCTATCCAACACCATGTGACGATGAAGACTCTGCCTAACTAAAGAGATGGTGCGGCACCTGTGCCATGTCCTTGCGGACATGTTGCCAGGACACCTGCACCATGCAGCCATCAAGGTCACAGTGGCCCTGAACCTCTTCCCTACGGAGTCCTTCCAGGGCTCCACTCAAGGACCTCTGTTGTATTTCATAGGCATCCACGCATAAGTGCAACCGTGAGGCGATAGATGCATTGTCTGCAAGGGCTGTCAACTACATCCACTTTGAACTGGAACAAGCCCAGCAGGGCCATTGTGTCTGAGCAGGATGCTGCTCTGCCACATATGCAGGAAACAATAGACTGCACCAATGTCACTCTCCATGACCCTTTGCACCAGGGCGTCCCTTTATCAAGCGGAAGGGATTCCCACAATGTCCAGCTGTTTTTGTTTTATTTATTTATGGCATGTGGGTAGTCGCTGATTAGGCCAATATTCATTGCCCATCCCACGTTGCCTTTCAGAAGGTGGTGGTGAGATGCCTTCTTGAACCACTGCAGTCCTTCAGGTGTAGGTGCATTCACTGTTAGGGAGGGAGTTCCAGGATTTTGTCCCAGCAACAACGACGGAACGATGATATATTTCCAAATCAGGGCGATGAGTGACTTGGAAGGGAACCTTTGACCTGCCCTGGTAGCCACAGTATTAATGTGGCTAGTCATCAATGGTAACCCCCAGGATGTTGATTGTGGGGGATTCAGCAATGGAAATGCCATTGAATGTCAAGGGGTGTGCACGTGTGTGCCTGTTTTCCCGGGAGAGTGCATGACATCTTCATCCTTGGCCAATCAGAGATCACTGGAGTATCAAGGGACACCACAGGCCACAGAGGTGGCTCGTTGGAGACAAGGGATTTCCCCTCAGGTCGTAGCGAATGACGCCAGACTGCTGCGGAGACCAAGTACAATGAGGCTCAGTGTGACCCGCTCTATCATTGAGCAAATCATGGGTATGTTAAAGACACAGTCCCATTAACTTTTCAGGTCTAGAAGGCCCTTAATACAGCCCCCATGGGGTCTCTTGTATTGTTGTGGTCTGCTGCAGTGGGCAAGGAGCTCCTGAGGACAACCTTGAGGAGCGGTGAGTATTCTCGGCAGAGGAGGACGTGCCTGAGGACATCAAGGAAGAGGCTGCTGAGGAGCCTGAGGATAGACGCCAAGCAGAGGGGCTGGGAGTTTTTGGAGCTGGAGCTGTGTGTGCGTGTGTGTGTGCGTGTGGCCTGGGGGGTGGAAGGTGGGGGGGTGGGGGGGGGGAGGGGGGGGGGGGAGGGGGGGGGGGGGCGGAGAAGGCTACAAATGTCTTCATCGACTCCTACTTCATGAATGAAGACTAGTTCACTGGCTGACAGGGTTGAAGGTCACCACAATCTCAATCATCAAGGTGCTGAGGCTGGAGGGTCCTTGAGTGTCTGCTGCTGGATCAATGAAGGAGGGTGATGACCACGCGCAGTGAGGAATGGTCTGTGATGCTTCTCAGTTCCTGCTTATGTCTGCCTCCTGTCTGTCTGCTGCCAGCATGCTGACTTCCTAGCTCATGTTTGAGTGAGGCTCTGCCCTACTTTCCTGGGGCGAGGGCCCAGGGTACACTGAATCATGTCCAAGTTATTTTACTGTGAATGAAACAATGAAACATTCGCAATAAGTGGGCCTGACCGTCTGCCTGATATTGAGGGCCAGTGAGAGGAACTGTGTCGACATGTGGAGAAGTGCTATGTCACTGGGAGGGAGTTGAATAACATGTGGCATTAGGAGGTGGAGAAAAATATTATTTATTTCAGTGACATGTGCAGGTTTAACAAGTGATAATGACCCCAACTACCTGTGTCTAACTTAACCCATGCCAATGCTGTGCAATTCCTCACACTTGCAAACTCTCCCACTATGTTGATGTATGTCACCGGGATACACAACCGAGATGGAGGTGGCCTGCTGCCCTCCATGCCCTGTTGCCTGGGGCATTTCGCTGGAGAGTCCTGGCCTATTTTCAGGTGGCATTGATGTTGCTATACACCCTGTGTAGCACTGGTCTCAGGAAGAGGGGATTCAGATTGGCTGGTCACTCCCAGGGTCTCCTAGGTGAAAGGCAGCTCCTTCTCTCTCCGGGTTGTCGTGGGCCCCTTGGTTACTCCATGGGATGGAGCGGCAACTGGAGTGAGCTCCAGAAGCCTCAATGTGATCTGATGCTGCCCGTCCTGGAGCCATTGTCTGGTGAACCTCTCAGCCCCTGTCCTCAAACTGAGCCCTGCTTCAGAGTTCTCCCAGCATGGATCTGACGCCTTGCCCCAGGCTTGCCACTGTGAACTCCGACCTTGTAGTGTTGGCCTGGGTGTGGGCCATCGTCAGCAACATCTCCTGTGACAGAAGTCTTGGGGACTCCTCTATTCGGCTTTGCATTTGCAGGAGTGTCACTGACAACCCTTCCTTGTCTTTCTGCTTCTGTCTTTGCATCTCTCGCAGCTGAGGGAAAAACATGTCCAGAGCTACGGCAGATGGCTGGGACACACCTGACTCCTAGAATCTAGCAGACCTCCAACTATCTGATCTCTGGATGCTCCTGCCTCCACTTGATTTGCATCAGAAGCTGTGTGCTGCTCACCAGATAGTGATCCAGACGCCTCCCTGCTATGTTCGCCCACCGAGGTGTTTGTCTCTCTGATGGTGGATGGTGTGGATGATAACTGTGACACTTCATCCGTGTCCTCCTCCGAGGTGGTGTCGAGCTGGGCAGTTGGACACTGCTGATCGATGGGCCATGTTCTTCAGTTGATGTTCCTGCAAGGAAAGGGAAATGTTTGCAGTACATGATCTGGTCAAGGGTTTGGATGACACAAAACACTCTTGAGACTGGTCATCTGGATGAAGGTGCTGTGGTTTCTCACTGTTCTCTCGCAGTTCCACCTCACTGTTAGTACAGGCCTGCTCCTCCCCTTCAAGCTCCATGGCTGTCATGTCCCACAGCACCTGGATCTTCGGCTCTGGAACCCCGTCGCCCATGTTCCCTCAGTCGTGGCGGTTGTCAGTAAGTTTATCCTGCCGAAACACAAACGGAGATGATATTAGCTGGCTCCTGGTAGATCAGGTGTCGATGAAAACTGGCATGTGTGGGCAGAGTGCATGAGCAGGGAGGGGTTAAGAGGAGAGTCCCAGGAAGTGTGAGGCAGCTTGTGAGAGGTTATGTGCTGGGGTCGAGGTTACATTCGAAGGGTGAGGGCAAGGTGGAGCGCAGAGAGGATACAGGCAGCACTTACCCTGGCAGAATGGTGCAGCAGATTGTTCATCTATTTTCGGCATTGCCCCTCCGCCCTCTGGTGAAGGATGCTGGCACTGACCAGTGCTGCCACCGCCTCCCACGTGGGGTTTGTGATCTTGCGGGAGTGTCTCCTGCCAGCCTGAGGCTAGATTGTTCCCTTTCTCTCCTCTACGGCATCAAGCAGGCGGGCGAGGGCCCCCTCAGCAAAACGGGAGCTGACTTCTTCACCATCCTCCTGGCTTGACTGTGAGCAAGTGCTGTGGAGCTGTTTAAATTAAGCACCCCCCCCCCCCCCCCCCCCCCCCCCCCCCCGGCTGGGCTAGACAGCTGGTTTGTGATGCAGAATAAGGCCAGCAGCGTGGGTTCAATTACCTTACCAGCTGAGAATTCTGAATTCTCCCTCTGTATACCCGAGCAGGCGCCGGAATTCGGCGACTGGGGGCTTTTGTCATGGGAATGTCACTTTAAGAAATGTTTATCTTCTCACGAGGCTGCAGTGATGTCAGTGTGTGGGGATTGCTGGGCTCTGCTCTGCTTTTTATTTTCGGCTTCAGCTGGAAGCTGTTTTTGGCTCTGAGTTTTAATTTCATTTTCAGTTGGGGAGCTTCATTCAAACCAGGGAGGTGTTCTCTCTCTCTCTCTCTCTGCCTACTAAAGAATGTCTCCAGATCACTTGATGATTTCAAAGTAATACCTGTTTCTGTAAGGAATGCAAATCTACTGTCTTTGTTAAAAAGGGGTTTTGACTGATGGATGTTGTTAGGAAAGTTATTAAGGGTTACCTGTAGAGTATTGTATCTGTGGGGATTACCCACCGCCGGGTCGGAGAATCTTCCGGGGCTGGCGTCAATCCCGCCTCTGCCGCATCCCGAATTCTCCACCACCCGAGATTCGGCGGGGGCGGGAATCGCACCGCCCCAGTCGGCAGGCCCCCCACAGCGATTCTCCAGCCCGCGATGGGCCGAAGTCCCACCGCTGACAAGCCTCTCCCGCCAGCGGGAATCAAAACACCTACCTGACTGGCGGGATTGGCGGCGCGGGTGGGTGCCGGGGTCCTGGGGGGGCTCGCAGGGTGATCTGACCCCGGGGGGGTGCCCCCACGGTGGCCTGGCCCACGATCGGGGCCCACCGATCGGCGGGCGGGCCTGTGCCGTGGGGGCACCCTTTTTCTTCCGCCTTCGCCATGGTCTTCCCCATGGCAGAGGCGGAAGAGACCCCCTCCCCTACACATGCGCTGAGATGATGTCAGCAGCCGCTGACGTTCTGGCGCATGCGCAGACTTACGCCGGCCAGTGAAGTCCTTTCGGCCCCGGCTGGCGTGGTGCCAAAGGCCGTTCACTCCAGCCGGTGGAGCGGGAACCACTTTGGCGCGGGCCTAGCCCCTCAATGTGCGGGCCTAGCCCCTTAATGTGAGGGCTTAGCCCCTAAAGATGAAGAGACATCTGCACCTTTGGGTCGGCCCGACGCCGGAGTGGTTCATGCCACTCCAACACGCCGGGACCCCTCGTCCCGCCAGGTAGGGGAGAATCCCGGCCCTGGTTTCATAGAAAAAACATTGTTTTTGTTTAAACAGACTTTAGATCTCTGTTGCATCACACCTGTAAAGTGGATTGCAGATTATATGTTCTATGATCCAATTGGAGGAATTTCAAACATGGATTTGTGGGAACGGTGAGCACAGGTGCTGTCTAAGAAGCCTTGATGTGTACCCATCTACAAGATGCACTGCAGGAACTCACCAAGACACCTTAAGCAATTTGTTCCAAACTCATGACCACTACGATTTAGAAGGAGAAGGGTAGCAGATACCTGGGAACACCACCACCTGGAAGTTCCCCTCCAACTCACTCACCAACCTGACTGAGAAACCTATCACCTTTCCTTCACTGTCGCTGGGTCAAAATCCTAGAACAACATAATGGCATTTAGCTTGGTGTTACGAACCATGCTGATGTTAAATGCGAGGGTATCCCAAAACCCAGAAGGGCAACTTCAAACACTGGTTCGTAGTGGTGTATGTGTTTTTTCTGGTATAATGTGAGGAATGATGCACAACCCAATATGGAACAGTCCAATCGTTGTGTGAGAAATTAATAAAATCTTTGTTAACTTAAAAGAAAGACAACACACACGACAAGAAGGACGATAATACATTATGGCACTTAAGTATACTGATGACTATGCACACATAATTTTCATGAAACTATCCCTCAGTCCACAAACCTATGTTTCCTGAACTCTGAAACTCCCCTTTTCCAAAGCAGCATCCAATATTAAGTAACTTTATGAGCTAAATCCAGCAAACCATTACCATGAGCAGGTATAGGTGGCCATGTCTGGGAGATAGTCTTCAGGTTCAGAGAAGCTGGAAAATAGTTGCTTCTCTCGGGAGACTATGCCTGCAACTTGGTGCAGTTCTGACATTAGCTGTCTCTCCCCCTTTACCTTAGTTAGTGTTATACAGTTAAATTATTTCATTCCCTTTGATGTTAGTCATCCTGTGCAGTTGGCTTTTGGCAGGTACGTGTCAATTTCCTTATCTCTCCACTTTGAAGTTACCACCTCTACAGCCCCATTGTTTTCTCTAATCGCAAATGCAAAATACTTGTTTTCCACTGTTAGGCAAATTTGTATCTCATCGTTTCTTCAGACATCGACCTTAATCAACTCATTCTTCACTGTCGCTGGGTCAAAACTGCGGAACTCCTTAACAGCACTTAGCATGGGTATAAATGTACCTACTCTGCATGGACTGTAGCAGTTCAAGAAGGCAGCTCACCGCAACTTTCTCAAGGGGGCATTAACGGCTGGCCGGTAAATGTTGGGCTAGCCAGCGAAGCCCACATCCCTTGAATGAGTAAAGCAAAAGATTAGCAATTAGGCACCGTGTTCAACTTGACTGACACCACACATTTGAGTGATTTAACCACTCCGAAGAATATTCTGGCTCATTCCCTTCACTTTGTTGTGTCCATGAGGAACTGAATTAAACATGTCAGAATATGACATACTTGCCGAATGTTTATTGCAATGATGAACTGTTAACTGATTGATGTGACTAATGTCATCAGTTGCTGTCTGGAAGCATCCAGAATCAGAAAGGTTAAGTGCTTTTGTCACCATCACATTAATAAACAAAGCCTCTTGTGAAAGGTGGTTTCTGCTAAATTCCTACATCTGGGTAGTTCTGTGATATGGTGTCAGGCGCAAAATGCAGCCATCTCAGATATTGCCTTTCGGAAGCATAATTGACCTGCAGATCCCATTCTTCAGGTATCGTTTAAAATTATGCTTCCGCACTCTCTTGGCTTTCACCTTTTTCTCCAATACGTCTTTGTCATCTTCTTCCTCTGTACGCAGGAACTATGGAATCCGAAGTAACCACATCAATGCAGATCAAGCCCCTGAGTTCTCAGCATGCTTCACGATACCCCTTTAAGTGCTCAAAAACTATGAGAGAACATAGAAGATAGAACATAGAACAGTACAGCACAGAACAGGCCCTTCGGCCCTCGATGTTGTGCCGAGCAATGATCACCCTACTCAAACCCACGTATCCACCCTATACCCGTAACACAACAACTCCCCCCATTAACCTTACTATTAGGACACTACGGGCAATTTAGCATGGCCAATCCACCTAACCCGCACATCTTTGGACTGTGGGAGGAAACCGGAGCACCCGGAGGAAACCCACGCACACACGGGGAGGACGTGCAGACTCCACACAGACAGTGACAGAGAAGTTTTAATAGGGCCGAGCTCGTGGATATGGCAGAGGGAGCGAGATTAAATTTGGTAAAAATGACAATGAATTGGGAGACCAGGTTCAGCCCGCTGACTTTCACATTTTCATTCAAGTGTAAAACTGTCTGTGTATGCCCATCTGCCTTGGGAAAGGCGGGGTCTAATTAACATATGTTAATCCCTCAATTAGGTTGATCATTTTACACATGTTTCATGTCCGTGGGCTTCCAGGACTTCCTGAAGCTTGCCAGTGAATACACAGCAGTAATTGGAGAGAGGGTGGCAGGATCAATCTCAGGCAAAGAAGTACCCAATATATTGGGTATAATGTGGATTATACGGAACATACTCAGTTAGTTTTCTTACTCATTGTGGGAAAATGTGTTCACAGCACAGTTGCTGAGAGTTGGCTTTTCTACGTTTTGGTGTTTATTTCCACACATTGCAGATTTGTTCCACGACATGAGGATGGGATGGCATTTTGGCCTCCTTCAATTGGATCTCCGAAGTGGAGCATCATTATGAGCAGCAGCAGCACCAATGTAAGCAGCCTGTTTTGGGTTCCTAACCCTTCAGGATTGGCCTCGAGTCTCCAGGAATTAGAAATCAATCTCCAGCTCATTGCTGTGTGAAAATCCGGAGAAATATCATCAGGACATGAAAAAAGATAGTTTTTCTGTTGTCAATTTCTTTGAAAATGTCTCTTTACAGGTATAAAAATATTGAAATGGGAAAAATAAAGGGGGCGGAATTTTCTCAGCCCTCACCGGGCCGGAGAATCGGCGGGCCAGGCGCGAATTGCGCGATCCTGCCCCGACGTTCTCCGGAGAATCGGCGCCATTAGGTGCCGGCGCGGTTGGCACTGCACTGGTCGGGGGCCGCTCTACGTGCCCCCCCCCTCGGCGATTCTCCACCCGAGATGGGTCGAGCGGCTGCAAATAAAATCAGAGGCCCACCGGCGCCGTCCACGTGTGGTCTTACCTGGCGGGATCTCAGCGTGCATCCATCCGGGGGGGGGCCTGGTTGTGGGGGAGGAGGGCCCGTCCACCGGGGCCTGGTCCACGATCGGGGCCTACCGATCGGCGGGCCTCTTTTTCTCCGCGCCGGTCCCTGTAGCCCACCGCCATGTTGCGTCGGGGGCGGCGCGGGAGAAGGGAGCCACCGTGTGTGCATTGGCGCTGGTCGCAGTGCGCACGCGCAAACCCGGCATCAGTAGCTGGAGCGGCGTGGATTGCTCCAGTGTCGTGCTGGCCTACTGAGGGCCTCGGAATCGTTTGCTCCTGAGGGTCTGTTGACGCCGTTGTGAAACGCGACAACGTTTACGACGGCGTCAACACTTAGCCTCAGGATCAGAGAATCCCGCCCAGGAGTCAAGCATCACCCAATTGGGTAATGAATCTTTTGCTTTCCAATTGACATGAGAAGGCAGTGCATCATAAGGTAGTGCTGACTGACGAATGGAGGAGTATGACGGAAAATCATGAGATGAAACTTCCATGAATACGTTTGACAGTAGATGGAAAACCTTCAGCCTCTTCAGAGGTCCAGATCAATCTGCAATTTTTTTTCATATTTCTTTATGAGATGTGGGCATTGTTGGCTAGATCAGCATTTATTACCCAAGCCTAATTGTCCTTGAGAAATTGGTAGTGAGTTGCCTTCTTGAACAGCTGCAGTTTTTGTGATGTAATTGCACCAACCGTGTAGTTAGGGGGTGAGTTCTCGGATTTTGACCCAGCAACAGTGAAGGAACAGCGTTATCATTCTAAGTTAGGTGGTGGGTTTCCCACCCATCTGTTGCCCTTGCACTTCATGACAAATGTCCTTTGTGCGCACCAACCAGGGTGTTCAGAATGGTCACGTTGGTTGCTCTCTGCACAGCATTGCCCAATCGCAAGATTTGGCCTGCAGGAGGAAAAGGTGAGATGCACAGAGCCTCTTTGGAGGATTCTGAGGAGGTGGAAGATCAGAAAGAAGAGGAAAAAGACAAAGAGGTGATGACAACAATGCACTCCTCAGAGCTTACATTACCATTTGGGGTGCCTTTATTAATGCTTGGTTAGATTTTGCTAGTCAACCAATGTCATGAGCATGTGTGACAACCGCTCTTCCAGCTTCCTAAATGCCAATGACACTCAGACTCTCCATAGTCCGTGCCATTTCATGTCCGCCCATTTGTATGCAACAAGTTAAAATCTGATTTATACCTCAGCATCAAAGGGTGGGCAGGATGAAAAAGCAATGGAAAATAATATTAATGCGTCCCAACTAAAGATTGGAAATGTAATACTACATTTTCTCACCTCATTCATCCAGGTGTACTATAATGGGTTAGCAGTTATGGTAATGAGTTAGTGATGTACATCATGATGTAACAGTGACATCAGCAGTGGTCAGAGGCTTGAGACTCTGCAGAATAGATGGAACAGTCTGTACTCATGAGAGCCATATCTAGGGTGGCACGGTGGTTAACACTGCTGCCTCACAATGCCAGAGACGCAGGTTCAAGTCCGGCCTTGGGTGATTGTGTGGAGTTTGCACATTGTCCCCGAGTCTGCGTGGGTTATCTCCATGTGCTCCGGTTTCCTCCCATAGTCCAAAGATGTGCAGGTTAGCTGGACTGGCCATGCCAAATTGCCCTTAGTGTCCAGGGATGTGCGGTTTAGGTTAAGGGGATATTGGGATGGACGGGGGAATGGGCTTGGGTGGAGTGCTCTTTCAGAGGGTTGGTGCAGACTCAATGGGCCGAATGGCCTCCTTCTGTACAGTAGGAATTCTGTGATCTATTCTGTAATCAACCTCACATATAGTATTCACAAGTCAGTTTGAAATAACTATCTGAGTCAGACCACAGCGACTAAGGAGAAGATAGGCCACACAACCAGTATACCAAACATTCAGGTCGCTCCGATTTATTTTCTTTCATCACCTGAAGACTCAAGTATTTCAATTGACTCCAATTGCCTGTCATCCATTCTTCATGTATGAGAGCAGAAGGTGAATAGGACTAGACTCTCTATACGGATTTAGAGACAAGCTTGACCGTTGTCTACGGAACTAGGCATTATTCTCTGCAGTCGCAACAAAGAGTTCCACTGGTTTGATACCTGTCTGATGCCAGAGTTAAATATATCTTCTCATGACTGGAGAAGAACTTGGGATGGGGGGGGGGGGGGGGTGGAATCCACATAGAAACCTGTGGCATAGGTAGAATTAAGAACAAAGTTCTGCTGAGAGAGTTTGAGGAATTGGGATCCAAATGCTGAAGAAGAAGCTCAAAGGTTCCCGGAGCTGCTCACCAGTTGACATAGTGAAGAGTTGTGTTGGAGGCAGGGGTTAAATACTGGGGGAGGAGAGAGATATTCTGCTGGGAAAGGCTTCACTTAAATTAGGCTGGGGCCAATGTCACTGCAAATGAAAAAAACTGGGACAGTAGGCAGGGTTTTGAACTGACAGAGAGGTGGAGGGGGTTCAAGGCAAAATTCAGGAAAGGCTAAATCCAAAAGGAGCCAAGGAAATGTAAATGCACAAGCACAGTGCAGTGTTTTGCATAGAAGTAAACTGAATGGACCGCAAAAGGAGAGTGGACAGAAATATTGGCACCGGGGGGCATGTCAATCCTATCCTCGTGTCATCAATAATCACCAGCTTAATTGATGTCAACTAAGACCATTGAGAAACTCGCTAAGAGCATGTCAAGGCTGGAATCTTCCAATTTTTCAAGTGGGGGTGGGAGGCCGGTTTTTTCCACTTTCAGAAACTGATCAGCTAAAGGCAAGTGGGTACGGGCTGGGAAGTGGGTACGGGCTGGGAAGTGGGTGCGGGCTGGGAAGTGGGTGCGGGCTGGGAAGTGGGTACGGGCTGGGAAGTGGGTGCGGGCTGGGAAGTGGGTATGGGCTGTGAAGTGGGTGCGGGCTGGGAAGTGGGTACGGGCTGGGAAGTGGGTGCAGGCTGGGAAGTGGGTACAGGCTGGGAAGTGGGTGCGGGCTGGGAAGTGGGTATGGGCTGTGAAGTGGGTGCGGGCTGGGAAGTGGGTACGGGCTGGGAAGTGGGTGCGGGCTGGGAAGTGGGTACAGGCTGGGAAGTGAGTGCGGGCTGGGAAGTGGGTGCGGGCTGGGAAGTGGGTACGGGCTGGGAAGTTGGTGCGGGCTGGGAAGTGGGTACGGGCTGGGAAGTGGGTACGGGCTGGGAAGTGGGTGCGGGCTGGGAAGTGGGTACCGGCTGGGAAGTGGGTGCAGGCTGGGAAGTGGGTACGGGCTGGGAAGTGGGTACGGGCTGGGAAGTGGGTACAGGCTGGGAAGTGGGTGCGGGCTGGGAAGTGGGTGTGGGCTGGGAAGTGGGTACGGGCTGGGAAGTGGGTGCGGGCTGGGAAGTGGGTACGGGCTGGGAAGTGGGTACGGGCTGGGAAGTGGGTGCGGGCTGGGAAGTGGGTAGGGGCTGGGAAGTGGGTACGGGCTGGGAAGTGGGTACAGGCTGGGAAGTGGGTACGGGCTGGGAAGTGGGTGTGGGCTGGGAAGTGGGTACGGGCTGGGAAGTGGGTACGAGCTGGCAAGTGGGTACGAGCTGGCAAGTGGGTGCGGGCGGGGAAGCGGGTACGGGCTGGGAAGCGGGTACGGGCTGGGAAGTGGGTGCGGGCTGGGAAGTGGGTGCGGGCTGGGAAGTGGGTGCGGGCTGGGAAGTGGGTACGAGCTGGGAAGTGGGCGCGGGCTGGGAAGTTGGTACGGGCTGGGAAGTGGGTACGGGCTGGGAAGTTGGTGCGGGCTGGGAAGTGGGTACGGGCTGGGAAGTGGGTGCGGGCTGGGAAGTGGGTGCAGGCTGGGAAGTGGGTAAGGGCTGGGAGGTGGGTGCGGGCTGGGAAGTGGGTAAGGGCTGGGAAGTGGGTACGGGCTGGGAAATGGGTAGGGGCTGGGAAGTGGGTACGGGCTGGGAAGTGGGTGCGGGCTGGGAAGTGGGTGCGGGCTGGGAAGTGGGTACGGGCTGGGAAGTGGGTACGGGCTGGGAAGTGGGTGCGGGCTGGGAAGTGGGTGCGGGCTGGGAAGTGGGTACGGGCTGGGAAGTGGGTGCGGGCTGGGAAGTGGGTGCGGGCTGGGAAGTGGGTACGGGCTGGGAAGTTGGTGCGGGCTGGGAAGTGGGTACGGGCTGGGAAGTGGGTGCGGGCTGGGAAGTGGGTGCAGGCTGGGAAGTGGGTAAGGGCTGGGAGGTGGGTGCGGGCTGGGAAGTGGGTAAGGGCTGGGAAGTGGGTACGGGCTGGGAAATGGGTAGGGGCTGGGAAGTGGGTACGGGCTGGGAAGTGGGTGCGGGCTGGGAAGTGGGTGCGGGCTGGGAAGTGGGTGCGGGCTGGGAAGTGGGTACGGGCTGGGAAGTGGGTGCGGGCTGGGAAGTGGGTGCGGGCTGGGAAGTGGGTACGGGCTGGGAAGTGGGTGCGGGCTGGGAAGTGGGTGCGGGCTGGGAAGTGGGTACGGGCTGGAAAGTGGGTGCGGGCTGGGAAGTGGGTGCGGGCTGGGAAGTGGGTGCGGGCTGGGAAGTGGGTGCGGGCTGGGAAGTGGGTACGGGCTGGAAAGTGGGTGCGGGCTGGGAAGTGGGTGCGGGCTGGGAAGTGGGTGCGGGCTGGGAAGTGGGTACGGGCTGGGAAGTGGGTACGGGCTGGGAAGTGGGTACGGGCTGGGAAGTGGGTACGGGCTGCGAAGTGGGTACGGGCTGGGAAGTGGTTGCGGGCTGGGACGTGGGTACGGGCTGGGAAGTGGGTGCGGGCTGGGAAGTGGGTGCGGGCTGGGAAGTGGGTACGGGCTGTGAAGTGGTTGCGGGCTGGGAAGTGGGTACGGGCTGGGAAGTGGGTACGGGCTGGGAAGTGGGTACGGGCTGGGAAGTGGGTACGGGCTGGGAAGTGGGTACGGGCTGGGAAGTGGGTACGGGCAGGGAAGCGGGTCCGGGCTGGGAAGCGGGTACGGGCTGGGAAGAGGGTACGGGCTGGGAAGTGGGTACGGGCTGGGAAGTGGTTGCGGGCTGGGAAGTGGGTACGGGCTGGGAAGTGGGTACGGGCTGGAAAGTGGGTACGGGCTGGGAAGTGGGTACGGGCTGGGAAGTGGGTGAGGGGTGGGAAGTGGGTACGGGCTGGGAAGTGGGTACGGGCTGGGAAGTGGGTACGGGCTGGGAAGTGGGTGCGGGCTGGGAAGTGGTTGCGGGCTGAGAAGTGGGTACGGGCTGGGAAGTGGGTACGGGCTGGGAAGTGGGTACGGGCTGGGAAGTGGGTACGAGCTGGGAAGTGGGTATTGGCTGGGAAGTGGGTACGGGCTGCGAAGTCAGCCATAGCTGCTCCAGGGCATCATCCCACCCCCATAAAAGGGTAAACAGGGAAAATTGTTACCCATTGGTAAGGAGTTGCCCTGGCACTGCACAGGTATCAGGGAGAGAGGGCGCTTAGCGCCTGTGCTTTGAACAGGGTCGGCAACTCTAGCAGCTTAAGGATGAAGAGCAAGGGCAAGACCACCAGGAATGGCCACCTACCCAGAAGGAAGATTCAAGCTGGCAATGGTGGCAAGACACATTTGGACCCAGTGGCAATGAAGGCAACACCCTGCGCAGGAAGGTCAGTACCCTGAGCAGTAGGAGGTGATGGGAGAAGAATGAGGGGGAAGAAGGCAACAGAGGCTAAACCTTCAATGAATCTACGTTGGACTTCCTGTTGCCACATGAGATTGTAAATCTCCAGGCAAATAGTCACAAATGTTTACGCCTTGAAAGGCATAACGCCCAACAGCAGTGGCCACCATGTCTTTCCAGTCGCATTGAAGTCACTTCCAAGGATCGGCTGTGGACCTTAGTGGCATCTCAAAAATCAGTCACATACCACTGCATCTCATTAGTCAGTGATGCCCTCTTTGCTGCAGCTGAATAGCACATCCATTTCATGACAGATACAGCCTCACAAGGACAGAAGGCATTGGTTTTCACTTTCATTGGTGGATTCTCTCAGATATGGGGCAGTATCAGTTTCATCTCCCTGTCCATCAAGGCTGCCAAGATCAGTCAGTAAGATGAATTAATACAAAGGGCATCCATTCCCCAACGTCCAACTGGTCTGCGGCAACATCTTCCTCCATGTTTGCACTTCAAATTCCGAGCAGTTGCCATGACTCCTTCACGCAAGCCCAAGCAGCTGCAAATTCTCACTCTAATCCCAAAATGCATAATTAGGGCTTTTCATTGGCTGCTTAAGGCTCTCAATAGATCAAAGGATGGGCAGCGCCACTCATGTCCCCTGCAACATTTAAGAAAAGGGTTGAGCAGACAGGCAGCGGGAAGGTCATCCACTGGATTTTGGATGTCTCTGCCTTCAAACCCCTAGCAGGGAAGCAATGAATCCAGCCCCATGTTCCTACACACCCAGACAATTCCCAGCAAGAGTCATCAACAGGAATCAGGAGCAGGAACCCTCATTAACCTTTTACTTAACCCTGCCCGGCAGTGTATGTTGGTGTTAATTATCCACTCCTACTGTTTCTTTGGTTTAATCTAAGTACATGAAAGTTTTTGCTGATTTTCTTTTTTGTTTATTTTCTTCCTTCCATAAATTTGTATGATCTGCTTTTACAGGGTAGGTGGACCTTTCTATACGCAGTTGCCAGATGCTGTGCTTGTTAACAGGGTAGCCTAGCCTCAACTTCGCATGCTACAGCCTTGTTTGAAGTCAAGGCATGAATCAAGCCAAATGGAGCGAAGTGACCAAGAGTTAACCTGCAAAAATGTTGGTGGGGAGTGGCAGCTGGTCAGCAGATGGCAGCGTAGGAGGAGACCCCACAAGGGGTGGCACGGTAGCACAGTGGTTAGCACAGTTGCTTCACAGCTCCAAGGTCCCAGGTTCAATTCCCGGCTTGGGTCACTGTCTGTGTGGAGTCTGCACGTTCTCCCCATGTCTGCGTGGGTTTCCTCCGGGTGCTCCTGGTTCCTCCCACAGTCCAAAGATGTGCAAGTTAGGTGGATTGGCCAGGCCTCCAAAAGGTTTTTTGGGGTTACTGGGTGACAGGGGTAAGGTGGAGGTGTGGGCTTAAGTAGGGTGCTGTTTCCAAGAGCCGGTACAGACTCAATGGGCCAAATGGCCTCCTTCTGCACTGTAAATTCTATGTCTGTGTTGTGAAAAATACTTACTGAGTTGAACTTCTTCATTCTGGACCCAATTGTCTTGGTGCACCTGACAGGAAAGTCACAATCCCCGCCCCTTTTTGTGTTTACAAATAAAATAAGTCGTGCTGCAATCATCAGAACCCCTCTGTATACTGAGAGAAGAACTGCACCAGATTCTGACTCTTCTCAGCGTCTTTCTCAGCCGCTTGGATTAAAATATTAGCCCGTGAGATCAGTGTGCAACTTCATCATCTGAGTTCCACGGGTTATTTTTACAGCCTGTCCTCCTGGGTTCCACCGAGCAAGCAGAGCTAAAATTGCCCCTTATATAGTTTGTTTTTAAACTCCCAAGGTGAGATGATTCACAGCAGAGCATCCTGAACCAGCAGTTCAAGTTGAAAACCGATGACATTCATCACAGATCTGCACTGCTAATTTAAGCGTCAGGATTCCAGCAGGTATTGCTTTCCCTCAGCTTTTTCTCCCTTTTTAAAGCTGTGCCTAGCCACAAACAACATGCGCCTTCATAAATTTGGAGTGCTTAATGCGTCAGTGATTGACAAGAATTCAAATGTGGATGCATTAAAAGCTTCTCTGCTCAGATAACATCAATGTTATCACAGTCGCAGCTGATGGATACTTAATGAGCTTGGGATTCGCCTGCAAGTCTGGTTCTTCTGTAATCAGCTCTTGTTTTTCTCCCTCAGCAGTTGGACAAGTTCAGTGTTCTCTGCTCAGACTGGAAATAGCTCAGAACTAAAAATAGGTACAAGTCCAAATTGACCTTTTAGAACCCAATTTCCCTTCAAAGTGCCAAGTCCTAATTTCCAATTTTACAAAGCAGAAATGTGAAAATTTAGCACAACCGAATATCTCGTCACGAGCCATATCTTCTCAAAACTTGAGACGAGAAATGCCCAGGGAATTATAATCTGCCCGTGTTAATAATTTCTTCACCAGTTTTCAGTTCAATGCCATGATGAAAAATTATACGCTAACAATACAGCGAAAGAAAAGTCACCAAATGTGGTGTTAGCGTTTACCTTTTTAAAGTGAGTACTTCAAATATTTTTCTTTCAACAAAGCACTTTACATTTGTTCTTCTTGAATTCCTTTTTTCCTCCCGATTCTCTCTCATATTTCTATTACCTTAACTTTACCCCTCTTTTTACTGTTAAATTAAAGCTAGAGGGTTAGAGTTTCCTGTTACTATGCTTGGATTGTCAGAAGGGTGAAGTGAATTTGGCAGGAAGATCAGGCACCACTGGCGAGCTCACTTATGTGGGGTGGGTGGTGAATTGGTGGAGTGTCTCCTGCCTTTTGTCAGACCGGTCTCACTTTTATGTCCACTGCTTGCCGCATTGGATATTATTCATTTTGCTAATCATCTCTTCCAGACTCTCCAAGCAGAGAATAATTGAATCTCAAAGTTATGAACAATAAGATCTTATTAGAAGCAGACTGTTTTCCCCCAGCTGCCTCAGAAACGGCTATGTGGATTAGATGTTGGTCTATCTGCCTGGAGGTTGGTGAGGCATGTCAATTATGAAAAGCAAAATAATTAAAATAAACAGTTCCGTTTGAAGGTTTAATTTTCCTTCTTTCATATTGTTTTCAGGCCAAACATCTTGAATTAATGCTGTGTTGTGAGCAATATTTAATAAAAAGAATACATATTTTAGCTGTGATAACAGTCCAACAGCTCATTGACGCACTTTCGACACTGGATTCAGGCTCTGGGGATGACCCCACCTGCTGACCTCATCTGCAACCTCCCTCCAGTCTTGCTTGATTAGGCGGGCAGCTCTCTTCTTCCCATTCCTGGGAAAGAAAGCCTTTTCCTTGCAGGCTGGATAATAACTTGCAAGGAAGCATTTCTGAACCATGGGGTTAAAGAACAAAGAAAAGTACAACACAGGAACAGGCCCTAGGCCCTCCAGGCCTGTGCCGATCATGATGCCCGAACTAAAACAAAACCTTCTGCCCTCACTCAGTCCGTATCCCTCTATTTCCTCCCTAATCATACACCCATCCAGATGCCTCTTAAATGTTGCTAATGTGCCTCTTTCCACCACATCCTCTGACAGCGTGTTCCAGGCGCCCACCACTCTGTGTGAAAAAACCTACCCTGCACATCTCCCTTAAATGTTCCCCGTCTCACCTTGAATCTGTGCCACCTTGTAATTGATACTTCCACCCTTGGAAAAAGCCTCTGACTATCCACCCTGACTATACCTCTCATAATTTTGTAGACCTCTATCAGATTTCCCCTCAGCCTATGTCTTTCCAATGAAAACAATCCTAGTTTGTTCAGCCTCTCCTCAGAGCCAACATCCTCGAGGCGAAGCAGCATACTGGTGAACCTTCTTTGCACTCTCCAAAGTTTCCACGTCCTTCTGGTAACATGGTGGCCAGA
Source organism: Scyliorhinus canicula (assembly GCF_902713615.1). Classification (NCBI taxonomy): domain Eukaryota; kingdom Metazoa; phylum Chordata; class Chondrichthyes; order Carcharhiniformes; family Scyliorhinidae; genus Scyliorhinus; species Scyliorhinus canicula. The sequence continues at coordinate 135,633,568 of NC_052159.1, read as the reverse complement.
ACTGCACGTAATACTCTAAATGCGGCCTAACCAAGGTTTTATATAGCTGCACATGATTTTCCTGTACTCAATGCCCCGGCTGATGAAGACAAGCATGCCATATGCCTTTTAATCACCTTGGCCACCTGTGTTGCAACCTTTAGGGAACTGTGGACCTGCTCGCCCATATCCCTCTGTATGTTAATATTCCAAAGGGTTCTGCCATTCACAGTATAATTCATACCTAGATTTGATCATCCAAAATGCATCACCTCACATTTGTCTGGATTAAACTCAATCTGCCATTTTTATACCCAAGTCTCCAATCTATCTATATCCTGTTGTATCCTCTGACAATCCTCGGCACTATCAGCAATGCTGGCAGGATTTCCCTGCTGCCATGTTTCTGCAGGTTTCCATTCAGCTTACTTGCAGCAGGCAGGCAGAGGCTGTTTGAGCATTAGACAACCGTCAGGTGGAGGTTTAATACGAGATGGGGCAGCAGTGAATGCAGGGTTGGCAGCCCTTTGGGAATGGCACCGACACCTGCAGTGACATCACCTGACACCACTTTTCCCGCCTCACCTCCTGCTGTTGATTTGACAGCCGCCTGCCTCCCCTCAGACAGTTGGCCAGCCACCATGCGATCTCATCCGGCCGGCCTCTAAATGCCGGTACGGAAGCAGCACCCACTCGCAAGGCATGTAGCCGGGATCTGTGGCCTTGCTGAAACATGCAGCCCATCGCTTCAGTGTTGTTTTCCTCAATTCATTTTGTGAAATATAAGTAGGCGGCTGTGCAACTTAAGGGCTCAATTATTCTTCAAAATGATACAGCACTTTTTGTTTCAATTCCATTCCCAGCAGTCCCAACAAGTAACTGTGAGAAAAATGCAGGAATTTACTCAGGGCAGTTTTCTGCAATGTTCCTCCTGCAGAATGTTTGAGGTGAGGGACGCCGTCAGTGTCCCTGCTGATTTCACCTGTATGAATTGCACCCATCTCTAGCTCCTCAGAAACCACATTAGGGAACTGGAGCTGGAGTTGGATGAACTTTGGATCATTCGGGAGGCAAAGGTGGTCATAGATAGTAACTTCAGGGATGTAGTTACTCCGAAGAATCAAGGTAGATGGGTGACGGTGAGAGGGGGTGGGAGGAAGCAGTCAGTGCAGGGATCATCTGTGGTCATCCTCCTCAGTAATAAGTATACCATTTTGGATACTGTTGAGGGGGACGACCTACCAGGGGTAAGCCACAGGGAACGGATCTCCAGCAGTGAGCCCATCCCTGTGGCTCAGAAGGGAAGGAGGGAGAAAAGGAGAGCAATAGTTATTGGGGACTCGATAGTCAGAGGGACAGATAGACGGTTCTGTGGCAGCAAAAGAGACTCACAGATGGTATGTTGCCTCCCGGGTGCCAGGATCTGTGACATCTCAGACCGTGTTTTCAGAATCCTTAAGGGGGAGGGGGAACAGTCACTAGTTGTGGTACACATCGGTACCAACGACATTGGTAAGAGAAGGAACGGGGATTTAAAACAGGAATTTAGGGAGCTAGGGTGGAAGCTGGGAGCCAGGACAAACCATGTTGTCATCTCTGGTTTGTTGCCGGTGCCACGTGCTAGTGAGATGAGGAACAGGGAGAGAATGCAGATAAATTCACGGCTGCAGGGATGGTGTAGGAGGGAGGATTTCAGGTACGTGGATAATTGGAGCACATTCTGGGGAGGTGGGACCTGTACAGACAGGACGGTTTGCACCTGAACCAGAGGGGCACCAATATCCTGGGAGGGAAATTTGCTACAGCTCTTTGGGGGGGGTTTAAACTAATTTGTCAGGGGTTTGGGAATCGAGCTGTAGTCCAGAAGCTAGTGTTGAGAGTAGTGAGGTACTGAGGAGGGTATCAAGGTCGCAGGAGTCTACCAGCAGACAGAAAGGTGGGTTGAAGTGTGTCTACTTCAATGCAAGGAGCATCCGGAATAAGGTAGGTGAACTTGGAGCGTGGATTGGTACTTGGGACTACGATGTGGTGGCCATTACGAAGACATGGTTAGAACAGGGACAGGAATGGTTGTTGAAAGTTCCGAGGTATAGATGTTTCAGTAAGAGAAGGGAAGGTGGTAAAAGAGGTGGAGGAGTAGCATTGTTAATCAATGATAGTTTAACAGCTGCAGAAAGGCAGTTCAAAGGGGATCTGCCTACTGAGGTAATATGGGCCGAAGTTAGAAATAAGAAAGGAGCGGTCACATTGTTAGGAGTTTTCTATAGGCCCCCAAATAGTAATAGAGATGTGGAGGAAGAAATTGCAAAACAGATTATAGATAGGTGTGGAGGTCTCAGGGTAGTTGTCATGGGTGACTTTAACTTTCCAAATATTGATTGGAACCTCTATAGGTCGAACAGTTCGGATGGGGCAGTTTTTGTACAGTGTGTGCAGGAGGGTTTCCTGACACAATATGTGGATAGGCCAACAAGAGCTGGGGGGGCACATTGGATTTGGTACTGGGTAATGAACCGGGCCAAGTGTTGGATTTTTTTGTGGGAGAGCACTTAGGAGATAGTGACCACAATTCGGTGTCTTTCACTATTGCAATGGAGAGGGATAGAGCTATACGGCAGGGCAAGGTTTATAATTGGGGGAGGGATAATTATGATGCAATTAGGCAAGAATTAGGGAGCATAAGATGGGAACAGAAACTGTCAGGGAAAGGCACAAATGAAAAGTGGAGCTTGTTCAAGGAACAAATACTGCGTGTCCTTGATAGGTTATGTCCCTGTCAGGCAGGGAGGAAATGGCCGTGTGAGGGAACCGTGGTTCACAAAAGAGGTTGAATGTCTTGTCAAGAGGGAAAAGGAAGAGTATGTAAGGATGAGAAAACAAAGTTCAGTTGGGTCACTTGAGGGTTACAAGATAGCAAGGAATGGGCTAAAAAAAAAGGGCTTAGGAGAGCTAGGAGGGGGCATGAGAAGTCCTTGGTGGGTCGAATCAAGGAAAGCCCCAAGGCTGTTTACTCATATGTGAGAAATAAAAGAATGACCAGGGTGAGGGTAGGGCCGGTCAAGGACAGTAGTGGGAACTTGTGCATGGAGTTAGAAGAAATAGAAGAAGTTTTGAATGAATACTTTTCTTCAGTGTTCACCAAGGAGAGGGGCCATGTTTTGAGGATGAGAACGTGATACAGGCGAGTAGGCTGGAGGAGGTAGATGTTCTGAGAAAGGATGTATTAACAATTTTGAAAACTTGAGGGTCGACCCCTGGGCCAGATGGGATATATCCAAGGATTCTTTGGGAGGCAAGGGATGAGATTGCAGAGCATTTGGCTTTGATCTTTGGGTCCTCACTGTCCACGGGGATAGTGGCAGAGGATTGGAGAAATGAAAATGTTGTTCCTCTGTTCAAGAAAGGGAATAGGAATGACCTAGTAATTATAGGCCAGTTAGTCTTACTTCAGTGGTCGGTAAGTTAATGGAAAAGGTCCTGAAGGATAGGATTTATGACCATTTAGAAAGATGCAGATTAATCCGGGATAGTCAACACGGATTCGTGAAGGGTAAGTCTTGCCTCACGAATTTGATTGAATTCTTTGAGGAGGTAACTAAGTGTGTAGCTGAAGCTAGAGCAGTTGATGTTGTATACATGGATTTTAGTGAGGTGTTTGATAAGGTTCCCCATGGTCGGCTCATGAAGAAAGTAAGGAGGTGTGGGATAAAGGGATATTTTGCCAATTGGATAAGTAACTGGCTATCACATAGAAGACAGAGGATGGTGGTGGATAGAAAATTTTCAGACTGGAGACCGGTTACCAGCGGTGTACCACAGGGATCAGTGCTGGGTCCTCTGCTAGTTGTGATTTTTATCAATGACTTGGAGGAGAGGGCTGAAGGGTGGGCAGTAAATTTGCTGAAGACACCAAGATTGGTGGAGTAGTGGATGAGGTGGAGGGCTGTTGTAGGCTACAAAGAGACATTGATAGGATGCAGAGCTGGGTCGAAAAATGGCAGATGGAGTTTAACCCTGATAAGTGCGAGGTGATTCATTTTGGTAGGAAATATTTGAATGCGGATTACAGGGTTCTAAGGAATGTGGAGGAACAGAGAGATCTTGGGCTTCATGTCCACAGATCTCTGAAGGTTGCCACTCAAGTGGATGGAGCCATGAAGAAACCTTATATTGTGTGAGCGTTTATTAACAGGGGACTTGAGTTTAAGAGCTGTGGGGTTATGCTGCAACTATACATGACCCTGGTGAGACCACATTTGGAGTATTGTGTGCAGTTCTGGTCACCTCACTATAGGAAGGATGTGGAAGCATTGAAAAGGGGTGCAAAGGAGATTTACCAGGATGCTGCCTGGTTTGGAGGATAGGTCTTATGAGGGAAGGTTGATGGAGCTCGGGCTTTTCTCTTTGGCATGGAGGAGGATGTGAGGCGACTTAATAGTGGTTTATAAGATGATGAGGGGGATAGATAGAGTGGATGTTCAGAGACTATTTCCTCGGGTGGATGTAGCTGTTACAAGGGGGCATAACTATAAGATTCAGGGTGTGAGATATAGGAGTGATATCTGAGGTAAGTTCTTTACTCAGAGAGTGGTTAGGGTGTGGAATGGACTGCCTTCTGTGATAGTGGAGTCGGACACTTTAGGAACTTTCAAGCGGTTATTGGATAGGCACATGGAGCACACCAGACTGACAGGGAGTGGGATAGTTTGATCTTGATCTTGGTTTCGGACAATGCTTGGCGCAACATCGAGGGCCGAAGGGCCTGTTCTGTGCTGTACTGTTCTATGTTCTATGTTCTGCTCCACCGTTAAAAACTTCACTGAGACGCAGACTTGTTTTTTCTTGGGTTTCCTCTGAATTTAGACAACCGATACTCGGTAAAAATGTGCCTCTTTCCACCACTCTGTGTGAAAATCCTACCCTGCACATCTCCCTTAAACTTTCCCCCTCTCACCTTGAACCTGTTTCCCCTTGTAATTGTCATTTCCACCCTTGGAAAAAGCCTCTGATTATCCACCCTTCCTGTACTTCTTATAATTTTGCAGACCTCTATCAGATCTCTCCTCAGCCTCTGTCTTTCCAGTGAAAACAATCCTAGTTTGTTCAACCTCTCCTCATAGAGGTAATGAGACTCCCACACCAACTTGCATTTTTGTTGCACCTTTGAGTTGAGACCATGTCCCATAGACCCTGACATTTTGAGTATGACTGGAGGGTGGATTCATTCCACTGGTCGTAACACTAAAATAATTATACTGCCAGACAGCACCTCCCTGTCTGCCTGAGCCTGAGTACAGCCAGAGGCCACCCTGCAGATGGACCTCCCATCTCACAGTGGTGGTCTGGGTGCTGTATCTGTTTTTTATTCAAAGTCTTCAAAACATTGGTGAGGGGTACGTCCAGCGCCTTCTGAGTGACTTAGCCTCTACTGCAGTCATCTTCACCTTTCAAGTTGCAAGGCTGCTGACTAGTCAGAACCCGCCTGTCGCCCTTTAGCCCTTAATTGTATTGGATACCTGTCTCCCTGCAAATTCTATTGGAGCCAATTTTTCATTAAAGCCAGTTTTGAGAGCTCGAAACATCCCCAACTCCAGTGTCTTGCTCCTGGTGGGAAAGCCAGCCCTGTGTTTCTTCCCCGTATTGGCTTTCTGGAAGCTAACACAGCCACAGCAATGTGACTCTGGGATCTAACCATGCAGGTAGTGACCATTTGCCACTGGCAACAATTTGCTTATGATGACAGAGTAACAAACAATCTTTCAACTTTGATTTTTGTTTCTCTCCGAGGGAAATAAAATTTGTTCAATGGTACATTTGGCGAGAGAGACAACTTTATTTCAGAATGGGGAGGAAATAATCTGGGACTTGAAGGCCTTAGAAGCAGGCAAGAAAAGCGCTTCTGTTTGAGGTGAATTCGTAGCACATTATCTTTCCTCAAGTCCAAATTGCTCCATGGGCAAAGTGTGAGGAAAGATCATGATCAAATGGATGACATGAATGGGAAAGTCTATTTGAGAAATAAAACTTCAAATTGAGAACAAAATCTGTGAGTTAAAAATTAGGCAGCCATCTGGAGACAAGATATAAACTGTAAATATACTTCTAAACTTTAAAATGACAACCTACTAATTCTGATTTATCAGCTTAATGTAGTATAGCACTGGTCGTAAATTCGCACATCCTAGGTTCCCACACATTGTTGTCTAATGTTTATTGAATTACTTTTTGAAGAATGTTCCAATTCTCACTGGGGAAAAAAAATGCCTTGTACCTTTCCTAATGGATATGCTCTCAAAAGCCTACTCTACTTTAAAAAAAAGGATTAATTATATTTATGAATATATATAGCTGGACATTCCAGTAATAAACAAAAGTAGACAGCTCAGATGTTCTGCTGCACCTTCTCTTCAACCATTGATTTGAGATTGCCTCTGTAGCAGCTGATAGGAGCTGCAGGGGCGGACTCAAAATGTACACCCACCACAAGTAGACTGGGAATTTTAATGGTACTCAGAAGAGGAGTTAATGCAATTAGCAACTGTGGATGGCAGCATATCCCTGGAATCTACAGTTCCTGAGGCTATCTGGCTGGCAGATACAGGAAGGAGATTTGAGGGGGAGTGGATGGAGAGAAGTCTTGTCTTATGATGCAATCTAAGGCTCACCAGTCAACAAGATTGGCTAAAACGTTAAACAAGGCAAATACATTTGGGGTTTTTTTGTAATTTTTTCAAGTAACGGGCAAGTTAGCTTGGCCAATCCACCGACCCTGCAAATCTTTGGGTTGTGGGGATGAAACCCATGCAGACATGGGGAGAATGTGCAAACTCTACATAGACAGTGACCCGGGGCTGGGATTAAACTTGAGTCCTCAGCGCCGTGAGGCAGCAGTGTTAACCACTGCGCCACCGTGCCGCCCTCTAAATGTATTTGTAACAGATTTTAATGTCTACAGACCTCAAGGGTTGTACTTACACTGTGACCAGGTTCCACATTGTTATTACTTTCTCCTGGTCAAGCAGACACACAACTTAACACCCAGCTTCCCAGTTATCCATTCACTATAGACACTTTCCCTCATCCTTTCAAAATGTCATGCTTCTCTTGTTCAGCCACCCTCAGTAAATGCTTTCCATCCGTCAGAATCTATAATTTCCACTCGTGGGTGTCTTCCTAGCTTTCAGAAGAAGATAAATTAATTGCACAAATAAATGTAAATGGGTAGAATATAGTTGGGATTACGGAGACATGGCTGCATGGTGCCCAGGGATGGGAACTGAACATCTGGGGGTATTCAGTATTTAGGACGGGCAGGCAAAGAGGAAAGGGTGGTGGCATTGCATTGCTGGTTAAAGAGGAAATTAATGCAATAGAGAGGAAAAATATTAGCTCCGACAATATGGAATCTGTATCGGTTTCCTCACTAGAAAGTGCTTCTGATGCTACATACTTGAACCACTTGCTTGTGGGCTCTCCTATATTTCTAACAGAACCAAGCACTCAACTAATGTACCATATATCTCTTCCTTCTTTGCTTTAAAAAGCCCCTCTTCTTTTAATTCACTTGCCAATTCCATTAACTTGTCTTTACAAAGCCTTTGTAAATAAACCAAAGACAAGTCCTCCACCTCAAGAAATGTTTTGCAGCTTCCAGAGCTATCCTGTTATGCTATTAGAAACCTGTTGTCTCTTTAATTATGTACGTATCCCAAATCATTGTTTAAACTGTTTCAACGGTCCCGGGATGAACCTCCAAACTATGTCATGGAACCCTTGGGCTAGTGCATGGTCAATTCCAGCCCGATTTTATTCGGATTCGCAACACAGGTAGAAGTGAATTTTATTTTAAACACCCAGGGCGGGATTCTCCGAGCCCGCGCCGGGTTGGAGAATCACCGGGGGGGTGGGCTCGCAAATCCAGCCATGCCGCTCCGATGCCGTGCTGCCGATTCTCCGGCAGCCGGAGAATCAGCGGCAATCATACCGATGCAGTCACTGCCAGTCAGGGGCCGTTGAAAATGCCCCCGTGGTGATTCTCTGCGCATGACAGGCCGAGTGCCCGCCGAGTCACGCCGGCGTCGGTGTGTATGGTCCTACTCGGCCGGACCTTGACGTTCTGGCTGCTGGGGCTCTCCTGGTGGGGGGAGGCGGGGGGGAGCAGACTCCGGGGGGGCCTCAACAGTGGCCAAGGCCGCGATCGGGGGGGCTACCGAACGGCGGGCGCGCTCATTCCGGGGTGGCCCATGTTGCTCCCCGCCAGCACCTGTAGGGCTCCGCCATGCTGCCCAGCGGACGGGCGCGGGTACAGCTCTGGCGCGCATGCACAGACCCACGCCGGCTGTGGCGCACATGCGTCGACCCACACCGGCCGTGCAGGGCCTGCTTTCGGTGGCGGAGCAGCACTCCGCCATTCTAGCCCCCGAGGAACGGGAGAATTACTGGGCCTGGAGGCCCCTTGATGCCGGCATCGCTCGTGCTGGTTTTGACTCCGGCGCCAATATTTGCCTGGGATTTTGGTGAATCCCGGCCCCAAAGTCCTTTGTTGAGACCAATAAACTACAGTCACAAGGGTTGTAGTTTTAAAACACAAGTAACCTTATATTATGTACAGTATTATAATTAAAAGGACAGAAAATGTAACGATCTACTCTCCTATTCCCAACCCCCTTTCTAACTCGTCCCATTCGCTACACACACACAGGCAAACAACAGAGGGGAAAAGGTAGTGGAAAGGGAAAGAAAATATTCATTAAAGAAAAAGGATAAAGATCTTTCATGCACTCAGATAACACCCAATCAATGTTTTGCTGATGGTCTGGCCTTCATTTTGGTACTTCTACCTTCTAGGCTTGAGATGGTTTTCTCTGGAAAGATTGTTTACTTTCTCTGCAGAGCTCTACTTTCTCAGCATCATTTCAGGTTCACAGCAAAGGCACTCACTGCTTTCAGAACTATAGAGCAGTTCTTTCACTTCAACAAGCAGCAGAGAGAGATAGAGACAAATTTCCTTTCATTTCTAAGGACTACACACTTCCGCCAAGTTCACTTTGAAAGAATCACACAGGAAACAGTCACTGACCATTGCCAGGCAGAACACTATCCCTGGCCAACCCACAAGTTGCCAGTTAATGAATCGAACCAATTTCCTCCACGACCAGTTCCTAAGATCCACCTGGTACCAAAGAGTCTGGCTTCTCCTCTCCCAAGCACAAAATCTGTGAACAGTGTCCTGGCTAGCAGGCTGTTTCAACATTGAGTATCCTGCTTAAAGGCACATCCTGATTATGAGTTACAGGCCAAAATAATAAAATAAAATAAAAGGGAACAGAGGAAATAAACAGGAAGGGCTCTAACACACACTGTGACCCTAAAACAACCAATATAACAGGTTTTCTTAACTTTAACTTTATGATTTGTAGTCATAAATCCAAATAAGTAAAATAGTAATATACGCTCCCTCAATTGCCTATGCCTTCTCACCTTGCTTTCATTAATGAGGTTCAGGAATCCTGTCAAATTCCTGGACCAAGGTTGAAAGAGAAAACTTAGGCCAATATTTCTGTCATTGAGTGATTGCCGTATCTCAACTGGCAATCAGCTCTGCCCAACATAAACTGCTGCAGTGAAATGGAGAAGTCAACAGGTTGGTCCAGTGCACTCGGATTGCTGGCCATTGTAATGCACCCACATCCGCATCCAATCACATGTGTGGACAAGGTTAAAATATCTCCCACAATTTCTTCCCACCAGCACTGCTCCCCACCCCCCTCAACTCCGCCTCCTGCAACAACATCACAACCCCACCAGCCTGGTAAAGAAATTCAACTTCTGGGGAAATTTTCAGCGACCCGGGCGGAAATTCAGGAGAGAATTGGGAAACACGATTCTCTGATAAGATCCCGTTTCCCGATTATCCCCGTCCCTCGTTGGCAATGTCATGAGGTTCACGGCCACAAAGGCCGAAATCTCATTTTAATGTATTTGAATAAATTTTACCCTGATTACCCAGCCACATGATCCCCTGACTGAATGCTCAAACCTCGCCAAAGTGACATCATGTCGGCAAGGTTTTCAACAGTATTTTTAAAATGGATCCCTCTGGAGGCGGAAAAGTAAGTTGAGCCCCCAGGGGAGAGGAACATGTAGGGCACTACCACCTGGTACTGCCCCTTGACATGAGTTGGCGCTTCCAGGTTGGCACAGTGCCTGCCTGACAGTGCTGACCTCCACCAAGGGGCAGTGTCAGGAGGCAGTGCCAGGGGAGGACTTTCATGGTGGGCGAGGGTTCTAGTTATGTGTGTTTCGGTGGGGGGGGGGGGGGGGGGGGAGCGGGAAGTGAGGGCGGACCTTTCAGCCACTGGGCAGTGAAAGGAGGGAAGGAGGGGTACACAGCCGATACTTTCGATGATTGTCCAGCGGTGGGTGGGTGGGGGGGGGGGGCAATGGAGTGGTAGTGGTGCAGGGGGTGGCAGAGGAGTTCTGATCGATCTCCGTGCAGTTGGTTGCCACCTCTCTCAGCTCCCCCACCAACCCTCCCCCTGCCCGCTCCCCTCCCCAACACCACCCGAGTGATGGCATAAACCACGGCCATTTTTTTTTTAAGAGGTTCAATACCAGGAGTGAAAAGTGGTCTGTGCAACTGGAGAGCCACACGCCGGTTTTCAGTACAAACCTTTGAAAAAATATGGTGAGGTTGTGTTCCCTAGTTTACTGGGGGTGAAAAATTAGATTTTGTGGCGTTTCAGGCTCGGAGCAGACAGAATCTTTGAAAAAATAAAACAAAGACATTTTGAAGAATGGAGAGCTGATGGAGGTCGACTTCTTAAAATACGGCACCCACCAGGGAATACAATACTGGAATTAACTGCCGACGATTGTCTTGCACAAAGCTTATTACTCTCATTGAAATTCCATTATCTCAATTGAAATATTGAATGGTTTATTCTAAACTAACTAGATTACACAGAGAAATATTTAACAAGAGTGAGTTAAGAATTTTTACAAAACTGTCAAAGTTAATTTCTAATCTATTATTACTTTTTTTTCTGCACTGGAAGGAATCACACACACTAGAAACTAAAGGATGCAACAAGGTGTCCTCTCTCAGACTGAAGAGGCTGCAGATAAACCCAAGGGAAATGTGACAAATCCCCACCCCAAACTAGACTGCCAGGGTGAAACCATCAACCCAAACTGCTTCAGCAGCTTTCCACATTAAATGTCTCTGTTCCATTTACTTGCTCCATTCTCTGTGACACGGCGATAGGGCTGAGAGGTTGGGGGGGGGGGGGGATTCAACGTCGGCGGCAGTGAAAAACAGGCATCAGCTGATTGGCCACCCACTGTGTCCCTCGCCTGATTTTCCATTCATGGATTTCAATAGCCTTATCAGAGCTGGGTTTCGGCCTCACCCCCCCCCCCCCCCCCCCCCCCCACACACACTTTCTTCTCTAATTCAAGATATTAATAATTGTTACAGCTGCAGCTGATATTATTGTTGGGCAAACCACGGTAGCACACGAGGCTAGCACTGTGGCTTCACAGCGCCAGGGTCCCAGATTCAATTCCCCGCTGGGTCACTGTCTGTGTTGAGTCTGCACGTTCTCCCCGTGCCTGCGTGGGTTTCCTCCGGGTGCTCCGGTTTCCTCCCACAGTCCATGATAAATTGCCCTTAGTGTCCAAAATAAAGATTAGGAGGGGTTATTGGGTTATGGGGACAGGGTGCAAGTGAGGGCTTAAGTGGGTCGGTGCAGACTCGATGGGCTGAATGGTCTCCTTCTGCACTGTATATTCTATGTATCTATATATCTGAAACAGATCTCAATTAGAAACCCCTCTGAACTGATCTTAATCTGTTTATTTTGTATTGCAGAAATAAGGAAGGATATCTACTGAACCCAAAAGCACAGGATGTCAGTGATAACTTTTAAAATAATGTTTATTAAAAAATACATAAAACTCGAACACACAAGATAAAAGATACACGGTTAGAAAGATCTCACAAAACAAGCCCCAAAATGCTTTCTCAAAATTACACGATAAAACCACCTTCTCGGGCACCAGCCTTTATAGATTCTTAACTATAATATCCAGAAAATATTACCCAAAATGAGAAATTGCTTATATTTTAAACAAACATGCAACCCACGTGTTCCCTAAATATGTTCACGCTGGTGGACTTCCAGTGGTGGTGATGTGCTGAACAGTCGCACGAAAGGTGGTTCTCCCCTAGAGACTGCAATTTCGGACCTTTTAATTCAAAAATCAGCCACTAAACCATCAATAACACCCGCCCGCCAATCCAGCCCCAAAACGTAATACCACCTGAGGAAATGTGCTCAGGTCAGATGAAAAGTCAAAAAGACAACAAAGGTAAAAGAGCCAGGAAAGGAAAGTCCAAACCGCAGACACGAAGAGTGAAGCATGGCGGATCTGATTGCTGGAGCTCTGAATGCAAGAGCTCCTGAAACATGGGGACACCGTCAAGGAGGGCCTCATGATAACCGTGCAGGCGGCCACAGTGATCGCGATGGTCCCCTTCAAAGAGGCACTGGATAGGACTGAATGGCGATTGCAGGTCCAAGAAGCGACAGTCGAGGAACAGGAAAAAGTGGCCACCAACCAGAGTGATTGGATCGCCTCACTCGAGACAGAAGTGGCAAGGTTGGCGGCGGCCCAGGGAGCACTCTCAGGGGAAGGTAGAAGACAAAGAGAACAGGTCTTGCCACCAAAATCTAGAAACCCAAAAGTTTACTTGGTGCAGATGCTGGGGAAGCTGATTGGGTGAAAAAATTTCCCCAAGGCCCCCAGAAGAAGACAGGGCCTACAAGTTGCTCTGTTAATGGCCCAAAACAGGACAACCACCGAGGGCGATCATTGCTCAGCTCCACAGATTCCAGGATAAGAAGCGAATCCTGAATTGAGCGAGGAACACGCCGTCCTGCAAATAGGAAGGGCACATGATCAAAATTTGCGAGGACATTGCGAGGCCAGCCTGGCCAAGCACTGGGCAGAGTTCAAGGGTCCACGGCAGACCTATTCAAGGGCAAGGTACAGTTCGGTTGCTGACCCCGTCAAGACTTTGGGTGACACATGCCAACAAAGAACATTACTTTAATACATCGGGAGAAGTGGACAAATTAATCCAGAAAAGTGGGCTATGAATGCAGCAGTGATGGACGCAATCAAACCACAGATAATGTTCTCTCTTTAATTTTTCTCTTGCTGTTTATCCTCCCCTTTTTATTTTATTATTTGCCGCCTTTTTTGTCGTTCTATGTAAGAAATACCCACGTGTCCTGGGGGAGGTAGGGAGAAGGGCAGAAAAACATCAAGCCAAGAAGGGTGGTAAACAAAACAGGTGATGGGTAGGCGGGGGCCCTCCCAGAGGGCAAGCCACCATACTGGCCAACATGCTGGTACGTGAAAGTTAGTGGGGGGTGGGGTGGGGCATCTCCCGAAAGGGATGGAGTGCCTGGCAGAAGGGAGAGACAGGACGACTAGCCAGGGGGAAGGAGAGGAGAGGGGTGATGTGGAGGGGGGGAGGGGGGGGGGGACCCACAGGGTCGTGAGGTAGGGGGAATAGCAAGGGCGTATGGGTCCCAGGGGGGGAGATTGAGGAGTAGGTGAGGGGAGGGCAGGGGGGTGGATAGAATGCTGGTTACTCCAGGTCGCAAATGGAAGGGGCTGGAACAAAGATGGCGGTGGAGGCCAGCTAAGATGACCCCCAAACAAAGGGAAACCCTGATATGCAGGGGCATGTCCATGAAGTAAATATGGCTAACCCCGCAGGAATTGGGGTACAAAAGACCCTCATCAGGATAGTCACCTGGAACGTTAGGGGACTTAATGGCCCGGTGAAAAGATCCAGAATCTTCCTCCATCTGAAAAACCTGAGAGTCGGCATAGTCTTCCTCCAGGAGACACATCAAAGGGAAAATGACCAACTGAGGGTGAGAAAAAGCAGAATAGGACAGTTGCGCTATGGGGTGAAGACTGGGATGGGGGGGCTAGTCATACTGTTTAATGAAAGGACAACCTTTACGGTCACAATTACAGTGACAGATCCAGGGGGACGATACGTCATGGTCAGCGGGGTCCTGGAAGGGGCACTGGTTGTGCTTGTGAATGTGTACGCCCCGAACTGGGAAGACGCAGACTTTGTCAAAAAGACCATGGCAACAATCCCTGACCTAGACACCCACCGACACATCATGGCGGGCGGGACTTCAATGGCATATAGGACCCACGGACGGACAAATCCAGCCCCGACTCAGGGAAGCAGTCGGCTAAAGCAAGGGAAATAAAGGACTTTATTGAGCAGATGGGGAAGAGGGTGAACCTGTAGAGGTTCACACACCCGAGTTCTCCTTTTTCACCTAAGTCCAGAAGGTATATTCCAGTATCAGCTTCTTTGTAGTGGGCAAATCGGTGCTTTCAGGTGTGGTGGGAGCTGAACACTATCCAATAGTAATCTCTGATGATGCCCCACACCATCTGGATATGAGGTTGCAGATGGGACAGGCCCAGCGCCCCCCATGGAGGCTGGACACAGCCCTCCTCGCTCATAAGGCACTCTGCGAAAGAATGTCACAAGCCATCGATGGATACGTAACCTGCAACCAGAATTTGGAGATCTCACTCTCCTCATTCTGGGAGACACTAAAGCGGGGAAATAGCTGCATATTAAGCACAGAGGGTCAGAAAGGAGAGCATTAACTTCACGCAGAAGGGGAAGGCACCAGGTCCAGATGGATTACCGGTGAACTTCTATGAAAAATTTGTGGAAACACTGGCCCCATACCTGCAGGAGATATTCAATGACGTGCTATCGAAGGGACCCTGTCATCAAAGGCCTCAATATCACTGATCCCGTAGGAAGACAAAGACCCAATAGAGTTGGGCCAAATAGACCCATCTTGCTCCTGAACACTGATGCCAAAGTCCTGCCGAAAGCCCTGGTAAGGTGACTGGAACGTCACGTGCTGGAGGTAGTCACGGAAGGTCAGGTTTTGTCAAGGGAAGGCAATTAATGGCGAACATCAGGCACCTACTGAAAGTGGTCATGACCTTGCCCAGGGGGGAGACACCAGAAGTGATCTTCGTCCAGGTTGCAGAGAAGACTGGTATAGTCGAATGGAGGTACCTCACTGGAGGTACTGGAATGGTTTGGGTTTGGGCAGGGGTTCACCTCGGGAGTGAAACTACTGTACTGCGCTCCCATGGTGAGCTTACGGACAAATATCACCAAATCTGGATAATTACGGCTGCACAGAGGCATGAGGCAATGATGCCCATTGTTTCTGCTACTGTTTGCCCTGGCAATTGAGCCACTGGCTACCTTTCTCAGATCACCAAAGGGGTGGAGAGGCATCCAGAGAGGAGACATGAAGCCACACTAAACGTGGATGACGTGCTCCTCTATGTCTCGAACCCCCGAGCCAGGATGGGAGGAATCGTGGAACTCTTTAGGGAGTTCGGGGGCCTTCTCAGGTTGCAACCTTAACCTGAGCAAGAGCGGGATATTCCCCATGAACTCGCAAGGAAGGGAATCAGAGTTGGGAGAGCTGTCGTTCAAGCTGGCCCAAACCAAATTCGGATAGTTGGGGACCCAAGTAGCCCATGACGGGGGAAGAAACGAGAACTAGTACCGCCAACGGAACGGAAAGAGAAACGAGTGGTAAGAAGATGTGGGAGGAGGGGCGAGGGAGGGGGGGGTAAAAGGTGGGGGGTGGGAGTAGGAGAGGGGAGGGGGGGAGGGCCTATAAATCAGGACGCAATACAAACAAAGCAGGAGAACCGAAGGGAACATATGGAAGTTAAGTATGCAGGTACGACCTCGCCAGAAGTAGGCCCAGGTGGCACCAAAGGGACCTCTGGTATGTCCTAATGCAAGGAGGTGGCTCAAAGCACAGGAACGGCACAGATGGAGTGGCCGAGTTCAGGGGACCCCAAACTCAGGTCCCCACAAAGTACCTTTACACCCACTGTTGTGTTCCCTTCCTGGACTTGTACACAGGTATCACACTCTCTTCCTGTACATATATAAACATTTTGACACTTTGTAAAAACTTTACTGCAGTGTAACTATAAAAGAAAACAATAAAAATCATTAAACCTAAATAAATTCACACTGGTGAGACTCCAAAGTGAGACTCAAAGCCAAATGTTTCTCTGGAAATATGTTTTTCTGGTCCGAAACCTAAGTTGCTTTTCTTCAATTGAAGATTTTTGGCGAATTTTCTATCAGACTTCCAAGCACATAGGAGGTGGCTTTTGATCGAGACTTCCCCACATCAACTTACTACAGCTGATGTCCTGTTGTCATAAATACCCATTTCACCCTTTTCATCTTATTCCTCCACGGCCTGAAAGTATCTCTTTGAAAACGCAGACTCCCGAATAACAGAGCATTTGCTGTTCCCATTTCACCACTATTTTTGGGTCAGTTCAATTTTAAAATTCCTGTAGCTGTTTACTCACAAATCTACTGTAAAATGAAAATGTTCTTTGCCACCTTTTAAACTTCTTTGAAATGCTACAGCAACACGTCAATTTCAACATTATCCCCTAATGCTAATTTCAAATTGACTCTTTGGGGATGTATGTTCTTCTGCCGGAGGTGAATTGGAACTGATTTGCGGTCAGAAATTCACTCTCCCTCGCCATGGTGAGGATTACGAGAGATTCCTAAGGTCCTGTGACTGACCAACCCCTCTCCCGCATCATAAAGCGGTTTCCCACCCACCCTCCTCATCGCAAATTAACACTCCAACCTTGGATTTTCTGGGTACCCCCCTTGTCTCAAGTACGGGGATGGCCAGCTCCCTCTGCAGAGATCCCCTAAATAAGCGGCCCCAGAGACACTCTGAATAAGCGGACCCCCACAAAAACCCCCTAAATAAAGATACCTGACCCATCGACACCCCAGAAAAGAGACCCCAATCAGGAAGCTACAGAGGAGTCCATACTGGGTCAAGTGAAGAAAAATACTGTTGTAAAACTCACCTGGGCATAGAACTGCTGGCACAAGGAGAGGAAGCATCAGATGTTTACAAACATTAACCACTTTAAAGAGAGTTAAATGCTGTCAATTTAAAGCTGAACACTTTAAAATCACTCAAGGGTTAAGGGGGACTAATTGGAACGCTTTAAACTCTCTTTGAAATGGTTGATGTTTGTACACATTGTGTTGAGAGCACTTCAAAGTCACAGAACCATGAAAAAGATAAATGAAGCAAGGCTCGCAGCTGTGTTTGTTGAAGATGTCAATCACAGCCACTAAGGGAAATTATTGAATGGCTTGCAGCTCAAGGATCTGAGGGGTTTAAATACAGGTCACTGGTTTACTCTTTCTTGGAATTGACACATGGTGCCTCTGTCTTATCCAGCAGCTGTATGCTCAGGTGAGTTTTCTAATCGTATTTTTTTCACTTGCCCATCTGGACGGCTCTCTAGCTTCTAGACAGAGATCTCTTTTCTGGGGGTCTGTGGGATCCCTTTCTTCAGGGGGTGTCTTGTGGGTCTGTTTATTAGGGGGTCTTTGGCGGATCTCCCTATTTAGGGGGTCTCTGGGGGGGGGGGGGGGTCCTACTATTTGGGTGGTCAATTTTGAAAAGTGTGGGTCTTGGGTGGATTTTAGGGGCAACTCCTTTAAGGGGATATCGCCTGGGCCCATGGTGAGGTCCATTATGTAAAGGCCATGCTGATAAATACAAGAAGTGATCCCCATCCATGCGATTCCCGGATCTGGATGAACCATTTGCATCCTCCTACAGTTGCGTGGGTGCGAACCCTGAACCCACAGCCAGTGAGGGCTGAAGCATCGCAAATGGCGCAGATCCATTTTTACCCAAGATGCCTGATTTTCCATTGCATCGGGAACACCCGTTACTGGTGGCATGCGGCGGAGAATCCAGGCCCACATCTTTAACCTTTCATTTCATAGACTCTACAGACAAGGTGACTCCAACAACCTCTCCTTGGATTAACCTTGGGCACACACAGACACAGCTTCACCCTCACCCACACAGAATATGCACATAAACGAAAAATATAAAAATGTAAACATATCACCATAGCATAGACGAGAAAAAGAAAATAAGTTTTGAAATCCTTTGTAACTATTACTTATAAAGGAGCACTAACACTGTGTCTTTCATTTAAAGTTATAACATTCAGCAATTACAGCAATTATAACGCTTGATTACATTCCCAGTTGTATTTCAGGGGGTGTAGTTATTATTTATAGCATAATGAAACTATATTAGAAGACTCAATGGGCTAGATTTCCCCATACATGGTTCGGTGATTAGAATGGAGGTGGTCTCCTAATTGGCCATCTCCAGGCCTCCTGATCAATTATGGACCAGCCAATTAGGTCTGACAGCTCTGAAGACTCAACAGTGCCACTGGGGATGGGCAACAAATTCTGTCCAATCCAGCTGTTATGAACACCTGGTCAGCTCTCAACAGAGATTAAGAGACTGGGCCAGATGCCATTACCATTTTAAGTTTTAATGTGGTGCGGAAAGATGGATTAATTCCAGGAACAATAATATAAGATATTGGGCTTGTATTATAAACAAACTTTGTCAAAACAAAAGAAAATAAAATAATATTTCAACCTTTAATTCAGTTTTAACACTAATTGATTATATGCAGCTTCTTAACCGTAACACATTAGTTCTCATTAGACAACATGTCCAGTAAATATTCACTTACAGAGACAGGCAAAGATGATACTTAATTTTACGAAGCAATTCTCTGCTGTAAGGCAAGTTCCTTTAGAGCAATTTTTTTGAAAGTCTGTATCTGGAGCAGCTTCCTTCATGGCCTCTCTGGGTGACCTCCATAGCCTTCTGGCATAACTGTTCAAAAAACATTTCTTCCTCTCTCCCTCTTCACCATCCCCATCTCCTCAAATAAAGATTGAGGGGCCAGATTTGAATCCCTTATTGTTATCTTGGTTGAGTATACAGAAGAACAGAGTTATACCATTCATTTGCAACTAACTTTCCAGTGACAGACAAATAAGTCATCCGGCTCTGGGATGGGCTGATACCTGGTCAAACAAGGTTGTCCTGAATGACAATGGATCTTGAATGGATCATCCTGGCTGAACCGGGGCATCCTGTGTATTCCCACGACTGAAGTTAAATCAGAATGGGACCAGGTAACTCATGATGTGGGCGTATCCCTCTCACCCTGCTGATAGCAGTCCTTGTAACCCCTAAATTGCGTGCGACATCTTACACCCTATTTCTGGATCCAAGTTTCCAATATCTCCCTATCATGTCACAGAAAAGCCCATACCCCATAAAAATGAATTAATGAGTAAAATCTGGAAGAGTCAGTCACTGCTGAGGATGTCCAGAGACCATGTGGGCACCAGAAATTAGAAGCCTCTCGAGCAGGTAAGTTCAGATAAAAAATTCAGAATGGCTGAGGGGAAAAGGCCCCATTAATTGGAAGAGAAAGCCCTTCCAGGGAATCATTGGGACCATGGTTTATTTTCCTCTCCATAGTCTCTTCTATAGGCTTGAAGCCACATGACTTCATTGCCCCTCCAGTTTGCCAAAGGTAGGCTTCCTCCATGCAGCTGGCCCCCCACGTAGCCTGCAGCTTACCCCCCATTGCGAAAATACTGGCTGCCCCAATTAATGGCCCTTAATTGGGACCTATAATATAAAAATCGGCTGTCCACCTCGGTAGCGGGGGCAGCACATCCGCACCTGATCTCATCTCCGATCTGCCGCTGGGAAAGTTGCCTGGCCTGGGGTTTGCCAGAAATTAAAGCATCCCGCACCTCAGTTCCCAACACCCAGAGGCTGGTAAAATTTGGTGCGATGTTTCCTGCTCACTCTGTCGTCTACAGTTTCCTTTAAAATATACGCGGTGTATAATAATTTTATTATTTCACAAACCGCATTGTAACATTTTGTGCTGCACAATAATGGTGGCATCATGCTGGTGTCTTCAATTCCAACCCTCCCAAATCTGTCACAATATGGATCAAACATATGCAGGGCACATCAGTTTGTAATGGTCACTGCTACGGTCAAACAAACTAAAAATCCTCAGGCAAAAGAAAAAGAAATCAACAATATGCAAATTAATAATCGTACTCATAATATATTCAACACATAATAAATCCTGTTTAGTCCAGCCTTAGCTTCAATACGTCCTATTACCAACAAACACAGATACTGGCACGGCCCCCACATTTGGTCTGTCACGCAGGCTGACTATTTCTATCACACATTCTTATTTGATCTTGTAACGGATGTCATGGTTCTCAAACCTGATGGCCTCCCAGAGCACAGCAGGAATCTCTTTCTCACCCAAATCTATTTAATTCTCATTGGAAGGCAGCACTGAATATAGCTTGGCAAGAGAAAGGAGAGGCACTAAAGGTAGCAAAACAGAAAGCCCAATAATTCTACTCTGCCTACTGAAGCTCACTCCGTTTGTCAGACAAAATCTCACAAACATACCACTTTGCCGGAAAATGTAATTCCAATCGTGTACCCTTGCAGCATGGTATTAATACATTCACAATGGGATTGCTTTGTTTAACTACCTTTACAGATAGAAACAGACAGTGGCAGGAGGTGGGATCAAAATGCTCAGAGAGGCAGAAAAAATTCAGGTTGACAAGTGACAAAGTCAGGAAGCCAAGTAAAGACATGAGGAGGTTGGAATGGTGCTGGTGACAGATAATTATGCACTGTTGTATTTACCAGATTTTATTTATCCTGTTCAGGAAAGCAACTAAAGTATGCAGTTCCCTCCCACCTTTTTATGTTCAATATTGGCAGTGGTTAGCACTGCTGCTTCACAGTGCCAGGATCCCAGAAGGCCTTTGACACAATGCCGCGTAGGAGACTGTTAAATAAGTTAAGAGCTCATGGTGTTCAGGGTAAGATCCTGGCATGGATAGGGGATCGGCTGACTGGCAGAAGGCAGAGAGTGAGGGTAAAAGGGTCTTTTTCAGGATAGTGACTAGTGGTGTGTCTCAGGGGTCTGTGCTGGCCCCACAACTTTTCACAATATACATTAATGATCTGGAAGAAGGAACTGAATGCACTGTTGCTGAGTTTGCAGATGATCTGTAGAGGGACAGATAGTATTGAGGAAGCACGGGGGCCATCTGGAATGCGAGAGGATTGAATGGGCTGGTGAAGCGGTCGAGGGTACTTGCTCACCTGGAATGCGAGAGGATTGAATGGGCCGGTGAAGCGGTCGAGGGTACTTGCTCATCTGAAGGGGCTAAAGGCAGATGTGGCAATGCTTCAGGAGACCCACCTGAAGGTGGCGGACCAGGTCCGTCTGAGGAAGGGATGGGTGGGGCAGGTTTTCCACTCTGGGTTGGATGTGAAGAACCGGGGAGTGGCGATTCTGGTGGGGACAAATGTGTAGTTTGAGGCATCGGAGGTGGTGGCGGATAAGGGGGGTAGGTATGTTATGGTTAGGGGCAGGCTACAAGGAGAGAAGGTGGAACTTGCTAGTGTGTATGCCCCAAATTGGGACGATGCGGGCTTTATGAGGCGTATGTTGGGACGGGTCCCGGATCTGGAGGCGGGAGGTCTGATCATGGGGGGGGACTTCAATACGGTGTTGGATCCTTCACTGGATTGGTCCAGCTCTAGGACGGGTAGGAGGCCGGCGGCGGCCAAGGTACTGAGAGGGTTTATGGACCAGGTGGGTGGGGTGGATCCATGGAGGTTTGTGAGGCCAAGGCCATGGGAGTACTCTTTCTTCTCCCACGTAAATAGGGTCTACTCTCGGATAGACTTCTTCGTGGTGAGTAGGGGACTGATTCTGAGAGTGGAGGAGGCCGAGTATTCGGCCATTGCAATCTCCGACCACGCTCCGCAGTGGATAGAGTTGGAGATGGGGGAGGTGCGGGACCAGCGCCCGTTGTGGCGGTTGGATGTGGGGTTGTTGGCGGAGGAGGAGGTGTGTAGCAGGGTCCGGGCAAGTATTGAGGGGTACCTCGAGGTGAATGATACGGGGGAGGTTCAGGTGGGGGTGGTCTGGGAAGCCCTGAAGGCAGTGATTCATGGGGAGCTGATATCCATCCGGGCGCACAGGGAGAGGAGCGAGAGGAGTGAGAGGGATAGACTGGTGGGAAAGATGCTGGAGGTAGACAGGAGGTATGCAGAGGCACCAGAGGAGGGACTGTTGAGGGAGAGGCGCAGCCTGCAGGCTAAATTTGATTTGCTGACCAGTAGAAAGGCGGAAGCACAGTGGAGGAAGGCACAAGGGGCAGTGTACGAACATGGTGAAAAGGTGAGTAGGATGCTGGCTCATCAGCTCCGCAAGCGGGATGCGGCTAAGGAAATTGCTGGAGTGAGAGACAAGAGTGGGAATGTTGTGCGGAAGGGGGTAGAGGTGAATGAGGTCTTCAAGGACTTTTACGGGAAACTGTACCAGTCGGAGCCAACGGGGGAGAGGAGGGGAATGGAGAGGTTCCTCGACGGGCTTTCTTTCCCGAAGGTGCAGGAGGAACAGGTGGAGGGGTTGGGTGCGCCGATTGAGCTGGATTGAGCCATATGTTCTGGGCATGCCCAGCACTGGATGAATTCTGGAAGGGGGTGGCGGGGACGGTGTCGAGGGTGGTTGGATCCAGGGTCAAACCAGGGTGGGGACTCGCAATTTTTGGAGTTGCGGTAGAGCCGGGAGTGCAGGAAGCGAAAGAGGCCGGTGTCCTGGCCTTTGCGTCCCTAGTAGCCCGACGAAGGATCTTGCTGCAGTGGAAGGATGCGAGACCCCCAAGTGTGGAGACCTGGATCAGTGACATGGCGGGATTTATAAAATTGGAAACGGTCAAATTTGCCCTGAGAGGATCAATACAAGGGCTCTATAAACGATGGCAGCCTTTTCTGGACTTCCTGGCTCAAAGATAGGTATCTTGGTCAATAGCAGCAGCAACCCGGGGGGGGGGGGGGGGGGGGGGGGGTAAGGGGGGGTGTTCCTTATTGTAGTTTCTATTATGTAACTTAATTTTGTGTTAATCTGCTCTGTTGTTAATATGCTGTGTTGTTCATGGAGGTGGGGCGAATGTTTATGATTGCTAATATTATTGTTCTTTTTGGTATTTTAAAAGAGGAAGCACGGGGGCTGCAGAAGGATTTGGACAGGCTAGGAGAGTGGACAAAGAAGTGGCAGATGGAATACAATGTGGAAAAAGGTGAGGTTATGCACTTTGGAAGGAGGAATGGCGGCATAGACTATTTTCTAAATCCGGAAGTGCTCAGGAAATCAGAAGCACAAAGGGACTTGGGAGTCCTTGTTCACAATTCTCTTAAGGTTAAGTTAAAGTGCAGGTTCAGATAGCAGTTAGGAAGGCAAATGCAATGTCAGCATTCATGTCGTGAGGGCTAGAATGCAAGAGCAGGGATGTACTTCTGAGGCTATATAAGACTCTGGTCAGACCTCATTTGGAGTATTGTGAGCAGTTGAAAATGAGATGGTTCAAAGGAAATTCACTAACTGAATTTTAACTGTCATTGGGAGTTACAATTGTCCCCTAGTTGTTAATATGCCTATAGGCTGGGTTTGGATTGGATGTGATGCATGTTATGAGCTCAAAGAGCACCTTGCTTCCAGAACAATGTATTTATTTAATTTTTATTTATTTTTTATTTAGAGAACCCAATTCTCTTTTTTCTGATTAAGGGGCAATTTAGCTTGGCCAATTCACCTGCCCTGCACATCTTTGTGTTGTGGGGGTGAGACCCACGCAAACACGGGGAGAATGTGCAAACTCCACACAGTGACCTGGGGCCGGGATTGAACCTGGGCCCTCAGCGGCGTGAGGCAGCAGTGCTAACCACTGCACCACCATGCCGCCCCAGAATGTATTTATTATAACTGAGTGTAACATGGCTGCCCCACCTGTGCTTATGGTGCAGGCCACGTGAGTTTGGCAAGCAACGTAGGACCTATGGTACATGGTTGAATTTCAACCTCACACATTCCCTTTCCATAACAAGCAGAAGACAAATTTGCTTACATCATCATGTGTAACTGTGAGTTACCCGAGTTACCCACTATACAACTATTCCAATGCATTAACAAACTGCATGTTATTCTCGTCAGTCTCTGCATTTGCATCACATACATAGTGATTAAATCATGCAGATCCCTTTATTGTACATGCACACATTGTCACAGGTGATGTTCTCTCTCTGGCGAGTGCCACGTGCATGGGACTTATTACTGTGATAACAGTTGCTGTTGTACCATTTCCATCATTGGACACCAGTGGTCTTTTGGAAATTATGTTTGTTCTATACTCTATGCAGTTGGTGAGATCTCATCTTCCTGATAGGCCACCTGCAGTGACGGAACAGTTTAGCTTGTCATTCATAATAGGCCTGCGGTGCTCTCTCGTTCACCATGTGACAGCTGCGGACACATGTCCCAAGCTGCCATGTGGGCTGATTCCTGTTGAGAGCACTGAATGTTTATACCCTGACTGTTCAACACTGGCAAATGTTTGGCGATTTTGTCAAATTGAAATTATGACTTTCGGCTCTCTGACCTTGATTGTTTCACTCACGTCTGTTGCTACTTCTGATTTCAGCGGTGTATTTGCTTTTGGAAGGATAGATTTGGCATTGCGTGCCATCAGTCTTTCTATGCCTTCAGTCAGTGTGTTTCTCCACTCAAGAGCTGACTTTTATATGTCTGATTTGCTCAATTTCTTGATGATTCCTTTGGCTATTCTTACTACCACTTCAGCCTTTCATTTGACTGTAGGTCATGTGGAGGTGATACGTAGTGTTCAATTTCCCAATCCTTTCATGGCTGAATTCTTCTCTCATGAACTGAGGCACATTGTCACTCATTGCAATGTCTGGCATCTTGTAACAACTGAAATGTGCTTTCAGACATTGCACAATCTCACCAATCACTGTTGAAGTCAGCTGGTCTAA
Source organism: Scyliorhinus canicula (assembly GCF_902713615.1). Classification (NCBI taxonomy): domain Eukaryota; kingdom Metazoa; phylum Chordata; class Chondrichthyes; order Carcharhiniformes; family Scyliorhinidae; genus Scyliorhinus; species Scyliorhinus canicula. The sequence goes on along the minus strand of NC_052159.1, from coordinate 135,608,645 downwards.
CTCTCATTATTCAGAACAGTAGTTCACAGTGATAAAATAATCAGCTCCTGCTAGAATGAAGAGGTCTACTCCCAGCTTCATCCATGGTCAGGCTTGTGTGCCATGCGTATTGAGTGACTCTCCAGCTCGCTTAGCATGGCATTCGTCACGACCGCCACAGTGGCTGACAGCATCAACTTGCGCCCGATTCTGCGCTTGAAGTGCAATTAATTATGCATCAGCAAATATCTCTCTGAATCATCAGGCAGGTCAGTAGATGATTTGTCTGCCTGTCATCAGCTGGTGTGTTTCAACGTTGTGGTGCCATATTTAGACTCCAGTCCAACACGAATATCTTATTCTCTCAGCCCACCTGTTTTCTCCATACATCAATGATAGCAGGAAGCCAAAAGCAAAAGGCTATCTCCTTGAAGACAGAACCTCACTTCAGCCACCAAGCCATCGATGCCTTAATCCATTGGGTCAGAGTGCAGAGGCATGTCCAATCCTGCAGGATTGGTCTAAGAAGTTCCCAAAAGTCACCATTTCATCCTGGCAGGCCAATGCCCAGGAAGTTAGCATAGTTTGCAACCGCATCCAAATCGCAATACAGTTTCACCAGGGTAAGTCCTCTCTCAACTTCCTCCACTATCAAACATCCATCATGGCATCATGTATTCAAACATCTTCTCTTTCATGGATCTCAAACACTCATTCGCGGGGGATCACCACTCGGTTTGAGATGTTCCCTGCCCCCCACTCACCGGTGGATATGAACCTTATTTCCACTAATTTTAACACATTTACAAGAACTGAAACAGCTTTAACTCACAGTATCTGCACTGCCCCCCACCCCCCTCCCCCCCCACCAACTCTCCCATTCACCGGCATTGTTGATCACACTGGGGGTGTGGAGGAGCCTTGAGGCTCCGGAGCTTGAGGGCAAAGGCTGAACGTTTCCCCCTGCCACCCATGCCGTGCTTTGGAAAGTGCCCCCTAGTAGCCTAGGGTACTGCTCGAAACATCCAAGTTGGTACTATCAAATCTGTCACTGAAATTGACAGTGCCAACTGGACACTGCTGGGGAGTAACCCGCCTCCATTGGGGGGGGTTCCTCGTATGTGTGGTTGTGTGTGGGAGAGACTCACGATGCTGGCATGGGAATTAAGAGAGGGGAGAGAATACCCCCTGGGGCTTAAATGGTGGGAGGGGGGGAAGAGGGGGGTGTGCTCCCTGATACTTCTGTTTTGGGAGTGGGTCACCCTGAAGGGGGTTGGAGGAACTTCTACTAAATGAGCACACTGGTTAGTACTGTTTCTTCACAGCTCCGGGGTCCCAGGTTCGATTCCCCGCTGAGTCACTGTCTGTGCGGAGTCTGCAAGTTTTCCCCGTGTCTGCGTGGGTTTCCTCCGGGTGCTCCGGTTTCCTCCCACAAGTCCCGAAAGACGTGAGCCAGGATTCTCGCAAAAATGGGGCAATGACCCTACGCCCGCCAGAAAACGGAGTTATTCTCCGGTGTTAAGGGGGCTCTCAGGGCCCCGGCGTGCGCTCCGCAGCTCCTGCTGCCGATATAGAGCCCTGCACCTCTGGCCACGGGTCCATGCATGTGCGTGGTGGCTGTTTTCACGCTGGTCCCCGCGCAACATAGCGGAGCCACACAGGGGGCTGGCGCGGAAGAAGATAGTCCCCCCCCGAATCGCGGGCCTGGTCATCGTAGAGAACCCCCCCCCCCCTCCGATTCTGATCCCCACCCCATCAGGACGCCGAGCTCCCACCGGGTGAAACTATACAGGAACCACGCCGGGGGAACTCTCGGCAGGGACTCAGCCGGTCGACCGCGGAGAATCGCCGCAGTGGCCTCTTTCAACGGTCCCTGACCGGCACCACGTCAACTGCTCGTGTGCGGCTGGTGGCGATTCTGCTGTCGCGGGAGAATTGCGTCCCGGCGTCGAACCCAATCACGGGTCCGACACCCATTCTTCGCCCTCGTGCCGAGCGCGATTGCGGCGCGGGGGCTCAGAGAATCCCGGCCATGATGTTGGGTAATTTGGATAATCTGAAATCTCCCTCTGTGTACCCGAACAGGCGCCGGAATGTGGCGACACAGGCGATTTTCACAGTAACTTCATTGCATTACATTACATTGTAATGTAAGCCTACTTGTGACAAAAAAGACTATTAATTATTATTAAATGCAGATCAGGGAACCTTTAAAGGTGGCGCCTGGATCTCTGTGGAGCCAGCCCTGCCAGCTTCATCAGGCCCCGCCCCGCAAGAGTGATGGAGAAAACTGCGCCCCCAGATTTTCTGAAAACTCAGTGCCAGAAAAGCAGGACTAAAAAATCAGCTGTTTCTGGAGAGAAAGACATGGGGCGGAATTTCCCCTCACGCCGCACCCATTTCCTGGTGCGGCGCGTGCCCGCCGGCTATGGGAAATCCTCAGGCGTGAGTGAGCTGCTGGCGAAGTGGAGAATCCCACCCATGGGTTTTCAATCAGAGCCTGATCCGCTGACAAATTTCAATAACATTTCCTTTGTACAAGATGCCATCTTGGGATGTTAATTCATCTGTCTATCCAATTTCCTCTTGTAGTCAGAGGTGCATCTTTGATGTTCTCAGGCCACCCTTTCATCACTCGGTCTTGCACCACTTGCGGAGTTGCAACCTGTTGGTAACTCACTTGATATCAGCAAGGCGCTTGTCTGTCCGATTTAATGGGTGGAATTTTCCCCAAAAAACGACCAAGTGTCATTTTTGGTGTGAAACCCCGCTAATCCTAGTGGCGTGATCCGAACAGCAATTTTTAGGCACTGAGAAGAATTTTTATCCTCTGACTTGAAAAACGGTGTATCTGAGGCATCAATCATCATATTCGCCTGGCGAGAGGGTGATCTGAGCCCCTGAAGGAATGGGGCACTGCGTTTAAATGGCTCCACGGCACTTGCTCTCATTCAAGTCAGGAGGATGGCAGCGAAGGAAAGCAGCTCCTCGATTCACGGAGGGGATCCTCACATGTTTGCTTGAAGCTGTGGAAAAGAGACGGGCTGCAATATACCCTCAGGCTAGCAGGAGAGTCCCCAGCAAGGTTGACGAAGAGGACGGGTGTAATGAATGACTTACTGCGATCAGCCAAGGTAAGTTCTCCCTGTCTCCTTTCTGCACTGCACACTTTTGGTACCCACTGGAATGTCACCTTGATCATGTATGCCGCCACCTCGCATGGCCCTAGCATCCGTAATACCACCAGAATCCTCAAACACGCCCAGCGCTCCTCATCAGACCCACTCCCTGCTTGCGTGCAGTGCCCACACATGCCAGGTGCTATCAACATCTGGCCAGACAGACAGCCATCTCACATTATCCCCATTTTTGTTCCTGCAGGAGAGATTTGATCCCGACTGCAGCGAGCGATAGAAGATGTACCATGGGATGGCGGAGCTTATTACATTGCTGGGCTCCTCCAGCACTGTAATCAGTGGAATGGCCAGTCCCACTGATTCCTTAACAAAGTTGATTGAATTCCTGTGATGGATGAGAGAGAGAGAGAGTCAGGTTGGCATCTCAGCTGGATACCATCATTATTCCCCCTGCCCCATTGACCTTCCCTACCTGGAAGCAGCCAGTCCCAGACCTAATCTTGAGGTGACCACTTACTCACAGCTCCGGCATAGGCCAGGGAATTCCCATCTCCATTATTGAACTAGCCCCGGCCTATGCCGTCGTCCACGTATACTTGCCTCTGGCCTCTTGTTTATGTTCTCCCCTCTTTATGCTCTCTAACAGTGGGGATTCTGACAGGAAGGTTACATGTCACATGTCCCGAATTGCCAAGGTCAACTGGAATAATTGTCTATGGGGACAATGGATCCTGACTGGCAGGAGTTGGAGTCCGGCACAGAAGCGAGCCAAGTGCCTTGTGATCCCGTGCAACCAAGCTTTGAGTCTTGAACCCTGAGTACTCATCCCATTCCTTGACTTTGAGACTGTAGGTAGTTGATACTGTGAAGGGTTAACTCCTGATGGCCAATTACTGTGATGAGCATGAGTCTCAGGATTGTCAGAGGGCACAATTGCTTTATCCTTCAGGGGTGGCAAAGCCAAGAGGAGCCCTTCTTACTCAGGCTGCATTATTCCAAGATCTCACTGCTGTCAACACTTAAGCCTCCTGGACAGCTCCTCCAAAATTTGTGCCCCCATCCCGCCACCCAACCCCCTCCCACCCAAGGCTGGGTAGCTTTCTGGGCCTCGCCCATGCGGTCCATTAGGCCCAGCTACTTGACTCTCATCACACCCCATCCCATGTGGCCTGCAGCCTCACCCGCTCCATACCCCCATGTCCCAAACAGCAGACTTACACAAACAGAAAGGTACATTTGAACAACACAGAGTGTACATTAACACAGTCCTAAGAACACAATTAAACAGGCAGCAGACTTCAGGACCGTCCACATCTACTGCGACCACCACCAGACAGCGCCACAAATCCATCCCCCCTCACTAAGCCATCTCCCCCCATCTCTGGAGCTCTGTCCACGTGGAATCCCTGATGCTCAGTGGAGGCAGTGGTGCTCAGCTCAGAGACCTTGGCACCTGGTTCATGGTTTTAAAAAGCAGCAGTAATTCAGTCCGGCGTGACATTGCACTTGGTGGTTGGGATGATTCAGGGCTAAAGATGTAATGTTAAGCATGCTGAGTACATGATAATGGCTTAAAATTAACGCAAATTTTTTTTGCACCCTTCCTGGGTGTGAACCTGGTCACATTATCGGGGAGGGCCCTGCAAGATCGAGTTCCAACATCTCATGGCGCAAATATTATTTTTGGCCTCTTGTGAGATTTAGCAGCCATTGTGAGATTTGCGCCTGCAACTAATGGGCCTGCTGAATCCCGGCTCATCTCTCTGTTCAATCGATGACTTCCAGAGCATGTCTAGCTGCTTCCTTATGTTGAACCTGGAAGATTGCACATTCTGTTGCCTCAACTTTCTTTATTGTGCTCCCTCTCGACAGCATGTCAGTGACGTCCATCTGTTTCTCTTAATTGTATGTCACATCCAGATGATATCTCTGGAAACTAAATAACATACTTTGCAGATGCTTTGCAGTGGATCGTGGCGGTTTGAGAAAAATGCTTTGAAGAGGCTTGAGGTGGGGCTCCACTGTCACTTTCTCTCCGCCAAGCAGGTAGTGATGAAAATGCTGACAAGCAAAAGCAATGGCTAGACACTTTTGTCCTTCCCACATTAGGGCTGCTTGAAGACCTGCCTTGCTGGTGTCACAGTGCAAGGTGACTTCACCTTTGACATTATAGTACATCAGCACTGGCGTTGTCATCGCCAGTTGTTTGATTTTAGTGAATGCTGCTTATTGTTCTCTGACCCGATCTCACTGCACAGCTTTGGCAGTGAGCTGGACAATGGTTCACTCTCCGACAACGAATTTGGCCAAGTAGTTCACAAATCCAACAAGTCTTTGCCCTGTTTTCGCATCTGTTGGTTGCTGCATCATTGCTGCAGTATGATCAGGGAAAGGAGTTTTACTGTCAATACATAACCTATGTAATTGACATCAGGCATCTTCAAGTGAAATGTTTTTCTTGTTCAGCTTCAAGTTCATCTGATGAGCGATCACTGGCAGTCACAGTAGACTCTGATCATGGTCAGCTATGGTTTCTCCCATTGGTCATCACCTCCCTGGACCAACAGACCATCTACTCCAGCTTCCACTGCAGGAAGATCACTGACTATCTCATGCTGTCTGCATCGGCACTCTTCTGGAGCAGTGGAGGTGTCAAACAACATGCGCATCCATTTGCCTCCCACGAACGGTAAATGTTAGAAAACAGATGATTTTTTTCCAGCTTCACTTGTCAGTAAACATCCTTCGCACCTCGGGCAGCAAAGATCTTTACCTTGGCAAGTTGTAGCAAAATTACTTTGATGTTTGCAATGGGGTAGTGATATTTCTTCAAGGCTTTATTTTGATCCTTTGGATCTAAGCATACTCTAAGCTTTCCAGGTTGTTTCACTGCCACCATGCTGCCAATCCAATCTGTAGTTGTCTCTTTCTTAAGTACTCCCTTCTTTTCCAACTCTTCAATCTTATTTATTCGGTTGGACTTATGGGAAGCTGGAGCTTTTCGCGGCAGATGCTGAATTGGTTTACCACTCTCATCTACTTCCAAATAACATTCTGCAGAAAGACATCCAAACCCAACCAAACACATGTTTGTACTCTGAGATCCATCCCATGATCAATGGGTGCTGCGATACGTTGTAATTCTCTTTTGGAACGTTTAGGGTTACCGGGCCAAGTTTTAGGATTGCTCCAGTTGAGATGAGTGTTTTTTGCTAACCATAAACGATCTAGAAATCTAGATCTTCAGCGGGCTCTCAGATTAACTTGCTCTCTCACTGTCATCACATAGCCTCAACCTTACGTTTGAGAGCTTCACTTTTTGGGTCATCATGTTTAGCCACTTCGCACAGGTCTGTGAAGATCACAATGTTGCATGACACATCAGTGTGCCGAGCTAACATTTCATGTCCACTTGGTGCTCGCCTCCTGTTCTGACAGTCACAAAACATTTATCACCTGTGGTATGGTGTCTAGTGATTCATCACACTCTTTGGCTAATATCTCTCCAGTGGCCATCTGTCCAGACTTGTCTTGCTTCTTTGTAGCCAAACACTTGTGTGCGAAGTAATTCAGCTTCTTACAGTTAGAATACTGATTTCCCCACACTGGGCAAGCCTTATTTTCCTTTGTGTGGTGCCCTCTGTAATATTTGCACAGTGCCCTTTGTCCTGGATCATTCTGCTCTTTCATCCTGAATATCTAGTGGTACAATGCAAATTGGCCTGTCGTGCATATGTTCCAGCTGATGATGCACAGCCTCGGTGCTTCTGCACATGCTAATTGCTTTTTGTAGAGTGTTTCTCCTCTCTCAGTGGACTTGCTGTTACCGCCGGATCTCATGCCTAAGACAACACTATCATTAATTAGGTCATTACTTTGTTGCCAAAATTCAGAAGATTCTGCGAGCTGTGATACTGCAGCCACATCCTGATCAATAGATTCTTTTTCACCTTGAGCCCTAATGTTGAACATATAACATTCATAAGTTACGCTCTCTTGAGGTTCAAAGCATTATTTCAAGTTATTCAAGATTTCCATGGTCTGGTTTTTTGTTCTTCAGAGAGATGCTTCAGAGAGTGGAATACAGTTTGTGGCAGCACATGTTGCTGTTTGTATTAACGCCAGCTTTTTAATTAAATCTGCTTCAATCTCATAGTTTTGCCCTTGCAAAGGGAGAAAACTGGGAGTCCTGCCACAATTAGCCCTTTGTTTCAATAAGAGCTGGGAATGGGAGGTTAACAGCCATTTTGATTCATCAAGCTGGTTTGCTTTCCTTTTCAGTGGCTACTTTTAGCAGCTCTGAACATTTCCATGTTCCTCTTTCAGTAGCTGTTGTTTCGCTCCGGCATCAACGGGCCTCTTGGCCCAGCGATTCCGTGGCCCACAAGGGACCAGCAGGGCGTCAGAATGTTCCATGCAGCTCTGGCTGCCAATACACGGCCCTGCACCTCCGGTCGCGGACTGCGCGCGACAGCCGCTTGTGCGACGTGACGAACCCACACAGTGGGCCAGCGGGGAAGAAGGCAGGCCCCCCCAGGTCACATACGCCTGCCGATCGGTGGCCCTTGATCGCGGGCCTGGCCGTCGGAGAGCCCCCCCCCCCCTCCCGGAGACTGATCCCCCCCCCCCCACCACCCCCCACCAGGACGGCCACCGCAGCTGCGACTCAGAGCTCCCACGGGGTGGAACCATACGTGAACCACGCCGGCGGAAACTCGGCCGGTCGACCATGGAGAATTGCCCGGGGGCCTATTTGAACGGCCCCCGACCAGCGCCGCATCAACCGCGCGCGCGCAACTGGCGCCGATTCTCCGGTCGCCAGAGTTTCACTTCCCGGTGTCGGACCCAATCACGGGTCTGACGCCCCATGCTTTGTCCTCGGCACGGAGGCTCGGGGAATCCCGTCCCATGTCTTTATTAGAACTGAATGTAACATGACTACCTCCAGCCTAGTTGAGGTCACATGACTATGGAAACCAGGCAGGACCTTTAGTACATGATTACATTCCAGAGAATTTTTAAATGTTAAGAAGCTCGAAACTAAAAATAACTCGTGTAAATCCCCCACTTTTAGTTTTAATAAAGGCAGATTGAGCAGCCACAGGTAAATAACTGTTTGCTGAAAGGTGATAGCACATTTAAATATTCTAATGAGGCTGATCCCTCATATTTATTCTCCATCTTCGGTCTAACCCTGGCCAGTCAAGTTTCCTGGATTAGAGAATATCCAGAATCTACAGGAAAGCAGGGACTGGGACAACGACTGGCCGAACGCACCCCTTGATAGCACTTATTGTTTATTCTGTAGCCACCTGGGGCGGCCACGTCCCGATTACAAAATGGACACTTTGCAAAGAATGCAGGGAAAATGGACAATACTGAGAAAGCAAGCAGGTGCAAGGTTTGTCTGTTGATTGGAGTTGTAGCTCCCAGACAAGACCGATACTGCAAAGCCATTACCATACTAATGAGCCATCTCCAGGAACAAAAGAGTAACATTTAGGTAAACGATACTAAAGCAGACACCCCGGTGCCAGAGGAGACTAGAACAAAGCAGGCCAACGGTCACCTAGGGCCCGCCCAGCAATCAGGGCACTCACCCCTTTATTGGAGGAAATCGATACCGATGATCAAGAGACAGTCCAATTAATTGGGACCAAGTTCAAGGCCCACCCAAAAGCGCGCAAAGCCCCCTTTGGGAATAAGAAGAACCCAAGAGAGAATCGCTCTCTTAGCCTTGGCTCTCAGTGAGGAGAGACCTGCCTAGCAGCTGCACCAGAACAAGTAAGTCGAAAGTCAACAGACACTCCTAGCTACTATTCTATACCAGCTCAACCCCAGCAGTCTCAAAACCGGACAGCGGCCATTGTTCCTGTGACTGAGTGGGCACCCGAAGCTAAGTATAGGTTTTAGTAGTAGTGATACTTTAGTTGGTAGAGTTTTGTGCATGAGTATATTTGACTGTGTGTGTAAATAAATTGAGCATTGATTTCGAATTTACTAACTGGTGTATCGAGTCTTTGATCAGTATTCGGTTTTGAACCTTGTGGCGGTATCGAAAGATACCCGCGCCTCTTGATCAAACGTAATTAGAATTAAGGAAGGCGACCATATTAACCACCATAAACAGAGCCAATTAAGGAGAGAACACAACGAGCAACAATTCCAATCCCCTCCCCCTTCCCCTCCTTCTTTGCACCCTTCAAATGCGATCCCCTATCTCCACCTCGCCATTCTCACCTCCCCCTTACCCTTCACAGGCCTTTCCATTCTCACATCAATCTCCCCCTTGTTCTTTTTGAACTCGGGAAAGCCCTCCTTCACTCCATTCTGCTCCCGGCTTCAGCCTTGTAGCAATGGACTATTTGCCCAACAGCTAACTATCCTCTCAATCTAACTGGGAGACAAATATGTTAACCTTGTCTTGCCTGTCAATCCGGCAGGACCTGAGGGAAACTTATAGAGTCTCCAAACAATAAACAGTACCCCTCTCCATTCATATTGAGCTTTTATACAAATTAATTCAATATATTACTTTTTAAAGTCTCACCAACCATAATTCAAAACACAGCAATAGCGTAGATTGAGCAGGTAATATAGTTTATTAATGTCTTATCATAACTGCAGAGAGAGCTGTCCATTCACATTATATATTCAATGACCCATATTCTTGTGACTCGTGCGAATCAGGTAGTAGTGTTTCAGTGGCTTGTGGGGTGAAACCTAGCTCGATGGATTTCCCCTCCCTCTGTGCCGGGCTTCCCGCTGACAGAGGTGGCTTGCCATTGGCCGCCGGCAGGGACTTCCAGTCCCGCCAAAGTCAATGGCCATTTGGTTGCTGGCAGGCTTTGCCGCCTGGGCACCCGCCGCAGGTGGTGGCATTCGCGGGACTGGAAGATCACACCAGCGGGACAGGCCGGAAAATCCCACCTCATGTTAGATTCTAACTTACTCAACGCCCCATTCACCTGCACAGGATTAATATCAAGTCCAATGTCTTGAGCACAATAAGAGGGTGCTGCATTGTGCGAGGCATTGCCTCATTGGAATGAGGCACAAGACTGAGCAAAGAAACAAATCAACTCCCCGTTTGATGCCCATGAGGAAAGCAACCGAACTGCTGCTCTTCAAGTGGATGTCAGAGTTATCAGGTTATTATGCAAAGAAGCACAGGCAGTTCTTTCTGAATCCCAGCCAACATTCCTCCCTCAAGCAGCAACATCAAAGCACAAACAGATTGGTCATCCATCTCAATGTTTGGAAGATCTTGCGTTAAACAAAATGGTTTCTGATGTAATCAAATGCCTGCACTTCAAAGTAACTCATTTTCAAGTAAACCTGTTCTCTGTTGATGCGTTTCTTTCCATCTTCAGCTGAGTTCTGTCTCCCCTCTGTTGTCTCTGCTCAGTCTCCGCTTTGCCAACTCACATCCTGTTCCCACAACACTTCTTGAAACAAAAGGCAACACAAGAATCAAGAACACAGCATTCTTTTATTCATTTTAAAAGGATTTGCCAGTGGTACGCAGGAGTCTGGAACCCTAATGTGTCTGTTTATATTTCCTCGACCTCACTGGGGATTCTTAAAATCAAAAGTTTTTAACTACAGAAGCAAATTCAATATTTTAATGAAATATTTTGAAAATAATTACTTATTTTTGATAAGAGTAACTTGTATTTAAACTAACAGAAACCCAACTGGCAGGTAGGGGATGGTGACTGTTGGAAAATAATGACCTATGTCTTCTAGCCTATGGATCATCAGAAACTGGCTCGTGGGATTTTCCAGGGGTGCTTGAACTTCCAATGAGCAATATCCTTGCTCCTTGGGACCCTCTGAAAAAGTCTCTGATTCTGAGTCAAACTGCAAACACACTTACTACCTGCAGTGGCAGCCATAGGGGCTATCACCTGCCGAGGTGGGCTGTTTTCGTCCCAATTATAATAAAAATAGTGAAGCATTTAGCCCTCACCTATCATACACTCTCTACCCCACACACTCCTCATGCCCTATTCATGCCAACTGATGCCACAACTGATTGGCCCCAACAATCCTCCATGGCCCCTCATACCCTCCATGCTAAAATATGCTCTTCCATCCACTACGATGGCTCCTTATACCCCTGTGCAACCATAGTGCCAGCTTATTCCAACCCATGCCACCCTCACTCACCAACCTTTGCTTTTACATATACTATGCCAACTCACCCAGTATCCACTTTGGGCAGATATTAGGGGCCATGCTGAGATGATATAAAATATAAATATAAATAAAAATATAAAATGTCTGTTGCAGATTGTACTGTATGAAGTAAACACGCGCATTGATATAAATCCATTTGATACCTTCAAATCACTTAATCCCACATAAAACAAACATTTGAATGCATAGACCCACATCAAAGACAGCTAATCCCTTTATAACTACTTGAAATTGTCATTCAAACTGTGCAATACCCCCATTATGATAATGATACGTTATGGGAGCCATCAAGTAGCACTAATACTATAATGGGAGCCTTCAGCTGTGTGCCACAAACAACTTCTGAAATTGCAACTGTTTGTGTTTTTAACTGTAAGGCACAGTAAGCTATAAAGATCTTATCCACATTTTGTGCACATAAACATCTAGTCCTAACAATTCTAAAGAAGCGGAGCACTTGAAAGGCCTTCAGTAGGTTTAGACCTTATCCTCACACTTCTAAATCCTGCAAGTCATGTTTCAGAAACCTCGGTGACAAAAGTTACTTCTGAGCAAAGGGAGCTGCACTTCTAAATGTGCCATTGCCTCGGCGAATCATGAATGTGTTAAATGCACCCCATCCCCGTTTCCTCCACCTCGTCGGCGAAAATGGTGGGTACTGGATACGGATGGGGCAAGTCTTCCAGATTCAGGACTCCAACAACATTTTGGCTGAAGTGTTGAAGCCTTCTGACTTCGCAGAACTTCTGGTCTATGTTTTAGATGTCGCCTAACACCATTGCTGCTGTGCATCCCGATTCGTTCAGCGAGCACTGAAAACAATCCGTGTTATAATGAGTGTCCTGTCACCAGACTCTCAGTGAACCAGCATTTCACTTCAGTATCCTGACAGGTGATTTGGCTTATTTGCTATACACGATTAATATGGGTGGTAGGAGTATATTGCACATGATTCACGAAGCCTGTAATTTGTAACACTACCTCCTTAATGAGCAAATATGCCACCCTCAACATCTCCACAACAATTTGAGAGGACGGCGAAAACAAACAAAAGGCATCGCACCACGATTCACATTACTAGAACCATTTTATTAGTACCTCCTTCTGTGTTGCAACCATTTTATGATTCAATTCTATAATAAAGGCAAATCGGCAACTTTCTACTTTCTACGTTCACAAAGTTTAAAGGGAAATTATTTAAAACTTATTTTTACTCATTGCCTATTTATTGCGACTAAGGAAAACTTTGTATTAAAATTTAGACAATAGTGTTTCATTTCCACATAGCAAATCAGGCTTGAAGTCGTGGAGCAGTCTTCGCATCTTTTTAAAAATTAATAAAATAAGGTAACATTTTTATCACATGCAAGCTTACTTTGAGAGTAATAGCACAAAAGTACTTGGGAGGGTGAATACTTTAAATTAAAAGTTTGGAACATTGGCAAGATATTTACTTGCCATTTTAACAATTTTAACACTTGAACAATATCACTCAATACAACTGTATTAAATCAAACCAACGTTAGTGCTATGATATCAAAAGAGGAATGAATCAAATTTGTTCTCTACTGTATCTGGAGGGACGACAGGCTCCTATTACTGATAAAGTTCACTGCTCGTCCATTATGAACATGACCTGTGTGATTTGTTCTGATCCTGGCAAATCCAATAATGCAGTCAGTCAGTGTGGCGTGGATTCTCTGCTGCCCGCCACCTCGAAAGGGTCCAAAATGCTTCCTGCTCTGAAAAAGCGGAAGTCAACGTTTACCTGCTTTTGATGTGGTGCGAACCTGTCAACCACAGCAAGAGTGTTTATAAACATGGGCAGCACAATAGCACAAGTGGCTATACACTGTGGCTTCACAGTGCCAGGGTCCCACGTTCGAATCCCCGCTGGGTCACTGTCTGTGAGGAGTCTGTACATTCTGCGTGGGTTTGCTCCGGTTTCCTCCCACAGTCCAAAGATGTGCAGGTTAGGTGGATTGGTCATGTAAATTGTCCTTAGTGTCCAAAAAGTTTAGGAGGGGTTATTGGGTTACAGGGATAGGGTGAAAGTGAGGGCTTAACTGACTTGGTGCAGAATCGATGGGCCGAATGGCCTCTTCTCCACTGTATGTTCTATTTTCTATGTAATTAGTTACAGTACAGAACAAAGGCAAGAGCAACGCAGGGTGTTGTGAAAAAAAATTGCGTCAACATTAAAGCACGGTAAAGGAGTTTTATTCAAGCGTAAAGGGAAAGATCAATAACCAATCCACCAAGCAGTTGTCTCTAGAGTACTAAAACTGATAATAACTGGCAGCACAGTGGTTGGCACTGTGGTTTCACAGCACCTGAGTGCCAGGTTCGATTCTCGGCTTGGGTCACTGTCTGTGCAGAGTCTGCACGTTCTCACTGTGTCTGCTTGGGTTTCCTCCATGTGCTCCGGTTTCCTCCCACAAGGCCCGAAAGACCTGCTGTTTGGTAATTTGGACATTCTGAATTCTCCCTCCGTGTACCCGAACAGGTGTCATAGTGTGGTGACTCAGGGCTTGTCACAGTAACTTCATTGTAGTGTTAATGTAAGCCTACTTGTGATGATAAAGATTATTATATTATTATTATAATGCAGTGTACCGGTGTGCGAAATTAAATGAAAGATCTGCACTTCAAAGGCAGAGATGGGATTTCAAGCCCTTTGAAGTGTACTTTGCATTCACAGAAGTCTTTAATATTTGTAACAGCTGCCACTTTGAACATTTCTGTCTGAGGCAGCAGATGTTAGGAAAGGGTAAGTGAAATGCAGTGATTTTTCAACCGACCGCCTGGATTGCTCGTCAGCTTTCAGGCCTCTGATGGGGGTAGTCTCTGCTGGAGGGATTTCTTCTTAGTGTTTCTGTTGGGGGTCTGATTGGGTGTCTCTGTTGGGCTTCTGATGTGGAGGTCTGAAGGGGGGGGGGGGGAGGGTTCTGATGGGCGTTGGAGTTTCTAATGTTAGGTTGTGATGTTGGGGCCTGATGTGGAGGTCTGATTTTGGGGTCTGATGGGGGTGTCTGAAAGGGATGTCTGATGGGGATGTCTTATGGGGAGGGTCTGATGTGGGTGTCTGATGGGGGCTGGGGTTTGATGTTGGGGTCTGATGGAGGAGGGTCTGATGGGGGTGTCTGATGGGGCTGTCTGATGGGGGTGTCTGATGGGGGCTGGGGTTTGATGTTGGGGTCTGATGGAGGAGGGTCTGATGGGGGTGTCTGATGGGGCTGTCTGATCGGGGTGTCTGATGGGGGTGTCTGATGGGGGAGGGTCTGACGGGGGTGTCTGACGGGGGAGGGTCTGATGGGGGTGTCTGATGTTGGGATTTGATGTTGGGGTCTGATGGGGGTGTCTAATGGGGGTTGGGGGTTGTGATGTTGGGTTCTGGTGTTCAGGTCTGATGTGGAGGTCTGATGTTGGGTTTTGATGTTGGGGTCTAATGTGTGCCGTGTTATGTACTCTGGAAGAACACAGGCTGCAACTGGATGCAGCTTTAACCAAAAGATACTCCGGACCTTGAAGTTAGTTCAATCTAATTTATGGAGCCAGTAGCACAGTTAGCACAGTTCTCTATGAGTTCAACTCTCTGCTAGCCTAAGCGTGGTTACTCTGTCTGACTGAACCAGACTCGCTCTTAGACATGTGCTGGAGGTGTGATACTGTAAATATGCCCTGACTCACTCTGTTGATGTTCATCAGTGGAAAGAGGCGGAGTGTTCGTGCCTCGTTCCTTTTATAGTGAGATACCACCCCTGAGTGTCCTGCCTGCTCATTGGTCATGTCCTGTTCTCTGTGTTCATTAGCTGCCTGTCTGTGCCTGTCTGTATATCATTATCTGCATGTCTGCATATCATGACAATGTGGAGGCCTGATGTTGGGTTTTGATGTTGGGGTCTGATGGGGGTGTCTGATGTTGGGGTCTGATGTTGGGGTCTGATGGGCGGGGGGGGGGTCTGATGGGAGGGTCTGATGGGTGTCTTTGTTTTGGGGTGTTTTTGCGGCATCTGATAAGGTGGCGTGACGGGGGAGGGGTCGGTGGGGGAGTCACCCGTAATTCCCGTGGTGGTGAAGGTGAGAGGATGCTCCGTTTGCCAGCATGGGGTGGGGGGAGGGGGGGGGACAGGATTTGCTTTGTGGCGGGGGGGCCAGCTGCCGGACCTCGTTATTGGTCCGCACGCTCAAAATGACAGCTCAATACCGGAATTCCAAAAGACTCCTGCAAATTCCCCTCCATGTAGAAATGTGCATGGAGAAGGGGAATGAATCACTCTTGGGTGCTGCTCCTCGTACCCTCGGAGACTAAGAGTGATTCTACTCCGGTGGGAGAACCTAGGGCTGGATTCTCAGATTCTGCAGCTATCATCGCGCATGGACCCGGCTTGCTAAAAACTTCCCCCCACCAGCCCCCCCCCCCCCCTCCCCCCAACAGCCACCTCCGGACCACCCCCCACCAGTCCCCCAACCCCTGTCGAAGCTTCCCCTTCCAGCAGAATGGCTCCCCCCCCCCCCCGACTGTGGCGGCGTTGGACACAGTCCGCAGCTGCCATGCGAGGTTCCCGAAAAGTGAGAGGACACGTACCCCACGCCATTGGGGACTAGGTCCATCGGGGGCAGAGCTCGGGGGAGGGCCTTAGGTGACATCCTGAGGCCGTCCCGATGGCGTGCGGTGTGCTGTTTTTGAGGGGGCGGAGCATTGGAAAAATGGTGCAGCCCCCGATTCCGGCCGAAAAATGGATTCTCCGACCAATCGCCAAATGCAATTTTGGCATCTGCGATCGGAGAATCAAGCCCTTAGTCTGCAGAATGGAGAATTGAACCCTACACTTTTCATCACTATTTTGTTCTTGGAATAAGAAGAGAAATCCGTTCACGATTGACGATAAGCATGAAGCAGTAAATTTGATATAAATGATTATGGCTTCTTGAAGGTGGCAGAGTATAAGTGAGTTAATGGTTGACTGGATGACTGATGAGTCTTATCTTACTCTTACAGATTCTTTCACAGTGAAGACAGTGATCCATTGGTCATCCATTAGAGGTGGTGGCGGTGGATTGTTGGCTTGAGCAGATTCCCTCTCTTTCCATCTCTCTTGTTCTCTCCAAGGCTTTTGCTGGCTGCAAGGTTTGGCACTTTTGATGATGGAGAACCATTTCACTCACAGTTGGACATCTTCTTCCCATCTGTTGATGTTGATAAAGTCGGCCTTCATGGAGGCTTTGAGATTATTTTTGGAATAATATTTCCTTTCGCCCTCGGGCAAATGGGCCCCCTGCCACAGCTCTGAGCACAGCACGTGTTTGGGCAGTATTGAGTTGGGCTTTCGGAGGCAATGTCCTGTCCATGCCAACTGGATTGAGCTGCAGCATGTGACTGAAGAAGTTGGCTCCCAATCGTGGTCCTCGGGCCTTAGCTTTGAGCTAAGCTTCAATCAATTTGGACTACCTGCCTCTTTGTCAGTACTCACCAGCTAAGCTATGGCAGGGAACAAGGAGGGCATGGGATGGCAGAAACACATAGAAATGCTGTGCAGCTGAGGGCAACACTCTTGCTTCTCCTAGTTGCACAGAGGGGAAAGTTTAAAATGTTTGCAGGCCTTTAGAGCTGCTGCCTCCAGTGTTTTTTTTTAAAATCTAATTTTCCTTTAAGGACGCAACCATTCCTTGTAATATAGTATTCAATTGTCTGCCAACTACTCATGCAGAAAAAGTTTCCTCGTGCATTTCCTCAGTTGCCTAAATAATTTTAGATCAACGATCCCTTCTCATAGATCCCCTAATGAGAAGAAATAGAGGTCGGATTCTCCATCGACCGATGCCTGAATCGGGAAACGCGATTGGACGGAGAATCGGTTCCGACGCCAAAATCATGGTGGGCGCCAGTTTCACGCCAAATCACAATCCTCCACAGGGGCATATTTCCAACAGCGAGGTCCATTTGGATTTTTAAAAATCGGAAAACTGGCATGGTGGCTGATGAGAGAGAGATCAGGTAGGACACAAAGAGGTGCAACCGTTGGCTGCTGGTCCTGACACTAGCTGGCTGCCATGGCTGGGAGGCGGGGGGGGGGGGGGTGATGGGGACTGGCTGTGGGGCTGGGTTGACCCCCACCCATGGAATTAGGACGGTGCCTAGGTTTGGACCATCATTGGTTAAGCGGCTGGTTTAGCACAGGGCTAAATCGCTGGCTTTGAAAGTAGATCAAGGCAGGGCAGCAGCATGGTTCAGTTCCTGTAACAGCCTCCCCGAACAGACGCCAGAATGTGGCGACTAGGGGCTTTTCAAGTAACTTCATTTGAAGCCTACTTGTGACAATAAGTGATTTTCATTTCATTGCATGGTCCACAAGGTAGCTAACCTGTTACGCACCCCACTGACCACCAACTTTGGCCCCTGGTTCTGCAAAGTGACACAGGCCGTATGGATGCTTGCACCCCACCACCCCACACCCCAGCCTCTGCCAAACCACCCACCGCCCTAAACCAGCTGCCATCCGCTGGCGGGACATCACACAGCCCACCCAGAACAACACCCATAGTCGCCCCTATGGGGGGGGGCGCTGGGCAGGGGACACGGAATGTACTGCTGGCAAGGGCAGCACCAGCTGATGGTACCCCAGCCACCAAAAGGTCCCAGGGAGCAGAGAGGAGAGGGGAAGGAGGCCATGCAAGGGCAAGGTCTGCAGTGCCAACCAGGGCCACCATGTAGCCCAGTGGACATGAGTGGGCAAGGGGGTACGCACCATGCTAACATGTCAGCCTTTCACCCCCTGCAGAGAATGGACATTGGAATTGAACCAGCAATGATGACCCTCCTGCTAGTCGTCGCAGCCCTGGGGAAGCCTTGTGGTGGTACGAGCTGGAGTTTCTCGAGAGGTGGAAGCTGCAGCAGCTGAGCGTGTGGTAGCGAACAGGAGGCAGCCGCTGTGGTTGGAGAGCCCGCCACCCAATGGGCCAAGGGGGAGGAGGAGGAGGGACCAAAGACAGCGGTGCATGAGGCCTCCCGTGTACAGGCGGCGCCTATAATTTGAGGATGTACCTGATAGAGCATTGATTTATTCATAGCTTTAGGTGCTAATTGAATGCATAAAGCTGAGACGTGAAATTATTAAAAGTGCCTTGACAGTGAGAATCCAGTGATTATTTCACATAATGAATTAGCCATTGTAAACCAGCTCTTGACTGTGGGAATCTCGACATTGTTTTGGTCAATGTTTCACATAATGAATTAAGCATTGTATTCAGCAGTAAGAATGTATCAACTAATCAGTTATAGCAGAGTCTCTGGGCCGAGCTGTGGCCTGAGAAACCTAGCCAGAAGGGCAGCACGGTGGCGCAGCACTGGAACTGCAGTGCTGAGGTCCCGGGTTCGAATCCCGGCCCTGGGTCACTGTCCGTGTGGAGTTTGCACATTTTCCCTGTGTCTGCATGGGTTTCAGCCCCACAAACCAAAGATGGGCAGGGTAGGTGGATTGGCCACGCTAAATTGCCCCTTAATTTGAAAAGAATAGTAATTGGGTACTCTAAATTTATTTTTTAAAAAGGAAACTTTACAGTATTTTTCATAAGACAGTGCACGCAGCTAGTTTTGATAGGCATCAGTCAATCTTAAGTAATGTCCAATGTTTGGTTAATAAATCAACCTCTAGGGCAGCACGGTGGCCTAGTGGTTAGCATAACCGCCTCACGGCGCTGAGGTCCCAGGTTCGATCCCGGCCCTGGGTCACTGTCCGTGTGGAGTTTGCACATTCTCCCCGTGTCTGCGTGGGTTTCGCCCCCACAACCCAAAAATGTGCGGAGTAGGTGGATTGGCCACGCTAAATTGCCCCTTAATTAAAAAAAATAATTGGCTAATCTAAATTTAAAAAAAAAAACTAAAAAAAAAAATAAATCAACCTCTAAGTAACAGACATCCATTTGAACAATGCAGGAAGTCTCAGCTGAGAATTAGAAACCAATGAGAATAAATTAGGGATTAAATCAGATATAAGAATTCCCTTAACAGTAGAAACCTGTGGTTGAGTCTTTTTCCTGAATTGTTTGTTTATGATTAAATTAATTTCTTTATTCTTTTATGTTTATGCTTTTTGCCATGTGTTCGATCCTTTTATGTATTTTTTTCACATTTTGTTTCTAAGTTATGATTCAGTTCTTATTCAAGTGTATTCAAGTGAATAATTAGCAATACAATTGTATTTTATACACCTCCAATCAACCGGACTATCGACTCTCATTCGAAGGTAAAACAAGAGTTGCAACACATCCGGGCTATTGAAGGCTCCGTCTGAGCAGGGGGACAGTGTGACATATCTGCCAGATCATAGCACATCTGGCACCGTGGGGGAATGAGGGAGGGCACCCGCTCCCACTGGCCATCAAGGTGACGGTCTTCCTGAACTTCTACGCCGCGGGGTCTTTCCAAGCGCCGAGTGGGGACCTGTCTGAGATCTCACAGACCTCGGTGCACAGTGCAGCCACACCATCACATAGGCCCTCTAAGCCCAGTCGGCACAATACATTTCAACAAGGACTGAGTTCATCAGGATGCCTGGGCAGTGGGGTTCGTCGCCATCAACAGGATATCCTGGGCTCAGGGGCGATCGAGGGGATGCATGTCGGCCTACGGGAACCTGCAGAAGCCAACCGCTCGGCACAAACCGAAAGGGGTTCCACTCGATGAACGTGCAGCTGATATATGACCATAAGATGCCCAGGCAGTGTGCATGTCGCCTTCATCCTGGCACACTCGACGATTCCCGGCCTCTTCGAGGTGCACCTCCAACTGAGGATTCGCACCTGGGCGACAGGAATAAACCGCTGAGGTTATGGTTGATCAGGCCTATCAGGAGGCCACCGACTGACGCGGAGACCCGCTTAAGCGATGCCCATGCCGTGACCAGGGGCATGATCGAGCAGTGCTTTGGCATTTTGAAGATGCAATTCAGGTGCCTGGACCACTTTGGCGGTGTCCTCCATTATGGCACTGGGAGGGTTGCCCGTAATGTGGCGGCCTGCTGTGTCCTCCACAATATCGCGCAGCAGAGGGGTGATGTGCTGCAGGAGGAGGATGAACGGCAGTCCTCACCTGACGAGAAGATGCGGGAGAGAGCGAGGATGGGCTGGACATGGGGACCGGGTAGACATGGGAAGCCGTACAAGACAGGTCACCCAGATATGGTGTGGGACGAGGGGTTGTGCCAGGGGCACAGTGCTGTCCACTCACCCTGGCCACCCTAAGGAGGTTGTACAGTTTTTTTACAGCATTGCAGGTCAGTCCGGATGGTGTTGTTGGTGGCACTTGCTGGATTGGATTAGATTTGTTTATTGTCACGTGTACCGAGATACAGTGAAAAGTATTTTTTCTGCGAGAGCTCAATGGATCATTAAGTGCATGGGAAGAAAAGGGAATAAAAGAAAATACATAACAGGGCAACACAAGGTGCACAATGTATCTACATAAGTTACTATTGCCTCTGCCACCTGCGCCCAGGCATGGTGAACGGCAGCGGCTGGCGGTCCCCTTCCCACGCTGGGGTACAGGGTGTCTTGCCTCTCCTCCAAGGCGTCCAGGAGCATCTTGAGCCCGCTGTCTGTGAATCGTGGGGCCATTCTGCTTGCTGCCATCTTGTTGGCTGGGATGGTGTGTGTGAGAATAGAAGTGTGCATATGTGGCTGCAATTTGTCAGCCTTCTGAGTGTCAATCCTGAACCTGATGAATCCCACACCATTTGTCATTTGGAATTGATTGTGATCCACGTGGCGCCGGTGGTAACCCCTCCACAGTCGTTGAATCATTGCAAGTGCGGCACCAGTTTTGCTGTCGTGGAGGTCCACAAATATTGCCCCAGCGTCAAAACTTAGTCTCAGGAATGGAGAATAGTCTTTTTCATTTTGCTTCATCGAAACTTGCCATATGTTTGAACCCCTCTTATCTCAGTCTATACTAAGTATCATGTCCCATGTATCATCTCATGATGATGGTTGCTCAACCCTGACATTATCTTGGTGTATCAATGCTGCATGTGCTCTGTGCTTTCATACCCTTTCTATAAGGGGCACTCAAAGTGTTGCAAAGTTCTTGCTCAAGTTGTGATATAACCAATAATTTATGCAGATTTCTCATTATTACTCGTGTACCGTGTGCCGCTTTTTTATAAAACTCCAACAATGATAAACTTTTATGATGCTATCTATTTGCACTCCAACTTTCAACTCCTTGGCCCCTTTGTTTATCTGCATCTTCATATTGACTTTATATTCCTATTCCTTGCTTTGTCTCGTAGGGTTTATTCCTCACTTATCCACATTAAACTGCACCTCCCAGCTGCCTTTCCATTCCACGGACCAATTGTAAAAACTTTATCACAATGTTTGCAAAAATCCATGTTTTTGTGACCAATATCATTAAGGCAAGGCAGGGTTTCAGATGCTATTCCTGCACAATGGTGATCCAGCAGCTGTGGCCATTTTATTTTTGTTTCGAATATTTGAAAAGTGAGGGCAGCTCATGATAGAAGCATTCCCTGATCTGAGATGGCAAGTGGCAGCTCGTTCAGTGTTGGAGGGTCTCATAAATTGCAAATTCAGGCAAAAATCGATGTTGGGTGACTGCTCCTGACACGCTGAGGGTTCAGGACCCACACTTGACCTGGCTTTGAGACTCCAGCACAAAAAAGAATACCCCGGCCTTGTCGTCAACATGTTTGGGGTCATCTAACACAGTACAGGGCGAGGATCTATCCTTTGCCTGCCTGGATTGCGTGACTCACTACACTTGCTGAATTGGCAGAAAGCTCACAGTGGCCTAGATATTCTTACTTCAGGCGAAGCTTTGCACAAAATGGTGTGCCTCAGTTGATGAGGCTGTTACATGGCATGTCACAATAAAGAAAGGTAATTTAAGTGTGCTTCTGCCTAACCTGCTCAAGTCACTGCTCCTGCTTACTGATTAGGGCAGTATTCATTATACAAAAAAGATAATCATATCTACTCTGCCTGTCAGGGTGGATAAAGGTAGTTTATTAATGCAAGGGTAGAAAAGTGCACTCCAAAGCTAACATTGCAATATTGTGCTGACTGATTGCCTGTATATATAAGCTGCCTATAGAGGGCTATTAAGCAGCATTCATTTCAAATATAGGACAAATGTATTTGATACATATTTTTAAATAGTTTGGAATTGCATTGAAGAAATGCAAATTTGCATCAGCTAATGAAACATGCAAGCACAAATACACAATGCAGTGAAATAATTACGTTGTCCCGGCTACTGAACTGGACATTCCAGGTGATAAATACAACAAGACTGCTAAAAGCTTCTGCCACCCTTATTTAACTTTATGACAGAGCTTGCAGCTGCTTTCTCTCATGTTCTTGTGGCCTGTGTCACAGCCAATGACATCCCCAAGAATACTGGAGCAGCAGGATATATGCTAAAATGAGTTTGCTCATCACTTGCACCGCTGGCGCAACTTGTACAATGATTTCTTCTCCAATAAATGCAAATTAATTTAAAGAGAGACATCATACAGTTTATCGCATATTTTTCTCAAAAATGAAGCAGATCTACAATTGGCTGATTTATTTCTGGGAAGGAAAGCCCTTTTACAACTTTACCCACAGGCAGTCCTCAACGAAGGAAGATTTTTCAGTAAAGATCATCAAATCTGACTGCAAGTCTACAAATCTTCCACCAACGAATGCAGAAGTATTTTTGGCTTTATCAAACAGTGCCATCATGCATTAGCCAAAACATTTGATGATGATGCACAATGCCAAAGAATCCAGTGTGGAAAGCAACACTTATGTGCATATTCTGAGCCAGAAATGATTCAACTGCAACATTTGTTTAGGTATTAAGGGATGCACCTGGTACGTGCACCTGAAAAGGCATTCTTTGCAAATGCCTGTTTAATGCCTCCTTTACAAAAATGGCTTGCCACTGGCTTCAGCCTGGCTGTGTTCTGGATTGCCAGCTTTGCATACCACAGTACTGTGGACAATGTTAATTGGATGAAATTCTCTGTCAGGTACGAAACGGCTACCAATCACCAATGAGCAACCATTGCAAAATGAACAAATCACGACTTCAAAAATGAATAAACTATTTAACAAATAAAAAGGAAGCAACACCCCAGTGCGGAATCCCCAGTCACTCAGAAAATGGACAAAAATTAATTCATTTCAAATCATTTATCACATACATTCTGGCAGCCATGATTTTACAACCTATTATTGAGGCTGGTTTAGCACAGTGGGCTAATCAGCTGGCTTGTAATGCAAAACAAGACCAGCAGCGCGGGTTGAATTCCTGTACTTCCCCGACATGGTGCCGGAATATGGCGACAAGGGGCTTTTCACAGTAACTTCATTGAAGCCTACTTGTGACAATAAGCAATTAATTGTTACATACCCGTGAAAATTACATTTTGGCAAAAAATATAAAAACATTGGGGGCGATTTGCAGCCCTCGATCGACGTCAGGGAAAATGGTGACACGGGTGGAGAATCTGGAGGGAATCGGAAAATGCTATTCTCTCCAGAGAGATTGTGGGCGAAATTCTCCGACCCCACGCAGGGGGGTGGGGTGGGTGGGGGGTAGGGGTGGGTGGGGGGGTAGGGGTGGGTAGGGGTGGGGGGGGTAGGGGTGGGTAGGGGTGGGGGGTAGGGGTGGGGGGGGTGGGGGTGGTGAGGGGGTAGAGGCGTTGGAGGGGGGTAGTGGCATTGGAGGGGGCTAGGGGTGGGTAGGGGGGTAGGGGTGGTGGTGGGGGGTTGGGATAGGGGGCAGCGGCATGCGGGGGGGGGCGATGGATGCCCAGGGCCAATGCACCGTCGCCCCCCCTGCACGCCGCTGCCCCCTACCCCAACCCCCCCCTCACCACCCCTACCCCCCTCCAACGCTCCTACCCCCCTCACCACCCCTACCCCCTCCAACGCCCCTACCCTCCACCAACGCCCCTACCCCCCTCCCACACCCCTACCCCCCTCCAATGCCCCTACCGCCCCCAACGCCCCTACCCCCCTTCCCACCACCCCTACCCCCCTCCCCACCACCCCTACCCCCCCTCCCCACCACCCCTACCCCCCTCCCCACCACCCCTACCCCTCTCCAACGCCGCCCCCCCCTCTCTCTCAACGCCGGTACCCCCCCTCTCCTCTCATCGCCGGTACCCCCACCTCTCCTCTCCTCTCCTCTGAACGCCGGTACCCCCTCTCTCTCAACGCTGGTACCCCCCCTCTCAACGCCGCAACCTCCCCCTCAACGCCACAACCCCCCCTCTCAACGCCGCAACCCCCCCCCCTCTCAACACCGCAACCCCCCCCTCTCAACGCCGGTACCCCCCCCTCCTCTCCTCTCAACGGCAGTACCCCCCCTCTCAACGGCGGTACCCCCCCTCCTCTCAACGCCGGTACCCCCCCTCTCCTCTCAACGCCGGTACCCCCCCCCTCTCCTCTCAACGCCGGTACCCCCCCCCCCCTCTCCTCTCAACGCTGGTACCCGTCCCGCTCCTCTCAACGCCGGTACCCGTCCCCTCTCTCTCTCTCAACGCGCCACTTCCGCAGCGGGTGAAACTGACGCGTATCGCATCAGTCCGCTGCTGGCCCTTTCGGAAACGGAGATTTACGGCTTAAAAGAAGGCCCCGACGCCGGAGTCATCCGCACCGCTTTTGCACCGCCGGAAATGGGCGTCACGCAGGTCTTCGGAGAATTTCGCCCTGTGTTTCCCAATTCTCCCTGCCCCTCACCGACGATGTCATGAGGCTCACACCCACAAAAGGTGGGAACCTCATTTTAATGGATTGTCATAAACGTTCATGTTATTAATGGGCACCCCGCCACATGATCTCCCCTCATTAAAATATTCATAACACATCAGCGAGTTTTACAAAAGCTTTTTAAAAACAGAATTCAGTCCAGAGTGTCCCTCCGGGGGCGCAAAGATAAATTTTGCCCTCCCAGAGAGAGGGACATGCCTCAAGGCATGAGGCTCACACCCCCTGGCACTGCCCTTTGGCAGTGTCCCTTGGCAGAAGTTGGCACTGGTAGGGCAACGTGTACCAGAGGCCAGTTCCAGGGGTTGGTTCACATTATGTGTGATGGGGGAGGGGGGGTGGGGGGGGGGGTGGGGGCAGGGAGGGAGGGCAGTGAGGTGGAACGTTTCAGGCGGGAATTAGTAGGCACTGCGGGGGGAGGGAATGTTGGTGATACTTCCACAGTGTTGGGGGAAGGGGGAGCCCCCGATGATTGTGGGTGGAGGGGGCGATCCACATTGAATGCTGGGGAGGGGCGAACCCCTGATGTTTGTCCACGGGGGTGGTAGTGGGCTGGGGCAAGAGTTCATGTTCACTTCAGATCGGAGGGCTTTTATGTCTTTATTTATTTTTAGAATAAACTTAAGTACCCAACTAATTTTTTTCCCCAATTACGGGGCAATTTAGCGTGGCCAATCCACCTAACCTGCACATCTTTGGGTTGTGGGGATTCAAAGCCGAGTCCTCAGTGCCGTAGTCCCAGTGCTAACCACTGCACTACCTGTGCTGCCCTAGGGGGACCATTTA
Organism: Scyliorhinus canicula; assembly: GCF_902713615.1. NCBI lineage: Eukaryota > Metazoa > Chordata > Chondrichthyes > Carcharhiniformes > Scyliorhinidae > Scyliorhinus > Scyliorhinus canicula. The sequence goes on along the minus strand of NC_052159.1, from coordinate 135,582,762 downwards.
AAGATGGCGGCCAAATCTCTGAGGAGCCGAGTGCCCGCTCCATCAGGCCCCGCCCCACCATAACGGCAGTGTAAATCACGGGCAGTCTTTTTTTTAAAAAGAGGCTCAAGACCTTGAGCGAAAACTGTCCTGTGCAACTGGAGTGCTACACGCCTGTTTCCAGTGAACCTGGCATTTTGAAAAAATATGATAAGATTCCGTCCATAATTTTTAAACAGCCATTAAACTTACCAATTGTGGGTTAGAAAACCCAGACCAGTTAACGACTCGACATGCCTATCACCGTTTCTGGGGTCTGCTGATGGAAAATACCATCCTAGTTTGGAGTTCATCGCTGTCAGCCTCACTGATATTTCTAAGTCTCCTCGCAAAGGAATGTTTATGGTATTACAACCTTGGAAACAATATGTAAGGGATTCAGTACTAAAATACTTACTCAGAGTAAACCATTGCACATATCTGTGAAATGACCCAGGTATTAAATTAAAATTGGACCTCACCTTTGGGAATTAATAATCTGCAACTGTTGCCATCTTTCCTGGGTCAGACAGGTTTTCTGGGGATTAAAATCATTCAAACAATCTGCTAAAACGTGCAGGTCGAATTAAGCAACAGTATCTGCACATCAGGAAACATCTGGTAAGAGCGTTAGGAAGAAGGGAATATACATACTGCTTGGCATAAATTGTGAATGTGATTGTTTTGATGAAATGGATATTAGGAAGGTTGGTGCATGGATCATATAGGTTAAAGGGTGGGCATTAGGGGCTTCAATGTGGAAAACACACCCTGACTGCGTTCAGTGTGTGGATATTTTTTAAGTTCACGGTAACAAAATTTATGAAGGAGATCTTTGGATGAAGCAATTGCTACAACCTTCAACCGGAAATGTCTTGTGTAAAATCCATCTTGGCCTCCTCTGGAGGTCCCCAGCATCACAGATGTCAGTCTTCAGTCAATTCAATATAATCCACATTATACCAAGAAATTGGTAAAGGCACCAGATACTGCAAAGGCTATGGGCCCTGATAATATTCCGGCAATAGAACTGAAGGCTTGTGCTTCAGAACTTACTGCACCCCTAGTCAAGCTGTTCAACCACAGCAAAACACTGGCATCCACCCAGCAATAGAATCATAGAATTTACAGTGCAGAAGGAGGCCATTCGGCCCATCGAGTCTGCACCGGCTCTTGGAAAGAGCACCCTACCCAAGGTCAACAACTCCACCCTATCCCCATAACCCAGTAACCCCACCGAACACTAAGGGCAATTTTGGACACTAAGGGCAATTTATCATGGCCAATCCACCTAACCCGCACATCTTTGGACTGTAGGAGGAAACCGGAGCACCCAGAGGAAACCCACGCACACACGGGGAGGATGTGCAGACTCCGCACAGACAGTGACCCAAGCCGGAATCGAACCTGGGACCCTGGAGCTGTGAAGCCATTGTGCTATCCACAATGCTATCGTGCTGCCCAATATGGAACATTGCCCAGGTATATCGTGTGCACAAAAGGCAAAACAAATCCATCCCAGCCAATTCTCGTCCCAACAGTTTACTTTCAGTCATCAATAAACGATGGAAGGGGTCATCAACAGTGCCATTCAGTAGCACTTGATTAGCAACAATAATCTTTATTGTCACAAGTAGGCTTACATTAACGCTGTAATGAAGTTACTGTGAAAAGCCCCAAGTCACTACACTCCAGGGGCTGGTTTAGCTCACTCGGCTAAATCGCTGGCTTTTAAAGCAGACCAAGCAGGCCAGCAGCACGGTTCGATTCCCGTACCAGCCTCCCCCGACAGGCGCCGGAATGTGGCGACTCGGGGCTTTTCACAGTAACTTCGTTGAAGCCCACTCGTGACAATAAGCCATTTTCATTTCATTTTCATTTTATTCCAGCGTCTGTTTGGGTACACAGAGGGAGAATTCAGAATGTCCAAATTACCTAACAGCGTATCTTTCGGAATTTGTGGGAGGAAAGTGGAGCACCCGGAGGAAACCGATGCAGACACGGGGAGAAAGTTCAGACTCCACACAGACAGTGACGCAAGCCAGGAATTGAACCTGGGACCCTGGTGCTGTAGAACAACAGTGTTAACCACTGTGCTACTGTGTCGCCACCTGCCCACTAACGGTCAGTTTGGTATGCTTGAGGAGTTTGAGTTCAGAGGCCGGAGTTTCAAAGGACCAAGAGCATTCCCTCACAATCCCTCACACCCTGGCCCTCAAGCCATGTCACCCCATGCCACCAGCATGCCCCTCAGATCGCCCATGACACCCCATGTCCCCTGATCTTCCATGCTAACCGCCATGTCTCCCATGTACCCCTCATAGCCAATCACTCAGTATCCACCATCTACATTCCTCAGGAGACATGCAATAGTGATGGAAAGTATTTTTAATACAGGTGTAAAGCAGGGGATGGTGGTGTAATGGTACTCACTTAATAATTCCGAGGCCCAGGCTAACATTCTGGAATATGGGTTCACATCTCACCAAGGACGCTGGTGGAATTTAAATTCAACTCATTCATCCACAAAAAATGTGGAATGAAAGCTAGCCTTGTTAATAATGACCATGCAAACATCATCAATTATTGCTTAAAAAAAGTTTCACTCATGTAATTTAACAGGAGCAAACGTGCCATCCTTACCCAGTCAGCTACATATAGCTCCAGACCCACAAAAATATAATTGACTTTTAATTACCATCAAAGAGCAATTAGGGATCGACAATAAATCTCAGCATTGTCAGTGATGCCCATATCCTGCTGCAGATTAAATAATCTAATAAAACTCTCATTCAAAATTATGTCCTTGATACTGCAAAAGAAACATTCTCCAAAAAAAGTTAATTTCTTAATTGACCATTGAATCCTGTAAACAAACAACCATGTGCTCCAGTATTATGTTCCAACCTTATAAAATTGTCAGCTGCTTCCTTGATCAGCTGTGTCGAAAGAGCTGAGTGCGGCATAGTTTTTGACCTGGAATCACAACACAAACAATTAACCAATAATTCTTAGAAAAACGCCCGAAGGGTGCGATTCTCTGGAAAGATTCCGAAGCGAGGTAGCGAGCAGGAATGGCCACGAACTTTCTAGCTTTGGGTCCAGAGAGGCCGGCAACACTATTTAACGTAAACTGGTCCACTTACCGAGGCCTCACCGGCTTGACGTCGCAAATGAAGGCTCAGCAGCCGAGCGTCAACCAGCTCCCCTCCCCGCCCCCCCCCCCCCCCCCGCCGCTAAGAAGAAGAAGGTTGAGCAGCATAGCCGCATTTAGACGGCACCTGCACAACCAACCCCCACTCAGCTCATAACCATGGCGCTAAGACGACCGACCCCAAGGTTTGGGGACGCTGACCTGGGAAGGCACCTAGATGCGGTGGAGGCCAGGAAGGATATCCTGTTCCCCTGAGGATCTCAGAACCAGGAATGAAATGGCAGCGGCCGTCAGCTCGGTAACGTGACCAGGAGGACTGACCTCCAGTGCTGCAAGTAGGCCAATGACCTACACTGGGCAGCATGGGTGAGTTGACACTCCCAACAACCCACCCCCTCCCCCAAACCTTCCCACCCACCAACACGACCAGCCCCCCCAACCCTCGGTCTGCTCCTCTGATATACCCTTCACCCCCCCTTCATCCCAACCCTCCCATCACCCCAACCCTCCCTTAAAACCCCCCCCCCCCCCCCCCCACCAAATGTGAACTGCACATGCAGCTAATGATGCACCTTCCATTACACTACCCTGGGGAACTCATGCAGTGATGTCTTGGAGCTGAGATGATTGACCTCTAACAACCACAACCATTTTGCTTTGTGCCTGGTATGACTCCAACCATCGGAGGGGTTTCCCCCTGGTTCCCATTGACCCCAGTTTTGCAAGGAGACCTTGATGCCACACCCGTTCAAATGCTGCCTTGATGTCAAAGGCAGTCACTCTCATCTCACCTCTGGCATTCAGCTCTTGTATCCATGTTTGAAACAGGGCTATAATGAGGTCAGGAGTTGAGTGACCCTGGAGGAGCTCTAGCTCAGTGTCCGATGCAGGTTATTGCTGAGTAAGTGCAGTTGATAGCACTGTTCATGTCTCCTTTCATTACTTTGCCGATGATGGAGAGTAGATTGATAGGGCGGTAATTGGCTGGGTTGGATTTTTCCTGTTTCTTGTGTACAGGACACACCTGAGCAATTTTCCACATTTTCAGGCAGATGCCAGTGTTGTAGTTGTATTGGAACAGCTTGGCTAGGGGTGTGGCATGTTCTGGAGCACAAATCTTCAGGATTATTGCCAGAATATTGTCAGGGCCCAGAGCCTTTGCAATCTCCAGTACCTTCAGCTGTTTCTTGATATCATGCGGAATGAATCATATTGGATGAAGATGACATCTGTGATGCTGGGGACCTCCAGAGGAGACCAAGATGGATTATCCAATTGGCACTCGATTCTTACAAATGCTTCAGCCTTGTCTTTTGCACAAATGTGGTGGGTCCATCCATCATTACGGATGGGGATATTCCTCCTCCAGTGAGTTGTTCAATTGTCCACCATCTTTCATGGCTGGATGTGGCAGGACCATGGAGGTTATATCTGATGCGTTTGATGTTGAATCACCTTGCTCAGTCTACTACTTGCTGCTTCTGCTGTTAGGCACACAAGTAGTCCTGTGTTGTATGCCTGGTGTTGCTCCTGGCATGCACTCTGCACTCTTCATTGAACCAGGTAGATTCCCTGGCTTGGTGGTAATGGTAGAGTGGGGGGGGGGGGGGGGGGGTATGCCAGTTCATGAGGTTGCAGATTGTGGTTGATTACATTTCTGCTGCTGCTGATGGCACACAGCACCTCATGGATGTCCAGTCTTGAGTTGCTAGATCTGTTCAAATTCCATCCCATTTAGCACGGTGGTAGTGCCACATCACACGATAGAGGGTACCCTCAATGCGACGAAGGGACTTTGTCGCCATAAAGGCTGTGGTCGCTTTTACTGATACAGTCATGGACAGATGCATTTGCAGCAGGCAGATTGATGAGGGTGAGGTCAAGTCTGTATTTCCCTCTTGTTGGTTCCCTCACCGCCAGCTGCAGTCCCAGTCTAGCAGTAATGTCCTTTAGGATCTGGCCAGCTCGGTCTGTGGTGGTGCTACCGAGCTACACTTGGCATCGACATTGAAGTCCCCCACCCAGATATATCCTGCACCCTTGCCACCCTCAGTGCTTCCTCCAAGTGGTGTTCCACATGGAGGAGAACTGATTCATCAGCTGATGGTGGCCGGTCGGTGATAATCAGCACATGTTTTGCTTGCCCATGTTTAACCTGAAACCATTATGAATGCATTAGTGTATATTCTCAAATGAAAAATTAACTGAAATTAAGTCAACATTTACACAGCGGTGGCATAAACCTTTTTCCTGCCCGAATATCTAAGTGAACATCCGCATTCCTTTCCTTCCAGAGCGTCCCACCACGCTTTCATATTGACCTCCCCATCCATTCGCCTACTCCATGTTTACCTCTGTGTCCCCACCAATAACCGTCTCCACCCTTCTACCTGACGCTGTTGAACTTTTACCCTCCCACCCTATCGGCCTTCTCTTTCCCTGTATCTTTAACAACACCTTCATCTCACATCCAGCCTGCGTTTGCTCCCCACAAGTCAACAATTGAAACCATCAAACTGCGAGCATTTTCACCTGGGAATTCACACCGTTCCCCACTTCAGACCTGGACATGCCCTCCTTTCAGACCCAAACATTCCTCTAACCTATTCCTTTACCGCCTATCATTACCCCTGCTGCCTTCCATCCTGCAGCTGAAGGATCTCATCCTCCATTACCAAAATCCCTAGAAGATGGTCCCAAGCCTCTGTGAAATCCATGTAAGTCCAGAGCCTCAGCAAAGTTGAAGTTGCTGCATGGAGACCTCCCACCTTCTGAAAGCTGCTTCATGGACACTTGGATGGATCTCTACCCACCATGCAATGCATGTGTCTCTGCAGAGTCCCGCAGCTGTTGGCCTCCATTGATCCTCTTCTTGTCGGATTCCCATGGGCTGGGCAAGGCCATGTAGGTAAGTCACAGCTCTGCACGCCATGCTGGTCCAGACTGTTCTCTGGACTGAGATGTCTTCCTGCTGCCGTCATGGAGAATTAGGCATGGGGAAAGATTCCAGTCAGGCCTTCATTTGCACCCCATTAGCAGGATGCAAACCTCTTCCCCAGTCTCCAGTGGTATCCCTGATCCACTATGGTGGGCAGCATCGAAGATCCCACTTTTGGTGTGAAAATAATGGGTGACATGGTGGCACAGTGGTTAGCACTGCTACCACACAGTTCAAGGGACCCGGGTTCAATTCCAGCAAAGGGTGACTGTCTGTGCGGAGTCTGCACATTCTCCCCATGTCTGCGTGGGTTTCCTCCGGGTGCTCCAGCTTCCTCCCACAATCCAAAAAATGTGCAGATTAAGTGGATTGGCCATGCTAAATTGCCCCATAGTGTCCAAAAGGTTGGGTGGGGTTGCTGTGTTACGGGGCTAGGATGGAGGGGTGGGCTTAAGTGGGGTGCTCTTTGCAAGGGCCAGAGTAGACTTGATGGGCCGAATGGTCTCCTTCTGCACTGGGAATTCTAAAAAAAAAACGATTTTCCCAACTGAGTTCTCCCCTCCCCCATCTGCTATTGATGCTGCCGGATGGTAACAGGAGAATTCCACCCAAGATTTTTGCCAGAGAAGGCGACCTTTGTGAATGAGCTTCATAGTTAGTAAGTGAGATGGTTTCAGAGTGCTACCCGAAGCTGAGGAGGGCTGAGGAATTAGGTTCTATGGTCGGAGGTCAGGACGGGCTACAGCCTAAAGAAGGGGTGGCAAATTATATTGTGCAATTGGAAAAGACTGCCGGGGAAAATGATGAAACATCATCTCACATCTTCACAGATCTGGGAAAACACTATTACTATTCCACCAGGAGTTCAAAGAGAAGGAAGGGTTGAGAATGTACCTTGACCTTTCTGGCCAGTTGATTCGTTTTCACATTGTTCTACTGCCAGGCAGCACACAACATGAGACAATCCCTGCATTGATGTTAATGTTATACCGCAGCAACAATGATATCTCAGATAGAGTTCCCTTGCTCTCAGGCGATCCTCATCAAGAACCATTAATAACATGGTGGCCGTGAATCTGCCAGATTGAAGGCAGCATTTAAACCTTCAAGATTATGACCTCTCATCTGAACATTTTCTGCAATTTGGTCAAATGTGGGCTTAGAAGCATAGAGCGAACAAGATTGTTTTATACGTTGCTTCCTTTTATAGCTGACAAGGATGTTATTAGATAACAGGGATGTCCAGGCAGCACGGTGACACAGTGGTTAGCACTACTGCCTCACAGCGCCAGGGACTCCGGTTCAATTCCAGCCTTCGGTGACTGTCTGTGCGGAGTTTGCACGTTCTCCCCGTGTCTGCGTGGGTTTCCTCAGGGTGGTCCTGTTTCCTCCCACAGTCCAAAGATGTGCAGGTTAGGTTAGGTCACATTAAAATTGCCCTTCAGTGTCCAAAGGTTAGGTGGGGTGACAGTGATAAAGCAGGAATTGAACATAGGTAAGGCGGATTTTCGAATGGTCAATGCAGACTCAATGGGCCGAATGGCCACCTTCTGGATTCTATGTCTATTTAAAGTTCATTTCAACATATTTTTGATCAGCTACAGGGTGCTGTGCTAGAATTGGGTGGATGTCTTCCTCTTGTTATCCGAGGGTTAATCTTTGTCTACCATCACAGCATTTTCCCTTCTTCGCTCACCTTCTTCTACAGCCTTGCAGGAATGTTTGTATCGAGACTGTGGCCAATTTCAAAATCCTGTAACCTTCCTCAGAATATGAAACAGTGAAGAGAAATGCACATTGCATTTTTGTTAGCAGTCTTAACTTTTAAATAAAGCCTTCCCTTTGGTTTCAAGCTCTGCCCACTTTTACATTTTGATTTAATTTTTTAAAAAAATTAGAGTGCCCAATTCATTTTTTCCAATTAATGGGCAATTTAGCATGGTCAATCCACCTATCCTGCACATATTTGGGTTGTGGGGGGCGAAACCCACGCAAACACGGGGAGAATGTGCAAACTCCACACAGACAGTGATCCAGAGCCGGGATCGAACCTGGGACCTCGGCGCCGTAAGGCAGCAGTGCTATCCATTGTGCCACCGTGCGGCTCATGTTTTGATTTCAAAAGGATAAGTCCATTTTCCTCATCTGTTTGTTATTTGGACATCTTGTCACGGTTTTCACTTTTTACGCATCACTAACATTTCAAGAGCTGTTTTAATGTCTGAACCCAATTTGATAATAATCATGTCATCATTCAAAGTCAGTCAACGCCCTTTGCGCCACTTTGCAAGCAGCAGATAATTGGCTACCAGTTGTTCTTTCAGAAACAGTCTCAGCTATTCTTCACCTCTTCAGACAGAAGGTGTTCTCTAATTAACCTTAACAATCTGCATTCATGGCTTCAGCTAATTTTAGAAACACCTAGGGCAGCACGGTAGCATTGTGGATAGCACAATTGCTTCACAGGGTCCCAGGTTCGATTCCGGCTTGGGTCACTCTCTGTGCGGAGTCTGCACATCCTCCCCGTGTGTGCGTGGGATTCCTCCGGGTGCTCCGGTTTCCTCCCACAGTCCAAAAGATGTGCAGGTTAGGTGGATTGGCCATGATAAATTGCCCTTAGTGTCCAAAATTGCCCTTAGTGTTGGGTGGGGTTACTGGGTTATGGGGATAGGGTGGAGGTGTTGACCTTGGGTAGGGTGCTCTTTCCAAGAGCTGGTGCAGACTCGATGAGCTCCTTCTGCACTGTAAATTCTATGATAATCTATGATAACCTGCTAATTTGAAGGGCCAATTGTTGACAAGGCAGTGACCGAAGTTCCCAGAGCTCTTTGCATGTTTTCAGATATCAGAGGTGTGCTTTGAAACATCACTTCTGGGTCAAAGAGGCACTGCAACACAACTTACTCATTGAGCGAGCCTCTAATTGAAACCAGTTGTTAAGTTGCTGATTAATTCTATCATTTACGCTGGAATTCTCCAGCCGTTGAGATTCTCTTTTCCCACTAGTAATGCATTTCCACCCGTGGATTTCCCAGTGGCGTGGACTGGCTTCAATGGGAAACTCCATCGGCAAACAGCGGGAAGAGAGAATCCCACACTAGCGAAGAGCGAGTGGCTGAGAATGACATGGTGGGGGCACCTGAGAATTCCACCCGAAATTAGCTGACCAAATCCAGTGATTTTGTTTCTCTCTGAATTGTAAGAATTTTATGTGGAGTGCATTTTATTGGAGGCTGAATTCTTTGTTAGAATTAATAATCAGTGACACAAATAACTACGAGATTAACATGTAACAGAAAAAAAAACTTGTATTTATTTGCACATTTCAAAACCGGTGGGTGCCTCAATGCAGTTTTGAAGCAATAAAGTGGTTTTGAAGTGTAATCACCTTTACAATGTAGGGAACAAACTCTCGACTCGACTCTTACAAACTTCTACAGACGTGCCATCGAGACCATCCTATCCGGCTGCATCACAGCTTGATATGGCAACTGCTCGGCCCAAGATCACAGGAAACTGCAGAGTGTGGTGAACTCAGCCCAACGCATCACACAAGCTTGCCACCCTCACATTGATTCTGTGTACACCTCCCGCTGCCTCAGGGAGACAGACAGAATTATCAGAGACTCCTCCCATCCAGGCTTTGACCTCTTCCAGACCCTTCCATCAGACACAAGGTACAGAAATCTGAAGACCCCCACATCCAGATATAGGAACAGCTTCTTCCCCACTAGCTACTAGACTCCTCAACGACTCTCCCTCGGACTGATCTGTTCCCTGGAAGAACATTATTCATGACGCCCTATGCTGCTCTTGCTCATGTGTTGCTTGTTTGGCCCTTGTTCTGCACTCTAACCAATCACTATTTGTCAATGTACCCTGTTGATTATTCTTTTTTTGTCTACAATGTACGTACTGTGTACGTTTCCTTGGCCGCAGAAAAATACTTTTCACTGTACTTTGGTACATGTGACAATAAATCAAATCAGCCAGTTTACGCACAGTAAGCTTCCACATTCAGGCATGCGATAAAGACCAGATAATCTGTTGCTTTTGATGTTGATGATGATGTGTTATCTGTGTTGGTCTCACATCGACTGCAACTGGATGCAGTAAAATGAGAAACAGGCTTCCAACACAGGAGATGGTCCAACACTGTTTTATTGAACCTGTTGATTGCTGTACATAATCTGCTGTGGGTTGACACTCTATTAACCTAACTGATAACCTCCTACTGGCTTGACCAGATTAGCTCTCTATCACATGGTGATGATGTTCACTGGCCTGTGCACTGCGACTATCTCCCTAGCCATGTCCTGTGAGAGAGGGAGAACCTTAATGCCCTCTGGGCTTTATAGTGGTGATGTCCTGTCTGGTGATTGGTTATCCTGTGTGTCAATCACTGCCTGCTTGCATCTCATGATATACATGAGTGGATATTATGAAAGATGAGGGATAAATATTGGCCAGGCCGCTAGTGGCGACTCCCCTGTTCTTCGCCAAGTAGTGTCGTGGGATTCTTTATGTCTATCTGAGAGGGCAGGCAGGGCTTTGCCTTAACGTCTCAACCAAAAGACAGCACCTGTGACAGGCCAGTACTCCCTCAGCACCGTACTGGAGTCTCAGCCATGAGTTTTGTGCTCAAGTCCTGCAGTGCAACTTGAGCCCACAACCTTATGTCTCTGAGGGAAAAAACACCACCTGTCGAGCCATGGCTGAGACCAACATTTGTATTTCAAAATGGTTTCATTTCAGAAACTGCTGCCAACAATTGGAGCAAATTTACCAGGTGCCAAATTGAGATCTATCTATTATCCTGCAGTTCACATAGGCTGGGGTCATCCGGAATATACCCCCCCAAATTTCTCTAATTAGACAAGTGAATAATCCTTCAACTTCACCATTCCTTTAAAGGGCAGCTTCGTCAGTGACGAGTATGTTCGATAAGCTTAATTGGGCCTTTCAATTGGTAGATGCACCAACGGAATTGCCGGCGAATAATCTTACAGTCTCGAAGTGGGGCATTTGGCCTATCATGCTTTGGCCATGCCTTCTTACAGGTTCTATCCATTTTGATCCACACACCACCTCTTTCCCTATGATACTGTGAATCTGGTTCCCTTTCAGTCAGTGTGCTCAAGATCTCAACAAACGTAACTGTGAAATAATTTCTTCTCAATTCCCCATGGTTTATTTAATGAATTCCTTAAATCTATGGCCTCCAGTTACCAGCCCCGCTTGCCATAGAGGAAATATTTATTTTTACATCCCCTGTCAAAGCCCTTCATAATTTTCAATGCATCTATTCAATCTGGACGGCACGGTTAGCACAGCGCCAGGGACCTGGGTTCGATTCCCGGCTGGGTCACTGTCTGTGCGGAGTCTGCACGTTCTCCCCGTGTCTGCGTGGGTTTCCTCCGGGTGCTCCTCCCACTAGTCCCGAAAGACGTGCTGTTAGGTAATTTGGACATTCTGAATTCTCCCTCTGTGTACCCGAACAGACGCCGGAATGTGGCGACTAGGAGATTTTCACAGTAACTTCATTGCAGTGTTAATGTAGGCCTACGTGTGACAATAACAAAGATTATTATTAGCAGTAGTAGTAAAGAATGCATCTGTTCAATCTACCCTTCAATTTCTCCAGTCCTTTGGAGAACAATCCCAGTCTCTCTAATCTCTCCACATAGTTGAGGTCCCTCAGCCCTGGGATCATATCCGAGTAAAGCAGGAGCAAAACTACCCTGACACTTCACTGTGATCCCCAAATCTTAGACTTTTGTATTTTATGTATTTACATTCAATTTAGGGTTATTTTAAGGAATTTATTTTATTGTACCATTACCATTGAATCCATCCCTCCCCCTAGCCATTGGAGGATAAATTCAAGAGCATTTTCTTGGACAGTATTACTCCCTGTGCACAAGTAGTGTGATCCAAGGAATCCTGGATATTGGGCCCCAGGAATCAATAACATGGGGATACGCTGTCGTAGAGAGCAGCATCTGGTAATTTCTCTAATTTTGTGTCTGTTTTAGAACCCTAAAGACTTGCTCAATCACTACCCTTTAAGTTCATAAATTCATAAGGTATAGAGGTGGATTTCGGCCATTTGGCCCATCAAGTCTGCTGCGCCATTCCATCATGGCTGATCTCATCCTGGCCTTACCTCCACCGTCCTGCCCGTTCTCTGTCACTCTTCAAACCATTACCAATTAAAAATCTGTCGAACTACTCCTTAAATTTACTCACTGCCCCAGCATCCACCACTCTGGATTAGCAAATCCCACAGGTTCACAACCCTTTGGGAGTAGTGGTTTCTCCTCAACTCTGTTTCAAATTTGCTACCTCTTATCCTTAGATTATAACTCTTGTTGCTGCTTGGCTCACATTATAGTGACATGTTTTGTCTCCGTGCCAAGGATTCAGACAGGAGTCATGAGCGAGTTGGGGACCGTCACCTGGCTGCCTGGCTTGAGGTAAAGGTAAAGTCGCCGTAGTACCAGGTGACCATTGGCTGCTTTTCCCTTTGAGGGGGAGAGCTGACTGATGGTGATTTGACCTGACCATCACCACACCTCAACAAGGGGCAAGGATGAGAAGGTGGGTCTTCGTGAATAAATTGGATCGAGCAGTGGGCGTTAAGGATTGGCACTGACAAAACACTGCGAGAAAGCTGGGCATAAACTTGCAGGAGTGACTGCCTGTGATCGCAGGCAATTTGAACACTGAAAAAGTGAGATCCATTCCAGTAGAAAATGCGTTCATACTTACACAAATGCAATCTATGATATCCTGCACTTGTTGGAAAACAGCAATGGAGACATTTTCCAGTACTCTTGCTGCTTCTCTGCCTCCAAAGGGGTGCAAATGAAAAGAAAATAAAGACCTGCATTTTTCACATCTTTCGCAACCTCAGAACACCGCAAACCAATGAACTATTTGTTAAAAATGTAGTCACTATAGTAACAGAGGAAACATGGCAGCTATTTTGCACATGACAAACTCACAGACACAGCACTGTGATAATGACTGGACAATCCGTTTCATCGATATTAATTGGGGGTAAATATTGCCCGTGGTATTTGGGAGAGCTTCACTGCTCTTCGCCAGTTAGGACCATCAGGTCTTTTATGACTACCTGAGAGGGCAAACATGATTTTGGTTTAACATCTCATCTGAAAGGTGACATTCCAGACAGCGCAGTACTCATCCAGTCCTTTTTAAAATAGTACCGAATTCACTTCTTCCAATTAAGGGGCAATTTAGCATGGCCAATCCACCTAACCGGCGCATCTTTGGGTTGTGGGGGCAAAACCCACACAAACACGGAGAGAATGTGCAAACTCCCCATGGACAGTGACCCAGAGCCGGGATCGAACCTGGGACCTCGACACCATGAAGTAGCAGCACTAACCACTGCACCACCGTGCTGCCCTTTCCCCCAGTCGTGCACTTTAGAGTATGTTGAGGATTTTTTGCACGTGATTGGAATTTGACCCCACAAATTTCTGATACCGAGGGGCAGGAGTGCCAACAACTCAGTCACGGCTGATATATAATAAACTATTGACTCACCCCCTGATGTTGTGCTCCAATTTTTAAAAAAATCATTCATGCGATGTCAGTGTCGCTGGCTAGCCCAGGAGTTATTGGCCTTCCCTAGTTGCCCTTCAGAAGGTGGTGGTGTGGTAGTCACCACTGTGGTATAGTGTATACTGCATACGAGGGTATTACGGTAAGGCCCCAGAGTCCAGGTACGGGGAAGATCCCTGCCTGCTGGCTCCGCCCAGTAGGCGGAGTATAAATGTGTGGGCTCTCCGAGCTGCAGCCATTTCGGCAGCAGCTGCGGGAGGCTCCACACCTCTGTTTAATAAAGCCTTGATTACTCTCGACTCCTGTCTCGTCGTAATTGATAGTGCATCAATTTATTACGCAGAGATTTTAACACGATTGATCTCCACATCAAGCCTGATCGCCTGCAGCTGCACCCTCAAGCGGACAACGCCAAGTCGGCCTTCGCACATTGGCTAGCTTGCTTCGAGGCATACATCGGATCTGCGACTGAACCACCCTCAGAGGCACAGAAGCTCCAGATGCTTTACACGCGGCTGAGCTCCGACATCTTTCCCCTCATCCGGGACGCGTCGACATACGCTGAGGCCATGGTGCTACTGAAGGAGAACTACACTCGTCAGACCAACATAATCTAGGCTAGGCACCTCCTCTCCAGCGGCAGCAACTCCCCGGAGAGTCTGTGGAAGATTTCTGGCGTGCCTTGCAAGTCCTGGTGAGAGACTGCGATTGCCAGGCCGTTTCGGCCGCTGAATATTCTGACCTACTACTTAGAGACACGTTCGTTGCAGGCTACATCTGCCAGCGCCTCTTAGAAGGGGCTACCCTCGACCTCCCGGCAACCAGGAAACTAGCGCTCTCGCTCACAGTCGCCTCACGCAATACACAGGCATATGCCCCCGACCGCATGGCCCACCCCTCCTGTGCATCGTGGACCCCGCCAGCGAACACCCCATCGTAGACCCCACCAGCAACCTCCCCCAGCCAACCCCAGGCCTGCGCCACACGGCAGCCAACCAACCCCGGGGGACTCAAGTGCTACTTCTGCGGACAGTCAAAACACCCCCGACAGCGCTGCCCAGCACGGGGCGCGCTCTGAAAGGCCTGCGGGAAGAAAGGACATTTCGCTGCTGCGTGCCAGGTCCACTCGGTCGCCGCTATTGTCCCGGCACTCCCCATGTGGGACCCATGGGCACTGCCATCTTCCTCGCCTCAGACCACTTGTGGTCCGTGGGTGCTGCCATCTTGCTCGCCTCAGAACACGTGCAACCCATGGGCGCTGCCATCATCCCCGCCTCAGGACCTCTGCTCATCGGGCACCTCATCGGGCCGTTCATCGCCTGCAACTGCCGCCGACCAGCCACGTCTGGCCTCCATCACGATGGACCAGTCCCGACAGCACAATCTCGCGACAACGTTGACGACAGTGAAGGTCGATGGGCACGACATCATGCCTTCTGGTCTCCGGGAGCATTGAGAGCTTTATCCGCCCCAATACGATAAGGCGCTGCTCCCTCATGGTACGTCCCATCAACCAGAGAATCTCCCTGGCCTCCGTATCCCACTCTGTGGTGATCCAGGGGTACTGCACCACCACCCTCACCATCCAGGGCAGAGAGTTCAGTAGCTTCCGGCTGTACGTCCTCCCCAACCTCTGCACTGCCCTGCTACTCAGCCTGGACTTCCAGTGCAACCTCCAGAGTCTAACCCTGAAATTTGGCGGGCCCCTTCCACCCCTTACCATATGCGGCATCACGACCCTCAAGGTCGACCCACCTTCCCTGTCTGCGAACCTCACACCGGATTGCAAACCCGTTGCCACCAGGAGCAGACGGTACAGCGCCCAGGACAGGACCTTTATCAGGTCTGAGGTCCAGCGGCTGCTGCGGGAAGGTATTATCGAGGCCAGCAACAGCCCCTGGAGAGCCAAGTGGTAGTGAAAACTAGGGAGAAAAACAAGATGGTCGTTGAGTACAGTCAGACCATCAATCGGTACACGCAGCTCGACGCGTACCCCCTCCCATGCATATCTGATATGGTCAATCAGATTGCACAGTACCGGGTCTTCTCTACAGTGCACCTGAAATCTGCCTACCACCAGCTCCCTATTCACAAGGTGGACTGCCAGTACACCGCGTTTGAGGCGGATGGCCACCTTTACCACTTCCTTAGGGTTCCCTTTGGCGTCACTAACGGGTCTCGGTCTTCCAACGGGAGATAGACCGAATGGTTGACCAGTACGGACTGCGGGCCACTTTCCCGTACCTGGATAACGTCACCATCTGCGGCCATGACCAGCTGGACCACAACGCTAACCTTTCCAAATTCCTCCACACCGCCATACTCCTCAGCCTAACCTACAACAAAGAGAAGTGTGTGTTCAGCACGGACCGATTAGCCATCCTCGGCTATGTGGTTCAGAATGGTGTTGTAGGGCCCGACACCGATCGCATGCGCCCCCTCATGGAACTCCCCCTCCCCCACTACCCAAGGCCCTCAAATAATGCCTGGGGTTCTTCTCGTACTACGCCCAGTGGGTCCCAAACTATGTGGACAAGGCCCGCCCACTCATCGACTCCACAGTTATTCCCCTGACGGCCGAGGCTCACCAGGCCTTCAACCGTATCAAGGCCGACATGCCAAGGCCGCGATGCACGCAGTCGACGAGACACTCCCCTTCCAAGTCGAGAGCGATGCACCAGACGTCGCTCTGGCCGCCACCCTCAAGCAGGCTCAACCCGTGGCATTCTTTTCCCTCACCCTCCATGCCTCTGAAATTCGGCACTCCTCTGTCGAAAAGGAGGCCCAAGCTTTCATTGAAGCTGTGCATCATTAGCGGCATTATCTGGTCGGCAGGAGATTTACTCTCCTCACTGATCAACGGTCGGTTGCCTTCATGTTTAATAATACACAGCGGGGTAAGATCAAAAATCATAAAATCTTGAAGTGGAGGATCGAGCTCTCCACCAAAAATTACGAGATTTTGTATCGCCCCGGTAAGCTCAACGAGCCCCCCGATGCCCTATCCCGAGGTACATGTGTCAGCGCACAAGTGGACCGACTCCAGACACTGCACAACGATCTCTGTCACCCAGGGGTGAACCGGTTTTACCACTTCATAAAGGCCCGCAATCTGCCCTACTCCATCGAGGAAGTCAGGGCTATCATCAGAGATTGGCAGGTCTGAGCGGAGTGTAAACCGCACCTCTACCGGCCAGACCATGCGCGCCTGGTGAAGGCCTCCCGCCCCTTTGAACACCTCAGTGTGGACTTCAAAGGGCCCCTACCCGCCAACGACCGCAACACATACTTTCTCAATGTGTTTGACGAATATTCAAGATTCCCCTTCGCCATCCCATGCCCCAATATGACGTCGGCCACCGTCATCAAAGCCCTCAACACTATCTTCGCTCTGTTCGGTTTCCTCGCCTACGTCCACAGCGACCGGGGATCCTCATTTATGAGCGATGAGCTGTGCCAGTACCTGCTCAACAGGGGCATTGCCTCGAGCAGGACGACCAGCTACAACCCCCGGGGAAAGGGGCAGGTGGAGCGGGAGAATGGGAAGGTCTGGAGGGCCATCCAGCTGGCCCTACCATCCAGAAATCTCCAGGCCTCCTGCTGGCAGGAGGTCCTCCCCGACGCCCTTCACTCCATTCGGTCACTCCTGTGCACTGCGACTAACGAAACTCCCCATGAACGTCTCCTTGCCTTCCTCAGGAAGTTCACCTCTGGGGTTTCGCTCCCAACATGGTTGGCAGCTCCAGGACCCGTTCTCCTCAACCTGTTGGTTGAGAGGGTACAGCTACTCCATGTGAACCCCAAGTACGCCTACGTTGCGTACCCCGACGGACACTAAGACACGGTCTCCCTCAGGGACCTGGCACCATCTGGGTCCCTACACACCCCCTCCCCTCTGTTCCGGTGCCACCCTCCCTCCCCCCGGCTCACCCCACCACAGCCCCCGCTCCAGGATGATCCGCCCTCACCTTGGTCCCGCCCAGGGATGAAGATGAGATCGACACGTTCCCGGAGTCACCGATGACCGAACTGACGCCTGAATCGCCATCAGAACTGCGGCGCTCGCAACGACGGATCAATGCTCCCGATCGTCTAAAATTGTAACCTCTTTCTTAACTTTTAAACAACCTGTATGTAAATAGTTTTCCACCACCCCCGCTGGACTCTTTTTTAACAGGGGGTGAATGTGGTAGTCACCACTGTTGTATTGTGTATACTACATACAAGGGTATTGCGGTAAGGTCCCGTACTACAGGTACGGGGGTAGATCCCTGCCTGCTGGCTCCGCCCAGTAGGCGGAGTATAAATGTGTGTGCTCTCCGAGCTGCAGCCATTTCAGCAGCAGCTGCGGGAGGCTCCGCATCTCTGCTTAATAAAGCCTCGATTACTCTCTCCTCTCGTCTCGCCGTAATTGATAGTGCATCAGGTGGTGAGTTGCCTTCTTGAACTGCTGCAGTCGCTGAGGTATCGGTACACCCACAATGCTGTTAGGGAGGGAGTTGCAAGATGTTGCCATAGCGACAGTGAAGAAACGCTGATATATTTCCAAGTCAGGGTGGTGAGCGACTTGGAGGGGAACATCCAATACCTGCGGTTCTCAGGTATCTTCCACTCTTGTCCTTCTAGATGGGAGTGGCCTTGGGTTTTCAAAGTGCTACCTGAGGAACCTTGGTGAACTAATACAGAGTAACTTGTAGATGGTATAAGGCTGCCTGGTCATGTAGGTTTGTGGAAGGAGGAGCAAGCTGGCTGCTTTGCCCTGGATGGTGTTGACATTCTTGAGTATTGTTGGAGCTACACTTATCCAGGCAAATGGAGAGTATTCCATTACACTCCTGACTTGTGCCTTGTTAATGGTGGACAGGCCTTGGGCTGGGGTTCAGGAGGTAAGTTACTTGCCGTAGGATTCCTAGTCTTCAACCTGTTCTGTATTAAAGTATTCAAAGTATTAATATGGCTCGTCCAGTTCAGTTTCTGATCAATAATAACCCCCAGGATGTTGACTGTGGGAATTCAGCAATGGTAATGCCACTGAATGTCAATGGCCTTTCCCACCATAATTTTCAGGAGCAGGCTAAGGAAGTGGCATTTCCTTATGTGGCGGCACGGTGGCACAGTGCCTCACAGTGCCAGGGACCCAGGTTAAATTCTGGCCTTGTGTGACTGTCTGTGTGGAGTTTGCACATTCTCCCCATGCCTGCTTGAGTTTCCTCCGGGTGCTCTGGCTTCCTCCCACAGGCCAAAGATGTGCAGGTTAGGTGGATTGCCCCTGAGTGTCCAAACTGTAAGGTGCGGTTACTAGGATAGGGTGGGGCCATGAGTCTAATTAGGGCGCTCTTTCCAAAGGCCGGTGCAGACTCGATGGGCCATAAATGGCCTCCTTCTGCACTGTAGGGATTCTATGATTCTAAGATTTCAGTCATGCATGGATACCAATTCTGTCAGAGGCCCCTGATTCAGGCACAGGGCCGTTATTAGTATCTCTCAAGTATTGCCTGTGTTTATTATGTTGTAATATGTCTTTAAGGGACAGCAGCATGCCATCGCTTTAAGGTACACCTCAATGTTGCAATATTCCTCAAAATGATAGCATGCTGCTATCCTTTGAAATCATATTACCAGATATTTCCGGCCATTGCTGGACAGCTAACACTCCAGTATGGCATCATGAATAGCAGAATTCGATCTCTGAATGACTCTTTTGGTCTCGGAAAATCTGGGAACTGTATCGGACTCTGTCTGACAACGTGCTTTAGATTCTCAAGATCAATAAAAATATTGAAATTAAAAGGAAGGCTTGACTCTGTTGGCAAAACAATTCACTTAATCTTCAGCACTGGGCTGAAGCATTTGCATTTTTTTTTTAATGACGGTTTTGAAGTTTTGGAAACATGTTCAATTAAATAAACAGTGACTCTCCCAGAAACAGCCCAACACTTCAAAAACATTAAATATTGTGAATATTCCAAGATATTTCTCAGTAAATTAAAAGTGGGCCTCAAATTTCAGGCTTCAGATGCCTTGACAGGCAGCTATATATGAAGGGGAAAGGAATAAAGAAAATACAGTTGGGGTGAGATGAATTAGGGTGGGAGGATGTTTGTAAGGAATGGCATAGTTCACTTGGGTCATGTGGAATGTTATGCGCTCTAAATTCCATGTCATTCTACATGAAACCAAACTAAGACTAAACTAAAATGACTGCTGCGCCAGGTTATAAAATGTCCAACTGCATCAGGATAAACAACAGAATGAACAGAACTACAATTCTTTTACAAGTCCACTGTATTATTAATGGCACCCGCATGTTCATCTCAGTCCTTAAACATGCCATCACACTCTCCCTGAACTGCGAAGGATTACACTTCATCAATCTGAAAGTACACAGTCGGCAGGCGTGCAGGTGAATAAGCAGCAACCATGAATCTTTTAAGACAGAATTGAAGGGTGCGTGGGTGGTGGTGGAGGTGGAGGGTGTTATACCGTAATTTCACTGCAAGACTGCAAACGAGTAATAAGTGGGCGGGCTTTATCCGCATAGTTGGGGACCCACTGGCATTGTAGGAGAATAGCCCCAGGCATTGTTTGAGGACCCTAGGACTCCGTTCTCCACGACGTAGCCGAGGATGGCTAGTTGGGTAGAGCAGAAAACGCACTTCTCTTTGTTGTACGTGAGGTTGAGGGATTGGCGGCCTGGAGGAACCTCTGAAGGTTGGCGTCGTGGTCCTGCTGATCATGGCCGCAGATGGTCACATTGTCCAAGTACGGGTCTGTAACCCGCAACTGGTCCACCATTCGGTCCATCATTCTCTGAAAGACCGAGACCCCGTTAGTGATGCCGAAAGGGAACCCTGAGGAAGTGGAAGAGTTCTGCCGGCTGCTTCAAAGGCAGTGTAGTGTCGCTCTTCCGGGCGGATCGGGACCTGTTGGTAGGCCGACTTCAGATCAACCACTGAGAACACCCGGTACTGTGCGATCTGGTTGACCATCTCCGCTATGCGGGGGAGGGGTACGCATCCAGTTGCGTGAATCGGTTAATGGTCTGGCTGTAGTACACAACCATCCGATTCTTTTCCCCGGTCCGGACGACCACCACTTGGGCTCTCCAGGGGCTGTTGCTGACCTCGATGATTCCTTCCCTCAACAGTCGCTGGACCTTCGACTTGATAAAAATCACGTCTTGGGAATTGTACCGCCTGCTCCTGGTGGTGAGGGCCTTACAGTCGGGAGTGAGGTTCGCAAAGAGCAAAGTGGGGGGGAGCCTTAAGGGTCGCGAGGCTACATACCGCAAGGGGGGATAAGGGTCCGCGGAACTGTAGGGTCAGGCTTCGGTGATTGCATTGGAATTCTAATCCAAGCAGTCGGGGGGGCGGAGAGGTGTGGGAGGACGTACAGCTTAAAACGGGCGTACTCGGTGCCCTGCATCGCGAGGTTCGCGATAGAGTACCCCCCGGATCTGAACTGAATGCGATCCAGAGGCAAGGGAGATTGTTTGGGAGGCGGGGTAGATCTGAAGGGAGCAGCGCCTTACCGTGTCAGGGTTCACGAAGCTCTCCGTGTTCCCAGAATCGAAAAGACAGAGGTTCTCGTGCCCGTTGACCCAGACGGCCATCATGGAACTTTTCAGGTGCTTTGGCTGCGACTGGTCGAAGGTGACTGCGCCAAGCTGCGGGTAGCCTGTGTGGTCGGCGGTATCAGGGTCACAAAATTGCAGCCCCCATAAGTTGCACGTGTCGGGCTGGGTCGAAGATGAAAACCAAGATGGCCGCATCCATCGGTCGCACGTGTCGGTCGGTGTTGGAGCCAGCGGCCAAGGTGGCGGCCCCCACGAGTCGCACGAGGCTGATGACGCGTCTGAAGGGGGTGTACCCGGCAGGCACGCCACAACATTGCAGGGTCTGCGGGTCTGTGAGTCCATGGGTCGGGCCTGGTCAGTTTTTGACTTCTGGGCTTTAGGTCAGCCCAGACAGACTCTGGCGACGTGTCCCTTTTTGCCACAATCACTGTGCAAGCTGGGCAACGCTGCCGGGGGTGCTGACCCTGGCCGCAGAAGTAGCACTGCGGTTCCCCGGTCTGGATGGACAGCCACGCGGCAGAGGCCTGTGACGTAGTCGGGTCCGGTGGGTGCCGTGTCGGTGGCGTCCACGTGGGGTTCGCCGGGTCCACGGGCAAGGCGCTGAGTCTCTGGTAGGTCATCTCTAACGAGGTGGCAAGTTTTACCGTGTACTGCAGGTCAGTGGTCCGTTTTCCAGCAGGCGCTGCCTGATGTAATTAGACCGGACTCCAGCCACGTAGGTGTCCCGGATCTGAAGCTTCATGTGCTCCTCTGCCGTCACATCCCGATAGTTGCAGTTCCTTGCGAGCAGGGTCAGGCTTTCTTGATACTCGTCCAGCGATTCCCCAGTGCGTTGACGGCGAGTAGTGAGGAGGTGTCTCGCGAACACCTCATTTATGGACTTCACGAAATGCGCCTTGAGGGTCGCGACCGCCGCCTCGTGTGTGGCAGCTTTCTCTATCATTACGGAGATTCAATGGCTCACCCGTGCGTGGAAGAGGCGCAGCTTCAGGGTTTTGGAGGGAGGCGTTGCGGAGGAGTCGAGGTAGGCCTCGAAGCAGCAAAGCCAGTGTGAGAAGATCTCCTTAGCCTCTGTTGCTCGTGCGTCGAGTTCGTGTTTATCTGGCTTTAGAGCGGCTTCTATGGTGATGTCGCTGGATAATAAATTGTTATACCGTCAATTCACTGCGAGACTGTGAGAACGAGTGAACTCACCTGCCAGTGTCTGCTGTACAAATGAGTGCCACCCACAGGTGGCCGGTCTATATATCGCCCCGGGGAGGGCGGAGCCAAAGGGGGAGCCCACCGGAGTTCCAGTACAGTACCTGGAAGAAGACCATATTATTATTTCCGGGTCATAGGTCACAGCACTATACAGACAGTTCATACTGAGGTGAATACATTCACCACAGAGGGTCTCCTAGGTGGATAGAATTTATCCTCTGCTGCCTTGGCTAATGACACCCTTTGAAGACTCAAGGTTGAAACATGCAATCATTGACTAGGCATCATGAAGCAGTGCATAAAATGTCTGGACTGTCTGTAAGTGTCACAGAGAACCAGCAGTTATCATTGTCTATTATGCACCTTATTACCTTAAAGAGGCAAAAATATAAAAACAGATGGAGGAGGAAACCCAACTACCGGCAACGCAAAATGACATCACTGACCATAACCCTAAAGATATGCACCCCATGCATTAGGTCTAACCAGTATCTCCAACAAGAAACCATCCAGGCAAAACAGTAATAAACCGGAGCTAATTTATTTCCCTAAAATTAGTCTGTAGCTTGTGTTCTTCACCTTGGTGACATTATACAATAAAGATTTGCACGACATTTGAATATTTACTCAATGTAAGGATAAGAGAGCTTCTGGACATCCTCAATAGTCTTTTCGAAATGATTTGGCTCTTTATCTTCCTGTGCTAAATTACGAGGTGGCCTATCTAATGGTTCGAATGTGCCTGTTGCCTCATGGCTACTGTAGCTTTTCCTGCTCAAGTCTCAGTGCTGCCACTGAACATTCTGTCATTATAAATTAGGAGTACCTGAAATTGATCTCACGATCTTCTTTAAAACTCTATTTTTGTGCTCCAGTTTCTGTCGCCATTTACTCATCACGACCCTCCATCTGATCTTTGAATATGACCAAGGAAGTCTGGAGTCTGCCACAGGACTGTCGCATCATAGAACGGCTACAATGTAGTGCAAGACCCTTCAACCTTCTCCCTGCAAAATCACGTCTGTTAATCCCACTCCCCCACCTTTTACTTGAGGCTGTCTATGTTATTATTTTCTTCAAGTCCTCATCTAATTCCCACTTGAAAGCCCTAATTGAGTCTTCCTCATCACACTGTCAGGCAGTACATTCTCAATCCTTTAGCTGCTTGCCTATAAAATTAAGTAATTTTCCTCATGCCGCCATTTGCATCAAATCTCCTCCGAACCGTCTCTTCCCTAAGGACACCAACTGCAGTTTCTCAAGCTACCCACAAAACAGAAGTCCCTAATGCCTGGAATCATTCTTGTCAATATCTTCTACACCCACTTAAAGTCTTCACAACCTTCCTAAAGTGTGATCTCCAGAATTGTACACAATGGGCGCGATTTAAAGGAAAGGTTTTATGGGGTGTGTCTCAATGGTCGCATTGGCGAGAACACAGCACATATTTAATGACATTTAGTGCCGGAAATGAGCCCCCACGGGCTCCTCACTATTACTGGCTGTCTCACCGTCTAATTCTTCACACTCGCGCCTCAGTGTCTCACTGCTAACCAGGGGAAGCAGCTTTTAAGCATTCTCTCACCATTCACTTCCAGTCAACATACTAGGCATGACAACGTGCAGACCTGCTCCTCGTTTGGGGAT
This sequence comes from Scyliorhinus canicula, assembly GCF_902713615.1. Lineage (NCBI taxonomy): Eukaryota > Metazoa > Chordata > Chondrichthyes > Carcharhiniformes > Scyliorhinidae > Scyliorhinus > Scyliorhinus canicula. Next base: position 135,558,633 of record NC_052159.1, on the reverse strand, counting down.
TATGATTTGGTCAGGGTTTTCGACATCGTTGATGCGAGATGGGACATCCTGTTTCCTTCCCCCCCCCCCACACTCAGGGGGTCGGAAGACCAACAGCAGGGTCACCAATACCGCCTGGGAAGGAGTGGAAGTGCCTTCAGTGCGGGCAGCATGACCAGGAGGATCGACACACAATGTCGGAAGAATGACCTCCGAGCTGCAAGGGTAAGTTGCCACCTCTTCCTCCTCCAGCATGTTGCCCCACTGCTGTTTCAGATTGTGGAGGGCACAGCAGAGCACCACAAAGCGGGAGACCCTCTGGGAGGTGTACAGCGGTGCACCATTTTGGGCAGTCCAATGCTCAATGATAACGCTTGTAGCAACATGGGCCTCATTATATCAGGTCTCTGCCTTGGTCTCAGGCCTCTGCACTGGCATCATCAGCCAGTACCTCAGCACTTAACTCTTATCCCCCAAGAGCCAATCTGTCATCCTGGGGTGGTCCTCGAAGGTGCCGGTGAGCTCCGAGTGTTCCTGGATGTAGCTGTCATGCATTCTCCCTGGGAAGCGTGCGCACAGGTGCATGATCTGGAGGTGGTGGTCACACACGCATTGAATGTTCAGGGAATGGAACCCCTTCCTTTTAATGAAGGGCACTCCCTGATGCCCCGGTGCACGCAAGGTGACATGCATGCTATCAATTGTACAAAACACTGGTGAAATTGTATGAAACACTGTGAGGCCACAACTGGAATACTGTGTGCAGTTCTGGTCGCCACATTTCAGGAAGGACGTTATTGCACCGGAGGTTTACAAGAATGTTCCCAGGGCTAGAAAGTGTGGCTACGAGGAGAGGTTGGATAGGTTGGGGTTATTTTCCTTGGAACAAAGAAAGCAGAGGGGTGACTTAATTGAGATGTACAAAATTCTGAGGGAAGAGATAGAGTAGACTGGATAAAATTGGTTCCCTTGGTGGAGAATTTGGGAACAAGAGTACATTGATTCAAGATTAGTGGCAGAAGGTGTAGGGGGGACATTAGGAAAGCATTTTTATGCAGAAGGTAGTGGGAGATTTGCTGCCCAAGTTGGTGGTGGAGGCAGAGATCCTAAACTCTTTTGTCAAACAAAGTCATGCAGGAATAGATGAGGACATTTGTTCTTTCAGCAAACGTGGATAAAGAGAGAAAAATACTTTTGCAGCACTTTAGATTATTAAATTAGAATTCCCAAGCTACATTCCCTTCAGTTTTGAATGCATAAGAACACTGTACCCAATGGATAAAGCCGCCAACTACATCTTAACACGCATACAATTATGATCAATGTAATGGTCACTTACCTTAGCAGGACAGACCATTTAATGAATCACTGCGGTAAAACACACGTAACTTATCATACAACATCTAACTATTGATTATTTTTGTATTTCAAAGCCTGTTAGTGAAAGAATTTCAGAAGCAAGTGGCTACTTTGTCTCAGTGCCCACCTGGGACAAGGCTTTCCCCGTTTGTTTGCAAGTCCTTTGAGGTGCTTGGAACTATATCCCCTATAAAAACTACTCCATGAAAATAGCAACGATGTCTAAATTGCCTGTCCATCAATGGAATTGAAAAGGGCAGGATTCTTGAATGTTGGCTGGCTATGTATATTCTTATCCCAGGGCCATAAAAATGCCCAACAAAGGGATCAAGAGCAGGGGTTCTGAAGTTAGGTCCCACCCAGCATTTTTTAAATCCCGCATTCTACTTTTGTTGTCACAGAGATGGAGGCATGGAAATCTAGGCCTTTGTATCCAGGGATATTTATTACCCAGTCCTGCCCTATACTGAGCTAAATCTCCATAACCATCACAACTGCATACTCTGATGTTAGCCATGATGTGGAGATGCCGGCTTTGGACTGGGGTGGGCACAGTAAGAAGTCTAACAAGTCTTACGACAAGAAGTTTTACAACACCAGGTTAAAGTCCAACATGTTTGTTTCAAGCACTAGCTTTTGGAGCACTGCTCCTTCCTCAGGTGCCTCAGGGGATCAGACATAAATCCTTGGATGACTCCCGATCTGACGGTGCCTATGACAGCCCTTGTGAGGGGAGGGCATTGTTAAGGATGCTTACGCTACAACCGAATAGAGAGTGGTGGAATCAGACAAAAAGCAGTGCCCCATAAAGCTGCACAATGACATCAGCAACAACATGTATTAGTTCCGTTAACATAATAAAGCATCCCAGAGCACTTCACAGATGTGTTATTCAAATAGAACTTTTACAAATGATTCGTATAAGCAGATATTAGAACAGATGATCTAATGCTGAGTCAAAGGCTAGGCTTTAAGGAGCATCTTAGAAAAGGAATGAGGTGCGGCAATGTTTAGAGAAGAAATTGAGGAGCTCAGAGCCTTCACAACTGAAGGCACAGCTACCACTGGTGGAGTGATTAAAATCATGGATATTCGAGAACCCCAAATTGGAGGAGCATAATTATCCCTGAGAGCTGTTGGGCTGGAGATAAAGGGACTAAAAGGGATGAGGATGTGGAGGGATTTGAAAGAAAGTTGAGAATTTTACAGTTGGGACTCTGCCGAACGGGGATGAATGTTGGTCAGTCAGCAATTGGCTGATGGGTGAATAGCACATGATTTGAGTTAGAGCTTGGGCAGCTGAGTTTTGGATCACTTCAAAGTGCTGGAGAGGAAAATGTGGGAGGCCAGCAAGAAGAATATTGGAATAATCAAGTCTAGAGGTACAGGTTGAAAATCCCTTGTCCGAAATTCCTGGGGCTGAGTGTGTATCGGATTTTGGAATTTTTTGGATTTTGAACTATACCGCGCATGTGTGGCATGCGTTGGGAACTGCACATGTGCAGAATGTTGGAATCTGCGCATGTGTGGAATGTTGGGAACTGTGCAGGTGTTGCGCACATTGGGAACTTCGTATCACCCGTGAGCCTTGTGGGATTTCCCACTCTTAACGTCCCGCCAGCGCTCAAAAAAAGGGCGGATTTCCGAGTTTTTGGTTATTGGAATTTCGGATAAGTGATGCTTAATCTGTGATAAAGACAAGGATAGCAGAGGAGCTGAAGCAGAGGGAAATCTATGATGTTAAGGAGACAGAATTAGGCAGTTTTGGTGCTGGTGCGGCTATGTGGTCAGAAACTCATCCTGGTGTCGGTATGACACCAAGGTGAAACACTATTTGTCACTGTCCCAATGAGTTTCCAGTGTGAGGGGTGGAAGGAAGCAGCTTGTTCTAGGAACTGGAGATAGTAGCTTCAGACTTCCCAATATTTAGTTGGAGGCAGTTTCTGCTCATCCGCTATTGGATGGTTGCGTATGCAATCTAATGAGCGGCATTAGAAAAAAATAGTTTAGTTGAACTTATCAAAAAATTTAGGAAAGCCTCGGAGGCATGATGCAGAGTCACTATCGGAGAGAATGCTGTTGATGACTACGATAATAAACACTTGGTGCTTTGGAAAGAGAATAGACTAGGGGCGTGATTCTCCGCTCCCCACGCCGGGTGTCAGAATCGCGGGAGAGCCAGGTGACTCACGACACGCTGCCCTGGCACCCCCCGCGATTCTCCCACCCTCCGCTCGGACAATCGGCGTTCGCCGTTTTTCACGGCGACCGGCGATTCTCCGGCCCGGATGGGCCGAGCGGCCTGCCGTTCCTGACCTGTTCACGCCAGCGGCAACTACACCTGGTCGCTGCCATTGTGAACATGGCGCCAAAGGCTCGTTTGTGGCTTGTGGGGGGCGGAGAGGGGAGTGAGCACCACGGCCGTGCTCAGGAGGGGACTGGCCCGCGATCGGTGCCCACCGATTGTTGGGCCGGCGTCTCCAAGAGACGCACTCTTTCCCCTCCGCCGCCCCACAAGATCAAGCTGCCACATCTTGCGGGGCAGCGGAGGGGAAGACGGCAACCGCGCATGTGCGGGTTGGAGCAAGCCAACCTGCGCATGCGCGGCTGACGTCATTTAGGCGCCACCGTCGCGTCATTCTCGGCGCGCCACCTTGACACAAGCGTCAAGGCCCAGCGGCCAAGATTTACGGAGCACCGCTCTTAGCCCCCGGGGGGGGGGTGAATATAGTGCGAGGAGCGGCCTCCGAGGCCGTCGTGAAACTCGGCCGAGTTCACGACGGCCTTCCCGATGCCGCACGGGAGCGGAGAATTCCACCCCTAATTGGAGGGATTGAAGCAAAGAGTTGTGAGAGAAATGAACGTAGATGTGGTGGGTGACAACATATTTAAGGGCCGTGGAAATGAAAGGGAGGTTGGAGTAGGGGTGATCGATTGCAAGAAGAGAATCGTCAAGTATGAGTTACGAGAAAAGACACCATGCCTGAAGAGAGAAAACTCATTTACAGCATTAGCTACCATGAGGTCCAGCTGGGAAAGGAAGTTAGATCATTAGGAGTTGGGTTGGAAGTTGTCAAAGAAGCAGATGGACCATGAACAAAATGGGCTCACAGAGGGTAAAGCTGGCATTGGAGGGGGAGGGCAGCAATTAAAGAAAAAACTGGATATATAGAGTCGGACAGATACTGGGGACCTGGTGGGAGATTTGGAGTTTTGACCAAGAAAAAAGGATACAAGCAATAGTTAAATAATCGTCTCTATATTAGTAACAAGTAAGTTGTCAACAGCATCTGTGGCATCTCTTGAGAATCGATCTATGAAAATGAATTAACAACACATACTTCCCCATGATCAACTTACATTTGAACAATTATACGTGATTGATGGGTATAATTCGATTGGACAAATGCTTTCACATTGAAACCCCTGTGCATAGAGCATTTGGCAAACACAGAGGATAACAATTGTGCATGCAGCTTTCGTAATGTCATATAAACTGCATTTGTATTTGTGACAATTACATTGGTCCGCATTTGTTCTGTTTATTAGTTGGCAATAAAGTGGCCTGGTAGCCTTAAATATCATGAACACACATAAATTAAAATGACAACAATCAAGACATATTTCATGATAAACATGCTCAACTGAAGTACTGAGCTCCTTAATTTACTATATTTTATTTATATGGAAGAATATGTGCAGATTTGAATAATCACATTCATCTCAATAAAAATTGGTCATAAGCAGAATAATTCCCCCTAACAGACTAAAATTGCTTTTTACAAGTTTCCCTCCCGGGTCCATTTTAAAGTACAGATCCCGTCCACAGAAATATTAAAATAAGCTGCTTTCTGTCATTTTAAAAACATTAAAATTTAGCACACATCAGCTAAGCCAAAATCTCATTTAAATCACAAATCTGATAGATCACATTACGCTGGTCAATGCAATTTATTTCAGCTTTCAATTCGGAAAAGGTTTCAAATTAGGTTTGAGATATGGCGTAGAAATTTAAAATCAGTGAATTGTTTAAAAATATAATAATCTTGAAAGAGATTAAAAAATAGGTGGAAAGTCTTTCATGCGTTGCCGTGAAATCCTAAACACGTTCTTTGTGGACACAGCCCACCATATCACTACAGCCAAGGAAATTACCCCCAACTACTAAACCCTGCAAGCAAGAAGCCACGTTTTTGAAATCATCCCAATTTGTTCCTGATTTTCTTCTTTATCCACAAAACACTACCTTGTGGAATTGTAGAACATCTGTTAACTGCAAGCAGTTAACATACTTAAGATGCTTGTTTCAGGGGCATCTAGTCGGAGATGTGCACCAGTTCAGTTAAGTGATGCATGAAGGATCATGAATGAGATTTTTGGCAGGTTTCTAAAGACAGAATAGATAGTGCATTCGACAGTCTATTTATATCAAGAAAACATCTTTATTCCTTTATGCCTGGACGTACGAGGTTAACTTTTTATTCTACAAGTTTGTTGTTAATAACTGTTACTATTCTGCATTTCCCACTTTAGTTTTTTCAAAAGTTGCTAATCTTTAAAAGGTGATTACATGAGGCGGTTGATTTACTATTTGGTATTTTAGAAAGAACTTGATTAATATTTTGAATATTTGACCATTCAATAATGCTGCTGTGTGATCTTTTTTTAATTTCAGTTCTACTCTATTCAATGATTAACTTCAATTAAAACTGTGCCACATTAACATTTAACTGAAGGTGATGAACTTGATGTAAGAATACCACGCAGATTATTCCTACTCCAACAGGAAAGGGATCAATGAAAGTTGCAGAAGCTTCGATTTGCCCTGGGATTTTAAGCGTTAAAAGGGAGATTGCATCTTCTTGATCCATAACTTAAGACTGGACCTGGGTGAAATATTCTGGACAATAGAACCTATTTAAACTAACATCTCATGTAAACATAAAGAAAAGCTCACAATATGGAAGATCGCTTATAGAGCCCCATTGTGAAAGACAACACAGATAGAAGTAGGTCAGAAAGAAATACTATACATTGCACTTTTGAAGCTCCTTCCACTTTCAGTGGAGGATTTTTTTTTGTTAATTTAGAGTACCCTTTTTTTTCGAATTAAGGGGCAATTTAGTGTGGACAATTCACCTACCCTGCACATCTTTGGGTTGTTGGGGCGAAACCCATGCAAACATGGGGAGAATGTGCAAACTCCACACGGACAGTGACCCAGAGCTGGGATCGAATCTGGTACCTCGGCGCCGTGAGGCAGCAGGGCTAACCCACTGTGCAACCGTGCTGCTCCATTGGAGGATAATTTTGACATAGTCCGAGCTATGGGAGAACTGAGCAGATAGGATTGGCCTCCCATTTTCTGCCCAGTCATATTTTAGATTTTATTAAAGACAAATTGATGGAAAATCCAATTCAATAATTTCTCAGCAGACAGCTTATGTTCAAACTACCTTCATTTAATTCTCAATGTTTTAGTGATAATGATTGTGCATATAATGTAGCTATGTGGACATTGAGAAGTCTGATTTCTTACAATCTGTAACTATTGACCTTATACAGATAATGGAATGAAGATCCATTAAATCCACACTACAAAATATTTATTTTGACAAACTGGGCTGCTCTTTTAATAGACAACCTCTCACCTTGCTATGTTCTGCTGCATGGAGTACAGGAACCGAATCATTGTTTAATGTTTCCTTTCAAATTCAATCTCAATCATAACCACAGAGTGGAAGTTTGGGAATGGTGTTAATTCCTCTCACACAACCAGAAACATTGGTCTTCAATTTGCAGAGTAAATAATACATGACAAATTCCAGTGTTCACATGTGCAACTAGACACAGAAACCAAGAGGTTGCCATTCAGTTTGCCCTCTTCCTCCATAAGCTTTGCTCTAGCAGTACCTCTCTGAGAGATTCAGCATCCAAACACATGAATCTTTGAATTTACAGTGCAAGGGCAGCATGGTGGTGCAGTGGTTAGCACAGGGCCTATGGTGCTGAGGACCTGGGTTCGAATCCCAGTCCCGGGTCACTCTCTGTGTGGAGTTTCAACATTCTCCCCATGTCTGGATGGGTTTCACTCCCACAACCCAAAGATGTGTAGGTTAGGTGGATTGGCCATGCTACATTGTTCCTTAATTGGGAAAAAAAAAATTGGGTACTCTAAATTTGTAATAAAAAGAGAATTTATAGTGCAGAAGGAGGCCATTCAGCCCATCGAGTCTGCACCAGCCCTTGGAAAGAGCACCCCACCCAAGCCCACATCTCCACCATAACCCCACCCAACCTTTTTGGACAGGAAGAGCAATTTAGCATTGTCAATCCACCTAACCTGCTCACATTTGGACTGTGGGAGGAAACTGGAGCACCCGGAAGAAACGCATGCAGACACGGGGAGAACATGCAGACTTCCGCACAGACAGTGACCTAAGCCGGGAATCGAATCTGGGACCCTGGACCTGTGAAGCAATTGTGCTAACCACTGTGTTACCGTGCCACCGCTGTTCATGAAGGGTGTGTGTGGTACTAGGGCACTATATGCCCACTAAATACTTGGAATAGGTTTTTCAATTATGAATACTACACACCCACACCCCGGCTTTCCCTTCTTTTGCTATGTCGTGGGCCCTCACCTCTCAGCCTATCCCTAGAAGGCTGATAAAAACTAGTCCATTCTTGTTTTACTTGTTCACTCATGCCACTGATCTCCTGTAGAGGGCACCGTACTGACTCAGATGCCTGACGTTGGCTGCTCATCAACCCACAAAAGGCCTGTGGGCAGCTATAAGTCTAATGATCAAAAAACCCAAAAGCTAACAAATGTTACACTTTGTTCTCAGCAAGCTGATAGGCCCATGCCGCAGCACTGTCTGTATCACATTTCAACTAAAGATAACCCAGGGTCCCATCAGAATCCACCTGAAATAATAGTGTTCAGTCATTTTCCAAACTGCAAACTATGAACAATGTTTGGGCATCAATTGTTTTTCTTTTCATTGGCTAAAGTAAAAGTGTGGGAAACCCATGATATCCTGAAAATTTTAGATTAGCTCCTCCCTGTTTGCACAAGCATTCTGTTCCAATATATAAGGCTGACACTGAAATGTTTACGATATGTAATCGTGTTCCCGTGTTAAAGTTACATTTTGAGATCAATGTTTTTCAGCAGAATGTTTTGACTTTTGCACAAGTAATATTCTGGAGATGTTTACATATGTGTTTGATTTGAGCTCACACTGAACCCTGTACAAGAGTTGTCTACCTTGATGAGTCCACCGATTGGCCAACTATCCATGGCCTATTGCCATAACACAGATGGGTGTACCCTGGTGAGGCCTCGTCTGCCACAGTGAGACAAGTTGAGCTGTTTAGTTTCGAGCCTCAGCACAGAAGCGTGAGATTGCTCATTCACAATTGTGTCCCCTGAGTGGGTGGGTGCTGTGATTTGAACTGCCGATGATGGTGATGTTAGAGGAGCATCGGTTTAAACAGCTCCTGGAGCACCAGCAGTTTTCACGGCGTTCCCTGTGCGCTACCTTTTGTCGGTCAATGTGCGAAGTGGTCCAAAGGGCAGCAAGGAGGGAAGGGGGAGCAGGGCAGCATCCCTGATAATTAAAGTCAAACTTTAAATGAGTTGTGTGAAAATGGTAAACTTTGAAGCCAAAACTCATGGGTTAATTTTTAAATCAACTCCGGGACCAATTGCTTTCACCAAAAGTTATGCAGTAGCCACAATAAAGACATTGAGCTGATATTGCTGATGAACATGCTGTCAGATTGAGTTCAATCCCTACCTCCACCAGTTTTTCAATGCTGAAACCAACTTCAAATTATAGTAATAATGCTATCCAAATGTCTTGAGTAGATTTTAGTTGGAAATAATAATTGCCTCCTATTATCTTCTCTCACATGGTTTTTTTAATTAACTTTAAGTTTAATATTACTTCTAACCTCCCCAATATAACCTTATCTCTAAAAAAATGTTTTTCTTGAAATCCCAGCTTTCAAAATAATATACTTACTTTTTTATTCCAGCTCTCACTGCCCATTTTGCAGGGAGGAAACTTAAGAACAATTTTAGTTGGCTAAAATCCAATTCTGAAAGCCCTCTCCATCCCTATAACTTGTCTGGATCTGTAAAATTTATATGAACATCCTTACGAGTTGAAGAGTATGGTTTGCAGTTGAGTGTTGGCAATGTGCGGAATCTGAAAGGATCCATTCAACAGTAATTGAAGTGTGGATAGAATTACTAAATGAAGGCAACAATAACGTCAGATGATTAGAAAATACCGAGCGATGCAATAAGAGGCAGAACATGAGTTATGTTTGTCATCTAGAATATGAAAACATGTGAGAAAAGCAAATTGCAAGCATTTAACTGGAGAAAATTACAAATCAAACCAGATTTACTGAATAAATGCTATGCATGAGAAATATATTGGACTTCATTGTGATTATACCAGAGTCAGCTAATTAATGTAATGCAATGGTTGTTGACCCTGGGGCCAGAATGTTACGCTTCCCTCCCAGCAAGTTCTGAGGTATGGGGGTGGGAGCATAGAATTGCATGCATGGTCTTCTCTATGGGATCTCACTTGCCCTGACCTGGTCGCGATTTTACACCAGGGTGGACAGGGCTTCGGACGGGAATCCTGCCTTTGACCCAATAAGGCCCTTAAGTGGTTGCTTAATGGACACCTAATGGCCACTTATTGGTCTTTCCAACTATCCTCAATTGTCAGGTGATAAATCAGGTGGGGAGGGATCACCCAAAATTGAACCAAGTTTGATCTCAGGCAGGCAGTGAGGGTTGGAGTGGAGGAGAGGAGGCACACCTCCACCGGAAGCCTCATTCTGATTGAGAGCACACTCCCCTTAGGGCCTGCTGACCGCCGGTCCTACCTCCAGTGCCCGGACCTATCCTTGAAGACTCCAATCTACTTCCCACCCTCCCAGGCCTGCCTGCTGCCAACATCCCCATCCCCTCCCTGGCCCCAGGCAGCTAGCTGCAGCACCTCCTCTTCCATTACAGCGCTGTTCCTGGAATGACTGGCGCACTGCCGGCTAATCTGGTTGGCCAGCAGCTCTCTGAGGAGGAGTAGAAGTCCTGCCGTCTGCCAATCAACATTTGTTAGAGTGCGAAATGGCATCCGGCCTGCTGGAGTCGGTGGGGATGTGTTCCCTGCGCCCCCAGCATTCTGCCTCAAAGGTTTTTTGAGCAGATTTGATGGATGCCATCCAAGACACTAGGAGAGCCCAAAACAAATTGTGCAATCTTTTGGGAAAGAGGGGTCTTATAATGGGGATTTTCACAGTAACTTCATTTGAAGCCTACTTGTGACAATAAACGATTTTCATTTCATTTCATTTTCAATGTGTGGAAAACCCAACGAAGGTTCAGCACATCTGCCAGTGTCTTTGTATCTCAGCTCGATCATTTTAATTTTACTTCTGTGTTTGCTATTCAATGGCTCACAGCGAATGTGATGATTCCTTTCCACCATGAGCCAAAGGGCCAATTCAAAGGAGGGATTTTAAAGGGTTACAGCTCTAAAAGAAGTTTAAGAATAAATTATTGAATGAATAAGAACGAGTGCAGTGCTTAAATTACACATCCCTTGACCAGCTAACTGCGAGCTGTGGGAATACAGATACTCTTGCCTGGCAATAGGAAAAAAAAGAAATAAGTTGCTGACGCTAAGAAGGCAGATCTGTAGGTGGTCCAGGGTGTGATGAACAGGAGTGCTGTGTCACACACATATGGATTTGGTGTAGCAAGTGGTTTAATGACTTAACCAGGCCCAGGAACATAAGGAAATGAGAAATAGGGCCACCTGCCTCGTCAAACCCATTCTGCCATTTAATAATACCATGGCTAATCTGTTAAAGTCTCTCCATTTTCCTGTTCCATCCCCATATCCTTTGATTTCCTTTGAGTCTAAAAATGAATCGCAGCCTTTAACATACTCAACAACTGAGCATCTACAACCCTCTGGGTCGAGGATACCAAACATTGGTGTAGTGCTGAATGGCAATTGCTTACCCTAAGACTATGATGCCGAGTTCTAAACACTCCAACCAGAGGAATATTATGCAATTCAATTAGATCCTTTCCCATTCTTCTAAATGCCAGAAAATATAAAACTACTCTACTCAATCCCTCCTCATGGGATAACACTCTCATCCCAGGCATCAGTCACCTGGAACCTTAGTTGCAGCCCAATAAAGACCAGTGTACCTTCCGTATGTCAGTAGAACACAGGATAAAGACTGTTTTAGATGTAGTCTTACCAAAGTCCTGTAAAATTATAGAAATACTTTCTTACACTTATACTCCAATCAACTTGCAATAAAGGATAATCCAGCATTTGCCTTCCTAATTACTCACTGTACCTGTATATGGATTTTCTGTGTTAAACCTAATCCCTCAGTGCAACAACATTTACTGGTATGTATTCCGCTTCTTCTTGCTCTCTGAACCCAACTATCAATCCAAACTAATATGACACCCCAATTCCATGAACGAGAATTTTATTTTTATTATTAATCCAAGGGATGTGGACATGGCTGGCAAGTCCAGCTGGAGAGTGATCATTCCTCTGTGGAAGGCAAGATTAGCCAATTCCAAAGAGCCTCTGCGGATGCATCCAGATTGTATCAACACAATGCAGGAAATGACTGAGTGATTATTAACATAGTCAGCCAATCACCAATTCTCCCTTTTCTCTATTACAGCTACCAGAAAGAAAAAGAGAAGGATGTTGTTCTGTGGACACAAAAGCCCAGCCCCCAGTACACCTCGGAGGAGGAAGCTCCAGCATCCTCAGAGAAAACACCATCACTGCGTTCACCTGCACCTCAGTGGGACATAGTTCTCAAGTAGGCTTGAATTCTCAATCTGGCGATTACCTCCCAAAGCACACGTTTCTCTGCCCATGGCAACGAGATCATGTGGGCATGTCTCCAAAGGAAGGTGTTTATCATGATTCCACCATCCCCGACTACCAGAACATTCTGTTTCACCATCGGTTAGCAGGGATATTTCAAAATATAAGAATTCTGTGAAGTTCAGCATTCATTACAAGTGTTCTGATTTTAACCATAGAATTTACAGTGCAGAAGGAGGCCATTCGGCCCATCAAGTCTGCACCGGCTCCTGGAAAGAGCACCCAACCCAAGGTTAACACCTCCACCCTATCCCTATAACCCAGTAACCCCACCCAACACTAAGGGCAATTTTGGACACTAAGGGCAATTTATCATGGCCAATCCACCTAACCTGCACATCTTTGGACTGTGGGAGGAAACCGGAGCACCCGGAGGAAACCCATGCACACACGGGGAGGATGTGCAGACTCCACACAGACAGTGACCCAAGCCGGAATTGAACCTGGGACCCTGGAGCTGTGAAGCGATTGTGCTATCCACAATGCTACAGTGCTGCTAGATAACTAACTTTAGAATATGTGGTGCAGGTGGGTTTGCACCTGTCTTAAGATGAGGTAAAGTCCTGTAGCTGGAACTTATGTGAATTTATGTACAATTCCTCATAAATCTCAAGTAAAAAAATCATAAACCTGTAGATTTATGGAGTGAGGTATTTCAGAGGTGATGATTGTGGGGAGACAGTGATGGTAATGCTGTTGAATATCAAGGGGACATGGTCAGACTCTCCCTTGTTGTAGACAGGGATTGGCAGGAACCTGTGAGGTACATATGTTTATTTGCCTCTTAGCATCTTCAAGCCTTTATTGCATTCAGGAATGGACTTTTTCATTCAGTGCACAATTGCTGATGTATCAGAACACTGTACAATCATCAGTGAATACCTTACCTCTGACCTTATGATGGAGGGAAGGTCATTGATGAAGTAGCTGAAGATCATTCGGTGAAGGACACTACTCTGAGGAACTACTGCAGCAAAGTACTGGGCTCAGAAGATTGACTTACAATTATTTGTCCAAACAATTACTCCAGCCAGGGGCAGAGCGGTGGCGCAGTGGGTTAGCATTGCGGCCTCACGGCGCCGAGGTCCCAGGTTCGATCCCTGCTCTGGGTCACTGTCCATGTGGAGTTTGCTCATTCTCCCCGTATTTGCGTGGTTTTCACCCCCACAACCCAAAAGATGTGCAAACTAGGTGGATTGGCCACGCTAAAGTGCCCCTTAATTGGAAAAAATGAATTGGGTACTCTAAATTTAAAAAAAACTATTACTCCAGCCAGTGGATAACTTGCTTCCTCATTTTCATTGACTTCAGTTTTGCAAGGGCTCCTTGATGCCACACACAGTCAAATGCAACCATATTACCTCATCTCTGGGAATAATTTTTTGTTCATTTTTGGATCATGTTATAATGAGCTCAGGATAGAAATGGCCTTGGTGGAATGCAAACTGAGCACTATTGAGCAGTTCTATCTGAGTTAGTGTTGCTTGATAGCACTGTTAACGCCACCTTCCATAATTTTGCTTATAATTGAGTGAACACTAAGTGGTGGTAATTGGCTGGCGTTAATTTGTCTGGCTTTTTATGGACAGAATATATTGGTTTGTCAAAGTGATAGGTCTTTAGGAGAGTGTTAAATGAGTAAAAAGAGATGGAAAGGCTGGATGGCTTCAAGGGGAAATTCTAAACCTTGGGGCATTGATGACTAATCAACACAACCTTGCAATATTCTCCTTGTTAACACCTGGAGAGTTGTCCTTAAATTGGAAGAATTGTCTCACAGCTAAGTCAAGCAACAGCCTAACACAATCATACTCATGGAATCATACCTTTGATCCAACATCGATGACCTCTTCACCATGGGTATAGCTCGCTCCATCAACAAGACTCAAGATGGCAGCATAGTGATGCAGGTCAGTTGGCCCTGGGAGGTCTCAACATTCACTGAGACTCCAAGAAGGCTTCTGTCTTCATGTCAGATGTGGGGTAAATAAACACATATATCTGATTATATGAACAGAAAATGCTGAAGATACTCAGCAGGTCAGGCAACATGTGTGGAGACAAAGTGTGAATGTTTCACACTGTTGTCAGACAGGACGAGGAAGTGGGAGGTGTAACAATGAACTACAGAGACAGGGGAAGGGAGGAAAGAGGGGAAGGGAAGAGAGAACAAAAAAGAGAGTCTGCAATTGGGTGTGAGTGATTAAATGAGCAACAGAATCGTGATCAACACCCCCTGCCTGAAGAAATTGGAACAATGATTATGGATTGTTGAACTTGAGATTGTTATCGAAAGATAAGGGGTGGGATTCACCCGCGCAACAGTGAATCCCGCAAGCGGAGAATCTAGCCCAAGATTCCTTGAGCTTCATTGGAATATGGTTAAGGAAAAGATAAAGAGGCATTGGAAATCATTTAAAGAAGACCATTAAGCTGTGCAGAGATTCAAGGGAGTATTGAACTATACGTCCTATATTAAAGAGATCACTTAAGTGGAATATATTTTTTAATAATGAAGAAAACATATAAGTTTGAAATAGAAAGGTATTTTATACAAAGGCAAGTTACAAGAAGCAGGAGGTCTTTTGTAAACTACGCACCCATGTGCTACTTCTTACTTACTTTCTCCTGTCTCGTGGACGATGGGCAGCAAGACCCTGCCAACTGCTCTATCCATCGTAATCTCTTCCGCTCCAACTCAGCTGCTTTTGAAGGTTCTCTTTAAATGTACTTTGATGCATTGGCTGCCCAGACTACTGCCCATGTGCTACTTAGCCTTGCTAATTTTCAGAGAGCAATCTGTAAAATTGACTGTTGGACCATTTTTAAAAAGAAGTCATGAAAAATGCTCAAATTAGATCTGTATGATGCATTGCCTGCATGGAGTGAATGATTGTTCCTTATTCATATTTTTATATGAACAAGTGAAAAACATTATTATAAATGACACTGATGCCATCACAGGGACTTATTTTTACACATGAATACCGATCTCCCATGGTGTTTCTCACAGATTTATGTGGCGATATAGAGGGGAGTACCAGCATGACTTTGGAACAGATTTTGAACAAAAATAGGGACATAATTGGTTTTTTTTTTTTTTTTTTTTGCACATTTGTATAGAGTTGCATTGTTTGAAGTTTGAGTCAAACAATGTTTTGCATCCTATTGGGTAACACAGACAACTGTCAGATATAAAACATTTAATTATATAGATTATCATTTCTCATTCTTATATTATTTTTAATTGTTTTAAAGCGAACATAAATACTGCGAATCTGACATACATTAACACTGACGTCTTCAAATGCAATGTCTTTACTTTGTGTTGTTTTTTCCAGCAAGCATATTTTATTTCATCTGAATTTATGCCAAATAAAGAGAAATCAAAACTAGATTTCTGAGGAATTCTGAACTGAACTAAATATTTGGCCCTAACACACGAGAGAAATTCAAAGTAAATATTCTGAATGGGGTCTATTATTTCTGAGAAGAGTTATGGTTAGAAATGTACAAATAGCACTGTGAAAAATACTTGCTATCTCACTATTCAATTAAGCCTGATAGGTATCTAAAATACCCAACCATTTCTCAGTCATTTCTAATACACGGTCTAATACTTTTGTTGAGCCTGATTTATTTAAACCAAAGTCAAAACTTAGTTTTCTTCAAACTTTAAGGAAATTGTTCATACATTTTGAATTTGACACTGCGTTACATAGAACTTATAACAACAGGATCTTTAGTCCAACAGGCCTATGATGGTGCTAATATTCCACACAAGTCTCCTCACGCATTATTCCATCTAATTCTATTGTTAAGGGGTTGTGTCTTCTTTAAAACAAAACAAGCAGCAATATTATTAAGACAATGGGGCAATGCTAACCCACAGTAATATACAACATGCATTTCACCCAAATAGGATGTAAAGACAACAGGCACTCAAACGCCTCTGAGGAATGTGAAATACCCCATTTGCTGTTGGCTTTCACACTATCTGGAAATACATCATCTGTGGGATTCTCCGTTGACAGAATCCTCTGCTACGCCAACAGTGCGCCCACGCCCGTAGGTTTCCCGACAGCGTGGGGTGGCCACAATGGGAAATCCCGTATGTTGGCTGCGGCAATGGAGAATATCGCTGCTGGCGCCATACTGGAAAATGGGGCTGGCGGGATGGAGACAAGTTTATGAGATGAGGTATCAGAATGCTATTTCCCATTCCACAAAACAATAATTGGGAGAGATGGTTTTGTTTTATTCGTTCATGGGACGTGGACATCGCAGGCTTTTACCAGCATTTATTGCCCATCCCTAATTGCCCTTGAGGCAGTTAAGAATCAACTGTGTTGCCGTGGGTCTGGAGTCACATGTAGACCAGATCAGGTAAGGATGGCAGATTTCCTTCCTTAAAGGACATCAGCGAACCAAATGGCTTTTACGGCAATGGTTTCACGGTCATCACTCGACTTATAATTCCAGATATTTTATTTAATTCAAATTTCACCATCTGCAGTGGTAGGATTTGAACCTGAGACCCCAAAGTACTCTGGATTACTAGTGCAGTGGTAATATCACCTTGCCACCGCCTCGCCACTTCTCAGAAACATATAGCTAGCGAGGCTCTTTAAGAACTGGTTTATCAAGCCAGAGAAAGGAAATCAGAGCGGAGATCAGAAGTAAATTCTGAAAAGCCCAAAAGTGCCGTATTTATTTCTCTTTCTCTCTTGGAAGTACTGTGTGTGGAAATTTCAGAATAATCATCCTAAGAGAAATCTACTGCAAACAAAGACCTTCTGGGGATGAAACAAAATAACCTGCTTCGTACAGCTACACTCAGAAAGAAAAACTGAACAAAATGGCCGTAAAATGGAATCACTGTATTGAGACCAGCTAAAAGACAGTTAACTATATATTTTTTTGACTGTTTATGTCTGTCCCTGCAATCTGCCATCTGTACAAGTGTGTGTGTATGTGTTTGTGTGGCGGCCCAGGGAATGTGTGTGATGTATGAATGAGAGTTACAATTTACCTATTTTTTTTAAATTTGGGAATGAGGGTCAATAAAATGATCTTATTATATGATTTAAACTCAGACAATTTATCTGATCACTTCTTTATAATCTGAAAGCGCACATAGTGGAACTCCTGCAGTATTAGAAAAGCACATCCTTGCTAAATTCATAACTAAGACCTGACCTGGAGTGATAAATTAGGGGAGTCCATTTTTGTCACTCTTCATGAGGTCATAGTACTATCAGAAAACCTTTCTACTCTTTTCACTCATTACTTAGCTAGCTACCCTTGAAATCTATCTTTGCCATTCGCGTCTGTCGTGTTAATCACTCTGGAGCAACATGGACTGCAACTGGATGCAGTTGTACTTGAAAGTAGACTCCAAACTTTGATGTCAGTTCAATACGCTTTATTGAACTTGTTCAGCAGTGCACACAGTTCGCTGTGGGTTTGACACTACTAATCTAAGCGTGCTTACTATAACTAACTAGACCAGACTAGCTCTGAGCCTCGTATAGAAGGTGCTAACTGATATATACACCCTGACTGTCACTACAGTTGTCACCAGTGGAAAGAAGCAGAGTGTTGATGCCTCGTGTGTTTTATAGTGGGACCTTCTAGTGTTCTGCCTGGTGATTGGTTGTGTTCTGTCCTGTGTGTTGATTGGCTGTACTGGGTGTCTGTCACTGCCTGTCTGTATCTCATTACGTGCATGAGTGCATATCATGACATCTTCCCCTTTTTAAAAAAATGTTGGTTGCTTGGAGCATATGTGATTGTATTTACATGTAGAAATATTTACATTAAATGGCAAGCAGATGAAAACAAGTGGATGAATATATACATAAGAGGTGTCTAGCATGCAGATACAGAACAAAATTTACAAGAGAAATGTCTATAAGTCCAATCTTTGGGACTTGTGTCAGATCCTTGTCGACCCCCTGAGAGGTGGAGGTGGGGACACCGGCACCTTGACAGGCAAGATTGCTGCCAGATTGGTGGCCTCATGGTGCGAGATGTCTGGAGGAGGCATAACAACATATGGAACCATAGGATCTGGTGGTGGGCAGACAACTTTGCTCAATGCCCTTCTGTTGCAACTGACAATGGAGCCATCAGCCATACGAACTACAAACTACCTGGGAACAGCCTGTCGAACAACAACAGCTGGAGCTGACCAGCCTCCGTCAGGTAGCTTGATCCGAACAGCATCTTCCGGAGATAGCACAGGCAAATCGGTAGCATGAGCATCGTACGTCAGTTTTTGCCGGTTCCTGAGTTGCTGCACCCTTTGCAGCATTGGGAGGTGATCCAGGTCTGGTAAGTGTATGACTGGAACAGTCATCCGCAGGTCTCTATTCATGAGGAGTTGAGCCGGAGACATACCGATGGACAGAGGGGTTGCCCTGTACGCCAACAGTGCAAGGTTGAAGTCAGAAGCTGAGTCCGCAGCCTTGCAGAGCAGTTCTTTCACTACATGGACCTTCCCGTTGTACTGCGGGTAGTGTGGGCTTGAGGTAATGTGTTTGAATTGGTACGACTTGGCGACATTGGACCACTCTTGGCTGTAGAAGCAGGGACCATTGTCACTCATGACAGTGAGTGGAATACCATGCCTGGCAAATGTCTCCTTGCAGGCCTTGATGACTGCCCTTGGTGTGAGGTCTGACAGCTTCACAACTTCTGGGTAATTTGAGAAGTAATCTATGATGAGCACATAGTCATGACATTGGCGTGAAAAAGGTCGATTCCCACCTTGGATCACGGAGAGGTCGTGTTGCTGGAGTGTTTCTTTTGTTTGAGCAGGCTGGAAAAGCTGGCAGGTCGCACAAGTGAGGACCATGCTGGATATGTACTGGCTGATTCCAGGCCAATAGACAGCCTGCCGAGCCCTGCGCCTACACTTTTCGACACCAAGGTGTCCCTCGTGGATTTGTTTGAGCACTAAGCTCTGCCCAGACTGTGAAGAATAATGATATGATCTTGCTTGAGGAGGATCCCCTCGATGACTGTCAGGTTGTCCTTCACATTAAAGAACTGAGGGCATTGCCCTTTTTGCCAGCCATTTGCAAGGTGGTGCATTACACGCTGCAGAAGAGGGTCTTTGGCACTCACTTCACGAATGCTGATCACGCTTTCATCTGAGGACAGGAGGTTGCTGGCACACAGCTGCACCTGTGCCTCAATCTGGCGGATGAAGTCAACCTGTTCACATGGCGAGGTGATGGAGCGGGACAGGGCATCCGCAATTATTAACTCCTTGCCTGGTGTGTATACTAACTCAAAATCGTACCTGCGGAGTCGAAGGAGAATACACTGAAGCCTGGGCGTCATGTAATTGAAGTCCTTATGAATGATATGGACCAAGGGTCTGTGGTCAGTCTCCACTGTTAATGTTGGTAGACCGTAGACGTAGTCATGGAACTTTACAATGCCAGTTAGGAGGCCCACTCTTTTTCTATTTGGGCCTACCTCTGTTCAGTAGGAGACATGGCCCTTGACGCATAAGCATCTGGAGCCCAGGACGAGGAGCCATCTCTCTGGAGGAGCACCGCACCAATGCCGTCCTAGCTTGCGTCCATGGAGATTTATGTTTCCCTGTCCGGGTCAAAAAACGTTAGTACCAGAGCAGTGGTGAGCTTTGCCTTTAGCTCGAGCCACTCTGCTTGATGTGTGGGTAGCCACTGGAATGCAGTGGACTTCTTCACCAGATGCCTGAGAGCCGTGGGTGTGTGAGGCCAAGTTGGGAATGAATTTCCCAATAAGTTCACCATTCCGAGGAAGCGTAGTACCGCCTTCTTGTCTTCCGGGGTCTTCATGGCTTTAATGGCCTTGACCATGTCTGATCTGGTCGCACAGCCTGCTGGGATATCTGGTCACCCAAGAACTTGATGGTTGACATGCCAAAGGAGCACTTGGCCTTGTTCAGCTTGAGGCCGTTTGCATGGACACGTCAAAAGACCTGTTTGAGACGAGATATGTGTTCTTTGGGGGTCATGGACCACATGATTACATCATCTATGTAGATACGCACACCCTCAATGCCCTTCATCATCTGCTCCATGATCCTGTGGAAGATTTCAGAGGCTGAGACAATGCCGAATGGCATACGGTTATAACAGTTCCTGCCAAATGGTGTGTTGAACGTGCAGAGATTCCTGCTGGACTCGTCCAGTTATATCTGCCAGAAACCACGCGATGCATCTAGCTTCGTGAAGAATTTGGCGTCTGGCATCTCACTGGACAGTTCCTCCCGCTTCGGGATTGGATAGTGTTCCCGCATTATGTTCCGGTTAAGATCTTTGGGATCTATGCATATCCGCAACTCTCCTGAGGGCTTCTTCACACAGG
This sequence comes from Scyliorhinus canicula, assembly GCF_902713615.1. NCBI lineage: Eukaryota > Metazoa > Chordata > Chondrichthyes > Carcharhiniformes > Scyliorhinidae > Scyliorhinus > Scyliorhinus canicula. The sequence goes on along the minus strand of NC_052159.1, from coordinate 135,537,967 downwards.
CCATCGAGCTGACCCAGTCAGTCAGTTCAATCACTTTTGAGATGATGACCTGGTCTTGGAGCTCCTGTAGCTGTGTTTTTAAACGTTCCTTCAGAGGAGCCGGCACCCGGCGTGGTGCATGGATTACAGGTGTGGCATCAAGCCTGAGTAGGATCTTATAGCAGTATGGCAGAGTGCCCATTCCATCAAACACATCCGGATATTGAGCCAGGATGTCATCAATGTCAGCCTGAAGATCGACATTGGAAGAAGACATGGCATGAACTCGCTGTACGAGGTTGAGTAGCTTGCATGCATGAGCACCGAGCAAAGATGTCTTATCAGGCTTGATGATTTCAAATCGCAGTTTGATATTGATGGTCTTGTTGGAGACAAATAGTTAACAAGATCCTAGTGCAGTTATGCCATTGCCATTATAATCGAGGACCTGGCAGGCTGGCAGAAGAATTTTGGGTTGCTTTTTAATGCGGTCAAAATTAGCTTGAGAGATGAGATTGGCAGAAACACCAGTGTCCAGCTTGAACTGGATGCTGTATTGATTTACTTGTATGATAACACGCCATTCACCCGCGGAATCCACATTGAGGATAGATAGGTGTCTTGCTGAATTTGAGGAGGCATACTCACATGTAGTTCTGATGCCCACATGATCGGGGGACTCCAGGCAGTTGTCCTCTGGATCCATAGTGCTACCAGGATCAGAATCCAGTAACCCTTTCTGTACACATCGAATGCGCTTGCGTTGGAATTAGGATCGCTGGCCCTTGACTGGTGGTGCAGACCTGCACAAGGCTGCATAATGTCCAGGCTTCCCGCAATTTAAACATCGCCTGCCTTTTGCCAGGGCATTGCTGCTTTAAATGGGCGATGCTGCAGTCCGGACACGTCATGACGTTGACATCGTTACGTTCCGTGCATCATCGCACATGCGCAGTGCGGTCAGCTGACGTTCGCACCTGCACAGTTTGGTTTTTCGGCCGCTTCGTTCTCCCGTTCCTGTTGCGCATGCGTGGGGCCCCGGAAAAAGCACGCAAAATGGCTGCTGTCATCGATACTGAGGCGCTGCACAGGCGATGGCCTGTGCACTCTATGTCTCGTGGGTGGCAAGTTTTTCGTATTCTGCCGATTTGAAACAGGAGTACCGATTTCTCGCGCGCTCATGCACTCTACATGTCTCAATTGCAACCGGCAGGGTCATGTGCTTAATTTTGAGGAGTTGCTCCCACAAGGAATCGGAGTGCACCCCAAACACAATCTGATCCCTGATGATGGAATCAGCGGTAGCACCAAAATTGCAGGACTGCGCTAGTATACGGAGCTGAGTTAGAAAGGATTGGAAAGGTTCATCCTTACCCTGAAGGTGTTGCTGGAAGATATAGCGCTCAAAGCTCTTGTTTGTTTCGACTTCACATTGACTGTCGAACTTCTCCAAAACGGTCTTGAATTTGGTCTTGTCCTGGCCGTCGGTAAAATTATGCGAGTTGAAAATCTGGATGGCTTGGTCCCCTGCAATGATAGGAGCAACGCGATTTTTCTGGCATCGGACGCATCCTCGAAGTCTGAGGCCTCAATGTAGAGAAGGATCCTTTGCTTGCAGACCCGCCAGTTGGCGCCGAGATTGCCGGAGATCCGTAGCTGTGGAGGGGCCTGGATCTTCTCCATGCCGCTGGACGGCACTTGCTGGTCGTCACGGAATCACTTGAGGTAAACCACTTAGAGATAATAGTCTACTGGTACCATGTTGCGTTAATCACCCTGGGGTAACACGGACTGCAACTGGATGCAGTTGTACTTGAAAGTAGACTCCAAACTTTGATGTTAGTTCAATACGCTTTATTGATCTTGTTAAGCAGTGCACAGTTCGCTGTGGGTTTGACACTCTACAAATCTAAGCGTTATTACTATAACTAACTAGACCAGACTAACTCTGAGCCACATGTAGAAGGTGCAAACTGATATATACACCCTGACTGTCACTACAGTTGTCCCCAGTGGAAAGAGGTAGAGTGTTGATGCTCATGTGTTTTGTAGTGGGAGACCACCTTCTAGTGTTCTGCCTGGTGATTGATTGTGTTCTGTCCTGTGTGTTGATTGGCTGTACTGGGTGTCTGTCACTGCCTGTCTATATCTCATTACATGCATGAGTGCATATCATGACAGCCTCAATTGCTCTAAAAGACTCCAAGCCATATTTTTGTTCACACAAAACAAAGTGATTGTGATATTTATCGCCCAGCTGGACGGCTTTTAATGGAAATCAAATAAACAAAGAAAGAATAAAATAACAAAGAGTTTTAAACTACTGTTCTCATTTGGCTTTGTTAGTCTTGTACTGGTTTGCTTTCGCTGAATAAAGGTACTGCTGAAGTGCAGCCTGAATGTATAATATGTATAAGAAGGTTGGTGAGCTGCCATCGCTGTTCTTGTACTCTGAAAATTCATGGTGTCGTCTGTGACACGCTGACAATTATCCTCCTCTGATTATCACTTCCTCACTCTCCTGGTGATGTCTAACCATTGACTTTGAGTATGTTATGATGACAATCAAAATTTATAGAACAGCAGAGACTCACAGGCATGGATGAATAGAATTGTTGAAGGAGAACTGTAATTGTTAAGAAAGGTAGAGAAACCCAAGCTGTTTAAGGAAGTGCTATATTTTTTTGCTGCCGCAAAGAGAAAAGGTATGGAGATGCCCGCACTCGGGATTCTTTCAAAACATGGTAAGAGGTTTATTAAGAGGTGTTGCTCATATAATCCATGATGGAGCATTACAAAGCCTGCACAAACGCTCTGCTGATGTCGCTACACTTCTTATGATGCTTTACCAGCAGGAATGTATTTCCAGACCCTCTTCCTTTACTTCATTAGTGCAACGACAATGATAAATATTTATACAACAGGTCCATTATGCATTATTTATTTGTTTTTAATAAATTCAGGGTACCCAACTATTTTTTCCAATCAAGGGGAATTTAGCGTGGCCAATCCACCTATCCTGCATATCTTTGGGTTGTGGGGGTGAGAACCAAGCAGACATGGAGAGAATGTGCAAACTACACACGGACAATGACCCCTGGGGCCCAGGATCAAGTGCTAACCATTGCGCCATCAGGGCGCGCATGATTATGCCTTATTTTGTTGTATACATTCAATTCAATAGCAGTCTCTAGTGGATGTCTATTCTTTTCTGGTTGAAGTCGGCGTCCTGGAACTTGACTACCAGAGATCTTGGCAGTGTCCTCATTTCCTTCAGTAGATGCTATTTCCTGTGTAGTTACTCCAGTATCTGTCACTGTGGTTATTCGAAAGTCAGGTCTTTGTTCCAAATCGCACTCGAGATTTTCCAAGAGAAAAACCTCTTTCGAGGTTTCGGCGAACTCTCTTTGTGAAGCAAGTAGCTGATCAGGATGACATTACCAAACTCTTTCATCATCCATATGTACGGTGTATAATATTGCACCTGTCTTTGATCGGATCACGGCAGGTACCCATTTGTCATTGGTGGTATAGCTCCAAGCTAACACTCTCTGTCCCTGGTTGAATTCTCACTTTTTAGCATTTTGCCCACTCCTAGCAATTTGTCCTTGTTGTCGTTTGACAATCACTGGAGTAACAGTGGAGTTAACAAATAAATTGTGTTTGTAGTTTCTTTTTGAACAACAGCATTGTCGGTGGACTCTGTTGTTAGATGTACAATGCCCCTGAAGAACGTGTTCACTCTTCTTGCCAATTGCCCCAGGCTCTTCAAAGCGTTATTAGAATGTTTTGATGATTGGGGAAAATGTTCGACAATTCCATTCATTGAGGAATGATAAGGAGGTGACTGAATATGATGCATACCATTTCCTTTCAGACTCCTTCGAAGTAAACTGAGTACCATTGTCATGAACAATCTGCTCTGGTGTTCCAAATGTTCTGAATATTTTGTCTAGTTTCTCAATGGTCGACTCAGTCATCACTGGGCATTATAATTACGATGTCTGACCATTTTGAGTGTGCATCCACAATCACTAAGAACCTGTGACCCTCCAATGGACCAGCATAGTCTGCTAAGGCTGTGTCAGCCATTCCAAAGAATGTAACGGCTGCTCTGGTGGGGTATTTCTTAATTGTGAACAGGATTAACATTGCCCCACTTTCTCTTCAATTTGAGCATCTAATACTGGCCACCAAAACTAGCTGTGTGCCAGTTCCTTCATCCTCATCACACCAGGATGTCCCTCATGCAGTTGGTTGAGGATTCTACTATGCAAGCACAGATGAATTTAGCACATCAGTCCAAAAATGAGCAGGTCAGGCGGATTGGCCATGCTAAATTGCCTCTTAGTAACTAGGCATGTGCAGGTAATGTGAGGGTATGGGATGGGGCTGTGGAGCGGGCCTTGGTAGGGCGCTCTTTCAGAGGGTCGTTGCAGACTCTAATGACCGAATGGCCTCCTTTTGCACTGTAAGGATTCTATAATTCACCATAATAGAACGCCATTCTGCAATGTTAACTTAGGTCTTCTGTGATGTAGAGGTCTGGATTTTTCTGATGAACGTAAGACCATCAGATGTCGGAGCAGAATTAGGCCATTCAACCCATTGAGTGTGCTCCGCCACTCGATCATGACTGATATGTTCCTCATCCCCATTCTCCTGTCTGCGCCCCATAACCCCTGATCCCCTTATTAATCAAGAAGTGCCCTTATTAATCAAGAACACCAGATTTGTGCTTGAGTTGCTGTTACGTACAGGGCTACAGAACTGGAAGGTGGAATTAGACACTCGTTCTTTCTTAGAATGTAAGAACTATGGGCGGGCGTAGGCAATTTAGCCTCTCGAACTTGCTCCACCATTCAATATAACTATAGCAATATCACCTTCCCCAGCACTAGACCGTTTTTTGTGCATCATTGAACTTGAGAAAAGTCACAGGTACTTTATCCAGGAGCGGAAAATACAGGATGTCGATGAAATGTTCTTCAGGTTCATGCTTGACTTGTAGTGGCAATCGTGACAAACCATCAGCATTTGCATGCTGCTCTGACTTGCGCTGATAGATATCGTACGTGTGTGCCGGTAATAACAAAGACCATCTTTGTAACCAACTAGCTGCTGAAGAAGGTATAACTTTATGCGGCTCAAAGATTGTGGTCAAGAGTCAATGATCCATAAAATAATCAAATGACACAAATAAGATAAATGGTGGAACATTCTCATCCTGGAAATCATAGCCAAAACTTTTTTTTCTAGCTGAGAATGATTTGTCTCTGTGCTTGTCAGAGTTAGTGAAGGAAATGCTATCGGTAATTTCTCTCCCGAAGGCATTATGGGCGAGACAATCGCACCAACACCAGAGGGTGAGGCATCGCAAGTCAGTTGCAACTTCGGATTGGGATTGTGGTGAACCAATAACTCTGACTTCTGCAAAGCTTCTTTCACCTCATTATCTGCATTTTCATATTCTTCTGACCTGTTTGACACATTGCACAGCGTGTAAACGCTTCAATCATGTTGCTAAATTTGCACAAATTCACCATAATATAGATCAATCCCAAAAATGACCTTAATTGTGTCCAGTTTTGAGGACGTGGTGTTTCTAAAATTTCTTCTTGTGTAAGCCATCTTTTTCCGATGCCATGACTGTGGTAATTTATGGCCGTCCTAAAACGTGACTCTTTTCCTTTTTGCACTCTCAGATTGTGTCTCTGTAAATGCTTCAGGGTAGCTTCCAAATTCTCCAAGTGTTCCTGTTCACTTGAACCGATGATGAGTCTGCCATCTAAATAACATTGTACTCCATTCAACCGACTTAGAATTTGATAAATGGGTCTTTGAAAACAAGCAGGAGTAGATGTTATTCCGAGAGGATGCCTTCTGTAGCAAAACCAGCCTTTGTGCATCACTCTGGTGAGTAGTGGCTGTGATTTGCAGCCATATTCATCTGCACATATGCCTGTGGAAGATCAATTTTTCTAAATTTCTGCCCTCCAGAAGGCCCAGCAAACCAGTTTTCAATCAGTGGCCGTGGATAGTGATCTGCGCACAATCCTGGGTTAAGCCTAGTTTTAAAATCTCCATAAATTTTCATTGAGCCATCCCGCTTTAATACAGGGACCATTGGTGTTGCCCAATCACTTGTAGCAACATGTTGAATTCCTACTTTTCGTTCTAGTTTTCCTAGTTCTTCTTCAACTGTTGGCCTGATAGAGTATGGTATTGTTCTAGCTTTGAGACATTTGGGTATGCTGCCTGGCTTGATTTATAGGTGGACCTCAACTCCAGTCATAGAGTCTGGCAAATCTTTGAATACCTTCTTGTACCTCATCAGATGTTGTTGCAAGTTGCTCTTTGAATCCACTAGTTAATGTTCTGCTTCCAGTTAAGCCTAATCTTTACCAATCATGCTCTGGCAAAGACAGTAGGAGGTTTTCATGGACAATGTGAAGAAGAAACTTTGCCATCTGTCCATTTGCTTCTACTTTCTTCTAAATAGGAACACAGGAATTAGTAGCAGATGTAGGCAATTCAGGCCGTCAAGCCTGCTCCACTATTCAATCAGCTCATGGCTGATCTCTGCAGGTCTCAGATATACCTCCCTGCCTGGTCCCCATATTCCTTTAACGCACTTTTTTTTAACTAGAAATATATCCATCTCCTTGAAACTATTTTAATGACTCCGATTCCACCGCACTATGGGGTAGCGAGTTACACAAATTCACCACCCTCTGCAAGAAGTAGTTTCTCCTCATCTCAGATTTAAATCTACCTCCTCTCAACCTACATCTGTGACCTCTCATTTTAGATTGACCCACATTGACCCATCTCAAATCACGAACTGTAACTTTATCTTTAAATTCACACACTCTTGCTGAAAACGTGGATTTCCAACTATGTCCGACCCGGGTGAACCCCCCCCCCCCCACTCCTTTTCACATCCGTTTAACATTGCTTCGTTCCTTCATACACTGAGTGATTATTTGTTTGTTTCTTTATTGCATTTTTATTTGGTATTGCTCTTTTTAAAAACAATTATATTTTATTAAGTTAGAATACAAATCTCAGGAAAGAAGTTGGAGATTTATTTATCTAATTAATTATAATTTTTAAGGGCCCTTCAGAGATTCACGGGCCCCTTCTTGTCTCTCCGGGCCCCGGACCGATGTATCGGCTGAACCAAGACTACTGCTTGATATCCTTTGAAGTTGCCGACCATCTCAAATCACGAATTGTAACTTTATCTTTAAATTCACACACTCTTGCTGAAAACATGGAATTTCCTTAATTATGCCCGACCCGGGCCCCCCTATTCCACATCCTTCCACTACCTCCCCTGCTTCGTTCCTTTTCATGCACTGCTTATTTGTGTCCTGTTCTCTTTTTTTTCTTATTCCTTTTTATTACTAAAACAGTTGTCTGTGTTTGTTTCTTTATTGCATTTTTATTTGATAGAGCGGGCCCACTTCATCAGGGGCCCACTTGCCATCGGGCAAGCTGACACCCTGGCCAGTCCGCCACTGCTTTTAACATATAATGCATAATTTAAAAAAAAAAAATTTAGAGTACCCAATTCATTTATTCCAATTAAGGGGCAATTAGGCGTGGCCAATCCACTTACTCTGCACATTTTTGGGTTGTTGTGGCGAAACCCACACAAACACGGGGAGAATGTGCAAACTCCACACGGACAGTGCCCCAGAGCCAGGATCGAACCTGGGACCCCGGCACCATGAGGCAGCTGTGCTAACCGCTGCACCATTGTGCTGCTCTATAATGCATTATTATGCTGCAATGGTGGAGCTGTGTACAGCAAGTCGAATGCTTCACAAAAACAGCGCTTGGGATTCTCTGGTTCCTCGGCTGTGTGTTTATCTGTGGCACACGGCATGCTGGGGGTGGGATTCTATCCCCCGCCGCTTGTCAATGGGATTTCCCATTGTAACCACCTCACGCGGCTGGGAAATCCTCAGGCAGGAATGAGCTGTCATCGTGGAAAGTAAATCGCAACGACCGGAGAATTCCGGCCAAGTTTTCTAATTGCAACCATTTATTGCCTTTGAAAATGCGTCAAAAATTAAACTGATTCTTTTGAACACAAGAAGACTAATATGTTCATTTAAAACGTTTTTCTCTTTGTATTACCAAGAAATTGCCCACATACTCCAATACAACTAGGAAACAGGTTCTGTATGGACTTTAAAAGCTATTTCTGGTCATTTATATTAAGTTACTTATCAGGTTTGTTGCAATCGCAGTTAAGGTTTTGACTGGATGGGAAGATCCCAGAATGGAACCCTGGCTCAAAAGACTATCGAGGGGATTCTACAGCCACCCCCCCCCCCGCCCCCCCCCCCCCCCCCCCCCCCGCCCCCACTCAGACAGCGGGATTCTCCGTCCCAGCAGCCGGCCAATGGGGCTTCCCATTGTGGGCACCCCCGCGCCATTGGGAAATCTGCAGGCGTGAGTGTGTTGCTGGCGAAGCGGAGGACCCCGCCGACAGAGAATCCAGTCTCATAATTTTACTTTTGAATTATAAAACATGGAGGAACAGAGTTGTTAGACTGCTAATTAGTTTTAACAACAAGGAAAAAACATTTATTCAACATGAAAAAATTGGATTATAATACAATATTCCTTTACTCCCCTTATCTTAACAAATACAGATCTAAATATTTACTTGCATTACATAGTACATCTTAAACTTCAATGGTCTCATTGAAGGTGAGGTGTTGGCATAGTGGTATTGTCAGTGGACTAATAATCCAGAGGCCTATTGTATTGCTCTGGGGACCTGGGTTCAAATCCCATTATGGTAAAATTTGAATTCAATAAAAATCTGGAATCAAATGTCTAATGATGATCATGAAACCATTGATGGTTGTCTTAAAAATCCATCCGGTTCACTAATGTTCTTAGGGAAGGAAATCTGCTGTTCTTACCTGTCTGGCCTACATGTGACTCCAGACCCACAGCAATGTGATTGACTCTGGGATGCCCTCAGGGATGGGCTATAAATGCTGCCCCAGCGACGCTCATACCCCATGAACAAATAATTTAAAAACCCCACAAAAAGCCCTTTTTAAGCACACAAGATGATTGCGGTCAAATAACACACTATGTTCTGAATGATGTTAGTGTCTGTGGTTCTCACATGAGAGTTTCCAAACTCCACTCCCAAAAACATACCAAAAAAATCTTCTCACGTTGTAATGTTTTCCCTTGGCAGTTTGCATTCCTTTCACACCAACCCCATTAGGATTTCTTGGTCTTGACTGTTGTGCAAACTAATCACAATTGCTTTAACTTTCGATTCCCAGTCTGTACTAAAATTACATTAAATATCTAATCTACTTTAAAGTGTGCTAAGCACCAACTTAACTCTATTATTCTTCATGCCGTAGCCCTCTCTAAGCATAATAGAAACATAGCGGAACTTAGCCAACCCCACATAAACAAACACCTTGGTCCAACATGAGTCTAACTCTAGGTTTTACACTTCCGGGCACAGACACATTAAATTAAACACACCTAAAACTATATCTGTGGCAGGATTCTCCGCTATCCGGCAGGGTGGGCCGTACTGGCGCCGAGGAGTGGCGTGAACCGGAATCCTCTGCACCTTCAGGGGCTAGGCCGGCGCCGGAGTGGTTTGCGCCTACCGGCTGGCATGGAAGGGGCTTGGCACCACACCAACTGGCGCGGAAGGGCATCCGCCAACCAGCGCGAGTTGGCGCATGCGCGGAAACGCCAGCATGTGCTGGCGTCATCCCAGCACATGCGCAGTGGGGAAGGGGGGTTCATCTCCGCGGAGGTTTACTGCAGCTGACGCAGAAGAATAGAGTGCCCCCATGGCACAGGGCTGCCCATGGATAAGTGGGCCCTAATCGTGGGCCAGGCCACTGTGGGGCCCTCCCTCGGGCCAGATATCCCCGTGCCCCCCCCCAATGACTCCGCAGGCTGCCCGCAGAGCTAGGTCCCACCGGTATGGACCTGGTGTAATTTACGCCGGCGGGACTGGCCGAAAACGGGTGGCCACTAGGCCCATCGTGGGGCAGAGAAGCGCCGGGAGGCCGCTGCCAACTGCCCCCGACCAGCGCGGCATGATTCCCGCACCTGCCGAAAAACCGGCACCGGAGAATCCGCCAGCCAGCGTCGGGGCGTCGGGGCGGGATTCACGCCGCCCCCCATTGATTCTCCGGCCCGGTGGGGGGTCGGAGAATCCCACCCTTTATTTCTAAAATTTGCCAATACAAATATAAATCCCTTAAAACTATCTTTGATTTCCTAACAGGTTTCAGTGTGACTAAAAATGTTTATTTTTTGTGATAAACACATTTCTAACTGTATTAATTAAACAGCACCAATAACCAATTGTAAAAGTTTCAAGAAGTATTGAATCCAAAAATGTGTTTTCACCGTGCTGCCTGATTGCATGGAGCCATTGCTGATTTTATACTGAGGACAGGTAAAAAAGTTTGAGCAGAAACTTGAGAGAAAATGAACACTTCGCAAAATGAGAACAACTTTCGACTCAATTTGCCTTTGAAAAGCTGATTGGACTCAAAGCAGAAACTCTTGTTGGTCAAGGTTATTATTGGTTGCAAAACAGCTCATATAGAACAATGCCAACTATTCAAGGGTGCTCAAAAATTGATACAGCCTTTTTATAAATTCATTTTATGGGATGTGGGCATTCTGGCCGGCCAGCATTTATTGCCCATCCTGAATTGTCCTTGAGAAGGTGGTGATAAGATGCCTTCTTGAAACATGGTATTGCCTGTGGAGTAGGTACTCCCACAATGCTGTTAGGGAGGGACATATTTCCTAATGAAATATGCCTTTGATATAACTAACAGACTACACATTGCAAAATATTTTAAATTGATAGCCAGTCCTACAGTGGCAATGCTCATGGGTAGACAGGGGCCTAGAGCACAATTGTAAAATTAGCTTACTTCTGGTCTATTCCTTTAAGTGGAGTCCATCAATAGGTCCTTGGTTCGATTATAGGCTGCTTATTATTATTTGAAATCTTTCTAGATTGGTAGCTCTTTGTCATCTCTCCTTGTTGCTCCAGCTCATTCGTACAACTTCCCCAAGTTATTTCAAGGACAGGGAAAGAAATGGAAGGAGGTACTATTTTTTCTTTCTTTATTTCCTTGTGATTTGTTGGTATTTTAATATAAAATGTGATGGCTGAGTTGGGTGGTCTCTATTTGGCTATTATTGTGAGCCAAGGAACATTTAACTCCATTAAATGTCGGAGATGAATGCAAGTTGTTGGTATGGTAAAGGTTGTTTGCTGTTTCACTAAGATGTCTGGAGGCTTGAATAGTTGGCCAGAAATTATTTATTGGCAATCTATAACTATGTATATATTCAAGGCACCGCCATGCATGGGTGCTGTCTTCATACTGGCTCTTTCTGGATTTGTCTCCAAACAATTTACTGTCATGTGACTCACTACTCCATATCATGAGTGGTACTGTTCTCCACTCCTGCATTAACTCTTGCTCTACCTTGAGTTACAATAGTGTGCTGCTATCCCTTAAAGGCATATACAACAGTCAATATTGAGTCAAAATTGGGTGGCACAGTGACGCAATGGTTCGCACTGATGCCTCACAGCGCCAGGGACTCCGAGTTCAATTCCAACCTTGGGTGACTGTCTGTGTGGAGCTTTCACATGCTTCCCGTGTCTGTTTCGGTTTCCTCCAGGTGCCCTGGCTTTCTCCCACAGTTCAAAGATGTGCAGGTTAGGTGGATTGGGCATGCTAAAAAACTTGTCCCTCAGTGTCCAACAGTTAGGTGGGATTCTAGGGGAGTGGGCTTAGTTAGGTTGCTCTTTCAGAGAGTCGGTGCAGACTTGATGGGCCAAATGGCCTCCTCCTGCACTGCAGGGATTCTATCAATTTGTCTTTATCATTCAAAGGTAGCGGGGGAAGGGTGGAGGGTATTGGGGTGGGGGCTTTTGGGGAGGTGGACACAGAGAATGGTGGTGAGGTATAAAAGTTGGAAATACTGGGATGAAGAGATGAATGATGGCCATGAACGTACAGTGAAATAGCTGAGGCTGAGATTTGTAAGCAGTCTGCCTCGCAGCCGTGAAGCAAATTATTTTGATTGATTTCTGAAAATGCATTATTCGTTCGTTGAACTTTTGTCACTGGCTAAATAATAGACATCATTGCATGCACAATTACGTTTTGTGAACAATGGCTGCTTTGAAAGTTTCAATGAATAAATGAAAGCCGGCTATCATCTCTGTGACTCTATCTGTAACTGTAACAGCTACTCTTTCTCTCTCTCTCTCTGCCTCTCAAATGGAATATAAGCACTTGAAATGGTTTCCCTGTTAAACGTTCAATCAGAAAATATTTTAAAGATTGTGCTGAAATTTGGTTTGAAGTCATTTGGAAAAAAAAAACTATCTCGCGGTGAGAGTTATAACCTCAGGAATGACTCACTTCAAATGGTCACAATACTTGGTAAATTCACCCTCTGCATGGAAAGGTATTGTCCACGTTACTGCAAAAATCTGGGAATTACAGATTTCTGTACTATTTATCTCTCTCAGCTGACAGGTTAATAGGAATGAAGAAGCCAGGCCAGCATGTCAAAATGTAACTGATGGTACACCTTGACACGAAGCATCATTTTGTAGGTGGATTTAATCATTATCAATGAGAAATATATAGTTTTTCGAGCTTTTCGACCCTCCTGATAACTATGGCTCTATTTACTTTTTCGGATCTGTTTGGTTGCTTTGTATACATTTATAATTTAATATTATAGATTAGGGCAGCACGGTAGCACAAGTGGATAGCACTGTGGCTTCACAGCGCCAGGGTCCCAGGTTCGATTCCCTGCTGAGTCACTGTTTGTGTGGAGTCTGCACGTTCTCCCGTGTCTGCGTGGGTTTCCTCTCGGTGCTCCGGTTTCCTCCCACAGTCAAAAAACGTGCAGGTTGGGTGGACTGGCCATGCTAAATTGCCCTTAGTGTCCAAAAAGGTTAGAAGGGGTTATTGGGTTACAGGGATAGGGTGGAAGTGAGGGCTTAAGTGGGTCGGTGCAGACTCGATGGGCCGAATGGCCTCCTTCTGCACTGTATGTTCTATGTTCATATTTCCCGTATAGTTTTCAGGCGAGAAATATTAAGATTAAAGAGTACCCTTGCCTTATCCACTGAGAAATAGCTTCGTGAGAAGTGGTGGGTGAGGTGAGGATTATAAGACCAGAAGACATAGGAACAGAAGTAGGCCACTCGGCTCATCGATTCTGCTCTGCCATTCAATGAGGTCATGACTGATCTATGAGCAATAGTAACACAGCAAAATAGGGACAGCACGGTGGCGCAGTGGATAGCACTGCTGCATCACAGCACCAAGGGCCGGGGTTCTATCCCAGCCCCGGGTCACTGTCCATGTGGAGTTTGCAAATTCACCCCGTGTCTGCGTGGGTTTCAGCCCCACAACCCAAAGATGTACGGGGTAGGTGGATTGGCCATGCTAAATTGCCCCTTAATTGGAAATAAAGGATTGGGTACTCTAGATTTATTTATTTTTTAATAGGAAAATAGATGGTCAAATGCAAGTGAAGGCACAAATGCCCCAAAAATGGAAATGGGCCGGAAACCTGCTCTCTTTTGGCTTTTCCTCATGCTGGAAAGGGGACAACTAGTCAGCCACTTCCAAGAGATGAGTTGAGATTTTATATCTGTTGGTGAGACTAGAAGATTTAATCTTATTTGCAAGGCTAACCATGGCAGCTGTCAAGATTTTCCAGGTGCAGCTGCAACGATAGCCTCGGGAAGCATTCCCTGTGGGACAGCAGGAGGGCTTTATCCTAGTCTCCCAAGATCATCTTCCCAAACCTCTTTATGCAAAGCTCCTCCCAACCAGGGAATTAATCACACTTCGCTCCCTACCACCTGGGATTATAAAACTATTCCCACCCACTCTGGTAGTTGGACCTACCATTGTTCTTCAACATTCTCAGCTGAACTGGAAGCCAGGCCCGTTAATTGTGGTACAATTGGGTTAAAAGCTATTCTGCTAATACTGTATACATCGTGAGTGACCGGAGATCAGAAGCAGATTCTTCTGGAAGGATGCTTATTTATCCTTGTGCATGGTTGTATATCGTTAATAAATGTTTGAAAGTTCCTTGAGGATTTGTTTTCAGCAGGCTATGTTAAACACGGCCTGGCATTGTTTACGCTGATGTTTCATCTGTCAGTTTGACTTCTGGGCATGGAACATATCTTTGATGTTGGCACGTATATGTTGGTGTTAAAATTCCACGATGTACAAAGAAATCCAAACTTCTGGGTTTCACTTGCTCTACTAACAGCACCACCCTCTCATCATACCCGACTCCCAGCATCTCCTGGCGTTAAAGTTCATGCAAAGCAAGAAAGAGCATTTTCCATGAACAGCAAAGGGTAGGATTACGTTGCCCAGAACCCTTTAAGAACGTCTCTGGCACTGGCCATAGTGTCGGAGACTTGGGTTTGATGTCTGGAATTCAATCCAGACATTAACCCCGGATAGTCCTGCTGTCAATCACCGGCATAGGACCTGGATTGACAATGATTAACAATGGGTGCTGTATTGAAAGGGCTGAAAAACTGACTCGAAGCCAAACCTGAAGAATTAATAACCCCCCATATCCAGCATTGACATCCAGCAAGGAGACTGCACCAGCAACAGCTTGTGCAGGGTTATACACAAGCTGTTGTAGTGTAATGTCAGTGTGGGTGGAGCTGGGTTTTGGTCTGTGGCTTTTTACTTTCGCTTTGAGAAAAAAGCTGGTGTGTGTCTGTGTTTTAGTTTCGTTTTCAGAGTCGGCGCTGCATCCAGCCAAACAAGGTGTAATTTTGATCGCTTTCTTCATGAAAAAGAATGCCTTCAGAGCACTTGCTAATTTAAAAGTGATAACTGCTCTTAGTAGAGAATTTAAACCTGCTTTCTTTGTTAAAGAAAGGGCGGGATTCTCCGATCCCCCGCTGGGTTGGAGAATCGCCGGGGGGTGGCGTGAATCCCGCCCACGCCGTCCGCCAAATTCTCCGGCACCGGAGATTCGGCGGGGGCGGGAATCGCGCGGGTCAGCGGCCGCTAGCAGCTGCTCCCCCGGCGATTCACCGGCCCGCAATGGCCAAAGTCCCGCTGGTTCTTTGCCAGTCCTGCCGGCGAAGATTAGAGAAGGTCCCTTACCAGCGGGACCTGGCGGCATGGGCGGGCTCCAGGGTCCTATGGGAGGCGCGGGGCAATCTGGTCCCGGGGGGTGCTCCCAAGGTGGCCTGGCCCACGATCGGGACCCACCGATTCACGGGTGGGCCTGTGCAGTGGGGCTCTCTTTTCCTACGTGCCAGCTGTGTGGTCCTCTGCGATGGCCAACGCGTAGCTGAACCTCTCCTCCCCTCATGCGCGGGGAGGACATCAGCAGCCACTGACGCTCCTGCGCATGCGCCGACTCTCGCCGACCGACGTAGTCCCTTCGGCCCCGGCTGGCCAAAGGCCTTCCACGCCAGCCGGTGGGGCGCGAACACTCCGGCACCGGCCTAGTCCCTGAAGGTGCGGAGGATTCCGCACCTTTGGGGTGGGCCAACGCCGGAGTGGTTCACGCCACTCCTTCCCGCCGGGGCCCACCGCCACGCCGGGTACAGGAGAATCCCGCCCCAATTTTCACACAAATATTTCCACAAATTCTCATGGTCCATTAAGTGATTGAAGGAATTCTGTAGGATTTCTGAAAAAATTGCTCTGTAAAATAGAAAAATGGTGAGATAGTGGTTAAGTTGTGAGAATGTGACGCTGCTTTTAAAATCAAATAGGTTATTAAACGTAAAACAAATTCAGCGGTCATATTTAACAGACTAATCTTGTTTGGAGGGAATCACAATTCTATTTTAAATATTAAAAAGTTGCCTGTACATGATGTGTCCCTTACAGCACAGTGGGATTTCTTTCCAATGGCAAGTTGTTCTTTTGCAATGTCAGCTCCTTTTCTGAGGCTGTCCTTCAGGATTGAGGATGACTTGCTTCCAGTCCAGTTCAATGGGTTCTCCAATGGCTGGAAAGTCCAATGTGCGATCTGCAGAGATGTGGCAGCGGAAAAGGAGAGACAAACATTTATTCTTTTGTCGTCTCACTACAATCAAGGCAGGAAACGTTACTGGGTGTTTGTACAACCTGGTGGATTTAACTGAATGACAAACAGGGATGTACAAGGTGGTACACGGTACAAAAAATACACCAGTTTACTGAAGCCTTTGACTTTGATGCCTCAATTTTGTGTTACATTTATGGGAGAGTGGGTCCCTCGATGTTAAAAATATTATTATTGCTGTTATTGAACCAAACCTAACTTGAACAGAGAGTAATTTAAAAGACGGAAAAGATGAGATGACTTTCTTCATTTGAGATCAGTGGGGGTGGCTGGCGGTGTAATATAATCTGATTTGAATCATTGGGTCGGAACGGACAAGTGGCTGAAAACTAAACAATGTTCAGGTTCGACCAGGTGTGACAGAGACTGTGGGAAGATACGTCTGAGCATGAGCTTGGTATTAAAATCACAGAACGATTCCAGCACCGAAGGTGCCCATTCATCTGCACTCACCAAGTTCCACTCTCCCACTTCTAAATCCTGGGGGGTGATTTCATCCACCCCCAGGATATCTTATGCTCCAAACCATCCGCCAATTTATGGGACAACACTGCCCCAATCCCGTAGGAGATGCATCGCACATGAGGCAAATCAGTTTTCCAGCGTCGAAATGGATGAATAGGCTCAATGATTGTCTAGCTTGACCAAATTGAAGGTATATTCCTAATACACGGAATTCCTGTATTACCACCATTGATGCTTTTTCAGGAGAGGATGCAATGGAGCCAACCTTATGCCCAAATTCAGAGTGAACCTGCTGGAATAATATATCATGCCAGATTTTAGCTGGGTGGCGTTCTTGGGCACTGGAGTCTCACCGATAGCCTTGACCTTCTCCTCCAGGGGATGTAGACCGATTGTGTCTACTCAGAAAGATAGATCCGTTACTTCGGCAGATTGAAATGTGCAGTTTCCACTATGAAGACTGAGGTTCTCTCTTTAAGGTCCCTGACAGTAGAATTGAATTTATATTGCTGGATAATCATTGAGAGCCTTAGGTTACAGTGGGCGGGATTCTCTGGTGATTTCTGGTGGCACGCCCCCAGGATTCCCTGTCTCGCCAGCCGGCCAATGGGGTTTCCCATTGTGGGCAACCCCATGCCGTCAGGAAATCCCCGAGCTGCCGGTGCAATGGAGAATCCCGACAGTGGAGAATCTAGCCAGCGTTCATTCACCTGCTTGACTGGTTGGTTCAGGGTCTTGGAGCCAGGTGACTCAGGGACGTCATATTTCTTACTAAATTGTAGGTCTGAGGCCCATAAACTTTCAGAAGTATCACTCTCTGTTTCTCGCCACCTGTGATCTCATTCACATTGAAGAAATAACAAAGTCGTTTGATGTATTAACTGCTACCTTCAGCCCCCTGGTCAAACAATTCTAGTTTACCAATAGCAGGTATAATGGCTCACATTTGGGTGCCAAAATGGGTGACTATCAATTGTTCTTCGTCCTTACTGCGGGCTTTTTCTTCAATTGTCTCTTCCTCCCCCCTCGAACCTGCAGGATTACCGCCTACGACAGAGCTATTTCCCTTGATGCCAACGCGGTAGCTCGAGACAGACACGCTGGTGGCTTCTAGTGGTAACAAAAGAGTTTAAACAAAATGCTTGTACATTATAGCCACGGAACACTACGGAATAGATATTAGCTCTCCAACTTCAGGCTCCACGCAGCCCGGCCACTGCGCCCACTATGAAGACTGAAGTTCTCTCTTTAAGGTCCCTGACAGCAGAATCAAATTTATATTGCTGGAGAATCATTGAGAGCATCTATAGGCCGGGGTTTACACACACACCAAAGTCGGTCACTCTGGCCGCTCATACCGCCATCTTAAAGGGCCACGCTACCACACCAGCGATTGAAGCATGAGGCACAATCACTTCCGCCATGCCATCTCTCCGGTGCCGAGGTAACCCAGAATCTCGGCCCCGGCTTGAGGGAATGACACGGCCCATTCTGCCACCTCCAACCCCTCACAACAAGCATTGTTGAGCAGACCTCTTGCCAGGGACTGCGTTTCGGGGCACACCCCACCAGGCCCTCATCTCCCTAAACCGTCAAGATAACCGACACAACACACAGCAGTATCTCAACTAAATGAACGTCGCCCCAATGAATGAAAGTGTTCTTTCGAATGAAAGAATCTTCTTGTCCGCCTCCACCGGCCATCAAAATGTATCCCGCAATTCTTCAATGTGAGCTCTGATGACCTGCACTGCAGAGCTGAGATACTCACCCAAGACAGCATTTTCGATAGTGGTCATCATTCAGATGCTCACCATACAACTGGACCACTGCAAGCTGGGCCCCACGCCAGCCCACTCCAATCAACATGACTAAACAAAGGTTTTAGCATTTTATCTCAGCTCTTCCTCACAAATACACCAATCAGGAACTTCCAGGTAAATAGCACAAGCCACCTAGCCCAAGAAAAAGCAAATGTGAAATATGCACTTGGATGAAATGGCAGATTAAAAGGCAAGCAGAGTCGGAGTTCACAAAGATGCTCCTGAGAAATCTTTAGTCAGTTCAGTGGTCCGTAATTGCTGAATAATAACTCCATTGGTAAAACCAGATTCCCGAGTTGGCGCCTGAAAACGTAGTACCTAACTTCACTCTGAAAAAGAGAAGAAAAATTAATTCTTAATCAGATTTAAGACCAGCAGGAGCCAGGAATCGTTGCTTTTGTGACTCCAAAAGCAGAGCGCTCAAATTGAGAAGCCTGCAGCCAGTTGATCCAAACAACCGTTGTTTAAAATTCAATTCTTTCAAGGTTGGGTGTGATCGCTACTGCAGTGGGAGCCTGCCAAAACCAGCAAGAGCGAGAAAACCCTTTGTCTTCAAACAAACGCTGGCGTCATCTTGAATTTCAGCAACTTCTTAAAGTCGAACCAATACTTTAAACATTTTTAACCGTGGATCAGAAATTAATTTTTCCAGATCTCTTTGGTGTTATCAATCACATAATTGGGGGCTTCCAAGAAAAAGATTTCTAGGTACATGGGACAGGATTCTTCCTTATTGAGACGATGTACCCACGCCGGCGTCAAAACGGTGGAGTTTTACTCCTGAAAATCTTGGATTGAAAGGACCCGAATTCCCAGCCTGTAGGAGGCTAGCAGGGACCCGGAGTAAATCTCACAGCTTTTGCTGCAGATATGGGCCCCACACTTCAGGGTCAGAGGCCGTGGACGTGCATGACAGCGGCCTCCAGCAGCCACGCCCTGCTCCATGGCGGACTCGAACCGTGGAGCTGGACCCAAAAGAGAGACCCCCCAATCGGCCATGCACCCGACCCTCAAACCCCGCATAATCATTCTCCGGCCACCTATAAGGTCCCCCCCTGGCCTCTGATTGGCCCACCCCTGACCAGGGCGTTTGCGGACTGAGTCCGCAGCCGCCACACGGGTATCCCGACCGGCAATACCAGGTTAGTTCCACACCGTCGGGAACTTGGTCGGTCAGGGGCGGAGGACGTCAGAGCGGGCCTCTGCCAATGGCCCCTCACGGCGCGGTGTAGTCCCCGGTGACGGCGCATTTCGGTGCCCGGAGAATCGCCAAACCACCGCCGTTCCCGACTTCGGCGTCAAACTGAATTCTCTGCCCCTACGTCTGCCACGATTTTGCCGCAGGAGTGCGGAGAATCCAGCCCATGATAGTTTCCGGCCTGGATAAAAAGACAGAATCTGAATAAGTTAGGACACTGCTTTACTCGGTAGGTATGATAGCGGACGACCTTATGACTAGACAAGTAATCAATAAATCACCTGCTAAACTTGAAGAAGAACTAAAATTTGATGTTTATTTAACCTAAGTGGTAACAAAATCCTCAAAAGGGCTAAATTTATAAAAGTTTCAGTGACCAAGAGAACTTGTCTACTCATTCATTAATGATCTATACAGAATGGCTGAAGGATCTAAATACTAGGATTTAAAATTTGAACTTTTCAGGGACAGAATAGTTGCAGGAATAGTTGACAATATGCTCTTAGACATGTTGCAAGCAAAGGAAGAGCTAACCCACGAAAAAGCTATCTAGATTATGAGGCAGCCTGAACTCTGTCTGTAGTACATTTTAAGAGGCGAAAATATACCGTGGTACAGTGGTTAACACTCTGGCCTCACAGTGCCAGGGACCTCGGTTCAATTCCGGCCTTTGGTCACTGTCTGTGTGGGGTTTGCACTTTCTCCATGTGTCTGTGTGGGTTTCCTCTGGGTGCTCCAGTTTCCTCCCACAGTCCAAAGATGTGCAGGTTAGGTGAATTGGTCATGCTAAATTACCCCTTAGTGTCCAAAAAAGATGTATTGGTTAGGTTAAAGGCTAGGGCGAGGGAGTGAGCTTGGGTTGAGTACAATTTCAGACGGTCAGGCCAGACTCAATGGGCCGAATAGCCTTATTCCGCACTGTAGGGATTCTATGGATTCTATACAAAAGAAACCCCGCAGGCCAGTTATTTAAACAGCAAAGAAACAAGGACACTCCAGGCAAAAGGAAGCAATTTGCTAACTGACCAGCAGAGTGACCATGCCAGCGCTGTGGAGAAAAGTGGTCCTACAGGCAAGATCAATATATTGCTTAATGTAACAGAATTGGACACTTCAACACATTCAAGCGCACAGAAGATCTCAAGATGATTCATGAGGTGGAGACTGCACACCAAGTGGACACACAGCCATGCTTGTGGGTACGAACAAAGATCCTGGATGTGGACATTCTGGTCAACGGCCTTCTCATACATGCAACCCACGATACACCTATCTGGAGCAGAGGTATGAAACTCCCAGGAAAAGGCACCTTGCTGGCAATTCTGGCAAAAATGGATTAAGGAATCCAATAACTTTTTGTGGTCCACAGACAGGACTGTTCACTACTGAGCTGCAAAACCTGCATACAACTTAACCTCCGACAAACAATTTACAAGGTCAAGCAACAAGGGACTGCCTCCGAGTTTAAAAGTGAGTTCACAAAGCCCCTCACGTGACTGAGGCAACTAAAAAGCACAGACAAGATCACACTGAGGGAGGATGCTAACCTTCATGACATAAATGATTTCCCACCCACAGATGAATCAAGCTCAGCTGCAGCCCTAATGCTCTTGTTGGATGGCCTGATTTATATTATTTAGAAAACTAAAGCTTTCGCAATTTCCCAACCTCATCCTCAATTCCAAACCTCCAGTGATTCTTGGGGATGATGAAGCAGCTGGCAATTCTTTTTGTGCCAAATTTGCCACAGGCCACAGTACCTTTGAGGCATCTGCTTAAGAAAGACCACGCATGGAGCTGGGACTCACCTTGAAAGCAAGTATTTACTTGCATCAAAGCAATGCCACTCTCTGCTGACATTCTGGCCTACGAGGACCCATCCCTGTCCACCACCATAGCAATGGATGCTTCACCCACAGGCTTTGGACTGAACGCATTCCAGAAATGGCTGGATAGATGTCACCAACCAGCATGCTATACTTCCAGGGGATTTTCGACTTGGATACCGGAAGTGCCATGATAGAAATGAAAACCCTTGCAGTCATGTGGGCCCACAAGGAGTTTTCAGACTCTTTCATCAGCCTCAAGGTCACAATGGAAGCAGACCATAAGCCATTCAGCTCATTACTACATGAGAAAGAGTGAGCAAAAATGCCTCCCAGAATCCAACCGTTCCACCGACACCTCATGAGGTTTGCCTATGCGATGGTAGATGTCCAAGGTAAAAACAAAATAATGGCAGACACACTTTCCAGGGCCACAGTAGGCCTTCTGACAAAACAGCATGTCAATTTCACTGAAGGGCAGGAAGCCTAACCCCAATTGATGGTCCTCAGTGTTGCTAATCAAAAGATTGGGAAAACACATGAAAAAGCACATGTTAACTAAACACAACACCTGTTTTACATCATTGTATACATAGTTGTTAGACAGCAGGTACCAACTCTGTAAAGTAAGAGACATGGATCATTTTCGGGATGAATCTAATACAATTGGACTTCCGCAGGTATCTATAATAAATCAAAAGTTTATAACAGTTGGGCCGGAATTCTCCACCATTTGGTGGCGGCAGGATTTTCTGTTCCCGCCAGCAGTGCAACCCCACCTGTGCATTTCCCGGCGGTGTGGGGTGTCTTCAATGGGAAATCACATTGACAGCCATGGGATTAGAGAATCCCGCCACTAGCAGATGGCACGCCACCTCCCGCCTTCCAGAAACACGTGATTGAGGGGATGGAAAATCCAGCCCTTTTTGGTTTCTGAAACCAAAGAGAAAATGCTGGAAAATCTCAGCAGGTCTGGCAGCATCTGTCGGGAGAGAAAATAGCTGACGTTTCGATTCCAGGTGACCCTTTCAAAGCTAAAAGACATAGAAAGTAGGAAAGTGGGAGGAGAAGGGGAAAGCAAATGGGAGCAAGAGTAAGGAAAGGGGGGATAAGATGGTGGTGAGGGGAAATATATACAAAGAAAGACAAGAAAGAAAGAGATGTGAAAATGAAATGGGATGAATACATGCCCACGTGTCTGTCCTTGGTCTGCTGTGATGTTCCAGTGAAGCTCAACGCAAACTGGAGAAACAACATCTCATTTCCGGTTAGGGATGCTACAGCCTTCCGGTCTCAACATTGAATTCAACAACTTCAGATGATTAGCTCTACCCTACCTTAACCCTTTTGATTTCATTCTATTTCATTTTAACTGTCTTTTGCCATTTCTTTCTTTCTTGCTTTCTTATATATATTCCTCCCCCTATCTTATTCCCCTTTCCATACCTTTCCCTTTCCCCTCCCCCACATCTACATCTGTCACAGCTTACCCTCTGATGTTAGTTTCTCTGCGGTTTGGCTTTTCACACCTTTTGTTCTCTGTGGAATGCCATTAACACTCTTTTCCCTTGGTTTCTGTGGCTATGAGCAATCTGTTCCCTTGGTTTCTGTGTGTCTGACTCATCTTTCATTCTCTCACTCCACAGTATTAAAATTTCCCACTTTCTATGTCTTTTAGCTTTGACAAACGGCCATCTGGACTCAAAATGTTTGCTCTTTTCTCTCCCTACAGATGCTGCCATATCTGCTGAGAGTTTCCAGCATTTTCTCTTTGGTTTCCGATTCCAGCATCCACAGTAATTTGCTGTTGTCATTTTGGTTTCTGAGTAGTTTTGACATGCAACCCTGTACTATTGTGTTCTGGTGCTGTAATCCTCAATGGTATCCGTAATGACTGGCATATGGTACATCTTCTAGATTCTTGTTCTAAACTTCTTCAGTAAATTCTTCACGCAATCATCTGCACATTAAAACACTGCATAGTGTTGACTGGTCGCAAGGTATAGTCGCCCAGGTACATCTGAGAGAAACCACTCATAATCCCCCCCGCCAGTGCAGATCCTGCCTCAGGAGATTATGCATACCAATATGATGGCTCTTGTGCCCTCTTTCTGAAGATTAATTGGGCATGATTCTGTGCGATTTTGTAACTAAATCATAAGCCTGCTTCTGTTACAAATATTCCTCCAGCCGGGAACATTCCCATAAAATGCAAGGATTCTGTTCTGAATTTCTAGGCTACTCGACAAATGCACAAGAGACTTCCTGAATACGGGAATGGCTAATCTAATTGCCAATGATTTCTTGTGTCCAAATGAATTTGGAGGATTGATTTTCCCAAAGTAGGTTGTCGGCATGAGGGAAAATATCAGTCGGCTGGGTGGCTTGAGCATATACATGACACTGTTATGTAAGGTAAACATACTAATTCCACATGCCCCACACCTTTCATTTTTAATGGAATGTTAAACTCTATAAATCTTCAATAATTTTAAAATATTGATCTGAGGTACAAGGAGCACTGTGAATCAGCTTATTTTTAAACAGATCATTTTATTATGAATGTGGGCTTCGTTGTCTAGGCCTGTATTTGTTGCCTTCTTGAAACACTGCAATCTATGTCGTGTAGGTACACCCATAGTTCTATTAGGAAGGGAGTTCCAAGGTTTTAGAACATAGAACATACAATGCAGAAGGAGGCTATTCGGCCCATTGAGTCTATACCGACCCACTTTAGCTGTCACTTCCACCCTAGCCCCGTAACCCAATAACCCCTCCTAACATTTTTTGGACACTAAGGGCAATTTAGCATGGCCAATCCACCTAACCTGCACGTCTTTGGACTGTGGGAAGAAACTCGAGCACCTGGAGGAAACCCACGCAGACACGGGGAGAATGTGCAAACTCCGCACAGTGAGCCAACGAGAAATTGAACCTCGGACCCTGGTGCTGTGAAGCCACAATGCTAACCACTTGTGCTACCGTGCTGCTCCAACAACGTTTTGCCCCAATGTTTTGACCTAACAACAGTGAAGGAACGACAATATATTTCCAAGTCAGGATGGTGAGTGACTTGAAAGGGAACTTCCAGGCATTGGTGTTCCCATGTATCTGATGCCCTCGTTCTTCTATATGGCAGTGGTTGTGGATTTGGAAGGTGCTTACTGAGGAGCCTTCGTGAGCTCCTGCAATGCATCTTATAGATGGTACACATTGCTGCTGCTGTGTGATGGTGGTGAAGGGAGTCAATGTTTGTGGAAGGGGTGCCAGTCAATTGGGCTGCTTTGTCCTGGATGGTGTCAAGCTTCTTGATTGTTGTTGGAGCTGCGCTCATCCAGGCAAGTGGACAGCATTGACTTACACTGCTGACTTGTGCCTTGTAGGTGGTGGACAGGCTTTGGGGAGTCAGCAGGTGAGTTAGTCACCATATGATTACTAGCCTTTGACCTGCTTTTTTAGCCACAGTATTTATATGGCTAGTCCAGTTGAATTTGTGGTCAATGGTAATCCCCAAGATTTGATAGTGGGGTTTCAGTGATGGTAATGCTGTTTAATGTCAAGAGGCAATGATTTGATTCTCTGTTAATAGAGGCGGCCATTTCCTGGCACTTGTGTGACACCAATGTTACTTGCCACTTGTCAGCCCAAGCCTGGATATTGTCCAGGTATTGCTGTATTTGCCCATGGAATTCTTCAATGTCTAAGGAGTCAAGAATGGTGCTGAACATTGGGCAATCATCAGCGAACATCGCCGCATCTGACCTTATGTTGGAAGGAAGATCATTGATGAAGCAGCTGTAAATGGTTGGGCTAAGGACACTACCCTGAGGAAATCCTGCAGTGATGTCCCGAGACAGAGATGATTGACCTCCAACCACCACGACCATCTTCCTTTGTTCTAGGTATGACTCCAAGTAGTTTTCCCCCTCAATCCCATTTACTCCAGTTTTGCTCGGGCTCCTTGACGCCATACTCGATCAAACGCTGCTTTGATGTCAATGGCAGTCACTCTCACCTCACCTCTGGAGTTCAGCTCTTTTGTCCATGTCTGAAACATTGTTCGCCTCTGAAAATAATAATCGGCCAATGACTAGCATACAGCTTCCTTTTCTTTCACTATCATCAATCATGTTGAATCCATCCTTTCTCTTCTGGTGAATATTTCGCCAACAGATTGACACTGTGATCTTGAGCTTCTATTATATTCTGCTGGTATTTCCAGTGCAACTCACCGAGAATCAGCCAAATCTGCAAGATCAGCGCATTATAAGTTAAAATTATGTTCAGTACAAATTGAGTTTCTGTGATTTGTTGTGACGATCGAAAAACTAATCGTTCTCAAAGCTAGCCCTGCCATAAAATTAGCCATGTCCCCAATCAAACGAATTGCTGTTATTGGTTTTCACCAATTGGTCTCATTTTTGGGCCTTTGCTGAGGCTCTCACTGTTGACCCGGATCTTCTAAGGAGAACCAATCATTGCCAGATTACCCCCACTCAATCTTGCACCCTCCCTCAACACTGCTCCGCATTTCTTCCGGATCCTTCTGAGCCCGACTTCACTGGACATGCAGAGTGCAGCATCTCACTGAGAGTTTCATTATAGCCCCTTTTTGTCGCACCAGCTGCCGTTTGGTAAGTTTGAAAGTCCAGGGTGACTGTTGGTGAACAGGTGAGTGGACGAATGAGTGAATGAGTAGCGGGCTAGATGGCAAGATGGGTAGGTAGCTGAGGGAAGTAAGTAAGTGCACAGTCGGGTAGGGTGATTGAGATGGTGGGTGCGTGAGGTGGCAGCTGGGTGAGGTAGAACGTGGGTAGGATAACAGGTGGATGGGTCGGCAGGTGAGTAGAGTGGCATGTGGATAGGTGGCAGGCGAGTGAGGTGGCAAGCAGATGAGGTTGTTGCGGTGCATGAGCTGGGTACGTAGGAGGTGGGCGAGTGGTTGGTGGGCCAGGAGTAGTTGGGTTGGGTTAGGTCTGGTGGGGGACTGTCAGGTCTAGTCGGTGGTTATGGGGGAGGGGGTCGGTGGCAGTAGTTGAGTCAGGTCATGGTTAGTCAGGTGAGTCGGGGGTGTATTCGGGGAACGGTTAAGTGGGGGGGGGGAGTTGTTCTGGAGGGTCGAGGGGGGGGCCAGAGGGGTGGTCAGAGTGGTCAGGTGGGGGAGTCAGTGGTTAAGAGGGGTGAGGGGTTGAGGGGATTGAGGAGTCAGTCATGGTGTCAGTGTGGGTGATTGTGTGGGTGGAGAGGGGGGTGGAGGGAGGGGAGAGGCAATGGGAATGGTGCCAGTAGTATAATTGTCCAGGAAAAAGACTAGCTTTCTATCTGCCTACTATATCCAGGATAACGTTCCAGGGAAATAAGTACGAACCTCCCTGAGACTCTGACCCTAGGCTAGAGTTGGAGGTATTTGGAGGATGTCCCGGGGAGCAGGTCATTTGCCCAATAAAAGTCAAACTTCCAAGGCAATTCACATGGAGGCTAACACGTCAGGATTTCCATGAGAACCAATGTGCATCTTGGGTCAGATATTAATCTCCAATAACCGAGACGCTGGAAGATTTAGGCCATTTTTCTCCAGCATAAGGACTCTAATGTGTTTATTTTAAAAGCTTTTGAATAGAATTTTTTTTTAATTCACGAAAGAACTGATGACCTTACACAAATGTAACCAACAAATGGTTCAGTTTAGTAGTTTTAGATATTTAAAACTGGGTTACTCGCAGGTGGAGGTCTAGCTTATTTCTTTTGTGATGAACCCATTTTCGAAAGTTCAAAATCGCCGTCCATTCACGCGGGTTCGTAGCATCTTTTGGGCGGAACATTTGTGCCCCGCCACAGTGGTTCAGGGCCGTAAATTGTGGCGATCCGTTAAAGAGTCCATTGATATCGGCCGGACTGGAAAATCCCCCGAGTGGGAGGGGCTGTGTGCGGCAATGAGCAGCTGAGTTGAGATTAATGACTGCATGTGTCCAAAACAGAAACTTTACCCCCCCACTGTTTCAGACCCAAGACTGATCACAGTTTTTTTTAAAATTTAGGGTACCCAATTCAATTTTTCCAATTATGGGGCAATTCAGAGTGGCTAATCCACCTAAGCTGCACATCATTAGGTTGTGGGGGCGAAACCCACGCAAACACGGGGAGAATGTGCAAACTCCACACGGACAGTGACCCATGCCAGGAATCGAACCTGGGACCCTGGCGCTGTAAAGTCACAGTGCTAGCCCCTTGTGCTACCCTGCTGCCGACTGATCACATTTTTAACAAGACAGGAATCACCTGAATTCTGAGAGTTAAAGTTTTCATCCTTTTCGTGTGAAAATGCACTCTTCATAGAGGGCCGAAGCATCTGCTGTCCGAAATCGTTTGATTATTATTCATTTTTCCTGAAGCAACAATGGGTCTTACTAAAGAGCAATGAAACACAACGAATGCAAGGATGAGCAATACAATCTCGAAACTTCATCATATAAAATCTAGAATTTATAAGAATTCCAATAATCTATAAATAATTAGTCTGAGACGAAAATTCCTCTGTACACAGACATTTAGGGCAGAATTCTCCGCTCCCCACGTGGCGTGGGAGAATCGTGGGAGGGCCTCCCGACATTTTTTACGCCCCCCTGGCGCCCCCGCGATTCTTCCCCCCCTCGGAAAAATCGGCGTTCGCCATTTTTCACGGCGAACGGTGATTCTCCGAGCCCGATGGGTTACCCGTTTGGGGCATCCAGGGGCCCGATTGGGACGGGAGCACCGCGACTGTGCTCTGGAGAGGGCAGGCCCGCAATCGGTGCCCACCGATCGTCGGGCCTGAGTCCAAAACAGACGCACTCTTTCCCCTCCGCCACCCGGCAAGATCGAGAAAGATGGCACCGCGCATGCGCGGGTTCGCGTTGCCTGCGTGCTGATGTCGTCCGCGCATGCGCGTGTTCCTGCGCATGCACGGATGACATCCGCGAAACGCCGTTCGGGCTGTCGGCTGGGAACGACGGGGGGCCACTCCTAGC
Organism: Scyliorhinus canicula; assembly: GCF_902713615.1. Lineage (NCBI taxonomy): Eukaryota > Metazoa > Chordata > Chondrichthyes > Carcharhiniformes > Scyliorhinidae > Scyliorhinus > Scyliorhinus canicula. Next base: position 135,509,493 of record NC_052159.1, on the reverse strand, counting down.
CCCCCGGGTGGGGGTGAATTTGGTGCAGGGAGCGGGCCCCGAGGCCGTCGTGAATCTCGGCCGAGTTCATGACGGCCTCCACGATTTTTGGAGCCGGCGGAGAATACCGCCCTTAGTATATAGTTCGCTCAAGTTAGTTCACATAATGCCAAGGATCTGGGTTTAATCCTGGCCCCGGGTCATTCTCCGTGTGGAGTTTACACATTCTCTCCATGTCTGCGTGGGTCTCACCCCCACAGCCCAAAAAGATGTGCAGGGTAGGTGAATTGGCTACATTAAATTACCCCTTAATTGGAAAAAAAAAAATTGGGTACTCTAAGTTTATTTTTAAAAAGTTAGTTCACAGAAGAAAAACAGGTTGTATTTCTATAGGCATTCTCCCAATCTCCCGCTGAATGTTGCCAGAGATGTAGCATAAATTAAGGCTCAAAAATAGACCTCAATTTATGTGGACAGGATCGGATTCTACTTTGATGCCACGCTGACACTTACCTTCCAGACGCCGTCAAGATCAATGTCGTAAAGTACTAAAGAACGTCTAGTCCATGTCCTCACAAGGATGTATGTTCAAGGAGAGAAATGTGATGAAATTGGAAATGAAGTTTAACAGCTGGCTTTGTACTGATCGCAGAAGATTGCTAATAAGATGTGCTCTGAAAGTGAATCTGTTTGAAACTGAATTATATTGAGGTGGAAAGGTAAGAATAATGGAGGTCAAAAGAGATTTGGGGTCCAGGTACACAAATCACAAAATAGCAGTCAGCTGTGAAACAAAATTGAGAAAATGTCAGTTGGCAATAAACAACTAATTATAGAGCTGATTTAGTGTGCTATTTACTATGTCGACAACTTTATTTTCTGCTGTAATGATCAATCATGGAACAACTCCTTGTTCAGAGGCAACAATTCTCATAATCCAGTATGATACAGAAACAAAACAAAGAAGCGTCAACCCTGGGTGCAATGTTGGACATAATGGGCCTCCTGGGCGACAATGGTCTCGGTCGTCAGTTTGGGCAACGTGACCAGGATGACTGTCGTGACCAGGAGAAATACTATACAGTGCAGAAAGAAGACCAACAACCTCCACCGGCTGCAAGGATAAGTTGACAACGGGCCCCGAGCATCAGTTCAACCTGCAACATGCCTGACCTTGGCCTCACTCACCCCCCCCCCCCCCCCCAAAACAGGTCAGCGGCTGGCACTTTGCACCCTCCCCACATCCGATCACCACGCCTGTGCCCCAGCACCCCATGGCACCCACCAATACAATACCTCCAAGTCCAGGTGCAGTGCCCACACATGCCACCTGTCATAGATCCCCCCCTGATGCATCAAACGCGTTGTCAATGTACCACCTTGCCAATGTACCCAACTAGTATCTGCCACCGACAACCCTACCACCCTGCCACTCTATAAATCTTGTCTACTTATCCACTTGCCTCACTCACACTCATTCATCAACACACGGAAAATGTTCCGAAATGTCACAAAGCCTTTCAGGGTGTTTGTGAATGAAGACTTACCAGAATTAAACAGCTAGTGCATGGTTTGGCTTCCTCCAATGATCCTGCACTAGAATGGGGTACCTTGGAGAACAGGTACACTCTGTATTGCTGAAGGGGTTCAATTCAGAAGTCCAGGACAGAAATGCAGAACTCCGGCCTTGAACAAAATAAATAGTAACGGGGTGACAGTCCGCTGGTGAGTGTGACTCCTCAGATAATTCGGCCCTTTAACGCTGTTTTTCTCTCGGCAAAAAACCTGCTGAGTATTTCCAGAACTTTCTGTTTCTATTTAAGTTAAAAATTTATGTGTGTTTCAATACAATTCCTGTTTTGTGCAGCAAATATGAATGTTGACTTGATAGAAAACAGATTAGAGCTTAAGATGATGAAATACAAGCTTGTAGTGATTTAAGATTGTGTTCAACATCTCAGTGGTTTAGATTTATCATCAATGACAGTCACAGCACATTAAAACCATTTGATTTCATAATTAAAAACAAAATAGATACATATATAATGCTTTCATCTGATGCAAAGCGGGCTCAAGCTGAGATACATTTTCTATCAGGACAAATGAGTGAAAAATTATTAAAGAAAACACTAAGTAACACTTGAGTTATCAGTAAGAGTTGTCAGTAAGATAAGGTCGGCACGGTGGCACAGTGGTTACCACTACTGCTTCATAGCGCCATGGATTTGGGTTCAATTCCTACGTTCACCCCGTGTCTGCAAGGGTTTCCTCCGATTGCTCCAACTTCCCCCCACAGTCCAAAGATGTGCAGGTTAGGTGGATTGGCCATGCTAAATTGACCCTTTGTGTCCAAAAAGGTTAGGTGCGGGTTACTGGTTTATAGGGATAGGGTGGGGATGTGGACCTAGGTAGGGTGCTCTTTCAGAGGGTTGGTGCAGACTTGATGGGCCGAATGGCCTCCTTCTGCACTGTAGTGATTCTATTCTATGTTACATCCAAAATAGATAATCTAAATGTTTAGCTCCTTATTTACTTGAATGTGAATTCATCGTCTTTTAAGATGATCCCTTCACACTCGAGTAAGTATGTACTGAAATGATCCGGAAATACTGTATTATAAATTTCCAGAGACCATAGAGCATACAGTGCAGAAGGAGGCCATTCAGCCCATCGAGTCTGCACCGACCCAATTAAGCCCTCACTTTCACCCTATCCCTGTAACCCAATAACCCCTCCTAACCTTTGTGGAGACGATAGGCAATTTAGCATGGCCAATCCACCTAACCTGCATGCCTTTGGACTGTGGGAGGAAACTGGAGCACCGGGAGGAAATCCATGCAGACACGGGGAGAACGTGTAAACTCTGCACAAACAGTAACCCAGCAGGGAGTCGAACATGGGACCCTGGCGCTGTGAAGCCACAATGCTAACCACTGTGCTACCATGCTGCCCACATTTTATGTCACTACATTTCTACAATCTGAGTTGATTAAGCTTACTGCCATTTTCTTTAACAATTTTTAAGAACAGTCAAACAACAATACGCTGAATCTGCTCTTTTGAGGCAAATTAAGAATAAACTGGTCAACCAAAGAGTTTCCCTCACAGTTCTGCTCTTCAGTTTCTAATCAGCCATCAGTTCTTGAAAAACACAGAGATTGCAAAATACAAAAAAGAACAAGGTCCATCGAATTTGCCACCCAACACCCTGGTTGCTGCATAATACAATGATAATGGAGTCGTTGACTCATCCTAGAAAGTCATTTTTCTTAATTAATTTGCAATACATCCAAACATGAGGGGAGAAAGTTCCAGCGATGGAGATCTTTGGGGACAATAGGCCCAAAGTCTTTTTTTTCCTTTCATGTTACACTTGCCACTTGACACGTCTAAAATTACTCATTTACTGCTTCTCAGAATGTTTCTTTACCTGAAAGCAACCTGTATAATTTGCATCAGGTTGAATCCATACTTAACCATTCTATCCTCTTCCAAGGCAGCTTGTTCCACTGAAATACTGTTTCCACAGATTAGTTTTGCATTTGACTTTGTTCACCATCAGCATAATGTTTATAATATACCAATATCTGTATTACCTGGCTGAAACCCTTCAGTTGTATAAGTTGTTTAAAGTTTTTATATTGTCCTCATCTCTGGAGCTCGTCTTGGTGTCATAGTTATAAACTGTGCTGTTTATGTAGGACCGAGTCAGCAGTTTGACAATGACCAGATAATCTGTATTTTTCTAGTGATGCTGATTGAGGGGTAATGCCCTGATCTTCTTCATAATGGTGCCATGGGATCATTGGCATCCACCTGAGAAGTTAGACATCTTGACTTGACATCTCGTCCGAAAGATCCAGGTTCCCCTCTGAGCCACACACCATCCTGACGTGGAACAATATTGCCGTTCATTTACTGTTGCTGGGTCAAAATCTTGGCACTTCCTCCGTAATAGTACTTTGGGTGTACTTGCAGCACATGAACTGTGGCAGCACTACCAAAGGGGATGGGTCATAAATGATTGCATTGCCATTGATGCTGCACACCCCAAGAGCATATTGAAAAATACAAAAAGTAACCACAATGAGAAAACAGTATTGATCAAATAATTGATTTAAAAATAAAATGGCTGTTTCAAGAGTATAATAAGCTTACTCACCTGCCAGTTTTCTGTCTGTACCCACTTTGCCCTGCAGCAGCTTATTCCGACCCAGCTACTTTCTGTATCCTTTCAAAAATGTAACCCACAGGTTGGTGATGGAGACAAACCAGCAAGATCATCAATAGATTAATTATTGTTAAATAATGATCAAAAAACATGGTCTTCCAGAAAATTGTAGGAGCGTTTGCCAAAGCCTGAGTATTGAGCCAGCCTTAATGTGAGATCTGTCCCTCATTGTTAGGCCTTAGCTCAATAAACAAAGCAGACACACAACCTGGTTAAGATGGCTATTTATTAACCTAAGCTTAGTTTTGCGTACACTAGAGATGGACCGACTAAACACTGATAAAAACTCATCAATTATACAATTTCCAAAAATCAGTAGCCCACCCCAGTTGGACTCGATCCAATTCCTGAAGCTGTCATGTCCAAACCTATCCAATCAAATTGCGATCAAGTTGTTTTCCCCATCCTAGCATCCTGCCGACCCTTTGTTCAGTTATAAATAGGATGGCAGAACTGGGATCCTTTTTACTCTATGGATTGTTTCAGACAGCCAGGATATCAGAAGTGGCTTCCTTTTTACTTACCAAGGATATTGGGGGCCACTGATAAAAACTTACTTACTATGTAATCTGCTGATCACATATCTCCTGTGTCTCAAAAACATGGGCAAATTAGCTAGTCTAAATCCCATCATGCATTGTGGCCTAAAATACAGGTTTAATGGTTAATAATGATTACTCGTACACTTTCTATAATTAATCTCAATCCTAAATAAACTAATCTATGTAAAACTACTCTAGTGGCATCCTAGCTATTCAGTTTTAAGAGGTCTCATCGCTGGACATCCCCTTCAGATATCAACAAAAAGTAATTTTTTAAAAAGATGGACAGAAATTCTGTCACCTAGAAATGTCACAAGATAAGAAATGTTGAGGATTGCGCACCATTTTATTTCATTGTAAAAAATGAATTGGAATACTGCAAACATCAAGAAGGTGGAGACATGTATCTGGATTTCACCACTTCAATTTGTTTAACGATTCATAGCCAATGGCTTGACATAGCATCCAAAATTGGGGCAACGCTTCAGTGACTCAGGTAGTGAGTCAGACAAGCATTTCATATTAATTAATCGCATTAACAGATTTACAGCTTCACCTATAAACTTGATTTGGAATACAAATGACTAAGAGCTCGTCCAGTCCGTGATGACGTTTTAATTGCCTTGTTCGAATTGTTTCAGGTTCAGTGGTAGCTTTGGCTCTGATCTTCGGTGCACAACAAAGCAACTGTGACCATGTAAAGATTGACATTGAGAAGAGGTGGAGGGGAGGGGGGGCAGTGTGGTGGGAGGGAGAGGGTTAGGGCAGGGTGTCAGTGGATTTCACACCGGCTTACTGCTGGAAGCTGAGGAGCACACCTGAAATAGCTAGTAGTCCCCTTCCTCAGGAACATCAGAATCCTAATGTTGCAGTGTAAGAGTCCTTCTGTTGATGCCCTTATTTCCCCTTTATTTTGTGCCGTATAATTTTGATCTATAGATGCTTAATGGACATGTATCTTTAAGTCAAGCAGTAAAGAGAATGAGGAATTCAAAAAGTTTTTCAAGCAGTAAAATTCAGACTTAGTGGCACCCGAGAGATGGGGTCGGACTTGGTTCGATGAGTTGGCTGGTGGCCAATTAATTGGCCAAAAGGCTGTATTCTGCCAGGTAACAGGTGGTGATTGGATTCTTCCCAAGAGGGATGATTTCCAGAGACTTAATGAAAGCAGGGTTGGAGACGTGGATGCTCCCTCTCTCTCTCTTTCCCTCGTGTATTCTCCAGAAAAGCTGGATATCTGCTGTATTTCTCAAATAGCTGAGAACTGAATGAATTGACAGTGAAAACTATTACAGAGTGGAAAGCAGAGACCTTGACCTGAAAGCCTGTTTTGAAGAAAGACAGCCAACTGTAAAGGCAGCCAACTGAAACAAAGATTCTTTATCCGTTCACTTATTGTTTTCACCCCTCTCCCCCTCTGTGTTTGTTTGCCGCATGCACGTGCGCGTGTCTGTGTGTAGAGGGTAGGGGCAAGTTAAAGTGGGGGTATAAGAATTAGATAATAGTTAACCAGTTGTATTTGCTGCATATTTCATTGTCATTCTTATTGTAAATGACAAGTAATTGTGTTTAAATTTACAAATCTGGTGACTGCAATCACTGGGCAATGAAGGGCCAAAGACCTCAAGTATTTTTCTAAGAATTATTAGTTAATTCAACTGTGTTGTGACATTGGGTCAAGGAGGGCTCAAATTGACCATGTGCAAGCGCAGGGTGTTGTTACAGTAGTTACGATTCCTGATTGCAGTTTTAAGGACCACATCGGCAGAGTATGAAGTATGTTGTTCAACAGTGTAGCCATTAGAAAATGATTGGTAAAATTTAGAAATGTAGGGGTGGGGTGGTGCGGTGGGGGGGGGGGGGGGGGGGTGGGGGGGTGCGTGATCTGGAGCTGGGAGCATCAGCAATGTTCCTTCAGATTCTGTACAATATCTGTCGCAGCAATACATCCCTTATCTCTACCTCCACCCACCCCCCCCATCACCCCGGACATCTGACTGTGGGACTCTGCAGGAACCCCTGCTGGGTGGCATTCCTGATCCCGAAGTCCAGCAAACTTCATCAGATGAACTACTGGGAGGCGTGGTAGCGCAGTGGTTAACACTGTTGCTTCACAGCGTCAGGGTCGCAGGTTTGATTTCCGGCTTGGGTCACTGTCTGTGCGGAGTCCGAATGTTCTCCCTGTGCCTGTGTGTGTTTCCTCCGGTTTCCTCTCGCAAGTTCCGAAAGACGTACTGTTAGGTGAATTGGACATTCTTAATTCTCCCTCAGTGTACCTGAACAGGTTCCGGAGTGTGGCGACTAGGGGATTTTCACAGTAACTTAATTGCAGTGTTAATTTAAGCCTACTTGTGACAATAATAAAGATTATTATTATTATTATTAATTGGTGTCCACGGCCTTCCTGTTAAATTCAAATGTGGCACTTATGTCAAAACCATGGAAGCTTTTTCGGTACTGGAATGGGAAACTCCTCAGCACAAAACAGCAAATGACCACCCAAATATCAAAATTGTTTATTTCCATCTATCATTCACTATTGAGATTGTGAAATTATTGTATTTGTTGAACACCTGTATTTAAACAACTGAGATTAGGTTGGCTGTATGAGAATATCTTAACATTGGCGTAAAACCTACTTGATTTTACAATTGGAAACTTGGATGCAAAGTATTTTGAAAGCTAATTGTCGGCATATAACATCAGCATTTCAGCGTGTCCCCTTACTTTATTCCAAGTTTTCCGATATAATTTAGAAACATTCCCTTCCCAATCAGCATCGGGGATACTGAGCTTTAATAGCAGTCATGATTTTGCAAAATAGGCAGCAAGGTGGTGCAGTGGGTTAGCCTTACTGTCTCGCGGCGCCGAGGTCCCAGGTTCGATCCCAGCTCTGGGTCACTGTCCGTGTGGAGTTTGCACATTCTCCCCTTGTTTGCGTGGGTTTCACCCCCACAACCCAAAGATGTGCAGGGTAGGTGGACTGGCCATGCTAAATTGCCCCTCAGTTGCAAAAAATGAATTTGGTGCTCTAAATTTAAAAATAAATGATTTTGCGCTATAAAGTTTGACCACTTTCTACAGTAGTCCTCATATTTAACCTATGAGTTAACCCTCTTCAACAGCACAAGCAAATGTTCACAGGGAGCAAAGCATGGGTATGACCATGACTCAAATGGACGCAGCTGTTAGTATCCAAGATGGTTTACCTGGGCATTTTGTAGTGTTTGGCTTTTAATTGTCACTGGGAAGTATCTAGAATTTAAAGCAATGTTGTCCGATGATGCTCCATCTGAAACTGATGAGATGGTGGAATTTGGCAAAATGTCTGTCAGGTCGAATTCAAAATTGTTAAGTCTGAGGTCATATAAATTAATTATTTAAATTAAAAAAGCAGTGATTATGGGCCAGATTTTGCAACACCCCATGCCCTCCACACCCCCTCCCCCTCCAACTGTGGCGTGCTGTGCGGTGGCAGAAGCGAGTCGCCAGCGAGTGGCGGGATATTCTGGCTCTGCTGCTGTAAATGAGTTTTCCCGTTGTTCGCACTCTGCTGGTGGTAGCAGGAGGGGGTTGGTGGGTGGTCACCAGCGGTGAGACCAGAAGATCCCACCAGTAGGGCAGCCGGAAACGTCAAACGATAGAATGGGATAAGATGATATTCATCATCTGTCGAGCAATTATTCTTCCCAATTTCTGAGATCCACACACGAGGTCAATGCTTCAAAAACTATTTTCCAGTGAGCCCCCGCATTTTAACACTCGAAAATTAGCATGATCCCGGATGCTAATAAAAACAAAAATAAAGCAGTATAGTAATGTCCAGTGTAGGGCGGAACAATGGTTAGCACTGCTGCCTCATAGCATCAGGGACCCGGGTTCGATTCCAACTTTTGGTCACTGTCTGTGTGGGCTTTGCAGATTCTCCCCGTGTCTGCGTGGGTTCCCTCCGGGTGCTCCAATTTCTTCCCACAGTCCAAACATGTGCAGGTTAGATTGCCAAATAGTGCCCAACGTTTTGGTGGGTTCGGGGGATAAGGCAGGGGAGTGGGGCGAGATAGGGTGCTCTTTCAGAGGGTCAGTGCTGACTCGATGAGTTGAATGTCCTCATTGTGCACTGCAGGGATTCTCTGGTATAATTATTAAAGTTCATTGTTCGAGATCAACATCGAATCCAACAGGTACCAGGCCCTAAGAGGTCATTGGTTGCCATGGACTACCATTGGTTAGTCCAGGGTTATGTTTGGCAAATTACCGCAGTGGTTTGATGTTGCTTTCTGCAGTATGGACAACAAGGAAACTCTTTCACTCTGGCCATCTGCCATCAGGCACATAGGAAGGGCTTACAGGCTGATAATCAACCTGGTCGGCCATATTATGAACGCACATTCTATGGCCATCAGGTCCTGGAGCGGATTTGAACCCAGACCTTTTGTCCTAGAGGTAGGGACACTATTACTGAACCAATAGACCTCTACCAACATATAATAACTCATACAAATATAACGAACGCAATTCTCCGAGCCCCACGCCAGGCCGGAGAATCGCCACAACTGCGCCATGACGCCGGCGCGCGATTCTCCGAGGTGCGGAGAAACGGCATAATTTGTGCCGCCGCGGTTGATGAGCCACGGGCCGCTGGAATCAGCAGGGCCGCCGATTCTCCGTGCCCGGATGGTCCGAGCAGCCGCGCGGAAAAAGCAGAGACTCACCGGCGCCGTTCACCCCGGTCGCTGCCAGCGGGAACTCTGCACAAACGGTCGAGTGGCAGCCTGTGGGGCTGGAAAAACGCTCCTTCACAGGGGGGGTCTCCGATGGGGTCTAGCCCGCGATCACGGCCTTCTCCCCTCCTGGGCCTACTTTGTTGCATGGCCGGCCCCTGAACCCCCACGCCATTTTGCCTAGGGGCCGGCATGCTGAAGAAGTCCCCCGCGCATGTATGGGTTGGCGCGGTGCCCATTTGGCACTGGGAAGGGAGGCTGGAGCGGCGTGAACCGCTCCAGCGCCGTGCTGGCCCCTGTGGGGGACAGAATCAGTTGACTCCACACCCGTTTCGCATCGTTGTGAAATGCGACGGCGTTCACGACGGCCGAAAACTTAGTCTCCATTTTGGAGAATCGCCTCAACATCTGTGTTTTAGAATATTTGGTGAAAATGTGGGGCGGGATTCTCCGACCCCACGCAGGGTCGGAGAATTGGCGGGAAGCGGCGTGATTTCCGCTCCCGCAGGTCTCCTAATTCTCCCGCCGGTAAAAAACCGGCGTTGTGCAAATCCCGCCGGCAGCCTGTGAAAACAGCTGGCGCCGGCGGGATTTCATTTTTTTAAAACTCACCTTTAAATCTCCGGCCCGGATGGGCCGAAGTCCCGCCGCTGGGAGGCCTTCTCCCGCCGCCGAGGTGTACACCACCTCAGAAACGGCGGACTCAGCGGCGCGAGCGGGCCCCCGGGGTCCTGGGGGGGGCGGGGGGCGATCGGACCCGGGGGGGGTGCCCCCACGGAAGCCTGGCCCGCAATCGGGGCCCCCCGCTCACTCCGCGGGGCAGTGCCGTGGGGGCACTCTTTCTCCTTCCGCGCCGCCACGGCCTCCGCCATGGCGGACGCGGAGGAGAACCCCGCATCGCGCATGCGCCGGCAGTGAGGTCAGCGGCCAGCTGCCGCTGACGTCACTGCCGGCGCATGCGCCGACCGCCGAAAGCCTTTCGGCCAGCCCCGCTACCGACTGCGCCGGGTGTTTGCGCCAGTCTACCGGTGCAAACTGCTCCGGCGCGGGGCTGGCCCCCAAAGGTGGGGAGAATTCCCCACCTTTGGAGGAGGCGCGACCCCTGAGTGGTTGGCGCCACTCCCCTACGCCGGCACCCTCCGTCACGCCGGGTAGGGGAGAATCCCGCCCGTTATGATTTCTTGTCGGATTCAGCCAAGCTGTTCATATCCTCTGTTGAAGGTAACTCAGTGAAACCCATCTCACTCTGCTTTCTGGGCCAAAATGGTCACAGATGATTCCTGCTCTACATTGTCCCCTACAAAGGTGGTGACTGTTAATTTGAGTCTGCCCCCGAGAGAAGACCAGCAGCTGTGCTCTGCTTGGTGCAAAAGCATGTTTATGAAACATAATTCATAGAATTTTCATAGAATTTACAGTGCAGAAGGAGGCCATTTGGCCCATCGAGTCTGCCCTGGCTCTTGGAAAGAGCACTCTACCCAAGGTCAACATCTCCACCCTATCCCCATAATCCAGTAACCCCACCCAACACTAAGGGCAATTTTGGACACTAAGGGCAATTTATCATGGCCAATCCACCTAACCTACACATATTTGGACTGTGGGAGGAAACCGGAGCACCCGGGGGAAACCCACGCACACACGGGGAGGATGTGCAGACTCCGCACAGACAGTGACCCAAGCTGGAATCGAACCTGGGACCCTGGAGCTGTGAAGCAGTTGTGCTATCCACAATGCTACCGTGCTGCCCACACCTTGGGTTCATCAATACCCTTGCCACTGTTTGGAGAGAAACTGAGGAAGAGGCAGAGGAAGCATAGTTCCAGATGCTGTGTGGATGGTGATGCCGGTGCAAAGCACAGTCTTGGAGTAGGGAATTTTGTGACACCATTCGCTGTTTCTTCAAATCCTAACAGTTTGGGAAATACTGCTCCATGTAATGTAGGACTACACGCATTTTCTTGTGCAACATGTACGCTCTCAACTTTTCTTTCCAGCTGCATCGACTCACTATTTCAGAGTTGCTCTGGTCTTTAGTTCCACTTCACCCTTTGTCTCACCCAGTGCTACAACATTTTTTTTCCTTCTGTTCAAGTGTCAAGGACTGCAAACTTCAACAACTCTTGGATACCGAAACCGCTCAGGATCTTTCCTCACCTTAATTTTTCTTTGGTCCTATCCATGCACGCCAGCAATAACCTCTTCCCCCCATCACCCCTCCCCCCCTTCCAGTCTTCACCTCCTTCATGTTTACACATTTACACTGCTTCCTTTGACATTCCGCTGAAAAGTTAGCGCGAACAACAAAGCTCCATCAATCTAAAGCTTGGCACAACCTTGAATGTTTATCCTAACGACTGCTCCTATACGTTTGATGTGGAGATGCCGGCGTTAGACTCGGGTGAGCACAGTAAGAAGTCTGACAACACCAGGTTAAAGTCCAACAGGTTTGATTGGAATTCCTTCCTCAAGGAGCAGTGCTCCGAAAGCTAGTGATTCCAATCAAACCTGTTGGACTTTAACCTGGTGTTGTCAGACTTATTACTGTGTCCATACTTTTGGACAGCAGGTAGTGGCAATTACAGCACCCAGCTTTTGTTCACTCTCCTTGTCCCTTTTGCCTTGCCCTCTCATCCATTCTGTCATTTAATCTTTCCTGCCTTCCATTCCATCACCAACATTCTCTTTTTCTCTTTCACCTCCTTTCCCTGCCTCCACTTGATTACTACCGGCAACATCTGTCACTTTTGCCAGTTCTGACGAAAGGTCATGGACCTGAAATGTCAAATCAGTCTTATTCCCCACAGGAGCTTCCTGATCTGCTGAATATTTCTAGAATTTTCTCCTATTTCAGATTCCCAGAATCCGCAGGACTTGTTTTTTGTACACGACAGATAAACAGATTGTTTTGGTTGTTGAGGCATGTAGAACATTGGGAGAAAGGGGACGAGCCCAGTTTCAAACTTGAGCAAAACACTTTCGAAAAACCTCTTCTCTTGTCTGCTTTCATTCTCTCACATTCTGTTGACCAAATCTCGTTCAGAAATCAACCTTTGTATCCCTTTTGATTTCTACCTTGTTTGTTCTCTTTCCATCTTGTTTTCCTTTCAGTCTGAACAACCTTCTCACCCTTATAGTTTTTTTTAAATTTAGAGTACCCAATTTTTAAAAAATTTTTTTGCAATTAAGGGGCATTTTAGTGTGGCCCTTCCACCTACCCTGCACATCTTTGGGTTGTGAGGGTCAGACCCATGCAGACTCAGGGAAAATGTGCAAATTGCACACCAACAGTGTCCCGGGGCCGGGATCGAACCCGGGTCATTGGAGCCGTCAGACAGCTGTGCTAACCACTGCACCACCGTTCCGCCCTCTAAACTCATAGTTTGAGCAAAAAGGGGTAAACCTTTTAGAACTGAGGTGAGGAGAAATGTTTTCACTCAGAGAGTGGTGAATTCACTGCCACAAAATGTAGTTGAGGTGAAAACATTATGTAATTTCCGCTGAAAAGTTAGCGCGAACAACAAAGCTCCATCAATCTAAAGCTTGGCACAACCTTGAATGTTTATCCTAACGACTGCTCCTATACGTTTGATGTGGAGATGCCGGTGTTAGACTCGGGTGAGCACAGTAAGAAGTCTGACAACACCAGGTTAAAGTCCAACAGGTTTGATTGGAATCATTAGCTTTCGGAGCACTGCTCCTTCCTCAAGGAGCAGTGCTCCGAAAGCTAGTGATTCCAATCAAACCTGTTGGACTTTAACCTGGTGTTGTCAGACTTATTACTGTGTCCATACTTTTGGACAGCAGGTTGTGGCAATTGCTGCTTTTGTTCACTCTCCTTGTCCCTTTTGCCTTGCCCCCTCATCCATTCTGTCATTTAATCTTTCCTGCCTTCCATTCCATCACCAACATTCTCTTTTTCTCTTTCACCTCCTTTCCCTGCCTCCACTTGATTAATACCGGCAACATCTGTCACTTTTGCCAGTTCTGACGAAAGATCATGGACCTGAAATGTCAAATCTGCTGAATATTTCCAGAATATTTTACTATTTCAGACTCCCAGAATCCTCAGTACTTGTTTTTTGTACACGACAGATAAACAGATTGTTTTGGTTGTTGAGGCATGTAGAACATGGGGACAAAGGGGACGAGCCCAATTTCAAACTGCAGCAAAACACTTTCAAAAAACCTCTTCTCTTGTCTGCTTTCATTCTCTCACATTCTGTTGACCATATCTCGTTCAGAAATCAACCTTTGTATCCCTTTTGATTTCTACCTTGTTTGTTCTCTTTCCATCTTGTTTTCCTTTCAGCCTGAACAACCTTCTCGCCCTTATAGTTTTTTTTAAATTTAGAGTACCCAATTCTTTTTTTTTCAATTAAGGGGCATTTTAGTGTGGCCATTCCACCTACCCTGCACATCTTTGGGTTGTGAGGGTCAGACCCATGCAGACTCAGGGAAAATGTGCAAATTGCACACCGACAGTGTCTCGGGGCCGGGATCGAACCCGGGTCATTGGAGCCGTCAGACAGCTGTGCGAACCACTGCACCACCGTTCCACCCTCTAACCTCATAGTTTGAGGAAAAAGGGGTAAACCTTTTAGAACTGAGGTGAGGAGAAATGTTTTCACTCAGAGAGTGGTGAATTCACTGCCACAAAATGTAGTTGAGGTGAAAACGTTATGTAATTTCAAGAAGGATTTAGATATAGCTCTTTGGGCTAAAGGGATCAATGGATATGGGGGTGAGGAAGGCAGGATCAGGGTATTGAACTCAATGATCTGCCATGATCATAATGAATGACAGAGCAAGCTCAAAGGACCGAATGGCCTTATCCTTTTCTATTTTCTATGTATGCACGAAACCGAAGCTTGTTACACAACAGCGCAAGATTGCATGTTGCGCAGAGTACTTGACCACACAAGATATATGTTATTCCTTGTGCTAAATGGAGAAATTCTCACAACTGAAGGAGAGTAGAATTGTTATAGGATGCTTTTCTAAATGTAACGTATTTCTAATATTTCATGAAGCAATCTGCAGTATTGTATTTCAAACCTGAGTCAATACATAGAGGGAAGCTTTCTGGAAGAGATGGTGCTTGAAAAGTTGTTGTAATTTCTCCTCTCAGAATTTAGCAATTGGAAAATTAGAAAAAGTAGACAGTAAGATCAATGTGTAATTATATTTATTCCTAATTGTATTTACAAGTTGGAAAATGGGGAGCATGAAAGATGGTTATTCAACTGCCATATTCATGATGACCTTATTTTACCTCATCAATGATAATTAATTATTGTCCAGTATTATAACACGCAGCGCGGTATTTCATTTGTGGAGCAATGCTTCTTTACCTGTAACAATCAAACTCCAAGTGACATGTATTGAACAGCACCGGACATACTGCTTCCCTCCCGTTGTGATATCGAGAATAAAAGAGAAATACCACTGCATCTTTCTCCTAATCTTATGCCTAATTACTGAGCTGATGAAGGAATTGTGACATTCTGATAAATCTACAGAACTGTAAGGGTTTATGTTATGTCCAAATCAACCACTAGAGGGAGCTAGATGCAGAACTAAATAAGCCACCAATGCGAAGACTTCTGGGAGAGAGGTTGAGGGGAAGGCTAGAAGACAGACTGTAAGAAATATAAGTGTGAGTGAGAGCAGATCATAGTTATTGTATTAGTGTAGTGATTAGTAGTAGATGAGTATAGATAGTATGTGTATTATCAACTGTTTATTATATAGGAGTAAGTGTCAAATCCAATTAAGTAGTGTAAATAAATCTTTAGCTTTGTTCAATATAAAAACAAGTTGTGGTCTTTGTGAACACAACGCCAACCATCCTTGGATTGGAACCACAAAGAACACCACAGAATGTTGCAAGCAGGCCCCTGATTAGGTCCTCTCGTGTGTCCTGGGTTAGCTGATTCAGGCCTTGACAGTTGATGGGATTCTCCAATAGGGTTCACTAGACTGGGATAAGGTGGGTTAAGCTGGATGGTCAAGGGATGAACAACATCTAATCTGCTAATATGGCACTGGCATGATTACAAAATTCAGTAGAAGGCTGGATTGCGCAATCCCCAAAAGCTCTCATCGGAGATTAAGGGCTGTAAAATGAAAATGTAAACAAAGGCTGTTCGCTAGCAAGATCGGATTGGAGCTGGGAAGCTGAAAATAATCACCACACATGAAGACACTCAGATTGAAAATGTTCACTGCTTCACAGAGCACTGAAAAAAACCCCAAATCAATCAGCATTGCAACTGTGATCAACAAAACGAAAGACTTGTTTTCAAGAATGAAACAAGAGTTTCATAACATCCAAAGCTACTTGGCTAACTGGCAGCTTAGCGTGACAAGGCACAGTGGGATGCTGAGAAGCTTTGTTTCGCTGCCATCTTAATATTGACTTAAAGCCTTGACACTGAATACAGTGGATCAAAGAAACTTGGTTATATTCAGAATGGGGCATATCATGGACTGCTTCTCATCAGCTGGATGTAGTGGAGGATGGACGGTTAGGTGGCTCAACATGGTGGAATTAAAGGAGGCTGACTGTATTAATAAAGAATTATGTATGTGTACATGCCCTTATTTTCATTGGAAATTAGTTTACCCAAATTTTGGAGGCATGGGAATTCACAACATACACTCAACTGTCCAGACCCACGTGGATGACACAAGAAAATTGGGTACCCTCCTCATTTGAGTGACTGTGATGTTCGCTAATGGGCTACAGTTTTAGCAGTGCCAGCAAGTTCTGCAGCAGCATGAGGCCCCAGCAGCGTTGTTTTCAGATCACGTGGCACAGATTCTCTCTTTTCTTACCGAAAGGCCACATGTTTAAGGGAAGCTGCACAATAGGACTTCCCAAAAGAAAGTTATTGGAAATTAAACCCCATGGCAGGAAAATAAGATCAATAATGCTGAATACATTGCTGGAGGCCTTAATGGTGCAGGTGGGTACGACGAGAGTTGCTATGGTCCCATAGGGCACGAGGATATCCTCAACGAACACCCTCAAAAGAGAGTGGGAGCAAGTAGCATCTGCAAATGCCACAATCAAATTTGATTATGGTTATTTATTTGTTAGATTAACACCATTTTGGTCAGTTAGATTATTATAGAATGGTATTGGGACCAATTGTAGAACCCCCCCCGAAAGGGCGTCAACATAGCTGGAAGTAAATTATGGCTCAGACATGTTAATGGCTAGTATGTGAACCCACATTCAGCACCTGCCCTTTAACATTTTCTTTGTGTCAAAAGGGCTTTGCTTTCCGGCAAGTTCTAAATGTCCAATGAGTGAACCTACGACCCCTCCTTCTTTTGAGGCGAGTGAGATGAAAGTGATTTAATTGTGATACAAACTGTAAGCTGACACAGGACAGCTATCAGAAACCCGAAGCATCATCGACGAGTGGAAAGAAATACCGCAACACCACACAAAAGGCAGACAAGCCTAGAATGGGAGGGAGTGACTGCAGACAGAGGGGAGGAAACAAAATCTGACCAACCTGATTAGATTTCAAGAAGTATTTGTTAGCTAGGTTTTCAAAGGTACATACAAGTGCGACAAGCCTCCATTTTATCATTTATTTTTCATGTGCTCACCATCTGTTGCTTTTTTTTTGCTTTTCTTTTGATTTACTTCAGTTACGGCCTCCAAAGAAAATGAGGTATTGTGTCTCATCATTTGATACACCTTGTCCCCGTGACATTAAGCAATGTAGCTCTTTTGTAATTACTTTACTTAGGAAGGTTTAATCATATTTCTTTCAGGATTTTTTTTTCTCGTACCACAATAAACTGTTGATTAAAGGTGGATTGCCCCTGACAAAGTCCAATGTATAGATTAGTCATTTGGCGATCCCTCATGAAAATTGACCTGAACCAATAACTGGCAACTGGTTAAAATATACATTGCAGTGAATAGATGGATATAAACATTAACTCATATAATGGGGAATCAAATTTTTAATTACGTCTCTTAACTAGAATGCTGGAATCAGCGTCAAGCAATAACATTGAAACCATTGTGGCCCATCCAGCAAGTCGAACATACGAAGAGTTGCCGACGAATATTTCTCAGTTAAAATTAAAACTAAACCATCACGAGGAGGAAAACTGTGTGAAGAGGTCATTGCGGAATTTTAAGAGGGAAATACTTTTCAGTCTGAGTCCTACTAGCTGCCTCTATTGTCTGTGCTACAAGTCACTATGCTCCAAAATTCTAAAAAGCATTTCTGAGACTCCTTGTAAATGTTCTATTCATCAGTCCCACATATTTTAAGAATCAATAGTCATGAAGGAATCATTATGTTTGACAAAACAATATATCAGCTGTAATTACAGAGTGGTGATATCTGCATTTACTTTTTGGATTAGTCCAGGTTTAAATGATTTCTGGAGATTTCCAAATTGTGATTAAAGTATTAATAACATATGGAGAGAATCGAACTGAAAGTGAGCTTTAAACACGAGTAAGAATGTTAAGTACCAATCAGATTGTATATAAGAGCAGGGGTTAGCCATACGCCTATCAAAGTTGTTCAACCATGCAAAAAGAGAACGACTGATCCTTGGCCTAAATTCAACTTTCCCGCCTAATCCCCATGTCCCTTGATTCCTTTAGAATTAAATAATTTCTCAATCTCAGTTTTGTATTATAGAGCTGTGTTGATATCAAATATTAAATTTTGTTTCATTTGCTCGACTAGTATATAGAAATCATTGAAACAAAGAAATAACTTAAGATCATTACCGGGGCCGCACATTGACGCAATGGTTAGCAATGCGGCCTCAGGACGAGACCCCATTTCTATCCCGGTCCTGGGTCACCATCTGTGTAGAGATTAGACATTCCACCCATATCTGCATGAGTCTCACCCCCACAACTCGAAGATGTGCAGGTTTAGTGGATTGGTCATGCTCTTAATTGGAAAAATTAAAAAATATATTAAAAAGATGGCTGCCAGAGGTCATCTGAGTTTCCTGAAAATAGGTAGACTTCTGGAAGCTTCCAATTCGAATTACAGATGAACATGTCAAGACAACCTTCCTGGCGAATTCCATACCTACTAATGTCAAGGATACTCCAAGAACACAAAAATCATTAAAGCAAGACTCTGGACTCAAAGCCTGATCCAGTAACCAAAGTAAGGTATTTGCAAGATGGCGTCGAAGTGTCGCAACTCCCTGTGAGCTCTCCCAATCAGATCCTCTTTTTAAAAGCAAATTACTGTAGATGCTGGAATCTGAAATGAATGAGTAAATGCTGGAAAATCTCAGCAGGTCTGGCAGCATCTGTAGGGAGAAAAAAGAGCGAACGTTTCGCGTCCAATAACTCTTTGTCAATGCTAACAGACAGAGAAAGTGGGAAATATTTATACTGTGGAGTGAGAATGAAAGATGAGTCATAGCCACAGAAACCCAGGGAAACCAGGTGCTAATGGCCATAGAAACCAAGACGAAAGAGTGCTACTGGGAGTCCCCAGAGAGAACAAAAGATGTGAAAGGCCAAATAGCAGAGAAACTAACATTAGTGGGTGAACTGTGACAGATGTGGGGGGAGGGGAAGGGGGGAGCAAAGAAGAGAAAGGGTAAGGAAAGGTGGATTAGATTTGGGGATTAAATATATATTAAGAAAGTCAAGAAAGAAAGAAATGATAAAAGACAGTTAAAAATGAAATGGGATGAAAACAAATGGGTTGAGGTGGGGTAGAGGTAATCATCTGAAGTTGTTGAATTCGATGTTGAGACCGGAAGATGAGATAAGATGTTGTTCCTCCAGTTCGCGTTGTGACCTCCGGGTAGGCACGCTACAGCCTTCTGGTCTCAGGATCAAATTCAACAACTTCAAATCATTAGCCCTACCCCACCTCGACCCATTTGTTTTCATCCCATTTAATTTTAACTGTCTTTTACCATTTCTTTCTTTCCTGTCTTTCTTTTTATTTTATAAATTTAGAGAACCCAATTCGTGTTTTCTAATTAAGGGGCAATTTAGCGTGGCCAATCCACCTAGCTTGCACATTTTTGGGTTGTGGGGTGAAACCCACGCAAACACGGAAGAGAATGCGCAAACTCCAGCAATCGAACCTGGGACCCTGGAGCTGTGAAGCAACTGTGCTAACCACTCTGCTACCGTGCTGCCTTTATTACCCGAAGCATAGAGTTTAAGAGCAGGGAGGTTATGCTGGAACTGAATAAAACATTGGTTAGGCCACAGCGAGAGTATTGTGATAGCACTGCAAAGTGTGCAGAGGAGATTTACCAGGATGTTGCCTGGGCTGGAGATCGGATAGACTTGGATTATTTTCCTTGGAGCAGAAGAGACAAAGGAGGCAGAGTAGGGGGGCTGGGAGGGGGGGGGGGGGGGGGGTGGAGTGGGGGGGGGGGGGGACATGATTGGGATGCATAAAATTATGAGGAGCATAGATTTGAGGTAAGGAACAGGGGGTTTTGAGGGTATATGAGGAAAAATCGTTTTACCCAGAGGGTGGTGGGGGTTTGAAATTCAATGCCTGAAAGGATGGTGGAGGCAAAGACCCTCATAACATTTAAGAAGTATTTTGATGCATTCCCAGGCCATGCAAGGCTATGGAACATGGAATTAGAGTAATAGGTTGGTTTTATTTGATCGACACAAACACAATGGGCCTTTTCTGTGCAACATGATTCTTTTTTTTAAATTTAAGGTTAAGGGAATTGAGAGACAGAGCGGGAAAGTGAAATTGAGGTAGATTTGCCACAATGTTATTTAATGGGGGAACAGATTCAAGGGGGCGAGTGGCTGCCTCCTGGGCTTGGCATAGAATAACTGGCTCTTAATATCGATTGCAAGACGCATCGAATCAGTTGTTCTTCTTTTATAAATTTAGAGCACCCAATTATCTTTTCCCAATTAAGAGGCAATTGAGCATTACCATGCACACCTCTGGTTTGTGGGGATGAGACCCACGCAGGCACGGGGAAAATGTGTAAACTCAACACGACCCAGTAACCCAGGACCGTGATCGAACCCTGATCCTCAGCGCCCTGAGGCAGCAGTGCTAACCACTGCACCACCATGCTTCCCCTATTCTATATGATTCTATTACTCTCTGACTCTATATAAATCCTACAGTTACCAGAATAGGTCAAAGGCGAGGGATCCTGTGGCGAGTAACACACCTCTTAACCGTCCAATGCTTGTATATCATCTATAAAGCACAAGTCAGGAATATTCCCCACTTGTTTGGATAAGTGCAGCTCCAACAACACTCAAGAAGGATGATACCATCCTGGATAAAGCAGTCCACTTGATTGCTACCCGTTCTACAGGCATTCATCCCTTCCACCACCTCTGAACAGTGGCAACAGTGTGTATCATCTACAAGGTGCACAGCAGGAACTCACCAGGTGTTGACCTACCAGCCTGCTCTGCCTGTTATCCAGGTGATGGGCCAATTTCAGGAGGGGGGATTCCGAAGGACTGGCAACCTCCAGTGTCCCCCTGGTAGGAGGCCCCAAGATGGTATCCACGCTTCCTCCCCCCTTGGGATGCTCGCTGGCCCGCGAACTGTTCCATGGGATGGAGTGGCAGGTGTCTTCTGCCACCTTGGATAATCAGATATCCCTCCTCTACTCCACAGCATCCAGCATTCTATCGATGCCCGCATCCAGGAATGTTATTACATTCCATTAGTCTCCTTGATTGTCTGCTGGGCCTGCGCGCTAACCTTTTGTGACTCATGCACAAGGACAGCTAAATCCCTTTGCTCCCCACTTGCCTGGATGAAGACAGCTCCAACAACACTCAAGAAGCTTAGCCCTATCTAGTACAAAGCAACCCATTTGATTGCCATCCCATCCATAAACCTTCACTCCTTCCACTGCCGATCAACAGTGGCAACAGTGTGTACCATCTACAATTCGCCAGGGTTTCTCAGGCAGCACCTTCCAAACCCATGACCACTACCATCTAGAAAGACAAGAGCAGCAGATACCTGGGAACCTCAGCACTTGGAAGTTTCCCTCCAAGACACTCACCACCCTGACTTGGAAATATATTGCCGTTCCTTCACTGCCACTGGGTCAAAATCTTGGATAATCTTCCCGAATAGCACAGTGGGCATATCTACACCACATGGATTGCAGTGGTTCAAGAAGGCAGCTCACTGCCACCTTCCCATGGGCAATTAGGGATCGGCAACAAATGCTGGCCTAGCCAGCAAAACCCGCATCCTGTAAATTCATTTAAAAAAAAGAATGCCATACCAGGCTATCCCACCACCCCCCTCCCCCCAACTCAAAACACCCCCTTGTAGCCCTGAAACTTTGATGGACCAGAGGCTGCTGATTCATCACTTCAACCTTAGGATGCAAAGGGGCACGTGTAACACAAGACTACATGAGACCTGTATACCTGTTTGCAACCATGGATGGCCTCCACCCCCGGGGCTCATTCGGCTGATTGCCCACTCAGTGCTCGCCCGCGCAGAAGCTCATTGACCTTTTATGGCACTGGATCCAGGTTTTCCGGACAAGGACATGGCCACTGACCTCCGCGACCACTTCGGTACAAGCTTTCTTGCTGACGTGGGGGTGACCTTCTCCTCCCATCTCACAGCATCAGTACTGCCTGGCTGCCTCCACCAAGGAAGTCATCTGGGAAACTGGGCGCTTGCTGAGTGCCCAAACCTCCCTCCTGTGTGCTTTGGCCTCCTGCTGCTGCTATTGCTCTTGCCAACATTCTTCTGTGCCTGATGGAGGCCGCTTTTGAAATTCACAGAAGGCATATTGGACACCACACGAGGTGTCTCCCTGCCCCTGCCAGGCCCACTCCACCAATTCAGCCTCAACTCATGAATTTCAAGTGGATTCAGGTACGAATGGGATTCACGGCCGCTTCTAGTTCTTCCTGCTGAACGTGCATGCCGTGACATTAGAGAAATGTTTTGTATACAAAGAATTACTGTCATGTTACAATTAACCACTAGATGGAGCTAAATGCAGTACTATATAAAGCACTGACTCTCACACTACTGAGAGAGAGAGAGAAGATTGGAGTAGAGTGCATAGAAGAGATCGAGAGAGGGTAGAGTACAGTTAGAGTTAGAGTGTCAAGAACAGTGTCGGCAGAGTGTAGATTACTATGATTATTGTTTACTATAGGAGTAAGTGGATGAGTTTAGTAGTGTAAATAAATGTTAGCTTTGTTACTGAACTTAGCTTCTGTGGTCTTTGTGAACACTACGACATCCATCGTGAAAACAGCATCACAAAGAACACAACACATGCCAAGGGTGATATTTTACCTATCGGCTTTTGTTTATACATATGTGCCTGTAAAGGAGAGAAGAAAGGTACCCTATTATTTCAAAATGCCAAAACCTGGGTCTCTGGCACTGGGAGGCAACAGTGCTAACCACAGCCAAAATAAAGTTAGATTGGGCAGCTATGAAATTGAGACTAATCCTGAACAAAGCCAAGATATAGAAACAACGAATGAGTTAAGTTTTGTAGAAATAGTAAAAAAGGCTTTGAACCCATTTCACCAAGGGATTACATGAGAAAATGAAATGAAAATCGCTTATTGGCTTCAATGAAGTTACTGTGAAAAGCCCCTAGTCTCCACATTCCGGCGCCTGTCCGGGGAGGCTGGTACGGGAATCGAACCATGCTGCTGGCCTGCTTTAAAAGCCAGCGATTTAGCTCAGTGAGCTAAACCAGCCCCTGGTTTAATCAATTAATCACTTAATCAATAGGTATCAGGATTGGACTATCAATGTAGAATGAAACAAGACCACAAGAGCTGGAACATTCAAGAATGCATAATTTTAGAGGGTATTTCATTTTTCAGTCAGAATACAGGAAGTTAAGGAACAAGCAAGGCATTGCAATGATTATCTAACTTCAAAAAGATGTATTTGAGATATAGGCACAACGGGCAGGATTATATGGAACTTGCAAGAACAGGAAACATGGCGTGACAGAATAAGATGGGAGCTGAAATCTTGATGTCCTGACACTAGGTTGAGATACAGAGATTAAGTCAGCAAAGGGTTTGTGGCGTGTCAAGTCTCAGGTCGTCCTGTGGCAGGTTCCCAATTGCAATACATTTGCATGCCATGAATTTTCACTCATGTAAAACTTATTAAAATCACATCATTCCTTTAAGGTAAAGTCAGTGGCGCAAGCGAATCTGGTGGCACCAGGTTCAAATTCATTAAAGCTGGTATGCAACAGTCAGCTTTGTGCGGTTGTGTCTGAGGTCAGAGGTTTGCCTTGTTGAGCTCTGCGAGATGAGGGAGGGGAGCAAGAGCATGGCAGCTTGCGTGGAGGTTCGGTACCGGTAAGGGTGAGTCAGTGGTAAGGGGCAGGGGTTTTGCGAGCAGTCGGGGAACAGAAGAGTGTAAGAAGATAGGGCCTGGTGTCTTGTGTGAGGTGGGGTTTGGCGGGCAGTCAGTCAAGCTAAGAAAATGAGGGGCCTATAGGGCGGTGTCAATATTGTATGTTTGTGGTCATCACAGTGTGTTGGCTGGCAGAGTCATGTCCTCCAAAGTGGCAGGTATAACACTGGAACTAACATGATCAATCAATAAAAAGTGATCATTTATTTTACAACAAAGTAATGTTCCTGACTCTCTGTAATCATCAATGTGTGCCAACCAGGAGATGTGCCAGTACATTGCGTTCTCTGG
This sequence comes from Scyliorhinus canicula, assembly GCF_902713615.1. Classification (NCBI taxonomy): domain Eukaryota; kingdom Metazoa; phylum Chordata; class Chondrichthyes; order Carcharhiniformes; family Scyliorhinidae; genus Scyliorhinus; species Scyliorhinus canicula. Next base: position 135,485,321 of record NC_052159.1, on the reverse strand, counting down.
TAAGATAGACTCAGCAAATAACAATGATGCACAAACGGATAAAGTGAAAATAATATATTGTTAAATATTTACAAGTGAAATTTACATTTGAAAAACACCAGAGCCACCTTTTTGCACTCAATAAATAATAATAATCTTTATTAGTGTCACAAGTAGGCTTACATTAATACTGCAATGAAGTTACTGTGAAAATCTCTGAGTCTCCACATTCCGGTGCTTGTTCGGGTATACTGAGGGAGAATTCAGATTGTCCACTGCACCTAATAAGTACGTATTCGGGACTTGTGGGAGGAAACCGGAGCATCCGGGAGAAAACCCACGCATACATGGGGAGAATGTGCAGATTCCACACAGAGGGTGGCCCAAGCCGGGAATCGAACCCGGGTCCCTGGTGCTGTGAAGCAACAGTGCTAACCACTATGCTACCTTGCTGCCATCTCATGTTAATGACACTAAAGTTGGGCTGGAAATTTGTGGCTATGATGAGAGCCTCCCTGATTGTTCAGGAGGTTGTTTTCTAGCCTGCCCATACCGTGCCAGTGACTGCAAGTTTCGCCACTACAAAGCTTTCCCTGCTGTGTGATTGCAAGACGGATATTTCAATTTTAGTTCGGATTGCATGTGAACGGCTCCTCCTCCCCTGTGTCCTGCCACCGCTGGCTGAAGGAACGGTCGCTTGAAACCGACTCATTCTGTTCAAGCCCACATTGCAGCCGCTACGCAGACAGGCTTTATTGGCTCATAGTGACCTTTGGTTCACTGCCAAGGAGGAGCTGTTCTCTGCAGCTGCTGATCAATTAGATTAGCCGGCATCTCCAGTGGTCCTGGCAGTGCATAGATTGCAGCATTGGGTGCGGCCAGAACTGCAGCCAATTCCAACAAGAACGTATCTAGAAGCAAGGTTTGTCCTTGGAATTTGGCGGTGAGGGTTTAACCATCTGAGAGAGGGGGATGGGTGAGTTGGGAGTGGTGGGTTTTGGAAATCAGGTGGATAAGAAGGAAACGGTGTAGTATCTTCAGGGGGTGCCCCTGATACACAAAGGGCACCACTCAGACATAGTCACCCTTCTTCTTTCCTACCCTTTGAAAACTTGTATTAAAAAACAGCTTTCCCATTTCCACCCACTTACCCTTGTGATTTTGGGCAATGGCAGCATATTATTGGGATTAATTGGCATTTTAACAAGCTCAATTACCCCTTAATTATTTTCTTAAAACATGGCGGGCTTGCAAGCTCACCTTCTCCCTGGAACGACGGAGGTTGAGGGGCGACCGGATGGAGGTCGACAAAATTATGAGGGGCATAGGCATAGTGAATAGTCAGAGACTTTCCCAGAGTAGAGGGGTCAATTACTAGGGGGCATAGGTTTAAGGTGCGAGGAGCAAGGTTTAGAGGAGATGTACGAGGCAGGTTTTTAACACAAAGGGTAGTGGGTGCCTGGAACTCGCTGCCGGAGGAGGTGGTGTAAGCAGGGACGACAGTGTCGTTGAAGGGGCATCATCACAAATACATGAATAGGATGGGAATAGAGGGATACAGACCCCGGAAGTGTAGAGGATTTTAGTTTAGACGGGCAGCATGGTCGGCGCAGGCTTGGAGGGCCGAAGGGCCTATTCCTGTGCTGTACTTTTCTTTGTTCTTTGTACTGTGTTATAAGGATGAATTTGGGTGGGAAGGCACCTGCCCTATATTACCTGCACTCCCCACCAAAACACACCTGATCGGGGAACATAAAATCCAGCCCAATGTCCCAGCAAAACTGTATCGTGTACCATATTAAAAAATCCATGATTGGGGGCCGAAGCTCCGAGTATTCTAATTTTGCTACTGTTTGAAATTCTTTGTTCTTTCACCAAATAATTGTGGGTGTCAAGTCCATTCTTTTTTCCTTCTTTAAAATCAGATGCTAAAATTCCCCTGAGTAAAAAGCTGAACTTCCTTCACATTCGATTGAGGCACAACTTTCGACGTAAAGATTGCTATTGGGGATTCATTGTTCAAGAAAAATTAGATTCCAACGCTTCTCCTAAGAAAATATCTAAAGAATGGTAACTTAATTCAGAAAAGTATGGATTGAAATGAGAAGAAATGCTGAAGACAGCAGGAAGGGACACCGTGATGAATCACTTAAGGATAAATGAGAAGGCAATGTTCCCTTGTATGCTTCAAGCTTTAAGCAAGATGGAGAGTTTACCAAGAAAATTGAAGATATATTAATGCCGGGAAAACATTATGTGAGTGACAAATAATGGGGGATACGCACATACAAGAAAAGATTGTTAAAGGAGAGTGAGGACGCTTATAAGCCCATCAGGAAAATAATACTTGCAAAGAAGAATTCAGAATAATTTAAACCAGACAGGTATGGAATTAGAGGGGAAAGGACCATAATTGAATCCCGATGAGACAGTTTACAAAATACCAATTATTGCTGAAAAGAGAGACATTGTTGAAACTTTTTGTTTTGCTCTGATCGAGACAAACACAAGAATACCAAATTTCAAACAATCACAACAATATATGCCACTGGAGATGAGGGGGATAATAGGTTGGTAAGTTGACTCTGATTGGCCAAGGCATGCCCTCAAGCGAGAAATAAAGTATCTGCTGGGTAACACAAAAAAAGCACAAAACTAGTTATGGAAATCTAGTTGCATATGAATGGCCTAGCTCCGGCTTTTTGTGTAGACGGGAATGTGCTATCAGCCAAACAACGGCATCAAAGTAAATTACTTTGGATGCCATAATTTGAAATAAAAACAGAAAATACTGGGTAATCTCAGCAGGTCTGACAACATCTGTGGAGAGAGAAGGGAGCTAATGTGTGAGTCTGGATTACTCTTTGCAAAAGCTTTGAATCTTTGTCAGAGCATTAGCTCCCATCTTCCTCGACAGATGCTGTCAAATCTGCTGAGATTGACCAGCATTTTCTGTTTTTGACCACCTCAGGGAAGCAGCTTTATTTGAAGGGCTTGGCTGAGCTCAGAGAAAGAGAGGGAAGTCTTTTTTGGGAACAAAGGGGGAGAGAGGGCAACCCATCTGGTCGGGAAACCTGCAAGCAACCATGGAACAAATCATGCGAAAAACTACAGAGAGAGAAAGCTTTGACAAAGGATTCTGAAAGAGAAGTGCCTAACAGAAGAACGATTGCTTCCCAAATCAAAGTGCTGCCTTTGCCTGAATGTATAAGTAGAAAGAGAGCTGAATTCTAATGCTGAGAGTTGTTTAATGGGAATTTGTGCATTAAAGTTAAGAATTTGGATGTAATCAGTTACGGTAGAACTGTGAGGTTTTGCAGTTTAAATCTTGTATTCTTTTCTTTTCTTGCAACAAAATTTTTTTTGAAACATAACAAAGCCCAATTTCGTATATTATCACTCCCGGAATGACTCTTTCTTTTCTGCACAATCTTAAAGCTGAAAAACATTACGCATCTTGTTCGGTATCTTAATCTTTGTTAAGGTCTGACTGGGCATCAGTAACAGTATACAGGAATGTGAAGTTGAGGTTAAAGTTAGATCAGTTTTGATCTTATTGAATGACGGAACAGGCTGAAGGGGCCGAGTGGCCTACTACTGTTCGTGTCGTGGGGGCGAATGTCGTGAATGTTGTCGTGGGGGCGAATCATTTTTGAGGGGTGAACATTGTCGGACGAGAGGGCTGAACATTGTCGGGAAAGGGGGTGAACTGTTGCAAAGAACAGTGAATATTGTTGGGAGTGCAATGGTGCTGGAAGCTTTGACACTTCAGCTGATTTATTCTGATCTGTGGACCTAAGCAGGCTTTGCATCTGCTGGGAAAAGCTCTAAGCAAATCCATGTAAAAATCAGGTTAAGTATAGGGCAGTTTCCCCCAGTCTCCGTGGTTCTGGCCACCTGTTCATAGGGATTCGGGGAGAAATCCTGCGAAAAAAACAGCATTTGGATATTTTGACATCCTGTCTAAGTACTGTGCATATTGGGAATTACTCGGCGTCCTAAGCCACATAGGCAACTGAAGTTGAGTTTTCACATATCAGGAGATTTTGAAAATAAAATCGTCAAGCTGGCACAGTGGTTAGCACAGCTGGCTCAACTTCCCGTGACAGTGATGTGCTGAGTGGACGCATATCAGGTAGCTCTCCTCCACACCAGAAGCAAATAGGCTCTTTCAGGCGAATTTTGCCTAAGAATTAGAACGCAACTCAACCTCAACTGAGAAAAGAAAGGAATAGAAGAAGAATGCCAGCGAACGGGAGCTTGAGGGGTCGATGGGGCGGCGGAAGCTGTGGAAAAGGCCACGAGTAGCAGGTGCAAGAGAGAGGAAGGTCGCGACCCGAGCATCAGCCTCCCCCTCACCACCTGGAGATGGATGGAAAGCATTCCTCATGAAGGAACTGACCGCAATGAAAGAGGCGATAAGTGCCAAAAGTCAGATGGCGGTCAAGGTGGCGGTGACAGAGGCGATGGTCACCATGCAAAAAGCGATTGGTGGGTTGGGAAAGAAGGTGGAAGCACAAGAATAAACAATCCACAAATTGGAGAAAGCATCGACAGACCCAGAACGACAGGATCATCGCCCTGGAGGCAGAAGTCAAAAGGTTGGTTGCGGCCCAAGGGAGCTGAAAAAGGGAAGTCGAGGACCAAGAAAACAGGTCCCAATGCCAGAACATTTGAATATTGGGCCTGCCAGAGGGCATTGAGGACAAGGGCCCGACGAGCTACGTCGCCCAAATGCTGGGGAACCTAGTCGGGAGAGACAGCTTCCCCAAGCCCCCCCCCCCAGAAATCGACAGAGCACACGGGCCGAAACCCAAGGCAGGGGAACAACCGAGGCTGGTCACCTCGAAGCTACACTGATACCAGGATTGGGAGAGGATCCTACAGTGTATGAGACAAATCAAGGTGAGTACCTGAGAAGTACACAAAATCTGGGCATATCAGACATTGGGGCAGACTTGGCAAATCGCAGGGCCGAATTGAATCAGGCGAAATCAGCACTGTACAGGAATGGGGTAAGATCGGAATGCTGTTACCTGCCAGGCTATGGACTATGTTCCACAACAAAGAGCATTACTTTCACACCCCGGCGGAGGCGGCCAAACTTGTGCAGTCAAACGGCCTGGACAAGAGGCAGGCGAGGCAGCGATGAAGGCAGATCGAAGAAGGGAAGAGAAAGAGGAAGAGACGTCTTGGACACATGATATGTTTTCCCAGGACTGTACTGCCTCACTCTGATCAGAAAGAATGGGTCACAGGGAAGGGCGAGGACAGGGTAATGCACGTGCAGTGAGGCATAGGCAGAGGGAGCGGGCAGACAGCAGGCATAAGATAGGCGTAAGATCAGCCCCAGGGTGGAGGCTAACACACTAGCAGGAATAGCTAGCACAGAAAGAAAGGCAGCCAGGGGGGCCATAGCACACCTCCCAACACAGAGAAAGAATTTGGCTGAGGAGGTGAACACAGAGACATCGAGGGGAAATGTATAGGGGGAGACAAGGAGGTGCTGACACAGGGAGGCGGGGTGTGATGACATGTGTAAGCAATCATGTCAGTAGTGATAAATTATGACCTCCAACCTGCAGGTGGCAGTAGAGAACAACCACATGACACTGTTACCTCATACTCGTAAATAGCAGGCAAATTAATCGTTTGACAGATTCTTAACCGACTTGATGTTAAAGCTTCAGACATGTAACGTTTCAACTTTGCAAGCGTTGACGGTCTGCGATCAAATCGTGTTCGGGATTAACAATGACAAAGTTCAGGAAAGATCGTTGAGGCAGAATGAACTCCAGCTTGATGATGCCATTAAAATTTGACATGCCGGTGCACTAATTTCAGAGCAGATTAGCACTCTAAGCCTAAAGAATTTTGACGCTAAGATCGGAGATGCAGCCGAAGCCATTAATGTTGTAACACACACAGAGGCAAAACGTGGTGCCAGCAACAGCGGCCATTTTGAATAAACAACCGAAACCACCTTTGGTGATGTGGCAACAAACATTTGCAAAGGCAATGTCCAGCATTTGGAAAAGTCTGCTCTAAATGCAAAGGTAAGAATCACTTTGCAAAACAATGTTTCTCACATAAAAAATCGGAAATACCAAAATCAATCAACGTGATTGATCAGACAAATCTTAAAGACACAGTTTTTTTTATAGATAAGGGGCTGGATTCTCCGCAGCCCCGCGCCGAAATCGCATTTGGCGTGGGGGCGGAGAATCAACTTTCGAGCCAAAATATGGCCCGGCGCCAGTCCGGCGATTCTCCACGACCTGAGAATCGGCGTTTTCGCGGAATACTCTGCGCGGTTGGGGGGCCATTGCCAGACGCCCGCCCAGAAATCCTCTGCTCCCAGCCAGCTAAGTTCCCGATGATGTGGTTCTAACCACCTATTGCCATTCGGGAACCTCATGTGGCGGCTGCAGACTCAGTCTGTGGCCGCCCTGGTTGGGGGGGGCGAGGGATCGGGCACTCGGGAGGGCCTTATGAGTGGCCAGGAGACAGGTTGGGCCAGTCAGATCTTCAGCCATGCGGCTGATTGGTGGGGGGGGGGGGGGAGTGCTACATCTTGCAGCTGCCTCCGTGGTCCGAGTCTGCCATGGCGCTCGGCACGGCCGCCGCCGCGCACATGCGCGGACTCGAAACCGGAAGTGCAGGGGCCCATATCCGCAGCTAAAGCTGTGTGAATCCCACTGGGTCCCTGCTAGCTCCGTGCAGGGCATTCAATTGGCTCAAACGTTCTTCAGGAATCTTCTGAGTGATATGCCAGCATTTTTTACACCGGCGTGGGGACATAGCCCATAATATCTTGTGAAGATATGCCTTATTACGACATGAAAGCAGACAAGGTGGCAAAGCAAATTTGCAGTAATAGCAATGTTAATACAAGTGTTCAAAGAAATAACTGGACAGTATCTCTGATGATTAATAAAACATTAATCAATGTGAACCTTGACACGGGAGCGAGAGCCAATCTTATAAGTTTATCGGATATGCAAGAAATGAAAATTAAACCGCACATTTTAAATCAAACGGCACTTTTGAAGGATTACAACGGCAAAAGAATTAATACGCTGGGAGTATGCGAACGAGAGGTCAATGCAAAGAATAAGGTGCATTAAGTGAAGTTTTCCATTGTAGTGGCTGAGTGTGAAGCATGTGAAGCACTCAAATTGGTAAAGAGAGTATACAGTGCTGACTGTGCAATAACCACGCAAAGTGCATTCATCATCATCACCGAGAAAGGGCAAGTTCTAAGAAGAACAGGAGAGCCTTGCTATTTTGGAACCACCGGATAATGTTGAAAGCAATCCCAAGACAACTGAACAAATGCTACCTCAGCATGCAGAAACAGAAAAAGCTGAAGATGTACAAAACACAGAAATACAGCAAGAACCATCTTCAACAACAGTTGAAAATCAAGCGAACTCACTAGTTCAACCAGAGCTTAGAAAGTGAGCAAGACACAGAAGAAATCCAGACAGATTAAATTTGTGATGGACTGTAAACATGTAAATAATAAAGTTGTATGCATATCATATATTTTGTATCTGAAATTTAAATAGTGTAAGTAAATATTATACATGCCCAAAGGAAAGGGGATGTGATGATATGCATAAGCATTCATGTAAATAGTAATAGATATGACCTCCAACCAGAAGGTGGCAGTAGAAAACAACCATGTGACACTGTTATCTCAGGTAGTCTGCAAATAGTCGTCGTAGTGGATAGTCACATTTGTAGTAGCTCTTAGATAATTTATAATTGTTGATAGATTTTGGATAATTTTCTTATGGTTATCTAACCCACGTTATTGCTTAACAATAAACATTTAACTAGTCATGAACTAGATGTTCTCTAGTGCTCTTATGACAACCAGTCAAGCACCAGAATGTAACGGCGGGGAGGTGGGGAAGGGGGAGGTACATAAAGGGAGTAAAGGGTTGGTTTTCAGATTGGCTTCGACAGGTAAGGTGCAGGCTGAGAGAACAAGATGGCACCGCAAGCAGCTACTTTGGAATAGACAAAATGATCACGGCATTTGTGTGGTGTAGAAAGAACCCAAAGATCCCCACGTCGACACTGCAAAGGAGGAACAATATCGGTGGTCTGGCCCGACCGAACCTGCAATATGACCACTGGGCAGCCACAGCTGAGAGGGTGAGGGGATGGTAACGAGAACCCAACATGGAATGAGTGAGGCTGGTGGCGACAAAGGAATAACTCTCCGAGCCCTCGCATTGCAATGCTCCCAATCTCCCCCCCCCCGGCAAAATACAAATCCTGCCCAGTGGTGGTAGCCACATTGAGAACATGTTAAACTGTTATAACTGGAAAATGGCAATTAAAATATTTTTTAAAAGCACTACTGCCTCACAGTGTCAGGGACCCCAGGTTCGATTGCAGCCTCAGGCAACTATGTGGAGTTTGCACATTCTCCCCGTGTCTGCGTGGGTTTTCTCTGGATGCTCTGGTTTCTTCCCACGTTCCAAAGATATGCAGGTTAGGTGGATTGACCAGCCTAAATTGCCCCTTAGTGTCCAAAGATGTGTAAGTTAGGTGGTGATATGGGGATAGGGTCAGGGAGTGGGCCTAGGTAGGATGGTCTTACGGAGGGTTGGTGCAGACTCTATGGGCTGAATGGCCTCCTTCTGCACTGTAGGGATTCTATGAAGAGGGCAGATTCATGTGAGCTTCCTGATTTCTAAGGTTGTATGTCCCCCACCGGATGTAAAGCTGCCTGTATTTGGTGGTTAGATCCTCCTTTGGTGTCAGAGAAGCTAACAAAGGTGCTGAAGAAGGTTAAGAAGGAAAAGATGAAATTCAATTTCACAAAGGCAAAAGAACATCAATTCAAACTAGTGAAAGGTAAATTTAGATTGGCTGATTAGCCTTCATGTGAAACTATCTTTTAATCTTGAGATCATGATGAAATCACGAGGACTCAGATGGAAGCTTCTGTGTGAATAGTGATGCAGAAAATTGAAGGGAAATAGAACAATTTTAAAATGTAATCAATAGTTTGAAGTGTGAGATGACAACTAGATTATAACACTCTTTTGAGTTCATGTTTGCTGTTAAGAGTGACAAGGTGGAACTTAAAGAAAAGTTCTCTGCTTCCGACGCAACCATCTACTTTATAATACTTCATTATTTCTTGCCTTTTGCTTTCCTTGGAAAAAAGGAAATCTGGGTAGTTTTGACTGAATAGTAGTGCATAATGGGCAATATCGCATTGGTAGCCCTCTTATTGAATTTGGCCATTGGGATGTGGCTATCTTTGACAAAGATATCATTTATTGCCCATCCCTATCTGAGAAGGTAGCAGTAAACCACGTCCTCAAACCACTGCATTCCATGTGGTGTAGGTACACCCACAGTGCAGTTAAGGCAGGAGTTCCACAATTTGGACTCAACACTGACAGTGGCACAGTGGTTAGCACTGCTGTATCACAGCACCAGTGACCCGGGTTCGATTCTGGCTTTGGGTGACTGTCTGTGTGGAATTGTGCACTCTCCCTGTGTCTGCGTGGGTTTCCTCCAGGTGCTCCGATTCCTCCCACAGTCCAAGGAAGTGGGGTTACGGGGAGGGTGGAGGTGTGGGCTTGGGTAGGGTGCTCTTTCCAAGGGCCGGTGCAGACTTGATGGACCGAGTGGGCTCCTTCTGCACTGTAAATTCTATGATTCTACATGGTAGCACCTGACCAGCTCTTGTTGTCACATTATATATGTTGCTGGTCCATTTAAAGTTCTGGTCAATGGTGGTTGCCAGGATCTTGATAATGGGGGATTCAGCAATGGCGATGCCATTGCATTTTAAGAGATGATAGACTGTCCTTTGGTGGAGATGGTCACACAAGTCCTCCCATTTAAATTACTGCAAATGCATGGGAGCACAACATTTTAAAGGGCCCAATCTACTTGAACCAACCACACACCACAAAACAAAAGGAGGTGCATTGGTAATGAAACAGTCCTGTCAGAACACAAACAGCATCGGGGAGTAGTATTGGTGAGTAAGCACCGCTCGGTAGAACTGTTGATGGCACCTTCCATTACTTTGCTGATTATCAAGGATAGACTGAAGGGGCGGTAATTGGTTAGATTGGATTTTTCCTCCATTTTGTGGACAAGAAATGCCAGGGCAGTTTTCCGCAATGTCAGCAAGTTGCCCGTGTAACTGTACTGGAACATCTAGACCAGAGGTGCTGCTAACTCCAGAGCATGATTCTTCTGTACTTACCATTGGGAGGCTGTCAGGGCCACAGACTTGGCTTTACCCAATCTCCCCTCCCCTAGCCATTTCTTGATATCACAAGGGATGAATTGGATTTGCCAAAATCTGGAATCTGTGATACTCGAGACCTGGGGAAGAGTCTAAGATAGTTCATCCGCTCCAAAGTGGCAAGAATAACATTGTTTAACCTGTGATCTTCACAAAGTATTATGCAACCCATTTCCTGGTTTCATCTTTCATTAATTAATATGTTGAGTTCAAGGAATTCTGATAAGAGAAAGATGGAATAGAAAATCCTTGGAAAATGTTTGAAGAAACTTAAATTTTATTGATCAATTTCTACGTTTGTTTAATCTCATTCATTTTATGCTTTGATCAGCAAAAAACTTCCTGTCACCTTTATTTTTCTACGAATTGTGGTGACTGTTTCCTATTAACTGACATACTTTTGATCGTGTTCAGAGCTCAGTGATGCATTGTTCCAATTAAAGAATCCAGCTGAACACCTGAAACATCTAAAGCGCAGATGCTGCAATTTAAAACTTCCACACCTACCCCCTTCCACACCATCTGATGGCTACATATCCCTTTCCCCAGTTAGATTAATAGAATCCCTACAGTGTAGAAGAAGGCCATTCGGCCCATTGAATGTACACCAACCCTCTGAAAGAGCACCCTAACTGGGCCCATTCGCCCACCCTATCCTTGTAAAGCCATAACCCCACTTAACCTTTGGACACTACAGGTAATGTAGCATGACCAATCAGCCTAACCCGCACATCTTTGGACTGTGGAAGGAAATCAGAGCATCCGGAGGAAACCCATGCAGACTGAAGGAGAAACTGTTCGCAGGCATCCATATCTGGAGTATTTTGTGCAGTTTTGGTCTTCTTATCTAAGAAAGGATATACTTGTCATAGAAGGCGCTGTGAGGCAGCTGTGCTAACCACTGTGCCACCCTGCCATCCTGTTCTATTTCAAATTTCAATAAGAACACATTGAATTCATCAAGTTATTTTTCTTTTAAATTTCATAAACATACCATACATTTCCTTCCATTCATTGAGAAAAAGCAAAGCTATAACAGTACAACACCCAGACTTTTGCAGGATCTCCACTATAAAATGATGGATTGATTGCTGTGTAAATTGATCCAGTGATATTCTGCACAGATCTGGTTTACAAAGTGCTTCCTGGTAAAAGGGGGAAAAAAAGAACAAAATGACTGCATTATCTCAGAAGGCTGGTTGTGCATTCAGGAGGGAACCCGTGACACGCGGTGAAACCGAAAGTTGCCTTAAATTTGGTGCTGTGTTAGAGTGAGCCAGCACCTGATAGCTGCACGTTAATGCAACTGTTCTGCACTCTCAGTCTGGGAGTTATAATGCATGCTTTCTGAGAATTCAAAGTTGCCAACCCTCAGGACTCAGTAACTTCATGCAGTGTTAATGTAAGCCTACTTGTGCCACTAATAAGGATTAGTATTATTCTCCTCTTGCACATGTCACAGGTGGTTAACTGAATTGTCCAACAGTTTTCATTGTGTCTTCAGTGAGGTTCTGAAACAACAACACTCGTCTTCTGATCATTATGTGCTGGGCTGTTACATGGGTTAAAACTGCAGCTACGTGCCATTTTCCTGCATTGGAGAATTATATGCAACCGCTGACACTATGATGATGAAAGCCTATTGTCATCATTTGACATTTAAGTGACTTTTAAAAGGTGTAGATGTTTATGTCGATTTTAACAATGTGAGTTTCATCTTCATGTGTTTGTGCTTGCGTGATGGATTGGAATTATATATTGATTTCTAATCTCAAAGTTGAAATAGATCTGATTTTGTGTAACAGAGGCATTTTAACTTTATTAGAGTGGTCTATTTTGTTTGGCACCAAAAATAACTCACTGTGGGTAATAATACAGAATGACCATTGGTCATGATTCAATGGCAAGCTTTAATAAAATAACTTTCGATCTGCTAAATGTCTCTCACATTGTATAGCAAACCAAGAGAGAATTTGGAATTGAAAAAAATCCACCTATTTTGTATTTCTATCGCTTAACAACCAAAAAGTAATTTCTTTGAAAATCTGCAATTTAAACTCTATTATTTACTGCAGATTATGACTGCAATGGATACAGAAGATTGATAAATTTGCATTGTGACATTCATTTAGTGCAATCTAATGTCATTCATTACTTTATAACCAACTGTTCTCCTCTGTGTATCATCAATGAAGTGCACACTGTCTTTTCATGATTCATGTTATGATGGTCTTTCCTGATTTAATTTAGTCCTTCACAGCAGGTGAATTGTTCTTTCGTATTCGGCAAAGAAATGTCGAGTTCCGCTTTGCAAAATCGAGTTCAGTATGGTGAGTGATTCAAGCACGCAGTAACTTTTAAAGTTCCTCGACATGATTATATGGAAATTGCTTTGACAGTCTCGATTTTTGGAATAATACGTACAGTGAAAGTTACATTGTTCCTTCATGGCTGACGCCATTTCAGGAGAACATCTTATACATACCTTGCTAATCATCAACTGCCAAAGCATTATTTTCATTTGGTGTTGTGTTCGCAATGATTCTACCCTTAGGAAGATAGACAATCTCATTAGCCTTGAATGTGTAGGAGTGCAGAGAGCATGCAGAATTGACATTTCAAAGTCTGCATGTAACTAATGATGAAAAGATTGTTCCAATTCATACAACAAAACATCCACAGCCACAAACTTAAAATTAACTTTTCATTCAGTAACTTTGTCAAATGTTGCTGTTTCAATGTCAGCAGAATTAACTGGGTGGCTCGATGGTTAGCACTGCTGCGTCCCAGCGCCAGTGACCCGCATTCAATTCCAGCCTTGGGTGACTATCTGCATGGAGTTTGCAATTTCTCCCCATGTCTGCATGTGTTTCCTTTGGGTGCTCCGGTTTCCTACCGCAGTCCAAAGATATGCAGGCTAGGTGGATTGGCCTGATAAACTGCCCCTTAGTGCCTGAAGATGTGCAGGTTAGGTGGGGTTTTGGGATAGGACAAGGCTTAGGTAGGGTGCTCTTTCAGAGAGCTAGTACAGAATCAATGGGCTGAATGGCCTCCTTCTACACTATAGGAATTCTATGATTCTATGACAGCATATCATGCCTATACAGGACCATGGTGAGACCATGGGCGGAATTCTCAGATCCTCCGGGGCCGACGTGAAACCCGCCCCCGCTGCGTCCCGAATTCTCCTCCCCCCGAGATTCGGCGGGGGCGGGAATTGCACCGCGCCAGTCGGCGGGCCCCCCCTGGCGATTCTCCGGCCCGCGATGGGCCGAAGTCCCGTCACTGACAGGCCTTTCCCGCCGACATGGTTTAAACCACCTCTAGTACCAGCGGGTATGGCGGCGCGGGTGGGCTCCGGGGTCTTGGGGGAGGGGGGGTGGCGCGGGGCGATCTGACCCCAGGGGGTGCCCCCACGGTGGCCCGGCCTGCGATCGGGGTCCACCATTCAGCGGGCGGGTCTGTGCGGTGGGGGCACTCTTTTTCTTTCACCCCGCCGTGGTCTTCACCATGGCGGAGGCGGAAGAGACCCCCTCCCCTGCGCATGCGTCGGTATGACATCAGCAGCCACTGACGCACCGGCGCATGCGCGAACTTCCGCCAGCCGGCGAAGGCCTTTCGGCCCCGGCTGGCGGGGCGTCAAAGGCCATTCGCGCCGGCCAGCGGAGCGGGAGTCACTCCAGCGCGGGCCTAGTCCCTAAAGGTGCGGAGAATTCCGCACCTTTGGGGAGGCCCAACGCCGGAGTGGTTCATGCCACTCCGTCCCGCCGGGACCCCCCGCCCCGCCGGGTAGGGAAGTATCCCGGCCCATATCTGGAGTATTTTGTGCAGTTTTGGTCTCCTTATCTAAGAAAGGATATACTTGTCGTAGAAGGGGTGCTTCGGACGCTGAAACTGGGGTTTGCGGGACTGTCCAATGTTGAGAGATTGGTTCGATTGGACCTGCATTCATTGGAACTTACAAGGATGAGAGGACATTGGATTAAAACATATAAAATTCTAACAAGGCAAACAAGATGCAAGGAGGCAGTTTTCCCCAGTTGTGGCATCTAGAACCAGGAGACACAGTCACAGGATGTGGGGTAGGCCGTTTCGGACAGAGACGAGTAAACATTTGATCACTTAAAGGGTAGTGAGGCTGTGGAATTTTCCACCACAGGTGGCAGTGGAGACCTGGTTATATTTGAGAAGGGAATAGATGATTATTTGGATCTTAATGGAATCAAGCATAGTGGGGAGAAAGTGGGAATATGATACTGAGTTGGAGGACCAACCGTGATCATATTGATTGGCGGAGCAGACTCGAAAGACAATGGCCTACTCCTGTTCCGAGTTTCTATGGTTTCTGTGTTTTAAACAACCTGTGAAAATTACTTGTGCAAATCATGTGACATTTGGCACTTGGTCTGCAGACAGTATCAAAACTGGCGAATACCTAATTAAATATGGATATGGTTGAAGATATCTCACAGCCATTTGTGAAATTTACCCATCCCAGTGTTTAAGAGTGGACAACATCGAAAAACTATGGAGTTTCCAGACTGCCAGCCTCAATATTTCCTTCCAAACAAAAGAAAAAAAATTAAAACTGAATTATCATTATCGACTTTCCATTGAATCACGATGGTTTCTCCCATCCAAACTGGACAGGGTGAATCTCACAGGTGTTAATACAGTGGTCAAGATATTGAAGCAGATTTCAGAGACAGTACCTCAGGAGCCAGCCGACTCATCAAAACCATTAGTCAGCAGTCAGTCTGAGAACCAGACATGGAAACTAACTAACTAATCAAGTGGTCAATGTATTCAACCTGTTCCAGTTTCAAAGTTCACCTGAGAACAAACCTCCTAGATATTTGACTACAAGAAATCTCTCAACCTGCTGTGAACACTTCACTTGACTCAGCCACTTGACTTGCCTGGGGCTGGTTTAGCACACTGGGCTAAGTCGCTGGATTTTAAAGCAGACCAAGGCTGGCCAGCAGCATGGTTCAATTCCCATACCAGCATGGTTCAATTCCCGTACCGGCCTCCCCGAACAAGCGCTGGAATGTGGTGACGAGGCGCTTTTCACATTAACTTCATTGAAGCCTACTTGTGACAATAAGTGATTTTCATTTCATTTCATCACTTCATTGAATCCATTCAAGAAACCACAGGCACAACACATGGAAGACCAGAAATTGTAAATCAGAGAGTGTAATAACTGTAATCCATAAAATACACTATATTCAATCACATCCTATCTTTGTGTGTGTACATGGGTGAGAACAAGTGTGCGGCATTGTGTGTGTGATCTGGGCTAAGTGTGAGAGAATAGATAACCTTGATTTTAAGCTCATATAAACTTGCTGCTGAATACTTTAATTGATGTATGCTCCAAGGTTAAGAAAAAGCACGGGCGCGATTCTCCGAGGCCGCGCCGGTTGGGAGAATAGCGGGCCGCGCCAGTTTTTCACGCGACGCCGGTCCGACGCGCTCCCGCGATTCTCCCAAACGACGAAATTGGTTCCGTCATGTTCCACGCGGCAAAACCCGGAGAATCGCTCGAGGCACCCAAAATGGAGATTCTCCGGAACCCCCGCTATTCTCCGGCCCGGATGGGCCGAAGTCCCGACGGCGTGACCCCAGTTCATGCCGTCGCCGTCCACACCTGCTTTTTATAGTCGTCAGCCAGTCGTGCTGTCGTGAGGGGGGGAGAGGGAGCAAGTAGTGGGAGGGGGGCATAGGGAGCGAGTAGTGGGGAGGTGGGAGAGGGAGTAGTGGTAGGGGGGGAAAGGGAGTAGTGGGAGGGGGGCGAGGGAGTAGTGGGGGGAGAGGGAGTAGTGGGAGGGGGAGAAGGAGTAGTGGGAGGGGGAGAGGGAGTAGTGGGAGGGGGGAGAGGGAGTAGTGGGAGGGGGAGGGGAGGAGGGAGAGGGAGTAGTGGGAGGGGGTGAGGGAGTAGTGGGAGGGGGAGAGGGAGTAATGGGAGAGGGAGTAGTGGGAGGGGGAGAGGGAGTACTGGGAGGGGGAGAGGTAGTAGTGGGAGGGGGAGAGGGAGTAGTGGGAGAGGGAGAGGAAGTAGTGGGAGGGGGAGAGAGAGTAGTGGGAGAGGGAGTAGTGGGGGGGAGAGGGAGTAGTGGGAGGGGGGAGAGGGAGTAGTGGGAGGGGGAGAGGGAGTAGTGGGAGAGGGAGAGGAAGTAGTGGGAAGGGGAGAGAGAGTAGTGGGAGAGGGAGTAGTGGGGGGGGGAGAGGGAGTAGTGGGAGGGAGGGGGGAGATGGAGTGAGTGGAGTGGGTGGTCCACCCCCAGATGCAACATGTCAGCCGCCCTGCCATGGCAGGACGGTGACGAGGACACAGCCGCTGGTTACCCTGTGGCTGATGGGCACAGCCCACTGACGCATCGGTGAGGAGGATGTTGTTAACTGACCGTTGGACGCAGAAAGTGATCAGGGATTAGGCTGGCCGCGTGTCAGCAGCGCGACCAGGCCACCGGGACACACAGGTAATCCGTGGCAGGCGGCTGCCGAGGTGTCGAATAACCTCCGTCTAACATGTCGTTTCTCTGCCCCCCACCACCCTTCTGTAAGTGACCATGTATTCGACCCGAACGGCGATGTTCACCACAGTGGTTGGGGCTGCTGCACTGCAGTTGGCCATCCAGCAGCGTCCACAGCGACATCCCACAGTGGATGCAGGGCAGCTGCAGCAGCAGAGGGAATGGCTGCGGAGTGGCCCGTCGTCGCCGTACAGGCCGCAGGCACTCATGGCCGGTATGTCCAGGGGGATGCAGAGGGGAACATTGACCCCCAAACGCTGAGGAAGGCACAGGATGTGGGCACTGATGTCGAGCAGCATGGGGGGTGGGGGGGTGGGGGGTGGGGAGGAGGAGGAGACACTGATGGTGGAGCCAGAGAGCCACAGGCGACAATCGAGGCCTAGGGTGTACCGTGACAGGATATCTTTCGAGGCACTGCCGGACATCACCTGCAGGAGGTGACTCTGGTTCAGCAGGGAGACGATCGCACATATCTGCCACCTCTTGGCGCATCTCGCCCCACGTGGAATGGGAGGAGGACACGTAATTAGGGGCAGCGGGTAGCATGGTGGTTAGCATAAATGCTTCACAGCTCCAGGGTCCCAGGTTCGGTTCCCAGCTGGGTCATTGTCTGTGCGGAGTCTGCACATCCTCCCCCTGTGTGCGTGGGTTTTCTCCGGGTGCTCCGGTTTCCTCCCACAGTCCAAAGATGTGCGGGTTAGGTGGATTGGCCATGCTAAATTGCCCGTAGTGTCCTAATAAAAGTAAGGTTAAGGGGGGGGTTGTTGGGTTACGGGTATAGGGTGGATACGTGGGTTTGAGTAGGGTGATCATGGCTCGGCACAACATTGAGGGCCGAAGGGCCTGTTCTGTGCTGTACTGTTCTATGTAATACCGGTTGCCGTCAAGGTGACGGTGGCACTTAACTTCTATGCTACCGGTTCCTTCCAGTCTCCGAGTGGGGACCTATCCGGGATATCACAGGCATCGGTCCACAGGTGCATCCGGGATGTGACCGACGCCCTGTTCGCCATCGCTGATCGCTACATAACCTTCCCCGAGGACCGAGCAAATCAAGAAGCACGAGCCCGTGGATTTGCCAAGGTGGCCGGGATACCGATGGTCCAGGGAGTGATTGATGGTGTTCCCGTCCCCATGCGCTCGCCTGCAGGCAACAGGGAAGTGTTCACTAACAGGAAGGGCACATACTCGATGAACATCCAGATGGTATGCGACCCCCACATGAGGATCATGCACGTGAGCGTAAAGTTCCCAGGGAGTCTGCATGATGCCTACATTCTGGCCCAGTCATTCATCCCAGCAATGTTTGAGGGATGGCCCCCCTGGCTGAGGGGCTGGTTGCTGGGCGACAGGGGTTATCCACTGAGGTCTTGGCTGATGACACCCATACGGAGGCCTCAGACCAACGAGGCCCATGCAGCAACCAGGGGTGTGGTGGAGCGCTGCTTCGGCCTGTTGAAAATGAGATTCAGGTGCCTGGACCGCTCCGGAGGGGCCCTGCAGTACCAGCCCGACAGGGTCGCTCGCATTGTTGTGGTCTGCTGTGCGCTGCACAACATCGCAATGCAGAGGGGAGATGCCGTGGTGGAGGAGACGGAGGGAGAAGCCACTGACAGTGGTGCCAACGCTGAGGAGGAGGAGGAGGTTGAGGAGGAGGAGGTGGAGGATGTTGCCGTGCAGCAGGGTGGTGCGTCGGGCGCAGCACACAGACATGACCCGGGTGCTGGTAATGTCCAGGAGGCTGCACGACAGCACCGGCGAGGACAGCGGGCACGCGACGCGTTGGTGGCTGCAAGATTCACACATCGCATGCGACGGCACCGCTGAACACTGCCACTACCACCTGCCTCACCAGTCATGCAGACGGACAGCACACAACTCCCACCCCCCCCCCCCCACCCCCGCACCCCCGATCCGCGTACACCGCTCCACTTCAAGATCACCCTTACCACTGCGGCACACGACATTGATGGCTATGTCAGCGCGTGTGATCAGTGCCATGTTGAATGACGACGGCCCGCTCTGCGATGAGCTGTGAGCTCAGAATCGTTAGACAAAGTCTGACCCATGGCAATAGCTGAACCATCCATCTCGGTGGTCACTGAGCTTGTCAGGGACACTCCATCACGTGCCCGCATGCGGTAGCTGGAGCGGAGTGCCGAGGATTACAGTGTCCAACTGTGGGAGGGGGGTCGAAAGGACTGCACACCCGGCACCGAAGTTTCACCGCTCATCAACCCCAGCGACACTCGGTCACCGTCACGATCCCCGTGGCAACGGAAAAATCACACAGTCTTCCACGTTAGGTGGAACAGTGAGTTTAATGGTGAATATTATGTACAGATGTCCTAGCCCCTACAACTAAACTGTGCCCTGCACCCTTGCCAACTTACTCTGTGTCCCTCTTCATTGCCTTACGGGCCCTACCACTACGTCTAAGTGAATCCCCAGATGGTACAGCAGGAGTGGAGGCGGACTGCTGAGAATCACGGTCCTGGGGCGACCCGGCCTTGATGGGCCAGGCTGCTCCGCGGGCGTTTCGGATGACGTGGTGCCACCCTGCTCTGCCCGCTGCCCACCCGATGCACCAGGGATGGGACGGGGGGAGGCCGAGCGTTCAGAGACGTCCCGTGATGGAGTTAATGGGATGGCCCCCAGAACCTCGTCCTCCCTCGGGGAGCCCAGTGGCCCCCGAGCCTCACTGTGGGACGGAGGTGCGAGCAGGGAGGTGCCCCGTCGCCCCACCGACACCTGGCGCTGCCAGGCCTGGAGGCCTACAACAGTATCGACCAGGGTCCGAACGTTCGCTGAGACGGAGTCTGGGGAGTGAGACATTCCCGCCAGGGACTGTGCGACCTCAACCTGTGAGTGCGCGACGCCATCCAGCACGTATGTCAGGCGGTCGATGCTCTCCGCGACTGACTGCTGGGACTAAGCCATGGCCTGCTGGGGCTGGGCCACGACCTGGTGAGACTCGGCCATGGCCCATAGCACCAGCAATGTCATGTTGGCTTTGGCGCATTGCTGCCTGTGAGAGGGCAGCCCTCTCCTGGGCCATGAATGACACATGCACATGAAGCCCAACACCTTGCAGAACCTGACCATGGCCGATAATGTTTCACCCATTGCCTCGACCGCGGACGCCACCCGTGCGGTGTCGGCCTGGGTGGCTGCCATGAGCGGCACCACTCCCTGCTCCTGGACGCGGTTTGACTCCTCTAACTGCGTCTGCAGCTGCTGGAAGACGGCTCTCATCCCGTCATTGTATCCCTGGGTTTCAAAATGCATCGGCTGTCCAGGTGGGCCGAGTAAATCCAGGAACCCGGGAAACGTCTGGGCGGCAGCTGGATGCTGGGCCTGGGCTGCCCTCCGACCGTCCAGCCCCTTGGCTGCTTCGACCTCCACCTGCTGTACCGGCTCAGCTGTGTGGTGCACACCAGACCGTGACCCAGCAGCCTCATCACTTAATTGTCCAACCGAGGTGAGTGTCTCTGGGATGGTGGTGTGGGAGACAGCAGTGCCGCAAGCTCTAGATCCTCGTCCGTCAGAAATTCAGGATGGTCCTGGTCCCAGTCATGTCCCAGCGCAGGGCGCACGCGGACCATGTGCGGTTCAGCGTCAGGTGAGTCCGTTGACTGCGTCGCCGTCCTCTGTGCGTCTGGGTCCATTTACCCCGTCCTGTCCTGTCTCACGGCCTGACCTTCGGGCAACGCACAGCCATGAAAGTCGTCACTGTCCATCCTCTGTACGTCCCGCTCGAGAGTCCCGGATGTGGTGGATGGCACTCCTGGGCGACCTCCTGCCACCCTCTGGTGTGCGACCCTGCGTGCGGTGGTCATCGCGGATGGTCGGCTGTGTGTGGCAGCAGACGGCCCTGGACGTTTGTCAGCACATCCTAGGGAACAGAATGATACGGGGTTAGTTAGACACGCTCGACCGGGCGTAGGATGGTCCAGTGTGGGCAGAGTGTGAGGGGACAGAGGATGGGTGGTCCAGTGGGTAGAGTGTGAGGGGACAGAGGATGGGGGTCCCGTGGGCAGAGTGTGAGGGGACAGAGGATGGGAGGTCCAGTGGGTAGAGTGTGGGGGGACAGAGGATGGGGCGGTCCAGTGGGCAGTGTGTGAAGGGAGAGAGGATGGGGGGTCCAGTGGGAAGAGTGTGAGGGGACAGAGGATGGGCTGGGGGGTGGGGGGGTTGTCATGCAGGGTTGTCTCACTTGCTTCTGCACCTCCAACCTCGCATTGCGTGACCTCCCGGGTGGCAGATCCCCCAGCAAGGTCCAGTGCCCTCTGCTCGAATACTGTCAGGGGGTGCATAACGGGTGACGCCCCTCCGGTTCTGTTGCGCTCCCGGCTGTTGTGAGCAGTCTTGTCCTGTTGGGGGGGGGGGAGGGGGGTGGGCATAGATAGGTCATCACGATTCGGCAGGTATCATCAGGGCGTTCAGATATTGGCACAGGGTGGGGGGAAAGTTGCAGCCACACCATGGCATCTCTCCAGGGGGTTGCAGTGCTCATGTGGGTCTGTGACAACGTTGTTAACCACCCTCCACTCACTCTCGCCCCCCTCTCCCCCACGTGCCCGCCGGGGGTGGGGTGGGGTTGATGAGGGACATG
Organism: Scyliorhinus canicula; assembly: GCF_902713615.1. NCBI lineage: Eukaryota > Metazoa > Chordata > Chondrichthyes > Carcharhiniformes > Scyliorhinidae > Scyliorhinus > Scyliorhinus canicula. Next base: position 135,463,897 of record NC_052159.1, on the reverse strand, counting down.
GGGGGGGGAGGGGGCGGTTGTGACCCGGGGGCACCCTCGTGGCACTCACCCTGGCAGCCCTGGTGAGGTTGTGGAGCTTCTTTCGACACTGCTACCCGGGCCAAGGGGTCTGCCCCACAGCACTGACTGCCGTGCCCACCTCACGCCCGGCCCGTCGCACGGCGCTGGAAGGGTGGCGATACCCTTGTCTTAGACAGAGGATGCCCCTGCGCTGCTCCACCTCATCGAGGAGGGTCTCCAGGTCCGTATCACGGAACCTCAGTGCGGCCCTCCGTGGCTCCGACATTTCCCTCCCTCCTTTCTCTGCGTGGATCGGGCCCTTTTACGACGCAGAGCAGCGTCATTCGGGCGTTGTGCGCTGACGATGTGCATTCTACATCACGCCCCCCCGTGTTCCGCACGGCCCCGATGCTAGCCCATTCCCGGGGCCAGAATAGGTCGCGATCGGGGCCGTTTCGCGCTGTCATTGAACTCAACAGAGTTCACGACGGCTACCTCGATGCGGCGTGGCATCGGAGAATCGCGCTCCACATCTCTTTCCATGCAAATACAAAATTATTACATGCAGTAAAAGGAAAGCACATAAAATTGCTAAGAGATACTGGCTAACAGCTTACACAAGTGGTGGACAATAACATACATATATCATGACTCCTATCGTGAATGTAAAGTGAGTAATGTTGAAAGTCTTTAGTCCAAAAGTAATTTATAAACACGTATTTAGTTCCAACCCCTCTTCTGGCGGCCAACACTTGTGTTGAAGCTGGTTTTATGTTTGGGAATCCAATTTGCTGACAAGCTGCGTTCATGCTGACTCTGCAGTTATTTCTGACATGTTTGGTGTTGAACTCTGGAATATCATTCAGTACAACATAGACATATGCAACATCGAAGCAGAAGGAGGCCATTCAGCCCATCGAGTCTGCACCAATCCACTTAAGCCCTCACTTCCACCCTATCCCCATAACCCAATGACCCCCACCTCACCTTTGTTTGGGCACTAAGGGCAATTTAGCATGGCCAATCCACCTAACCTGTATGTCTTTGGAGTGTGCAGCAATACTAACCACTGTGCCACCGTGCTGCCCTGGTCATAGTTTTTATGGCCAATCCATCCAACCTGCACATCTTTGGACTGTGGGAGGAAACCAGAGCACCCGGAGGAAACCCATGCAGACACGGGGAGAACATGCAGACTCTGCACAGACAGTGACCCAGCGGGGAATCGAACCTGGGACACTGGAGCTGTGAGGCAGCAGTGCAAAACCACTGTGCCACTGTGTCGCAACTAGTTCTATATTTAAGGCATGAAGAGAGTCAGCACTCACTCACGCCAGAGGAACACGCAGTTCTGTGAAAAAAAACACCTCTTGTCTGTTTCTACTAGTGCATGGTTGAACCACATTCACCCTGGCCGCCTACGATCGATTAAACTGGAATAATTTAATAATAGGGACATCATCAAGCCCTTTAATTATCTTACCGAGCTTTATCGGGTCACCTATAAGCTATCTGTTCTTAAGCCTGTCTCAGAAGCTGAGGTATTTGTAAAGCTAGGCATCATCCTGAGTTCTCCATTGGACCTATTCCGAGGCCATTATATCATCCATCATGCGAGGAGTAAAGCTGAGCACAGTAATCCTGACATAATCTGAAACTGATTTGTTCAGTGACAAAATAGAATCAATGTGCTCAATGATTCTTGTATTACTCCTCACCATTCCCTTATATTTGCCTTCTGGCAGCACCATGATTGTTCCATCCATTCTTTTTACAATAAGCATGACTTTGGATTGGATTTTCTAGCACCCTGCCGGTTGTGTTTTTGATGGTGGCGGGATAAGGGGCATGTAAAATATGAGGGATGGCAAACCCAACACCATACCACCTACTCCAATCTGTTCATCATAATAGTGTAGGTGGGCAGGTGCCAAAATCAGTGACCTGCCCGCCATTTTAAGATAAATAGTTAAGCATCAATTGAGCTGTTGCCAAGCCAATTAATTTGAATAAAACCCTGCACACATCATAATACAGTTGATATTGGCAGGCGATGGGAGGGAGCTTTTTTTCAAGCAAATTTCTTAAAAGGTCGGAAGGAAGGGGCTGGACCTTTGGGACGTGCCAAGTGTGCATGGGGGCACTCTGTCTGGCTTCCAAATCCCGTCACCAGCTCATATACCAACACAACCCCTCTCCTCCTTCAGTTACCCAATCCTTCCCTGTTCCAAACCCCAGGCTTACCTTTGTCCGTGGGCCTGGACGCAGTTCCATCCATACCCCCTACAGAGTTGTGGCGCTAGCTGAGATTGCTGGAGCTATCGGTCAATCAGATTTGCCCTCAGCTCTCAAAGGTGGGACTTGAATGGCATACATCCCACACTCGCCTTGTTCAATCTGCCCACAGCGTGCTACTGCTGCGGAACGACCTTGTTTAATATGGGTCAGCTGCCACTTGACATTTCTTTTGGGGTGTAGACGAGCAAGACACCCCTCTCCCCCACAGCCCCCATAAAATTCAGTCCACTGTGCCTTGCTAGGCTGGACAAAGTGATATTTCAATTTTCTCTATCTGTTGCATGGGAGAGAAACCAGCGTTTTGCTGACATGACATAAGGGCAAGAAGGTGGTGGGCCTAAGTGACATTCATGACAAGGGAAGCAAAAGGAAGAGATATTCCTGACTCTGAATATGGTTGACGACAAAGGTGGAACACAAAGACCTTGCAGGAACAAAATGGTAAGACACTAGAGTCACCAAAAAGCAGAGGAAAAATTGCAAAAGACAGTGAGATGCAGAGAGGATAGGTGTGTACCTGAGGCATAAAACAACAAAGGAAATGTTGGAGTTATCGAGTTACCAGGGAAACGGCAGACTGTCAGGAGCATAAACTCAACCTTACAGGATGGTGTGGAGAATTTCAGAAATATGAGGGCAGCACAAAAGATTAGAAACGGGGTGACTGGAAAGGAGGAGTCATCTAGCAAACATTAAATCAGAAAAGGGAGAAAAAAAGCGGAAAGCTGTTAAGCTGGGTATTTCAATGTGGACTGACTGGGATCAACTGCTTTTTATTTTCAACAACAAATGGCTTATTGTATAACTCATTGTGATGTCTGTATGATGTAACTTCTACAGATTATGAAAACTTAAAAGTAACAACGTGGACATATCAAAAGACATATCAAAAGAAACATTTTTACAAGTGGGTCAGCTTTATTTATTTTGTCAACTTAGTTCTTTCACCACTTCAAGTGGAGAATGGAGCTGTTGAGCAAATAAAATAACTTTCTCCCAATGCAGTGTGAGAGAACATACTGAATCATTTCTTCTAAAATATGGTTAGCTTCATCCCGATTTTCTCGTTTATATTCCCTGCTGTCTGATTGCTCTTAGTTGAGCACAAGCTTCCACTTGCAATGGTTTCAACCTGTTTGAACAATATTCCACTTAGTCTCTTATTTACTAAAGGTCTTCCCTTCCATGGCTGGAAAAATGTTTCAAGTCAAAGACATTATTTGCCACAAAGTACTTATTTCAATCTACGATTCCCTTATTGTTATCACTGACCTCAAATAATGGGTAAAAGTGCAGAGCAACAACAGGCGAGGAAGCAATATTAGCAACGAGAGAAATAAAAAGAAGCGAATGAAGGAAGGCGAAGCAATAATTATGTTTATTTGAATGCTTTCATGTTGCTGTTTCTCAATGCAGCAGGGAAAGGAACTCACTCAGGATTACTTGAGAGGTTGAGTTCTCCATGCCTTCAATCTTCCCTCCAGCAACAAGATGACATTTCAAGATCTGTTAACATTAATGGCAAACACAAACTGACATTTGGTGTGAAATGGAAGAGAATAATTGTTGTGCCACCAGATGCTGGTGATATTCATGTAATTAAGCTGGTATTTTATTCCATCTTCCTTATTTTTGCCTTGGCTGACTGAGACAACCACTGGATATTTGGGTATTCTCTGTGTGCTGTCCTTCATGTCAAAAATGCCAACTGCACACTTAGTCAGGATCATACCAGGAGTCATAGAACATAGAACAGTACAGCACAGAACAGGCCCTTCGGCCCTCGATGTTGTGCCGAGCAATGATCACCCTACTTAAACCCACGTAACCCGTATACCCGTAACCCAACAATCCCCCCATTAACCTTACACTACGGGCAATTTTAGCATGGCCAATCCACCTAACCCGCACATCTTTGGACTGTGTACTGGAAAGTGCAAGAGCCCAAATTTAAAGGATTTTGCAGAAAGTACTTCCTCGATCACACACAGCGTTGTGGGAATTGACAATTTTTTTTGGCAGTCTTCCAAGCTTTTTGCAGCCAGATCCTCAAAATAAAGTATAAACTTTGGTGTTTGCATGTTACTACTTGGAGAGTGTTACGTTTAACAAAAAAAATATATTTTACAGGGTTCAGATACGGCTCAGGGATGACGTGACAATGTTTTCAATACTTCCCCACAAAAGATTGAATTACATTAAATTGGAGATTGGATAAATAAGTATGGCTCGAATGAATCAGATAAGATTCCAGGTTGAGTGAAAAAAAGATAATAGGATAGCAAAAGCCTATTCAGACAGACCAAGTAATTAAACAGAAAGACTTGCATCGATAAGGCGCATTATCGCATCTTTCAACGACATCTCAAACTTCATCACCTGAATCCTCTTGAGGTCCAATTGGCAATTTCAGTCTTTTTCACTCAGCAAGATTCCACAAACAGCATGGCTATATTTCTTTTTGGTTTCAGGTGGTGGAGCATGTTGGCTCGGATACAGGAACGAATTTCCACCTGGCAGAAACAGGTGGTGGTGCTCTGAAAATCGTGGGCAAAGATCTACGGCCCCATTGCCACTGTCGCTGAAGCCGTGACCACATTCACCGTGGTCAAATCATTGGACCTGCTGTGGAGTCAGGCTGCACATGAACGTGCAAAATTCAAGGGCAGTGAAACAAAAATTGCCCGATTCTTTAAACCTTCCTCGAACGCCATGATGGCTGAATCCTTGAATTATTTGTAATTATTTTGGCCGCGATTTGCTGACCGCGTTGCACCAAGCACACAGATCGGGGCAGGCTGGGTGAACAGTGGGAGAGGGCAAAGTCGAGATTTTTGCCGACGCAAACTATTTTGCAATTCACCTAGCTTGCTCCCGATGGCGAGCTCCGTATCTCGCCCAAAAATGGTGAGAATAACAACAAGCCTCATTTCTAATGTTTTCAATCTCATCAGTGAGATTGAAGTCAAATGCAGTGGCCTCCTGGGAATTACCCAATTACCCAGCGAGAATTCATGTGGGTTTTGAATATTACTCGTTTTTTAAAACGTGAAGCTGGCGCAATGGCTTCTGAGGGGAAGTGAAGAGGTGAGTAGCCATTTCTATTTTCTGGCATTCAGCTCAAGGGCACCGGAGCTGCTGTCCCAATGCTTGGAATGGGGGTGGGGGCCCCTCAGTGGGGTTGGCTTGGTCAAGGGGCTGAAGCATTCTAAGATGGGGGTCGCCGGTGGGGGAGGAGCTTTGCATCTGTGAGGTCTACAAGCCATCTTTAAATATTGTGGAGACCCATAACAGGGACAATCACACCTGCAGCCTGTCTGTCCTCCCAAACTCTTCCAGACCAGAGCCCTGCTGCAGATCCTCTCCTGAAAGACAATTTCACTCCCTTTGACTGTGAGCAGTCTCTGGCTTCACAGCTGAAGGTTATTTCAAATGAGGAATTAGCCTTGTTAGTTGTGAGAATACTTTATGCTCCTGAACTCTCAAGTGTCTCCTCAAAGGCACAGGTGTCAGAGGCCGGTTAGTGCACTGCATGTCAAGCAAGCTTTGATGCCTGAACAAGGGTGCCTGTACTCTAGGAGCATCAGCACCTTAGAGATAGCTGCCAACAATCAAACACGAAAGAGCAGGGCTTCACCACTGAGGACCCTCTTGTATCAAAGGGTAAGTGAGTGAATGAGCGGAGGGTACTTGAGTACGGCCTCCCTACTGCTCCCAGTAGAGGTATTGGGTCTAGGGGCTCCTGATCTTTCCAGGCGTGAGTATGCAGAGCAAGGTTTGCCAATACAACTGGCTCACTGGATGGCACACGGAGAGACGGCGGATGGTATAGTAAGGGTGTGGGGAAACTTGGGGGATTTGAGGGTCCTGGGATGGAAGCCCTGATGGATTGCTCATCTCTCCTTCTTCAATTCATTCCAGAAAAACTATGTTTGCTGGTGTGGATCCCGCTTTCCTTGTGGCTTCCAAAGCACAGGTGGCCACTGTACACCCTGAAGTCCTGGCCGTCCGTCAGGCTGAGGAGGGAGCCAGGAAGTGCAGGCCAACAATGACCAAAGTATACACACGTCATTGATCATTCAATGAGCTGGCGGATATCATGTGCCGCAGAAGACTCCTTCTCCTCCATGGCCAAGCTCAGCATGGTGGTGAAATGCTGGAGGATGAGGGGGGGGGGAGCAGTTTTGGGAACGTGAGGGGCAGCTGATGGGACTGATGCCAGGAGAGAGGTGGTAATTTGCCCCTGCAGCTCACTGGAGATCGTCTGGCATTGGACAGCGGTCCTCCTGGTCATGCTGTCCTCCCTGACAACCTCAGCCACTGCCTCCCAGGTTGCATTGCTCACAATGTTGCTGGTCCTCTGACCACCTCAGGGTGGTCCGGCATCTACAGCGTCAAGCAGCCTTGTGAGGTCACGAGGAGCAAGTCTGCGTGCGACCATGCTAGTATGTTGACTGGGAGTGCAAGTTGAGGCAGCATTTAAAAGCAGCTCCCCCTTGTTAGCGGCGAGCAGCTGAGGCGCAAGTCAGGTGAATCAGACGATGAGGGAGCTAATAATGTCGAGAATCTCACGGGGGCTCGTTTTGGGCACTAAGTACCATTGAATATGGAACATGATCTCACCAACGTGGCCATCGCAGAACTCTCCGCCAAACGGGCCCAAAATTCGACTTTAACTTTGGTCCACTGAATCGCACGATTATCTCTGATTATTTGCAGCTGTAAAGTAAATAGGCCACAACATCTGAGCCCACATAAGTAGCTGAGGTACTTTAAGCAAGCATTTAAACTTGCATATCTCCTCTGAACCTTTTGCAAGACCATTGTATCACCCACCGATGGCGGGATGAAAGTGGGCACAGTTCTCTAGGTCATGTCTGACCAATGGCCTGTGTCAGGACAAAACAATAACGATTGATTTATATTGAATGTTTTTCATCACACAACCCAATACTTTGGCTTTATTTTACAGCTCTATATTGGAATAAACATCCATTGATTTGTGCAGTAACATATATCCTTCTGCCCTTAGGAGTTAACCAAGGCAGGAGAGGTCCATGCCAGGCAGCTTAACTAGCAAGTTTCCCTGTCTGGGGTGGTGGCATGTGAAGTGGAGTGGGAGGGTGTTTCCTCCTTTACATACCCCTGCAGGATGCCCTCCCACATGGCGATAGGGTGGCACAGTGGTTAGCACTGCTGCCTCACAGCTCCAGGGACAGGGGTTCAATTTCGGCCTGGGTGACTGCCTCTGTGGAGTTTGCACTTTCTCCCTGTATCTACGTGGGTTTGCTCTGGGTGCTCCACTTTCCTCCCACAGTCCAAAGATGTGCAGGTTAGGTTGATTGGCCATGATAGAAAGTGCCCCTTAGTGTCAAACTTGTGCAGGTTAGGTGGGGTTACAGGGAGCGGATTCTCTCTTGGAGAGTCAGTGCAGACGCGATGGGCTGAATGGCCTCCTTCTGCACTGTAGGAATTCTATGGCCTTTCAAAACCCATCGTCCCACCCCCTTCACTCTCCTCACCTGCCCTTGCCAGCATGCACCAGCATGCACCTGGCAGGCCTCCAAAAGCTTACCTAAATTTCAATCGAATGCCACAAGCCTCTGTCCCGAAGTGCTGGAGAGCTGCCAGGGCTAGTATGTCTCTGAGATGGGGTTTCCCAATCCAGAAGGGCTGAAGTCCCACCTCCAGCCTATTAATTACCAATTGGACATTGTGACTGCGAGAAAGGTGGTCCGACCACCCTCCCCACCTCGCCAGCATTTTAGCCAGTTGCCACATCGTATAATTCAACCCAGGCAAACACTTAGTGACAATAATCCTGGATAAAGTTAATTAATCGTTTGAAAGTATGGGGTAATAAATGAAAGTCATCAAAAATTTGTTGAAGGCAATTGTGTTTGAGTAACTTGATGGAGTGTTTGATGAAGTGATAGAGAGCGTACTGTTGATGTATATATTGCATCAAAAGGCGTTTGCCAAAGTGCCACATTACAAACTTGTTGTCAAAGTTAAAGCCTCTGGATTAAAAGGAAGTGGGGAATATGGATATAAAACAAGTGAAGGGAAGAAAGCAGAAAGCAGTGGAATTTTTTTTTTAGACTGAGAGTAATATTCAGCGTGCCTAGGTGTCTTGATTTTATTCGTTCTTTTACAGGATGTGGGTGTTGCTGGTGAGGCCAGCATTTAATCCTTTGAGAAGGTGGTGGTGAGCTGTCTCCGTGAGCCGCTACAGTCAATGTTGGTGTCAGACCATTCTTCTTTTTCATGTATATTAATGAATTTGGTGCACAGGGCACAATCTAAGTTTGTCAATGACACAAGATTTTAAATGCAATAAACAGTGAGGAAGGTAGTGACGTACTTCAGACGCAGACAGACTGATAAAATGGACAAACACATCAAATTGAGCACAGAGAAATCCTAAATGATGCATTTTGTTAGGTTTTGGATATGGGCCGGGATTCTCCCCTACCCGGCGGGGCGGGGGGTCCCGGCGTGTCGGAGTGGCGTGAACCACTCTGGCGTCAGGCATACCTAAAGGTGCGGAAGTCCCCACACCTGTAAAGACCAAGCCCTCACATTGAGGGGCTAGGCCCGCGCCCGAGTGGTTCCCACTCCGTCGGCTGGCGTGAACGGCCTTTGGCGCCATGCCAGCCGGGGCCGAAAGGACTTCGCCAACCGGCGTAAGTGTCAGCAGCTGCTGACGTCAGACCGGCGCATGCGCAGGGGAGGGGGTCTCTTGTGCCTCCGCCATGGTGAAGGCCATGGCGGAGGCGGAAGTAAAAGAGTGCCCCCACAGCACAGGCCTGTCCGGCAATCGGTGTGGCCCAATCGCGTGGGGGAACCCCCCCAGGGTCAGTTCTCCCCTGTGCACCCCCCCGCCCAGGACCCCAGAGCCCGCTCGCGCCGCCAATCCCGCCGGTCAGGTAAGTGGTTTAAACCACGCCGGCGGGAGAGGCCTGTTAGCGGCGGGACTTCGGCGCGATTCCCACCCCTGCCAAATCTCGGAGGCGGAGAATTCGGGATACGGCGGGGTTGACGCTGGCCCCGGGCAATTCTCCAATTCTCCACCCCTGTTTTTAATAAATTAAGGCAATGTGAACTAAATAATACAATTTAAAAATGGGTGTCAGATTGAAAGATCTGCGGGGTGGGGGGAGGTGGTGGGTACATATACCCATAGTTCAGAATATGATAGGACAAGTTAAGGAGGCTTTTAACAAAGCAGAAAGGATCCTTGACTTTACTAATGGAGGAACAGTGTATACAAGCAAGGAAGTTATGCTTTACCTTTATAATGTATTGGTTAGACCTCAGATGGAGTATTGCATTCAATTCTGGGGCATGTTTTAGGACAGATGTTGAGATCTTAGACTGTCAAGGATTTGATTTAGGCAATGAAAGAGTTAAACATTTAACTCAGATAAAAACACAACGACAGGTCCTTTGCAGAAGAGTAGAGTAAGAGAATATAATTTCACAGTCTTTAGGAGAGGCTTTTTCCAGACAGGGAATCCAGCAACCAGGCTGGTAACATTGTGGTTATGTTTCAGCAAAAAGTATTTTTTTTTTGCATCTCGAGTATTGACAAAGTGGTAAAATGAATAATAAGCATGGTATTCAAAGGCAAAAGCTTTTCCTTCACTTACAATTATAGATAAACAAGCCAGCCAGACCTGCAAAGCAGTCAGACATTCATAGTTGTAAGGGAGTCAAGATCTGATAGTTTTCCACTTAGGCTGAGACAAAGGCAGAATAAAATTACACTTTATACTTTTGATTGTGAGTATAAAAGTCTAACTGTTATTTGTTTGACTATTTTACTTTTTATTCTTTAACTGGATTTGAAGTTTGCATTTACTATACTTAGATGATGTTGTTTATCTTGCATTTACACTCTGTCATATTCAAAATATTATGAGAATTTAATCCAAGATTTGAGTTTATTATAAAATATTAAGTAACTATTATGAAAAATTGTAGACTCATTCTGTACAGCTCAAGAATCTGAACTCTTCCAGGACTCTATAACAATTAATTCTAAGCTCTGGGAGAGGTAAAACTCTTTAAGAGAGACATTTCTCTTTAAGAGAGACATTGCTATAATGTACCTTTAAAGTGTATGTTTTTCTTCTGATATTTCTTTGTTTAGTCACGATACTCCTCGGAGGCAGGAAATTTTATCTGAAGACGTAGTGTACAGTTAGCATTGGTAACTTAAGCTTGTGTGATGATTTAACATCTATTTTAGTTGATAATTTCATAGAATCATAGAATCATGGAATTTACAGTGCAGAAGGAGGCCATTCGGCCCATTGAGTCTGCACCAGCCCTTGGAAGGAGCACCCTACCCAAGCCCACACGTCCACCCTATCTCCGTAACCCAGTAACCCCATCCAACCTTTTTGGACACTAAGGGCAATTTAGCATGGCCAATCCACCTGACTGTGGGAGGAAATGGGAGTACCCGGAGGAAACCCACCCAGACATGGGGAGAAAGTGCAAACTGACAATAAGTTCAACTGAATAAATTTATCTTGCTGAGAGTGAAGATAGCAGCACACTAACAGGGGGCAGTACCGAAGAGGTATACTAAAATGGTAATGAAAGACATTAGTTATGTGGAAAAACTATAGAGGTTGGGGCTGTTCTCCTTAGAGCTGTGGAGGTCAATAAGAGATTTGACAGAGGTGTTCAAAATCATGAAAACCTTTATTAGGTCAATTATAAAGAGAATTGTTTCAAACTGGTAGAAGGCTTGATAACAGAAAATGGAGCTTTAAGGTGATTGGCAAAAGAGCCAGAGGTGATATGAGGAAACATTTATTTTTACGCAGTGAGTTGTTGTGATGTGGAAGGGTAGTGTCGGCAAATTCAATCGTAAGGTTCAAAGAGAATTGTTTAAATACTTAATAGTAATAAAAAAACAAGGGCACAGGGAGACTGTAGGAAATTAATCTATTAATCGGTCCCCTTGTAATTAGATTAAGGTTTTGCGATGTACAATTTGCACATTTGAATCCAACCATGAATCAATTTACCAATACTTATCTTAATAAAGTTATATTTCGAGGTTTTAAGGTGGACCATGATGAGAGAAAAATGGCGGGGGGGGGCTAGGTATGGTGCGCTTTCGGAAGGTTGGTGCAGGCTCAGTGGACTGAATGCCTCCTTTTACACCATAGGGAGTCTATGGATTCTATCGGTGGATTCTATGCGTCTTCAGTTGTCAAATCAGAAGATGTTTTATTTGACAATGGACGTAATATATAATAAGACTACTGATATTGAAGTTCTAGGCTGAATAGATATTAATTAAGAAATATAGTATAGAAGGTGAAGTTTAAATACTTAACTAACTCAGTTCTCTCCAACTCACAAATGACATGATTTACATACAGACTTTAGGGAAGCCAAGAGTGCTCACTCCTTCAAATGCACGCTTGTTCCGAAGAGACACCATACAGAGATTATGTCTGTTCTTTCTGATAAGGAAGCCCACCAACGACTCTACTTCCTCAGAAGACTAAGTAAATTTGGCATGTCAGCTATGATTCTCACAAGCTTTTACAGATGCGCCATTGAAAGCATTCTTTCTGGTTGTATCACAACTTGGTATGATTCCTGCTCTTCCCAAGACCACAGGAAACTACAAAAGGTCACGAATGTAGCCCAGTCCATCACACTAATCAGCCTCCCATCCATTGACTTTGTCTACAATTCCCGCTGCCTCGGAAAGGCAGCCAGCATAATTAAGGACCCCACGCACTCCGGACATACTCTCTTCCACCTTCTTCCGTCAGGAAAAAGATACAAAAAGTTTGAGGTCACATACCAACCGACTCAAGAACAGCTTCTTCCCTACTGCCATCAGACTTTTGAATGGACCTACCTCGTATTAAGTTGACCTTTTCTCTACATCCTAGTTCTGACTGTTACATTACATTCTGTGTACAGTATGCGTTGTCTGTATAGCATGCAAGAAACAATACTTTTTACTGTACACTCATACATTTGACAATAATAAATCAAATCAAAAAATCAAAAATGATACCGGCTGGCAAAAATGTCATTTTGCATTTCTACTTCTAACCCCAATTACCTCATCACAAATCAGATCTGTTGTAATTTTGTAGTTGGTCAAGTTTATTGCTGGATCATTATAATTGGAGTTTAATGACCATACATTGTGTATCCAAAAGAAATATGCATCTTTCACAGAGTTTATTCCGATCTCACTGCGCACAACTGTCTATTTTCGGTCTCATATTAACATGGTCAAGTTCAGAGCCCCGCTGGACTAGCACACAATATCTGGTTTGAAGCTGTTCCAAAGGCAAAATTTTACAACAGCAAGTCGGTGCTTTTAAACTTACAGAATTGTGAAATAACCCAACCTTAATAGCTACTTAATTAATTACTGATTCTTCAATTACAACTTATTCAAGCTGCAATATTTGGTCAATCAGCTGTAACTGGCTGATTGTTAATTGTACAGTAATTAGTACAAAGTGACACCTTGATCTTTTTAATGTTTCTTTCTCTTCAAGTACTGTCCTTCTCTTCTTCAAATCTTCAAACCTTACCCCTTTTTATCCAAAAACAGAGCAAGTTTCCTTGCAGACACTGATGACAAGCAGCTTTACCTCACCGCTACATCTCCCGACCCCTCCACTCTCCCTGAACTATCAGACTCCTTGACCGACAACCAGTATGGGAAGAGCAGAGATGTCTCCAATTAAAGAATAACCTTCTGTTCCTGGTACCAAATCCTTTTCCCCACCACCCACCTCCTCCTTCCTGGAAACTGCTTGAGCTGAGCCAAGCTCTTAACAACCTTGATGCCATGTTTTATCCCGAGATGGGATTCTGACTATATATGTAAGCTGCCACTAAGACCGCCAATTTCAACCACCATGGCTTTGCCACACCTCAGCTCACCGCTCCTCAAACCCTCATCCATGTCTTTGTTACCTCGCCACTGCAATATTTTAAAAGCATTCCTGGCTGACTTAATTCTTTGTAATCCTCATAACCTTTGTCATGTTGTGTAGACTGGCCAAAGTGAATGATGTACGACAGAACATCTTGTTTAAATAATTTATGATGAAACAACTGCGTGATAAAGATAACTAGAATAAATGAAATAACAAACTACTAACACTAACTATTATAGAGCTACTGCAAAAGACATCTATCCACCAACATGACTTACTCCCAACTTCCCAGTTCCAAGGTCATGTGGTGGATTTACACTATCACCTGGTGGTTGGAAGTTGTGCATAATATTATTGTTGTGCAGAATTGCTTTATGCATATCATCACAATCTTCAGGTCATCCAAATCTCTGGCACATGCACCAAGTTCCATTCAGCCATCATCCCTGTGCTCGCTGACCTACATCATCTCGATCTTCAATTCTCACCCTTATTTTTGAATCTTTCCATGGCCCTGCCCCTCTCTATCTCTGTCATTTGCTCCAGTCCCACAACTTTCTTTGATATCTGCGCTCCTCTAATTCTGGCCTTTTGCATATCCCTGATTTTAATGAATTCGGAGAGCAATGACAGCCATAGCTTTTGCTACCAAGGTCCTCAGATCTGGAATTCCTTCACTGAGCCTCCCTGGCTGTCTAGTTATCATTCCTGCTGCAAGATGCTCCTTGAAACACATGTCAGTGACCAAGCTTTTAGTCATTTGCCCTAAAATCTCATTATGTGATTCAGTTTCAACTTTTTGCTTTATAATGCTCCAGTGACGTGTCTTGGGAAGTTTTAGTTACATCAATGGTGCTATTTAAACGTTGTTACAAGGGATAAATTAGATAGTTTCACCAAAGAACTAACACAAGCACAATGGACTAAATGGCTCCTGAGCTGTATCATTTTGTGATTCAATATAACCAAACTATTTAAGAAGAAGAGGAACAGGCTCATAATAGATTTCCTACAGAGTGGGGGGGGGGGGGGGGGGGGGGGGGGGGGTTGCAGGATGAAATCATTCGTGACAGTGCACTGGTGGGACGAGAGCACAAAAACCTGTTGGAGATTCCAGTTGGATGTTGAATGCATAAAGCAGTGAATCGGGCGTATCAAAATGAGGCCGCAAAATAAATTGCATTGCCAAAAATAATGGTTCTCAGGAGCAAAAGACAAGCAAGCAGTATAATGCAAAAAGATAGAGAAGCCTGGAGGATAAATGAAAGTCAGCGAGAGTTCATATTTCTAACGTTGAGAGATTGCCTGAGTGGTCAATTGTACTCTGGGGAAATCAAAACATCTAGACGATTGAGACTGATGCAAATATTAGTCATTAGCACATTATATTGAAGGAACTTGACAAGTTAAATACTCTATGGACCTCGGTACTATTGACAGTGTGCAATCAAGCATTACCAATAAGGAGGGGAAAAAAAAGCAAACCAAAAATATATAGGAGGGAAAAGCTTCTGTCAAAGCCAAAATAGTCAAGTTTCCTTGTTTTTTCTTTGTATCTCAAACCTCTAATATGAAAGAGCAGAACGTATTATTGTTAATATAAGGATTATAAATCAACTTGTATTACATAACAAACCAAATACAGAAGTGTGCATGAACAAAAAGATCATAAATTACACCTGCATATGTTGACGTATGATTAGAAATGTAGGGCCCAACACAACCAAAATATTTCAAGTGTCATTTTGGGCAGGTTGGGCAGGGTGTTTCCTGTCAGCCTTTTAGGTGAGACCCACACTGGTATTCACCTGCACTTAATTAATTTTTGAGCCTTCTGGTGTTTCCCCCAGTCTAACGCACACTTAGAAATGTTTTCACAGTCAGGAGCTGAGCTCATTAGCGAGGCTGGCTCCTCAGAGATCGGGCGCCGTTTTAAAAAGGTGCCTCAACCTTAAAGTGAGCTTAAGGAGCCCCCACAAACCCCACCACGGGCAATGTCACCCCCCTGCAGGTATGAGCATAACCCCCCCCAAGTGAGGACACCCTGCTATGGGGTCACTGAGGGGCCCCCATTTTCAGGCCTTCCACCCCTCCTTTTGACTCCCCCTTTTCAGGGCTCCTCCCCTTCACCCCCCCAACCCTGTATGAGTTCCCTTCGTGCCCCCCCTTAACCCTCACCCTTCATACACCCCTCAGCCTTCTTTCAGGGGCATGTCCCCGCTCAGAACCTGACCTTGGAAGTGCCAACCTGGCAGCTGGACACCCTGAATTTACCCACCTGGCACCCATACAGTGCCCATGGAACTTTGGCAGTGTCAACTGGGCACCATGGCTGGGCCAGGACGGCACTGTCAAGGTACCCAGTAGGCATTACTGAGGTGCCTGGGTTCCAGGGGAAATGCCAAGCTATTGCCCTGCCCCCAATGCTTCAATGGCCCCCAAGACTGCCAAGTGGCCATCATGACTGATCTCCGCTCATGGAGAACAATACTAATAGGTGTGTGGTTGAGGCCTAGCAGGTGTGGTCAGTGACACCCAGGTGCCAGATGAATGTGGCATCAAGATGACCATGGATATTTAAATGAGCCTAATGGCTTATTTAAATATCATTATCTGGATCAAGCCCACCGAGAGCGTGATCCAGATCATGCTGGGTGCCTCGAGTCAGATGATTCGTGATTGGCTCAACGTCCTGCGTGAAGCCCGTATTGGGCCTCTCCCACAATTCACCCGCCGGGAGCGAGGTAGTGGCAGAATCATGCCCCTCATTTTTTTTTGCGACTCGAAATTTAGTTCTCTGTTGGTTGTGGATGAAAATCAGAGGACTCCTACAAACATATTTGTGTGAGTGCGATTGAATCTCCTGGCTCTACCCACTCTAGTTCCTCCAGTACAGTTTTTTTAAAAATAAATTTAGAATATCCAATTCATTTTTTCCAATTAAGGGGCAATTTAACGTGGCCAATCCACCTAACCTGCACATCTTTGGGTTGTGGGGGCGAAACCCACACAGACACGGGGAGAATGTGCAAACTCCTCACAGACAGTGACCCAGGGCCGGGATTCGAACCCGGGTCCTCAGCGCCGTAGGCAGCAATGCTAACCACTGTGCCACCGTGCCGTCCCCTCCAGTACAGTTAACCTCTCCCCCGTTCTCACTCTCCCTTTCACATCTTTCAAGCTCGAACTGCCCTGTTTTTTCTCTCAATAACGTGTTGTCCTGCTTGCTGTCTGTGTGCAGCTGTGGTGGCACAAAAAACAGTCTGGGCACATTAAAATCAAATTCACATCATTCTAAGGAGCCATGGGAGGTTGATGAGTAATGTAATAAGTGAGCCATAGATATTTATTCTGAGGTTTTTTGGCATGCTTGCCTTACACGCGAGTACATGCAATACAATGTACATGTTTGGGTAATATACTCCAATTGTCATTCCTCGATTACAGAGCCATCTCACAATGGAAGAAAGCAGGTCAGCCAAGCAGAATGACGTGTTGAAAAACCATTCCAACATTCATCTCTAAGATCTCCAAAAATAAAAGTAACAAAATTCTAGATAATAATTAAAAGGGCTGCTCAGCATCATGTATGAGTTTATCGAGCAGCATGTTCCTATTGATAATTTTACCTTTAGAGAAACCACCGCAGGATCACTCAGACTTGCCATTCATTGCAATCTCTAAGCCTCAGGATTCAAGGACCGAGCTATGACATGGGCCTGGACTTCTGCCATCACGGTGGGTAGTTTGAATCAGAAAATTTCTCGGATCAAAGAACAAAGAGCAAAGAAAATTACAGCACAGGAACAGGCTCTTCAGCCCTCCAAGCCTGTGACGACCATGTTGCCCATCTAAACTAAAATCTTCTACACTTCCTGGGTCTGTATCCCTCTATTCCGAACCTATTCATGTATTTGTCTAGATGCCTCTGAAATGTCACCATCGTCCGTGCTTCCACCGCCTCCTCCGAAGAGGTTTTGCCATGAGGGACCTTGTCAAAGGCCTTACTGAAGTCCATATAGACAATATCCACTGCCCTACCTGCATCAATCATCTTTGTGACCTCTTCGAAAAACTCTATGAAGTTAGTGAGACACGGCGTCCCCTTCACAAAACCATGCTGCCTCTCACTAATACGTCAATTTGCTTCCAAATGGGAGTAGATCCTGTCTCGAAGAATTCTCTCCAGTAATTTCCCTTGTTGCTCGTTTTACTGGAGTGTGATTAACACGCCTCCGTTTAAAGGCCGTGTTCTTAACACTACTATGGCTCTGTATGTGTAATTATGCTCGGAGTCGCCAGGTGTCATATTGAGACATCGTCACAAGTATATCAAGGTCAGGTTCAAAGTAATAAATCCATACACCGATTAGTAAGTCCAAACGATTGGTGTTTATTATAACAAATATAATAAATACTCATGCATACGCTAAAGAGACTAACTTACTTCTAATAATAAACAACTAAATACTTATCTAGACAGGAACAGGCAAGGTCAGGGAGCAAGGCCTTCGTCCCGTTCTTGGTCTGTAACTTTCTGATCGGCAAAGTTGTCAAGAGCTAGCAAGGTCTGGATCACGTAGCGATCGTTGTGTTGGCACTTACAGTTCGATGGCTGATGCTCAACGGCCGGTGATGAAACTGGAGTCAGGATGCGATGCAACAGATCTGGGCCGGAGTCTGGAAGCAACAGACCGAGTCATGTGCTTGACCTTCTTTTTATAGGTCCCAGGAGGTTCAGGCCCCCTTGGGGTGGTTCCCTCATCTATTGGGTCTTTCCCAATCGATATCTTTCAAACTCCCCAATCCTAGGGTCGTTTCTTGATGTTTGGGGCGGTCCCTACGGCTCTTTGTTTTGGTTGCTTTGGCGCCATTCTGTCTGGGCGCCTATGGAAAAGTATCCATCGATACTTAAATGTTTCTATTGTACCTGGGCCTGGGCCGGGATCACCTCATTAATATGCAGATCTGTTTCCCATTTGCACCTTTGGCTGAAACTCTGCAACTCTTTGGAAACTGGTTTCTGTACGTGCAAAATGCAAAACAGTCTTTTGCAAGCTGTGTGTCCTCACTATGACTGTTTTTCCCTGTGTTCCTTGCGGTTCTCCATTTTGTAGCCCAGTGTCCATCTTAGATGGCTACACCCTACCACTGACGTAAGGCTCACCGGCCTGTAGTTCCCTGAATTATCCTTGCTACCCTTCTTAAACAAAGGAACAACATTGGCTATTCTCCAGGCCTCCGGGACATCACCTGAAGACAGTGAGGATCCAAAGGTTTCTGTCAAGGCCTCAGCAATTTCCTTTCTAGCCTCCTTCAGTATTCTGGGGTAGATCTCATCAGGCCCTGGGGACTTATCTACATTAATATTGTTCAAGATGCCCAGCACCTCGTCTTTTTGGATCTCAATGTGACCCAGGCTATCTACACACCCTTCTCCAGACTCAGCATCCACCAATTCCTTCTCTTTGGTGAATACTGATGCACAGTATTCATTTAGTACCTCGCCCATTTCCTCTGGCTCCACACATATATTCCCTCGTCTGTCTTTCAGTGGGCCAACCCTTTCCCTAGCTACCCTCTTGCTTGGATCGCCTGGCCTGCCACCCATGGTGCAATTTTGGAGGTGGAATAGAACTGGATCCGCCGCCCCCCGGATACAAATGGGTGGCGGGCATGGTGCGGCTGTGTGCAGAGGCAGGTTGGCTGGTTCCATGGAACTTCATTCCAGTTGTATAAAAGTCTCTTTGATTCCCTCGCCCTCACCCTACGGCCATCATCAGCCCCACCTTCGCACACTCCCCATGATCCCTCATCGCCACCATGCCAACCCATATGCCCCACCAAAACTACAATGGCCCCTCATAACCTTTGGGAAACTGAAAGAATTATACTATTTTAGTTGCAAAATGTCCTTTATCAAAACAAGATACCAAGTGGGGGAAGATAGAACTGAGATTAGCAAATGTGATCCAGACAGGATGAGGAGTACAAATGATCTGCTGGGACACGGAGCAGGCTCAGGGCAAGATATGGGAGGTCTTACATGCATGAGAATAATACCTGATGTCTGTACTCATGAGAAATGAGCAACTGAAGTCTGGGACATCTGTTCTGCACACGACTGTAAGCAGCAAGGTTAGAAGTAAATAATGGTATATGTACATGACCAACTTTTTTAAAAATAATCTTTATTGACGCAAGTAGGCATATATTAACACTGCAATGAAGTTACTGTGAAAAACCCCTAGTTACCACATTCCAGCACCTGTTCGGGTACAGAGGGAGAATTCAGAATGTCCAATTCACCTAACAGCACATCTTTCAGGACCTGTGGGAGGAAACCGGAGCACCCGGAGGAAACCCATGCAGGCACGGTGAGAACATGCAGACTCCGCACAGAGAAGTGACCCAAGCCGGGAATTGAACCTGAGTCCCTGGCGCTGTGAAGCCATAGGGCTAACCACTATGCTACCGTGCTGCCCAACTGCGTGTAAAAAAGGTTAATCTTTAGAGTTTGGTCATGGACTGACGGAGACTGTCTCTCCCGCATGTTTGAATAAATGCTCGAAGCCTAATCCTGAGTCTGTCTGGTGGTCTTTACCAACCATGGTCCTTACATGTCCATTCACATATTATACACTATGTACAGAATTAGTGAACCCCAAAGTGACAATGGCAGGTGTGGAACTGCTCATGAAAAAAAAAACACAAATCTTTTTTTAAAATAAAACTGTCCCTACTGTGCTATAAATGTGTCAATCAAACAGACTATCAATAACAGAGGCTTCAAACACTTCATACCCTTTAGTTTTCTTCAAATAAACATTGAGATATTGACAAAAGAGATCACAGAAAGAATTATCCAGTATAACCACTTAAAGTTGTCAATCAAACAAAGTGAACAGTTCTCTCCAGTTGTCACAACAGAATCCCTTTAATTGGCCTGGGCGTTCAGCTAAGCTTGCATAATGAGGATAGGTAGAGCGATGCCTGTCGCTGCAATGGATGTTGTTCCAATAATTTTTTTTTAAATTTTAGAGTACCCAATTCATTTTTTCCAATTAAGGGGCAATTCAGCATGGCCAATCCACCTACACTGCACATCTTGGGTTGTGGGGGCGAAACCCACGCAAACACGGGGAGACTGTGCAAACTCCGCATGGATAGTGACCCAGAGCCGGAATCGAACCTGGGACCTCGGCGCCGTGAGGCAGGAGGGCTAACCCACTGTGCCACCGTGCTGCCCGCTGTTCCAATTCTGTGAAAATCTGGGAGTTAAACACTCAAATTTAGGAAATTAATAATTAAAATAGGGTAACTTGGAGTGCTTAAAATAACTCTTATTTACTATTCATGTTTTTCCACAGCAAATGATTTGCACAGAGTGAAAGGTTTAGGCTATGGACAACTCTGAGATGATTGTTAGGCTCCCGTAAGGATTTTAAATATGCAGCTCTTTGAGAAGAGAGGGAAAGTGAAAAGGACTGAGAGGAGAAGACAAGAAACTCTATTTCATTCTCAACTCGAAACAAAGATTACATTATTGTCAGAAACTGGAGAATTTATAATGGGGAACAAAGAAATGAGGACACAAATAGCCTACCAGAAATGTTGGGGAACACAGGGTTTCGTGAGAGGAAGGAACTGAAGGAAATCAGTATTAGAAGTGTTGCTATATTTATTTGGTTATAAATATGGCAGTCAATATGGTCGCCTTCCTCAATCCTGATTATGTTTGCTTTAGAGTCGCCAGGTATCTTTCGATACCGCCACAAGGTTCAAACCTGAATACTGATCAAAGAGCCAATACACCAATTAGTTAGTTCAAAGTCAATACTATTTATTTACACACAAAGTAATATCTACTCATGCACAACGTACTACAAACTAAACTATCTCTAACGCTAACGCCTATACTTAACTTTGGGTGCCCACTCAGTCAGAGGAACAATGGCCGTTGTTCGGATCTGAGGTTGTTGGGTTCGAAGAGGTAGAGGAGAACAGCTAAGGTCATTCATCTGGTGGCGAGCATTGACATTGAACTTACTTGCTTCTGGTGTAGCTGGTGGCAGGGTCTCTCCGCTTTGAGAGCCAATTCCAAGAGAACGATTCTCTCTCGGGGGTTTCATCTTATACCCGAAGGGACTTCGCACGCTTTTGGGCGGGCCTTGAACTTGGCCCCAATTAATTGGGGCGTATCTTGATCACTCGTATTGATCTTGCCCAATAATGGGGTGGGTGCCCTGATGGCTGGGCGTGTCCGAGGTGGCCGTTGGCCTTGCTTTGTTTACGCTTTCGGTTTGAGGAACTGGTGCCAGGATGTCTGGAGCTAGATAAGTTGCTTGAGTGTCTTTCTTTGTTCTTGGAGATGGGCCATCAATATGTTAATTGACCTGTAGTTTCAGTTTCGTCTGGGAGCTGCCTTCTCCAATATGCATGCAGGCTCTGTGTCTGCTTGCTTTCTTAACATTGTCCATATTTCCCTACAGTCATTGCAATCATCCATTTTGCATTCTGGAAGTGACCATCCCAGATGGCTACAGAAGGGAAATGGTGTTGGGGAACCTGATGAGAATAAAGGCTGATAAAGCCTCAGGACGTGATAATCTACATCCAGGAGTACTTGAGGAAGCGGGCCTAGAAATAATGGATGTATTGGTGGTCATCTTCCAAGATTCTATAGAATCTGGGACAGTTCCTACAGATTGGACGGGAACTAATTTCCACTACTTAAAAAGGGTGGTAGAGAGAAAACAGAGACCAGTCAGCCTTATGTCACTAATGGGGAAAATGCTAGAATCCATTATAAAAGATCTAATAGCAGAGCACTGGGAAAAGGTGGTGGAATCGGACAGTGTCAGCATGGATTTATGAAAGGGAAATCATGCTTCACAAATCTACTGGGATTCTTTGAGGATGCAACTTAGTACAATTGATGAGGGGGAGCCAGTTGGTGCGGTTTATTTGGACTTGCAGAAGGCTTTTGACAAGATCCCACCAAAGAGATTAGCATGAAAAATTAAAGGGGGTAATGCATTGAGATGGATAGAAAAATGGTTGGCAAGAAGGAAACAAAGGATAGGAATAAAGGGGTCTTTTTCCAAGTGGATAACCCCACAGTTACTCACATTATATTACAGCTGTCACGCATTTGTCCACTCAGTCAATGCCTTGTAGGCCACCGCAAGGATTAGTGCTCAGGCCTCAGTTATTCACAATGTATATTAATGATTCAGATGAGGCAACTAAATGTAATATCTCCAGATTTGCAGATGACACAAAGCTGGGTGGGAGGGTGAGCTGTGAGGAGGATGCAGAGATCCTTCAGTGTGATTTGGACAAGTTGAGTGTGTGGGTAAATGAATGGCAGATACAGTATAATGTGGATAGACAAAAGAAAAATCACGCTTGACAAATTTATCTACTTTGGTAGGAATGCAGATTATTATCTTAATGGCTATAGCTTGAGCTGGGAATGTGCAATGAAACCTAGGTATTTGTGTACATAAGTCGCTGAAAGTAAGCAGCAGGTGGTGAAGAATGGTATGTTATCATTTATTGCAAGAGGATTTGAGTACAGGAGCAGGGATGTTTTACTGCAATTATACAGGGCCTTGGTGAAGCCACGACTGGAATACTGTGTGCAGTTCTGGTCTCCTTATCTGAGGAAGATATTCATGCTATGGAGGGAGTGCAGAGAAGGTTCCCCAGACTGATTCCAGGGATGGTGGACCTGACGTACGAGGAGAGATTGAGTCACTTAGGATTATATTCGCTGTATTTTCGAAGAATGAGTGGGGATCTCATAGAATCCTAAAATATTCTAACAGGAATAGACAGGGTAAATACAGGAAGCATGTTCCTAATGGCGGGGGAGTCCAGAACCAGGGGTCACAAGCTAAGGATATGGGGTAAAGCATGTAGGACTGAGGTGAGGAGAAATGAATTTTACCCAGAGAATGGTGAGACTGTGGAATTCTCTACCACGGAAAGAAGTTGAGGCCAAAGCATTGCATGTTTTTAAGAAGAGGTCAGACATTGCTCTTGAGGCTAAAGGAAACAAAGGATATGGGGGGGGGGGGAAACAGGTGATGGAGTTGGATGATCAGCCATGATCATAATGAATGGTGCAGCAAGCTTGAAGGGCAGAATGGCCTTCTCCTATTCCTATTTTCTATGTTTCTACCACAAAAGTAAATGGGACGATGAGGTAACTGGAGGAGCAATGAAACTGTGACACGCAGCTTAGTTTTTCGAATCTTGATGATTGCAGGAGGACAGAGTTTGTGGGAGGCAAGAATTTCTGTAGTTTGGAGGTGCTGACTGGTTATAACATGACCAAATAGTGAACTTTAACACAAGCCGTATGTTATAACCTAAAAGGAGGTCTTTGGATCAGAACCATACGGTTTCCCATAACCTCGCTGGAATGTGAACTGCCCCTTTAAGGGGGCGGGGCTTCATCTCAACAGGGAGAGCCCCAATTCACTACAAAACCCCGGCCTGGGCGCAGGTCAGGGAAGGAGACCTTTAGGAGACTGGAGCAGTTTGGATCTGTGTCGTAATAAACTATGTTCATTTCTACCTCGCATCTCAGTATCCTGCTTACCGTGGATCCAACACTGGTGACGGGGATTCAGTGGAGATGCCAGCAGCCTCAGGAGTACCTCCTACCTACTGCTGAAATGCCGCATATAGGGAAGCTAGAGCCATTTAACACAGGGACAGATGATTGGGGACAATATGTTGAACGCATGCAATTTTTGTGAAGACGAATGCGATTATCGGCAATGAGAGACAAATTGTAGTATTGCTAATTGCTTGCGGAGGGCCTATCTACAGTGTGGCAAAAAGCCTGACTCATCCAGATACCCAGTCATGCGCTGCCCTGCTGGCCTTATTGAGGGAGCATAACGACCTGAAACTGATGCTCATTGTACGTCGCTTCCAGTTCCACAGTTACTCCGGCCCTAGCCGAGTCAGTGAATGACCTCCTGGCCTGCCTTCAAAGATTGGCAGAGATATGCAAATTCAGGGCAACAATAAATGAGATGCTCCAGGACCCCTTAGTGTGTGAACTCCGCGGTGCGGCCACGCAGAAGAAATTACTAGTTGAGGCCCACTTGGACCTGCAACACACGGTGTAAATGGCCACCTCCAGAGAAAGCACCAAACAAATGGTCCAGGAAATCCAGGCAATGGCGGTGCTCAGTTTGAAATGCCAAGGCGAGTGTCAATCACACTCTGCTAGAACTGAGGAAGCTGGACCCTGGCAGTGGTCCACCAACAGAAGGAACACAGGCCACCATAACAGAGGCCGGGAGCACCCCAAGGCATTGTCTCCCGAACATTGAGGAACAGGAATACAACCACTGACTTGGGGGGGGGGGGGGGGGGTCTGCAACAGGCTGCAGGGACCAGGAGAATGGGAGGCCCCATGAGGATCTACCCGTGACCTGCCGGATGCGACCACCAATCACACATGATAGGGCTCATTATGCCATGAGTCTAATCGCCATGTGGACCACCTCCAAAGCCGTGAGCCAGATACTCCAGCCGTTTATTTAGAGGTTCCAGCACCACCGTCTTTGCCCCTGCCACCGCCACCTCTGCCCCCGACTCCGCCAACTGTCAAGGATCCCAGGGTCTTTGAGGATACATGGATGCCAGACGAGGAACCGCCTAGCTCCAACTCTGAATTCGAGATGGGCATTTCGCCACCACTAGAAGCACCCATGTCGGCTCACGTGGCCGCACCCTCAACACCGCCACTGCCCCATTCCTCATCACACAAACGCTGCTCCTCAGTCCGGTATACGCCTCCTTGCGCTGCACAGACTGCGACTGAACGCCATCCACAGGCAAAACGGTCATGAGGCCCAGTGCGCTTGCTCATGTATGTGGACATTACTCCGGACTTGGAGGGAGCAGGGGAGGGAGTGTCATAACCCCAATGGATTTCTTAGGATTAGGACCATACGGTTTTGCATGACCTCCCTGGAATAAGAACTGCCCCTCTAAGGGGGCGGGTCATCCCCTTAACAGGGAAAGTTCCAAATCACATAAAAATGTTTGCAGGTTGGGGAAGGAGATCCTTAGGGGAGGAGTTTGGATTTGTATCATATTAAACTTTGTTCGTTAATTACTACCTCTCGCCTTTGCCTCCTGCTTACTGTGGATTGGCTAGAATGGAAAGCAGCTTTCTTGAGCACAGACACAAAGTTAGATTTAAATTTATTGTCACGTGTAATGAGAATCATCAAAAAGTATTGTCCTGCATACAGTTCAGGCAGATCGCTCCACACATGCAAACATAGAACATATGATAAATACATGAGGATGCGTATGAAAATAGATGAACATAGACAGTGGGTGAAGTGTATGCCCGATATATAGTGCTCAACTGTAGAGAAGGTGCATAGGAAGATCAGTTCAGTCCATCAGATTAGTTCAGATCCTAAGAGGGTCATTGAGGTGCCTGATAACAGTAGGGAAGAAGCTGATTGGTGCGTGTTCTCAGATTTTTGTACCTTCTGCCTGATGGAAGAGGTTGGCAGAGAGAATAACACAGGTGGGAGGGATCTTTGCTTCTGCTGCCCGCTTTCCCAAGGCAGCAGGAGGTGTAGACAGAGTCAATGGATGGGAGGCGGGCCCCCGCATCATGGACTGGGCCGTGTTCACGGCTCTCTGCAGTTTCTTATGGTCTTGGGCCGAGCAGCTGCCATAACAAGCTGTAGTACAGAAAGGAGGTATGCAAGTTTCTCTCCAACATTTCTAACAAAAATATTAAGTTAATTTACTGCTGTTATAATGCATTGGGCTTTTAATGTCAAAACCACAGCATTCTTTAATTTCCTCACTGGATTGATCTTAATTCTTATCTTTTAAATTTAGATCAAATACTGAGTGCTGAAAGCAGGGCACAACTGTTTCTATTTAATGGACACAACTGTAAAATTTCTTGAAAGGAAATCTTGTCAAGTGAAAGTCTCCAGCTCAAACAGCAGCCACATGGCCCATTTTATTCAATCTCTTTGTACTATATTTAAATCATTCTTTGTGCTTGCTGTAATGAAAAACAAATTGTTCTGGAACAGATGAGCAGAGTTACTGAGTGAAGTGAGGCCATCAAACCTATTGATCATACATTGTTTTAAAAAAGCATTCTAATTTTTGACTGGGAATGATTAAATCAGTCAAAGGTTCCAATCAAATCATTTGCAATTGAGCAACATAATGGACCATTTTAGTTGACAGATGAAAGAAAGTGAGCTGAAAGTGCTGAAACTGCATACTCACCTTAAACATATAAAAATATAGCTTTGTGATATTTGCCTGGTAACTTTGTGCCCCATCTCTTGTATATTTCCCAAAGAACTGATGATTTCTTGCCGGGATATAATTCGACAGATGTTATTTGCCCTCTGGTGTTGTGCCCAAGTGGTATTAATTATACAGTGGCATGTAAGAATTTTTTAAAAATTAGTGAAGTGTCCCAGCCACTCTTGGTCCTCATGTAACGTCTATGAATTCGCATTCCCAGCAGGAGTTTTATGGTAATTGGCAGAAGCAGTTTTAGCACCTCTACTGCCATCTGGCTAACCTTAGCTAACTCTAAACCAAGGATCAAACCTGCAGCCCTCATACCGTGTACATGCAATTATTCACCACATAACTCTGTTTAACCATCAGCACACTGTTTCCATTATTAAACAGTGGACAGTTATAATCTAAATTCTACTGCCTGCTCTTGTTTCCTTTTCCCACCGTGTCCTATGCTTGCTATTTTCATGCCTTTCTCTTTGTATTTAATTTGACTCGTTTCAACTCTTGTTTCCTGGTACATGCCTTTTTCAATGCATCTCTCTTCAGTAAATTTGACTAGTTTGTCAGGGTTTCATTTCTATATCTCCAACTTTTGCTTTGTTTCTTCCTGCTCTTTTCCGTAATGTTCCTCAGATGTTCCGACGATTAGCAACATTTCCCAAACCTCTTTGGGATCTTAGTTGCGATTTAGTTGGCAGAATGCTTGCCGCTACGTCACAAAGATTCCGGCTTCTCCTCCCATTGTAGCGTTTGAGCACATACATTAAGGCCGTTGCTCAGTGCAAGACTGGGATTGCAGCACTACTAGAGGCGCAGCCTTTTGGAAGAGATTTCAAATCGAGGCGCTGTCTGCCCTATGATGCTACTTTGAGGAAGAGTTGGAGAGTTACCCCTGCTGTCTTGACCAATATTTATCCCTCAATCCAAAATAGACTATCTGGTAATCACTGTAATGTTCTTGTCGGAAGGTCTGATTTATATTACAAGAACGCTTGTGGCTGAAGCTATAAACAATTTATTAACATTAACTGTGGATAAACTATATGCAAAACAACAGATGAATAACAGTATTAACATGCACAAGCAACCTCTCTCTCCAGCTCCTTGCGGCCAGTCTGAGGGGTCACCTGACTCTAACATTCACTTGTACACTAATGTGACTCCTAGTGGTCAGTCGGTGAATTACAACACAACCATGATATCACTACAATCACCACATCGCTGTTTGTGGAAATTCTCTGTGCACAAATCTATTCGAGATTGTTACAATAATTCTAATTGACTTTTGTAAACCTTCAAAGCAAAAGTCAGCAGAATCGACAGCTCAGCTCTCGCAAGGACAGCTAGCTTCAATAGCCAGATTGGGAACAGAAGATAGTTATATTGGGTTATATTAGTAGCAGACAGGAAAAATAGACAATATCAAGAAGTTCCCACAAGGGTGTAGGTGAAAGTGATTGTTCATGTGCAACACCAAATCGAAAATTTACAAAAAGCAATAAATATCTTACACTTTTTGTAAATAATAGCTGGTTGCTTGTTGAACTATTTCTCCCTCTATTTGCCTGAATAAACAATCGTAAACCTGTTCTGAGATTTCTGAGAATCGTTTGTTTATAGAAGTTAGCGATAACAGGCTGTAAAGCACCTTGAGACACCAGATGGTCTTGATAATCACAACAGAAGTGCAAGCCTTTTTCTTTACTCCCTTTGGCTTCTATACTGAACCAGTGCTTGATTTTTGGCAGCAGCCTTCAATAGGAAAATTTAAGTTTCATAATTTTTCCTTTCAGGTCAGCTGAATGTACTAATATTTCTCCTTTAAAGTTCAGTGTTCTGTTTCCTGAACCACAAGACATTTCTTACTTTTGTATGCATTAAAGATTTTGTCAGTTGCTTGACCTGGAGATTTTCATTTAGTGTTCCAAAAGTCAAGCCCATTTTTTTCCATTTTCTTCTTGAGTTTGTTGGCTTTCAGTTACCCTTGTCTTCTTATTGTACAAATAGATTGGTCCTGTTATAAAATGAATATTCAATGGGTGCTAGTATCTAAGGAACTGTGTTGCAGACACGCACACCTTGTCCTGAGTAGTCTAATACACTACAAGAGTGACTACACTTCAAAAACATTTCATTGGCTGTTAAGGCAATTAGTTGTAGGGCAGCATAGTGGTTAGCACTACCACCTCAGCGCGCCGGGGACCTGGGTTCGATTCCGGCCTTGGGTGATTGTCTCTTTGGAGTTTGCACGTTCTCCCAATGTCTGTGTGCGTTTCCTCCAGCTGCTGGGGTTTCCTCCCTCAGTGCAAAGATGTGCAGGTTAGGTAGACTGGACATGATCAATGTGCAGGGTGACGGGGATAGGGCAGGGGAGTGGGTCTCCGTAGTGTACTATTTCACAGGGTTGGTGCAGAATCAATGGGCTGTGTGCCTTCCTTCTGCATGTTAGGGATTTGATGGAAAGCACTTTGGGATGTTCTGCGGTTATGCAAGTTGGCAAAGAGATGGAAGTCTCACTACTTTCTCTCAAATTCAAAACCCCAAATTGCAGTAAGACATTGCCATTAGATCTCATTGAATGATCTCCCTTTTATTGGGACTATTTGAAAATCAAGAATTTGCAAAAAAAACTCGGGTCAGTCATCAATTTAGACCCTTCAACATAACTGATCAGTTTAAATTATGCTGAAAACATTTCTTACCCTCTTCACTAGAAGCATCCAAATTTTTACAATCATAAAGATATACCAACACTTTTACCCAGAGAAGAAATTCTTTGGCTGCCAAACACATTCAAACAAGAACAGGGAAACATTTACAAATGAGATATTAAAGGAAAATTTTGGGATGTTAATTGGCTTGCCATTCACCTTGTATAAATAATGTGGTGTGTCAAAGCAAATACTTCACAGAATTATATCAGTTGAGCTGAAATCCCCAGAAATCATGCTGAATCTGCAAATTCTTTGGCTCCAACTATATGGAGGGCTGGATTCCCGATCCCCTAGCTGCATATTTCTCAGCAGCGGGAGGCAGCGCTGTTCGCTGGCAACAGGATCCTTTGTTCCTGCCCTATAAATGGGAATTCCGCAAACACAAAAAGCAAGCCAAATTTAATCCAACCAATTGCTGCCCCATCAGTCTACCCTCAATCGTCAACAAAGTGATATCAAGCAGCATTTAAGTAACCTGCTCACCAATGTTTAATTTGTGATCTGCCAGGATCACTCGGCTCCTGGCCTCATATCAAACATGGACAATTGAGTTGAATTCCAGAGGTAAGTTGAGAGGACTTCCCTTGACCTCCTTCTGTAGTAAGTAATTCACCTAATGGCTTCCCAAACCTGTCCACAACCTACAAGGAACAACTCAAGCATGCGATGGAACACTTGCGACTTCTTTGTGTGAGTGCAGCTCCAACGCTCCAGAAGCTTGACACTAGGCAAGACAAAGCAACCAGCTGAATCAGCACCCTGATCGATACACATAACTGAAATCCTTCATCCCTGGTATCATTCTTCTAAGCCTTCTCTTCAACCTCTCAAAAATATTCACACCCTTCCAATAGCATGGGGTCTAGAATTGGACACAGAACTACAAAGGTTCATCAAAATGTCCTTGCTTTTGTATTCAGCGCCTATATTTATAAAGCCTACAATCTCATAAGCCTTTTTAACCACTCCCAATGATTTGTGTATATTTACCCTGATTATTTCTGTACCGCACACCCTTTAGAATAGTACTCTTTATTTTATATTATCCCTCCTCATTCTTATCAAAGACATCACTTTATTTAATTTCATCAGTTGCATATCCACCCATTCCACCAGCCTATCTATGTCCTTTTGAAAACAATTGCCATTCTCCTCCCAGGTTGCAATACTTCTAAAATTTGTGTCATCTGCAATTTTTGAAATTGCATCCAATTCACCTAATTTTAGCTTATTAATATTAGATTTAGATTTTTGTTGAGGTAATTGAGATGGTTGAAGAGTGTAAAGCAATTGATGTGGTGGAAATGGTTTTCCAAAATATATTCGCCGAGGTACAGTGAAAAGAAAGGTTCTGAGTACAGTCCATTGTTCCACAGATGAAAAAACATAGGACATACGATAAATACACAATGTAAATACGTAGACATAGAAACTATTGGGTGAAGCATACGGAGTGTGTCGTACTACACAGTAGAGAAGGTGCATGGAGAGATCAGTTCAGTCCGTAAGAGGACCATTCAGGAGTCTTGTAGCAGCGAGGAAGAAGCTGTTTTTGAATCTGTTAGTGCAGGTTCCCAGACTTTTGTATTTTCTGCCTGGTGGAAGAGGTTAGAAGAGAGAATAACCCAGGTCAGAGGGGTCTTTGATTATGCTGCCCACTTTCCCAAGGCAGCAGGAGGTATAGACAGAGTAAATGGATAGGAGGTGGGTTCGCGTGGTGGACTGGGCTGTGTTCACGATTCTCTGTAGTTTCTTATAGATCAAGAGCAGTGATCCTTGCACTAACTCTTCGGGAATCAACTGCGTACCTTCCTCCAGTCTGGAAAACAACCATTCACCACCACTCTGTCTTCTGTGATCCAACAATAAAAATATGTATGCTGCCACTTTTACTCTTATTCAGTGGGCTTTGATTCACGCTGACACACAATAGCTGCCTATTATGTGGCTCTTTATCAAATGTATTTTGGAAATCGTTGTCCATCACATCAACTGCTTTACCTTCATCAACCTTCGCAATTACCTCATCAAAAAACTTAATCAACTGAGCTGACCTTGCCAGCAATGCTCAGACGCTGAGAACAAATAAATTTACAAAAGAATTCTGAAAGGTGGCACGGTGACATTATAGAGGTAAACAAGGAATTTCATGGAAAAAGTAATCCTGTATCAATCCATCCAGTTCCAGCTTGACAATGGGAGACAATCTTCGTGTTCCAAAATTTGAGCTGAGGACTGGGCATGAGGAAGTACTTTTTTACAGATAGCGTGGTCATTAGTTGGAGCATGTTGACAAGGAATATGATTGGGCCTCGGACACGGGATTCGTTTAAGATGCAGTTAATCACCACAGAGGAAGATAGGGTTGATGTTTCAGAAGAATTAGAGGAAATGTGCTGGAAGACTTTATTCATATATCTTTGGACAAAAAGTGAATAACCCAAAGTAAATTTAGTTCTTTTTTCATTTGTGTGAGTGTTAATTTTCTGTGACGTAGTTGTGTAGTGCAGTGGATTATGTCCCTGACTCTAATGCAGAAATCAGAGTTCAAGTCCCACTCCAGGATCTGATGGTCAAGGAATGTGAGTTCATATTGTAGCCAAACAGGTTGAGTATCAACCTGCATATTCTATCAACATATGCCAATGGCAAGTGGAAAGAATGGGAGAGATCCCTGGCCAGCCACATGATGAAAAGAAAATTGGAACCTTACCATAACTATTCATATCACCAGTCTACAACATGCATGTTGCCACAGCAACGTGGACTTTCTGTTTGAACTGTAACATACACATGGGCCTCAGCTAGGCTTTCAACAAAATCCAACTTGACAGCCTGATCAGTAAACTAAAAGCTCAGTCTCCTTCAGGGGACCGATTGGCTGGACAGCCAGTGTGGATCACAGTTGGGCAAAAGGCAGGAGGTTCGATTCCGGTTCCAGCTGGATTGGATTCAGAATCTGCCTCCTTGCCCTGCCCTTCATGGAGGTGGTGGAACTGTGGGTGGCGACTGCCTTCAAGCAGAGAATTGAAGAAGTCGTTTGCATGAATTTTAGCGGCAGACCTTGTGTTAGTATAAAAAATAATCCCTTTCACCAGCCCATAATGTGGTTTATGCAATCTTCTGGCCATATTTTCAGGACTGAAAAT
Source organism: Scyliorhinus canicula (assembly GCF_902713615.1). Classification (NCBI taxonomy): domain Eukaryota; kingdom Metazoa; phylum Chordata; class Chondrichthyes; order Carcharhiniformes; family Scyliorhinidae; genus Scyliorhinus; species Scyliorhinus canicula. Next base: position 135,431,467 of record NC_052159.1, on the reverse strand, counting down.
GTGCTTGGAGATTGAGGGATGGGGGCTGTTGCAAGAATCCTGCACCATGTGGAGAATGTAAGTAAACCATTTGAATTGGTTACAAGCTCGTGGTATGAAAAGTGATCTGCTTTTAACATAAAAGGTTGGGTGGGGTTACTGGGTTACGGGGATAGGGTGGAGGTGTGGGCTTAAGTAGGGTGCTCTTTCCAAGAGCCGGTGCAGACCCGATGGGCCAAATGGCCTCCTTCTGCACTGTAAATTCTATGATTCTATGAACATAACTGGGGTTTCAGCACACCAGAAACTGTTTCAGTGCCATTGCCAAAAATGTAGATTTAATTAAAACACCTTTACTTTTTTTTTTGCAGTTTTCTTTATTTAAATCTTTCATTCCTTTTCTCTCTTTGTCCCTTAAAAATAATCATAGTAATAATCACAAGGTGATTTTTGATTTGAAACATGGAGTGAAACGCATTGGGAATTTTTTGACTGTGTTTGAAAATGAGACATGGCTGACAGTGAATTGACAACCCATTTTACATCTCTTCCCCCATCCCTATTAATTTCATTGGAAATAAAAACCAGGAGAGACGTAAAGCGATTGCCAACTCATTATTACCAATCTTACAATATCGCACAAAGTCAAATTCCTCAGACTCAGCTTTGGACCCGGAACTCATTAAAATCGAAAAGCGATAGAATACGTTTTTGTGTGTCTAAAATGAATAATAAATAGCTGCCTGTCTGCTTCAGTAACCATTTGCATAAGAATTGTTTTACTAACTTGTTCTGAAATTGTTCTTCAAGTAAATTCAGCTGCTTGCACAAAGGCCTCTTTCAAATCTTGAACATGGTTTTATTTTATTATCAATATTTAAATGGACATTATGGAAAAATGGAAGAGGTCAGAAATGATTTTGGGTGGTTAACATGTTCTTCATTCTTCCACCATATGTTTGTCAGGCCCTGGAAATGCATTTTGTCCTCTCTCATCTTCATTTCTTTGTTCACACTATTGTTATGATTAAGTGAGGAGAGTTGGAATGGCTCCTCTCTTTCTCCACTCCTCAGTTGTGATATGTTTGCCAATTCAGTGAGTGATTAACTGTTTAGGCGCTGTGACTGTAGAAGACACAAACAGACAGGTATTGCAGGGTTGTTTGAAAAGGAACTTAACTCAAAAATAATAAAAGGCTTCAACATTTGCAAGCACACACACTGGCAATCCGTCTGGTTCCTGGGCATTTCAACGGTGTAGACGGGTGATTGATCTGATCTTCTGGAGACAGCAGCTACTTGGAGGAGTTATTTGAATCTCTCTCTGCGGCACAAGGATAGTGAGAAACAGCAGACAGAGTTCAAGCTCATAGAAATAGGTAGAGAGAGAAAAAAGTCCACATTGGGGTCTTGCCACTGTGGCATCTTTTCTTCTTCCATCTCTGGTCTGGAGAAAACAGTTCCTTTTCCACAGAAAGTGTTAGCTGGCTTGTCACATGGTCCTCCTTCCACAACTGGCTAGTGACCCAAATATGGTCCTGCTTATTTTCTGTGGGGAGTCAAGAAGCCCTTAAGATCACTTCAGAAAGAAAATTATAGCAAGTGACCATCTTACTCTAGCATGTCAATGAGACCAGCCTCACAGCCTCCTCTTGCTTCTTCCACAAGCCTATTCAGCTACAGCAGTTACCTAAACTCAATATGATACAATTATTGACATTCTACTCTGTCTCTTGCAGGACAAGGTTGTTCACAATAGAAGGGAGCAAAGTCATAATGGTGGGGGATAGACACGCCTTCGTTCCCTTAAATTTACAGAGGAAATAGTACTGTCTAGTATGTGACAAAGCCCATAACTTCCAGAATTGGCGAAAGAAACTTTGAATGATGGCAATTATGCCCCTTCTCAACTCGCAACTCATCCTCGTTCTGCTACACACCACAAAGCACAAAGTACAAGCTACTAATGGTGTCCACAGGGACCTCTTGCTTAACACCAACCGCTGCCTTTCTGATTCTGTGCATTCCGATAGACAAGAACTCTGCATGGCCAGCCAGAGGAACCTGGGAAGGAAGATAGAGAGCTGTACCAGATCTCTGAGGAAGACACCAACACTTGATCTGGCAGTCAGAGTTACTAATTCAGATACTGGCACTGCACGCACTGGAGAGTCCAATATAGAGTCGGGATCTGTGCGTAGTAAGCCACAGGCATGAATGGGCTGTATCCCAGCCATGGGAAGAGATCGCTGATCTGCCAGTTCTCAGGAGAATGAGGTCGGTGATGGGGTCTGCTATAAGGGACTTACTAAAGGGCTTAGACGGGCCACCATACAGGAAAATGCTGATTGATACGCACACCAAAATACTCGATGCCTTGGCAGGCCTTGCAGATACTTTCCAGTCATTGTCAAGAAGCATGGAGGACTCTGGCTCCCATGTTGCACAAAGCTTGGAGCCCAACCTTTCCATCCTAGAAATGGTGGTTAACTCCATAGCAGCACCAGCAGAAATGACATCATTGTCTCAGCATCCATTGCAACACAGTTGGAAGACACAAACTGCTCAGTGGTGCAGTCGAAGTTCAAACTTACGTCAAGAGATCTAAGGTTACTGCCATGTAGTCTTAGATGGCGGCTCGCATGGGATGCCATGCACATATGTGGCTCGCCTTCCTACTCTTGGGTTGGTTCGAAATATAGGCTCGGGATTTCCCGCAACCCCCCCCCCACTCCCGTGGCATGTTTCCCACCGGCAGCGGCGGCTCACCATTGGCCACTGGCGGGATCTACCAGTCCCGTTGATGTCTATGGCATTTCACATGTCTCGCCCATCCTGATGGCAGGTAACTCACAATGGGCAGTGGGGATGGCGGGGGGTGGGGGGGGGGACTGGAAGATCTCACCGGCGGGAAGTACTAGAAAACCCCGCCAAAGATCGTAACAATTAGGAGGAGCATCAGGCTATTGAGAGCTGCAAGCTGACTCATCTCCTCTCATTTCTCTGAGGAAGCACTTTGCCCATGTTTGCTGCATTCTCTGACCATTTAAGCCGAAGGGGCAAAGTAACCCATGGGCCAAAAGGACCTGTCCCACAGGCCCAGTGCAATGCACCCTCCAAACTCACTGTATTAAGGGAAACTACATAGAACTACAGATAAAAATATTCGAGCATTTAAAAATGCCAAGTGCCTATTTATTCATACATTTTACTGCACATTTGTGATTTAATGGACCAGGGATTAGGGAGGAGGGGCAGCAAGGAAACACTTGCTGCAAATGTCGGAGGGATTGTTAGGAAGGAGATGTGGTGAGGCCCTCGAAAATATTGGTGTTGATGATTGAAGAATCTTCTGGTTCTTAATCTAGCTCTGTATATAGAATATAGAACAGTACAGCACAGAACAGGCCCTTCGGCCCTCGATGTTGTGCCGAGCAATGATCACCCTACTCAAACCCACGTATCCAACCTATACCCGTAACCCAACAACCCCCCCCTTAACCTTACTTTTTAGGACACTACGGGCAATTTAGCATGGCCAATCCACCTAACCCGCACATCTTTGGACTGTGGGAGGAAACCGGAGCACCCGGAGGAAACCCACGCACACACGGGGAGGACATGCAGACTCCGCACAGACAGTGACCCAGCCGGGAATCGAACCTGGGACCCTGGAGCTGTGAAGCATTTATGCTAACCACCATGCTACCGTGCTGCCCCTAAGAACAGGAGCCTGCACACTGTAGAGAACTGGGAAGGAAATTCATATTTTACACAGCCTTGACACAGTCTGTCACTATGTTATCATTATTGCATTCCGACAACCAGGTAGTGAAGGAGGAGTCCAGAAGTCATATTTATTCGCAAAGTGAGATGTTGCAAGCCTATAAATCCTAACTCTAAAACTCACTCTCAGTCTAAATAAGTGCTTCTTTGTATGTGTGCAAGTTGTTTCACGCTAGCAAGGTCAATCCTTAAGGGATGATTTGATTTACAGAGAGTTGAAATAAATCATTGGTTTGAACCAATGATATCACCATTACGATGAACAGGCTAATTGAAACAAGGGTTTGTATCATTGGCACAATATTGATTATTGAATGAAAACAAAGAAGCAATTTATTAAAATTGTGGAAATGAAACATCACAAAGATTTTACTTTATTTACAGCATAAAGCAAGATTACTTATTAAGATGACTTCAACAAAACACATTCAAATTTGATTGAATTATGTAATTCAACATGTCATCATCTTTGTAACAAAGTGGGTACTACTTGGAGTTGGCAGTCAGTATTGGTGTGTTTGTTTAACAAGTATACATTGTAGACTTGTATAAACTGAGCTGATGTAAAGCAGCAGCTGAACATGAATGCAGGGATACATGAGTGCAGCCCTAAGTGTTAGAGTGATGAATATCGCACTTTAGAACCAATCGTGGTCTTAGAACCATTTGTCACCTTTTGAAACTGGACAGAAGCATGAAAGAAAGACAAGGGAACATTTGTTGTTTTTTCTCTTTTAGCGATTCTGCAGTTGAGTAAAAACAAGCTTAAATCCAGACATCATGTCATTTTGATGCATGGCCCCCTTTTGCTATTTTAGCAAGAAAATAATGAAGGTCCCGAAATTCCAACAGCAAGATATCATGAGGTTGAGGTACTGAGCTTTCCTTAGATTGTGCAGTCTCTTTGGAAATGTGGATCTCCCTGTGTTCATTCCCCTTCCATTGGGCTAGGATGGCACTGTGATCCTTGATCCCAACCCCTGCTACCTTCTACCAATAAATGTGCCTTCCCTCATAAGGATGAGCAAATGTTCCTAAATTGCCACAATCATCCTTTAATGATTCTTGCCCCTGCATAACCCTGGTATGTTAAAATGCTATAAGAAAGGAGTCATCATGGTCGAATGTGTGGGCTGATCTTTCAGGCCCTGACACGGGTCCGAAATGTGAACGTGGGTGTCCTCTTTGTTCATTCCACTTTCAGTTGGCGAGGGTGGGGCTGTGATCCCTTCACACAACCTTTGTCAACTATTTGGCTGAGAAGCGCTAATTATGATGCCAGCAATGTTCACCAGGATGGGGAAAGGGAAGAACAGTAATCCCATCTGCCTCCTCAGTAATCCCAATTGTACATTTTGAAGAGCTTGTTAAAGGGGGAGGCTGAAATCTTTGCAGTGACGCGCAGGTTACTTCCACTGTCCGTTGCCAACTAGCTGAAGGAAAGTGAGTACTGGGTGAGGAGCCTTTCGTGGCCTCTCCAGGGAATTATCCTGCCCTGGAAGATGGTCAGCCAGTCAGAGAGCGGCTGACCTTAGAGAAAGAGGTACTCTTGGCAGCTTTTGAGTGCTCGGGATTGGATTGGATTTTGTTTATTGTCACGTGCACCGAGGCACAGTGAAAATTAATTTTCTACGAGCATCTCAACAGATCATTAAGTGCATGAAAATAAAGGAAAATAAAATAAAATACATAATAAGACAACACAAGGTACACAATGTAACTGCATAACACCGGCATCGGGTGAAGCATACGGGGATGTAGTGTTAATCAGGTCAGTCCACAAGAGGGTCATTTAGGAGTCTGGTAACAGTGGGGAAGAAGCAGTTTTCGAGTCTGTTCGTGCGTGTTTTCATATCTTTGTATCTCCTGCCCGAAGGAAGAAGTTGGAAGAGTAAGTAAGCCAGGTGGGAGGGGTCTTTGATTATGCTGCCTGCTTTCTCCAGGCAGCGGGAGGTGTAGATGGAGTCAATGGATGGGAGGCAGGTTCGTGTGATGGACTGGGTAGTGTTCACGACTCTCTGAAGTTTCTTGCGATCTTGGGCCAAGCAGATGCCATACCAGGCTGTGATGCAGCCCAATAGGATGCTTTCTATGGTGTATCTGTAAAAGTTGGTCAGAGTTAATGTGGACATGCCTAATTTCTATAGTTTGCTGAGGAAGTATGGGCCCTGTTGTGCTTTCCAGGTAGTCAGAGTTACATTGTGTTGAAATCATTTTAAATACTGACACTGAAGATGACATTGGATCTCACTGCAACTCCGAACCAGGTAGAGTGGATAGTCAGTGCTCAGACATTGAATAAGGTCCTCACCCTCCCCAAAATTGCAGGAGTAGTAGAGAAATGGGTAAGCAATGCCAATCACAGAAAGGTAGCAACCTGTCAAACAGGAAGGTTATAGTTGGCAAAGCGGGCATCATTGTCAGACATTTGGCCCAGTGGCAATGAGGAGCAAAATCCTCTGTGAGACGGGTGCAATCTCTATTAGAGGGGTGTATGGGAAAGGAGAGCTAGTTGGAAGGCAAAGATGGCCACCTCGACTCCTGAGAAGACATTGCCTGGAGATGAGCAAGGCGTTGTGCCACAGGACACTGTGACTCCCTGATCAACCACTGTGCAGGCCATCAGGTTTTTGAAGATGTGATTTCAGTGCGAGGTGACACCTAGCTTCCAAAACCTTCCTACAAGACCCTCGATCATTGTGGTGGTCTGCTCTTTTACCCATAATATATAACCATGGGAGGGGCAGCACGGTAGCGCAGTAGTTAACACTGCTGCCTCACGGCGCCAAGGACACAGGTCGATCCCGTCCCCGGGTCACTGTCCATGTGGAGTTTGCACATTCTCTCTGTGTCTGCGTGGGCTTCATCCCCACAACGTAAAAAGATGTGCAGGGTAGGTGAATTAGCCATGCAAAATTGACCCTTAATTGGAAAAAAACGAATTAGAAACTCAAAATTTATTTTTTTTAAAAACATGATCGTAGTGAGGCTCTGGAAGCAGACCGTTTATGCGGATGCACAGCGAGATCCAATGTTATCTTCAATGTCAGTAATTGAAATGATTTCAACACAATGTAACCCAACCTGGAATAAATGATGGCTTCAGGAATATCTGCACCTGTCTGCACTGACAGAGAGGCTGCCAGACCAGTGAGTATATCCAAAGTAGACGCTTTGTAACTGACTTCCAGACCGTATGTAACAATTCGGAAAGGACAGCGATGCCAAAATCCAACTGACACAATCTCTTCTGTCCTCTCCTGGATGGACGGGCATTCAGATCCAAATCAGAACTCAAATGGCAGAGCTAAATTCCAAAGCCTTCTCAAGAGTCACAAACCATTTGATAACCTTGAGACAACAGCAGGTTTGCTCCGAAGAGGTTTATGATGCTACAACATCATAGGATGGTACAGTGGTTAGCACTGCTGCCTCACAGCACCATGGACCAAGGTTCGATTTCAACCTTGGCTGGCTGTCTGTGCGGAGTTTGCACTTTCTCCCCGTCTCTGCGTGGGTTTCCTCCGGGTGCTCCGGTTTCCTCCCACAGTCCAAAGATGCGCAAGTTAGGTGGATTGGCCATGCTAATATTGCCAAAAAGTTACGGGGAAAGGAGAGGGGGATTGGGCCTTGATGGGGTGCTCTATCAGAGCAAGGGCAGGTGAAGACTCGGTGGGCCAAATGGCCTCCTTTTGCACTGTAGGGATTCTATGATTCTATGCACATAACCAAGCAAAGTCCATATCCTTGGCCCTCTGGTATCACTTCAGTGCAGCACCAAGTGAGAGTTAAGAACAGTACTGAAAAGCTACAAGGGTCGGTCTAGTGCTTTTAAAAAAAAAGACACATTTGTCATAAATATATAGAACATAGAACATAGAACAGTACAGCACAGAACAGGCCCTTCGGCCCTCAATGTTGTGCCGAGCCATGATCACCCTACTCAAACCCATGTATCCGCCTTGTACCCGTAACCCAACAACCCCCCCTTAACCTTACTTTTATTAGGACACTACGGGCAATTTAGCATGGCCAATCCACCTAACCCGCACATCTTTGGACGGTGGGAGGAAACCGGAGCACCCGGAGGAAACCCACGCACACAGGGGGAGGACGTGCAGACTCCACACAGACAATGACCCAGCCGGGAATCGAACCTGGGACCCTGGAGCTGTGAAGCATTTATGCTAACCACCATGCTACCCTGCTGCCTATATGCTTGCAATAAAATAATTTGATGAGAAAAAGTTCCGTATTCTGAGGTCGACCATTATTTGTCTTTTTGTGTGTGTTTGAGGTCAGTATTCTGTGCATTCATAATGAACTGTGCCTTTCCTAACAATGTTTCTTCTGACACATTGCTGAGCGAGTAATCCGCAAACTCTGAGGAAGGTGAACAATTTATTTTCTCTTTTGGAGCGACTTTCTCTTTCAGAGTGTCCCTATATGCAAACCAGTCTTATTTCCTTCTCTTCTTTTCCCCCTACTCGACATCAGCATGGTAGCACAGTAGTTAGCACTGTTGCTTCACAGTACCAGAGTCCCAGGTTCGATTACCATGGGTCACTGTCTGTGCAGAGTCTCCACGTGTCTGCGTGGGTTTCCTCCGGGTACTCCGGTGTCCTCCCACATGTCCTGAAAGACGTGCTTGTTAGGTGGATTGGACTTTCTGAATTCTCCTCCGTGTACCCAAACAGACGCCTGAGTGTGATAACTAGGGGATTTTCATAATAACTTTATTGCAATGTTGATGTGAGCCTACTTGTGACAACAATAACGACTATTATTATTGTTATGCCCATCGTTCTGAAGTATGCTGACATGTTCAGAGCGAACACAATGGGAACGGTGCCCGACAGAAGATAGATAAGGAATACATGTCCGTGAAACTACAGAAAGACAGATTGCAAAATTTTACCCTTGTGCCATAGCTGAGTTCAGATCTTTTTCCAGGTTACTTCAGCCAAAGTTGGTATTTCAGTTAAGGTTTGTACACATTCAAAACATGTATCAAATGCACCCTGGTTTGGCAATTTGCTGTTTTTTAACCACAGCTTTATCTTAAGTGTGATTCTGGTGGAACTGGAATAATTTGTAGAACTGCAGGTTTTTTCCCTAATTATCCTGTCATTTCCAGACATACACCACTGGTGATTGCCACCTTTGCAAGCATGCAGATCCATCAGAATTCACTGTGAGCCGACATTCCTCCGTGAAGTATGATGCAAAGATTCCGACAGCCTGTAATCCCCATTACAATCGGAAATTGACGAGATCTTTCACTCCAGCGTTGACGGTCTTGCTTTAAAAATCCTTGAAAAATTACACCTTGTTGAATGAAGCGTGACTGGGTTTTTACGTGACGCACCCCATATATCATTACTGCTAAACATCCAGTCAAACTCTGAGAAGGTTGTTTATATTTGTGCAATGGCAATTTTTTCCGTAATGATGAAAAAGAGTTCTACGGGTGCATTTAGTGGGGTGTTTCCCGGCACTTGCAGCATCGAGAAGGACCCGCTATTCAACGGGACTCTGCTTCTTTTTCGTGCCTTGGCGAGGAACGCTTCACCGAGGCCAGACTTAAACCCATCTCCCGAACCCCCACCGCAAGGCTCCAGACTCTCCCAATGTCCCAACTTACCGATTGGGGGTCCTCGTGCCTCCCCACACCCCACCTGACAAGGTCAGGGCACCATCGGGCCCGAACTAACGGTATTGGCAAGATGTCACCCAAGTACCTTTCCACTTCCAGCCTGGTACCCTGGCAGTGTCTACCCTGGTATTGTCAGGATGGCACTGCCAGGGTGCCCTTGTGGTATCAGCAGTGTGAGTGTACCACCCTGCCCAGAGCCCAACCACCGGCGGGCCCCAATCGCCAAGTAGACCCCTCCCCCCACCAAATGCCGTGACACCTGATCCACGTTTTTGGACACCAGTACAAAGCGGAGTCCGGTCGAGGTCTCCGAGGTGAGGCCATTTGATCCCACACCTTGATCCCACTCCCAGGCACAGACCTATTCCAGTGAGGGCAAGATCCAGATCGCGACGCCTCGCGAGACGATTTACCCGAGTCGTGCACGATGAGGCCATAAGATTGCGTCCTACTTTTTTTTTTCCAAAGCTTCATTTCTTAAAGTCTGAAACAGGAGCAGAGAAAGCAGGAAAAATTCAGCAGGTCATGTAGCACCCGTAGGGAGAGAAAATAGAGCCAATGCCTCGAGTCCGCATGCTGCCCCCTCAGAAAGCAGACTCGAGCCTTTGGTTCTGTTTTATCTCCCTACAGATTCTACCAGGCCTGCTGAAAATTTCCAAACTTCTCTGTTTATGTTTCACATTCCAGCACCTGCAGTATTTTGCTAATTTTTTAAAAAGTCTTTCTTTATTTTACTTTCCACACTGATGCAGCATGCATTTATTTTAATGTCCGAAAATGTAAATTAGAAATGAAAGATTTAAATTCCGGCTTACGGTCTGTGAAACTCCAATTTGATTGGTTGCACCTCTACTTGTTCACATTGCTGCTTGAACTCCTTGACTTGGTGCCAGAGTTGAATTGCTGTCAATTGTAGGTTGTTTTTTTCTCTGTTGACAGCGGCCAACAGTCATGCTTCATTGCTGAGCGCAAAATCTGGGGCAATAGTTCTTTCCCTTCTGTCCAGTAGCATAGCAACCATTATCAGTGGCTGACCTGAAGAACATCGCTGGCTTGTCCTTTTTACATGTCTTGCAAAAGATTTTTTTTTTGAATAACAGCAAATATTCTTTGAGGAGCAATTCTTCATAGTCACATCAACTAATCATTTTTTTTTGTCAGCCTTTTAAGTATGTAACATTCGTAAAACAATATCGCAGCTGCAGAATTTATCTCACGGGTTATTATAAGCTCTATTGTCAAGAGTCTTGTCTAAATATAATCTCCAAACACTCTTCCTGGGACATTTCTGTCACTTGCATATCACTTTTGCCCCAATGTGGTGTTAGTTGATGAGAGTTTTATTCTGTTCTTGCACACAGGCTGAAAAGCTACGATGTAATTATGCTCAACTGTCATCTATATCTAATATGAGTCGGTAAATCTTTGGCGAAGCCTCAATACGTTGTCCTTGGATTTCTACCTTCTATTCACACAAACAGATTCCTTCCCACCAGGAGCATTGTATGTCTCACGTTAGGTCAGGTCATAATCTCTGTTGATATTATGTTCTTTTCTGCTGCCGACCTTTCTGAACAACCTATATCTAATATGAGTCGGTAAATCTTTGGCGAAGCCTCAATACGTTGTCCTTGGATTTCTACCTTCTATTCACACAAACAGATTCCTTCCCACCAGGAGCATTGTATGTCTCATGTTAGGTCAGGTCATAATCTCTGTTGATATTATGTTCTTTTCTGCTGCCGACCTTTCTGAACAATCTTGAGCAGGCTTTCTCAAATTGCGGATCGCGACCCGTGGGCGGGTGTCGGGAGAGTCGCGGAGTGATTGGTCGCAACGTTCCCAATGGTGGGAAAAAAGTGCCCAACGGCCATGACCGGCTTTCAGAATGCCGGCCGTTCCGTGCATGCAGGCCCCCTCAGGCTGATCTGGCAGTGTGCAGGCTCAAGATCTGAGGCCCTCACGCTCTTGTCTCTGTTCACCCAATCGGCCATTGCGCTACCCTTCCACAGCAGTCCCGTCTCGTGCTGGGTCCACCTCAGCCACGCTCTGCTCTTAGATGCGCAGCTCCACTCACCACAGCTCCAGTACGTATTCCTCATAAGCCAGAGAGTGGCGCGGAGCATAACGGGGCAGACCACCTCCTCCTGGTGTCTGCCGCTGTCCCAGTACCGAATTTCTGAAGAACAAAAAAAGAATGCCACCCGTGACAGGCTGTTCAGTTGAGAATGGCAGCCACAACCAAGTTTTAAATACAAACGATGGGGTCTTCCTGCGAGAAGTGGCAGCAGAGAGAAGGTTACGTGCCAGGCCCATAAACTGACATCACCGGCCCTGTAGGTCGGTGCTTTGGCTGCAAAATAACAGGAAGAGATTCCTCCATTTTGCAGCTGTGAGCAAGCAAGCAACAGGACTTTGAAGAATTGAAGATGAATGGTTTTGTTATAAGGAAAAGAGGTTAGAGATGCAAACAGGCCAGGATCTCACAACAGAATCTGCTGGAGACAGCTGCACAGGAGAGTCCATGGCAGGATAAAGTAATACTGATATAAGCTGTATACAGAGCTCCAGGGCATCTGGTGAACAAGTCATTAAGAAGAAACGGAAACAAAGCAGTAGAAAGATGATTTCTTGAGATATGGCTTAGTTAAGAATGGCACAGTGGCATGGAGGTTAGTACTGCTGCCTCTCAGCGCCAGGGACCCTCGGGTAACTGTGTGGAGTTTGCACATTCTCCCCGTGGGTTTTCTCCGGGTGCTCCAGTTTCCTCCCACAGTCCAAAGATGTGCCGATTAGGTGGTTTGGCCATGCTAAATTGTCCCTTAGTGCTCAAAGGTTGGGTGGGGTTGTGGGTTTAAGGGGGAGTGACCCTGGGTGGGGTGCTCTTTCGGAGGGTTGGAGCACACTCGGTGGGTTGGGTGGCCTCCTTCTGCACTGTGGGGATTCTGTGAATTGTGCCATTGCAAATCAGGATGCAAAGTCCATGGGCTGGATTCTTCATTCCTGCGGCTAGGTGCTGATGCCAACGGAGGATCCACAATGGAAAAATCGTCACCACACCTGAGCCGATTCCACTATCGGTGAGGGGCTAGCACCGGTGCTGTGTGAAACACCCGCAGAACACCCAAACAATGGTGGGCGAATCACTGGGTCTGTGCTGGACACGTGCAGGGTTGACAAGCTGTAGCCGCGCGTACACTTACACCCCCCCACACACATCACGATGGAAAATATGGCGCTAGTTGAGCTGGACCGCGTAACCGTCCACTCCGACCCCACAGCCCACCTCGCGGCCACCCCCCCCCCCCCCCCCCCCCCCCCCCACTATTCCCTGCAGCCCTGGCAGAAGCCCCCGGGTCAGCGGCATGGCTCTCGGCGGAGTATGGCGGTGCTGGACACTATCCGTACGCCCTCCCTCTCTCCGCAGCCACCATGCCAGGCTCACGACCATTGAGGCCACACCGTGGACAGCACCGTGGGAACACAACCCATCAGAGGCGGAGCATCGCGGATGGGCCCGATAATGAGATGCAAACACGGTTGCAATGAACCGATTTGGAGAGGGCGGAGCATCACGATCCGGCACCAAACCTGCGTCTGACGCGATTTCGGCGTCGGGAGCTATTCACTGCCCGATCGGCGTTCCCGATTTCAGAGTCAGGCAACGGAAAATCCCGCCCATGCGTGTTAAATGCAGGGAGGTACTGACAAATGAGTTTGAAACTCTGAAAACTTCAAGTCATTTAAAGATTGCATTTGAAGTCTCAGCATGGTGCGTTTGAGGATAAACCTCTTGATTTTTTTTTTAAAGGATACAGCAAGAACTTAAATTATCAGCGGAATTCCTTTGCAGAAATGTAACATTGAATGGCAAAGCAAGTGAGATCGTGAGGACCAAGCAGGTTGAAGCGTTGCATTAAAGATCAGCAAAAATGGCGTGTTGTGAATGTCGGCCGGCGTGGGTCCCAAAGATCAGCCCGTTGGTAAAAGTGGGTCCCGGGACAAAAACGTTTGAAAAATACTGATCTAGACCCTGGATTATTATTTTTGTCCACAAATTCTTAAAGTTTTTTATTCTTACAGATTACAACATTGGCTGCACTTCAAAAGTATTTCATGGGTTATAAAGTTTTTGGGAATGTCCTGCGGCTGCAGAAAGGTGTGGTATAAGTGCGATGTAATAAAAGCAGACACAAAATGTTAACTTTGTCCACACAGGCTGCCAGACCTACTGAGCTTTTCCAGCATTTTCTGTCAATGTAACTGCAAGTCTTTCTTTCTCTCCCTCCTTCTTTCTCTCCTTCTCTCTCTCCTTCTTTCTTTCAAATTTCCACAGTTTTTTCAAATCTCCTGCGATTATTTGATTAGAAATTAGGGGAAAACCTGGACAAATTACATTTTTAATGAATCTTCGATTGAAATTATGATAGAAGATTGGGGATTCCCTTCTAACAATTCTCTTTGGGTATTTTAACTGTGTCCTAATCAAAGGTTTGTATAGGTTTCCAGTGATGTCTTATTTGCATGTCTTCATGTTCTATTTAGTAAACTTTGGATTCACAAAGTTTTTCATTTGTCCCTCCACCTTTGAAGATTTGATTATCTGGTCATTAAGTCTCACATTTTCCAATTCTTTAACATTTTTACTATTCAAGTTATCTTTACCTTATCCTCACTCCCACAATTTCCCTCAATTTCTCAATGTTAAATATTATCCAACATCCTGGGCTGGATTCTCCGACCCCCGGCCGGGTTAGAGAATCGGCGGGGGGGCGGCGTGAATCCAGCCCCCGTCGGCCGCCGAATTCTCTGGCACCGGATATTCTATCGGTGGGCGTCCCCCCGGCGATTCTCTAGCCCGCGATGGGTCGAAGTCCTGCTGCTGTAATGCCTCTCCGGCCGGCGTGAATCAAACCACCTCCCTTACTGGCGGGACTGGCGGCGGGGGCAGGCTCCGGGTCCTGGCAGGAGGCACGGGGCGATCTGGCCCCGGGAGGTGCCCCCACGGTGGCCTGGCCCGCGATTGGGGCCCAGCGATCCGCGGGCGGGCCTGTGCCGTCCGGGCACTCTATTCCTCCTTCCGCGTCAGCCATAGCCTCCGCGATGGCCGATGTGGAAGTGACCCCCTCCCCTGCACATGCGTGGGGATGATGTCAGCAGCCGCTGATGCTCCGGCAAATGCGTGGACTTCCGCTGGCTGGCCGAAGTCCCTTCGGCCCCGGCTGGCGTGGCGCCAAAGGCCTTCCATGCCAGCCGGCAGTTCGGGAACCACTCCGGCGCGGGCCTAGCCCCTCAACGTGAGGGCTTGGCCCCTAAAGGTATGTAGAAATCCGCAACTTTGGGGCGGCCCGACGCTGGAGTGGTTCACGCCACTCCATCCCGCCGGGAGCCCCCGCCCCGCTGGGTAGGGGAGAATCCAGCCCCCTATCTCTGATTTATTAGGCTGTTTCTGGCTTCCTGCATTGTGACAAATCGTCTGCAATCATGGGCGCTATTCAACTACAGCATTGCTCCCGGCGGGGATCTGGCCACGCTGGTTAAATTGTGGGAAAGGCTAAAATCAGGATCCAAGCCAGGTGCGAACCATTTTCCGATGACGAGTTTGGGATATTGCCCAAAAAATGGCAAGCATATCATTAATCCTCACTTGCATTCACTTCAATATCATCAGCGAGATTGAAATCGAACGCAGTGATCTCCCAGTAACTACCCAGCTCCCTAGTGGGAAATTACATGGGCGTCGTTTAATGCTCATTTTCAAAAACCTGAAGATCTTCTCATGGCCAAAGGGTGAGTGTGTGGGTCAGGGAAGAGCACCTGGGCATGGTCTCCCGAATGTTCCCAGCAGAGATCTGGGATCGAGGGGCTGCTGATGTGGCCGGGGTTGAGTGTGCAGAGCAAGGTTTGCCAGCCCAACTAGCTCGCTGGATGGCACTCTGAGAGAAAGCAAAACAGTCATGGTAAGGGTGGGGTTCGGGACCGGGATTTGTGGGTTTGTGGGCCTCGGGATGGAAGTCTGGACGGATTGTTGGTCTCTCTCCTTATCCAATTACTTCCAAATTTAAAAATGCTAGCTGATGTGAATCCTGCAGAGGCTGCCATCATGTTTCTGGTGGTAGCCTAGGCAGGCAGGTGTCGGAGAAGGCAGCAGCAGCGATGAAGTAGGGTAGAGGTGGCATACCATGTGCAGGGGACCACCGGACACCCTGAAGACCCAACCAGCCATCAGGCCGAGGATGAACATGGATGGGGACACTGGCGCCAGCCCAAGTTGTACAGGCATCATTGGTCTTTCAATGAGATGATGGACAGCATGTGATGCAGGAGACTCGTTCTGAACAAAGAGACATTGCGGCGCCTCTGTTATGCCCTCACAGACATGGAACCCCGTGGAAGCGGAGGAGAACATCCGCTTCCGGTGGCCAAGAGGTTCACCACAGCCCAGAACCTTTATTCAAACAACTCATTCCAGGGCTCAAGCGGGGACATGTGTGGCATCTTTCAACCTTTATCCTGCAGGTACATCTGGGAGGTCACAGATGCCCTGTATGCCCGGGCATCCAACTCCATCACCTTTGAGATGGACCAGGCTTACCAAGATGCAAGTGACTCAGAGGCCTCCAGCTGCTCCTCCATCCCATGGAGACCCCCAGGGCTCCACGGATACCATCAGGGTAGAGCAAGTGCTGCAGGCCAACCCAGGGCTTGCTACCAAGGAGACTACAGCAGTCTATAGTTCTCCCTTCCTGACACCAGCGCATCACAAGGGCAGTGGGCAGACACCGTTGTAGTGCCAGGTTGTGGAGGACGCAGCAGACCACCACAAAGTGGGAGGGCAGCAGGGTAGCATGGTGGTTAGCATAAATGCTTCACAGCTCCAGGGTCCCAGGTTCGATTCCCCCCAGGGCCAGATCACCCTGCGCACCCCCCCCCCCCCCAGACCCTGGGGCCCGCCCGCGCCGCCTGGTCCCGCCGGTAAGGTAGGTGGTTTGATCCCCGCCGGGGGACCGGCATGACAGCGGCGGGACTTCGGCCCATCGCGGGCTGGAGAATCGCCCGGGGGGGGGGCGTGATTCCCGCCCCCGCCAAATCTCTGGTGCCGGAGACTTCGGGACATGGCGGGGGCGGGATTGATGCCGGCCCCCGGCGATTCTCCGACCTGGCGGTGGGGGTCGGAGAATCCCGCCCTTGTTCAGTGAGAGGGTAGGATCATTTTGTCCGAGTTAAATCTCTCACTTGAGACAGGTTATCTGGGTGACGGGGCAGTAGAGCCTCACCTCAGTGGCACAGGCAGTCTCCCTGTTGGTGACTGCTCTCTCCTCGGTTAACCCTGTGATCTCCAGGGCCCGTTCCGCATAGGGGGTGAAGACCCGGATCCCTGGCACTCTGCCAACTGTCAACTGTCATGGCCCTTTCCCTCTTATCATGGGCAATCTGCTGCGGGAACAAAGAGAGGGCATTGTAAACCACATGAATATTGGGTTAGGTGGGTCTATAGCAGGTGGCATGTGTGGGCGCTACACCTGGAGAAGAAGGGGTTGTGCTGGTGGGTGCCAGGGTGTGCTGATGAATAAGTGTGAAGATTGGTGTGGGGAGGGTGCGAGGTGTCAGCCAGTGATCTGTGTTGGGGGGGGGGGGGGATTTGGCAATTTGATGGGTGGCAGGTCAAATCGCTGCCAGGAAAGATGTGATAGCTTACCCTTGCAGCTCAGTGGAGGCTTTTGGTCTTCTTCCCATACTGGGCGGCAATCCTACTGGTCATGCTGGCCACCCTGACAGCTGCTGGCACTGCCCCCCAGGTGGCATTACTGACCATGCTGCTGGACCTCCGACCCCCTCAGTGAAACAGGATGTCCCGTCTCTGATCAACTACATCGAGAAGTTTGGCCAGGTCGGCACTCCAAAGCAAGGAGCAGGTCTGCTGCCATGCTTGTGCGGTGACTGCCATTACCTTTTTACCCTTAATGTGAACCACAAGCTGTTTCTTATATTGATCAAATGACCACACAATCAGTATGTGAGCTCAAAACCACAGTTTATTAATAACACAAGACAATGTGTTTAGCACACTGGGCTAAATCGCTGGCTTTGAAAGCAGACCAAGGCAGGCCAGCAGCACGGTTCGATTGCCGTAACAGCCTCCCCGAACAGGCACCGGAATGTGGCGACTAGGGGCTTTTCACAGTAACTTCATTGAAGCCTACTCGTGACAATAAGCGATTTTCATTTTTTTGTATCTCATGCAATAATACACGTGGCTCCGTACTAAACTACACCTAATGACTAAGATGACCTTTACTTAACTTCGAGTGACCAGCACTGGGCGAGATAAAGCCTTTATCCGGGTCTTCGTGGTCGGTTGGAAATTGTTGAGTTCCTCTCAGCTGGGTTCATCCTTCAGGAAATGGTCGCGGGTCCTTGAACTTGGTTGTTCTGCTACAGTTGGTCGCGTCCCAAAAGAGACAGATCTCTAGTGAGCAGGGCTTTTTATCCTTTGTCTCTTTCGCGCCCTTTTGGGTGGTCCTGACTCCAGGTCCAATGGATCGATAGGGTTTCGATCCCGTCATCGATCTTAGCCAATTAGGGTGCGGATACCTCGATGGCTGGGCGGGTCCTCGCTATCATTGTCCCATGCACGGAGGCCTTTCCAAATAAGGGGGCTGGCGCCGGTTAGTCTGCTATAGTTGATGGTCCTTAATGCGAATGCTATTGTCTTGGGGAAAATGGTAATTGATTCTTAATGGATGCAAGTTTCAGTCAAGTCTGGTTTCTTTGCACAATACACAAAGGCTGCATACCTGTCTGTGTCCCAAATTGACCACAATTCCCATGGTCCACTGCAGGTGGCCACTTCACATGGCTTCACTGGGACTGAGTGGTGGGGGAGCATTTAAAAATGTTCAAAAGCCCCGTTGTTCACAGCGAGATGCTGAGGCATGAGTCAGGCAAATCAAATGGTGACACAGGCAGTAATGGCGAGATTCACGTGGGGGCTTATTTTCGGCACTAAGTTCCGCCGAGTTCGGCTGCCATCTCGCCAACGCGGCCGTCAAGAAATACCCCTCCAAATGCGCCAAAAATGACACTTAAAAATGTTTCTGTTGAATCACGCCCCACATTTTGTATTTTGTGACATTGTCAAATTTCAACATGGGGTTCAATGTAATCAAATCAAGATAATAGTTATTGGGGAGGTTACAGGAGTCATTGTAGCACTGGCTCTTGGGAGGTAAGGAGATAGTGAAGGGAGATTGTGAGGTGAGAATGAGGAAGACTTTGCACTCATCTGAAGAACTGGTTCTGGTCTCTGTCAATCTTGAGTCATGCATAACATAAATCCTCTAACTTATCCACTAAGTAGTGGCATATATTTCATGTAAGTATATAGACATAAATTATAAATAGCAACAAACATAATTCTTGGTCATCATTTTCAATTTCTTAATTAAGTTGAGTATTCATGGTTTGTCGTTCCTTTGATGATTAAAATTAGTGTCACTTGGTGGAAGTAAGGTAGTTAATCAACCCTTGGTTGGTCTGTTGCTGCAGACACTCCAAACAATGGAAACTAATAGAAAAGCCCCAGCATTTTTACATAAAGTCACAATATCTTCAAAAGGTTTGCAATAACAATTGCACCGTCAAGAAAATATTATTTGCCCTGTGACACAATATTTAAATTAATTCTATGTGGGTTCAGCAAGAAACAATTATAAAAATATTTTTCTCAATACTAACCAGCTTGGTGACTGGAAGTGCATTAAAAATTAATTGCAGTTGTACTTCAATCCAAATTGGCACATTTTCTGAGGCTTAATTCTCACTCGATCAATCCTACGTCAACCACTGGTAAGCTTCTTGTCGCTGGTTTTCAACTTCTGTAGGCAGGGAGCAGATGATGCAGGAAAAAAACATTGATATTCTGTGTAAACGTCTTGGATTGATGAAGCAAATTCATACACCACGCGACTGATTCAATGCCAGTTT
This sequence comes from Scyliorhinus canicula, assembly GCF_902713615.1. Lineage (NCBI taxonomy): Eukaryota > Metazoa > Chordata > Chondrichthyes > Carcharhiniformes > Scyliorhinidae > Scyliorhinus > Scyliorhinus canicula. The sequence continues at coordinate 135,412,059 of NC_052159.1, read as the reverse complement.
TCCAATAATCGCAAAAGCAGATGTAAAATTATCACATTATGCTTGCAAAAAAATTGAAGGATAGCCGAAAAAATCACGCTGAAGGACCATTTTGGAGAGAAACTTATCAGAACAAATTTCTTTCAGTGCTTCAGTTGGTCACGAAAGGCCAGGGCAGAACCTTGACAAACTTGTCAATAAATTGACTGAAGATGGGGGCACATTTTGAAGTCCTTCAATCATTAATATACTCTGAAAACAAGTAGTCATAATGAATGCCAAAGAGAGGTTTCATAGAATAATAGAATCATAGAATTTACAGTGCAGGAGGAGGCAATTTGGCCCATCGAGTCTACACCGGCCCCTGAAAGGTTACCCTACCTAAGTCCAGACCTCCATCCTAACCCGTAACCCAGCAACCCCACCTAACTTTTGGTCGCTACAGGCAATTTGGCCTGACCAATTCCACCCAACCTGCGCATGTTTGGGCTGTGGGAGAAAACCGGTGCAACTAGAGGAAACTCACGCAGACACGCGGAGAACGTGCAGACTCTGCACAGACAGTGACCCAAGCCGGGAATCGAACCTGGGTCCCTGGCGCTGTGGAGCAATAGTACTAACCACTGTGCTACCGAGCCGCTCCTCAAATTGTGCACATGGCAGCTTTTAGGGAATGCTTTACTTTGTACATTGCAGTTGTACATTGAGATGTTGACTAGCTCTTTAATTATACACAGTATGAAAGGAGTTGAAAGTAATGGCCTTTTTAATTTAGGGGCTGGTTTAGCTCACTGGGCTAAATCGCACGGTTCAATTCCCGTACCAGCCTCCCCGGACAGGCGCCGGAATGTGGTGACTAGGGGCTTTTCACAGTAACTTCATTGAAGCCTACTTGTGACAATAAGCGATTTTCATTTTCATTCATTTTTCAATTTGCCCATCAGTTGTGTGCTCAATTCACATCTGGGCAGTATGATAGCTGCTATTGATGAAAATAGAGAAGTGCTATTTAAATTGCTCATCATGCACCTATCTGGTGAAACACAGGACTGTCAAATTTCAAATCACAAAAATTTCTGACAAAAAGGGGTGAAGACTTGGTTGGCAAGTCAACTGTGGTTGGGCAGGGCATTGCCATGGAGAAAGCAATTGGGAACTATAGGCTCCCCAATTCCTGGGCAATTCAAAATTGATGCAAGGCATGAACATATTCCTTTTATTTGTAGAGGTTCCTGCACAGGAATGTATGCCATTTCTGGCAAGCATAAATGTGCTATGTCACAAGATTGATTGATTATCTTAAATTGGTTGTTAGTGGAGCTATTAGTATACTCAGGATTGTTGTTTGTTAATGCAGAACTTGAGTATTGTTGAAGCAGAGCAATGTTGCCAAAGCATTTTGTCTTCCACTTATCAGAACAAAGGGAATAAGAATTTATACTACATGAGAAAAGAGAGTGCTTATTGGTAATGGTGTTTCCATGGAAAATGCAGCAGAGGACAGTTAACTGCCAAGCATGTGTTCAAATTCAAACTCGGATTGGCCAAGGCATTGCCAAGGTCCAACACTGGTTAAGGCATTTCCATGTGGAATGAACAAGGGAATGGCTGTCCTCCAAGACGTTGTTTAATTGAAAATAGTCAACTAATGTGTACACAGGGCCCTATGTCCGGTAAATATACTGTACATCGTAATGATTGGCTGAGTGGATTGAACAGCATCTTTCTTTGATTATAAAGTGATCATTGGATCTCTCATGAATGAATCTGGGGAATTAATATTGAAAAATAAGGAAATGGCGAATGAACAGAACAGATATTTTGTCATTTTCTTCAGTGTAGAGGATATAAATAATCTCTCAGCAATAAGTATGAATCAAGAGGTTAACGGATGGAAGGAACGTAAAACAATTGCAATAACCAGAGAAAGTATACTGAGAAAAATATTAGAACTAAAAGCTTTCAAGTCCCAAGGTCCTGATAGCCTTCATCCTTGGGTTGGGAAAGAAGTGGCTGCTGAAATAATAGTTGCATTGATTTTAATTTTCCAAAATTTCTCAAATTCTTGGAAGGTCTAATCAGTTTGGAGAGCAGCAAATGTGACTCCTCTATTCAACAAAGGAGGGAGACAGAAAGCAGGAAACTATAAGTCAGTTAGCTTAACGTCTGTCACTGGGAAATGTTGGAATGTTCTTCAGGAAGTTATAATGGGGCAATTAGAAAATCTCAGTGCAATCTGGCAGAGTCAACATGATTTGTGAAAGGGAAATCTTGTTTACTAATTTATTGGAACTCTTTGAGGAAGTAACAAGCAATGTGGATCAAGGGAAACCCGTGAATATGTTGTACTTAGATGTCAAGAAGGCATTTGACAAGGTACCGCATCAAAGGTTACTATTTGAATTAAGAGCTCATGGCATCAGTGATAACATAACAGTATGGACAGAGGATTAGTTAGCTAACAGGAGAAAAGAGTTGACATAAGTGGGTCATTTTTGAGTTGGAAAGGTATGACGAGCGGAGCACCATAGCAATCAATGTTGGGGCCTCAACTATTTACAATTTATATGAATGCCAGGGTGGAAGAAGGGGCTGGATGCATGGTTGCTAAATTTGCTGTTAGCACAAAGATAGGTAGGGAAGTTTGTGATAAAGTGGACAGAAGTATCCTGCACAGGAAAATAGATAGATAAATGAGTGAACAAACAGTTTCAGATAGAATATAGTGTCGGAAAATGTGAACGTGGCCACTTTGGCAGAAAGATTAGGAAAGCAGTGTATTATTGCAGAGAGAGATTGCAGAACTCTGAGGTACAGAGGGATCTGGGTCCCCTGGTCTATGAATCACAAAAACTACTCTGCAGGTACAGTAAGTGATTAGGAAGGCAAATGAATTATTGCAACAACAGTAAAAGTAAAGATGCTTTGCTACAGATGTATTTGGCACTTGGTTTAGCTCAGTTGGCTGGACAGCTGGTTCATCATGCAGAGTGAAGCCAGCAGCGCGGGTTCAATGCCTGTACCAGCTGAGGTTAGTAATGAAGGCCCATCTCCTCAATCTTGCTCCTCACCTGAGGTGTGGAGACCCTCAGGTGAAATCACCACCACTCATGTTTCTGCAGATAAGTTTTGGGCTGGGGGCACATAAAATCGAGTCTCACCCTACTACCTCCCACCCAGCCCTTTAATATAGAGGCAGGGGTGTGCTAATTTAAAAGTGTTTTTTTGACCTGTGATTGGTTTTGTTTGATTGGTGATAAAGGGGGTATTAGTTAGGAGTTAAACTGTTCCATTTTATTGTTAAGCATTGTTTACCTGGTAATTGTGAGCTATGTTTCTGTGATCGTACAGTAGTTTAATACTAGGTCAATAATAAAGTTTGTTTCAACGTATCATACCCCTATTTGTGCGTGGAAACACTCCTGGACTGATGATTCCTATCCTCACAGTTTTACAAATTTTTAAAAAGTGATTGGGACTCCTGTTCGGTATCCTACCAAATGTTGAGGTCTAGTCAGGATCGTGATACCTCTAATAAAAACATACCAAACACATATTGGCGGATGGTCACAAATGATTGTTTTTTTTTATTGATGACAACAGACTATGCATTTGTTTACAGGAGAACTTTACATACACATGCTCTATGCAGATTAACACTGATCAAATTATTTAATAATATGTTGCCTTTCATTACTTTTTGTGATGATTGTAAGTTAAAGGTCCAGGATTTAAAGGGTTAACTTGGGACTGATTACCATACTGTCTGCACAGTGAAGTAAGAGAACACATGATTCACACCTCGGCGCAATGTCATTTTGGACACAGCTGTGTGTAGAGCCAAGCATGGAGTCAGCTCCGAGCTTAGTGGTTTAGGTCATTGAACTGGTAAACCACAAACCGAGAGCAATGCGGCTCCCCAATGTCTGCACAATAGTGTTGATGCCTTCAGTGAAGCCCTTTTGTAAGCGGGCCATGCTCTGCAGCGCCTCGTCAATGTCCACCTGCATCTGGGGCACAATCCTCAATGACCGGGTCATACTCTGGAACACCTCAGCCATTCCCACCTGTGACTGGGACACGCTCCGCAGCACCCCGGCAAGTAACGCCTGTGTCAGGGACACAGCCCCAGTGACTCAGACATTCTGCTGAGGTGCTCAGCCATGCCCTGCACTGACTGGGCCACGCCTTGGACACCACCTCTCATGCTGCTGACATTGTGCACCAGGCTGTCCACTGTGGTCACCACCCTAGCAGTGTTGGCCTCGATGCCAGTCATTGCCAGCGTTATCTCCTGCGCCTTCAGCCTTTGGGACACCTCCAATCGGCTGTGGACCAGTAACACACTGATATCCCCACTCTGAATCTCACCTTATCGATTGCATTAAGGCCTCACCTTATCGATTGCATCAACTCCGGGTAAACTTGCACCAGAGGCTCAGCATCTGACTGAGACTCAGCTGGGTCCTGGGATCCAGCAGAACTCTGACTGTTGTCTTGACTGGATGTTCCTGCCTCCACTTGATGTGCACCTGCAATGTGTGGTTCTGACCAGATTGTGCTCAGAAGTCTGTCCTCTATTTTCATCCACCAAGGTGTGTGTCTCTGCACTGGTGGAGGGTGAGGATGACAGTAGTGACTCCTCTGCGGTGTTCTCATACGGATGGGGGCTGGGTGGAGGGGGTGAGGCGGTAGGGAGGGGGTGTTCCATCCCGGTTGGGTCAGCAGATTCGGAAGGTGAGCCTGTGGGAGAATAGACCTGTGGACAGTGAGAGAGAAGGATCGAGCTTTAACAACTCACATGTGACAGATCATCTGGGTGGAGGCAAGTGGATTTTTACTCTGCGGCACAGACCAATCCTGTTGGTGACCAATCTGTTCTCGGTCATCCCCGCACCTCCAGGGCCATTACCTCGTAAGGGGTGTGGAGTCTGATGTCTGCTCCCTGCCGCCAATCTGGGCCCTCTCACGTCTATTGTGGGCCAGCTTCTCCTGCGGGCACATCGAGAGAGAATTGTATGGTTGGGGGAGAGGGGGCATGGGGGAGGGGATACAGGGCATGGTGCTGGACAGGGGTGGTACCAGGTGCATGGTCATCGGGGAGGCCGAGAGAGACAGGCGGCATCAGTGCCAGGGGGCAAATGCCAACTCAACAGTGCAACCTGATGGAGGTCATTTAGCGTCTTGCGGCACTTGGTGACAGTCCTACTGGTCACACTCCTCGTGCTGACGGTCACTGCTACTTCCTCTCAGGTGGCAGTGGCTGACCCTCCAGGCCCCTTGAGGGAACAGGGCATCCAGTCTGGACACTACCATGTCTAACAGTCGGCCAGGTCATCAAGTCATAGAATCATGCAACACAGAAAAGACCCTTCGGCCCATTAAGTCTGTGCCAGTCCAAACCAACCACTTAACCATTCTAATCCTATTTTCCAGCATTTGGCTCAAAGCCTTTAAACCCCTCAGATCACAAGTGCACATCTAAATACCATTAAAATGTTATCAATGTGTCCGCCTCCACCATCCTTTCAGGCAGTGAATTCCAAACTCCCACCACCCTCTTGGTAAAAATACTTTTTCTCACTTCCCTTCTCAACCTCTTGCTCCTTACTTTACATCTATGCCCCCTGGTCATTGACCCCTCTACCAAGGGGAAAAGTTTGTTCCTGTCTACTCTTATCTATGCCCCTCATAATTTTATACATCTCAATCATGTTCCCTCAGTCTCCTCTGATCCAAGGAAAACAACCCAACTCTATCCAATCTCTCTTCATAACTAAGACTCTCCAGCCCAGGCAACATCCTGTCAAATCTCCTCTGCACCCCTTTCCAGTGTTATCTAGCACACCCTCCTGTTATATGCATTTCAGGTCGGCATCTCCGAAGCGTGGAGCTGGTCTCCTGGGTGGCATGGCTGCGAGCTGTGTGGGGTTTGCTCTGTGGGATTGGTTTAAGTGCTGCTCCCCCTCGCTAGCGGGGAGCTGCCGGCCGCAGTCCCAGCGAATCAGCCGACGGGACAAGTCATTCGCGGGGTGAAGCCCCATTAAATTCACCGATTAATGTTAGTTACCGGTGATGGCCTCGCCGAGTCGGCTGACGGGAAACTCGCGGCATTACCCGCTCGCTACCCCACTTAGAACGAATTTGGTTAGATTGCGTCCATAGTTCCAAGTGAGGATGATCTGTGGCTTGAAGGGAAACTTGCAGGGGTAGTGTTTCCATGTGTCTGCTATCCTGTCATTCCAGTGGTGCAGATAGTGGGCTTGGAAAGTGATGGCAAAGGAACCGTGGCAAGTTGCTGCAGCACTACTCGTGGTTGGTACACACTGTTGCTGTTATGCGCTGGTAGCAGAGGGAATGAAGGTTTAAGGCGGTGGTTTGGCTGATTTGAGGAAATTTGCATTGCCTGCAGCAAAGTACGAGGCCATAATGCAGATCACCGAGAGCAGATTGGCATTCAAGGTTGCTGGAATATATCCACCCACACTGCCATCTCCCCATTAAATACTCCAGTAAAAACCATCACCTAATGCACACAGAAGGGTCCCTCTCCTGTGCTGTTTTGCAGCTATTTGTTTTGCTGTCCAATGAACTTATTTTCAATTAGTTGCCACCTGGCGATGGCTGTGAAATGATACCTCAACCATTTGTTATTGCTGTAGTGTATAGTAGCAGCTTGTGCCAGATGGCAAGGAATATAATTTACTGCGAAAAGGCTTTGCACAGCATATTTTAGCCACTCAAAATCTGCAGCGAATCTTCCACAGATGTAACTGCTTCAGCCGCGCCAATGATCATCAGAATTTCCCTGTTGACGGTACACGTTCTCCTTTATTTCCGAAGTGGTTGACTTGCCCCTATCGGGGAATGAAAAGAGAGAAAAATGTACGAAAACAATTAAACTGTTCCGATTTGTCTGTTTTGACCCCCATGTATTTCTTTTTCAGGGTCTTCGCATCGTTCCCATCAATTTATTAGTCTTAATTTAGAGGAGATACTAAATTACAAATTTTGAGAAGAAAAAAAAGTTGAATCCGCCTGATAAATAACAAAGAAGGGATAAGAATTTAGTGAACCTGGTTTAAATGTTGAAACGGGGCAAATGATCCCAATCCGGATGGAGTAACATTGATTCCGTGAGAATATTTGAAAAAAATCAATGGGATTTCAATGGGGTTGAGTTAATTATTTCAATTGTCAGATCCATTGATTCATTAAAACTCTGTTATCATGCAGTAGGCCAGATTTATTTCATTGTTTTTTTCATTGTGTAGGAATATGAGAGTGTAAGGGATCACTAAATTTAGAGAACAGCGTTCAGACACACTTTGCATCTATCTACCTTCAGCCATCATTTTCCTCCAGAACTCGCCGGTATTGAATATCTGAAGTTCAGTCAACCTTTCCTTATTTTTCGACATTTCACTTCGTTCAAGCTGAAAACTGCACTCTTCAGTTCCTGGCCTTATTAAAATTTCTGAGTGTTTACAAATATTTCCTGGCTTTTGAGCAAGGCTTGAATTGTTTTCTTTATGAAGTCACTTTCTGAATGGGTAGGAGAGAAATTTCATCTGCAGTGGGGCTTTCGAAGAACTTTTACGAGTTATTCTTGTTACGTTGTCAAGTCTTCCAAAAAAGGGTTCATCATTGTCCTCTTAAAAATGCAAGATAAGGGCAGCACGGTGGCACAGTGGTTAGCATTGCTGCCTCACGGCGCCGAGGTCCCAGGTTCGATCCCGGCTCTGGGTTACTGTCTGTGTGGAGTTTGCTCATTCTCCCCGTGTTTGCGTGGGTTTCTCCCTCCGCAACCCAAAGGTGCTCAGGGTAGGTAGATTGGCCCTGTTAAAATTGCCCATTAATTGGAAAAAAATGAATTGGGTACTCTAAATTTATTAGAAAAAAATGGCGAGATATAGTTGATTAGAAAGCAATTAATTTGGAATCTACACCATGAAACAAAACAAGACACAGCGACAAAATGAGACTAAATTTCACCCAGTGACTTTGAAAGCCGCAAGGGTCAATATAAATGAAGGTAAATTATGAAGAAAGAGGAAAATAAATTAACACATTTTTTGAAGGATACAAGTAGATTTAACATCATGTGGCTCATGGTGAGCTGGAGGATGCAGTATTTTACAATGAAGTGGCGATCAAACCACTTCTGACAAAAAGTGTATTTTTGTCCGGGGTTTAGTTGAGTGACTTCAAACACAGTTGCTCCACATGGGGGAGTTTATTAGCCAGATGGAAGCAAACCCATACAGCAAATTCAAACCAACAGACTTGCACAAGTTTCATCCGTCCCAGGCTTGTGAAAGGGGCAGAACAAGCATACAAAATTTGGTGTGATCACTTCTGGTGGTATTTTAATTTCAGGGGTCAAATTCTTAAGATCCCGAAGGTTTCTTCTATCTTTCATCCAGATATATATATAAACATGAAAAAAAATGTTCTGTTTAAATTGGAGTGATGAAAAACGCCATGGTAAAGGACAGTTAAAATATTAACCAGCCAATCAATCCGGTCCATTTGATACATAATGGGCGGGATTCTCCTGTCCCCCAGCCACGTGTTTCTCGGCAGCCCTCAGTTCGCTGGTGGCGGGATTCAATCTTCCCGCCGTTGTCAATGGGATTCCCCAGGTAACCACCCCATGCCGGCTGGAGAAACGAATCGCAATGACCGAGGGATTCTGGCCAATGTGTATTCAAAGGTAATTTACAAAGGTTTGTTTTCGTTTTTTTTCCTTATTTGTTCTACTCAAGGAATAGATCAAAGAATGGAAATATACAACAATGGTGCATTGCCGTCGCCTATCTGCTTTGTTTATCTTCTTGTGAAAATATATTTGCCTGATAATTGCCCACCAAGGATCGGAGGCATCAGGGCCCTGACTCCGCCAACTCCAGGCTGCACCCCTCAGGCCCTGCCTCATGGTATCCCAGGTTGCCACATGTACCCAACAACCGGAGGGATAGAATGGCCTCTCAGTCCCCTGTGAAGGACCCCATGTGTGCCTTCGAGGAAGCTCTCTCATACGGAAGACTGACACAAAACCATGCAACAATGGGAACAGAACCATTCAAAAGTTAATTGCTTGGACAGAAGATCTTGAATTTTTTAATAAGATAGCTCTCCAGGCAAGGTAATCGAGTTACTATTTAAAACTGTAATTTTTTTGGTAATATATTGAGCAAGAGAGAAGTCAGATGATGGAACCAAGCTTTTTGTGGGCTTTTAAAGCAGAACTTGAGGTGCTTGAGGCAGAACATCAGAAGACGTTGAGTGAAGATGTTAGGAAAGAGTAAGTGAAAATGCAATGATTTTTCAGCCTACTGCCTGGACTGCTCTTCAGCTTTCAGGCAGGGGGTTCTGATGGGGGGGGCTCTGATGGGGGTCTCTGATGAGGGGTCTGATTGAGTTGGGATGGGGGCTCTGATGGGGGGTCTTTGTTGGGGGTCACTCGTGGGGGTCTCTGTGGTGGTCTGGTTGGGGTCTCTGTTGGAGGTCTCTGGGGACCTGGTGAGGTCTGATGGGGATTGGGGATAGGCTGATGGGAGACTGGGGGGCTGGGATGTGTGGTCTGGCAGCGAGGCAGGATTTGGATTTGATGGGGAGAGGGGCCTTGCGATGGACTTGGGCGACACCTCCATTGTGCACTAACCCCACTAACCAGCGTGGGGTCCAGCATGTCAGGGCCACACTTGATCATACCTGCACCAATCCATGTGAATGGCGGCTAAGAGGCCTGGAGCATCACGGGGGTCTGGAGAACTGGGTTTCCAGCCGGTTAGTCAAATGCAAATGAGTCATTTGCATCTTCATGTCAGCAAGGGGTATGTAGCTTGCTGCTGCTGCCGCCGGAGGTCCAGAGCTCGCCAATCTCATTTTTAGGCCAGAGCTCGATTCTCTGCCAGATCGAAAAAACGGCTACCGGGGAGGGGGGGGGGGGGGGGGGGGGGGGGGGCAATATCTAATTCCAACCTTTTTTTTAAATGCCTGAAGCCTGCAGGGAGACGGAGGCAATGTTATGCTGGAGACGGGGGTAGGTAGAAACCGTCAAAAATGGTCTGCATTTTGTCACTAAGACTGAAGTGAGACTGTAGTCAGGAGAAAGAAAGTGATTGGACTTCATGGAATTCAATCCTGGATGTCAGTGGGGCAAGGATAGAGTGAGGACAAGGTTGGGCGTTGAGGTAATTGTGGAGAATGTGCATGTTGGGTGTTGTATATTTTATGTATTTAATTTTCCTCAAAGCAATAGAGATAGTCTTACAACACCAGGTTTAAGTCCAACAGGTTTATTTTGAATCACTATCTTTTGGAGCATAGCCCCTCCCTCAGATGAGTGAAGAGGTGGGTTCCACAACCACATATATAGACAAAGTCAATGATGCAAGACGGTACTTTGAATGTGAGTATTTGCAGGGAATTAAGTCTTTACAGGTCCAGACAGAGCAACTGGAGAGAGGGATCATCACAGGTTAAAGAGGTAAGTATTGTCTCAAGCCAGGACAGTTGGTAGGATTTCGCAAGCCCAGGCCAGATGGTGGGGGTTGAATGTAATGAGACATGAATCCAAGGTCCCCGTTGTGGCCATCCTCATGCATGCGGAACTTGGCTATCAGTTTCTTCTCAGAGATTCTGCGTTGTCACGTGTCCTGAAGGTCGCCTTGGAGAACGCTTACCCGAAGATTAGAGGCTGAATACTCTTGACTGCTGAAGTGTTCCCCGACTGGAAGGGAACATTCCTGCTTGGTGATTGTTGCGCAATGTCCGTTCATCCAATGTTGCAGCTTCTGCATGGTATTGCTAATGTACCATGCCTCGGGACACCCTTTCCTGCAACGTATGAGGTTGACAACGTTGGCCGAGTCGCACGTCCAATGCCGGCATCTCCGCATCAATACAGATATGACACTAGTTTCTAAGCTTTTCCTAAAGCAAAAACTTTATTACCAAGCAGTTTACACAATGTTTTAAAATGTCGACACTAAACTTCTAAAAGCTTCCGTATCCCTGTTTATTTTACTCTGAACTAATCAAAAACAGAACAATTGAATATTATACTGTGCTTTTGGGAACAATTGCATTTGGGGACCAGGCAACACTTTTTTTAAATTCATGGGACATGAGCATCACTGGCTGAGCCAGTCTTTATTGCCCATCTCTGATGGCCCTTGAACAACATGGCTTGCTAAGCCATTTGAGAAGTAACCATATCATTGGAGTCACATGTTGGCCAGACCAGATAATGATGACGGATCTCCTTCCCTGTAAGGAGTGGATCAGATGAGTTTTTGCAACCATGGTTTCACAGTCACCATCAGACTTTTTATTTCAGATTTTGCAAGGTATTCATTCAGTTGCTAATCAGAAGTTCCAGAATCTTGGGGTCCTAGATTTAAACCCTGGACTGATTATAGGAAGTGTAAAACAAGCCAGATTTTATTTAGTATCCTTGGAAGGGGATGAGTAAAGGATCTGACTATTGAGAGGAAGAGAGTAGAGGCGATGGGCATAAGGAGTTAGTCTCTTCAGATAATCAATACTCAATGTATTTCAATAAGCGTAATTTGTAAGGAGAACCACGTTATGAGCAGTATTTAATGGCCTCTACCGTTTTACAGACAGCATTTATTTCCCCCACCATTGCAAGTTTGGCAACAAGAGGTAGGGGGCTGCATTTAATTCGGTAGGATGGAGATGGGTGGGTACTTCACCGCTTTCTTGCCTTCAATCCAATTAGTTTTGTGATAGGAAGGCCATGTATGACCTTCCAATTCTGCCACCAATTGAGACCAATCAATGCCCATTTAAGGGCCTCATCCAGCCGCCTCTGGTTTAGCCCAATGGTGATGGAGAGGCTCACGCATGGCTTGCAGACTCACGAAGGATCCTTCGTTCAAAGGCTTAGTGTCTGATCGGAATGCTCAACATCGGGAAAGGGGAGTGTCAGGTCAGAGCTACCAAAACTCCCTCCCCTCCTCAATGTCCCTCCAACCTACAGCACCCCTCTTGCCATTACTCACCTGTGGTTTGGGATCCAGAAGACTAGACCTTGGGTGGTGTCATACTTGCAACCCCCATCGCCTCCCTCGTGTTGCTGCTGTTCAATAGGGCTAACCTTTAGGAGTGTGGGCATCATTGGCTAAGTCAGCATTTATTGTTCCTTGAGGAGATGGTGGTGAGCTGCTTTCTTGAAATGCTGCAGTCCAAATTTTGGAAGAACACCCACAGTGCTGTTATGAAGGGAATTCCAGAATTTTAATCCAGCAACAATGAAGGAATGACAATATAATTCCATATCAGGGTGGGGTTGGCTTGGAAGGGAACATGCAAGTGGCGCTGCTCCCATCCATCTGCTGCCCTTGTCCCTCCAGGTGTTAGAGGTTGCGAGTTTGGAAGGTGCTGTGGATGGAAATTTGGCCAGTTATGCCAGTGTATTTCACAGATGGTACAAACTGCTGCCTCTGTGCATTGATGGGGGAGAGAGCAAATATTTGAGGTGTTTAATAGGGTGTAAGTCAAGTGGGTTGCTCTGCCCTCAACTTCCCTGAAGTATCAAGCTCCTTATGCATTGAGGGAGATCCACGCATCCAGGAGAGGCAGCACGGTAGCATGGTGGTTAGCATAAATGCTTCACAGCTCCAGGGTCCCAGGTTCGATTCCCGGCTGGGTCACTGTCTGTGCGGAGTCTGCACGTCCTCCCCGTGTGTACGTGGGTTTCCTCCGGGTGCTCCGGTTTTCTCCCACAGTCCAAAGATGTGCGGGTTAGGTGGATTGGCCATGCTAAATTACCCGTAGTGTCCTAAAAAATATAAGGTTAAGGGGGGGTTGTTGGGTTACGGGTATCGGGTGGATACGTGGGTTTGAGTAGGGTGATCATTGCTCGGCACAACATCGAGGGCCGAAGGGCCTGTTCTGTGCTGTACTGTTCTATGTTCTATGTTCTATGAAAGCAGAAGGTTATTCCACCATGCACCTGACTTATGCCTTGGGAGTCAGGGGGTGAGTTACTCACCACAGAAGTCAAAGTCTCCAATTTGCTCTGATAGCCATGGTGCTTATATGGCTGGCCCAATTCATCTGCTGGTCAATGGTAAACCCAGAATGTTGATAGTCGGGGATTCAGCATTGGTAATGCCTCTGAATCTCAAAGGGTGATGGTTAAATTCTATCTTGTTGAAGATGATCATTGATTGCCACTTACATAGCACAAATTATAGAACCCTTTCAGTGCAGAAGTAGGCCATTCAGCCCATCGAGTCCACATCAACCCTCTGAAAGAGCACTTTAACAAGGCCCACTCCCCCACTCTATCCTTCTATCCCCATACCTAACCTTTGGACACTATGGACAATTTGGCATGACCAATCCACCTAACCTGCACATCTTTGGACTGTAAGAGGAAACCGGAGTACCCGGGGGAAACCCAAAAAGACACGGGGAGAACATGCAAATGCCACACAGATAGTTATCTGAGGCTGGAATTGAACCCGGGTCCCTGGCGTAGTGAGACAACGGTGCTGAACACTGTGTCACTGTGCCACCCATTGTTACTTATCACTGAGCCGCTCAAGCCTGAATGGTCCAGGTCTTGCTGCATATGGGCATGGACTGCTTTGTCATCTGAGGGGTGACAAATGCTGCTGAGCATTGCGCAGACATCAGCGAACATCCCCAATTCCGACCTTATTATGGAGGGAAAGATTAGCCGGCAGCTCTCGGCAGGTGGGATTTCTGCCTCCAGATTCCTGGAACCCAGTTCAGTTTAGTGCCTGAGTGACACTTAATACTTAATCAGGTGGGCTTTCACAAAGAATAGGCAACGTGGGGCTCTCACTGGTCCTCCAGCCGGCAGGCTAGACTGCACACCCCCGCCACCCTCCTGCCAACCTTGGGCAAGAGGAAATCAGTAATTTTTTTGTCAACTGTACCAAACTAAACTGTTATTTTTAAAGATTACACGAGAGGAATACACTGAAGGAGCATGTTCCAGCCCTGATCTGAGCCAGCATGACAGGTATCTACAGAAATAATTTGCTCATTATTGGAAAGCTTAAGGAGCCATATGGTTGCCATGGAGCCGATCTTAATCTCTTGCACATCAAATGTGAAGTAAATTCCAGGGTGTGGATGACTTTCACAAGTTGTTGAAAGGGATTAATGATCGGTAAATGCACTAAAGCCAAAAATCGCAACAATTCAGCACCACGGCACCTGCATTACCTTGACAAATGCAAACGAATTGGCTGGCTCTAAAAGCATAATTGGCAGAGCTGATGGATCCAAGTTTTAATTAAAAAACTGAAACTGCGTCACAGGAGTAAAATGGGGGACCAAATCTTACGAACTATAGAAGAGGAGAGTGAATATGCAGGTTCAGAAATAGCCAAATTTGATTAATATCCCTCCTGCAATTCTTATGCTGATTACTTCCTCTGGTGCCATGAAGGCTACAACAATCAGAAAAGTACTGCTTCACAAAAAACTGAAGAGCCACTGCATATTTGGGGAAAAGTCTACTGTGATGGAGAATATTCCGTGGGAAATAACTGCTGAATAACTCAAGAAATCTGTTAAAATTGAGAACACAGCCGAGTGCTCAGGACTTAAGACTGACGCTGAAATCTATTATTCAGCATTGGCAGGAAGGGTATTAAAGTCAGGAAATGAAAGGGCGATGTGGGTAATGACTAATTCAAGGATATGATCAGAGATGGCCTTATCTCTAATTGAACTAACGAGACAGCGTGAGGTGACAAGGTCAAGGGGATGGCTGTGAATATGGGACAGGGAGTTTATATCGGCAGAGAGATTGAGGGGCAGAAGTGGCAGAGTGCTATTATCACTGAACTGGTGATCCAGAGATGCAGGGCAATCATCTGGGTACCCGGGTTCAAATCCCACCATGGCAGATGGTGAAATTTGAACTCTGAAATTAAAAATCTCGTGATAACCATGAAACTATTGTCAATTGTTATAAAAATCCATCAGGTTCACTAATGTCCTTTAGGGAAGGAAATCTGCCATCCTCTCCTGATCTGGTCCACATGTGACTCCAGACTCACAACAATGCAGTTAACTCTTAAATGCCCTCTGAAATGCCGTACCAGCCTCCCCGGCCAGGCGCCGGAATGTGGCGACTAGGGGCCTTTCACCGTAACTTCATTTGAAGCCTACTCGTGACAATAAGCGATTTTCATTTCATTTCAAATGGCCAAGCAAGCCACTCAGTTGAAGGGCAATTGGGATGGACAATAAATGGTGGCCCAGCCAGTCACACCCACAACCCATGAATAAATAAAAGAAAAAAGCTGGCAGTGAACTCAGAGAAGAGAGAAAATGATGAGTTGAGATGGAGTTTGAAATCGCTGAGGGTAAGATTTCAGTCAGTGCAGAGGTTGAGAGAGGTGATAATGATTTTATCATACTTGGGATGGACGCTACAGAATGATGATTTTGAAAGCGAGGTGAGAGTGGGGGAACATGGTAAAATGCTGATGGGGGGGGGGGGGGAGTGTCAGAGGAGCAGAGAGTCAGGTCAAGAATTGCGAGGGCTTCCATTCTCTCAATATGTGGCTGGTGCGCATCCAGAAAACAATCTTCATGCATTACTCCTGAGAAACTGCCTTGATGTTTTCATCATGTGGCAGTCCGCATCTAAATACCTGGACTCTTTACACCCCAAAACAGAGTTACCAGCTGGCTGTTCAAGGCCAAAAGGCATTCATTTAAAATGCAGCAGATAATGCCTCTCAGAAACCCAAAGAGTTAGACCCAAGAGCGATATAATAATATAGCACTGGCAGGTGTGTCACTGAATCAGCCGTCAGTGTGCTGAAGATGCATTTTCAGTGCCTGGATAGATCTGAAGCCACTTTTTGATACACATCCCAGAATAGTCATGGTGTGTTGCTGCCTTCAGAATCGCACGATAGTGAGGTTTATACCTGCAGGAGGGACAAGGGGCAGAGCATCGAGCCCGCTCGCATGACTTTGAGAAGGAGGAGTAAGACATGGCGGAGGGGGAGGAGGATGGGCATGAATTGGACATGACGGAAGGTAATGAGGACAAATGCAATACTAGTGCACCCATTGAACAATCACTCAAAGCCACTTTTGCCTTCTTCCACCACCAATTACATAAACAGAGAGCAGTTCCACAAATAACCTTGGCACAGACGGGAAACCTGAACCAAACATCACATCAGAATCTTACAGAACTGCTCCATTCCCCAGGATCTGACTGTCATCGGCCTTTGCACAGTCCCTAATTGCTTGATGTCAATTCATGCTTTCTTAATAATGATTGTACAATTGAAAAAGCTGTTCATTTTCCTGTTCTGATTGCTGTGATGCTCTTGGCCAATGTATTCTAGGTTTTGGAGAACCTAAGGGTAAGACTATCCCACCTGCAGGAACAGCCTCAGCTATTGGGCCGTAAGGCAGTAACAGGCACTGACTGGAGATGAGGAGAGAACATGGACAGAAGTGGAAACCCTTTGAACATTCCCCACATCAGTATACTCTTTCACCAAAATTCCTCCCTTCCCCATGCACAATTCCCTGCTAGCAATGAGCTGGCGAGCACTTTACTGCAGATTTCTGGGACAATAAAAGGCTAAGGCCGGAGTAACAGTCATTCCATTAGAGATGACATTTGGAATGTGAAAATTATTGGGAGAAGGCCTGCAGTAATTGCTGTGTTTAATTCTCCATGGCCGTTCTTTCCACGGACAGATACATCACTGTTAAGGTCTGTAGCATTATGTAGTTCATGCTTGAGACACACTCTTTCAATCCCTCAGTGTGCATGCCCCATGCAACTGGAATGGTTGTCAATACATTAAACATCCACTGCTGTTGCTCCAGACGTCTCTTGGTTATTGATGGCCCCTGAGGGACAGCATCTGCATCCAACTAAACAGAACAGTGGAGGACTCCTACACCTTCCAATGTGGACTTTCCATTGCCACCCATTTCTCTGCTTCTTTGTGCTTGGGTTATCAGATCAATACGCAGTGATCTGTTTCCATGGGTCCACTGAATGTGACTGACCTGAACTGGTGCAGGGCCTGCATGAGTCATGTGATAATGCACATTCAGAGAAGATAATCTCCACGCTGACATCGTGGCCATCATTCGTTAGCTGGACCACCTCCAGTTGATTGCATGCAAGCCTTGCGGGAGATTAAAGACAGAAATTAGAACTGTCATTATAATTACTGGATATGCAGAAACACTTTAAAGTCAATTTTTGCCACACTTGCAAGCATTTCCTATCCCCTGCTGGGTGGTCTTCGTGTCCATGCTGGGTTTTCAGCTGTCTATGCTGAAGCCAGCTCCAAAGATATCAGGGTGCTATCTTTAATGGGCACCACAATCAGTACTGTAGCCTAACGCCTCCCACCCCCCATCATACAGGAACTGGATCTCTCCATGCCCCCACCCCCTACCATCAATCCTTGCCGCCTTATCACCCCACATTCATTGCCGGCAAACCCCCTCCCCACATAGTTTGAAAGGTTTAGGATCAGGGGTGCAATTAAACCAGCATAAAAAGCTTGGGCTAATGGAAGGTTATTTTGACAAAAGAGATTCCCTGTCGAGTTACTTAGATTTCAACTTGGTAAGATTATGCCATTACTGGATTGAGCGAAGTTATCAGGCATTTTACAGAAGAAAGCAGGTCAGTGCAGGTGTGAGCTGAATGAAGCTGTGTCCAGAAGTGAAGCAGTTTTGCTCTCACTGCCGTTCAGTTAAAAGAGATGAACAGTCTTTAAAGCAGTGCAGACTTGTCTGAGGACAAGGGGAAGCTGAAAACAAGCTGAGAAGCATCTTCTCAAGAAATACAACCAGAGTTTCTGCATGGTTCTGACAGGAGACAGATCTTTTCTTTAAAGCAGGGTCAAGAGGTCTCTCTCTCTCTCAAAGAACATTTGCTGTGTGCCATTGGTAGTAAAAGTGGATTGAGAGTTGATATGATTGTGTTTCTTGTTGTTTAAGTGAGAATAAAGATAACAATTAAGGATACTCACTGTTTTGAGTAACATTGTTCAAGGGGTAATTGAATGTTATTTTCTGGTATGCTGGTAAAGATTTTAATACAGCATGAGTAATAAAGTTTGTTTTAATATTCTATGCCCCTATTTCTTTGTGTAATCACTCTTGGAGTGAGGTATCCTTTCTTCAGTGTCTTGCAAAATTAAAAATAAAATATTGAGGTTTCTGTCCAGTATCCTAGCCACTGTTGGGATCTGGTCTGGAATCGTAACATAGGAATAATTCAATTAATTCCCCAATCATTGCGAGTACTGGTTAATAGTGTTTGTTTATTTACTAAATTTTGCTTCTGGTTAAAATAGATGTCAAAGGCTTTATGAATCAAATCAACATCCGTGGTTAACTACTGCACAACGTGCCTTATGAGACTGTCATCTTCTATTGGACATTTTTTTTAAATAAATTTAGATTACCCAATTATTTTTTTCCAATTAAGGGGCAATTTAGCGTGTCCAATCCACCTACTCTGCACATTTTGGGTTGTGGGGGCGAAACCCACGCAGACACGGGGAGAATGTGCAAACTCCACACGGACAGTGACCCAGAGCCGGGATCGAACCTGGGACCTCGGCTCCGTGAGGCGGTTGTGCTAACCACTAGGCCACCGTGCTGCCCTTCTATTGGACATACATAAAGAAAGGAACGGACGTGAAGCTTTGGCTCTTTGTGAACACTGACACTGCTCTGTGTCGGAGAAAATGGCGTTTCCATAACTTCCACTGCAAGCCTCTCTGGAGACCATCGAGACAGTTAAACAGGTGGGGCAAGGGCAGGGACAGCTCATCAGGTACAGTCATTGTAATCCCTCTCCAATGTGCCTCCTTTGTTCACTGCAATTGCCTGAGAAGCTTTCAAACGTTTCTTCATTCTGTGGTTCCTTCGATAACATTGATGTGTATTTTGTATTGATGTTTCCACTGTTGCCAAATGTCCCTAGATAGGTCATTCTACCCTAGACTCCAGCTGTGGTTCCTGGACAAACTGTAGACATACTCTGGTATCTACTGAACACTTGTTTATTAGTGCTACATCTAAACAGAGTAGGCACCTAGCTCCCAGGCATGATTCCAAGTTCTTTCTTGAGAGTCCAACACATGACTTACTGTATGGTGTCAATGATACACCATCATCTACATCATAAATTGGCATATCCCGTCTGCTAACCCTTTGTACTCTACAAGTACATCATCGTTGATGAGGGCAGGTAGGCGCCTGTCGCAAGTATCAGCCGCTGTTGGCTGTGCTGCAGGGAGAGTGGTGGGGTGCCAAAGGGAGGGTGCCAGGGTATACCTGGTGGTCTGCATATGCAGTAGAGGGCACAATTGCTGCTGGTAAAATGCCAGAGGTGGAGGCAAGAGGTCTTTAATTAGTCATGTAATTATGCCATGGTGGTAGGAAGGGGTGATAAATACTCCATCCTCGCCCTGGTTCTCAATTTTCTGCCTCCCCTGATCGCCTGCCTCATCCTAACTCCCATCCTGCTCCTTCAGGTTAGATGAAAATGAAATGAAAATGAAAATGGCTTATTGTCACGAGTAGGCTTCAATAAAGTTACTGTGAAAAGCCCCTAGTCGCCACATTCCGGCGCCAGTCCGGGGAGGCTGGTACGGGAATCGAACTGTACTGCTGGCCTGCTTGGTCTGCTTTAAAAGCCAGCGATTTAGCCTGGTGAGCTAAACCAGCCCCAGCTAAACCAGATGATTAGGGAGGTTGTTGCATGGGGAGTAGCATGCTGTCTGTTTGAGTGATGGGGTACAGGACAGCATTTACCCAGTGTTTGGGCCAGGTATTAAGTTGCCTTCCATTTCCTCAGTAAGTATACAAGTCTTGTATATCGGGCCCCTTTGTGGAGATATTCTCAATGGATTCTGGGCAGAAGGGATTCAAGTCATCCAAAAATCCCATGACTTCTGCAATGTCCTGATGCACACCTCCCAATATACCCCCCATATCTGACGATCCAGAGACCATTGGGTTTTTTGACTTCGATATCTTGAGGGGAGAATGTTTTCCAAGTGGCAGATTGCAAGTTAAAGCGTTACTTCTATTAAATTTGAAATGTGTAATCATCTTGGCTGTATGATATCCCTTTAAAAAAAGCTTTCTTGGATGAGCATTTCAACAATGTAACGACTGCCAATCAAAATGTAACTATTTTCCTTCAGTGAAGTCGTGAAATACAAGTTGTGTACTATTCATGACAGAAAAACAACCATCAATGCTGCATCTGCAAATAATCTTTTCATGCTTCGCAAACACCATACTTGGCACTTCACCAAGAAATTTGGTGAGAGGCATTTATTCAATCTGCAGTGAGAAAACCTGAAGGGACATGCCTCAATGTAGATGTGATAATTCTAGAATTTGACCAGACTCCCAACATGATCCTTCATGACCAATGCAGAACTCAAGCCAGATCTCTAGACCAAATCATGACTTTTCAGGTCAATTTTTCGCATTTGACTTGATAGTTACTCACACTTTGATGCTGCACTCATCCATAATTTATGAATTATGTATGGATTATGAAATATAAATCCAAATGGACACTTTGCGGTGAAACAAAATGGAGTTGAGAGGTCAAGTGACCTTTTCTTTCCTGCCAATGGACATGGGTCTGTAAAGCCCCTGAGCGAATCTTCAAGTCTGTCAAAGGTCATTAAAATGCGAACAACCTTTCTGGACGTATCTCTGATAAGTCGTGAAAAAGCAAACAACCCTTCTTATGGTTAATGGCTGCAATTCTTCAACTAATGGTGAAAAAAATGGTTTCTCAAGACTAATTGCAGACTCCTAAATTCCAAACAGCAAATCCAGAAAATGGGTAGGAAAAGTGTTTTTTTTTATCATAATAGAGTGTGATTGGGTAATACTCAAACTCTATCGTTAGACAATAGCCTAGCCAGCAGAAGTTAGTTAGCAATAGCCTAGCCGGCAGAAGTTAGTTAGGACGACAATGCTTGTTAGGACGAGTTGCTTTGAGCACATGGCTGAAACTAAGTTTCTGATAAGGAGATTTAAAAAGGCATATTTTGGGGGGAGAGTTTAGCGACATTTAGGCCAGCAAGAAGAAAGGACCCTGCCTCAGAAATACATGAAGGCAGAGACTCAGGTTGGTTTTGGACTCCCTACTTGAGGAGCTGGACCAGGGCTTCGCTGTAGTGCTTCGATACTGTAGCTTAACTGGAGTGGAACAAGAGAAATCGGCTACTCTGAACAATGAACAATATGTGCAAGAGCAAATCCATCTTTTTTTTTTTTCTTTTTTTTAAATAAATTTAGAGTACCCAATTATTTTTTCCAATTAAGGGGTAATTTAGAGTGGCCAATCTACCTATTCTGCACATCTTTGGGTTGGGGGGTGGGGGGAAACTGACACCGGGGGGGGGCGCCCTCAGCGGTGGCCAGGCCCGCGATCGGGGGCCACTGATTGGCAGCCTATCGTGGACCTACCTTTCTCTGTGCTGGCCCGCTGTGTCGCTCCGTCATGCCGGCAGCACCCGCGCCGAGGTGGGCTGCTGCACGCATGCGTGGACCCGCTTGCGGGCGTCGTGCGCATGCGCGACCACGCGGTCTGGACAGCAGGGTGGGACATACGCCGGGGGTCCTGCTAGCCCCCTGGAAATCAGAGAATCACCCTGACTTTTGAGGAAAAAGTCCGAACATCCGAATGATTCTCGCCCGTTTTCCGGCGGGCGTGTGGACTTAGTCCCCGAATGGGAGCATCCCAGCCCACATCTTTACTTGAATGTGTGTTGGTCAGTATGAGTATGCAAATGGGTGCAGTTGTGAATACATTTCGGTGTTGAATAATAAACATTTAGCTTTATTCTAAAACTGATGAGAAAACCTGTCGTTTATCTGTTCCTGCCGACTGCAGCCTTCGGGTTAAAACGCCTTTCTGAAACAAGCAGTCTTTTGCCAGCCAAGAGATGGAAAAAGGGAACCATCCCTATCGTCAGTCCCCTAAGTAACAATAAAATGAATGAAGTTGCACTTGGCAAATGTGCCCCAGGAAGACAGTGACATATATGGGCAATTAAATTGCATTTGTATACTTTAGATGATTTGAAATAAGCAAAGTATTCATACATTTCAAAGAAAAAACTTAAGGATTCCTCATATACTGACTTTAACTCTTTTGGTGCCTCTTCTCGAAAAGAGTGTCGCCAATTTAAACAAGCCTGACCAGACTGGGGCCCTATCTCAGTGTTGCACTGGTAAATGGGATGCGAACATTGGAGCACGAGTTGGTCATTTGGTCCCTCTGTCGTTCAACTGGATCATGCACTGATCTTGTATCTCAAGGCCACTTTCTACACTATCCACACATTCCATGATATCTTTATGATATAGCAATCTATCGATCTCAGTCTTGAACAAACTCAATTACTGAGCCTCCACAGCACTCGGGGTTGAAAATTCCAAAGATTCACCAACCTTTGAGGGAAGAAATTCCTCCTCAGTCCTGAATGGTCTACCTCGTATTTGGAGATTTTTCCCCCTGGTTCTGTACTCCCCAGACAAGGGAGAAGACATCTTTCCTGTGTCTATCCTTTCAAGTCCTGTCAATGTTTTGAATGCTTCAGTGATATCACCACTCATTATTCTAGACTGCAGGGAATACAGACCAATATTATAGATAGAATTTACAGTGCAGAAGGAGGCCATTCGACCCTTGGAAAGAGCACTCGACTTAAGCCCACGTCTCCACCCTATCCCCGTAACCCAGTAATTCCACCTAACCTTTTGGACACTAAGGGGCAATGTAGCAAGGCCAATCCACCTAATCTGCAAATATTTCCAGGATTCTCCGGCTCCAAGGAGTGGCATGAACCACTCCGGCGTCGGGCGGCCTGGAAGGTGCGGAATCCTCCGCACCTTCGGGGGCTAGGCCGGGGCTGGAGTGGTTGGCGCCATGCCAACCGGCGCCGAAGGGCCTCCGCCGGCCGGCGCGAGTTGGCGCAAGCGCAGGAGCGCCAGCATGTTCCCAGAACATGCAGGCCATGGCGGAGCTTTACACGACAGGCCTGCCCGCAGATTGGTAGGCCCCGATTGCGGTCCAGGCCACTGTGGGGGCCCCTCCTTGGGTCCGGATCCCCCCCGCCCATCCTCCCCGAGGACTCAGCAGGCCGCCCTCAGAGCCAGGTCCCGCCGGTACTGACCTGGTCAATTCCACGCTGGCGGGACTGGGCGAAAACAGGCGGCCGCTCGACCCTCGGGGACCGGAGAATCGCCAAGGAAGGCCACTGCCAACGACTCCCGACCGGCGCAGCATGATCCCCGCCCCTGCCAAAAAACTGGTGCTGGAGAATTCACCTTCCTGGATTCTCCTGTTGTGACGTGAAAGGTGGGTAAATGTACCCTGACTGACATTGACCAGTTTGCAGTAACCCTTTTTAACTCAGGTGCGTTACGTGGTGGGATAGACAAAGGAGCCAAGAGTCAGGTGAAGGTCCAACACAACTTTCTAGAATATTTTGTTACGGAAAATAATATTTACCAAACTCTTTATAAATAAACAGTCTCAAATCTACATTAGCTATATCTATTTCTGACACGTGCTTCCGAGGATTCACTCCACCCTATTAATGGATTCCTGTCTCTATATTTGAATTTCTTGTCTGAAGAACTGGAATACCCGTTCAATAAGGTTGGGACAAGCTGTTCCTCAGTCTTTGAGAGTGGGCCGATGTTTCAGTATCTTGGTCATCCATTTAAGCTTGCCTTCTCGACTGGGGCTGGTTCTGGTCTTCGAGGTGTCTCGTCGGGGTGGCTATTTGGGAGACGTTGTTGAAGAAGGTGCAACGGTAGAGAGAGAGCTGGGTTGCTAGGTTGTGATTTTATACTCCTCTTCCGCCGTTTTCAAAGATTCTGTGGCCTGTGTCCAATACTAGTCCAATCGGCCGGGGGCAGGAAGATCCAATGAGGTGGCTGCACTCCATATTTGGAGGTCGCAAAACAGGCTTTTGAACCTTCAACTATCAAGCGTATCCTTTTCACGCAATGCCTCTGGCCTCCAAATGAGCCGCCAAGTCTGTGCAGAATTCTATCAAAGCAAGTTCTCTGGAGGTGTACACAATGGTTCGTTCTGAAACAATGTGGCCATTAGCACCTGGCCAGTGATTAGTGGGATACCACAAGAGTCAGTGCACAGCACTGGCTAGGCAGTTCCAGGCCTGTCTGGTTTCGATGGGAAGCTGATTGGCTAAGGCGTGGCTGCATTAATACAGTCTTCTCCAGCTCTGCAGATTACAAATCGCTGGGTCTGGCTATGTTTAAACTTGGCTTTCACATTTGGAGTTTTTATCCATGTTCATGAAAAGAAAATATCAATATTTCTGTAATAGAACATAGAACAGTACAGCACAGAACAGGCCCTTCGGCCCTCGATGTTGTGCCGAGCAATGATCACCCTACTTAAACCCACGTAACCCGTATACCCGTAACCCAACAATCCCCCCATTAACCTTACACTACGGGCAATTTAGCATGGCCAATCCACCTAACCCGCACATCTTTGGACTGTGGGAGGAAACCGGAGCACCCGGAGGAAACCCACGCACACACGGGGAGGACGTGCAGACTCCACACAGACAGTGATCCAGCCGGGAATATTCCTGGAGGTCATGGATCACCTGACCACAGTCCTCACAATTCATGGGTGGGATTATCCGACCGCCCCCGCCGGCCCGGAGAATCGGCGGGGGGCGGCGTGAATACCGCCCCCGCCGGCTGCCAAATTCTCCGGCGCTGGGGTTTTGGCGGAGGCGGGAGTCGCGCCGCCCCCCGGCGATCTCCGGCCCACAATGAGCTGAGCGGCCACCCGTTTTAGGCCTGTCCCACCGGCGTAAATTAGGCCTGGTACTTGCTGGCGGGACCTGCCGGCCTCCGGGGTCCTCGGGGGGAATCTGGCCCCGGGGGTGTCCCCACGGTGGCCTGGCCTACAATCGGGGCCCACCGATCCGTGGGTGGGCCTGTGCCATGGGGGCACTCTTTCTCTCCGCACCAGCCATGGCGGAGGTCCACAGCAGCTAGTGCGGAGAGAAAGAGTGCCCCCATGGCACAGGCCTGCCCACGGATCGGTGGGATGACGGCAGCACACGTTGGCGCTCCCGCACATGTGCCAACTGCGGAGGCCCTTCGGTGCCGGTTGGCACTACGCCAACCCCGCCGCCGCCGGCCTAGCCCCCGAAGGTGCGGAGGATTCCGCACCTTTCGGACGGCCCGACGTCGGAGTGGTTAACGCCTGCCCCATCGGTAGGAGAGAATCTCGCTCCACATTTCCAGCAGGTTTTGTGCCATCAGTAAACTTGGAAATATTACATTTGGTCCCCACTTTCAAATCATTGATAAATATTGTGAACAGCCAGGGGCTGTGCACTGACTCTTGTCACAGCCTGCCAACCTGAGATACAAAAACAAAATGTTGAGCAACACTATGCATTAAACCTTAATTGTGGCAGAGTTGGAAGATTAGAGAAGAGAAAAGGTGAGAACTTAATTCTGAGATTATGAAACATGATTTTGAACTGCAGATAATCTAATAAACTACTGACAGTGTCTATTCACAACACGGCCATTTCCTAATGATAACAGGGAGTATCGTTCCATGTGCAATCATTCACTGTCAGCGCATTAAACAGTTTTGAAATGTAGTCATTCAAAATTCACACCTCTGACTATGTGCCAGGATTTAGTCGATGTAGCGCAAACGGCAGATCATAAATAAGTCAGTTCTGTGTAGTCGTTATTCCATCCAAATTACAAATCGCAAAACCTTGCTACAGTTGCCCACTCAGTTCAAATGCGCAATGGTTTCCATTCTACCTCAGTCCCTAGCAAGCTGTTCGTAAAGGCAAAGGCATCTTTAAAACAAAGTTCTGTCTTGCCCGGAGGGGGTTGCAAATACAATTACCTGCTACCACACATACAGGCTACCCAATGCTACAGAGTTGAACTTCGAGGACTCTGTGCCTGGAGGAATCTTTGTGAGTGTCAGTCTTCTTGATGGATATCATTATTATGTCTTAGAAGAGTTCAGCAAAACACAAAAAAACAGAGATATACCCTTCCAGAGTAACAAAAAAAGTGCTGCTGGAAATAGTCTAGTCATTTTCAGATTTCTTTCGCATGTGGCAGCCAGTGACACTCAGCATTGATGAAATGTCATGGCTGGTGTGCATTTGGGTCCTTCTCCCACTCTAACTCAACCTATCTTTAACCTTTTGTTGTGTCTGCCATCCACAATAATCTCATTGCATAGCCATAGGGTGTCCCGTTAGTTGATTTTTCACTGCTTAAATAAAGAAAAGTGACTGACATGTTATGCATCTTGGGTGCAGTAATTGACCAGGTTTGACAATCTGTGACAGATGATGGATATAACTATTGTTAATTTGTTTTACTGAAAGCAGTCCCGCATGTGTCTGTGTAACAGCAATACATCCAGAATGGGCTCTGGGCGATTATTCAAGTTATATATTTGTCTTCATTAGCTTCAAGTTATGTTAGTGCTGCATGTGGGAAGGTCATGCTGTACTTTGTGGAAAGTTGGTGCAGTGAGACGAAGTTTAGTCGGCGGGGGCGGGGAGTGGGGGGGGAGGGGGGTGCATTCTGAATCTGTAGCCCAGGAGCCATATACAGCCTATTAATGATTTCTCTGATTGGGAGGAATATGCAGGAGACAAGTGAATGCACATGTATCCAAGAATGTGAAAATGTGAAATGCCTGAAATTATCCAATGATGTGCAGGTTAGGAGGGTTGGTCTGCTAAATTGCTCCTTAGTGTCCAAAGGTGTGCAGGGTTGGTGAATTGGCTATGCTAAATTGCCCATTAATATCCAAAGGTGTGCAAATTAGGAGGATTGACCATGATCAATGCGCAAACCTATCCGGATAGATTGGGGGAGTGGGCCAGGACGAGGTGCTCTTTAGAAGGGTCGGTACAGACTCGATGGTTGAATGGCCTCCTTCTGCACTATAGGGATACTATGGATATTACCATAATTTAGAATCATGCTCATTGATTCAATTGCTGAATATGTAGCAGTCAGCTTTGAACCTGAGATTTCCCACTGTAATTTAAATACTTATTGCACTATGATGCTATGGTTTGCTTTCAATACAAGACCGCTGTTGGACAAAACTATCCTTCTTGTAAAATTGTACATTATTACTTCGTACTTAGAATTAATTAGATGTAAAACCAATATGGAAATATGAGACCTGAGTTTGAGGGCTTCTGTCTCGTGAAATATTGTCAACGCTATTCCATAAAATGCAAGATGGAATTTTTCACCACATCTGGCCCACTCAAAATGGATTATAATCCTTGCCGCCGCCGAAGGGACTGCGCGAGTTAGCGAATGCGCAGGCCGCAGGCGTATACTGGCGCATGCACAGGGGGGTGTCTTCTCTGTGCCAGCCATGGCGGAGCCTTGCAGGGGCCGGCACGGAGGAAGGAGTGCCCCCAGGTGGGCCCCGATCGTGGGCCAGGCCACCGTGGGGGGCTCCCCCCAGGACCGGATCCCCCCATACCTCCCCGAGGACCGCACCAGCCAATTTATCTGCCAGGTCTCAACGTGTGGGACCATGTCCAATCCACACCGGCGGGACCGGCCAGAAACCAACGGCCGCTCGACCCATCGGTGCCGGGAGAATTGCCGGAGGGGCCGCTGCCAGAGAATACGGCAGCCGGCATCGGAGCAGCAGGGTGGGACTCATGCCGCCCCCGGGGATTCTCCAACATGGCAGGAGGTCGGTGAATCCAGCCCCTGCTCTCGCTGTCCTCATGGCGAACGAACCACCAGAGAATATTAATAAAAGCTAAATACTGCAGGTGCTGGAAACCTGAAAGAAAAACAAAAACTGCTGTATAAATTCAGCTCAGTCGAAGAGTCATATGGACTCGAAATGTTAATTCTCTGTTTCTCTCTCTACAGATGCTGCCAGGTCTGCTGAGTTTATTGAACATTTTGGGCTGGATTTTCCGACCCCCCCCCCCCCCGCTGGGTCAGAGAATCCCCGGGGGGCAGCCCCAATCCCGCCCCGATGCCGGCTGTCGTATTCTCCGGCCCCTGTTTTTCAGGCGGGGGCGGGTTTCACACCACGATGGTCGGGGGCCGTAGACAGCGCCCCCCCCCCCCGGCAATTCTCCGGGTCCTGATGGGCTGGGCGGCCATCTGCTTTTTGGCCAGTCCCGCCAGTGTGAACCATTCAACTCAAATACCCGTGGAACCTGGCAAGTAAGTCAGCGGGGCGATCCTCGGGGGGGGGGGGGGGGGGTGCGGGGGGAGCCGACGGTAGCCTGGCCCGCGATCAGGGTCCACCGATCTGTGGGTGGGCTTGTTCCGTGGGGGCATTTCTTCCTTCCATGCGAGCCCCTGTAGGGCTCCGCCATGGCTGGCGCAGAGAAGAGAACATCCCGCGCATGCGCCAAAATACAGCGGACGGTCTGCGCATGCACGGAACCACGCCGGCAGTTCAGCGCATGCACGAGATCACGCCGGCCCTTCGCCACATGCGTGAACTCGTGCAGTCCCTTCGGCACCGGCTCGAGCGGCACCAATCCCTCCAGCATCCAATTAGCCCCCGAAAGTGTGGGGAATTCCGCACTTTCGGTGGCTGTTGTAGCCGGAGTGGTTGGCGCCGGTTCTCACACCAACATGGGGACTTAGTCCCCAGAAGGGAGAATCCCGCTGTTTCTGTTTTCACACCAGAGAATATTACTGTCCTCGAGATGGCTTTTTAAATAATTTTAAGTCAGATTATTAATAACCCAGATATTGTAAGGGCCTGGACATCTCCCCTCAACAATGCACCTCTCCACTGAGGTATAGAGATGGGCTCTCAAGTTTTGATACAGAAGATTACATGAGATGTTATATTTGCTAAATTATATAAAAGTCTATTAAGAGCTCAAAATGCAATTCACTTTGATGGTAATTCAAAATATTGTCAGTTCCAGAAAAGTAAATATAATCTTGTTACGAATATAGAGAATCCAGATCTAATGATGTTGCAGAGAGATAAAGGGCCCCACCGTGTTGGGGAGAGGCCAATAGTGAGCTCCCATAGATCCCTGTAATAGGGGAACCCCACAGGGACCCTCTGCCTAATGAAACCCCCTCCACAGAATCCCTCCGTACATGCACTACGCCCCACACAGATCACATGCTTGAGTGATTGGAATGCACTTAGTGCTTGGAATGCACTTACACCTCTTTGATGTGGTCAATGTTTACAAACATGGGAGTTTCACCACCTAGAATACTGAACCAGGATATGAATGGACCAAAGCTGCAGATGGTTTTAACACGCTGTCAATCACAAACCTCTCCTCAAAAACTATGAATGCTTTGCATTTAATGGATCTGTGAGAACCAGGCACAGGAACTGCTGGTCTCCTTTCAGGAATAGATACATGGAGTTGCAAGGTATGTATTACAGCTATGATGCTTCCCACTGCCCCTGCCTGGGGGCTCTGGTAGTGGGGGATGGGGGGGCGTGGATTGGCAGTGCATTGTTGGGGGTGGTTGGCCCCCAGATGGGCTCGGATTGTCTCTACCAATATGGCACCGGTGTGGTGGACACATGGTGGACCAATGAGCCCCCTTGGCCCACCACAAAGTCTACCCCATCAGGTTCATGATTGCTGAAACCATAAATGATCCACGCGCACGTGATTCCCGGCCGGGTGAAGCAGAGAATAATGGGAGGCCGACACATCAGGCACCGGATCCGCTAAATAGATGCAAATGATTCAGCAGGATCCATTTACATTTATTTACATTACCCCACCAGCGTACATCATGGATCTCATTCACACAGCCAGCAGGGGGTCGGAGTATTGGCGCTGATCCCGATTTCCCCCAACGTTCGATTATCCGTCCCATCAGGGAACACATTCCAAGCGTCCAGGGACAGAGAATCCAAACCGAATGTTTCAAAAAATAAAGATCAACTTACATTTATGAGGGACATTTAATATAGAAAAGGATTCCAAAGTGCTTTACAATGGATTTATAGAGCCCTAGGAAAAAGTGAATGTTGAACTGAAAAGAGGATGATAGAAGGGGTGACCAAAGGTGATGGCAAAGTGATCTGTCTTAAAGGACGTTTCTCTGTGGAAACAGACAAAATAACACACGTTAAGGAGTCTCTAAGTTTCCATATCTTGAAAGAAAAACACCTTCAGGCCTGAAATATTATTTGTTGTGTCTTTCTTTTTGTATTTGTTGTAAAGACTCCCTAACCCTAATATATTTTAGGAAAGAAAATCCTCTATTCTTATCCAATAAGGAAAATATTGAAGATGCTGGAATCGGCAACAAAAAGATTGAATGCTGAAAAGCTCAGCTGGCCTGGCAGCATCTGTTGGGAGATAAAACAGAGTTAGCGTTTCACGTCCGTTTGACTCTTCATCGGATCTAAATACAGGGACAACATGTTGGATATTAAACTGGGCGAGACCGCAACAAGATGTAGCAACATTAAGAACAAGAGACTGTGCGGAGTTGGGATGGGGACTAGAAAGGGTTTTTGCTTTGAGACAATAAATGGCGGGGATATTTTATTTTAAATGGTTTAGGATGGAGGAGGAAAGTCACAGTCTAAAGGTGCTGAGTTCAATGTTAAGCCCCGAGGTCTATAACGTGCCGAATCGGAAGATGAAATGTTGCTTGCAATGTGTTTCACCGTAATACTGCAGGAGGTCAAGGGCGGATATGTGGACAAGGTGCTGAATTAAATGGCAAGGAACAGGAAGGTTGGGGTCATGCTTGCTGGCTGCGTGAATTTGTTCCATGAAGCGGTCACCCAGTCTGTGTTTAGTCTCATTAATGGAGAGGAGACGGCATTGGTCTAATAACGGAATCTGCTGTTCTTATCCAATCCAGCAATAATGACTCCAAATGCACAGCAATGTGATTGACTCTTTTAACTACCCTTTGAAATGGCCCAGAAAGCCACCCAGTTTAAAGGTTTGGACAATAAATTATGACCTTGCCTTAAAAATGAATTCTGAAAGCTGCAGATGGACAGACTGTTCTAGGAAAAGCAGGATTGACGCAAAGCTTAACCTCTAGAAACAATCTGGAATCATGAATATGAAGATGTTCAATCCCCAGCCACAGCCCTTTGTCACCCAAGCTAATCAGCTTCAGCACCAAACAAAATGGCCTTCCACCAGCCACCTGTCAAAAGTCCTCTTGACATCAGGGAAAATAACGTTAGAAATAAAAGTAGATAATGCTGGGGAAATGTTATTTGGTCACGAAACTGAAGTGTTGGGCACTGTGGACTTGTGAAGCAGACATATGCCACCAACACTGAAGAAGGTTCAACACTATTTTATTAACTCTTCTGAAATACTAGACATACTAGAACTGTGGGTTTACACAATGCTAGTTTAACTAGAGACCTGTGCCTGTCCGAACCAGTTGAATCTCTCAGCACGTGGTGTGAGTCTGTGCTAGACTTGATGAGCTCTTGTGCTTCTGAGAAGCAGCATCCAGAATGAGCGGGAAAAGTGATGCCCTTTGCCTTCATAGTGCGTGTGTTCTAACTGGTGATTGGCTGCGGTGTTTGTGCATGTTGATTGGTCCTAGTGTATATCCATCAGTATGTGTCTGCACCATGATATACTGGTGTATATTATGACAGAAACGTTAACCCTGTCGCTCTCCAAGGACATTTACATATAGGCTGTGTCTATTGACATTTCTGGCGCAGAGGATGCATTCCCCACGCACCCACACGTGCAGTGTCAGTGGCTATGATATGATTGTGTGCTACAACAAGGGAGTTTCTTTCACCTTAAATAGACACAGAAGAAGAAGACTCCTGGAAGAAAACCAGGCAAAGGTCTCGACAAAGTGTGAAACAATGGAAAAGCACAACACCCTGCTACATTCTGCTACCAAAGGCACTTTTCCTCACGCTACCCTTAAAGCATTCCCTTCCACCCTTCTTGCTCCCTCCCCTCCCATTCCCCTTACCACCTCCGACCTGATCCCCTCGCAGCTCCTCCTCCCACTCCCCTTGCATCTCCTCCTCCCATTCTCCACACCACCTTCCCTCCCACTCCACTCACTGCTTCCCCGCCAAGCCCCTCACAGCTACCCCACCTGCTCCCCTCATTATTCTCCTGCTCCCTTCGACTCTTCCCTTCCTACTTTGGTAATAGCTTCCCTACCCGCTCTCCTTCTGCTCCCCTCATGTTTCCACTCTGGTCTCTCGTCACTTTATTTCCCGTTCCTTTCATTACTTCCCCTTGTGTTTCCCTCCCTTTGCCCTTATAGCTTCCTCTCCTATTCCCATCACAGTTTCTCCCTTTTCTCCTTCCCATTCCCTTTGCAGTGTCTCCTCTCTTCCTTGACCTCTGTCTGGTTCCTTCTCTCCTGCTCATTTGATCACCTGATCCCAACTCTCTTCAACTCTCTTTGTCGCAGGAGTGGAGCGGTGAAGGGAACAGGGACAGGTGGGGTGAAAGGAGCAGTAAGAATTGGAGGAAGGGCAAGGGAAGTGGTTGAGATAAATACTAAAGGAATGGGAAGGTGGGGTGAGGAGAGCAAGAGGAAATGGCGAACGGAGTGAGAGGGGAAGCAATGAGGGGAGCAAGGAGGGAGAGGCAAAGAGAAAGGGGGGAGGTTGTGAGGAAAGCTGCAATGGGAGCCGAACAGGAATCACTGAAGGGAAAGGGAGCAGGGAGTGGGCGGTAGTGCTGTATTTTTCTCCGTTTTTCAACCTTTGCACAAAACACAATGGCATTACAACGTTCAATAACTTTGTGGTGCCTGATGGAATTGCCACGTACATACACAGAATAAATACTGACAAAGGGTGCCTTCCTAGTATTTCATCACTCTTAACTATGTACATTCACTGACTATCATACCATAGAATTCCTACAGTGCAGAAGGAGACCATTTGGCCCATCGAGTCTGCCTCAACTCTCTTAAAGAGCACACTACCTAGGCCCACTCCCCACCCTATCCCCGCAACCCCATAATCTCCACTTCGCTGGACACTTATGGGGTAATTTAGCACGGCCAATCTACCTAACCTGCATTTCTTTGGACTGTGGGTTGAAACCAGAGCACCCGGAGGAAACCCACACAGACACGGAGTTAAAGTGCAAGACCCACACAAACAATCACCCAAGGTCGGAATTGAACCTGGGTCCCTGGCTTTGTCAGGCAGCAATGCTAACCACTGTGTCATCATGCCACCCGTGTGCTTTGCAATATTGGCAGGAGTTACGGACGGAGTAAATGTTATATGACAGGAAGCCAAGTAGATCGTAGAATCACATGTCACAATGTGGGGAAACAATGCTTTGACTTTAGACAATGGTATAAAACAGATAATGTCAACTTGGTCATCCTTCAAATATATTTCCCCATTGTCATTTCCATTGACATCAATGGGCGACAAATCTAATATTGTGTCTTTTACATGGTAGCCAGCAGTCAAACCTGCATTCAATATCCACTTTTCCTGCATTGAATAGTCATCATATCACAGAAAACATCCTCAGGGGTTACAGACAACATTTGTTCTTAATTTTTGAACGGTAAAGCTATAAAATGAGGTGGCCAACCCTGCTTGTATAAGTGATCATTGTCCTTCAGGCAGGCTTTAGTTCTCATCCTATTTTGGTTTGTTTTTACCTCACTTGGCCTTGTTCTGTCCTTCTGCAACATGTGGAAAGATTGGGGGTGGGGAATTGCGTCATGTCTGCCTCCAGGAACCGGGGAAAGCGGTTTGTTATTTCCACCCACCAACCCCCAGCAGAGGCGACATCACTTGGCCAAAATGGAATTCTTTATAATTTAAGTAAGTGTCCATTATTCTGCCCAATTGTTTGCTGCAGGTTTAGACTAAACTTGGGAGGGGTTGGGACAGAAATGTAATTCGACCCTGGAGGAGGCAGCAGAATTCAGCCTTGTTGGGTAACACTAACTGGCTGGAATACCTTGCATTATCCCCTCAAATCTTCCCAACATGGACATTGATGCTTGTCTTCCTCTTTTATGTTAATAGTTGAAAATTCATTCATCAAGCTCGATATCTAAAATTCTGCAATTCATTTCTCAAATGGATTCCTGGGTCTGGGATCACATTTCACTTTGAATATAGTTTGCTGCCTTCCGCTGCGTATAAAGCTTTTCGGTGGGATCGTCCATTCCCGCAGCCGACCAACGGGGTTTTACATTTTGACCACCCCACATCATCGGGAAACCCGTGGGTGTGCCGCTGGTGAACCGGAGAATCCTGTTGATGGAGAATTCCGATGTTTGTGGGCGGGATTCTCCGCGAACCGGTGGGGCGGGCCACACCGGCGCCGAGGAGTGGCATGAACAACTCTGGTGTCGGGCCGCCCCAAAGGTGTGGAATCCTCCGGGGTTCGGCCAGCGCCGGAGTGTTTGGCGCCACGCCAGCCGGCGCATAAGGACTTGGCGCCACGCCAATCGGCGCCGAAGGGCCTTGGCGCATGTGCGGGAACGGCAGCATGTGGTGGCGTCATCCCATCGCATGCGCAGGGGTTCTTCTTCGCACCGGCCATGGCGGAGGTTGACAGCGGCCGGTATGGAGGAAAAGAGTGCCCCCATGACACAGGCCCGCCCGCGGATCGGTGGGCCCTGATCACAGGCCAGGCCACCGTGGGGGCACCCCCCGGGGCCAGATCCCCCCACGTGGGGGCGCTGCCAGCAACCGCCGCCCGGTGCACTGTGATTCCTGACCCAGCCAAAACCCTGGCGCCAGAGAATTCGGCAGCCAGCGGGGGCGGGATTCACGCCGCCCCCCGGCGATTTGCCGATCCGGCGGGGGGGGGGGGGGGGGGGGGGGGGGCTGGTGTCGGAGAATCCCGTGCTGTGCCTTGCAACCCTGCTGCACTGTGGCTGGAATGCTCCTGTCATCAGGATTCTCTGTTCCCACCAGCGGAGCAGCCCCTCCCATGGGTTTCCCGGCTGTGTGGGCTGACTTCAACGTGATATCCCATTGACCAGCGACGGGGGGGTATATTCATTGTGAAAATCCCAGTTTTCAGCTACCATTCCGCACGACTCCTGATAGTCTCATTTCCACTGGAATTATCTCTAGTGCGTATCCCATCATATGAACTGTAATCCACCTCCATCTATCCATATACTAAATAATCATCTGGCCAATTAATTGTCACAATGAATCAGTGCATGTCTGCTGTTGTTGGCTCTTTTAATGGAAGAGATACATTATTTTGTAACACATCAGTCCAAAGCCATGCATGATAATCTAACTGGGACAATGCTTGATGGCTGCATTGAAAATATTCTGCACACAATTCCCACTGAGTGATGACATTAGTTGGCGGTTTAAATACAAGTCAGCAACTTCCTTTCAGTGCGACTGTTCATTTCAGTCATATTTTATTGCGCTGGTGAATTGTTTTTCAATTCTTCTAACTAAACAGCTTCAATAAAACTGACAGATTTCACTTTGCAGAGTTTGTTTACGTTAACTACAGCAGCCTGAAGCAGATAAAGTATGACAGCTTTGTCCACACGATACTCTTGGAACTTTGTTCCAGTATCTGTTACCAACGCTGCATGCCAGAGAATGTTATACTTGTCTATCCACCCTTACCTTTCTAGCTCTGAAAGGTGACTAATGAATATGTTTTGGGCAGAGCTAGATAGATTCTTGATTAACAAGGCAGTGAAAAGTTATCAGGGGGTAAGCAGGAATGTGGAGTTCAGATCAGCCATGATCATATTGAAGGCGGATCCAGCTCAAGGGACCAGTTGAGCAGTTGGCCTACTCCTGCTCCTGATTTGTGTGTTTGCATGTGCTACACGGGCTGAATTTTTGCCCCGGTATAGAGGTAAATACTAAAGCGGTCATAAGTGAAAATTCAAGCCACTGGCATGCCAGCCTGCCATCTCCACCCTTCCTTCCTGGATGGGGATCAGAAGAGCTACCACCAATAAGTGGCGGGCAGTCGTTTGAGGTAAGTTAAAGGTCTATTGGGGACAATTGTCAGAGGCGGACAGAAGATTTCCAGTCTGCTGTGGCCCACCTCGTCAAGGAATTGATAAATAGACAGGTGCAAGTTGTGGTCTCCTGGTGGTAGGTATGGGGTACCTGTTCCAGGGCTTTGAAGTCCTCCTGGTGGCCTGGACACAGCTGCAGTGCCAGGCCATCTTGCGGAGGTAATTTTCCTCCATGATATTGGCTCAGATGCTGAGGCCATTTTTAAAAACTCAAAACTTTCGAAGGTTGTAGAGGGGACACCTGATGTTGGAGGTGTCCTTTTTCTCTCTCTCTCTTTACTGAACTGAAGCCTGCTGTTGTTTCAATGCACGATAGACTCCCATTGACTCTCCAGCTTCAGGAACCCACCCACCCTTCCGAATTAGAAATAAGCTTGCCTTATGACCATTTATTGGCCCCTTCAGGGAAAATCAGTGCTGATTGACTGCTCCCCACACCGTGCGGGGGAGGATCATGACCTCCATTTGACCCAAACGTAAAGGTCCCAACCCAAACCCCAAATCCTGCCCTTAATCGCGGTGAATCCAATTTAGCGCTGGCCATATATCGAGGGTGCAATTTGTCTCATTTGTTGAACTTGCTGCCCCACAGTGGAATCTGAATTAGTAAATGGTTTCAAGAAGGAGATAGATACATTTCTGATTTTTTAAAAATGAGTTAAAGGGATACGGTGAACAAGGGGGAGATGGATTTGAGATCAGAAAAAGATCAGCCATGATCTGATTGCATGGCGGAGCAGGCAAAAGGGCTGAATTACCCACTTCTGTTTGTAATTCCTATGTTCCTATGTTTAGGCAGAAGTAATCAGAAACAATATTCAGGCAGGTGTAAAGCAGTTAGCTGGTTCTCTGCTGCCTGTTTTTCAACAACATTTTTATTTATATGGTGCCTTTAATGCAATTAAATATCCCAAGGTGCTACACAGAGGCATTATGAAAAAAACTGGCATCAAACTACATAAGGCGATAGTAGGGCAGATGTCCAACAGCTTAGTCAAAGAGGTTGGCTTTGAGGAAGATAACATGATAGAGGTGGATAGTATCAGGAGGAAATTCCAGAGTTTCAAACCTGGATAGCTGGACGTATGTTCGCCAATAATAGATTATTGCAAAGGTGAATTTCATGCCAATTCTGTTATCTACTCATGAAATTATACAAGTCAGTAATGAACGAAACAACACTGACTGATCAAGAATTGGGCCGCAAAACTTTTCCAGCGCAGAGGTTGGGGCCAACTCCATGAGAACACATGTGGAACGTGTGCAATGTCAGTCCTGCAGTGAAAACTCACACTGAATTTCTGCACGTTCAGAATGCTGCCATCATACCTGTAAAAGCTAGAGCTCAAAGGGGCTTGTCGGATCTCACTGCAGTCCAACAATCTCTCCTCCAACAGATAGTAGGATTCCTGTGGAATGGGAATGTCACCATGGAGCACATGCAGCTCATAAGATGACAGCTTTCACCCTCCCTGCCACTCTGCCAGGGCGCTTTCCTTTGCCATTTAGCCAACGGTCCAAATCGTTGCCCATGCCGAGGTGATAGATTCCAAAGCCAGTGCTCTGAGGGATAGTGACGCTCCAGGTTATACTGCAGGGCCATTTGAAAGTCATCAATCTTCATCAAACATGCTGCATTCAATGGGCGAGCAATGAACATAGAACATAGAACAGTACAGCACAGAACAGGCCCTTCGGCCCTCAATGTTGTGCCGAGCCATGATCACCCTACTCAAACCCACGTATCCACCCTATACCCGTAACCCAACAACCCCCCCCTTAACCTTACTTTTATTAGCACACTACGGGCAATTTAGCATGGCCAATCCACCTAACCCGCACATCTTTGGACTGTGGGAGGAAACCGGAGCACCCGGAGGAAACCCACGCACACAGGGGGAGGACGTGCAGACTCCACACAGACAGTGACCCAGCCGGGAATCGGCTCGGGTAAAAGCACCTATAAAACAGTTGCTAAGTGAATGCAAAGGGAGGTTTGGTGACTTTTGTGTGGAATATTGAATGGTTTGATTGGTAAAGTTGGTTTGGAATTCTTGTTTTGTGGTTCTATTTATTTTAGCATTCTGGCTAAGAAAATGTTTCAATGGACAGGGGTAGGAGGTGCAGGATGCTTAATGAATGGAGAATTGCATTTGTGCTCACTTGTACTGTGAGCTGATCAGGGACAGCCCAGCAAAAAGGGTCTGTGTTAATTGTCTCCTTCTTTCCTCCTATTCCTCCTTGTCCTCTCCCTCATCTTCCTCTTCACCCTCTCCCTCATCTTCCTCTTCACCCTCTCCCTCATCTTCCTCTTTACCCTCTCCCTCATCTTCCTCTTCACCCTCTCCTTCATCTTCCTCTTCACCCAAGGGCAGCACGGTGGCCTAGTGGTTGGCACAACCGCCTCACGGCGCTGAGGTCCCAGGTTCGATCCCGGCTCTGGGTCACTGTCCGTGTGGAGTTTGCACATTCTCCCCGTGTCTGCATGGGTTTCGCCCCCACAACCCAAAAATGTGCAGAGTAGGTGGATTGGCCACGCTAAATTGCCCCTTAATAGAAAAAAATAATTGGGTAATCTAAATTTATAAAAAAAAAAAAAAAATCTTCCTCTTCACCCTCTCCCTCATCTTGCCCTTCATCCTCTTATTCATCTTCCGCCTTGTTCTCTCCCTCATCTTCCCCCTCCTCCTCTCCATCTTCTTCCTCCTGGTTATCTCGCTTCTCTTCCTCTTCATCTCTTCAACCTCGTCATCTTCCTCTTCAGCATGTGCTCTTGTCACCCAGTGATCACCCCCTGGTTTCTCATGGTGATTCGAATGCTGGTTGAACCACGGCCTGGCTCAGATAAGGTATCGAGACTTCTGCCAGGATACTGGCACATCATACAATATGATGTCAACCAATGGCGTCACAAACCAGCTGAACATTGAGAGTGGGACCCTTTACAGCTCCACATCTTTGAATCCACATGCAGTGTTTGAAAAATTACAAGCATGTAGCCAATGGGACGTTGTACCATTAGGAAGCCTCCTACCTGGCTGAAGTCACATGCATACTCTGTTTGTTTCTCTCTGGAAAGAGACAGAATGCAATATATTTTCCTATAATTGGGTAATCTAAATTTATAAAAAAAAAAATCTTCCTCTTCACCCTCTCCCTCATCTTGCCCTTCATCCTCTTATTCATCTTCCGCCTTGTTCTCTCCCTCATCTTCCCCCTCCTCCTCTCCATCTTCTTCCTCCTGGTTATCTCGCTTCTCTTCCTCTTCATCTCTTCAACCTCGTCATCTTCCTCTTCCTCGCCCTCATCTTCCTCTTCCTCCTCCTGCCCCTCCTCTTCTCCTGGAACTCTCCCTCCGCTTCCTCTTGGTCCTTTCCCTTATAGAACAGTACAGCACAGAACAGGCCCTTCGGCCCTCGATGTTGTGCCGAGCAATGATCACCCTACTCAAACCCACGTATCCACCCGATACTAGTAACCCAACAACCTTCCCCCCCCCCCCCCCCCCCCCCCCCCCTCCCCCAGCCTTACTTTTTAGAACACTACAGGCAATTTAGCATGGCCAATCCACCTAACCGGCACATCTTTGGACTGTGGGAGGAAACCGGAGGAAACCCACGCACACATGGGGAGAACGTGCAGACTCCGCACAGACAGTGACCCAGCCGGGAACCGAACCTGGGACCCTGGAGCTGTGACGCATTATGCTAACCACCATGCTACCGTGCTGCCCTGCTACCGTGCTGCCCTCTTTATCTTCCTCACTTCCTCTCTTATCTTCCT
Source organism: Scyliorhinus canicula (assembly GCF_902713615.1). NCBI lineage: Eukaryota > Metazoa > Chordata > Chondrichthyes > Carcharhiniformes > Scyliorhinidae > Scyliorhinus > Scyliorhinus canicula. The sequence goes on along the minus strand of NC_052159.1, from coordinate 135,372,186 downwards.
CTTTGTCCTCTCCCTCCTCTTCCTCTTCATCCCCTCCCTCATCTTCGTCCTCCTACTCTCTTTCCTCTTCCTCCTTGTTCTCTCCCTCCTCACCATATACCTAGAGGCAACAGTTGTGTCCTAATGATGATGAGGTTGTGCAGGATGCAGCAGATCTTAATGAATCAGGTCATGTGTTCTGGCGAGTTCATCAAGGCTACTGCAGAGTGGTCCGTGCAGCAGTAGCATTAATTCAGCAATGGTCTATTCCACAACACATTTGGTGTGGCATTATGGCTTTTGTTTTATTTGTGCTTCTCATGTATCTTTGAATTGCATTCCAAAGTCATGAACCAACTAGTCAGCATGTGCTCTTGTCACCCAGTGATCACCCCCTGGTTTGTCATGGTGATTCGAATGCTGGTTGAACCACGGCCTGGCTCAGATAAGGTATCGAGACTTCTGCCAGGTTACTGGCACATCATACAATATGATGTCAACCAGTGGCGTCACAAACCAGCTGAACATTGAGAGTGGGACCCTTTACAGCTCCACATCTTTGAATCCACATGCAGTGTTTGAAAAATTACAAGCATGTAGCCAATGGGACGTTGTACCATTAGGAAGCCTCCTACCTGGCTGAAGTCACATGCATACTCTGTTTGTTTCTCTCTGGAAAGAGACAGAATGCAATATATTTTCCTATCTTTGTACACAGCACATCAGCCACCTCCCTTTGTGCACCAGTCGACACCAAACTGTTAGATGTGGGAACGGTTCCTTTCTCCAGCCTAGAATGATCAGGGAGGCAAATTGCTCTCTGAAGACCCTGGGTATATGACCTTCTGCTGACAGTACTCCTCCTCCTCCCTCTTCGAGCAGCTTGTTCTCCTCTGTGCCATCTCTGCTTATGCTCCCTGTCATACAGCTGGTCAACGCAAATAAAAGCTACCGGTTGAATGACTGGGAGCAAGTGGTGTGGGCAGAATCCTTGAGCTGAGAACCAAGGCCTACAGCACATGCCAGACTCATCAATCAGGAACTAATCTGAAAGTGGTCAATTATCCTTTAAACCTCGCAAGTGGTGGGTCCTTCCTGCTGATGAATGCACATATAGCTGTGCAAGGTTAAGAAAGGGTATTACCTGCAGGGTTAAACACAAAGAAACAAGAGTGGGTCTGTTACTCCTTGAGCCTGCTCTGCCACCATTCAATTAGACCATGGGTGATTTGTGACCCAATTCCATACACTGGCCTTTGCCTCACATCCCTAAATACCTTTGGGAAACAAAGGTCTATCAACCTCAGTTTTAAAAGGAAAATTGATTCAACATTAATTGTCGTTTGCAGAAGTGAATTCCAGACTTATGTCACCTTTATATGCAAAAGGGCTTTTTAATTTCGTTTTTCAGAAATCTGGTTTTAAATTTTAGATTATGTCTCCAGTCCTGGATTCCCCAACCAGCAGAAATAGCTTTTCTCTGTCGACCCTATCTGCTCTCCTTCATATAGAACATAGAACATACAGTGCAGAAGGAGGCCATTCAGCCCATCGAGTCGGCACCGACCCACTTAAGCCCTCACTTCCACCCTATCCCCGTAACCCAATAACCCCCCTAATCTTTTTGGACACTAAGGGCAATTTAGCGCACTCAATCCATCTAACCTGCATGTCTTTGGACTGTGGCAGGAAACCGGAGCACCCGGAGGAAACCCACGCAGTCACGGGGAGAACGTGCAGACTACGCACAGACAGTGACGCAGCGGGGATTCGATCCTGGGACCGTGGCAGTGCTATCCACTTGTGCTACCGTGCTGCCCCCACATCTTGAAGACTTGGATCAAAACTGCCGCTAACCGTACAAATTCCTGGGAGTACAACACTTGTTTGCTTCATGTCCCTTCATAAGTTAACCCTTAGAATGTCAGGATTGTTCTGATAAATCTATGTTTTCCCTCCAAGGCCACTCTACCCTTCAAATGTGTAGTGCCATGAACTGCTCACAGTATTGTAGTGTAGTCTAACTAGGACTTTGTATCCTTGGTGCATGACTTTTGTCCCATTTTTTTCTGGCCTTCTAGATATTAAAGTCGGCATTCCATTAACCTTTTAATGATGTTCTGTATCTGCCCATGACATTTTAATGATCCATTGATATGAACCTCCGAATTTCTTTGAACCATTCCTATCTCTGCAGTGCTTAGATTTGAAAAGTTCAATGTACACGTTGTGTTCAGTTGAAGATAACAAACAGAATTGTGCCAGCAGAGGGAGTCTTCAAGCAGAAGCAGAGTCTGATGAAGTTGCTTTAATAAATTTGCCATGTTACTCGTGCACCTTCATTTCTGCCTGGTTCCAGTCTGAAGAACTGGAAGAACAGTTTCCTGGTTTGTCATCATTTGGGAAGTATTCATCTAATTCAATTGGATTTCCCTCCCCGAAAAGACTGTGGATGCTGGGTCAATTCAAATTTTCAAGGCTGAGGGATAAATTTTTTATCAGGCCATGGTACAAAGGGTTGGGGAGCAAAGGTGGGTGAGTGGATTTGAGATATAGACAAGCCATTGACTAACTTAATAGCAGAATGCTTTTAAGGTTCAATTACTTTGCATGTTTCATCATGGTTGAGTCACCCTAATCTACGATTCCTCCCTCATGTTTATAGGGGATGAAGCATCCAGCTGTGTCTTAAATAGAAAGGTTGGAGCCAGAGGCAGGCACTCCCTACACTCCCTGTAGAATCCATAATTTTGTGACCTATATGGTACGTGCAAAGCAAAACCAAATTTGGAGCATGCACCTTTAAATAAAAGAACTAAAATTCCTGAACCCGGGTAGGACAACAGGAAGATTTGTTTTGAATTCATTCATGGGACGTCTGGCTCGGCAAATATTTATTGCCCATCTCTAATTGCCCATGAGGAGGTGGTGGTGAGCTGCCTTCTTGGACGGCTGCACTCCACGTGCTGTAGGACACCCACAGTGCTGTTAGATGCGCTAAATAGTGGGTGGGTGCAGTCTGTGGTCGATCCAGTTCCACCGGGTCCCTCCCCCATTTTCTGCAATTGGCAAACTTCACTGAAAGTCGGGGTGGGCGTTTCATGCATCGTAACATTCTTCAGCTCTGAGGTCACAGGAAATGCCAGGATTGGTGGAATGATGCTCTCTGACAGAATATCCATCGGTTCCACTTCCTCCACGTGTTCAGTACCTGTGCACACATGGGGCGAAATTCTCCGCGGACCGTGGTGACGCCGATGACTCCGGCGTCGGGGCCTTCTTTTAGGCCGCTAATCTCCGTTCCCGGAGGGGCCAGCATCGGACCGACGCGATACGCGTAATTTTAATGTGCTGCAGAAGTGGCGCGTTGAGAGAGAGAGGACGGGTACCGGCATGGGGAGAGGGGGAGAGGAGGAGAGGGGGGGGGGGGGAGAGGAGGAGAGGCGGGGGGAGAGGAGGAGAGGGGGGGGGAGAGGAGGAGAGGGGGGGGGAGAGGAGGAGGGGGGGGAGAGGAGGAGAGGGGGGGGGGAGAGGAGGAGGGGGGGAGAGGAGGAGAGGTGGGGAGAGGAGGAGGGGGGGAGAGGAGGAGAGGGGGGAGCGGAGGAGAGCGGGGGAGAGGAGGAGAGGGGGAGAGGAGACAGAGGAGGGGTAGAGGAGGAGAGGGGGTAGAGAGGAGGGGGGGAGAGGAGGGGGGGGAGAGGAGGAGAGGGGGGAGAGGAGGAGGGGGAGAGGAGGAGAGGGGGGAGAGGAGGAGGGGGGAGAGGAGGAGAGGGGGGAGAGGAGGAGAGGGGGGAGAGGAGGAGGGGGGAGAGGGGGAGAGGGGGGAGAGGAGGAGGGGGAGAGGAGGAGGGGGGAGAGGAGGAGGGGGGAGAGGAGGAGAGGGGGGAGAGGAGGGGGGGAGAGGAGGAGAGGGGGGAGAGGAGGAGGGGGGAGAGGAGGAGAGGGGGGAGAGGAGGAGAGGGGGGAGAGGAGGAGAGGGGGGAGAGGAGGAGAGGGGGGAGAGGGGGAGTGGAGGAGAGGAGGGAGAGGAGGAGGGGGAGAGAGGAGGTGAGGGGGGAGAGGAGGAGAGGGGGGAGAGGAGGAGAGGGGGAGAGGAGGAGGGGGAGAGGAGGAGAGGGGGGAGAGGAGGAGAGGGGGGAGAGGAGGAGGGGGAGAGGAGGAGAGGGGGAGAGGAGGAGGGGGGAGAGGAGGAGAGGGGGGAGAGGAGGGGGGAGAGGAGGAGAGGGGGGAGAGGAGGAGGGGGGGAGAGGGGGAGAGGGGGGAGAGGAGGAGGGGGAGAGGAGGAGAGGGGGGAGAGGAGGAGGGGGGGAGAGGAGGAGAGGGGGGAGAGGAGGAGAGGGGGAGAGGAGGAGGGGGGAGAGGGGGAGAGGGGGGAGAGGAGGAGGGGGAGAGGAGGAGAGGGGGGAGAGGAGGAGGGGGGAGAGGAGGAGAGGGGGGAGAGGAGGGGGGGAGAGGAGGAGAGGGGGGAGAGGAGGAGGGGGGAGAGGAGGAGAGGGGGAGAGGAGGAGGGGGGGGAGAGGAGGAGAGGGGGGAGAAGAGGAGAGGGGGGAGAGGGGGAGTGGAGGAGAGGGGGGAGAGGAGGAGGGGGGAGAGAGGAGGTGAGGGGGGAGAGGAGGAGAGGGGGGAGAGGAGGAGAGGGGGAGAGGAGGAGGGGGGAGAGGAGGAGAGGGGGGAGAGGAGGAGAGGGGGAGAGGAGGAGGGGGAGAGGAGGAGAGGGGGGGAGAGGAGGAGAGGGGGAGAGGAGGAGAGGGGGGAGAGGAGGAGAGGGAGGGGGGTGTGTGTGTGTACCGGCCTTCAGAGGGAGGGGGGTGTGGGTACCGGCCTTCAGAGGGAGGGGGAGGGGGGTGTGGGTACCGGCCTTCAGAGGGGGGGGGAGGGGGGGGTACCAGTCTTCAGAGGAAGGGGGAGGGGGGAGGGGGGTGTGGGTACCGGCCTTCAGAGGGAGGGGTAGGGAGGTGTGGGTACCGGCCTTCAGAGGGAGGGGGAGGGGGGTTGGGGTACCGGCCTTCAGAGGGAGGGGGAGGGGGGGTGGGAACGGCCTTCAGAGGGAGGGGGAGGGGGGTGGTACCGGCCTTCAGAGGAAGGGGGAGGGGGGGAGGGGGTGTGGGTACCGGCCTTCAGAGGGAGGGGTAGGGAGGTGTGGGTACGGCCTTCAGAGGGAGGGGGGTGTGGGTACGGCCTTCAGAGGGAGGGGGGTGTGGGTACCTGCCTTCAGAGGGAGGGGGGTGTGGGTACCGGCCTTCAGTGGGAGGGGGAGGGGGCTGTGTGTACCGGCGTTGAGAGGGAGGGGGCGGTACCGGCGTTGAGAGAGAGGGGGGGCGGCGTTGGAGGGGGGTAGGGGTGGTGGTGAGTGGGGTAGGGGTGGTGAGGGGGGTGGGGTGGTGAGGGGGGTAGGGGTGTTGGAGGGGGGTAGGGGTGGTGGGGTGGGGGCAGGGGGGGCGCCGCTGCCCCCAACCCCCCCATCCCTACCCCCCACACCCTACCCCCCCACCCCTACCACCCCCACCACCCCTACCCACCGCCACCACCCCTACCCACCCCTACCCACCCCTACCCCCCGCCCCACCACCCATACCGCCCTCCCCACCACCCCTACCCCCCTCCCCACCACCCCTACCCCCCTCCCCACCACACCTACCCCCTCCCCCACCACCCCTACCCCCCTCCAACACCGCCCCCCCATCTCTCTCAACGCCGGTACCCCCCACCTCTCATCGCCGCAACCCCCCCTCAACGCCGCAACCCCCCCACGCCGCAAACCCCCCCTCAATGCCGCAAACCCCCTCCCTCAATGCCGCAAACCTCCCCCTCAACGCCGCAACCCCCCCTCAACGCCGCAACCGCCCCCTCAACGCCGCAACCCCCCCCCCTCAACGCCGCAACCCCCCCCCCCAAACGCCGGGGACACTCTCTCTCTTCCCCCCCCCCCCCCCCCAAAACGCCGGGACTCTCTCCTCCTCCCCCCCCCCCCCCCACTCGCCCCAGATCACTGAACAGCTTCAACCATCAACAATGGTTGACGCCGTTTTAAAGCTACTCTGTTTTTCGCCGACGTGACCTGTGGCCGGAGATTTTGTGAAAGTAAAAATATAATTAAATCCTTCCGGCGCCAGCTGTTTTCAGAGGCTGCCGGCGGGATTTGCACAACGCCGGTTTTTGGCCGTTCGGAGATTTAAAAACCCGGCGGGAGCGGGAATAACGCCGCCACCGGCCGATTCTCCGACCCTGCGTGGGGTCGGAGAATTTCGCCCATGGGCTCCAATAATGGCAGGCATCATTGCGGGGGGTGGGGGGGCTGGAAAATCTGAAGAGCCATTAAAAGTCAAGGGCTGTCCATTTGGGAGAAAATGTGAAAAAGGAGGAGAATAAAAAGTATTTTTTTTTAAATGTCAACTGCTCTCCAAATTTTCCCATCCCACCCGCGTAGTTGCATGCTTGTGTTGGTTCTGGAAAGTCTGCCCCTCTGAGCTTGAACTTATTGTAATGTGATGTTAAACTGCATTGTTGGTACATTGTTAATATTACATAATTTGTAAAAGTGCAAATTATTGTCTCAGTAATAGATTTGCACTGAGGGAAACCCACTCCTACAAAGTGGAACCAACAGGCATTAGGGTCATTATTTGCAAATGCAAAAGGCCTCCAGCCTGTTCCAGGCAAGGCCTTGAAAACCTTGATTTTCTTCTGTCAGTGATCGACACCGTGAACATCTGGTTCGGAATGATCGCAGGCTCCCTGCCAGCCAAATTTCGGGCCCTGCTGCCTGTTTATTTCAGGAAAAAAGGAGATTGTGCCATTGGATTTGTGGATCTGAGTGCAGAGAGACAGATAGAGAGCGCAAGAGTTTGGATGTTGAAATGGGAAGACCACTCGGGGGACGAAGCACAGATTGGATGCCATGTTGCTGAACATCTCCATTCTGCCTGCAGGCGTAACCCTGAGATCCTACCTTGTTCTCACACTGACACCTCTTCCCTTGGCTTACCACCTTGTTCTCGTGAGGCTCAACATAAGGTTCAGGAGCAGCACCTCACCTGTCGACTATGCACTTTGCAGCCTTCTGGAGTCAACAATAAACTCAACAACTTCAGACTGTAGACTCTGTCCCCCATTTTGTTTCCTCATCTTTGCTTGTTCCAGTTTATTTTCAAGCAACAGCATGTCAGCTCTTTGCTCTTTGTTTCTTTTCTTCTCCATTCTTTTTGGCCTTGGAGAACTGGCTTTTCTGTCATTTAATCTCTCCCATCTTCTACCCGATCACAGGCCCTTCTGTTGCCCTTGTCCCACCCACCCATTTCTTCAAACCTGTTACATCTCTAACCTTCCCCAATTCTTATGGAAGGTCAGGGACCATAAAAACCATAAGATATAGGAGCAGAATTAGGCCACTCGGACCATCGAATCTGCTCCATCATTCAATCGTGCCTGATATTTTCTCATCTCCATTCTCCTGCCTTCTCCTCATAACCCCTGATCCCCTTATTAATCAAGAACCTATCTATCTCTGTCTCAAAGACACTCAGTGATTTGGCCTCCACAGTCTTCTGTGGCAAAGAGTTCCATAGATTCACCACCCTCTGGCTGAAGAAATTCCTCCTCATCTTTGTTTTGAAGGATTATCCTTCTAGTCTGAGATTGTGTCCTCTGGTTCTAATTTTTCCAACAAGTGGAAACATCGGGCGTGATTCTCCCATATGGGTAGAAATCGTAAGGCTGGCGTCAAATCCGGGCGGGTTTGACGCCAGCCCCCCCCCCCTTCCCGACCGGGAACCGATTCTGGTCCCCGGTCGGGGCTAGCATCCTGACGCCGTAAACTCCAGCATCGCGGGCTTAACGAATTTCGTTAAGCCCGCTTGCCAGAGTTAGCGCCGGCTGACACGTCATATGACGTCAGCGGCGCATGCGCGGATTGGAAGACTCCAACCCGCGCATGCGCGGATGACGTCATCGCGCATTTGCGCGAAACCCGCGCATGCGTGGGCCGGGATGCCCCTCAGCCGCCCCATGAATGGATACTGCGGGGCGGCGGAAGGACAAAGAGTGCGCGGGCATTGGGCCCGCTGCCCGCGATCGGTGGGCACCGATCGCGGGCCCATGGCACCCTTGGCACGGCCGTGGTACTGCCGTGCCAATCGGCGCCATGGTTTTAAAAATCGACAGTTTACGGCCGTTTTTACGAACGGCCAGACCAGGTGTGTTTGCCGTTCGTAAAAACAGCCGTAAAGGGCTGGGAACTCGGCCCATCCATCAGCTGAGAATCGCTGCCGGCCGTAAAAAAACGGCGGCAGCGATTCGTATCGGGAGTCGGGCGTGGGGGGGGGGGGGGGGAGAATAGCGGGAGGGCGTCGGAACAGCGTTGCCGTAAAATTTTACGAGCCACGCTATTCTCCGCACCGTCGGGAGTGCGGAGAATCGCGCCCATCCTCTCCACGTCCACTCTGTCCAGGCCTCGCAGTATCCTGTAAGTTTCAATGAGTTGCCCCCTCATCCTTCTATACTCCAATGAGTACAGACCCAAGGACCTGAAATGTTAACTTTGTTTTTCTCACTCTGCACAGATGCTGCCTAACCTTCTGAATCATTTCCAGCGTTTTCTGTTTTTATTGGAAGAAACTGAATTTGTTTGCACTTAATCGGCGGGATTCTCCCCTACCAGGCGGGGCGGGGGGTCCCGGCGCACTCCTCCGCACCTTCAGGGGCTAGGCCCGCCCCGGAGTGGTTGGCGCCCCTCTGGCCGGCGGGAAAGGGGCTTGGCGCCACGCCAACCGGCGCCAAAGGTCCTCCGCCGGGCGGCGCGAGTTGGCGCATGTGCGGGAGTGCCAGTATGTGCTGGCGCCATCCCCGCGCATGCGCAGAGGGAATCGCTTCCGCACCAGGAATGGCGGAGAAACACGGCCTCCGGTGCAGAACAATAGAGTGCTCCCACGGCACAGGCCCACCCGCGGATCGGTGGGCCCGTGGGCCAGGCCACCGTGGGGGCACCTCCCAAGAACCCCGGAACTTGCCCGCGCCGCCAGGTCCTGCCGGTAAGGGAGCTATTCTAATTTATGCCGGCAGGACCGGCAAAGAACGGGCGGGACTTCGGCCCATCGCGGGCCGGAAAATTCGGGCAGCCCCAGGGCCTATTGAGTTGCGCCAGACCCCGCCATTCTTCGAGGCGGGCAGCGCAATTCACGCCTGGGCAATTTTTGGGGAGCGGGAGGATTAGGGGGTCGGAATGGGGCAGGATTCACGCCGACCCCCGCCGATTCTCCCACCCGGCGGGGGTCGGAGAATCCCGCCCTACATTACATCAATGGTTGCATAATGTACTTCCATAAATGTTGTAACTAAAGTGTATTTTTGAAGAAAAGAAATTGAATATAATCCAATCTGTTTGCATTTTTAATCCAAATAATTAATTTACAAGATCATGTGAAAGATTTGAGAAATAAAAAAAAAATAACCGTATTGACAGTTGACCTCGTTGGTTCAAGAGTACGAGATAGGGCTAGAAAAACTGCCACGCATCTCTGGTAATGGATTGGAATGTGAATTGCCTTCAAAATGAGAGGGTGGTGACCACAAAGCCAAAGCAAAGCCCTGTAATGGCTTATCATCTGTGATATAGATATCTATTGTCCAAGACAAAGGTTACATCCATTGTTTAGACCTTATCAAAGTGTAATTGTACCTCAATGCAACTCTTACACTTCAATCCAAATGCATGACCCTTCTCTTGCGATCTGATTAAAAAGGCCTCTTAAAACCATCAAAAGGCTCAGTGACAGATTAAGACAGCTGTTCATTTTTTTCTCTCTCTTCGTAACCAAATCTTGTTTTTAATCATTGACGACAGATTAAATTCACAGCTCAGTTTCACACTTCAAAAAGTCTTAGGTTTCTGCTATTGTGCAGTACCACTGTCATGGAGTCGACACAGATTCACTCTTTCATCTGAGACAGACAAAGACAACTGTGAGACAGGACATGTAGAACAATACAATGAAGGGGATGCAAAAAATAGTCTAACATCTAACCAACACAATTATTTTATGGGACTGTGAATGTCATCTATATATAGGCACATCTCCTCTGGTATGTGACGTTTTGTGCAATCAAATCAGAAGATAACTTCCACTTCTTCAAAGCACTTTTGTGAGTTTTATTGCCAATTTACTCCAGAACTTTTTTCTCCTCATTATTTTTTTGGTGAGCATCCAGCTACCTGTGTCCGTCTCCTTTTACAGATGCACTTCTGGCAACTTCTACCATCTTCCTGGGAGACTGTGCTTTAAAGTAGGTAAGCTAGACTTTCAAAGCAGTCTCTTTAAAGCATATAGTAAAATGTAGCAGCGAAAACAGTTTTGCGTGGCTTCCAGATGGCCCATCTGTTGCATAAAGCTATGGAATACTGTAATTAAATGGTAAAGTGGCCTATAATTACTAACACCCATAAAGTGTGATTATTTTGAAACACAACAAAAGGCTGCAATGTGAAACATTTATGGGCTTGAAAATATTTAGTTTCAGCACATTGTGAGCAATTATTTGAACAAGAGGCATTAATGCAGATGGTGGTGCAATCTCCACCAATTAAAGCAAAAGGCCTTCTGTTAGGGGAGTTCACATTTTGAGAAACTTCTCATTGCACCTTTCTACCTGCCCAGTGTAGTCTCGCTCGCTTCAATGCAAACACACACAATACAATGAAGACTGCCGCTATCGTTTTGTTGAGGTTATTGTGATGAAGCGATACACTACACCATCTGATCGACAGATCCTAGGGCCAACAATTCTCATTGTTGTTGGCAAAATAGAGGCTTAGCGTAACCACAGCTCAGTTTTGGATCTAATGATAGGCTCCCATTTCCAGCTATTTTATGTTCTACTTCCAACTTCTCTGAGAGGATTTCAATTTCTGACAGCCCCCTTCAGCACCACACACACATGTCAACGAGATGTAAGACTGGTATAAGTGTTCAGAATTCTCAATGGGCCAGATTTTATGGCCAGCAGCGAATAACTAACTTAGGGTAGCCCACAAACTTGGGATTTTGCACTGGAACTTGCAGTTAATGGTGAACCATTTTGAAGCAGCAAGCTTTGTTCTTTGAAGTGCTGAGGGTTTACATAAGAACATAAGAACTAGGAGCAGAAGTAGACCGTCCGGCCCTTCGAGCCTGCTCCGCCTTTCTATAAGATCATGGCTGACCTTTTCATGGTCTCAGAACCACTTACCCGCATTCTCACCATATCCCGTAATTCCTTTATTTAAAAAAAAAACATCTACCCTATCTTTAAATATATTCAATGAAGTAGCATCTACTACTCCTTTCGGTAGGGAATTCCATACTTTAACCACCCTCTGAGTGAAGAAGTTCCTCTTTGATTCAGTCCTAAATCTGCTCCCCTTAATCTTGAGGCTATGCCCTCTTGTCCTACTTTCACCTACCAGTGGAAACATCCTTTCTACTTCTATCTTATCCATTCCCTTCAAAATTTTATATGTTTCTATTAGATCCCCCCTCAACCTTCTGAATTCCAGTGAATATAATCCCAATCTACTCAGCCTCTCCTCATACGATAATCCCCTCAACTCTGGAATCAGCCTAGTGAACCTCCTCTGCACCCCCTCTAGTGCCAGCACATCCTTTCTCAAGTGTGGAGACCAAAACTGCACACAGTACTCCAGGTGCGGCCTCACCAGCACCTTGTACAATTGCAACATTACCTCTCTACTTTTAAACTCAATCCCCTTCGCAATGAAGGACAAAATTCCATTCGCCTTCCTAATTACTTGTTGCACCTGCAGACCAACCTTCTGTGACTCATGCACAAGTACACCCAGATCCCTCTGCATAGCAGCATGCTGCAGCTTTTTACCATTTAAGTAATAATCCGTTCTATTGTTACTCCTACCAAAATGCATGACTTCACACTTATTGACATTATACTCCATCTGCCAGACCTTTGCTCACTCACTCAATGTGTCAATGTTTCTCTGTAAGGTTTTACAGTCCTCAGTACACTTTGCTCTGCCACACAACTTCGTGTCATCTGCAAACTTGGATACCATACACGTAGTTCCCAACTCCAAATCGTCTATATAATTTGTAAATAATTGTGGTCCCAACACCGATCCCTGAGGTACACCACACGTCACTGATTGCCAGCCAGAATAGCACTCATTTATTCCCACTCTTTGTTTCCTGTTAGACAACTAATCGTCTATCCATGCTAGTACTCTACCCTTAACACCATGCATCCTTATCTTATGCAGCAGCCGCTTGTGCGGTACCTTGTCAAAGGCCTTTTGGAAATCTAGGTACACCACATACACTGAGTCCCCTTTGTCTACCTTGCTCGAAATGTCTTCATAGAATTCCAAGAGATTCATCAAGCATGACCTGTCCTTCATGAATCCATGCTGCGTCTGTTCAATGGGACAATTTCTATCGAGGTGCCCTCCTATCTCTTTCTTGATAATAGACTCAAGCATCTTCCCCACGACAGAGGTTAAGCTAATCGGTCTATAATTCCCCATCTTTTGTCTACTTTCCTTTTTAAACAGTGGCGTCACATTTGCTGTTTTCCAATCCTCTGGGACAGCCCCAGTGTTCAGCGAATTTTGGAAAATTACCGCCAGTGCATCTGCTATTACTCCAGCTATCTCTCTCAGTACCCTGGGATGCATTCCATCAGGGCCAGGAGACTTATCTATCCTGAGCTCCATTAGCTTTCCCAACACTTGCACTTTCGTGATAGTAATGGTTTCCAGGTCCTCACCTACCTTCTTCTCTCGGTCAATTGCTGGCATGTTATTAGTGTCCTCCACTGTGAAGACCGATGCAAAATATTTGTTCAATGCCTCCGCCATTTCATCGTATCCCATAACTAAATGACCACTCTCATCCTCTAACGGACCAATGTTTACTTTAGCCACTCTTTTTAGTTTTATATAATTATAAAAACTTTTGCTATCTGTCCTTATATTCTGTGCCAGTTTTTTTTCGTGTTCTATCTTACTTTTCTTTATGGCTCTTTTCGTGGCTTTCTGCTGACCTGTAAAGTTGCCCCAATCTTCTAGTTTCCCGCTGATCTTGGCCACTTTGTAAGCCTTCTCTTTAAATTTGACAGCCTCATGTATCTCCTTGGACACCCATGGTAAATTACCTCTTTATTACAATTCTTCCTTCTCACTGGAATATACTTTTGTTGAGCACTATGAAAGATTTCTTTGAAAGTACTCCACTGCTCCTCAACTGTCCTACCATAAAATATTTGTTTCCAGTCTACTTTAGCGAGGTCCTTCCTCATTCTATCGTAGTCCCCTTTGTTCAAGTATAGGACCCTGGTATTGGATTCTATCATCACACTCTCCATCTGTATACTAAATTCAACCATGCTGTGATCACTCCTCCCAAGAGGATCCCTAACGATGAGGTCATTAATTATTCCTGCCTCATTACACAGGACCAGATCTAGGATAGCTTGCTCTCTCGTCGGTTCCATTACATATTGTTCCAGAAAACTATCCCGGATACATTCAACAAACTCCTCTTCAAGGCTACCCTGACCGAGCTGATTTGACCAATCTATATGCAGATTAAAATCTCCCATGATAACTGCTGTACCCTTTTCACAGGCATTAGTTATCTCTTCATTCACTGCCCATCCCAGTGTGATGCTATTATTTGGTGGCCTATAGACTACGCCTATCAGTGTCTTTTTCTTCTTAGAATTTCTAATTTCTACCCAAATGGATTCCACCTCATTCTCCATAGAACCTATATCATCCCTCAATGCCACCCTGATGTCGTCCTTGATTATTAGTGCTACTCCACCTCCCTTACATACCTGTCTATCCCTCTGAAATGTCTGGTACCCCTGGATATTTAACTCCCAGTCGTGACCATCCTGCAACCATGTCTCCGTAATGGCTATCAAGTCATATTCATTCGCGATGATTTGTGCCGTTAATTCATCAACTTTGTTACGAATGCTACGAGCATTCAGGTAAACTGCCTTAATGCTGACTCTCTTATCATTATTAGAGAAATTGGACATCATGAGATGTCCTAAGTTATCCTTCCTTTTTGCTTCATTCCTAGTCTGCCTTGAACTTAAACCCACCTGCACACATGCTAACCTGCTGCTTATCCTTCCATTTAACTCCCTACTCGCTGTCGCTTTCCTTTTCCCTTCCCCCCGACTCAGAAGTTTAAAGTCCTACTGACCACCCTATTTATCCTTTTCGCTAGAACACTGGTTCCAGATCGGTTCAGGTGGAGGCCAAGATTGGTATCATGACCGGTACAGGCTTGGAGGGCCTAAGGGCCTGTTCCTGTGCTGTACTGTTCTTTGTTCCCTGAACAAGAAAACCAAATATGTATCTCCTTAATCAATCAAATTGAAAAATTGCGACCTGAACAGCAAGGCAGATGAACCAGGAAGGGTCTGTGAGAATATTCAATGTCCAATCAGGTGCAGAAAGTACAGGAAATAGGAAAAGCAATTTCCCGGATGTTCCCATTGGTGGGATCTTCCAGGCCCCCCCCCTCCACCCCCCCCCACCCCCCCCCCCCCCCCCCCCCCCCACCCCCCCCACCCCCTCCAGCGCTGAAGGTTGCGAACAGAGGGAAAACCCATTGACAGTGGCAGGACCAGAAGATGCGCCTCCGACCAATGGTGGGCCATCTCTGCTGTTGCGAAACACGCTGCAATGGGGCGGAAAACCCTGCCCATAGGATTGAGAGAGAGAGATCAAAGGAGTAAGAAAGAAAACATTTCATAAAAATTACATTGTTTTTTATATCTAATCGAAACTTGAGGAAATGAGAAACCAAACTTGTGTGAGTTATTCTTCCGCACCACAAAGGCTTTACTTGAGACGTATAATGGCATTAAATATTAACTGACACTGGAGTGGACAAGTGTCAACCTTTTTGAGCGCGATTAGTATCCATCATGTCAGTACAACAATCTCAGACCAGTCCATGTCTTTCAATAGAGTGTCTCTGGGCGAGATATTGCTATAGCACAGCGACTTCTGTGTTTAGTTCAATGTGTGAGGTTGCTGGATGCTTCTGTCCAATTTACATTTACATAACTTCGAGCACACTGTTATTTTTATCTTAAAATCTAGCCTATTATTTCCAGCCTCGCTATATGATTTCCGCTGATGAAACCTACTAACAGATGGTAGCTGTAGAGTTGACAGATTCAAATCTGTCAAATGGAGGTGACCAATTTAATGAGCTGACAGCCGAGGCAACTTTTGTCTGTTTCTCAGGTTTGCTTTCATATTTGAGGAGTTATTTATAATTTGGGGGAGTTACAGAGCAATATTAACAGAATTAACCTCACACAAGCCTCCCAGGCACATACATAACAGAAAGCGACAGGGGTAAGAGGACGAATGGAGGGAAGGGCCTGTAACATGAGGAGATGGAGTTGTAAGGGTTTTCTGGCAATGAAGACTTGAGAAGGGAGATTCAAGCATAAATTCTAGATGGAAGAGTGAGAGAGCCTTGTCAATCCATTTCAGAGCTGAGTGTACCTATTGGAGGGATGGGGAGGGGGGTGGTGGTTGGCGGGGGCATAGAATCAAAATTTAAAGGGGGAGGTCATTTATGTTGGCTGCCATTAAACATCTTCCCTCACTGTTCTATTGTTCTGGCAGAGTTAACAGTCACAGATACACTGCCACCTTTTTCCAGGCTGAACACAGTGGCTCAATTAAAATTTCCTTCCCACAAGCCCAGGAAGCCATCTCCCCTGCCTTGGATTTCATCCAGGAGGAGCTGTAAATCTGCACATAAAAGTTCGAGAATTCTTTCTCCTGTCATCACTGCTCTCAGCGGAATACCGCGGCCCACGCCAACCTCCTCCCACCCCACCAGTGCGTGAGGCTAAAGCTGTATTGAAGTCATGTGAAATCTCCAAATGCAGATGAGGAGCGTGAGTGAATGTCCCATACCACAAGAATGCTTTCCCAACTCACCAAGACTCCTTCGACGGCATCTTCCAAACTCACAAACCAGGCCACCTAAAAGAACATGGCCTAAAGGGAACACAACAAGTACAAACTCCCTTCCAAGCCACACACCACCCTGACTTAAAACTATATCACCATCCTGTCACTTTTTCTGGGTCAAAATCCTGGAAGGCACTTCCTAACAGCACTCTAAGAAGCATTTAAACCAGTTCTATCTCCTGGATAACTCTACTAATGCAGCGTACCTCTTATCTCCAGAGGAAAAGCCCGTGGTTCTGACATTCTGGGCTCTCACCTCCCCATCCTTTTCACAGTAACTTCATTTGAAGCCTACTTGTGACAATAAGCGATTTTCATTTCATTTCCTCCATCCTCACACCCATGGAACCCTGCCAAAAGCCATCCACCCATACCAGCCCACCTCCTTTCTGGCTTCCCTCTTTGTGACTTACCCAGGTTCCAGCAGGTAGCCTCTGGGCTGCCCGATCTTCCCCTGCCAGCAACTGATCAGCCACCTCTTTCTGCCTGCTTAAATTCCTCATCATTAATTTAAGCTTGACTTACTGCCCTTTATTAGCAGGGTCTTCAGTGAGTTGCCTCACTGTTCCCTTAACTCTCTTGAAAATTTGGACTGAAAGTCTGCTACTACATTTTCCGGGTGTTTTCCGGGTCCTTAAGGGGGAGGGGGAGCAGCCCCAAGTCGTAGTCCACATTGGCACTAACGATATAGGTAGGAAAGGGGACAAGGATGTCAGGCAGGCCTTTAGGGAGCTAGGATGGAAGCTCAGAGCGAGAACAAACAGAGTTGTTATCTCTGGGTTGTTGCCCGTGCCACGTGATAGTGAGATGAGGAATAGGGAGAGAGAGCAATTAAACACGTGGCTACAGGGATGGTGCAGGCGGGAGGGATTCAGATTTCTGGATAACTGGGGCTCTTTCTGGGGAAGGTGGGACCTCTATAGACAGGATGGTCTACATCTGAACCTGAAGGGCACCAATATCCTGGGGGGGGGAGATTTGTTAGTGCTCTTTGGGGGGGGTTTAAACTAATTCAGCAGGGGCATGGGAACCTGGATTGTAGTTTTGGGGTACGGGAGATTGAGAGTATAGAGGTCAGGAGCACAGATTTGACTTCGCAGGAGGGTGCCAGTGTTCAGGTAGGTGGTTTGAAGTGTGTCTACTTCAATGCCAGGAGTATACGAAATAAGGTAGGGGAACTGGCAGCATGGGTTGGTACCTGGGACTTCGATGTTGTGGCCATTTCAGAGACATGGATAGAGCAGGGACAGGAATGGTTGTTGCAGGTTCCGGGGTTTAGGTGTTTTAGTAAGCTCAGAGAAGGGGGCAAAAGAGGGGGAGGTGTGGCGCTGCTAGTCAAGGACAGTATTACAGTGGCGGAAAGGATGCTAGATGGGGACTCTTCTTCCGAGGTAGTATGGGCTGAGGTTAGAAACAGGAAAGGAGAGGTCACCCTGTTGGGAGTTTTCTATAGGCCACCTAATAATTCTAGGGATGTAGAGGAAAGGGTGGCAAATTTGATTCTGGAAAAGAGCGAAAGTAACAGGGTAGCTGTTATGGGAGACTTTAACTTTCCAAATATTGACTGGAAAAGATATAGTTCGAGTACATTAGATGGGTCGTTCTTTGTACAATGTGTGCAGGAGGATTTCCTGACACAATATGTTGACAGGGCAAAAAGAGGCGAGGCCACATTGGATTTGGTTTTGGGTAATGAACCAGGCCAGGTGTTAGATCTGGAGGTAGGTGAGCACTTTGGAAACAGTGACCACAATTCGGTGACCTTTACGTTAGTGATGGAAAGGGATAAGTATACCCCGCAGGGCAAGAGTTATAGCTGGGGGAAGGGCAATTATGATGCCATTAGACATGACTTAGGATGTGTAGGTTGGAGAAGTAGGCTGCAAGGGTTGGGCACACTGGATATGTGGAGCTTGTTCAAGGAACAGCTATTGCATGTTCTTGATAAGTACATACCAGTCAGGCAGGGAGGAAGGGGTCGAGCGAGGGAACCGTGGTTTACCAAAGAAATGGAATCTCTTGTTAAGAGGAAGAAGGAGGCCTATGTGAAGATGAGGCGTGAAGTTTCAGTTGGGGCGCTTGATAGTTACAAGGAAGTGAGGAAGGATCTAAAGAGAGAGCTAAGACGAGCAAGGAGGGGACATGAGAAGTCTTTGGCAGGTAGGATCAAGGAAAACCAAAAAGCTTTCTATAGGTATGTCAGGAATAAAAGAATGACTAGGGTAAGAGTAGGGCCAGTCAAGGACAGTGGTGGGAAGTTGTGTGTGGAGGCTGAGGAGATAAGCGAGATACTAAATGAATACTTTTCGTCAGTATTCACTCAGGAAAAAGATAATGTTGTGGAGGAGAATGCTGAGACCCAGGCTATTAGAATAGATGGCATTGAGGTGCGTAGGGAAGAAGTGTTGGCAATTCTGGACAAGGTGAAAATAGATAAGTCCCCGGGGCCTGATGGGATTTATCCTAGGATTCTCTGGGAAGCCAGGGAAGATATTGCTGAGCCTTTGGCTTTGATTTTTATGTCATCATTGGCTACAGGAATAGTGCCAGAGGACTGGAGGATAGCAAATGTGGTCCCTTTGTTCAAGAAGGGGAGTAGAGATAACCCCGGTAACTATAGGCCGGTGAGCCTCACGTCTGTTGTGGGTAAAGTCTTGGAGAGGATTATAAGAGATACGATTTATAATCATCTAGATAGGAATAATATGATTAGGGATAGTCAGAATGGTTTTGTGAAGGGTAGGTCATGCCTCACAAACCTTATTGAGTTCTTTGAGAAGGTGACTGAACAGGTAGACGAGGGTACAGCAGTTGATGTGGTGCATATGGATTTCAGTAAAGCGTTTGATAAGGTTCCCCACGGTCGTCTATTGCAGAAAATACGGAGGCTGGGGATTGAGGGTGATTTAGGGATCAGAAATTGGCTAGTTGAAAGAAGACAGAGGGTGGTGGTTGATGGCAAATGTTCAGAATGGAGTTCAGTTACGAGTGGCGTACCACAAGAATCTGTTGTGGGGCCGTTGCTGTTTGTCATTTTTATAAATGACCTGGAGGAGGGCACAGAAGGTTGGGTGAGAAAATTTGCAGACGACACTAAAGTCGGTGGAGTTGTAGACAGTGTGGAAGGATGTTGCAGGTTACAGAGGGACATAGATAAGCTGCAGAGCTGGGCTGAGAGGTGGCAAATGGACTTTAATGTAGAGAAGTGTGCGGTGATTCACTTTGGAAAGAATAACAGGAATGCGGAATATTTGGCTAATGGTAAAATTCTTAGCAGTGTGAATGAGCAGAGGGATCTCGGTGTCCATGTACATAGATCCCTGAAAGTTGCCACCCAGGTTGATAGGGTTGTGAAGAAGGCCTAGGGTGTGTTGGCCTTTATTGGTAGAGGGATTGAGTTCCGGAGCCATGAGGTCATGTTGCAGCTGTACAAAACTCTGGTACGGCTGCATTTGGAGTACATAGAACATAGAACAATACAGCACAGAACAGGCCCTTCGGCCCTCGATGATGTGCCGAGCAATGATCACCCTACTCAAACCCACGTATCCACCCTATAACCGTAACCCAACAACCCCCCCTTAACCTTACTTTTTTAGGACACTATGGGCAATTTAGCATGGCCAATCCACCTAACCTGCACATCTTTGGACTGTGGGAGGAAACCGGTGCACCCGGAGGAAACCCACGCACACACGGGGAGGACGTGCAGACTCCGCACAGACAGTGACCCAGCCGGGAACCGAACCTGGGACCCTGGAGCTATGAAGCATTTATGCTAACCACCATGCTACCATGCTGCCGCTGTATTGTGTTCAGTTCTGGTCGCCTCATTATAGGAAGGACGTGGAAGCTTTGGAATGGGTGCAGAGGAGATTTACCAGGATGTTGCCTGGTATGGAGGGAAAATCTTATGAGGAAAGGCTGATGGACTTGAGGTTGTTTTCGTTAGCGAGAAGAAGGTTAAGAGGTGACTTAATAGAGGCATACAAAATGATCAAAGGGTTAGATAGGGTGGACAGTGAGAGCCTTCTCCCGCGGATGGGTGTGGCTAGCACGAGGGGACATAGCCTTAAATTGAGGGGTAATAGATATAAGACAGACGTCAGAGGTAGGTTTTTTACGCAAAGAGTGGTGAGGCCGTGGAATGCCCTACCTGCAACAGTAGTGAACTCGCCAACATTGAGGGCATTTAAAAGTTTATTGGATAAGCATATGGATGATAATGGCATAGAGTAGGTTAGATGGCCTTTAGTTTTTGACTTCCCATGTCGGTGCAACATCGTGGGCCGAAGGGCCTGTACTGCGCTGTATCGTTCTATGTTCTATGTTCTATGTTGCCTTCTTCAGCCCCTTTCGTTCCACTCAAGCCTTGTACAGGCTTCAATTACAGTGAGCGTTCTGATAAATGTCATTATTTTACCTTCCTTATGAACACTGTGTACCATGAGAAATGATTAAAATCTTCCAAACTTTAAAAGTAATGATAATTATTCAATAGAAATGAAAGGGAAAGCTGTTCATACAAGTCCGTTTCCTAAAATGTATATAAGGCTCATTAACAAAAAGAGATTCAAGATCCTCAGATCTGTCAAGAACTCTTTCGCTCTGGAGTCTTGGGACCAATCCAACTGGGCCGGCCCAAGTTTCGACTAAGTGGGTAGAAATTTGTACTCAGCTGCAGTTCAATGGACTTCAGGCATTACCTGAAGTCATAGATTTTTTGGTTGTAAGACAGTTTCAAGCCATTTTAAAGACTTGCTGCAGGATTCTCCGTTGCCCGACGCCGACATCGTAATCGGCGATTGGGCAGAGAATCCATATTTGCGACCGAATCGGGGGCGGCGCCTGTTTTCGTATGCTCCGCCCTCTCCAAAATGGTGTCATTGAGGAGCACACCGCACGCATTGGGACGACCTCAGGACGTTACCGACAGGCCCTCCCCCGATGGGTTACGTTCCCAACAGCGTGGGGAACGTACACTGTCAGTTTTCAGGAAACCGGCACTGCGGCTGTGGACGGTGTCCAGTGGCGCCACAGTCGGGGGTGGGGGGGGGGGGGGGGTGGGGGGAGCCATGCCACTAGCTGGGGGGCTTTGGGGAGGGCTGGGGGAACGGTGTCCAGAGGGACATTATCTGGCAGGTTGGGTCCGCTCACGGCCGGCGCCATGTTGTATGGCGCGACCACTGCAGGTTGTTGTCGTGCGCATACGCTGCCATGGACCCGGCAGTTCTCCGGCCGTTTATTTTGTGGAGGCCGGGAGTTTTCCGTGGCGCGGCTGCTAGCCGCTCACCGGTTGGAGCATCGGTGTGGGGGTAGCACCAGCGTTTTTGTCGTACAAAAACAGACACATCCTCCAGACATAGCCTCAAAATCGGAGAATCCAGCCTCTGGCATAAACCTGCATTTAGTGCTCCAAAGTACCACAGATGCGGGAGAGTTTTTTCTGTCCAGCACCTCAGATGCTCGACCATTGGATTTTGTGACCAGAAAATATGCTCAAGCATCTGTTTAGTATTGCAGTAAAGGTGCAATCCTAGTAAACCGCTTCGCAAAGTTAATTAGTCACACATTCTGACCAGGCCTCAGGATGTTGGTTTTGCTGATTACACAAATGACCACAGGCATAATCCAGTTAGCCATCCAACCCGACCAAACCATTAATCAGCGTAAATGTCTGCAGCCCCTCTGACATTATGCAAGAAGCTGCAACAATATGCTTTAGATTTCATCTTTTGCAGCAGCATGGAATTCTCAAGATGCCGGTTTAAAATGAAGGAGATGTTCCCATTGGACAGGGCGTTCGCCTTCTTAAAGTCGCACGCATATGTTCACCTCGTGTCACAGATCACTTCTAACCTTCTCTTCTTAATTTCCTAATCTATTTCCCATTCATAGTGATTGTATAACATAGCAAGGAAAACAAACAACATTTCTGACTAAACTGCTACCACGGCTTGAATATTTATGCGGAGATGCTTTGGGAGCAGCTGTTTCAGTATGATATCATGTCGCGCACCTGGAAAAAGATTCATGACATCTGCCAGTAAGCTCTTTAACTCAACTTATTATTATTTTACCACTAGCTTTCCCATCCAACGTGTGGCCGTGATCAGAGTGACCCAATCTCCACTCCAGTGTTTAAAGGGCCAATTCAAAGCTGGAATTTGGAGAAGTTTCAAACAGCACAAGAGGGAATTGCAGGCAGGAAAAGACTGTGCCGCGCTTCAGTGGTGACACCCCTTGATGTACTGACATGTTTTTTCCCCCCAGTGATAGGAGGGGAAACCTGCCCCTGATACAAAGTCGGCTGGAGGCGGATGAGATCAGCAACAAGAGTTTATCAAGTGCCAGGATCCTGGAGGCAGTGTAGGTATCACCCCATTATCTAACCCAGCTCAGGATAGCTGAGTGCAGTGGTACATTCACCTGTGAACTGGTGGACGCTTTACCCCACCCCACAATTATGCCCTTCCAAACCTAGGCCGTGATATTCGTTGCCAGTTACATCTCATGGTCACATGTCCTTCTCTTTCCAAGTGCTTTCTCTAATTTCAATTTATTCATCAACCAATTCTACTTTCTCTGATTTCAATTTCAAACCCAATATCCTCGCCAAATGCAACAACAACTTACATTTATACAGCGCCGTTAATGTAATGAAATGTCCCAAGGTGCTTCACAGGAGGGGCTGGTTTAGCACACTGGGCTAAATAGCTGGCTTTTAAAGCAGACCAAGGCAGGCCAGCAGCGTGGGTTCAATTCCCGTGTCAGCCTCCCCGAACAGGCGCCGGAATGTGGCAACTAGGGGGCTTTTCACAGTAACTTCATTTGAAGCCTACTTGTGACAATAAACAATTTTTATTTCAGGATCTTTATAAAACGCCCATCAGTAGGGAATAGGTCAGATGATCCGAGAGGTAGATTTTACGAAGTATCTTAAAGGGGGGAAGTGAGGTTGAAAGGCAGAGAGCTTTAGGAAGGACATTTCAAAGCTTTGTGTCGAGACAACAGCCATCAGTCGGGGGGGGGGGGGGGGGGGGGGGGGTGGCAAATTCAATCTTGGATGCATAAGAGACCAGAATTAGTGGACCATACGTATCTCGGAAGGTAATGGGGCTGGAGGAGATTACAGAGCTAGGGAGGGGCAAGGCTGAGGAGGGATTTGAAAATAAGGGCAAATGATGAGTGAGCAGAAGGGTGATAGAGGAAAGGGACTTGCTGTGGTTAAGACATGAGCAAGAGGGTTTTGGATGACCTCAATGGGGGAATGTGGGAAACCGGCTATGAGCATATTGGCATAGTCAGGAACAGAGGTAACAAAGGCATGGATGAGGGTCTCAGCCGCAGGTGAGCTGAGAGAAGGGCCAAGTTAAGAAATGCAATGGAGGCGGAAACAGGCAGTCTGAGTGATGGTATGAGTGTGAGGTTGGGAACTTCACTTGGGATCAGTAGTGACGCCAAGGTTGCAAACAGACTGGCTTAATCTCAGACTGTTGCCAGGGAGATGGATGGAATCGGTAGCTGCGGAGCTGAGGATACCCTCCAGCCATTCAGCAAACACATACGGTTATACTCTTTCGTAGGTCTTTCCTTTTTCTCATTGCAGGAGATCAGAGCACCGTACATGAGGGAGAAGGACAGAACCAGAGGTGTGCCTTCACCCTTTTCCCAGAGGAGATGTTGAAGATAAGCCGAGTTTTAATTTTCTGGATCGTCCAAGATCAGGAGATGGGAAGCAACAACCTGGAAGCACAACTGAATATTAGTGACCCACATATCATGAGGCACTCAGTCATGTTGACCTTGTTCCAAGGTTGAGTGAGATATAATCATCTTCATAATGATAACCTGCAACATACTTATCTTATGAGAACAAATTAATACATTTTCTCTCCAACGGGGGTTCACACATTCAGCAGACGTCACTGGAGGTAGCATGTTGATTGCTCAGAGGAGTTTAATCCTTCCAAGGGTGCACTATCATTGAACATATGCAAACAATGCACCAGCTCTGATATGTGCATGTTAGTGGCATCAGTTAGCCAGCTGTATGGGTTTTCACCTTGTTACTCAAACTTCACAAATAAGTAACAGCAGATAGTGGTGGCAGAGACAGCAACAGAGAGTCTGTTTTAGGATATTGCCTTCTCTGCGCTCTGCTCACAGTAGCTGTAACCCAGGGGCCATCAGCAGATAATGTCGGTTGCACTGACACGTCTTCATAGCACACTGACCATGGTTGCAGAGAGAAAGGAGGAGTCCACCTCTCGTGGCTTGATTAGCTGCAAGCCATTCATAACTTTCTAGTGGTGGGCTGTGAGTGACAGCTTCCACAAGTTATGAATGGTTTGCTTTGAATGGATCTGAGGGGTCTAGACGCAGGTCACAGTTGTTCTCCTTCCAGGAATGGACACGTGAAGCTTCCAGTAAGTGTTACAGCTGCAATAATTTCACTGCCCCTGTATGGACTGCTCACTAAATTCCAGACAGGAGTTTCTTTTCTGGGGGAGGAAGGGATCTGTGGGGAGGGGGGCTCCCTTTAGTCAGGGGTCCCTTTGGGGGGTCCCTTTAGTTAGTCGGTCCCCGTGGGGATCCATCTAGTCAGGGGGTCTCTGTAGGTGTCCCTTTAATTCGGTGTCCCTGGGAGAGGTCTTCCTATTGCAGTGGTCTCTGGGAGATGTCCCAATTACAGGGGTCCCTGGAGAATTCTCCTATTAAGGGGGTCACTGGGGGGCCTTCCTGTTAGGGGGTCCATGGGGGAGACTGGGGATCTGCGTGTTGGCCTGGCAGAGAAGGGGTGGCAGGTAGTGCATTATGGGGGTGGGTGAGGGTGACCCTCGGATTGATGTTTGGGGCAACTCCCCCAAGGAGTTACCCCCTTGGCCCACCGTAAGGTCCACCACGCCAGGGGCACGCTGGTAAATACCAGAAATAATTCACGCCCAGGGACCAGAGAATCACGGAGGGCCGGAGAATAGGATGCCAGGCCCGCTAAATGGGTGCAACTGAAATGAAAATTGCTTATTGTCACAAGTAGGCTTCAAATGAAGTTACTGTGAAAAGCCCCTAGTCGCCACATTCCGGCTTCTGTTCGGGGAGGCTGGTACGGGAATTGAACCGTGCTGCTGGCCTGCCTTGGTCTGTTTTCAAAGCCAGTGATTTAGCCCTGTGCTAAACCAGCCCCTATAACTGGATCATTAAGATCCATTTCCATTCATTTGCATCTTCCCACTGGCACATGGTCGTGAGCCTTGATCGCGGCGCTAACGGGGGTCGGTGCATCGTGGTCGGGTCGGCGCCTGGCAGTGGTCAATAAGTGGCCACTCATGGGCCTTAATCGGAGCAAGGGCAGGCTTTCTCCCTGAGGTTCTTCCATCCCATGTGAAATTAGATCATGGGAGGAATCCTGTCCACCCATTTTACCCTGCCCATCACCTCCAAACGTGCCACCGGGGGTTGGAGGAGGGGGGATCCTAAAATTCTGACCATTAATTCTTTTTCCATCGATGGACGCTGCCTGTTCTGAGTATTTTTAAAAGCATTTTCTGTTTTATTTTCGACATTTAGCATCTTCAGAATTTTGCTTTTGACGATTGACGGTTTGTCACGTGTATATCCAGCACCTGTAGCTCAATGTAGTTCTGAGTTTCAAGCCAAATGCCTGATAAGTTACAGATGCTTTAGATATGAAAATAAAAGTAGTTGTGAGCTGTTCATTAGAATTTTACACAGTCCAGTTCACTTAGTCGGAAACATGATCTCAGATTTGCCAACTCCAATTTTATGTGCCTTCGAAGGTAATGTGTAACTTCATGTACCGAATCCATACGATGTTGAATTTTATGATCTGTGAACTTGCTAGGTGTGATGATTCTTCACATTAGACAAGTGAATATACAATTTAAGTGTAATAGTCACTTTAATGAGGTCCATTGTCAAAATTCATAACTTATGGGTAATTTCCAACCCCAGCAAGATATTTGTAATTGGCAGTAAAGATTTATTTGCATTTGCATTATTCCTGTGCCATACTCCCTTATTGAAAATGCTCGCTTCATCAGGCAAGACTTTCATCCAAGCATTTAGATTGTTGCTGCCTCACGATGTGCAGTGAAAAATATTGTCAAGATAGGTATTTTGTTGGATGTGAAAAACTGAAGAATATAACAACAGAGGAATTGTTGGACAAGTAAAGATCAATGTCCATCTAGTTGTCGAATGATATGATAATTGTGCTGCTGACTAATCAATTTCTATCAAGGAGTCTACAATAAACTCAGACAAGAAATGCGAAACCCCAATCTTCATGGTGGAAAGCTTTGAAAATCATAGGTTCACATTTTCTGGCTGTGGCCATATTTGGGTGACTGACATGTTACTCCCAAGCATGTTACATTTACCACATGTCATGCATCAAATTATATCCTAAAATGTTATTTTCTGAAAGAATCTATCTAATTTTCCTTTGGAAGAATCTCAAGAAAGGCTGCCCCTCAGAGTAATCATTATTTGACTTAAATACTGTTCCCACCTATTAGATTCACCTCGACATCACTCCGGCTCTTAAGAACAGGCAGTGTACTCTGGTTCCATTGTGCTGTACATGGCAAAGTAGCTTGTCATGGTCTACATTATCTAGTCTCCTTAAAATCCTAATGCCTGCAGTCCTATTTTTAATAAGTCCAAAGTAAATAAAATAAACAACATTTATTTTACAACAATTCTACACATGAGTACCAGTAAAACCTCATTGGATACTTTATCCTGATGGTCAGTTCCAGGCTGGCCAATCTTTTATACAACTACGGGGAAGCTATCCTCTCCTGCCACCCTAATGGGGAAGCTCATAGTCCTCAAGGAGTATGGGGAAAACAATCAGCGCCACATACGTCCCGTGCTGGTTCTGACATTTCTCCCCCACAAGTCTGAAGACTCTCGCAAAGGACGATGATGAGGAGAAGATGGCGAAATTGCAAAAGTCGGCGACGAAGAAGAAGAAGAAAAGAAACCGGTGCAGCACTCACATAATTCGGATGACAAAGACTTTTCTGCTCCGGCATGAATCTTGTACTCTCAGGTGGGTCTGATTGTTTGACTCCAGTCTGTGGCTGCTAGTCTGTTACACATTTTGCTAGTGTCAGTCCATGCATCATCCCTCAAATGTTTACAGGAGTATGGGCTCTTTTCCTGGTTAGTGAAAGGTCCTTCATCACAGCTGTGTAAACAAACCGAAAACAGATTTTGGGTTACGGAGCATAATGTTGCACAGCCGTTATGCATTAGAAAATCAACAACCACCATCAAATATCAAAATAAAAATCCTAAATATTGAGACCTCCATGTTACAATCAGGTGAGGAGTGGGAGAATGGTTCCCCTCCCTTTCTACCCCTCGGTTGACTGCAACGGATGTTGTTTTAAACAATTTGCTTGCTATTTCAGCAAGTATTCAAAAACACTCCAACTCTCACACAAAAATGCAATCAAGAGTTCACACACACACAGAAGTAAGTTACAAAGCGATAGGGTGGAATAAATTGTTAGTAGCCGCAAAGAGTCAATTGCGTACAGATGCTGCAGTTTGATGGATTAAATGATGCCAAACAGGTATTTTTCTTCATCAGGATCATTTAAAGATGTTGACAAACAATTTCTGTCTTTTCCTTTTGAGGCAGAAACTGCTGAGTATATATTCAAGACATGTGGCTGCTTGAGAACAGATAAGGGATACGCTTATAGAATAGGTGGAGAGAGAGATTTACCACTCGGGGTTTCTCTGGTGTCACACTCTGACCTTCCTCTGACTGGCCCAGAAAGAAAATGTTTCTTAAAACTCATTGAAAGTTAGTTTGCTCATCACGTGATCTTCGCTCACAGACCGGCCAGTCACCCAAATATGGCCACAGCAAGAAAATTGCTCGTCCATTTAAAAATAGTTAGATTATAGCCGGTAGAGTTCCCTTCTAATCTGGGGTCCATTGTCCAAACTGACTGAGTTTAATGACTTGCTCCATAACCAGCTGAATAGCCAGGTTATGTTTGGATGTTTTGGGAATAATTCAGTAAATGGGCCATTCACACATATTAATTGGTGAATTAACCCTAGACAGCCCAACACTATTACAATGGCATTGGAACTTGCAGGGCACAGGTGTTCAGCCATACCAGGAGCCACTGTTAAGTCACTTAAACAAGTTGTTGTTCAATCTTTTTTGATGTTTTTTGGTGGCTTCAATACACTAAATTAAGTCACTTTCGATATAAAACATGGGTTTTAAGTAACATCCAAGTAAAACGCATTTTCAATTTCATTCATTCCCAAATTTATTTTCAAAAGTTAGGGGTGAGATTTCCTGGTCCCTCCTGCAAATGCTTTAGACATGGGCAGTAGTGGGGGGGAGGGGGGTGCTGGCGTGGTGGGTGGGGGGGGGGGGGGGGGAAATCCTGCCCTAGGTCTTCAGCAAGCTTGTCAGGAATACACCAATAAAGCACAAATACATTCAAACCACATCCTGGACATTTCAAAACAAATGGTTGCCTTCAGTACTGAAAAATGCTTTGTCATGTGCATCATTCGCAAAAAGGATAAACAGCTGGCTTTAAGTTCTGTAATCAACTTCTCCAGAAAATAGATACACAAACATAAATGTGGGTTCACCTCAGTAACAATCTCCACCTTCAGCAGCAAACATCCAAAGCAAACAGGGTTCCTGGATTTCTGAGGAGGATCCTCCAGTATTGCCACAAATATATCACAGGTATAGTTTACCAAACATTTGTACATTCAATCTGTGTATGCAAGTTGTACATGGGATCCTCTTTTGCCAAGAGAAGACTGAAGCAAAGCAAAGGCATTAGTCATACACTCATAGAGTCACAGAGGAGTCATACGGCACAGAAAAGACCCTTCAGCCCACTGCTGCACAATTCGAGCCAACTCACTATAACCGCGGACCATCAACAAGAAAGAAGGTCCCCCCGATTGGTTCCACGCCCCTCCACCGGACTGGTCTGATCGCTGCCCCGGTCACCCATAAGGCCCCCCCCAGTGCTGGATCCCCCTGCCCCTCACCAGGGCGGCTGCGGACTGAGTCCGTATCCACCGCGTGACAGTCCCGACCGGCCATACGTGGTTAGAACCGATTCCGGCGCGTGGCTACGGAGAATCCAGCCCCTGTTTTCTTACGAAATCATGAGCCACTTGGTTACCAGTATGGCTTTTATGCCGTAACTCTGGCTGGGCCTTATACAGCAAACAGCACCTCCAAAAATCTTGCAGTGCCATCTGTAGTATATGTAGCTATCTGTAGTTCCAGTATACAGGAGGTTGAGAGTGGTGAGGTTATGTGTAAGGTTTCAAAGTTGCAGGGATGTACCAGCAGGCAGGAAGGTGGTCTAAAGTGCGTCTACTTCAACGCCAGGACCATCCGGAATAAGGTGGGTTAACCTGCGGCATGGGTTGGTACCTGGGACTTCGATGTTGTGGCCATTTCGGAGACATGGATAGAGAAGGGACAGGAATGGTTGTTGCAGGTTGCGGGGTTTAGATATTTCAGTAAGCTAAGGGAAGGTGGTAAAAGAAGATGAGGGGTGGCATTGTTAGTCAAGGACAGTATTACGGTGGTAGAAACAACGTTTGATGAGGACTCGTCTACTGAGGTAGTATGGGCTGAGGTTAGAAACAGGAAAGGAGAGGTCACCCTGTTGGGAGTTTTCTATAGGCCTCCAAAAAGTTCCAGAGATGTAGAGGAAAGGATTGCAAAGATGATTCTGGATAGGAGAGAAAGTAACAGGGTAGTTGTTATGGGGGACTTTAACTTTCCAAATATCGACTGGAAACACTATAGTTCGAGTACTTTAGATTGGTCCGTTTTTGTCCAATGTGTGCAGGAGGGTTTCCTGACACAGTATGTAGATAGGCCAATGAGAGGCGAGGCCACATTAAATTTGGTACTGGGTAATGACCCAGGCCAGGTGTTAGATTTGGAGGTAGGTGAGCACTTTGGTGATAGTGACCATAATTCGGTTACGTTTACTTTAGCGATGGAAAGGGATAGGTATATACCGCAGGGCAAGAGTTATAGCTGAGGGAAAGGCAATTTTGATGCGATGAGGCAAGACTTGGCATGCATAGGATGGGGAGGGAAACTGCAGGGGATGGGCACAATTGAAATGTGGAGCTTGTTCAAGGAACAGCTACTGTGTGTCCTTGATAAGTATGTCCCGGCCAGGCAGGGAGGAAGTGGTCGAGCGAGGGAACCGTGGTTTACTAAAGTAGTTGAATCACTTGTCAAGAGGAAGAAGGAGGCTTATGTAAAGATGAGACGTGAAGGTTCAGTTAGGGCGCTCGAGAGTTACAAGTTAGCTAGGAAGGACCTGAAGAGAGAGCTAAGAAGAGCCATGAGGGGATATGAAAAGTCTTTGGCAGGTGGGATCAAGGATAACCCTAAAACTTTCTATAAGTATGTCAGGAATAAAATAATGACTAGGGTAAGAGTAGGGCCAGTCAAAGACCGTAGTGGGAAGCTGTGTGTGGGGTCCGAGGTGATAGGAGGGGTGCTAAATGAATATTTTTCGTCAGTATTCACACAGGAAAAATACAATGTTGTCGAGGAAAATACTGAGATACAGGCAACTAGACTGAAAGGGCTTGAGGTTCATAAGGAGGAGGTGTTAGCAATTCTGGAAAATGTGAAAATAGATAAGTCCCCTGGGCCAGATGGGATGTATCCTAGGGTTCTCTGGGAAGCTAGGGTGGAGTTTGCTGAGCCTTTGGCTTTGATCTTTATGTCATCATTGTCTACAGGAATAGTGCCAGAAGAACATAGAACATAGAACATAGAACAGTACAGCACAGAACAGGCCCTTCGGCCCTCAATGTTGTGCCGAGCCATGATCACCCTACTCAACCCACGTATCCACCCTATACCCGTAACCCAACAACCCCCCCCCCCCCCCCCCCTTAACCTTACTTTTATTAGGACACTACGGGCAATTTAGCATGGCCAATCCACCTAACCCGCACATCTTTGGACTGTGGGAGGAAACCGGAGCACCCGGAGGAAACCCACGCGCACAGGGGGAGGACGTGCAGACTCCACACAGACAGTGACCCAGCCGGGAATCGAACCTGGGACCCTGGAGCTGTGAAGCATTTATGCTAACCACCATGCTACCCTGCTGCCCCAAGACTGGAGGATAGCAAATGTTGTCCCCTTGTTCAAGAAGGGGAATAGAAACAACCCCGGTAACTATAGACCAGTGAGCCTTACTTCTGTTGTGGGCAAAATCTTGGAAAGATTTATAAGAGATAGGATGTACAATCATCTGGAAAGGAATAATTTGATTAGCGATAGTCATACGGTTTTGTGAAGGCTAGGTCGTGCCTCACAAACCTTATTGAGTTCCTTGAGAAGGTGACCAAACAGGTGTACGAGGGTAGAGCAGTTGATGTGGTGTATATGGATTTCAGTAAAGCGTTTGATAAGGTTCCCCATGGTAGGCTATTGCAGAAAATAAGGAGGCATGGGATTCAGGGTGATTTAGCAGTTTGGATCAGAAATTGGCTAGCTGGAAGAAGACAAAGGGTGGTAGTTGATGGGAAATGTTCAGCCTGGCGTTCAGTTACTAGTGGTGTACCACAAGGATCTGTTTTGGGGCCACTGCTGTTTGTCATTTTTATAAATGACCTGGAGGAGGGCGTAGAAGGATGGGTGAGTAAATTTGCAGATGACACTAAAGTTGGTGGAGTTGTGGACAGTGCGGAAGGATGTTGCAAGCTACAGAGGGACATAGAGAAGCTGCAGAGCTGGGCTGAGAGGTGGCAAATGGAGTTTAATGCAGACAAGGTGATTCTGAGGTGATTCATTTTGGAAGGAATAACAGGAAGGCAGAGTACTGGGCTAATGGTAAGATTCTTGGTCGTGTGGATGAGCAGAGAGATCTCAGTGTCCATGTACATAGATCCCTGAAAGTTGCCACCCAGGTTGATAGGGTTGTTAAGAACGCGTACGGTGTGTCAGCTTTTATTGGTAGAAGGATTGAGTTTCGGAGCCATGAGGTTGTGTTGCAGCTGTACAAAATATTGGTGCGGCCCCATTTGGATTATTGCGTGCAGTTCTGGTCGCCGCATTATAGGAAGGATGTAGAAGCATTGGAAAGGGTGCAGAGGAGATTTACCAGGATGTTGCCTGGTATGGAGGGAAAATCTTATGAGGGAAGGCTGAGGGACTTGAGGCTGTTTTCGTTAGAGAGAAGAAGGTTAAGAGGTGACTTAATTGAGACATACAAGATGATCAGAGGATTAGATAGAGTGGACAGTGAGAGCCTTTTTCCTCAGATGGTGATGTCTAGCACAAGGGGACAAAGCTTTAAATTGAGGGGAGATAGATATAGGACAGATGTTAGAGGTAGGTTCTTTACTCAGAGAGTAGTAAGGGCATGGAATGCCCTGCCTGCAACAGTAGTGGACTCGCCAACATTACGGGCATTTAAAAGGTAATTGGATAAACATATGGATGATAAGGGAATAGTGTAGATGGGCTTTAGAGTGGTTTCATAGGTTGGCGCAATATCGAGGGCTGAAGGGCCTGTACTGCGCTGTAGTGTTCTATGTTCTATGTAAAGGGTGCCCCAATCAGCCCCGCTGCCTAACGGTCCCATCACAGAGATCTTTGGGGATTCCCCTCCCCAAATCCACCACCAGCAGTGAACCCCCCCCCCCAAAACCGCAATCATATAGCCAGCATTCCCCCTGCACCACACATCAAACTACCCCCTGCCGCCATCACCCCCCTCAACCACTACAAAATGGGGTACCCAGTAAGGCCCGCCGCTTTCACTTCCCCATGGAAAGGTTTGCCACTGCTAGGCTGACATTGGCAGGTTGGCACAGTGCAAATCTGTGCCCGGAGCAATGCCAGAGCACTACCTGAGCATATCTCTCTCCCCGCCGGGGTGCCTCCCAGACTTCTGCAGCCCAGGAGGGAACCCCTCGACTGCCTCACAATTGGCCAAACCTGCTGTAAACCTCGTTGAAGTGGTAGAATACTAATGAGGGGGGATTGTTTACCGGGATGGGGGGAATTAATAATTAAATCAATGCAAATGCATCTTGTGACGCGCTGGTGTGGGGTGGGGAAAATCAGAAAACGCGGTTTGGCCGGCGAGAATTGTCTTTCGCGATTCATGTGGGATTTTGCACCTGTGCCGCCGATCCCGCAAATGTCGAGTGTGGGCTTGGTGACCTTGGGCGGGATTCTCCCCTACCCGGCGGGGCGGGCGGTCCCAGCGTCGAGGAGTGGCGTGAAGCACTCCGGCATCAGGCCACCCGGAAAGTGCGGAATCTTGCGCACCATCAGGGGCTTTACCAGTGCCGGCGCAAGTTGGCGCATGTGCGGGAGCACCAGTGTGTGCTGGCGTCGTCCCAGCACATGCGCAGGGGGGGTTCGTCTCTGCTCCAGCCAAGGAGGAGGTCCACAGCAGCCGGTGTGGAGGGAAAGAGTGCCCCCACGGCACAGGCCCGCCCGCGGATCGGTGGGCCCCGATCGCGGGCTAGGCCACCGTGGGGGCACCTCCCAGGGCCAGATCCCCGGGCGCCGCCCCGAGGACACAGGAGGCCGCCCGCAGAGCCAAGTCCTGCTGGTAAGTACCAGGTCTAATTTACACCGGCAGGACGGGCCTAAAATGTGCAGCCGCTCGGCCCATCGCAGGCTGGAGCATCGCCGGACGCGATTCCTGGTCCCGCCAAAACCACGGCACCGGAGAATTCGGCAGCCGGCGTGGGCGGGATTCACGCCGCCTCCGCTGGCGATTCTCCGGCCCGGCGGAGGATCGGAGAATAGCCAGTTTCATAGAATTTACAGTGCAGAAGGAGGCCATTCGGGCCATTGTGTCTGTACTGGCTCTTGGAAAGAGCACCTTACCCAAGCCCACACCTCCACCCTATCCCTGTAACCCAGTAACCCCACCCAACACTAATGGAAATTTTGGACACTAAGGGAAATTTAGCATGGCCAATCCACCTAATCTGTGGGAGGAAACCGGAGCACCCTGAGGAAACTCACGCACACACGGGGAGAACGTGCAGACTCCGCATAGACAGTGACCCAAGCCGCGAATCGAACCTGGTACCCTGGAGCTGTGAAGCAATTGTGCTAACCACTATGCTACCGTGCTGCCCACAAATTCCGCCCCTTATTACTATACCAGGCTTGTTGTATTTTGAAAGAAATTAAGATATTGATCAAGCAGATTCCTCACAGTTTCATATCCTACGTAAACAATTACTTTGGGGGCGAGAGGTCCAGGGTTATCGAAAGATCGAGGGTAGTAGTCACTACAAGGAGCCGTCATTCCTTGTGTAAGGAAAGACAGAAAATACCATTCAAAGGAAGCAGGGCAAACTCAAGAGACACGAATAGGGAACATGCAAAATGCAAAGAGAAAAATAAACCTACAAAATCCACCCCAAACCGACACACCCTTGGGGAAGGAGGGGTTGAAACTATCTTCAGGATGATGAAAGCTTGCTAATATTTGATGATAATCTGACGACAGCAACCGTAGCTAGTGTTGCAGAGTCCCTCCCAAATGCCAAACCAATCTGCCTCCTCTCTCTTCATTTCTTTAAGACCCTTATAAAATTCCAACTCTTTAACCTCATTCCTCTCTCATCGCCATTGGTTTGCCCCCCATTTTGTAAAACAGATTAGGATTTTTTTTAATATCGTTAAATCACAGCAATTCATCTTGTTGCCTTGTGTGATGAGAGGCAGATTTTATGTACGTAAATGACTAAATGATAAGCTAATGAGTTCAGCTGTACTGTTCTGGAAATATGTGAATATCCAAAGAAGAGATAAATGGTTCTTTACAGGGAAGAAGGGGACACCATTCATGTATGAACTATTAAAAATCCAGATCAGTAAAGGTTCTGAGCCTTTTATATGGTTCAAGTTAAAAGTTCAACTCTTGGGGCCAGCAGCGAAAATATAAATTCATTTGGCAATTAATGAATTGAGAGAAAAGTAATGAGAATTGAGATTGCATAGAAAACTAGAATTTAAAAATAATTCATAGCAACGTCTAAAACAAGGCCAACAGTGGGAAGCTGACCATTTGGTTTCCTTGATAGAGTCACTGCAATGAAAGTTAGATTTTAATGTGAAATGAAAAGGAGGCTATTTTGTCATCTTTTCTGAAAATATCTCGGGCGGGATTCTCCGCTTGCAGACTCCAAAATCGTATTCGGCGATCGGGCGGAGAAGGCGTTTAGACGCTGACATCGTGGGTGGTACCTGTTTTAAGATGCCCCGCACCGTCCAAAATGGCGTCATTGGTGAGTACACAATATGCCATTGGGATGGTCGCAGGACGTCACCTGAAGGTCCTCCCCCGATGCTCCACCACCGATGGCCCAATTTCCTGATGGGCCGACTTCCCGATGGCGTGGGACACGTGTGCTCTAAGTGTTCGTCAAAACTTGATGGGGGGGGTTCCACTAGCCGGAGGGCTTCGGCGGGGACAGGGGGGACTGGTGAGTGGTGGTCCAAGGGTGGTGAGGGGGGCTTTATCTGGCAGGCCAGGCCCGCGCACGGCCGGCGCCATGTTGTACGGCCCAACCGCTGCAAGTTGTCACCGTGCGTATGCGTAGCCATAGACCCGGCAATTTTCTAGCCGTTTCTGTCGGGAACGCTGGGGGTTTTACGTGGCGTGGTTGCTGGCCCCTGTCATAATATACTAGTAAGAACAGAGCAGCCAATCACCAGACAGGACACGACCACTATAAAGCCAGAGGGCACCAGTTTTCCCGCTCTCTCGGGATCCAGCCCCTGAGACAGTCAGAGTTCGTGAGCAGTAGCCAGTGCAAACACCATGTGGTAGTCAGTAAGTCTAGTCAGGCTAACATCAGGTCTCCAGTCAAGTCAGCATAGTGTCAACCCACAGTTGAACATGTAAAATAGTTAGATGTTAAATAAAATTGTGTTGCATCTCATCAAGTGTTGGAAGTCTGTCTCTTGCAACACCGCATCAAACGCCGTCAACATAGACCCAGCCTGCCCAACACATCATGTTACCAGGTAGTGATGCTGAAAATTGATGGATCTACCTTGAGTGAATCAGCGTTGACCAGCAAGCAGCCATCCGGTGACATGGAAAATGTCCGCAGCTCCGCATCGCCGGCAACCTCGGTGCAAATTGGAAGATCTTCAAACAAAAGTTCCCAACTCTATCTCAAAACCACCGACCTCGAGGCCGCATCGGATGCCAGGGAGATCGCACTATTCCTCTCCACAGCCGGGGTCCACGCCATCCACATCTACAATTCCCTTACATTTGCTGAAGGCGAAGACAAGACGAAATTTAAAACAGTCCAGCTGAAGTTCGACAGCCACTGCAGCATCGAGGTGAACGAGAGCTTTGAACAAGTACGTTTTCCAGCAGAGGCTTCAGCGTAAGGATGAACCTTTCCAATCCTTTTTGACCCATCTCCGCATCCTCGCGCAGTCATGTAACTATGACTCGAAAACTGATTCCATGATCCAGGATCAGATCGTTTTCGGGGTCCACTCCGATCGCCTTCGCCAGCAGTTCCTGAAAGTCAATCAGCTCACCGTCACCATTGCTATTGAAACGTGCGTTCTCCACGAACATGCTAACAATCGGTACGCCCACATAAGGGCGGCAGAAACAGCAAAGCTAACCCCCCAATGTCCAGGAAAATCACGACGGTTTCTACAGTGTGGCAAGCTTGGCCACTCTGCAGCCCTTTGCGATCTGCTCCACTGCCCAGCACCCAGCGATCCCAACCATGGCGCGGAAGCATCTGTTCAGTACAGCAGGCCATGCCAGACTCCGACCCCGACATCCCAACAGATCCTGATGCCGAGTGCTTCAAATCCCCATTACAGGTGGGCATCATTACAAAGCATGCGCTGCCTTTCTCCAAGATAGTGAAGCACCTCCCAACCCTAAGCGTGGATCCTGACGATGAGTGGTGTGCTGTCCTCACAGTCAAGACGGCTCGCGTCCGCTTCAAGCTGGACACCTGCGCATCGGCGAACCTCATCTCGAAATCTGATCTCGACACCATCCGCGTCAAACCAAGCATTCTTCCACCGGCCTACCAGCTCCTTGACTACAATGGCAATGCCATAGCTGCCAGTGGCTTATGCCAACTCAGAGTCTCCAATAAGTCATTTAAAGCGATGCTGCGATTTGCGATCGTAGGACCTGACAGACCATCCCAGCTTGGTGCTCGGGCCTGCAAACTCCTGAACCTGGTTCAGTGAGTCCACACCATGTCATCCTCACAGGCGATGGCCTCACCTGATGAAAACTTCCGGGCTCAAATTGATGACATCATCGCGCAATACCATAGCACGTTCGACGGTATGGGCACACTCCCATACCGATACAAAATCCTGCTCAAACCAAACGCCACCCCTTTAATTCACGCACCACGTCGGGTGCTGGCACCCGTCAAGGACCGACTCAAGCTGCAGTTACAGGACCTCCAGGACCAGGACGTCATATCAAAGGTCAGAGAACCCACCGACTGGGTCAGCTCCATGGTCTGCATCAAGAAGCCGTCAGGGGAGCTTCGAATCT
The DNA here is from genome assembly GCF_902713615.1 of Scyliorhinus canicula. NCBI lineage: Eukaryota > Metazoa > Chordata > Chondrichthyes > Carcharhiniformes > Scyliorhinidae > Scyliorhinus > Scyliorhinus canicula. The sequence continues at coordinate 135,334,575 of NC_052159.1, read as the reverse complement.
GCATCGACCCCAAGGATCTAAACCGCAACATCATGAGGGAACATTACCCGATACCAAAACGAGAAGAGTTGACCAGCGAGATGGCTCATGCCAAATTCTTTATGAAGCTGGACGCCTCCAAGGGGTTCTGGAAAATACAGCTGGATGCATCCAATCGCAAGCTGTGCACATTCAATACCCCGTTCGGTCGCTACTGCTACAACCGGATGCCTTCTGGCATCATCTCTGCCTCAGAGGTATTTCACCGCACAATGGAACAGATGCTGGAGGGTATCGAGGGGGTGCGCGTGTATGTTGACGATGTCATAATCTGTTCCACAACTCCTCAAGAACACATTGAATGCCTCAAGCAGGTATTCCACAGAATCTACGAGCATGGCCTCCAACTCAACAGGGCCAAGTGCTCGTTCGGTCAATCAGAAATCAAATTCCATGGCGACCACACCTCGCAGCAAGGCGTGCAGCCAGATGCTGACAAGGTTTCAGCGATCAATGCCGTGAAGACCCCAGAGGACAAGAAGGCGGTCCTCCGCTTTCTAGGGATGGTCAACTTCCTCGGGAAGTTCATTCCCAACATGGCGTCCCACACCACAGCCCTCCGCCACCTCGTCAGAAAGTTGAAGGAATTCCAGTGGCTGCCCGCTCATGAGAAAGAATGGCGTGAGCTAAGGGCAAAACTCACCAAAGCCCCGGTGTTGGCGTTTTTCGACCCCGCCAAGGAGACAAAAACATCAACGGGATGACTCCTCCTCCTGGGCCCCAGTTGCGTATGCCCCCAGAGCCATGACGCCCACTGAGCAACGGTAGGCTCAGATTGAGAAGGAATGCCTGGGCCCAGTGGCGTGCAGAGGTCTGGTGATGCCCGGGGCAAATCTTGATTGTATGCCCCAAAGACTCAAGTATAAGGCCTAATATACTGAGAAATATTATGAGAAAGGAAAACATTTTGAATATATAAACACAGATGAAACATGAAATAAACGCTTTATTCGATTTTAATATAAATCAATCAAATTTATTAAGTTCTTTTCCCCAAATGATACCTCCTGTCACAAAACACCTGAACTACTTCACTTTTTACATCAGCTGTGAGAAATTCTTTTTCAATGCTTATTAAAGCCAGGTTGGTCAGTCGCTCCTGTGACATAGAAGACCTCAGATATGTTTTTATTAATTTCAGTTTTGAAAATGACCTTTCACAGCTTGCGACTGAAAATGCGATTGTAAGCAGTAATCTGTATGAAACACACAGCGTCGGAAAGACATCCCTCCCATACTGCAGTAAAGACTCCAGAGCATCTTTAGGATCAGGGGGAACTCTATTCCCTCCAGCTCGAAGGAGCATCACAAAATCAATAATTTTGTCATATAACTGAATTGCAACCACATCATTGTCATAATAATTTGCAAAGTCTGAACATTCCTTTTTTAATTTCTCTCTTTCTTGTTCATCTTCAATCACTACTGAATTCAAGTTCAAAAGAAAAGAAAATCGGTCACTGAGTCTTTGAAGACGGACACTGCGGTCTTCAATTTCAGTTTTTAATCTGTTCACAATCTCTACCATTACTCTATTCATTTCTTCTTGTGCCGTCAGTCCACTATCTCTTGCTGACTCTCCAGGCATTATTCTTCTTCTCCTTGTTCGTGCAATTGGTATTCCCCAATTTTGACAATATTCATTGGCTAAATCTATTGCATTGTGGATAATTTCGTCATTCTTCAAATTCAAGAAATGAATAAGTCCTCTCAGATCACAAGAAGCTTCGTGGAACCCCATTTTCGGATCCTGCAAACGTTTTGAGACTTTATCCACTGATGATAAAACTGAGTACCAAAAATTTAATAAAGCTATAAACGGGAACTGTTGAATAGAGTTCAGTAGCGATCCTGCATCAGATTTAGTTTCCCTTGAAAATTCTCCTTCCAGCAGGTGTTGAAGGCTTGCAATAACGTTGTCACACTCTTCGTGGATTACTTGCACAGCATCATGGCTGGAACTCCATCTTGTGTCATACTGTCTTTTCACAGTCCGAGTGACAAATGATTTTAACACTTCCCAACGAGAAGTAGATGAAGAAAAAAAAGTAGAGTTTTTCTAGAATGTCAAAAAATGTAACAACAATAGGTTGCACCTCACTTGCATGGACACAGGACAAATTGAGGCTGTGGTTCTCGCAGTTCACAAACACAGCTTTTAGGTTAACTTCAAGAATTTTTTGTTGAACACCTCCTCTCACTCCAGCCATAACTGCTGCGTTATCATATGCTTGACCACGACAGTCATTCATGGAAATTTTGTCTTCTTCCAATTTTTCCTGAATTTTATTTACCAGGCTGACTGCATCTTTCTTGTTGACTTGAAAAAATCCCAGAAATGTCTCCTTTATTTCTACTTTTCTGTTTTCATCAATATGAACGTAACGCAGAATTTCAGAAACCTGATCTTCATGGGCAATATCTGGAGTTGAATCCAGCATTATGCTAAAATATTTTGCGTCCTTAATTTCGGAAATTATATTTTTCTTGACAGTTTCACCAAGAAGATTGATTATTTCGTTTTGAATTCTGTTGGACAAGTAGGTGACACTTTTTGGTTTCTCTTTCCCTCTCTGCAAGTGTTTTGCTAAGGTGTCATCATATTTGGCCAAAAGTCTGACTGTTGCTAGAAAGTTTCCTGTATTTTCACTGACTGTCTCCCCTGGCTCTGATAACCCAGATATTCCTTCTCCTCGATGTCCACGATAGGCCAGATTCTGTTTTGCCAGAAAGGATATAACCTCGACAATCCGTTCAGTTATAGCTTTCCATCTTTTCTTTTCAGCAGACATTTGCTGTTGAAGTTCAGCATCTATCGTAGTTGAATGATGGAGTCGAACTACAAGGTTCAGGTATTCCCTCATGTGAGCTCTATGAGAAGGGCTTTTCTCATGGTCAGGTATTGTTGGATTAAATTTTTTCCAAGTGGAGAAACCGTCTTCCTTTCCAAAGTTTGACACAGACAACAAATGCTCCTTTGAAAACAAAAAGCAAACAAAACAGTAGCATGCTTTCCGATATGGAGAGTATAACAACCATTTTCTCTCCACAATTTCTCCGTTTGTGGAAACTTTATCAAACCACTGTTTGGAAAATAATCTCCCATCCTTCTCAGCAAATGGACCACTTTTATTCTGATATCTTTCAGGGCCATGTTGTAATATTGTCATCTTCAAATGATCTGGAATCGGTTTCTTCAAACAGCCAAAATCGCTTCTTTGCAAAAATATGCAAATATCTTCTTTATTTTCTTCACATGGATCATCATCCTGACAACGAGACTGAGGAGAGAGAGTATTATGTTCTGACCGAGCTGAATCCGTATCAGAAAAATCCTTCTCTGCACCCACATCATCTTTTACTTCTCCAGGTTCTCCTACTTCTTCTTTACTTCTTTTTATCCAGGCATCTAATGCCCCTCTTTGATGGGACTCTTCTTCGACTCTGGCCCTCTTTTTTTTCCTGTTCTGTGCTCCACTCGGTTGTACATGAAATACTCGTAACATTTCATTTTCTATCTCAAAAACCGTAAGACGCATGAGAAAATGGGAAGAAAATGGTAAACAATCGGTCAGTTGCAGACGGATAAACCATATTTCATTTCTTTGTTCCTTCGTATCAAATTATTTCACACTGATTCTCCACTGATATTTTTTGCAATTTATATCATAGACTTGCAAATTAGTGGTATCTGTATTTGAATATTAGCATGTTAAGGAATAAATGTCTCCTATTCCGAGATTAAATGCCATAGCAGTCCTCTGATCATCCAGGCTTCACTCTTGCTACATCCCACGTAAATATTTCATTAAATATCGCCAAAAAACCTATAAAAACCGTAGTTGCACCTGTTCTAGAGCTATTCACTGACCTGAGTAGGTAAAAGAACTAATCTAGATGCACAAAAAGCTGAAGAAAAGACGAGTTATGACTCGAGGAAACGCAGGAACGAACAGCCACGTCTGCTTGTTGCTTTTGATGGTTGCACCACGTACATCATGCGCATGCGTGTGGGGGGGATGGGGAGAAGGACCATTTTCTCTAGACAGAAAGGGTACACCATGTTAAAGGAATAAAGGGCTAACAACTGCCTCTGCAGTGTGGTGAGCCTCCAAAAATTGATTTATCACCGCTGAAATTTTAAAATTACTATCTTATTTCCTTCTCTGGGGCAGCATGGTGGCCTAGTGGTTAGCACAATCGCCTCACGGAACTGAGGTCCCAGGTTCGATCCCGGCTCTGGGTCAATGTCCGTGTGGAGTTTGCACATTCTCCCCGTGTCTGCGTTGGTTTCGCCCCCACAACCCAAAAAATGTGCAGAGTAGGTGGATTGGCCACGCTAAATTGCCCCTTAATGAAAAAAATAATTGGGTAATCTAAATTTAAAAAAAAAAAAATTTAAAAAAAAAAAAAAAATTTTGTTTTTTTTTTTTCCTTCTCTGATTGGATGCCCCCATCCAATGGATGCCCGGGGCCAATGCACCGTCGGCCCCCCCCCTCTGCACGCCACTGCCTGGGCCTCCTAACGGGAATCAACAAGTTCGACGACTATGTAAATCGCCTCCCAACATTCACGGCTGAACAGACTACAGTCCAATAGTCCACATAATCCAGAAGGACCTAAATGACATGACGCCACGGTTACAACGCCGCTACGATTTTGAACTTGTCTACACCCCAGGCAAAGAACTCATTGTTGCGGATGCCCTTTCCCGGTCTATCACCACACCATGTGAGCAAACTGACTTTGTCTGCCAAATCGACGCGCAGGTGCAATTCTGTGCCTCCAACTTTACGGCCACTGATGAGAGGGTCATTCAAATTCGTGAGGAAACGGCCAAGGATCCTCTGCTCCAGCGGGTGATGCAGCACCTCGCGAATGGCTGGCAGAAGGGACAGTGTCCCCAGTTTTACAACATCAAGGACGACCTGACAGTGGTGGACGGCATCCTTATGAAGCTTGTCAGAATCGTGATTCCACAGAGCATGCGAGCTATGGTACTCGGCCAACTCCATGAGGGTCACCTGGGGGTTGAGAAATGTCGACGCAGAGCTTGGGAGGCAGTCTACTGGCTGGGCATCAGCCAGGACATTGCCAACACGGTCCTCAACTGCCCTACAGGTCAGAAATGTCAGCCAGCTCAACCTAAAGAAACTCTGCAGCAACATGAGAGAGTGACCTCCCCATGGTCCAAAGTTGGTGTCGACCTTTTCCACGCCAAGGGGCGTGACTATGTCCTTCTGGTCAACTACTTTTCCAATTACCCCAAAGTGGTGAGACTGTCCAACCTCACGTCGGCGACGGTGATTAAGGCATGCAAAGAAACAGTTGCCAGACATGGGATACCGCTCACGGTGATGAGTGACAACGGCCCCTGTTTTTACAGCCAGGAGTGGTCTGATTTTGCCCGGCTATACAACTTTCGGCACGTCTCATCCAGCCCCCACTACCCACAGTCAAACGGGAAGGCCGAAAAAGTGTCCATATCATCAAGAGATTATTATGTAAGGCTGCAGACTCAGGCTCAGACTTCAACCTGGCGCTGTTGGCATACAGAGCAACCCTGCTATCCATTGGGTTGCCTCCAGCGCAGATGCTCATGCATCGCACTCTGCGAACCACGGTTCCAGCCATCCACATGCTGGACCTTGATAACTTCCTGGTCATACAGAAGATGCAGCAGTCTCGGCCCAACAGAAATCAGCGTACGACACTCATGCCACGGATCTCCCTGAGCTGGTCCCAACTGATCGTGTTTGTGTACAGCTGCCTGACAGCGGCTGGTCCGCCACAGCTCTGGTGGTCAAGCAAGTGGCCCCGAGATCGTTCCTCATCCGCATGGCTGGTGGCTCTTTCCTACGATGCAACAGGCGGGCACTGCGCCGAGTTCCACGCCCGCCACCCAACCGTGATGTCCCACCTCACACACTGCTTCCTCCGGACGCGCCCTACCACGAAGCCACCAATCTACCAGCCATCCTGCCAACCTCTGCGACCACTGCATTGGCGGCAGTCCCGCCTATCCAAGTGCAGGCGGCCCCTGCTCCACCCTTGAGGCAGTCAACCAGAATTTGTCGCCCACCACAAAGACTAAACCTTTAGACTGAACGTTTGCACAATTTTGTTACCTCATCGTTTTGACCTCTGTACATATCGTTCTTTTTACCATTTTATCTGCCCTACATCTGCACTAGTGACATCTTCCTATGTATATAAGTCCATTTTAGCACATTCTGTATATAGTCATCTTCACGCACACAGAACATAGAACATAGAACAGTACAGCACAGAACAGGCCCTTCGGCCCTCAATGTTGTGCCGAGCCATGATCACCCTACTCAAACCCACGTATCCACCCTATACCCGTAACCCAACAACCCCCCCCCTTAACCTTACTTTTTTTATTAGGACACTACGGGCAATTTAGCATGGCCAATCCACCTAACCCGCACATCTTTGGACTGTGGGAGGAAACCGGAGCACCCGGAGGAAACCCACGCGCAAACGGGGAGGACATGCAGACTCCACACAGACAGTGACCCAGCTGGGAATCGAACCTGGGACCCTGGAGCTGTGAAGCATTGATGCTAACCACCATGCTACCGTGAGGCCCCTACCTGTTCTGTTTTTTTTTAAATTCATTTTTTTGAGGGATGTGCGTAGCATTTGCTCGGCCAGGATTTGTTGCCGGTCCCTAATTATCCTGAGGAGGTGATCTGCCTTCTTAAACCACTGCAGTCCACCTGGTGTATATACACCCACTGTATTGTTGGGGAGTAAGCTGTAGAATTTTGACCTAGTGACAGTGAAGGAACAGCAATATATTCCAAGTTGGGATGGTGAATGATTTGGAGGGGAAATTACAGGTCGTGGTGTTCCCATGTATCTTCTGCGCTTGTCCTTCTGAATGGTAGTGGGTTTGGAAGGTGCTGTCTAAGGAACTTTGGTGAGATACTGCAGTGCGTCTTGTACATGGTCCACACAGCTGCCACTGTGCGTCGGTGGTGGAGGGAATGAATATTTGAGGACGGGGTGCCAATCAAGCAGGCTGCTTTGTCCTGGATGTTGTCATGCTTCGTGAGTGTTGTTGAAGTTGTACTCATCCAGGCAAGTGGAGAGTATTTCATCATTTGATTTCTCAGTTCATCTCTACAGACTGTCCAAGAAGTTCTTACCTCCCTCCAGAATTTGCAACCACCTCTGTTGCCACCCCACAAATCAATGAATATCAAAACTACAGCATCTGTCTACATGGTGTTATTTTGCATGCTCCCCATGGATCTGTTTATATCAGGGCCGGGATTCTCCCCCACCCGGCGGGGCGGGGAGTCCCGGCGTGTTGGAGTGGCGTGAACCACTCCGCACCTTTAAGGGTCAAGCCCTCACATTGAGGGGCTAGGCCCGCGCCGGAGTTGTTCCCGCTCTGCCGGCTGGCGTGAATGGCCTTTGGCGCCATGCCAGCCGGGGCCGAAAGGACTTTGCCAGCCGGCGTAAGTCCGCCCATGTGCCGGAGCGTCAGCGGCTGCTGACGTCATCCCCGCACATGCGCAGGGCAGGGGGTCTCTTCCGCCTCGGCCATGGTGAGGACTTCGGCCCATCACAGGCCAGAGAATCGCCGCGGTGGGCCCGCCGACCGGTGCGGCGCGATTCCCGCCCCTGCCGAATCTCGGGTGGCGGAGAATTCGGGACATGGCGGGGGCGGGATTGACGCCGGCCCCAGGCGATTCTCTGACCCAACGGGGGGGTCGGAGAATCCCGTCCCAAATCTCCCAAAGGTCAATTGTAATACTTCATGCTATTGCACGGAATGCGCATGTAAAAACTAATTTTTCAAAGGGTTTGCTTTAATATGCCACATGTAAAGTTCCATCATAGATTTCTTCTCTGAAGTTTGTGGATTTGATATTTAAGCTATGACCCATTGCTTTCGGCAATGACTGACTGATAATTTAGGCCATCTCAAAATACAGAATACTTTACACACTCCATAGCTACCAATTATCTTTCTGCCCTGATACTCATAGAGGGGAGAGGGTGGTGGAGGTTGTGGGGAGGGGGTGGGTGGAGGTGATGGTTGGAGATCGTGAACAACAGAACAATGCAAGATAAATAATTTCCTCTCCCACAGTGGCCCTGGTTCAGATCTGACTGGTATTAATCAGGTTAGAACAGAATGTGTGTCGATTTAACACTTCCAAATCCATCCCTTACTCCTCACGCTCACATTGATCACACAGCTTCTGAAGCCAATCTGCCAGAGCAATGAATCTAACTGCTGTCTACCCTGAAGGGTCCTTGACTTTGACAGGGTTATTAGTCAGCACTGTTACTTTATACCTGCCCTTTGTGGCAGAAAGTGAGTTTGCTTCATGGCACTTAACTGTAATAACAACACGAACAGGGATGTGGAACCGGTGTCACTTTGGAATTAATTATTAGGATTGGAGCGTAGAAAAGACTATCATAACCTTTGTATCAGGCACCCACGGAACTGACCAGCTGTAAAAGTCAGAGTAGCACGAACAATGATGTGGAGAATAATTTCTGCTGAAACACGATTGAAAATGTCACATGTGTGGACACAAAATGGTACTGAGCTTAATTATTCAGTGGGAGGGGGAGAGAACTATTCAAAACAAACTGAATGGTTTAAGTTGTATGGAAAGCAAAGGACAGCATAGTATTGTGTTACGTCAGTGGTTGCTGTGTGCTTTTACTACCACACCCTGTTTTGTTTGAAATGTGGATTAACAGTAACGATGGCAGTACCTACAACAACTGAGAAATCACTGTATAAAGTGGATAAGCTTGTAACATGATGCACTCAGTTCGATTTTAAGCTTGACGTCTAGATGGCTCAGTAAACAAAAGATCAAAGCGGCAGATATGGAATTTCCCTATTTCCATTCTCCCTTAAAGGGATGTTAACTTCTTTAATCAGCTACATGTGAAAATAGTTTAAAACTCTGAAGTGGTTATGTCTGTTACTGCTTTAAGAAATTGTGCACGTACAGTGTTCTCAGTGACATCTGGGTAACATTTTTCATAATCGTGCGCATGTACACCAAGCAATCAGGGACATCAGAGGGAGACTAATCTCCTCTCAGGCTGTGTAACTCAAAGAGATGCCCCTTTTACTTCTCGATGCCTTTCACTGCAATTCAGGAAAGCAGTCTTTAGGGAATGTTAACAAAGGTAGAGGGACAGATAGGAAACACGCAGGGCAAACATGTGATCCTACACAGGGGAATTCATGTGTTAGATGTAGAAGCCCCTTCAGGCAAAATGCAGGGAAAGTGGCCACTGATATTTCGGGGTCACGGTGGGTTAACAGATTATTGCATTTATCAATAATCAGAAATACGGCTCAACCAAAATGAATATCCTGTGAACAGGCCAACTAGCTTCTTTGAGTTAAATATCAGTGTTTCTGATAATATGCTACACTGAACTTGGATACAAATGTCGTGTACTGATTTCTCTTTGATCATGGCACATACATTGTTCGGCACTGAGATACGATACTGAAAGCCCTGCAAAAGCTTCCAACAGTAAAGCAAGCTTCATGGGACTTTGCAAATGAATAACAGAGGCTTTTTGTATGAGGCCACATACACATCAACATGGCAGATGCCCTTTTTTGAATGGTTAAACTGATCTCTCTGTAAGTGCACTGGGCATCTGCTATCGCAATACAATGCTAAATTCTATATGTTACAATGAAGTACCTTTGACGCGCATTGATACTGATGCAGTAAGCAGAGCAGACTTTCTCATTGCGAGCTAATAATTAGCTGTCTGACTTCTGATGTGGTGCCATATTAAGGCATCATTGCATTTCTCTCCCATCAATGGATTGAGTGAACCTTACTTTTATTTATCCTGCTTGACATTTTCTGTGAAGGCGATGTGAAGCATAATCTGTGCTGTCAGAAATGCAATGATATCATATGTAGCACAATCTTTATAGTCAAAACGCTAAACACTTATGAATCTTCCTTTGTTTATCTGAGGTTAGTTTTGTTCACAGAGCAGAATGGGTGCTTTGTGAGATTAACATTTTTTAGAGGAACAGCAATCATGATGTAGTCTACATAAGCTCGTCGCTGGTCTACAAGTTGACATGAAATGAAATTTAGTCTGCATTTACAAATAAGCACGTAATTGACTGCTGAGTGACTTGTCTACATTGGGGGCTCAATATTCAAACATACTGTCGCTGTTGCCATTAAAACGAAATAGCCAGGAAGTATTGTCATCCTTTATGAATCCTTGACTAAAATACAGAATGTAGTTATCACAGTGAATTTGCTTATAATAATTGAAGGGTCTAGATGAGATTACGTCTGTATGTCTGCCTTCTCATTATATTTCTGATATCATGCAAATGACATTTATGTGGCAAATAACTTTCAAGGGTGGGGCATTGAAATTTAACATCTCGGTACCACCACCAATCCCCCAAAATAATAATCATAATAAAATTTATTAGTGTCACAAGTAGGCCTGCATTAACATTGCAATGAAGTTACTATGAAAATCTCCAAGTCACCACACTCCGGCGGCTGTCCAGATACATTGAGGAAGAATTCAGAATTTCCAATTCACCTAACAAGCACGTCTTTCGGGACTTATGGGAGGAAACCGGAGCACCCTCAAAAATACCACCCGGCCCCTCCGTCTCTGTGTTCCAGAATCCCCAGCCATGGAATCAATCTTTCAGTGGCTACACTGTCAAGCCCATTCAAAATCTTCTAAATTTCAATGAGATAGATCACCTTTCATTTTGCTAAGCGATAGAGAACATATTTACAACTCACTCAATCTCTCAACATAGGAAAACCCACTTATTCCAGGAACCAGCCCAGTGAATCTTGCATTGAATGGTGGTATATATCTGAACATATCTGTCCTAAATATGGAGATAAAAACTGCACACACTATGCCAAGTGTCATCTCACAAAACCCTGTGCAATTGTAGCAAGACATTTTCATTCTTGTATTCAAATTGCCCGACAATAAATACCAACATGCCATTTGTTGTCCTAATTGCCTGCTGTACATGCAAGCTGCCTTTCCATTTTTCTCCATTTCATCTGCAGAGAACTTGAATATGTTGGACTGGATTCTCCAGCGCCCCAGCCTTGTGTTTACCAGCGCCGCTCGATTCACTGGTGGTGGGACTCACTACTCTCGCCGCTTGCCAACGAGATTCCCATTTAAGTCAGCCTACGTCGTTGGGAAAGTCATGCGCGGAGGTGCACTGCCAGAAAAGTGAATCACTCCAGCTGTTGTCACCTCCAAAATCCATAGCCATCTTTCCTCAAACTCCATGTTTGAATCCCTTCAATCAGCTTTCTCCCCTCATCACGGTATCAAGACAGCTCCTTTCAAAGTAAAAAAAAAAAATTTCCTTTCTCATCCTTCTCAATCTCGCTGCAACTTCCGAAAAGGTTGACCGCACCGTCCCCCTCCAAAACCCCTCACTGTCATCAGCTACTCTCATTCTTATCGATCCAATCAACTTCAGTGTATCACTTGCAATGCCATCTCTTCCTGCTCCTGCTTCCTGGAAGTTTTATTACATTGTAGGTGTTTTAAGTTGATCTTTAGTTAGGTCGGCATAGTGGCACAGTAGTCAGCACTGCTGCCTCACAGCGCTGAGTACTGGGTTTCGATCCCAGCCCCGGGTCACTGACCGTGTGGAGTTTGCGCATTCTCCTCGTGTCCACGTAGGCCTCACCCCAACAGCCCAAAATGATGTGAAATGGCCACGCTAAATTGCCCCTTTATTAGAAATAAAAAGAATTGGGTACTCTAAATTAATTTTTTTAAATAAGTTGATCCTGTGTTCGTATCACACTGAATCACTAATAATTTTGCATCACGATGTGAAAAAATGTTGCCAAGTTGCTTGACTGAGTGGTGATCAATGAAAGGGCTCACGAAATAGGCAGGTACACCAAACACTGTAAACTCAGTTTTGTCCTCGGGCATGCTCTTAACTCTGGATGGACTGCTTTTATCAATATCTGCCAACTCCAACCGAGTAAAGGCCGAGATGCTTCCCAGTCCTTCCCAGCTTTCCTCCATTCCCTTGAACTGCAGAGTTTTGTTCTGCAGGTGAGGGCAGAGAGAGAGAGTTAGTGAGGAGCTGTTGAAAACTGGCGCACAGTTTGGGCTTCTTCACATCGAATGAACGGCGGGAGAGAGGCGCCGCAAGTTGATAACTGCAGGAGGTGCTGGCAGTTTGAAAGGAAGTGGCAGGAATGTGAAATGAGAAAGCACTCAGCAGAGGAGAGGAATGATTAGCAGTTGCCACCAGGTAAAAAAAAAACAGAATGTTGCTAGTGCCTGCTGTGAAAAGCTGCAAGCAAAGGGTGAGAGTGTGATTGGAATGAGGAAAAGAGTTGGTGCAGTGCACCTCCCTACTTTGTGATTGATGGAGCTGCAGAGTGAGGCAAAGGGAGGCTATGGCCAGGCATAGCGCAAATAAATAGAGACACAATGAATTGTAAGCACCCATGTTGGTCTTGGCAGTTCTCGGAGCAGTTTTCCGCATTGAATCAGCAGTGGTAATTCTCTAGGAGTTCAGTATCTCCACCATTTCTCTCCGAACCTGCTACAGATTTTTCTTTGGCACATTCCCGCCAACAGCAGGGAAGAACACCTCCCTCTCTGCTCTCGGCTTCTTCACCAGCACACTCACTGCAGCATCTGAGTAGCTCGGTGCTCCAATGTGACTTATTTTGCAGTCAAAGAACAAAGAACAAAGAAAAGTACAGCACAGGAACAGGCCCTTCGGCCCTCCAAGCCTATGCCGAACATGCTGCCCATCTAAACTAAAATCTTCGACACTTCCGGGTCGATATCCCTCTATTCCCATCCTATTCATGGATTTGTCAAGATGCCCCTTAAACGTCACTATAGTCCCTGCTTCCACCACCTCCTCCGGCAGCGAGTTCCAGGCACCCACTACCCTCTGTGTAAAAACACTTGCCTCGTACCTCTTCTCTAAACCTTGCCCCTCGCACCTTAAACCTATGCCCCCTAGTAATTGACCCCTCTACCCTGGGACAACGTATTTGACTATCCACTCTGTCTATGCCCCGGACAGGCGCCGGAGTGTAGCGACTAGGGGCTTTTCACAGTAACTTCATTGAAGCCTACTCGTGACAATAAGCGATTTTCACTTCACTTTCATAATTTTGTAGCCCTCTATCAGGTCGCCCCTCAACCTCTGTTGTTCCAGTGAGAACAAACCAAGTTTATTCAACATCTATACCCAGCACTCAGGATTGTTACACAGAGGATACACTTCCTTGACCTGTTGGGAGCACCAATGTCTCAGGAGGCTCAGAGTGTCAGATGATGGTAGACATTAACAGCTTTCTGGAACAAGTCCTGCTGCCAACTGGACCTTGTGGATCTGCTCACCTTGTGGGTGTCAAAGTTACAACTGCCCTCACTAGTTTTGCTTCTGGGTCCTTCCAGGGCTCACCTGGAGATATCTGCAGGTTCACAGTTGGTGACACACAAATGCATAAAACGGTCGTCAACCTTTGTACAAGCCAGCTGGATTTATTCATGACTTCAACGAATTGTTTCTTTCAGAGATGCGTTCCAAGCTTTCAATAGTGAGTGGGTGCTCCAGAGGAAACCCTGCTGCGTCTGTGGACAGGGTGCCCATCGCTGGTCTGATTGTGTGGGTACTTGCCCGCCATTTTATTTTTGTTTCTTTTTAAATTTAGAGTACCCAATTCATTTTTTCCAATTAAGGGAGAATTTAGTGTGGCCAATCCACCTACCCTGCACGTCTTTGGGTTGTGGGGGCGAAACCCACGCAAACTCGGGGAGAATGTGCAAACTTCACATGGACAGTGAACCAGAGCCAGGATCGAACCTGGGAACTCGGGGCCGTGAGGCAAAGAGCTAACCCATTGCGCCACTGTGCTGCCCATAGCCCGTCATTTTAGAATGGTGCCTTCCGGCAGTTAGAACTGTCCAGGCTTTGCCCTGATGATATCAGATGGGCAGTGTCAGAAAAACATGACCTGTTAAAATTCCCCACCCTCAGATATTACCTTAAGAGTTTTAAAAATTATTCCAAAGGCTGCAAGCTACACTATCTAGAGGTACAAGGCAACAGATGCATAGGAACACAATCTTCAGCATGTTGCCTTCCAAGCCTCACATTATTCAAACTTGGCACTATATCGCTGTTCCTTCACTGATGCTGAACTCCCTTCCTAACAGCACTGTGGGTGTACCTACACCAGTGGGCCTCCAGGAGCTCAAGGAGATGGCTCACTGTCACCTTCTGATGGCAATTATGGGAGGGCAACACATCCTGGCCTTTCCCAACCATGCCCAAATCCCACAAAAAAAAATCACATTGAAAATTCTCTGGGCTGGATGTTCCATTATTGGGACTATGTCCCCACGTCGGCGTCAAAACAGTAGTTTTATGCCAGAAAAACTGGCATCAAAGGGACATGAATTCTTAGCCCTGCAGGGGGCTAGCAGGGAGCCGGAGTAGATCTCGCAGCTTTTGCTGCAGATACGGGCCCCCACACGTCTGGGTCGGAGGTCGGGCCTGCGCACGGTGTTGGCCTACAGCGGCCACACTGTGCTCCATAGCAGATTCAGATCGCAGAGCTGGATCCGATAAAGAGACCCCACAATCAGCCGCCCACCCAATCCTCAACGCCCGCACAAGCATCTACCGGCCGCCTATAAGGCCCCCCTCCGATCGGCCGCGCGCCCGACCAGGTTGGCCACGGACTGAGTCCTCAGCCGTCACTCGGGTATCCCGACTGGCCGGAGCACATGAGTTCCACACCGTCGGGACTTCGTCGGTCAGGGGGCGGAGAATGGCAGAGCGGGTCTTTGGCAAGAGCCCCAGGTAGATACCAGGAGGAGCGGCGTACTCCCCGAGGATGCCGCTTTTTGGGGCCCGCAGATTCGGGGAACCGGCGCCGGTCCCGATTTCCTGCGGGAACAGGGGGCGAAATTCTCCGCCCCCCACGACGGGTGGGAGAATAGCGGGAGGGCCTTCCCGACATTTTTCCCGCCCTCCCGCTATTCTCCCACCCCCCCGCCGAAGTCCCGACCCGAATCGCTGCCGCCGTTTTTTTACGGCCGGCAGCGATTCACAGCTGTTAGATGGGCCGAAGTCCCAGCCCTTTCCGCCGTTTTCACGAACGGCAAACACATCTGGTCTTGCCGTTCGTAAAAACGGCGTCACCAACTCGCTTTTTATAACCATGGCACCGATTGGCACGGCAGTACCACGGCCGTGCCAAGAGTGCCATGGGCCCGCGATCGGTGGGCACCGATCGCGGGCAGCGGGCCCGATGCCCGCGCACTACTTGTCCTTCCGCCGCCCCGCAGTATCCATTCGCGGGGCGGCTGAGGCGCAACCCGGCCCGCGCATGCGCGGGTTTCGCGCAAAAACGCGATGACGTCACCCGCGCATGCGCTGGTTGGAGTCTTCCAAACTGCGCATGCGCGGCTGACGTCATATGACGCGTCAGCCGGCGCTAACTCCGGTAAGCGGGCTTAACGATTTTCGTTAAGCCCGTCTTGCCGGAGCCTACGGCGTCGGGCTGCTAGCCCCGACCGGGGACCAGAATCGGTCCCCCGTCGGGAAGGGGCGCGCTGCCGTAAAACCCGCCCGGGTTTTACGGCAGCTTTACGATTTCTCCCGTTTTGGGAGAATCTCGCCCATGGATCCGCCGCCCCCTTGCCGGCCGCAATTTTGGTGTCAGGATGCGGAGAATTTAGCCCTCTGTCTTTGATACAAAAATGTTAAGGATTCTGAATTATTTCAGACTAGCTGAAGCTATGCCAACCTAATTGTGTATTGTAATTGTAAATTGTTTACTTTGTTTAGTGGATAGCACTCATAAACATCATGCTTGAGTGTTTAACAAAAGATATATAGATAGGCTAAGACAAAAATAATTAAAATGTTGCAGTCTTTATTCCCCACATTGCACACCATATTTATGTTTCATGCTATTGCTTGCTTTCAGCTGAAGTATTTGAGAAATACAGTGTTATGTAGTACCAATTAAAAACCTGAATTACGAACAAAAAGGGAGGCAAGAGAGGTATAAATAACGTGATTTAATTTTTTTTGGCAGCAATCTGCAAACGTCCTTTTCTAGCGGAAGTTTGTGATCCTACTGAATGTACAATGATGGGAATGCCCAATTAGATGCTATTCATTGATTTTCCATTGCCAGCAGGGAATATGTAATTGGTCAGGAAATTACTGAAGTCACAACTTATTAACATGGAATTTTCAGTTCATTTTGAAAATTACTTTGTCTCTTTTAAGTCCGTCCATTGACTGTGCAATTTCTTGTCTAAGAATCTGAACAAGTAACCTACCCCGAGGGCTCTGTCACTGTGTCCAAACGTTGCATTCTCTCAGATTTGCTCCATGGGTCCTGTTATGGTTTATTGCGAGGCTTTCCTCGTTTATCAGCCCAATATATGTCATCCTCTGCGGTGTGCCTTTCCTTCCTTCCTTTGATCGCGTCACAAATGCTGGACTTTTGAAGACAGTTGCGTTTTCAACTGTCTCCTTTAACATCAAGCAAAATTAAGTAGTTAGGAAGAGGGAGGGAGGTGGGATCTCATTGGGGATGTGCCCAGAAATCAGCCCATGTGAGCTCTTCCCGAGTCAGACCAGAGACAAACCCAAATGGCCTGCTTGTTATGGGGACAGAAACTCAACTTGAAACTTATTCAAAGTAAGTTGTGAGATTTAACATCTGGACACATAGGAGGAAACTGTTTGATGTGCCGACAGACTTATAATAATAATCTTTATTATTGTCACAAGTAGGCTCACATTAACGCTGCCAGCGCCGGCCCTAGGGTTGCTGGCGCCCCGGGCAAGCTGAACTTCGGCGCCCTTGGGGGGGGGGGGGCGAGAGGGGGGCGGGGGCGAGAGGGGGGAGGGGCCGAGGGGGGCCGCGGGGGGGGGGGGGGCCGAGAGGGGGGGCGGGGCCGAGGGGGGGCGGACCCGGGGGGAGCGGACCCGTGGGGGGAGCGGACCCGAGGGGGGGGGCGGGAGGGGCGGACCTGCGGGAGGGGCGGACCCTGTGGAAGCCACAGTGCCAATCATTGTCCTGCCATGCCCTTCCAGGCTGGGATTCTCGGTTGGGGTTCAGCTCTGTTACTGCTGCTAGCGAGGATGGAGAATTTGATGCTCAGCCAAAGCTCCCATTCAGTGCAGCAGGAGTGAAGAATGCCGCTGCCATGAATGGGCAGAGAATCCCGCCCTGTGTCTCAGAGGCAGTCAGACTGAAAGGTTTGGGGAAGGAGACTGAAAACGGGTATTGTATGCAGGCAGAAGAAACAGACTGCTTTTAGGGTCATCACCAAGTTGCAGGCTGGTGAGGATGGAACCGCTGTTTGAGAAAACAAGGGGCTGGATCCTCTGTTATTAGGACTGTTATTCCCACACCGACGTCAAAACTGTGGAGTTTCACGGCAGAAAAACTGCCATGATAGGGCACATATTCCTAGCCCTGCCGACGGCGAGCAGGGAACCGGTGTAGATCTGGCAGCTTCTGCTGTAGATACGGGCCCCACACTTCCAGGTCGAAGGACGGACAAGCGCACGGCGGCAGCCTCCAGCTGGACCCTAAAAATAAACCCTCCGATCGGCCGTGTGCCCGGCCCTCAACACCCGCACAAACATTCCCTGCCCGTCCTGTCCAGTGTTGATCATTGACCTTTTTCTGGCACTGGAGGCCAGTGCTCCTGGTCACATTGCCGGCGCTCACAGCCGCCTGCACCACCTCGTTCCAGGCTGCACTGACTGCCCTGTGACTGACCCTCCCGGGCCCTCAAGGGAACAAGACATCCGTCCTGGCCTCGACTGCGTCCAGGAGCCTCTCCAGATCTGCATCATCGAATCTTGGGGCCGGTCTCCTGGGTGCCATTGTTGCAAGCTGGCTGGGGTTGGCTGAGCAAGTACTGGTTAAGTGCTGTTCGAACATGTCAGCGGGGGGCTGGCGAGCGCGGTGCCGGTGAATCAGCTGACGAGCCATCATTTGTGACGAGAAGCCCGTGGGGCCTCATTAAGTGGATGAATTAACATTGAATAGTGTTGCCAGCCTCGCTGAGCCGAGTGGCAGGAAGCACGTGGCTGTTCCCGCTCACTTCCATACTTAGAAATCTTCCCAGAGAATTGTCATTGAGTTGACCAATGTAATTACTGAGAATAAATAAATCACTGCATTGAAACAGAAACAAATGTTATTTATGCAGTTATTCCTTAATATAACTGGAAAAAATATTAATTATGAACTTGCATAAAAAAAGACAGCCACTGAGATATGTTTGTTCCTGTTGAAAGGGTTCCTGTAACTTTATGTGCTGTTTGCATAAACAATGTATGTGTAGTTGGATGTGATATGTGATTCATAAGAACATAAGAACATAAGAACTAGGAGCAGGAGTAGGCCATCTGGCCCCTTGAGCCTGCTCTGCCATTCAATGAGATCATGGCTGATCTTTTGTGGACTCAGCTCCACTTTCCGGCCTGAACACCATAACCCTTAATCCCTTTTTTCTTCAAAAAACTATCTATCCTTACCTTAAAAACATTTAATGAAGGAGCCTCAACTGCTTCACTGGGCAAGGAATTCCATCGATTCACAACCCTTTGGGTGAAGAAGTTCCTCTTAAACTCAGTCCTAAATCTACTTTCCCTTATTTTGAGGCTATGCCCCCTAGTTCTGCTTTCACCCGCCAGTGGAAACAACCTGCCCGCATCTATCCTATCTATTCCCTTCATAATTTTAAATGTTTCGATAAGATCCCCCCTCATCCTTCTAAATTCCAACAAGTACAGTCCCAGTCTACTCAACCTCTCCTCGTAATCCAACCCCTTCAGCTCTGGGATTAACCTTCTGAATCTCCTCTACACACCCTCCAGTGCCAGTACGTAATTTCTCAAGTAAGGAGACCAAAACTGAACACAATACTCCAGGTGTGGCCTCACTAACACCTTATACAATTGCAGCATAACCTAGAACATAGAACATAGAACAGTACAGCACATAACAGGCCCTTCGGCCCTCGATGTTGTGCCGAGCAATGATCACCCCACTTAAACCCACGTAACCCGTATACCCGTAACCCAACAATCCCCCCATTAACCTTACACTATGGGCAATTTAGCATGGCCAATCCACCTAACCCGCACATCTTTGGACTGTGGGAGGAAACCGGAGCACCCGGAGGAAACCCACGCACACACGTGGAGGACATGCAGACTCCACACAGACAGTGACCCAGCCGGGAATCGAACCTGGGACCCTGGAGCTGTGAAGCATTGATGCTAACCACCATGCTACCGTGAGGCCCCTTCATAATTTTATGAAGGGAACCTCCCTAGTCTTAAACTCCATCCCTCTAGCAATGAAGGGCAACATTCCATTTGCCTTCTTAATCACCTGTTGCACCTGTAAACCAACTTTCTGTGACTCATGCACTAGCACACCAAGGTCTCTCTGCACAGCAGCACGCTTTAATATTTTATTGTTTAAATAATAATCCCGTTTGCTGTTATTCCTACCAAAATGGATAACCTCACATTTGTCAACATTGTATTCCATTTGCCAGACCCTAGCCCATTCACTTAACCTATCCAAATCCCTCAGCAGACTTCCAGTATCCTCTGCACTTTTCGCTTTACCACTCATCTTAGTGTCATCTGCAAACTTGGACACATTGCCCTTGGTCCCCAACTCCAAATCATCTATGTAGATTGTGAACAATTGTGGGCCCAACACGGATCCCCGAGGGACACCACTAGCTACTGATCGCCAACCAGAGAAGCACCCATTAATCCCCACTCTTTGCTTTCTATTAATTAACCAATCCTCTATCCATGCTACTACTTTACCCTTAATGCCATGCATCTTTATCTGATGCAGCAGCCTTTTGTGTGGCACCTTGTCAAAAGCTTTCTGGAAATCCAGATATACCACATCCATTGGCTCCACGTTATCCACTGAACTGGTAATGTCCTCAAAAAATTCCACTAAATTAGTTAGGCACGCCCTGCCCTTTATGAACCCATGCTGCGTCTGCCCAATGGGACAATTTCTATCCAGATGCCTCGCTATTTCTTCCTTGATGATAGATTCTAGCATCTTCCCTACTACCGATGTTAAGCTCACTGGCCGATAATTTCCTGCTTTCTGCCTACCTCCTTTTTTAAACAGTGGTGTCACATTTGCTAATTTCCAATCCACCGGGACCACCTCAGAGTCTAGTGAATTTTGGTAAATCATCACCAGTGCATCTGCAATTTCCCTAGCCATCTCTTTTAGCACTCTGGGATGCATTTCATCAGGGCCAGGAGACTTGTCTACCTTTAGCCCCATTAGCTTGCCCATCACTACCTCCTTAGTGATAAAAATCCTCTCAAGGTCATCACCTGTCATAACCTCATTTCTATCAGTCACTGGCATGTTATTTGTGTCTTCCACTGTGAAGACCAACCCAAAAAACCTGTTCAGTTCCTCAGCCATTTCCTCATCTCCCATTATTAAAACTCCCTCCTCATCCTCTAAAGGACCAATATTTACCTTAGCCACTCTTTTTTGCGTTATATATTTGTAAAAACTTTTGCTGTCTGTTTTTATATTCTGAGCAAGTTTACTCTCATACTCTACCTTCCTCTTCTTTATAGCTTTTTTTAGTAGCTTTCTGTTGCCCCTTAAATATTTCCCAGTCCTCTAGTCTCCCACCAATCTTTGCCACTTTGTATGCTCTTTCCTTCAATTTGATACTCTCCCTTATTTCCTTAGGTATCCACGGTTGATTTTCCCTCTTTCTACCGTCGTTCCTTTTTGTGGGTATAAACCTTTGCTGAGCACTGTGAAAAATCGCTTGGAAGGTTCTCCGCTGTTCCTCAACTGTTCCACCATAAAGTCTTTGCTCCCAGTCTACCTTACTAGTTCTTCTCTCATCCCATTGTAATCTCCTTTGTTTAAACACAAAACACTAGTATTTGATTTTACCTTCTCACCCTCCATCTGTATTTTAAATTCCACCATATTGTGATCGCTCCTTCCGAGAGGATC
Source organism: Scyliorhinus canicula (assembly GCF_902713615.1). Classification (NCBI taxonomy): domain Eukaryota; kingdom Metazoa; phylum Chordata; class Chondrichthyes; order Carcharhiniformes; family Scyliorhinidae; genus Scyliorhinus; species Scyliorhinus canicula. The sequence continues at coordinate 135,313,416 of NC_052159.1, read as the reverse complement.
CCGAACTATGAGAGCATGAATCAATCCTGTCTCATTACACAGGACAAGATCTCGGACCGCTTGTTCTCTCGTAGGTTCCATTACATACTGTTCTCGGAAACTATCGCGGATACATTCTATAAACGCCTCCTCAAGGTTGCCTTGACCGACCTGGTTAAATCAATCGACATGTAGATTAAAATCCCCCATGATAACTACTGTACCATTTCTACATGCATCAGTTATCTCTTTGTTTATTGCCTGCCCCACCATAACGTTACTATTTGGTGGCCGATAGACTACTCCTATCAGTGACTTTTTCGCCTTACTATTCCTGATTTCCACCCAAATGGATTCAACCTTATCTTCCATAGCACCGATATCATCCCTAACTATTGCCCGGATGTCATCCTTAAATAACAGAGCTACACCACCTCCCTTACCATCCACTCTGTCCTTCCGAATAGTTTGATATTCGGAACTATTCAGCGCAACTATGCCAAAACTAGCTGTACCCACTGAACCTGAATGAAAAGAAAAGTCCCTTCTTTAAGCATTTGATACATCCATATTTCAGTCCTGCAGCAAGAATTCTCTTAAGTTGCTGAACAGATTTATTTTGTTAACTCGTTACATGTTGTTGATTTGATGGCGGGGTTCAATATAACCTCTGCGTTTTGTCTTTCATCTGGCCCGCAACACCAGCCCCCATTCCCTTCACGCACCCCCGCAGCCAAGTCAACTGTGACCAAGGGAGCAAACAGGCAACCTTCTCCCAGCCTTCTGCCATGGTTTTTCTGAACCAACTGATTGGCCATATGACTCACAGGCAGCTTGGAAATATCTGACCTTTTGTCACGGTAAGACTGTTATAATTAGGAAATCAACGCTACGAGGGAAGGGTTATTGAAGCTCAGTTCCCACATTTTTCTGAGACCATAGTTGCATTTGGTAAATTATATCATAATTCTGTATTTCCTTAACCCATAAGTGGGGGGGAAGCAAACATATTTTGTTGTCATCATTTGAGGAAAAAGATGTTGGGGTATGCCTGAGCAGCCAATTGGTGTCCAATCAAATCTTTCTTTCAAGGTGCACACTGATCTCATTTGTTACAGCAGGTAATTGCATGGTGGCACGGTCACACGCTGATCCCATTGCCTGCACCATATGCAACGTATGGAATTGAGTAGTTCAGCCTCAGAGTATCTGTTTCTGAGCTTCCAGTCTTCTGGAATCAAAGATCTTCATAATTTTAAAGGCAGCAGTTTGTGAATTTGCTCGCTTAATTGCCCATTTTACAATTATGTTAATTTGTGGAAATTGGCCACACTCCAGATTCCCTGCGCCATCATGCAGAATAGTTCTTATTTCACAGAAAACCTGTTGGGCATGACTGTGGGAACATCTGCAAATTTTCCATTGCAGAATGCGAGAGGCATAACACTGATTCTGGGTGGCAACGTAAAACTGATTTAGCTGCCCACTACAGATCTGTCCAAACATCAAAAATTAAAATGATAACTGGAAACAATATATAATTAGCACCTGAATTGATATTGACCGCTTACACCACCACAGAGTCAAAATCACTCCTCATAAGACTATAAAGACGTAATGTTAATATTTGGAAACATAAATCAAAAATAGAAGCAAGAGGAGGCGTTTTGCCCCTTCGAGCCTGCTCCGCCAATCACTATGATTATGGCTGATCATTAAGTTTAATACCCTGATTCCACCTCCCCCCACCTCCCATAGCCCTTGATCCCTTTCGCCCCAAGAGCTATATCTAATTCCTTCTTGAAATTACACAACATTTTGTCCTCAACTACCTTCTGTGATAGCGAATTCCACAGATTCACCACTCTCTGGGGGAAGAAATTTCTCCTCACCTCAGTCCTAAAAGGCTTATCTTAAAACTATGACCTCTAGTTCTGGACTCCCCCACCATTGGGAACATTCTTTCTGAATCTACCCTGTCTAATCCTGTTAGAATTTTATAAGTTTCTATGAGATCCCCTCTCACTCTTTTAAACACCAATAAATATAATCCTAACCGACTTAGTCTCTTCTCATATGACAGTCCCGCCATCCCTGGAATCAGCCTGGTAAACCTTCACTGCACTCCTTACACAGCAAGAACATATTCCCTCAGATAAGGACACCAAAACTGCACACAGTACTCCAGGGCATATTAATGTCACCCACAAACATAGCTGTTCCTTTATTGCATCTCTGATTTCCTGTGTATTGCTATTCCCAACAATGCCACTGCAGTTTTGTGGTCTGTATACCATCCCTACGAACTCTCGTATGGAATATAGTTTCTCACTGGACTAAATAGACTGGAGTTTTTGTCCCTTCTGTTTTATGTTGTTTTTGTTCTACTCAGTGCTCCTTTGGTGCACACTTCCCAGAATGCCATCCTTGCTGCCATCAGCTTAGCCAAGCAGCGAACTGTGGTGCTAACCATGGGAATTGTACTGGATCCACCAGTGACATACATGCAGGAAGGTCGGGAATTCTTTCAGAGGAATGGATACATACGTGCATCTGGCATCCACTCACGTCGGGTGACCAAAGAATTACATTAAATGACTCCGGGACAATTGTTTGGGTATTTTGAAAGTTTCTTCCTAAGCTGTATACAATTAGCAGAAAATCAGTCACTGAGTTGGACCACATTCTGAGGAGTGACCTTCAGATGGCCTGCAGTGCTGGGTCAGCTCTGTTTGGACTTCTGCCAGTGGCTGGGTTTCTATAGGTCATTGATGACACCTTTGTTACCATCAGGGAATCAACCAGCAACTGTGTGACATTTACCAGTCGCAAAGGATTGATTTTAATTCAAACCTCAAATAGTTTCGGCAAACCAAACTGTATGATGAAGGTGAAAATTCAGGATGGGTGCCAGGAGAGTCCATGATGTTTTCAGTTTGCAAAAGTTTCTCTTTAATGGACCAGGACAAATGACCAAATGAATTCTGGGATCCAAGGATGCCCTGTTGCCGTTTTGGCTCACAGCCTGGGGAGAAAATATATCGGAGGTTCTTGCCTCCAATCAAATTCTGGTCAAGAAATCATTAAATGGTGAAGCAGCATTTCTAATGCCCGGACAGATCAACAGGGACCATACTCCGAAGCCAGAAGAGGACAAAATGATTTGCTAAACTTATCATTTTCTGCATTGCCTTTTGGGCCAGGAATGTCAGGAATGCTGCCCCGCTCTCATAGATAGTTCATCGACCTCGCACAACTAGATCTTTCTTCTCCGTTTTGGCATGACCATGGAATTGCCGCTACAGCACCATCTTTGAGCCAGGGACTTTTCCTTTGGGAGCAGGTATCCTCACATTCACCGCCCAATTGCAGTTCCAGTCCGCTCGCTGGCCCTGATGTTACTCCTGCTGGTTTTGGGCAGGCTATAATGCTGTACCTTTAACCGAGGCTTGGGAATTAAAAAGGTCCAGGCCTCAAACGGTCCAGAAACTGCACAGGGGTTTCTCTATTGACCTGCAATCTGCCCTATAGCTCCAAAAACCCTCTGCACAGATATCAAAGCAGTCCTGTTGCATGTTTTACAGCAGTCCATGCAGGGAGATTTGAAAATTCTAAAAGGATGGCAGGAAAACCTTCTGCCATGGGTGAAGATCAATAACGCCCTTGTAAGGTCTGATCGGCATGAATGCTGCATGCCTGCTCATCTAGCGCTACCTTTTCCGGCCTCATTCACATGAATGTACTCATCCTCCAGTAGTGCGCAATGTTTCATTTGCTGATATCCCACAATTTCTAATTCCTCCAAAGTGGATATATCTGTTCAATTTCCAACCTCGGAGAATCAGTCTTGTTCAACCTTTTACATACGTAGGGTAGGGAGTCAGCAGCATTGGTCCGACGACAGAATGTATTCTGAAATGAAGTAGCACAGTCTCACTATATGCCCTAGCCCCTATACCGACACTATGCGTTGTATCGATGCCAACTTAACTGGTGTCTAACATTCTGGCCTTACGGGCCTTAATGCTACGTCACGGTGGTTCCCTAGATGGCACAGCAAGAGTGGAGGCGGCCTGCTGTGATTCCCGCCCCTGTTGGCAGGCATCTTCTGGGGTGACTGGGCTTGGATGGGCCCAGCTACTGCTCGGGTGTCTCAGGTGGTGTGATGCTGCCCTGTTCTGCCCTCTGCCTACCTGGTACACCAGGGACAGGAGGGCGGAGTAATCCGAGATGCTCTGGTGTTCCGGCACCTCCTCTGCAGAAGTCACCGGCATGGGCCCCATCACCTCCTCCTGTCATGGGGTGCCCGATGGCCCCCTGGCTACCCCATGGAATGGGGGTGTGAGCGGAGCTATCCCCTGAGGCTCCCCCACCATCTGAAGCTGCTAGTCCTGTAGGCTCGCTCTGGTCTCGACCAGTTCCGACCATTCGCGATTATGGAGCACAGGGAGTTGACCATCTCCATCTGCGGCTGCGCCACATCACCCAATGACTGGGCCACCACATTCTGGGTTTGTGTCACATCAGCCAGTGACTACGCCAACTCGCTCTAGGACTGAGCCACCTCCCTCTGCGTCTGTGGCACGTCGGCCAGTGCCTTTGCAATGCTGCCGACGTTCCCAGCCATGGCCTGCTGTGACTAGATCACGCTCAGGAGCGCCGTTGCGTTTTCCAAGTACCTCTGGCACATGGTCAACTGTGAAATGTCAACCTGTCCTGGGCCATGGCCAATGCCTGCACAGAATGCCCCCAAACTAGCACCCTAAAGAGACAGTCACTTCCACTTAGCTGTCTTTCGCTGAATTCCTATTCACTCATGTTCAGCATTCATTTTCCAGGAAAATATTGAACAAATATTTTGTTGAAGAACCTCTGCATCCTGCTCTTACAACTCAATTCTCCAAGAATCTTTCATTTTAACCAATTATTTAAAGGGGTGCAGACTATTCAAACTTCATGGTCCTGCAGAAACTTTGGTCTAAACACTAAACTTGCTTTGATGCAATGGTACAGTTCCTACTGTCAGGATCACATAAAAGCTGCTAAAATCCTCCAATGTAGCAGCCAATATTTTTTATTTATTTATCAGACTTAATTCATGCAGGATGGCCTGAGCAACTTCAGAAAATATAAAATATAAAAACAGAGCAACATAGAGCATTACTCATGCAGTAAGCTTTGGTGAGGCAATAACTTGGAGCAAACAGGAAGAATAAGTTCATCAGATACCAGCGGCATCTGTGTGGCCCTATCCATCTTTAATTTTCTCACGGAAACCCCTATAAATCTGGCTGCTGTCATGAAAATCCAAATAAAAGATGGGATGGTGGAATGATGGAGTCAAATAGCAAAACATGTCACGCTGGAAGGGTCGCTGGAGGAAAGCTGTTTGCACAAGTGGAGCTAAATGCATGAAAGAACTTGACCTTTCAGGCATAATATAGCAATTTGAGGATAAACGTGACACAGTGAAGCACAGGCCACCCATTCAGCATTTTACACATGGTGTGTTAATGTTGGGCAGGTGGTCTGAGAGATATATGTGCTCACTTAACTTAGACCTCTGTATATTGGTAAGTTCCCTGCTTAGCCAAGATAATGCTTAACCTGCTGTCACACCTCTCTCGACCTCTGAAGTTGCATGTCCTCGTCCAATGGAAACTTTGTAACATGTGGTAAGTGTACAGATGTGCAGAGGATTTCCTCCCTACCTGCCACCTGCCGATGATATTTACCGACACGTCACGAGACGTTAATATCATTTAAACCTGAATAGCTTGGTCGTGCTGAGTTCAGATTTGATCTCACGAACAATTTGTTTGATTTTCAGCCCCATGAGGTGAAACCCACAAGCCAACATCCTAAACTTGGGCCTTTATTCAATGGAATGGCAGACAACTGAGCACAAAGCTCAGCAAAACCCATTCATGTCCTCACCTTCTCTTTATTAAAATTGATAGCTGCAAAATTGGGAGAGCCGTGAATCGAATGCACTGTCATTCTGTGGAGTAAGGCTTTGTGACATAAAACCCATAAAATTTAACACTGCTTTTCATGATGACCTCTGACCTCATATACAAAGGCTTGAGGGTATCAACAGAGGATTATATACATGGGATCAATATATATAACAGGCCATCTGATGCAACCAGTCCATGTGGCTTTTCTGTTGCACTCAATCTGTCATGTTATTATAATGATAATAATACCTAGGGTTTATTTACTGTACAAGGCACAAGGCACCAATCATTCATAAGGGATTGGGTAAATGTATCTAAAATTTACTCAGCAATATGAGGTGGATGAGCAGTTACCCACAGGTATAAAGCATGAGGACATCAGAGCTGTGTGTGCTTCTATTTCTTAACCGAATAATCTAAATCAACAAAATTGTGGGAATAAATTTGAAAATGCAGTCTCCTTAAAGGGATACTGCATCAAAGTAAAGTCATGGAATCCCGACGATGCAGAAGGAGGCCATTGAGCCCATCGGGTCTGCACCGACCGGCCAAAAGAGCATTCTACCTCGGCCAACTCCCCTGTCCACCCAACCCGCTCGCCATAACCTAACCTGCACATCCCTGGACACCAAGGGGCAATTTAGCATGGCCAATCCACATGACCTGCACATTTTTGGACTGTGGAAGGAAACCGGAGCACCCGGAGGAAACCCAGCAGACACAGGGAGAATGCGGAAACTCAACATAGTTACCCAAGGCCGGAATTGAACTCGGGTCCCTGGCGCTGTGAGACAGCAGTGCGAAGCACTGTGCCACTTGCTGACCACCGAATCGAGCTGGGTGTGTGCTCTGCTCAAAGCAAAAGTGAAACGAAGACTGGATCACGTGATGCCATGCTGATTTCCCGTGAAGGTATATTACAAAATCCCCTTTCCTTTTTAATGATGCTCCCCCTTCCAAACAAACATTGGGTGGAAATTCTGATATTTTATCAAAGTGCTGGCTTCGGCGAGAAAACTGGAGAGAATCGCGTTGATGCATCGGCAAGAACAATTGCCGCATCTTCAGCCACATTTTTAAAAATAAGATTTTCATGAGTTTCATGCCGCACTCATGGCGGCCTTCCTCTGATTCGCTCGCTCTGGCATTACCTGATCTCAGCAATCAGAGGGGCGCCCCTTTAATACCCCATCCCAGCACTTGTGCCAAGTCCAATCAGAGGGAAAACAGCCAAGAAGGTAGCCCCAACATTTTCGGAGGGAGCCATCACCGTGATGCCGGATGGGGTGGAGCAGAGACGTGGCATTCTGTACTTTCTGATGGGCATATGGCCAACCACCAAAGTCCCCTACCCCACATGGGAGGCAGTGGCAGCACTCGTGAGTGCCAGCTCACTTCACAAGAGGACGGGGATCCAACACAGGAAAAAGATGAATAAACCAATTTGTGGAGCCAGGGCAAGCTACCCTTAGCATTTGTCACTATCCACCCACTCATACACCCATCAGATTTCTGAAAGGAGCTCACCCACACCTACCTTACAACCCTCACACTCCCGCACTACGCTTATCCCCCCCCCCCCCCCCCCGATTAGCTCCTCACCTCTCCACATCCCTGCTCCCAATCACCTACCGCCATGCCAGACATCTTTACCATCTGACGCAGAACACATGGCACAGAGGTTAACACTGCTCCCTCACAATGCCAGGGACCAAGGTTCAATTCTGACCTGGCCTAAAGTCACCTGATGAAGGAGCAGCACTCTGAAAGCTTGTGATTTCAAAAGAATCTGTTGGACTTTAACCTGGTGGTGTAAGACTTCTCATAATGTACAGGGCTTATATCTGTGGAAGCTTTCTTTCAGCATGGGTAAGCCAATGACTGAAAGCTTCTGTGAACCTGTCCACTTGCATTATAGGTGCAGAGCTACGCTGGCACCCCTAATCTCAGAGATGCAGTATCAGCAGAGATGGGTCATTCAGCATCTTATCACTCGCAGATGACCATGCAGGCTGAACTCAGGTTTCTATCAGGTTTGAGTTGGATATTCATAGGAGATATGACAATCATTGCTCTGTCCTCATTGCAAGTCATCATCATTTTCCTGCATCACCTGGTTATTGGGCTTCTGCACCCTGCCCATGAAAGGTGTGACCTAACAGGAAATGTACCGCTGGCAGAACGCAAGTAAGGAAGTAACAACCACCTTTGGGGGACTTATCTGCCCACCCTAGTCCTGGTCCTCACCAAAGCAAGAGATTATCAGGGCTTCTGAGCCCTGTGCCTCGTTTGGGCCTCCGCCATTGCCCAAGGACCTTCCTCCACCACTTCTGAAGATTGACCCTCATCATCCTCGTGCACGTCCTCCTTATCTGAGGAGATGTGGATGTCCCCCATCTCCTCCTTAGCCAACTCTTCATCATTTTGTAGCATTAGGAAGATTCAGCACAGCATTATCATATGCAATACATTCTGGGGGCTGTAATGGAGGGCTCCACCTGACCAGTCCAGACACCAGAACTTCAGTAGGCCAATCATCTGCTCTACCTGCGCACATGTAATAGCATGAGCCTCATTGTATCGGGTCTCATCTGTGGTTTGTGGCCTCCGCACTGGCGTCATCAGCCACCTCCTGAGGGGGTACCATTTGTCCTCAAGAAGAAATCTCTCCGATCACTGCTCTCCCTTGAAGACCATTGGGATGTAAGAGATTTCAAGGATTTAGCTGTCATGGAGACTCCCTGTGCAGTTGATCAAAGGTGCTTCATGCTGCCATGGGGAATGCAGTGCCGAGGGCATGCAGTCAATTAGACCTACACAGGGCAGCTCGGCGGTGCAGTGGTTAGATCTGCTGCCTCACGGCGCCAAGATTCCAGGTTCGATCACGGCTCTGGGTCACTGTCCATGAGGAGTTTGCACTTTCTCCCCATGTTTGCGTGGGTTTCGCCCCCACTACTCAAAGATGTGCAGGGTAGGTGGATTGGCCATGCAAAATTGCCCCTTAATTGGAGAAAATTAATTGGGCACTGTAAATTTAAAAAGAAATTCGACCCGACACTTGTGACTGGCCAACTATGTGGCTGAACTCCATGGCTCTTGCATCCTGGCTGGCATGGTCTCGGTCAAATATTATGTAGTTCTGCATCCTCATGAAGACCACATTGGTCAACTCCCTGATGCACTTATAGAACATAAAACATACAGTGCAGAAGGAGGCCATTCGGCCCACCGCGTCTCCACCGATCTGCGGTGGATCTGCACCGATCCACTTAAGTCCTCACTTTCACCCTATCCCCATAACCCATTAACCTCTCCTATCCTTTTTGGTTACTAAGGGCAATTTATCATGGCCAATTCACCTAACTTGCACGACTTTGGACTGTGGGAGGAAACCGGAGTACCCGGAGGAAACCCACGCAGACACGGGGAGAATGTGCAGACTCCGCACAGATAGTGACCCAGCAGGGAATCGAACCTGGGACCCTGGCACTGTGAAGCCACAGTACTATCCACTTGTGCTACCATACTGCCCATAAACGGCGGACTTCGAGATACCGCAGAGGTCACCCATGCAGCCCTGAACTGATCCGCCAGTGTAAATGTTGAACCTTCAAGGCTGCAGGCAATGGGTGACCTTTCATGTAGCACCAACCCCTGCATCACCTGGCTTTGGGGATCCATCATCCCTCTGGACAGATGCCTTTGTTGATGGCATTGGTGCTTTGCTGTGGGCAGGTCTGTAATTCTCCTCCGGTAAACCCAATGCTGTCTCCTCCGAGCCACCTCCATGTGTGGTCATGTCCCCAGTAATGTAATGGGCCTTGTTACCCACTTGTCTGCAGGGTGCAGATCCTGTTGATGTGAAGCACATGTTAACATAGTCTCTCCTAGTGCACAGCAATATGCTGAGCTCTGTTATCTTTGCCCTTGTATTTGTGGGCTGAACCTGTGTCACCTCTTTCATCGACAGCTGAGTGCAAGCCATGGAGTTCAATGCTTTAGGATTCTCAAAGGGATAGCTCGAAGGTGCCAATCAGTGGCAGCATCATCCATTACAATACTGACTAAAAGGGCATTATTGATTCATCAAGGAAGGGTCAAGGATAATGTTAGGAAAGGGGGTTCCTCCTGTGGCAGCTTATGCTTTGAGCTGCATCCCCCAGCTCTCATGGATAGCAGATCATATGAGCCTTCCATCTTGTACACCCAGCCACGCATGATGGCCTGGTCTCCTGGACCATTGGTAGGACCTGATGTGTTGGGTATGCTGGGTCTGCGAGGACTGCGTTTACCAGAGCAGTAAAAAGACAGGCTACCAACACTTGTCGAAGTACAACTCTATTTTATTTAACTATGAGCTGTTAAACATACTTGCACTGTGGGTTGACACTATGTTGAGTTGACTGGAGACCTGAGGCTAACCTGACCAGACTATACTGCTAGCACGTGGTAGATGTTCGTGTTACTGATCACGGGCTCTGGCTGTCTCAGAGGCTGCATCCCGAGAGAGCGAGAAAACTAGTGCCTTTTGGCTTTATAGTGGCCGTGTCCTGTCTGGTGATTGGCTGCTGTGTTCTGTGTGTTGATTGGTCTTTCAGTGTGACAGTCAGTGTCTGTCAATGCACCATCATATACTTGTGTGTATATTATGATAGGACCCATCCACACTGCTTATGTCCTACAGCTGCCCCTTGTAGCCTGAGGGTGGGGGAGAAATGTGATTAGTGTTGTTGCATTCTCTGTGTCAGGATCCTTCTGCCCTCATGGAACAAATCATCATCCCCTGCCATATTTTTCCATATTGCCCCACCGAACCCCATCTTTGAACCTCGGAGTCAACCCCGATGCTGATCCAGTGGTTGTCCCTGCTCCCAACCACTTCCAGCTACCACCCCAGAAAGGCATTCCTCCTTGGAACCATCGCTCCTAGCAAGTTGACCCAAGATGCACGAAGGGTGCACTAATATCTCCTCCCCCTCACCAAAATGGAGGCCTGCACTGGGCCAAAGACTATCAGAACCATAATAATGGAGGCCCGCGCAGGACCTGGGAGCAGCAAGCCCTCCCCGCCCCCACCTCCCCTGCTACAAACAACCAGGACTCAAATTTCCACCCGCTTTACTTCTTACGATGTATGTTCATGTTTAGTTACCATTGTATAAGTGCATAGAATTGATGAATTTATGAGTCTTTAAAGCGTAAAGGTAATCTGCTGGTACACCAAGATCTCATCATGGTAATCTTGTCTGGTGGTTGCTTTAACTGCGTAAAGTGATCTGTGGAGTTACCATTCTTGGATGTTGCTCCTGGTTGCATTTGGGGTCTTGTCCTAGATGTATTCGGACTGTACGATAATTGAGGAGCTGGAATTGATCTGATTTGTCCTCAGTTATGTGCATTTGCGTGTAATGACGTCATAGGACATTGAACAAATCCTTGTCAGCTATCTGTGGATGCAGACTTGCTGTCCCAACTGTAAACTTGGATATTCTGTACCTTTAGTCTTATCGTGCATGTTGATCATCTTCTCTTGTAGCTTTAAATGTTGCTCTCTATTTTCTGGTAGAGTAGAATAGGAAATAATGAATAAATTGGTACGCACTTGCCTGCCAAACATGAGCTCTGCTGATGATGGAATACCTGCACCTGAAGGTGCTGCTCTCAGTTTTAAGAGTGCAGATTGTAGACCTTGCTTGGTCTGTCTCCACTTGTGAATTAGATATTTCACTGAGCAAAGTATCCATTCATTTAAGCCATTAGAGCTAGGATAATGAGGAGGAGAAGTAGTGTAATCAATATTCCACTTCTCACACATATCCTGAAATGGCTTGCCAATAAATTGTGAACCACTGCCTTGCAATAATCCCTCTAGACACAACAAATAATCTGAAAATGGCACTTAAAGACATATTACAATACCAGCCTCCTCCCTGTATTCCCTCATCCCTCATATGCGTGTCTATCGCTTATGCAAACTATTTGTTTCAACCATTTACGAGCTTATTGAGATTTATTATTTCCTTTTTTCTCTGGAGCATGGATTATCATTTTTTTTAAAGGAATTTTCAATTGTCTTAGTTCCTCAGGTTAAGCACCTTCACAATTGACAAAGTGGCTACTCTCAGGCATTACCTCGAGGTCTTCACGAACTTAGACTCTTGGAGGCATCTGTCACTGGCCCAGGGTGCTCCTTGTTCCAATTTCCCTCATTCCTGCGAAGCCGAGTACAAGGAACATTTCAGAAACCTCCTCTCGGTGATGTTATGTGTTGGCCTCCTTGATATGGACGAGAAACTGCTCCTCCCCAGCACATATCAGAAAATCGAAGCTGTATTATCACGACTGCACCTTTTTAAAGCTGTATAACCGGGCTTGAGACCATATTCGAGACTGCATGCACACAATGATTCCAGTGCTGTGTCAAGCTCGGTTTAAAATATGTCAAGGAATTATGTACCTCCAAGGCACAGAAGCATAAGCGGAGACTTTGAAATGTTTTTTGTGAGTTAATCCGACCCGACAGGGAGCAGAATAATCTATGCGCATGCATGCAGAGCTATTTTATGGTGACAGGACTGTAATTCAAAACAACAGGTACTAAATGACAGAAATTTGCATTTATATAGTGACTTTAAAGTAGTGAAATATCTCAAGGTTCTTCACAGGAGCACAATCAGATAAACAATTGAAAGTATAAGAATGATCTTGCTGGTTGTAAAACACAGTCTGCAGCGAGCACAGTATTACAACAACCTAAGTGAGCAATAATTTCCAAAACTTCAACCTACATTTACACAGGTTCTGTCAATAACATTGCTGCAATTTTTTGAAAAGAGCGACTTCCAGCTTGGATTTCAGAAACTACAGATGTCACTTTCTTAAAAAAAGCAATCATCCTGAGGAGTGGGTCTTGCTAGCAAAGCTGACATTTATTGCCCATTCCTGGGTGTCCCCAGAAGGTGATGGTGAGCCTCCTTGACACTTTGCAGATTTTTGTTGCTTTTTTGTACACAAGTGAGGACTTTTCATCTCAGACGACAGGTAAGAGTCACCTTTTTGTCATTATCTGGCTTTTAGTTGGAGCCCTTGGGCGGAATTCTACATTCCTCACCGCTAGGATTGGGGGCCGAATTCTCCCAGCTTCAACACTGAAATTGCAATCGGGAGGGGGGGGGGGTGGAGGATGGGTATTGACCACGAAATCCGGTCCCCGGAGAATTGCCGCGAATCGCGCGCACGCGCGGTCAATGGTGCATGGGTATGGGGCCATTGACAGAGGCCCCCATGGCGATTCTCCGGGAACAACTGGCCGAGTTCCCGATGGCATGGTTCTAACCACGTTTTGCCTGTCGGGAATGGCCTGTGGCGGCTGCGGAGTCTGTCACCGGTGGAGGCCTCGCGAGGCCAGGTTAGCGATCGGGGGCCACCAATCTGCGGGCACGCAATCCAGGGAGGGCCTACAGTTTGCGGGGCTGGTCCACGGCGTGAGTCTGCCATTTCACACAGCGCGGCCGCCAATGGCCGCCACCGTGCACACGTGCGGACTCCTGACCGGAAGTGCAGGGCCCCGTATCGGCAGCTAGAGCTGTGAGGAGTACACAGGGGTCCTACTAGCCCCCTGCAGGTAGGTCAGGAAAGAGTGAAATGCCCGCATTTTGACGCAGGAGTGGGGACACAGCCCCATTATTGGAGAATCCCGCCCTGGGAATCCCGATCAGACAGAGAATCTCACGTTGGCCGAAAATGGGATCGGTGCTAAGCGAAGAGCCGTCCCCAGTCTCTCCTCCCGCCAAAGCAGGCTTCCTGTCCCGCTCCAGTGGGAACATGTAAACAGCTCATATGCATTCATTTGAATGCGACTAATGGCCTGGAAGCCCGAATTCACCCCCTCCCTCAGCACCCCCTTCCCCCAGCCCCCAAACCCCCCTGCATTACGTTCTGAGCCCCTCCTCAGCGGGAATTGCACTGGGCGGGCTTTGCTCCAAAATTGATAGGCGCAGTCCTCGATGAGCTGTTGGGGGTATGACCCCTTGTCAGCTGGGGGATGTCAACATTTGCATTGTGGGAGGGAGAGGGGCCAGTCTCTGGCTGCTGGGATCAGAGCGCTTGTTCGAAATGGAAGCCCAAGGCCAGCAAATTCACGGAAACCGATGCGTTCGCTGCTGTGCAGAATTTTGCACAGTAACGGTAGGAGACCACCACCTCGCCGATGCTCCGAACACCAATGGGTCACAGTCCCGATTTTGCACAGGCCACTTTGTTTCTGAAACAGAAAATGCCGCTCCTTATATACACAGATTGCTCACTTCCAATCGTTATATGATTCATTTCGTCCCTGTATTTTTCATGCAACCTAGATTTTTTCGCCACCCTGGGGTAGTGTGCGCACAATTGCATCCCCACTTGACCCGGAATCGCAACACAATTGAAATTAACCATCAATTCTTAGAAAATATCCAAAGCCTTTTGTCTTTGGCTGCCAAATAGCTGCGGTCACCAGGGCCGGTATTGTCCGGTAATCTGGCGAGCGGGCCGTACCGGCACTGAGGAGTGGCGTGAATGACTCCGGCGTAAGGCCACCAGGATGGTGCAGATTCCTCTGCATCTTCAGGGGCGAGGCCGGCACCGGCGGGATTGGCGCTGCGTCAACCGGAGCCAAAGGGCGGGCGCGAGTTGGCGCATGCGCGGGAGCGCCAGGAAGATCCAGCGTGATCCCAGCGCATGCGCAGGTTGTTTCTTCTCCACGCCGGCCATGGTGGATTTACAGCAGTTGGCGCAGAGCGAAAGAGTGCTCCCACGGCAAAGGCCCGCTGTTCACGGGCCAGGACACCATGCCCCCCTCCCCCCCCCCCCGCCCCCAGGGCTGGATCCCCCAGCGGCCCCCTGAGAACTCTGCAGGCCGACCGTGGAGCCAGGTGCCACCGGTAAGGCGGTAAGGACCTGTTGTGATTTACGCCGGCGGGACCGGCCAAAAACGGGCGGCCACTCAGCCCATTGCGGGCCGGAGAATCGCAGGGGGAGGCTGCTGCCAATGGCCTGCGACTGGTAAGACCCTTGTGTAATTTACGCCGGCAGGACTGGCCGAAAACGGGCGGCAACTCAACCCATCGCAAAGCGGAGAATCGCCGGGTAGGGCCGCTGCCCACCGCTCCCGACCGACGCGGCGCAATTTCCGACCCCGGCAAAGAATCGGCGCCGGAGAATCCGACATCCAGCGTCGGGGCAGGATTCACGCCGCGCCTCCCCCCCCCCCCCCCCCAGCGATTTTCCGGTAGGCGGGAGGTCAGAGAATCCCACCCCGGGTTTGTAAATTTTTTTTTTTTTAAATAATTTTTATTGAAAGAGTTTTTCCATACAGACATTTACCCCTACTAATTTTTAAATTATTTACAACACAATCCCTCTAGGCAAATATCCCTCCCTCGCCCGCCCTCTCGCGCGCCCCCCCCCTCCCCCCCCCCCCCCCCCAAGCAACAACTTAACAAACAAGGCAGCCTACAGTTTCAGACATGAGCAGCGGGCAGACTTGCCCGCGTTACAGTCGTGCTTGTCCCCCCACGACCATTGCTGCCCCCCCCCTCCCCTCCCCTCCCCTCGCCCCCCCCCCCGGGTTGCTGCTGCCACGACCCCGTACGCCTATCTCTGATCTAAAAAGTCAAGGAAAGGTTGCCACCCGCCTGGAGAATCCCTGTACCGACCCTCTCAGGGCAAATTTGATCCTTTCTAGCTGAATATAGCTAGCCATATCGTTAATCCAAGTTTCAACGCTTGGAGGCCTCGCGTCCTTCCATTGAATTAATATCCTTCGTCGAGCCACTAGGGACGCAAAGGCCAGTATTCCGGCCTCCCTAGCCTCCTGTACCCCCGGTTCTACCCCGACCCCAAAGATCGCAAGCCCCCATCCTGGTTTGACCCTGGACCCCACCACCTTCGACACCGTCCTTGCCACCCCCTTCCAGAACCCTTCCAGCACCGGACATGCCCAGAACATATGCACATGGTTCGCTGGGCTTCCCAGACATCTGACACACCTGTCCTCACCCCCAAAGAACCGGCTCATCCTTGTCCCCGTCATGTGAGCTCTATGCAGCACCTTAAATTGAATGAGGCTCAGCCTCGCACACGAGGAGGAAGAACTGACCTTCTCCATTGCATCCGCCCACGTCCCGTCTTCTATCTGCTCTCCCAGCTCCCCTTCCCACTTGGCTTTCAGCTCCTCCCCTGATGCTTCTTCCGCCTCCTGCATTATCTTGTAGATGTCTGATATCTTCCCCCCTCCGACCCAGACCCCCGAGAGCACCCTATCACTCGCCCCCTTACTGGGGAGCAGGGGGAACCCCTCCACCTGCCGCCTAGCAAATGCCTTCACTTGTAAATATCTGAACATGTTTCCCGGGGGGAGCTCAAACTTCTCCTCCAGCCCTCCCAGGCTCGCAAACCTCCCCTCTATAAACAGGTCCTTCAGCTGCCGTATGCCCACCCTGTACCAGCTCTGAAATCCCCCGTCGATGTTCCCCGGGATGAATCTATGGTTCCCTCTTATTGGCGCCGCCAACAGACCTCCCATTTCCCCCCTGTGTCGCCTCCACTGCCCCCATATCTTGAGGGTGGCCGCCACCACCGGGCTCGTGGTGTACCTCGTGGGGGGGAGCGGCCATGGTGCCGTTACTAGGGCCCCCAGGCTTGTGTTGCCACAGGACGCCCTCTCCATTCGTTTCCAAGCTGCCCCCTCCCCTTCCATCATCCACTTGCGCACCATTGACACATTTGCCGCCCAGTAATACCCCGAGAGATTGGGTAGTGCCAGCCCACCACTGTCCCTACTCCGCTCCAAAAAGACCCTCCTCACCCTTGGGGTGCCATGCGCCCACACGTAGCTCATGATGCTACTCGTCACCTTTTTGAAGAAGGCCCTAGGGAGGAAGATGGGCAAGCACTGAAATAAAAACAAGAACCTTGGGAGGACCGTCATTTTGATTGACTGCACCCTCCCCGCCAGCGACTACGGTACCATGTCCCACCTCTTAAATTCCTCCTCCATCTGTTCCACCAGCCTGGAAAAGTTCAACTTGTGGAGGGTCCCCCAGTTCCTTGCCACCTGCACCCCTAAGTACCTAAAGCTCTTTCCTGCTCGCTTGAAGGGGAGTCTCCCAATACCCTCTCCCTGATCCCCCGGGTGTATCACAAAAACCTCGCTTTTGCCCAAATTTAGTTTGTACCCCGAAAAGTCCCCAAACTCTGCTAATAGTTCCATTATCTCCGGCATTCCCCCTTCTGGGTCTGCCACGTACAGCAGTAGATCATCCGCATACAGCGATACTCGATGTTCCTCCCCTCCCCTAGTCAGTCCTCTCCACCCCCCTGAACCCCTCAGTGCCATCGCCAACGGTTCAATCGCCAGTGCGAAAAGTAGGGGGGATAGGGGACATCCCTGCCTGGTCCCTCGGTGGAGCCCGAAATACTCCGACCTCCTCCCGTTTGTCACTACACTCGCCGTCGGGGCCGAGTAGAGCAACTTCACCCACTTAATAAACCCTTCCCCAAACCCAAACCGTTCCAACGTCTCCCACAGGTACTCCCACTCCACCCTATCGAATGCCTTCTCCGCGTCCAGCGCTACCACTATCTCAGCCTCCCCCTCCACTGCCGGCATCATAATTACATTCAGCAATCTCCGCACGTTCGTGTTGAGCTGCCGCCCCTTCACGAACCCTGTCTGGTCCTCATGGATTACCACTGGCACACAATCCTCTATTCTAGCTGCCAGGATCTTTGCCAGCAACTTGGCATCCACGTTCAGAAGCGAGATAGGCCTGTAGGACCCGCACTGCACGGGGTCTTTATCCCGCTTCAATATCAGGGAGATCAGAGCCTGCGACATTGTCGGGGGCCGAACCCCCCCCTCTCGCGCCTCATTAAAGGCTCGTACCAGTACCGGTCCCACCAAGTCCACATTTTTCTTGTAAAATTCCACCGGGAACCCATCTGGCCCCGGCGCCTTCCCCGCTTGCATCTGACCTATTCCCTTGACTAGCTCCTCTAGCCCTATTGGCGCCCCCAGCCCTTCTACCAGCCCCTCCTGGACCCTTGGGAACCTCAATTTGTTTAGGAAGTCCTCCATTCCCCCTCTCCTCGTCGGCGGCTCAGACCGATACAACTCCTTGTAAAAATCCCTGAAGACCCCATTCACTTCTTGCCCCTTCTGCACTACCTTCCCGCCCCTCTGCTTCACTCCCCCAATCTCCCTAGCCGCATCTCGTTTGCGAAGCTGGTGTGCCAGCATCCTGCTCGCCTTTTCCCCATACTCATAGGCCGCGCCCTGTGCCCTTCTCCACTGCGTCTCTGCCTTCCTGGTGGTCAGCAGGTCGAACTTGACCTGCAGGCTGCGCCGTTCTCCCAGCAGCCCCTCCTCTGGTGCCTCCGCATATCTCCTATCCACTTCCAATAGCTCCCCCACCAGCCTCTCCCTCTCCTGCCTCTCCTTTCTTTCTCTGTGTGCCCTTATGGAGATCAGCTCTCCCCTGATCACTGCCTTCAGGGCCTCCCAGACCATCCCCACCTGCACCTCACCCGTGTCGTTCAAGTCCAGATAGCTCTCAATGCTCTTCCGGACCCTTTTACACACCTCGTCGTCCGCTAACAGCCCCACATCCAGCCGCCACAGCGGGCGCTGGTCCCGCGCCTCCCCCATTTCCACATCCACCCAATGTGGTGCATGATCAGAGATCGCAATGGCCGAGTACTCAGCTTCCCGTACCCTCGGGATCAGCCCCCTGCTCAACACGAAGAAATCGATTCTGGAGTACACTCTATGGACGTGGGAGAAAAAGGAATACTCCCTCGCCCTCGGCCTACCAAACCTCCATGGGTCTACTCCTCCCATCTGCTCCATGTACCCCCTCAGCACTTCTGCCGCTGCCGGCCTCCTATTGGTCCTTGAGCTCGATCTGTCTAGCCCGGGGTCCAGCACTGTGTTAAAGTCCCCCCCCATGATCAAGCCCCCTGCCTCCAGTCCCGGAATGAGGCCCAATAGGCGCCTCATAAAACCCGCATCATCCCAGTTCGGGGCATATACGTTGA
Organism: Scyliorhinus canicula; assembly: GCF_902713615.1. Lineage (NCBI taxonomy): Eukaryota > Metazoa > Chordata > Chondrichthyes > Carcharhiniformes > Scyliorhinidae > Scyliorhinus > Scyliorhinus canicula. Next base: position 135,294,397 of record NC_052159.1, on the reverse strand, counting down.
CCATCACCACTTTCTCCCCCTGCAGCTTACCCTTCACCATCACATACCTACCCTCCTTATCCGCCACCACCTCCTCCGCCACGAACGACACCCTCTTTCCCACCAGAATCGCCACCCCCCGGTTCTTTGCGTCCAATCCAGAGTGAAACACCTGTCCCACCCACCCCCTTCTCAGGCGAACCTGGTCCACTACCTTCAAATGGGTCTCCTGTAACATTGCTACATCAGACTTCAGTCCCTTCAGGTGTGAGAATACCCTTGATCTCTTGACCGGCCCATTCAGCCCCCTCACGTTCCAAGTGATCAGCCGGGTCGCGGGACGACCCGCCCCCTTCCCCTGCCGATTAGCCATGTCCTGTTCCCTGCTCGCCCCGGGTCGACCCTCCCCTTCTGACCCGCTCCCCATGGCGATGTCCCCCTCCCCCCACCTCTCCAGTCCTCCACTTCCCGTTTCTGGTCTTTGCAGCAGCAACCCGGTGTCCCTCCCTAACCCCCCCCCCCCCCCCCCCCCCCCCCCCCAGGGCTAGGACCCCTCCTAGCCGCGATGTACCCTCCATCGTACTCCCGTAAGTCAGCCGGTTCACGCTGACCCGGCTGCTCCTGCCACACTCCGACTCCCCTCGGCTCGGGGGGGGGGGGGGGGGGGCCTCCCCCCCCTTGCCACTCCTCCCTGGCCCCGCTCCAGCGCGGGAAAGGTCGCCATTGCTAGCCACGCCCCGCACTCCTCCCCTCCCCCCTCCTCTGCCCCGCGCGCGGGAAAACAGAGGAAAGCCCGCGCTTTCGCCCTGCCACACCCCACCCCGCCATCTTCAGTTCCACCCCCGTCCCCGTCCATGCCTGTAAAGAGCCCCCCCTAGGAGCCCATATCCCCGATCTGCTCTCCCCCCCCCGTCCCGCCTCCCCAACTTAACATTATAAATAACAGATAGATAACCAATAACAATGTACTTAACAGTCGCCCTCTACCAAACAGCATAAATAACCATAAATAACCATGAATAACCACAATAACAATAACTAAGGGAAGTTGGCAAAGGGGGGAAAAAAACATCAGAAGAAAAACCCCCAGCAAGAGTTCAAGATCCAAACAAAGAGTTCAGCTGAAAGTACCCGAGCGGCTACGGCCGCCAAGTATCCCCTGGGTCTAATTCGAGTCCAGTTTCTCTTCCTGTACAAAGGCCCACGCCTCCTCTGGGGACTCAAAATAGTGGTGTTGGTTCTTGTAGGTGACCCACAAGCGCGCTGGTTGCAGCATTCCGAACCTGATCCGTTTTTCATGTAGCACCGCCTTCGTCCGGTTGTACCGGACCCGCCGCTTTGCCACCTCCGCACTCCAGTCCTGGTAGACCCTCACCGTCGAATTCTCCCACTTGCTGCTCCTTTCCCTCTTGGCCCACTCCAGCACTCTCTCACGGTCGCTGAGTCGCTGGAACCGCACCAGCACCGCCCTCGGGGGCTCATTTGCTCTTGGCTTCCTAGCCATGACCCTGTAGGCCTCTTCCAGCTCCAGGGGCGAAGGGACGGCCCCTGCCTCCATCAGGGAGCTCAGCATTTCTGCTACATATCCCGGGAGGTCTGACCCCTCCAGGCCTTCTGTCAGGCCCAAGATCCTCAGGTTCTTCCGCCTCATTCGGGTATCCAGCTCCTCAAAATGGCTCTGCCATTTCAGGTGGAGTGCCTCGTGCACCTCTACCTTTCCCACGAGGACCGTGGCCTCCTCCTCCCTCGCAGTCATCTCCTGCTGCAGCTCCCGAATCGACGCCTCTTGGGTCGCCTGGGCTCCCATCAGCCTGGTGGTCGTCGCATTCATTGACTCCAAGAGCTCCATTTTCAGCTCCGTAAAGAAGCGCAGGAGAGCGGCCTGCTGCTCCTCCGCCCATTTCCTCCATTCCTCGGGTGCGCCACCGGCCGCCATTTTGGTCTTCTTCCCCCGCTTTTTTTGGGGAGCTGCTGTTGCTTTCTTTACCACCCCACTCCGGGTACCGACCATAAAGTTGGTCTGGTTCTCTTCAGGGAGCCTTCCCCCACCGGGATTTGTCCTTACAGCGCCGTTGGGGCCCTCCAATCGGCCCGAAAACACCTTTGTAGCAGGAGCAGCCAAACGTGCGACTTAGCTGGTCATAGCCGCAACCGGAAGTCCCGGGTTTGTAAATTTAAACACAATCACAGAACATACAGAACAAACAGTTCAGAAGGAGGCCATTTGGCCCATCGCGTCTGCACCAACCCACTTAAGCCCTCACTTCCACCCTAACCCCGTAACCCAATAACCCCTCCTAACCTTTTTGGTCACCAAGGGCAATTTATCATGGCCAATCCTCCTAACCTGCACGCCTTTGGACTGTGGGAGGAAATCTTGGCACCGAAAGGAAACCCGGTGAAGAACGTGCAGACTCCACACAGACAGTGACCCAGCGGGGATTCGATCCTGGGACCCTGGCGCTGTGAAGCCACAGAGCTATCCACAGAACTATAATTAAATAGGCAGAAAATACAACTGGTTAACTATTATCTGACTACTAACCTACCCTCTTTAACTCACCCCACCTTCTCTACACACAAAGGACAGACAAACACAGAGGGGAAGAGGGGTGTAAAGGAGAATAATACAAAAAGTAAAAGGATAAAAGTCTCTGTTTCAGATGGACATCATCCAGTACATCTTTTAGCCTCGGACTTTAGTTGGAGGTTCTTGTTTCTGTAATGGTTTTCACCGTGGATTTATCAGGATCTCAAGACGCTGTTGCCGATTAAGAAACAACAGGTAAGAAACCTTTTTGGAGAGAGAGCAAATCATAGCTTCTTCTCTCAGTGCCAAGGAGAGTTCTGAGCCCTTCCTCGATCCTCTGAAAGCCTTCCACCTGACTGAAGTCAATCACTGTCTGTTGCCGGGCAGAACACGGTCTTTGGCAAATCCATTGGCCACAAGCCAACCAATTGAACCAAATCTTTCCGATCTCTCGGGTACCAGAAAATCTGAGTTCATCTGCTAAAATTCTCAATCTCTAATCGCACAGTATATTATATTGCAACTTAGGAGTTCCCCACTTCCTCTGCTCAACGTAAAGGCATATGTCCATTATGTATCTATGGATCAAAAAGTAACGATAGCAACACAGAAAAAGAAATTGGAAATAAGGTGATCAACAGGAAGGGTCCTTCCAAGGTGAAGATACTTTTGGAACCCTTTGTCAGAATCAAGAAATATTGAGTGGTTTCGATCAGTCGTGGGGCCATGCATCGCCGTTCCCAATCGCTGGAAAAGTGTCCAACAGCGCAACCAGCTTTTAAAAATACCAGCCGCGACCAGCTTTCAGAATTCCGGACATTCGACGCATTCGTGCTCCCTCAACAGGTCGCAGGCCCGGAACCCAGCAGAATGCCTCCTCCTGACATCAGTGTGCTGACCAGGAACAGATATTTTTTTTAAACCTCTGGAGTCCAAAGATGTGCGGGTTAGGTGGATTGGCCATGCTAAATTGCCCGTAGTGTCCTAAAAAAAGTAAGGTTAAGGGGGGGTTGTTGGGTTACGGGTATAGGGTGGATACATAGGTTTGAGTAGGGTGATCATGGCTCGGCACAACATTGAGGGCTGAAGGGCCTGTTCTGTGCTGTACTGTTCTATGTTCTATGTTCTATGTTCTTCCTGCCTGGAGCGGCGGCAGAGAACGGGTCACACTGAAGTCACGTGTTCTGGGTGCGAGAGAGATTCCTCCATTTTGTAGCTGCCAGCAAGGCTAGTGTGAAGTCCAGGGCCTCTGGTGAACAACCCATGAAGAAGAAGCTTAAAATAGGAATTAAACGTTATAAAGGTGATTTCTTGAGGTGTGGGTTTATTAATTGTGCCAATGCAAATCAGGATTCAAAGTTCATGTGTGTTATGTGCAGGGAAGCATTGGCAAATGAAAGTTTAAAACTCTCAAAACTTCAAAGACATTTGAAGGCTAAGCATGGCAGGTTCAAGGACAAACCTCTTAATTTTTTTCAATGGCTGCAGTGAGATCTTAAATCGCCAGCTGAAGTCCTCAGCAGAAATGTAACATTGAATAACAAAATGGGCTTCCTCTAGCTGCTCCGGTTTCCTTCCACATTCCAAAGAGGTGCAGGTTAGGAGGATTGGCCATGCTAAATTGCCGCTTAGTGGTCAAAAATGTTAGGTGGTGTTACTGGGGTATGGGGATAGGGTCGGGGGAGTGGACCTAGGTAGGGTACTCTTTCCAAATGTTGGTGCAGACTTGATGGCCCAAATGGCCTCCTTCTGCACTGTAGAGATTCTCTGATTCTATAATGGCATTATTATTTCCTTTACCGTTGTAAATTACCCAGCGACATATGGGTCTGAACATTTTGGACATCTTATCACTCTCCTGACTTGTGTCTTACAGATGACGGACAGGCTTTATGTAGTCAGGAGGTGAGCTACAAGTGTAGCCACCTGGGTTGGCCACTTCCCCACACAAAATGGAAGAACGCAAAGGTTGCAGGGAAAACTGGACAATTATAAAGAGACAAGCAGTTTGCAGAAGTTCATGTGTATTTTGGCTGGAAAGAAAGCAGACAGCACCAAAACCAGCATTTTGCATATTAATGAAGTGATCCCCAGGAACAATGGATACAACGATTAGCTACAATTGGGACATACTATGGCAGGTCAGACTTCCCGGCGCCAACGGGGTCTGAAACAAAAGGAAACAAACCAGTTAGGAAGAACTGCCCCACGATCGAGGGACAAACTCAGTGTTGGGGGATTCATCCCAATCGATTGGGATGAGACCCAATCGATTGAGAGTAGGATCGGGGTCCGCCCAAAAGGGCGCAAAGCCCCTGGGACCTATAAAAGTCAGGTCCCAAGTTTAGTTCGCTCTCTTAGCCGGCCCTCCCAGCAGAACACCTTTGCAGCAGCTCTCTAAGAACATGACCATGAGAAGGAGAGGCCTGGCCAACAGCTACGCCGACAAGTAAGTGTCCAACCAACGCTCGCTACGAGAATAGACACTCCTGACCCCTTAGCCCGTACCAACTGGGAAGCCTGCAGTTTCAGGACAGAACTAGGGGCCATTGTTCCCTGATCCAGTGGGTTCCCTTATCGAAGATAAGTATTGGCTTATAGTGGTAGGAATAGTTTAGTCCGCTAGTATTAGTTGCATGAGTATCGATTTACTGTGTAAATAATAAATGTGTTTGATTGAACCTTACTAACTGGTGTATTGAGTCATTGATCAGAACTTGAACCTTGTGGCGCTATCATAAGGATACCTGGCAACTCTAGAGCTAAGTAATAAAACAGAGTCAATTGAGTGTAAAGCACACTCACCAGAACAAGCAACACATGCTGTAGATTTTCCAGCCTCTGACCTGCTCCTATAGCTACAGCATATATTTCTGATCAATGACAACACCAGAATGTTGAAGACTGTGGAATTTGGTGACGGTAATGCCATTTCATGTTAAGTGAAATTATTAATTTCATTCTTTTTGGAAATGATCATTGCCTGGTACATGTGTGACATCAATGTTACTTGTCACTTGCCAGGCCTGAATGTTATTTGAGCCTTGCTACATGCAGATATGGACTGCTTCATATGTAGTGATATCATAGAAAAATCAACAACTCAAAATTTTCCCCAAATCTTAAACCACTCTGACTTAGGAATAGATCAAATATCCGATTATCGCTTCATCAAAATGCTAGAATTTCCAATATAACGTAATTGTGGGAGTATCTTCAGGGCAAAGGCTGCGATAAAATAGGAAGCCCATCAGTTCTTACCCAGGCAAACTAAGAATGGGCAATAAATGAAGCTTTTCCTGCACATAATTAAAAACCTAAACTGGATTTGAGACTGTGTGAACTCCGAAAAGGCAAAATAACCTTTTCTGATTTCCTCCAGATTGATGTTGAACTCAGCTTCACCCGTTGTATAAATGCAATATCATTTAAAGTTTCAATTTGATGCTTTTAAAATTCCAGTATCAGTTTGACTTCATGCACTCTCCGTTTTTCTCTTCCATTCACTTAATCTTTACCTTTATCTCAAGGAGGCTGGAATACAAAGGACATGCGTAGAGTAGTTGTCAGACCCCATTTAGAGTACAGAGTTCAGCCTTCGGCACTGCATCTTCGGAAAGGTACATTGGTTTGGGTGCGGCATGGTTAGCAGTGCTGGGTTGGTGTTGTTGTAACGCAGATTCACGAGCTGACAAACATCAAATTTTGAGGGCAAGTTGGATATACTAGGCGTCCATCCTCTTGAACATCAAAGATTAAAGGGTTATTTCATTCAAGTTTGTGAGATGATTAACACATTTGATGAGGCTGATGCATAAACACTGTTCCTTTTGATTGGGTAGTCCAGAAGACAGGGGACATAATTGGAACTCAGCCATTCAGCAGTGATGTCAGGAACTATTTCTTCGCAAGGAGGAAAATTGATATCTGGAAATCTTGCCGTTCAAAAACCTGTTTAGGCTCGATCAATTGAAGATTTCAAAATCCTGGCAGATTTTTTTGGCAAGGATATTAAGGATTAGGGAATCAAGGTTGTGCCATGCCAATAAAGGTATGTTCTATTGATAACTTTAAATGTGGGCTGCATTCAGTATAATATTCTCTGGAACTGTTTTTCTTTTAAACTGGACACCACACAGGCTACTAAGATGGCTGCCAAGGGTCAGGTGACATTTACAATTTCTGCACAGATCAAAAATGATCTCAGGCCTGGAAATGCCTTTGGAGATTTCTCAAATGTAAACGGGTTTCTCAGTGCAAGAATTGATCCCTATCCCGCACAATAGAAGAGATATAACAAACAATGGCTGTCAGATGTGTCAGAGACAAGAGGATGGAATATCAAATACGACATTCCAGTGAGTTAATCATAGCTAATATGTTGATGGGTTGTCAATCATTTCCCCCATTGTGTTTCAATCACCCTGCCTCTAACCCATTATGTGGACTATAAAAAGCACCAACATGTGCCATCATATGACTGAAACTGGCTGCAGATAAAAAATTCAGAGAGAACCTGATCAGTCTATACAAGAAGACAGTCTACAAGAACACAGTCTGCACAGAACATCATCAGCCGCCAAAGGCAGTAAGTTGCATGCCTATTGAAAAACCTGGTGACTGTTACATCTTCAAAGTCTCCCCAATGTATTCCTTTCTCAAAGCTCACAAGGACATACAATTGAGCTCCTGGTCAAGTGCCTCACATCATGATCATGCTCAATGTCCATTTCTTTGAGGGAATTCTGCTATATTCCTGACATACGACTTCAAGAATTGAAATCATCTAAACTACCCATTCAGAGTGAAAATGTTGCCTTCAATAGGCCCACAACAATTGTTTCTTCTATAACGAGCCAAACCCATGAAAATGTTTGCAACTTGCAATCATGCACTATTTTCTTGACCAGTATCTTTCTTGTGTGTGCGCGCGCACGCATGTGTACATTCGTGCATGTATTTGTGCATGTCTGTGAGTGAGAAAGCGTTCAGGCTTTCAGAGTGAATACGTGAATAAGTAAAGCTCTTTATTTATAGATTGCTACTTTCATTTAAATTGGCCACACACACCCTGGGGGGACTACGAAACACACATGTCTTCCTATAAGGGCTTCCATTCTTTTTTGACCCTGTCCGTAACAGTGGCAAATGGAGTACAGATATAGATCAGCCAAGATCTAATTAAATGATGGAGCAGTACTGTTCTTCCCAAGATTCCTGTAGTTTCTTATCCATTTAAAATGTTTTGGATTAATTTTGTTTTTCGAATTCTTTGCTATGACTTACTCTCCAAATCATAATCATTCCTTATAACTTCTCACCAAGCAACTAGGTTTTTAATCCTCATGAGAATTATTTTTGGACTTCCAAAAAGAAGTTGTTTCTATTTAAAAGTGTTACTGGGCTGAGATCCGGCAATCTGTTTCTACACTGAGTTCCTCTTGAGATTTTTTTAATAGACTTCGCAATCTGCAAAGTCAGCTTATTCATCTGTTTCCATTTCATCGTCTGGGATTCCTGCTGATTACATTTCTCACATCAAGCACATCTGTTCCACTTGTCGTAAGCAAATGAGGGAAAGTAAAGGTGCTGGTATAACCTATTTACTCATTTAGTGAAATGAGCTGTTTTAACACTGAAGTTTATTGCTTCAGTGATGTTCAGTTAACTCTCACAAGATTTACTTATCGGTATGTTCACAGTGGAACAAGAGGAACCCTATCAGCAAACCACCTTGCAATGGAGAAAACAACAGCTATTTAGTGAAAAAACTGGTTCCACTGTGTTCAATAAATAAATGCAGATTGACTGACTGATAACATATTCTAAACATGATGATTTTATTTGGTAATAGTTTACTACTGTGACACTATATTTGACAGAAGTGTCTTCCAAGTTGCTCAGATGAGAGAGATACATGGTTCAATGGGCTGGAAATGAGTAGGATCAATTAGAATGCCAGTTTTACACACTTCACAGTATTCATTCCCACAGATCTCAATGGGAATGCTAAACCGCCATCGCATCCAATCTCAACAGTTTCCCTACAGGGTGATGAGTTTAAGATTACTCCCGTTAGCGTGTGTGCTATCAAGGGCTATTTATCTGTAAGTGTTCCCTCCTCTTATCTTTCAATTCGGATAAAGCTGTGGATCGCTCGACCATCTGATTTTGTGATCCTGTCATCCCTAAATTAAGACCCACAAGGATCGTCAGAGATTTCTCCTGGCAGATTGAAATGGAATAATGGCTGTGAAAGCATGCATATGTAATATGCCACTAATTTTGAAACCATCTGTTCACCAGCCTCTTCATAACTCCCATTTGTGGTATATCCCAGCAAGACTGATTTTACAGTTGACTAAATCTGAATTTAATGGAGGTGCGTTTCGAAAATATTGAGGAACGATACTGAGGTAGAAACTGGTCAATATTTGGTAAGGAAACAGGGTGGGGGGGGGTCAATAAATATATTTTGAAGGGATAATCTCTTCAGTCCGAAGATGCCTGAAAATTAACATTGCCGTACTGATCTTGAACTATTTTCAGGCACTCTGCATTACGTTCATTGGGCAAGAGATACAAAAGTCTGAGAACACGTACTAACGCATTCAAAATCAGCTTCTTCCTTGCTGTTATCAGACTCATAAACGACCCTCTGATGGACTGATGGACTGATCTGATCTCTTCACACGTCTTCACCCGATGCCTATGTCTATGTATTTACACTATGAATTTTATGTTTGCCGTATTACATATTTTCTCTTCATGTACGGAATGATCTGTTTGAGCTGCATGCAGAACAATACTTTACACTGTACCTCGATACACGTGACAATAAACCAATCCAATTCAATGCAAACACACGATAGGGCTTTTGCTTATCCAGTCATATTCAAAGAGTTTTACAGCACAGAAAAAGACTCTTTGGCCCATTGTGTCTGTGCCAGTCATCAAGTTCCTATCTGTCCTAATTCCATTTTCCAGTACTTGGTCCATAATCTTGTATGCTATTGCTATGACACCCTGGGCAAGTGCACAGTCAATTCCCAACTCCACTTGACCTGGAGTCACAACACAATTGAATTCACCAATTATTCTCATCAAAATGGCCAAACTCTTTGGCCCTTGATCGCCCAATAATTACAGTCACCGGGGTTTGTTAGTTTAAACACAATTACTGCTTATTTATAACAAGAACTAGAATAAGATATGCAGAAAATGCAACTGGTTAGCTCTCATTTAACTCATGACTCCCACTTTAACTGCTCCCACGCTCTACCCACACACATAAGACAGACAAACACAGAGCAGTGGAAGGGATGAAAAATAAAAAGGATGAAAGTCAAAAGATAAGAGTCTTTGCTTCAGATGGTGTTTTTTATAACAGCGTTGCTTTAACCCCGGCGTTCTGTTCAAGGCTTTTACTGTGGATTCATTCAGCTATCTATGGTTTCAGAAATAAAAACTCATCGTCTCTCTGGAGATAAAGTAGATCCTTGACATTGTCTGCAGCCCATGATGACTTTTCTTAGGTTGATTCAGTCAGGTTTTCTGTGGTTTAGAGATGTATTACTCACAGTTTTTCTTGGAGAGGCACCTTATTTCATATCAAACTTGGCTTTCAGTTCATGGTTTGTCTCCATGCCTCTTTAGTTCCAGGAGAAAGCACCAAAGCCTATCTGTAGAGTGAGTAAGTCCTCACAGTGGCCTTTTGGAGACAGTTCGTTGGATCTCTTAATCCGGCTGCCAGTATCAAAACTGAAACCAAACTAGAACCTTGGGACTCTGAACAGCATTCCAGTGGAAAAGTATCAAATAGCCACCAGTTAACGGGCAGAGCACAGCCCTCTGGGCCCATTGATTGGCCACCAGCCAACCAATCAAATCAAGTCCCAAGCCATCTCCCTATCATTGATACCGGCCAGTCTGCAATTTCCAGTTTTAACCAGCACAGCCTTCCGGATTCTTCCAACTTGAATGAAAGATATATTCTTCTTGCCTCACAGTGACATGTCCAAAAATGATCCATGAATCAAAAATGTAACAGAGAAAAAAGAAATGAAAAATAAGATAATAAACAGGTCACAAACAAGAAGGACCTTCACACTATGGCATTTTAAGTGCTCACCTACATGCTTCTTAGATGTTGTGGGGGCTCTCGCCTCTACAGCACTTTCAGGCAGTTAGCTCCAGATTCCCACCAGCATCTCAGTGAAAACATTTTCCTCATATTCCCTCTAAATCACCTGCCCGTTCCCTTAAATCTAGGCCCCTGGCTACTGACCCCTCCATCAAGGGTAAACGATTCTTCCTATCTACCCTATCAATGTCCGCTTAATTTTGTACATCCCAAACAGGTATGCCCTCAGTCTTCTCGGCTCCAAGGGAAACAACCCCAGCTGAACCAGACTCTTTTCAGTTGAAACACTCCAGCCCAGAAACACCCTAATGAATCCTCGTGCCATCACATCCTTCCTATATTACAGCAACCAGACGTGCATGCAGTACTCGAGCTGTGGCCTAACAAGCATTTTACATAGCTCCATCAATACCTCCCTGCTCTTAAATTCATAAAAAGGCAAATATCAAAATGTTTTCTTAACCACCTTATCTACCTGTACTGCTGCCATTAGGGATCGTTGGGCACACACCCCATACTCCTCTGTACTTTCAAGTGTCCTAATGTTCATTGTATATTCTCTTGCCTTGCTAGTCTTCCCAAAGTGCGTCACCTCATACTTTGCAGGGTTAAATTCTATTTGCCATTGTACTGCCCACCTGACCAGCCCATCTATATCATCCTAAAGTTGAAGATTTTCCTCCTCACTATTTACCACATCACAGATTCTTGTGTCATTTGCAAATTTACTGATCATATCTCCAGCCTTCACATCTAGGTCACTAAAGTACACTAAAAATGGCAATAGCACCAGCACCGACCCCTGTGATACACCAGTCACAAAAACAACCTTCGACCATCTCCCTCTGCCTCCTGACATTAGTCGATTATACCTATTATTAAGCTTACAGTGTCTATTTTAGGGCCCCTCATTGAAATTCAGTGACTTGAGAAGTGCAGAGCTCGAGTGCACATCACTCAGATTTTGTTGGCATGAAAATAGCTTGATAATAATCACTGCCAAAAATTAATTTACTAGATGTGGAGTGAGGGGCAGATCAAGTGCTTCTCCCAGCTCCACAGCATTGGGACAGTGACAGGCAAAGCTCCTGCCGCTAAGCACATCCATCCCCACATTCATATTACTTTCCAACACCTCCACTCTTGTATGCCTCCCAACGCATACAACTCACCAAAACACCCAGACAGGTAGATAAAGCTTCCTGTTTTACTGAGTGACATAGAACAATGCATCTTCAGTTGTTTAAGCCAATGATATAAGTCTCACTTCATCCTTCTGTGGATGTTCGATCAGTTCTGGCAGTTTGTCCACAATATCCAGTGAAGCCTGAGGCCCAATTTCAATGCAGCATGGGCCTCCCGGGTATGGTGTGTGCAGCACCAAATCGGGACTCAACTAAAGGGCCAAGCAAATTTCTACCCTGTGCAGTCTGGAAAACCATACACACATGGGACACTGCCCTGTATTAACATTCCGGAGAATCAGCAAGGTGAACACATTAATCAGATGGGTGCATTGAGAGAGCTGAGGTGAGGGATAATTGACTTGAGAGAATAGCATTATAACCTCGTGGCCGTTCCCCTTCAAAACAAGTATACCGTTTTGGATGCTGTTGGGGGGGATGACCTACCAGGGGAAGGCCCTAGCGGCCAGGTCTCTGGCACTGAGTCTGGCTCTGGGGCTCAGAAGGGAAGGGGGGAGCATAGAAAAGCAATAGTAATAGGATATTCAATGGTTAGGGTAATAGATAGGAGATTCTGTGGTCGCGAGCGAGACTCCCGGAAGGTATGTTGCCTCCCGGGTGCCAGGGCCAGGGATGTCTCAGATTATGTCTTCAGGATCCTGAAAGGGGAGGGTGAGCAGCCAGAAGTCGTGGTGCACATTGGTACCAACGACATAGGTAGGACAAGGGGTGTGGATGTAATAAACAAGTTTAGGGAGTTAGGCTGGAAGTTAAAGGCCAGGACAGACAGAGTTGTCATCTCTGGTTTGATGCCGATGCCACGTGATAGCGAGGCTAGGAATCGGGAGAGAGTGCAGTTGAACACGTGGCTGCAGGAAAGGTGTAGGAGGGAGGGCTTCAGATATTTGGATAATTGGAGCACATTCTGGGGAAGGTGGGACCTGTACAAGCAGGATGGGTTGCATCTGAACCAGAGGGGCACCAATATCCTGGGGGGAAGGTTTTCTAGTAGTCTTCGGGAGGGTTTAAACTAATTTGGCAGGGGAATGGGAACTGGATTTGTAGTCCAGCAACTAAAGAAGCCGATATTCAGGACACCAAAGCACGTAGTGATGCAGTGGGGAAGGTAACACTGACAAAGGAGAGTACTTGCAGGCAAGGAGATGGGTTGAAGTGTGTATACTTCAATGCAAGAAGCATCAGGAATAAGGTGGGTGAACATAAAGCATGGATCGGTACTTGGGACTACAATGTGGTGGCCATCACGGAAACTTGGATAGAAGAGGGGCAGAAATGGTTGTTGGAGGTCCCTGGTTATAGATGTTTCAACAAGATTAGGGAGGATGGTAAAAGAGGTGGGGGGGGGGGGGGGGGGGGGGGGTAGGTGGCATTGTTAATTAGAGATAGTATAACAGCTGCAGAAATGCAGTTCGAGGGGGATCTGCCTACTGAGGTAAAATGGGTTGAAGTCAGAAATAGGAAAGGAGCAGTCACCTTGTTGGGAGTTTTCTATAGGCCCCCCAATAGCAGCAGAGATGTGGAGGAACAGATTGGGTAACAGATTTTGGAAAGGTGCAGAAGTCACAGGGTAGTAGTCATGGGTGACTTCAACTTCCCAAACATTGAGTGGAAACTCTTTAGATCAAATAGTTTGGATGGGGTAGTGTTTGTGCAGTGTGTCCAGGAAGCTTTTCTAACACAGTCCGACCAGAGGGGAGGCCATATTGGATTTGGTACTTGGTAATGAACCAGGGCAGGTGATAGATTTGTTAGTGGGGGAGCATTTTGGAGGTAGTGACCACAATTCTGTGACTTTCACTTTAGTAATGGAGAGGGATAGGTGCGTGCAACAGGGCAAGGTTTACAATTGGGGGAAGGGTAAATACAATGCTGTCAGACAAGAATTGAAGTGCATAAGTTGGGAACATAGGCTGTCAGGGAAGGACACAAATGAAATGTGGAACTTGTTCAAGGAACAGGTACTGCGTGTTTTTGATATGTATGTCCCTGTCAGGCAGGGAAGAGATGGTCGAGTGAGGGAACCATGGTTGACAAGTGAGGTTGAATGTCTTGTTCAGAGGACGAAGGAGGCTTATGTAAGGCTGAGGAAAAAAGGTTCAGACAGGGCGCTGGAGGGATACAAGATAGCCAGAAGGGAACTGAAGAAAGGGATTAGGAGAGCTAAGAGAGGGCATGAAAAATCTTTGGCGGGTAGGATCAAGGAAAACCCCAAGGCCTTTTACACATATGTGAGAAATAAGAGAATGACTAGAGCGAGAGTAGGTCCGATCAAGAACAGTAGAAAAGGTCTTGAACAAGTATTTTTCTTCAGTATTTACAAACGAGAGTGGCCATGTGTTGGAGAGGACAGTGTGAAACAGACTGGTAAGCTCGAGGAGATACTTGTTAGGAAGGAAGATGTGTTGGGCATTTTGAAAAACTTGAGGACAGACAAATCCCCCGAACCTGACGGGATATATCCAAGGCTTCTATGGGAAGCAAGAAATGAAATTGCAGAGCCATTGGCAATAATCTTTTCAACAGGGGTAGTACCAGAGGATTGGAGAGTGGCGAATGTCGTGCCCCTGTTCAAAAAAGGGAATAGGGATAACCCTGGGAATTACAGGCCAGTTAGTCTTACTTCGGTGGTAGGCAAAGTAATGGAAAGGGTACTGAGGGATAGGATTTCTGAGCATCTGGAAAGACACTGCTTGATTAGGGATAGTCAGCACGGATTTGTGAGGGGTAGTCTTGCCTTACAAGTCTTATTGACTTCTTTGAGGAGGTGACCAAGCATGTGGATGAAGGTAAAGCAGTGGATGTAGTGTAAATGGATTTTAGTAAGGCATTTGATAAGGTTCCCCATGGTAGGCTTATACAGAAAGTAAGGAGGCATGGGATAGTGGGAAATTTGGCCAGTTGGATAACAAACTGGCTAACCGATAGAAGACAGAGAGTGGTGGTGGATGGCAAATATTCAGCCTGGAGCCCAGTTATCAGTGGCGTACCGCAGGGATCAGTTCTGGGTCCTCTGCTGTTTGTGATTTTCATTAACGACTTGGATGAGGGAGTTGAAGGGTGGATCAGTAAATTTGCAGATGATACGAAGATTGGTGGAGTTGTGGATAGTGCGGAGGGCTGTTGTCAGCTTCAAAGAGACATAGATAGGATGCAGAGCTGGGCTGAGAAGTGGCAGATGAAGTTTAACCCTGACAAGTGTGAGGTTGTCCATTTTGGAAGGACAAATATGAATGCGGAATACAGGGTTAACGGTAGGGTTCTTGGCAATGTAGAGGAGCAGAGAGATCTTGGGGTCTATGTTCATAGATCTTTGAAAGTTGCCACTCAAGTGGATAGAACTGTGAAGAAGGCCTATGGTGTGCTAGCGTTCATTAGCAGAGGGATTGAATTTAAGAGCCATGAGGTGATGATGCAGCTGTACAAAACCTTGGTCAGGCCACATTTGGAGTACTGTGTGCAGTTCTGGTCACCTTATTTTAGGAAGGATGTGGAAGCTTTGGAAAAGGTGCAAAGGAGAGTTACAAGGACGTTGCCTGGAATGGAGAGTAGGTCTTACGAGGAAAGGTTGAGGGTGCTAGGCCTTGTCTCATTAGAACGGAGAGGATGAGGGGCAACTTGATAGAGGTTTATAAGATGATTAGGGGAATAGATAGAGTAGACAGTCAGAGACTTTTTCCCCGGGTGGAACAAACCATTACAAGAGGACATAAATTTAAGGTAAATGGTGGAATATATAGGGGGGATGTCAGAGGTAGGTTCTTTACCCAGAGAGTAGTGGGGGCATGGAATGCACTGCCTGTGGAAGTAGGAAGTGGAAGTTGAGTCGGAAACGTTAGGGACCTTCAAGCGGCTATTCGATAGGTACATGGATTAGGGTAGAATAATGGAGTGTAGATTAATTTCTTCTTAAGGGCAGTACGGTAGCATTGTGGATAGCACAAATGCTTCACAGCTCCAGGGTCCCAAGTTCGATTTCGACTTGGGTCACTGTCTGTGTGGAGTCTGCACATCTTCCCCGTGTGTGCGTGGGTTTCCTCCGGGTACTCCGGTTTCCTCCCACAGTCCAAAGATGTGCAGGTTGGGTGGATTGGCCATGATAAATTGCCCTTAGTGTCCAAAATTCTATGATTAACCTGGGACAAAAGTTTGGCACAACATCGTGGGCCGAAGGGCCTGTTCTGTGCTGTATTTCTCTATCTATCTAACCTGGAATAGAATTGAAAGCTATTTTGGTACCTATCAATGATTCTTGCTCCGACTATCCTCAAAAGTTTACAGGATGAATTTGGCCAACACCAGCTTTAAAGTGTTTGCCATGTCACAGTTCCACTGTCGCTGATTAAGGTGACTCATATTCCTTACTTCAATATGTGCATGGAAGCATACCCTTAATTTATGTTGAGTATGGTAGCGGTAAGAAATCATTATACTCTTCTAATCGATTTTCACAATATTTCACACCTTATATCATTTTTACTTTTCCTATGAATACGAAGATAATTGCCAGACAGCAAGGGATCCATTCGCTCAATTAAAGGGTAGGAAATAATTGGCATCCTGTAAAGAAAAGTGTGGATCCTTTATCTGTATGTCATTCTAAAGCTTGCAAAATGTACGAAATTATTGTTAGTTTAAAAAAAAAGCTCTTGTTTGAAAAGCGGTAATAATGGCATCACAAATCTCATCTCTGCTGGCTACTTTAAATCAAGGCACAGCAGATATATTCTGAAGGACATGTTGTACCAATTAGAAGGCTGCTGATGATCTTGTTGAACATAGTTTGGAATGTTTGTTCGCATTTTCGGCAATCCCAAGTTATTAGATAAATTGGCAAAAAAGGATTCCTTTGTATCATCTGCAGTCAAACAGAAATTCTGTTAGGCTTTACTGAAAGGTCAAGCCTTTTGCCTGTACTTAGAGGATGGATTTCATCTGATGGAGACTAAAATTAGCGGACATGGTAATTAGCTCAGAAAATCAGGTCAAAGCTAATGCTTCTTCAAACGGATAGAAAGAACTGCCACTTATAAAGCTGAAGATTAACTTGCTATTAGCTCAAACTGCTTAGTTTCCACATCTGTTACTAAACAGAAGTATAAACCTGATGAATGATAGCATATCAATTCAAGAGTCAGATAGTCCTGAATGTGATAAATTTTTCACAATCCATTAGCGGATGTAGTTCATCATCGCTGGAAGATTAACGCTGTCTTTTTGAGTCCTCATGATATTTAGAGGGTAGATTCCGCAATATAGTCAGAGTAGAGGCAGGAAAGGCCAGCCCTGACCCAAAGCTAGCGGAAAGTGCACTGAACCAATTGTCTACAATTTTCTGGGGTCAGCATATTTTAATGGTTAAGGGTTTTGCCCTTTTGTCTGTCTTAAATCTTGCAAAAAAAATCAAGTCCATTTTTATTCCTGGCACATCTGACAGCTTTAGTGTGTCAGCCTGGCATGGTGATAGCATTCCTGGCCCAAGGTGAGCGGGTCAAGTGTTCAAAACTCACTGCATGATTTCAGTACATAAATCTAGGCTGATACATTGTCAATGGTGCTACCTTTTCAATGGGTTGTTAAACCTGGCTTCCATCTGTTCTGCAAGTTCAATTGAAATTGATATATTTGAAGAGCTAAGGTGTGGAGCATTACTGAAAAAATAGACATGCTATCAAAGCTTTTCATCTTGCACTCATCAGGACAACAATGCTAGATAATAATAATAATATTTATTAGTGTCACAAGTAGGCTAACATGAACACTGCAATGAAGTTACTGTGAAAATCCCCTAGTCGCCACACTCCGGCGCCTGTTCGGATTGGATTGGATTGGATTTGTTTATTGTCACGTGTACCGAGGTACAGTGAAAAGTATTTTTCTGCAAGCAGCTCAACAGATCATTTAGTACATGGGAAGAAAAGGGAATTAAACAAAATTCAAGCAAATACAAGAAAATACATAATAGGGCATCACAAGATATACAATGTAACTACACAAGCATTGGCATCGGATGAAGCATACAGGGTGTAGTGTTAATGAGGTCAGTCAATAAGAGGGTCATTTCGGAGTCTGGTGACAGTGGGGAAGAAGCTGTTTTTGAGTCTGTTCGTGCTTGTTCTCAGACTTCTGTATCTCCTGCCCGATGGAAGAAGTTGGAAAAGTGAGTAAGCCGGGTGGGAGGGATTCTTGATTATGCTGCCCGCTTTCCCCAGGCAGCGGGAGGTGTAAATGGAGTCCATGGATGAGAGGCAGGTTCGTGTGATGGACTGGGCGGTATTCGCGACCCTCTGAAGTTCCTTGCGGTCCTGGGCCGAGCAGTTGCCATACCAGGATGTGATGCAGCCCGATAGAATGCTTTCTATGGTGCATCTGTAAAAGTTGGTAAAGGTTAATGTGGACATGCCGAATTTCCTTAGTTTCCTGAGGAAGTATAGGCGCTGTTGTGCTTTCTTGGTGATAGCGTCGACATGAGTGGACCAGGATAGATTTTTGGTGATGTGCACCCCTAGGAATTTGAAACTACTAACCATCTCCACCTCAGCCCCGTTGATGCTGTCAGGGGTGTGTACAATACTTAGCTTCCTGAAGTCAATGACCAACTCTTTAGTTTTGCTGGCATTGAGGGAGAGATTGTTGTCGTTACACCACTCCACCAGGTTCTCTATCTCCCTCCTGTATTCTGACTCGTCGTTATTCGAGATACGGCCCACTATGGTCGTCTCGTCAGCAAACTTGTAGATGGAGTTGGATCCAAGTTTTGCCACGCAGTCATGTGTGTACAGGGAGTAGAGTGGGGGGCTAAGTACGCAGCCTTGCAGGGCACCGGTATTGAGGACTATTGTGGAGGAGATGTTGGTGTTTATTCTTACTGTTTGTGGTCTGTTGGTCAGAAAATCGAGGATCCAGTTGCAGAGTGGAGAGCCAAGTCCTAGGTTTTGGAGCTTTGATATGAGCTTGGCTGGGATTATGGTGGTGAAGGCGGAGCTGTAGTCAATAAATAGGAGTCTGATGTAGGAGTCCTTGTTTTTGAAATGCTCTAGGGATGAGTGTAGGGCCAGGGAAATGGCGTCTGATGTGGACAGGTTTCGACGGTATGCGAATTGAAGTGGGTCAAGGCATTCCGGGAGTATGGAGGTGATGCGCTTCATGATCAGCCTCTCGAAGCACTTCATTACAACTGACATCAGGGCCACCGGGCAGTTGTCATTGAGACACATTGCCTGGTTCTTCTTTGGTACCGGTACGATGATGGTCTACTTGAAGAAGGTGGGGACCTCGGAGTGGAGTAGGGACAGGTTAAAGATGTCTGTGAGTACCTCTGTCAGCTGGTCTGTGCAGGCTCTGAGTGCAGGACCAGGGATCCTGTCCGGGCCCGTCGCCTTCTGCGGGTTCACTTTCAGGAAGGCCGATCTGACTTCGGAAGCTGTGATGGTGGGTATGGGTGAATTATGGGCTGCTGGGGCATTCGACAGCGGATTATTGGTTACCTGCTCGAACCGAGCATAGAATGCATTAATTTTATCGGGGAGGGGTGCGCTGCTGCCAGAGATACTGCTCGGCTTCGCTTTGTAGCCCGTTATGTTGTTTAGTTCTTGCCACAACCTTCAAGAGTCTGTCTGTGACTCTAGCTTAGTTTGATATTCTCTCTTGGCATCTCGGATGGTTTTGCGGAGGTCGTACCTGGATTTCTTGTATAGGACAGGGTCGTCTGCCTTGATCGCCTCAGATCTGTCCTTCAGTAGGGAGTCAATCTCACGGTTGAGCCATGGTTTCCGGTTGGGGAATGCACGTACTGCTTTCTTTGGCACGCAGTCGTCCACACATTTGCTGATGAAGTCTGTGACGGTGGTGGCATACTCATTTAAGTTAGTCGCTGAGTTCTTAAATATGGACCAGTCCAATGTCTCTAAGCAGTCACATAAGAGCTCTTCTGTCTCCTTGGACCAGCACTACACAACCTTCTTAGCTGGATTCTCCCGCTTGAGGATACACTGAGGGAGAATTCAAAATGTCCAAATCACTTAACAAGCACACCTTTCGGCACTTGTGGGAGGAAACAGAGCGCCCGAAGGAAACCCACGCAGACAAGTGGAAAACGTGCAGACTCCGCACAGACATAGAACCATTCACTCAAAGTTGGTGTTGGCCAAATTCATCCTGGAAACTTTTGCGGATATTCGCAGCCAGAATCATTGATAGGTCCCAATCACTGTGAAGCAACAGTGCTAACCACTGTGCTACCGTGCCGCGCAGATAAACCAGCAGTAAAGGAAACAATAATTTCTACTATATGCAAGAGGGTGCTGATTGGTTGGCAAATGGATTCTGATTGGTAGAGGCATTGCCAAGGAGATTGCAGCAGAGAACAGTTAACTGTTAAATACTGAGCTTTTACCATCTTCTGTGGGCTCAACCCTACTGCTGGGCGTGGCCTCAGGAACAGGTACTCCAATGATGACAAGCACTGTCGCCTCTATGGAGCTAAGGAGTTGCAGCCATACCTGTCCCTTGATGACGAGGTGCTACTGCCTCTGAATCTACTCAACCATATCCTGCAAGCAAGAAAGAAGTTTGTCAGTGAGGATGTTGCAATGTGTTTTGGTGATATGGCTGTCATTTGTGAATAGATGGCAGCATATGCACAAACTGTGGGATGTGAATCTGAGACCTGTAACAGTGCTAAGCCTGCAAAGGCAAAGTGAATCAATGATTGTTAGGTGTGGCTTGTGATTGAAAGAGATTGTCGGTATGCAGGTTTGGTGCTCTGAGCCTGTTGTGAGACTAATGGTGCAGTCAGTGGGTCATGGCAATTGAGGATAAATTCACCAACCTTGACTGCTTGTGTGAGGCCATTAAACGTTTTGTGCACTGCATCCAGGTCCTTAGGGCTTGACATCTGGCATCGACTGCCAGAACTATCTTCTCCCACTGCATTCACAATATGTGCCTGGATGGTTTCCTGGTCTCCTGTAGATCACGGGTACGGGTTACTGGGAAAGAAGAGTCCCGTTTGGGCGCATTTGGTGGGATGTTTCTCGGCACCAGCAATGTCGAAAATGACACTGCTATCAAACTGGGCTCTGTTTTGGTTTTTGGCCTGGGCAAGGAACGACCCACCAAGGCCACACTGACCTCCATTTTAAAATGGTAGCCCGATCTCTCAACCCCCTCGGAATCCCCACCACTGCATTCGGACACCCCAATGCCCCAACTTACCTGTAAGGGAACCCTCTCCTCACCCCACCTCATAAGGAGAGGGCAACCCTGGGCCTGATCCCACGCATGGGCTACCTTACACCTCGGAACCTTGGCACTGCCAGCCTGGCTGTGCCACCTGAGCATCCTGGCAGTACCAGTATGGCACTGCCTGGGTACCCAGTGGGGCGCTGCAAAGGTGGAAGGCTGATAGTGTCAAGTGCCCGCTGGGTACCCTGGCAGTACCACCCTGGCACTGCCAAGGTACGAGGCTGGTAGTGTCAAGGTGCCCAGGTGGCAGCCGAAGTGCTAGGGTACCACCCTGTCCTGAGCCCGACCATCTGGGTACCTCCGATGGTCTTGAAGACCCCCCCCCTCCCCCAGGTGCTGTCACGCTTGGTCACCGTTTGTGTGAACCTGTGCTAAATGGTGCCATGATGAAGTCTCCGAGGCAGGGCAGTTCGTTCCTGGGCCTTGGGCGCATCGGACGCTGACATATTTAAATGAGCCTAACAGCTCACTTAAATATGTAAATCTGGATCTCACTCTTGCGGACGTCTTGCGAGATCTCGATAGATCTCGTGAGGCATCTAATGAGTCACAAAACTCGCGAGTGGCATGGCCTCATCACATCACAGAAGGGCGAAACGAGGCCGTCCGATCGCACCCCACATCTTTTGTCCTTTCCACTTTCTTCACCAAAGAATCCAGTGCAGCGCCAGAGAACCTTCGCCGGTGCTTTCTCTAACATTGCAGCATAATTCACTCCTCTTCCTGCTCAGACACTCTTCCATGAGCAATTTCAGCACCTGCTCCAACCACTGCACTAGCTCCCTGTTAAGAGGCTGGCTTACAGTAGTGCAGATGAGCTCTAAATCGTGCTAGCCTCACTTGGACAATTTGTGACCCTTGTTCAGAGTGCAGCCACTTGACTGCAATCCACACTTGTTTGCACATGGCAGTCACATACATTAGCAGGCGTTGAGAAATGGTGTGCTGCCTGCATCGGAATCAATGGGCAAGAAGTTGTTGTGCACTATGACCCCATGCTTGTTTTTGGGGAATCCTGTAGATTTGAAAGATAAGGGACGCGATTCTCCCAAAGGGAGACTGAGTTCCGATGGCGGAGTGAAACCCGGAGTGTTTCACTCTGGCGTCGGAGGCCGCTCCTTGCCCCCTATCCCCCCCCCCCCCCCCCCCCCCCCCCCGGGGGGGCGAGGAGCAGTGGCGCGTGAATCCCGAGCGCCCGGCCTTGACGCTTGCGTCAAAGCAGCGCGCCGAAGTGACGTCAGCCGCGCATGCGCAGGTTGGCCGGCTCCAACCCGTGCATGCGCGGTTGCCGTCTTCCCCTCCGCTGCCCTGCAAGACATGGCGGCTTGATCTTGCGGGGCAGCAGAGGTAAAAGAGTGCGTCGTGTACAGACGTGGCCCGACGATCGGTGGGCACTGATCGCGGGCCAGACATCTGATGAGCACGGCCGTGGTGCTCGATCCTCCCTCCACCCATCACAGGCCCCACACACACCTGTCGCCGATGTTCACGCCGCCATCGACCAGGTGTGGTTGATGCTGGCGTGAACCGGTCGGGTTCGTCAGGCTGCTCGGCCCATCCAGGCCGGAGAATCGCTGGTCGCCGTGAGAAACATTTGGGGGGGGGGTGGGAGAATCGTGGGGGTGCCAAGGTGGCGTGTCGTGATTCACCCGGCCCTCCCGCCATTCTCCTACCCGACGCGGGGAGCGGAGAATCGCGCCCAAGGGCCGGGATTCACTGATGCGCAGCCAAGTATTGACACCAGCGTCAAAACTGGCACGAGTGATGCCGGTGTCAACGGGCCTCCACGCCCGATAATTCTCCTCCTTTCCGGGGGCTAGAATGGCGCTAAAGTGCTGTGCTATATTCCGGCGCCGAAAGCCGGCCCTACATGGCTGGCGCTGGTCCGCGCATGCGTGCTATGGCCGTCTCCGTGCCACGCATGCGGGTGGTTTCCGTCTCCGCGCTCGCCCCAGAGCAACATGGGTCCGGCGTGGAGGGACATAGCCCCCCACCGAATGAGCGCACCCACCGATTGGTAGCCTAGGATCACGGGACTGGCAACCTTAGAGGCCACCCCCAGAGTCGGATACCCCGCCCCTTACCAGGACGGCCCCCGCAGCCAGAATGGCGAGGTCCCGCCGGGTGTAAACCACGCCAGCGGGACTCGGTGGAATTCAGCGGCACTCGGCCCATCGAGCGTGGAGAATCACCGCATGGGCCGCTTTCAATGGCCCCCGATCGCGTGGGCGCGATAGGAGCCGATTTACCAGTCGTCGGAGCAGCGTGGCGGGATCCGCGTGCCTCCCCCGGTGATTCTCCGACCCGTCGCGGGCTCAGAGAACCTCGGCCAAGTTCTATATTTCTCTCTCTTCCATCATAGCATAGAAAGCTCTGCACTTATACCTCTTAAGAAAAGAAACTTAGCTGGAAGAAGATAAGATTTCTCAATGGGGACAATTGTTTCCGCCTTTTAAACATTCAAATGTATTTTCCATAATTGTTAGCTTATACAGAAGCTGAGAAGGGAAAAGCTGGACAGAAGTAAAAATCAACTCAATGTGAAGGTGCACATGGAACCTGTGGTCAAACGACCGAATGGCCAAACAGATATCTCCCTGGATGGTTGCCGGTCAAATGCACATATTGCTGCAGAGGTTGAATGAGAGAAAAGTGGGTTGCCTCAGCTCTTCAGTGTATCCTCGTGAAAGGTTAACATGATCGTGGCTGACAAATGGTCACAGTCAGAACTACTGGCCTGTGCAGTACCTTGATGCCTGCTGCAGTATTTTGCATATCTGCCTCTTTGAGCAATTGCTTTCTTTCCACAAGGAAAATCTAAATGGGCTGTGCCTTGAAGCAAAGGCCGCTGTCATTTACTTCGCTCGCTGTGGACAGCTAACTGATTGATTCGGCAGATTTCACCAGGATTGGTTAAGAAAGATCCACCGCTGCAAAGATTCAATCCAAGAATGAGTGATCTAATTGAAACGTAAGATACTGAGGGAATTTAATGGCGGAAATGCTGAGTTAATGTTTCCCCTCATGAGAGAATATGAAACGTGGGGTTGCAGTTTCAAAATAAGGGGCTGGATTCTCCGCTGTCGGGATTCTGCGTTGTGCCGGCAGCCCGGGGATTACCCGACGGCGTGGTGCTGCCCACAATGGATAACCCCATTGGCCGGTTGGCCAGTAGGAGAATCTCGGGGGGGCATACCACAACAAAAATCTTGTGCGACGGGTCGGAGAATCCTGCCCAACGTGTCTCATATTTGAGATGGAGGTGAGAAGAAATTTCTTCTCCCAGAGGGTTGTTAGAGTTTGGAAATCTCTCCTCCAGAGAGGCCAGATCATTGAATGCATTCAGACAGGTGTTTGCTTGACAATGTCGTCAAGGGAGATGGGCAGGGAAGTGCAGTTCAGGCCAAGCCTGAACAGTCATGACTTCATTGACATAAGGAGCAAACTGAAGAGGCCTAATGGCTATGCTTTTTTTCATGTTCTTATGTTCACGTGTGTTTTTCACACTGTCAGAAGAGCCATGAATGGTCGTGCTGTACTCTCTGACTCACAGTTTGCTTTCTAATTACTTCGGCTGGATTCTACCTTCCCTGGCAAATTTGGAAACGTGAGCTTCAGTCTCGTTCTGAGACGGTCTCTCATTAGCAAATGTGCTGGCGGAATTCCTGTTATTACATATGAAGTGATACAATAGCTAAGGAACGAATCGTGAAGTTTTGGTCTTCAGCGTTCCTCCTGACAGTTTCTTTCGGCCAGACTTGAAAGCTTGGGTGTCTCTCTTGGCTTGGCCATTTGGTGCTGCGGGGTAATGCGAGGATCTATTGTGTTTAATACCGTTGCGAGCGACGGCATATTGGGACTCAGCACTTGTGAATACGGTTCCATTGTCTACTACCATGACTTCAGGTTATCTGTGATGAATGTTGGAATTTCAGATTTATGTATAGAATTATATCTATTTGGTCTAGTCAGGTTAAAAGTCTGGATTAGTGTATGTATGACTGCAGTATGTTTAAAAGACAGACAATTCAAACTCAGGGGATAATTAAAGCATCATAAAAGTTTGGGCAAATGGAATTTTGTTTATATGAAGAAGGTTCCCTGAGGATTAGATAATTAAAGTGTTTGGTCTTGATATGATGATGTAGTTAATGGGAGGAGCGAGGGTTGAAGCAGGTGTGTATTTCAGCTTTTGGCTTCAGTTCAGCTAAAACCAAAAAAACTGCTGTGGATAAACCAGCACCTTTTCTCAAAGCCGTTTAGTTAAAAAGATTTTGCCAGTGAACAGAACAGAGGTTTCTGAAAAGGCTAGCAGGTTAAACAATAGTTTGACACAGGCAAGAACCTTCACGTTGTTTCCTGGAGGATCTCTCTCTCAAAGTGTTTATCCAATGTATCTATTTACAAGTATTCCTGGACCTGCTAACTGCATTTTAAAGTATATTTTGACCTGGGATGGGTTTTGCTTGAGAGGTGATAAAAAATAGCAGTTAGGATTTAGTGTTTCATTATCACTCTTAAGCATTGTTTAAAATGTAATTGTAAGCTATTTTCTTGTGTGATCTTAAAGTTGTTTTAATCCTGTGTCAGTAATATTTCTGCTTTATTATACCAGATCCCTATTTGTGTGTGCATTCGAACTGGCTGGTGATTTAACCTGAGGATCACCACACCTCAGGCGAGGAGCAAGGTATAGAAGGCAGGGCCTTCATGAATAACATCAGCTGGCACAGGAATTGAACCTGCACTATTGGCCTCATTCTGTATCATGAACCGGCTGTCCAGCCAACTGAACTAAACTGGCCCCTAACCAGTATTCTAGCAACTGTTGGAGTCCAGTCTAAAATCATAATAAATCCTTGAGTTGAAAAGCATTGGTGTTATCTTTCGATGGTAGAATGCGATATAGGTGACTTCACCTCAAAACCGTCCATCCATTTAGAGTGTGCATCAATCACGAACAAAAACATTGTGCCCAGGAACGGACAAACGTAATCAATATGGATTCGTACCCACAGCCGGCCAGGTCATTCCCAGGGGTGCGGTCGGGCTGTGACAGGCAGCCTTTGTTGCAGTTGGCACTGTTGACAGTGCTTGACTAGCTTCTTGATATCAGTATCAATACCAGGCCACCTGGTACACATAATTCCTGGAAAGTAATTTTACCTCAGAGGTGCCATGACGAGCGCTGTATACTTCAGTGAGGAGCAGCTTTCTGCCTGGTACAGGAATGAAAACTCTTGCTCCCCAGAATACGCTATCATCCTTACAATTCAATTCACTCTTGCAGGCAAAGAATTAATTTATGTTCTCAGATGTTCGCTTATTTACCCATCCTAAAAGTATTTTGTCCCTAACTTTGGACAGAAGTGAATCTCAATTGGTCCAGTTCCTGTTCTGCTTTGCCTCGACTGGCAACGTGTCGAAAGATTTAATGTGATACTTTCTTGGAAGAGTGTTTGGCCAAAGGCATCCGCATTTGCTATGTGCGTACCAGGTCCGAGCTTGAAAGTATATTTGTCGGCGGATGGAGTTAATGCCTATCGTTAAATTCTCGACAAAGCAAAGGGCGGTTAGCCTTGTGCTCTTTGAAGAAACCCAAGAGCTGTTTGTGGTCAAAAACAATGGTAAAGTATCCACCATGTAAGTGCTGGTGGAATTTCCTGGCGCCAAAGACTATTGATAGTTCTTCCTTTCCAATTTGTGAGTAGTCATACAGAGACACACACACTTACAGACACACATACACAGACACACACAAGTACATATACACTCAGATACACACACACAGCCAAACATGCACATACATACGTACATACGTACACACACGCATCTCCTGACATCTGGATTCCCATTCCATTTCTGTAGGATCTTCTTAATTTTCTTCCAAAAATAAGGTACTCAGTCTGGTTGATAGGTGTGTCCAAAATATGCTTTACTACCAAGAATTTACGTAATATACTTGCATGAGAACTGAATCAAAACGTAGATCAAAATAATCCATAAACCCATCAGGCTACAGCGAAAAATAATTGAAACATTAGCTTCCACTTTTCAGGGCAGCATTGAGCAAAAATGGCTAGCACTGTGGCTTCACAGCACCAGGGTCGATTCCCCGCTGGGTCACTGTCTGTACGGAGTCTGCACGTCCTTCCCGTGTCTGCGTGGGTTTCCTCTGGGTGCTCCAGTTTCCTCCCACAGTCCAAAGACGTGCAGGTTAAGTGGACTGGCCATGATAAATTGCCCTTAGTGACCAAAAAGGTTAGGAGGGGTTCTTGGGTTACGGGGATAGGGTGGAAGTGAGGGCTTCAGTGGGTCGATGCAGACTCGATGGGCTGAATGGCCTCCTTCTGCACTGTATGTTCTATGTTCCATAAGAAAAAGGTAAAGAAAATATTTCAAAAGAAATAATTTCTGTGGATGTTTCAAAGATTCCGGGAGGCTAGAATTCTCCTAATAATCAATCATACAATCATGTTCTTAAGGAAATCCTTATTTATGGTTTAGTCCCTTATTCACTCTCATTAGTTCAAATTCTCAACTGACACCCCCCTCCCCCCCCCCCCCCCCCCCCCCCCCCCCCCCCCGTCCCCGTCCCCCCCCCACGTCCCCACTGATTCATTCAGAAAAGTGTCAATCACATAACAGGTGATTGGTTAATTAGACATTAATCACTTTCTCCAAATTAATTATTATTTCCCTGACACACCACAGCTTCCCATGTATTCTCTCTCACAGCTTTGCATCAGGTCTATCTAGCGTTACTATGTTACTAAATTGTTGCAATTCTGCGGAATATGTCTTCACATTGCTTCTTTAAGTTTGCTTATACAGTTCATCTTTTGAAACATTTGTTAGTATCTGACGACTGTTACGGTAAAGGTTCAATAGTTCACTCATTTTTTATGAGGCAATTATACTTTTGCAGACTCAGTATTTCCCAAGAATCATTTTATTCTCCAATAAATGTTGAGTTGATTTCTTAAGAATATAACTAAACCTTTCACTACTGAGTCTCCTAAGGATCCTAACCACCCGGTGGCCCAACCCCAAAATGTGTCAGACTTTTTTAACAATCAGGAATATAAGTACAGCATTCTGGCCCAATCAAGGCACCAGTTCCAACTTTCTCTGCAAGGATATAATCAAGAGCTAATCGATTTTGTAAAGTTACAGTAGGGATAGTTAACATTTCAGCAGATTTTCTTTGATGGTTGTTATTTTACCCAATTCTCTGGCTACTTTTGCATTCCAATAAAAGGGAACAAGTTGAGCAAGAAATCTATCTCGTGCAGTGAGGGCAGATTTACTTATTTTTTCTGATAAAGAAGGAAGATGACGTTGGCAGGTATTACGTATCCTGAATAACAAGATCCTGACCAAAGTTTTGGAAGCCAAGGGTATGCTTTGTGGCTACAAATAAAGTTCCATGAAACAAAGTGAAATGGGCAACTTCTTCCAGGTACCAACGACTGGTGAGACTCTGTAAACCTGTTAATAAAGAGGAAGCAATAGCTCATTCTAAGTGTTGGAGTACATTTGCAAGCTCTGCTTGCATTAAAGTAGTGAGTACAGTTACTATATCCCATCTTCATCCCTTTAGGATGATAGCTTGTTAAGCATATTGATCCTTCCTGATTAATAGTAGCTGGGAGGTTTAGATGGGGAGGATTTTGGTTTCTATTGTAATTAGGTTGATACCATCCTGGAAATGTATTCAGTGACTAACCTGCAGATTTACATCATTAAATTATTTTCTTTGAATGAACCTGAAACTTGGTTTTCCAACATGTGTCTGCTCCTTCATAGATCTGTGAAGAGCGGGTGGTGCTCTGAAAAGTATACCATTCTGCAGTTTCTGAAGTGTAAAAAGAAATAGATAAGAAAGGGATACCCTCTCCTGAGTGGGCAGGGATTGCAATACATACCCAACATTTGGAGACATTGACATTTTTAGCATACACCTCCATCAACACAACTGAGTATCTTATTTTTGGAAGAAAAATAAGAAAATCCTGCAACTCTCTTCAACTCCTATCTAACAACCCCTGCATTCTGATCAGCTGAAAACTCCTGCATTCATAGAATCACAGAATCCTGACATTGCAGAAGGAGGCTATTCGGCCCATCATGTCTGCATTGGCCAAATGAGCACTCTACCCATACCCACTTCACCCCTATTTCCATAACCTAATTACCTAAGTTTCACATCCCTGGACACTAATGGACAGTTTAGCATGGCCAATCCGCCTAACCTGCACATTTTAGATTGTGGGAAAAAACTGGAGCACCCAGAGGACCCATGCAGACACAGGGAGAAGGTACAAACTCCACACAGACAGTGACACAAGACAGAATTGAACCCAGGTTCCTGGCGCTGTGAAGCAGCAGTGCTAACGACTGTGCAACTGTGCTGCCCAATTGTCCCATACACACGCCGATTAAGACCAATAAACCCTAAGAAATAGGACAAGGGGGGCAGCACGGCGGCACAGTGCGTTAGCCCTGCTGCCTTGCGGCGCCGAGGTCCCAGGTTCGATCCCTGCTCTGGGTCACTGCCCATGTGGAGTTTGCACATTCTCCCCGTATTTGCGTGGGTTTCGCCCCCACAACCCAAAAATTTGCAGGCTAGATGGATTGGCCACACTAAATTGCCCCTTAATTGGAAATAGTTAATTGGGTACTCTAAATTTATTTTAAAAAATAGAAACAGGACAAGGAGTAAGCTATTTAGCACCTTGAGCCTTCTCCATCATTCAATAGGATAAGGGCCACTCTGACGTTCCTCATGTCCACTTTCCTGCCCTTTCGCCAGAACCCTTGTTCCTGTTCCTGATCAAGAATCTGTCTTTCACAGTCTTAAATATATGCAAGGACTCTGCCAACCCAATCTCTGTGGCAAGGAGTTCCAAAGAATCACAACCCTCTGAGAGAAGAAATTCTTCCTCAACTCACTCTTAAATCTGCACCCCTTTATTCTGAGACTATGTCCTCTGGTCCTAGACCCTCCCACAAGGAGAATCACCCTCTGGGCATTTATCCTATTAAACCCCTTAAGAATCCTGTATGTTCTCTAAATTCTAATGAGTAGAGTCTCAAACTGTTTAACCTTTGCAGGTAAGACAATTCCTCCATATCGGGATCATCCTATTGAACCTTCTCTGGGCTACTTCTAATGAAATAATGGGCAGGATTTAATGAGAGGAGCACTAAGTACAGCAGTGAATGCAATTTATCGGGTGCTACCCGACAGCCGACGGTATCTAACATCAATTAGGGTTGGGAATGTTGTCCACGGCCTTGATGGCGGAATGGCTGTCACACCAGCTGATTCACCTGGACCATGCCTGACAGTTCCCACTAACGAGGGGAGTAGCTCTTAATCTGCTCCCTCTGAGTAAACCTGAGAATGCACGCAGCCATGCCACCGTGCAGAGCATCCCATCAGCCCAACATTTTGGTGAGGCTAACCTAGCCCGATTTTTGGACATGGTGGAGTCGTGATGGGGTGCACTATTCCCCCAAGGGGGTCAGAAGGTCAGCCATAGGGTTGCCGGTGCCACCAGCGAGGCATTGGCAGCAGCCGTCAGCTCGGGCACTGTAACCAGGAGGACCGCCATCCAGTTTTGCAAGAAGCTCAATGGCCTCCATCGGGCCACATGGGTGAGTTGACAAAAGCCCTTGGCACCAGTTTGGCCTGCTATCCCCAGATCCCGCCCTGGTGACCTGATGCGCGCAAGGCGATATACATAGAACAGTACAGCACAGAACAGGCCCTTCGGCCCTCAATGTTGTGCCGAGCCATGATCACCCTACTCAAACCCACGTATCCACCCTATACCCGTAACCCAACAACCCCCCCTTAACCTTACTTTAATTAGGACACTACGGGCAATTTAGCATGGCCAATCCACCTAACCCGCACATCTTTGGACTGTGGGAGGAAACCGGAGCACCCGGAGGAAACCCACGCACACAGGGGGAGGACGTGCAGACTCCACACAGACAGTGACCCAGCCAGGTATCGAACTTGGGACCCTGGAGCTGTGAAGCATGTATGCTAACCACCATGCTACCCTGCTACCCATACGTGCCATCTATTACTCCCTGGACCTGGGCAGCCAGTGATGGCAGAGAATCCTGCTGCCTGGGCATCTTGTTGGGCTTGGTCCAGGTCAAGGTTCATATAGTCAGCTGCCTGGGCAAACAGTGCACCTGTGACTTCACAAATGCACTTGTGGGCGGCAGGTTGGGATATGCCGCACAAGTACGACTTGTGCCCTACAATGAACCCAAAGCATAAAAGCACAAGGCTGCAGTGACCGTGACGACTACCTGGAGCAGGAATCCGCTTTGTCCACGTGGAGCCACGTCTGCAGCGAAATGGCACAGGTGCCGCCCCATCCACTTGTTGAGGCGGAGCCTCCTGCGCACATGCTGCCAGACATCTCCTCAAACGACCGGCAACATCGATACACTTGGGCTGTCGCTGGCCTCTCCCTCTGACTCCACCCCCGTCCTGATGGACAGTCCGGTCCTCAGGGTGTGGGGCAGGCCCCTGCACATTAGCTGATGCCTTGGGCCTGCAACGACGCTGTGCTGACGCCATCTCTGGCACCTGGTCGCCTGGGCTGCCACCATATAGGTGATACCTTCCATAATGTGACATCTGTAAGGAATTGGAGAAGATGAAATACAAACAACCAGTTATGGCTTCCACGTCGGAACCCTCAAGCCCCCAAAGCCTCCCCAAAGCTTAAGCTTCCAACTCCTCATACAGTGCCATCCAGCAAGAAGGTTGTGCTGGGGGACCCGCCCTGCACAGGCCACACAGCCCCGTCCCCAGTAGGGGCCTCTGGGCTTCGGACCCCAGACCCTGGACCCCAGGCCCCTGCCGGGAACATTACTTGGACCGGACTCAGGTATCCCCCTCAACACCCCAATGCCCCCTATCCCGATCCACACACTCACCCTCTGGTCGCGGGGATATCCCCAGTGTCCCCAGTGCTGAAGCTCAGCTCTAGTGTGTTTGATTGTCGGCTGCTACGTCTGTGGTGTTGATGCCTCCAGTGTCCAGGCAAAGTGTCCAGACGTCACAGTCTGATTGGGATGCTGGGCAATAACACTCCTCTGAGGCAGGGCATGTCTACCCATGCGAATCCACTTGGGAGATGTGAAGTGCCTATATAACTAACAATGCCAATTCCCTATCAACGATAGCCTTCAGCTGTGCAGACAGAGGCCACCATGGTCAATGGGAGTTAAAGTGACCTTCACCCTATTACCACGGACAAGGCTCCGTCCTGGGGGTGTTGGGAGGGCCAGCAGGCAGCAGCTGAAGTCGCCCACAATCCATGTGATGGCCTATCCGACTTGCAGGCACGAAGCCCATCTCCCCACAGCCCAGCAGTGACCCCCCCACTGACGATGCCCATGCCCCCCCGACTAGGCCCGACCCTCTCTGGGTGCACCCACCTGAACACCAGGGCCCTCGTGCTGATCGCCTGACTTCGAAGATAGCTACTTACCTTTTCCAATCCCCACAGAAGCCGTTGCACTAGTTTACGTTTATAAATAGATCTGCTAAAGGGAGCCCGCGTGATCTCCTGCTGGGTAGCCAGTGAGAACTTGGGAGACCATTGGATACTGGATCCATCCCGTTAATGATATGGAGTAAACAACAGTAAATGTCAGGCAAATCAGCCTATAGTTACCTGCTTTTCGCCTCCCTCACTTTTTTAATGGTGGTGTCCCATTATCAGTTCTCCAATCCTCTGGTACTTCTCCAGAATCCAAAGATTTTTGGAAAATGACAACCAATGAATCCACTATCTCTGAAGCTACCTCTTGTGGGATCCCAGGATGCAAGCCATAAGGGCCAGGGTATATAAATGGCTTGATCCCCATTAGCTTGTCTACTACTACTTCGCTAATCATTTTGAAGGTATTTAATTCCTCCCCCGTATTCTTTATTGTTAATGGATGTTCGAAGTAACTTCCACCGTAAAGACTGATGCAGAATATTTGTTTAACTCCTCTACCATTTCCTTGCTCCCCATAATTATCTCCCCAGATTCATTTTCTGAGGGGCCTGTGTTCACTTTGACGCCTCTTCCCTTTTATCTATTTAAAGACGCTCTTATTGTCAGTTTTTTATAATTCCTCGGTAGTTTGCCCTCATAGTTTATTTTCTCTCTCTTTTTTATCTTTTAGTCCTCCTTTGTTGGATTCTGAATTTATCCCAGTCTTCAGGGCTGTCAATGGCTTTGTCCTCCTTATACGTTTTTTCTTTCAACTTAATATTCTCCTTATTTTACTTGGTTATTCATGGTTGGTTTCTCCCTCCCTCAGAATCCTTCCTATTCACTGGGATATATTTTTACTGAAAATTATGAATTACCTCCTTAAATGTTTGCCACTGCTTGTTTACTCTCTCCTGCTAATCTATCCGCCCTGTCCACTTTAGCTAACTTTGTCTTCATTTCATTGTAATTCCCTTTATTTAAGTTAAACACGGTTGTTTCTGACCCACGTTTCTCACTCTCAAACTGAAGATTAAATTCTCTCATGGTATGATTACAAGTTCCTCAGGGATCTTTTACTCTGAGGTAATTTATTAACCCTGCGTCATTACCCATTATCAGATCCAAGTTAGCCTGTTCCCTAGTTGGCTTCATGACATATTGCTCTGGGAAACTATCCTCTATGAATTCATTGTCGTAGCTATCATTTCCAACTTGATTAACCAAATATGCATGGAGATTAAAGTCATCCGTAAATATTTCTCTATTCTTTTTACATGCCTCTATTATTTGTTGATTTATACCCTTTCCTACAGTGTGGCTACTCTTTGGGGGTCTATACATTACTCCTACTAATGTCTTCTTTCCATCGCTGTTTTTTACCTCCAACCAAATGTACTCAACATCATCCGAGACTAGATCATCTCTCACAACTGTACTCATTTCATTTATTACTAAGTGTTACTCCACCACCATTTTCTTCCCTCATGTCTTTCCAAAAGGTCAAATATCCTTGAATATTAAATCCCCAGTTTTGATCTCCTTGTAACCATCATGGCTAAGAGATCATATCCATTTCATAGTATCATAGAATTGTAGAATCCCTAGGGGCAGTACGGTAGCATAGTGGCAGCACGGTAGCACAGTGGTTATCACTGTTGTGTCACAGCTCCAGGGTCTCAGGTTCAAATCACAGCTTGGGCCAATGTCCTTGCTGAGTCTGCATGTTCTCCCCGTGTCGGCGTGGGTTTCCTCCGGGTGCTCCGGTTTCCTCCCGCAATCCAAAGATATGCAGGTTAGGTGGATTAGCCACACTAAATTGTCCTTTGTGTCCAAAAAGGTTAGGTGGGTTACTGGGTTACGGGGATAGGGTGGAGGCATGGGATGTTCTTTCCAAGGGTCGGTGCAGACTCTTTCTGCACTGTAAATTCTTTGTCTGTCTCTATGTCTGAAGTGCTGAAGGAGGCCATTCAGACCATTGAGTCTGCATCGACATTCTGAAAGAGAACTCCACAGAAGCCCACTCCCCATCCCATCCCAATAACCCCTCAACCTTCCCTACACTAGAGTGTTATCCCCGAGGAAACAATGGAAGCAGAGGAAAGTGAAACATTGGTACAAGGAGTGAGCCGTTGTGAAGTGAGGCCAACAGTAACGACGTCAATAGAAGAACCTCAGTCATTGAAGCTACACCGCTCCATGAGAAAGAAGAAGTCATCAGACAGACTGGGTTATTGGTGGGCTGTTCATGATCGTTACTGCTTTGGCAATTGTGTAATTTATATACATGTGTAAAAAGGGAATTAAGGGGGAAGGATTTACTAGCAAGCCCCTTTTAAGGGATGATCTCGGGGGGAGGGGGGGTCATGTGACCCGCTAGTCCAATCAGGAACGAGAGTTGGGAATTCACTGCAAAATGTTGGGACTTGTTTTAGAACACTCTGTAAATATTTGTTTATAGTTGGAATAAATTATTTCTTATAGGCTAACCGGTGGAGTCAATTCTTTCGGTTTATTACAGGCCAAAATAGTTTTCTTCCTGAGGCTGTTCTTCTCATACTGAGGGCCAAGTTTGGGTTGAAACCTTTTAATTAATTCAGAATTATGTTGGATTGGCGCTTCAATCATTCCAGGCATCATTGCAAAAAGTTTAGGCACAAATCCAGTTTCTTGCGCTGGAGAAACCAAGGGCAGGTTCTCCGCCCCCCCCCCCCCCCCCCCCACCCCCCCACCCTCCGCCACACCGGTCGGCAGACACCCCCCGGCGATTCTCCAGCCCGCGATGGGCCGAAGTCCCGCTGCTGTCAAGCGCCTCCCGCCGGCGGGAATCAAACCACCTACCTTACCGCGGGAGCAGGTGGTGTGGGCGGGCTCCGGGGTCCTGGGGGGGTGGGGGGAGCGCGGGGCAATCTGGCCCCAGTGGGTGCCCCCACGGTGGCCTGGCCGCGATCGGGGCCCACCGATTGGCAGGCGGGCCTGTGCCGTGGGGGCACTCTTTTCCTTCCGCGTTCGCCATGGTCTTCACCATGGCGGAGGTGGAAGAGACCCTCTCCCCTGCGCATGCGCGGGGATGACATCAGCAGCCGCTGACGCTCCGGCGCATGCGCGGACTTCCGCCGACCGCCGAAGTCCCTTCGGCCCCGGCTGGTGTGGCACCAACCACTCCGGCGCGGGCCTAGCCCCTCAATGTGAGGGCTTGGCCCCTAAAGGTGCGGAGACGTCCGGACTTTTGGGGCGGTCCGAAGCCGGAGTGGTTCACGCCACTCCATCACGCCGGGGCCACCCCCCCCCCCCCCCCCCCCCCTGCCACCCCCTCCGGGTAAGGGAGAATCCCGGCCCAAGAGTCAGTTGGCAAATGGGAGCCATCAGTATGGAATATGAAAGCAGCATAGGTGTTACATCTTCAACATGGGAAACTGGGTTGTCATGGACCATCAGAGTGTAACTTTAGATGCGTGGCTTGGTTATCTTTATCCATTTCACTCTGAGGTTAAACGTCAACGCAGGGCTGCTGATAATTTCAACATTAAACTGACAATATCACTCATGGCTGCATCGGGAAATCCAATTGTGAATAGATCAGAGGGAGCTGCTGATGTTGACCTTGAGTGTTTACAAATGGAAAAAAGTTCTCTACTCTCAGTCCAGTACCATAGAATCAGCAAATTTCTGCAGTGCGGAAGTAGGCCATTTTTACTATCCAGTCTGCATTGACCCTCTGAAAGATCACCCTACCTCGGCCCACCCCCCGCCCTACCTCCGTAACCTCACCTAACTTACACATCCTTGGACACTAAGGGTCAATTTAGCATGGCCAATCCACCTAACGTGCACATCTTTGGGCTGTGGGAGGAAACCAGAGCACCCGGAGGAAACCCATGCAGCCAAAGGGATAATGTACAAACTGCACACAGTCATCTAAGGTTGAAATTGAACCGGTGTTCCTCGTACTGTGACCTTGACCTTGATAAGCACAACACAATGCAGAAATAAAGTCAGACCTATAACTAACCCTTGCCACCTCAAGCACATGGGAGAGAGTTGGGGCAGGGCTTGCAGTGCCTGGTGATTGTAATATCAGGATCGAGCAACGTGACCCCATTCCCATCCCTTTAAATTTAATCATTTCCCACTCAGGTCATTGACTAAGCTCTTGCATTAGTCGAACTGATGTTTCAAATCAAGGACGAAAGAGGTTATTCATGCACAATTGAGATTTAACTAGCAACAAGAGCTGTCGACTGCTCCAGTATCTGATCTGAGGCAGGAGCACAGACCCCCAAAATTAACTGATGAAGATTTGGTCTGTTATCATTCCCTTTGGGACTCGAAGGAACAAGAAATGCTTTCCCTCAAGCCTCACAAAAAACCTTTCAACCTCTCCAGCTGGAGCCTTTTACTCCCCTCAGGGACCTATCTCCAGCCTCTTATTAGCCCTGGTCATTGTTTCTCCCATGCACCCATTCCAGCCATTCCTATCCCCACATTCCAGCCTTGCCAGGTTCTTCTCCCATATCCTCTCTTCCGCCTTAGTAACACTGTGGCTAAATCTACATCACAGCTCATAACTGGACATAATTAAATAGCACAATTTGTTTCTTTTCTTAATTCTGCGCATATTGCCTGTAAAGTATTGTATGCAATCCCAAAAAACCCAGTAAAATATTGGGCACGATTAAATGGTCACGCTGTGCTGGAAAAGCAACTTGTCGCAGCGCAACATGGCCGATAAAAGCCCGGAGGCACGGTCCCGGTATCTACCCAGCTCACGACTTGCAAGATCCAACGCCATCTTGCGAGACGTCGCAATGTAAATCTGGCTCATTGTGGGCGGGATCACTTTATGGCAAATCTGCATATTAGAGCGAGACAGTAAGTCTCAATCTAATGTGCAGATTCCTGAGATACTGAAGGCTTTGAGATTCGTTCCCTTCACCTCAGTGACCTCAGGCGAGCGCCGTTCAGCATTGGTCCCCACAAACAGGGACCAGACCGAATGGCATTCATGGAGATCTCCCTGGCAGTGCCACCTTGTGCCAGCCTGACACTGCCAAGATGCCCAGGTGGCATTGGCAGTGCATAGTGCATTTGGGCTGCAGGGGAGGTCGGGATCGGTTTTGGGGCTTGGAGATCAGGAACCCATTTAAAAATGGCATCCCGATCTCTTGCGACGCTGGGCAGTTCCGGCGAACGGATCTCACCAATGTACAAAAGGAAGCTATGTACAGCCTCGGCCATTGGTTCCCTGTTGAGGCCCCCTATACAATGCGAGTCGTGTTGACTAGCCATGTGTTTCACGGTACTGCGGGCGCCGGGAAACACGCGGCTAAACACGCTCGCTATGGGACTTTCTTTGTTCCCATTTGGTTAAATCGAGCCCATTGTTTCAGACTTCTACTCCAGGGGCTGATTTGCCTCGTCAATTCCATATCACCAAAGAAACATCAAGGACCATTTCTTTGTCCATTTGGAGATTTCTTTAACACGGATGGTGTTAAACATATGGGCACTATGGTGGTAATAACCATACATGTCACAAAGACTTTGTTTGGCACAATGATTTTAACAGTCAAAAATGAAAATTGTTCATTTTTATTTCTATTTGTTTGCTATTTAACACCAATACCTTATGGAATATTTTCTATCACCTGAACAAGATTAAGGTAATTTGCAGCGCAGATGCATCACACTAAATACAGAAAGGGGACAGTGACACCTTGATTCACGTTATGTGCAGCAAAATATATCTGAACAAACAAAACATAGGGACCAGTAAATGTTTTGCTGGAATCTACATCTCGGTGAATTTCTAAAATCTGTTTTTTTTTCTCCACACTCTCGGCCTTTGCTGATTTCAGGAGTGAGGCAGTGTTTTGCTCCCGGGCTGCTGTCAATGCCACCCTTGAGCTGGTTGCTGGCAGGTAAGTCGGCCATGAAGGTGACTAAGCCTCTCTCTGCCTTCCCTCATCACCCATGGGAAGCTATCTATTCCCCACTTCCACATCCCGTGCCAGTGCTCGACAGGCATGGTTTCAAACGTGGCATGTGACAGACATAAGCCAATTTTCTATCACTGCTGGTTACACACTGATGAATTGTCAGCATACTCTCCATCATGATGGCTGGTGGAAACAGACTTCAACAATTACAAGGATGGATTGCCATGCTCCACCAAGAAACAACTACGGTAAATAAATGCGCACAAGGAGACATATTTAGCATGGAAAAAACTGTTTAGGCTTATAAATTAGATTGTGTTCATATGGTTGACATTGCTGTTATCATTTCATAATATATTTTTGCACAAACTGGTACCCTACTCTGCTAGTTTAGCAGATGTGTTCACCCATTTGACACAAGGGTAACAGTAATAAAAAATATCAGAGAGAGAAATTTCAGTCACAAATTTAGAGCTTACCTGTTATTTCCAAAATCTTAATGATAAAAGCATGTGATGCTATCGCTTAAATAATAATATTTCACCCTGTGTATCACTGCCAACATTTTTCTTGCCCACCGCAAGAAGATAATAATGAGCTGGCATCTTGAACCACTGCAGTCCAAGTGGTGTTCGTACAGCAACAGTGCTGTTCGGGAGGGAGGTCCAGGATTTAATAATAATAATTGTTTATTGTCACAAGTCGGCTGCAATGAAGTTACTGTGAAAAGCCCCTAGTCACCACATTCTTGCACCTGTTCGGGGAGGCCGGTACAGGAATTAAACCTGTGCTGCTGGCATTGTTCCCAGCGGCATTGAAGGAACGGCGCTATGGTTCCAAGTCAGGATGTAAAAAATGTTGGAATCTGAAACTAAAAGGGAACATAGAACATACAGTGCAGATAGAGGCCATTCGGCCCATCGAGTCTGCACCGAGCCACTTAAGCTCTCACTTCCACCATATCCCAGTAACCTAATAACCCCCCCTAACCTTTTGGACACTAAGGGCAATTTTTGCATGGTCAATCCACCTAACTTGCACGTCTATGGACTGTGGGAGGAAACCAGAGCACCTGGATGAAACCCACGCAGACACGGGGAGAACGTGCAGACTCCACACAGGTAGTGACCCAGCGGGGAATCGAACCTGGGACCCTGGCGTTGTGAAGCCACAGTGTTAGTCACTTGTGCTACCGTGCTGCCGGAAAATCTCAGCAGCCCTGGCAGCATCTGTAAGGAGAGAATGTCCCGATGACCCTTTGTCAAAGCTAAAAGACATAGAAAGTGGGAGATATTTAAAATGTAGGGTAAACATTAGTCATAGCCACAGAAACCAAGGGAAGAGAGTGCCAATGGTAGTCCCCAGAGAGAGTAAACGGTGTGAATGGCCAAACAGCAGAGAAACTAAAATCAGAGAGTAAGCTGTGACAGATGTAGATGTGGGAGGAGGGGGGGACATGGGTGGGAAAGCGGTAAAATGAGAAAAAGGGGGGATATTAACAAGGGAGATTTAAATATTACCTATTTCTATGCCTTTTAGCTTTGACAAACGGTCATCTGGTCTCAAAACGTCAGGGTCTGGATTCTCCTATTCTGGGGCTATGTCCCCACGCCCCAGAAAGGCTGGTGCAAAATGGCCACCGATTCCCTGTTTTGCTGGGGGCTAGCAGGATGGCAGAATAGAGCACCCGGCTCTAGCTGCTGATATGTCCCAGAGAATTGCCGGGTCTGTGGCCGCGCATGCGCACGGCGGGTGGCCTGCAGCATCCGCCACCTGCAACATACCGGTGGCTGCTCGCCAGACCCAGCCCATAAAATAGTGCCCCCCTTTGGCCGGCTTGCGAGCCCTGGACCACCCCTGACAGTGCCCCAAGCCTGCAGATCGGCCCTCCCCCTATTGTGGCGGCGCTGGACAGAGTCCGCAGCCACCAGGCCGAGTTCCTGGATGAGGCCATGAGAAAGCCACGTCGTCAGGAACCCGGCCGGTCAGGGGCGGAGCATCCTCGGATGGGCCTCAGGAAATGTCCTGAGGCAATCGATGCCGCATGATTTGGAGGGAGAAGGAGCATCGCAAAAACGGCACCGCCCCCAATTTGGTCATGAACTTGGATTCTCCGGCTGTTCGCCAAACGCGATTTCGGAGTCGGCGACTGGAGAATCCAGCCCCAGGTCTTTTCTGTCCTCACAGATGCTGCCATACCTGCTGAGATTATCCAGCATTTTCTCTTTTAGTTCAAGTCAGGATGTAGTATGGCGCAGAGGGGAATTTGCAGGTGGTGGTGTCCCCATACATCCGCTGTCCTTGTCCTACTCGGTGAGAGGTCAATTTTGGTTTGTCACACAATATTAATAATTAGTAATGTTCACATGCTGTGATTATCATCGCCCAATCAGTGTCTCATCCATAAGAAATTGTCAACTGCATTACTGTCTGAAAATCCAGACAGGTAATAGGGATTCCAGCATTTCATTGTTATTAATTTCTTGTGGAGCTGCTTAAAATTATAGTTTTGTGACATATGATCCTTTATAAATATATTAAAAGCAAAATATAAATTAGCTTGGATTTTCTTCTCACTGGGTAATGGAATGCCACATGTAATAATGAAATATGATTTAAATTCCCATCATGTCATATTTATGAGCCGGATTTGAAGGATCAATTGGATCTCATCGTTAGGTATAACATCTCTATTTGTTTGTGGAATTGCTGTAATAAGACTGCAATAAAATTAAAATATATAGTTGGAGCTGTGAAATACTAATCAGAAGTGTTCCAGACTCTCAGTAAAGATAAACAATTACAACAGTGTTCATTCTGCAACAGTACAATCTCTTCACGACCTCAAACTCCTATCTTTTAATGATTTTTTTTTTCTATAACTTTTGAGTCCCCAATTATTTGTTTTTTCCAATTAAGGGACAATTTAGCGTGGCCAATCCAGCTGCCCTGCACATCTTTGGGTTGTGGGGAGGGGTGGAACCCACGCAGACACGGGGAGAATGTGCAAACTCCACACGGACAGTGACCCAGGGCCGGGATTCGAACCCGAGTCCTCAGCGCCATCGTCCCAGGGCTAACCACTGTGCCACATGCCACTTTTTAATGATACTTTATTCCAATTCAGTTCTGATAACTTGTCCGCTTCTAACCCAAAGTGCTATTTTTACTGTCAATGATAAACCTGGTGGAACCATAGTTTTATACCGCATCAAATATTGCTTTCCAGCAAATTCAATGGAGAGTAGAACCAGGTGAGTTGCAAAAACATCTTCTTGCGTGCTTGTCGGTTTCCCAATGAGTCGGGTAAGTAAAAATTCCTCCCCTTCACTCTGCTCTTTTTTAAAATCACTTGCCTAGAGACCATTTAGTCTTGATTAGTTCTTCCACAAATTTCAGTCTCCTCTCCGCAAGGACATTAGGCATAGTGCATTAATAGACCAGATCATGAAATAAAATAAGATTTTGTTCCAAATCTCTCGGATGTCACCAGCTTCAGAATCTTGGTATATGTTATAATGTTAACTTGTTGGTTGTTTAAACCTGTTGGCTTGCCTGTTGTAGTACATGGTGTCCCCCCCCCCTTTGACCCATCATGCGCCGGAGCATGGCAACTCTCTGCGAGCTCTCCTCCACAGATCCTCTTCCTACATCTTTTTTAACTGTACTAATGTTTTACATCTTCTCCACTGTTGTTAGCACTGTATTTTGTATACTTCACCCAATGACTATGGATTCACATTGTGTATTTATCGTTTGTCCTATGTTTTTTCATGCATGGAATGATCTGCCTGGACTGTGTGCAGCACGGTAGCATTGTGGATAGCACAATTGCTTCACAGCTCCAGGGTCCCAGGTTCCATTCCGGCTTGGGTCACTGTCTGTGCGGAGTCTGCCCATCCTCCCCGTGTGTGAATGGGTTTCCTCCGTGTGCTCCGGTTTCCTCCCACAGTCCAAAGATGTGCAGGTTATGTGGATTGGCCATGATAAATTGCCCTCAGTGTCCAAAATTGCCCTTAGTGTTGGGTGGGGTTGCTGGGTTATGAGGATAGGGTGGAGGTGTAGACCTTGGGTAGGGTGCTCTTTTCAAGAGCCGGTGCAGACTTGATGGGCCGAATGGCCTCCTTCTGCACTGTAAATTCTATGATAAACAATACTTTTCACTGTGCCTCAGTACATGTGACAATTCATCTAAATCTTATGCGTTAGAATGGGATTTATTGTTGCAGCATTGTACTTTTCACTTCTACTCTTAGCCTCAGCCACTTGGCAGTGATTGGAAATTCAAACGGTTGTGGAGCCTGCATGGTGCCAGGGTTAAGGACATTTCTTCATGGATGATAAAAATTGGGAATGGAAGGGAGCATCCCATTGTCACAATCCATGTTGGGATCAATGATATAAACTTACCTCAGAATGATATTCTGCTGTTCGGGTTTGATGTGTTTGTTTCAAAATTAAACAGTAGAAACTTAAAGGTAACAATTTTATTTATTCATTCATGGGATGTGGGGATCATGAGCAAGGCCAGCATTTATTGAGCATCCCTAATTGCCCTTGAGTCGGTGGTGGTGAGATGCCTTCTTGAACTACTGCAGACCATGTGTTACATAAAGACCTGTTAGGGTTTTGACTCAGTGACAGTGAAGGAATGGTGATATATTTCTAAGTCAGGATCGTT
Source organism: Scyliorhinus canicula (assembly GCF_902713615.1). Classification (NCBI taxonomy): domain Eukaryota; kingdom Metazoa; phylum Chordata; class Chondrichthyes; order Carcharhiniformes; family Scyliorhinidae; genus Scyliorhinus; species Scyliorhinus canicula. Next base: position 135,251,155 of record NC_052159.1, on the reverse strand, counting down.
TATGACTTGGAGTAGTGTTCCCATGCATCTGCTCCCTGTCCTTCTATGTGATTAGGTGTTGTTGAAGGAGCCTTGGTGAGCTGCTGCAGTGCATCTTGCAGATGGTACACTCTGTTGCCACTATACATCAGTGGTGGAGGGAGTGAATGTTTGTAGTGGTGAATAATGTGCCAATCAAGTAGTCTGTTTTGACCTGGGTGGTGTCAAGGTTCTTGAGTGTTGGCACTCATCCAAGCACACAAAGAGTGTTCCATCACACTCCTCACTTGTGACCTTTGGATGGTGGGCAGGCTTTGGGGAGTTAGCAGATGAATTACACTCTACAGAGTTCCCAGCTTCTAACCTGCTCTTATAGCCATAGTATTTTTGTGGGTGCTCCAGTTCAGATTCCGGTCTATGGTAGCCCTAGGATGTTGATAGTGGTGGATTCACTGATGTTAATGCATTGAATGTCATGGAGAGATGGTTAGATTCTCTCTTGTTGGAGATGGTCATTGCCTGGCATATGTGTGGCATCAGCTTGCCACTTGTCAGCCAAAGCCTACATATTGTCCAGGTCCTACTGCTTTTGGACATGGCCTACTTGATTGTCTTAAGTGCTGAACATTGTACAATCATCAGTGAACATGCCCACATTTGACCTTATGATGGAAGGAAAGTCACCGATGACTCAGCTGAAGATTGTTGGGCCTAGGACGTTACTCTGAGAAACCCCTGCAGTAATGTCCCAAGGTTGAGATCATTGAGCTCCAACAACTGTAACCATATTCCTTCTTGCTGTGGTGATGTGCATCACTGTAAATACACAAGGGGTTAATGTAAATACATGTAGACTAGCTAGACACTAGAGGGAGCACCAGAGACATGACACACAGACACTCAACCAATAGAACAGTTAGATAGGACACAACCAATGGGCATTCACGATACACACAGAGGTGACATGACCACAGGAGGGCATTATACCAACCTATATATAAAGGACACCACACACATGATCTTCCTCTTTCCAGTGGAGACAGTCAGTGAGTAGAGACACAGGGTTGATTCAATATCACTCCCACCACGTAGATTGTAGCAGACTGGTTCGTCAGTCTGAGTAGCTATAGAAGGATTAACAGTAGTGACGAACCCGAGTAGGAGAAGTGTAAATAGTTTAATAAACGTGTTGAAGTTATCTCCACGTCTGAACCTTCCTTCGTCAAGTGCACCACAAGGAAGCCGCTTATGCTACGCTAAGAGCATAACAAGACATTTTCCAGGAGGAATCCAATCCAGTGGAGTGTTTTACCCCTTGATTCGCCATGACTTCAGTTTTGCGAGGATTCCTTGATGTCACACTCGGTCAAATGCTAGCTTGATGTCAAAGGCAGTTACTCTCACCTCATCTTTTCAGGTTAGCTATTTTGTCCGTCCATACTTGGACCAAGGCTGTACTGAGGTCAGGAGCTGAGTGTCCCTGGCAGAACGCAAACTGGGCATCCGTTTGACAATCTCCAGGGTGTTACTAAAATCAGACGAAGGGAAAGATTAGAAGGTTAATTGTGTAACTAACAGAGTGGTGTTGCAGGTAGGGTTTTCATTCTTGCAGTGCTGCGGTGATTTTTCTATGTGAGAGAAGTCCCTCAACCCTGGAGAAATTTTCCTGAATCCGTTCTGCATCCTCCCTAATGACGTCACATAACTTCCTAAGGTTTATGGCCCAGAACTAGATGCTGCACTTCAGTGAAGGCCAAACCAGTGTATTATACAGGTTTAACATCACTTTCTTGTTTTTATTCTTTATGCCCCATGTGTAAATCCCAGGATGCTGTCTGCTTTATTATTCACTCTCTCAACCTTCTGTAATAAGGAAATGGCCCTAATACCCCTGTGAGCATCAATGCAGTTATCTCTACATCAAAGCTAGTTTCAACTAAGGTATACATCAGTAAAGTGAAACTAATGGAATGTGAAATATTTTGATGTGAAATTTAAATCTGAAAAACACCCATGCCAACTTTATGCTCTCAAGTACATAATGTGGAGATGCCGGCATTGGACTGGGGTGAGCACAGTAAGAAGTCTTACAACACCAGGTTAAAGTCCAACAGGTTTGTTTCAAACACTAGCTTTCGGAGAACTCCTCCTTCGCCTGAGAAAGGAGCAGTGCCCCAAAAACTATTGTTTGAAACAAACCTGTTGGACTTTAACCTGGTGTTGTAAGACTTCTTACTGTGCTCAAATACATAGTTACACATAGAACATACGGTGCAGAAGGAGGCCATTTGGCCCATCAAGTCTGCACCGACCCACTTTAGCCCTCACTTCCACCGTAACCCAATAACCTCTCCTAACCTTTTTGGTCACTATGGGCAATTTATCATGGCCAATCCGTCTAACCTGCACGTCTTTGGACTGTGGGAGGAAACCGGAGCACCTGGAGGAAACCCACGCAGACATGGGGAGAATGTGCAGACTCCACACCGACAGTGATCCAGCGGGGAATCGAACCTGAGACCTTTGCGCTGTGAAGCCACATTTCCTTATTACAGAAGAAACAATGTAGTGTTTTATTCATTGAATGTTCATGCTAGTGTCCAATGTTGTACTTGCTACTCTGTGGGGCATGGTTGAACTTGCAGGCTTAGCCAGCCCTCTCTTCGATACATTCTAAAAGATATGGTCATTCTTAGTGAGGATAATTGAAATGTTGCAGGAGAACTCAAAGCCCTATAAAGGTTGTCACCCTGAAATGTACACACATTTGGACAGTACTGACACCGCCATTTCGGCCCTCATTTTCTCACCTTGTCTCACTGCTTCCACCACTACCCACAACACTCAGGGCACCAGGCCCTTCCCTCTTCCTCCATGCCTCTAACGTCAATTTATAATCCCCCCCCCCACCCATCCTCCCCATTCCTCCCTCCCCGCCACTCTCTCTACTCCCCCCTCACTAGCTTTGCTTTCCCCCACAGTATTAGACATGCCACCCAACATAAAGGAAGGGGTATTAGGGCCACTTGTGCTGCCATGTGCCCAAGAAAACTTGTGCCGCTTATGGCGAAGTTGTTGAAATGAAAAGCTGTAGATGTGAGCCAGTTTCCCTTTTTGACTAGGAGGATCAGGTATATCCAACTCGCACCTACTGCGTTGGCAGCTGACATCAGCTTTCACCAATGAGAAGCTTCTCTGCCATTCAATCAATTACATGAAGTTACCCCTTTATTCCCAACTACCTGTGTTTCCTGAACTCTGAGACATTCGTTGTTCCTGACATCCAATATTACCAAATCCAGCAAATAATTACCATATACAGGTTATTTGCCTAATTTGCGAAAAACTGTATTTAGTTTCAGCAAAAGGCAAGTCTTCACGGTTTCAGTTTTAGATCTTAATTGGGTGCCCTTTTCGCAATAGTTTGCGTTAAGGAAGCTGGTTTCTGCAGCTGGGTATGCCTGTGATGATAGTTACTGCCACTGTGCTCCTTTCTCAAGTTATTGTGCTCTGGATGTACAATTATTGTGCTCTTGATGTTACCCACCCTGCGGACTTGGCTTTTAGCCTATAATTAAAATGTCCTTATTTCTCCACTTTGGAGTTACCTCTTCTATACCCCATTGTTTTCCACAAGTCACATAGGTAAACACATGCTTTTCCCACGGGTATGCTAATTCACATTTCAAAACCCCTTCAGAACACTGCCTTTATCAATTCCCTTTTTGTAATTTTGTTTTAATTTACCTCAATTTCATTTTTCTTACTTTAATTTTGCCCAATTCTTAATGCCTAAGCTGATGACTTTTGGCAACTAGAAAGTACAAGTACACATTCCAAATATTTAGCTTTGCTTTCTCCCACAGTATTAGACATGCCACCCAACATAAAGGAAGGTATTGGTATATCTTCTGACAGCTCATTCATAATAGTGTATTTTAATTATATCTTTCTCTGTGAGCCATCTAAGTTGGAGGTTCCTTTTGGTTAATATGTCATTTTAATTCAGGAAGCAAGATCAGTTTATTTTGAGATAACAAATAAACAATTATTTTTTGTGTTTTCAATTCTGTCGCTACCACTTAAATCTGATCTGCTGCCGCGTCATTTGACAAACTATTTGGAAGGTATGCACTTGTTCCTCCCTTATTATTGAAATAAAACCAGCAGACATACAACATGCAAGTGAAGCATAGAAATCAATGATGCGTTCTAAATGAGTTTCTAGTGCTGGCCCTATTCTTGGTCTGAAATGGAATTTTTAACTTCACCAATAATATGTCAAAAGTCCTGCTTTCACTTCTAAACCTTACATCACTTTATGCACAGCACTTCACTAAAGCCATGTCCAGTATAAATATCTGTCATCCACAGTTAAGGTCTGCAGGCTAGAATTGAGCTTTTATCCATCTCACAATAAGTAAAATTCATTCTGCCTTCAAGGACGAGGTTTTGGGAACCCTTGAGAATCAGGTAACAGGCAAAATTGGAGGTAGCGATGGAGGAGGGTGAGTTTCAGGTGTAGGTTCATTATGACACTCTGCTTCTCTTTGCCAACTGCCTGCATCCTGACTTAACACATTGTTAGCATGACATTATTTTACTCCATATGAATTCAAAAATTCAGAGAATCATAGAACATAATGCCTGCAAAGCAGAAGGAGGCCATTCGGCCCATCATGTCTGCAATGACTCTCTGAAAGAGCACCCTACCTAGGCCCACTCCGCAGCCTTACCATCGTAACCCTGTAACCCCATCTAACCTTTGGACACAACGGGGCAATTTAGCATGGCCAATCCACCTAACCTGAACGCTTCTGGACTGTGAGAGGAAATCAGAGCACCCAGAGGAAACTTACCCAGTCACGGAGAGAATGTACTCCACACAGTCACCCAAGGTCGAAATCGAACTCGGCTCCCTGGCACTGTGATGCAACAGTGTTAACTGTTGCCACCATGCCGCAGAGAAAGAAAAGTCATTTCTAACCCCTCGTCATCTTGTTCTCACCTTCACGAGCTGGGGGGAGGAGGAAGAATAGGGACTCCTTCTGTCTGACCAGCACTTTAATGTACAGACATCATTCATACCTTCTCTCTTTCTCCAGCCAGGATCATGCATTAGACAGTAAGGGAGAGGTAAGAGGTAAGAACATTAACAATACACAGTAGATAGGAGGATCTGGAGTGGCTGCATGTGGAGGAAATCATTGGTAGCAGGAAGGTCAGGCCTCTATTTTGGGTGAGTGCATTGCCAACTTCTCTATCGCATTTCAGTGACAACCTAACAGGTGATTTCTCTCCATTGCCATTCAACCTGGAACCTGAGACATTTCAAGCCGATACTCAAGTTAATGGGGCCAAGCCAAGATTTCCATTCTCCACGGTCAGGTGTAAGAATGTATAACATTCAGGAGTGCTGCAAAAGTGATATTATCTGCAGAGTTTTCGATCACACAGCAGATGGCTTGAGCTGGAAAATAATGCCCCTGTCAAATTTTAAGGCATGATAGACTGAAAAACGATTGTCTTGATTTGTAGGGAGAGAGGGAAGATGTGGGTGAACCTGGTAGGAGGTGGCACACTCGGAGAGTTTAATAAACATAGAGGTCCCACTGATCGCCTTGTCTGAATTAAACTTTGTGGACTTCCACCTGACAGCCAGCCAGATTCATTACCTGAAGAGAGAGGGTGGGTTTGGCGGCAGGAGACTGCAACCAGGAAATGGGTCCCAGCAATCATAGAATCATAGAATCATAGAATTTACAGTGCAGAAGGAGGCCTTTCAGCCCATCGGGTCTGCACTGGCTCTTGGAAAGAGTACCCTACTTAAGGCCAAGCATCCACCCTATCCCCGTGACCCTGCAACCCCATGTAACCTAAGGGCAATTTAGCATGGTCAATCCACCTAACCTGCACATCTGTGGACTGTGGGAGGAAACCGGAGCACCCGGAGGAAACCCACGCAGACACGGGGAGAACATGCAGACTCCGCACAGACAGTGACACAAGCCGGGAATCGAACTTGGGACCGTGGCGCTGTGAAGCCATAGTGATAATCACTATGCTAACGTGCTGCCTTGGGAGCAATCACTGGGAGAAGGGCTCCGGAGATGGGATGTTGGAGAAAGGCGGGGGATTTTAGAAGGATCTGCTTGAGGCCAGTGCTGGTGAGGGACAAGGACTAGTTGCTAAGACTGAGCAAAGCAAAAGAGAGGATCCTATCTGGCTGCATCACAGCCTGGTATGGCAACTGCTCAGTCCAAGATCGCAAGAAACTGCAGACTGTGGTGAACTCAGGCCAACGCATCACACAAACGTGCCACCCCCACATTGATTCTGTCTACACATCTCGCTGCTGCAGGAAGGCAGACAGCATTATCAGAGACCCCTCCCACCCAGGCATTGCCTTCTTCCAGACGCTTCCATCAGGCAGAAGGTACAGAAGTCTGAAGACTCGCACATCCAGACATAGGAACAGCTTCTTCCCCACAGCTACAGGACTCCTCAATGACTCTCCCTCGGACTGATCTGTTCCCTGTAAGAACACGATTCATGACACCCTATGCTACTCTTGCTCATGCATTTGCTTTGGTTGCTCTGTTTGACCCTTGTTCCGCACTGTAAGCAATCACTGTTTTGTCGATGTACCATTTGTCAATTTTCTTTGTTGATTATTCTTGTGTCTACTATGTACGTACTGTCCACGTTCCTCGCAGAAAAACTTTTCACTGTGCTTCAGGACATGTGACAATAAATCAAATCAAATCAAATCAAAATACCCCTGCTCCTCTTGACTCACAAGGATCTCCGAAGGAAGTAAATTAATTAAACTGGCTGGTGTTCCTGTCTGGCCTGTCTGCACCTATTATATCTTTCTGCTGACAACATCACAGTATTCCGCCATTAGTAGAACGTCCTGGTAACATTGGATTTTGACTTGTAAATATTAGGAAGGCCCCTTCCTGCTTTTAGTAGGAGCCTTGTGGACAGACTGATGAACTGTCATAAAAATGACATGGTGCCAGGAGCTACATTTTTCCAATTTGTACCACCTCCACACACCATTCTCACTGAGCAAAGGAGGTGAAAATAGTCACCAATGTAACTTGTGCACAGAGTAGCAACATGGTCCACAGTCAGAGGAGCTCCAATCTGTTTGAAATCCCAGAAATACAGAAAGCTCAAGGAGAAACAAAATGTGTTGGGAACAAAGAGAGCATTTTAGTGAACACTGCTGTCATAGCAGCTTTGACAGATGGCCAACTACTAGGTCCTTGGTAAACCTGAACCTCTTCATACAAAATCCAGGTAAATGCTTCCTACTCTGGGAATAAATTATTTAACTGTTTAAAATTCCCCAGTTTACCATATGGCATTACCTTCTATTAGCGGGTCATCTGAAGTGCTTTCAAAGTTTAACATTACACTCCAGTGCGTAAGAGGGGATAAAAACCTCACATTCTGGAAATCTGAAATAAAAGCAGAAAATGTGACAAAGGACGCTGCCATTTCTGTGGAGAAAGGAGGGTTTATGGCATATGAAAATTTGAGCCCTTCATCTTGCACGTCACTGATTTATTTTGCTCCACCATTGCCTCCTGTATCTTCAGATGCTTGGCCCTGAGCGCCAAAGTTTTCTCCTTCTCCAACTCACTATCTCAGCCATTTCAGATGTTCTTTAAAACCTACCTCTTGGACCAAGCGGTTAGCCACCTGAAGCAATATTGCTTTACGTGGCCAAGAGTAAAATGTTAATTGCTGCAGTGGCGCTATTGAGCAATGCCTTGCAGTGCACTGTGTTACAACTTGAGGCACTCTCAATTACGACTCAAAAGTTAGGTCAGTAATCAAAGGCTTTAATAAGCAGTAAACAATGGCAGCCTCCATGAGAAGTGTGCTCTCAAAATGGAGTCTCATCTTAAGTACTGTTTCCCAGGGGGCGTAGCCAGAGGCGGAGTCCCCCAGGGTTCCAAGCCTCTTAAAGGGGCAATGTGTTCCGATCATCACAAGCCTCTTAAAGGGGCAAGGTATTCCGATCATCACACAACTGCTTTAGCAGTTATTGCTGTTAATTTACCTTGAAACAATATTGTCTGCTGCAGTTACAATTCTCCTTTCCTGCTGAAATTTAAACATTGCAGAAGCACTCTTTTAGATGGTAATTACACAAAGCAGCAAGAGACATATGTACGTATGTCAACACCAGCTGGTGTATACCAAGAGGTTTTGAGTGCTTTCTTTCAATCACCCCGTCAGAACGCCCCCTCCATTATTTTACTGACATGTCCATACCCCTGTGCACAATCACCCCATACCATTTGAAAAGCAACCAACCTATTGGGTGATTCTCGGTTGTCAGTCAGCAACAGCTTGAATTTATTTAGCATCTTCAACACAGCAAATTATCCCAAGGCTATTTACAGGAGCATTATGGAGAACATGTGACACCACGTCACATAAAGGGTGAAGGTGGATGATCAAAAGCTAGGCCAAAGGTGCATCCTAAAGCAGAGAAGAGAGGTTCAGAGGTTGGAGAGCTTTGGAGTGGGAATTCCAAAGCTTCGAGCCTGGCAGCTGAAGGCACATCCACCAATTATGGAGCAATTGAGAATGTTCACAAGGTCAGAATCGGACAAGCACAAATATCTCAAGAGGGTTGTGGGACCGAAGGAGATTACAGAGACGGGGAGGGGTGAGGCCTTGAAGTGGTTTTAAAACAAGGATGCTATTTTTAAAACTGAGACAATGCTTAGCTTGGAGCCAAGGTAGATCAGCGAGCATTGGGATGAAGGATGAATGGGACTCGGTGCAAGTTCACACACGGCAAATTTATGGAGAGTTAAATGTGGGAGGCTTGTAGCCACCGAAGTTGGCCACTTCCCGACCCAAAATGGTGATTTACAAAGCACGCAGGGAAAATTGGACACTTTAAGAAAGACAAGCAGGTTGCAGAATCTTCCTGTGTATTCTGCCTGCAAAGAAAGCAGACAGCACCGAAACCAGCAGTTTGCATATTAATGAGCGATTCCCGGGAACAATGGATACAATGATTAGCTACATTTGGGACATTCTATAGCAGGCCAGACTTCCCGGCGCCAACGGGAGTCTGAAACAAAGGAGACAAACAAGCCAGGAAGAACCGCCCCGCGATCGAGGGACAGCCTCAGTATTGGGGGGGGGATTCATACCAATCGATTGGTATGAGATCCAATCGATTGACAGTAAGCCCGGAGTCCGCCCAAAGGGGCGCGAAGCCCCTGGGACCTATAAAAGTCTGGTCCCAAGTCCAGTTCGGTCTCTTAGCCGGCCCCCTCAGCATAACATCTCAGCAGCTCTCGACGAACTTGACCGTGAGAAGGAGAGGCCTGGCCAATTGCTGCACCACCAAGTAAGTGTCATACAACGCATGCTACGAGATAGACACTCCTGACCCCTTAGTCCATACCAGCTGGAAGCCTGCAGATCCAGTAGAGAGCAAGAGGCCACTGTTCCCTGATCCGGCGGCTTCCCTTATCCAAATAAGTATTGGCCTATTAGTGGTAGGAATAGTTTAGTCTCTTAGTATTATATGCATGAGTAAGAAATAACTGTGTATTAATAAACGTGTCTTGTTTTGAACCTTACTAATTGGTGTATTGAGTCATTGATCTGAACTTGAACTTGAACCTCGTGGTGGTATCATAAGGATAGCTGGCGACTCTAGAGCTAAGGAATAAAACAGAGCCAATTGAGTGTAAAGCACACGCACCAGAACGAGCAACAGGCTGTACAGGAGTGCCTTAGCAGAGTCAGGTTTTGAGGTAACATAAGCATGGTCAAGGGTTTGAGCAGGAGATGAGCTAAAGCAGGAAGAGTGGGGCAATGTCACGGAAGTGGAAAGAGGCGATACTAGTGATGGCACAGATATATCATTGGAATATCATCACAGCATCAAATACGACACCAAGGTTGTGAACAGTGCGGTTAATCATCATGCAGTTTCCAGGGAAAGGGATGGAATTGGCGACTAAGGAACAGAGCTTGCGATGGACACCGAAGACACTTCGGTCTTTTTTCTATTTAGGTGTAGGAAATTTCTGCTCGTTCAGTACTGGATTTCCAAACTAACAAGCAGTCTGAAAACTTAGAGGCAGTGGAGGGGCCGAGAGAGGTGGTGATGAGGTATGGCCAGGTATCATTGACACATATGTGGAAATTGGTGCTGTGCATTCAGCTGACAGCACCGAGGGGCAGCATATAGTTAAGAAATAAAAGGGGACCAAAGTAATCCCTGGGAACACCAAAGACAGTAGCGCAGAAGAGGACAGAGAAACCATTGCAGGTGAATGATTCTCTGTCTACAACTAGATAATTAAAAATAGATACAGTCAAAGGCACATAAATCTTTCTTAATGCCTCTCTATGTGTTCACCCGGGTTCCTTGCTGCAGCATTAATGACATTAGTTTTTGAATCCTGGAGGTTCCAGATTTCCTGAAAGATTGGAAATCCGAAGGACAAGGGGTGGGATTCTCCGACCCCCCGCCTTTTCGGAGAATTGCCGGGGGTGGTGTGAATCCCGCCCCGGCCACTGCCGAATCCTCCGTCGCCGGGATTTTGGCGGGGGAGGGAATCGCGCCACACTGGTCGGGGGATGTTGGCAGTGCACCCCCCCCCCCGGCTATTCTCCGGCCCGCGATGGGCCGGGCGGCCAGCTGTTTTTGGCTGGTCCCGCCAGCGTAAATCACAACAGGTCCTTACCGGCGGGACCTGGCACCACGGGCGGCCTGCAGAGTCCTCAGAAGGGCGCGGGGGGATCTGGCCCGGGGGGTGCCCCCACAGTGTCCTTGCCCGTAATCAGGGCCCAACGATCCACGGGTGGGCCTGTGCCTTGGGGCCACTCTTTCCCTCCGCAACAGCTGGTGTCAACCTCCGCCATGGCCGGTGCGGAGAAGAACCCCCCTGCACATGCACTGGGATGACGCCAGCACACGCTGGCGCTCCCTCGTATGCGCCAACTCGCGCCGGCTGGCGGAGGCCCTTCGTTGCCGGTTGGCGTGGTGCCAAGTCCTTCCACGCCGGCTGGCACGGCGCCAAACACTCCGGCGTCGGCCAAGCCCCTGAAAATGGGCAAGATTCCGAACCTTTGGGGCGGCGCAACGCTGGAATGGTTCACACCACTCCTTCGCGCCGGAGTTGCCCGCCCCGCCGTTTCGCGGAGAATCCCACCCAAGGTTTTCTAAAAAGATGCTGATGGTTGCTGAGAATGAGAAGGTCTTAGGAGAAAATGTTTTGAGTTTAAATCTCAAAAACCATGGACGTCGCAAACGTTCATACAAGTTTCACATTTAACTGTTAATAATTCACTGTATTTCGAACTCCACAATGCACAGGACTCCAGGCAATGTCACTCCCTGGGAGGAAGGTACAATAACTAGTGAGGTGCTCTGTGAAGCTTCATTGTTGAAATTTTGTGTTTTGTTGGCTTGTCACTCCCATAGTGTGTGCTGCGTAGACACTATGAAGCAGTCTTTTAGGAATTACCAAGAACTCTTTATTAACTATGTACATATATACAGAAGAGGGTACAGGTATGCCGAGGACTCCATGGCACGCCCTTACATGCTGCCAGCTAGCCCTACACTGCTGACCTAAACGCTAGGCTGAGTGCCTTGTTACATCACATCTGGGCAGCACTGTACTCAGTCCCAGGTAAATCCTTAATGCTCCGGATCCTTCCACTACATTTTGCACAAAACTGCATTTACTGTTCTTCTCTGTGTCAGCAGTGGCTCAGTTGAGAGCACTCTTGTTTCTGAGTCGCGAGGTTCGGGGTTGAGGTCCTGCTTGAGGTTTGAGCATGGCTGACAATCTAGTGTAGCACTGAGGGAGTGCTCTACTGTTAAAGGTCTTTTGGGTGAGATGTCAAACTAAGATCCCATCTGCCTACTGAGGTTGTTGCAAAGATTTCCATGGCACTATTTTGTCAAAGGACAGGGGATGTCCTGAACAATGTTTATAAGACCATAAGAAAGAGGATCAGGACTAGGTTGCATGGTCCCTCAAGTCTTCTCTGCCATTCAAAGGATCAAGGCTGATCTGACATTCCTCACATCCACTTTCCAGCCCTGTCCCCAGAACCATTGATTCCCTGACTGATCAAGAATCTGTCTTTCTCAGTTGTAAATGTGCACAAGGTCCCTACAGCTCCCTGTGGCAAGAAGTTCCAAAGACTCACAATGTTGTGAGGGAAGAGATTCCTCCTCATCTCAGTCTTAAATTGCCACCCCTTTATTCTGAGACTATGCCCTCTAGTCCTAGACTCTCCCATGAGGGGACACATCCTCTCAGCATTCACCCTGTCAAGCCCCTTAAAAATCCTATCTGTTTCGATGAGGTCACACCTCATTCTTAGAACCATAGAATTCCTGCAGTGCAGAAGGAGACCATTTGGGCCATCGAGTCTGCACTTACCCTCTGAAAGAGCAACTTACTTAGATTCACTCCCCCGCCCTGCCCCCCTAACCCCATAACCCTACTAACCTGCACATTTCTGGACACTAAGGGTCAGTTTAGCTTGGCCAATCCACCTAACTTGCACATCTGGACTGTGGGAGGAAACCGGTGCAAACTCCATACAGACAGCGACCCAAGGCCGGAATTGAACTCGGGTCCCTAGCGCTGTGAAGCATCAGTGCTAACAACTGTACCACCCTGCTGCCCCTAAATTTCAATGAGCAGAGTCACAACCTGTTTAACCTTTCCTCATAAGGCAATTCTCCCACATCGGGAATTATCCTCGTCCGTTCTCTCTTAACCACCACCAATGAAATAATTTATTTCCATAAATAAGGGGAGCAAAACTGCTCACAGTGCTTCAGATGTGGTCTCACCAGAACCTTGCACAATTGCAGCAAGGCAGTCAACATCATAAAAACAGGTTAACCGGACATCGTAAGACTGCTTTTTGTTGGAGTTGATTTGTGGAAATTAGCTGCTGGATTCTTTGCAATACAACCGCATACTTCAAAAAGGACTTCACTGACTATAAAGTACTTTACGACACCTGTTTCTCATGAAAAGTGTTATAAATGCAAGCTTTTCTTTATGTTTAACTTGTATCCCTTTGACATTGAAAAACTGAAACAAATTAGAAGAAGCTGTGGTCTTCATCATTACTTCTGCAATCGGGTGACCTAGGTTTCCGACTTTAGCATTTCATGTGACTGGTGTCAGCCAGTTTTTCAAACTCTCCCTGGGGTGGAGGTGAGAAAGGTCAAGTCAGATTCAGAGGTTTGCTGCCCTCTGTTCTTACTACTGGTACTGCCAGCATATATGATCGGGATTTTCCATCTGCGCCCACCCGTGACTGGGAATTCCCGCCTGAGGTCAACGGGTGTTTACATGGTCCCCACCCATGGCGATCTTGCGGCGGGCATGGACGAAAAATTCAGCCCATAATGTTTTAAAATGCCACCAATGTCTATGCAATTCATCAGTTTGGGTTTAATTTCATAATCATCTGGATCATCTCATATTTAAATGGTTGCTGTGCCACTCATAATAAACCTAGGTCCCAAATACCAAATAGCTTCCCTGTGCCCACTGTGGCTAAGGGTCAATTGATGGCAAGGTGATGGATACTGTCTTTCTATCATTTGAATAGTATTTCAGGGTGCCCACCTATATATGTGTGGACAATTTGTACATTACATGGAGCATGACAGAACCATTCTGTTTTCTGAACCATCCCAGCAGTTCTGCCAAGAACCACCTGAAGTGGACAAAAGTTCTCTTTAGCTATTGTCCAAAGTGTGATTTCTGTGGTCAGATTTTGCCTTCCTTTAACAGAGGTTCCTTCCTTTATTCGGTTCATTAACAGTTACATGGATGTTGGACTCGATTTTGGACTGAAAGTGGGTCATTATACACTCAACCAGACCAAGCTTAATACAGTATTAAATTCAAGGTGTCAAGGACACTGGCACGAAGCAGATGGAAACCTCTTTAAATAAGTAGATCAGTCTACATTGATATAATTGTGATCTGATCTCCCGCTTTAACCAGAGAGTTCAGCAAGCGGAGCAGCAAGCCCACCAGCAAAGGTGTTTTTTAATTTGCCCATCAGATTCCTCCATCCCCCAGCCCCAAAAGCAAATGCTTCCCCTTTCCCAAGTTTGATTCTTCCATCCTCGAGTGGAGTTCCCCACTTGTGCCATGGACTGGGATCCTCGGCAGTGGCCTTTTGATCCTGATTCAAATAGCTGGACATTGACTTCCTGCTGAATCATTGGTTGCTAAGTTAGCAAGTGTCACGTCAATGAGGTCCAGGCATTAAAGTTGCCTGCACTTGTCTGTTACTGCTCCCAAACTAGGATACTGATCCCTTTGACCTGTTCTTGTCTGTGAGTTAATACTGAGCTTGCTTCTGTAACTTACAAGACCAGTGGTGTTCTTGGTCTTTTCAAATGGCTAATTTAAGATGTTTTAGGATCATTAAAAAAACAGAACTTTGCAACAAAGTCGATCATATTAATATGAAAAAACCATCTCATTCAAAAACCTTCTTTCCTATTTGAATGTGAATTATTTCAGACGTCATTGCAGGTTTTTGGGCCGGAAATGTGCCAGCATGAATTCTATACAAATGAATTGGAAATTCAAAACAGGCGATTTAATCTATCAGAAAGCACACCAAGTTCAATTACACGCCTCCCAATTTGCCAAGATAGTTCTGTCTTCTCCATTGTATTATTGAAATTTTTTTTTTAGCAATTCGCACTGTGCAGTTTCGCACTACACGTGACATGATCTATCTTCAGCAGAGAATGCTGCTTTCATACCACTCACAGGATGTGAAAGGAGATAATTGACATTCTCTCAATTCAAAGTTGTGTTATCCTCCAACATACCTGTGACTTGATTTCTGATTTTTATTCACCTTTTCTGTACTCTTGTGCAAATGTTGATTTTTTTCTTTCTACAACACAGTTTCTGTTTTGACAATTATGTCACTGACATTATTCCAACGGAAGCCTTTTTTCCCCGTGAAGTAATTTAGTTTGCATTGAAGAAAGGCAGCCTGAGACTTTTATTCGTGAGCGTATCTCTCTGTCTATCTTCATACATATGAGAGAGTGGAAGCATTGGTGTGAAAGTAGCTGCATGTGACACCATATTCAATTATGAACATCAGTACGTGTCCACGTGACTGCCATTACTGTGTAGGTTTTATGTGGGAGTTTGAACTAATTTAGAAAGCAACTGGGTGGATATAAGTGTATGAGTCGGCGCGTAGAGGGAAGGGAGTTATTGAGATGGTGGCTCAGTGTGTATTTAACCCCCAGACCTCCTATCATATTCATCATATGGGCTTTGTATTTATGCCCGCACAAACAGAATCAATCCTTGGCATCTCTGCTTTCAACATTCGCACTGACAACGAAGCCACATGAATGTTCCCCCCCCATGTGCCCCCCCCCCCCCCCCCTCCAAATGATGAGTTAAAAAAAAGACAGCTTAAGCATTTTTTGTCATGTGGGAAATTTAGGTTTTCAGATTTACCCTAATGGTTAATCACCTGTTTTCGACAAAGTGTATGTTGCTTTAAAATAACAACAATTTCATTGACAGTTTGCAAGACAGAGGAATCATACAACTTGTTTCGGAGACTGGAGCTCACGATCTCAAGGTCATCAAATCCAAGTACGACGTTTGTTCCTTCGATGGTTGGTGCATTGCTCAAGTTATTCGTCTTTTGTTTAGTGCTCCTCAGCTCCTTCTGAGTGCTGTTCATATGCATCATCATTTAAAGTGAAATGTACAAAGTCAATAGGCAACCTCCAATGCTTCCAAAATGCTTGGGTTTGTGAAAAGGATGTCATTTTTCAGTGAACGAAATGCTGTACCGAACATGAGATAGATCACACTTGGAGTATGGCATAGCCGCTTGGGATCCATGTACTGTTAAAAACATTACCCCCTTTGGGGAGGTTTACCGTCAGCACGTTTCATTACAATTGCTCGCAAGATTCTAGTGTCTCCTGAGGAGCTGAGGAAAAGTCCATATAGAAAGCATCTTTAAACTTTTGATTGAACAATTAAGTATTTCTAAGCAGTACAATAAGCCCAAAAGTGACCAAGTTCGAAGGGTTCACAACTAACTGCTCCACCTGCATAAGCTGCAACATCATTCCTTTGCTAACGCAATTTTCCCAGGAACAATTAAGCAAAGGAACGATCTTCCACAAACTTTAATTTCCATGTTCTCCAAGGATGTATTTCAAGAAAACCTGTTGAACCTTTAAAAATGAATGTGACCATCGACCACACTCACTGTGCACCTCCTGTGAAAGTCCTCTGGTAGAAGACTATGGAAATACCAAATGTCGTGGCGCATGCCACACTTTCTTCATTGATCAATTTAAACTTTGGCATTTGGAAACCACAGTGGTGTGTGGAATCATTGGCTCTTGAAGCATCCTGCATCCTGTATCAAGAGAAACAAAATTCTCCCAGTAAGTAGGGAAGCAGTCCATGATCCTTTTTAAAGGCATTCCAATGGCCTCATTTTCCAATATTTCCATCCAGCCTTTGTTCAATGTCTTTCTCTGTCCAAGGCCTTTCATATTCAATGTGATTTCAATCCTTCTATCTGAACAATTTATGCATGCTTGAATACAGAAAACGTTTCTCAAGATCGGATCTGAGACTTGAGAATTTTAGCGCAAATCTGCACTTTTGACACAAATGTGTATTTTTTCAGCATAAGTCACAGATCACCACGGTGTTACATGCTCCCTCTGGAAAAGCAGATGCATGGGACATTACTAAGTTTTCATAAATGTGTGCCAACGTCAGAATCGTAGGTACGGAATAGTTTTAAAATGTCATTTTGCCACAAAATTACTTCGGCTGATAGTTCAACCAAAGCAAATGCATAAACCAAACAAGATATTGGGTTTAAGATTACCTCAGGTATATTTATTATGAACAGCTACCATTACTGTTGTGGTAGCGCACAGAGTTTGAGACTGATGATTTTAATATCAGTGATGGCAACAAAAGCATCAGCCTCTTCTTGGGCAGATCCCCAGGGTCAAGGATGACTTGCTTCCATTCCGGGGAAGTGGGTTCTGCATTGGCTGACTAGTCCAATCCTGGATCCGCCGACTCTGCCACAGCTTTTGCAGGTGGTGTTTGATGGGGTGGATGGATGGGACTTTTGGATTCTGTGTTCTCTTTCTGCTTGGCCTCCCCGTGCTCCCCTGGGACGCCCGAGACGATTAGCACCTTCGCGGATACTTCTTTTCTAGTTTGTGTGCTCTCAGGCAAACGATACGAGTCGATGAGGATGTCGCATTTATTTAGGGAGACTTTCAGAGTGTCCTTGTAGCAAGAGGTCTGTGGCAATCCCTAGAGTTCTGGACAGGTTAAAACCAGCCAAGAGTTAAAATCAGGCCTCTGGGTTTCAGAAATAGACGCATTGAGTCAAAGATTTAATCGTACATTTGTACAAAATGTTAGTTAGTGCACAGCTGAGGTATTGTGTGCAGCTAGGGATACATCGTTAGAGAAGTTGAGGGGAAGCCAGAGAGAGAGCACGCACTCACTGGATTGACGACAGAGATGGAAACTCTAGTTCAGAAGAGAGGCTGCACCTATGGGACTACTTCCACTGAGACAGTGAAGGCTGTGAATATTGAACAGGAAGTTTTAATTTTGATACAGTAAACAGAGAAAGGCTATTTATTTTGGTTGGGGCATCAGTGACAAGGGGTTAAACTGAAACGATCACTAAAACAGGAGAGCAGATACAAGAATTAACACAAGAAATATTGTTGGAATGTGAAATGTTTTTGCTGCAGGGAATGGCTGAAGCAGAGACCACTGAATCTTTTAAGAGAAAACTGTCGAAACATTTAAAGCAGGAGATGATACAAAGCTATGGGGGAAAACAATGGGACAGCACAACACACTTTGCAATGTTGCAGCAGAAAGTTGCAATGATGAGTCATATAGCCCCACACACTGTAAACTACTGGTGCTGATATTACGGTTTGATTGTCTTGACCACGTGGGAAATAATTGGTTGCCGTGGATTTCCCTCCCTCACAGCACCCACCGAATTGGCCCTCCATTGGGCAGGTTTTATACTCGGAGAAACTTCACACGCACAGGAATTTTAACAAGCAAGTTTAAATATCCGAAATGATTAGCAAGAGGATATGCCGTCTCTACACAACGGTAATGTGCGCTCAATAAATCGATTACTCTGATTGCATGCTGTCAAGCATCAGTCTCTGCACATCACCCTGCTAATGCCTCCATTTCAACAGTGACACAACAGGAATAAAAATGCTGCCTGCACGACCAGTGCCAAAGTTTAACTTTAGTTCACAGTTCAATTCTGGAATTAATTCCATTCATTCTAATTTTAATAAAATGGCCTGTTTATGATCTCTGCATCAAGCATGTTGAGTGAACTCTGCTATCATTGTTAGAACTAAATTAAAATATTACGTATTTGGAAAAAAATCCATTGGCGTGGGGAACTGAAAATTATTGTGTCGCATTATAGACACGCACTGGGGAAAATGTGAACTTTTTAACTTTTTTGATTGCCGATTGTAGCTGATGAAGATGAAGTAATTTCAACTAGTTGAAAGAGTTAGCACATTAGTATGCTGCTCTCCAAAGTATTAAATCCCCTACCTACCAAGAAACCCAACTGAAAACTACTTAACAAATATTCACAAACATCAGAAAACAAATCAAAGTTTATTTTTTAAATTTAGAGTATCCAATTCATTTTTTCCTATTAAGGGGCACTTTAGAGTGGCCAATTCACTTATCCTGCACATCTTTTTGGGTTGTGGGGTGAGATCCACGCAGTCATGAGGAGAACGTGCAAACAGACGCCGTTGTGTGGCGACTAGGGTATTTTCAAAGTAACTTCATTGCAGCGATATTGTAAGCCTACTTGTGACAATAAGAAAGATTATTTCGAGAAACTCCACATAGACAGTGACCCGGAACCAGAATCGAACCCGGGTCCTCAAATTATTGTGTCGCATTATAGACACGCACTGGGGAAAATGTGAACTTTTTAACTTTTTTGATTGCCGATTGTAGCTGATGAAGATGAAGTAATTTCAACTAGTTGAAAGAGTTAGCACATTAGTATGCTGCTCTCCAAAGTATTAAATCCCCTACCTACCAAGAAACCCAACTGAAAACTACTTAACAAATATTCACAAACATCAGAAAACAAATCAAAGTTTATTTTTTAAATTTAGAGTATCCAATTCATTTTTTCCTATTAAGGGGCACTTTAGAGTGGCCAATTCACTTATCCTGCACATCTTTTTGGGTTGTGGGGTGAGATCCACGCAGTCATGAGGAGAACGTGCAAACAGACGCCGTTGTGTGGCGACTAGGGTATTTTCAAAGTAACTTCATTGCAGCGATATTGTAAGCCTACTTGTGACAATAAGAAAGATTATTTCGAGAAACTCCACATAGACAGTGACCCGGAACCAGAATCGAACCCGGGTCCTCAGTGCTGTGAGGCAGCACCATGCCGCCCAAACAATTCAAAATATGACTCTTGTTTTTCTTTTCCTGCAGTGAAGATTTAGCCACAGTTCTGCTGTGACATCAGGTTATATCTCTGTGCCCATACATGTTGCGGGGTATAACAGCCATGATGGAATATATTATAACTGTAAAGGCAAAATACATGACTGGACACATAGCTTGTAAGTAAGACAGTAGAAATTGTGGCTTAGAATTAGGCTATTTAAGACTTGTAGCCTGCTTAAGCACTCCATTCGATCATGGCTAATTTGTGTCTTAAATTTGTTTATTCCTTTTTGTTGTATCTCTGAACGAACTAAAATAAATCAGTCACAGTTTTCACATTCTCAATTGAGCTCAGCAGCTTTTTTGAGAGAGATATAGGGCGAAATTCTCCGACCCCCCGCAGGGTCGGAGAATCGCCCGGGGGTGCCGAAAATCCCGCCCCCACCGTGGCATAAATTCTCCGCCACCCGGGAATTGGCGGGGGCGGGAAACACCACCCGCCGATCGGCATGCCCCCTGCGGCGATTCTCCAGCCCGCGATGGGCCGATGTCCCGCCGCTGGGAGGCCTCTCCTGCCGCCGTGGTTTGAACCACCTCTGGTGGCGGCGGGATCGGCGGCGCGAGCGGGCCCCCAGGGTCCTGGGGGGGCACAGGGCGATCGTACCCCGGGGGGGGTGCCCCCACGGTGGCCAGGCCCACAATCGGGACCCACCGCCGGGTAGGGGAGAATCCCGCCCTATGTCTCTGACTCTTTGTGTGAAGATGTGTATAAAGATGCACTTTCACAGACATCATCATATTTATTAATAAGAATTGTGCAGCAGTCTCATGGTTGTAGCTATCTCCCAAAATGTCTATTTTCCCTGGAATCTCTCTCACCATGGGGCCATTCCAAATTCTGAGTCCCGATTGGTCACACAGGCCTTTTTACCCCTACTCTGCTGTGTTGCCCTTAAAGCGGCGAACACTACAATGAGTTTCCTGACATTATATCTGAATGACCAAGCTCTAAATTTTAAGGTTATGAGCGTTATTGTGGACTTGCCCATCAGGTTAAATTATTTCTTTCCATCTACCCTATCAAGTCATTTAATCACCTTGAGCATCTCAATTAGTTCATCGTTAGTCAATCTTCCTTCAGGTATTATGCCCTCAAAGTAGGTTGGTGCCCACATACTTCCATTGGGTGGTCCATGTTTATTTTTGGCAAGGTACTGCAGTGGTTATTTCATTGTCTTCTGCAGTATGCCTGCCCAGGAAATTATCACGCGTTCACACCCTACCATCAAGCATATTGGAAGGAGTTAAGCCTTATAATCAACCCCATTAGCTGTGTCAAAATCCTGGAACTCACTCTCTAGGGCAGCACGGTAGCATGGTGGTTAGCATAAATGCTTCACAGCTCCAGGGTCCCAGGTTCGATTCCCAGCTGGGTCACTGTCTGTGTGGAGTCTGCACGTCCTCCCCGTGTGTGCGTGGGTTTCCTCCGGGTGCTCCGGTTTCCTCCCACAGTCCAAAGATGTGCGGGTTAGGTGGATTGGCCATGCTAAATTGCCCGTAGTGACCTAAAAAGTGAGGTTAGGTGGGGGGGGTTGTTGGGTTACGGGTATAGGGTGGACACGTGGGTTTGAGCAGGGTGATCATGGCTCGGCACAACATCGAGGGCCGAAGGGCCTGTTCTGTGCTGTACTGTTCTATGTTCTATGTTCTATAACAGCATTGTGCGTGCACCAGCATTTCAGGGACTGCAGCGATTCAAGAAGGAAGCTCACCACCACCTTCTTAAGGGCAACCAGGAGTGGGCAATAAATGCTGGTCCAGCCAGCGATGCTCACACCCATTCTGAAGTGGGACTTGAACCGGGAAACTCTAGCCCAGAGGTGGTGCTTCTACCACTGCACCACATAACCTCTTACTCATTTATACTCCAGAGACTACAATCAACCTGAACCCCTCTTTTAACCCTTTCAGAGGATCAAATCTCAGGAGACAATAAAGGCTGTATTTAGAAGAGGTTCATTTGGATGTACACTTGATAGGCAATTATTTACAAATAGCACAAAATAAATAACTTAATATAGAAGTCAGTAGCCATAAAACCATAAGACCATGAGCCATGGAGCAGAATTAGGCCATTCAGCCCATCATATCTGTTCCGCCATTTAATCATGGCCGATATGTTTCTCATCCCCATTCACCTGACTTCTCCCCATAACCTCTGATCCTCTCATTAATGAAGATCCTATTCATCTCTGTCTTAAAGTAACTCTTTGGTAATTTAGGTCAATGAATTTAAATCAATAAATGGAATTTAAACTCTCCTCCACCCCTCCATCCCTGCACCCACATTTGATAAAGTCCCTTCAGAGTTTCTATAGCAAGTAGAAAATTGGTCCAGGTTCAAAGTGGTTTTTTTTAAAACTATTACCTTATGACAGTAGCAAGATGCAATAGGGTTTAAGTAATTTAAAGGAGGAAGGTTGGGGGCGCGTGAAATGCAGAAAGGGAAGGTCTGTGATAGGATAGAAGGTAGAAGAAATGAAATGATACAAGTTTTGGTGTGTCAAGGTCAAAGGAAGTGTGTAGGAGCAGTTTCAAGACCTGTGTATTGAGTCAGCTTCCACGTGGGGTTATTCCCTGTGGCGCAACTCAGTACAGAAAGGAAAAAAAAAAACATCGACAACCTGGACAAGATGGCGTATTTAATCAAGCTTGTTACGTGTACACGGAGAACAGACTGGATCTCTGCCAAGACCTGTTCTGCCCAACATAGGCCAGAACATAGTACTTATACAATTATCAAAAATCAATAGCCCACCCCAGTTGGACGCAATCCAATCCCTAAAGCTGGTACTTTTAAACATATCCAATAGAATTGCAAGCAATGTTTAAACTTCACCCAATAGAATTGCAAGCAGCGCATGATTGATCCTCATCCCGACAGCTATGCTTGCTATAATTTTCTGTGCATGTGCAAAGCAGGATTGGAAAACCATTCCCTGCATTGTTTCACAAGGTCAAGCCCCGCTGGGTCAGAGAATCCTCGGGGGGTGACGTAAATCCCGCCTCGCCTCTCCGATGCTGGCTGCCATATTCTGCGGCGCCGGTTTTCGGGCAGGGGCAGGGTTTACGCCACACCAGTCGGAGGCTGTTGGCTGCAGCCCCCCCCGGCAATTCTCCGGGCCCCGATGGGCCGAGCGCCCGTCGGTTCTTGGCCAGTCCCACCGGTGTGAAATGGACATGGTCCCACATGGTGTGACCTGGCTGGTAGGCCGTCTTGAAGAGTCCTCAGGGAGGCGCGGGAGGATCCAGCACCGAGGGGCCCCCACGGTGGCCTGGCCCGCAATCGGGGCCCACCAACCTGCGGGTGGGCCTGTGCCCTGGGGGTGCTCCTTCCTTCTGTGCCAGCCTTTGTAGGGCTCCGCCATGGCTGGCGTGGCGAAGAACCCCCCACTGTGTATGCGCAGGAACATGCCGGCCGGTCGGAACCATATCAGTGGTTCTGCGCATGCACCAACTCGCGCCGGCCCATTGGCAGCAGTTGGCACAATGCCAACCTCTCCGGCGCTGGCCTAGCCCCCACACCTTCCGGTTGACCCGACGCCGGAGTGACTTCTGCCGTTCTTGGTGCCATTGGGCAATTCAGTCAATTGCGGGAGATTCCCGCCCAAGACATCAGAAGTGATGTTGTTCTGTTAGTTAATCCCATTTGATTACTTATTACTGCTATGTCCCAAAAATTCATGCTTAATGGTTAATAAGTCCTATAAGTCGTCTCAATCCTTAATAAAGTAACTTATGTAAAACTACTCTAGTGGCATGCTAACTATTCAGTTTTAAAAGGTATCATCACTGAAACCCCCATTCAAAGTGTTTATGGAACAATACAGAAACAAAAGATGTGTTAAAAGGAGGCGTGAATGGAAAGACAATGGGAAACCACATCCAAAAGCAAAAACAAGCACTAAACAAGATTGAAACAAACACAAGCACGAAGAGAGACAAAATAGGGGGAGAGTTATGCATGAAATTGTTGAACTCAATGTTGAGTTCAGAAGGCTGTAAAGTGCCTGATTGAATGACGAAGCACTGTTCCTCGAGCTGAAATTTGGTGTCATTCAAATAGTGCAGAAGGCCAAGGATAGACAGGTGACATGAGAGCACAGGGGAAAATTAAAATGACGGCAACTGGAAAATTGGGATCAAACTTGTGGATTGATCAGAAGTTTTCAGCAAAGCTGAATCAGTCCATTTACTATTAGTTTTGCCAATGTAAAGCAGGCCATGCTGTAAACAAGATACTAAATTGAAGGAGATATTGATGAAGCACTGTTTCACCTGGAAGGCGTGTTTGGTGAATTGGATGCTTAAGGTAGTGGAGGTGAAAGGGGAGCTTTTGCAACCTCTGTGCATTTTTTGTTCATTCAAGGCATGTGGGCTTTGCTGCCTGGACCAACATGTATTGCCCATCCCCAATTGCCCTTGAGAAGGTAGCGGTAAACCGCTTTCTTGAACCATTGCAGTCATGTGGTGTAGTTACACCCATAGTTCTGTTTGAGAGGGAGTTCCAGGATTTTGACCCAGTGACAATGAAGGTGATAATAATTGCAACTGCATTGCTTGGAGGGGAATTTTCTGGGTGGTGGTGTCCCCATGTATCTGCTGCCCTTGACCTTCTAGGTGGTAGTGGTTGTGAGTACAGAAGGTGCTGTCGAAGGAGGATGGATGAGTTCTTGAAGTGCATCTTTGGATGGTACACACTGCAGTTACTGTGCATCAGTGGTGGAGGCAGTGAATGTTTGTGGAAGGGCTGCCAATCAAGTGAGTTGCTTTTGTCCTGGATAGTGTCAAGCTCCTTGAGTGTTTTTGGAGCTGAACTCATCCAGGAAAGTGGAGAGCATTCCATCACACTCCTTACTTGTGCCTTATAGACGGTGGACAGGCTTTGGGAAGTCAGGGGATGAGTTACTCACCGCAGGATTCCGAGTCTCTGACCTACTCTTATAGCCACAGTATTTATATGCCTAGACCAGTTCGGTTTTTGGTCAATGGTAACCCCAGACTGTTGATAGTGGGGGATTCAACAATGGTAACACCATTAAATGACAAGGGGTGGTGGTTAGATTCTCTCTGGGAGATTGTCATGGTCTGGCACTTATGAGCTATGAATATTACTTGGCACTAATCAGCCAAGTCTAGATATTAGCCAGGTCTTCATGCATCTGGACCTGACTAGTTCCGAGGAGTCGGTAATAGTGATGAACATTGTGCATTAATCCACGAATGTCCCCATTTCTAATCTTCTGGTGGAAGGAAGGTCATTAACGAAGCAGCTGAAGATGGTTGGGACTAGGTCACTACCCAGAGGAACTCCTGCTGTGATTTCCTGGAGCTGAGACGATTGACCTCCAGCAATGCCAGCCATCATCCTTTGTCGTAGGTGTGACTCCAACCAGCAGAGAGGTTTGCCCTGATTCCCATTTACTTCAGTTTTGCTCGGGCTCCTTGATGCATGGAAAGGTGCTGTGAGAAGGGGAGGGGCTTTTGAGGTGTGATTGAGGATTGGATCAGGGTTTTGAAGAGGGAACAGTGGGCAGGATTCTCCGACCCCCCGCCGGGTCGGAGAATCCCCGGGGCGTTCGCGCGAATCGCGCCACGCCGCTTCGATGCTGGGATGCGATTCTCTGCAGAACGAAGAATCTCACCATTGGCACCGGTGTGGTCAGCACGGCGCTGGTCGGGGACCACTCTACGCAGACCACCCCCCCCCCCCCCCCCCCCCACCTCCGCTCGATTCTCCAGCCCGGATGAGCCGAGTGGCCGTAGCAAAAAACCCCAGTCCCGCCGGCACCGTTCTAACATGCTCAGAGCCGGCGGGACCTTGTCGTTGAAGGGTCCGGGGGTGGCTTGTGGTGGGGGGGCCTGCGTTGTGGCCTGGCCCGCCGATCAGGGCCCACCGATTGGCGGGCCGGCCTCTCGGGCTGGGGCCTCCTTCCTTCCACGTCGGCTCCTGTAGCCCTGCGCCATTTGGCGTCGGGGCTGGCGCGGAGACGAAAGCAAGGTGTGCAAGGTTGAATTATCAAAATGGATGTGGTGGCGATGGTGAAGCTGGGAGAATGGAATGCAGTCCTTAGAGGGAGCAGGGAGTGAGGAAGTACAGTTGAGGTGGCTGTGGAAGTCAACGGCTTATGGTGAATATTCATTGATGGCCTATACCCAGAAAAAGAATGGGGAGAGAAGAGTTGAACAAGGACCATGTGAAGGTATGGGAGAAGGCTAGAAATTGGAAGTTAAGGTGATGAAATATTCCAGTTTGGGATAAGAGCAGGAATTAGCAACAATACGGTTATCAAAGCGCTAAAAAGAGAGGTGAGAGAGCCAGCCTGAATGGAACCAGAGCAAGAAATATTCTTTTTATCAAAAAGGCAGGTGTGCCTTGATCCATGCACATACACACAGAAAAACCTTTTAATCAGAGAAAGAGAATGGTGGTAGGTGATTTTGGCATTCTGAATTCTCCCTCTGTGTACCCGAACAAGCGTCGGAACGTGGCGACTAGGGGCTTTTCACAGGAACTTCATTGTAGTGTTAATGTTAGCCTACTTGTGACAATAAAGATTATTATTATTATGATTAGTTAAAGGAACGCTTGTTCAAGGTGGGAAGGAGCTGTGTAAGGTGGAGGAGGGTAGTGATTGATGGTGACTGTTTGGACTTTTCTTCAGGATGAAGTAGAGAGGACTCCTGGTGACTACAGGTGGTGGAGAGGGATTGGATGTCCATGGCAAGGAGGAGATGGTTAGCGATAGATAACTGGAAACTGTAAAAGTGAAAGAGTACATTAGAAGAGCCATAGATGTTGATGGAAAGAGGCGAGACAAGGAGAGAAAAAGGAGTGTTCAGATAGGAAGAAGTTAGTTCAGTTTAGCAAGAACATGCTCAACCAGGACATCTGTGTTTGTGGATTTTGGCAAGGAAATAGGAGCGGGTTATTCAAGGTTGGGACGATCACATTGGATGGCCCTGGTAGGAAGATCTCCAGAGAGGATAAGGTTAGAGGTAACAAGGTCAGGAGAAGAATCTGGTGGCAATGGCTTGATGTTTCGTGATCAGGTCATGATCCAATGGGAAGTAGAAGGAAGTGTCAGCGAGTCAGCTTGAGCTTCGCAAGTGAGAGGTCAATTCGCCAGACAACAGCACTAGCCTTGTCAGCAGGTTTGATGACAACTTTAGATCTGGATCTGAGAGAACGCAGTTCAACAAATTCAGAGGGAAAAGCTTAGAGTGTGCAGTGAAATTGAGATACATGATTTGGGCGGCACGGTGGCACAATGGTTAGCACTGCTGCCTCACAGCGCCAGGAACCCGGGTTCAATTCCGGCCTCGGGTGACTATGTCAAGCTTGCACTTTCTCCCCGTGTCCCCGTGGGTTCCTCCGGGTGCTCCGGTTTCCTCCCACAGTCTAAAGATGAGCAGGTTCAGTGGGTTGATCATGCTAAATTGCCCTTTAGTGTCCAAAGATATGCAGGTTGGATGGGGTTGCAGGCATATGGTGAGGGAGTGGGCCGAGTTAGGGTGCTCTTTCAGAGAGTCAGTGCAGATGGGCTGAATGACCTTCTTCTATAATAATTCTATGGTTCTATGATGCCACACTGGCATGTCTTAATGAAAACATCATGACGTGTTAAGGGGCAAGAGGGAGGTGGGGAAGAGTCCAGGTCGAGAATTCCAAAAATAGGTAAAGGGGTCTGCAGTGCATAGGGATAGTAACTGGTCAAAGTAATGGACTTGAAGGGAAGGTAGCATAAGAAACGTTCAGCACCATGCTGAGTTTGAAATGCCTTGAGGTGGGGGGTGTAAGGGGATGAAGTTGAGGGCTTTGCTGAAGACAATTATTCAGCTGGCAGAAGCCAATGGGTATCGTGAGGACAGCAGGTGTTTAAGAAGTCTGGTACAAAAGAAAACCCACCTTGTTAAAATAGCCAATACCTACTGTTAATAATTAAAACTATTCAGGAGAGGTATATCTACTGCAGTAAATATGAGCCTATGTGCTTTAATCTATTGCCAGACCGCTATTCAAGACAAAACATAATGAAATGTTTATGACTGTACCTTCATGCCATCCATGGAATGTCACAGGAAAAATCAAAAAAAAAATTAGCGCTGTGTAAAAAAAAGAACGCCCAGAAACCAAAACCTGTCACATGTATTCTATTCATGAAAGGTTTTTGTGAAAGGACATAATCAAAAACACAATTTCTACATTTCTGTCAGTAACTCAGCGACACCAGCATATTGCACTGACTCAAAAATGGTGTAGGGGGATGCTGGTTGCAGTATATCTTTGAGGTGAAATCTGGAAACGGTTTTAGCAGCCAAAGCGAATCTTCATTAAAAGAAAATCAACTGTTTTCAGCCCAGTGCAGCCTGTGTGTGATTAGGGGCGGGCGGTTAGAGTGGGGGCTGGGCTTGAGCGGAGAGGCTGCATGCTGCATCAGGGCTGTAACCCTTTTCATATAAACCAGGGTGAAATCTGCGTTTGTCATATCCTAATTGATGATGCAGCCATGAAATGATTTCAAGATATTGTACGCGGCGGAGGCAAAGATAACAACAACAAGCTGAGATTGGTTTACAACCCAGCCTCTGGGTTCAGTGATGAGAAGCCCAGACACCAATCTCACGATTATGAAATGATGTGAAGTTAAAATAGCGCCTTGTTACTGCTAGCTGTCCATTATCATTCGTGCATTTCAGTACTTAATAAAGTACATTTTTCCACTCCAGGCTCTCCGCACAGTCCTAAACAGCCTTTTGTCGAGAAAAGGATAGCAGTAGGTTTCCTTTGGTACATTTTTAATTGGTTTTTCAGAGTATAGAGCACTTTATGACCACTGGCAATATACCCAAAATAACACAGTGGGACACTATCAGGGTGAAAAGGACATTGGAAACCCAGGTCTACTGAACGGAATAACTGGGGTATTCATCGGTTGCACAAAGGGCTTGGTTTTCAAAACTGAGAGTGTTTGTTGCGAAATGCGTATCTTCATTTACTTGCCCGAATGGACAAAGAACTATGTTCAATGTTTTGTGGATTTGTTTTGCAATACCACATATAGAGACCGACTAATGAAGTAAAAGTATTTAAATTATCTTTGCAATGGCACTTTTTTTTTTTTTCTGTTTTCTGATGCCAACTGTGTAATTTATGCAAAAACTCTTGGGGAATGAAAAGGAAAATGTAACACTTCAGAAACAGCGATAACCCCAGAGCTGAGAGAGCAGTCATACTCACACAGCCTGTCATGGAGGTATGCTAATGTAATTCTAACATGGCTGGGCATTCCTGACATCAAAAGGGAAGTTAAGATGATCCACTTGCGAATGTGACTTTGCAGCACAGGTTGTTCAGCCGTGCTGGTAATCTCCAAATCTAAACGAAATCCAGAATATGAGGAACTGGATCAGATTAGAGAACCCTTTCCACTAATGGAATTTAAATCAATGCAACCTCTTTACTTAGAGTGCAACCGGAGAATGCTGTCTCAATGCTTCACACAAGGAGATTTGATCACTGTAATTTGGTTGCTGCAGTTGGAGGGGACGTGCTCTGTTCCTCACAGAATTTACAAATTTCCTGGCTTCCAAAACAGGAGCAAATAATTCAGCAACTCGAGCAAGTTTTGCAATTTATTGAGATAATCTGCATCTGAGTGCGTCCACCAGCCGAGGCTCCATTGTGCAGTAACACTGCTGTATATATTAGGATTATCTATGGTCAGGCCTGAACTACAGGTACGAGGGTAG